>NC_142069.1:14422320-16822320 GCF_059756535.1 Pantherophis guttatus | reverse complement strand
AGGAAATGTATCTGTTGAGGTTGCAATACATATCGCATTTAGTCTGTAGACCCCAAAGATTAGTTTCAGTAGCCAAATCAAACAATCTGTTTCCAAACAATGAAACATACATTGAAAATGAGCATCATCTTCCACTCTCAAAAATATTTTCGTAATAAAAAGCTTTCTTAAACTTTTCCAGATATTTGTACTTCAGATTAGCATATTTTTTTCATAGGAGTCCTTAGTCCTGTGATGGCGAACCTAGGGGAGGCATGCCCGAAGTGGCACACAGAGCCATGTCGCCTGGCACGCACGGCATCGCCCGTTCCTCTTCCGGGTTTCTGGTGCGCATGCGTGCATGATGATCAGTTGGCTCTTTTCAGCACTCGGTGCCACATCCACGCACGCACGCTCGCTCCATTTTCAGCACTTGGTGCCTAAAAGGTTCACCATCACTGCCTTAGTCTATCTTTAAAAAACGTTGGATATTTATGGATTTGCATTGTTAGTTCTGTCCATGTGACTTCTACTGCATATCTGGAAGCAGGAAATGATTGACCTTAAAACCCATAACTGATATTACAACTTATACATGTAACAGTATATTTTATGAAGATCCGAAGGAATATAATTTGATAATAACAGTATTTCAGAATATTCTCAATTTCTGTGTCTTTAGTAGTCCATTTTTATTTAAAAGAGTTTCAACACTTGGATCTTAAATCAAGAAGCATGGATTTTTTAATATATCCAGATAACATTATTCTGAAGGACTTGTATTAGATGTTACATAATCTTAAGCATATGGGAGAGAGTGTTTGGGAATTTCTTTGTCAGTTATGCTAAAAGTATCTCATTTCTACATTGTTTCCATGAAGTGTTGGTAACTTGGTGCCCTATAGATTAATGTATTTTGCAGGGTTTGTTGAATGCCCCAATATCTGTGGTTTCCCTTTTAAACCAATGCATAAACATCTTCTACTTCTGCTGTTAACAAATGCTTTATCGCCTGAGAGATAATATTTCAACATGCTCTACTTCTTGTTGTTGAATGATTGCCATAATCTGAAACTGAGGTTTGTCTACTACCGGTATATGTTAAAGTTTGGGGGATGGCCAGAAAAGAAAACAAATACTTAGCATTGGGTTTTGAGGTTTGTAAATCTTAGTCACTCAGAACTTTTAGCAATTTTATGGGGAAATATTTTCACCAATCATTTTAAAGAAGAGAGATTTGACTTGGATGGATTATATTTTCAATTCTATTATAGTTATAATTATAGTTCCATTCTCAACGGCTCAAAGTTGACTCAGCCTTTCATCCTTCAGAGTTGGGTAAAATGAGGACCCAGATTGTTGGGGGCAATATGCTAACTCTATAAACTGCTTAGAGAGGGCTGTAAATTATGAAGTGGTGTATAAGTCTATTGCTGTATTTGGGGGGGGGAGGGTTGGGATTGTACTGAATATTGTCATAGAGCTAGAAAGGGTTGAGTGAATTATTCAGCTGAATCCTTTATCCTGACTTGGGATATTTTGCAATAGAACTAAGTAAATGTTGGGTACTATTAAACTAAATATATCATTAGACAGACAAACCAATTTGGCATGGGGCTTAAGGCATCAGATTAGAAACTGATCACAAAGCCAGCGGGGTGCTCTGACCTAGGCTTCCTGAGACAGTAAAAAGCACACAATTAATCCCAAAAACCCTCTTTTTATTTCAACAGCTGTGAATTCTGTTCATTCACAGCCTGTTCATTCTCATTCTGTTCATTCACAGATGAGTCACAAATAGTTGTAAAGAGTCCGACAGAAGTCTGCCAAAGTCCTTCAGGATAAGGCTGATAAGCACCCACCTTTATCTCCCTTGACACGCTGCCAAGACCTAATTGGCAATTAGTTTTGCAAGACCACACGGAACACAGAATCAAAACGGAGCTGCAGAATTTAAACCGGCCAGACCAAACAACATTGCTTCCTGCAAAGGCTCATGTGCCTTTGCTCCTCCTTTATGCCTTATGGGAGGGGCCAATCATCTCCAAGCCCTACTCCCCAGTCATCCCTTTTGTTTTAACTGTTCTTGCCTTCTGGCAGCTTTGCGCATGCGCGTACTGGGAACAGGCTCCCCCTTTTCCTCTGCCTTGCTGATGTCCGACTCTGGAGGCTCCGGAGTCTGCACATAACTCCCAGATGGCCCTGGCCCCATCTCTGCCTCTGACGCAGAACCCTCATCCGAGCCTTCCCCAGACTCCAGGACTGACCCATGTTCCTCCCCAGCCTCCTCACTGTCTGACTCTGCTGCCAGCTCACAGGCCGCCAGCGGACCACAACACGGGGTGACCTTGCACCAGTCACTTTCTCTCAAACCTAGGAAGGAGATAATGGCAAAATCTGAATTCTGAAAAATCTTGCCAAGAAAACAGCAGGGACTTTGCCAAGGCAATCTCCAGAATAGGATATGATTAAATAAAATAAAAAAATATTCAACTAAATTTGTTGCTATGTGAGCAAATCTCTTGAAGGTGGAGCTCATACTTTCTTTCCTTTTCCCTGATACTGCCCCTCAAGTCTATTTAAAAAGAAATCCCTCTAGAGCAGATTTGGAGGACTTCAGGAAGCCAGAGGGGGCAGAATTTAAGTCAACCATGTTACGGTTATATGTTTAATGGTTTGAGCATTTTACTGGTGTTGTAAGCCACCCATAGTTGTGTTTTAAAATGGGGAGCATACAAATCTTTTAAACAATGAATGAATGAATGAATGAATTAGTAGCATGCATTTTTGGTCCGTTTTTGGCCTCCCGAGGCCTTCGCGCATCCCGTTTTTGGTCTCAGCTTCCAGAAGGTGGGTGGGGGCCAGTAGGTAGGTGGGGTGATGTGGGACGGTCAGCTTTGCGGTCCCATGCGGGCTGGATTAATGGCTTCGATGGGCCTGTAGTTTGAGGATCTCTGGCATAGACAAACAAGACTGTTTGAGAGCCATTGCTTGAGTGTGCTACAATAATGGTTCTCATTTCATCCCATCTTTACCTTTCCCAGTAGGAGATGTTATTTCACCAGAACTGTTGTTTCACGTTGCTGTCTGCAATGTGACATTAACAAGGAAGACTTCAGGGGTATCTGTGGTTCTAGCCTATTGAAATCATCCAGGCTCTAGGAAGAGCCTTGACAAATAAATTTGCCTCTGCATAAAACATCTTCCATATCTACCTTTCTTTTATTGGTTTTAGGTTTAGTTAGATAAGAAGGGGTTGTCTTTTTGTCCTGTTTCTGATTTCTTCAGACTAACTTGTGCTGGTATCTTTCTCCTTTAGTAATCTACACTTTTCTTGCAATATATTTTGAACTGTATCAGATCTGATGGTCCAGCGAGGTCCGAGATGGTTCAAGAGCTGATAGATAAATAAGATGGCTCCATCCACTGCCTTTAATCAAACCATAGAGAAAAGCAAAACAGAATAGAGTTCCAGCACAAATACAAAACTTTTCAATTAGTTAAAGAACAACCTTCACTCCATATAAACTAAATCTTTGCTCTGAGCGAGAAAGATCTATTCGAATATTCTGAATATGATAGGAGAATTACTTTAATGTATTTGAGAATGTGTTAGTACAGTTTTGTTGAGATGCTGAAATTAGGAATATTGGCTTTGTAATTAAAATTTTGTAATATAACTTTTCTCTACATTTTAATGAAGATAGGGCATAAAAGATTTATTATCAGTGATTATAAATTAAAACCCAATATTGAATAGACATATGTGTAATAAAGAAGTGCTGCCTGTAATTTATAATAGTATCAATATATGTTATTTTAGACTAACCATGTTATTTCAACAGGGATAAATTGACCATTTGCAATATTTTTGTTCCATCACGCTATAACTCTGGTGAATGGCAAATATTGTTTCATAATCACATACTTTCTCTCTTCTTCCTCTTTATCATTCTTAAATTCCTTAGGTAGAAGAGTTGATGATGGCTATGGAGAAAGTAAAACAAGAACTGGAATCTATGAAAGCAAAGCTGTCCTCTACTCAGCAGTCTCTGGCTGAGAAGGAAACCCATTTAACCAACTTGCGGGCTGAACGGAGGAAGCATTTGGAGGAGGTGCTAGAGATGAAGTATGTCTTTGTTTCTCTTAATATTTCATTCTGACTTCTCCTTTAAGAATGATTGGTTAACTCCTCAAGTTATTGATAAAGAAAATTACTTAAATAACTGTTGTCTTCGATTGTAATGACAACTTTTTAAAAGTGGAGTTATGTATAAAAAATAGAGGTTATCCTGGTAGAAGTATATTTTTCCCGCCTGGCACCACACGCATTCTTATTCATAGATAGCATTATTTGAATTAGCCCTTATCTGAAATTCAAAATTAGAATAGTGTGTGTGTGTGTTGACGATATGATAATAATAACAAGAAAAAAGAATGGAAAGAATAAAAAGGAAAGGAAAAAGTAGGAATACAATGAAAGAGAAAATAAATGTATAAAGAAGTGACTTCCAACTTCCATCATAAGTATAAATAAATTTAGCAACTCTTCACTGCCTCTAAGATTACAACGGTTTATTTCTTCATCCCATATCCCAACTGTCATCTATAAACAAATCCATAAATCATCTTCTGGGTCAGCAGAAGGTCCATTAAGGATTTCCAGAAGTAAGATATCTTGCTTTAACTTTAACCAAATAAACCAACTTTATATGCTTTCCTTTTACTTCTAATAATCTTAATTTTTAGATCATTCAAATATCATTATCAAGATTCCTATTTACCAATGGCATCTCTCTTGCCTGGATTTAATTTCTGCATGTTCACTTTCATACAGACTATTTTTAAACTTAATGCTTTAGTCAAGAATGCTGTTCACATCCTTGGAATTAGCTGGTAAGGAACAATAGAGTTGGGAGACTTGTATACTGTTCTACAATGCCCTCCAGCATTCTCTGAGTGATTTACAACATCAGCATATTGCCCCTAACAGTCTGGGTCCTCATTTTACCAATCTCGGAAGGATGGAAGGCTGAGTCAACCTTAAGGTAGTCAGGATACTGATAACACCCATTCCAAACCTTAAGTCAAACTCCATTAGTTTTACATAGATATTAAATAATATGGGGAGAAGATAGAATGGGAAACAAATGGGATTTCTTTAAAAATCTCAGTGACAATTGCATTTTTTCCCATCCCAATGTATCTTTTTTAACTTCATACCATACCTTAACATAGTTATTTTGAAACTATACAATTCCAATTAGTCAAATAACACCCAAATATTTAACTTTTTTTGACTTTAAAACTATGTTTTTTCGTAAAATCAAATCCAAATCATCAACAAAGACTCTGAAATTCAAAGTCTAATTTTTAATTTTTAGATCCACTATCTTCTCATCTTGTCTAATATCTATTCAAAATTTCAAGAACCAAAATAAACAGAAAAGGGGACCAAGGACAACCTTGTCTTGTCCCCTTCTGGATATCACAATGTTTAGTCAATTCATTGAACCATTAAACACCATTTGAGATACATATACTACTTGATTCCTTGAATAAAATTATTATCAAAGTCCATATCTTCCAATGCTTCAAAGAGAAATTGCCAGTTCAAATTGTCCATAATTTTCTCAGCATCTGAGATTAGTGCAGCTTGTTTTAATATTCCACATACTTTATACTCCCCATTTAATACATTGTTTGTTCCATGTGGTCGAGGAAAAACAAATTCTGAAAAATGTGACTAGCAAGTTCCGTTATAGAGATTTTTTTTTAACATGAGTGTATCTCATTATACTTTGAATTCCAAGATCCCTGAGAATCATCCTTTAGAAAAAAAAATGTGCTATACTATCTAAATGAGCCATGACAGTCTTGGAAGGAAAACCAACTGCTGAAAACAGGACCAGTTGGTGATTTAAGGGCCTTGTTCCAATCAACAATTGCTCAAGATGTTAATGATGTTGGAAAAAGAGATTTTTTCTGCTGTTCACTTCTTAAGATTTGGCTACTACTGTACTCTTGTTTCCATTCTGTTTTCAGAGTAAACTCTTCTTACCACTGCCACTCTTCCTGAGTTTGTTTACAGAGGGAGTGTTATGAACAGTAAGATGGTGCTGTAAAAATTTGGTTCTCATTCTAAGGCAACCCCAGAAAAAGCTAGCACATCAATTCCAGTTGCAGGTTGTAGAGAATAAAACCTGTCTTATATTGTTTTAATTGAGTTAAAAGCTAAATATTTATAGTGGGATGGAGGACCCCTCTCAGGAAGCTTTTTAATCAGAACAGATGTCTGAATTCCAGTCAGCTATACACAACTTTGGAGTCATTTTTCCTCTCGTATTATTAGATTATAAAATGCTTATAGAAATGTAGTTGGGGAGAAAACTCTCATGTGCTTTTGGAATGCTATGTTTGGTGCTGTTGTTGGAAGTCTCAAAGGGACATTATGGATGAGCAGAAGTTTTATTCTTTGTGGTAATTTTTGCAAGGAAAAAAAAAAGCTTTGGATAGGTGTTACTTGTCTGAAAGACAGAAACTAATAAACGACATCAACTAACTAAATAATAAGATAGTGCCAAGAACCAGATTTGAAGACTGCAAAACTGTGATTCAGAGCATCTGTGGGTGTGCCCATAGCCCTTGTCAGGATCATCTGAAAACAGCTGCATCTTCTCCTGGCCTCCCACAACTGCCTTCCCTTTGAATTCAAATTGCTATGCAGCCCTGTATGTCTCTAAAGGTATTTTTGTTCATTTCTAAATACAGTAGTTGTCTTTTCTAGCAGCTTGATCATAATATGAAATTCTTACTCTGCTTCATAGGTGGCAAGGAGAGGGTTGGAGGAGTACTGAAAAAGAGAAATTTAGTTGTTGCCTAATCCTATTTTTCATGCATCCAAGTGGAATAGCCTCTGTAAAACACGAAGCATTGAAGAAGGGATGACGCAATTATATAGCTCCTGCTCAGATATGTAAACTTAGAATTTGGTCCTCCTGAGCAAATTAATGTTCTGCTATTTTTTTTTCATTCCCTTCACTTACTTTCTATGTGTGTCAGTATAGCTGAAGGATGTTCTGACTAGGCTTCCCAAGAGCATGAAGCAGACTCCTTGTCCTGACAAAAACACCTTTTTATTAAGTTACTGTGAATTCCTCTCATTCACATCCAGCAGTCTTTCAAGGGAAAATTTACAGTCACAGACCTTATCTGGCTTGGAGAGCTGCCAGGCCAATATCTTCAAAACTTGGCAAGAAGTCTCTGAGAGTCATGAACCAATTAAGCGAACTAATTGTCTCCTGCAAACTCCCCTCCCCTTTCGCTCCTCTTTATTCCCTATGGGAGGGGCCATTCACCATCCAACTGTAGCTTTACTCCTGAGTCGACCCTTGTTCCTTAGCTGTTCCCTTTTCCTGGCAGCTCTGCGCATGGGAACAGGCTCCATCTGTTCTTCTGCCCCACTGATGTCCGACTCCGAAGGCAGCTGACAACTGTCAGGTGGCCCTGGCCCCATCTCTGCCTCCGACACAGAGCACTCATCAGAGCCTTCCTCAGACTCCAGGACTGGCCCATGTTCCTCCCCAACCTCCTCACTGTCCGAATCTGCCGCCAGACCCGCTGGCTGCTGGCTGGCCACAACAAAGGAGGTCTGGACAGGAGTTCAGCCATGACAAGAAGTTTCTCAGATGGAACCATATTTTCCAAGAGGCAAAGCAGATATCTTTTAATTAATGTTTTACTGAGGTTATTAGATCATTAGAAAAAGGAACAGGCCCTGAGCAATAGGCAGCTGAAGCAATAATAAATGAATATTATTAATTTACAGGATACCCCTTTCTGAGGGGTTCGTTATTTTGATGCTAGGTTTAGAAGGGAATCAAAATTGTCCAAGAAAAACTGGATAGTGACCTACATAGGTCACTCAATCACTGGATAGAGTGATGAAATCAATCAAACTTACTCTACTGTTTATATACTGTAAATTGGTAACTTGTTTTTGCAAGTGCCCTGACAATAACATGGTGATGCCCCTTTGACAACACTTCATTTTCAGTAGCACAGTCAAGTGTCCTTCAATATTGAGTTCCACTTCTCAGTTTTTAGTATCAACTGAAGATTTATTTTTTTTTAACCTAAATTTTGAATGTTTGTTGGTGTGTCAGTAACAGTTATGGATGAACTACTGTTCCTGCTTTCTTGCATAATATTTAACCATCATATGCTTTCATTGTTTTAATTTATTTCTACTCCAGCTTTGAAATTATTACAATGAAAATTGAGTTGTACACTTCTTAAATAAGTAAAAATGGTTCATTTAAAGAAACTGCCTGGCTAATGCCAGCAAAAAAGTATAAAACACAAACGACGCATGTTCAGAGCCAAGGCATTTGACTTTGAACTCTTCAGTAACTTTCCATAGAATATGGATTAATTTCTTTGGTCTGATCCAAAGATCGTAGATCAGAAAAAGATTCCGCTGTAGGCCAGCTTTCCATTTAGGTTATGTGTGAACTTTAAGTGCCAGGATCAAAGTTTGCCACGGCTGGTTGCTGTAATCTGGCCCACTAGCTGCTCCAGCATTTCAGTGTAGCTAATGAACTACAACCGGTTGTGCTGTGGTTTGTTGTATCTATCGTCCAAAACATGGAATTCTGCGGAGTTTTTTTATGTGTGTTTGGAACAAGCCTAGGAGCTGTGCCTGGTTGCAGGAGGGAATAGCGTTTGTGGTTGTAGCCACAGAGACCACCAAACTGCATTCCTACATTGAGAAGCAATAATATTCCAGCTTCTGGAGCGTAAAAACAATATTGCTGCCAATTTCAGGTGATACTAATAAAGGAGAATATTTGTAAGTGCAGGGTTGAAATGAGGGGTCCTTGGTGCCCTCTGAGCTTGCTTGTTTTCTTGCATATTACCCAAATTAGGTAATACCATTAGTGCTACTAAGGAATGCAGTTTGTTGTCAGTTTATATTCTAGTGGCTTGCCTGTCAGTGTTGGTGGGAGTGGTCTTAGCGATTTATTTTTTGGGGGGGGCTTCGGCAGTTTTTTGATTGGAGTATTGTTTACTTGATTGCTGGTCTAATGTTAACCTTAGAGTTAATCTGTGCTGGTCTGGGTTAATGATTGCTGGTGGAGAGGTGCTTCAGTCTTTTTGTTCCTTTTTGGGCTGGGTGATAGTGTTTTTTGCATAATCTATAGATGTTGTTAATGTCCATGTGTCTCTAGTGATGGTTGATTTGTCGGAGTGCCAGGCTTCTAGAAATTCCCTAGCATTTTTTGCATTGGTCTAGGATGGTCACATTTTCCCAATTGAAACTATGGTTAAATCAGTCTATATGTTGTGAAATTAAATTTCAGGTGAAGTAGCAGAGTGGGGATTCAGCACAGCATAACTCATGATTGATGATTTTAAGTTAATTTGAAATATCAATGGATATGTGCTGCCAACCCTCTATTAATGAACCTCTGCCTTTGGTCTCAGTAGAAACCAATTTATTTTCATAAATATTAGACGAACATGAATTTTTAGGACATTCACAATATGTTCTTCTAATAGTGCTTCCTGGATTGGAATTCAATTTTTTTTGTCTTTTGCTTGAGAACCTTTGATTGGTTCTGGCATCTTTAGCTACTTCGAGATTTTTGTAAGAGAAGATATAGATATTTTAAATGCATGAATAAAAATTGCCAGAATTGTTTCCAACTCTTTTACAGAATCTTACAGTAAAACTCTGCAAATGCAGAAGATTATGTTACTTATTCCTGATCTCTTTTTTTTTTAAATAGACACTTTCACAAAAGATATCTAAATGCAGTATTATTTTTGTTTGTTTTATGAAGTCTGAAAATTTATGCACAGACCTTCAGTACCCTTGAGAGAACCTACCGAATGCCAAGCCTTCCTCTGGCTACTACAATGCATGAACAGAATCAGTATTATTTTTTAAAAAAAATCTGTATTTCATTACAGCAAATAGATGCTTTTGAAAATCACTCATAGCAAAGAGCTAGTCTTTTATCTTCCCTGTTTTGTTTTCCTCTGTGCAACAACTGAATGATTACTATGAAGCTTTCCTTACATCAACATTTCTTCAATTACTGACAGTTTCCTTCAGAGGCCTTTCAAAAGAGATTTTGCACAATATGCAGCAGCTGAAAGATAGACTAGCTGCGCTTACTGTATGCTTCCTTAACTTTTGGCAAAAGTTCTTATGTTTACTTGTGGTCCAATTTAATCAAACGGAAAAATTGCAAATCACCTTGGACTTTTGGCTGCATTTTCTGAGGAAGTACAGCATGTAGATTTAAGCCCACATCAAACTAGTGCACATTTATGTAAGGACACCACAGCAGTTCCATATATTCCACATTCAGATGTCTTCACTCACAATTAAACTGGTCCTAATACTTTAGGACTTCCATAGACTTTGTGTAATTTTACCAAAGCCATACAGTAGTGGCCAAAATTGTGGAAATCTTTTTGGAAAAGTGTATTTTTGAGGTTTGATGGCTAATAACATCACTTTTTTTTGGAGTTTCAAGATAATCATATTCCACTGCTGGAATGGCCTGGGAATAGCCTACACCTTAACCCAGTTGAAAATCTATGGAGCCAACTAAAGAAACTTGTTAGTCAGAGGTGACCCGGCAATAAAACCCAGTTAATAGAAGCAATCATTCAATCTTGGTTTCACATTATAACAGCTGCAGAACTAAAGAACTTGGTTCACTCCATGGGAAGGCGTTGTAAGGCCGTAATTCATGCTAAAGGTTATCCAACTAAGTATTAACTGACGTGATAATTTTTGTATATCTCATTCTTTTCCTACGTGTTTCTCTTTTCTTCTTTATACTGTAACTGCAAATCCTTCATAAAAGTTACTGCATTACATTCTTGATTAAATTATCTTTCCATTGATATATAATTTTATGGTACTACTCTAAAAAAAAGTGGTGTTATTAGCTAGTTTTAGAAAATACACTTTTCCCAAAAGGTTTCCACAGTTTTGGCCACTACTGTGGCCAAAAAACTACCTGTTTCCCAGGGTATCATTCCCTTTCTCATAAATGTTCATAGCACTTACTAGTATATATGCATTGTTAATATGCTACATATTTCATTAAGTATAGACCAGGGGTCTCCAACTTTGGAAACTTTAAGACTTTGTGGCTTCGCTGGCTGAGGAATTGTGGGAGTTGAAGTCCACAAGTCTTAAAGTTGCCAATATTGGAGACCCCTAGTATAGACCTTGCTCTATTTAACAGAATTTTCAAGTAAAATTAATTTACTGTATTAAGGTTCGTCATTATTGATTTAATATAGAATTGCAATAAATACTAGCTTTTAGTAGTTGCCAATAGTTTATTTTACACATAGAGTTTTTTTACGGTGTTTTTTTTTTTAATGAGCAAAGTTGCAAGAAAAGGGAAAATGGAAAACTACACCATATGCCCATGATGGTGAACCAATGCACGCATAGCCATATTGGTGGGCAGGCAAGATCAGCTCTGGCGCACACCAGCTGATTTTTGGGCCTTCTGGGCCCACCAGAAGTAGGGAAACAGGCTGTTTCCTGCCTCCGGAGGGCCTCGGGGAGGCTGGGAAAGGCCCGTTTTTCTATCTTCCCAGCCTCCAGAGCCTTTCTAGGAGTCTGGGGAGGTCAAAACAGCCTTCCTCACCCCCCCGAAGGCCCTCCAGAGGCCAGAAACAGCCCATTTGCCAACTTCCGGTGGGACCGGAAGGCCCATTTTTTGCTCTCCCCAGCCTCCAGAGCCTTCCGGTGGGACCAGAAATTGGCAAACGACAGGGCACATAGAATTATGGGTGTGGGCACGCGCACACATGACTCACCTACCCCACTCCTGGCACGCGATGGCAAAAAGGTAGCCATCACTGCCATATACCATATCAAAATTAGCTTGCAATCTGTTTTGAGTTATATATTAAGTGTAGAAAGAATTTTCTAATTAATATCTATTTTTCCTCAGATTCTTTAAAGATATGGTGCAGTAGTTGATACAGATTTTGTAAAACAGAGGAATATTAAGCCTCTTTAATAGGAATCCACAGAAGTGTTTAATAGGGGGGAAAAACAATTTTTGGATATATTTATTTACAACTGTGTATGCCACATGCAATCACTAGGACTGGGGTAGAATACAAGGCAAAAAAAGAAATGAGAAAAATGCCATGAAATTAATCACAATCATCCTTTGGTCAAAAACTTCTTTGAATTAAAACAATCCTTTGGCCAACCGTAACTTCATGGACAGCATACTCCATTGCATGGTAGGAATAAATAATTGATATTGATACATTTTAAAAGGAAGATAAAAACTAATCCAAATTATTACAAAGTAACTAAAACAAAAATCAAAAAGAAAGCTACCAATGCAATGTTTTACTGTAATATATACTGTAATATACTATAATATATTCATCAATATTATAAATTTTTTCTGTTTTACACAAATAGTTCACAAGAGGTTTTCAGTCGTCAAATAAACATAGATCTTGTCTTTCCTCTGATCAAAGAAGCCAATTTAGCCGCCTCAGCAAGTTCTACAGTCTTCACCAAACATTCCTCCATTGTAAGAATTGCTGAGCCTTTCTATCTTTGCACATTCAATATATCTGGTTATCATACACAAAAACAAAGAAGTTCCATTATTTTTTTTCCAACTCTTTGTCCATCAGTCACAAAACAAAGACCTCTGGTCTTAATTGTATGCTACTCTTTAAAGTCCTCTGAATTAGACATATAAAAAGTATTTAATTTTCACAGGAGAATTGACAAACCGAATAAGAAAAACAGAGAAGGCTAAAGTGACTTCTTTGATCAGAGAAAAGACAAGATGATGAAGAGAATAGGTGCCAATCAAATTTTTTTATTGTTGTTTAAAATAAATTTTTAAATTGTCCTCTGCATGCAATCACTTTTATGATAAGATGCATGCTGATATCTGCTGGCTCAAACAGCAAAGTACGTGTACTTATAATGAAAGAAATGTGAAATAATTATGAAACCTTTCATTTCAGCTTACTAGCTACATAATACAATGAGCCTTTAAATAAATTTAAAAAATGATCTCTGGAAAAGCTGCAAGATAGTTTTATCTTGATACAATTTTAAAGTATCTTGAATATTTTGCCTTAATTCTGAAAATAATAATCTTATCTAGGAAATGTCATGGAAATTTTGCACGCAAAAAAAAAAAAATCATTCGCTCATGCTTTCATTCAAGATTGAAGATCTTGACTGAGAATATTTGTGCTTCCTGTTCTATATGTTTACATGCCTAAATAAAATTTTCAAAGTGAATATGTGTTCAATGTACTCCTCACCATCTGTCTGCCTTGTCTTCAAAGAGGTGGTCTAAAGGGCTGAGTTAGAATTAAAGGCTGCGGAAAGAGAATAGTTTTAACCACTGGCATCTTCACAAACTGCACACAAAATGTGCTAATTTGGAGGTCTTGGCTTTGAAAATGGAGAGTTGGTTTGGGGTATAATTTCATAGCCTTTGTGTCAAATGAGGCATGAAACAAACTGGCAAAAAACGGTAATGGAGCCAGTGGAGCTCGTTCTGTATTTTCTGCAAACAAGTTGTCAATGAACGGTACAGCTTCAAGAACATTGGGATTAATCAGAACTGCAGTCGAGCAATATTCAATGCCTGTTTGAGCTGCAAGGCAGAATAAATAGCTCAGTGTCAAACTAAAAGTATAATAAAATCCTGTAAAAGAACCCCGAATCTCCATATATGGCTAATCAAGTAGCTCTGCATATATGGCTTAGCTATTTCACAGTATGATAATGTTGACCACTATAGTTTACCATTCCTTTGCAACATGGAGTGTGTAAAGTAATACAACATTTGTACAGAAAACTTAGATTTACAGTCAGCATATTTCGAAAACCATTCTTGGCTGATAATTTGTTCTTCCTTGAGAGAACAGTCACAGTGTCTGATAAACCCAGAAGAATATTTGTAGCTTACTTAATAGAAGTTGGCTGCGTATTGTTATTCTAAAAATGTATACCTGAAACATGAAAGCCACTTAAGAGATTCACAGAATCAATTTTTAAAAAAGTAATCTGCTTTTGGGCACTATTGCTATCACCACCTTGATCCTGATCCCTCATCACTTATAGAAAATAATTGTATTTTGGAAAAAAATCCCATATATTCTCTTCCAATACAATATGTTCAGAAATGAGATGTGGCCATAGCCTATACTTTAAAAACTGTTAAACTTAAAATATATCAAAACATTTGAATCAAAGATAAGATAAAAACTAACAGAAGAGTATTACTGGATCTCTTTTTTCCAGTTCTGAATCAATTGGCACCTGTTTTGGAAGGTTATTTTTCCAGTTCTGTCTGTGTTCCTGTGAATCAAAACTCTTTCCTGCTATTTTTTTTTACACAAATACAACCATGACCATACAGGTACGCTCCATGCTATAGGAATATACTTCCCATTCTATAGGAATGGTCAGTTTAAAGAAGGGTATGGGAAAATTTAAAGTCAGCCTGTTTATTTTCTAATGCATATCATGCAACAAAGTTTCAAGATTTAAAAACTGCAGGAAGTGATTCATCACAGTGCTGTATGCATACAGAACATTATTCTGTTAATTCTGGAATTATATGTTGCAGATTCATCAACAATGTTGTTAAAAGATATAAGAATATTATTTGTTTACTTATTAAAATTTATTAAGAGCAACTCTGGGTGGTGTACAATAATCAATAAAGCAACAAATATAAAACTACAAAAATCCACATTGAAAAATAAATATTACAACTAAAAACAAGTATCTTGGTGGCACAGCAGACTAAAGTGCTGTTAAGTAGCACCAGCTGCCTGCAATTACTGCAAGTTCGAATCTCACCAGACTCAAGGTTGACTCAGCCTTCCATCCTTTCGAGGTAGGTAAAATGAGGACCCGGATTGTGGGAGCAATAAGCTGACTTTGTATAAAAAATGACACCGCTTAGGGGGGGCCAAAAGCCCTACTAAGCAGGTATATACAAAAGTATGAAGGCTATTGCTTAATGCATTGTAAGCCGCCCTGAGTCTCCGGAAAAGGGTGGCATATAAATCGAACCAATAAATAAACAAGCAAACAAACCCTAGGCAAAAAAGAGAAGAATGACCAGCCCAACAATGGAGCCATCAAAGCATGTCTTTGGTTCCCAGGATCCTCAGGCCTGATAACATAACCAGATCTTGAGGGGCTTCCGAATATCAAAAGGCATGGAACTAATCTAATCTTGGAAGTAGGTCCCATGGCAGAGAAGGCACGTCTCTCTGGACTCACCAAATGTAGGTCCCTAATCCATTTACAGTAATCAATTCCGCTATCGCCACCTTTAGAATGAATGTCTCCAGAGCAGAATTGACTTCCTAATTCTGGATCTATTATGCTCCTGGGGTTTGAAAATAAAAATTTCCTACCGTCCAAGAAAACAAAATGTTTTAGGGTGGAGTGATTCATCATGGCATGTAAGCTCTTGGTTTGCTTTGAAGTTGAGCTTTTATTTTAGCCAGTCTTAAAATTATAGCTCTCTGTTTTGAAGAGAGGTACAAAACCAGGGTGGTATTCTAGTATTTTAAGTGACAGAAATGTGGAAATAGATAATGATCTGCAGAGTTGGCTGATCGGTTATAAGTGTTCACTATCATTTTATCATCTCCATATATATTGGCAACATGTACTTCGTAGGTTTTCAGATACGTCATCTATGGACACTTAAAAGTAATCGAGCTATAATGAGTATCAAGTATTTCTCCTGTGCATTGCTTGGAGAGTCCAAGCATGGGTTCAATTCTGTCTGATTGGCCAGAGACTGAGCTGTAATTTCTTTGGCCACGCCTCTTCAGCCCGGCTCAGCTCCAGTTTTTCAACTCAGTCAGCCTAAAGAGACACAAAAACAGGTGCTCCTTTGAATTTAGTCTACAGGACAAGAAAGACAGGTTAATGAAGATTGCAATTCTTTATTGTTAGTGGGTTGGAGTGCTGCGGAGCGTGCAAATCATTCTCCCACACCAATATCGGCAAAGCAACAGCTGCCATTGCCATGCCGCCGGGAAGGTCAGAAAACCCAAGATCGGTCGCTCCATGCAGGCCTGTCAGCTAGGAAGAGAGCACTGGAGCTTTGAAGGACCTCAGAAGACCGAGGCTTCAGTCGGATGTGAGGGAAGGCGGCCAGACCATGCGCAAAGTAAAACTGTGTTGTCAGTTTTCGCGCTCTTCTACTCTTTGTGGCGCTTGTGACCGTGTTGCCGGTTTCGCACTTTTTTTTGCCTTTGCCGCATCTGCTGCTGCTACCCTATTTCCCTGAAAATAAGACATCCCGATAATAGGCCCAATCAGGCTTTTCAGCACATGCCCTAAAATAAGCCCCCCCTGAAAATAAGCCCTCCCCATAAAATATTTAAATGCCAGTCCCCGCCATTTCCTCTGATTTCCTCCACGTGCCCCAAAATAATAAGACCTCCCCAAAAATAAGGCCAAGCAGACGAAGCAGGACCGTCAGATTTCGGTCCAAACTCTCCAGAACCACGGTTTCTCTGGGAGAAAAGCCAAATGACACCCTCCACCAGTCTCATACATTTAGGAGCAGTGATCAATACACACATGTCAGGTTTTCCTTTCTCAGGAGAGCCGATCCAGCATAAGAGCCATGGTGATGCAGGTCAAAACTCTTAAGACTAGTACCATTGATTCTTCTTTCACAACTATTGGGAAAGATTATCTCCTGCCTGACAATCATCCCTTGGGCTTGATTTCATACACAGATCTTACAATGGCTCCTATTGCCCAACTAGAGATCAGGGCTCAGCAATTCCAACACACGGATCCAGGTTCCTTGGCGGGTGCTCCGCTTCTTGGACTGGTGGACATCGGCAGCCATGGAGAAAGGCTGTCTATTCAAAGAACCCACCCGGCTGGTCTTGACTTTGACCTTTTCGGCTGGAGTGCCCACCTGGAATCCCAAGTGACCAAGGGTCAGTGGTCACCGGAGGAACTTCCAAATGACATCAATTGGTTGGAACTAAGAGCGGTGCATCTGGCGCTGTGCCATTTTCAAGAGGCCTTGTCAGGTCATCACATGCTATTACTGACAGACAATGTGACAGCCAAAATGCATGTGAACCGACAGGGAGGCACCTGTTCCAAGGTCCTGATGTGCGAGGCAAGGGAATTAAGTCTTTGGGCAGAGATGCACCTGTTGTCATAATGAGCGGAACACATCTCCAGAGTCTCCAACACTCAAGTGGACTGGTTGAGTAGGACAACTATTGACCAGTCCGAATGGCTACTTCACCCAGACCTATTTCACCAAATAATAGAGAAGTTCGGTCATCCAGCCATAGATTTATTTGCCAGTCCAATGAACACTCAACTTCCGAGATTTTTCTCCAGGTTCCGGATGCAAGGGGCTGAGGGCACCAATGCCCTTTGCTGCCTGTGGCCTTCCGACCTGTTATATGCCTTCCCTCCGACCCTTCTCATACCGAGAGTCATCAGAAAGATCTTGGAGGAGGAGGAGGTGCTGCTAGTGGCACCTCACTGGCCACGGCACCCGTGGTTTGTGGACATAGTGAGACTTTCCATCTCTTGTCCATGGAGGATACCCCCACACAGGATCTCCCTCAGCCAGGGGGCCGTGAAACACCCGGACCCTCAGTGGCTCCAGTTGGCAGTTTGGCACTTGAAAGGGAGATCCTGAGGAAGGGTCAGTTTTCTGGTAAAGTAATTTTGACTATTCTATCTTCTCCACGCCCATCAACGAACAGGATATATGAAGCCACATGGACATCCTTTTGTTGCTGGTGCGCTAGGGAAAAATTAGTTCCCACATCAGCGACAGTTCCCAGGATGTTACACTTCTTTCAAGGGGGATTTGATAAAGGATTATCCATGAACACTCTCCACAGGTAGGTGGCTGCCTTGGCCACAATCCTACCAGGCGGGGGGAATGATCCCTCTTTTCCAGCACCCCAGGGTGCGTAGTTTTTTGAAAGGGGTGTCCAACCTATTACCCCCAATGGTCCATAGATTTCCAACTTGGGACCTGTCATTCATCTTACAGGCACTCACATCGCCTCTGTTCGAGCCCTTAGGGTCCGCCAACCTCAGGCTACTGACCTTCAAGGTAGCCTTTCTGGTAGCGATCACATCTGCACACAGGATCTCGGAACGAGTGTCCCTTTCTGTACGACAAGATTTGTGCATTTTTCACCCAAATAGGGTCATGTTCCAATTAGATCTGACATTTGTCCCTAAGATTAACACCTGGTTTCACAGGGCACAAGAAGTCATTTTACTGGATTTTTGTCCAAATGCCAGACATCCAAGGGAACGACGATGGCATACCTTGGACATCCGGAGAGCTCTTCGCAAATACATCAAACGAACTGCCTCATTCAGATGGATTGAACCTCTGTTCGTTTCATTTCAACCCAGGTCTATGGGAAAGAAGGTATCTCCACCCATCATTGGACACTGGCTAAAGGCATGTATTTCATTGGCCTACGAACACCAGGCCAGGCCTACACCAGACCGTATCATGGCACACTCAACCAGAAGTGCAGCCACCACGGCAGCTTGGGGTACGCAGGCTTTGATTCAGGATATTTGCAGGGTGGCTACCTGGGCTTCTCCTTCGCCATTTATCAGGAATTACAAATTAGACATGTTTGCCTCAGCTAAGGCGGGGTTTGGACGACGTGTGTTACAGCGGTTCTGCCAGCTGAGGGGACCCTGAACCAGTCTGTTTCCCACCCTAGGACGATTTAGCTTGGGTATATCCCATGCTTGGACTCTCCAAGCAGCACACAGAAGAAGGAATGTTGGACTTACCTGAACGTTCTTTCTATGTGCGCTACAGAAGAGTCCAATCCCACCCTGGTACTGGAACGGTCCGGGGTCCAGGACTAATCGATTTCATCAGTTTGGCCACGTCCTCTCCAGATCCAAGTCTTCGTCGAAAAACTGGAGCTCAGCCAGGCGGAAGAGGCGTGGCCAAAGAAATTACAACTCAGTCTCTGGCCAATCAGACAGAATTGAGCCCATGCTTGGACTCTCTTGCAGCGCACATAGAAAGAATGTCCAGGTAAGTCCAATGTTGCTTTCATTAATCAATCTTGGTCCCTACAGAAAACATGCTTAAACTTCTTAAGTGGATTATTTAAACTATCAGTTTCTATCATAATCTTTGTTTTATTTCTGCTGAGAATACATACGCAGACAGATTTCATATATGCACCAGAGGAAAAACTGGCAAAGGAAATTTAGGAACAATCATAAATAGATTAGGAATACTTTCCTTTTCTGTGTGTGTGTGTGTGTGTGTGTGTGTGTGTGTGTGTGTGTGTGTAAATGTAAGTGTAAGAGAAGCTCTTGGCTTTGGACATCAGAAATTGGATAAAAAAGTTAGAGCAATTCTATCAGAGAAAAGAAAAACACTAATACAGTTCAAGGAATCTGATTACAGGCCTTGGTTACAACTGGGTGGAATTGGCAAGCAGGAGGCAGGGTGATGACTCTGTTAGTAACAGTATCACTTTTGAAAAAAATAACCTCTTAATGTGGTTACTTGCTTCTTGGCAAGAAGCCACTGCCTGTTCTTAATTTCCCTTTTTGCTTAATTTGATCCTTGAATTTCACATTTTCCTAACTGCCCATCTAGTCTTCTCCACTTCTATAATGAATGTTTAGGATTATTATTATTTTTTTGTAGCAATGTTTGGGGTTGTTGTTGTTTTTATTTGTTATGGACAGCCATGCTTTATTACATAGCTCATGGATGGATGGATTTGTTTGTTTGTTTGTTTCACTTTTCCTAAATACAATTCTCTACAAAACAACAACCCTGTGAATAGGTTTGGCTGAAAGAGTAGGTTGGCCCAGAATCAACATGTGAATAGCAATCGCTGAGGATGGACTTACATCTTGGTCTCCCCAGTCTTAGCCAGAAGTGATTCTGCTCTTCCTAAATGAAAACATAGTCTATATTAGAAGGGGAAGAGTGATCTGGGCCATCATGATTCTAGTATACAATACCTTCAGCCCTTTTCTGTATTAACATTTACATTATTTTCAATCCATCCTCTCCTAAAAGATAAAAGACGTGGGAACTCAGAAACAAAACTTCTTGGTAGCTGCCCTGGCCTTCTGGAAGAAACTCTCTCCCCTAAGATCAATGCTGTCTTTTAGAATGCTATAAAGTCTTGACTTTTCCAGCAAATATTTGGGGGCTAAATATCTTGGAATTTACATTGCTATTTTAACCTAGAGCAAAGTTTCTGATAGGTGGCACACAAGTAAAACAGTACAGTAATAAGTGACCCAAAATAGCCCAATTAGGGTCTATTTGTTTTTGTTGTGTTCTTGTTCTAAAAGAGGCAATGCTGGTATGTTTGTGCACCTTCCTTCCTTCCCCAAAGTGATTATATAAATGCTGCGATTGATCATTTTCTGTTCTGAACTAAACAGTTGGATATAAAGCAGGGGTGTGTCCCACCTTGACAACTTTAAGACTTGTGGACTGGTGAATTCTGGGAATTGAAGTCCCCAAGTCTTCAAGTTGCCATGGTAGGACACCCCTGGTCTAGAGCAAGGGTCAGCAACCTGTGGCTCTGGAGCCGCATGTGGCTCTTTCACCCCTCTGCTGTGGCTCCCCATCACTCAAAATATGCGTCACAACCCCCAATGTGTGATACCCGCCGGCACATGATTTATTGAGCTTTTCAACCCCCAGTAGGCCAACCATGGATAAATCCAAGAAAAGAAAAGTTTCAGAAGAAAACAGAACATTTAACTCTACATGGGGCTCCCCTTGAGGAGCACCCGGAGGCTCCAACTGGTCCAGAATGCAGCAGCGCAGGTAGTGACGGGAGCAGCCTTGCGCTCCCATGTAACACCGCTCCTGCGTGAGCTGCACTGGCTCCCAGTGGTCTTCCGGGTGCGCTTCAAGGTGTTGGTTATCACCTTTAAAGCGCTCCATGGCATAGGGCCTAGCTATCTTCGAGACCGCCTGCTGCCACCAACCATCTCCCATCGACCCGTGCACTCCCACAGAGAGGGCCTCCTCGGGGTGCCATCAGCCAAACAGTGCAGGCTGGTGACCCCCAGGGGGAGGGCCTTCTCTGTGGGGGCACCTACCCTCTGGAATCAATTGCCTCCAGAGATAAGGAGAATCCAAGACCTCAGTGCCTTCCGCCGTGCCCTTAAAACCTTCCTTTTCCAGCAAGCCGGGCTGGCCTAATTTTTAAAGTGTTTTTAAGTGTTTTGTTTATTGTTTTTAATTAATGGGGCCAAATTTATATATGTATATTTTAACTGTATTTTAATATTTGTACTTGATGTTTTTACTTGGCTGTTCACCGCCCTGAGTCCTCAGGGAGAAGGGTGGTATACAAATTCAAAATAAAATAAAATAAAATAAAAATACATATGCTAGTTTTGTGGCCGCTCAAGAAATAGTCAGGTACGGGAAGGGTTTTGTGGCTCCCGGTGTTTTCTTTTTCTTTGAGTGTTTAAGATTGCAGACCCCTGGTCTAGAGGGTTAAAGAGTGTCCATCTGTTCCATAAAGTGTTGCTTGAGAAGACAAAACAGCCAGAAATTAGTGGATGGCTTGGTCTTTTGTCTCACCATTGGCAGCTGACAGAAATGCTGATGAGGTGACAATGAAGAAAACATCTGCTCCCCTGCTGGATAGAAGAACATGGGCAAACCTTATTATTCTCTTTAATAGAATCTTGTTAAAGAAATAATAAGTATCCTTTCCTAGATGCATATCAGCAATTTAACCTACTATTAACAGATACTTGAGGCAATATATTTATATATATGTAAAATAATATTTCAATTCTGCTGCATACAATGTGGGCATCCATCGGCTGGAGTTAATACCAGACAGTCTAAACAAGTAGAAGAAAACAGCAGAAGTGATTTTAATTTGTGCAATTGTTTATAAAAGACAGATGTGGAAAGTTTATTATTAATTAAGCGCATCCCATGTGATGTGTGAGAGGAAAAACATTGCGTTTAGCATTGCTAGTGTATTTGCTTCACTGAAAATCACATTGCGTGTTTCCTGTTGTATAGATCTGTATAGCTTCAAAGCCGGGTATTTTAAGAGGAACTCTATACATAGATACATTTGTGTATATTTTACTTCAAAAGGAGGCCACAATGGTTATAGGAAATGGGATTTTTCTTTATAAGAATCTGAAGTCTCATGTTGGGACTGAGAAACGGTGGGTGAGCAAAGACCCTCTAAAGAATTTAATATCTGAATAAATTTGAATCTGAAGTTACGTTTTGGTTTCCTTTTCTTTTGTTTTTC
Source organism: Pantherophis guttatus (assembly GCF_059756535.1). Classification (NCBI taxonomy): domain Eukaryota; kingdom Metazoa; phylum Chordata; class Lepidosauria; order Squamata; family Colubridae; genus Pantherophis; species Pantherophis guttatus. Next base: position 16,799,970 of record NC_142069.1, on the reverse strand, counting down.
CATACTGTCCATCGTGACTCTTTCACATTACTTCTCCATATGGCTGAGCTGAATATGAACCGCATAGTACAGTGGTTTTTCAGCCTTGGGCGATGGTGGTGGTGGTTGTTAGGTAATACATATACAACATGAAATCACAGCTGCCAGTTCTTTAGCTGGCTTTCATTCGCATGGAGTTTTTCCCAAGAACCTAGGAGGTTGAAATGTATCAGCATAATAGATCCAAGCATTGTGGCGTTTTGTAATTGACAGATGGAAATGTTGTCGATGTGCAGTTTTTCGAAGTGCTGGCAAGGCTTTTTGGTATGGTACCCAGTGTGTCAATAACCACTTGGGACTACCACAGCCAGTTTATGCCATAATCTTTCCATTTCAGTTTTCAGGCCTTGATTGTTTGTGATCTTTTCTATTTCTTTGTCTTCTACTATCTCGTGGTCATGCCGCACCAATTATTTATTTATTTATTTATTTATTTATTAAATTATTTATTTATTTATTAAATTTATATGCCGCCCCTCTCCGGAGACATTTTCTTCTTTTCAACCACAGACAAAAGTGGTGTATTATGCACCAGGATTGTCTTAAGTTTGTATTTGTAATTATTAGTTTCTTGTAGCTTTGATCTAAAGCTTACACCTTATCAGGGCTTCCAAACATCTAGTTTCATTTTCCCATTGCCATTTGCTCTTTGCAGAATTTTTAAAAATCTGCTTTGTCTTTTTTTTTTTTTTACTGCAAATGTTAGCATTATATCCACAGTTATATAATATGTGAAAACCTGTGCTTACTTTCATTTACTAGTTGTTAGTACTGCTTTCATTGAGGAGTAGTATCCTTGCCTTGTTGCTGGCATAAAACTCTACAGTGGTACCGTGGTACTCAATTACTCAACTGCTTTGAAACTCGTCAAATTTGGTACTCAACATATTTTGACGTGAATATTTTGTCCTGGTATTCATCGTTTGTTTGGTACTCAACGTACAACCTAAAATGTTAGTTGCCTTGTGACTCATTACATTATTCCTTATGGGAAAATTTTGTTTGGTACTCATTGTTTTTCATATCGTACCTCCCAGAGCCAATTAATGATGAGTACTGAGGAACCACTGTAATTTTATTTATGGCTTTTAAGATGTCATATTTTGTTGGATTGGGCATGCAGATCAAGTGGCAAGTAGGGATTCACAAATTGCGAGTTCATAAATGGGAGCATATAGTTGTCATCTGAAGAAAACAACTTTCAGTTTTGGATTAATTTTTTTTTAATTTTATTTTTATTGCATTTTTTCTCTTTACATATCTCTATTACATATTTAACGATCTGTGACATTATTCATACAGCGAGAATCAATATTCAATACATTATATACATTCTATTTCTAAACATTCTATTCCTTTATGTACATTTCCATTCCTTATTTCTATTATCTATCTATTCATACCATTTCTCCCATACTGCATAATATTCCGAGTCATCCTTTCCCTTTAGCTCTAGTGTGAGTTTATCCATTTCCGCGCAATCAAAGCTTTTGATTAATTTTTAAACAGAAGATGGACATTCACCAATACATATTTTCCTATTACTTTCAGTGCAAGGTAGGCACACTGCATGCCTGTAGACTGGCTTGAGGGGGGGAAAAAGAGGAAAACTACATATTTAGAAGAATTAGGGAAAACAGATGACTCTTAATTAAAAGAATTTGTCAGCACTCCAGAAGTTTATTTCAAAATTTATTGCCAAGCTTTCAGAGTCCCTTCATATTTTGCTTCCCGTGACATATTTCAAGGAAACCAGAGTGTGCTGTTTTTAAACTTGATTATAGGTTGAATACTGCCAAGTAATTATCTGCCCAGAAATTGCTTTTCTTTCTCTTTTTTTCCCCTCCTTTTTTCTTTATAAGTATGCATGAGAGGAAAACTTGCTCAGAGTTGCTAGTATAATTAACCATTTCAGGCTGGCCAAGTTTCTACCTAATAAACATTAGATTTCGCTTACATTACCTGCTATAATCTATAACTTTATGTACGTTTCAGTCTGGCTTCACAACTTATTGAAATTCTGACCACTTCTTTACTTTTATTGTGAGTAGGTCCTAAATTACGTTTAGATGTATTTTAAAATGTGGTAGGTTTATTAATCTAGTAACTTATTAAATGATGTAATTGATTATCGGTTATTAAATTGATATACATTATGTAATTAATTACAAAAATAAATAACTCAGTGTAGCAACATACTGTTAAATTTCAGCTTTCAACTGAGAATTTGAGCTCAAATAAAAAAGAATTCAGTTGACCAGTTCAACAAAGTTGTATTGAAGGTAGAGACGCATGATGGGAGAAAATTTGCAGACTTGCTTGCGGGATGAGACAAGTTGGCCCTTTAAAAAGGGCTCTGCTACATTGAACCAATGTGGGTCATTGCCGCAAAATGAACAGTGGAGAAGAACAGGAAATAATGAACCCCAGAAGAACAATGGTGCATGACAAAATTGATGGACAGGAGAGCAATGTGTCATAGAAAACAATGGAACTTGCTGACAGAGTTAATGAGGGAGTGGTGGTACCTGAGCAGCCTATCCTGAGATACTGCCCAGTTGTTAGTGGAAGTCAAGGATATTGACAGAGAAGAATCAGGGAGTTGGAAGTCAATTGGGAGCCCATGGCACCAGCCACTGATTGAGGAGGTCCAGGATGCTAATAGTGAAATCAGAGCTGGCTGAAGACCTAGAAACAGTGAACCAACTCACAGTAGATGGCAAAAAGAGCAGGAATCTCCCAAGCACCACACCCTCTAAATCCCCAGAAAGCCAAGTCATGAGTCTTTCCCAGGACAACAGTTGAATGGTGACTCTTAACAAGCAGCAGCAATTTTCTTCCAGAAAGATTCCTCCCACATCCCAAAAGCTGGAAACCCTGTTTATTGGACCGTTCTGTGTAATAGTAAGGATCAGTGCTGTGGTCTTTCACATTCAACTGCCAGACACACTGAAAACACATCCAGTTTCCTATCAGTTCCTCCTAGTCCTGCAATTTTCTTTTTTATCCTTTGCGCATAGCTGTGTAAGAACTCTTGGTGCTGGAATATTGGAAGGAGTCTTTGATGCCTAAGCTATCCGACTAGCTACTCTGTCAGTTTCTGCACCTGCTAGCAGTTCTAAATGGGAGAGGACGTTGTTTGAGGAGAGATGGGGCGGGGGCACTTTGCACAAATGAGAGAGGACCTGTTCCCATTGAAGATGTGAGGGAGAATTCTATGAATTCCTGGCAGAGAGACAGAAGAAACCAACATTCCCCTTTCCTACTATCCTTAATCAGGAAATAGAGGGAAAGAAGCCTGAAAACGGAAGTAAAAAATAAGAGGAAGTGCTTCGTCTGATTTTTTTTTTTTAAAAAAATTGGAAGTGCAAGAAATGGCGTGATATTCTCCAGCTACCCACAACCAGAAAGAGAAAGGAAGCACTTGACTTTCTGAAGTCAGACTCCCTTTCTGACCTGCTTTCCATTGTTTCTGAGTTTCTAGCTCCTGGTGACTCCCTACCTTGGAGATGATCACTGCTTTTTGACTCCTAAAGTGGTTTATTTGAGCTCCCCTAGACCAGACTTCGGAATTTATGACTAGCATCCCTGGCAGTCTCTCTTCAGATACCCCGTCTCTCTGCTACAGCACACGGGCAACGCTCTCCTCTGCTGCAAACATACTCTTGCCAGATTTACAACCTCTAGTGTATGTGTTATCTCTTGTTTATGCTACCTTGTTGAATTGATTTACAGTTAAGCTAATAAAAGTTCTGAGAACCGGTATGCTATTCATTCTTGCCTGTTCACAGCTGGACTCGCAGGAGGAAGAAGCCCAGAGCTTAACCTGTGCTCTGAAGCGTAGATTTCTGACTCTTTTGCACTGCAACAGGGATCATTTGTTCATCTCGAGGCTTCATTCTTGTCCGCAGTAAAGATGCTAATCTAGCTGAGTTGTGTCTGGGAGTCTTCTGCCAAGCCCAGCTGAGACCTGAATTAAGTGTTTGATTTATTACCAAAACTGGGTGTGAAGCCTGAGATGAAAAGGAGTAGCTCTGGGTTTGTATTGATTCGGAAAGTACAAATCAGATAATATTCACTGAACTAATTTTTCCTTGTTATTTAAAATATGGTCCCTCCTCTTTTTTTTTTTTTTTTTTTGCCACACAATCATGATCTACTATTTTGGCCTAATAAACTGTTCTGTAATTACTTGTTGCCGAGATTTTTCTGTTTTGTTTCATGTACCTCAAAACTTTCGATTGAATCCCTTCCACATATTAAGGGGTAATGGTGTCCATGTTGTCCATTGCCCCTTGCATTTTTTCTGCATTTTACTTTTAGAGAATTCTATAGCTTCTCTCCTGAGTCAGTCCTGTTTGCCAACAACAATGATGTTTTCACTAATTTGGAAGAGGCAGTATGAATTGGAAGTATTGTTATATTAACTGAACTGATACAGCATGTTTCCAAGTGTAAGGACTTCATTCAAATATGGTCTTTCTGATTATGTGTATCTGATATTCCATCTCAGATTAAAAAAAAACACAAATTTCTGATGACCTGACGTGCACTGATAACATACCACAATTACTAATCTTTTGAGAACATCAATAACAACAACAGAAATAGTGAAAGGTAGAAGGGAAGAAGGCAACAGAGCTCTTAAGAGGTCTCTCTCCAAGAATCTCAGCGACAGCATAAGAAATTGGATCTGGAGCTCCAAGCTCTCCTCCCCATTGATTTTCATACATCTGGAATTGTAGGTAGGTAGGATAGACAGACAGACAGACAGACAGACAGACAGACAGACAGACAGACACTGCTAGATAATAGATAGACAGACAGACAGACACTGCTAGATAATAGATAGACAGACAGACAGACAGATACTGCTAGATAGATGATAGATAGATAGATAGATAGATAGATAGATAGATAGATAGATAGATAGATACAGGTAGGTAGGTAGGTAGGTAGGTAGATAGAAAGACTGATAGACAGACTGATAGACTGATACAGACAGACAGTGCTAGATAGATGATAGATAGATACCGGTAGATAGATAGATAGATAGATAGATAGATAGATAGATAGATAGATAGATAGATAGATACATACATACATACATACATACATACATACATACATACATACATACATGGTGAATCGACTTAACCATAGTGGAGCCCAGTATTTTGATCATAAATTACTGTGATCGTAAGTCGGCATCATGTGGCTGACTCAATTTTAAAATCGTTTTACAATGGTCATAAAGTGAATCACGCAGTTATTAAGCAAATCCATCATATCCAATGGATGGGTTTTGCCATTTTCTACTGGAAAGTGATGAAAACCCCCATCATAAATCATGGTCATGTGATCACGGATCACTACAATGTTTCTAAATAAAACTTTGGTTTCACTTGGTACACTCTACACTGAGTTTGTGAGTTTCTGGCTCATTTATTTTAGACATCAGAAGCTGCAAACGTTAATTTTATTTTTCATGTAACCAAATGTGACAAATAAGAGAGGCTGATGTTAGATAGTAAAGAAGGGGTTTAATTGAATAGTAAGGACAGAGCAGAGTATCACTTGCAAAGTGAGATATGCTTCATCTTTTTCTAGCAATATTTGAATACTTCCCACAAACTGCTCTTAACATTGTAATACTGAGTAGAGTTACAAAGATAGAAGGAAATTATCAAAAAGTTAAACAATTGTCTGCAGTTTTCCAGGTTTAACCCAGTGAAATTATAGAATAAATGGGAAGCATGGAAAACACAGACAAAGGAATAGAGACACATTAATCTTTCATTAATGACTGTATGAGATGATGGTGATATGAACCTTATTTCTTTAGCTCTAACAAAAGGCAATCATTACTCTGCAGAATTTCAGAATAAGTAATGGCATTTTATTTTCCACCTTATTTTCCAGAATTGAGGTTTTTCCTGCAGCCACAGTCAGCCATTCAAAATCCATAGCTCTTCAACGTTTGCCAGCAATTGCAATATTTTAAATTTGATGACATAGCTGCAAAATTGATTCAGATCTATTCTGTTTGTAACCTAGCAGTCCTTCCTATTTGTTCCAACCCAATGAAACCTTGGAAAGAATTTACAGTACGCAAAGGGACTCCATTAGCAAGATTACTCTCTGAAAGCAGAACAGAACTAAATGTGGTGTGCAAGGAGAAGCCAGCAAAAGCAATATAGAGTTCAAAAATAGGTTGGATCAAACCAGGAGCTGTCAAAAAATAAAATGAGAGGGGAAAAAATCACAGTGCATCACTATGGGAGAAACAGTTGGGCAACGGCTCAGAATATTGCTGGCTGTTCCATTCAAAGCTCTACTCCATCATTGTCATTTACAAATCTACACATAATTCAGAACTCTAAATTTGGGGGGGGGGGGTTTAATAACCTCAAACAAATATAACCGATTTTGAAGTCAATTTTCCCCTTGCTCTATTTTACACAAATGGAAAAAAAAATTATGACCAGTTGCTTTTTTGGCTTCTAGTAATTTTTTTGAGCAAGTTAATCTAGATGAGCACTTTTAATATGATTCCTATTCATTTAAAGTAGCTTTTTAAAAAAAAATTACAGAAGAGTTCTAAACTCTCCATAAAACATCTCTTTCAAGTACAGCTTGACTTTATGGATATGTCCATGTAATTTTACAGCAACTATACAAAAGTGGTTTGTAATTGCCTTCATCGGGGGAGGTGGGGTGTTGGGGTGTTGTTTTTTCTTACTTCCCAACCTAGCCTATAACCCCAAAAGTCCCTGGAGGGGTCTCATTCAAGAGGCCCAACCTGTATGGCTTCCAAGCCAAGACAAGGTCAGCCATTTGCTGAGAGAAATATTTATAGGTAGCCCATAAAATGGTTCTCAACTTCCTTCATTTATAAGGAGTGACCTATTAAAGTTAGAGATAGAATTTACCAGACAGTCTTGATCTGATAAGTATACAATCTGGAAATCATACCTGCTGTTTTTAAAATACCTTTTAAGGTTCCTATTAATCATACTTGTCAGGTGGGAAAATGTGGATAAAATCTTATTTAAAGCTTATATTAAGGAGCTATCCTATAGGTATTTCTAACATTCAGTAAACATCTTCAGAGATTAAGAGTTTGAAAGTTGGACTCCTATTTGATCATTGTGAACGCTTACGTGAGAAGCTATATCTAGTCTGTGAAATTGTGGGAAAGAGAATACTGTCATAAGAAAACTAGTAGTACAGGTAGTCCTCAATTTACGACCAACTGAGCCCAAAATTTGTGTTCCTAAGTGAGACAGTTGTTAATTGAATTTTGCCCCATTTTATGACCTTTCTTGCCACCATTGTTAAATGATTCAGTACAGTTGTTAAGTTAGCAACACATTTGTTAAGTGAATCTGGCTTTCCCCATTGTTTGCTTCAGTGGTGAAATCCAATTTTTTTTACTAGCAATTCTGTGGGCGGGGCTTGGTGGGCGGGGCAGGGGAAGCAAAATCCCCATTCCCTCCCCACTCCTGGGGGAAGGATATTGCAAAATCTCCAGTCCCACCCCACTCTGGAGCCAGCCAGAGGTAGTATTTGCCAGTTCGCCGACCTGCTCAATTTCCGCTACCGGATCTCCAGAGCCTGTCAGAACCTGCTGGATTTTACCCCTGCTTTGCTTATCAGAAGGTCATAAAAGGTGACCCCAGGACTCTGCAACTGTCATAAATATGAGTCAGTTACCAAGCATCTGAATTTTGATCACGTGACTATGGGGATGCTGCAACAGTTGTGTGAAAAACAGTCATAAGTCACTTTTTTCCAGTGCCATTTTAACTTTGAATGGTCACTAAACAAACTGTTGTTTAGGACTACCTGTATTTTGAATTATTTCAGCCATACTGTTTTGAGATTTTGTTTATAATCTCATTTATTCTGTCCAACCAAACAGAAATGTTGGAAAGAAATTAAACAAAGCAACTTTATCTGCCTATCCACTAGCAAGCTAACTCTCCAAAAACAGAACAAAAGTAGTATCAAATATAGTGAAATGGGAGAAACCAACAAAAGGTACATTTTGCTTGAAAATGTGCTGCGACTGTTTGGGAAGGTAGATTAAAAAAATTCTAAGAATACTTCTCAATGCTTTCCTATGGCAATGTCTCAGGAGGGTTGCCGACTCATCCATCCTAAGCCCTCTTTGTTCAGGTGACCTAAAGCAGAACTTTTTTTTAAGGGACTGGAAAGAATTGCAGAAGATACACTCTGCACAGTTTTTCTGACTGTTTAACAAAAAAAACCTCATCAGTTCTGTTTTGTTTGTTTCCTGCTGGAATATTGTCCTATATTAAAGCCATGTAGGTGTTTTTGATTTCAATTTAATGCTACTGTAGTTTTTGCTTTGTCGTTTATTTATTACTCTTTTGTTACAGTTGCTTTTATTACATTTTGATTTGTCTTTCAAAGCAGATTAAACTGAGATAAACCCTCCCTTAAAATAAGGGAGGAGAAATAGATGGAAATTAATTTTTCAAGGCAAGATGATTATGCATGGTAGAGAAGTATAAAGAAGTATAGAGTGGTATATAAGTCTACGTTCTATTGCTGTTGCTATTTCTTCAAACAAAATCTAAATACAATTTTATCAGATAGATGGGCCTACTAAACAGATGACATTTTGATCACGGTCATGCTTGGAAATGAGTGGATATTGTAAGGTAAATCAAGAGCATTGCCTGAGAAATAGAAACCTGAGGAATACTAATTAAAGTGAAGCATTTGTTGTGAAAAGAGATTAAACATTCCAGTACGTTTTACACAGGGGTGGGTTCTACTTATCTTTACTACCGGTTCGTATCGCACCCGCACACTTGCTGCACCTACCTGCGCTCTTCTGTGCATGCACAGTTCATTTATGATGGTGTCCGGGTCAGTGGACGGAGCCTTTCGCCGGTTTTGCAACCAGTTCTTGTGAACCAGTCCAAACCGGGGGCAACTCACCACTGGTTTTACAATGGGAATTAGGAAACTGTAGTTAAAGATACTTTCTTACTTGTCCATTGTCATTTCCCAACATGCAACTCTCAGAATTTTTTTTTTTAAAAAAAAGTCCCCTGAGTGCTAACAGAAATTTTAAGAGATTTGTTGCTATATAGTGACATGGCGGATATATCTCTTGCTATGACCTCATGCCCCCCATTTCCTTCCATAGCATGAAGCTTTTTAAAAACCTCTAATTTGCTCGGGTATAACATAAGGAAGGAAGGAATAAACTTTTTTCCTGTAATTGGGAGTTAAAAGTATGGAGTATTTGTATGTCTAACTCCCAATTACCAGAAAAGCTTTGATGTGTAAGCTATTTTTAAAGTAAATAGCCACAACACCTTATAGCTATACTGTACAGTTAGTGCTGGGAGCTAAGATAGAATGTCTGGCTGTAACTTCCATGGGTGTTTTCAGACAAATTTAATGGCACCTTTGCTAGAACCATTTCATTTGAATGAACTTTTACCTCCAAAACAAATGAGAATTGGTCTTGTATGTGCCATATTTGGACTTAACTGTTTTATATAGGCCTCTCAGATATTTTATAGTTCAAAAGCAAAACAAGAGTTTCCAACATATGTTAAGGTGGGCTTGTAATGATGGAAGAAGACGTAGAAAGTCCCTTACCCTGGACAACATAGTGTCTTTGTAATTTAAATATCCTCTAGGTTTCCAGGGCTAACAAACATTTTCTTCTTTTAAACTTCTACCTTTGTCTTACTGCAATCCGACACAGCACTTCATGTTGCTCACAATTTGAGAATAGATTTAAGAACCTGTTACTTATTTATTATTATTTATTATTTATTATTATTGAGATGCATAGCTCCCAGGTGATGCTTGCATTCAGAAAATGGGTGTTGAAGACACTGATGAATTGAAGGCTACACTATGGCTAACAGTTACTAATTCCTGTTTATATCAGTCTCCTATGAATTGCTCATTTATACCTTTCCAAATTCCGGTCCAATTAAAATAAGGTATTATTTTTTAAAAAAGGAAGAAGAGCCTTATATGAATATTTATTTATTTATTATTTATTACATGTATTTATATGCCGCCATTCTCCCGAAGGACTCAAGGCGGCGAACACAAGTTAAGAAACAAGTACAATAAAATCCCATTTTAAACCAAATAACTAATTAATAGTAAATAATAAAACCCAGAATCAGAGTCAGCCTATTTGTTTGAACAGCCAAGTCTTCAGGTCCTGACGGAAGGAACGGAGGGAACGGAGATCAGCAGCCGTCCGGAGCTCAGTAGGTAATTCATTCCAGAGGGTGGGAGCACCCACAGAGAATGCCCTACCCCTATATAACAGTTTGTGTTTAATGCAGTTCATACCTGAATGTGACAAAGCCTTGTTAAGAATGATTGAAGTGAAGCATAATAGTTGCATTCTGCTAACAGATAATAAAAATGTATTTGGCATTATCTCTAGGCTGTACTTTTGATCATCAACTTTCTCCCTGTTCTTTTTTAAACCATTTCTTACTTTCAACGACGTCTTTTGTACTCAGGTATTAATGGTCCTTCATTTTATAAAAATGGTTTCGCCGATAAAAGCGGCAAAATCTAACCATTTTTCCGCTCTTATCGCATCTGCAGAGAACCGCCCAGCCGCCCTGTTTAGGGTGACCCACTCCCTTCTTCGGGGGGGAGTGCGGGAAGATCCCTTGCAAGGCCGCGCTGAGGATTTTGTGCAAATCCTGCATGATAAAGTCCCTCGGATTCGGGATGGCTTGGACTCCGATTGGATGAGTCCAGGGGAGGAGACAGGGGCAGGCCTTGAGAATATTATCTGGGAGGAGTTTGATCCTGTGGCTCCCGAAGATGTGGACAGGGTTCTGGGTAGGATTAGTGCCGCCACATGTTTATTGGACCCGTGTCCCTCCTGGTTGGTACTGGCCTCCCGGGAGGTTACACGAGGCTGGCTCCAGGGGATTATAACTGCTTCTCTGAGTGAGGGTGCCTTTCCCGCCGCCTTGAAAGAGGCGGTGGTGAGGCCCCTCCTCAAGAAGCCTTCCCTGGACCCGGCTGAATTAGTTAACTACCGTCCGGTCTCCAACCTTCGTTTTGTGGCGAAGGTTGTTGAGAGTGTGGTGGCACGACAACTGCCCGGGCACCTGGATGAAGCTATCTATCTAGACCCGTGCCAGTCGGGCTTCAGGCAGGGGCACAGCACAGAAACGGCATTGGTCGCGTTGGTGGATGATCTCTGGAGGGCTCGGGACAGGGGTTGCTCCTCTGTCCTAGTCCTATTAGATCTCTCAGCGGCTTTTGATACCATCGACCATGGTATCATGCTGCGGCGGTTAAGAGGGTTAGGAATAGGGGGCACCGTTCTGCGGTGGTTCTCCTCCTTCCTCTCCGACCGCTCGCAGTTCGTGTTGGCAGGGGGGCAGAAGTCGACCTCGAGGCATCTCGCATGGGGAGTGCCACAAGGGTCGGTCCTCTCGCCCCTTCTGTTCAACATTTATGTGAAGCCACTGGGTGAGATCATCCGTGGTTTTGGGGTGAAGTGTCATCTGTACGCTGATGATACTCAGCTGTACATCTCCACCCCAGACCACCCCAACGATGCCCTTGATGTGATGTCTCGCTGCCTGGAGGCCGTGCGGGTCTGGATGGGGAGGAACAGGCTCAGACTCAACCCGTCCAAGACCGAGTGGCTGTGGCTGCCGGCGTCCCGATATAGTCAGCAGGTGCCATCGCTGACTATTGGGGGTGAATCTTTGCCCCCCACAGAGAGGGCTCGCAATCTGGGTGTCCTCCTGGACGCACGGCTGTCTTTAGAAGAGCATATGACGGCCGTGGCCAGGGGGGCCTTTTATCAGGTTCGCCTGATCCGCCAGTTGCAGCCCTTTCTGGACCGGGACGCCTTGCGCACGGTCACTCATGCCCTTGTCACCTCCCGGTTGGACTATTGTAATGCTCTCTACATGGGGCTCCCCTTGAAGAGCACTCGGAGGCTCCAACTGGTCCAGAATGCGGCCGCGCGGGTGGTTATGGGCGCAACTCGTTGTGCCCGCATGACACCCCTCCTGCGCGAGCTGCACTGGCTCCCAGTGGTCTTCCGGGTGCGATTCAAGGTGTTGGTTACCACCTTTAAAGCGCTCCATGGCATAGGACCCGGGTACCTTCGAGACCGTCTTCTGCCACCAATAGCCTCCCACCGACCAGTCCGCTCCCACAGAGAGGGTCTCCTCAGGGTGCCATCAGCCAAGTTATGTCGGCTGGCGACACCCAGGGGGAGGGCCTTTTCTGTGGGAGCCCCAGCCCTGTGGAATGAACTGCCCCCGGAAATACGCAAGATCTCCGACCTCCGAGTGTTTCGTTGCGCACTGAAGACCCTGTTGTTCCGCCAGGCAGGGCTATCAACTTAATAATTTTAATTGGGGTATTTTAAATGTTTGGGGTTTTAAATCGGCCAAATCTATGTAATTATTTTAATTTTTAATTATTGTTGTGTGTTGTGTTTTTAAATTGGCTGTACACCGCCCTGAGTCCTTCGGGAGAAGGGCGGTATAGAAATAAAATTATTTATTTATTTATTTATTTATTTATTTTATCCATTAAAAATATTGATCCTCATGCTTTTTTAAATAGTGACTACAACCAGTCTATTTTAGGGTGCTGCTTTGGGGTCACTAGTATGGAATAAAATTGTCTTTAAGACACTTTTTTAAAAAATTTGATTTATATGCCGCCCTTCTCCGGAGACTCGGGCGGCTTACAATGCGTTAAGCAATAGCCTTCATACTTTTATATATTTTTATATAAAGTCAGCTTATTGCCCCCACCATCTGGGTCCTCATTTGAACTCATTCAGTTCACACTGAACATTCAAAATATTTTACTGTTACAGAAAAGTTAATGGGGGGAAAAACTAAAAGGGATTTCTTCCTTTTGACAGTTACATATTTCGTGAGCAGCAATATCAGCAATTCTCTTTGGTAGGTTGTTTGCTCATGTCTGAACTTCTTTACGCTTCCCACATCAGGAACCCAGGCATTATTTGTAACAATTCCTTCCTGTTGCTTTCTTGTTCTGCTAGAACGGGCAAGATTTTTCCTCCCTCCAATGTAGAGTTAGTGTCTCTCTGGGGTACGTTAACTAAATAAAAGTTCAGTGTCCACAGACCATCAGTCTTACTCTGCCCCTTATTCACCCTTCCCATCACCCGCCCACCTTCAAGCTAATCAACCCAACTCCGGAGGCTTTGAAATGTTTAGTAAGAAAACAGTTCTGTTTTGACAGACAGCAATTACAGCAGCTGGCTGAAGGCAGATTTTACAGCTCTTTAGGGGATCCCTTATGAATAGTAACTGAAGTTGATGTACTTTTATACAACAGGCTCCTTGGTTCAGATCGAACAGTGTCTCTCAATGGTTGCCTATAGACTTTGGGAGAAGAACTAGAACTATCACAGAGTAACCTCAGACTGCCTCTGTAGTAAAGTCTGTGATATGAGGCACCCTACCCTCCACCAAGTAGCTGCCCCTCTCGGTTGAACCAAATTTATTTCCATAAGTACGTTCTTGATTTCCCAAGCTAAAAAAGTAATTGAGGTTATGTACGCAACAGCTGTCATTAATCTTTATTGTTGCAACAACTTGTTTGCTCAGGTGACCCGTGGATTCCAGCATTTACCATCCATTTGTTCTCTACAATTATTGGAAGAAACCGTTAGTCGTAACACCTAAATATGCAAAAGCAGTGCAACGAGCCACCAAACACCAGGAATAATCACTCTTGAGCTTGCTGGTTGTGTAAATACTAGCTCATCCCTCTCTCACATACAGGTTGACAGGAAATATAGCACTTGTAATTAAAACTTCTGGGTCTGTTTTTATTTTAGTTCTGTTTCTTGAAATATCCTTTTGGAAAATTCAGTGATTAAAACTTTAGTTCTTTGTCTTAAAAAAAAATCTTTCTTGTCATGGTGTTCATAGACTCTTAATCTTTATTGATCCCCAGAATTTAATTCTTGTTTCAAGAATATGTTACTCTGTTTTTCAGTTAACCTCTTAACCTGTGTCCAGGAAAAAAAAAAAATCAGCATGATTTCTGTTAAAGCATGCATCGTTCTCCTGTGAAGTTGCAGGAAAGAGAAAAATTTCTGTTGCTCCTTTGAGAATTCTTCTGCAATCAGATGAAAAAGCAATTATCTTTCTAAGAAACACTGGCACCACGTGAAATGTATTAAAATTGATCCCTTAGAGTCCTTGTAATAAAGTTTGGCTACCATGCTACAACAAACTTAATGTGTTCTTGTTGTAGCTGTATACTGTTTCTTTTTGGTAGATTGAGAAAATGTATTCAATCTTTAATGCTAATTAACAAAGAATTATAAATATCTATATACTGTGGTTTCCTGGAAACATTTTTTGTTTTGTTTTAGGATTTTAGTAAATGAGGACAACTCAAACTAATGGAAGGCTGAAATAAAGATTATGTTTTAAACATATTAATGCATTTAAATGACCCTAGTCCCTAATGATGGGTTTCATTTTTCAGTATTGCTATCTAGGAATGCATCAGTCCTGGCTACAAGAACCTCGTATTAGGATTTGGGCTGCAAGGAAGTTTTTGGGGTGTAGTATTTGTATTAGTATTTTCTACTTTCTAAATTATCCCATTTTGATCAGCACTTACAACAATTTACCACATCCTAACTGAGTTCTTGACAACTCTATAAACAAACCATTTAAATGTTTTTTAACATAGCTTATAGGAATCACATATATATTAAGAGAAATGAAAAGCTTTCTAATAAATTGTCACATTTATTTACATATTGTATATAAATGTAGCCCTCTTTATTGCATACATGCACACACATGCACAGAGAGAGGGGGGGGAGGGTTGGAGTGACTGATTTATATCCTTTATGTAAGAATAGTGAAGTATGTCCTTATGAAAATACATTTTTGTTCTGCACAGCAGTCAAGATCTTATCTTAAGAGTAAGAATATTGTATTGATTTAACAGTTTTAAAAAGTCAAGTTACTAGCAGCCAAAGTACAATTTTTTTGTGTCACAAATTTTCTGTACTGTCTTGATAATAGATCCAACATATAGGTTTTCTTAATGTAGTATTAAATGTTTGCCAGTCTACTTGATGGGCATATAGAGTATTTTAAAAGTTAGCAGCTGTAGGATGCGAACACCAGCAATAAGTTGCACCAGTGTGGTTCAGACCTATTATTTCACTTAAATAATTGTAAGGCTGTCCAGGTGTCTTAATGTAAAAGCTGTTCGCTCAGACAGGAAATTGTATCTTGTTCTGAGGTTTATTTTGTAATAAAATCCATAGACCTGAGGAATGGAGCTCCTGGGCCATAAATCATTTTATGAGTGGACTGTTCTGACCTCAGGCCATTGAATTTTTTTCACGTCATTGCACTGTGGGAATAATAGAAATGTAACCAACACATGGGCTTGACCCTTGATGTATCTTTAAGTAAGAGACCAGTCTATAAAGTCATATCTGAGATGTCTTTGTAGTATTGGTTACACATCTGAAGGGACTCCCTCAGTGGCTCTACAGGGAGTTCAGACTTCATCAGTATCTAGATAGTTTTTCCAGAAATGTGGAGGTGATTCTTAAATAGTTGTGGTTTTTTTAAATCCAGAAATAATTCATGTCTAAGGTTTCATATAATTCCAACGTTTTCATTATAAATGAAAAATATTTAGCTGGGTCCCTGTACTACTATTGCCTCTTCTGACAAACATCAATTATAATTTATAGTAAATATTCAGACAGTGAAATAGATCTGCAATATGGCAGTCCTTTGAAATTATTTAATAAGTTGTTGAAAATGTTTAAAATCTAGAAGATGCAAAATTATTTGGTTTTTTTAAAAAAAAAAAAAACATTTAAATGATTTGTACCGCTTATGTATGTGTTTTTGGAACCTAGAGCTCAGTAGCATAATATCTGGGGCTCTGAAAAGTAGATTCAGGAAACATGTAGACCATGGATTTTCCAGCTGTATTTTAAATGTGAGCAATGTTTAAAAGATTCTTAAAACATTATGCATATATTATTTGCTTAATTTAGCTGTTAGGCAACTAACTAACAAATATAAAAACCTCTAAAAGCAGAAATAGAGCTAGACACATTTCCTAAGGAAGCACAATCAGTTGCTTAGAAGTTACATAGAAGGTTGTATCCCAGGTGCCCAGCAATTGCTCCTCTAAAAATGGGTGAAAACATGAGCATGGAAAAGCAGTTCTGGCCTATTTCATGGAGATGTGATGGAAGGAGAAAAAGAAACTTTTGGAATATATATAGAAATGTTCTGAATTCTAGAAACAACCATTTTCATGGATTCCCTTCCCCCCCCCCTTGCAGATTTCATATCAATAATCAACATAAAGTTGTCCAGAAGGTGGTTTTGCAGGATCCAATCTGAGTCGGTCACCGGGACCAGAGGTTTAGTCTTCAGAGCTTTTGGACTTGTGTGACACATTGTGGTGAGAGAGAAGTTCCCTGAGGATGGGCTCCGGCATGAGTCCGAAAACTCAGAAGACTAAACCTCTGGTCCCGGTGACCGACCCAGGTTGGATCCTGCAACACTAGCCCAGGATATGTATATTTGCCTTTATTCATGAGAAGGTGATTAAAGTAATACAGCTAAAGTAATACAGACTGCCTCCATTTTCACCTTGCCAATTCCATTTGAACAGAATAACAAATCTAGAACATACGTTGCTGCATGGGTAGGCTCAGATACAACTTGAGAAATACCCACAGTTGAGTATTAATCTGTGAGCTGCTTGCAGTAGGACCATGCAAGCAACCTGTGTTATAAGGTACTGCTTTAAAGCTGTGATGACTAAACCTGGTGAAGTAGAGAGTTTCCATGCATTTGCTGCTACCTCGTACACTAATCAGTGGCTGCACATGCTGACAATTTTGTTGAGCAGGAGGAAATATTCAGGCATGATCTCTCTTGTTGAGAGTTCTTTTTCCCTTTGATATTCTAAGAGTTTATATTGCATTTAGTAAAAATGCAGGGCATTTTAAGTTGAAAAATAAACTGAAAATTCTTTTAAATTTAACTTTTATAAATTATAAGGTAAACTTATTATTTAACTTGCATGTAAACTTGTTCTGAGTTTAACTGGATATAGGTTGCTTTAGGAAGCTGTCGATGTGTGCGTGTGTACATACAACTTTCTTGCATAAAGGGGATATCCAGGATATAGTCATATATTTAAAAGGACTGTCAGTTCTCTGATAGAATCTCATTGCTGTCATGAGCTATCCCAATAGATTTATTTAGCAAATACTTCTGCTATAAACTCCAGTGAATGCTAAGCCAACGGGGCTTATAGTTCCCTCAACATATCATCACTTTCAGAGTCCTAAAATGACCATAGCTTTAACTAGATGCATCCTGATATTTTAAAGGGAGCACAAAGCAGGAATCGGCATTAAATTATGAACAGGGCAAGATACATTTGCATATTTTGAGCAGGGTGAGTGAAATTAATCAGTTCTTTTCTTTCTTTCTTTCTTTCTTTCTTTCTTTCTTTCTTTCTTTCTTTCTTTCTTTCTTTCTTTCTTTCTTTCTTTCTTTCTTTCTTTCTTTCTTTCTTTCTTTCTTCTCTTTTTCCAGACAAGAAGCCCTTCTAGCTGCCATTAGTGAAAAAGATGCCAACATTGCTCTCCTGGAGCTTTCGTCCTCTAAGAAAAAAACTCAAGAGGAAGTCGCTGGATTAAAACGTGAAAAAGACCGCTTGGTTCAGCAGCTGAAACAACAGGTACTTTTGCAGCGCTCTGAGGCTTTTAGCTTATCAGGAGCAAATGCTCGATTCCCGCTTCCTCCAGCATCTCTTTCTTCCAGAGCAGAATATCTCAACCTTAGACGTTTTAAGATGGGAGTTGGAAATCTGGGAGTTGAAGTCCACACATCTTAAAATGCCCAAGGTTGAGAGACATTGCAATAGATGACTTATGCTTTTCAAATTTCTCAGAAATGGAAACACCACTACACCAAAGAGCCAGGCATTCTTTTTTCAGTATCTGCTACAGTTAGCAGAGAATTTACTCAGAAGGCTTTCCTGCTACTAGAGTGAGAACCAAAGGCTGTTCTTCTGCTTTCTTTCTTTTTCCTTTTGCTCTGTTTTATATGGATTATGCCCCTGAGCATAAAGTCGCAATATACATGATTCTCAATGAGGTGCCTTCCAGAAGTGTTGGATTTAAATTTCGTTCCCAATCCAGTGGCATGAAGGTTGTCATAAGGCAATTCTTTTACAGTGTAACCTCTCTTAACATTGGTTTCTTTTGATTTTAGATTTATTTATTATTATTTTTGTATCCTTACAATTCAGCATTACCTCCAATATCAAGAATTCTCATTCTGGACAAGTTATAAGTTCTACTGTACTCAGAACTCAGCTGATGATTTCAGAGAAGTTATTTTTCAACTGAGTATGTTTGTGATAGCCACCTTGGAAAAATGAACAGATTCTTATTAGTATTTTTATGGAAAGAAAGTAATACATGGTTGGTAGATTAACATGCTTAATAAGGAGAAGTGTTTATCTTTTCTGCTTTTTGTGTTACCCAACAACTGCACTGATTTTCCTGAGTGGTCCTTGCTTGTGGGTTGTTATACAGCATATGGCTAATTGTGAAGGGGCCGTTTTAGTAAGAGTCCACTCTTTGTGAAATATACTTGGCAGAAAGAACCATTGGGGGCCTAATTTACTATGTTTAGTGCCAACATCCCTTTTTTTTTCTTTTTAAGATTTTTAGTTTTCTTAAGTTTGTTCTTCTGTTGTAGTTATAAGATATTTGATACTCTTGATTTTTTGAAGACATTATTTTCCCTTCGTGGTTTTTAATTAATTTTAGAACCCCTCTAGTTGCTTTTTGCAGGTGAACTTTTGCCATTTTTCATGCATTATTTCCTAAAGAGGAAATATAATTGTCACCATATATTGTCACCTCACAGTAGCTACTACAATCCTTTCCCAAAACATAAGTGGCTTCTCAGCTGGTTCATGATAGAATATAGATTGGGAAACTGATTCCTTATAGGTTTGAAGAATAAATAGGACTGCTTCAGGAATATAATGCGATCTAACGAAGCCCAGATATTATGATGAGGATAAGATAGTATACTCATCACTGAGCCCTACTTATGTACGGTAATAAGTCCCAATAGTTGGAATTACTGTATTTGTATATAATTTAACTATCAAACATGTGTCACAATATATTTCTGTTATGCCTTGTGGCAATGTAAAGTATAATCTGCTGTTCTGCAGATTAATAATGAGAGAAACCAGTGCAAATTGATTTCCCTGTGATACCTTCAATAGTTTAGGTTTCAAAAATTTTGTATGCTCCCTCCACAAGTCACCTTGTTTGAGTTGGTCAGCCTTATAAAATTAGTACAGAAAATAAATGATTAAAAATAAATCTTTAGGAAAAAAAAAGCTGTGGTTTCCACCTTCAACGTGTTTATTGACATTCAGAGAGCTCTTACAGCAGTAAGAAAGTCTAGGAAGAAATAGAGCAGTAATTTGATGCACAGTCAAGTTCAAAGACACAGGTTTTGAACAGGAATGAAAGAACCACAATTTATGGATAAAACTTAATTTCTCTTAGTATGATCAGTAATGGAAGTATTGTGCCAAGTAAGAGTGATAACAACTGCATAGAAAACATTTTTGGATAATTGAACATACCACTGGAATTGGATAAAATTCACAGGAACATTTCAATTCAGAACAACTTCATTAATAAGTACCGTAGTTGTTACAGAGAGTTGCAAAGGTACTAGCAGGACCCTGAAAATTGGGGCAGAATGGAATTACGTAGCTGATGCACAGTACATGTGGTTCTTTTGGAGGTAATGGAACTGGGGTAAGAATTGTGGCTATTGGAAAGGAAATGGTGGTGAGGACACTGTGTGAATGATCTGGTTCTTCATGCTGGAGATGGGAAGAAGAATTAGACTAAGAAGACAGTTGTTCTTGGAATCAAAAAAATAGAGAAGATGATAATGGCTGTCAAACTACATTGCATTTCGGCAGTTTTAGCTGTTTAAGAATCACTGACTTCAAGGCTATCAAAGAGTTCTTGGCTGCAAGGAAGATAAGGATAGTGTGTATCTACACAGTGGGAGAAGAAGACCCAAGGAAAAAAAACCAATACTTTGCTAGCCCTGAGTGTTGGCCAACTAAGCATAATTAATACCCTTGATTAACTCAAAGGGGGAGATTCACTAATATAAGTTATAGCTTAATTTAGCCATCCTCACCATAATAATAACATGAGATGTAATATTATAGGCGGTGACCGTTTTAATCACTGAATAGTAGAAGCACTTGTCAGAAAGTAATTTTCTATTTTACTGCATGTCAAGAATGTCCGAAGTTCAGCAAAGAAGAGAAAAGGGGGAACACTAGATGCTTAAGGTAAATGTTACTTATGTGATTAGCCTCAAGACTGAAAGAGAAACTAATATTTTCTATTTTTGACTTATATAATCAGTAAAATTTGGTTCACAAGAAGATATTCATATGCTGGAGTTTATCTGACTAGATCCTCAATAAATGCATTGGTGGTCAATAAATTTCCAGGCATCCTTGAAAACTGTTGGTTTTAATCTGCAAAACTGAATGTGGCTTTGTTTCTAGAAGACCACTTCCTCCCTGTGGAATTGTCAGCACGTTGAGGTAGGCCAGATCAGGAGACAGACTTTACAAGAACTACTGGCGCTCTACTTTATTGATGTAGGCTATCTATAATAATAGAATCTCGAAAGCCTAGAAGTACAGGGGGTCAAGGTGTGGGGCAATGTTAAGTTTCATTCTAATCTTTCTCATTTCTTCCCAGGTTTGCTCGCTTCCTTGCTCTCTTGCTTACTTCCTATTAGCCTTTGCATTCCTTCTCCAAGGTCTTTTCTGTGGTTCTCTATCAGAACTGACCTGCATACTTGTTCCACTTGAGGATTCTTTCTCTTTTTTCATTTATAGTAGGTAAGATCGGTGGAGATCCAAAGTCAGGCTTTTTCCAAGACGTTCTTCCCTTGATGTCTAACCCTGGCCCATTCCATAAAACCTTCAAGACAAAACTGTTTCACAATGACTTTGGAAATTAGAATAGTCTGCGTCGTTGATGTTTGTGCTAAATTACTATCCTGTTGATTTGGATTTTTAATTTAGATTTTATTGGGTTTTTTTCTTTGATTTTAATCGGGATTTTTTGTTATTGCTTTATAAACCACCATAGATCATTTAGATTCATACAGTGGTATGTAAGCTTAGTAAATAAATAATTATTCCGGCCACATCTGTTTCTGAGAGCACCATTCCTGGTGTGAGTTTACATATCTGCTTTAAATCAGTGAATATATTTTACAAGCCTTTACAATAGTAATGCATCTCAAATAAAAGGTTTCCACTTGGTAACATATAGAAGAAGGCACGTTTGATCTGCCAAGGGAAGAAATTTTAACAGCATGAACACTCAAGCAAATAAAACTGTGCTCTGGAAGCAGAATTACAGTTAACTCTGTAGTCTAACAAATTGAATTTTAATGTAAGAAAGAACTCTTTCTGATTGGGAGGACTGCATCTTGTACAATATGGATATACCAGTTTCACATAGGTTTATTTAATCCGCTCCAAAAGCATGAGTTGTTTTATGGTCTCTCATGATCTCCATTTTTTTTTTATTTTTCTTTTAATCACTTCATACCTAATACAAGTAGTCCTCAACCACAATAGGAACCAGAATTTCAGTGCTAACTAAGCAACACTGTTAAAGCAAGTCATCACATGACCAGACCCAGATTTACAGTTGTTGTCACCATGGTCATTAAGCAAATCACATGGTCGTTAAGTAAATCTGGCTTACCTAATAGACTTTGCTTGTTGGAAGCTCATTGAGAAGGTTGCAAATCCCCATCATGGCTGCAGGACACTGCAAGCAGCCTAAATGGAAGCCAGTTGCCAAGCACCCAAATTACGATCATATGACGGCAGCAGTGGTGCAGTCGTTGTAACTCTGAGTCTTTGGGTCATAACTCACTTTTTCTGAGGCTTTTGTAACTTCAAACCATCATAAAATGAATGGTGGTTAAATTGAAGACTACCTGTAATTGCAAAGTTAATACAAATAAGGGAGAATATGTGTAGTTCAGGGTTGAAATGTGGGATCCTTGGTGTTCTCTGCCTTGGTTGTTTTCGTGCTGACGTTTCATTAACCAAACTAGGTGATGCAACCCATATATCCAGTATGTAGAAGTTGTGAGAACTTGATACACTATTTCGGTATGCTGTTGTAACTGGAAATTTAAAGTCGCAATATACATGATTCTCAATGAGGTGCCTTCCAGAAGTGTTGGGTTTAAATTTTGTTCCCAATCAAGTGGCATGAAGGTTGTCATAAAGCAATTCTTTTACAGTGTAACCCAGGGGTGGGTTCTACTTACCTTTACTACCAATTCGCATCGTGCCCGCGCACGATTCTGCAGGCACAGATCACCTATGATGACGTCCGGGTCAGTGGGCGGAGCCTCCCACCGGTTTTTACTACAGGTTCTTGTGAACCCGTCCAAACTGGGGGCAGCCCACCACTGGTGTAACCTCTCTTAACATTGGTTTCTTTTGATTTTAGATTTTTTTTTTGGGGGGGGGTATCCTTACAATTTAGCATTACCTCCAGTATCAAGAATTCTCATTCTGGACAAGTTATAAGTTCTACTGTCCTCTACTCAGAACTCAGCTGATGAATTCAGAGAAGTTATTTCTCAACTGTAGCACATTCTTTCATGAGGGTCATGCTATGCTACCTGTTAGGACAGAGGTCTTCACACTTGCCAGCTTCAAGACTTGTGGTCCTTAACTTCCAGAATTCTCCAGTCAGCTATGCTGTCTGGAGAATTCTGGGAGTTGAAGTCCACGAGTCTTAAAGCTGGCAAGTGTGAAGACCTCTGTGTTAGGACTTTTTAAGATGTTTAAAAAATTGTTTTGTCTAAAACACGATATATAGTTTGTAGCATGATGCTAAACAAGACTGCTTTTTAACAACATTTAATATGCCTTGGTAATTTCTCAGATTGATGTTCTCTTATCAGTATGTCCAAGTTTTACACTAAATCTCCCTCATCTTTATCTTTAATTCTGAAAACCAGGATGCTTAACTTCTGCCAAATAAATTCTGAGGTTAATAATTCTTCATTTCCCAAGAATATACAAATATGTATTAGTTAAAATTGAAGATGTTCTGTTTTATGTTGTTTGTTTCTGTATCTCAAAAACTGTCTGCTGAGATTTCAGCCTTACACCAGATTTAGAAGAATCTGACTTGGAAAAACTGGATTCAGATCAACTTCTTCTTGATTATCTGTTCTTTCTCATTCTTTCCAGATGTTTAAACTGCTGCAAAATTCTGTTACATTTGTTTCCTCTTTAAAACCTGATTTCTCCTTCCTATATTAGATCCTCTGCCTATTATGATACCACTGGGATTTTATAAACTTTTGGCTTTCCTGGTTCTCCCTCAAAACCTCCAGTTGTCAATAAATCAAGCTAAAATTTGCAGCTTTTTTCTATTACCTCCTCTCCTCTTACCTTTCTGACTATGCTTCTGACTATGATTTCTGATATTTCTTCAACTGAACTTCCTGACCTACAGTAATGCCATCATCTTTGACAAGAGAGGGACACGTAAATGGGGGAAAAGGGTCAAATTTCTCTTGGGGGGAGATTTCCCCCCCTCCATTCCTATAGACTTTATATATATTCTCTTATTTTTCCACAATCTTCTTTTTGTGGGGGGGGTGGATTTGAGTAGTAGTTTGCTGTCAATTTATACAATAGTCCAGTCCAGGATACTATTATAGCAGAATGTTACAGAGAAACTGATACCAGCTGGGATTGTGCAAAATGAAGTTAGTTTGGCCTCTACAGCAGTCATTTCTGTGGGTCAGAGCAAATGCAGGATAAACAGAAATAAAATTGGCAAGAGGAAATAATTTTTTTCCCCATCCTCAGTAGTTTCAGGAAAAGGATGAGTGAGGGGAGTGACAGAGAAAAAGTAACTTCCACTTCTTCCAAATAACTACTTACCCCATCCATATATTTTGACATGCAGATATGTAATTAACAATAAATAAGAAATTGATGCTTGGTGAAGTTGGGCTGCAGAAGCATCTTCACAATGATTTAGGAAGTGATTCTTCTGAATTTGCACATCTAAACGTAACAAAGGGGAGTGTAATCCCCCAAAATTAAACAGCTAAAATCTAACTTTTGCCAATTGCTTTTTACAAAAATATCTTTCATGTATTGTTGAAAGTTACTGTCATTGAATCCCCAATAGGATCACAAACTTTATTATACATACCTAGCAGGCAAGTCAGGGTAGGTTTTTTGTTTTGTTTTGTCCCTTTACATAACTTGTGACAAGTTGATGTGTCTGGGCAAAATGCCATCAAACAAAATCATCAAATGGTTTTCTTACCAGTTTTTGGCTGATTTGAGAGACATAGGATGGTATAGGATAGGAATGGAATGGAATGGAATGGAATGGAATGGAATGGAATTCTTTATTGGCCAAGTGTGATTGGACCAGTCGTGGGTTTCAAATTATTTTACTACCAGTTCTGTGGGCATGGCATGGCTTGGTGGGCATGGCAGGGGAAGGATACTGTAATATCTCCATTCTGTCCCCAATCCAGGGAAAGGTTACTGCAAAATTCCCATTTCCTCCCGATCAGCTGGGACTTGGGAGGCAGAGAATAGATGGGGGCGGGGCCAGTCAGAATTTTTACTACCAAACTACTCAAAATTTCTGCTACCAGTTCTCCAGAACTGGTCAGAACCTGCTGAGACCCACCTTTGGATTGGACACACATAGAATTTATCTTTGGTGCATATTCTCTCATGTACATAAAAAGACAAGATACATTCATCAAGAATCATAAGGTACAACACTTAATGAGGTTACTAATAAGCTATCAAATCGTACTAGGAAACAAATAAAAACAATATAAATTGAAGGATACAAGAAATATGGTTATAGTAATAAGTGGTAAGAGATAGATACTAGTAAGGAAGAGAAGAATAATAGTAATACAGTCTTAGTAAATTATTTGACAGTGTTGTGGGAATTAGTTGTTAAGCAGAGTGATGGCATTCGGGAAAAAACTGTCCTTGTGTCTAGTTGTTCTGGTGTGCAGTGCCCTATAGCGTCGTTTTGAGGGTAGAAGTTGAAACAATTTGTGTCCAGGATGCAAGGGGTCTGTAGATATTTTCACAGCCCTCTTTTTGACTCGTGCAGTATACAGGTCCTCAAAGGAAGGCAGGTTGGTAGCAATTGTTTTTTCTGCAGTTCTAATTATCCTCTGAAGTCTGTCTCTGTCTTGTTTGGTTGCAGAGGCAAGCCAGACGGCTTCATTGTTTCATTACTATTAATTAAAGTACAAATAATTAGCAACATTAAGAAAATACTTAGGTATTTTTAGGTACTGAAAGATTATGTCCGAGGAAGAATAGGATCTAGATGTTAAGTCAGAAGGCGGCTAAGAATTGCCCTGATTTCCTGAAGACATGAATAAAATCAAAGTCAGCCTTGAATTCTTGGTTCTAAAGAAGGAGAGCAGTGGTGAATGAGCAGTGCTTATTCATCAGGAAGAAATCCACATCTAATATTGTTCATAAGCTACACCCATGCCTCTTATTTCCATAGCCATCTCCTTTGTCTACTGGAAGACTAGCCACATTGAACCTCTGCATCAGATAACAGCGAAGGCTCTTGGCAATATTAACCAGCGGGCTTAAGGAAAATACTAGTTTTATAATTCAGCCAAATTTTATTACTTTTCTGAAAGACACAATAGCAAGGCCAAGTAGGATTCTTTCCTTAAATAATGTTGCTATCAGCAGTGTTTACAAGGTGCAGACAAAGGGACATTCATGTGTGCATGCATAGCTGTTTCAGGGCTCTTGCAGACAGCCTGTGTTAAGCTGACACTGAACAGTCCCCATCACTTTAGAATTCAGGAATTTTGAAGTATTGGGAAAGGACTTTTTTTTTCCCCCTTGCAAAAAATAGTTCCTGGAGTTGGGGTGAGAGGGTGGTGAGGAATGGATAATCTTTTCTGCCTATGTATCACTGAAATGCAATTGATATACTGGTATATATCAGAACAGCAACAAAGATGATTATGGGATTGGAGGCTAAAACATATGAAGAATGGTACCAGGAATTGGGTATACTTAGTTTAATGAAAAGAAGGACTAAGAGTGACATGATGGCAGCCATGTTCCAATATCTCAGGGGGTTGCCACAAGGAAGGGGGGGGGTCAACCTATTCTCCAAAGCACCTGAAGGCAGGATAAGAAGCAATGGGTAGAAACTAATCAAGAAGAGAAGCAACCTAGAACTAAGGAGAAATTTCCTCACAGTAAAAATAATAAACTAGTGCAGGGGTCTCCAACCTTGGCCACTTTAAGCCTGGAGGACTTCAACTCCCAGAATTCCCCAGCCAGCAAAACTGAGGTCCTCCAGGCTTAAAGTGGCCAAGGTTTGAGACCCCTGAACTAGTGGAACAGCTTGTCTTCAGAAGATGTGGGTGCTGCATACTGGAGGTTTTCAAGAAGAGATTAGACAGCAATTTGTCCAGAATGGTATATAAGGTCTCTTGTCTGAACAGGGGGTTGGACTAGAAGATCTCCAAGGTCCCTTCCAACTCAGTTATTTTGTTATTCTGATGTAGCCTTGAACTCCGCTATATAAAAGCAAATGTACAAAGTAGCTCTGTTGAAGATAGGTTGATTAGTCTTGGTGAGATTGGTTGCTATTTCAGTTAATTTCAGAACAGTTTAGTGCCTAAAGGAAGATTTTTCTTTTAAGGCAATGTGTTGACATTCAGCAGCTGAATAAATCTAAGTCCATATGATCCTGAATAATTCACTTACACATCTTTGGTTAAGAATCAGGCATCCTGCTACTGGGTGTGAAAGGAGTGATAATGTAACACAATTGAAATTCTCTCAGCCTGCTTCACTGTGCTTTTATGATAAAGTCCTTTTCTCATTGTCTCTCCACAATTCTCACTTGTCAAGTGCTGCCTCCTGGACTGTCATTACAGAAGCTAGTCTGGTTTTGAAGTTTCAGATAGTAAATGCTAATAGATATAAGTTGCAGTTTCAAGTGTGCAAAATTGGAATGCCGGTCTTCATAATGTCATAATTAAAAGACAGTATTGGCTGATATAATTGTATTATACAATTGAAATATAAGACCTGCTCTAAATTGGGGTGGGGAGGGGTTAGAATCCTTTACCTATAGCAGTGATAGCTAACCTTTTTGCTGTCGTGTGCCAAAAGCGGGGGGAGAGCGGGGAGATCGTGCATGTGCGTGCCCACACCCATAATTCAGTGCCCACCGTGCTCCGCCCTCCCGCGCATATGTGCGTGCTCCCTCCGCTTTTGACACATGATGGCACAGTGGGCCCATTTTTCACTCTCCCCAGGCTCCAGAGGCTTTCTAGGAGCCTGGGGAGGGCAAAAACGGCCTTCCTCAACCCCCCTAGAGACCCTCTGGAGGCCAGAAACAGCCCATTTCCTGACTTCAGGTGGGCCCAGAAGGCCCGAAAATCAGCTGGCCGGTGGGCACATGTGTGCTGGGCTAGGGCAATGCTCATGTGCCCTCAGATATGGCTCCACGTGCCGCCTGTGGCACCCATGCCATAGGTTCGCCATCACAGACCTATAGGATGTGTGCAATCCTTGAATCCATTTTTGCAACTTGCAGTGTCTTATTCAACTGAGTACTGTTGCTGACTTCCCACCATTTTGTTTGGCCAGTTAGTCATCACTATCATCTAATGAGTAGGGTTCTTTATGCCATCTCTCAGGCCTGCATCTATTCCTCTTGGGTGTCTGCCTATTCCCATGTCTCTTCCAGCAGGTGAGAAGAGCAAGAGAAAGATAAGAGTATTCACCATAATTTCTTCCCTTTGGACAGTATTATGGACTTGAATTCAGTAGGAGATTTGGTAAAAAAACAGAAAACTAAGATATCTTTCTTTAGATCAGTGATATTAAAAATAACAATTGTTGAATAATTGAGTTTGGGGTAGCTACTCTTCAAGAATGCTTAAGTTAAGGATTGTTTTATTCATATTCACTTTTTACTATATTAGAAAAGTAATTTCATTCACTTTCTTGCTCCATAGAAAATATGAATATGGATATATAACATCTAGTATGTCTCTCCTTAAGATTAGAAGAGTATTTATACTCCCAAACTATGCAAATTTCTTCTTCCATCTTTCTAAAATTGGCTGCTTTTTAAAAATCTCCTTTTTATTCTTTGTGATATTCTTCATTTGCAGTGTTTTGGTGTACATTTAAATAAAAATGTAATTTATAAAAACAAGATGGGAGACAATTAGGAAGATAGTTTAAAAATATTATTTTGGACATGCCCAGAGGGGAAAGGACATTCAATAGCCAGTGATGACAGCAGTGAGAAGGAGACTTATTGAGGCCATTTTTCAAATAGCTTTAGTGTATTTGTTGCAGTATATCTGTTGCAAGTAAATATTTTGTACATACCAGTAGTTATCACTTAAGTATGCAAGACAGCTGAACTATATCTTGTACCTGTGAATTTAATTGTACTTCTCATCTTCCCTTCAGTTGGCGGAATAAATAGTCTTTTCTTTCCTCTTATTCTCATTAAAATAATAGACTTGAAAATCTATATGAAGTAATTAAATTTTTGGCAACTCTATTGACACAATTAAATGGTAAAGTTTAAATCTTTTGTCTATGCCCCATTTACTCCAGCAGTTTCTTTCTTTCTTTCTTTCTTTTTTTTGAGAATAAAATAAAATAATTTATCTATTTATTAAACTTGTATGCTGCCCATATTGCCATAGGTGACTCTTAAATGAAAGAGTTACATTAAAATATAATATTGTCAGTATATAAAAGTACATTAAGTTAACTATTATCTACTACCAATTCTTCTCCAAAATAGTATGTTATGAACAGTTCTTAATAGAATATGAGTATGAACAATTATTTTAATAGCCTTGAACAATACACCCAGCATATTTTAATACTTTCATTTAGTACAAACAGGATATTCGTATAGTGCTATAGTTCTGAACCTCTTTATGTATTGATATTACTAAATTGAAAACTCTGTACATTGTTATATTAATTTCTTCAATTATTCCTAAAAATATTAATTCGGAAACGTCAATCTAGCATAAGAAACACTCATCGCCCCCCCCAATCTGATTTTCTAGATCCAACCTAATAGTTTGTAGCCTTTCATATGTGATAATCTTTCAAAATATTGTGCCTGTTAGGCCTCAAATGAATTATTTATGCCCTAGAATTAATATTTAATATTTCCTAAGAAATGTTTGGCATGGCAAATCTAACAAAATCAGCTTATCAAGAGTCTCTCTTGAAAATGAGATAGACGGCAAATAAATTTAATAAATAAATAAACATAATATGTTGCTAGTTACTTTAAAACATGGTAAATCAGTAGCAGAGCCTTGCCTTTGTGGCATTTGACATTGAAATTCAATTTTCATTACTTTCGTCATGACAGGATTGAGGAAAAGACAATTCGAAAGAAAACTTACAGACAATTTAGTGTGTTAATGGAAAACTTGAAGCAGAGATGGAGCAGGATCATCTGTAATCCAGGGAAACTTTTTACCCTCAGTTTCTGGCAATAAAGGGACATTACACAGAGTTTTTCAGTGGAGGTTGTGTATTTAGTTTATACATTTAGTTAAACATGATAGTTTTTCCACATCTGCTTGTAAAAACATCAAGCTAGTGGCTACTTTGAGGTAAAAAAGCTTTACCTTTCTTGCCACCCAATGAGAGCATGTCCCTTCAGCACTGCAGCATCAGTTACACACTGCTCTCAGATTCTTCTAACACATGGGTGTCAAACTCAAGGCCCGGGGGCTGGATCCGGGCCGCAGGGTGCTTAGATCTGGCCCGCATGGCTGCCCTGGAAACAGCGAAGGACCGGCCCATGGTGCCTCTGCCAACGAAAATGGAGCTCGGGAGGGCTGTATGCAGCCCTCCCAAGCTCCACTTTCACTGGCAGAGGGTTTCCGAGCTCAGGAGCCTGTTTTCTCTGGCAGAGCGCTCGGGCTACCACAGGCGCCCCCGACACAAGTGATGTCAAGCTGGCCACGCCCACCCCAGCCCCCCAAGGTCAAAACACAACCCAGATGCGGCCCTCAATAAAATTAAGTTTGACACCCCTGTTCTAACACAAGCACAGACGTCGAAGTAAAAGAAAGAAGAGGTATTTCCTCTTTTCCTCAGAGGAGGAGAAAACCCACAACCAAAATAGATGATGGCAGGTTATCATAGAGAAGAAAACTGCTGCATAGGAAGCAGGGTGGATTTGATTTAAATCGAGTTGATTTAAATCACAATTTAAATCATGATTTAAATCACTAGTAAAAAGGCTTGATTTAAATCAACTCGATTTAAATCATAATTTTTAAAGAGCAACTGTCATCTCTGCCACTCCTTTGACCCACTGTTGACTCACCGATAGTCCCATTGTTGCAGAATATACAGCCTCATGCTACATAACTAAGCTCCATTTCATGCTGAATAAACTAAATTATTTATGTATCTTAAATAGAAAACTCTTACGATAGATTTTTACCCCAAAAGTTTTTTATTAAAATAAATTCAATAAAAATCAAAAAAATCCGATTTAAATCAAAAAAATCCGATTTTTTGATTTTTTTAAAAAAATCATTGATTTTTATCCACCCTGATAGGAAGGTACATAGGTACTCTTTGATTGACAGACTGTAAGCAAGAGAGGATATGGTTCACCTACTGCACTCATGATAATAATGTAAAACAAAGCATATGGTTTTTCTTTGGAAACTTTCTGGGCAATAAAGCTTAGACTAAAAGGCATAGTGAAAATATTTTTCCATCATGATACAATAGAGGCAGTTCTGTCTGATTGGATAATGATGATTGGATAATGCTGGGTTCTTACAAGAAGCTGTAATGTGCACCATTTATTTGAGATACTTCCGTAAAGGGTTCATACTCATATTCCTATTAAAATATCACATGCCCATTAAAACATTCTACATTCATTCTACAGATACAGAATTGTCTGTGTTAAGCTCAGTAATCAATTGTTGATCATCAAATTACTTACCAACCATATCAAATTAATAGCTATTACTTTCTCCTTCTTTAGTGTATTTGACTATGATATGGATATGTATTTTAAGTACAGCATTGCTCTACAGAAGTGTTCCTAACCTTGGCCATCTCAGAATTCTTTTCAATGGTCAGGCTAGCTGTGGAATTCTGGGAGTGGAAGTTCACACATCTGGAAATGGCCAAGGTTGGCAATACTGCCTTATAAAAGTCAAGAAGATTTTTTTAAAAAATATGCAATTTACATTATTCAATAACAAGATGTCCATTGAAACCAAAAAACAACTTTTCTCTCATATTGATAATACTTTTTAAATTAGGCCAACTGCATCATCTTCTCCATCTGCCACATTCATGAACCAAATATGTACTAATCTTTCCTCATCACTGCAATCTTAATTTTAGCTACAGTTTTCTTTAGGCCTCTTAGATTCTATATTATTCTAGATTCTTAGATTCTATATTATTCTAGATTCAGCTTTTAACTTGCTTTCTATCATGTCTCTGTCTTAAAATAATTTTCTTCTTGTTCTCGGGCAATTTACTTGAACACTAAATATTTGAACATTTTAAACAAGTATAGGCAGAAACAGCTCCACTTCTATGTTAATATTTAATTTTTAGTTTAATTTAATTTAAACTGGTTCTTAAATGACAACCCAGTAAGTTAGACTGATTACAAATTGTTAAAAGTGTGCAAATAAATAGCAAATATTCTGTTCAAAGATAATCTGCTGGTAGTCTGCTTTATATTCCAGATCTGTATATGAACATGGAAATCAAAAGAACTTGAGGTATATCATACCACAAGCTGCTATTTTCAATAAAATAATTATCCTATTAGTTTAGAGGATTCTTGACAAAGTTTTCGAGACATTAATAGATTTGTCAGAATTACTTCTCATCCTGTTACATCATCATATTTTTTCGCAAAAGCTTAGAACATTACAGTAACCAATTTTATATTAATGCTGTTTGACCTCCTTCTGTAGCTATATTTTTAAAATAGTTTCTCACAGCTTATTTTGGAAGTGTACAGTGTCTAATTTTTGGCATCACAGTAACAAATCTAAATGTTCCAGAAAACAGGGAAAGAAAGAAAACCTCTCAACAAAGATGAATAGTGAAAAAAGTTCATTGCTGTGCCAAAGCATTAATAGCTTCTTCTTAATCGCCATTAGTCTTCCTTATCAGAAACCAAGAAACATTCATTTATCCAGGGGGTTTTTTCCTCTTTATTCTTGGGAGAGGAAACAAATTATTAGTCAACATAGGCCTGCTTTGGCATTGTTAATTTGGAAGCAACACTTTATCATATACGTTATATTGTATATTTTATATATACACAATATATAAATTATACATGCACACATATGCGTACATAAACTGAATGTTGTCTTTCAACATTACATAGGTTACATTTTAAGATCAAATTACTCTTCTCTAGTAACGCTATGCCTCGTGTATTTATGCAAAGTTGTAAAATAGTAAAGATTGTTAAAAGATTAAGCATATTTCACTTAAAGCAATTATTTTTAAATTCCTCATTTTATCTTTTTTTACTAAATGCCACTCTAATTAGCTCTGCCTTGTTCCATAATCAGACAAAAACAATTCCCAGGAAAAATCTCATTTTAACTGCTGCCTTCAGATGGAGACGTTTCCAACTAGCCTCTATGAGCACATCCAGCTGTGAAGTGGCAACTTGCACTATCAGTCTAATGTCACTGAATTATGTCCAGAAGGCCTTTACAAAACATCCCTGCATTTCATCCTTCAGCACCAAGTTTTCTTCAGCTTTGCTTCTTTACGCTGGGAAAATGGAAATTCAACTTGGTTCTTTAAAGTGAGACTTTACATTAGGTTTTGGGTGGGCTTTATTGATAGTATTGATGGTAAGAGCTGTGGTGGCACAGTGATTAGAATGCAGTATTACAGGCTAACTCTGCCAACTGCCAGGGGTTCAATCCTTACTCTCTCGAGGTTGACTCAGCCTTCCATCCTTCCAGGGCCGGTGAAATGAGGACCCAGAATGTTGGAGGCAGTATGCAGACTCTGTAAAACCTCTTAAGAGAGAGCTGAAGAGCATTATGAAGCAGTATATAAGTGCTATTGTTATTGCTATCTGCAGTACTAGAAAATGCATCAGAGACTTAAAAAATAACCTACTGATCAAGAATAAATGCAATGAACTTGTATGTGACTAATATCAGATTATAGGTTGCTTTCACAATCCTTCACAATTTAATAAAGGAAAAATACTTATTTTCAGAAGGGAAGAATTCAGTTATGACAGAAAGGCTTTGTTACTTATTTAGACCCATATCAGAAGGTGCCAAGCAATTAAATATCAAGCCAAAATGTTTCTCTACTCCAAATTATTTGTATGGTTAATTTATACCTAAGTGCTCATATTACTCTGAATAGGCGCTCACTTTTACATTTTTACTTTCTATTTTCTTTTTCTACTATATCTTAGTGTATATACTTTTTTTTTTTTTGCTTTGTTATTTTTTACTAGTTCTGGTATTTTAAGTCACTATTTAAATCAATGGATTCCAATAATTGGCTAAGTTAAAGGGACATAAAATAAAAATAATAGTTTCATTTCCCAGTACATTAAAATACAAGAGTCACGGATTGTATTAATTGCCTTTTATAATAGGGTTGGTTCTAGTTAGTGCTTGCAAGGGGTTCATCAATAATCTGCAGGATTATAAAGGAGAAGTCAGTTACAAACCAGTTTCTTTCTTTTGTGAAAAAAGCTATTTGGCTGTGTTCATAAAACCACCAGGAGTTAGGGTTAAACTGGGAGACTTTATCTTTCAATGAAAACCGATCCTCATCAATTCAAGATTAGTTTGTGTTTATTTTAGCTTTCCAGCTGTAATTACTTCCATAACCTAGACTGAATAACACATTAACATTATATATGAAATGTGAAGTATACAGATACATAAGTGGAGAAAAGTTTAAGAAAACTGCAAACCCTCAGAGCTGAATAAATGTAAATCTATTTTCTCAGCCTCCTACCCCATCTTCATGCTGTCAAATTTCTACCTCTGTCGTTTTTCTGGAAAGGAAAGGGAGCAGATGGGCTAGAGACAAAGAAGGGGAACAGAAAACCAATAAATTTTCCATTCCAAGAACTCTCATTCTGGCTTTATAAAAAGTTATTTTGTGAAAGGGCTTTAGATTCTTGCGTTGCTTATCCATTCTCAATATTTTAACTTTCTTTAGCATGTCACTTAAATTTAGTAACTCATCCAAGTTTTGTCTGAGAAACAAAAACATCCTGGTTCGTTATGATGAAGTGTGATAATAAGGGAGTAACTATTAGATTCAAATTTGTAACAAAATTAATAGTTTCTAATAAATTTGTAAAATGTACTTGAGAACCACTAATTATCTGCTTCCTTGTTTTCCTCCCTAACCCCACCATTATCTTAATAACAATCTGAGGACGCAAACAGGTATTTGTTCTTCCTCTGAGTTTAAGAGTTTCATGTCTTTAGCATGCATCTCCTAATCAGTCCACTTGAACATACTAAGTCATACTGCAAGATCATTCAACCAATTAGAGAAAATGGAAGGTGGTCTTGAAAGGGTGGAAAGTCCTCATCTATCTAATATGACAATCGCTGAGAATTCTGAGAGCTGAAGTCTACACATCTGAAAGTTGTTCAGCGGTCTGACTTTATGATGTATATGTCATTAATGATGATGATGATGTTATCCATTCAGTCTTTTCCAACTCTTGGCGATTCTATGGGCCAGGTGTCTCCACGTCTTCTGATCTTACACTAGTTCTTTGAGTTGTTCTATGCTTTGGCTGGTGTCAGCTTTGATGGTGTCTAGCCACCGTGTTCCTTGGTGGCCTGGTTTTCTTTTACCACTAATTCTTCCAAGTATAATTGCTTTTTCCAGTGAATTCTTCTACATGACATGGCCAAAATATTATCAGCCATCTGTTTTAATTTTTATGTTCACATATGCAATGTACATATGTGAGAATAATTTGGGCTTTCCTCTCTGGAAAGAGCATAATGTGGGCATTTTAGTGTCCCTCATTTCTTTCCCACAGAATTTAGTAATCAGCCAGATGCCCAACCAAGAAATAGTAGTACAAGATTGTTAACTGTAGCTAGTAACTGGATCTAAGTAAATAGGAATAGTTCCATGGAGTGAAATAAGATAAGACAAACAGGATAACCGAATAAAGTTCTACAAAGTAATTTTCCTTATTCTTTTGCTTTTCTTAGTAACTGTGTGTGCTTATGTTATATTGTATTTTATGAGTACATATAATTTTTCCAACTATAAAGTCAAGACAATGCAATGTTGTCTGAAATATCTCATATAAAAGCCTCACAATAATATTTCAATTAAATACAAAGCCCTTAAAAGTTAAATAAATAAAAATTGGCTCCATTGATCCTCTGTCAGAAAATAATCAGTTCTATTTTAGGAATATTGGTATAACTTATTCATTTTTAAAACTTACTTTTATAAATCCTGGAGGTTTTCTTCTATGACGATACCTGTCTATTACAGCAATATATCATATTTTGTAGCTAGGACTATACATTCAAATGTATGTGTCCTTGAAAAAACATATTTCTCTCCTTACACTGTCTTTTCCAGGCAAGACTGGGAAATTAGAATGGGCCAATTATGGTGTGTTAACTATAATGTTTGTCCTGAAATTTCAGTCAGTTGCTATCTTCACTTTTTGAACAATTCAGTCAGTCCATAATTGCAGCTGTTATTTCTTAAATTATACCTAAATTATCCCCTGCTTTCACATTTTTGATTGTCGTCATCCAGATAGTACCCTATCCATGGGCTTACTCAAACTTGATGATTGCCAGATACAGACAATAAAATCATTTGCTGTAGATAAGAATTCATATTTATTTTAATAACAATGATATTTATCTGAAATAAACCCATCAAATATTCAGGCACTATGTTTAAAATGTTATCTTTAAGAAGCTATTGTAACAAATTGCCTCCAGTGCTTTGTCAGCAGAAAATAGTTTTGAATTTTAGAATTTCAGAACATTGAGAAGATATATTTATTTGGCTCTTACATTACATTGATAATTTAATCTAATACTGATTTCATTTCACAAGACTCTTGTGCCAATATGTCAAAATCTACTTACCCTAAATCAGGGGTCAGCAACCCACGGCTCTGGAGCCGCATGTGGCTCTTCCATCCCTCTGCTGCGGCTCTCTGTCGCCGGTTCACTCCACAATTGATAGGGCTTTCAGTTAGGACAGGTAGAGGAAAAAAGACGCCGTGCTAGGAGGAGACTATGGTGGGGGAACTGGACTTCCGGTCGGCTCCAGAATTGAACGGGGGGAGCTTCCAGTTAGGACTTTTGTGGCTCTTTGAGTGTTTAAGGTTGCCGACCCCTGCCCTAAATAATAATGAGGGCCTTTCGCAATCTGGCATTTTATGAAAAACTGTTATTTTCTTAATTTTCCAATAGTGATTTGTCATTATATGAAAACTATTTTTCCCTCTGTTGTGTGCTGGAATATGCCTATATCTACTTCTTCTAATTTTTCAGTATTTATCTTTAATTTACAATCATCCACTTAATTTTCCTCTTTGAGTACAACTCCATTTTTGTCTGACATGTTTAGATCCATACTCCTTATTTGCATTCTCTATAAATCACTTGATCACTCAGATGACAAAATGGTGTCTGCATACAAAAATACACACATTTTCAAATCCCCAGCCCACACATTCGTGTCATCAAGAAAAGGTTAATATGTATTAATCTCAACTGAGCTTCTGTGGAACTCTTGGGTTCCAGGAGAGGTCGCTGAGGGTTCTGCAAGAGATAATGGTAAAAAGAATAATAAACATTGTTTTTGAACTTTGCT
Organism: Pantherophis guttatus; assembly: GCF_059756535.1. Taxonomy (NCBI): domain Eukaryota; kingdom Metazoa; phylum Chordata; class Lepidosauria; order Squamata; family Colubridae; genus Pantherophis; species Pantherophis guttatus. The sequence goes on along the minus strand of NC_142069.1, from coordinate 16,762,782 downwards.
CACTGTGGAATGCTAGCTATAGATAACCACTTTTCTGTAAAGATCCTCTGAAACCTAAAAAATATTTGAAATGTTCTGCCAGGATAGAGGAGTTAAATGCTACATTAATCTTTAAATATATCAAATTCCTAAGGAGCACTACACATCTTTGCCTTACTCACAGTTCAATTTAGAACTGTCCGCTGAAGTTTCCATTTATTCTTGTGCTTGCTTAACTACAGGTAGTCCTTGACTTACCACAGTTCATTTAGTGACTGTTCAAAGTTATAACGCCACTGGAATAAGTGACTGATGATTGTTTTTCACACTTATGACCATTGCAGCACCCCCATGGTCACATGATCAAAATTCAGATGCTTCACAACTGACGTATGCCAGTTGCATTGTCTTGGGGTCATGTGATCCCCTTTTGTGAATCTCTGACAAGCAAAGTCAATGGGGAAGCCACTTATCAACCGTGTCCCTAACTTAACGACTACAGTGATTCACTTAACAATTGTGGCAAGAAAAGTCATAAAATAGGACAAAACATACTTAATAAATGTATCAATTAGCAACAGAAATTTTGGGCTCAATTGTGGTCTTATGTGGAGGACTATCTGTACCAATATATATTCATTTTCCGGAATTCACCAACTAATCTTCAACCTGATATTTGCCCGGAACATTCTGTTCAAGTCTATTATCTCTAAATCAGCACATGTATTAATGGTGGCTCAGTGGCTAAGACACTGAGCTTGTCAATCAGAAAGGTCGGCAATTCGGCGGTTCGAATCTCTAGTACAAGTCTCCTGCGTGAGCAGGGATTTGGACTAGATGACCTCCAAGGTCCCTTCCAACTCTGTTACTGTCTCATTCTTCATTTTATTCCTTTCTCAGCAATTTGTTGAAGAGTAACAAATTGCATTAAAGAAATAAACTTTCAAGATCTACAGCTCACTTCACCAGATATATGAAGTGGCTGAATCGATATGAGATTTAAATTGGTGTAAAGCAGGAGAATAGAATGGAAAGGAAAACAAAGTGATTCTTCAAAGCAGGATATAAATACCCTATCAATTAACCGTTGTAATGTGTTTTTTAAAAATGTATTTGTTGAGATGGCCTGGAACCATTTGATATATGTGTGTGTTTCTTCCGCTTAATTTTGCTGGTAAAGTTTCTTTGTTCCAAAATAGCTATTTTGAATTCTGAAATAATTGATACCCTGGGAGCTGAAATACTTGTTTTGAATCCTGATGTGAAATGTGTATCCATTAATTCTTTTTACACAATCTGGTCCATTAACTATTTTAGCCAATTGCCACAACTGCTGTTTTACCAAAAGCATGTTCATGCTATTCTATGCAAAGTAGGATCGCTGATTTATAGACTACCTTGAAACCCAACATTCTGTTGTCAGCATCCCACCAAATAGGAGGTATATAAACTATACTACTATTCAGGATAAAGTGGTGTATGTGAGAGGAAAGTTCTCCTCTCTTATTAACTGTAATGGACTACAGCAGATTTCTGGGTAGGAGGGACCATATTCCAAGGAGTGGGGTGAGTCAAGAGGCAGCAAAGGATTGTGGGAACAGGAGGAGATTCAGCATAGCCATTCTCTAGAACAGGGATGTCAAACTCGCGTCGTCACTGCAGCATCACATGACATTGTGACTTTTTCCCCCTTGCTAAATCGGGCGTAGGCGTGGTCAGCGTGTGATGCATCCAGCCCGCAGGCCGTGAGTTTAATCTCCCAGGATATAGCCATTAGGTGAGGTCAGTATAGGTTTAATCTGACAAGATTCTGTCTATACGGTATATTCAAATAAAGAACTGAACTTTGACTAGATTGCGTCAAATCATTCTTTAGATAGGCCTGACACTTGGTAATGTAATGAACTTATTAATGTAATGAATATATATTATAGATTTAAAAGTGTAAATTAATGTTTTATGAAATTGACATTTCCTTTTATCTGTTTTGTAGACTCAGAATCGCATGAAATTGATGGCAGATAATTATGAAGATGATAATCTGAAATCATCTCATTTCAATCAAACTAATCATAAGCCCTCCCCAGACCAGGTAAGATTATAGTTGTTCCTTTTTTTTTTTTTTTTTTACTAATCTGTTACTACTGAAATATGCCCGTTTTTTAATTGTATCTAAGAGCAGGATCAGTTCTTCTGAAATAGAATCGAAGAACTGTTTGTTGCAGTTATATCATGATTTTCCTTTTCTTTTATAAAGTTGGAATTCTCACTAAGCAAATTATTAGATTTCATTGTTTCAGAACTCTTCTTGGGACTGTATTGGTGGACTGATTGTTCTTATAATAATAGAGTTTATCTTTATTATGATGTCTGACAAATTGTATGACTAAATAAATAGCTAAATTAATTAGCGTCTACTTCAAATAAAAGAAAATATAAAATTGTACTAGGTCATTCAGGTAATCAGAATGTAGTGTTACAGACATTATAACAAAATGTTACTAAATTCAAGGAAATTAAACTAATGATCTGATAAAAGTAATTGTAGATAAAGTAGATCAGAATTTTCAAGACACTTCACCAAATCTTATAATTATATGTGAGGACTATTTGAAACTGCCACTTCATTTGGAAATATATATGCTCAAATAAGATCTGTGATTTATTGCTTATTCTAAGGCAGAGATTGGCTGTCTTCCCCATGGCAAAATCTCAGTTTTTACACTAAATGATCATAGGCTCCTTACCTTACAAGTTTAGTAAAACTTGATGTAAAAGAAATTAATTTATAATTTCTGATGCATGGGCTAGCTTTCTATGTTGCTGACTAAACTAAAACATGATTTGGATGATATCAAATGGCTTAGCAAACACAATAGCTAATGCAAGAGAACTTTCTAACTGGAAAAACATTAGCAGTAATATAAGATGGCCAGCTTACTGAAAATATTAATACTGGCTCAAAGAAAACTAAGAACTCATGGATTTTTCCACTATAGTTCTCAATGGCCTGGGGAGATTAATGAGATTTTAGCCATTCTAGTTCATAAAATATGCTATAATGATATTTAGATTATCATGAATAAGTAAATTATCCAAACATACAATGATTCAGAACAGTAGAATAGAAAAGTATGCTAAAATAGTGCTCCCTTTCCTATTACATTATTCCTTTGAATGATTTAAATGCTAACCAGATCTTTATTTCATTCCCATGCTTCTCTGGTGGTTTTCCCCCTTGTCTTCTCTCAACCAATAGGATGAGGAGGAGGGTATTTGGGCATAGCCAATCAGATGCTCTTAGTTCAGCCATTTTGTTCAGAACGGTGAGAATTGGCTTTATTTACCAGTAGAAAAATATCCAATGGTCACTCTTGCATCTTGCTTCTGTGTGATTATGTGGTTTAAGTGTCTTTCCTTTCCCTTTTAAATGTGGTCTTTGCATGTAGAAGTTATTCCTACTTTTTGTTGTAGCTTTATTGTTTTGTAATTTATGTTAGCTTTGAATTGTTTTGTGAGAATACTCTCCCAAAGCATGCAATTGGATTTGCAGCAAAGCAATAGCATGATTCATGAAGGAACAAATGTTTCCATTATAATTTAACAGCACAATTTGAATATTGTTTCCCAATATTTATGTCTAGAAAACTTTTCTGACAAAGTTGTCTGTTCCATCTTTTATTATTAAATTACACATAAATAAAATTATTTTATTTCCACTGCTTATATTATAATTCATGAGCAAAATGAACTATGCTGTTGACATTGCTGTATGTAAAATTATGTAAAAGGTTCATTATAATAAAATTAGATTGGAAGATGAATAATGCACCAGATTCTGTGTACACATTTTAATTTACTAAATCTATATATTGTTATCCTTTTTCAGACACGCAAGTTTAAATTTTAGTAAGACAATCTGAGAATTAAATAAGTAATCCCCTTCGTACAGAAAATTGTTTAATTCAAGCTTCTTTGTGATTTCGTAGTGTTTGAAGTTGCTTTTTTGTCATGTCTCTATGTATGTTTAAATGGTTTGTAATAATAAGTGAACTATATTGTTGAAGAATGCTAATGAACAGGAAGAGATGAGGTAAGTTAATTAGTTCAGATACATTTTTATTGTAAAAAGTAAGTAGCAGGCAGGGTTTCATGAATAATGAGAAAAGTGCAGTTGAAGGAACATACGCACTTTTCTAAATCTAAATCATTGATTTTTATCCAGGTTGGTTGGTTGGTTGGTTGGTTGGTTGGTTGGTTGGTTGGTTGAAAAGTGGAGGTCCCAGGGTCAGATATATCAAAGAATAAGCAGGAAGATAACAAGAGGATTAAGCGATTAACCTCAAAGAGAAAATGAATAGAGGAAATTGAAAAATTAGAACATCACAAAGTCACAGATGTTGGAAAGATGACTAACTGGCAACAAACTGGAGAGGTGGAAATATATTGAAGTATATGAGAGGAACCTTAACTCCTTATCTGTTGTATCTTAGAAGAGCTGATATCTAGGTCTTATTGCTTCTTACAAGCAGCATAAAATCACATTATCACTATTTGTGGTTCCTTTTTTCTATTTAAGGCCTATAAGTATTAGTGCACTTCCAGTTTCACAAACATTTTAAGAAAAGGAAAAACTAGCACATAAAAAACATTTCATGCTGCCAGTAAGGGGAGAGGAGCAGAGAGTTAAAGAATCAACACTTGGGTGGCAGAGAAAAGTAGGCCGATAGGAGAGGAATTAAGTGTGGATAGCAAGAGAGGTTACTAGTGAAAAAATCCTATGTGAAGGTTACCACTGGAATGATAATTTATGAAAGATGTTCCATAAAGATAAATTCTTTCCTTGGTAATTTGAGTGGATGAGAAAATCAAACAAAATTGTCACCTTAGTGGTGATTATACTACTTGGGATGGTTGCCTTCTAGAGATTTATGAACTTGGAATGCCTATCAAAATCGTGGAATATAAAACTTGTACCAAGGGCCCGAATCTAATTAGAAGTCTGGGCCTCAGATTCTAGTCCTCCTTTAGACATGGAAGGCAACTGTGTGACTTTGGGCTAGTTACTTTCTCTGAACTTTCATCAACATTAGGCTGTAAGACAATCTAACCGATGAACAAAACACATCACATCATATACTGAGCGCTTTGTAGTAAGAACTAGAGGAAGCACAGTGAAAAAAACAAACATATCCTGCAACTATATGAGACCTATGCTAAGAACAATCCCATAAGATAAATTAATGAAGTTAATAAATTTCAATCCTTAGCACAGCTGAAATTCTTCTCTGCATTGAGATTTAAAACGTGTAACTAAATAATACTTTGTGATAGTCAGTTTCTGCAATTCACTTTGAAGCAGGGTGGATAAAAATCAATGATTTTTTTAAAAAAATCAAAAAAATCAGATTTTTTTTATTTAAATCAGATTTTTTTGATTTTTATCGAATTTATTTTAATAAAAAACTTTTGGGGGAAAAATCTATCGTAAGATAGTTTTCTATTTAAGATACATAAATAATTTAGTTTATTCAGCATGAAATGGAACTTAGTTATATAGCATGAGGCTGTATATTCTGCAACACTGGGACTATCAGTGAGTCAACAGTGGGTCAAAGGAGTAGCAGAGATGACAGTTGCTCTTTTAAATTATGATTTAAATCGAGTTGATTTAAATCAAGCCTTTTTACTAGTGATTTAAATCATGATTTAAATTGTGATTTAAATCAACTCGATTTAAATCAAATCCACCCTGCTTTGAAGCAAGTTTAGGAAATTCAGCAGCAAGTTATATTCAAAAAATATTGAAAAACAGACAAATGAAGAGATGCTGCTAGGGCAGAATCACTTTTTTTAGGTAAGGAAGCCTCTTAAAAAAACATTCCTGCCTGTTGGGAAGGACCCCTCTCGTTGATGGGCGCTCTAGAAGGCATGTAGGTGGTGCAAGGACTTGTGATCTGGTCCATCAGCCCTGTCTATTTGGCAGGTGCTTTTGTATCCTCTCAAGATAAGCTCTGCCGCTGTGGGAAGTGGTGCAGCTCTTGCTAAGTGGTCAGCTCAAATTAGATGTGGGAGAAGTCTAGAGATAAGACATACTTACTGGTGAGGCAAATGAGTCCCAAGGGAAATAAGCAAACTCTTCAGAGATCTCTGCTTGGCTCCAAACCAGCGGGGTCAGCACATTTCAAAAGTAAACTATATACTGATCAAATTAGGAGGCTTCCCACAAGTGATAAAGATGTTGATAACAACAACTCCTATTAGTTAATAATATAGTCTCCTCTCCATCTGCAAAGGCAAAAGTGAAAGAGGCAGAAAGTATTTAGGCAAAAAGTTCCACTTTCAGACATGTAGTGTGCTTTTGATATATTTTAGTTGTCAAGAAGGAGATACTCCATGGGAGAAAGATATGTCAATCATCTCAATAAAAACATTTGTTTTAATCAGTGAAGACCTATTCAAACACTCCCTCGTGTTTTAATTTTTCTTCTGTAACCAAAGACCGTTGATATTTTCCACCTAGGTTCCTTGTGCTGTTATTCCATGCTGCCTCTTTATACAGCGCTAAAATGTTAATCCCAATGTTGTACTATAAACAGGGTTCTACCAGGGAAAGGATTTTGACACCACTAATCTAAAGCTTTCAGCTCCTCCTATTGCATGGCCATTAATCCATTCACAGAGTGTTGGAAACATAGCAAAGGAGCCAGAACAATTGTGTATTCATCGACACTGTTGAAAGTAATACCAGCACCTGTTTCTGTTGACTGAGAGATTATCACACTTCCACATTCATTATTAGGGTTAAAGGGTATAGTTGGAAAGATACCTTATGCCTGCTGACAAGCAGCAGGTGCAGCCATAGTTCTGCTTGCAGTGAACGTTTAGGCAGCCAGAGGTTTGCCATTGGTAGTCTTTGCTGAAGTTCTGTAGATCATTTGTCAGAAATTTCATTTCATACTGCCTAATGTTTCATTGGTCATGATCAAAAAGAAATGTGGCTCCCTGCATTCAAAATATTTGAAAGTAGTATTCTAGGGTACAGTAATTTGGTGGGGAGGGGTTGTTGTATGAAATGTTCATTTCCTAAAAGTAATTTTTAGTTAAACAAAAGTTGACTGCAAGTCTTCTGAGACTGGATCCACACATACCCTCCCCTTGCCCAGTAGTTGGTGGTTTCTCTCAGCTTTCCTCCAGTTTCTTTTATTAAATTTCATTAAACATTCCCTTTGTTTCTGTTTCAGGATGTGATTGAATTATTTTCTGTTATTTTAGGTAATTCAGCCTCTTTTAGACCTTGATCAGAATCGTAGCAAGTTGAAGTTATATATTGGACATTTGACAGCCCTATGCCATGACCGGGACCCTCTGATTCTCCGTGGACTCACTCCTCCCACATCGTACCACCTGGATGAGAATCGTGCAGCTTGGGAGAAGGAGCTGCAGAAGATGACTCTGGAGCAGGTCAGAATCTGACGTTTTCGTTGGGATGCTTAAACTGGGAGCAGGTCATGGCAGTTCCTTAGTTATGTCTGAATTTGTTTTGTTTTCGAAATGAAAGTGTGCAGTTTTTTACTTCAGAGTATAAAGGGTACTTCAAGGTGTAGGTACTGCTTATTCTTAAATAATAGGAATTCAGAAATATATTGTCAATGCATGATTCAAAGGTAAATTCCATGTTTCTTCCAGAATGGATAGAAAAGCCCCCAAATTCAGTACGGTCAGCTTAACCGATATTAGAATAAGTAAAATAACATCTATTAAAGAGAAAAATTTTGTGAGGACATTTTATCCAGAGTGTAAAATTACTTTATACACAACTTCCAAGAAATCCTAGCTGATCTATGTCACATTGCCCTAGACATGCCCAAAGACCCAATTAAATTTTTCCCAGGTCCACCCTAATTACAATTAACCGCCGTTTATAGAGTGTAAGATAGCTTAAAAGCCTGAGATTCGTTCATATATTACTGAGCTATTAATCATTACATCCAGACAAGGCTAAAGTATACCCTTTTTTATAAGATTGGTTCCAAGCATTTCTGGTGCTTAAAGTATAAATGAGCAAATCTGCCCTTGAATTAACCTGGAATAGAATCTTCAGTGTGTTTGTGTTGAATCTATATAAAAGGGATTTGCAAGTGATTTAGAAATATGCTACTGCAGTATTTCAGCAAAAAACAATATTCTCTTTATAAATCCGAAATATCCTAGTTGGTCAGACTGAAAATTACTATTAATCAGTATTTTTCTTCCTGTTTTTGTAATCTAGAAATTCTAGATAATATTTCTTATTCTGTATATGAAAAGCTTTGTTTTCAAGAGGGTTTTTTGTTAAAATACCTAAGTGAAACCTCAGCAATATGTCATAAAACACAATATATATAGCATAAAACACAATATATATCAAGAGGTTGACAGATAAGTATTAAATCTGGAGTCTTTCATTGAAAAATTATTATATGGCTAAAACAATGCAAGAAATTGTTTGGATCTTGAAGAATGGATATGGTTCCTAAAAATACATGTGCACATTTATTTTGCTGATAATAAGCTTTATGTTTCAGTTATATTTCTTCATTCTCCTTATAACTGCTAGATAACTAATGATGTGGAAAGTCTGTTTCACCCCAGATTCTTGTTTCTTTTACTTATTGCAACAAAGCTTCTGATATGACTTGATATCTTTTCAGAGTATGTATGTTTTTTACATGCATTTATGTATTTATTTGATTTCTATCCAACCTTTATTTGTACAGCTCAAGAAAGCATTATATAGTGCTGTACAAATAAAGGTGGAATAGAAATCAAATAAATACATAAATGCATGCAAGAAACATACATACTCTGAAAAGATATCAAGTCGTTTCGGAAGCTTTATAATAGTCCTATTTTCCTCAGCACAACAATCCTCTGGGATGCATTGGGCTGAAAGAGAAGGACTAGCCCAAAGTTACCCAACTATCTTCCCACATTTTTCTAGTCCAGCACCTTAACCAATACATTAAACTAAAGAACTGCTTGTTTCTCTATCACCGTGAGGGTGAACCTATAGCACACGTGTCACAGGTGGCACACAGAGCTGTATCAATGGGCACATGAACTCAGCTCCGACAGCTGATTTTTGGGCCTACCGGGCCCACCGGAGGTTGGCAAACGGGCTGTTTCTGGCCTCCAGAAGGCCTCTGGGGGGGGAGGCCGTTTTCGCCCTCCCCAGGCTCCAAGAAAGCCTCTGGAGCCTGGGGAGGGCAAAAAACGGGCCTACGGGGCCCACCGTGCCATCACATGTCAAAAGCGGGGGGGTTGCATGCACATGCGTGGGGGGCAGAGCGCATTGAATTATGGGTGTGGGCATGCATGCGCGTGACCCCCCCCCGCGCGCGACCCCCGCTTTTGGCACGCAGTGGCAAAAAGGTTAGCCATCACTGCTCTATCATGTACATTTGAATATACATATATAACCATGTATTATATTTGCGTACTTAGAAAAAACTTTTGTGACTTCCAAACATAAATTATACGGAATCTTTCTTTTACCATATTATATACCTAATGCTGCTGGATTTTCTATTATTAACTGTTTGTATCCCGAATATCTTTCTCTTCGTGCTTCAGCATGACTCGGTTTAGTAACTGAATTTAAATCCTATTCTTTGTGAAACAAATCTTTCACCATCTTGGGCCTCAAACTTGAGCTTCTGTATCATTCTTGATTTAGTCCCCCCCACCCCCGTTCAATTTGTCAGTCTGATTTTTACAGGAGTTGCTATGATCAGTTAGTCAGCATAAACATCACCTTATCAGAATTCCTTTTGTATATTTTAGTGGAAGGAGGTTTTCATGCTTTGTAGCTATTACTCTTAAACTAATAGAAAAAAAGCATAGATTTGGCATTAGAAAACTTATATAATTTTAAAATTAATAATCACAACAATAATAAAAATTGAAAGAAAAGGGCAAAATCTTACCCTGTTCATGAGGGGGAAAAAATAACATATATTTACCCAGAAAAATATTTTTTCTTTTTTTCCAACTTTTGACAAAGAATAAATACATCAGTAGTCTTTTGCTACAGATGTAAATTTCTCTGGTATTCTATTTTAATTCTTTTAGCTAACCCCCCTTCCTGAAAAATCCACAATGCTATGTCCAAATCCTGACAATATAAATAATAAGAACATACACATGTATAGTATTAGAGGAAAAAGAGATATCTGAAGAACACAGAACTTGGAACACGGTCTCTTGCATAGAGTAAATTTCAGATACATATCTACTTTCACTTTTCTTATAAATAAGCATGCTGTGGCCAAAAAGGTTTAATCCCCAATGTATATCCATAGTTGGTTCCTTATTTTAAAAATCACCCTTTTCTCAAGTAATATCAGCTGCTACTACCTCAGAATTCATGAAATAATACTTCTTCCTGACCTCTAGATAACTGTATTCTTCAGTTACTTGAATAAATCAAAACATCTGTTAGCCAGTAACATAAAGCAGAACATTTAAGCATATAGATAATCATATTCTAATCCCTATACAAATATGTAACAGATAAAAACATAGGAATCATATTATTCCAAATCAGTACCGTTACACTTTTTAAATCATATTTGCTTTCTATATCAGGAGCTCAGTTCCATTTTGTTTACTTTCTTATATTGAACATTAATGCATAGACAGTGAAGGCTGTGAATGTAATGAGCCAGTGTTCCAATTTTTTCATTAATAGGCCTCATTAAAACAATACCCCTTCTTCCTTCTCAATATATCCATATTTATCTGAAATATATATGTCAGGGCTCTGTGTCTCCAAGAGTCCAAAGCCCTCTTAATCAAACTTGGCCAAAATCAAGTTTGCACAAAAACATTTTTACCAGTTCCTATGACATGCAACTCATCTTGTGCCAGCAGTCCACCCAGAAAATTCAGACCATGTTTCCAGAAGCCAAATATCTCCAGTTAACTCTTTTGGATAGTCCGTCATTCACTTGTATTATTATTTTTTCCCTGTACTGGTTGTCTTCCATGAACTAAGTTTTTAGCTTTTTTCATAGTTCTTAAAAGTCCATTATAATTTTGTATCTGTTCTATTCAGTGTAAATTATTCCCATGTTGATTAGCAAGAAATAGTCAATATCAGTGGGTTTTAAATTGATTAAAAACACACCCATTTATATGGCTACTCAATATTGAGTGCTGAGTTTAGCAAGCTTCGTCTTGGGTTAGGACAAGTGCAATTCCACCAACATCAGGCTATCACTCTGGAGCCTGGTTTCCAGAAAAAGCAATTTCTTAATTTCTTTCTCCAATACCTTATCTTTACCATCTGGAGACAGCCAAAGACTTTAGAAATAGTCAACCTAGAGCTTCCAGAAGCAGTTGAATACACCTGACTCCAAACCTGCAAACAGTCCTTCCTGATGGCTTCATACAGATATTAAATAAGATGGAAGATGACGTAGAATTTTGCAGGATCTCCAAGACAGGTCCCAAAGGGTTAGGTAAATGTTTTTATTTATACATATATATATAAATAATATATACACACACACACACACTTGCGCGCACACATATATATACACACACACATATACACATATGTATATAAATATATAAAAAAAAATTTTTGTGTGTATATATATATATATATATATATATATATATATATATATATATGCATATTCTCTCTAGCCAGGTTTTACCTATGTAAACTTAGTTGTTCTTCAGCCCTAGGTTGAAGAACAACTAAGTTTACATAGGTAAAACCTGGCTAGAGAGAATATGCACATAAAAGCCTATGAAAAAAGAAAAAAGATATATATATATATATATATATATATATATATATATATATATATATGTATGTATGTATGTATGTATGTATGTAATATGTATATACACACACATACATACATATATATATATATATATATATATATATGTTTTTCTTTCTTTTTCGTAGGTTTTATGTGTATTTCTATTTAGCCAGGTTCTACCTACGTAAACCAAGATACTATGTAGCCCTAGTTCAATGAAATCACAATTCACTAGTTTCTGGGCTTTTTTTCTTTGCTGCCCATTGGGAGACTAAGATAGATCTATTTCGGCCTTATAAGGCCTCATCAGCCAGCAGCAAAGGGTCTGCTGGCTGCCAGAAGAAAAAAAGCCCAGAAACTAGTGAATTGTGATTTCACTGAACTAGAACTGCATAATATCTTGGTTTACATAGGTAGAACCTGGCTAAAGAGGAATATATATACATATGTATGTATGTATACACACACACACACACATACATACATACATACATATATACATACATATATACATATGTAGGTATTTGATCATTCGGGTTTTCTCCCACGTAAAATTGGAAGTGTCTTGGCGACATTTCGACGAAACTTCCAATTTTTACGTGGGAGAAAACCCAAATAGCCAAATACCTACATACAAACACCCGCGAAAACCTCAGAAAACAAATATATACATACATATACATATACACATACACATACACATACACATATACACACACACACACACACACACATATATATGTATGTATGTATGTATGTATGTATGTATGTATGTATGTATTGCAATTGCTCCTAGAAGCACGAAGCCGAGAACACCAGCCTGAAGATGACGAATGAGACTTCGTCGAAACGTTGCCAAGAAACCTCCAATTTTACGCGGGAGAAAACCCGAATAACCAAAGACCTACATACAAACACCCGCGAAAACCTCAGAAAACTATATATATATATATAGTTTTTTTCTATCGAAGCACCTGGTCTACCCCAATATGGGAGGGAGCATACTGCTTCCCTTTCGCCTTTCAGCTCCAATCCAGGAGCCCTCAAGCAGTCGCATTCACAACAAACCGTTTTATACCAAATTTATATTTGTTGATAAAGAAATAAAGGGAGACTAGATCTATTTCAAGCTATTTAGCTCTCATCAGCTAGCCATACCCTTACTGGAGATGCCATATTTTCATCAGCCATAATTTAAAATTGATCAAAATCATAGATGTCTTTGCATAAAATACTGTGGTCCCTCCGTGTAGCTTGGCTTTACTTTAACTATACCAGTTTTTCAATATAGTATCACTACCAAATATTTATAAATGCCATAATAAGATTATACATTTAGAAATATATTTTGGACTGACATGTAGATACTTCATATTTCTTAACACTGTTTTAAGTACATTTTACGACCTTTCCTATCACAGTTGTTATCATGGCAGTTACTAAGTTAGTAACATGGTTGTTAAGTGAATCTGGCTTCCCCATTGACTTTGTTTGTCAGAAGGTCACAAGGGTGAACACATGACCCCAGGACACTGCAACCGTCATAAATATGAGTCAGTTGCCAAGTGTCTGAATTTTAATCACATGACGATGGGGATGCTGCTTTGGTCGTAAGTATGAAAAACAGTCGTAAGTCACTTTTTTCAATGCCATTGTAAGGTTGAACTGTAGCAAATCGAGGACTACCCATATCTAATGGATCAAGGAGCTGCAGTTGATTTCAGTGTATATTCAGATTATATGATCGTCTCCAAAAAAAACATTATTTTTGGAGACTTTTATTTTTTTAACAACTCTTAGAGGGAAAACTGAATCTTGATTTGGCCGTTTAATGAACCCGAGTGCAGGAACTGAAAGTTTTCTTTTTTTTTCTTTTTCTTTCCTTGCAGCTTCACAACGAGCTGGAAAAGGCCGAGAAGGACAGCGCAGAGCTACAAGAGTTTGCGAATGCCATTCTCCAGCAGATAGCCGATCACTGCCCAGACATCCTGGAGCAAGTTGTCAATGCACTTGAGGAATCATCGTGACTGAAGCCAGCACTGCTTCTCCACAGCAGCCTGCCACGGGGTCAGGCCCTCCCAGTTCAAGGAGTCATGAGAATAATAAAGCATATGAAAAGGGGAGGGGGAGGAAACACTCTTGGTGCACCTTTTTATAAACAAATGAACATAAACTGGTAATTCCTCCAGTCGATAATGCCTGCATTCATCTTCTTACTGCCTTTCTCCGTCGGAATATATGCCGCACAGTTACTTTCCGGTTGGCTCTGGGTTGTGTCTGCTCTGAAATTTGCCAAGACTAGAAAGTGTGACGAGGGCACTTGCCTTTATTTTACTTTCCAAGTAATGAAAATCTTTGGCCTGTGTGGGGAATTCCATGTCCTCTAATAGTGTCTTACAATTGGCCAACATCCGTTTAGCTAAGTTTGCTGCTTGCGTCTCTACAGGAGGGTTGATCCTAAAGGAGAGGTGGGAAGTGTCCCCCATTCTTAGTGATGCATTCTGTTAAATGCGTTCCTGTGTTTTTCTTATTTGTTCTGCTTATTGTGAGCCTCACTTTTTGTTTACCAAATGAGCTATGAAATCTGGTGGCTGGTTTTTAGTCAATTTTACTATAACACTATTGTTGCATTTTTGGTTGAATTGTGCCCTTCCCACTTCCCACTTCTCTCATTTTATCTGTTTTTTTGGGTTCTTGGGGAGTTGCATCATATTCACTGTGGTATGTTCCAGAGCCTCCATCAGCAATTGAGAGATCAGAATAGTTTCTCTACATGGTATTAGGTTAATATATTGCAATTCACAGCCTAATTAGGAATCTGAACATTCATTTGAATTTTATTAATATTGAAAGCACATTTTGACTAAGGGCGCGACTAGTTCTATGCATAATTTATTCTTAAAAACGTTCACTGGAACAAACTTTGGTTTTGCTATATTCCTACCTTCATTAAACTAATTGCCTTATTTCAGGCTTCAGGGTCATGAGGAACCTTTAGAACAGTGTTTCTCAACCTTGGCAACTTGAAGCTGGCTGGGGAATCTGGGAGTTGAAGTCCACTCATCTTCATAGCTGGCTGGGGAATTCTGGGAGTTGAAGTCCATTCATCTTCAAATTGCCAAGGTTGAGAAACACTGCTTTAGAGCATAAATATGCTCCTTCTTTGACAAAGAATGCAATGTCTACAATATAGTCTCAGTCTTAAAAAGATTTTTTTTTTCCTTCCTTTCTGGATGCTATACATTTAATTCTTCATCGCTAAGGTCCCCTTTTCCCCGCTGCCTCATCTCTACCCAGCACATGCCTATGTTCAGATCTGGAAAGCCAGCTCACACGACGTCATGCATTCGATTTTGAAAGAATGCAGTCAGGCAAATTAGGTGTTCACGATGTCTTGTAGATGGTTCAGAAAACGGATTGGGCATAAATAAGCTTGGTTTTGAATTGTAAACAGTCTTTCATCCTATGGGTTTCCTAATGAAGGGTTCGTATTGCTCTTAGTTAGCACTTCCATGGTTTTAGAGATCTGTAATGATAGCTTAAAAGCAACTAGAGCCACTAGTTAATGCTTTTTGACATAAAAGAGAAGAGACCTGAGTGATCTTAAGTTGGCAGTTGCCTTCACCGGAAGGCATATAGACAGCAACTATACATACTATTCACCCATGTCTCATATCAAAGCCACACCTGTGGCCCTATTGCTTGAATGGCATATTTTGGTAGGACCTGCTGCTTTGAAAGCTTCCTTTCAGGTTTTCCTCCTTCATCCCTAATTACTCACTATAGGAATTTAATGCTGCCTATAAAACCATCTCAGCCTTCAGGCCTAACATTTGCCACCAGTGCTTATCCTATTGAGTTATATGGTTGGATCTTCAGCTGCCCTTGTTCCCTGCTGTAAAATAATCCATTCTCTGTAGGAAAAGCTCTGGAATTTCCTTATCTCTGGTTGAAATTACTTCTGCTTGTAAACTTAGCTGAGATGCTCCTTGATAGCTTTTTCTTTTGTTTTGTTTGAAGGGGGAATTTTTCTGAAAAATGGAGAAGATAGTTTGTGGTTGTTCCTGCATTCTCATGTGCTTATTGCCCTGTTTATGCTAATGCTTCCTGAGCATTTAACTCTTCCCCTACATTTGGCTACACTAATGCAAAACAGGATCTGTTACAAAAAATATAATATTCCGAGAACTTCTTAAAGGTCCCACTGCAAAGAAATGGTGATAGGTACTATTGTTTGCATTCCATTCACTACATTCTGGAAAGGGGGGGAGAAATTTGTTAAATTACTCTTATTAGTATAGCAGCTGTTGAACCCTTGCCATTCTTACCACAGATCTGGACTGGAGCTCCCGTGTTGCTCTTCTTTTCCTTCTTGTATAAAATCTCTTCCCTCCACCGTGGATTCTCTTGCATTTTGAGGATGGATCTAAGCCTTCAATAAAAACTTGGGAGAGAGAAAAATGCACAAAAAAGTTCTTATCTGCAAACAATGATCTAACAGCAGTAAAATATTGCAAGTAATCTTGATGCCATTTGGAAAGAGGGCCTGTCTTTTTTCACATCTCTGGGAACTGTGGGCCTTAAATACAAGGTGTTGGCCATGAGTTTGTAGAACAACCATTCTATTCCGGTTAGCCATGTCATCTGGGAATTCTGGACGCTCCAATCCCAACCTCTCTGGAGGTTGTAAGGTTAGAAAGTAATTCTGGAAGAGCATGATATTCTTATTTCCTTTTTACCATAAGGTAGAAGATGGTTAACAATCTTGTAGATTTAAACAATATTGGCTCCATTGGAAGACAAAATGAAATACTCAGACCTATGTCTGGTAATCTGATATTTCATTGAATGAGTCACAGCTTTCCTCAGTTTTGATATCTTTATGGTCTGCTACAAGTAAGACCAAGCTTTTGTGTCCAGAAAATATACCCCGAAAGGTTTTTCTGGAAAAGCATTCTTTTTTTTTATGTGCCTTGTTAAGCACTTCAGTTTTACATGAATTTTATTTAGATTAGCAATGTTAATAGATTTTTATTGGGCAACGAGGCTTGTCCGTTTTGAGAATTGTTTTCCTTTTCTTTCAAGCTCTGAAAAGCTGGTTTTCTGTTAATATGTTTCGTGATCTCCAAAGATGCTACACAGAAAGAATTTGAACATATTAAGAGTTTCTTGAAAGAATAAGGTAATTTCTTGTGCCAGCCTCGTTAGATTGTTTAATGATCCAGGTTTTCACTCTGATTTTATCAAAACCAAATTTCAAACATTTTTTTAAGAGGAAAAGGGAACTTCAGCTTCAGAATTATGCAGTTATAGACAAGAGACATGTCAATGTAAAACACCTTTCTTTTTTAATTATTCGTTACAATGACTACTTTTGGCCCTTGTTTTTATGTAGGAATGCCAAGTACTTATCTGAGAACTCCCAAAGACTTGCAATAGCTAAAGAAACAAAGAATATAGCAAAATAGATACCAATTTTTTTTAATGTGGTGGGGGAGGGTTAAAGATCGCTGGAAATATATACACATCCACGTTCATCAGTAGTATTAAACTTCTGTTTTATCTATCAATTCTAATATTCTGTCAGGAAAATTTCTGTATCTGAACATAAAATAAACTTCTAATCTCGTATGAGTAAATGATCGCCATAGCATAGAATCCTGGAGTGACCTTATCAAATGGAAATAGGATGCATTTTTGCCATAGTTGTTGGAATCCAAGAGGTGCTACTTTAGCAAAAGAAGTGAAAGCAGATTGCTGCATATCTAATACCTTCTTCTCTGGAAAAGGTGACAGAGCAGAGAAATTGGGCAGTGGGGTGGTTGGGGGCTGCCAAAGTTACCAAGACAAACTCTTCTCTTGCCAAACACTCAGTCTTTATCAGTGCAACCGGTGCTGTTTTTGTAATAACCGTTTTTTACTTTTTTTCCATTTATAAAGGAAGCTGTTACCTTCTGAACAAAATGGCTGTTTGTCGACATTTTTTTAAAAACGAGAATAAAAGCATTTCCGAACTTTTCAGTGTCAAAGTGTAAAACATAAGAATACTGATTTTTTTTCCAGTGCGTGTGGTGAGTGCTGTAACCCTGTCATCATTGGTATTCTTAAATCTTTCAGGGTTGGGTTTGTTTTGTTTTTTTAATTTTATTTTTCTGTTTCGTTCTCTGCTTGTCAATTTACTGTCTGTGTGATCCTCTGGCTGGGGCAGTTACTGACCGTGTGTCTATTGTCTGATTTTAAATAAAATTAAAAAAAAGGTAGAGTAGAAATCGAAAAGTTGTACTTTAAAAATATAAACACTAAATGTATTGTCCAAAGGAATTCAAATATGAATAGGCAAAGTTGTGAACTCCTCCTTTTACAGTTATCTTAGGCAGTTCCCAATCTTGTTCGTTTTAAGCATGGTTGGTTGGGGAATTTCTGGAAGTTGAAAGTCCTTAAAGTTGGCAAGATTGGGAAACTCTGGTCTAAGGAAATGGATGATTTAGGTTCAAGTTACCTTTTAGTTGCCTTGGTCAGACTTGAGGAAGACGAGACCAGTGTGGCCTTCATAGGAACATCACTAACCCTTGGATTTCCTCACTGTATCACTATGGTAATATATATGGAGTCCCTTTACAAGAGAAAAATAAATTAGTCCTGCAGTTGTGGGTTTTTTTCCTCAAGTTTCCTAGTTTTTTTAGTAGTACAAATTTAAATTGAAGGGATGCACGGAAGCTGGCATTCATATTTTGATTTTTTTTTTTTACACATAAATTATATTTCCAATTCTTCTGTCAAGAGTTCCATTGTTTCTTTGAAAATATAATCTTAAAGGGCTTGTCATTGTGGTAGAAGATTTCTACTACTGCTCCAGGGTTTGGCTAACATAAATATGCATAGCATCATTAGATTTATTATTGCTGCTAATCATATCTTACAAAACATGAATGTACTTTCGAACGTTTAAACCTGGTTAGTTTGGGGAATACCTATCAACCTTTTCCATTTGAAATAACCAGTGTTTCAGCAGAGATGTATCTGATTTACTATCAAGTGTTCCTGCCAGAATAAGAACGCTGAATTTATTGCAGATGGTTTGTAATTTCACCCTTGGGACATTCTTATTAATGCTGCATCTTAAAAGATTTGAGCCAAGTTTAATTCGTAATTGCCTTTACTTTTTCCCCCATCTGTTTTTGGCTTAGATGAAGTAATGCATCTTTCAGACATTCAACAAATAAACTAGAATTTGTCATGAGCATCTCCTTAAATACAAACGGCTCATAAGCCTAACTTACCTGTATTAGCAGTCACATTACTGATGGCTTGTACATACCATTTTAAGGATATGATCACATTGGTTCAAGTGAATGAGATGCTCCTATACAACCTGAAATGCATGCTGTTAATTCTTCCCGGCCAAAATAGTTGGTTATTTTCATCAGACTTAGTTCATGATGAACTTAGAACACTAAGTTCTGTTCTATCAAATTACTCACAAAGGCAGCATAGTAGGCTGTTATAGGGGTGAAAAATAGTGGGATGGCTCCCCGTGTTTATAATACTGCAGGTGGGCATAGTAAAGATGGGATATTATTTTTTTGTCTACTTGGAAAGTGATGTTTTGCACTTTAATAGAGGAGGAGACAACTTTTGCATATATAGTCTGACATATGTTGAGTTCCTTTTGGAAGGACTAGCAGTGGGAGATAATAGATGTCTGTAATACAAGTGCATATGCTGCCTTCGACATAAATGTGTTTAATTGATGGAGTCATGTTACTGACAAGATAATGAATTGCAAAGAAATTGTGTTATATATTCAACTTTGCCTTGATAATATAAACATTTTTGTTCAGTTGTTTCTTTTTTTATTAACAAAGTTCATGAGGAGATTATAAACTTGTTTAAAAATTAGATGTTATGTCCTTTTTTATATATACCGTATATTTAAAAAAAAAAATCTTTGTACAGTAAACTTTAAAGTCTCCTATTCCAAGATGTGAAATGTGCAAAGTAATGAGTCTTCTGACATCACACTTCTTACAATATCTCAGATGTGATTATTACACAGAGGATGTGTAGATCTGGTGGGAACCATCTTGGGAGAGAGTTGGCGAGCAGCATTCCTCCACTTAAGGCATGTTGATTATGCGAGTGCTTAATCATAGATGACACATTGATCTTTATAAAAAAACAAAATGTCTGTTGGATGGAATTGGCTTACCTTTTTTGCGCAACAAAGGATGTGTTCATCTGTATAGCTTTATGAATATAGTTTTTACAACACATGGTCCCCTATGCTTCTGATTCTCACAGTCAATTTTCTTCACCATGCAAAGCCATGGCTGCTAATATCTCTCCACTTCTGGTGCCCATCACACATCTATTTACTTTGTGATACATGCCCGAAGGAAAGAAATTTTTTTCTACACAATTCTGCCCAGAGAAAATTCACGGGGCCTTAGATTGTGGCTTGTCCCCATTGTTATTGACAATGTCACTCTCATAAACTGACAGTGTCAATTGCATCCTCACTTTGTGTACTAGAACAAAATTAGTTTTGTTAGTCTAATGGTATTGCCATGGTTTCAAGAGACATGTTGAGACTCTTAAAAATGTGCAGAGAGAAGAGAAACCAGGATGATTAGAGGACTGGAGACTAAAACATATGAAGAACGTTGCAGGAACTGGGCATGGCCAGTCTAGTGAAGAGAAGAACCAGAGGAGACATGATAGTAATGTTCCAATATTTGAGGAGCTGCCACAGAGAGGAAGGGGTCAAGCTATTTTCCCCAAAGGCCAGACAAGGAATAATGAATGGAAACTGATCAAGGATTCAACCTAGAAATAAAGAGAAATTTTCTGAGGGGAGAACAATCAACCAATGGAACAGCTTGCCTTCGGAAGTTATGGAAGCTTCACCACTGGAGACTTTCATGAAGAGATTGTCAGAAATGGTGCAGGGTCTCCTACTTGGGCAGTGTTGTAACCTAGGCCCAAGTAGGTTATTAGTAGTAGTAGTAGTATTACCAGATACAATCAGTCCTAAACAAACATATTTTATTAGAACAGCCAAGAATTACTTCATTTTCAGCTTAGTCCAAATTAATTCCAAAACAAATTCTTCATAAACAGTCCTTTGGCCTTATCACCAACCTTTGTCTTCTTTGGCACCCTGCCAAAGGCTTTTCTTGGCAAAACCCCACAAAGTTCAGAAGCAAGAGACGCCGACAAGAAACAAATGTAGCAACGTTGCTTAACTACAAAGATCCCAAGAGCCGTTGCTGCTCTTTTAAGCCTTCTGGGAGGGGCCAATCATTTCCTGGCCTTACTCTCAAATCGTCCTTTTTACTTTAGCTGCTCTTGCCTTCTGGCAGCTCTTCGCATGAGTGCATTAGGAACAGGCTCCTCCTGTTCCTCTGCCTCTCTGTTATCCGCCTCTGGAGGCTCTGGGGTCCGCGCATCGCTCCCCTATGGCCCTGGCCTCATCTCTGCCTCCGACGCAGAGCCCTCGTCCGGACCCCCTGACTCCAGGACTGGCTCATTGTCCTCCCCAGCCTGTCCGACTCCACTGCCAGCTCCACAGGCTGCTGGCAGACCACAACAGGTGG
The DNA here is from genome assembly GCF_059756535.1 of Pantherophis guttatus. Taxonomy (NCBI): domain Eukaryota; kingdom Metazoa; phylum Chordata; class Lepidosauria; order Squamata; family Colubridae; genus Pantherophis; species Pantherophis guttatus. The sequence continues at coordinate 16,741,388 of NC_142069.1, read as the reverse complement.
GGTTGGACTAGATGATTTACAAGGTCTCTTCCAACTCTGTTAATCTGTTTAATTTTCCCATTCGCACCTAACTATGGCACAAACACAGCCTGGCAATTTTTTCCTGCCAAGTTTCCATAATGATTGTCCCCAGGTTGTTTAATAATACATTTCAGCTCAGCAGTTTGAAAAGGCCCAAGGTATATAAAACGTATAATGCTTGGCACCCACTATTTAGAATTGAGGTCTGTCACAGATGGAAAATATTCTAATTTGGCTTAGAGTTCTGATTCAATTCTAATTTGGACCTCTATTTAGAGATGTATTGGTGGGGGGTGGGGAATAACATTAGGGCAGAGAGGAGAGAAACATGCTACATGCTGATTGTATGGATTGAGAAGCTTGTGTGGCAAAACTACACTTAAACTTAATTGTTTCTGGCACACTTAACACCATTTTCCAGGAATTTAAAAGGGGGTGGATAGCTGAGCCTAGGGAAGGAGACATTCTTATGCCAGCATGAAGTACTCTAGAAGCCCTTTGCTATTCATTACTCCCTCACCTTCAAGGCAACTTGAAAAGATTCCCATACCAAAAGTACGTGTGTTGCCAATTACCCCTCTATTAACCTGTACAAGAAATGGGAAGGTAGCTAAAATCCACCACCATCACCCACAAAAATAGAATAGAAATAAATAGAAATAGAAATAAAATTATTATTAATTATTATTAAAAGAAACGGGGGGGATCCAGTTTTTTCATATACAACCAACTTGTGGTGCTTTTTCCCACTTTAGGATTGTATCTCCTTAATGACAAAAGATCTGGGCCATTTTTAAAGTCAGTTTACTGAAATACACAGAGGTATTTTACAGCAAGAATGTGGAAACCAGAGTTCTCTAGTACAGGGGTCTCCAACCTTGGCAACTTTAAGACTTGTGGACTTCAACTCCCAGAATTCCTCAGCCAGCCAGCTGAGGAATTCTGGGAGTTGAAGTCCACAAGTCTTAAAAGTTGCCAAGGTTGGAGACCTCTGCACTAGTGGATGCTTTTGACCCCAACTGGAGATGGAATTGATCAAGTGGTGGCTCCGACCGTGTTGGTTCTGTCACGGTCACCCATCACTCTTAAGCGGTCTTGAACTTCTGCCATTCTGCAAATCAGAAATATTCTTTGCATACCAATACAATTTATTACTGTTCCATGGTGTATTTTGGCTTTGTCTTTATTTGCCTTACTGTAACTGTCAAGATAATCAAGACAAACTAATTACACAGTGGCCTAGGGATCACCTAAGGAGTGCTCAATTGAGTCTGAGAAACGTAACACCCAAAGCAAGACAACCAACGTGTTATTCTTTCTGGGTAACCAGCTGAGATGAATGCAGTGGTTCTCCAAGTTTTGGGGAAAGAAAATGGATGCTTTTAACAAATGTGTTTCTAAATTGCCAGTGGGCAGTAGCCCAGGAGGAACAGCTGTCCTCTCTCTCATGGTTCTTGAATCTTGGGAAGGGATGCAGTTTGAGAAAAAGGCCCACAGTGGAAGAAGCTGTGTCCATTAAAACAGTTGTTACCCAAGTTAAATTCCACTTTTTTTGCCCCGACAACCTGACAGGACGACTGATTCCAAACACATTGACTGGAAAATAAAGTTCTTTTCATTCAATAGGAGCCTCTTTAATTGAAGGCTCCCTAACTTAATGGGAGCCATGCAATTTACTCCACTGCTCCATTTTGCACTGTTTTATTCATTATTTTGCACACAGTTCTGCCTATGTGGGAAGAGCAGGAATGCTGTGGTTATTTCGCATGTTAGCATCGTTTTACCCTTCAAAAAGACAAAAAAAAAAAGCCTCATTTTCAGTTCCATCCTAGTATCAAGGGTTGATGACTAGGACTGGGAGATTTCCACCATATTCCTTTTAAGGACTTCAAGGTGGAGAGGAAGGCCCTTGAGCCCCGAGGAACAGGACTTCCTGACTCATACAAGCTAGACAACCCACACGCCAATATTATATACAACCTCATTTCTCTCTGAGTAAGGGACCTTATCCAGGTCTAAAGAAATGAGAGATGACAAGATGCTTTAGTTTTGAAGGCTGAATCTAGCTTCTTTTTTTTTGCATAATCAAAGTTAGCAGCCCTAACTTTGCTGCCTTTTGAAGACAGCCATAACTAGAGCAACATGGAAAGACTACCATGTTTACCCCAAAATAAGACTGGGTCTTATATTAATTTTTGCTCCAAAAGACATAAGCATTATGGGTTATTTTCCAGTTAGGTCTTATTTGGGGGGAAAATACAGTATTAAACGCCTCCATCTGATTGACGATCTTAACTGGGGCTTATTTTTGGGTTAGGGTTTATATTACAAGCATCCTGAAAAATTATAGAGCCTTGATAGTACAGTGGTTTAGTGCACCCTGTCATTAACACAGCTGCCTGCAATTTCTGCTGGTTCGAATCTCTCCAAGGCTCAAGGTTGACTCAGTCTTCCATCCTTTCTAAGGTAGGTGAAATGAGGACCCAGTTTGTGGGGGCAATAAGCTGACTTTGTATAAAATATACAAAAGAATGAAGGCTATTGCTTAACGCATTGTAAGCCGCCCTGAGTCTCCGGAGAAGGGCGGCATATAAATCAATTTTTTTAAAAAAAAATCAGGCTAGGGCTTATTTTCCAATTGGGTCTTATTTTCGGGGAAACGGTACATACGCAATGATATGAAAGGAAAGCTCAGGTCAGCTAACTAGCCTAACTTGTCCTAGTCCAGAATGGAGTCTACTTGAGCCAGAACTGCACCATCAAACAGGAGTCAGAACAACTTTTACACGATCCTGAGAAATCTGATACTGAGGGGTGGAGTCAGGGAGCTTTAAAGTTCATCTGAGGAGGACCATAGCATGCTAAAGAAATTCATATATCCAGGAAGACAAAACATAAGTTGAAATAATAGACGGGACCCAGGAGGTGAGCCTCCTCTGCCATGGAATATCATTCCCCCAAAGAGACTGATATCCAAGCCTTCTGATTTTTCAGAAATCCTTGAAAACCTGGTTTTGTCAGGCTTAAGACTATGAAGCATGGGGATCCTGTGAAAAGGCTATATTGTATTTAAGTAAGATCTTGAAATCACTCTCCTATGCTTTAGAGAGTTTTGTTTTGTTTTGTTTTTATTGTACGCTCCCTAGAATCAACATTTGTAAGATGGACAGCTAATATAAATTTGATGCATAAAATAATTTAAACGAACAGCATCAAATGGCCATTCCACATGTGAAAGCGCTCATAAATCAAAGGTCACCTGTCAGTCTTCTACGATCTAAGCCTCCAAAAATGAGGATTTCCCAGTGTGGGTTTAGGCATGCTGACACTGGCAGCCCCATATCCAACAGCCACCAAGTTGGAGAAAGTAATCCATCCAGCAAGCCATCCTATTGACTTCACTATTTCTACCTTTCAAAACAAGCCGCTTGTGCAGTCTAGATCAGGGGTCTCCAACCTTGGCAACTTTACGACTTGTGGACTTCAACTCCCAGAATTCCCAGGAATTCTGGAAGTTGAAGTCCACAAGTCGTAAAGTTGCCAAGGTTGGAGACCCCTAGTCTAGATGATCAACCAACAAGGTGATGTCACGTTGGGCGATGAATAACTGAGAAATGGTTCTCAAATGCCAGGTATTGTTGTATGTTCCTCTGCAGAATAGCAAAATGGAGTAATAACAATGGGCGAGCTAGTCCTAGATGTTCCAATTAGAATAAACTAACGTCATAGCCAGCTTTATTATCTCCACCCATGTATTCAGTGCAACACAGTAACATTGAAAGCTAAATAAGAGTTTATCTTTCCACCAGCTTGTTTGTTTTGGTAGAGTCAAGATCAACGTTTGCTACAATGCTGTAAACTATGCCGGTCTAACAGATCTGATCTGAATTGATACTGTTTATTGTTTTAGGCACCTTTAAGCATGAAACTGATTTATTGGAGAATTATGTTAACTCCAAATGTGCAACATTCTGCAGCAAAGTTTGGGCTGGTTTTTTTCCAAGCATGTATTTAAATGAGTGTGGGTATTGCAAAGGCTTATATTGATGGAGCTTGGCAACCTTTTTTAATTTCAGGTTTTGTCACCTTTAGCTATCCACAGCACTCTTGACAAAGTAAATATAGAACTTCTAAAGGGAAAAAATGGGGAAAAATCTATAATATACTGTGCCTTGCATGGTGGTACAAAATATGGATCCACCCTTGGCCAAACTTAACTATTTCAAAGGAGATATTGTAGTAGAGAACTGCTAGTCTAAGAAATCTGGAAGTACCTTTTAAAACCAAAACCTTTTATTAAAAAGCATACACTTCGATGAGCTGCAGCTGCTTATTTTTTTTAAATAAAATGTGTTAATCAAAAATGATGCTACCGGACTTCTTTTCATTTCAATGGAGAACATCATTACATCATTTTCTACAAAGTAATTGGGTACCACCACAGCCATTTCCTAGAGTTCTACCAATCCAATTTATTATTTCAATGAAATGATTAGAAATTACTCAAAGTTACTACAGCTTAGATAATTCGAGAGCTTGAACATCTGGCAGATGGATTTAAGATTTCACAGAGCATCTGCATAAAGCTTTAAGTATTACTACAGCAAGGAACACCCACTGGTACTGCTGACCCAAATGAGAAAGCTTGCCTTCAAAAATGACCTTTGGCCAATTCTCCTAACCATGGACCTCCTTATACCATCAGCCTGGTTTAGGAAGCAGAATACCATTTGAATATCATGCAGTGCTGCTTTTCACACTGGGAATGGTAACCTAATTTACTAACAAACCATCAAAAAACCATATTAAGCCTAACACAGCAGGCTAAGACAAAGATACAAAGCATTCATTTGGTTTAGATTTAACTATTGTGGTTTTCAAACCACTGTTTGTGGTTTAGCATGATTTGTGAACACAGGTTGAAGATGCATCAGATACTCAAAGCAATTTAAGGTGGATTCCTAGTCACTGCCTACTACTGGATGAATCCATGCCAGAGGAGCAGATAAACAGGTAGAGATGTCAGGTCATGAGCTTGGAAGCCTTATCATGGAGTAACTATACACCAGCAATCATTTGCAGAAGCCAAGTTCTGATAGCATTTAAGAGTTTACTTCAAGTGCCCTGTTCCCCGAAAATAAGACATCCCCTGATAATAAGCCCAATCGGGCTTTTGAGCGCATGCGCTAAAATAAGCCTCCCCCCGAAAGTAAGCCCTCCCCAAAAATATTTAAATGCAGAGCTGGAAATCAGGTAAGACAGCAAGAGGAGCCCCATCTTGTTCCATGCACCCCAAAATAATAAGACCTCCCCAAAAATAAGGGCAAGCGCTTATTTCGGGGTTCAAAAAAATATAAGACAGGGTCTTATTTTTGGGAAAACATGGTAGGTAGTTATTCTGCAAAAATGGGGTTCCTATCATCCTACTCAGAAGTAAACCATCTTTATTTCTTGAAGCAAAGAATTTCTTTGCTATTTCTTCTTGCTTCTCTTAAGTATGTGTTGTTTTTGTTGTTAGTTGCGAAGTCATTTCCGACCCATCGCGACCCCTTGGACAACATTCCTCCAGACCTTCCTGTCCTCTACCATCCTTAAATGTGTAGAGGCCCAAAATTATGGGGACAACTCCTCCATTGTTACCTGATTTGCAAAATTTCCCCAGGGTGGAAGTTTTTAAAAACAAAAGGCTTAATAGAAAATCTCCAATAAGGATCAGTTGAGACTTTTGTTTCCTTTTAGAAATAGAAAGAGAGAAGATTTAGAAATCCAGTATCCATGACAAAGCTTTTCTGCATCTTCAGCTATGAGTGATGGTATCCATCAGGTTCAAGATGCTGAATCTAAAGTAGTATTTCTCAAACTTGGCTACTTTAAGATGTGTGGACTTCAACTCCCAGAATTCCTCAGCCAGCCATGCTATGAAACACTGGTCTAAAATAGCCTAATAACAATGAATTATTACTCAGTCCTAATTTTAAAAACTCTGAAAAAAAATAAATATGGGTTACATGCATTTAATAAATTATGAAAGGTAGATTTAGTCTAAAGTAACACCCATTGAGAAAATATATCCTCTCTCTGGCATTACTCCACCTAAGATCAGGAGAGAAATAGCAGCAGATGCTGAGAGAACTAAGCAAGAGAGTGATCTTTGCCATCTTCTCAATGGACATATGCGCCAAGCCCGCCGACTCAAAATTAGGAACAGTTTTATGGTAAGAACAAACATATTTGAAGGTACACAAGAACAAAATCGAATTAAAAGATGGAGGAAGACCACCATCGAGCAAGGAATAATATTAAAGGAGGATATGGCTGAAGGATCTGACCAGCCTTGTGCTACTTGGAGGACCCTGAGTAGGTTGAGAGTTGGAGTGCCTAAATGAAAAACACTCAAGGGGAGATTCTTAGCGGATAACAACATGCTATATGAATATGGAGAGGCACAGAGCCCAGCCAATCTGCTGGCATGTTGGCTACTACCAGAAACATGTACCAATAATGACTTCATTGGGGCCAATGACAAAGCCAAGAAGGTGGCTTCATTCTGAGAGTTTAACGTTTGATCTAGACACAGAAGAAGTCTAAAGTAATTGACTGTATAAAACATTTCTTGAAATCTGCATCAGCTCCAAATATAGCTTTTCATGCTTAATCCTGTGAGGTCCTGAATGACTTGCCCATGTGTTGAAGAGCCTAGTTTAAAACAGATCCTTGAAGCTAACTTCCACAGAAAGAGTTTCTATCCCCGGGTGCAGCAAACCATAATTCATTACAAGAGTTGAAAGATGGGATGGATGCTAAGAGCAAGGCCGGCCTGTCAATGGAGACACCCAAATAGCCTTTTTAAAAACAAAATGGAGAGAGACAGTGCTCTGTTTGCATGTCTCTTGGAGATGGATGGTTTCCCACTTAATGCCGGAAAGTATAAACAACGTGCTTTGTTTTTGTTTGCTTTGAAAGACTTTCAGATAAGTACTAAATAACAAGGTCTGCAACAAATGCAGCTAAAAGCCCAACAGTGCATTTAATCCCAAAGCTAACTTTCAATCTGATTCAGGCCATGCCATGAAAGAGAATGTGCTTTTTGTTTGGGGTGTGGTTTGGTTTTGTATAGGTTTGCGAGAAGGATTTACAAGGAAGCTACAATGTTAAGATGCGGCAGGCAGAGCTGGCAATCAGCCTCTGGCCCCATTAGATGGGAAGTGGGACCAGATTGGTAGAAAGAAGGTGGAAGATGCAATAGAGAAACGGGTTTCAAAAAAAGTTTGTTCCTGTCACTGAAGTAAAATTTCATGACGGTATCTGCATTCTTCAATGAATCCCTTCCATTAAAACAATGAAGTGCTGCTATTGTAGCATTTTACTCTTGGTTTTGTCGTTAGAATAGAATTGACTAACAGAGTTGGAAGGAACCTTGGAGGTCTTCTAGTCCAACCCCCTGCCCAGGCAGGAAACCCTACACCACTTCAGACAAATGGTTATCCAACATCTTCTTAAACATTTCCAGTGTTGGAGCATTCACAACTTCTGCAGGCAAGTTGTTCCACTGATTAATTGTTTTAACTGTCAGGAAATTTCTCCTTAGTTCTAAATTGTTTCTTTCCTTGATTAGTTTCCACCCATTGCTTCTTGTTCTACCCTCAGGTGCTTTGAAGAATAGTTTGACTCCCTCTTCTTTATGGCAACCCCTGAGATATTGGAACACTGCTATCATGTCTCCCCTAGTCCTTCTCTTCATTAAATTAGACATACCCTGCAGTTCCTGAAACTGTTCTTCATATGTTTTAGCCTCCAGTCCCCTAATCATCTTTGTTGCTCTTCTCTGCACTCTTTCTAGAGTCTCAACATCTTTTTTACACCATGGCGACCAAAACTGAATGCAATATTCCAAGTGTGGCCTTACCAAGGCATTATAAAGTGGTATTAACACTTCACGTGATCTTGATTCTATGCCTCTGTTTATGCAGTCCAGAACTGTGTTGGCTTTTTTGGCAGCTGCTGCACATTGCTGGCTCATATCTAAATGGTTGTCCACTAGGACTCCAAGATCCCTCTCACAGTTACTACTATTGAGCAAGGTACCACATATACGGTATCTGTGTATTTTACCTGTGCATTATGAGGATGGCCTTGCTGCCCCTCTCCCCTGCACAGCTATTGTTCTCTCTCTGTTGCTTTACTAAATTACTCAAGAGAACCAAAACCATGAGTTGTGTAGACTAGGGTTTTTCAAACTTGGCACCTTTAAGATGTGTGGTCTTCACCTCCCAGGCTGGCTGATGAATTCTGGGAGTTGAAGTCCACACACTTTAAAGTTTCTTGGTAATCATCATCATCATCATCATCAATTATTATTAATAGCAATATCAATTATTAGTGACATCAATAAATTATATGCTTTGGTTTTCGACAACTGATATCTGGATCATCATTTGGAACACAACACACCAGATATCACAGTTGTCGAAAACCAAAACATACAATTTATTGATATTGATGTACCAGGAGACTCCAGATTCAAAGAAAAAGAACTGGAAAACAGCATGAAATATCAAGACCTGGCCATCAAAACTACGCAATTATGGATGAAACATGGAACAGTGATACCCATTGTCATCGGGGCACTTGGCACCATGTCCAAGAATTTTGCAAAATACATCAAGAAGTTGCAGCTTCTTGCTGTAGCACCAGTGGAGCTGCAAAAGACTGTGCTACTCGGAACAACATACATTTTAAGAAGATACTTGGTTGATACCTAGGATGCTGGCAGCAACCTGTATCAACCATCAGAGCCAGTCAATGATATTTGTGATATATTTTTAAATGTCCAGTTGACCGAGTTTCATGTTTAATGAATAAAAGAGATGATAATAATAATACAGACCACTCCAAACACCTGCTTATAAAAGTAATTGCTCCTATACCAGGAATAAATGTATCTGGTTATGTAAAATGCTATGGCATCTCACAGAAAGGCTACTCTTGAAATAATTAAGAGGTCATTACAAGAATAAGCCCGTGTGCTGCATGACTAAAGGGTATGCCATACAGTATATATCTTTTCAATGGATAAAATAGCTTTTCCCAAACTTGATGGCCTCCAGATGTGCTAGACCTCCGCTCCTATAATTCCACAATCAGCGTGGTATTTGGCTGCGCAATTGAGAATTCTGGCATTTGAAGTCCAACACCCCTGGAGGGCCTTAAGTTGAGGCATGCAGAAATAAATGATTTCTGTGGATTTACTCTCTCCTAGACACAGCTGGGACTGCTCACCCACTTCTTCCTTTTCATCATCCATCACAGCTGTCCTTACATGAAGAATAGTCTGCCGTACTGTAAGAGTGATATCTAAGCACATCTTAGATAAATCTTTGGGATGGGGGGATTTCACCCTTCCCAGCTTTTAACTATCCTTGGATTGATAGGGTGGAAGAATTTGTATTGGCGGCCAGAAATAAATCTGTGCTTGCAGAATACCAGTTATTTCTGAATATTCAAAACATACTATGTTCTTTTTTTTTTTATCGAGGGAGCTAGGCAACATACATTTGCTTTGATATCTTCTCTTCCATTCTCTATTTTGGCTTATTTATCTTGCATACTGGTTACAGTTCAGCCTTGGAACACCTGGTACTAGGAAGTCTCTGCCACATGATAACTACATCTAAAGGTGACCAATTGTTTGGGAAGCCTCCTCTCTATTACTGGAATTAATCATTAATTACTAATACTGTATTGGTATCAGCGACGGCATGATAGACCTTTACGATATTTCGTAAATTGGATAAGACCAAGGGCTTTTGTAGTCAAGTGTCTTGTTACTTACCATTGTCAATCAGCATCCGAGAAGCCTGCAAGCAGGTCTGGAGAGCAAGAGCAGAATATCTTCACTAATAATAATTGGTATTTAAAAATGCCTCTGATACTAGAAAAAAAATATATAAGCAGGCTTTTAAAATCTCATCTATTGGGTTATTCCTCTTCATGTCCTTCATGTTCTAAAAAGTTAGTGAGATAAAACTTAAAGAAGATATCTCAACTGTTCTTCAGTTGTAATTCTTCAGGAAACATCTTCGATTTCATGTTCCATTCCATCTCAGCAAAGTGCATTGGTTAGTAAGAAAACAATATGTCCCAACCGATCCTGTTAAAAAAGCCAAAAAAAATTAACAGAAGCATATATTTTAACTCATAAGCAAAGCCCCCAACAGATGATAGTTGGTGGAGTTGACGATACGCAAGACTGATTAATATGAAGAGCTAAGCTGGTCTCTAAGTCAAATCTCACTGTTGCTGTTCCCATAACATACTTAGTCCATCAATCACTTAACTCAAATCTTGCCTCCATTTCTGGCAGAACAGAATCCCATTGAGCCAAAAATTGTATCTAGGAATTGCCCAGTTTCCCATGAGCCTTTGTACTTGCAGAATACGAAGAAGACTTTATGACTTCACTGCTAGACAGACAGCAATAAGCTTGGTTTGAACAGGGTAATCAATCAGTGATTGGGAGGTGTCTCCTATGCTGCCAAGCATGTAGATAGGTCAGTTGGGTTCTCACAACACAATCAGGTGGAGTTGATTTGATTTTGTGTGTGGCTGAGACCATCTGAACTCTCAACCCTAAGGGTATTTTTCCTGGTATTCTCACAACTCACTAAACTTCCAATTTATTCAGTTAACCATGTCGTTAAAATAAGCTCACTGGGCTTCTCATAAGCCGTTCTCGGCTTTAGTGCTTCCGTATGAAAAAGATAATCTTGGCTTAAATATTATTTATTTAGTGTATAATGAGAACATGACAGAAAAGAAATAAACATATACACACAACCTAATTCTGTTCAATTTCATCCAGACACAACAAGGCAGGTCAAAACCAGGTGGCTTGGTAGGAGGATCATTAATGGTCATGCCAAAAGAAAGTACCTTTGGACCAGGGGTCTCCAACCTTGGCAACTTTAAGACTTGTGGATTTCAACCCCCAGAATTCCTCAGCCAGCAAAGCTTCTGGGAGTTGAAGTCCACAAGTCTTAAAGTTGCCAAGGTTGGAGACCCCTGCCTTGGACCATCCCTCTCTCCAAGCATTCTTGGGGTTAAACTGGCTAGAAGTTAAGTGAATAGCTGTTTTCCATGCTGGCCTATGGGATTTAAATCTTGACTTATTACTAGGTTTTACAAGTGAGACTCTGCCAGAGTGTTGAGCTTCGTCTCTCATAACTCACAATCAGCATTCTTTAACTCTGTCCTTTTGATGTGGTTGCTCTTTTACCATCTCAAGTTGCTGTTCTAGGATGCTCCGGACTGGAATAGATAGAGGAAGCTGCTGGAAGAGGGAGGGGGGAGAACAATGATCTTCATCTAGAAGAGCGTTGGGAACCCTTCATAAGCATAAGAACACATGCAAGCACAGACCCAGTCTGGCCAGCAGCCCCTCGAGCTCTGGAAAAAGTCAAAGGTCAATTTGAAAAGTGGTTTATTGCCAACAATTTCTGAGAATTGAACCAGAGGAATAGGACTGAGGAGGATATGAATCAGAGGAAGAAGAGCACAGATCACTTCTATGTACTGTTTTAACTTTACAAGACCTCCCAGCATCTCTGCCTTTAATGATAGCAATAAAAATAAGGACTGAGGATGGCGCCCACTGAGATTGTATTATGGCCCTCCAGCCATGTAATGTTGGTTAAAGCTGATAAAACCCTAAAACAAGGATTTTAAAACTATTTGTGGTCCACCCCCCCCCCTCAACTAAACAAACAGAAACCAGATACTCTTCTTTTAGTGTCTGTCATAAGGCCTCAGATGACGGTATTTAGCTCCTTCTGTTGAGCTGGAGCTTTCATGTAACTGGACTGGTTTTCTCCGTGGGCCTTTAGTGGAACTCAATAACAACTCCATTATATTAATTCTTTTTAAGTACTAGAAGTTGTAGTTGGATACTCTGCATACAATGTGTATATTTTTCCAATGACACTCCCCTGCTCAAAATGGTACTAATACTTGGATTACTAGTTACATATATTTTCTCTAGACTTGGAAAAAATATACCTTGCATAACAATTTTTTCAGGATCTTGTCCCGCTGTTAAACATGCTTTTCAATCCATATTTTTAGTTTTTAATCTGATATACCCATTAAGAGAGCATCACTGGGGTTATAGATTGTAGCGGAATATTAAGATACAGGCAATCGCTTAGTTATGCTTGACTCAAGCCGTCTAAGATCATCACCAACAAAATGGATTAAATTCAGAATTCAGAAATTGAAAACGGATGCTTTGGTCTCTTACCTTCTTTCATGTGTAGGGTTCAAAAGACCGTTACATTGGTCTACTGGAACAACAGCAAAAAAAAACCCCAAAACCCTGTCTTATGATGCTTTGAAGGTTAACACATTCATTATCTTCTGTGTTTTTTTGTGGATCAAAGTTCACGGTTTATGCAATATTAAATCAGACTTTAAGGTGCCACAAGACACTGTGTTCATCTAACCACCAAATTCACAAACGCACTGGTCACCCAGTACATCCTGATTGCTCATCAGTCTTTACCAAGACTTGCATAGGAACCACAGCTTATATATACTGACACATACTTTCAGCCACTGAAGTATTTTGTTAATACCCACACCATACCCCTTGTGTTTAGCTCACAAGGCTTTAAAGGGTAGGTTAGCCTAATACAGTTACTGTCAACAGCTGTTAGTTATGATAACCAAGCAGGGAAGACCACTTTAAAAGGTTGGGCCAATTGCAGTCAGTAAAATGTTTAAATCACTACATGTTTCTCATTAAGTATATCTACTGAAGAATCCAGTTCAGGGAAATTCAGGGAAAAACAGTTGTAAAGGTTTAATTTAGTTATACTAACTAAAACATCAATTCACCAAAGCAAGCCTGCAGGTACTTCTGGACAGTGGTGGGATTCAAATAATTTAACAACCGGTTCTCTGCCCTAATGATTTCTTCCAACAACCAGTTCACCAAACTGCTCAGAAAGTTAACAACCGGTTCTCCCGAAGTGGTGCGAACCGGCTGAATCCCACCACTGCTTCTGGACCTTATACCATAACAAGGTCTTTGGAATTGAAACATCTTGGAATCTATCTGAAGGCAAAGGAGATTTCAAAATAGAAACCTGTTCCTATGAGAGCTGGGTTAATCCTCAGCTAGAAAAATGACAATAGATGAATTAATATTGGAGATGATCCAATAATAACAATAGCAATACCACTTAGACATATATACCGCTTTACAGTGCTTTATAGCCCTTCCTAAGCGGTTTACAGAGTCAGCATATTGCCCCCCAAAATTTGGGTCCTCATTTTATCCACCTCGGAAGGATGGAAGGCTGAGTCAACCTTGAGCCTGGTGAGATTCGATCTGCCAAATTGCAGGCAGCCAGCAGGCAGCAGAAGTAGCCTGCAGTACTGCACTGTAACCACGCTGCACCACCGCGGCTCATAATATTTTCCCCAAATTACAAGAGGAAAGGCCACATTGTCACAAGCAGATCTTACTGACATTTGTCTAGTGGACTCAGATGTAATTTGAGGTAGCATTAAAAATCAAGTTAGTCGTGCTGAAAAAGATAGATTACCCAAAAGTCTGATTGCAAAGAACTTTCCAGTCCAGTCCTAATTCAGTGTTCTAGCCCAGGATTCAGAAGTTTGGGTTTTAGTTTTTAAAATTCTTAGCAATGGCTATTTTGGCTGGAGAATTCTGAAAGATGAAATCCAGACATCTAGAAAGCACATATTTCAGGAAAGGTTGTTCTAATCACTATACCAGTCTGGCTGTTAGACCTGGCTATGAAGTGTGATACACACTCAATGATTGTGATAAACCACTTTGGTTCAACCTAAGTTGTCTCAAGAAAGCCTTTGAGGTGAATACCGAGCTAAAAGAAGACAAATATATGATATACCACACAAACACACATCTAACAAGTTAAGCAAGATTAAAGAAACGTTTCAACATTCTTTCTTATGGCTAAAAGCTTCTGCTGTCTTATGAGAAACTGCTTCCAGAAAAACCGTGTTTGTGTGTGTCTGTTCCCTGCTTAGCATCATGCTAATTGTCTAGTTAAAATGAACAAAGTCCCGCTTTACTCAAACATTCGTTCTCTAAATATTTGCAACATTCCCCAAGTGCGATTTGGATGAATGATACTGCCTCTCTGTCTTTGCAATTGCACAATTAAGATTAAACCCAAAGAAAATAGAAACCCGGCCCTTAGGAGATCTATGGATTCTATAAAAGCTTTGCATTCTTGGCAATGTTGCCTCATATTTGTTTGGGATAGATGGGGAAAGGCCTCATCGTAAGGCCGTAGCATATAATCATTCTGTAAAGCAGAATGGTCAGATGAAGAGACTCTGGTTCAGTAAATGATCGAGTCTTTTCTTCACATCAGTTCTCCAATCTTTAAAGGGCCCTAATTTGGGACTTCAGACAGCCACCGCCAAGCAGAGTGGACTACGTACTCCTTGGGTGTGGTTGTGTGATGCAGTTGAACTACAGCTTATACACCTGGGGAGAGGATGTAAACATCAATTTGTCTCCCGGGGGAAAAATGAGAGAAGGTAAATATTATGAACTACTGTATATCTGGCTTTGCTTTGAAGTGCACTTTGAATAATGGCTCAGTAACTCCTGAATCGTGAAGGGTATCTTCCCCACATCAGTGATGTTTTGTGGCTCCCAGTCCCAGATCTCAAAATGGAAGGATCATGTTGCCTTTCATAGCAATTCTTTCTGCAGATCTGGTATACAACCTGAAGTAGGATGGAAGTTTGGTATTATGGTATTCCCATAACATATTTAACTGCATGAAGTTAGCTTGACTTGGGCTTTACAGCATCTGTTTGGGGTTAAACCTGTGTATTATTATTTTTTATATAATTTTTATTAATATATTCTATACACCAATACACAAATAAAATATACAATCCTGCCACCATGGTATAATGTGATTACATTGTCCATAAATATAAAGTCATTCCTTTATACATACATATTTGCCATCATATATATACATCATCCTATATCTATTCTATCCCACCTTTTCTGGACCCAATCGTACCATAATTTCCAACTGTTATAAAATTCTGAATCTTTTTTACCATTGATCAATCTAATTAATCTATCTGATTCCACACACTCATTAATTTTATAAAAACACCTGTGTGTTATTGATTGGGTCAAACCGGGTCAACTGTCTTCCATTTTAGTATTTTCATAACACACAATCCTTTGTCTCAAAGGTGCTTTTTCAAGAGGCAACTAGACTTTCTGTTTTTTTTCTTTGAGGACTTTTCGCTTCTCATCCAAGAAGCTTCTTCAGAACTGAAGAAGCTTCTTGGATGAGAAGCGAAAGGTCTTCAAACAAAAACCAGAAACCCAAAAAAGTCCAGTTGCCTTTTGAAAAAGCACCTTTGGGACAACCATGACCTGGATGACTGAGAATCTCCATAGACACACAATCCTTTGAGAAAACTGAGTATGTTTTTTGAGAACAGGGCCAAAAACAATCTTGTGGCATTTTATAATCTAACACGCTCATTATCACACGAACTTTCTTGGACAGATAATTCATTAGTCCTGTAAACACTTAGATACAAGTGAATACCTACATAGAATAGAATAGAATAGAATAGAATAGAATAGAATAGAATAGAATAGAATAGAATAGAATAGAATAGAATAGAATAGAATAGAATTCTTTATCGGCCAAGTGTGATTAGACACACAAGGAATTTGTCTTGGTGCATATGCTCTCAGTGTACATAAAAGAAAAGATACATACATATATACATACAGCACACACAGAACATAGCGTGTTTTATATTTCCCAGTAAGTAGGTTTCCACATGGCAGTAGAGCATTTTTTTCTGGAAAAAGCTACAAATTAAGCTGCAGATCAGAGATGACCGATATTTTGGAGGCTGCTGTGTGCATTTAAGATATACATGTTTCAGAGCCAATATGGTACAGTGGTTAGGTGATAGTCTACCATGGAAGTTCATTGAATACTTTGGGCCAGTTAACACACACTCTCTTTCTCTCTCCTCCTCCACTCTCTCTCTTTCTCTCTCTCTCCCACTCTCTCTCTCTCAGCTTTTGAAGGTAATCCAGTTAAGAAGCATGCCTAGATAAACTAATTCTACTTTATTGTTAAGTTACATTAACATAGTTTTGCAAGTCTGAAAGTACATTCCTTCCCCGTCACCTTTACAGCTCAAGAAACTAGGGAGGGTTTCTTCTGAGAAGTTTGCTATGCCCACATTCTTTCTACGGGCTAAGCTGCCTCTTTATCTGACCATGTTGCTGTTCCCCCTTTCTCCCAAGGTCATCCTCACATACCATTAAATTCTCAGCTCAACCTTCTTCACAGGTTGCTGTGATGGTGACAAAGTGGAGGAGGGGGTATTGTGTACCGCTCCTTCAGCTTCTAAAGAAAAGGTGGGATGTAAAATAAGTAGAAAGCATACAACATCTAGGCTGCAAAATTCAGACAACCACGAGGTGGTACTGAAGAGATACAGGGCACCCCATTTTTCACCATCTACTGATCATCAATATTTTTATAGCCCTGGTAAACGGTAAGTGTGTATCTTGTCAAGGTCAGGATTAGTCAGGTTGGCTTCTATTTTACAGTGGGATGTTTGAATAGGGAGATTTCTTTACTGCTTTAAATTACAATAATGGACATTGCTCGCTTTTGTCTTACCCACATCATGTCAGAATGCTGTGAAATTCTATCATTTCTTTTCAACAACTGCTGTTGAAGGAAGATCCTCAGGCCTAAAAAGAAATAGAATAACAGAGTTGGAAGGGGCCTTGGAGGTCATCTAGTCCAACCCCCTGCTTAGGCAAATGGTTATCCAACCTCTTCTTAAAAACTTCCAGTGTTGGAGCATTCACAACTTCTGCAGGCAAGCTGTTCCACTGATTAATTGTTCTAACTGTCAGGAAATTTCTCCTCAGTTCTAAGTTGCTTCTCTCCTTGATTAGTTTCCACCCATCCACACCATTAACCACAATGACTGAGTTCATACAACACGCTAAGCCCAAACCACAAAACCACACGATGGCTTACCACAATGTGTGAATCCAGCTTCACAACCACACACATGAAAGATTTAGATTTGTTGTATGATGGCAAGCACCGAAGAAAATGTTGGGATTGGGGCAAAAATAGACCAAAGACTGTTTGATGTGGCTCTGATCATACCCCCTCCAGCAACAAGCATTTCATCAAGAGGAAGTGGGCAGATACTTCCACAATACTGCAACAGCTGCCTTTTGATGCCAAGTCTAGCTTCTTATCTATACTTAAAAGTTTTTTATATTATTTTTGAGAAAAATAAGACTCCCGTTGTCATACGGCCAATCATGCTCAACTGGACAACTTTTTAATCTGAACTAGGTAATTACACGTTTCGCTGGTTGTAGTAAAGTACATAATAATTTAATGTAAAATAATATTTATAACGCCCTTTGTACTCACATGCAACCATTTTAAACTGAGCTTTCAGAATAATGTATCAATGTCAAAAGTGCTGGAAGAGTGATGAAAGAGCCTCAGCAGTCTTCTCCAACCTGGTGCCCTCCAGATATGTGAACGGAGAGATCTGGAAAACATCAGGTAAAGGTAAGCTTGTACTTAAGGATAACAACAATATTGTTCATTGTCAGGATGAAGGAAACACAGTAGAAATTAATCAGTTATCAAGGGATCATTTTAATTTTACAGATAGTCCAGTGGCAGGTTCCTCCTGGTTCAGCCTGGTTCTCCTGAGCTGGTAGCGGTGACGATATGACGTCACCGAACTGGTTCTGCCCCCAGCGCCCCCCCCGCATTATTCTTACCTTTTATTTGGCCCCACCCCCAATCTATTGCTGCCTCCTGAATCCCAGCTGATGGCTAGAGGAAAAAAAACTGTTTAAACTCTTGCCACGGGGCTTCAAAGGGCCGCCCTACAGCTGATCAGTGTTAAAAGAAAACAAATGAGTAGACCAGTGCCTGCAAAAATACATGAGTAGATCAGTGCCTGCAAAAATAAATGGGTAGACCAGTGCCTGCAAAAAATAAATGGGTAAATCGGTACAGCTCTGCAAGCAGTTAAAAACCTGGTAGACCAGTATCTCTGCTAAAACCTAAATAATTGTCATATGACCACCAAGCCATGCCCACAAAATAAGCCATGCCCACAGAACTGGTAGTAAAAAAATTTAGAAACCACCCCTGAGATAGTCCCTTGATTTACAAACCAGTGGTGGGTGGCCCCCGGTTCGGACCGGTTTGCAAGAACCGGTAGTAAAATCGGTGGGAAGCTCCACCCACCGACCCCGACGTCATCAGGGAACTTCTGCACATGCACGCAGCCCCGTTGCGAGCTGGTAGAAAAGGTAAGTACAACCCACCCCTGTTACAAACATTTGTTTAGTGACCATTCATAGTTGTTTTGTGACTGTTGCAGGAATCACAAGATTCATGGGATTAAATTCAGGTGCTTGGCAACCAGCATGTAATTACGATGGTTGCAGCGCCTGGGATCATGTGATCCCCATTTGCAATCTTTCCAGCCAGCTTCTGACAAACAAAGTTAATAAGGGAAGCCAGATTCTCTGAACAACCATGTGATTCACTTCGTTGCAGTGATTCACTTAACAACCACAGTCAAGCCTGACTCACTTAACAATCACCCTGCTTAACACATCAGTCTAATACAATGTAATATTCTAATGCAAGGGAAGGACTACTTCTACTAGTAAAAGAAACATGTTGAGTCCCACATTTTAGAATATTTGAGTGGGTGTTGAGTTGGTGTATCTAAATGGCCCAAGACAATTTTAACAATGACGTGACTGCTGATGATGATGTTACCTAACTGATGACATTACCTAGTTTGGTAATGAAATGTCTGCAAAAAACTCTACCAAGGTCAGAGAGCACCAAGGCCTCCATTGAAACCTGTGTATGTAACAATAATAATGCCTTTAAGTAATCGTACATTGTCTTTAAGGCAAACTCTTTTTTTAGAGACTAGCAACTTATTTGTTTACTCCAAAATACTTCTTTCCAGAACTTAAACAAGTTCTTTTTTTAAAAAAAGTTTTATTGGATTTTTATTTTTAAATATACATCAATATCAATACCTGAACAGTGTGGCTTCTGGGTATAATTCGTTTTGATACAAATAGCAATAATAATAATAATAACAATATTTACACTAATCAAACTTATATAATCCTAGTATTAATATACATGTTTGTTTTAGAGTAGTTATTCAATATTTCAATGTTCTATTTTAATGCCAATGATATTATTAAGCATACATAGTAATGCCATCTTTCAACCTCTAATCTTTCCATCTAGTTATTACTTACATTCTATTATATAAAGATTATATTCCCCCTATTTCTTATTTCTACCTCTATTCTAGCTTCTATCAGGCCACCATTACTAATCCTACCGATATGAACTTAAATAAGTTCTGATGTACCTAGCCTAGATGGTTCTGTTGATTCGGTTGAGTGGAGGTCTGGATTTTCCCTCAATGAAAGAAAGGCACATGTTTTGGATATATAGAGGAATAAGATGCAATTAGAGAAATGATAACATTTCCATTGGAAAATGGAAAGAGCAAATTACATTACAGCAACCTTTCTCAAGGTTGCTTTCTCAACCTTGGCAACTTTTAAGTTGTGTAGACTTCCTCTCTCAGAATTCTCCATGTAGCTACTTGCATTTTAGAGTATAATTTAGTACATATGGACTCGGGTAAATCTGCAGCTAGTTTTCCAAATGCACATCGTAAAGATGAAGTTTGTACCGAGAACTTACAAAAGTCAAGAAAGGGAAGCAAAAAAGTTGCCCAACTGAGGAGAAGCTGTAGTTCAAAGCTAGATCTGAATGCCGAAAGTGCCAGTCAATCTTTGCTCTTTCCTGTTGAAATGATCTGGTTCCCACCATTCTTACAATATAAAAGTAAAACAATTCCATGATAAGTTTCCTAATAAGCCAAAGGGTCCTCCTGGGGGAGGGAGAGGTGATTAGTATGATGCTGAATGATTAACCACTATGCTACTCTCGTTTCAGGAGACGCTTTTCTGACCGGGGGGTGGGGGGTTGGCCTGTCGGGCCTGGAAGACATCTTTGGTGTTAGGCCTTCAGGCTTGCCACGTTTACACTGTGGGAAATTGGGAAAGGGGGAATTGTATGGAGCATGGGTGATATATAGTCATAATAACATTCCTTTCTCAAGAAGTCAAGGACATCTTGCCCTGCACCTGGACAGCTGGAACTGGGAGGCATCTCCAGTTGGGACGATGCTTGGATTGGAACATGTGATGGATTTGTGGAGTTTGGGCAAGGACTTGAACTTTTCTTTGGGTGGGGAAAACCTGGAAACTTTTAGATTCGGGTTTTCCCAGATGTGCCAATATGACATTTCTAATAAAATGGAACTTTGAGGAACTTCAAGCCTTGGAGTTTTCTTTCGTTGCGGGTTTTACTTGGAACCCTGACATTGACTCTACTTTAGAATTTCAAGCCCTACCTCTGTGGTCTGAGAGGGATGGGAACTGCAATTACAAAGTCCTAGGGGGCAAGATGTTGTAGAAGGCTAGCTTATTCCATTTATAGTCATCCGGAAGTGTGTGTTGTGCTTTGTTATTGATTAAAAAGGAATGCTGCTCTCCCAGGAAACTTGAGTGTCTCATCATCGGTGTTTCCCAGAAATCGGACCAGACGGTTTGCCTTTCGTGATCCAGTATAATCTAAGAAATGTTTTTTAACTGAGAGCAGATGAGAAACTTTTCTACCGTGTCGGTGTTCTGGAAATTCCCACGAGCCACATCATGCCAAACTATTAAACTTGGCTAAACCGGAACATCATTTTCCATGACTCCACAGGTCAGCGTGGAAAAAAAAATTGTAGACATGAGACATGTTTGGTCCTCCTGATTCCAAAAGCAAAAAAAAAAGAGCCAATCGGTTTTATCACACCGGTAGACAAACCACTTTGGCACTTTAAAAGCATTCGGGTTAGGAGGTGTCACTCAGAATTACCCTTTTGGGGTCTGCCAATCATCCCCAGGCCACAGGAGCTTTTACCAGAGTAGAGATTGGGAGGGGGGGGAGGCTGATTCCCACACAGAAAGAGTTGAAAATGGGTTGTTTGCAAGGCCAGATAAGAGTGGATGCTAATTGCTGAAGGATTTCTTTAAAAAAGAAAAAGGAAAAGAAAGTGGGGGGGGAAAATCAACACCAGGGTACTGATTAAAAAAATGGTCCTTCTTTTTTTTTTTTTTTGTCTTCCTGATAGAGAATGGAAGGGCTTCCTCAGTTCCCGAGTCTCTATCCTGTTTGGATGTCTTCCAATTTGGGGAATGGGGGGGAATTAAGTGATTCCTTATCTTTTTCCCAGCCTGCTATTGCCTTTTTAAAAACAAGAATGAGGAGGATGGCACAGAGTAAAATGCATGTTTAAGTACTTTCCATGGCACTTGAAGCAATCTCTCTTTCTATCTGAGCTACCGGTGGACTTTAGAGGGTCTTCTTCAAGACCCCTCTCTACAAAGACGGTGGTATGTGCCACTTGAGGACAATGCTTTTAAATGGCCGCCCTCCCCTCCCCCAAACTGTGGAATTCTTTCCCCCAAAGTAGATATTTCACACCTATTCTATTCTCAGGCCAAGGCCTTTTCTTTCTCTAAAGCCTTTGGGTTTTCATTTTTGAATATAAGGAGGCTATATAAGGTTTTATCACTTTAAGGAGCATCTTGCTTTGAAGCTTTTATGTGTTTTTTTTAAAAAGTTATTTTCCCCATGTTTGTATATTGCTGTGGATTCATATTTCTGCATAGGTTTTTTTTGGTGGTTTTTTTTTTTTTTTTTGGTCATCTTAAAAGTATTTGATCATCACTGGAAGTCCAGTTTGAAAAGCATTATGTAGATTCTAAAATAAATGACTAAAAAGAAATAGAATAGAGGATGGCCTCATATTTCTATACTCTAACCATCCCTAAGTATAGAAGAGTCTTCTCCCTTGCTCGTTTTAACGTCTTGCCTTCAGCATTGCTGGACGGTCGATTCAAGAGGCTTCCGAGGGGCGAGCGGCTATGTCCCTGTGGTAGAGCAGAGGTTGAGACTGTGGAGCATGTCCTTTTACACTGCCCCATGTACAACGTAGCCAGGACTAATTTGATGTCTCTCTTAGAGACAGATTTCTGTGGGCCCAATGATAGTGATTTGGCCTTGTATTGTTTAGGGGATGGCTCCTCATACACTACCTCTCAGGTCTCAAAATTTTTTCTAAGAGCCGTAACCATTAGAGGAGAGCGCTGTGGTCCCTCTCAGCCGGGGCTTCCGGTGGCCGGCTGTTCGTGATATTCTTTTTCCTATGTTTTTCTGTAGCTATGCTTGCATTTTGGTCTGTGACCGTAAATAAATTTATTATAATCAATAGAATTTGTTTTTTAAAAAAATACTGGATAAAACTGTTGGAAAAAATATCCTTCTGGGTCAGTGGTGGGTTGGTCCCGGTTCGGTCCGGTTCTATAGAACCGGTAGTAAAACCGGCGGGAGGCTCCACCCACCCGCCACGACGTCATCATGGGTGACACATCACGAGCGCTCCTGCTGCGAATTGATACTAAAGGTAAGTGGAACCCACCCCTGTTCTGGGTTCAGTTCCAAGTGGGGAAAAAGACACTGGAAACATGGTGGCTGCTTGGAAAGATGGTTTTAATGGCAGACAGGATCACATGCCTTGAAGATCTTGGGTGAAGAGAAAAAAAAAGGGGGGAGAGATGCTGAGAGTGCCTGAGTTTTATACCCTTTCTGGGCTTTTGAATTTGAACTTGTATTCTGATTGGTTGTCAGACTCCCATGGGGCCATGCAGGGGTAACTTTGTAGGTTGTGTTTTTGAGTCCCAGGTTTGGTTGATTCTTGCTGGGTGATGATGTAATGAAAGGGCTTTGGGATTCCTATTATGGCTCTGCCTGAAGGAGGTAAATCTTTGTTATGTAGAATAGACTGGCCCAGGCCTTAATGGCCCATTGGCAAAAGTGGGGGGGGGCTGAGTTTCTGCCTCCCTTTTAGGAGAAATAAGTCTGCCCTTTTAATATTTCCTAAAGTATCTCATTTTCCTAGGAGAGGGGTGGGTGCTAACTTCCTACATAACAATAGAGGCAATTACCTAGACAGGGGGTGGACTCCATATCGCTGGATGTATTTAAACAGAATCCAGATAGCCATCTATCATGGATGCTTTGTATTCTTGCAACAAACAATACGGAAAGACTTCAGTGCTCTACAAGGCTCTTTCCAACTCTAGAACTCTCAAGTTGTTGCAATATGGTAATTGATTCCATCTCGGGACAGAGAGCATAATGCATACCTGTAATTTTGATTATGAGCTGATAGATTTCTAGGCTGCAGGGTTCAATCGTGGTAGAGACATAACTCTTAAGTTGCTAGAAAATAGAGAGGACTACAACATACAATGGCACCTTGGTACTCAACTGCTTAGAAACTCATCAAATTTGGTACTCAACACATTTTGAAGTGAACATTTTGTCCTGCTATTCATAATTTGTTCAGTACTCAACACACAAGCTAGAACTTGTCAGTGTTGTCTGCCTTGTGACTCACTACATTATTCCTTGTGGGAAAAATTTGTTTGGTACTCATTGTTTTTGGTACTCATCACACCTCTCGGAACCAGTTAAGGATGCATACCGAGGTACCGTTGTATCCTTATGAGGTTCTGAGGTCTATTTAAAAAGTGGGCTTAGACTGGGTTCTTTTATATATTTCAGATCTTGTTTATGATGCAAGAGAAAAGAAACAGAAGGACATATTCTTTCACAAGTGAGAATTGTCTTCATTATTATATAAGGAAAGCTATTGCTACAAAGTCAAGACTATTTCTACATATATATATATATATATATATATATGTAGGTCTTTGATTATTCGGGTCTTCTCCCACGTAAAATTGGAAGTGTCTTGGCGACGTTTCGACGAAGTCTCATTCGTCATCTTCAGGCTGGTGTTCTCGGCTTCGTGCTTCTCGGCTTCGTGAACAAACGAGACGATACCTCCCGCCTACCAGCCATTTGGAAACCCGCCCTTATTGACAAACGAGTCCCTAACACGACGAATGACACCAGACCCACACTCACGAGAGCCACACAGGATGTCACCACCACACATCCACGCAGAAAGCAGACTCAAACCCACACTGATAATGAGCCACGACCAAGGACCAGAAGCCAGACTGCAGCTGCATCATTAGCCACTTTAAACCCCTCCAATCCATACATGAAGCAGACTGACACCCACCATGAAGAGCTCGCACGGCCACAAACACGAAGCCAAACAACAACAACGCAGCTCACCAGCTCAAATCCCCCTGCAACTCAGACTAAGCTGAGCACAACCAAGCCCCCACCCAAACAGAACACACCCCCAGCCAATCAGAGCACAACCAACCCCCCCATCCAATCAGAGCACAGCCAAGCCCCTAACCAATCAGAACACACCTCCACCCAATCAGAACACAGCCAAGTTCCCACCCAATCAGCTCACACCCCCACTAGCAGTTAAAAGGAAGAGACAGCTGCGATCTCACATTGCTCCTGGAAGCATGAAGCCGAGAACACCAGCCTGAAGATGACGAATGAGACTTCGTCGAAACGTCGCCAAGACACTTCCAATTTTACGTGGGAGAAGACCTGAATAACCAAAGACCTACATACAAACACCCACGAAAACCTGAGAAAACAAATATATATATATATATATATATTTTTCAACATAGGAAAAACCCTGATTGCAAAAATATCACACATTTATACCTATGAATTAAAAGGAATAAATATTTGACCTATACAGGGAGGAGTTATAAAATATGGGTGTGGCTGGCTGAAGAAGTCTCATAAAACAGAAATAGTACTATCCCAGTCTCCCATAAGTCTCAGAAGAAACAACATAAAATGTCTGACAGGCCTGAAAGCGATGATTAGAGATTTCATCCCACCATGGCCATTTAACATCTTTTTTTCAACATAGGAAAAACCCTGATTTGCCCTCACAATCTGGGTCCTCATTTTACCTACCTTAGAAAGGATGGAGGGCTGAGTCAACCTTGAGCCTGGTGAGATTTGAACTTGCAGTAATTGCAGGCAGCTGATGTTAATAACAGTTCTTTAGTCTGCCGCACCACCAGGGCTCTGTAATTTGTTGTAGGAATCAAATAGGATTGTGTTCCCTATGTCCTTGGGCCATCATTTCCAGGAAAAAAGTATTTTAAAGGATTGAAAACTATACAGGGTAGTGTAAGGACATCAAATCTCATCTACTTATGATTCCTTACTTAGAGAAGTCCTCTCTGTTACAACTGTGCCATAGTTGAAATATATTTTGAAAAAGTGACCTCCAGAGAAGCATTTAAGTCCTGGAAATTTGCAGTCCTGAAAATATGTGAGTAGAGTAGAGTAGAGTAGAGTAGAGTAGAGTAGAGTAGAGTAGAATAGAATAGAATAGAATAGAATAGAATAGAATAGAATAGAATAGAATAGAATAGAATAGAATAGAATAGAATAGAATAGAATAGAATAGAAGGGACCTTGGAGGTCTTCTATTCCAGCCTCCAGCTCAAGCAGGAGAACCTATACCATTTCAGATAAGTGTCTGTCTAGTCTCTTCTTAAAAACATCCAGTGATGGAGCACCCATGATTTCTGAAGGCATTTGCATTGCTTGTTTGTTGTTATTAAGACACACTGGGCCATCTCATATAGCATTACAAAAAGCCCAAATTCCAAATATTAGGTCCATAGATTTGCATGATCAGAAACTGATTTCTGGTGGATGAAAGTGTTTTTAAGTGGATCCCATGGAAATTCTCCCTTATTTTGCTTTCTTTCGCTTTCTAATTTTGTACTGTACCATGCAGTTTGTTATCTATTTACACTGCAGTGATGAAGAAAGCTGTTTCCAGCCCAGAAGTTGAGTCCTGTCTTAATAGAATAATCCTGGATTATAACCCAACTATAGTACTGAAGGTAGACTTCTAGTTCTGGTCACCTATCCTTTATTAATTTTTTTCCCCCAACACGTTCTGTATCAGCTTTTACTTTTTGCTTGAAAATTTCCCAGACTAACTTGAGGCACTGCTCTCATGGTTAAGGCATTCTACTTAATGTTTAACTTTTACATACCTTCCCTATTTACATCTGCACACAATGCTTCTTGACTTCTTTTTGGCACATACATCCAACTATTGTTCTCCCTCTTCTTTCTGTGAAAATATTTATAGATGCTCAGCGTACTACATTCCAGTCTCCTTAATCTATTTGATTCCTGAAGTACACCTAGATTCCTTTACTTGCAATGCAGGCTTAAAGAATTATTCTGTTGTTGAAGGAAGCACAAAATGTAGTTCAAGCTTTTTGCTATTTTAGGAAGAAGCTTCCCCAGTTCATGGAAGACCTACCTCTGCTTCTCTCTCACATACTTCTATCTCTCTCCTTCACCTGTACGATGCTCAATCTGGCTTTCTGGGCATCCCAACAGTGTCTCATACAGGATAGAGACACAAAATTGACAAGCTGCTAAAACCTGTGGTTGCAAATAAATGTCCCTTCCTTCCTTCCTTCCTTCCTTCCTAGTTCTAGGTTGCTTTTAGAGAAGCAACTAGAACTAAGAAGAAATTTCCTACAGAACAATGAATCAGTGGAACAACTTGCCTCCAGAAGTTGTGAATTCTCCAACACTGGAGGTTTTTAAGAAGAGATTGGACAACCACTTGTCTGAAATGGCATAGGGCAGTGATGGCTAACCTTTTAGGCACCGAGTGCCGAAAGCATGCACGGGCACGCACCCATAATGCAATGCGTGCATGACCCCCCCTGCATGCGCCCCGCCCCCGTGAATACGCTTGTGACCCCCCACATGCACCCCACCCCCGCACATGCACAGGTGACACCCCACGCATGCTCGCACAACCCGTGTGTGCGTGACCCCCCACATGCGCCCCGCCCCCTGCGCATGCAGCAAGGCCCCCCGTGTTCACCTCCCTGCATGCGCCCTGACAGAGACCCAAAAACGAGCTGGATGGCAGGAGCTGCACATGCATGCGTAGCAGTGCTGAGCTGGGGTGACGGCTCACGTACCCGCAGAGTGCTCTGCATGCCACCTGTGGCATGCGTGCCATAGGTTCGCCATCATAGGTATAGGGTTTCCTGCCTGAGCAGGGGGTTAGACTAGAAGACCTTCCAAATCTGTTATTCTATGTGAAATTTCTATCTATCTATCTATCTATCTATCTATCTATCTATCTATCTATCTCTATCATCTCTATCTATCTATCTATCTATCTTACATCTCTATCGTAACTACATCTATCTATCTATCTATCATCTATCTATCTATCAATCATCTATCTATCTATCTATCATCTCTATCATCTAATTTAAAAGCTCTCAATCTCCCTCACAAAGGAACTCTGGATGGTGTACAAGTAAAATATTAAAACATAAAAACTGTATATGAAATGTAGATAAGAGGCAAAGATAGTTCAATTCAACAATTTAATTAAAAGTTAATTAAAGGGCAGGGGAGGGCCTGTGGGGCACTAAGCAGCCCCATGGAAGCCTCCAAGTGAGTTGGCAGAGCCAGGACTTTAGACATTTCTGAAAGGCCAGGAGAATGGAGCCCACCTCACCTTGGGGAGGTGGGGGGAGAATGGTCCAAAAGACAGGGGCAACAGCAGAGATGGCTCTCTTCCCAGACTCCACCAGTCAGAATTCTTCAATTGATGGCATCTGCAACATATCTTCTCTGCCTGATGGGTGGAATGGATTGATGTGATCGGGCGAAGATAGTTCCTTATGTAACCTGGTCCCATGTCATGAAGGAGTTAAATTGGACCTGGAAGCAAACCATCACCTTATGAGATTTGCGCAGCAATGGTGCCACATGTCGTTTTTTGGGTCCTCAAGATTGCTCACACAGCCACATTCTCTACTGGCTGAAGCTTCCAGACACTTTTCAAGAGTAGCAGCTGCCCTATCTCACTAACTCACTTTTTCTCACACAAAAAAGTGGGTTTCTCAGTAATTCCTTGGACAGGAGAAGAATGCTGGAGTAAACTTCCTTTTGGAGCAATGCTGTAAGCCTTAGTAATAACCACATGTGTCTAATATTATATGGACAACTTAGAAAGCGCAGATGTGCTACAGAATGACAGAACGCAATTTTGAAACTGAGTATGAGACAGAGCTTTGAGATCTTCATTTCTCATCAAAATAGTCTACGAATGAAACAGATGCACATTACTCTGTTTGCTCTTCCGCTACTCGGTGAAGTAACCTGTAATTGCCCCAAGACAATCGGATAGTAAACATTTAAGTATTAAATTATCCACACAATTGGACTACCTGTCTAGAAGAATTCCAGCAGGAAGGGGTGGTTTTAGCTTTGCAAGAGGCTTCTGCTTGAAGCCTCCTAAACACAGAGGCCTCGTCCTTATGCATCTTAGCCATTGGTAGCCAAGCTGCACATACCAAGGAATGATATTCTGGTTCCTCTAGATATCTGGGAGTTGAAGTGTTAAGTTTTTGCAGACATGCAGGGAGGCCAACATCCCATCTCATAAACACAGTTACCTTGGGGTGAGAATTCCTGGCACCAAGCACTTGCTCCAGCCAGGGCAAAGCTGAGGCAACCGTTTCCCTTTAATTAGCTGGCATTTGCTTGAAAGCTGTTGCGTTGTTGTTGGTATAAAGTTCTGAAGACGATGGTTCCTTCTTTCTTGCTCAAGCATGATGAAGTAAAATACTAATTTTCCCTGTCAGGTAAAAAACCCTTCACTGTACAGAAAAGAAGTCCAGCTGAAGAGGGCAAGAAGCGAAGAGCATCGTAGCTCGAAAAAGATGGACAAAAGTTGCAATTATTTTTATTCTGATCATCCACTTGGTATTAAGAGTCATCTATTCAGTTCAAAATGTCAGGATCAATAGTTCTTGGTCAAGCAAAAAAGTGAAACTCAGGAATAATGTGGATAACTGGAGGATGGAACTGGGACAATTCATATCCCAAATCATCGGCCTTTTCTACAGACAAGAACTTGTGTGTCACACGACACCAACTTCCACACATCATGCAAACCAGGGTCAATGAACCATGCAAGATCTGGGCAGAACTGGTTGGGTGACGTCATATCGTCAACGCTACCGGCTTGGGAGAACCGGGCCGAACCGGGAGGAACCCACCACTGAACCAAGCTCTCTGACCAATACTGAGTCTGTCCTATCCAGTTTTCAGAAAAGTCTGCATGCTTACTCTTCAGTGACTACCATATTTTGTCCTATTCCTCAGATCTTTCTCTCCCATTTTTGTTACATTAGGATTTGTACTCTTGCATGAAGATCAGGGAAAGAGAATAATCTAGATTAGTGTTGGCGAACCTTTTCGGTACTGAGTGCCAAAATGGGAGTGTGCGTGGTGGAAACCGGAACAGCAGCCATCCAACGCTCATGTGCGTGCCGGGAAGATGATCCAGTTTCCAGTGTGCGCATGCGTGCCGGCCACCTGGTCTTTGAATTTCTGGCGTGCATGCGTGCACGAAGACCAGTTGGCCGATGCACATATGCGTGCCAGAAACTGGAACACAGCCGCCTGATGCGGATGTGCGTGGCGGGAAGATGATTTTCCAGTTTCTGGTGCATGCATGCGCACCAGCCAGCTGATCTTCGCACATGTGCTCCAGAAACCGGAAGACTAGGTGGGCGGTGGCTGCTCTTCCAGTTTCCGGTGCTCCAGCGTGAGTGAAGACCAGCTGGCTAGCTTGCCGGAACCCGGAAGACCAAGGGTAACAGCTCGTGTGCCCGGACAGAAGGCTGTGCATGCCACTTCCAGCACACATGCCATAAGTTCGCCATCATGGATCTAGATCTAGCAAAATTGTCTTTCTCATAATCAAAACTTCTGTCTAAGCAAGTGTCTAGACTCTTGTAGATGTACAAGTAACATGTTAAAATTTTTGACTCTTGTTACTTATTTCCTAGTTATGCAGGTAGAAAGTGAAACTAGGCAGTGAGTGAAACTAGATGGGGATTTCCAAAATAATTCCTATTGTGCATCCATCCTTCTTCCTTGAAACATAACTCGTTTCTTACAAAATGATCCCAACTCCCCTCAAACACTACAATGCATATGCCATTTACAGAATTACTGATTAACGGAGTTATAAAGGACCTTGGAGGTCTACTGGTCCAACTATACCCGTGATGGCGAACCTATGGCATGCGTGCCACAGGTGGCACGTGGAGTCATGTTGCCTGACATGCCAGCTCAGCTCTGTCAGCTGATTTTCGGCCCTTTTGGGCCCACCAGAAAGGGCCTGGGGGGGGGAAAGGCCCGTTTTTCTTTCTCCCTGGCTCCAGATCCTCTCTATGCATCTGAGGAGGGCGAAAACAGTCTTCCCCACGCCTTCGGAGGCCCGAAACGGCCCGTTTCTCAACTTCCATCCTCCGAGGGGGTGGGGAAGGCTGTTTTCGCCCTCCCCAGATGCATAGAAAGGATCTGGAGCCAGGTGAGAAAGAAAAACGGGCCTACCGCGCCATCGCGTGCCAGGAGTGGGGGGGGAAGAGGGGTCGCACTCGCATGTGCGTGGCGAGGCACATAGAATTATGGGTGTGGCACACACAGGCAAACCTCCCCTGCCCTCCTCCTCCTGGCACGCGATGGCAAAAAGGTTAGCCATCACTGAACTATACCATTGTAGACAAATGGCTGTCCATAAGCAAGTATAATGTTTCCACTTTCAACACAATTAGAACCAAATTTTGTTTTATTGACAGGGCTTGCTTACTAATGTCATATTTAAAAAACTAGTTAAACTTACCTCTAATTAGAAGTCATAAAATAAACCAGTTGTTTAAAATTGGCAGAGTTAATAGCAATGGCATAAAAATTTGCCAGTAACAGTTAGTAAAATCTCGGAGTCTCAGGGATCTGAGATTACTTAGCATACTTTCCATGCTAGAATGGATTGGCCTGAAGTCAGAGTGTCTGTTTCTAGCTTGCACAAATTTAATAAGGACAGAAATCTGAAGGCAGATATATCCAGATTGTTGGCACATACAATGCATTACAGACGGATGCTGTACACGTTAACATGCATTAGACACCGAAGCAGCTTTTTCCTGTGTGCTACAACTCCCAGCATCCCAGCCACAAGGTTCAGCCCAGCTGTGGTCTTCAGCTGATGGCCTGCTCTTCTCCTATTGCAAGAGTGGGAAATCTGTGGTCCAGGATCACATCCATCCCACATTGTCTTTTCAGTTTTTCATCCCTAGGAAACATACAAATATAGGATAAAAACAAAATGCTGTCTTCCCGAAAGTAGGTAAAATCCTAAAATTACTGGTCCTCTGTAAGACTCACTTTTCATCATTACTGTACTCCAGAATTCACAGAAGTGCTTGGTTCTCAAAAATGTGGAGAGAGAGGGAGAGGGGGGGGGAAGACAGAGGGAGGGAGAGAGATTGAGATTAAATTTAGAAATAATTCTGGAGAAAATTAGATATGACAATCTATGGGGGTTTTTTTAGAATCCCAGCACCACATCATTTGGCTGTTTAAAAACAACACCACATAATTTTGGAAGTTAAGGAATTGAGTGCTGAATTAGAATTACAACTTTACATTAGAATTATTTTCTCAGATGCTGACAACTACTTTAATCACAAAATATCTGTATCATCACAGAAGAATTAAGGATATAAAAAATAGGTTTATTGAAGTATAATCTGTTTATCACTATAAGGATGGGATGCAACCAAACATATTTTGTTGTTGCTTATACAAAGTAAACGACAAAAAGTAAAACATACTCACTGTACAAAATTCAGCTAAAAAAAACCCTCTGAAAATTCACCTGAAAAAAATAATAATGGAAAAGCTGATGATGTAAATTGCTATGTGCAAGTAGTTACTAGCACAGTGCATCAGTTCTGTATTGTAAAAGTAAGAGTTGATAGTATGCTGTCATGATGTAGAACAGAGGTCAGCAACCTGCGGCTCCGGAGCCGCATGCGGCTCTTTGGGCCCTCTACTGTGGCTCCCTGTCAGGTGAGCCTACCATTGGCTGGCCCCACCCCTCACCCTCCCCTCCCAGTCATTCCTCGCCTCCTCTTGAGAAGGTAAGGGCAACAGCAGGGGATGGAGAAGCGGCCAGGGCACAGACAGAGAGATACAGAGAGAGAGGGAGAGAGGAGAGGAGCGAGGGAGGGGAGAGGGAGGGAGGGGAGAGAGAGAAATGTCAAAAGGATTTTGTGGTTCCCGGTGTTTTTTAACAAATGGTTCTCTGCCCTAATGACCGGCTGGGTAGGCGTGGCTGGGGGGGCGGGGTCATGTGACTAGTGGAAGTGAGTGACATCGAGTTGGCCACCCCACCCAGGCTTTGTGGCTCCCTGTGTTTTCTTTTCTGTGGGAAACGGGTCCAAATGGCTCTTTTGAGTATTTAAGGTTGCAGACCCCTGGTGTAGTAGAATATACTTCCATTCTATTCAGGGTATTTTTTGCTGTATACATTTGAATATGTTTATATGTATATGGCGCTGATCACGTTTCAAAATAACAAACCACATTAATTCTCCCCAGCTATCTTTCACACATAGATCCCTCCATACTGTCCTGAACAGATCGCTGGAAACAATGTAGGCACAAGGGGACTTTCCCTTCCTAGCCAGCTGCTTGGAAACCACCATCGTCCTGCAAAATCAGTAATGCTTCATTTTGTAACAGGTAAACGGAAACCCACTCATCTGTTACCAGGCTGAGCCCAAGTACCTGGGCGTAAAGTGACACAGTGCTACCGGAGTTGTTGCAGGAACTTAAGCTGTGAAACACATCAGTGTAGTGGAGAACACAAGAAGACACTTGCTTTAAGTGCATGTGGTAAGAAGATGTTCTCTGCTTATAATTTACATGCTTCTTTGACAACAGTAATGGATTCTGGACCAAAAGAGTACCTTAAATATTGACAAGTGAAATCAGAACAGATTTTAATATTCATTATTGTCCAGCATGCTAACATGCCCATGAAAAAGTGACTCCAGTTAAAGTTAGAAATGCTTATTTAGGATTGAACATTGCCTAGGACTGCCAGGATAGTCTCAAGTTCATCGTTTAGGGCAGCTGGGACCCTGGGAGTTACATTTGGATTTGTCACTGGTTCTAACTGCAAGCAGTGGCAGGATCATTCTAATTTCCCAATAAATTCTTTATTTGCTATTTTACGAATCATTAACTTTTTTTTCTATTGTTGCTGGCAGGAGAATGGCTGCTGAGAGGACATCACTATGGGCTGTCCTCTTCCAACATGGTTTCTTTTAAAGTGCCACATAATCCTTGAAGCTTGTACAGTACTTAAAAATCATTGTCACCACCCAACATTTAAGCAAGTTATCTTCTCCGATGCAACAGGAAGAGGAAGAGGAAGAAGAAGAAGGGGAGGAGGAGGAGGAGAAGGAAGGAGGAGGAGGAGGAATGTTTAAGCAAGTTATCTTCTCCGATGCAACAGGAAGAGGAAGAGGAAGAAGAAGGGGAGGAGGAGGAGGAGAAGGAAGGAGGAGGAGGAGGAATGTTTAAGCAAGTTATCTTCTCCGATGCAAGAAGGAGGAGGAAGAGGAAGAAGAAGGGGAGGAGGAGGAGGAGAAGGAAGAAGGAGGAGGAGGAACGTTTAAGCAAGATATCTTCTCCGATGCAAGAAGGAGGAGGAGGAGGAGGAGGAGGAGGAGAAGGGGGGGAGGAAGAGGAAGAAGGGGATGGGAGGGGGAAGGAGGAGGAGGAGAAGAAGAAGAGGAAGAGGAAGGAGGGGGAGAAGAAGGGGAGGGGGAGGAAGAGGAAGAAGGGGATGGGAGGGGGGAGGAGGAGGAGAAGAGGAAGAGGAAGAAGAAGGAGAAGAAGGGGAGGGGGAGAAGGAGGAGGAGGAGGAGAAGGAGAAGAAGAAGAAGGGGAGGGGGAGGAAGAGGAAGAAGGGGATGGGAGGGAGGAGGAGGAGGAGGAGGAGAGGAAGAGGAAGAAGAAGAAGAAGGGGAGGGGGAGAAGGAGGAGGAGGAGGAGAAGGAAGGAGGAGGAGAAGGAGAAGAAGAAGAAGGAGAGGGGGAGGAAGAGGAAGGAGAGGGGAGGGGGGAGGAGGAGGAGGAGAGGAAGAGGAAGA
The DNA here is from genome assembly GCF_059756535.1 of Pantherophis guttatus. Classification (NCBI taxonomy): domain Eukaryota; kingdom Metazoa; phylum Chordata; class Lepidosauria; order Squamata; family Colubridae; genus Pantherophis; species Pantherophis guttatus. The sequence goes on along the minus strand of NC_142069.1, from coordinate 16,707,116 downwards.
AGAAGAAGGGGAGGGGGAGGGGGAGGGAGAGAAGGAGGAAGAGAAGGAGAAGAAGAAGGGGAGGGGGAGGAAGAGGAAGAAGGGGAGAGGAGGGGGGAGGAGGAGAAGAAGAGGAAGAGGAAGGAGGAGAAGGGGAGGGGAAGGGGGAGAAGGAGGAGAAGAAGAAGGAGAAGGAGAAGGAGAAGAAGAAAACTATTTTGTTAAACTGCAGTTTGTGCAGCTCTGATCATTAAGCTGAGATTGGGGGGAAATCGTGTCTCTGCCGCCTTCTGCTCTGAGAAAGAGCCGAGCAGAGAGCCAGGTGGTGTCAGGGGCAAAAGACGGAGGGGGAGACCCCCGACTCTGCCTCTGCCTGCATCAACGGTTCCCCTCAAGACAAGGACCAGTTGCCTGTCCCAATGGGGGAAATCAAAGGAATCGGACATGGGTTCGTGGAATAAACTGGGGGGGGGGAATCACTGGGGTGAGTGGCTGCGTCTGCGTGAACCTGTTGCTGTTTCAAATGAGACCGGGGAAAAGGGGAGAAGATCCCACAGGAAGAGTGGAGGGGATCCAGGAAAGGAAGCCAGGCGCTGCGGACAAGGAGAAAAAAATGAGGGATTGGTCAGGAGAGCCAAAAAACGACAGGCGTAGGCAGCAAACACTCCAAGGGTTTGGAAAAAACGGTGCCCATTACCAGCAACCTTGGCCACTTTATAAGCCTGGAGGACTTCAACTCCCAGAATTCCCCAGCCAGCAACCTTGGCCATTTTATAAGCCTGGAGGACTTCAACTCCCAGAATTCCCCAGCCAGCAACCTTGGCCATTTTATAAGCCTGGAGGACTTCAACTCCCAGAATTCCCCAGACAGCAACCTTGGCCATTTTATAAGCCTGGAGGACTTCAACTCCCAGAATTCCCCAGCCAGCAACCTTGGCCATTTTATAAGCCTGGAGGACTTCAACTCCCAGAATTCCCCAGACAGCAACCTTGGCCATTTTATAAGCCTGGAGGACTTCAACTCCCAGAATTCCCCAGACAGCAACCTTGGCCATTTTATAAGCCTGGAGGACTTCAACTCCCAGAATTCCCCAGCCAGCAACCTTGGCCATTTTATAAGCCTGGAGGACTTCAACTCCCAGAATTCCCCAGACAGCAACCTTGGCCATTTTATAAGCCTGGAGGACTTCAACTCCCAGAATTCCCCAGACAGCAACCTTGGCCACTTTATAAGCCTGGAGGACTTCAACTCCCAGAATTCCCCAGCCAGCAACCTTGGCCATTTTATAAGCCTGGAGGACTTCAACTCCCAGAATTCCCCAGCCAGCAACCTTGGTCACTTTATAAGCATGGAGGACTTCAACTCCCAGAATTCCCCAGCCAGCAACCTTGGCCATTTTATAAGCCTGGAGGACTTCAACTCCCAGAATTCCCCAGACAGCAACCTTGGTCACTTTATAAGCATGGAGGACTTCAACTCCCAGAATTCCCCAGCCAGCAACCTTGGTCACTTTATAAGCATGGAGGACTTCAACTCCCAGAATTCCCCAGACAGCAACCTTGGTCACTTTATAAGCCTGGAGGACTTCAACTCCCAGAATTCCCCAGACAGCAACCTTGGTCACTTTATAAGCATGGAGGACTTCAACTCCCAGAATTCCCCAGCCAGCAACCTTGGTCACTTTATAAGCATGGAGGACTTCAACTCCCAGAATTCCCCAGCCAGCAACCTTGGCCATTTTATAAGCCTGGAGGACTTCAACTCCCAGAATTCCCCAGACAGCAACCTTGGTCACTTTATAAGCATGGAGGACTTCAACTCCCAGAATTCCCCAGACAGCAACCTTGGTCACTTTATAAGCCTGGAGGACTTCAACTCCCAGAATTCCCCAGACAGCAACCTTGGCCATTTTATAAGCCTGGAGGACTTCAACTCCCAGAATTCCCCAGACAGCAACCTTGGTCACTTTATAAGCCTGGAGGACTTCAACTCCCAGAATTCCCCAGACAGCAACCTTGGTCACTTTATAAGCATGGAGGACTTCAACTCCCAGAATTCCCCAGACAGCAACCTTGGTCACTTTATAAGCCTGGAGGACTTCAACTCCCAGAATTCCCCAGACAGCAACCTTGGTCACTTTATAAGCATGGAGGACTTCAACTCCCAGAATTCCCCAGCCAGCAACCTTGGTCACTTTATAAGCCTGGAGGACTTCAACTCCCAGAATTCCCCAGACAGCAACCTTGGCCATTTTATAAGCCTGGAGGACTTCAACTCCCAGAATTCCCCAGACAGCAACCTTGGTCACTTTATAAGCATGGAGGACTTCAACTCCCAGAATTCCCCAGACAGCAACCTTGGTCACTTTATAAGCCTGGAGGACTTCAACTCCCAGAATTCCCCAGACAGCAACCTTGGTCACTTTATAAGCATGGAGGACTTCAACTCCCAGAATTCCCCAGCCAGCAACCTTGGTCACTTTATAAGCATGGAGGACTTCAACTCCCAGAATTCCCCAGCCAGCAACCTTGGCCATTTTATAAGCCTGGAGGACTTCAACTCCCAGAATTCCCCAGACAGCAACCTTGGTCACTTTATAAGCATGGAGGACTTCAACTCCCAGAATTCCCCAGACAGCAACCTTGGTCACTTTATAAGCCTGGAGGACTTCAACTCCCAGAATTCCCCAGACAGCAACCTTGGTCACTTTATAAGCATGGAGGACTTCAACTCCCAGAATTCCCCAGACAGCAACCTTGGCCATTTTATAAGCCTGGAGGACTTCAACTCCCAGAATTCCCCAGACAGCAACCTTGGTCACTTTATAAGCATGGAGGACTTCAACTCCCAGAATTCCCCAGACAGCAACCTTGGTCACTTTATAAGCCTGGAGGACTTCAACTCCCAGAATTCCCCAGACAGCAACCTTGGTCACTTTATAAGCCTGGAGGACTTCAACTCCCAGAATTCCCCAGACAGCAACCTTGGTTGGAGCCCCCTGTTCAGAAGGAACCGGTAGCGACGGGGCGGTGGGGGTGGGTGGGAAAAGGAAGAGCGATTTCAGGTTGCGCTGGGAGGACCTCAGGATCGGGCGGGGCAGCGGGAGGGCGAAGGTGCCTGGTTGAGGAGGGGGGGGGGAAGGAAGGACTGCCCGGGTGGTGCCCATCGGTGGCGAGACTGCGGGACGGGCGTGTGGTGGTGTGTGTGTGTGGGGGGGCGGGGGCGCCGCTCCTGTGGGAAGGGAGGAGAGGCGGGCGCGGGGCGTGAGGGGAGGCGGGCCGGAGCCTCTTTTCGGAGCCCCCGGGATCGCCACGCCTGCCTGCCTGCCTGCGATGCAAGCCACAACTCCGCGCGCTCCGTCGCGGCTGCAGCAGCGGCTAAAACTTCAGCGGCCCGTCTGAGCTGCGTGCCGGGGGTCGAGCGGGAATCCCTCACGGGCAGAAGCCAATCGGGGGCCCAAAGCGAGGCGATCGGGGCAGAGAAGAGCTCAGCCAGAGGCGGCCCAATCCGCCGGCTCCGCGGCCTCCCGCCTTGACCTTGCCTCGTCTGGCCGGGCGCCCTCCTCCTCCTCGTCCGCCCGCCCAGCCAACGACTCACCTGCCGCGCCGCACCGCCGGGACTAATTCGAGAGTGGCGGCCGAAGCAGCAGCATCGCCGGCTGGGCGTCGCCAGATGCAGGTAGGGCGAGCAAGGCAGCTCCAAGCGGGGATCTGGCTGGTTCCCATAGCCGGGGTCCTCGAGGGGCGGCGGCGGCGGCGGCTGGGGGTTGTTGCGCCGCGGTTTCTGGAACCGAACGTAGCCGAGATGAAGCTCTGCCCGCGTTCACACGTTGCGCTCTCTTCCCGGGAACGCAACACGTGTAGGCGTCCTCTCGGGCGCTGCGCAGGAGGCAGGGCAGGCGTGGGGGGAAGGGGCTTGCTCTGGCCGCGGGCTTTATTCAGGATCTGGCTTTGGATCTGCTTTTCTTCGGCGCGCATCTTTGTAGGAACGTGCGAGTTGGCACCCTGGAAGATGCGCGGAGTTGGGAGCAGCGTCTTCCCGTTACTGGGCGGGGTGGGGGTGGGTGGAAGGAGTTGTTGTTCCCGTAAGGAAGGTCTCTAGATATTCTCTGTCATCCAGCTTTTGTCCCCAAAGGTGCTTTTTATTCCCCAAGAGGCAGCTGGACTTTCTTCGGAAGCTGAAGAAGCTTCTTGGAGGAGAAGCGAAACGTCTTCAAAGAAAAAAAAAACAGAAAGTCCAGTTGCCTCTTGTAGAAAAAAGCGCCTTTGGGTTCCCGCAAGGAACTGTTGCGTGGGGTCGGGTGGGCGGGAAACGACTCGTTCCCGAAGCGGAAAACTTCGGTGTGTTTGCAAAAAAAAAAAAAATCCCGCAGCTGTTCTCACTTTCGCGGGCGAGGCGAAATCTCTGCACCTTTGTTTGAGCGCAGTAAAGCTCCGCGGGAGTCCCTGGGAGGGGGCTGGGCTGAACCGGTGAGTCCGGCGCAGGGAAAGGGGCAAGTAGGGCTTTTCGGGATGCGGGGGGGACGAATGGAGTTCCCGGGATCCGGGAACTGAAGTTCCCCTTTAAAATCTTACCACAAGAGGACCTTGGAAAAACAGCCCACCTGAAGCCATTTGAATAGATCAGCCTTGAGTTCTTTCCCTTGTGTGTTTGAAAGGGATCCTGACAGGGATCCAGTGGAGAGCAGGTGCAGGATTTGTCCCAAACAGAAGCAGACTAGCAAATATCATTTGCTGTCATTTACCCCCATCCCATGAAACTCAAATACTTTGGCCACTTAATGAGAAGGAAGAAGAACCTCACTGGAGAAGAGCCTAATGCTGGGAACGATGGAGGGCAAAAGAAGAAGGGGACGACAGAGAACGAGGTGGCTGGATGGAGTCACTGAAGCCGTAGGTGTGAACCTAAATGGACTCCGGGGGATGGTAGAGGACAGGAAGGTCTGGAGGAATGTTGTCCATGGGATCGCGATGGGTCGGACACGACTTCGCAACTAACAACAACCCCATTCCCAAAGTACCCAGAATCTGTAGCCAAGCCTTTTTTTTTTAGAATTAAAGTAATTATAATTAGTTCACCCAACATATAGAAATAGGACAATATTTTGAGTATAGAGGAGTGACTGTTGGAGGGTCCTGTCCTTAGGTGCAGGATTATAATAAACTTCAGGTCCTTGTTTGGGTTTCCTGATTGAAACCCGATTCCTCTGTTTCAAATTTCGATGCATGTTAGAGGACTGACAATCCGTAAACTCTTGCGTCCTAATGTTAAAATGAGGAGCATTGAGACAGCTGGCAAGGCTGGGTTGAGCTCCTGTCTGCTGCTTAGGGCTTCCCTTCTGTCTGGGGGTGATGGAAGTGGTCTCCAGCGTTGAGACTCCTGAAGGACAGTTTGCTCTGCTTGGCCTCTTTTCATTTTGGGTGGTCCTTCTTATCCCATTTTGGGTGACGTCCAGAATTTCCAACAGGATGATGGCTTGACTTGACAGATGAATAAAAGCAGTGCCGCAACCTTTGATACAGTGCAGCTGTTTTTGAACGACGCTGTAAAGATGCTTCTGGATCAGATCACGAGATCAAGGTAGAGCAGGCGAGATTGCTAGAGATTCAGCCTCTAGAGCTATTTCTCCAATTTTCAGGCTTCCAGTAGAATCACAGAGGTCTGTGCAACCAGTTTGTGGGCTTCTAGACATCCCATCTGGCCTTTGGCAATGGAAGGATGCTAGCCTAGAACGAGCCATTGCCTAGATTGAGCAAAGCAATTTATTAGGCCCTGGGGAACTAGTCCTTTTTTGCTTTTACAGTGAGAACAAGGTTAGCAGGGTAGAGACCTCAGGTTAATTTAATTATTGAAAGAGCCCTGTGGAAAAACAATGGAAGGGAGGAACCTCATCTGTTATACAAATAAGATCTCAGTTCAGGAATAGGTAATACCCAGCCTATAAGCATGGGGAGATGTCTAAATACTATTCAGATAGCATAAATCAAGCCAGATCTGGTGCTTTTTGGACCTCAGTCATCTAATTCCCTAACCAGCAAGACAAAAATATGGAATCATGTGACCTGATTTTGGGACCACTTAGGTTCTAAATTTTTGTAATTGCAAATAGTTGACTGCTTTCCTTTCTATTTTCTTAATAAGTGTCCATTCCGGAGGTCAATAACCTTTATTTATATGCTAGTATCAGTGTGTGTGTGTGTAAGCACTGAAATGGTATTTGGGGAACAGAATTAAGTGCCCTTAAACTTGGGAATTATTCCCAGAACCTAAAGTATGGTGGCATATGACAACTCAGATCTGATTGTCTTTCATAAGGGGTTGAGTTGAAGAAAGTCAAGAGGCCAATTGCCCAAAGCTACTGTCCTAACTTACCTCTTGTGGCTGCTTTAAAAATGTCTGATTAGAAATCCAGCTATGATTCTTGTATGTACATAGGCATATATTTCTATATTTTGTCAACTTTATATCCCACTTTTCTGAAACCATCTACAGCAGAGACTGCCGATCTCAAGCTTTCCAAAGGATGGTCTTTCCATTTCTATAATTTCCACACAACACAGACAGCAATTACGTGAGCTGTACTTCTGGAGGGTATCCATTGCTGATGGATATTGTGCTGAGAAAGTCAAAATTATCTCTTGTGTTGTAGCAGTGCTGGTCAAAGATAAAATAGGCCCCATTCAACCCAACCATATTTGGTTAAATGAATTGGGGTGGGTTTTAAATATACAGCAGAGCTGGGCTTGATATATGCCATATTATTGCCCTGTTTGTACAGCAGTGTGTATACACATTATGACAGGCTTTTGGCTACTAGACTTAAGTACAACTTCTGCTCTTCCCCCTTATCTGTACTTATATAGATAGTACTTCTTCTCATATATATGCAACAAGCAGCTGTATTTGCCTTCTCAGCTTTGTTGACCCAGTTGTAAACAGTATGATTGATGCTGCTTGTGATAGTGTCTCAACAGATGGCACTTGTGGTGTGTGTTGCAGGCACAACCAGCTTCCCCTTTGCATTGAAGTGGAATATACTTCCCATTTCAGATTAAGTTATTGAATTAGGGTAGTTTAGATTGCCGTGGTCTTTGAAGCTGCATATGGCCTCTTACTGGTATCGTAATGACTTAGACATACTTTTTCAGGGCAGTAAAACTGTCTTTGGGCTATAATATGTCAGTCTGGGAATCTTCTCTACAGTATACAAAAAACACTGCCTGCACAGGGAAATCCAGAATGGAAAACGAAGGTTTACGGTTGTCTTGATCTCTTGTTTTCTTTAGGAAGGGATGTTTTATATGAAGGGGCATTTTGCTATATCAGCCGAGACCCTGCAATTTGAAGTGGAACCGCTCAAGTCTTTGGAGAGAACCAAATCTTTTTTACAGAGCTGCAGGATTATTTGGTCTGATTTATAGAAGCCTTTTGTTTCCATTCCGTGTTGCGTCTTCAACGCTGTTCGCCTGCAGCTTTTAAAACCGCCACTCTATAGCTCATTTGAGCGCCCGGCTATGAGAGAAGGTTCAATGGCTCTTGAGTTAAATAGGGCTAGTAGATGTTTAGAAGGTTCGAAAGAGGAGTTGGGTTGGAAAGCAAAACGTAGCGAGCAATAGATTCAAACCCAGAAAATGACTTCTGGGGTGAAAAAGAGCCTTGGTAGTACAGGGGTTTAAGGCACCCTGTTATTAAGCTGGTTATTAAGACCAGCTGCCTGCAATTACTGCAGGGTTCGAATCTCGCCAAAGCTCAAGGTTGACTCACCCTTCCATCCTTTCTAAGGTAGGTAAATTGAGGACCCAGTTTGTGGGGGCAATAAGCTGACTTTGTATAAATATACAAAAGGATGAAGGCTATTGCTGAGCACATTGTAAGCCGCCCTGAGTCTTCGGAGAAGGGCGGCATATAAATCAAATTAAAAAAAAAAAAAACTTGGATCAAGAGAAAAGGGAGATTGAGGGAAACTTCATTTAGTGATACTGTATTTATGACACTCTCCGAGTGATACCCCCCCCAAACTCTGTATATTAGTATATTGGAGAGTCAGTGAAGAACCTGAAACTCCCTTCTCTGTAGGAATATTTTGAGCAAGGTCGCTCTAGGTCAGGGGTCCCCAACCCCTGGTCCATCGACTGGCACCAGGCCGCAGCATGCCAGAAATCAGGCTGTGCAAACAAGCGAAGCTCCATCCATGGGATGCAGGCAGCACACAAAGCCATGCCCCCTCCGGGCCACGGAAAAATATCTCTCCACCACGGAAGCGGTCCCTGGTGCCCAAAAGATTGGGGGCCACTGCTCTAGGTAGTGTATGAAAGCAGCCACTGGAGCAATGCAGCGGTAAAATGATGCACAATAAAAGAATTACTTGTGAAGATGTCTATGGAGATTCTCAGTCATCCAGTCATGCTTGTCCCAAAGGTGCTTTTCAAAAGACAACTGGACTTTCTTGGGTGTTTTTTTTTTCCCTTAAAAGCATTTTGCTTCTCATTCAAGAAGTTGAACTGAAGAAGCTTCTTGGATTAGAAGTGAAATGTTTTCAAGGAAAAAAAAAAACTCCAAGAAAGTCAAGTTGCCTTTTGAAAAGCACCTTTGGATTAGTTGTGAAGGTGGCAGAACCTGCTGAAATGGCTCCATTGATTTGTTCAATTAGAGAAAGGATAATAGCTACGTCGTTTTATCAGTTACTGGAAAACCTTTGTGGACATTTTAAGGCAAAAAGAAAAAAAAATATGAACTCGTGATTTTTGGTTTTGTTGATCAGTTAGGATAGATTATAGAAAAAAGGCTCATGATGAAACTTTAGATAACTGCTGTGGAGAAGTTCAAAAGCCACTTCTTTATATCTTTCTTTACATATTGTTAATTTTTTATATACTTTTTTGCACTTTTTGCTTTTTCATTTCTTCTTCTTTGTTCTATTTTGGTTTCTTTTAGTTTACTTTGTTAAAAGTTTCCATAAAAATCAGGGTGGATTTGATTTAAATTGAGTTAATTTAAATCACAATTTAAATCATGATTTAAATCACTAGTAAAAAGGCTTGATTTAAATCAATTTAAATCATAATTTTTAAAGAGCAACTGTCATCTCTGCTATTCCTTTGACCCACTGTTGACTCACCGATAGTCCCAGTGTTGCAGAATATACAGCCTCATGCTACATAACTAAGCTCCATTTCATGCTGAATAAACTAAATTATTTATGTATCTTAAATAGGAAACTATCTTACAATAGATTTTTATCCCAAAAGTTTTTTATTAAAATAAATTCGATAAAAATCAAAAAAATCCGATTTAAATAAAAAAAATCCGATTTAAATAAAAAAATCTGATTTTTTTGATTTTTTAAAAAAAATCATTGATTTTTATCCACCCTGATAAAAAATACATGAGAGAGAGAGAGAGAGAGAGAGAGAGAGAGAGGGCGGGAGGGAAGGGCAGAGACAGAGAGAGAGACAGAGAGAGAGAGAGAGAGAAGGCAGGAGGGAGGGCCAAAGAGAGAGAGATGATTTACAGTTTAAAAAATCACAGTGAATTAATTTGACTGGCTCAGTCTAAAAGTGATCATATAAAGTATAAAAACAAGCTCACCTTTAGTAACATGGGCATTCTTATCCACACCTTAAGTTTTGAGAAACTAATTATATATTTGCGCAATGATTTTTATCTCTGAGCACTATATACCTAACAGCTATAATTTCTGCTTTGCTGAGGAGGTGTTTGGTGAGGTCATATTGTTTCCTTTTCTATATTGGACAAGCCAAACATTTCAACAGATACATAGGCTGTACACCGATTGTGTAGTCCTGTCCTCTCTCCAGCTAACATTGCCTTGATTTTCTTCCATTAGCTTTAACTTAACGTGCTGTAGAAAAACCTCAACTCTTCTAAATATTTTTTCCACCAATGATAATATATATCTTCACTTGCCAAAACTGACCTAAAATGACTTGACCTTTGTTATGGAATAAAGTGTAAGTTGTTATCCTACCCTTTTTATACATAGATGTTCTATGATACTCCAAAGAACTTTTAAAGTAAAAATATGATAATGTGAATTTCTCCCATTGTCCTGGTTCTGGAGAAATTGAAGAAATTTAGTGTTTCCCAGTTTCCATTGCAAAGATGTAATTGATTAAATACCATACCTGGCTGCATGTCTTGAAAAACCAGGTAGGAAAAAGAAGTTAGATTGCTTCTATTCAAATAATTAAATAAACTAGTATTAGATAGATATTCTGGAGCTACAGTAATACACCAGAGGCACCTAACAATAGGAAATGGCAGTGTGTTAAAATAAAGCAAAATACTCACAAAATATTAAGAACGGAGTAACATACATAAATGGCATCAGTGTATAGTCTGCGAGTAAATATGCTTCACAGTTCTATTCCATGGAATAATCTCGGTTTGGAAGAAGGTTTAGTGCCGTGATGGCGAACTTATGGCACGGGTGCCACAGGTGGCACGCAGAGCCATATCAATGGGCACATGAGCATTGCCCTAGCTCAGCTCTGGCATGCACATTTTCGGGCCTTCCTGGCCCACCAGAAGGCTATTTCCAGCCTCCAGAGAGCCTCAAACGGGGTTGGGAAGGGCGTTTTTGCCCTCCCCAGGCTCGTAGAAAGACTCTGGAGGTTGGGGAGAGCGAAGAATGGGCCTTCCAGTCCCACCAGAAATTGGGAAACGGGCCATTTCTGGCCTCCGGAGGGCCTCCGGGGGGATGGGGAAGGCTGTTTTCATCCTCCCCAGGCTCCAAGTAAGCCTCTGGAGCCTGGGGAAGGCGAAAAACAGGCCTATTGGGCCCACCGTGCCATCATATGCCAAAAGCGGGGGAAGCGCAGGGGTGTCACGCGTGCATGCATGGGGGGAGCGGGGTGCACTGAATTATGGGTGTGGGCACATGTGAGTGCGACCCCCCTGCACTCCCCCCGCTTTGGGCACACAATGGCAAAAAGGTTAGCCATCACTGGTTTAGTGCCATCACTGAGGAAAAATATTTTGATCATATTCAACCAGATAGTTTAAATCGGATTGTTGGAAATAAACTGATGTTCGTTTCCATTTTTGCTTTCTAGCCATTGGTTCTTTGTGGAGTAGCAGAGCTAAAAGGGGAAAAAACCACAGATAATCATAATCAGCCATTATGTGAGCACAGGGGGAACTCAGACTAGTGTCTATTCCAAGCAACTACTTTCCTCAACATCATGGGTAGCAGAAGAGAACAAATGTAGCACCAGATGATCCATGGAAAGGATAGAATCCTTGAGTAACCTAGAACCCTGTTGGTTCAAAATGATGTATTTTGACCCATTTTAGAAATTTACTCCTGTTACCAATTTTCAGAGGGATGCAGATGGAGGGAAGAAAATGTTTTGGATGATTTGGTCTTCCTAATATAGCAATAGCACTTAGATTTATATATCGCTTCATAGTGCTTTACAGCTGTCTCTAAGTGGTTTACAGAGACAGCCTCTTGCCCCCAACAATCTGGGTCCTCATCTTACCAACCTGGGAAGGATGGAAGGCTGAGTCAACCTTGAGCCGGTGAGATTTGAACTACTGGCAGTAGGCAGAATTAGACTGCAATACGGCATTCCAACCACTCTGCCATCACTGATAATGTATCGCGTTCTTCCTGCACTGATAATGAAGGCCCTTGAAGAAGGCTACTCCATTATAATTTTCAGGGACCACCTCAAACTTCAACATGAACCCAATCAAGTTCATGGGGTGTCAGTTGCCATCTCCCTTTTGAATATCATATAAACCATAAATTCTTATCCAGATTTCATAACTACTTTTTGGTGTCTCCATTTTACTCATAGCCTCTATATATGCAATATCTGCTAAATAACTCTAGTACGTGGATACTCTTCTGGTCTGTTAGGTAGAGAATTCTTACCTAATCCAGCCACATGGACGTACCCGGTGGGGAAAACTGATATGTCTATCAGTTGATGTGAGTCACTCAAACTGAGATGTTACAGACGTGCTTATGGAAGTAAAGATGAGAAGCAAAGCTGTGCGTGCAAAACATTAAGCTTTTGGTACCCATAGAATCAATGCAGCCAATCCATATTTCACACATGAAACAACATGGAACAATAAATGTGCCAATTATTAATGAAAGCAGGTTTTCATTACTTCTATAGCAAAAGTGAAAAAAAAAATATCTGAAGAGATCCAAGTGCCAATTCAGAAGAGGAGGCAGAATTGGACAGGCAGACTGGCTTCGTTCCAGACCTAGATTTCCTGCATTTCTAGGCTTCGTATCTCATGTTTCTGTGCCCAAGGGGGCCAAAAAGAGATCCCCCTTCTCTCAGAAAGGGGTACCCTCCAGTTCATCTAGTTCATGTAATACTATATAGCACATTCCTTTGGCTGTTTTATACTTGCTCAATTCATATATTTTATTTTTAGATTAACTCTTAACTGCAGAGTGAGTATACAGTTGTGGAGGTTTTGTGCAAAGCTTCTCGTTCTCATTTTTTATATATATTCTTTGCATATTTTGTCCCTTAAATATGCAGCATAAAAGTACTTCTCACTTCCCATTAGGCCAAATCAAGTCCTTTCCCCATGGACATTTTTCGGTGGCATGCACCTCTCTTTTGCATTTAGCATGTGCCTCGCCAGGATACTATGTTGCAGTGCATTATTTTGATGGAAGAACTATTGCACATTTCCCACAATCATGCCAAAAGATTCTGAGGTCACGTCCTGATTGCGAATGTTCATGGATAGTTCCATCCTGATCTGTCCCCGTCTACACACACACACAAACACAGCCAGCCGAGGGTTAAGAAAGTACTTGGCATGCACACAGGTCGTTATCTCAAACTTGGCAGCAATATAAGCACCGTCTGCCAAGAGCTTTTACTGCAACAGATAACATAAAATTACATACGCATTGCAAATAGTCCAGCAAAACAATATCCCTTTCGGCAGCTTCAGACGTTGTTCAAGTGACTAGCCAAAGTTAGTTTTTGTTCGTCACGGAGTTTTACCAGCCACCACCCTCTCTTATATAGTCTCTGGGGTGTGGTCCAGTGACTCAGTTCTAATCCCTAGCACACCTCCTTAACTGCTGCAACCGTTTATCACGCCTTCGTTGACGTGCATCCAGGAATGACGGCTCTCTTTCTTTGCTCTCATCCGAGACACCTGGCTCCTGGCTAATCTCCTCTCCCTCGGCCGGCACCTGAGACAGTGCCAGAGGGGAGGGGCCTGGAGAGGGAGGCCTGGCTGACTCCACCTCATGTTCGGAGCTTTCTTCGTCCGATGAGATAGGCTCAGAGGGTGGGGCCACAACACATCCTTACATTGAGAATCCCATTGGAAGATTCTCATACTTCACCCCATCCATATTGCAGTTCCAAGGATTTTCTAAGTGGACAATCATGATGGCCATAAGTAAAGATGTGATATTTTGCGTCACCGGGTGGCTATTTATTGGACACAAAATTGCACAAATTCCAGCTGTGTCAATCTCGTTCTCGTATATCTGTTCTGAAGATCTACAATGGTGCTTTGAAACTCATCGAATTTGGTACTCAACACCTTTTGACACTAATTTTTTTTATCCCGGTATTCATTGTTTGTTTGGTACTCAATGCACAAGCTAGAAGTTGTCGGTGTCGGCTGCCTCGTGACTCACTACATTATTCTTTACTGGAAAAAATTGTTTAGTACTCATTATTTTTGGTACTCATCGGGCTTCCCGGAACCAGTTAATGATGAGTATTGAGGTATCTCAATAATTAGGTAACTCAAATACTTTGGCCACCTAATGAGAAGGAAGGACTCACTGGAGAAGAGCCTAATGCTGGGAACAATTGAGGGCAAAAGAAGAAGCGGACGACAGAGAATGAGGTGGCTGGATGGAATCACTGAAACAGTCAGCATTTCATTTTTTTTTTTCATTTTTATTAAATTTGTATACCGCCCTACTCCCGAAGGACTCAGGGCGGTGAACAGCCATGAAATAAAGCATATAGATACAAAATTTAAAATAGAGATAAAACTAATTAAATAAATTTGGCTGAACCATTTTAAAACCCCAATAAATTAAAACCAAATTTAAAATTCCATTTAAAAAGAGGAAAAGTTTAGGTCAGGCCAGCTTGATGGAATAAGAACGTCTTAAGCACGCGATGGAAGGTACGCAGATCCGGAATCCTCCGTATCTCCGGGGGGAGCTCGTTCCAGATCGTAGGTGCCCCCACAGAGAAGGCTCTCCCCCTGGGGGCCGCCAGTCGACATTGTTTGGCCGACGGCACCCAGAGGAGCCCCTCTCTATGGGAGCGTACTGGTCGGTGGGAGGCTATTGGTGGCAGCAGGCGGTCCCGTAAATAGCCAGGTCCTAAGCCATGGAGTGCTCTGAAGGTGATAACCAAAACCTTGAAGCGCACTCGGAAGACCACCGGGAGCCAGTGCAGCTCACGCAGGAGAGGCGTTACATGGGAGCGCCACGTTGCTCCCATCACCACCCGCGCGGCCGCACTCTGCGCCAGTTGGAGCCTCCGAGTGCTCCTCAAGGGGAGCCCCATGTAGAGAGCGTTACAATAGTCCAGACTATTGAGATTAAATGGACTCCGGGGGATGGTAGAGGACAGGGAGGCCTGGAGGAACATTGCCCATGGGGTTGCAGTGGGTCAGATACGACTTTGCGACTAACAACCACACCACCGAGGTGTATCTGTAGTTAATGAAATAAATTGGTGGCTTCCAAAGATTGAATCAAATTGGTTGGTTTTAATATCTTCTGTATAATTTTGTATCGTATCTTGCATTGTTGTTAGACTGAATGGCATTTGTAGGTGAAAAGTTGGAATTTAAATAGGAATAATTTTTAATTTTCAAAAAATGGTATGAGTTGACATTAAGATGTCCTGTGTCCAGGTTTTGGATGCTACTTGCTATAGATGGGGAAACATAGACTCAACAGTTGTCGCAATCACATTTGTGTGGGTCTGCACTTTTTCTGAAAGTTAGATCCTTGATCTTAATGTTTTTTCCCTTTGAACCCTGGGGTGGGAGGCTGGATGTGTTTTTCCTGTAAATAGCCTAATTGTTTCTGCTTAACAGCTTACCTGAGTAAACTTGAATAAGTGCCAATTCTTCCAACTTGCATGTTTACCTATCTAAATTTAAACTATCCAGGCAGTTTTATGCATCCCTGGTTGACATATTGTGAGGTTTGAGTTGTGGTTCTGGCTGCTGTTGCAGCGTTTTCTGGTCTGTTTTAGGTTGACCGTGTTTGGCTGTTGCTACAAACTTTTTCTCTAGGAGATCTTAGGTTTTGGTTCCGTTGTGGGCTTTGAGATGCCAGTTCTCCCACTGTTTGTTGAGTTTGATTTTCCTTTAAAGAAAAACTGGACTGTTTTCTGCCTTCAATTTGCTACCTCCTGCTGAATAAATTTATCACAGTGGGAACTGGAATCCTCCCACATACCATATGAAGTCTACAGCAACTTGCAATCCAAGGCTAATGATTCCACAATGGGAATAATATCTTTTTCTCGTGATGTACAGCCTGGACTGAAGTGATTAGATTTGCAACTGCTAAATTTTATGCCTATTAGTTTATAACTTCGTATTCTCTTTCTGTTTGGCAATGGTAGCTTTGGAGTTTCATGGAGAAACATTTACAGTGCCATCTAGGAGAATGTCTGTGTTTAGATCTGCTGCTCCCTAAAAATCCATCAGCTGCATGTCTATGGAGATTCTCAGTCTGTCTGCAAGGAGTATAAATCCTTCCATTCCCCACCATCCAGTCAGAGCTGAAGAAGCTTCTTGGATGAAAAGCAAAACGTCTTCAAAGAAAAACCAGAAAGTCCAGTTTCCCCTTGAAAAAAAGCACTTTTGGGACATCAACTGCATGGTTAATAGCAATAGCACTTAGACTTATATACCACTTCATAGTGCTTTACAGCCCTCTCTAAGCAATTTACAGAGTCAGCATATTGCCCCCAACAATCTGGTTCCTCATTTTACCCACCTCAGAAGGATGGAAGGCTGAGTCAATCTTGAGCCCGGTGAGATTTGAATTGCCAAATTGCAGGCAGCCAGCAGGCAGCAGAAATAGCCTGCAGTACTGCACTGTAACCACGCTGCACCACCGTGGCTCATTAATGCTGTGATTTGCCATATGGGCTAATTTGTTTGGTAACTGTCCTGTTCCACAATTCTGTTTTGACATTGTGATGAAGGCTGTCAATTCAGTGCAATCAAACCAATGTTTGATTCTGAAAAGTACTTCTATGTATGCTACATAGTCCGAAGGTGGATATTTCTGAAGGTGGATATTTGTAATTTTAACAAGAAAATCAAATTAAAAAGAAATCCTTTTGAGGATATTCTGGCCATACCCAGTGAAGAACAGGATAAATCTTTCTGGATCAAACCAAAAACTTTTTGTAGCTTTTATTTATTTATTTATTAGTTCAATTTATATGCCGCCCTTTTCCGGAGACTCAGGGCGGCTTACAATGCATTAAGCAATAGCCTTCATACTTTTCTATATACCTGCTTAGTAGGGCTTTCAGCCCCCCCAAATGGTGTTCTTTTTTATACAAAGTCAGTTTATTGCCCCCACAATCCGGGTCCTCATTTTACCTACCTCAAAAGGATGGAAGGCTGAGTCAACCTTGAGCCTGGTGAGATTTGAACTTGCAGTAATTGCAGGCAGCTGGCAGCTAAGTACTACTTTAACAGCACTTAATCTACTGCGCCACCAACGCTTCCATACAGATGGTTCTCCACTTACAGCTGTTCAGTGGTGGGATGCTGCCGGTTTAACAACCAGTTCGGTGAGCACGTACATGCGCCTAAGGCGTTTGCGCCTGCACTGAAAATGGAGCATTTAGAAGCTCAGCTGCTTACCTTCCAAGTCAGCAACAGTAAGTAGAACAGCGAAGGGAGGGAGAATCAGCTGTGCTGCAAGATTGAGATGAGCTACAAAGCAGGAAATAAAGGACAAGATAGAGCGGGGCTAGGTGGGCGGGGCCAACTAATCGTCGGAGCTACCGGTTCGCCCGAATCAATCCGAACCGGCTGAATACCACCTCTGCCGCCTTTCATTTAATGACTTTTGAAGTTACAACAGTGCTGAAAAAAGTGACTTATGACCTGTGCTCACACTTGTGACTGTCATAGGGTACATGCAGTCATGGAATCAAAATGGTTGGTGCTTGACACCTGGTATGTATTTATGATGATTGGAGTGTCCCAGGTTCACGTGATTATCATTTGCAACCTTCTGAGGAGGCTTTTGATAAGCAAAGTCAGAGGGGGAAAGCAGATTGGCAACCGCTATGTGATTTGCTTAATGACTGCAGTGATTTATTTAATGACCTTGGCAAATTAAAAACCTCGTAAAATTGGCATGACTCGCTCAATAACCACATCACTTAGCAACGTGTGTTCTTGTCCAAATTTTGCTGGTATTTCAAAGATTACAGCGTTTGTACCATTATCCTACAAAAGTATTAGATCTCAACTCTTGCTGAGGTCTAGACAACTGGTTTGGGACCTGTATTTTGTGCTTGTGTTAAACTGACAATATCAATAGCCTGGCATTAGGCTGATTTAACTGTTCTTTTGCAGCCAGAACATTGCTTAACATTGCAAACACATTATCTGAAAGTAAGCTCCATGAAAAGAAGAGTGTTTTATGCACAACATTGGAAAGCAGAGCAAATACCTTTGGAAGGAGAAGTAATTAAAAAAATCTTAGATTGTGCAGAAATGAATAGATTGACTTTGATGATTAAAGAAAGAGAAGATTCAGAATACTTTTAAGACATGGAATCAATTCTACTATTGGTTAGAAAAGAGATACAAATAAGTAAATTAATAGTTATGTATAAAAATGCTATAATCAGAATATTTTGTTAGTGATGAATTGTTGTAATTGATTGGATGAGAACGAAGACAGAAGAAATAACAAAAAGGAGAACGATTGGAGACAACACCGAGATGTCACACGGAAGGAATGACTGATGTATTAAATGTTTGTTTAAAAAATAAAAAAAAACTTTTTTTAAAAAAGAAGAGTGTTTTGAATCTGTTTGTAAATGGGACAGCTTTTCCAAAATGTTTGAAGCAAAAAGGCTCTTAAAAGAAGTGCTAAATTAATCTAGACAACCAAGAGGATCAGAGCAATCTCCAAGGAATAGCAGAGCTAATAATTACATTGTTAAAGTAGCCCCTGGATACCTTAATCCGGAATTAAAAATAAAATGGCTAATAATTAGTGTCTTTATTGAAATCCGTAGAATTCTGTAGAGTTTTTTATATGAGATCCACCAGCTTCTTTATTCTTTATTCTTCTTGGAGTGAAGTGCTCAGCATATTAGAAAAGTCCATGAAAAAAAGTTGAAGAATCTTCCTTTACAGCAGGGGTGTCAAACTCGATTTCATTGAGGGCCGCATCAGCGTTATGTTTGACCTCGGGGGAGCTGGGGTGGGTGTGGCCAGGGTAGGCGTAGCCAGCTCAATGTCACTCATGTCAGGGGCGCGTGTGGTGGCTCAAGCACTCTGCCAATAAAAATGGGCTCACAAGCTCCATTTTCAGCTGCGACGAACTCCTGCAACCCTCTGCCAGCGAAAAAGGAGCTTGGGAAGGCCATGGGCCGGTCCTTTGCTGTTTCCAGGGCAGCCCCGTGGGCCAGATCTAAGAACCCTGCAGGCCCAATCCGGCCCGCAGCCCTTGAGTTTGACACCCCTGCTTTACAGCATCACATCTCATCCTTCTAATGGTCCACGTGGTGTTTAGAACAATTTATAGCACATTAGAAACTACAGTGCAAAGTAAAACGATGAATTGACATTTTAAAACACAATCAAAAGGAGAAGGCAGTTAAAAACAATGTTGTAATTCCATCAGCATCTAAAACCAGATGATTAGCCAATTGAATTAGGCTGTCTGCATTGCCATTTGTTGTATTCTGGCAGGGCTACATGCAGAGCTATATATCAGTGATGGCTAACCTTTTTGCCGTTGGGTGCCAAAAGCGGGGTGGAGTGCGGGGGGTTGAGTGTGCGCGTGCCCACACCCATAATTCAATGTGCACCGCCCCTGTGCATGCACGCACGACCCCCCCGCGCTCCCACCACTTTTGGCCCATGATGGCACGGTGAGCCCGGTAGGCCTGTTTTTTGCCCTCCCCAGGCTCCAGAGGCTTTCTAGGAGCCTGAGGAGGGCCAAAACAGCCTTCCCCACCCTCCCTAGAGAAATGGCCCATTTCCCGATTTCCGGTGGGCCCAAAAGGCCCGAAAATCAGCTGACTTGCATACGCATGCACACTGGAGCTAAGCTAGGGCAACACTCGTGTGCCGACAGATATGGCTCTGCGTGCCACCTTGTTTGTTTGTTTGTTTAAATTTTTATACTGCCCTTCTCCCGAAGGACTCAGGGCGATGCACAGCCAAAACTAAAACACATATATACAAAAAATTTAAAAACAATTTAAAAATATATTAAATAATTTGGCCCCAGTCTTATTAAAAACTAAAATAAACATTAAAATTCATGTTTAGGCCAGCCCAGCTTGTTGAAATAATAAGGTCTTGAGGGCACGGCGAAAGGCGCCTAGGTCAGGGATCATCCGTATCTCCGGGGGCAATTCATTCCAGAGGGCAGGTGCCCCTACAGAGAAGGCTCTCCCCCTGGGGGTCGCCAGTCAACATTGTTTGACCATTGTATGTATATTGTCACAGAAATAATAATATTTGTATGTTGCCCAGTGGCTGTCCCAATTAGAAGATGATGATAGGAAAATAATATTTCTTTTGCAGCTGTAAATCATAAAACATTGAACAAAATATGGTATCCCACTAGCAAAGTGAAGAATCCCTAATGTAAAAGAACCAAATCGTTTATTCCAAAGAATATTCAAATATAATTCTGTCATGGTTTCTAAAATGAAAATCAGCTTATAAATAGAAGTAACAGATTTTTCTACTGACTCTTAGATTTTAAGTGAGTGTCACGAACTTACTTTTATGTTATTTAATATTCTTGTATCTAGAATTAACCTAGTGCCATCTTTATATTCTCTAGCAATATACATACCCAATATTTACTGTTTCTGATTTCAAACATAGAAAGTTTGAACTTTTTTTTTCTTTTTATGATTCATATTTGAAAATAAACAATATGCCATGGATAAAAATGGTTGTTGGCTAATTTTGAGTAATTTTGTAAAATGAAGCAAGGTATGATCAGGCTACTATCTGGATGGGAAGTCATCAATAAATCCTGGACTATATGCTAGACTACAAGGTTGACACAGGGCAAACTATTTCAACTTTATCACAAACGAAACATGGATGTGTCCATAGAATTACCAGGAATTTTTATTTTGCTGTTTTATTTTATTTTCTTGTTTTATTTTGCTATTTAAAGAAAAGTGCAGGTAACAAAAATTGGCTTTCCACCTCATTTATTTTTTAAATTGTAATTTATTATTAAATATTGTAAATACAGTAGTAGTAAAAAGAAAGACAAATTAAACTCAGACAAAAAGAAAGAATAGAAAATGCAAAAAAAAAAGAAAGAAAAAAGAAAAGAGATTTCCCTTTTCAAAAAAAAAAACTCACTGTGTTTGTTAAGACCTTTGATGTTTGTGTAAGTCTCTCACTCTGTTGTAACTTCATTGTTGTAAAACAGCTACCTGGGGATCTGTAATTGTGTATCCTGAGAGCTTACTATACTCTGATACTCCACATATTTGATGAAAGAGCTACAATTCATAAAACTCTAATAACATTTGTACGTTTAATAAGATTTGTTTAATAACATTTGTTAGTCTAAAAGAGGTCATTAAAATCCTTCTGGTTTAAGGTTTCTTTGACTTACGACCACAATTAAGCCCAACATTTATACCGCTTTATAATGCCTTGGTAAGGCCATGCTTAGAATACTGCATCCAGTTTTGGTCGCCACGATCTAAACAAGATGTTGAGAAGAGCAACAAAGATGATTAGGGGACTGGAGGCTAAAACATATGAAGAACGGTTGCAGGAATTGGGTATGTCTAGTTTGATGAAGAGAAGGACTAGGGGAGACATGATAGCAGTGTTCCAATATCTCAGGGGCTGCCACAAAGACGAGGGAGTCAAGCTATTCTCCAAAGCACCTGAAGGCAGGATGAGAAGCAAAGGATGGAAACTAATCAAGGAGAGAAGCAATTTAGAACTAAGGAGAAATTTCCTGACAGTCAGAACAATTAATCAGTGGAACAACTTGACTCCAGAAGTTGTGGATGTTTCAACACTGGAAGTTTTAAAGAAGATGTTGGATAACCATTTGTCTGAAGTGGTGTAGGGTTTCCTGCCTAAGCAGGGGGTTGGACTAGAAGACCTCCAAGGTCCCTTCCAACTCTCTTATTCTATTTCTTTTCTATTTCTATTGTTCAGTGAGACATTTGTTAAGTGCGTTTTGCCCCATTTTACAATCTTTCTTACCATGGTTATTAAGTGAATCCCTGCAGCTGATAAATTAATAACCTGGTTGTTAAGTGAATCTAGCTTCCCCATTGACTTTGTTTGTCAAAAGGTCACAAAAGGGGATCACATGACCCTGGGACACAGCGACCGTCATAAATACGAACCAAGCATTTGAATTTTGATCACGTGATCACGGGGATGCTGCAAAGATCGTAACTGTGAAAAACGGCCATAAGTCACATTTTTCAATGCTGTTGTAATTTTGAATGGTCACTAAATGAACTGTTGTAAATCGAGGACACAGATTATAGATTAATATGTTTCTCCTTCCAGTATGAAAAAAGTGTGGCATAACTTGCAACTTAGTTGTACGTTAAATATGAGATTGATCATAAAAGAATAAAATAGAATGCCTGTTTGTTTATTTTATACAGCCATCTATTATATGGCACTGACTCAGGAGATATTACAAGATTTCATGCCAACAAATCAACAATCCAAAGCACAAAATGGCTGAGGTTGCAGAAAACATAAAATAATAATAAAAACCAGGCAGCAAATCTTGTCAACTTTAAAAGATGTTGCTGTTCCCCAAAGTTGACAAGATTTGCTGCCTGGTTTTTACAGACGGTTACAGAAGACTAGCGAAGTTGGGGAGATCTCTGAGGGCATGTTATTCCACAGAGCAGCAGCTGAGGGCATGTTATTCCACTGTTGTGGCCCGTCAGCGGCCTGTGAGGATTGTAGTTGATTCCGACAACGAGGAGGTTGGTGTGGTGCTGCGCCAGCAGCCTGTGCAGCTGGCACTCGAGTCAGACAATGAGGAGGCTGGAGAAGATGTGGTGCCGGGGGGGTGGGGATTCAGCCAGGGCCTTCAGAACTTCCAGAAGCTCCTTTAAGTGAAGAGGATGAAGAGGAGGAGCCTCTTCTCAATGCACGGGCGCAAAGAGCGGCCAAAAAGCAGGAGTGGCTCCTCAGGAGGAGGTCTCCTTGAGAGTAAGGCTTGGGGCTAGTTGGCCACTTCCTTAGCCTATTTAAGGAGGAACACCGACTGAAGTAATTTGTAGGGAACAACTTTAGTTCACTCTACTTCGCGTCTGGATTCTCTGCAAAATTGCTTCTGGGCTTTCTGCCAACTCTAGTAAGACTGTGATTACCTTATCTTAGAATTCTGGTAGGCTGTTATTAATAGCCTTTGATTGATAAAGACTAAGTTTTTTGAGTAAAATAAGCTTTGTATAGAGTTTGTGTGTGCTGTGTTCTTTGGGGTCCGTAGCTGGGGCAGAACATCCACAGAGAAGTCACAGCTCCTGGTGTTGGTTACCATCAGTAAAAACCCGACAATGATATTTATGGCTAGGCTAGTTGTAATACTGTCCATCTCAGATTGTCTGTGTTTGCCCTATCACAGGGCTGTCAAACTCGATTTCATTGAGGGCCACATCAGGGTTGTGTTTGACCTTGAGGGGCCAGGAGGAATGGCCAGGGTGTGCGGAGCCAGCTTGACATCACTCATAGAGGCTCCGTTTTCGGCCGCAACAGCCTCCTGCAGCCCTCTGCCAGTGAAAATGGACCTCAGGAGAGCCGCAGGAAGAGGGCAGAGGGCTGCAGGAGGCCGTCGCAGCTGAAAACAGAGCTCAGGAGGCCCACTCATTGCCCTCCTGAGCTCTGTTTTTGCTGGCAGAGGCATCATGGGACAGTCTTTTGCTGTTTCCAGGGCGGGCGCACAGGCCAGATCTAAGCCCCCTGTGGGCCGGATCCAGCCCGCGAGCTTTGAGTTTGACACCCCTGTCCTATCGGAACTCAAGGGAAGGTGAATGCTCCAGGTCCCATCCATAGAGCAATGTTATCTAATAGGATCTCAGGAATATAATCTTCTCTCTTGCAGTGCTTGTCCTTTGGAAGAGCATCTCCCCAGAGATTCGAATGAGCCCCACCCGTCTCTCCTTCAAGCAATGACACAAGATGCTGTGTCACTGTGGTTAGGGATGGACATCTATGTCAGTCGTTCCCTCCAGGCTAACCACTGTATTTTATCTGAACAACTCTTCCATCCTTGGCTTTTACTCATGTTTGCCATCCAACTTCATCTGGAGTTGAACAGCCCGATAAATGATTTTCAAATAAATAAATATAAACTCCTTTTACCTTTCAAAGTTGTACAAGCAGAGCAGAAGAGCAGAATCTGTTTCCCTTTACTGAAGGTAGATTGATTATATACAGTCGTGGCCAAAATTGTGGAAACCTTTTGGGAAAAGTGTATTTTCCAAAACTAATAACACCACTTTTTATGGGGAGAAGTACCATAAAATTATATATCAATGGAAAGATAATTTAATCAAGAATGTAATGCGGTGACTTCTATGAAGGATTTGCTATTAGAATAGCAGTTACAGTATAAACAAGAAAAGTGAAACACGTAGAAAAAACGAGATATACAAAAATTATCACGTCAGTTAATACTTAGTTGGGTAACCTTTATCATGAATTACGGCCTTACAACGTCTTCCCATGGAGTGAACCAAGTCTTTTAGTTCTGCAGCTGTTATAATGTGAAACCAAGACTGAATGATTGCTTCTATTAACTGGGTTTTATTGCTGGGTCGCTTCTGACTAGCAAGTTTCTTTAGTCGGCTCCATAGATTTTCAATTGGGTTAAGGTTTGGGCTATTCCCAGGCCATTCCAGCAGTGGAATATGATTATCTTGAAACTCCAAAAAAAAAAAGTGGTTATTAGCCATCAAACCTCAAAAATATACTTTTCTCAAAAGGTTTCCACAATTTTGGCCACTATTGTAGTTCTGTATTGCAATAGCAGCACTGGCAGGACGGAAGAAACCACGGCTCTCGGTGACTGCTAGTGTTTCTCATTGTCCGTTATCTGTTTCTCACTGTCCGCTGTCTCCTCCATGTGCCATACTCCATAGGCCCATGATGGCAAACCTATGGCACGTGTGCCACAGGTGGCACGCGGAGCCATATCTGTGGCCATGCGAGTGTTGCCCTAGCACAGCTCCTGTGCGCGCCAGCTGAATTTTGGGCTTTCTAGGCCCACCGGAAGTCAGGAAACGGGCCATCTCTGGCCTCTGGAGGGCCTCTCGGGGTGGTGAGGAAGGCCATTTTTGCCTTCCCCAGGCTCCAAGAAAGCCTCTGGAGCCTGGGGAGGATGAAAAACGGGCCTACCGGGCCCACCGTGCCATCACATGCCAAAAGCATGGGGAGCATGTGGGGGGGGGGCTGTGTGTACATGCACAGGGGACCGGGCACATTGAATTATGGGTGTGGACACATGCCTGCGCGACCCCCTGCACTACCCCTGCTTTTGGCATGCAACGGTAAAAAGGTTAGCCATCCCTATAGCCATAGGCGGTACACCTTGAGTATCAGCTGCTGAGCATCAGTAAGGGAGGAAAGCTACTGTCTTGTGACTTTGTTTGAGCTCCCTAGACACATTGGCAACTTTGTGTGCTTGTATTAGAAGTTTCAGGTGATTAAGTGCCATCAAATCAGTGTTGATCTTAAGAGGCCACATGGATGGATTCGCTCCAGAACAGTCTGCCTTCAGCGTGGCCTTTTAGGTCTCTGAGTGATGCATTTGCTCTTGTCAATAATTAGCAGGATAATGTTGGAAGAAGCCTTGGAGGTTTTCTAGTCCAAGCAGGAAACCCTATACTTTTTCAGACAAATGGTTGTCCAATCCCTTTTTTAAAATGTCCAGCGTTGGAGCACCCACAACTTCTGGAGACAAGTCATTCTACTGATTAATTGTTCTAACTGTCAGGACAATCCTCCTTAGTTCTAGATTGGCTCTTTCCTTGATTAGTTTCCATCCGTTACCTTTTGTCTAGCCCTCAGCTGCTTTGGGGTATAATTGAGTCTATCCATCTTGTGACTGGCTGTTCTCTTCTTCCAACAGCTATGGATTTCCCAAGGGAACTGGATCTCTGCATGATGCATCTGAATCAGGGGTGTCAAACTCATTGAGGGCCTTATCAGGGTTGTGCTTGATTTCGGGGGGCCGGGATGGGCGTGGCCAGCTCAACATCACTCATATTGGGGGCACCTGTGGTGGCCCGAGTGCTCTGTCAGCAAAAATAGGCTCCTGAGCTCCGTTTTTGGCTGTGACGGCCTCCTGCAACCCTCGGCCAGGGAAAACAGAGCTCGGGAGCCCGTTTTTGCTGGCAGAGCCCCCATGGGTTGGTCTTCTGCTGTTTGCAGGGCGGCCCTGTGAG
Organism: Pantherophis guttatus; assembly: GCF_059756535.1. Lineage (NCBI taxonomy): Eukaryota > Metazoa > Chordata > Lepidosauria > Squamata > Colubridae > Pantherophis > Pantherophis guttatus. The sequence continues at coordinate 16,681,451 of NC_142069.1, read as the reverse complement.
ATCTAAGCACTTCGTGGGCGGGATCTGGCCCCTGGGCCTTGAGTTTGTCAACTTTGATCTAAATTATAATAATTAGAGCCTGGTCCTTAATGCTTCAAGACTCAATGCATTGCACTGACATTTATTCATTTTTATCCCATCTTTCTGCTCAGATGAGCATTCAAAGTGGCCATCAATAAATTAAAAAATGAAACATCCAAACTAATAGAAAGTTTGGTGAATCAGAGTAGTAGTTTCAGATTTTTTCCAAACGCCAAGCAAATAAGGACCAAACACTACTTCAATATAATGCATTGTGTAGCCTGGGAACCATGCAAGAGCGAAAGGCCTTTCTGCCAATTATGGCTTTTTATGGGATTTGCAAAGCAAGAAGGGAATTCTATCGTTTCCACATGTCCAATTTTCTATGTTCTTTTATACATTATTTTCATGAAGACAGGTTCATAAAGGATGACTTAGTGTGTGTTCTATTACCCACAAAAGCTGTGTATCTAGGAACATTAATTCTTGAGGAAAATCCACATGGAATAACAATTCCTTTTAGACTTAGCTTCCAGTGGCAGGCAGCTACATTTGGCAGATCTGGCAAAGCAGATCTTACATTAGATCTTCCTCCACAATCTGTTGTCATTCAGATGTGTTAGACTTTATCTCCCAACACATGTGGAAAATATTAGACTGGGATAGCTTGTTTTGCCACATTGCAAGGTATTTGCCTGCAAATCATTCCCAGTACACCGTGTAGGAGCCATCTTTCTTCCACTTAGTCTCATGAACTGTGAACTGAATGGGTTGTTGGGCAGATGGGATGGGAGGTAACGAAGGGGAAGGTTGCAGGCATGCCACTAAAATTTACCTTCCACTTTGCTGCAAGCCAGATATGCAAACCATGGTGCCATCCGTGGCAAGGTAGCAGTCTAACTTGCTATCCTGACGTTTCTGCCCAGGCCAGGCTGAGAAATATGAACCAGAAAGTGAGGACATAGCCAATACACTTAAATGCCCTGGCTGTCAAGCACCGGGGAAATCGGAAGATGCAGGCAATTCAAATGGGTATAAGGATTTATTGGAAGCTTAAGCTCTCTATAAGAATCTGATCTACTAACAGTCCAAGCTAATTGGTGGGAGATGAGAGTCAGTAGAATTCAGGGTGGGCTTGGACTTAGATTTCTTGTGGGCGTGAAGGGACTCGTGACTGATGATGCATTTGGCCCCTCCCTTGAACTCAGCCTGGTCATCTCCTACACCTGTGACGGCAAACATATGGCATGAAGCATCCTCTCTGTGGGCACACGAGCCATCGCCCCAGTTCAGCTCTGCTGCGCATGCACACGTGCCTCCTGCGGAGGGCTCACGCGTGTGTGGTGCATTAGGGCATGCATGCGTGGGGAGTGGGGCATGTGTTTGTGGGGGCTGTACACGCATTGCATTTTGGGGGTTCGGGCGTACCTGCTTTGGGCACTCTGTTTGGAAAAGGTTAACCATCACTATCCTACACTGTCATAGCACAGCAGAAGAACACAAGCTTACTCAAAAGAAGGTAAAGCCAACCTACTATTCTTATGTGTGGCTCTCATCTGTTGCAATCTATAGGCTGGGAGGGAGGGTCCATAGCCATGATCCAGTCTTCCCAGTTAGATACTAAAAGGATGGGAAAGACTTAACGATAGTCTATGCTCCTCCTGAGGCTGAAATCAGAAACGTCTCATTTGCAAAGGATAGGAATGAAGAAGCCGGGTATTCCCTGTTTGCGGTAGACCTCAGTTTCCTGTGCTTGTGATGCACTTTAGCTGGGTTGCTTGCTAACTATGTCTTGTAATTGGTGGGATTTGCTCAGCCGTCGTTGGAGTAATTTTATCATGTGGCATTTTAAAATGTGTAGTTGTAACTAATGAGTTATTCACCAATGAACTTGACAGGGTATCAGAAATAAGTCTGTCTACAAACCATGCTTGCCTTTGCTTCTTCAGCTAGCACAAATCTTCTTCTTCTTCTTCTTCTTCTTCTTCTTCTTCTTCTTCTTCTTCTTCTTCTTCTTCTTCTTCTTCTTCTTCTTCTTCTTCTTCTTCTCCTCCTCCTCCTCCTCTTCTTCTTCTTCTTCTTCTTCTTCTTCTTCTTCTTCTTCTTCTTCTTCTTCTTCTTCTTCTTCTTCTTCTTCTTCTTCTTCTTCTCCTCCTCCTCCTCCTCTTCTTCTTCTTCTTCTTCTTCTTCTTCTTCTTCTTCTTCTTCTTCTTCTTCTTCTTCTTCTTCTTCTTCTTCTTCTTTTCCTTCTCCTCCTCCTCCTCTTCCTCCTCCTTCGATATTTTTTTCTGTGATTCATAGGTTACTAAAAGGTGCCTTCAGCTCTCGTGGGGATGTCTGTATATGTATGCCCATGAGTGCAGCTAGTTGTCAGGGCTGAGAATCATAGTTGGGATTGAACTTTATTAAATGTTCTTTTCTCTCCCTCTGCCCAAATTCTAGATGTGTTCTGCTTGTGTCATCGTATTTCTGTAGCTACGTCAGGGTGAATAAAGTTGCTAAGTCTCTCTTAAGACAGGGGTCTCCAATCTTGGCAACTTTAAGACTTGTGGACTTCCCTTGGAGTTGAAGTCCACAAGTCTTAAAGTTGTCAAGATTGGAGACCCCTGCTCTAAGAGATTTAAAATGATTGTTCATGCAAAGTTGTAGGAACTGGCTTGGATGGGTGAGTTTTATTCCTCTCCCTCATATTCTCCTGACTCAGCCTCTTTTTGTACTATCGTCCTTTACTCTTGGAACACCCTTCTCTTTCAAACAGTAAATAAAACAGAAACCTGTGCAATAAAAATTCCAAGGGTGTTTTGTGACCTTGCTAGATTTCAAGATGAATTATAGCTCTAAATGCATTTTAAAGCCTTTTAACCAAGAGGATTGTTAAGGGGTAGGATTTTTTTTTAAAAAAAACATTGCATTGCGTTACAACACAGCTGATGCTGTAGAAAAGAAGCCATGAATAAAAATGTTCTCTGTGCTACGAGAGCCATTTGACCTTGGTTGATTGCAGATTTTAACATGGAATGTACTAGCAAGAGATCAAGGTATATTTATGTTTTGGTTTTTAATATTCTTAAATTTCACTTTGGCAATCAGAATACATGATGTAATTGATCTAGGTCACAGACCAATTTCTTCTTTATTAATGCTCTGGAAAGCCTTGGAAAAAAAAGAGTTTATAATTAATGAAGTTCTTTATTGATAAATAATAAAGAAATGTACTTTGCGTACCTCAGAAGAATATTCAGGAGGATACAAAACACAGCAGCTTAGAATTCGCTAGAAAACACTTTTTGAAATATAGAATAGAATAGAATTTTTTATTGGCCAAGTGTGATTGGACACACAAGGAATTTGTCTTGGTGCGTATGTTCTCAGTGTACATAAAAGAAAAGTTACGTTCATCAAGAATCATAAGGTACAACACTTAACGATAGTCATAAGGTACAAATAAGCAATCAGGAAACAATATCAATATAAATCATAAGGATACGAGCAACAAAGTTACAGTCATACAGTCATAAGTGGAAGGAGATGGGTGGTGGGAACGATGAGAAAATTAATAGTAGTGCAGACTTAGTAAATAGTTTGACAGGGTTGACGGAATTATATTTGTCATTAGTTTAGATTATATGGGGATAATATATCTATGCTTGGAGTATGAATTGCTTATGATCTTTAACTTTAACTGTAACTTTAAACAATGCTGTACATTGAAAACAATGTTCTAAAACTTTTAATGGAGAGACAATCAGGCAAATTTTTATGTTTTTATGTTGTCCATAAAAAGAGCTTGAGTGCCAAAAATTAACCATTCTGGAATGCTTACAAAGTGATATCAAAAGTATATCACATATAAAACATGAATCTAACGCACATTAAAAGGCCTGGCCAAATAAATATTTGAACCCCCTCTTAAACTTTAAGGAGGAGTCTTGTTTCAATTTCAGTGGCAGTATGTGCTCTGCCAAGGAAAAACTGAATTGCATTTTGATGCCAAATGCATCAATGGTAGGACCTCCATGAGGTTCTTGACCACTGGAGATGAGCTGACTTAGGCAGAAGAAAAGGCAATCCTTCCTTTTAGTCAAAAGCATTGCCTTCCGTCAGCTTCATGTTGGGATCTAAGAATAAGGAGACCAGTACTCTCCACCCCTCTGCACCAAAGCACCTTTCAATAGCCACACACCAGCAGGGTCATAACTGAGAGGGTCACATAGACAGGCTGAGGGTTGCATGTGACACAGGAGAAAGAGCACCAAGAAGAAGATCCTGGCTCGACCTCTGAGGCACCAGAACATGGAGGACACTAGATGCTCTGTTTTCAAGACTGCTTACAATATGGAATGCCTATGGAGATTCTCAGTCATCCTGGTCATGGTTGTCCCAAAGATGCTTTTTTCAAGAAGCAACTGGACTTTCTGGTTTTTCTTTGAAGACGTTTTGCTTCTCATCCAAGAAGCTTCTTCAGCTCAATATTCAGCTTAATACAACATGGAAGTTCTGAAGGCTGCTGAAAACCGTTTCCCCACACCTCAACAGAATAAGCACCAGACACCGTCATCTGCAGCTGGCCAACTGAAAGACCCAACACTCAACTGGAAAGAGAGAGTCCTGCAAGAGCACTCAATCAGACCGCCAATTGCATAGTGATTGCTGCCAAAACAGACCGGTGCAGTGGATATAATAGGGCTGAAGACTCCTAGAACCTGTTCTTCCTTGTAGCAAATGAGGCATTGGACACCACCCAACAATGGCAAATCATCCAGCAGCCAGATCCAGCCTACAGGTCAGGAGGAGCAGCATGGGAGAATCCAACTTCTCATGGCTACAATGAGAGCAAAGCTGCGGGATCTTCCTTTAATGCTCCAACTGGAAGTTAACAGGAGAACTCCCAATATCCCAATGTGGTTGATCTGCTGGGGAGGGGTTTGAGACAGTGGTGGGATTCAAATAATTTAACAACTGGTTCGCCCGGGGTCAGGTTGGCTGTCGTGGGACGCGTGGCTGAACATTCACCATGCTACAGTTGTCACCCCTTCTGGTTAATTATGCTACTTGTGAAGCATTCTCTCACAGTGATAACATTTCTGCATAACTATTTGCGATCATATCCCTGGCTTTCTTAAATTTCCTAGAAATAATAGTAGTCTTGGAAATTTCATTAAAAACTAGCAGATGGAGGAGGCACAGTAATTTAACTGAAAATAATGTACCAAAAAGTAGTAATATTTACATCCAAAGCAGTGGTGGAATTCAGTTTTTTTTTACTATTGGTTCTGTGGGCGTGGCTTGAGCGTGGTGTGGCTTAGTGGCTGTGGCTTGGTGGGTGTGGCAGGGGAAGGATACTGCAAAATCTCAATTCCGCCCCCCACTCCAGGGGAACGATACTGCAAAATCTCCATTCCTACCCCACTCTGGGGCCAGCCAGAGATGGTATTTGCTGGTTCTCTGAACTACTCAAAATTTCCGCTACCAGTTCTCTAGAATCTGTCAGAACCTGCTGGATTTCACCCCTGATCCAAAGGTCCAAAATGTGGAACAGTGGATGAAGATGCATTCCCAAGAGTTTGGAAATCGTTCAGGAATTAAACAGGACTCCAGAATCAGCTTACAGCCAAACAATATATCATTTGTTCTTGCTTTCTTAAGATTTAAATTAATTGAATTTTAAAAATTTGAAAATTTGAGTGTGACATGAAAGGAAAGGCCTTAAGTACTTTTATCCCATTGTGAATAAAAAGTTGCAAGCTTCTGAAAAGAATGATAATTGAAGCAAAAGCTAGAAATCTTGTTTTTTTTCCATAGCAGAGTTTCAATCAGATTTATCTTCACAGATTATATTTTAGAAAAGAAGAATTTTGCCTGCACAGGAGCAAATATAAATAAGAAACCTTACTACTATGGCTCTGAAATGAAATTTTGCACTACTACATTTCTGCCAGAGTGATAAAAATGATCCATAAGCGTTTCTGAACTGTCCTTGCCAGTTTGGCTTAACCCTCAAATTCCAATCAAGTCATATCACTAGTTTTGTAATGTTCTTGTGGCAATTGAAAAATGAAATTATACAGATTTTATGTTATGTAGAACAGTAAACATCATATAGAGTGCTCATCATTTGATTTAATGGCACTCTGCCTAGGGATTTCCAGAAAGTTTTACAACATATATTCCAGTAAAGGCTATTAAATATCTCAGATATCTGAAGCTATAGTGATAATTGTAATCTTATTTTTATCATTTTTGTTTTGGTAGAAAATTGTCTTAATCCCACTCTCCAACAAATTGGAAACATAGTACCCAGGGGTGGGCATCAAAAATTTTAGCAAGGGGGTTCTCTGTCCAGTTTCTGGGTGGGCCTGGCCATAGTGGGCATGGCCTAGTCGGTCTCCTGCACCATGGCTGGTGGGGGGGCGTTTTTGCCCTCACTGGGCTCCAGAGGTTTTCTTCAAGCCTCCGGGAGGGTGAAAACACTCCCCCAGGCTCCGGAGGCCCTCTGGAGGCTGGAAACGGGCCCATTTCCGGCCTTTCTGAACTTCCGGTAGGCCCGTTTTTCACCCTCCCAAGCCTCCACGTGCGCCTTGCATTTACCTGCATCCAAAACGGGCCATGTGGGGACTCCTGGGAGGGGAGGGGCGGGCGGGGCCAGCCAGGAGTGGGATTTGGGGGTTCTCCAAACTGCACAGAATCTTAGCTAGAGGTTCTCCTCAACCCCTGCAAACCCCCAGCAGCCCACCCCTGATAGTACCAGCTGTAGCTATAATTCAGATTCTAGTTCAAATAATTGTTCATAGAACTGATATCTCAAAATGATCCCAACTCCAGAATGGAACCACCTTTTGGATTTTTCATGTTAAAACACCTCCCCTCCCCCCAAATACTTCATTCGGCACGCAGTTGACAATTTGATAACATCTCTAAGATATTGATGGTTCCAGGCAACATAAATGAAAGCTGCCTTGATTTGTTGCTAAACCATAGCAAATACCAGTGTTCTGGAAAGTAAGTGAAGTATAATTCTCTCCACAATGCAGGGTCAGGAAAAAATTTGCAAGGAAAATATAATTATCGCTCCAGGAATTTGGCTTTATTAATGATCAGGGCTCTCTACCCTTCCCAGTTATGAAAACTGACTCTAGTTCTTATGACCACAAGTGGCCAAATATCCGTATTTCTCTTATAGAAAAGAAAGACCACTTCCTAGCGTCCTCGCACTGTGGCACTGATTCAGGTCTGACTCAGAAAGGAAGCAGAGGCCCTCGTTAAGTCACCTACGTCATCACTTCCTGTGCCCCCCTTAAGTTTACCTTGGCGCACAAGCAAGATCTTGACTTGAGACATTTAATCGCGTAAAGAAAGACTGGTATCAAAAAACAACACATGACTATGGTGAACTTGGTCACTTATTTTTTTTTAGCAATTTGGTTTCAGCATGCACATTTATCAGAGATAAAATCATCATCCTCAACAACATAAAATTGGCAGCGATGGCACAGTTTAAAAGACCTTATTGGCCTGAGTTGACTACATGCTTACACAATTATCCCTGGTCTGGAAAAAGATCTAAAACCACAATGGCTAAGTATAGAGGCTTCTAAAATATCTTCATATATACAGTGGCTGAATACACAAACATCGCCAGTCTCTCTTCTAGTTACAACAGCAATATTTTCCATAGGACTCATGTTGACATAGGTTTTCTCCCTGCAGTCCTGCTTATCTACAGAAATAAACTCTTGGGCCTGGATTTGTTGAATCTCACTTCACCTCTATCTGAAACCCAATATTAGCAGTGGCAAACTTGTTCTAATATGTAAAAAAGGAAAGTATTTTCCTCCCAACAGTATAAAAAGTGTCCAGTTAAACACAGCATCTATTAACGTCAAACATCCTAGGAACATATCGGTAATAAGGCATGCCCATTCAGATTTCAGATGAATTAAATCCAATAAAGTTATGGATATAGGCAAGATGATTCAAATTGTGGCTATCAAGTTAGATGTAAAATTGCAGTTAGTCAAAAGCTGTTCGATGATTTAACCATCACTTGGTCCATATATCTTATTAAAACATGATTTACTTATCATGGATGGTTAAATACAGGCTAAATTTTAAGGCTGTGCAAAGCATTCAAAACAGGGATTTGCAGAACATTTCTCCGAGTGTTAAAGAGTCAGTGTCCTTTGGAAAACTTAAACTATGAGTAACTATGATTGCCTACAATGGTGCACACACACCTCTTCTCCAATGACCAACAAAGTAGCATTAGCTATAAACATGTATTAATTTGAGGAAACATTGAAGTCTTGATATTAACTAAGCTCAGCTCCTTGCCAGTCCCAGTTTTGTATCCTCTGTAATTGCTTCCATGTGAAATAAATGTGATGTTGTTTGAAGCTGAATGAGAAAATATTTATGTTTGCAATACAAAATATCTGTAATGAAAATCTGATTGGATCTATGGAATCAAGTACCTAATCAAGTAAATGGCACACATAGTATACTCAAGTTGTATTAATGGAGTGGTTTGCACGGGAAAAAAAAAAACTAGAACAAACCAAAATCCAAGCCTTTTACAACTTAAATGTTAGATTAGATCCATAAGAAATCTATTTTTGGAATGCTTAATGGTTTTTATAGGTAGAACCATATAAAAAATATAGATAGAACCAAAATATAGGTAGAATTCTATACTACATTAAGGAGAGAGGTAAGTAGTTCAAGGTAATTTGACTGGGTCTTGTCCTACCAAAAGTTTAGATTTCTGGATAAATCTTGAAGACCATAATTAGTCAGCATCTTTATCTGGAGCCAGTTCTAGATTTCTATTGCCCTTGCAGATGTCATGCTGATCAGGTGTAGCTTGAATGTATCATATACTGTATACTGTATATCTTTTGTGCAATAGTTGGCTAACTTCTTCTAAGACCTCTAGTTACAAACATACTACCCAAGTGTCAGCAAAGGAGCTCTTTGTTTAAAGTGTCTCAGAGCTTGAAGGAGGTGTGTAGCTTTTACACTCCACACTAACCTTGAGAATAGCATGTTGGCATATCTGCAGTTCCTATATTTTGGGAGGGGTACTCTAAATACAAGCCTAGGTTATGTGCCCCAAGGAGGAACACCTGTAATTGTGAGTTTTCCCACAGATGGAACTAGTATTTGGATTCTATCCCCCCTCTGTGCTATTATGGTGCTTCCCTCAGGAATGTCTGTTATGGCCATAAGTTATAAAAACTGGCACAAAGTCAGGACAAGAAAAATGAAGCTTTCTCCCTTCTTGTAAAGCCAAAACCTGTATGTGTTTTTCCTGTTAATAGGGATCTGGAAACATTTTGTACTCGGTTCTCAGAAAGGCACCAACCTATTATGTACGGAACCCACACAAGGCCATGGAACAAATAACAATATAACAAACAACGATGAATTGGGTAGCTTGGATTATTTTGACTTATTTCTATATTAGTAATAATCAGAGCAATTAATATGAGCATATTGATATTTGCATTAAGATTTTTGCATTGCTCTTTTTCCCCCCCATCATTGCAACAGATCTGATTACAGGTAAAAATCACTTTTAGCAATATTTCTAGTGATCCTTGATGATAAATCAAAAAGTTAGTGTCACCTGCGCCCTACATTAAATCCTCCTTCCTTTTCGTGTTTTTAGTTCTGCCTGAGGATGTTGAAAATCAGAAAAGTCTTTATAGATGAGATTGAATAAAATCTGCTGAAAGCTGAAAATCCAGAGAAGAAGCTGAATTAGATTTTGAAGAGGCAGGCGTACGCTTTGTTGCAAAGCTGTCTTATGACAAGTAAGCCCTAAATGATACATGAAAAATCAGAGAGAGAAATATGCAAAATGCCAGAAATCCTTTAGTGAGGGTTAAAAATTCTGTGCTTGTTGATGAAGACTTTGGATTTCAAGGGGAAAAGAAATGTGTTATTTTTAACATGTCTTCAGCTTCTTGTGTTTCTTCAAGTCGCAGGAATGCTGCCTTGGGGATCTTGAGACCTGAGAGAGGTTGCATATTACCTGCATTACAACTTCTGGGCCTGTTTACCTAAAACTTTTATATCCTGTCTTTCCATGATGATAGGCAAAGGTTAAGCACATACATGTACAAAATTCAACCTGATACAATGAGAGTACAGCAGCTGCCATCTTGCCCCTGAGGTAAATAAAATACAGGTAGTCCTCAACTTATGACCACAATTGAGCCCAAAATTTCTGTTGTGTTTATTGACTTTATTGAGTTTCGCCTCATTTTACACAGCGGTGGGTTTCACATAATTTTACCACCAGTTCGCCACACATTGAAAATGTTCACACGCGCCTTCTGCGCATGTTTTGCTCGCACGCGGAAAACATAGCTAAATAGGACGGCATAGCGCCAGGGCAGCACCCGCAGGTCGTCACTACCAAACCTGTCCGAACCGGCTGAATACCACCTCTGATTTTACGACTTTTCTTGCCACAGTGTTAAGCAAATCGTGGCAATTGTTAAGTTAGTAACACAGTTGTTAAACAAATCTGATTTCCCCTTCGACTTTGCTTGTCAGAAGGTCGCAAAAGGTGATCACATGACCCCAGGACACTGCAACCGTCATAAATAGGAGTCAGTTGCCAAGAGTCTGAATTTTGATCATGTGACCCTGGGGCGGTGCTGCAATGGTCATAAGTTTGAAAAACAGTGCTAAGTGACTTTTTTTTCAGTGATGTTGCAACTTTGAAAGGTCACTAAATGAACACTTGTAAGTCGAGGACTTACATCATAGGATTTATACCTATAATTTTCCTTAACTGGGGGGGGGAGGGGATATGATTCAAGATGGTGTTGATCTACAATTTGCAAGACCTGCCCTCTGAAAGGAGCATTCCTCCAGAAATTCAAATGCTTTCTACCCTACTTGCCTTTGTCTAAAATGAAATGAAAGCATCTTGGGTTACAAGGTTTCTTGTATCACTTTAGGTTGAGAGTGATATGGGATGCTATCCTACAATTATTTCCTCAGGGTGACTCAGTTCTTTTCTTAGATAATAGTTTTCTTCCTTTGTCATCTTGTGAAGCCAACCAGAGTCTTTTTTCAAGATGGGCAGCCTAGAAATTTAAAAAACAAACAAACAAACAAACAAACAAACAAACTTACTTCCAGGCTTGCTGGGCAGCAGCTGAGGATTTGAAGAGCTGTAGTGCCAGTGGTCTTGAGGCACATTAGATTGGAGAGAAGTTCCTTAAAGAGAGGGATCAAATATGCTGAAATGATTTTCATATGTAGAACTACAGGACTTCAACAAGCTGATCAGTGTAAAATGCCCAAAGCGGTACAGTTAGGAAGGGGCCGTGCAAAAATCTTGACTTTCAAAATCATCTCTAAATTAGAGAGCTGTCAGCCATATCAGATAGTTTAGACTAAGAAACAGACACTGTGTAGAGCTAAGGCTATTTTTAATAGAGCACCAATAGTGACAGAATCTTATCAAGTTGAATGGGCTTCTCTTCTTCCCTAGTTTATCTGTATGAGAATTTGGAGGGGGAGCTGTTAGAGGTGTTTTCATGAACCAATTTATAGGGCTGGGTTCAAGCCTCATTTATCTGAGTGTTGGCTTGTTAATGTATCTTTCCTCTGTCCTTCAAGGATATTTTCTACATTCACTACAAGATTCTGGCTTGTATTCAATAATGTAAGCATTTTGGAGGTAAAATTGAGATTATTATTTTTTTTTGCCATTTTAACATACTAGCTCAAATGTACCAAAATTGACCAATGAGACCAAGAAAAGTGCTGCATGTGACAGTTAGTATAAACTAAAGCCATAACCTAGCCGACTTCTTTCCTTTTGTTATTAAAAACAATCAATGGAAAAATGCATATAAGATTGAAGCAAAAAAAAAAAAAAAAGGAAGTCAAGAAACATGGTATAATTCTCTAAGCAGGGGTCAGCAACCTGCGGCTCTGGAGCCGCATGTGGCTCTTTCACCCCTCTGCTACAGCTCCGTCACTTAAAATATGCATCACAACCACCAATTTGTGACACCCGCCGGCACACAATTTATTGAGCTTTTCAACCCCAGGTAAGCCTACTATGGATAAATCCAAGAAAAGAAAAAAGTTTCAGAAGAAAACAGAACATTTAATTCAACTACATATACTAGTTTTGTGGCCGCTCAAGAAATAGTCAGGCACAGGAAGGGTTTTGTGGCTCCCGGTGTTTTCTTTTCTGTGGGAAACGGGTCCAAATGGCTCTTTGAGTGTTTAAGGTTGCAGACTCCTTCTCTAATGTAAAAAGATAATTGCTACAAATGTAGTTAGAAAGCAAGGAATACTTACGCTGAAAAAAGATAGAGAAACTACAGAGAGATTTTGATGGAAATCGAAGTGTTTTATACGTGGGTGGGAAAAAAACAACTTGCAGCAGAGTGAATGGGATTAAAAGTGAAAGTGATGAAAATTTAGGACAAAACTGAAGTGACCAAAATGCCAGAAAGTGTATTTAAGACATATATTTTTAAATCATTTTAATATGTTTGAAATGAATGCTATAAATAGCACTCACACAAAAAAAATGATGGAAAAGAACTCATACATGGTGGGAAAATGTTGAAAAAATGTAGAACTGCATGTAGAATTGATAAATGTGGCTTGTTTATGGAGTGTTCATGCTTGTTTAATTTGTGTGTGATGATTGATCCATGTATAATAATTGAAACAGTGCTGTTATTGTTCCTTTATAAAAAGGAGAAGTTTACAATACTGAATGCAAAAATTACACTTGATTAATTTATTAATTAGATAAAAGTCTGATTGAATGCAGGTAAAAGATTACAAGCAAGTAAGATTTAGGAAGCATTGGGTGGCGGATGTGCTTACCAGATCAGCAGGCTAATGAGAAATTTATAAAGATGAGGAGAATTTAATGCATGTTTGTTGATATAAAAAAAACATATGATAAAGTGAGTAGTTTGCATTGTGCAATTTTTCTGTGACTGTTGGGTTGAAGCTTGTTTTTTGAATGGGATAAGAATGATACATAAAGGAAGTGAAGCATGCCTGAGAATAATTGGCATCCTTAGCTAACAATTCAACATTGAGCAAGAATTTATGACGTCCCCTTGGTTTATTAATATGTTTGTGGATGAATATGTAAGGAAGGCAATATTACTTTTTAATGCAGATGATGCTATGCTATTAGTTGAGAATCTTAGTGATTTGCAACAAATAGACTGTAGAATTTAACAAGGAGTAAGTATCGGAAAAGAATGTATTGAAAATCATTCTCCTTGTGTTTGACAAGAAAATGGTGTGAATGACAATTATTCATCAATGTAAAGAAAAACTAGAATAGGCAGGTGAATTTGTGTAGCTTGATAAAAAGTTTAATAAAGGAAGGAAATGAAGAAATTTTGATGTATGAAGATGTATGAAGTCTGTAGTGAAGTATTCATGATTCTCCCAATTTATTAGGTAGAAGTTCAGTATGTCAGCAGGAACATCAAAGTAAATGGGACATCTTAAGAACAAACAAGACATAGGATCAAGAATAAATGGGTGATGTATGAGCATGGATTCATTACAAAAGTGAGTGACTAGTACAGAAAGTAGTATTTTGAAGAGGTTTGGTAATAAGGAGAGAATGAATGACTAAATTGCAAACTACATGAAGAAAGAATGAACGTATTAAGAGGAAGGAAATTACTGAGAAGATAGTGGTTGTATAGAATTGATGATCCAGGAAATTTAAAGAATAAGTAATTAGTCTGTCAACATAGGGGAAGCAAGGATGGCTTGCAAGGGCAGGAAAGATATACGGATACTGTTGTTGCAACTCAGTTTAGTTATATTTCCCACTATATATTGATCCTTTTCCGTATATTATTGCATAATATTGCTTAACGCCAAAATAATTTTATCTCAAAATATGTCAATATCAGAGGTGGTATTCTGCAGGTTCTGACCAGTTCTGGAGAACCAGTAGTGGAAATTTTGAGTAGTTCGGAGAACCGGTAAATACCACTTCTGACTGGCCCCGCCCCCATCTATTCTCTGCCTCCCGAGTACAGGAGGAAATGGGGATTTTGCAGTAACCTTCCCCTGGAGTGGGGTGGGAATGGAGATTTTATAGTATCCTTCCCCTGCCACGCCCAACAAGCCACACCCAACAAGCCATGCCCACAGAACCGGTAGTAAAAATTTTTGAATTCCACCACTGGTCAATATGTAATTTTATCCATATATTCTTTACATCAGTGTACAAATAGATCTTGACTTGTGACTGGTTAAAGTTACAGTGGGCTCCCAAAAAGGATTTATGGCCCAGTTTCAAAGTTCTGACTTGTGTCCCAGTGGTGGGCTGCTCCCGGTTCGCGCCGGTTCACAAGAACCAGTAGTAAAAATTTGTAGTAGTTCGGAGAACCGGTAATAACCTTGGCTGGCCATGCCCCCGAACCGGTCCCTGGCCCGGTCGCTGCTTGCTTACCCTGCCCACCTCATCAGAGGCTTTTTTTTTTACTTTTAAAAGCATTTTTTCTACCACCTCTTCGGCAGAAAAAATGCTTTTAAAAGTAAAAAAAAAAAAAGCCTCTGATGTTCGCGCAGCTCAGCTGGGATCGTCAGAGGCTTGTAAAAGCATTTTTTTCTGCAACCTCTTCAGCCGAGGAGGTTGTAGGAAAAAAAATGTCTTTAAAAGCCTCTGGCGATCCCAGCTGAGTTGCCTGATCGTCAGAGGCTTCTAAAAGCATTTTTTTCTGCAACCTCTTAAGGTTGTAGAAAAAATGATTTTAAAAGTAAAAAAAAAAAAAGTTGGCCACGCCCACCCAGTCACATTACCCCCCCCCATCAAGCCATGCCCACAAAATAAGCCACGCCAACAGAACCCATAGTAAAAAAATTTAGAACCCACCCCTGGTGTGTCCCCCCACCTAGTCACATGACTGCATTTGGGCACTTGGCAACCAGCCTGCATTTACAGTTGTTTTCAGAATTGCACGATCACATGGCTGTGATTTATGGAGGAAACCAGCATTTACTTTTGATTTCTGACAAAAAACCTATAGCAGGAGTGTGAAACGCGCGGCTGCAGGCCGGATGCGTCACGCACTGGCCACCCCCACCCCCGTTTTAGCAAAGGAGGAAAAAGTTGCAATACGTCACGTGACGACAACATGTCGCGAGTTTGACACCCCTGGTCTATAGTGAACAATGGGTTCGTTTAATGTCCACAGCATTGGCTTAACAACTGTTGCAAAAAAAAGGTCATAAAAGCAGATTCGGTCACACGATGACCTACTGTAAAGGCATTACAACTTAAGCCAGGCTCAATTATGTTTGTAAGTTAAGGAGTACTTGTTCATGTAATTGTTCCTATTCAGATGATAAAGGGCTGTTATTACTTCCATTAGACAGTACAAGGGTAACTGGCTAAGAAAGCAATATCAGGGTTTGAAAAAGCAGTGAACTTAATATCAATTTGATTAACGTCGTTTGTCTCGCTTGCAATCTCAGCCTTGAACCAGATAAGTTCCCGAACCATTTTTCTGCACCTGATTACTTTTTCTCCCTGCCCAAAACAGTTTTACCTGTGAAATGTTGATATCCCAGGATGCTGGCCAAGGCAAAGGAACAGATCGCTTACAAATCTGGCAGCTGTCTTTTCAGCTAGTATCCTATTCAAACTGGAGTTTATGATTTCTATTCTTCTGTTTAAAGAGAAGTGAAATAATTACTAGGACACTTGATTCTTCAGCTGCAGCTGTGGAAGGTTCTTGCTGAATCTATCCAAAGCGGCATCGAACAGAACATAAAGAGAGACAGAAAATGAGGGGATAAATGCTAAGCGCCTCCAATTCTCTCCAACTAATCCCTTAAAATAATTGCAGCCCCAAACTTCTGGTCTCCAGCAAATTTTCCACTTGATTAGAGGCTTTTGTGAGACTGGCAAAAGACACCCACAGACTTTCACATTGTGGTGTTCCCTGAAATTTCCAGCTGGGATTCTTTCCCTTCAAAACAGGATTTTAGTAAAACCATTATAATGGGCTTAGCCACAGAAAAGCATCTCAGCTGAGAGACAGGGTTAGATTAGCATCAGCAGCCTTGATTTTGGCATATATCTGTGCATCTATCACATTACTCTGTTGCAAGTCATCCTTGTTTCCATCATTCATGCACTGTACCAGACACTTTTATATTAGGACCACATTCATTAAGCATCCATTAATTCTTGACCTTTTTATCTTTTTTTGAACGCCAGATGCTTCTTAAGGCCCCCGTTCCTGCTGAATTCAACTTACTTTTAGGTTTACTTACTTGACGTGTCCAGATCTCACTTCATAAAACAACGTAGGCAGAAGCTCTTATACACAGCTGGTTTTGTTCCTTTCCACAAACTAATTCCTCACAACAGACCACATACGGTGCTACCCATTACCTTTTTAACCAGTGTTTATATATCTTAAAATGTCTCCATCTATTTTGCCATTTTAAGTAAACATTCTACCAAGGAACACGCAATTCATTTATTTGCTCTGGGTTTTTTTCCCCCTCATTGATGCTTAATTTACAATTGTTCCCTCCATTTTCCTTTCAAAAACAACTACCACAGTCCCCGTATTTAGTAAAAATTCAACTGAGGTACACAAATTCACCTACTTGTTTCAATTTTTGGCACTGTAGGTGAGTGGTTACACGTGTGATTAGTTGCACAAATATTAACACATAGATGCTCCTTGGAAGGGTTGTTAGGCTTCAAGACGTAGTTGGCAATTTCTAGTAAAATAATTAATTAAGTCATTCAATTGAAGTCATCACCTTCTGGACTTCCTTTTCCTATCCTAAATGGGATAACTCAAATAGCAATAGCACTTAGACTTACATACTGATTCACAGTGTTTTAGAGCCCTCTCTAAGCGGTTTACAGAATCAGCATATTGCCTCCAGCAATCTGGGTCCTCATTTTACGGACCACGGAAGGATGGAAGGCTGAGTCAACCTTGAGTCGGTGAGAATCGAACTGGAGTGAGCAGTGAGTTAGCCCTGCAGTACTGCATTCTAACCATTGCGCCACCAGGGCTCTAAATAGCACTCACATGTATACTTTGCTGGCAGTTTGAGCATTTAGCCAAATCACAGAGAGAAAACTTGATAGTTTAGTTTAAACCATCCACCGAATCTCCACTGGAAACACTGGAATGCTCTTTCAGCACATTCACAGGGAGCTGTCAGAAGCTTCTGAAACTCAAGAGTGTAGAGCACGCTGCAAAGATCACACTTAGAGGGATTTCTTTGCATTGTGTGGCTTTTTAAATATAATTATTATCATGTTTTGCATGGGATCCAGACAACCATTTTAAGGCAGTTTTTCCTAATAGTCTTTCCCAAATTAAAATTCTTCAGATGAGTTGAGAATGCAGCTTCCATATTTCCTAGTCAACATAATCCTCTGGAGGATGACAAGCCAATCAGTGGTGGGTTTCAAAATTTTTTACTACTGGTTTTGTGGGTGTGGCTTGGTGGGCATGGCTTGGTGGGCGTGGCAGGAGTGCACACACACCCATAATGCAATGCGCACGTGACCCCCCCCATGGGCCCACACACATGCACACGTAACCTCCGCGTGTACCACCCCGCACATGTGTGAGTGACCCCATGTACACCCTACCCCTATGCATGTGCACACAACTCCCATGTGGTTCCCCCTGTGCATGTGTGCACATGACCCCCCCACACATGCAGCCTGCCCCCCCCGCACATGCGTGCAGTCTCCTGCAACAGAGACCCAAAAACCAACTGGCTGGTGGGAGGCATGCACGCATGCGCAGCGGAGCCGAGCTGGGGCGACGGCTTGCGTGCCCACAGAGTGCCATAGGTTCCCCATCACGGGAATAAGTGGTATGTGGCTCAACAGCAGTAACTGGGAGAGGGATTCAGGAGTCCCAGTGGACAACCACTTAAATATGAGCCAGCACTGTGCTGCAGTTGTCAAAAAAGCCAATGCATCCCTAGGCTGCATCAAGAGAGGGAGAGTATCAAGATCACCTGAAGTGTTAATACTGCTTTCTACTGCTTTGGTAAGACCACATTTGGAATACTGCATCCAGTTTTGGTCCCCACCATACAGAAAAGATGCTGGGATTCTAGAAAGACTGCAGAGAAGAGCAACAAAGATTATTAGGGGGCTGGAGGCTAAAACAGTGGTGAAATGTAAAATTTGTTACTACTGGTTCTGTGGGCATGACTTTGGGGGGGGGAAGGTAATATGACTGAGTGGGTGTGGCCAACTTTTTTTTTTTTACTTTTAAAACCATTTTTTCTGCAACCTCTTCAGCTGAAAAAATGCTTTTAAAGCCTCTGACGATCCTAGCTGACTTAGCAGAGGTTTTTTTTTTTTTTTTTAAGCCTCTGACGATCCCAGCTGACTTGCCTGATCGGCAGAAGCTTTTTTTCCTTTTAAAAACATTTTTTCTATAACCTCTTCGGCTGAAGAGGTTGTAGAAAAAATGCTTTAAAAATTTTTTTAAAAAAAGCCTCTGATGATTGCACGGCTCAGCTGGGCAATGGGGGGGGGAGCAGGGATTTTTGCTACCGGTTCTCTGAACCACCCGCCTTCATCGCTACCGGATTGAGCGATCCGGTCCGAACCAGGAGCATTTCACCCCTGGGCTAAAACATATATTGAATGTTTGTAGGAACTGGATATGTCTAGTCTAACAAAGAGAAAGACCAGGGATGACATGATAGCAGTCTTCATATATTTGAGGGGCTGTCACAGAGAAGACGGGGATCAACCTATTCTACAAAGCACCTGAGGGCCGGACAAGAAGTAACAGATGGAAATTTATGAAGGCGAGATCCAACCTAGAACTAAGAACAAATTTCCTGACAATGAGAACAATTAATCAGTGGAATGGCTTGTCTCCAGAAGTCGTGGGTGCTTCATCACTGGAGGTTTTCAAGAAGAGACTGGACAGCCATGTGTCTGGAGTGGAATATAGCCTCCTGCCTGAACAGCAGTTTGGACTAGCAGACCTCTGTCCTTCCAACCCTAAGTAATTTTATATTGTGGGATAATTTGTTTTGCTGTGATTCTATCTATCTATTGCAACAGTTCCATAGTTGCATGCAGTGGCTCCTTTCTTAAGCTATATACTGTGTTGCTGGTGAATGAGGGATAGGAAATACGTATTTTTAGATTTTTACAGCTGTTTAGAATACAGCTGTAGACATTCAGAACAACTCAGAAACTCTCCGGAGGTTTCCTTTCATTCTGAGCCTTTCGAGATATAGTTCTATGCTAGGCTTGTGAGTGGAAGAAACTAAATTCGATTTAAAATTCAGCTACTACCAGGAAAACATCTACAGTGCAGTTAGTTCCAGCAGTGAAGTGTTGTTGAGAAGCCACAGTATTGGCTTTAAAAATAACATTTGAACATATTTTACATTATAGGAACAAAAGATTAATCTGCCAGATGTTTCGCTGCAGTGTGTGCATTTATTCATGTTGGTCCATAAACATTTGGGTTCTACTGAGCATATTAAACCTGAATGGGCCATACAAGGCTCTGTAGTATTAAGAAAACCAGCTTGTTGGGAATAGATTTAATGCCTGAAATCCCCAAAGAAAGTTTTTATTTTTTTTTAAAAGATAGGAAACTTATCACAGACTGATAGTACGGATAAGGTTATTTTCATTCGTTGCAGGAAATAAAAAAGTATTCCGTCTGAATGCCCGAGAATCTACATTCTTGTTTTTGGGGAAAAAGCAATTTGCAATGCTTTTGTCCCTGATTATAATGACTTCTGGCACAGGCTGAGGCTGAGAGAGCCAGGAGTTTTTTTTTTTCAGCACTTAATCTCTTGCAGGTGTGGTTTACAGACAATATGGAAGGATAACATGCAATCTTGGGAGTTATGAAGGTGATTTGGATTCTCTTACAGGCACTGCTGGAAACTTCCATGTTGATCATAAGCATGCCCCACAGATTGGGATGCTGCTATCATTCTGCTAATGCAGAGGTCTTCAAACTTGGCAGCTTTAAGACTTGTGGACTTCAACTCCCAGAATTCTCCAGCCAGCTATGCTGGCTGGAGAATTCTAGGAGTTGAAGTCCACAAGTCTTAAAGCTGCCAAGTTTGAAGACCTCTGTGCTAATGTCTTAAAAGGCTATCAGGAAAAGAGTAGGTGAATATTGCATTGCTAAAGGCTGTTTTATTCTACCTCAAGCCAATCAATGGAATAAGACGGAGAGCACCAAGAACAATCTAATTCATAGGGCTATGCTTAGGACTTTGGATCAGAAGAGGTTGTGCATATAGTCCCAGTCAGTGACTCCTTAAGTTTCTCAGTCCCAGCAACTATGTGGACTTCAACATCCAAAATTCTGGCAGTTGAAATACAGATAGCTTAAAAGTTGCCGAAACTGAGAAATACTGTCTTAAACCAAGCATGGCTTCTCATGGGATCTGTCATCACCAATGCACAAGGCTTAAGAGTCTGAATCTGAAGACGTTTCTCCAGTTGAACCCGTGGAATGCTGTCTTTTGGAGCCACAAAGCCAAGAGTTACATGGGGCTGATCAAAACAGCTGATCACCTGGACACTTGGAGCAATCAGATGAAGATGGCATAAGGCCTCCCAGTCCCTGAACCCAACAAGTAAGAGAAGAATGCAGAGCAGAGACATTCTGTGAGACTTTTTGTCAAGCAAGGGAATAAATCCCAAGTTAGTGACACTGGCTGCAGTCTGATTTAAGACGCAAGCATAATTGAGGTTCCTTTTACTGGAAACAACTTTCTGATATTTAGCTCTTCTGTGATATTCCTGTTTGAATCCTGTTTGTGTAAGAAGCCTTTAATCTCTGGACTGGCTCTCACAACCTTGGAATGATTTTGGACTATTCCTCTGTGTGTTCTTGTTAACATCAAATCATTCGGGCAAGTGTCTGAGACTCTACTTTGTTTACATGCTTTGACTGTTATCATCTTTTGACTTTGAATGAACTGTGAATTAACATAGCAACCTGTGTGTACAGGTAGTTGAAACTAGAAGTAGGACAGGATCTTACCAGAACAGCAGGGGACAGCTGCATAACCCTGAGAAAAAGAATCAGGTCTGTTGCAGAGTTGAAGACTGCTGCTCTTAATCACCTTTGGCCTTTGAGCCAAAAGTACTGCATAGTCCTTAGTGGTTCACATACTGCTCAAAAACATTGTTCACCTAATCAAAATTTAACAATTGCACAATATACTGCACTATCAAAACCAAACAGACAATTTGATGTCTTACATGATATATCACATTACGTCTGTATGTTTAACAACTTTTTTTAAGGAAATCATAACACGCTAACATTAACTGTATTTACAGGTGATAATGGTGGGATTCACTCAGTGCAGCAAACCTAAAACTGACCACATTTGGCTTAATACAATGTGTCACAGTGTGAGGTAATAGCCATCTCAAGGCTGTTGAACATTTTTATCAGTCAATATAAAAACAGATGTTCTTTATGGTTAAGGGAGGCAGAAGCTGTTTAGAATAAATAGAGAGGATCTCATAAGTGAAGGAATTCAATCTCAAACTACTCTGAATTTTATTGGAACAAATTATTTTAATCCCATTTATGAATCTGGAGGTACAATTTTATGGAGAAAAACTGTCAGGAGTCTCCAAAGTGATCGGTATCAAACCCCAAGGGATAATGGGACTATCCAAGAGGTCATTAGGGTTCATCAGTCAGCCAGATGTTCGGATTGGATTGTCAAGGACCAGGGATAGGCAGATGTTGATGCTTGAGGATATTAAAGGTATTGTCACATGGTATTAAAGGTATCATCACAGGATGTAAACTGTTCTGAGTTGTTGTGTTCTGCCAGCAGCCCACGGAGCTAGCAGCGGAGTTGGACAGTGAGGAGGCTGGGGAGGACCATGGGCCAGTCCTGGAGTCTGGGGAAGGCCCAGACGAGGGCTCTGTGTCGGAGGCAGAGATGGGGCCAGGCCCATCTGGGAGTGATGTGTGGACTCTGGAGCCTCCAGAGTTGGACATCAGAGAGGCAGAGGAACAGGAGGAGCCTGTTCTTAGTGCACACATGCGCAGAGCTGCCAGAAGACAAGAGCAGCTAAAGCAAAAAGGACGACTGAGGAGTAAGGCCAGGAGATGATTGGCCCCTCCCATAAGGCTTAAAAGGGCAGCACAGGCTCTTGGGCTCTTTGTAGGAAAGCAATGTTGCTAAATCTGTTTTCCAGTCGGTATCTCTTGTTTCTGAACTTCGTGGGGCTTTGCCAAGAAAGGCCTTTGGCAGGGTGACAAAGAAGATAAAGGTTTGTGATAAGCCCGAAGGACTTCTTCTGAAGGACTTGTTTTGGAATTAATTTGGATTAAGATGGGAATGAAGTAATTCTTAGCTGTTATAATAAAATAGTTTTGTTTGAGAATAATTGTGTCCTGTAATGACTAAGTGAGCCGAGATTACAACATGAGTAAGGCTGCCTTTTGCAATTGACTCATGGTGATCAGTGTTGAGGATGTTCAAGTGGTGCTCCAATTGGATTGTACACCTATTACTATTAGTACTACCTTTGCTTATTGTTATTATTTGTAGTACTGTAGTAATATTTATTAAGTTATTTTCATATAACGTTTGGGTGTTGATGAACAATCTAATATTTCGTGAAGGAGTTGAAAAGCTGAAGAATTTGGGGACCCCTGATCTATGTGATCATTAAAAGTCAGCTTGATGGCACATAATCAAGTCAATTAACAGAAGGCTGTAATGCAGCCAGATCTGACTCTATTATTCAGAATAGCAAGAACAAAAGTGAATTACGAGCTGTGGTGATGCAGTAGTTGGAATGCAGTACTGTGGGCTAATTCTGCTGACTTCCGAACTTCCAGTAGTTTAGCAGTTCAATTATTACTGGCTCAAGGTTGATTCAGCCTTGCATCCTTCCGAGGTCAGTAAAATGAGGACCCAGATTGTTGAGAGGCAATATGCTGGGAAGCAGCTTAGAAACAGCTGTAAAGCACTGTGAAGCAGCATTTAAATCTAAGTGCAAGTAGGTCATAAGTCACTTTTTTCAACACTGTTGTAACTTCGAAAAGTCACTAAGTGAATGGTCATAAGTCAAGGACTACTTGTAAACAGTTATAATTCTATATATAGTTATCTAATGCAAATGATATATAGTCATTTCTGATATACTTATATAATTATCATGGTTCTTTTTTAATCTACTGTACTTTATATAAATAAATCCCATATTTCATTATATGACTGGCTAGGGAATTCTGTGATTTAAGTCCACACATTTCAAAGTTGCCAAGATTAAGAAACGCTACTTTAGTATGTTCACTTCCCTGAAATTCTATTGCCATCTCTTCATCTAGATCTTCTTCCCTGATTCCTGGATAATTTCATTTTTTCCCCTTTTTGCTTTCTTTTTACTGTATATAATTGTTATTGCTTTTATGTTTTAATGGTGTATTTTATGCTTTGCAAAAGTATCTTAAAGGAGGTTACAAAAGATGTGATATTATTTTAGAATCTGAATCACTTTATGAAGGTTAATAGAGAGCAATTAGGGTACGTAGGTAACAATGCTTCATCAAATAGAATTCAGAAAAAATTAAGCCCTGATCAGAATAACTGGACTTTTTAAGGTATTCTGGATATCATTTCAATTTCTTCCCTCAAGACTAGGGGTGTCAAACTCAATTTCATTGAGGGCCGCATCAGGGTTGTGTTTGACCTCGGAGGGCCGGGGTAGGCGCAGCCAGGGTGGGCATGGCCAGCTCAAGGTCCCTCGTGTTGGGGGCGCCTGTGGTGGTCCGAGTGCTCTGCCAGCGAAAACAGGCTCCTGAACTCCGTTTTCACCTGCGATGGCCTCCTGTAACTCTCCACCAGCGCAAATGGAGCTTGGGAGGGCCACCCGTGGCCTTTGCGAGCTCCGTTTTTGCTGGCAGAGGCATTGTAAGCCGGTCCTTTGCTGTTTCCAGGGTGGCCCCGCAGGCCAGATCTTAAGCACCCCGTAGGCCTTGAGTTTGACACCTCTGCTCAAGACGATGCTATAGGGCACAGGTGTCAAACTTGCGGCGTCACGTTGCCATCACGTGATGTATCGCAATGTTTTTCCCCTTCATGGAGCTGGGGGTGGGCATGGCCTGCGTGTGACACATCTGGCCTGGGGGACACCAGTTTGACACCCCTACTACAGGGCATTGCACACCAAAACAACTAGATAGAAGGACAATTTCCCCCCCATGCCATTACTCTGCTAATTCCCACAACACTGTCAAATTACATAATAGGGCTGTATTACTATTATTCTTCTCATCTTTTCTATTACCTATTTCATTATTTTCTTATGACTATAACTTGGTTGCTTGTATCTTATATTGTTTTATTTAGTATCCTAATATTATTTATTTTGATTGCTTATTTAGTATCCTATGCAGCGGTGAAATGCACTTACCTTTGCTACCGGTTCGGAAATGTGAACATGTGAGCCTTCTACACATGTGCAGAGGGTCAAAAACGGGACGTAATGACAACCTGGCAGGTGGGAAGAACCTCCTGCCACCAGCCCTACCGGCTTGCGTGAGCAGGATAGATCTGACCGGACGTCACTGCTGATCCTATGACTATCACTAAGTGTTGTATCTTATGATTTATGATTATGATCATGATTTATCATTTGTTGCCTGTATGTACACTGAGAGCACCGGAGACAAATTCCTTGTGTGTCCAATGACACTTGACCAATAAAGAATTCTGTTCTGTTCTGTTCTGTTCTGTTCTGTTCTGTTCTGTTCTGTTCTATTCTATTCTATTCTATTCTATTCTATTCTATTCTATTCTATTCTATTCTATTCTATTCTATTCTATTCTATTCTGACAATTGCTTCTAAAGACTTAAAATTAGAACTGAAAATAAAGATGCTTGATATGGTTTGGGCTTAATACCATATTTCATTATTACAATATGCAAACTTAGTAGAGGAATCCCCAGATTTTTCAGTACCTACCTTTCTGACTTTTCAGAAATATCATGCCCACACCCCCTTCAAAAAAAGTCTGTTAAATCTGGCTATCATTTGATGCATATATATGTCTAGCTTTCTCTACTCCACTCTTCCCAGCCTAGGGTTACCAGACATATGGCAAAAGGACATGTCCTCCTTTCTGTACTCATGGCCTCCATCCAGCTGGCACAGCTTTAAAATCAAATAGTGTCTGGCTTTTTCAGCGTCTTGGGGACTTGGGGGGAAGGGTTTCACAACAGTAGTCATTCCAACTTTTGTGTATCCTGACCTTGTAAATTGCTCCTTTCTTTTCCCTCCTCTGTAGATGGACTCAACAGCCTAGATTTATGTTATGTAATTTATTTTCTGATTCCAGCAAATTGGCTTCAATCCAGCATCTACAAATGTATGATCGCTATAGTCTGTAGATAACATGACTCGTCATGCTTTTTTGTGGGGAGGGAGGGTTGAAATTTGAAAAGCAAGTCACCGTCAATTCTACATTATTGCTAGCATATGTTCTTGAAAGTAAAGATTTGTTGGAAAAATATTGCAAATGAAAAACCAGTCTCTTTTTTTTTTATGCTGGAAAAAATAATTTCATATACATGTAGGTCTAAGCAGGGGTGAAATGTTATTGGTTCAGACTGGTTCAGCCGAACTGGTAGCGATGGCGGCGGGTGGTTCGGAGAACCGGTCATGATGGCAGCGAGAGGCTCCGCCCACCCGCTCGGTCATCGTTACTTCCTGGTAACCTGTTTTTTACCCTCTGTGCACGCATAGAAGGGTTTGCACATGCACAGAGGGTCTGCGCACACATGTGATGCGTGGGCACACTTCCGAACCGGTAGGGAAGGCAAGTAGATTTCACCCCTGGGCCTAAGTACTTATTTTTGCAGTTTTGTTTGCTGTAGTTGTTAGTGTATCAGCCAAGAATGTCTTTAATGTAATGCTCAGTTGATTTTGGTTTGTAAACTGATTTCTGATTTTAGTATATTTATGATTCCAGTTATGGTGGCCTATTAAAATAATCACGCTTAAAATAAAGTGTGAGTCAGTGCAGTATATGAAATCAACCACTGTGATCTGCAAAGAAGTGGTTGATAACTGAGCCATGTTGTGCAAATCCAATCAGCTGTACCTTATTCAGCAAGCCATAGTTTAGCATACTGTATGAATCTCCCTGCATCTGCAGGGAAGAAAAGAAAGCTAATGGTAACGTATGAGTATAATGCAAAAACTGAAAGCTTGCATATGGGTAGTCCTCGTGTTATGACCATAATGACTCCTGCTTCATCACTATCATAACTTGTGATCATTGATGATTATAGATTGGGTCACCCATATGACTGACCTGATTTAACAACAACGTTTGCTGTGTATCATCTTGTTTCTTCAGTAACTTCTTCTTCCTCTTGTTACTCCTCTTTTCTTCCTTTTTTTAAAAAAAACATCCCTCTTACAATACAGTATTTTTATTGTGTCATTCTCTTATTTATTAAATTATTTATTTATATATATTTTCTAACCAATGATAGAATTGTCCCCATATCTTAAAATATTCTGTGTCTTCTCTTTCTTTAATTTTCAAGGTTAGTCTATTCATTTCTGCACAGTCTAAAACTTTTTTAATCACTTCCCCTTCTGAAGGGATTTTCTCTGCTTTCCATTTTTGCGCAAATACTATCCTTGCTGCAGTTATTACATGTTTAATCAAATATATATTTTCTTTACTAATTTTCTCTGGAAGGATACCCAATAGGAATAGCTCAGATTTTAAGTCACTACGTTGTTGAATCATTTCTTCCAACCATATCTTAATTTTACTCCAGTAATTTCTAGCTTCTGAAGTTACTGAAGAAACACCGAGATGATACACGGAATGACTGATGTATTATGTGTTTGTTTGTGTATAAAACAATAAAAAACTTTTTACAAAAAGAAACATGTTTGCTATGGGCTGGTTTTGCTGAAAACTGGAAATTAATGCTGGTTTTGGGCAAAACTGTTGTAAAATACAGTCACATGACTTCAGGGGAGGTCCTGACCATCCAAACTTCAAATATAAATTGCAAGTATCCCCAGGAAGGTCTGCCTTAACTTTGATCAGTCACTAAGCAACTGGTTATAAGCGGAGGACCATCTATAGCTGTATTGGTAAATTGCATCCTTTGCTTGATGGCATCTTGAGACACCATCATTTTCACATCCTTGTGGTTTACAATGGAGACCGTATAGAAGATCAGGCTGTGTGTGCCAGTGGTAGCAAATACCTCTCTTCAGTCAGCTCTGTAAATTGTTACGTCTTAAGAGTTGAACTCAGACATGTGAAATTCAATGGTGAAAAAAGTAAGGTTCTACACTTAGGCAAGAAAAGTCAAATGCACAGGTATGGTATAGGTGGTACCTGGCTCAATAGTGGTAACTGTGAGAGGGATCTTGGAGTCCTAGTGGACAACCATTTAGATATGAGCCAGCAGTGTGCAGCAGCTGCCAAAAAAGCCAACACAGTTCTAGGCTGCATAAACAGAGGGATAGAATCAAGATAACGTGAAGTGTTAATACCACTTTATAATGCCTTGGTAAGGCCACACTTGGAATACTGCATCCAGTTTTGGTCACCACAAACGTAAAAAAGATGTTTAGACCAGTAGCGGGTTTCAAATCCCGTTGCTACCAGTTCACTCGTGGGTGATCGCGCGAGGGCACGATGCTTCTGTGTGCATGCACAGAGACATCTGGGCAGGTGGGCAGAGCCCACCACTGGTTTAGACCAGTGGTGGGTTTCAAAATTTTTTACTACCGATTCTGTGGGTGTGGCATGGCTTGGTGGGTGTGGCTTGGTGGGCATGGCAGGGGAAGGATACTGTAAAATCTCCATTCCCTCCCCACTCCAGGGGAAGGATACTGTAAAATCTCCATTCCCTCCCCACTCCAGTAGAAGGTTACTGCAAAATCCCCATTTCCTCCTGGGACTCGGGAGGCAGAGAATAGATGGAGGCGGGGCCGTTTCTCTGAACTACTCAAAATTTCCGCTACCGGTTCTCCAGAACTGGTCAGAACCTGCTGAAACCCACCTCTGGTTTAGACTCTAGAAAAAGTGCAGAGAAGAGCAGCAAAGATAATTAGGGGCCTGGAGGCTAAAACATGAAGAACGGTTTCAGGAACTGGGTATGTCTAGTTTGATGAAAAGAAGGACTAGGGGAGACATGATAGCAGTGTTCCAATATCTCAGAGGTTGCCACAAAGACGAGGGAGTCAAGCTATTCTCCAAAGCACCTGAGGGAAGCAATGGGTGGAAACTAATCAAGGAGAGAAGCAACTTAGAACTAAGGAGAAATTTAGAGCCTTGGTAGTACAGGGGTTTAAGGCACCCTGTTATTAAGCTAGTTATTAAGACCAGCTGCCTGCAATTACTGCAGGGTTCGAATCTCGCCAAGGCTCAAGGTTGACTCAGCCTTCCATCCTTTCTAAGGTAGGTAAATTGAGGACCCAGTTGTGGGGGCAATAAGCTGACTTTGTATAAATATACAAAAGTATGAAGGCTATTGCTGAGCACATTGTAAGCCGCCCTGAGTCTTCGGAGAAGGGCGGCATATAAATCAAATTAAAAAAAAAAAAATTCCTGACAGTTAGAACAATTAATCAGTGGAACAACTTGCCTCCAGAAGCTGTGAATGCTCCAACACTGGAAATTTTTAAGATGTTGGATAACCATTTCTCTGAAGTGCTGTAGGGTTTCCTGCCTGAGCAGGGGAGTGGACTAGAAGACCTCTAAGGCCCCTTCCAACTCTGTTATATCTAGAAGTCCCAGCCTGAAAAAAGCTGCCTCCCACACAGCTGATGCTGATTTACTGAAAGCCGCCATCACCTGAAAGGTGACCATGGCTTATTTGCTTTGCAAAGCAGAATTGTCTTTTTTGCTTAGTTTCTCTTAAACACACACACACACACACACACACACACGGGAGCTATCCTACCGCTGTAGGATATAAATCATCAAGAACCGGGATTTCTTGGACGTCTCTGGATGGGGTTCCCTGCGCCCTAAAGTCGTCTGGACTTTTATTAATTTCCAGCGGACCCGAAACGCATGAAATCGCAGAAGACTTGAAAACGAAGCGAGCCTGCTTTGTATACTTTTGGCGCCCGCGCGCTCTTAATAGCGCTTCTGGAGAAAAGGCAATCCGAATTGGAAGCGTCCCTGGTGTAAACACCTGGCCCCGCGACCGACATGGTACGGCTCCTCCCCTCAAACTGGAAGGCAATGCTGCCCCCTGCCGTCTGCATTGGCGAGTGCAGCCCAGAAAAAGCGCGAGAGGCTAGTTCAAGGCTCCTCCTCCTCCTCCGCTTGCTTTTCGTTTCCAATCATGAGACTCGGGCTGCAAGCGAAATGGGGCCCCAACTGCGTGAGGGGCTGCGCGGTGGCTGGTCTCGCCTGTGATGGGGGAGGCGGTGAGGCGCCCTGCGGCAGAATGACCGCAGCGAAGCCTCCTGAGCTTCGCTTTAATGCGTCAGGATGCACAATAACGAGAGTGGGAAGGGATTCCTGGAGGTCTTCTAGTCCAACCCTCCCCTCCTCTCAATCTCTTTTGTGCTTCATTTTCAAAACCGGCTCTGCCTGTAACCGCCAGGGGGGTTCCTCGCTTGGAATACTGTCGTTGCTCCCACTGAAGAAGGGGCGAAAATGTTCGGTGTGGTGGTTTTTGCTTTGGCTGGGGGTGGGGGTGGGACAAAGGGGCGACCCTAGAGATAATTGTCTCGGGGCATAATTAAATCCGTGTTCGGTCTTCTCCAGTCTGGGATTACAATTTAGTAATTGGACAGGTAGATTAGTTAGATAGATAAAAAGATGCCACAATATATTTGTTCCTTGATAAAGTACTACAAGCGTCTTAATACAACAGATTTAACTGAATCACTTATCTAAAAAATGTTACCCACCTGGAAGACTGAGATGTTTTCAGAGACAAAGTTTATTAAAGCTCATGAAGAAAAATATAAAGGGTGTTTATTGTATGAAACCCAAATCGGGGTTTGGGTGGGATTTTACACAGTGAAAAGGGAAAAAAAAGAAAAAGTCTGCTTTTGAAGTGATAATTTTCTCTTCCAGCTCTGGTACAACTCTGATAAAACCATATTTTAACACTTGAATACAATCTTTCCCAGATTTTACAGATTGAGCTGCCTTGTAACAGATTCATGAGTGGCATAAGGAGGGATATCATTAGCAAATGTCCAGGGCAATGCTTTACCTATTTTTTAAAGAAAGAAGGAAGGAAGGGAGGGAGGGAGGGAGGGAGGAAGGAAGGAAGGAAGGAAGGAAGGAAGGAGGGAGAAAGAAAGTTCATTCTTTATTGGCCAAGTGTGATTGGACACACAAGGAATTTGTCTTTGGTGCATAAGCTCTCAGTGTACATAAAAAGAAAAGACATTCGTCAAGAATCATAAGGTACAACACTTGATGATAGTCATAGGGTACAAATAAGCAATCGAATTATATTAGGAAACAATATAAATTGTAAGGATACAGCACCAAGTTACAGTCATACAGTCGTAGGTGGGACGATGAGAAGATTAATAGTAATAGTAATGCAGACTTATTGAATAGTTTGACCGTGTTGAGGGAATTATTTGTTTAGCAGAGTGATGGCGTTCGGGGAAAAACTGTCCTTGTGTCTAGTTGTTTTGGTGTGCAGTGCCCTATAGCATCTTTTTGAGGATAGAAGTTGAAACAATTTATGTCCAGGATGTGAGGGGTCTGTAGATATTTTCACAGCCCTCTTTTTGACTCGTGCAGTATACAGGTCCTCAATGGAAGGCAGGTTGGTAGTAATTGTTTTTTCCACAGTTCTAATTATCCTCTGAAGTCTTTTCAACTTTAGCATCGGTATGTGACAAAATAAATCAAGTTGATTATAAGCTGATGGAACTTTTTGATACTTTACCTCTGGGAGTGTGAACAGTACACTTTGGTACTGTGGTTACCCTTATATGAAATTTGTTTGCGTTAACAATATGCTTGGAGGCTTATCTGAACCCATTTGAGAGGCATGGCATTGCCACACAGGATTTAGCAGAATTAACAGGGAAAAGGACCTTGGAGGTCTTCTAGTCCAGCCCTCTGCTCAAGCAGGAGATTCTCAAAGACACTTCTAGAAGTGCTAACTTCTGGCACAAAATGCAAGTTGTGATACTGCAAAGCAATTTAGAAATAGGCTGCTGAAAGAGTGTAAGTAGGACAGATATTTGTGACGTTTAAACTGTGTAACACTTGAAAAGAATAGCTTTGCTATAGAAATAATTTGAAATATTTATGGCATAGTGGCAGCTAAGTCATGCAACTAGCCAGGGTATACAAATAGAAGGAGATATAGAAGGCAGAAGAAAGACAATCCTTTTTCTTGTTTTTCAAAAATATTCTAAAGTAGAGATAGACAAATGTTAGACAAAACACCAGTGTTTTTCAACCTTGGCAACATTAAGATATGTGGGCATGCTGCCTGGGGAATTTTGGGAGTTAAAGTCTATATCTTAAAAGTTGTTAATATTGGAAAACACTGTCCTACACGATAGAAATAAAAGCTCTTGACTTTTACCTCTGATAATGCCCTATGAAAGGCTGTATAACCTTAAAAACATGAAAATGGTATCAACAGCCTTGAGATTAAAGTTGATTCATCAAAAATATATATATTTAGAGAGTATCGGACCCCACACAGAATGGATGTAAAGAATATGGACATTTCTTTTGAAGATGCAAAAAAGTGGAGAGCTAGCTGAGCCACAAGATACTTGTGGCCTTGTGAATATGTGATGCTTTCCTCCAGTGGTGTTTTAATGTACATAACTAGGTTCATGGGGAAATCCCAGTGGTGAAATCCAATTTTTTTTTACTACCGGTTCTGTGGGCGTGGCTTGGTGGGCATGGTGTGGCTTGGTGGGCATGGCAGGGGAAGAATACTGCAAAATCCGCATTCCCTCCCCATTCCTGGGGGAAGGATATTGCAAAATCTCTCTTCCCACCCCACTCTGGGGCCAGCCAGAGGTATTTGCTGGTTCTCCGAACTGCTCAAAATTTCCGCTTCTCCAGAACCTGTCAGAACCTTCTGGATTTCACCCCTGGGAAATCCCTAAATGTTAAAGATGCTAATGTGTTGTTGAATTACATACCAAAATGTTATGTCTATAAGGAATTATATTGTACCAGGCATTGAGGGTGCAGAGGGGATGACAAAGGATTGGCTTTTCTTATCTGTTGTGTCGAAGGCAATATTATCGATAAGTGAAATAATAAAGCAATATGTTCTTCTTTGGCATAGATTTTATGATATTTTAGAATTATATGTTGGTAAGATTAGATAATATTTTGTATTTTGTATTTCGATTACAGTATACCATTGTAAGGTATTATTTTGTAAACCAGTAATTATGTTTAATTTATATGCTAGATCCTAAGAATCAGGTCACTTAAAGACTGATTAAAGAATACAGAAGGGATTGTGCATAAATCAATTCCCAAAATATATTTCATTTAGTTTTCTCGGGACAGCCTAAGCAGTCAAAGCAAGGCTTAGGATAAATTTCAACATTTCAAATCTCTGGAAATGAAGTGATTGGCTAATGGGAGTTGTGATACCCAATTCCACAGAAATACCCTGAACTTCCTCTTTGAATTAAATTAATGAGCGCCATTAAACAATTAGAAATTATTTTTAACATTTCTATTCATGTATGATGGACCAATCCTTCCCTCCATTGTTATTGTTTGGTAATTTAGGGTTGGAAATAAAGTTACTTTCTCATCATGGTCATAGCTGAACAATTGCTGAACAAGGCAGTTGCTAAATAAGGAGCCCCTGTAGAGAATTCTAGAAGACGCATGGTTGGCTGATAGGTGATAGGAGCATTTCAATTAATTTTTTTTATTGTATGCTCCATACATATTTTTTGTAATATCTTATTCTTTGGGACCAATCCTAGCAACAACCCTGCTACTCATCAATGTTAGTAGAGACAAGGGGCGCCATGAAGTGGCCTCTGCTTGTTGGGAACCTGTGACCCTCTGTCTTTGGAAAAGGAGAAAATGGAGACAATGGCTACTTGGAATCATCATGTGCTTGGGTATACCTAACAAAGTTGGAAGGGACCTTGGAGGTCTTCTAATTCAAGCAGGAGCAGGAGACCTTACACCATTTCAGAGAAGTATCTCTCCAATCTCTTCTTAAAAACTCCCAATGTCGAAGCATTCACAACTTTTGAAGGCAACCTGTTCCACTGATTAATTGTTCTCACATTTCTCTTTAGTTCTAGGTTGGATCTCTCTTCAATAATTTTCCATCTATTCCTTTTTCTCTTGTCCTCAGCTGCTTTGGAGAATAGATTGAGCCCCTCTTTGTGCTAGCCCCTCAAACATTGGAAATCTGCTATCATTTCACCCCGGTCCTTCTCTTTGTTAGATTAAATATACCCAATACTTGCAACCATTCATCATATATTTTAGCCTCCAACACTCTAATAATCTTCGTTGACCTTTTCTGTACTGTTCCTAGAGTCTCAATATCTTTTTTATAATATAGCGGTGACCCAAAAATGAGTGCAGTATTCCAAGTATGGTCTTACTAAAGCAGTATATAGTGGTAAAAGTCGCATGTCACTTCCCGGATCGATTCTAGAATTGCTTACCTGCAGCAGGAGAAAAAGACACCTTGGAAAGTACTCTATAAAACCTTAAGCCAGGGGTGAAATCCAGCAGATTCTGACAGGTTCTGGAGAACTGGTAGCGGAAGTTTTAAGTAGTTCGGAGAACCGGTAGCAGAAATTTTGAGTACTTGGGAGAACTGGCTGGCCCCAGAGTGGGGTGGGAATGGAGATTTTGCAATATCCTTCCCCCAGGAGTGTGGAGGAAATGAAGACTTTGCAATTTCCCCTGCCACGCCCACCAGCCACACCACGCCCACCAAGCCACGCCCACAGAACTGGTAGTAAAAAAATTTGAATTTCACCACTGCCTTAAGTTCATTTTAGAAGATGGAGGGGAGAGAGGAGTCTACAGCCATCCTTCAATGATAATGACTCCAAAGAGTGACAAGTGTACTGGGTGCTTGCCCAGAATGCTTTTACAATCCTACATAAATGATTGCTAGCATCTTTCCTCCAATAAGATTACTACACCGAATCTTTGTCAGGGCCAGTTCCTCTGAAGGAAGTCATGGGCATGTTTAATTACTGAAATAACTGGCGTGGTCAACCCCACAAATAAAGTAAATCAACTCAGCTCTACAAATAAAGTAAATCAACGCTAATTAATAGCGTTAATTCCACGTATTAGTATTTAATGGGTTAAAATGGGTAGCAAAACCCTCGCTTTTTGTATTAATATTCTTTCCAGCCCTTTGTTTCCCCCCAGAGCCATTGTTCTAGAATTCTCTGACCCCCGTGGAAATGCTCAGTTGGTCAAAAGGTCAGTCTCTTTTAGGTCAAAAAGTGGGATGTTTCTGCATTTCTCCCGGAGCAGAATGATGGGGACGGAGGTTCCCATCTGCCTTGCTGACCGGCTGGCCTCTTGTACAGCTAATTGTAGAAATAATAGAGAATGAAGAGATGTCATGAAGAGAGTCTGGACTGCAAGGCCTGGAAATACTTTCTTTCCATTTATCACGGGAAGCCAGCTGATACTCCGGTGCGCATGTGCAATTATAAGAGCCCCACCACAATTAGGCTCCGGCTTTTGAATGAGTGGCTCAGGGACTATAGCCATAAATCACTCAGCCCATTTCTCAGCTGCGTCCTTCCTGTCAGTATCCATTACTAGTGAGGGCCACCTGCTATCCTTCGTGGTCTTTGCCTTCTGTTGTTATCCTGCTTCCAGATTATCCGGCCTTCCTTTTCCCTGCTAGGAACACTCCTAGAGTTGTTTTAGGATCTCTATCTTTCCAGGCCCGGTTTTCTCTTCAACAGAGGCGCCTTTATATTTTCTCGTATATCACCCCTGTTCTTTGTTCTTTTCATATTTGGAATTATAATCCTTGGATGATGACAATACAGGTAGTCCTCGACTTATTTATTATTTATTAGAATTTGTTAAAAACGAGAACAAGAATAAAAATACAATGACAGGGACGATAGGCGCTTTAGTGCACTTATGCACGACCCCTCTACTGACCACTTAAGTATGATGCAAGGTCCACGGAAGTCAATTTGTGACTGAAACTGTGAAAATTTGTGGCTGAAACAACTGAATCAGGTAGAGCATTCCAGACTTTGACAACTCTGTTACAGAAATCGTTTTTTTTACAGTCA
Source organism: Pantherophis guttatus (assembly GCF_059756535.1). Lineage (NCBI taxonomy): Eukaryota > Metazoa > Chordata > Lepidosauria > Squamata > Colubridae > Pantherophis > Pantherophis guttatus. Next base: position 16,646,112 of record NC_142069.1, on the reverse strand, counting down.
AGTTTAGAATGATTTACATTGAGTTTAAAGCGCTTGTTGGTGCGCGTATTATTGCGATTAAAACAAAAAAAGTCATTTACGGGTAAAACGTTACTACGTATAATTTTGTATGCAATACCTAGGTCTGACTACAAGCGACGCAGTTCTAAGTTATCCAAACTGAGAATTTCGAGTCTAGTAGCATAGGGAATTCTATTGTGTACAGAAGAGTGCAAGAGTTTTCTCTTGAAATACTTCTGAAGCCGCTCAATTGTACTGCTGTCAGATATATGGTGGGGATTCCAAACAGTTAACAATACTCTAAGATAGGTCTAGCATAAGTTTTATAAGCTCTAATTAGGAAAACAATGTTTCCAGGAAAAAAAACTGCGCAAAATTAAATTTACAACTCTTAATGCTTTTTTAGCAACGCTGTTACTTTGGAGCATAGATTGTTAGAGATAAGTACATCTAGGTCAGGGGTCAGCAACTTGCGGCTCTGGAGCCGCATGTGGCTCTTTCACCCCTATGCTGCGGCTCCCTGTCACTCAAAATATACGTCATAACCGTCAATGTGCGACACCCGCCAGCTCACGATTTATTGAGCTTTTCAACCCCCGGTAGGCCAACCATGGATAAATCCAAGAAAAGAAAAGTTTCAGAAGAAAACAGAACTACATATGCTAGTTCTGTGGCTGCTCAAGAAATAGGCATGGGAAGAGTTTTGTGGCTCCCGGTGTTTTCTTTTCTGTGGGAAACGGGTCCAAATGGCTCTTTGAGTGTTTAAGGTTGCAGACCCTGATCTAGGTCCTTGACAAAGTGAGGGTCATCAGCTAGTTCAGCGCCACCTAGCTTATACTTGACATTCTGATTAAGTTTACCAATATGTAAGACAAAGCATTTATTGATCGAAATTTGAAGTCGCCAGATAGATGACCATTCAGACAAATAGTCGAGATGTGACTTACAAACCATTCGTTTATCAACCAGAGTTACAATGGCACTGAAAGAAATGACCGAATGACTGGTTTTCACACTTATGACTGCCACAACATCCCCACAGTCACATAATCGAATTTGGTTGTATGGCAACGTGGTGGGTTGCCCCTGTTCGCACCGGTTCTATAGAACCGGTAGTAAAGCTGGTGGGAGGCTCCGCCCACCGACCCTGATGTCATCAAAATGCGTGCGCGGCTCCTCTGCGAACCGGTAGTAAAAGTAAGTAGAACCCACCCCTGCAACTGGCATGTATTTACAACAATTTGTGGTGTTCCAGGGTCATGTGATCGGCATTTGTGACCTTCCCGGAGAGCTTCCAACAATCAATGTCTATGGGGAAGCCAGATTAACTTAATGATCGCATGATTTACTTAATAACTGCAGTGATTCGGTTAACAACCAAGGTGGAAAAGCTGTAAAATTAGACATGACTTACTTAATAATCGCCTTGCATAGCGATGGAAATTCTGGTCCCAACTGAGGATCACCTTTACGTGTTTCCCTCCCCTGTGGCCACCCAGAGAATGAGATCTGAAATATTAATCGAAAAATGGGGGCCTGTTCTTTGGTTAGCAAAATATCACCTCTTAGATGGTGGCTCCTGTGAATGATTAAAGAGCATTTAGGGCCAATTACTTAGGATCGTATTTTTAGTATTCTGAGAGGGACTTGATTGAAATTGGCCCAATGGCACCACTGTGTAGTAGATTAACTCTCGGATCACGATTACTGGTAGTTCTTGACTTACAACCATTCGTTTAGCGATCGTTCAAAGTTACAATGGCACTGAAAAAAGTGACTTATGACCATATTTCACATTTAACGACCGTTGCAGTATCCCCATGGCCACGTGATAAAAATTCGGACACTTGATATCTGCCTCATATTTATGACTGTTAAGTGTGCCCCAAATGAACTTTTGTGACTTTTGGACAAGCAAAATCAATGGGGAAGCCAGATTCACTTAACAACCGTGTGACTAACTTAACAACTGAAGTGATTCATTTAACAACGGTGGCAAGAATGGTTGTAAAATGGGTCAAAACTCACTTAACTATCTCGCTTAGCAACAGAAATTTTGGGCTCAATTGTGGTTGTAAGTCGAGGACTACCTGAACATGAAAACATTCAGCTTGGGAAAATGGAAACTAAAGCTGGGAGCGTCTTTAATTGGACTAATTTCCAGAATCCTCAAACATATGTCGCCTACATCCCCAATGAGGTTTATTCTGCTTTTAGGACAGAGGTCATGAGTTAAGATCTTGAAAATGCCTTCAATGCTTTCGTTGGAAAAATGATAACAATGCATCTCTGATTCATCTCTTTTAGGAAGCTAGGCTTTCTACCAAGTCAGACTAATATTCCTCTAGATCAATATTGTCTCCACTCCGTAAATAGCACTTTAGGGTTTTAGCCAGGAATCCTTTTGTTTTGTTTTTCTGACCAGGCACTGAACCTCAAACCTTTTGTATGTGAGGCACGTGTTTCCCCACTGAGCTAGGGCCGGTCCTTTCAGTCCAGTCACCAATGGTAGAGATTCATATTGATAAATGCTGATTTTAAGGCAACCATGCTTTCCTATCCTTACTCATCTCTGGATGGGGGAGGGAGGAGGAAAAGATAGAATTTGCTCTAAATTTGTGTGAAAGCTTAATGCTAATTTTAGCTAGGTTTGCATTAGAGTCTGTTTTCGACAATTAGGCTGGAGGAAGAGGAGGAGGAGGGGAAGGGGGGGAGGAGGAGGAGACAAGGAGAAAGAGGAATGGGGGAGGAAATTCATTAGCTGCTTTGCAAGAGAAATAGCATAGAAATCTAACTTCTGCCAGAAACGCTGGACTCCACTTCTGCCCTCTGTTCTCTTCTCTTCCCTTCCTGACCCCCTTCTCTCCGATTCTCCATGCAGCTTTTAAGGCAAGAGATTTTGACAGAACGACTCTTTAACTGGATACTGCAGGAAAAGTATTATGCAATCCTGCCAGCAGGCTTGGCACGCTGCCTGGAAGACATCCTTAGGGGTCTTCAAATCTAGCATCAGCTCTTCCAGTAGAGTTTATTGATTATCTTTTCTTTGCAGACAGCAGCATGAAAGAGCAGCTGCCTATAGAAGTGGGCTTCACAGGAGGGAGAAGAAACAAAGATTTCACTTTGCTAGAACTAGACCGCCCCCTCTTCTCCGGCCCAACAGATCTAGTAGAACACACCTCTTTGTAATGCTAGCACTGAGGTGCAGAAGTTTCTATTTTCAATTCTTCGTATGCATCCTCTCCCAACTGCCTTCAAGGAGAGGCAGATACATGCCACATTAACTCCTCAGTGCCAGGAATGCAACATTTATATAACCCAGGGTTTCTCAAAGGTGCTTTTTCAAAAGGCAACTGGACTTTTTTTTGGTTTTCCTTGAAGACGTTTTGCTGAGAAGCTTCTTCGGTTCTGACTGAATGGTGGGGAATTATTCTGCCCCAGCTCCGGATCCCAAGGAGTGTGACACACACAAAGCTCCAAAAACTCCGTTTAATACAAACAGACCCCTTTCAAAGTGCAGGCTTTCAGTGCAAATGTCCTTATCAGCCTGCTATGACTTACAGAGAATAAACAAAGTCCGACAAGGGTTGGCAAACAGCCCAGAAACCAAGATATAACAAGACACTCAAAATGCTCTGTATAGTAATTAAACGTTTCCAGCAGCATGTGCTATCTGTGAGCGAACTTAAATAGGCTAAGGGAGTGGCCAATTAGCCCCAAGCCTTACTTTCGAGGAGACACATCCTCCTGAGTAGCCACTCCTGCCTTTTGGCAGCCCTGCGTGCTCGAGCATTGAGAAGAGGCTCCTCCACTTCACTCTCTTCACTTGAAGGAGCCTCTGGAGGTTCTGAAGGCCCTGGCTGAGTCTCTGCCTCTGGCACCTCATCCTCTTCAACCTCCTCGCTGTCTGACTTGAGCGTCGGCTGCACAGGCTGCTGGCGCGACACCACACCAGCCGCCTCCTCATCGGGATCAGCCACAATCCGTATAGGCCGCTGGTGGGCCACAACAGGAATGGAAGGATTTATCTTCCTTGCAGTCATCTGGTCGTTAGCACTCTTTTTGGGAGTCACAGATAAACCTTTTTGGGAGGTTTATCTGTGCCCTCAGGGTGCAAATGGATGTGGAACCTTCTGGGAACTGCTGAAAGAACTGTGTTGTAAACAGGAGACAGGTGGTGTCGTATCTCTCCCCCACCTGTTGAGAGAGGGCTGTTCAATCTTAAGATAGATGGCCTCATTGATGTGCTCTTTCAGCAGTTCCAAGAAGTTTCCATAGTCATTTGCACTATTCAGATGACCTGAGGACACAGATAAACCTCCAAGTGGCTTCAACGATTCCCAGAAAGAGTGCTAATGATCAGATGACTGCAAGGAATATAAATCCTTCCACGCTCCATCATTCAGTCAGAACTGAAGAAGCTTGTTGGATGAGAAGTGAAACATCTTCAAGGAAAAACTAAGAAAGTCCAGTTGCCTTTTGAAAAAGTACCTTTAGGACAACCATGACCTGGATCACTGAGAATCTCCATTAACACAGGGTTTCACAACCTCAGCTACTTTAACACACATGGACTTAAACTCCCAGAATTCCCCAGCCAGCATGCTGGCTAGGGAATTCTGGGAGTTGAAGTCTACGCTTCTTAAAGTTTCCAATGTTGGGAAACTCTTGTATAACCAATAGGCCTCCTAATTTCAGTGGGTTTTCAGACCATTAACGTATTCTCAGCATTGCAGCCGAGAAAGTACCATTGGCTACCCAAAGATTTCAACTGAAGATTTCTCAACTTAGCAGCTACACCACACGGCCTCTTACCAGATTCAGTCATCTCACACATTCTGCTTCTTAGGCCATCAGATTCAGAGCTACTTCTTTGTTTATTTCATTATTATATCTTGCATTTTCGGGGACATTTCAATCCCAAGTAAATTGAGATTCTATGCAGCAACCTTGCCTGTTCTCCCATTTTTTCAGCTCCATATTGCAGCATTTGATTTTAAAAATGTCTGTGTAAGCGCACGTATATATGCAGCGAAGAATAGCCGAGGCATTTTGTTTTTGCACAGAATATGTCAATAAAAGAACAATGCATAAGCTTGTGGCAGGGTGTAAGATGCAGAAAGGAACAGCGTGCACCGAATGGCACAACCTAGTAGTTGGCATTGTGTGCAGAAACATCTGCAGAGTATCTGAGCTAGATCCTTCCAAGTCCAGATGGGCGATTCCACAGAAAATTGTGGAGGATAACAGAGCTAAGATCCTGTGGGACTTCCTGCTCCAAATGGAGAGGCAACTATTGGCCAATCATCCAGATATCGTTCTGGTTCAGGGGTCTCCAACCTTGGCCACTTTATGACTTGTGGACTGGCTGAGGAATTCTGGGAGTTGAAGTCCACAAGTCATAAAGTGGCCAAGGTTGAAGACCTCTGTTCTAGTGGCCAAGGAGCAGAAGACAGCAGCCATGATAGTATGAGAAACTGAGGAAATACCAGCGTCTGAAAGATGAACTAGAGAAGATGTGGAAAATTAATTCGTCCTAGGGGTGTAAGAGCACTTGAAATCGTGACTCTTAAGCTGGGAGAGTGGCTCCAAAAGGTGCCAGGAACATCAGAGCTCTCTGTCCAGGTGTGGTTTCGTATGCTGCCTGCATCCCATGGATGGGGCTTTACTTGTTTGCATGGTCTGGTTTCTGGCATGCCGCTGACCGAGGCTGGTTCATGGACCGCTGGGGGGGGGGGTTGGGGACCCGTTCTAGGTGGTCTTTAAAAACGGCCCCATGTAGAACCCTCTTTGGGAGGGCAATTTGGACGATAATACCATCTTGATTGGGTTTATAGATTAGTTTTGTTATATGTATTTTACTGTATTTTTAATTATATTGTGGATGCTTGGTGTTGTATTTTTATCTTAGAATTTCTCCTTACTTCTAAGTTGCTTCTCTCCTTAATTAGTTTCCACCCATTGCTGCTTGTCCTGCCCTCGGGTGCTTTGGAAAATAGCTTGACCCCCTCTTCTTTGTGGCAGCCCCTGAGATACTGGAACGCTGCTATCTTGTCTCCCCTAGTCCTTCTTTTCATTAAACTAGACATACCCAGTTCCTGCAACCGTTCTTCATGTTTTAGCCTCCAGTTCCCTAATCGTTTTTGTTGCTCTTCTCTGCACTCTTTCTAGAGTCTCCACATCTTTTTTACATCATGGCAACCAAAACTGAATGCAATATTCCAAGTGTGGCCTTTGGCCTTACCAAGGCATTATAAAGTGGTATTAACACTTCACATGATCTTGATTCTATCCCTCTGTTTATGCAGCTTAGAACTGTGTTGGCTTTTCTGGCAGCTGCTGCACTCTTGGTAAACTGTGAAGAATAGTTTGGGACTGCAGGGGTCTATAAATGTGATTAATAAACCAATTAACATTTGTCTGATAAGTAAGCCCAAGCCACAGTTGACTTGAGTTTGCATGTGCTAATTCATATAGTTTTTGACGGCGGGTACACACAAGACACTGAGCTACAAAACAACTGAGCAACCACATTATCACTATAAATGCAACATTTGAAGTTACAAAAATTTGTTGGGGGGGTTTAAAAAAAAACATTGTTGATGTTAGAACTGCTGGTGCCAACAGTGACCGTTTCACAGAAAGAACGTGGAATGGAACCGTTTCATGAAAAGTGCTGTATGTATAATTAACTTCCCACAACTTCCTAGCTTGCCGAGTCCAAATCACTTTTAAGATTCGGTACAATTTATTTTAAAATATAACCGATCTGCCAAACTAAACATACTTTATACAAAAGCCTGAACTGTTTCTGTTGTTTTTTTTTTAAAAAAACTCAGTCCTGCATTGTCTACCATTGACAGACTGTGGCTCAGGTCAAGCCTTATTTTAATAGGCTTCATATTTTCTTCAGCCACAGATGTATTATAAATTTAAAAACTCCCACCCAGAGGCCAAGGGGGCGGGATAGAAGCAGCCCTTGCACTTCCCTCCAAGTAAAAGAAGATGGATGTAGTGTCAGGCTCAATTAGATCCAATTGTGCTGGCTTTTGCCAATGAGAACAATGCAGCTTTTGTGACCAGCTCCCAACAGAAAGCATGGAAGGTTTTAAATAAAAGCAGCAGTTTAGGCCAGCCTTCCTCAACTTAAAAAAAAAGATGCGGGGGTGGTGATGGTGGATAGGAATTATGGGAGTTGAAGTCTATGTTGGGACTTCAACTCCCATAATTCCACCATTACCACCCCGACATCTTTTTTTAAAGTTGAAGCACAACTTCTGCATTTGGGAAGATACTAGATTGGAGAAGATTGGAAAAAGACTGCTGCAGTTTTCACTTTCTCTTTAAGGCAACAACAGAATTCCTGGACAAATGTCTCCTCTCCCCATCTCCTTTGTCTTCTTTTAAAGGTGAAAAATGGTCATCTTCTTTTCTCCAGTATTGAAACACTGGAAGTTCAGGTATTAAGGGGACACTGCCCTAGAGGGTTGTGCTGAAGAAGCATTGGTTTCCCCAAACACACACCTGTGACACGGACTTACCTGGAGTGAGTGAGGGAAGACGGGGGAGGCTTTGGAGAACTGCGTCAATGCATCACAGACCCGGCCTGAGACAGCCCTTGAAATGCAAATGTACAGGAACTCCAGGCCCTCCCCCTCCCCCAGAGGAAAAGCAGCTTAAAAGACAGCCAGGCCTGGAGAGGAATGTTAAAAAAAAAAGAAAAAAAAAAGGAAAATAGCCACCCCTCCTCTCTTCCATAGGGACCCTCGCACAGCACGATTCAGTCTGCATGACTGAACAAGCAAGCAAGCAAGCAAGGACAGCTCCTTTTTTTAACTTTACTGAACAATGGATTTGCCTCTTTCCACCATTTCAAATTCTCTAAACCCCCCCCCCTACCGCCATCTCTAGTTTATTAATAAAGGGGAGAGAAAAATGCTGCACGGGGAGGGGGTGAATTAGTATTTTGTATTATACTCTGGAAATACTACTTAACCTTCCTCCCAGTTGTTTAAAAACCTTCGGTGGAGAAGTTTAGGAAAAAAAAACTGCTATCAAGAGGAAAAGTCACAGAGGAGTACGAAGAGACCTCCCCAATCCAATTTAGGCTATTTTAACATCCAAATTTGGCATTTATTTTTATTTGAAAGCCTGGATTACAAATATTCCAACCATCCCCGAGTTTCTCCAAATTCACTCAACTTATTGTGTAACAAACTAAAAGGAAAAACTACATGTTGTTCTTAGGAACTGAGACAGTGCGTTTCATTGTTATGCCAGGAGGCATTTGCCCAACAGTGCACTAAAAACTATTAGTCGGCAGGGCAGGTACAAATTGTTATGTACAGGTAGGACAATCTAGAAGTTCTAAAGATCCTTTCAAACCAAACCATTTGCTGAACAGTGAACTTCTAATTTGGAAGTTACTTAACCTTTTATGCTCGAAGGACAAAAGCCTTCCAGTGGCTTTGATTCACTAGACCAAATTGCTCATTAACCAAGGAAGGAGGGGACCACAACTCTCCTCACAACTTTGGATATTCCTACCTTTTAAAGGACAAAGACACACATGCAACATTTTTTTTTTAAAAAACATACTTCATATTTCCTTTTTTATTATATAAATATCAGTTTAGCCTTTTACTGTAAGAATATAAAATGTTTTAAGAGGATCTTTAATTTTATACAAATTCATAAACAGTACATTTATTCCATGATGGGGGCTATAGATTCTGGGCTTATCCAAATTTCACATTTCCTAGAACTGTAAGAGAACTGGAAGAATCTGGCCCTTCCTCCCCCATCAATTTTGCTTTCTTCAAAGTTGTCTTGATCCTCCTTTAAAGACAAGCATTAAGAAGTGGCTTTTATTTTAAAGGCAGAACAGAAGTTGACTTGCAGTTGCAAAAGTCAACTTCAAGTCAGTCTGTTCTGCTTGCTCCTCTTTGGGCACTTCCTTACTGGAAGCTACCTACTTTGATCTAAAGTAATTTGAGAAGGGAAGGCATGAGTTTGCATATATTTAAAGAAACAAGAGTTCCTACTTTCACATTTCTTTCATCATTGCCCAATTACTAATTTGGACATCCCCGTGTTTCCATGTCTTTGTGCTATAAGAGTGAGAACACAAACGCACTGGTGGGTTTCCAAAACTAGTCAAAAAAGGAAGAGGCATCAAGTTTATAGGTGACAGACAGGGACAAAATTTCCTAGTCACTTTTCCTTCTCCTCTTCCTATTCCCCCCTCCAAAATCATAAACCCCAGGGGAAATCTTACCAGTCTAGGCACAACATATTTCAGTTTCAACTTTCTCATAAACATTCCAAGGTTGAGGGAAGGAGAAAAAAACAACAACCCAAACCCGAGGTAGCCAAATGTTTATATAGCAATAGTAGACTTGAGTTAAAATTCACAAGGGTAGCCACTTCAGCTGTCTTTCAAACTTATTCCATGGATGAAGAGGATAAGAGAACAAATAAAAACAGCTAAGGTATAAAGGGAGGGAGGGAGGGAGGGAGGGTTGCAGGGCTGTAGAAGGCATTCTGTTGCATTTCTGGTGATGATTAATTCCATCACTCTGCCTCCAATCCTCCCAAAAATGAAATTGTGGCTGTTTTTTTGTTTTTTTTAAAAAAAGATCTGTTTCCCCAAAAGATGAAATAAGTAGGGGGGAGGGGAAGCCACAGAAACAAACTAAAAAAAAAGTAAAAAGATGATTCAATTTTGTAATGGTTCCAGCAGCAAAGAAAAGATGGTGATGATGTGGGTTGGATACAGCATAAAATGAGTTTCTGAGGGAAATGTGGCCCTCTAAGCAACAATGAGCAAAGTGAACACATGCTCTAGTTGGCATTCCAACTAATGGCATTTCAGAAAAGCCTCTCTTCTCAATAAAAAAGGCTTAATGTTTCTAATCTCAAATTGGAAAAAAAGCAGAAAAGTGGGGAATGGGGGGACACACAAGGGTTCTAGGGTTTAGGAGAGGTAGAACAATTAGGGTCAGGAAAGACTTGTCCTTTTCAGACAGGAAATTTTCTGCCAGTCTGTTGAGCTAAGAAAGGCCAATGGCTTGAGTTGGTATAAGGCAATGCCCAAGTCAATTTGATATCTACAGGTTGCCTACGTTATTAAGAAAAGGATGGCACGCTACAAAAAGCACGGTGAGGGGGTTGATGGACAAGCATAGGCGAAAGGAACTAGAAAAAGACGAGACAATTTGCCCAATAAAAGGCAGGTTCTCATGAAATTAGAAAGGGTATAGGGTAGGATTCTTTTATCCCTAGTGCAGAAGTAAGTGAAATCAGATTGGGGTAGAGGGGCTGCGTCCATCCCCAGTGCATAAACGATTGAGAAGCTGCATTTCCAATTTAAAAAATGATACTGTATCCACCCACACGGAAGGCTGCTGTACAGTGCAGTTGTCTCCCTCTAATGCAGAGGAAGGAATTAGGAAAAGAAGTACAGGTAGTCCTCAACTTATGACCAGTTGCTTAGAGACCGTTCGAAGTTCCAATGGACTAACTGGGGTATACCTAAGACCTGTGTTCGAAGTTCTGGCTGCCACCCACCCCCTGCGGGCATGTGATGGTACTCAGCTCAGCAACCGGCCGCATTTATGGCGGATTTGCAAGGGGGCGCAGTCACGTGACCCTATTTTACAAGAGTTTTGCTGAAAAACCTGCATTTGCTTCCAGTTTTCGGCAAACCCGAGCCCACAGAAGACTACTGAGTTGCTTAATAACAACAGATTCGGATGACCCACACTGCAAAGAAGCTTGTCAAATCAGGAGATCCACTTTATAACCATCATGCAGTTATGATCACGATGGGCAGGCTTCATTATGGTCCTAACTTGAGAACTACCTGTATGGTCCCCCTTTCTCTCACCTCCATTGTGCGGGCACAGAGGCAGGCAAGTAGCCAAGATAGCAATAGCAATAGCACTTAGACTTATATACCACTTCACAGTGCTTTACAGCCCTCTCTAAGCAGTTTACAGAGTCAGCATATTACCCCCAACAATCTGGCTCTTCAGTTTACCAACCTCGGAAGGATGGAAGGCTGAAAGATGCTTTCCCTTCCTTCCCCCAACCCCTCGTGGAGGATTACCGCCTCCTCCCCCTCCACTTTTCTCTACTGCAGCAGTCAGTTGGTGAATCCTTCCGGCGGGATGGGGCTCTCCGGGTGTCCCCTCCTCTCACCTTACTTTTTCACTCTCAGTCATTTGCCAGAGTCCCAGATTGAGCACCTTGAGGCAGGGCAACTGAGTGATGCGCTCCAGGCCTCTTTTAGTGATGCGGGTACAGCCATAAAGGTCAATGCCCGTGAGCTGACTAAGGTGCTCCGCGATAAGCTCCAGGCCTTTGTCAGTGATGCGGACGCACTGGCCAATGTTGAGGGTGCGCAGTCCATGCATCTGGCGCACCATGCGGTTGATGCCCTCGTCGCTGATGTGGCAAGAGCAAAGGGAGAGAGAGCGCAAGCCATCCAGTCCCTGTGCAATGTAGGCCAAGCTTTGGTCTCCGACTTTGTCACAAAAGGAGACGTCCAAGCCTGAAAGGCGTAAGCTGCCCATGGCCAGGTGCATGATACCTGTGTCGCTAATGTTGTCACAGGAGCGTAGGTTCAACGTGCGCAAGCTGCTCATGTGTGACAGGTGCAGCAGCCCCGCATCCGAGATCCCCCCGCAAAAGCTGAGGTTGAGTTGCCGCAGGCGAGTGAGCCCCCGGGCCAGGTGCTTGAGGGAGAGGTCGCTGAGCTTCTGGCAGTCCTGCAGCGTCAGCTGTTCCAGCCCCAGGCAACCTTCGGCTGCGCTCCGGGTCATGCCGGCCAAGTGCCCGATGCCCACGTCGGACAGGTGGCGGCAGGATCGCAGGTTGAGGCTCTTGAGGCGTTGGAGGCCCCAAGCGATGAGCAAGAGGCCCGTGTTGGTGATGTTGCTGCAGCCGCCCAGCTCCAGCACCTCCAGGCCTTTGAGGTACTGGGCGATGCGGCCCAAACTGCTGTCGGTGATCTGCTTGCAGAGGCTGAGGTTCAGAGCGCGCAGGGAGCCGATCTCGGCCACGAAGGCGTGGCCCAGCCCGTTGTCGGTGAGGTTGTAGCAGCCGCTCAGGTTGAGGCTCTCGATCTCCGCCATGCCCTGGATCACGTAGCTCAGGCTCCGCCGCAGCGACAGGATCTGCACCCGGCGGATGCCCCGAGCCGCCAAGCTGGGGAAAAGAGACGGGTTGGCCCGGCGCAGGTGCAGCTTCGCTTCCACGCCCCGCCAGACCGAGCGGTGGTAGGCGGCGTCCCGCCAGGCCGTGCACACCTGCGCCACCCGGCCCTTGTCGCGCACCTCCAGGTAGCCGAAGATCATGGCCAGCAGCTCCGGGAACAGGCACGAGACGTGCGTCTCCATCGCCCGGGCCCGGATCGCCTCCGCCGCGCGGCGCCGCCTCGGGCCCGGCGTCCTTGCGCCGCTCGACCCAGCCTCGGCGCCTTCGCCCTCCGGCCCTCCGGCCCTCACATCATCATCGCGGGCTCGGTCGAAGGGAAGTCCGTCAGGCCTCGGCCGCCGCCCTCGCTCCTCCTCCTCCTCCTCTAGCCGCGCCACGCCAGGCCTCGATCCCGGCCTCGGGCGGCCCCACGCCGCATCGTGCTCAGCCCCGCGGGCGACTCCGTCCTCGGAGCTCTGCTGCTGTTGCTGCCGCCTTTTCCCCTCCTTTGTCTTCCCAGCCGGGGCGGCCCGCCTCCGAGTTGTGACTCTTGCCGCCGCCGCCGCCGTTCTCGGGGACCCGCCTCTCGCCCTCTTCCTCCGGTCGGCAGGTTCCGACTCGCTCGCTGCCTGCCGGGCCCCGGCGCCGCGTTCGAGCCGGAGGGGGGGGAGGAAAGGAGGAGGAGAAGGCTGGGCTGGGCCTGGTTGGGCTGCACCACACCTCCCTGCGCCGCCTGCGCAATGGTACGATCCGGAACACTCCGAGACGTCGCCTTGACAACAGCGCCCCCCTTCTCTTTTTATTTTTTTTCCTCCCCTCCCCCTCCCCCTCCCTCTCTTCTCCCTTTCGGCTGTCCGGAAGGATTTAACCCTTGCGACGCCCGCGCAAAACCCGGAGGGGACGGATTCCTGCGCGGGACGCATGACAAGGAAAGGCTTATAGAGTTCCCTTGCTGCTTCCGCGGTTGGCCAGGCGGGGGGGGGAGGGGGAGTGTTATCCCGCCCGATCTCGAGACGTGTTTTTAAACTGTCGTTTCTCTCCCCCCCCCTTCCCCTCCACCGCACAACGCGCTGTGACGTGTCAGGTTAGGACGTGAAGCATCGGCGTTGCTAAGGAGATTTTCAAGGAAGGAAGGTGCCAAAAGCACACCGGGAAGGAGGGAGATCTGAGCCTCCCCCCCCCCCCCCATTCTTTACTCAGCCCCCTCAGGAATCCTCAGTGGATTTGCCTGGTAGACAGAAATTATTTTTAGTTAGGGCTAAAAAAGAGTCTGTCGGCAATTGATGGTTGCTGGAAGGATGGTTCTTGATTAATTTAAACTGACGTTGGGCATTTGAGGTGAAGGCATTTATTTGTCATGGAATAAACCAGGGGTCTCCAAACTTGGGACCTTTTAAGACTTGTGGACTTCAACTCCCACAATTCCCCAGCCAGCCAGTATGGGTTAGGGTTAGGGTTAGGGTTAGTATGGCTGGCTGGGGAATTCTGGGAGTTGAAGTCCACAAGTCAGGTCCCAAGTTTGGAGACCCCTGGGATAAACCAATTCACTTGACAATTGGTTAACTTGATTAACCAATTAACTTAGCAACTTTTAAGATTGTGGACACCAAACTCCCAGGGGAATTGTGGGAGGTGAGAAGAAGTCCACAGCACCTTAAAAGTTGCCCAGTTTGAAAAACAGAGTAAAAAAGGGTGTTCCCTTTGAAAAGGGACAAAAACTTGGCAAAAGCAGCTGGAGAGAAACAGCCAGGCGCATGGATTGCGTTTTTTCAGGAAATCAACCAAAAAAAAAAAAATGTGGGGTTTTGAAAATGGAGGCGGTAGAGAGAATGGGTTAGAAATTAAAATGCAAAAAAAAAAACAAAAAAAAAACAGGGCGGATGCAAGCAAATGCAATTGTGGATGGCTGTTGGGTACAAGGTTGTTTTTTGAAAATTAATTGGCTTTGGGACTGGCTGCTCCAAATTGGCCACAGGGGGAGATGGAGTCCAACACATTTCCAGGGGATTCTTTTTTTGCAAAGGACTGTCCTGATTATTGATTTTCTATCTACACTCGTAATACAGTATTTCTCGGCAATTGGCTGGGGAATTCTGGGAGATGAAGTCCAAAGTTGCCAAAGTTGAGAAATATCATTCTAGAACCAAACTCCGATATACACTTCAGTCAGCCTGAGAAGGCTTAGCAGCAGATGAGTGGGCCAAATTAAAATTGGTTCTCAAATCCATTTATTTGGGGTATGGTGGTGAATAAAGCTGTTATTGTCCTGCACCCTATGCGTGAAAGTTTGACTGACTGCCGTTCACTTTTCATGTTACACTCCTTTTCCAAACTTATAGCCCTTGATAACTGAAATTGGACAAAGGTCTGTTGCTAAAATAATTTCAGATATATGCCTCTGTTAGGTGATACTGAAAGCAAAATGTTAATAATGCTAGCTGTCCCCTATCATTTCAAGAAAAAAAGGGATGGCACAGGAATTGTTTTCTCATGCTACTCTCTGATAAAGTATTAGAAGATGTATTAGGAAGTTATAAGCCTGATGGCTCAGTGGTTAGAATGCAGTATTGCAGACTAGTCTGGAATTAGATCCTGACAGGCTCAAAGTTGACTCAGCCTTCCATCCTTCTGAGGTCAGTAAAATGAGGACCCAGATTGTTGGGAACAATATGTTGACATTGTAAACCGCTCAGAGTGTGCTGTAAAGCCCTATAGAGCAGTATATAAGTCTAAGTGCTGTTGCTACAACAAAATATCATATCTTTTCATTTTTTCTAAATGTTTTCAAAGGAAAACAGAAACCTGTTTAAGAGTCCAACCAGACAGGTTGCTATTTCCATCGCATAAATAACCTTGTTCTGATCCACAAACTCTTGACACCATGTTTCCCATTCTTTATTAAATGCCATTGCCTGACATTACACAACCCAAATAATATAGTTTTGCAGCTATGGAGTACAGTAGAGAGAAACATCGTTAAGCTATTTAACACAATACTTTTCCTAAACCATGGTTTACTGAATAAGCATTTAGCTGTAAGTGATTGCTGTAACATGATTATGTTGTGTCTGGCTCTTGGCAATTCTATGGGCCAACTCTCTCCATATCTTCTTATATGGAAGCAATGATTCATAAACAAGGGTTTTGTTCATGCAACAGACTTAAACCAAAACAATCCATATTATGGTTCAGTCAGTGGTGCATGAATCCAGGCACCAAGGACAACTCAGAAGTCCTAGTACTTTTGAACAGTTTTATTAGTTGATTAGTTTCAACACAACTGCACACTAGAACTTATCTAAACTTGTCTAAAATAATGCATATACCAACTATTTCCTTTTTTAATTTTCTGATATTTTAACTTTCATAAACATGCTTTGGTTATCCTCTTTCCTTTTCGTCAACACTCTTTCTTTGTATGGCTGTAGGTGTATAAATTATAGTATACTGTAAATATTTTAATACTAAATAATTAGTTTAAGATTGAAACTATTATCATGTAATATAAGCTGCAGTGGGTTTTTTCCTTTCTCTAAAGTTATGCTTAATTTGTATAAGAAGCTAAATAATTTATGGTTGAAATATTGACATCCCAAATCATAATTAATGCTCACAGAAATTTGACATTTCTTCGTTTTGAATACCTTAATCCTTTTAAGAAATATGTTAACTTTTATTATTTTTATATTATACATTACACTGAAATAATATGTATCAAGACTTATAACTATATAATGAAAGAGAAAAACAATGCATTTGCTTAATCCTTGAATCTAATGGTATCAATATCTATACACACACACACTATAGATAGATAGATAGATAGATAGATAGATAGATAGATACATACATACATACATACATACATACATACATATACATATGTACATACATACATGTGTATGTGTGTGTATATATATGTATACACACATACATACACAGATGTATATTTAATTTCTACACTACCACTAACACTGGATGGTTTACAATAGCATGTTGTACAAATACATGTGCTATATTTTTAAATAATATAGCTAAGCATTTATATGAACATAATCTGTATGTACAGGTCAGTTTTTGTTTCTGCATCATAAGAAACATATGAGAGAAATTCTCTCCAATTCTCCCAGTTTGTTGAAAACCGGACTGTAATGTAGGCAGTAATTAGGTTTTTACAAGCTGAAATCACATATTGGTTAAGCCATACTGTTCTGTGTTTGGGTTTGACTTATGGTTTTTGTGGATTCAGCCATTATACTTTGTAAACTATAGTTTATTATGTCTTCATATAACAAGCAGTATGAATAAATCATCAATCTTTTTGGAATCACACTTAACGAGGTGTTTTATATATTAGCTAATGAATGAAAAAGCCCTGTGAAAATTGGTTAGTGAAGTTTGGTCTTCGAACAAGAAGAAAATAGATGAAATCCACACAAAAATTTTGCATAATTGCTTTTTGTGAATCTTTCCACTCATTTCTTTCTTGGGAAGGAATTTAATATTCAACTTCTTTGAATGATTTAACTCTTTAGGTGTATTAAGCAATCCTCTCTAGTATTTTCATTTTAGCAAATCTTTCTGTTTGTAAACAAGGCTGGAGGAAGGGACCTTTGAGGTATTCTACCTAGTCCAATCCCTTGCCCAAGGCAGGTGTCCTTATAAAAATCTGGAGAAATGGCTGTTAAATATTTTCTTGATAACCTCTAGCGATGGTGCACCCACAACTGCGTAAGGCAAGCTGTTCTATTGATCAGTCATATTCTCACTGTCAGGAAATTCCTCCTTATTTCCAGTTTGGATCTCTCTCTGTCAAACTTCCACCCATGGCTTCTTGTCCTACTTTCTTCCTTTCCTTATTCTTATATATATAGCCAGAGGAATTGAGCCGCCATCATAGCTAATCATATTTATTCACATTAGAGTTAAACAAGTACACTAACAACTTTTTTTAAAAAAGAAAATGGATCTTTCTAAATTATGCCAATTGCATGTTCGTGGATATCAAATCAGTAGGATTAAACTGATTTAAACGCTAGCAGGCTGTTGGGCTGCAATTTTAACACCTGGGTTTAAAGTAGTGCTATCTATGTTAGGAGGGTAGACATGATGGTTTACAGAATGAGGGTTTAAAACAAATGCTTTAGAGGGATCTGATCCATTTGTTTGCACCCTAACTCTACGGTTTAGTACAAAAAAGGTAGTGACGGGCTATCTTTGACTTTGCATTCACATTACTCATAACTGGCAAACGATCAAGGAAATTAAATAAGTGAGGCTGAAGAAGGGCCAACCAGAAATGTTGCTTCCTCATAAATGATGTGTGTGCATTTCCTGCCATACTCTAATTTTTTTTTTCATGTCCAACTGATCGGCTTGCTTGCTTGCTGAGAGTAATTGGACTGATATTAAGATTCTTTAAAGTGTCTTAAAATAGCCTTTCTTTTTTTTTTTTAAATGCTCTCTTAGTATCTTTTCAACATGCAGAGAGCTCATACTGTAAGGCTATTTCCTTCGTTGGTGCCCAAAATCCTTAACTCAGTGAAAGCTAATTTGAGCAAGGTCTTTCAAGAGACAGCCATCTGCCAAGTGATTACTTGGTGCAAAATGTAAGCACTTGGCAAGCTACTTAACAGCATTTTTTGAAGCCAGAGGACAGGATTTTACCACATTTCCTGTGGCTAAGGTCGATCCATAAGTTGTAGACGTAATTTTTGTAATACGAAGGAACTGTTTATAAAAGTTGACCACTGTGTGAATGGTTGTTTTATACAACATGCCTAGCCATAATGTGGCTTATTTTTTGTGTGAGTTTTTTTTTTTTTAATGCAGGCATTCTGGTTTATTGTTTAGCATGTTAGACGAACCCAGTGAATTTCACTTCCTCAAGTCAGCAACATTGGCTCCAAGTAAAGGAATTTTGTTTTTTTAGAAGCCAAGGGACCAAGCAAAAACTGCTTCACCAGCAGAAAGATTATTGCATGTTCTTTGTGGGTTAATGTATTTTTTCCTATCAGTATTTATTTTTTTCAATGAAAACTTCCTGTATTAAAAAAAGTGAAAGTTTTGAGCAAAATGTGTCCATGTGTGATGTGTAAATCGATTTATGTCTTAATGATTTTGATTGTAGAGTTCACAAATCGTGGTTCCTGAATAAAGCATGTTTACCCAAGCCAGGAACTAGCATAATGTATGAATTCACCTGCCCTCTCTTTGCTGTTTGAGTCTTTTCGTGTTCAAAATCTTTTTGGAGTTGGGGAATTTTTATCAGAAAGTAGGCTTGTAAAAAAATACTTAGAAATCAGCCCTATTTACCCTTTTTTGATTAATATTTGGCATCCATAAAGATTGCTGTTAATTAACCAATATCCAAATAAGATAAGACATGTATTTATATCTAGTGACTTAGAAGTCAAGTTCTAGTACATGAATTAATATATTTTTGTCCTCTGCTTGGCATATGTTTCATAAGAATAAGGAAAAAATTCTCTGCAACAGAATCTTGCTTTATCCAAATAGCAGCTGTTTGCAATTTTTCTGAGCTTCCAGAAAGTCATTAAGACAGATGGGGCAATCGAAACATACATTAAGAGGGTAATTTATCAAGGAGATGTTCATTTTGACTGCCTTGCTCAGCATGACCTTTGCAAATGCCCCCATCTCTTTAGTTCTGATAGGATTTTTGATAGGCTAAAATAGGTACCACTGTGTTATAGCTTGCTCTTTGAGATCTTGGACATCAAACATATTTGTAGAGATCCATATGTCCTTCTTGGTATTCACCAATCATTGATCGGCTTCACATATCACACAAGTCACAAAATCATAGAAAGGGCTACCCAAGTCCAGATCCTTGTTCAGTGGAAAAAAGCAAAGTAATTTCACCTAAATGTCTAAATTTATATGAAGGCTTCTAGTACAGAAGCACCTGTTTTCACAGGTATGTGGTCCTGCTATCAAATTGCTGTTCTTGGTTCATTTGGGGGGGTTTTTTTGGACATTTAGTCAGAATTTTCTGTCCTTTAAGTTAAATCCAGTGTTCCATGACCTGTCGTCCTTGTTCCATGTGACATATTTTCAGCCACTTGAAGAATGCTGTCATCCCCTATCTCAGCCTTCTCTTCTCAAGTCTAAATTGAACTTGTTGTCTAGTCACTTGATCGTCTTCACAGACATTCTCTGAACCAGTTCCAGTTTTTCTGAATCCTCAAAGTCTGGTGGCCAAAACTGGATACAGTATTCAAGTACAACCAAAGCAAAATAAAGTGCAACAATTATTTCTTAGGACCTGGGAACAGAGGTGGGTTTCAGCAGGTTCTGACCAGTTCTGGAGAACCGGTAGCGAAAATTTTGAGTAGTTGATCAGGAAGAAATGGGGATTTTGCAGTATCCTTTCCCTGGAGTGAGGAGGGAATGGGGATTTTACAGTATCCTTCCCCTGCACGCCCACCAAGCCATGCCACACCCATCAAGCCATGCCCACAGAACCGGTAGTAAAAAAATTTGAATCCCACCACTGGACGTACTTCCTTTTTTTTTTTCTTAATCAAGTTTTTATTATTTTTAATTTTATACATATCATTGTGTGAATGGCACAATGTTTGAGTATCATACATTTCAATACATATAAACATATTCCTAATTATTACATTCCATTTTCCTTATTTCATATTATTTACTCCTACCTTTTACACAAAATTTTAATTTTCATATAAATATTAACTAGTATGCAATAACATCTAAACCAATGTGCTTTAGCATCCGCATTATGGACTTACTTCCTTGTTGGAGCAGACTGAACCTTTTCTTTGTTACCTGTTAATATTTTGCTATTTCCCTGAGCAGCTGATATACTCATTCTTATCTTTTTCTTTAATTTGAATGTATGGCAGAATCCTTTTTTTGTTGTTGTTTTTGGTATTCTTTGCTAGCTTCAGCTCATTCTGAAAGTTTCCTTTTCCTGAGGCACCAGCTCTGCAGTCCTGGGATATCTGCTTGATTTTTCTTTTGTAACTTTTCTCTCTCATCACCTTCTATTCGTCTTTTTTTTAATTATTATTTTGGATTTTCACAAAGGTTTTTTATTGGTTTCTTTGGCTGTCTTCTGTCTTTTATTTTCTTGGAATTGTTTGCAGTTGGGAATTCCTACAACGTTGGACAACAAAAGCACAACAATATTGATTTTCCCCCATTAACATTTCCTGCGAAATATGCCATTGATATGTGCACTTATTAAAATCTAACTTTTTAAAAATCCAATGTAAACAAAGGAACTCACTCGGCATTATTTTTACTTGATAACAAGAATTCCAGTCTTATAACTCTCTCTTTCTGTATCTCTTCTACTTTTATTCCCAGGTAAAGCCACTGTTGCTTAGTAGGAGGTCAAGCTCAAATCCTCCAAAGAGAAAATGTTCAGCAAGAGAGCAAACAACTTTTAGGAAAAATCACATAGGGGATAAGTGGTGAAATTCCAGTAGATGTTGGGTAATTAAAGTTCCTAACACTATTCACATCTGCTGTTTGGTTTTGAAAAGCCACATATGGGTCTTCCCTTCGTTTGGAAAGAGATAACGAAAGTCAACAATATGCAGTTTTTATTTATTCCTCCACTTAAATTTAGAGGTTACAGTACTACCAAATTCATTGACATGAATTTCTGAGCAGATATGGATATTTTTTTTAAATATCCCTTTCCATTTTTTCTTCCCATTAGGTTTATCTTACATCAGTTAAAATACATTTGCCTTCCTGCATTAAAAGTTCAAGCTCAAACTGATTTCCCATACTCTATACCGGTATTATAGTTATGCGGTGTATAGAGACGTGGTGGCTCAGTGGCTAAGAGGCTGAGCTTGTCGATCGAAAGGTTGGCAGTTCAGCGGTTCGAATCCCTAGTGCCGCGTAACGGGGTGAGCTCCTGTTACTTATCCCAGCTTCTGCCAACCTAGCAGTTTGAAAGCACGTAAAAAATGCAAGTAGAAAAATAGAGACTACCTTTGGTGGGAAGGTAACAGCGTTCCGTGCGCCTTTGGCATTTAGTCATGCTGGCCATATGACCACGGAGACGTCTTCGGACAGTGCTGGCTCTTCGGCTTTGAAATGAAGATGAGCACCGCCCCCTAGAGTCGGGAACAACTAGCACATATGTACAAGAAGAACCTTTACCTTTTATACTGGTAGTCCTTGACATATGACTGGTTGCTTAGCAACTATTTGAAGTTATGACAGGGCCCCACATGATGGCATTTTGGGTGCTCAGCAACCACTTTTTTAATGGTCATTTGCAGCGTCCTGCAGTCACACAACTATAACTTGATTTGGCTGAAAACCCAGAGTTTGGGTTCGCTTAATGACCGCCATAAAAAAGGTCATAAAATAGAGCTGGTCACATGGGTGACCCACTTTATGATCAATGGTAGGCTCCATTATGACCATAAGTTTGAGAACTACTTCTAGACAATGCAGACCATGAATTTTATCAATCAATGCTCGTCCTGCTTATTTATTTAGTAGTTTAATACACTAATACTCCTATTTCTTCTATTAATTACAGTGTAATACATTTTAACTGAGGTCGTTACAGTTTTGGCTCCAAATTCCTCTGGTTTCCGTTTTAAAACCTATCCTGGTGAAGTTTGTCCTTCAGTCAAACATTTTTTTGAATTTACAGTTTTTATTAATTTATAACCTGACATACAAAGACAATACAAAAGTAAATATTAGGGAAATTAGGGAAGGAAAAAGGGAAGTGGATAGTGAGGGAAAGGGGGTGGGGGTGGGGGGAGGCATTGACTTCCAACTCCTTTGGTGCAGTAAAATAAGGCAACTTTTTACTTTTTCAAAATAATATGAAGTCAAACTCTTTTTTTTTAGATATTGTAGTGCAATCAGAACACAAAATACAAGCTGGGTGGATATGACCTCGTAGATCACTCATCACTCTTGTCAAAGACCTTGGAGTATTCATCTCATATGATCTAAGCGCCAGAGCTCACTGTAACAGCAGTGCTAAAAAAGCATTAAGAGTTGTTAACCTAATCTTGCGTAGCTTCTTCTCCGCTAGTATTGAACAGCAAACTAGGGCATACAAAACTTTTGCTAGACCAATTCTTGAATACAGCTCATCTGTCTGGAACCCGCACTGCATATTGGATATTAATACAATCGAACGAGTCCAGAGATACTTCATGAGAAGTGTCCTCCACTCCTTTCCCCGCAACAGAATACTTATGCCACCAGACTTGAAATTTTGGGCTGAGACAACTTAGAACTTCTCCATCTTTGGTCCGACTTAAGCATAGTACATAAAATTATCTGCTACAATGAATCACCTGTCAATGAAAAGTTCAGCTTCAACCACAACAATACACGAGCAAACAATAGGTACAAACTTAAGGTAAACCGCTCCAAACTTGATTGCAGAAAATACGACTTCAGGACTTCAGTAACAGAGTTGTCAATGCCTGGAATGCACTACCTAACTCTGTGGTTTCTTCCCCAAATCCCTAAAACTTTAATCTTAGACTGTCTACTGATGACCTCACCCCATTCCTAAGAGGTCTTTAAGGGGCATGCATAAGCGCACCAGTGGGCCTACCATCCCTGTCCTAATGTTCCCTTTTATTCGTATCCATTTCATGTATTCATAAGCATGTTTATACTTATATATAAACGCATAGCTTATCAGTTTTGTAAGGACCCTGCAGCTGCTTTTAAATTTGCGAGGTACAAAATATATTCTGTGTTTCTTACCTTTGGATGTAAGTGTTGATCATTGGGCTTACTCCTTTGTTTCTTTTTCCTCATAATGGGCTTTCTCTCTCAGTTCCTGCAGTAGCATTTGCTTTGTTTTAATCTGATAAATTTTTAATGTATTTTATGAGTTTAAGCATGGCTGTTTGCTGCTGCAACCCTCTTTTTCTCTGAACATCACTGCAGATTTTCAGTTCCTACAAATATATTTGTTATGGTGAAAGTTGGACCATAAGGAAGGCTGAGCGTCAAAGAATTGAGGCCTTTGAAGTATGGTGTTGGAGAAGACTCCTGCGAGTCCCTTGGACTGCAAGGTGATTAAACCAGTCAGTCCTAGAGGAGATCAACCCTGACTGCTCTTTAGAAGGCCAGATCCTGAACATGAAACTCAAATACTTTGGCCACCTAATAAGAAGGAAGGACTCACTGGAGAAGAGCCTAATGCTGGGAAAGATTGAGGGCAAAAGAAGAAGGGGACGACAGAGAATGAGGTAGCTGGAAGGAGTCACTGAAGCAGTCAGTGTGAGCTTAAATGGTCTCCGGGGAATGGTAGAGGACAGGAAGGCCTGGAAGAAAATTGTCCATGGGGTTGCGATGGGTTGGACACAACTTGGCAACTAACAACAACAAATATGTTAATTTTTTTCCCAGGCAAGAAGATGCTATAAGCACTGCAGCATCCTGTTCATTCATCTTCCTATATGACACTAGTGCTATCAAACTTTTGTTATTTGTTCCTTCCTTAGCCTCTTAGAACAGTCAAGTACACTATGTTGACTTTTGCTCTGCTTGAATTTCTGTGTCAAACCTCTTGTTAATTTGTGCCTTGGATACTAGCTGCGTTATATTCCTTCTGTTTCTGCATTAGCCTAGGCTTACTCAGCAGAAAGCAATAACTCTGAAACCGGTAATAAATCAACAACTCTTAAGATTTGTCCCTTGCAATTAGTAGTAATTCAGGAAGTGATGTTTTCACTCCACACAGCTGATCAACAGGCCCTCAAAAGGAGTTAATTTGTGGCTCTTTCCCCTGATGATCTTATCTACCAAAATCCAGGTAATTTTTCATATGTCCTTCCTCCGTTTGCTTGCTTCCTGACAACTCAGTTGGTTGTCTTCATTTTGGAGTATTAAGTTCTATGAAATAAACCTCTGTGGTTTGTGAATCATAGTTTATGACTGGGTATATTGTGTGATCCTAGGAAGATGGGCTATTTAACAAACCATGGTTGAAACATGGCTTGCCTAATGCATGAGTTCAGTTTATATGATTTTATAACTTTTTTCTCTTTGCTATGTCTTGCATATTAGTGTACCACACACTACGGGATCATGTTTTTGAAAAGTTGTCTGCATTACTTATGGTTTTCAGTTTATTTCTGAGGAATGAGGAATATAATTTAAGCTTTTACTGCATCTTGCCCTAATTATATTTCTAGTCAACAAATATTGTACTTGTAGATTTCTTTCAAAGGCCAGTTTTGTTCTAATATTAGCTCTGGGTTTCGGTTGGGTTCTAAACATCTAACAAGCCTTATTGACTAGGCCAGAATCAAACAAACCAAAAACATGTAAACCGAAGAGCAACTACATAGCTCCAGGGCTGTATGTAAACTCCAAATCGCCTTTCAGTGGTCTTTGGAGATTTCCCTTTGAACATGATGGCTAAAAACTGATCAGACAGTTTCTTGCAAGAAAAAACTACAGTTTCAATCCTAAAATAAAAACATCACACAATTTAAAAAGACAAAAATTAATTCCAAATGGTCCCGCCCAGGGGTGGGTTCCACTTACCTTTACTACCGGTTTGCAACGGGAGCACCGGGAGCAACCCACCAATGGTCCCACCCATGAGTGATATTTCCCACTCCTTTGAATGTTGTTGGGATTAATTACTATGGCTTGCAGATACAATGAATGGATTGTCACACTACGTGAACGCAACTCTTTTAAGATTCCTCCTTCCCTGAACAGAGGTTTAGTAGACACATCTTCACTGAAGTTACATGAAAATATGTGAATATTCAGATCTTGTGATTTGGGGGATTTTTTTCCCAAACCCCAGCCTATGAGAGCCGTAGTTGTTTTTAATATTGAATCTTGCATACAAACATTTTATCCTTGGCCCCCTTCTTAGAGCATGACTTCATTTAATAATAATATTTATGGCACACAAATCTGGGTAGCAACAGCCCTGTGGAGTCTGAAGATCTTAAATGTCAAATTGCATTTATCACAAATACACAGTTTTCACCTTTCAAGAGCCAAGCTCCCAAATGTGACCACACACATTCCAGTTTAACTACTTTGAAAACTTTCCAAAAGATAAAGTTGCTATTTAAAAAGTTTATAATTTACATTTTAACCCCAATCCAAACTACACTAATCTTCAAAGGGAGTTGAACTTTTATTTATTAGTTACTTGAGAGAATGGATTATTTTACATGTAATTCAAATGGACTAGACAGTGTTTTTCACTCATACTCTATATTATACTATTTGTGTGGCCATGATGAGGTAACAAGATATATATTTCATTTAGATTCACTGTTAGAAATCAACTATTGGTATTAGCGGAATGGCGTTTGAATAGGTTGTTTGGAAATACAGTTTTTATATCTACTTACTCTCTATAGTACTCTTGAGGTACTCTTTATGGCCCTACTACCTAAGAAAAATTACAATAAGGAGAAATGAGAACCCCATTTTGTCTTGGAGATGAAGTGCTAACCCTATATTGAAAATCAATCAGTTGTAGTCACTCTTTCCCAGCTGGAGTTGATTTATTCATTTTAAAAATTGTATTAGCCTTGCCTTTTGTCAATATGGTTTAAATCAGTGTCTTTCAAAACTTGGCAACTTTTAAGATGTGTGGGCTTCAACTTCCATAATTTCCTAGCAGTATGCTGGTTAGGGAATTCTGGGAGTTGAAGCCCACACATCTTAAAGCTGCCAAGGTTGAGAAGCACTCTTTTAAATCATTCTGCAGCAACTCACTGTATCTGTATACTATTACAGCCCAGCGTCAACCCTCCTTCCTTCCAAGGGCAACCCAGGAACACTGGGTCTGCTTTTTTCCTGGTACATCTGTTTCCATGCATCTTGGTATCTTCCCATTCAACGAACGCATACAGAAGAATTGTGAGAAAGCTGAGGGGGAAAAAATGGGATGAACTCTTAATATAAACAATCAACAACGGGAGAGGAGTTCATTAGTTGCTTTTCGCATAAACAACCATTCAGTCTAAGTTGCAAAAAAAGGTCTAGGAAGAAGAGATTCAAAACAGAGAGATTCCACCTTAATGAATCCATTAATAACAGAAGGCTGGAGGTGGTTACCTTAATGCCATTTTTTTTTCCCATTGACACTCCTCCTTGAAATCCGTGATTCCTGCTTCCTTGACTGGGTTCTGCAGTATGGAATTGACAGATGTAAACGTTGCAACACAATCTGGCTTTGTTTAGGCATCATACTAAATCACAGTACGATTTATGGTAAATCGATTTATGGGAAAGATACAGCCTGAGCTTCTGAATTAAGCATTCCCCTTACCTATTTCACTTCACTTGCAGAAGCATTTATTTCCTGGTTTAAACTAACCATTTGTCACTGCTGTGCTAAATCATGATTTTAGTCAAGCCCATTTTATACAACATAACTAGGAAGAGATTTTCTGTTAAATTTATAGTCTTGAGCATCACATGAAGGATCCCTTAGTTTGTTAAACTATTCATAATGGCCTTATTCACTTATTGCACTAAATTGAAATCAAAAGAATTCATTATGCCGTGACCCCAACATGTGAAAATAGTCATTGTGGTTTAAAGCAATATTTGGTTCGTTAAACCAGCAAAACATCTCGGGCCTGAAATTTTCTTTTAAAACTGACCAGAGATTATTTTAATCTAAAATCCTTGATTCAAATGCAATGACAAATCACTTCTCGTGTAAAGAAAAACTAAATTTGACAGGAATCCTTATGATTATGGGGGGGGGGGAATAAAGTTGAAAATATGCAAAGTAGAGGTTTTTTCTTTTGCACATTCTAGCTTCTATGTTGTGCTTGAACCATGCTGACTGTAAAGCAATTCAAATAATCCATATAAAGTCGCAAGAATTTGATCAACCATAAGATAGCAGTACAGAGATACTGTAGAGAAAACTCTTAACTCTTTGGCTGAATCAGACTCTAATGTTAATAAAATTTATCAACTCTCACCTTTGAACTAGCTTTTGACTACTGGAAAGATCAGGCAATATGATTCTGTATGGCCCTACATTCAATTTGTTCTAGTAATAAGCACAAAATGTAAGTACTGTTCTTATTTCATAAAATAGGATAATTCTGTTGTACACCATCTTTTTTTTCCCACCATGATTTTTACACATATTATTATTTGTTCTTTTTTATACATAACTTGTTTGAATCGTTTAAATTATATTTTCAACTTTTTATTATTTTAGTAATTTTTGAGAAAATCAAGGAAATTATTGAACAATGCAGCACAGACTGGTAGCCCTGAACAGAGAAGTTATCTATCTATCTATCTATCTATCTATCTATCTATCTATCTATCTATCTATCTATCTATCTATCTATCTAGCGGAAATTTTGAGTAGTTTGGAGAACCGGCAAATACCACCTCTGGCTGGCCCCAGAGTGGGTGGGAATGGAAATTTTGCAATAACTTTCCCCCAGGAGTGGGGAGGGAATGGGGATTTTGCAGTATCCTTCCCCTGCCACACCCACCAAGCCACACTATGTCCACCAAGCCACGCCCACAGAACCGGCAGTAAAAAAATTTGGATTTCACCACTGATCTCTCTCTCTCTCTCTCTTCATCTATTTCCACCATTTGGTTCAGGATCAGTTTACATAATTATCTATTCATATTCAAAAATTGTTTGTTAGCTATATATTACATTTAATTAAAGTTTCATGTATTGTTTGAACTTTGCCTTTCCATGTATTCTTTGTAAAAAATACAGCACCTCTTGGAGAAAACTAGAATACACTTTTCACACTGAACAAAAATACCGTATTTTCCGGCGTATAAGACGACTGGGCGTATAAGACGACCCCCAACTTTTCCTGTTAAAATATAGGGTTTGGGCTATACTCGCCATATAAGACTGCCCCTCTTCCAATGCACACCAAATAAAAATTAAAAAACATCAACTGGCTCACCTACAATGTAAAAGCAGCTGTGCTAGACCCAAAATGGCCCCTGTAACAAGCAGGAACCTCACACAGCCACAAAAAGCCCCCCCAAAAAACTTTCACACTCTAAACACACACAACACAACACAACTGGCTCACCCACAATGTAAAAGCAGCTGTGCTAGACCCAAAATGGCCCCTGCAACAAGCAGGAACCTCACACAGCCACAAAAAGTCCAAAAAACCAACTTTCACACTTTACACACACAAAATTCCACATACAGCTTTGTGAGATTTTGTGTGTTTGTGTAGTTGGAGTGAAACACTACAGAAACACACTAAATCTCAGAAAGCTGCACAAATATTGTTTTATTTTATTTTATTTTTATTTTTATATGAAAGCTAAATTTAAAACTTCCTAAACTTTAAATGGCTAGGTCTAAAAAAGAACAACTAAAAAAACCCCAATTGACTATTTTTTTTAAAGCTCCCAAAGGGGAAAAAAACTTACCCAATAGAACAGGGGTCTCCAACCTTGGCAACTTTAAGACTTGTAGACTTCAACTCCCAGAATTCCTCAGCCAGCTTTGCTGGCTGAGGAATTCTGGGAGTTGAAGTCCACAACTAACTCCTTGCTTGATTGCAGGCAGGGAGTTGCTTGCTTGCCTGAATAGATTCAGGCAAGCGAAGCAAGGCAAGCGTTGCGACTAGCAGCTGAGGTAAGCAAGCTGGAGGGGGAAAACTTTTTCCCTTTTACATGGCTCTGGCCATCCCAGCTGAGTTGCAGGGAACTCAGCTGGGATCGTCAGAGCTGGGATCGTCAGAGTAAAAGGGAAAAAACTTTTTTCCTTTTACGTGGTTTCTGGCGATCCCAGCTGAGTTGCAGGGAACTCAGCTGGGATCGCCAGAGCTGGGATCGCCAGAGCCATTTAAGGCTCGTCAGAGCCTTTCGGGCTGGTCTGCCTGGTTACAGGAGAACTACACCCGGCGTATAAGACGACCCCCGACTTTTGAGAAGATTTTCATGTGTTTAAAAGTCATCTTATACGCCGGAAAATACGGTATTTGTTGCAAATTGCAATACTTATTCTTATTCATTGCTTCTAATGACTGCTCATTCAAGGTACTGATTTAGTCTATGCCTCTTTAACACATTGTTCAGGTTGCCCTTTAAACCTCATGACTTCAAGGATTACAGAAGGATGCCAGGAGCATAAGAAAATTGTTAACATTACTTCAGCAAAGTTAATATTTTAGAAATTACTGTCTCTCTGTGAACTGCATTCAAGATCCACTACATCTGTAGTACTTTTTGCCATCCTAACATAATAAGTCATGCTTCCCATACTGTTCCTATTTCATCGGCCATAGTTTTTTGCAGCTACTTCTTATATATGTGCATACATATATGTACGTGTACAGTGTGTATATATGTATGTATGTTATGTTGGCTGAGACTGATCACTGATGGTAATTGTAATACAATACATTAGAAGGTACCAGGTTGGGGAAGGCTGCCTAGAGAGATCTTCAAGATGGCAAGAATGGTAAAGATCACACACTGAAATATATTTTTGAGGTTAATTCTAAATGATTCAGCAGTAATGCAATTTTCTACTCGGGGACATGCGTCATTATCCACAATGGTATGAATAACAGTGGGGAATAAACAAAGATAGCATCCCTGTCTGATAACTGAACTAGGCCTGGGGGTGCAAAATTTTCAGTAGAATATCTCTCCTGCTTTCTTCTTGCTACATTTTACCTCAGTAGAAGATATAAGAGGAAAGATTTTTTAGTTCACTGAGGTCAATAGTCCAGTAATGGAGCTCATGTGGAGACCTGAAATAGAGAAATAACTGTTCGGTTTTAATTGATTTGTTTGTTACCTGCTTTAAAATATACAAATCTGTTGGATCATTTTGAATGCCGTGTGGTTATGTGATCAAAATTCAGATGCTTGGCAACTGATTCGTATTTATGACGGTTGCAGTGTTCTGGGGTCAGATTTCCTTAACAACTGTGTTACTAAGTTCACAATTGCAGTGATTCACTGAACAACCGTGGCGAGAAAGATCGTAAAATGGAGCAAAATTTGCTTAACAAATGTCTTGCTTAACATCATAAATTTTGGGCTCAACTGCAGTCGTAAATCAAGGACTGCCTGTATTGATAAGCCAGGGATATATTCAGTGGTGGGATTCAAATAATTTAACAACCGGTTCTCTGCCCTAAAGATTTCTTCCAACAATCAGTTCATCAAACTGCTCAAAAAGTTAACAACCGGTTCTCCCGAAGTGATGCGAACTGGCTGAATCCCACCACTGGGTATATTGCTCAGGGGAAGCAGCTTTTAGTAGTAACACAAATACTCTTAACTCTTCAAAATGTTTCTGCCATTTATGAAAATCTTTTGATTGGAACACCTGGCTCTCTGGTCTTCAGGTGTGGGAAAAGTTGAGCAGATGGATGCCAAGAAGGTGTCCAAAATGCCATATTGCCTATAAGCCTTTATTTAGTGAATATGGCAGACACAGTGAAATAGCTGGTGTTTGTGCAAGGCCGAATGTTTCTATGGCTCAACAATCTGGATCAAAGAACATGCAGAGTTTCTGTGATTTGGCTGTTTTTTTACGTAGCATGTTCTTAGACTTCCATCTGTTACAACTTATAAATTATGGTTTCTGGCTTGGAATAATAGTTAATCCTAGCCAAATATATTCTGTTAAACAAATAATGTTAAAGAAGTCATTAGTGAACCCAGCACTAAGTTATGGTTTAACTATGGTGTGCTGTCTAAGGCCATAACTGCTTGCTTTTATTTATGGTTTGTTGACTAAGCTACAGTTGCGTAGAGTCAAACAACACACTAAGCCAAGATGAATCAAACCGGATTATAACTCAGTCCGTTGTATGACTCCAGCCATTGTGATTTGATAGCCATGGGTTATAGTGTAACCTGTTGTATGAATACAGCCAATTGCAACTCGACAGATAAAACATAGCTCAATATTAATACAGTATGTGTGAACCCAGTGGTTAGGTTAATAAATTACAATATTTGTGGTAGATTTACCATCCTGTCCCAATCCAATCATTATGCTTTATAATCCTTAATTTATGATTTAGAGAGAGAGATGAAAATCACGTTCATTACTATTGCAGATCAGGAGAAATTGACCTAACTGAAGATTTGCCTGAGTGTCCTGATGCCACCCATCTCCAACCCAGTGTCCTTTAGATGTGTTTAAGATCACAACACCCAAATTTTCCAGTGAGTGTAGCTTGGGAAATCTGGGAGTTGCAATTTCCATACATCTGGAAAACACTAAGTTAGGAAAAGCTGTTGTATTATTTCTGAGGGTATTCAACTCCTATGACATAACTGATCCAGATTTTCTCCCACCACCCATGGTGGTCTTTGAGACATTTTAAACAACTTGCCCTGATTTCTTAACTGCTATGTTTCATTTTTTTAATGCACTCTTTGCTCATCGTTTATAAAGTATTGTTCGCTCATGTATGCAAGACCTTATATAAGCGGTAGGTATTTTTATGGCTGTTTTCAGCAGCTCATCTTCTCTAGCCCCAGGACATCTGACGCTGCTGGCTGCTTCTCGCAGATTTTTTCTTTCCCATCAAATTCATTCACACGCATCTTTTTATCTGCTGGTTTTTTTTTTAAACTGATCTAACCCACACTACCCCACGTAACGGGTGAGCTCCCGTTCCTTGTCCCAGCTTCTGCCAACCTAGCAGTTTGAAAGCACATAAAAAATGCAAGTAGAAAAATAGGGACCACCTTTGGTGGGACGGTAATAGTGTTCCATGCGCCTTTGGCGTTTAGTCATGCCGTCCACATGACCACAGAGATGTCTTCGGAAAGTGCTGGCTCTTCGGCTTTGAAACGGAGATGAGCACCGCCCCATAGAGTCGGGAACAACTAGCACATATGAATGAGGGAAACCTTTACCTTTACCTTTAACCCACGCTGATCTTAATACTGCTCATGCTGCTTTCTGGAATTTGCGCTGTATAGTATAAAACTGCTGGAGATCTTGAGATGAAAGTAGTGACATTTTTGATAGCTTCAGGAAGCCTGAAAAAAGTGACACTACTGCGGCTGTTTTGCCAATTGCCCTTAGCCATAATGTGGCTGATTTATTTGTGGTTTGGTACGTTATAAATAAACAACCATTGTAGGCTATCAGCTATGGTTTGTGGCTTGAGGGGTGAACTCAAAAATTGTTTATCCAATGAACTGTTGCAAAACAGCTGTGGTTTACGGGAATCCCAGGCAATAACAAGGACCTGAGATAACTGGGGAAGACTATTATGAAAATGCAACTGGAAGGTAGAAAGGCTAGGAGAAGGTACATTCAAGCTTTTTCAAAAAGCTGTTGTGTGCTTAAGATTTTAATCCTAGACACCCAAATAGAGAGATTGAATTCCACTGCTTACGCTAGCTAGTGTATGTTAATGCTAACTGTTGGATTGTTTTAACCACTTTGTCATACGATCCAAAAATAGTTCTGCCCATACCACACTATAATGTAAACCATGGCTTCCAGACGTGTTCTCAAATTATGCTAAGGAAAAATTTAAATTCATGAAAGATATAGGACTGGTGCAGTGATGCTACATTTGGGGACAAGGCTGAAATATTTGCGCCTTTTTTTCTTTCTGGGTTTGAGAGTTAAATAAAATAGTTTAGTGAAATTGGAGGCTTAATGTGTCCTTTTAGGTGATATTTCATTCTTTTTTTAAAAAAGTCTTTGTTGAATTAAAGCTGGAACCATACATCACTTGGACTCAGGTTTTGAAAATAGAAGTCATCAGTGTAGAAACTAATTTAAGTAGTTTATTCTACTAATTACCCAACAATTAAGGTTTCATACTGAAACATCAGTTTTAAGATATAAGTTTGAGTGCAATTTATGTATGTCTGCTGAATGTTGATATACTCACAGGACGCACATCATGGGAGTACAGGTTAGCTTTACCGAACATGAAATTACAGTTAAGAATATGGGTATTGTCATCAAAAAGAGCCTTGGTGGCGCAGCAGACTAAAGGGCTATTAAGTAGCACCGGCTGCCTGCAATTACTGCAAGTTCAAATCTCACCAGGCTCAAGGTTGACTCAACCTTCCATCCTTCCGAGGTAGGTAAAATGAGGACCCGGATTGTGGGGGCAATAAGCTGACTTTGTATTAAAAAAGAACACCGCTTGGGGAGGGGGGGGCAAAAGCCCTACTAAGCAGGTATATACAAAAGTATGAAGGCTATTGCTTAATGCATTGTAAGCCACCCTGCATCTCCGGAGAAGGGCGGCATATAAATCGAACCAATAAATAAATAAATAAATAAATAAATGAAAATTTACTCACCAAGCATTATTAAATTACTTATGCTTATGAGAAAGAAACTCACAAAGACAATGTTACACTTTTGGAGCAAGATCCCATCATCCAATATACTAAAGTCGAAGAAATAGAAGAGTCAGATTCTACCAAACCTCAAAGGGTACTTATAACCCCTCTCCCTCCCTAACCCTAACCCAAACCCGAACTTCCGATAGGCCCATTTTTTGCCCTCCCCGAGCCTCCACGCATGCCCTGCACTTACCTGCATCCAAAACGGGCCGCGTGGGGACTCCTGGGAGGGGAGGGGCGGGGTGGACAGGGCCAGCCAGGAGTGGAATTTGGGGGTTCTCCAAACTGCACAGAATCTTAGCTTTAGGTTCTCCTGAACCCCTGTGAACCTCCAACAGCCCACCCCTGCTTTTGGGTGAAGGGAGGAAAGAAACAAAAATTTTATATATATATATAAATATATATATATATATATTGCTAAATCCAAATCAGAACTCCCCAAGGAACAAAGAAAACAGGATAGGGTAAATATCACAATGAACAAAAGGCCACCATTTTGAAAAGGAGTCCAAAAAGCAAGTGAGAACCAGGAAGGAAAATAAAAGTGCATATTGTGGAGGCACTTAATAGCAGGACCTTAAAACTGGAAAAAGGAGCCACATACAAAGCAATGTCACAGAGGTTTATCAACCTGACCTGCTGTAGGGTCAGCAGGAGACTAGATTAGTATAGATTGATCAAGAGAGGGCTAAAGTTCACTAGGCAAAGAAGCACAGTTTTGTCTATTAGAAAGTGAATCATAAATCAGATAATCTAACCAGAGTTTCTGACATCACTTCAGCAGCCGTTTCCAGACTAGCCTCAAGTGCTCCCCAGTTTACAAGTTTGGGATGGGTTCAGGGGTGAAATCCAGCAGGTTCTGACAGGTTCTGGAGAACCGGTAGCAGAAATTTTGAGTAGTTTGGGGAATCGGCAAATACTACCTCTAACTGGCCCCAGAGTGGGGAGAGGTTGGAGATTTTGCAATATCTTTTCCCCAGGAGTGGGGAGGGAATGGGGATTTTGCAGTATCCTTCCCCTGGAGTGGGGTGGGAATGGAGACTTTGCAGTATCCGTCCCTTGCCATGCCCACCAAGCCACACCACACCCATTAAGCCACGTCCACAGAACCGGTAGTAAAAAATTTTGGATTTCACCACTGGATGGGTTGGGCTTCTTTTATTGACTTGGGATTTCTCGGTAAAGCTCCACCTAACCCTTCAGCAGAGGGATAGTATCAAGGTCACATGAAATGTTAGTATCATTTTGGGAAGGCCCCAGTTGGGATATTGTGTCCAGTTTTGGTCACCACGACACAAAAAAAGATGTTGAGACTCTAGATAAGGGTGCAGAGAAGAGCAACAAAAATGATTAGGGAACTGGAGGCGAAAACATCCGATGAATTGTTGCAAGAACTGGGTATGTCTTATCTAAAGAGAAGGATTAGGGGTGACATGATAGCAATGAGGGGTGTGTGTGTGTGTGTGTGTGAATGAACCTATTCTCCAAAGCATGTGAGGGCAGGACAAGAAGTAACAGATGGAAACTTATCCAACCTAGAATTAAGGAGAAATGCCCTGATAGTGAGAATGGCTTTCCTTCAGAAGTTGTGGGTGCTATTTGTTCAGAATGGTACAGGTTCTCCTGCTTGATCAGGAGGTTGGACTAGACTAGAAGACCTCCAAGGTCCCTTCCAACTCTGTTATTCTGTATTCTCTTTTATCTAAGATTGAACTAAGAGCCGAGGTGGCGCAGTGGTTAGAGTGCAGTACTGCAGCTACTTCAGCTGACTGCTAGTTCAGCAGATCAGCAGATCATATCTCACCGGCTCAAGGTTGACTCAGCCTTCCATCCTTCCGAGGTGGGTAAAATGGGTAAAATGAGGACCCAGATTGTTGGGGGCAATATGCTATTTAGTATACTGTCTTTGGTGTAAGCCGCCCAGAGTCCTCGGAGGCACGTCCTGGGCGGCATAGAAATATGACTAATAAGAAAAATAAATAAAAAACTACAGGCAGAATGGTTTCCTGATTTTTAAATTGGTTGCTAAATTCTGGGGCTAGTACAATGATGAAATCCTAATTTTTTTACTACCGATTCTGTGGGAGTGGCTTGGTGGGCGTGGCAGGGGAAGGATACTGCAAAATCTCCATTCCCACCCCACTCCAGGGAAAGGATATTGCAAAATCTCCATTCCCACCCCACTCCAGGGAAAGGATATTGCAAAATCTCCATTCCCACCCCACTCTGGGACCAGCCAGAGGTAGTATTTGCCGGTTCTCCAAGCTACTCAAAATTTCTGCTTACTGGTTCTCCAAACTGCTCAAAATTTCTGCTACTGGTTCTCCAGAACCTGTCAGAGCCTGCTGGATTTCATCACTGGGCTAGTATCTTACTAATAGCTTTTGTGCACATTCTGAGTCACCTATTACTAGTCTTTGATGAAAAAGAAAATACGGAATAGGATAAGTACCACTGTAACCTGCTAAGAGTAATTTCTGTGTTTCAAAGCTTGTGGTGCCTAATTCTAAACAATTACAAAAACAATTGACGTAGCTTCCAAGAATTTTTTAATGCTATTTAATATAAAAAGTAAGTTTTTATTCTGTTTTTTGTTGTTGTTAAAAATCCTGCTATTTTAGTAAAACACAAATCTGTTGTTGTTTTTCTTGATCTATGAATCTTTGGTAAAATTATTTGGCTTCATCTCAATTACAGTGAAGTGTTTACAGTAACATTTGCTAGCATTTATTAATTAACATTCT
The DNA here is from genome assembly GCF_059756535.1 of Pantherophis guttatus. Taxonomy (NCBI): domain Eukaryota; kingdom Metazoa; phylum Chordata; class Lepidosauria; order Squamata; family Colubridae; genus Pantherophis; species Pantherophis guttatus. Next base: position 16,609,819 of record NC_142069.1, on the reverse strand, counting down.
TTATTGTGGTTTTTTTTCCTCTCTTCCCCCAAGGATTTCTTTTATGCTTAAACTGGCTAGGATCTCATGTTGCAATCCCAAAAGGTGCCACATTGGGAAAGTGCTTTAAACCAGGGGTCTCCAACCTTGGCAACTTTACGACTTGTGGACTTCAACTCCCAGAATTCTTCAGCCAGCACATTCTGGCTGAGGAATTCTGGGAGTTGAAGTCCACAAGTCGTAAAGTTGCCAAGGTTGAAGACCCCTGCTTTAAACTATGTCTGTGGAGATTCTCAGTATTCCAGGTCATGGTTGTCCCAAAGGTGCTTTTTCAAAAGGCAACTGGATTTTGTTTTCTCCTTGAAGACATTTCACTTCTCATCCAAGAGGCTTCTTCAGTTCTATAAGCAACATTGATTTTAAAAACTTGATTTGAAATTAATTGCTTAACGCATTGTAAGCTGCCCTGAGTCTCCGGAGAAGGGCGGCATATAAATAAATAAATAAATAAAAATGGAAACAGAATAGTCATTCACACACGTATGTAAAGCTTGCATTACTATCTTCCATTCATTACTTTGGTGCTAATAGTTTAAAAAAAAACCTGTAGCATCATGTTATAAGAAGGCAAAGTCTAATACAGATTCACATAAGTTTTTTCTCTCTAGGTAGAGTATGAGACTGTCCTGCTTTTTAGAATGTGTTTGAAAGGACTTGCTTTGGAAATCTTAATCAGATACATTATTTAAAAAAACAGGATACTAATTACGCCAATTAAAATGCAGGAACAACAATAAGTGTCCTGAGAGAAAGGACAGAACAGTCTTTTACATGAGCAATGTATGTGAAAAATCACTTTCCTAACAAACAGAATAAGAGATACAAAATAAGGAACAAGAAGATACTAAACCTTTGCTCCAGAAAAATTCTGCCAATATCTATTGTGGTGTCCTTGGTCCTCTCTGAGCTTGGTTGTTTTCTTACCGATGTTTCATTACCCAACTAGATAATATCATCAGTGCTAGAAGGGAGTGGGGTTTATGCTACCTAGTTGGATAATGAAACATTGGCAAGAAAACAACCAAGCTCAGAGAACGACAAAGACCACACAGTTGAATCCTGAGCTACATAAATTATCTTCTATTGGAATAACTACTGTATCCATGTTATCTTCTAAAAGATAAAATATGGAATGAAAGATTCCATTGTCATATGCTGGGTTACTGCAAGGCTTGAAATTTTTAAAAAATATAGGATTCAAATAAAGCTCATTTGGGTCTAAAACCATTCTGCTGGAGGCAGAAATGAGCAACACATTCTCCCGAAATGAATAATAAATGATAAATGAATTGTGCAATTTATTTATCACTTCATCTATGTTGTCATTGGTATCGCCTCCAAAATCTTTAGTGATGTCAAAATAGGATACTGCTATGTAATGTATCTTGTCTGGTAGAAGTTTGAGGAGCAATCTTGGGACTTTGAAGACAAACAAGTAGGAATGAAAGTCCTGTTTAAAAGAAGAGTTCAAAAAAACAGCTTCCAGGGAAATTCCGTTGTACACTCAATCCCTGCAAGAAAAGAGCATGGGGTGTGGAGTAGGGCGAAAACTTTCTTGGTGCCATAGTCTAGGTTTGATCAGGATCTACTTTGACTGGAGGAGAAAAAGAATGGTGGGTGTGGATGATGGGGGAGGAGGGGAAGCAGATAGTCAAGAATAAAAAATTGCATCCATTAAACCAGGATGGATGTTGTGTCAAGATGACTATTGTATCAGGCAGGGTCTCGCATAATTAAGTTCACTACTACAGATTAGTTATCTTGAGGAGGCCTGCGAAGAGTCCCTTCTCATTGCAAAGTTTCTGGGACTAGGATGGGGTGGCAGATCTTCTCTGGGGTGCCCCATATTGTGAAATGTGTTACCCTAAAGGCTTGGAAGGCATGTTCTCTTCTTGTCTTCAAGAAGGTTTGTGAAAACTTTGTGTAACCTTTCAGTGAGCTTTTGATTTCAGCTGATAGGTAAATGGGACTCCTCTATACCTGAATATTCTTCTTGTATCATTAATTCATTAATTTACTATTTCTATGCATTTGGTTGGTTGGTTCTCTGTTGTACGTTGCCCAAAGTCCCAAGATTTGAGCAGTTAAGAAGTAGGGTGAATACATATTTTCCCCATCATCAGTCTTCCACAGCCTTTAACATGGCCAAAGTCGTGGTTCAGCACAGCCGAGAATTCTGAGAACTGTAGTATCTGTACCGCTGGAGGACACCCAATTGGAGAAGTTGTCTTTCAACTCATGAATTGGAGTTTGGTGTGCCAAGCTAGTATTAAGCAGTTCCATGAACTTTAATGGCTTGTGAACTGAAGGATCTCCCAGCCTCCCTTATGCGACTGAAGACTTTGAATAACAGCCAATCTCAACTGCTACATCTATGAACAGATAAAAGCAAATGCATACTTTTACCTGGAAGGACTTGCAGTCAGTGGTGGGATTCAGCCAGTTCGCACCACTTCGGGAGAACCGGTTATTAACTTTCTGAGCAGTTTGGCAAACTGGTTGTTGGAAGAAATCATTAGGGCAGAGAACCGGTTGTTAAATTACTTGAATCCCACCACTGCTTGCAGTCTTTTTTCAGTGACATTATACCATCTCTTCTGTGCTAGCTCAGCATGGAAAAACCATCCATCAATGCACAGCTTCCTTCACCATGCGACAAGCAGACAGATTTTTCTATTCTAGCCATCACTTGTTTTTTTAAGAAAAAAATCCAACTGCAAATGTGTGTGTGTATACATATACATATACATATACATGCATGTATACATACATACATACATACATACATACATATATATATATATATATATATATATATGAGTTTTCTATCAAAGCCACCTGGTTTACCCAAATATGGGAAGGAGCATACTGCTTCCTTTTGCCTTTCAGCCCCAATCCAGGAGCCCTCAGGCAGCCGCTTTCACAACAAACTATTTTGTGTTGAATTTATATTTTACTGACAAAGAAATAAAGGGAGACTAGTATAGATCTATTCCAAACTATTTAGCTTTCATCAGCTAGCCATACCCTTCTGGGATTCGAATCTGGGCTTGCCTGCATGTTAGGCAGATGTATTAACCTCTAAGATATAGGTTCTCCTTGCTTTGCCAGTTTGTACCAGGGGAGATTAAATGAGTTTTCTATCGAAGCAACCTGGTTTACCCAAATACGGGAAGTAAAATATAAATTTAACACAAAATAGTTTGTCATGAAAGTGACTGCCTGAGGACTCCTGGATTGGGGGTGAAAAGCGAAAGGAAGCAGTATGCTCCTTCTAGAGGTGGGTTTCAGCAGGTTCTGACCAGTTCTGTAGAACTGGTAGCGGAAATTTTGAGTAGTTCGGAGAACTGGTAGTAAAAATTCTGACTGGCCCCGCCCCCATCTATTCTCTACCTCCCAAGTCTCAGCTGATTGGGAGGAAATGGGGATTTTGCAGTATCCTTCCCCTGGATTGGGGAGGGAATGGAGATTTTACAGTATCCTTCCACTGCCGCGCCCAAGCCACGCCCACCAAGCCACTGCCACAGAACCGGTAGTAAAAAATTTTGAAACCCACCACTGGCTCTTTCCCATGTTTGGGTAAACCAGGTTGCTTCAATAGAAAACTCATTTAATCTCCCCTGGTACAAGATGACTAAGCAAGGAGAACCTGTGGTTTAGAGGTTAATACATCTGCAGGAAAGCCCAGGTTCGAATCCCAGAAGGGTAAGTTTCTTATTTCATGTATGGATCCTGCTGGATCTGGGTAGCCTGTCTTCCCTTCCTTTGGAGAGCTGGACCATACAAGGCATTTTTTGTCCCAAGGCTCATTCTGGGGCTGGAAAGTTTCACATCTGCTTGCCAGGTGGAGCAGGCCACCAGGAGCAGCCGGTATAGCCCAGCAGAGGCAACCAGGAAGCAAAGCCCGGGTGCAAACAAACAACAGCTTTACTGTAGCAGAAGGCTGTAGATTGAAAAAGGAATTGCTTCAGCGGCCTCTGAACTGCTGAGCTGGGTGATTGATGATCGCTGCTGCTGCTGTTTAGGAGGTTGCATACCTTGAGCATAAACATGCGGGTTGCAGACCAAGAATCACTGAAGGGGAAAGTTGGGGTGGGGGGGTAAAAGGGGAAGGCAACAGGTTTGAACCTGCTGGCTAAAGCTCAGGTCAACTTCCACAGATCCTTGGCCAGAGGGCTGGTCTGGGAAGATGTCCGACTGGAAAAAAACCGGTGCTGAGAAAAGAAAAAACAGATAGATGCAGGGCCAATTTAGGGAGATGGGTATCCTGGTCTATGTGGACATGTTTCTATATAAGAGCCTTGGTGGTGCAGTGGACTAAGTGCTGTTATGTAGCACTTAGTTACCAGCTGCCTGCAATTAGTGCGAGTTCAAATCTCACCAGGCTCAAGGTTGACTCAGCCTTCCATCCTTCCGAGGTAGGTAAATTGAGGACCCGGATTGTGGGGGCAATAAGCTGACTTTGTAGAAACACTGCTTATGGGGGGCCCAAAAACCCTAATAAGCAGGTATATACAAAAGAATGAAGGCTATTGCTATAAGTGCATTGTAAGCTGTCCTGAGTCTTCGGAGAAGGGCGGCATATAAATTGAACTAATAAGAAAGAAAGAAAGAAAGAAAGAAAGAAAGAAAGAAGAAAAAGAAAGAAAGACAGACTAGGTCTCTGTCTGGTTTAAGAGGAACAGGAAGGGCACCTAGAGAGATGAGGAACAGGAATTGAATCTATTCTTCTTGGCCATCCAACCATAAGCTGCTGTTCTGCAGGAACGCAGAGACTTTTAGTCCACACTGACTTATGTATTGGGTGTCAGCCAGTGGTGGGATTCAAATAATTTAACAACCGGTTCTCTGCCCTAATGACCAGCTGGGTAGGCATGGCTCAGTGGTTATGTGACCGTGTGGCCGTGGCCAACTCAACATCATTCACGTTGATGGGCGCTTCGCCTTAGCTGGTACATTGTAATAAGTGTTAACCAGAGAGGCAATTTCTTTAAGCAGGGCAATAAAGATTAGGCTAAAAACATCACCAGAATGTTTCCTTCCTGCCTTCCTTACAGGATTAGCCCTGTAAAGAGCCTTGGTAGTACAGTGGTCTAAGGCACCCTGTTATTAAGCTGGTTATTAAGACCAGCTGCCTGCAATTACTGCAGGTTCGAATCTCGCCAAGGCTCAAGGTTGACTCAGCCTTCCATCCTTTCTAAGGTAGGTAAATTGAGGACCCAGTTTGTGGGGGCAATAAGCTGACTTTGTATAAATATACAAAAGGATGAAGGCTATTGCTGAGCACATTGTAAGCCGCCCTGGGTCTCCGGAGAAGGGCGGCATATAAATCAAATTAAAAAAAAAAAAAGTGAAAAAAAACCAAAACAAAATAAGATTTCTTCCAACAACCGGTTCTCCCAAATAGCTGTGAACTGGCTAAATCCCACCACTGGTGTTAGCTTTTTGAGGTAGACCAACTCACAAAAATAGAACAACAGGATTCCAGAAATGTTGTAGAGTGGGATATCAGAATCTTGAAAGCCTATCAGAGTTCCTCTCCCCCCCTCCCCGCCAATCTTACACCAATCAAAATTAATGGGAGATAATTTTGAGTGTTTTTCTCCCACTTTTTTCTTTCTCAGAACTGGGTGGTAATCTTTTCTAAGACCTCTTCCCCTTTAATAATAGTTTGCTCATTCCTTTCCCATCCCCAAGGCTTGGTCTGTATTCCTTCCCATCAGCCCTCTTGGGAATTATGAGTATTGGTGCTGCAACTTCTCTAGAAGGCATCATGTTGGTGAGCTTTACAGATAAAAGCTAAGCCTGACACGGACAACTCCTGAATACGATGTCCTGCTGTTTTAAACAAGGTTAGGTAGCAGCCTACGATGTGTGTGAGTTAAAGAGAGATTGATTTCAATGTTGAACCGAGGATTATGCTGGTTTCCAGTTGACTCTCACCCCACTCCAAAGCAGGTATGGAATCTGTGACTATGCCATGTTAAGCTATGATATGGTTTATTAGCAATAGCACTTAGACTTATATACTGCTTCATAGTGCTTTTACAGCCCTCTCTAAGTGGTTTACAGAGTCAGCATATTGCCCCCAACAATCTGGGTCCTTGTTTTACCGACCTCGGAAGGATGGAAGGCTGAGTCAACCTTGAGCCTGGTGGGATTTGAACTGCCGAACTGTAGCTAGCAGTCAGCTGAAGTAGCCTGCAGTACTGAACTCTAACCACTGCCCCACCTCGGCTCTGTTTATTCTGTCTAAGCAATTATTCTGTTAAATTCTGTTTAAGCAAGACATGATTTGCCACAGGGATTGGCAACTGGTGGCACTTCAGATGTTGCTAAACTACATCTCCCAGTATCATTGGGGAACCGTAGTTTTCTCTCCTTGTTGGCTATGATTCCTAGGAATGGTGAGAACTCTTAACTCAGCAATACGTATCCTGAAATGCCACTTGTTATTTTTGATGTAGCATGAAACCCAGTTTCTATGTTTTAATCGGCAAGGTGAATGGTAGCCTGGGGAAAAGTGAGGGAAAATTGCCGCAAGCCCTTTTTGTGGTTGGGAAAAGGCTGTTATAGAAACGCAAGGAAAATTTTCTCCCAACATAGAGTGGAGATGACATTAGGAAGTGGTGTGCAATAATCTCTAGCCAAGCTTACTTGATCTGCTGTTTGGACTAGAGAAGCCTTTGAAGTTTTCCTCTTTCCCAGCCAGCAAACCCTCCCAGAAAGCCATTAAACTCAGCTCTGCTGGTGCCAGTCCTATCTGTTCCATCTTGGTTGCCTTTCTCTACTACTACTTTATGTTCATGGACCTCCTGCCCTAAGGGGTTGGGGTGGGTGTATATGTGGGGGTGGGGGTGGAATTGAGAGTGTGAAGGCGTATTGTAAGGAGTCCTTTTGAAGAGAAGGTTTATTTTGGGGAGGAGTTGTAGGAGAGCTTTTATTCCCATGCCATAGAGACCAGGTCATTTCTAGGAAGCCTCTGCATGACAAAGGTTTCTCTGTTTGATCTGCCTTCTTTGGATCCTAGACTGTGCATTTACAGTAGTATAACCACTAACCCCACCAGGAACAGGAAGTGGAACAGAAGCATCTCAGGGTGCCCCCTGATGGGCAATGCCATGGCTAGGAATCTGTATTTCGGTTGAGTTTGAGTTAAGGTTGTCTTTTCCTCCCCCAACACCCTTCCTCCCCAAAAGGCTAAAATTTCTCTGACCTGAATTAAATAGTCCATAAACCTAACTTTAACTACTGATTATAAGTGCATTTGGAGTTAGGACCTTTATTGGCCTTTCCCTGACAGTGATTTCTACAAGTCCCATAGCTAAAGATGCTTCTGGCAGAAGATGCTAAAAGCGTATGTGCAAAAGTTCTATTATTTACCTGTCCAAACTCTTACCTAGGATTTACATGAGTTTTTGTTTTCAAAGCGCTTGTATTAGATAGATAGAATTCTTTATTGGCCAAGTGTGATTGGACACACAAGGAATTTGTCTTTGGTGCATATGCTCTCAGTGTACATAAAAAGATAAGATACATTTGTCAAGAATCGTAAGGTGCAACACTTAATGATAGTCATAGGGTACAAATAAGCAATCGAATCATACTAGGAAACAATCAATATAAATCGTAAGGATACAAGCAACAAAGTTATAGTCATAAGAGATGTAGAATAGATGCCTCGTCTTTGCAAAGCCAGTGTGGTGTATGGGTTTAATGTGCCAGGCAGAAAGCATCACGTTCAAATCCTTATTCAACCATGAAGCCCGATGGATGGTTTGAAATCAGTTTTATGTAAATGCTTGCACAACGTGCTAAACAATGGTTCATAAATCAAACAAGCTGCCTTATGCTTTCAGCCACGTTTTGTTTATTTTTGATTAGCATATTATGCAAAAACACAGCCCCTATTTCTTAAGCCAATTGACTTCCCAGGGTGGTGGAGAGGATACAATGGAGACAGGGCAGGGGGAATGTGGGGGGGTGGGAATAGCAGGAGTCATGTCCCTCCCATCAAAACAGGATATGAACCCGAATGTCAGAATCAGCAGGGATCGTGATTTGAGTGCCAGAAAATTCATCTTTCGTGGATTTCTTGATTGATGACTTGCACGCCAAATATAATACATTGAACTTCTCAGGTTTTGGTTGATACGAAAGTCCAATCAACAGTGGTTGCACGTACTAATCTCCAGTGGGTGCAGTTGGTCTGAAGGAACGAAATTGACCTGTGTGAATTTGCATTTTGAAACCTAGATAAAAAAACATATAGGGCCAAAGGCCAGATGAATGTCTTTCGCGAGGTATATAGGTATGTATATTGGATTGAGTCACCAAAAATACAAGCAGGCTAAAAATCAAACAAAGAAATGAATGAGAGTAAAAATTACACAGAAGTCTCGTAATACCACCTAAGTAAAATATGTGGGATACATAAGAATGAGGGCTGTTGAGAGACAGATGCTTATTGACAGTTTGACCTTTAAAAGCTTGCTGGGTCTCGTTTTAATCTAAATTAAACTAATTAAATGTTTCATGTGACTTTTTTGCACTTTACTTTTCAGATTAGGAACACTTCAAGCACAGTAGATAGCTAGCTCCTAGCCATTCAAAAGACATTGTGAGGCGAGGTTGCCTTTCTTTTCTTCTTCAGAAAAGGAAAAAAATGTAGAAAATAAATGAGGGTTGCAAACAGAAACTAACAAACCTGTCCCCTTTCCTAGCTGTATGGAAAAGGCAGGACAATTGCTAATAAAAGCCTTATTAGGAAGTACCTTAACTCTGCAGTTTCTGGGGCTCTTGGTAGGCTAAAAGGTAGACTAGAGACTAGAAGTATTGATTGCTAATAGGAAAGTGTTTTTCTGTCTTTTTTTTTTACTGTTTTTTGACAGAGGTTGCATACTATCACAATGGTTGTTGTGATGTATAATTTGCTTTTCTTAATGGCTAATCTATCACTGTGATTTGTAAACTACTGTTTATGGTTTAGCATAGTGGAAAGCTGAACACTGAGGCTTATTCAATAACCCATAATTCTGAATATCCAGCCACAGCAAAGCAACATAGAAGCTTTAGTATGTTCCAAAGTTGCATACTCATTGCATAAATCTGATTAATGGCAAACTGAACTTGGGCCCATGAAAGCATAAATCTAAGCTGAAGTTGCAAGAAATCTGTTTTTCAGATGCCATTAAATTTACAGTAATCAAAAGACCCAATTTACTAAACTTTCAAAGTGGATCCTTTGCCAAGATGGCTAGATAATCTGTTTTTAGCATGAAACAGTGTTATCCTCGACACAGATAATAAAGGCTAACACAGCTCTATAAGCAAATATTTCTTTAGCATTCCTCTTGACAAAGGGATGCTCTTTGGTATGGAACCAAACAAAAATAAATCATGAACACCACGTTGTTCCCACTTCCTGGTTAATTTTTAAACAGGGCAAGGGTTTGCACTTTCCTAGAAATCTTGCCTTTGAATTGAGAATCCCTTCCCTTATTTTCTGGCTGATCCGCGCGGTGTGTAGTGGAACATTGCTGGTTATTCGGATTAGATAGCCTCTAGTCTGTGTTATGAATCCACATGTTTAGGATTGGGAGACCTGACATTAACATAGCTTCCTGGGTTGGGGTGCAAATGAAGTCTTGGCAGTATGAATGGAAGTGAGTAAACTGCAGAAACGTGGTGTGGAAAGATGATCTCCTTCCAGCTTCCCACTCTTGTGTTTTAGGGATGGAGTTGATGATTAGCTACGAAAGGAATAAGAATAGTTGTCCTACTCTCTCCCTGTTGGTCTCTTCTTCCTCCTTCCCCACTGTGGTCAGGGCTGATCTAAGGAAATGCTGGTCTTTAGAATATTTGACTGCACACCAATGCATTATGATAATTCGGCATCTCCAGAGGAAGACTGAGGAACCGTTTCTGGACTTCGACCGTACCATAAATACTGTATATTTCCAGGCCAAGCAACTGTTCGTATACTCAAGCCGGCAACTTTGATAGAACTTGATTTAAGTCAGGACTTAATTGATTCTGATGCAAGTGCACGCTAATCCACAAAGCTTAATAAAGGATGCCAGCAGGATATTTGCTGCTTTCACCCTTTCCTGTGCTCTGCTTAGAGATATGCACTGTAATCATAACCATTATTGAAATGCCCAGCTAGAGAGAGAATTTTGAACTGTCAGGTGGCAGTATATCTGTCTTGAGCTTCCTTTTCCCCAATTTCTGGAAGGAGTAGCCAGTATGTTGATTTCTGGAAGGATCTGCGCTGGTTGCACAACAGTTGGTGTGTCAGAATAACCAGGACACGGAGCTCTCTGCCTCCCCTTCTTCTTGGGGATAATTATGGGAGGAAAGAAGAGCCAGAAGTGCCTTGAGCTTCAGAGAAGGAAAAGGCAGGCTTAAGTGCAGAGAAAGCTAGACGTTTGCTTGCTACAATTATTTTTTTAAAAAGTCTGGTTTACTAGACATTTCCAATCTCTTCACCTTTGGGTGTTATTGGTCATAACAATTTGTCCATTGGCGTGCTGTCACATATGAAAATGGGTGGTATATCAACTTTTTCTTTTAATGGTTGTTTCCAAAGGTAGGGTTGATGCGTTAACTCAAAAGCTAGGACCCCTCTTGTCCTGCACCTTCAAAAAACGGCTTCCAAACATCATCAGAACATCGATCATACTGGAAAGGGCCCCCCTTAAACTTTCTTGCTTTGCTGGCTTTAACTCAGACCAGATCCATCTCTCCCTTGTCAGCACTCGCCCCCCCCCCCACCGCCAGCCCCCTTTGATCTATGCCATGTCATACTTTATGAATGATGTCACCGTTCCTGGACCCAGAGATGGGGCGCCCCCTCCCTCCCTGACTCTACCTCTTCTCTAACCTTGGTGGCAAGGGGACCCACGGCCTCTGAGCATGTGTAATGTGCTCCTCAGGGCTTGATCTGACCTGTGCAGAGTGAGGGGGGGGAGAGCGCAATTGCTGGTACTGGCCTCTTCCTCTCCCCCCCCCCCCGCCTTCCCCTCTCCTGGCGGGAAAGCTACGGATTTTCCGCCCAACCTGGCTGGGTTTTGGGTGTGGGGGAGATGAGAGAGGACCGCGTGCGGGGAGAAGGGTGGGGGGGAGGGAGAGTCCTTGGCCGGAGGAAGGCGAGGGAGGAGGGGGGCGCGCGCCACGAGCTTCCTCAGTGAGATACCTCCCCCTCGCCGGACTTAAGCTTCTCCCCCCCCCCCCTCTGCCCCTCGCTCGCTGGCTCTTCTCTTCGGCTGACTCTCCCCCTCCCGCCTGTCTTTCTTGTCCTGCAGGGATCCCAGCTGAGTCTCAGCCTAGCCGGGCAAAGGCGCGGGAGCCGCGGGAAGCGCACCATGCCCGGGACGCGACTGCTCCTCCGCCTGGCTCTCCTCTGCGGCTACACGCAGCTCCTGGCCGAAGCCAGCTCTTGGTGGTGAGTGGAGTCGGGTTTCTTTTTCTTTCTTTCTTTCTTTCTTTCTTTCTTTCTTTCTTTCTTTCTTTCTTTCTTTCTTTCTTTCTTTCTTCTTTCTTTCTTTCTTTCTTTCTTTCTTTTCTTTCTTTTCTTTCTTTCTTTCTTTTCTTCTCTCTCTCTCTCTCCCTCCCTTCCCTTCCTTCCTTCCTTCCTTCCTCTCTCTTTCCTTCCTTCCTTCCTTCTTCTCTCTCTCTCTCTTTCTTCCTTCTTTCCTTTCCTTTCCTTTCCCTTTCCTTTCCTTTCTTCCTTTTTCTTTTTTCTTTCTTTTTTCCTTCCTTCCTTCCTTTCTCTCTCTCTCTGTCTTTCTTTTTCTTTCTCTCTCCCTCCCTCCCTTCCCTTCCTTCCTCTCTCTCTCCTTCCTTCCTTCCTTCCTCTCTCTCTCTCTCCTTCCTTCCTTCCCTTCCTTCCTTCCTTTCCTTCCTTCCTCTCTCTCTCTCTCTCTCTCCTTCCTTCCTCTCTCTCTCTGTTTCCTTCCTTCCTTCCTCTCTCCTTCCTTCTTTCTTTCTTCTCTCTCTCTCTTTCTTCCTTCTTTCCTTTCCTTTCCTTTCCCTTTCCCTTTCTTTCTTCCTTTTTCTTTTTTCTTTCTTTTTTCCTTCCTTTCTTTTTCTTTCTCTCTCTCTCTTTTTTCTTTCCCTTCCTTCTTTTTTTTTCTTTTTTCTTTTCACCATGGTGGTGGTGGTAGAAGAGGAGGCGGTGGTGGAGAAAAGACCCAAGCCCCATAAAGGGATGCCGACCTCCTTGGGTGGAGGGGAGAATGAGAGAAAGCGAGGGCTCGCTTGGAACGGCTTTCTCTAAAAAGTGATTTTCTCTTAACTTTTCTCCGTTGCCTCGGTTGAAAGAAATCTGAGCTGCTCGCCGGGGGTCCAATCAGTGCCTTTGCACTTTTGAAGCACGTCCATTTATAAAATGAAATGAGATAACTGATTGCGCCTTTCTTGCCCTCTGGAGAATGAGACGCTCCCAAAACCTTCTTCCTCACCCCCCTTACACACACACACACACTTACTTACTTACTTACTTACTTCTTGGAGTGCCTTGCCATCACCTCCCCAATCCTTCCTATTGATGTAGGTGTAGGGAATCTCTTACATGCCCCCAAACTACAGTACAAGGCAACAGTTTGCAGGTAACTTGCTTTGGAGCAGATTCAGTGGCTGCTGGATTGAAGCCTAGGAAGAAGGTCATCTTCAGGACCGCTTGTCCCAAAGCCATCCTGCATGGAAAGTGTTTTCCCAAAGCTCACAGTCAAAGCAGGCTCTTTTCCCTGAAGACTATGACAGACCCTTAACTTGTGGGAAAGATCCTTTGTGGATAGTTAATTCAGCTACTTAGTTCCAGGGGCCAAAGCTCTATTGAATTATCCATCTCATGGGGAAGCTGATGTGAGTCAATAAACATGAACCAGTTGGACGCTTATGTGGTTGTCCTTAAATAAGGAAGCCTTAGCTTCCCCATTCCAAACTATTCTCTTTGAGTTTGGAAAGGTCTATGACAGAGGTCTTCAAACTTGGCAGGTTTAAAACTTGTGGACTTCAGCTCCCAGAATTCTCCAGCCAGCATAGCATAGCATAGCTGGCTGGAGAATTCTGGGAGTTGAAGTCCACAAGCCTTAAAGCTGCCAAGTTTGAAGACCTCAGGTCTATGACTTTATGCTCTGATTCTGCTGAGACACAAAGCCTTAACAGTCAAAAAAGGCATTTCTTGACAATCCCAACAGTGCTTTTTTCCTAAGAGGCAACTGCACTTTCTGGTTTTTCTTTGACGGACGTTTCGCTTCTCATCTAAGAAGCTTCTTCAGCTCTGACTGGATGGTGGGGAATGGAAGGATTTATTTCTTGACAATGTTTTCCTCATTCCAGGTCATTGGCTATGAATCCAATCCAGAGACCTGAGATGTACATCATTGGAGCCCAACCAGTGTGTAGCCAACTACCAGGGCTGTCCCCAGGCCAGAGAAAGTTGTGCCAACTATACCAGGAACACATGATGTACATTGGTGAGGGGGCTAAGAACGCCATCAAAGAGTGCCAATTCCAATTCAGGCAGAGGCGATGGAACTGCAGCACAGTGGACAACACATCTGTCTTTGGCAGAGTTATGAGCATTGGTAAGTGAAGGAAAAACTGAGAAGGCAAAGGACACGGGTGGCCATTCAGAAGTTCATGGATGGTTTGCCTGAAGGCATCTGGGATGGAATGGCTTGAAGGCACAGAGAACAAAGCTGGAACGATGAAAACTGCAAGGACAAAAAGGGTCAGAACAAGTTCTGGTTGGGAAGTATTTTAGAGGGAAGCAGCAAAGCTAGATGGAAAGTGGCAGATACTTAACCACGATGAGAAGAGACACTCAGAAAAAAATAAATTGTACACAGATGAGAAGTGGATTGCTAGTAGTATGAATGTTGCATAAGAGCATGGAGATTCAAAAGTCGAGTGAAACCAGTTGGAATGAAAGTGGCTTCTGGAGCAGGGAACAGGGAAATAGACCAAGCGCAAGAATGAAAAGTAGAGCAATTTGGGTGGCATTGCTGTAAAAATAGAACAGCTGTCAAGATAGAGGTAGAATAAATAGTGTAGAGACAGAAAATCTGCCTAAGAGTATGAGGCTAAATTTTCATGCAGAGCTTGAATCCATTAGACTCATCAAAACGAGCACAAGTGGGGACAGATAAATCCCTAATTTTATCCCTAATTAAATTCTGCAATGCCAAATTGAACTGTTGTTTCATCAGTCTCAGACTTGATGTTGCTTGATGTTCTCCAGATGTGAGGAGTTGCAACCCCAAGCAGGTCTGTGTTGCTGTAAAATATAAAAATATAAAAGATGCAGTATTGAAAATGATTTTTCAACAACCTTGTTAGATGCAGGAATTAATGAAAGTTTGTTGATCTCTAGCTGGCCGGCATGATAAATTCTGAGTGATGAAGATTTTATTTGTTCGTTTTAAATAAGGAACTATTTGTTTGAAATTACTTAAAACACTTGGTTTCTCACTTCTTTCAGTTGTGTAGATTAGAACAGCTACTTTTGCTTTCTGTCAAGAGTCTTGTAAAAGTCAAACGATGGAAGGAAAAGCTGTAGTAAGAATGAAATCCTCTAATTAATAGGAGACGTCTAATGATAACATACATATTCCTAAGAAAAATGCATGATTGTCTCTTGAGGGCAACTTGAGGGCATCTTTTTATCTTTATCAGCACGATGCATTTATTTGTTTGCATACTATCTTAATCACTTGTCATGACTATAATCTTCCCAATCTGAGCAATGTTCTTATCAGTCACCTCTATATTGCCAACTTGAAGAGCTCTCAGAAAGTATTAATCACTGAGTAATTAAAAGTTTATTACTGCCTTTTAAAATGAGATGCGTTGGAGAAAATATTGATGACGATATACTGATGGATCGGATTTCTAGATGTGTAGCAAAAAAATGCACTTTGTACTTGGTTTAGATGCACACTGTTGCCTGAATATTATTCCAAGGCTTAGCCACAGTATTAAATTTTGTTTTCAAAGTTAGGATCAGGCTCTATCCAATTCATTTTAATTCACCATAAATTTAAAAAGCGCCTGGAAAGGCAGCTTCAGAAATTCCTTGTCTTTCTGATGCTGTGATTCTGTCTTAAGGATAAACACCTGGGGGCAACAGGTTGAAAGAAGGAAAAAAAAGTTGCAGTGGGAAAGCCACATATGGGGATAAAGCATTAAGCTTACATACTTACTGGTATGTCGGTTTCACTCCATTTTTCCATAACAAAAACTGGCACTGAGGAATCTCCTGATTCTCAGCACTGTCTCTGGTGTGCCTCAGGTGATGTATGGTGTCATCAGACTATGAAAGAAAGGTTGGTATCATAGTGTATTCTGAGTAGCTGAGTCACTTTCTCCCAATCTGTAACCCCTTTCAGATGAGTAAACCTCAACTACCAGGATTTCCAACTAGCATGGCCATTGTTGAGAATCTTGGGAGTTGTCCTTGCATCAGAAAGAGAAGGCTTGGCTCTCAGAAGTCCTGCTTCGGCAAAATTGGAGCTAGAAGATTTTTAAAAGGGGGAGGAACAAACTACAACGCCCAGGAATAAAACTAGCAACCCTAACCTTTTTCTGAACTCCCTTCTTTCTTCCTCTCTACTGCTAGAAGGGTTAATCTAGCAAAAAAAAAAAAAGCTAATTACAATCTTACCTGAGAACCTGCTTTGTTGAGAAATACCTTTTTAAAAAGCCTTCCGATTGAGGGGCCTTAGGTGCTCTCTGAGCCTGATTGTTTTCCTGCAGATGTTTTATTACCTGAACTAGGTAACATCATCAGTGCTGATGATGTT
Source organism: Pantherophis guttatus (assembly GCF_059756535.1). Classification (NCBI taxonomy): domain Eukaryota; kingdom Metazoa; phylum Chordata; class Lepidosauria; order Squamata; family Colubridae; genus Pantherophis; species Pantherophis guttatus. The sequence goes on along the minus strand of NC_142069.1, from coordinate 16,593,971 downwards.
ACCTGGTTTGGGTTGATGAAAAGTCTGCAAGAAAACAACCAGGCTCAGAGAGCACCAAAGGACCTCTCATTTCAACCCTGAGCTACACATAGTCTCCTTCTCTGATTAACCTGCCTTGTCTTCTTCCCTGCCTTTCCCAAGTGGAAGATATCCTGGCTTGTAAGCCCTTGGCAGGAAAGAGGTGGGGTGGGGTGGGGAGCCCTGATAACCACTTTGCTATTTGCTTTCTCCATGCTGGTGCACCTCCAGGAAAGGCAGCAGGAAGCCCAGCCCTATCCACTACCTTGAGACTTCCCCAGGGTGCCAACTGCTAAGTGGCAAAAGGCACTCATTGACAGATCATTGCAGAATTTGAATTGAGGTGTGAGCTGGATATATTGTTCTCGGTCCTTTTGAAATGCAACTCTCCCCTGGTAAGAAATGGAGAAATCCGGGCTGAGGTTTGATGTGTAAGGATAATAAAAGCAAGGTGTTAAAATGCAGCTCCCTCTTTTCCCCCAGCTTCTCAAAGTAGAAGCCCCTTTAATGGATTCCCTTAGAAATCCACTTCGTTATTCAGGGCTATTGTATTTCAGTTTGATTAATTGTAACACATTACTCAATCCAGAGCTGGCACTGATGTTAGTCAGAAAAAGGCAACTACCCAAAGCAGCTGATTTGGAGCTTAATAAGAGATCAGCAAATAGATATACTGTATTTTTACATCTGTTATTTTTCCACTGTTGTCCCAAGGAGAAAGAGTACAACTTTGGATATTCAGTCTGCACTTTGATTTTGTGTGGGTGGGTGTAGGCAGGGCATCTTCAGACAATTGCAACATTGCTTATATTGTGAGTTGTAAATGATTAGAGCTGTGGCACAATGGATAAAGTTACAATAGCTATGAAGAAGTAAACTTAAGTAAACACAGCGAGATTCACATTTGATTAGACAAGTTTAGTACTTAACAAGGGACATTAAATGCATCCTTCCCATAAGGGTAATTTAAATTAAAAAAGAAAGAAAAACTCCTATGTGTAGAATGTAGATAACACTGAAAAATGACCCTTTTCCACGGCCTATCCTGCCATAAAAACATTCACAAGTGAATGTTATGTGTGTTTATTTGGGAGTAAATTCCATTGCCCTTAGTAAGTGCAACCTAAAGGATGGAGTGGTAAAAGGGCAGCATTTCCTTAGGGTCTATTAGGGGCTGTAGAGTGATGGTTGGGCAGAGTTGACACCAGTAGCAGGTGGAGCCAGAGCCAGACGATGAGCCCACCATATGCTTTTTTTTTGTTCTTTCCTGCTCAGCATGCTGCTGAGTAGGGATCAGATTGCTCCTGGTGCTGAACTGAATTCACTGGACCACACAGTTTAGCAGGGCCCCCCAAACTTTCAGATTGTTCATCAATTTTCTCTTTCTTTCTTTCTTTCTTTCTTTCTTTCTTTCTTTCTTTCTTTCTTTCTTTCTTTCTTTGCTTCTTTCTTTCTTTCTTTCTCTTTCTTCCTTCCTTCCTTCTTTCCTTCCTTCCTTCCTTCCCTTTTCTTTCTTTCTTCCTTCCTTCCTTCCTTCCTTCCTTCCTTCCCTTTCTTTCTTTCTTTCTTTCTTTCTTTCTTTTTCTTTTCTTTCTCTCTCTCTCTTTCTTTCTCTTTTTCCTTTCTTTTCTCTTTTTCTTTCTTCTCTCTCTCTCTCTCTTTTCTTGCTTGCTTTCCTTGTAATTTAATACTTCTTTAACAGTACTATGTTACTGTAAGATTGTTTTTTTATACTATAGCAACAGCAATGGATAGTCCCATTGATCATTGGAGGTCAATATTGACTACTCTAGAGAATCCTGGTTTAGAACTTAGGTTGAAGTTCATAAAAAATGAGGCTGAGGGGTAGTGTGCAGTGCGTTGAACTAAAACAGGCTGACATAGATTCACATTTCTCCTATCTTAGGTAGAAAATCGAAATCAGAAATTGCATATATTGACAATTACTGTTAAAAGCAAAATCTCCCTCTCCCCCCAAAAAAGTTGGCTTATTCATCACCATTCAAGCCATCCTGCTTAGTCTCTGAGCCTAAACAAAGTTAGCAGAATATACTGGAGTGGAATATACTGGGACGTTAACCAAAAATCCAGAAAATGGCAACACTCTTCTACATTATTTCTAGGAAAACTAAACAGAAATGTCCATAAAGCTATGTAGACTTGAGGTTAACTAGAAGGAGACAGCTGTTATGCAATAGTATCATATTTTCGCTCAACATTTACAAATAATGGGAAAAACATGACTTTACAGTTTTATTTGTATACTGCTTTTCTGTTAAAATGTGCCCCCCCTTTTTTTTGGTCACTATTGATATTATGTATATCCCATGCTAACACTGTTTTTGTTCCCTTATTTACTTCTGTCTCTGATTGATGAGACAATTTTGCATTGTACTTTAGGACTGAAATCTACCCCTTATAGTGCAAATGCTTCAAAATGATCCTGAGTCTGACGCTACAGCCTAATGTTGGGTCGACAGAGTTTTTAGGGAAAAAAGATTGTCAAAGCCATGATTTTCACCATTAAAAAAAAAAATCAGTGTTTGTCCCGAAGGATTAATTTAGAAGTAACACTTCTTGAGGGGGAGGGCAAATAAAGTCAAAAGAAGCTTGTTTCAAATCCTGTCCATGTTCCCTGTTTCGTAAAGGACTACAGTTTTATTCTAGAAATGTTACATACAGTAGTGGCCAAAATTGTGGAAACCTTTTGGGAAAAGTGTATTTTTGAGGTTTGATAGCTAATAACACCACTTTTTTTTTTTTTTTTGGAGTTTCAAGATAATCATATTCCACTGCTGGAATGGCCTGGGAATAGCCCAGACTTTAACCCAATTGAAAATCTATGAAGCCGACTAAGGAAACTTGTTAGTCAGAAGCAACCCAGCAATAAAGCCCAGTTAATAGAAGCAATCATTCAATCTTGGTTTCACATTATAACAGCTGCAGAACTAAAAGACATGGTTCACTCCATGGGAAGCCGTTATAAGTCCGTAATTCATGCTAAAGGTTACCCAACTAAGTATTAACTGACATGGTGATAATTTTTCTATAGCTCGTTTCTGCTACGTGTTTCACTTTTCTTCTTTATACTGTAACTATTATTCTAGTAGCAAATCCTTCATAAAAGTTATTGCATTACATTCTTGATTAAATTATCTTTCCATTGATATATAATTTTATGGTACTGCTCCAAAAAAGTAGTGTTATTCGCTAGTGTTAGAAAATACACTTTTCCCAAAAGTTTTCCACAATTTTAACCACTACTGTACATGAAATGAAGTATAGTTGACCTCATTAACAGTTTTCTTCAAGAGCTTTCCCATAGTTAGATATTCTCTACCGTAAAGGTTGCAAGCTTTCATTTTGCTGAGTTCTTTGGGGGAGACCAATTGGGAACTTCATGCTCTTAGAGTTGGCAGGGACGCCCATTTTCCCCTCTTTCTTCTTTACACTCACTGCTATTCTTTCCCTCTGAACTAGTACGCACATCGCACATAGCTTTATTGTGGCTTGGTTCGGGTTTTTTTTGTGTAAAGCATTGTGTAAACCCAGCTGTTATAGGTTTATAAACCACGTTGGAGCCATCCCTGCCCTGGTGTGATATGTGAACTCAGCTTTTCTCTTTTGGACATCCCATTCCCCCTTCCACCCCATCCCCATTGTTCTTTTTTACTTCCTTCCCACCCAGCACGATGCTGGAGAAGAGACAAATTGCTCTTGCCAGAGATCCGTACTAATTGTTTGCAGAGGGCTTTTGAAATTAGTTTGAGGATGAAATTAGTGAGGTTGCCCACTCTTGCTCTCTTTGGCTGTTCTACCTGCTTAATTGCTATAAGAGCATAAATCTTCCTTAGAAGAATTTTGCTGCATCAAATTGTCGGACTGATCGCTTTTGTCTGCGTTCTCCTCCTAGCAGTAGCCATCTGGGAAACGGATGGTACATCTACTTCCTACTTGATCAGAGTCAGAGTCAGCTATTTTGAGGTTTATGGTCACTTCATGAGCAATTGCTTGATCGCAATCTCTAAACTGATGTTTCAGGGATCACTCTGAAACAAGTACACTCTTCTGAATGTTCTTTGGAATAGATTTCTTTTTTACTCGACACAGCGAGGAATTAGATGACCCCAACAGCAGTCACAATAAAACCACAAGAGGGAAACAGGTAGTTTTATGTCTTTTAGCTGTTAGAAGAGTTTTTGTTTGACCAGAATTGTGTAATGATGCCAATAGCTGGACAGATGCATGTGACACTGATTTAAATAGTGCTCATGCCATCCTTTGTAAAACAAATCCAGGAAGAATTCCTGTAAGACAACCCAAAGAACAATAAATTAGAATATAAGGGAGTGGCTGATGGACTAATGGAATCAAGAAGCTGCCGGTCTCTTTACTGCCAATCCCTCCCATAGGTTTGAAAATCTTGACTAGTAGGAAAATTTGAGAGACTGTCTTCTTATAGCAATAGCACTAGCACTTACACTTATATACTGCTTCATAGTGCTTTTACAGCCCTCTCTAAGTGGGTTTACAGAGTCAGCCTATTGCCCCCAACAATCTGGCTCCTCGTTTTACTGACCTCAGAAGGATGGAAGGCTGAGTCAATCTTGAGCCTGGTGAGATTCGATCTGCCAAAGTGCTGGCAGCTGGTGATCAGCAGACGTAGCCTGCAGTGCTGCACTCTAACCACTGCGCCACCGCAGCTCATTATGGTTCTATAAGTTATGGTTCTATAAGTTAGTCCTGGACTTAAGAACCACAATTGAATCCAACATTTCTGTTGCTAAGTGAAACATTCGTTAAGTGAATTTTGCTCCATTTTATGACCTTTTTTACCACAGTTATTAAATGAATCACTATAGGTAGTTAAGTTAATATTATAGTTGTTAAGTGAATCTGGTTTCCCCATTGACTTTGTTTGTCAAAAGGTCACAATAGGTGATCACCTGACCCTGAGACACTGCAACCATCATTAAATATGAGTTGCCAAGCATCCAAATTTTGATCACACGAGGATGCTACAATGATTGTAAGTGTGAAAAAGAGTCATAAGTCACTTTTTTCACTGCCATTGTAATTTTGAACGGTCACTAAATGAACTGTTGTATGTCAAAGACCACCTGTACATAATAAAAAAAATCTTTGCTAATTGTGGCTATTTCAATACATCGTTGTGGAGGCATCCCCATGCATTAAAGGAACATATTCTGAGATCCCTTTAAAGTTAGCTGTATGAGCTGATTCAAAGTTCTTGTAAGATGCTTGTTCATTGCAATTATTGGGAGCGAAATGTGGTGGATCTGGGCAGGATGGGGAACCACAATAGTACACGGGCAAACGATTGATACAAACTTAAGGTAAGCCACTTCAAACTCGATTGCAGGAAATACGATTTCAGCAACAGAGTCATCAACGCCTGGAATGCTCTACCTGACTCTGTTGTTATAGCCTCAAACCCTCAGTTTCAACTTCAGACTGTTTACCATGGACTTCACCAGTGGTGAAATCTAAAATTTGTTACTACCGGTTCTGTGGGCATGGCCTGGTGGGGGGGTAATGTGACTGGGTGGGCGTGGCCAATTTATTATTTTTTTACTTTTAAAACCATTTTTTCTACAATCTCTTCGGTGAAGATGTTGTAAAAAAACGCTTTCAAAAGGCTCTGACGATCCCAGCTGAGTTGCCTGATCTGCAGAGGCTTTTTTTTTCTTTTAAATGCCTCTGCCGATCAGGCAACTCAGCTTGGATCGTCAGAGGGATTTAAAAGAAAAAAAGCCTCTGATGATCGCGCGGCTCAGCTGGGCATGGGGAGGGGCAGAGATTTTTGCTACCGGTTCTCTGAACCACCCCCCCTCCATCGCTACCGGATCGGGTGATCCAGTCCGAACCGGGAGCATTTAACCCCTGGACCTCACTCCCTTCGTAAGAGGTCTGTAGAGAGGAGGCGTGCATAAGCGCACCAGGGTCCCTACCGTCCCTGTCTTACTGTCGCGATTTATTTGTGTTTACTTCCCTCGTTTATCTTTATGTTCATACCTATACTTGTTATCTTGTACATGTTTGACAAACAAACAAATAAATAGATAGGATTTATAACAGGCTGAGCATGCTGATATCAAATACTGTAGGTTACAAATTATGAGGAAAACTGAAGTGAGGCATCTGATTTAAGAAAGGTATCTCTGTAAGTTGGAGAGAGAAACCATTAAGAGATGAGCCACAGTGGAATTGAATGCATTGATTATTTTTCCCAACCATGTTCCCAGTGGTGGAATTCATAATTTTTTACTACTGGTTCTGTGGGTGTGGCTTGGTGGGCATGATGTGGCTTGGTGGGCGTGGCTTGGTGGGCGTGGTGTGGCATGGTGGGAGTGGCTCGGTGGGTGTGGCAGGGGAAGGATACTGTAAAATCTCCATTCCCTCCCCACTCCAGGGGAAGGTTACTGCAAAATCCCCATTTCCTCCCAATCAGCTGGGACTCGGGAGGCAGAGAATAGATGGGGGCAGGGCCACTCAGAGGTGGTATTTACCAGTTCTCTGAACTATTCAAAATTTCTGCTACCGATTCTCGAGAACTGGTGAGAACCTGCTGAATACCACCTCTGCATGTTCCACTGTTATTTAACAGAGATAGACAGGACAAATTTCGTTTTCCCAGCCTAAAATTTACAGGGTTTCTCTGGGCAGTCATTGATGTTCTATCCAACAGCTAAGCTCTCAGAGTTCCTGTGAGGATAGAATATAAAGGAGAGAACATTGCACATAATGTTGAATAAAATGTATCAATGAAATAGTACTGAATATTAAAAAAAAAATACTAGTCTAAGCTGGATTCCCCCCTCCTTACTTTTTTGTGATTATGACAAATATGGCTTTACATAGGTTGTGACACCTAGCTCAGTGTCAAGTGAACCTGAGGAATCGCTAAATATCAGGAGGGTAAAATATATATTTATTCTGTGTAAAGAACTAGCTTTGTAAGGTTATTCAGAAGGCCAAGAAAAGGCTCGTAATAAAGGCGCTGCAATTTTCCCCCCAATCATCTGGGCAATCCGTCAAGTAAGTAGAACTTTTTTCTATTACTGTAGAGTTCTCTTTTTGTTCTTCATAGGGCTGGTTTGGACTCTCTTAGTCTTGCTTTAATCATTGAACCTTATCTATGTTTGTTGGCAGTGTATGGATTTTCTGAGTTCTAGCTATCGTAACTAGCACCGCTAATGTGGAGTTTTATAGGAGTTCCAGCATCAAAGTTCATATTCTTGCAGTGCATCTGGAACTTAGTTGAAATTGTTGCCAATTTGTTATACTTGTTAAAGATTATTATCAGTTACTTTGTCCACACGGATAACAACCTGATTCTAATGTAATTATATGAACCCAGTGACTGGAATTCATTTATTAGAAATAGGCAGTGGTGAAATCCAAATTTTTTTACTACCAGTTCTGTGGGCGTGGTTTGGTAGGTGTGGTGTGGCTTGGTGGGCGTGGCTTGGTAGGCATGGCAGGGGAAGGTTACTGCAAAATCGCCATTCCCTCCCCACTCCTGGGGGAAGGATATTGCAAAATCTCCATTCCCACCCCACTCTGGGGCCAGCCAGAGGTGGCATTTGCTGGTTCTCCGAACTACTCAAAATTTCCACTACCGGTTCTCCAAACTACTCAAAATTTCCGCTACCGGCTCTCCAGAACCTATCAGAACCTGCTGTATTTCACCCCTGGAAATAGTTTGCCAGATCAGTTTATTGGATAAACCACAATTGGCCGTATTATGAACTACGGTTGAGTAAATCTACACATGATAATAAACCAAAGCTGAATAAATTAGAATGATATGTAAACCAAGTGGCGCAACTCTCCACAATTATCTACAAGGGATAGGCAGATACTGAGATCTTTCTTCTATATGGATTCAGAAGGTTACAATGATAGTCAATCTTGGGTGATCTCAGAAGCTAAGCAGGTCTACCATAATATAGCACTTGGACTGGAATCACAGAGTTGAACCTCAGAACCAGAAGTAAAATAAATAAATATCTTAGATATATCTGTATCTGTAATGCTGCCAAGAATTGCTGCAGTCACTAAGAGTCAAACACAACTTGAGGGCATCTTTTCCATTTTAAACAAAAAATATCATTCATCAGTTGGAGTTCCCAACCTGGATCGGTCATGACATTTGCTATAGCTACTGGCAGTTTCCAATTCCTGCCTATTCCATCTGCATCATGTAACAAAACCTCAAAGATAAAATTCTGTCCCTGTTCTAACATCCTCCTCCCATATTGTACAATCTAAAAGTAAAATAAATTGGCACGAGGAACTGTTATTCCTGAGAGCAATCTCTCAGAGCTTCCTTCGATGCTGGAGAGGGTGTTTTATTATACCTCTTTGCCTTCTTGGAAATCTTTTGGCTCACCCAAATCTTTTGATAACTCCTTCATGTCTGTAGCTGGTTAAGTTTTGACTTCCAACAACAGCTATTTAGTAACAAAGCACCTATGTTCTAATAGAACAGGACTCCTGCTTTCTCTTCTAATTTCTAACTTTCCCTTGTATTCATACACCCCAGCTCCATAATCCTGAAAGAAATCTTAAAATAGAAAGCAACCTTTATTCAACTGTTAACATTAAATAGTGGAGATTTTTGTAGACTGTTATTAGTTATGCAATCACACCCATCAAGATATAAATGTGAGTTAGAATCTTCTAACACCTCCTCCTCCTCCTCTCTCTCTTTCTCTCTCTCTCTCTCTCACTCACTCACTCACTCACACACATACACAGCACACAGGATTCAGCATTCCTGCAAAGCAAGTTAAATTATGAATGATTTTAACAGATTAACCGAGTTGTAAGGGACTTGTAGGTCATTTAGTCCAACCCCCTGCCCAAGCAGGAGACCCTGCCTACACCATTTCTGACAAATTTGCCCCTTATTATCTATGGATGTTGCTGCTGAGCCAGGTTTTTTATCTAGTGTTTCACAATTAAGTGCAACCTTTTCACTACTGTTATCATACTGCTTTCATTAGTGCAACCCTATACACTTACTGTTTGGGAGGAAATTCCATGGACAGTATTGGGCCTATTCCTACATCATCATTTGAAAGTTTAGTCCAGTGGTGAAATGTAAAATTTGTTACTACCGGTTCTGTGGGCGTAGCTTGGTGGAGGAGGGGTTAATGTGACTGGATGGGCGTGGCCAACTTTTTTTTTAACTTTTAAAAGCATTTTTTCTACAACTGAAGAGGTTGTAGACAAAATGCTTTTAAAAGGCTCTGATGATCCCAGATGAGCCGCGCAATCATCAGAGGCTTTTTTTTTTTTACTTTTAAAAGCATTTTTTTGGCCGAAGAAAAAATGCTTTTAAAAGACTCTGATGATCCCAGCTGAGCTGCGCGATTATCAGAGGCTTTTTTAAAATTATTTTTAAAAGCATTTTTCCAGCCAAAGAAAAAATGCTTTTAAAAGTAAAAAAAAAAAAAAAAAGCCTCTGATGATCGCGTGGCTCGTCTGGACATGAGGGGGTGGGCAGGGATTTTTGCTACCGGTTCTCCAAACCACCCACCATCATCAGTACCGGATCTGGTGGTCCGGTCCGAACCGGGAGCATTTCACCCCTGATTTAGTCCCATTCTAGTGTGCAAAAATTGTACTGCTTTGGCTGAAATATGTCCATCATTAGTCTTATTTCTCACTTATATATCTTCTTTCTTTCTAATCTCTTTAAATACTAATGAAAATGTTTTTCTCTTACATAGTTGTATGCAGTAATTTTATCATTATTCTATTAGATATATGGATTAAAATTATTGAAAGTAGTATATTTAACCCCAATTCAGTCATTTGTTCTATTCAGGGGAAAGATCATCCAAATTCATTTATCACTTTGGTAGTCTCAATACCCTAAAGTCTTCAGAGGGGAATGGTGACACACCGAGGATCGGTGGATGTAACAGATGGTGCCTTTCTTCTCAGAATACTACTCTATCTGTTCTTGGCTGATGTTTATTCAGGAGCACAAAACCAAGGAGAACTGAAGGATATTTTTGTATTGGAAGAAATTGAAGAAATTATGGGGGGTGGGAGAGATGAAATACGTTTGAGCTATAACAGAATGTGGAATTTGGTAGAGCAACCATCCCAATCGGACACCTTCCCGTTGTTTTGAATTCGGAATTCCCAGAATCAATTTGTAATTTCTACAGTCCTGGGAAGGACCCATATTGAGCAAAGCTGTGTTTCCAGTAGAGTCCCAAAGGACCTCTGGGTCCCTATCAGAGGTGGGTTTCAGCAGGTTCTGACCAATTCTGGAGAACCAGTAGTGGAAATTTTGAGTAGTTTGGGGAACCAGTAAATACCACCTCTGACTGGCCCCACCCCCATCTATTTTCTGCCTCCCAAGTCCCAACTGATCGGGAGGAAATAGAGATTTTGCAGTAACCTTCCCCTGCCATGCCCACCAAGCCACACCCACGGAACCGGTAGTAAAAAAAAATTGAATTCCACCACTGGTCCCTATCAGTTAACTCTTGTGACTTTGATGATCTCTTCGCTTCCCCTCAGGTAGCCGAGAAACTGCCTTCGCGTACGCTGTCAGTGCCGCAGGAGTCGTGAACGCCATCAGCCGCGCCTGCCGCGAAGGAGAGCTCTCGACTTGTGGTTGCAGCCGGACAGCACGACCCAAGGACCTGCCCCGGGACTGGCTTTGGGGTGGGTGTGGGGACAATGTGGAATATGGCTACCGGTTTGCCAAAGAGTTTGTGGATGCCAGAGAAAGGGAGAGGAACTATGCCAAGGGATCAGATGAGCAGGCCCGGATACTCATGAACCTACAGAACAACGAGGCAGGGCGCAGGGTAAGATAATTTTAATTCTCTTCTATTTCTCTGTAGATTAGCTTTCTCATCTCTCTGTGCTCCTAGATGTATTTTACTGGAATTCCCTTTGGCCCATCCAGTAGGGCCACTGAATGGTATTGCATGTTCCATTGTTATCTTTTCATTGGTTATTTTAGGAGAGAAAAGAAAAAGATTTAGGAAGCTATTTGTTCCAGTTCCCCTCATCCCAGCCCACGGAGAGGAAGTTCTGCATTTAAATTTTAAGGGCCAGGAGACTAAAACATATGAGGAACAGTTACAGAAATTGTGTATGGCTAGTCTAGAGAAAAGAAGGACTAGGGATGACATTATAGCAGTGTTCCAATATTTGAAGAGTTGCCACAAAGAATAGGGAGTCAACTTATTTTCCAAAGCACCTGAAGGTAGGACAAGAAACAATGGATGGAAACTAATCAAGGAGAGAAGCAACCTGGAATTAAGGAGAAACTTCTTAACTGTGAGAACAATTAACCAGTGGAACAGCTTTCCTTCAGAGGTTGTAGGTACTTCATTACTGGAGGTTTTTAAGAAGAGACTAGACAGCCACCTGTCTGAAATGGAATAGGGTCTCCAGCTTGAGCAGGGGGTTGGACTAGAAGGCCTCCAAGGCTCCTCAAAACACTATTCTGTAAATAAAAAATCTCATTTGAGAATGCTAGGCTAGGATTTACTAACACTGGCAACTCCAACCCTTTAGCGGCATTTGATCCCCTACATGATCTCCCTTGGTGTTTCCACCCTGCAGAAAATACAGTTTCTGGAATGATGGACAACAAGACATACAGTCCCATTCTGTTTTCAAGGAAGGTCATCCATCAGGGATTGGAGAAGGGATTGTCTCAGTTATAGACACAGTCCTGACCCCATCCCTGCTCCACTGCACTCAGAAGATTCAACTTCTAGCTTTATTGCCTTGTTTGTTTACCTTTGAAGGTTATCTCGGCTTGCCCTTTCCTCCCCCGTCTCTTTCTCCTCTTGATTTCCGTTTTTGCCTTCTTTCCCATTAGCCTGAACCTTATTGTTCCAAGGGGCTCTTAGGCATTGGCAGACATGCTGCATTATTTATCTACACAACATGTAACAGGCCTCCAGCATCAGTCACTCGAATACCATTGAAGCTGAGAAGAAGTTTGATTGATAAACTGTATAGTAATTCTTTACAAATTCGCTTGAGATTACATCTCTTATGAGAGAAGAACCCAAAAGGAATTTGAGGTGGAGAATAACAGAAGGGCTGACATAAGCAAATCCCTTTGCCAGATCCTTGCAACTTGATACAAAGGGTTGGCTTTTTTGAGTGCAAATGTCTTAGCTGCCTCTGGCGCCTCGGCTCTTGATCTATTGCTCAAATATCTTTACTCCCATTTTTGGAAAGAAAATATGATAAAGGAGGAAACCATTTAGCTGTTTATTCACTGACATCTCTTTTAAGTCAGACACATAGAGCTGAGCATCTAGTAAACACACTATTTTGAAGTAAGAAATATTGATTTCATTCAGATTGTGATCTCAAATGAATTTAGGATTGTGGGGCAATCCCTTTATTTTTGCAAATAACCATGGTGTTTCTGGAAGGATAGCGGCCGCTGAAATTCCAGCGGCTTCCTTAGCAAATCATGTTTCTGTTGTACATGCTCCCCTGTACCTCTTAAGGCTGCCAAAAAAAAAAAAAATACATGCAGTTTTTAAACAGCGTCAATTCATACATAATTTCCAAATCATAGGAAGTACTAGTTCCACTCTGATCTGCAATAGTCAGATCCCCACCTTGAATCTTGTGTTTAAACTGGACATTTTAAAAATGATTCAGGTAAATTGGGACACATTTAGAAAAAAGCTGTAAGGATAATTGGAGAACTAGAGGCAAAATTCAATGGAGAGTAATGGAAGGCACTGGATTTCTTTAGCTTTGAAAAGAAAAGATTGAGCGGGAAGGCAAATTTCAATTGGATGTCAAGATTTTTGTAAGGGTAAGAGGAAATTTAAGTATGGAACCAATTACCCAGAGTGGTGTTGTGTTCCCACTATATATGTTCAAGAAAAGGTTAGACAACCATCTATCAGAGATGCTTTAATTTACATTCTTGCACGGATCAAAGGGTTGATCTTGGTCACTTAAATAGCTTCTTGACAATAAATTTAGTGTGCAGTTCATTGAATTACTAGCAGATTATTCTTCCCCCGACCTCCACTTGGAAGAGGAGTAGGATTCATGTCAACCTTCAAGGTAGACTAGACTAGAAAATCAGAGTCATGCAGGCTAATACCACTTTTATTATAAAGTTATAGTAACAAGATCTTGCAAGTCAGAGTGCCTTTCCCTCTCCCTTTATTTTCATGAAAATTAGGGAGAGTATTGTTTGAGATTTTCCTCAGGGTACAATTTAGCCCCAGACTCAGGTTTCTTTTATCTGACTATTTTCTTGGTAGTAGCTCTTCCTTCTGTTCCTCAAGGTCATTCCTTCTTCCCATTACAATGCTCCTTAGTCTTAACATAAGGCTCTTGACTCTCCTTTATACAACACTGGGGCATTTTAGGGGAAAATATGCCACCATAAGAACTAAGAGCCTGTTTAATCTAACGCAGGGATGTCAAACTCGATTTCATTGTGGGACGCATCAGGGTTGTATTTGACCTCAGGGGGCATGGCCAGCTCAACATCACTCATGTTGGGGGCGCCTTTGGTGGCCCAAGCGCTCTGCCAGCAAAAACGGGCTCCCGAGCTCCGTTTTCGGTTGTGACAGCTTCCTGAAATCTTCTGCCAGTGAAACGAGCTCCATTTTCACTGGCTGAGCCACCACGGGCTGATCCTTTGCTGTTTCCAGGGCAGCCTTGAGGGCCAGATCTAAGCACCCCACGGGCTGGATCTGTCCTCCGGGCCTTGAGTTTGATACTCCTGGTCTAGCGGTTAAAGTACCAGGCTAGAAACTGAGACACTGAATTTTAGTCCTGCCTTAGGCATGAAAGGTAGCTGGGTGACCGTGAGCAAGTCATGTTCTCTCTGCCTAACTCACCTTACAAAAGGGGCGGGGAAGGATGGCCCTTTTATGACTTGTGGACTTCATCTCCCAGAATTCCTGAGCCAGCCACCCTGAGCCAGAGTGGAAGCCCACAAGTCATAAAGGGGCCATCCGTCCTCACTTCTGCATTGCAAGGTTGGTGTTGTGGGGAAAATACAAGGAGGAAGACTGTTACATAGCTTCACCACCTTGTGTTATTTATAAAAATAATAATAAAGGCAGGATAATAAATTAAATTCAAAATAAATAAATCTAGTTTAGTTTTCACCTTCAATTGTCAAATGATCCAGTGAATGCTAGAGTAAATCACCATGCATCTTACTTGTAGTTTGATGCTAAATTATTCTTTTGTTCTTTGGACACCACTGGAGCACGGTGGCTGAGTAATGTAAACTTGCATTTCCTACCTAAAAGTTTTATATATCTTGTGTTCATGTCAGTGTAACAAAGAGTTAATAATTTGCTGGACCTAACAGGAAAAGCAGGGAAAAATAATTAATGGATGGATCATTCCAGTCCTTTTAATCTATACAGCAAGAGTTTTTTTTTGGGGGGGGGGGAAAGAATAAGGACCATATTACACTTGAAAAACACTGCTGTATACTAATATTTGTTGTATGTACAAGAGTTGCTGATTGTAAAACGGCAAGGGTGTGATGTATTGCACATGCTTAAAGGTCTGAAAGCAAGCAAGCAAAAGTTAAAAGACCAAGGCTGCAAACAGCACTGAATTAAAATCGATATATAAATCCAAGTAGGAAATGCATCGGTTTAGAGATTGTAAAATAACAATCCCTAATAATTATCAGCCTCTCATAGGCCTTTTAAACCACCTAAAAAAAAGCATCTGGATTAAAGAAAGAATAAGAGGACAGTTGTGTGAATTTTTCTTGGAAACACATTATTAAGGAGTTAAACTGCAGCTGAAAATGCCTGGTTTTTAACTACACCTGTTAAACCTGGGAGTGATAGGTATGTTTTGTGTATTGGGACTTTTCCACTGGCTAAGAATTTTGGCTGATATGGAGCTAATACATCTGGAAAAGTTCCAAGTCAGAAAATACATTTTTTCCCGTAGCAATTGAGGATTTGCTAGGATTTGAAAGAGGGAACAAGGTTTTTGAATGAATCCTGTTCGTAATATTTTAAAATATTGTTTGGCATTTGTCTGCTACTCTTTTGTGTGGGACCCACGGCAAAAGTCTGATGGAAATTTTATTCAAAAGATAACACCAAGAAAATATAATTACTTTTCCTAATACTAATAGAGTGACTGGTTTGAAATCAAAAGAAGAAGGAAAATACAAATGTAGCAGATTTTAGATAGCAAAAGAAAAGGTGAGAATTCCAATGTTTCTGAAAATCTTCAGGTATGCATTTATTGCTTTATGTAGAGAAGGAAGAGTGTCCCAGGCTTCAAAAGTCAAAATGTCCTCTATATTTTGCAGCCTTGGTGGTACAGTGTACCTCTTTTTGTGTGGATTCTTAGTTCCAGCCAATTTCTTATGCTGGATTGGACCAGTTTTGTTTGCATCATTTGTTTATCACTACAAATTGCCTTGAAGACAGTTTTGGTTATTACCATTTGGGATGGACCTAAGCCACACCTCCCACTGCAGATAAATAGAGCAGACCATAATTTTGCCAGGCAGAGAAAGCAAAAATTGATTCAGTATATTCCTGGCTAGAGCCAAATCAGTTTTCCCTCTTGAAGTGGATTTTAAAAGCAGCCACCACGAGAAAGAGTTGGCAAAACAGCTGGCTCAGTTCAAATTGGATCTGACCGAGAAGGAGGCTCAGCAGAAGCTCAGAGTTGGACCAATGTCAACTTCTTGATATAAAAATCAAATGTAAGGACTAAAAACTGAAGCACTGATTTTTTTTTAAAAAAAAAATTAATGCCTAGAATGAGGCGTACAGATTTTCTTCAGCTTCCAATTTTCTAAGGTAACCAACAATTCACCAGAACGACTCCTGCCAGATTTGAATATTATTTAAGAGAAGTCAGGGAACTAATTTGTATAATATTTTTATATTCAGTTGATGTGGCCTGGGTAGTAAACTTATGGTTGATGTGTTATATTTCTTGGAGATGCTATTGTGGTTATTAGCTTAGTAAATAAATTTAAAGTCATTATCAGTGTAATGATTTACCGTAAGTCTTACCTTTCCTGATATACTTAGGACAGTGTACATACATGTAGTCCTTGGCTTACAACTATAACAGAGCGTGCCCATTATGGTGATAATAATAATAATAATAATAATAATAATAATAATAATAATAATAATAATAATAATAATAATTTTATTTCTATACCGCCCTTCTCCTGAAGGACTCAAGATGGTGTACAGCCTATTAAAAACACAAAAATATACAGACATCAATTAAAAAATAATTAAAATTATTAAATAATTTCGGCCCAAATTAAAACCCAAAAATTTAAAACACCCAATTTAAAATCATTTACATTGATAGCCCGGCCTGGCGGAACAGCAGGTTCTTGAGGGCACAGCGAAATACACGGAGGTCGGAGATCTTGCGCAATTCCGGGGGCAGTTCATTCCACAGGGCAGGAGCTCCCACAGAGAAGGTCCTCCCCCTGGGTGTCGCCAGCCGACATACCTTGGCTGATGGCACCCTTAGGAGCCCCTCTCTGTGGGAGCGGACTGGCCGGTGGGAGGCTACTGGTGGCAGAAATCGGTCTCGAAGGTACCCAGGTCCTAAGTTTTATAGTTGTAAATCAGGTCGCCTACATGACCGACCTGATTTTATAACCTTTTTGTGGTGACTATTAAGTAGTCGTTAAGTGAATCCATTGTTCACTATGGGTAATTTTTTTTTGCCAGAAACCAAAAGTAAATGCTGGTTTTCAGTACAAATGTCATAAAACATGGTCATGTGTCTGCAGGACACCGCAAACTGCCATGAATGTGAGCTGGTTGTCATGCACACAACATGTGGTCATGTGACTAAAAAGGAGGAACAGCTTTTGGAATCAGGTCTTAAGAAGTCCTGAGGAGAATTTGTGAGCTTCCCTGGGAATTTTCTGCACGGACATTAATCAGATCTGTAGAGATTCTCAGTCATCCAGGTCATGGTTGTCCCAAAGGTGCTTTTTCAGGAGGTAACTGGACTTTCTTGTTTTTTCTTTGAAGATGTTTCACTTGTCATCCAAGAAGCTTCTTCAGCTCTTCCCCACTATCCTGTCAGAGCTGAAGAAGCTTCTTGGGTGAGAAGCGAAACATCTTCAAAAGAAAAAAACAAGCCCAGTTGCCTCCTGAAAAAGCACCTTTGGGACATTAACCAGATCCATTTCTGCTTAGCTTCAATTCGATTTTTATGCCACATTCCTTCTGGCAACTTATCTATCCATTCCTCTCACCTTCTATGTAAAGAACTTTTTAAAAAACAATTTTTACATCCTCTGCATGTTACATCCTCTGTAAACATGCCACTATCAAAACATTTTCAGTCTTAATCAGTGGTAAAATGTAAAATTTGTTACTACCGGTTCTGTGGACGTGGCTTGGTGGGGGGGTAATGTGACTGAGTGGGCGTGGCCAACCTGTTTTTTTAAACTTTTAAAACCATTTTTTCTACAACCTCTTTGGCCGAAGAGGTTGTTAAAAAATGCTTTTAAAAGCCCTGACGATCAGGCAACTCAGCTGGGATTGTCAGAGCCTTTTAAAAGCATTTTTTTCTACAACCTCTTCCGCCGAAGAGATTGTAGAAAAAATGCTTTTAAAAGGCTCTGACGATCCCAGATGAGCTGTGCGATCATCAGAGGCTTAATTTTTTTACTTTTAAAAGCATTTTTTCGGCCAAGAGGTTGTAGAAAAAATGCTTTTAAAAATAATTTTTAAAAAGCCTCTAATGATCAGATGGCTCAGCTGGGCATGGGGGGGGAAAGGATTTTTGCTACCGGTTCTCTGAACCACCCGCCACAATCGCTACCGGATTGGGCGATCTGGTCTGAACCGGGAGCATTTCACCCCTGATCTTAATATAGTTTTTAATTTGCCATGCACAACACAGGAAGAAGGCATTTCAAGACAGGATGTATAATTAGGGTGATTGTGCATTCATATTTACATACAAAATGTAAAGAAAACTTTCTGACTTTATCAATGCTTTTTCCCCAAATGTTAAATTGCTTATTATCAAATTAACTTTCAATATACAACCATCCCACATATTTTATAAGACCAAGCATTGAAATGATTGCGACAATAAATAAATAAAATGTCTAGCAACAAACCTATTATTTGATAATACGCTATAGGTAAGCTTCAGCTTTGATGACTATGCCTGTGAATGCCTATACCTATATCTCCAAATAGGTATTCATCTGATTCATATATAACATTTTTAGATGCAAGTTTTCTTTTTTCTTTTTCTTTTTTTCTTATTAGGTAATAAAGCAGAGGTGTTCAACCTTGGCAACTTTAAGACTTGTGGACTTCAGCTCCCAGAATTCCTGGGAGGAATAAATGCTGGCTGGGGAGTTCTGGGAATTGAAGTCCACAAGTCCTAAAGTTGCCAAGATTGGACAGCCCTATTATAAAGTAATAATGGGAAAAGGAATTGATTGGCCACCAGGTGGCGAACAAGATGCAACTTGCCTTCTCTACAATAATGTTGATTACAATTGTAGGTTTTGAAACTCAGAACTTGACATGAAGGCAGGATGACTCAACCTGAATTCTGTCTATTTCTTTAAAAAATGCACATGGAAGGGTGAACACAAAGTACAAAAACAAAAAAATCCCTCACAGAGTTTCATTTCGGTTTGCTGATCAGTTTGGACAGTGGTGAGGTTTGGGCCTAGAGTCAGAGAGAATAAAAACAGATTGTTAAAACAATGGAAAGGGTCCTTCGTGATTGGGTTGCACGTCTTGATCAAGAGTCTCAAAAACTGTCATATTATGTTATATTACATTACATTACATTATATTATATATTACATTATTATATATAATAATTATATGATAATGTAGAACTGATTCAGTACTACAGAGGAATTATTGAGTCTGTCGTCTGCACCTCCATAACTGTCTGGTTTGGATCTGCAACCCAACAAGACAGACACAGACTTCAGAGGATAATTAGAACTGCAGAAAAAACAATTGCTACCAACCTGCCTTCCATTGAGGACCTGTATACTGTACGAGTCAAAAAGAGGGCTGTGAAAATATTTACAGACCCCTCGCATCCTGGACATAAATTGTTTCAACTTCTACCCTCAAAAAGACGCTATAGGGCACTGCACACCAAAACAACTAGACACAAGGACATTTTTTCCCCAAATGCCATCACTCTGCTTAACAACTAATTCCCACAACACTGTCAAATAATTTACTGACTATTACTATTATTCTTCTCTTCCTTACTAGTATTTATCTCTTCCCACTTATTACTATAACCATGTTGCTTGTATCTTTCAATTATATTGTTTTTATTTGTTTCCTAGTATGATTTGATAGCTTATTATATACGCTATTATTTGATATCTTGACTATCACTAAGTGTTGTATCTTTTTATTCTTGATGAACGTATTTTATTCTCCTTATGTACACTGAGAGCATATACACCAAAGACAAATTCCTTGTGTGTCCAGTCACACTTGGCCAATAAAGAATTCTATTCTATTCTATTCTATTCTATTCTATTCTATTCTATTCTATTCTATTCTATTCTATTCTATTCTATTCTATTCTATTGACTGACATACCTTTTGCATGAGATTTGTCTAGGTTGTGACTCTTCTCCTATCTTCTAAGGTCATTTTACCTTATATCAGAGAGAATCAAGGAGGGGCACTGTTATGCTTCCTTGTTTTTCAGAGCTGAGCTCATATGTTACTAATAGTCTCAGTGAACCTTTTCCAAGGTCATCTCAGTACTCCTCTAATAAAACTCTGTAGCTGACATTTCTTGCTAGAGAAACACTGAATTATTAAGGACAAAAAGGACCCCTTTCTTGAGAAGCGGAATCCCTATCTGTCCTGTTTTTAGACCAATTCTGTCCTAGAACTGATCACCTCCAAATTACTCTGAGCCCCCCAAAAACTGATGCTTATCACTCTGTTCACTGGAACATAGGTACTGAAAGGCAATTTAGGTTTTGCCATAAAGGCCTGAGTCTGTACAATGGATATACAATCTTCCATAATTCTCAAATGATTTGAGTATCCCAGGGAGATTTATGAAGATAAAATTGATCTCCAAGACAAAATCTACCAGAATACAAAGGTTGGGTAGAGATTTAGCACACTGTGAAATACTTAGACCACAGCTGAAAAATGCAGGTTCAAGTCTTCAGTTGGCAACACAGATCAATAGGTAGTCCTGGATCAGATGTAGGTGGTCCTTGACTTATGGTCATAATGAAGTCTGGCCATCTTTGGTAAGTCATTATTATGAGACTGATCTGAATTTACAACCTTTTTTGCAGCAGTCATTAAGCAGATGTGATTGTAAAGTGTAAAGTCATTAAGTTCACTATCGATGTGGTTTTGCAAAAAACTGCAAATAAATGCTAAATAGTTTTGGGCAAAACTGTCATGTAACCACAGGATGCTGCAAATCCCGGAGGGCGGGGAGGGGGAGGGAAGGGGGGCAGGTTTCCACCTGATCTTCAGAACTTTGAATCCTGGGTATAATTAGCCTCCCCCCTGTAGATCCATTGTAACTTTGACTGGTAGCTAAGCGACTGGTCATAAGTCAAGAGTATCTGTACTCCCTCTCCCGCACAACTACCCAGAGAACATCCTGTATATCAAAGCAAGCAATTTGCAGCTTTAGAGACACATTTGCCCTTTGGCTTGCTCTGTGGCTTTCAGTGGCCAATTTTTTTTAAAAAAAATCCTCCATAAGCATACGCATTGAAGAAAATGGGAGCGCCCCATCCTATACTCTGTTAAAAACATGATCCTGTAAAAATGAAGTAAAGAAATGCATAAATTAGACAGGGGAAGCTACATATACGAATACGTCTCTTAGCAGTTTAGAGGAAAATAAAGGATGAGATCTAAATACCATAAAACAAATATTTTGAAAGTGTTTTCTACACTCATCCAGGAAGTGTCTCCTGCATCAGTACCCGTGTTTCCTAGAAAATAAGACCCTGTTTTATATTTTTATGAACCCTGAAATAAGCACTTGGCTTTATTTTCAGGGAGGTCTTATTATTTTGGGGTGCGTGGAGGAAGATGGGGCTCCTCTTACTGTCTTACAGCTCTGCGTTTTAAATATTTTCAGGGAGGGCTTATTTTTGGGGGGAGCCTTATTTTAGCGCATGTGCTCAAAAGCCTGATTGGGCTTATTATCAGGGGATGTCTTATTTTTGGGGAAACAGGGTAAGTGTACTATATCGTTAGGTCATCCCGCTGTTAGGTGTTGCGTTGACCCAATGGGTTTTCTCTTCCACAGGCGGTGTACAAGCTAGCTGATGTGGCTTGCAAGTGTCATGGAGTCTCGGGGTCCTGCAGCCTCAAGACATGCTGGCTGCAGCTGGCCGACTTCCGCAAAGTGGGGGATTTTCTGAAGGAGAAATACGACAGCGCTGCTGCTATGAGAATCGGCCGCAAAGGCAAGCTCGAGCTAGTGAATAACCGCTTCAATTCACCCACCCCTGAGGACCTGGTCTACATTGACTCCAGTCCGGACTATTGCCTGCGTAATGAGACCACTGGCTCCCTGGGCACACAAGGGCGGTTGTGTAATAAGACTTCGGAGGGCATGGATGGATGCGAGCTGATGTGTTGCGGCCGGGGCTATGACCAGTTCAAGAGTGTGCAAGTAGAGCGTTGCCACTGCAAGTTTCACTGGTGCTGTTACGTCAAGTGTAAAAAGTGCACAGAGATTGTTGACCAGTATGTCTGTAAATGAAAAGGCCAGCGAGACCTACAAAGTCTATATGATAATAAATCTATATAAATCTATTTTATATATATTTGTATAAATAAATAGAGGAAGATGTTGATGTTGTTGATGATGATGTAATAATTATAATTAAAGAAGCTTATTTAAGAGACTGAAATGCTTCCACTAAAACAACCGGGCGGGTCAGGATGCTCCTTTTTAAATTATTTAGTCATGGAGCAAGGAAAAGGAAACAAACAAACAAACAAAAGACCAAGGATGGTATTTCTGTACTTGTTCTCTTGAAACGACTCTCAGCCAGAATAAATGAGAAACTCGAGGTATGGGGCTGGCTCCAGATTCTTTGCCACGGAAGCAGTGAGAACGGTGATGGTACTAATTAATGGCAGAGATGGTCCTTCTGCTAGCTGATAGCTGAAATTCAAAGAAGATACATGTGTCTTGAGGGCACAGCCAAAGAAAAGCGCTTTGGAAGCGCAGATGGATTTCCAAAAGGACGTGAAACAGTTCTCTTTGCTTAACAACACACCAGACTCCAAAAAATAAATAAAGAAATAAATGTCAATTTTAATACTGAAGACCAATTTCCAAGACAGAAATCCATGCAAGACTGTCGCAGAAGAGCGTGGGTTCTTCATCCAAAGTTTGAAACAAAACCTTTACCTCTGACCTCAAATGTGCTGCTGCATCCTTGTCTCATGGGTGGGTTGGGGGGGGGGAAACCTTGCATCTGGTTCTTCTACCTTTTGTGAAATCCGGCGGGTGGGAAAGAGGTTTGAAAATAGAATTCTCTAAAGCTCTGAAAGAAAAGCCATGCTGTCAAAATGAGATGATTTTCTTCAGCTGGTTGATCTGGTTTTTTGCTTGTAGAGAAAAGACCTGTCCGGGTGCTTCTTGTGGATGGAGAAGAGACTGTATTCTGCCTAAGTGCCTTTGAACTTTTTTTAAAAAGACAGATATACGTATGTGAGATTCTACAAGTACACCAAGCTTTACATGGATGTGAATTTGAATAGCCATGGGGGGGGGGCAGTTCTTTTTTCCAGTATCCAAGATGTACAGTTATTTTTTAATATTAAATATCCCTTGCTTTTGCCCTCTCCCTTGTTTTTGTGAGTATATTTATTACCTGTTGTTGCTGCTAATGCATTTCATACCAAATCTAAACTTTTCAGCCAATCTAAACTTCTTCCTGATTTAAAACTTTATAAATTATAAACTTTATAATTTCCAACCTGATTCTCATGTTCTGTTCTGAGATAGTAAAATCAACAGAAATTATTTTTTGGAAGTTAAAGTTTCCTTACATGGAGATAGGTAGGTAGGTAGGTAGGTAGGTAGATAGTAAGTGTTCTTACATGGCAATAGATAGATAGATAGACAGACAGACAGACATAGATACTGGCGTTTCTCATTTTAATGTATTTCAGGATGAGAAGCCCATCTTTGCCAGGTAAGGAATCAGTAAAAGGAATTTTGATCATTTCTGTTAATGAATAATAATGCCATTAAGCTATTCTGTGCTACCTGAATCCTGGGTGAGTGGAATATTCCAGTATTGCAATCCCTTTCCTATTTGCCAAACCTGTTAGTGTGAAACTATTTAAATTGTTTTCACAATGCAATTGTGATTATGATTATGATTGTCAGATTATTATGATTGTCAGATTATGATTGTGAGATTATTATGGCATAGGGCCATGACTTAACTATTGATACAGAGTGAAATTTATTTCATTTGAAATATGCTTGTAGAAATAATCTGGCAGCAAAAAAATTCTACCTCTCGGCATTGTTGTGAGAAAAAATAAGATGGGGAAATATACTCTGCCTTCAGATTTCCAATGAAATTAAATGATAAAGAATTGTTACTCATTCTGTGACACAGAATTAGGAATTTCAAAGAAAAGTCTGAAGATTATTCCCATTTTCTTAGGCTCACCAATTGGCTAGAAAGTCAGGTGAAAAGATCAAGTGATGCAGAAAACACTGCTACCTGTCAGAGTATAAACGATACAAATCTTGATGGACAAATAGTCTGCTCTATAAAGTAGCATTCTATGGTCAATGTAGGTGATCATTATTGATTTATATCCTACCTTTGTTACTTTTTAAATAATTCAACGTGGCAAACATACCTAAAACTACTTCGTCCTCCTATTTTCTCTATAGCAATAACCCTGTGAAATAGGCAGACAGAGAATGAATGGCCCAAAGTCACCCACCTGGCTTTCATGCCTAAAGAAAAGACTAGAACTCACAGTCTCCTGGTTTCTAGTCTGGTGCCTTAACCACTAAACCAGGGGCCTTCAAACTTGGCAACTTTAAAACTTGTGGATTTCAATTCCCAAAATGCCACACAGCATGAAGAATTTTGGGAGCTGAGATCCACAACTCTTAGAAGTTCCCAAGTTTAGAGACCCCTGCACTAAACCAAACTCAAGCTGATGGTATTATGTATGAAATTGTCCTGGACCTCCCTTGAGATTTCAATAGTGAAGGCCATAGAACTAATCAGAGAGAGCTCTGAAATGGGAGGTGAGAATCCAGCCTTGAAAACCCCACCGACAATCCCGCCTCCCATCAGTCTCAACGTGGCCTTCCCAGTGCCATAATCTCCACTGTCAAAAAAGGTTAAAGGAGATATGGCTGAACTAGACCAAAGATGAATTACGAAATCATTCACCACAGCAGAAATAGGAGGAATGGCAATCTCCCCCACCTTGCCCCATATTTAATCTTGTTGACCTGCAAGGCAGTGGAATGATCTTGCATGTTATGTCTACATCGTTGTGTAATGCACAAATATGCCTATAAATACAGGTAAAAGAAACAGAGATTTTCAAATGCACACAGATCTACTTTTTCTCAAAGTCATCTTGTACCAAATGCAAGTTCATGAATATTGTAATGACAATTTTCTTGCTTTCTTTCTAGTGAATTATGGTTGGAAATTTTTTCAGTACCGACAAAGACAATTTCTAACTGGGCAGGAATAAGAATAAAAATAAAAATTATAAATGTTTACTGACCTTATTTTTATTATTTGGAACAGTTTAAAAAAGAATCACCTATGTATGAATTAAAAATGATGTAAGGAAATAATACCTCATTGTTAGATTTTACAAATTATTTTTGTGCCCTGCTTTTTATAATTTCTTTGAATGTCTGCTATCAAAGATTCCAATAATACCCTGTTTCCCCAAAATTAAGACATCCCCTGATAATAAGCCCAATCGGGCTTTTGAGCACATGTGCTAAAATAAGCCTCCCCTCGAAAATAAGCCCTCCCTGAAAATATTTAAACGCAGAGCTGGAAATCAGGTAAGATGGCAAGAAGAGCCCCATCTTGCTCCATGCACCTCAAAATAATAAGACTTCCCCGAAAATAAGGCCAAGCGCTTATTTTGGGGTTCAAAAAAATATAAGACAGGGCTTTATTTTCAGGGAAACATGGTACTTTCTGGAAGGCTTGGCAGATACAGTATAAGAAAAAGAACTTATGAGAATATGCTTTATAGTTTAGGTTTTTTGCCAATATTTTAAATAAATTATTAGTGCATTTCATGGTACTTCAGAAAGGAAGTTATTGGAATGCCTCACATAAACTAGATTTATGGTGCTTTAGATAAAATCCCAAGATAATATTGAATACTGAATTATGTATTATATACGTAATTCAGAGCAATGAAAACTGTTTTCCCCCTATGGAAAAATTGAGAAGATGATACAGCTCCCTGAAAAACTCAACATGTATTTGAATAATCCCCAAATCTCATAAAGGGTATGAGCTACACAAGACTGGAATGTGCTTCTCTGTAAACAACAGAAAATCATTTGTACTTATAATTTTTAAATCAATCACATTTCTCTCACTATTTTCCCATCTCTCTCACACATATAGCATTTCTTTAATAAAAACAAGTTTTAGAATTAAAAAAAAAGAGTTGAAATGGTTACTAAGGAAGGATATTTCATGGATTTGAGAATTGTCCTTGGGAAAGGAAGTCTTACTGCAGTCAATAAAAGATAGGGAGATTTATATAAAGTCAAATCTTGTCATTCTTAATGGAAAACATGGAAACATTCCATGATTTTAAAGATTTTTAGCAATCCTTCAAAAATATCATTTTCCTTTAAAATATACTTACATTTTTTTATCCTTCCCCATAAGAAATGAGCAACATTAAAGTTTAAAGCAAATTGATGAAGTAAGCTACCAAATCATCCAGTGAGACAGAAATGAGCAAGGATTGGCATCCAAATTTTCCAGATATTCTAGAGGCTGAATTTACCCATTGCAATTTGGTTGACACTTTCCTGAGAGTTGCAACACTGAACCAATTGATACTTCCTTTTGAGTAGTGTAGAAATATACAGGATTTAATCAATCCATGAAATATCCTGCAAATCTATAATTAAAGTAATAGTGATAATGGTAAAAAGCATAGAAGGTAGGATGTATTGAAGATAGGATGTATTGAAATTTTAGTAGGAAGCAACAAGACTTTTATATGCACAATGATGGGAAGATTTGATATTACCAACAATGGAAGAGTGGATGGTGAACGTCATGGAGCTTGCTGAAATGGCTAAATTGGTTACAGAAAAGATTAATTTTAATGCCAACTGGAAACCTCTTTTCCACTTTTGGAATGAAATAGAAAAAAAATGAAATTATGATATATGGGTTGATATTAGAAAAAATAGTGCTGTAGACCAGGGTTCTCCAACCTTGGCTACTTTAAGCCTGGCGGACTTCAACTCCCAGAATTCCCCAGCCAGCTTTGCTTTGGTGGCTGAGGAATTCTGGAAGTTGAAGTCCGCCAGGCTTAAAGTTGCCAAGGTTGGAGACCCCTGCTGTAGACGATAGAAAAAAAATAATTTTCATGTTGTAACTTAGTGTAAGAGGTAAATTTAAATCTGGTATTATAAACGTTTTATAAGAGATTGAAGTAATTTTTTAATCCTTCCTTCCTTCCCTTTTTTTCAGTTTAATTTTTAGTTTCTGTTACAAGATTTAATAAATGTACTATATAAAAAGACATTTTAGCAGGCAGGAAAGTATGGATGATACTGGTATTTAAGAAAACATTTCATAGATGAGAAGGTAACTATGAAAAGGTATGATGATCCAAACAAGATCATCACAAAAATGATCACAAAAATACATTTTATTTCTTCATCACCTTTATATACAGTAGATGATTATCTCACAAGTATGATTCTGGGCTGCATACAATAAAAATTGACCGTAGAACAAATTGAACAGATGTCATAAAGATGAAAGGCTCCTGTGAAGCCATGTTTCTTTCTACTTAAATATTAAGACATGATTTCTTAATATTAATAAATATTAATTAAAAGTATTAATACTAAATATTAAAAGTATCTGAGTTGGATTCTTATGCCAATTGTCTGGCCCTTTATTTACAATGAATTAGTGAATTTGTAACTGGAATATGATGGAGGGAAGAAGTGCTATAAACCGCAGGAGATCCTTAATTTATAAAGTAGTGGCAATTTCCAAAATTTGGCATAGAGTGGTAGTTGTGAATTTTCAAGTACAGCTCCACAGGTATAATTATTCTTGATTGCAAATCAATGCATTCAGCTGTTTCATGAACCTGCTCTGCCAGTATGCATGAATAGTTTAACTTCTTTATGCCATTCCATGTACTACTGCTTTCAGAACAAGGATGCTTGTTTTTACTTCTGTTTTATTCTACATAAACCATTGTTGTGACAAGTTTTATTCCTGAAGCAGCAATTGCTATCTCAGTCTTTCCAGCTACCATACCGAATACTGGAATTGAAGTTCACACATCTGGAAGATACCCAGATTAGGAAGTCTGCCTTAACCACTATACCAACTGTGTTCAGAATTGGCTTACAACATGGTGATGGTCCAAGCAGCTGGCATTCTCAAGAATCTGAAATGTTCCAGATAAGAAGATGGAATCCTTGGATCTTATGCTGCTACACTATTGCCGTTATTGCTGCTTTACTAATAACTTGAGATCTTTGAGCAATAGCATTCAGCCCTGAATCAGTGGTGGGTTGCTCCCGGTTCTGTCTGGTTCTTGAGAACCAGTAGTAAAAGCAGTGGGAGGCTCCGCCCACCCGGCTGGACGTCATAAGGTACGATCTGTGCATGTGTGCACGCTCCCGTTGTGAACTGGTAGTAAAGGTAAGTAGAACCCACCCCTGTCCTGAATGCATTTTTACTTTGTTTTTATTTTGAACGTTATACAGCAACAGGAATCTTATTTGTACTGCTTTTTTTAAAAAAACCTTTGCAGTGGAAAGTTCTTGAACAGGATCCTTTTTTTTTTTTAAGAACCCCTGATGTAATAAAAAAAAAAAGACTAATTCTACTGGTTATTAACTGAACAGCCTTGTGACCAAGGAAAAGATTTTGGGATTGTAATGAGGATGATATCAACTTTATGAAAAAATATTGAAATGTCACGTTAAGAGATCATTCCAAAAGGAACAAAACAATTTTGATGTTTGTCTCCATCTCCACTTCAAGCACGCCAGAAGTTACCGTGAGAATCCTGGACATAAACTGTTTAAACTCCTACCCTCAAAAAGACGCTATAGAGCACTGCACACCAGAACAACTACACACAAGAAGAGTTTGATAAAAGAGCTCTGAAGTCTTTGTCTCTACATTTAATTACATGACTTTATGGGCCTCCAGATTATTACTCTCTCACATTTTCTAACTATTACTGTGTACTGGAGCTGAGTTAATACAGAGTACCACATCTGCTAATTAGTTAGTCTTGAACATTATCCCTTCCTTAAATCACTTTTTTTTAAAATTTTGAGGTTCTCAGCCTAGCAGAAGCCCTTTGAGAAAGATTTCTTAAAGGATGAGAGAGCAAAGAACAGCCTTTTCCCGAACG
The DNA here is from genome assembly GCF_059756535.1 of Pantherophis guttatus. Lineage (NCBI taxonomy): Eukaryota > Metazoa > Chordata > Lepidosauria > Squamata > Colubridae > Pantherophis > Pantherophis guttatus. The sequence goes on along the minus strand of NC_142069.1, from coordinate 16,565,250 downwards.
CCATCACTCTGCTAAACAAATAATTCCCTCAACACTGTCAAACTAGTTACTAAGTCTGCATTACTATTAATCTTCTCATCGTTCCTATCACCCATCTCCTCCCACTTATGACTGTATGACTGTAACCTTGTTGCTGGTATCCTTAAGATTTATATTGACTGTTTCCTAATATGATTTGATTGCTTATTTGTTCCCTTTGACTACCATTAGGTATTGCACCTTGATTCTTGACAAATGTCTCTTTTCTTTTTTGTACACTGAGAGCATATGCACCAAGGCAAATTCCTTGTGTGTCCAATCACACTTGGCCAACAAAGAATTCTATTCTATTCTAGTCAGAAACAAAATGTACCAAGAAGGAAGTTGTTATGAACCACCATAGCCTTTATTATATACTTAGCACTCAGCCTAATAAGATCAGAGCCTCTAAGAGGGATGGGGAAAGAGTGGTTAAAATATGGCTGATCTAAAACTCGCAACAGCATTGCTCAGTATGGCCAATGATGAGGGACATTGCAATTGTAATTCAGCACCTGGCTATCTGGTTGCTCTTTTTCCATCAATAATGCAATTAGGGTGATCAACTGACACAAGAGGCCTTGTGTTGTCTATATTACTATATGAATATCAGCATTATCTTTTGCTTTTCCCATTATAACTACATACAATCATAAGATAGGCTTGAAGTTTTTTTTTTTTTCTAAAGGCCTTGGCTAATTTTTAAAGAGCTTGCCCTCTCTTGCTTTTCACTGAAGATGAGGGCTACAATTTCAGTGACATGTTTTGTTTCAGAAAACTCTTTAGAATTCCCCCCTTCCAAAAAAACCCCACACTTATGTTCTTTATTTTGATCATTTTAACCATATATACCTCCTTAATATTTAATACTTTTAAGTATTTCACATATCCTTTTGAATGCATACTTTTAATACTTGCTTTATAGCTTTTTACATATTTTTATTAGAATGTTTTTGTAAAGTTCCTCTTGGGTTTTGCTCTTGAATTTTTCTTTGCAAAGTTAAGAACATAATTACATGTTTTTATCCTTATTCAACCTCTTTCAGACTTGCCCCTTTTTCAGGTTTGTCCTTTTCCTTCCAAGGAAATATCACCGTAATTATAACCCTCTCAGATAAGGAGCTTCCCTGTTGTTTTAAACAGGAAGCGGTATATATGACATGCCAGGCAGTACTGTGAGGCTTGCTGCTTCCCGTTTACTAAATTTTTGAAGTTAGCTTAATTTAGGAAAAGTGAAGATAATTGACTTCCGCGAGTGCCATTACAGGACGGGTTTTCTCACACACCAGGAAGCAATTTCAGTTGCAATTACCATTCCGGTTACTTTGGGTTTGTGGAGTCCTTGGTGCTCTGACAGCTTGCTTGTTTGCTGGCAGACTTTTCATGACATTAGTACTGATTATGTTATCTAGTCGGGTAACATAACATATAACATAACATAACATAACATAACATAACATAACATAACATAACATAACATAACATAACCAAGCAAGGAAACAACCAAGCTCGGAGAGCACTAAGTAAGGATTCCACAGGTTAAGTCTAAAACTACATATATTCTCTTCTATTGGTACTTTAGGCTTATTTACTCCGGAGGGAGCAAGTGCTAATCACTTGACTAGGACACCCAACCCGAGTACCTGCCATTTCTTCCCTTCTATTTTAAAACATTCCAAACTTCACTAAGTGAAACTGAACTTAAACCCTCACCAGCCACTCCCCCCCCCTCTTTTTTTCCGCCCCCCCCCAAATCCCATAGCGATTTCCTTAGAGCGCTTTTGCTCCGGCTCCGTTCCCTAATCACGTGCCTCCCATTCCAACTACATTGCCCAGAGTGCCTTGCGCCCAGCGAGAGCCGCCCTTTTTTATTTTTTTCCTTTACGTCGACTAGCGTAGCCGATGAGGGCGACCTTCGCGGCCGAGGCGGCCTCTGATTGGCTGGCGGCGCCTCTTGCGATGATGATGCCGTAAGGGCAAAGGGCAAACGGAAAACTGAGAGGCGGAGTGGAGGCGGCCACCACGGCGGAGGGGGCGGGATTCCCGGAGGCGCCGGCGGCACCGTTGGGGCCTCCCTCCCTGCCTCCCTCCGACCCCCCTCAGCATCGGGACACCGGAGCGAGAAGGCGTCTGGTAAGGCGGCCGCGGGAGACGAGCGACGCGGGGTTTGGGTCCTGGAGGGCGGGTGGATGGGCTCCGGTCATTAGGCCTGGGTCACCACCAAGGGTCCCAACCGTCCCTTCGTGGGGCGCAGTCGGAGGCCCGTCGGCCAGGGGGATTGGCGTCCGTGGACTGCCCGGGCTCCCCTCCGCTGGCGCCTCTTCCTTCTCCTGGGCGGCTGCTGACCTTGGCGAGGAGCTTCTCCCGTCCGTGCCCGTCTCGGCGGCTGCGGCGATAAGGATTTTCCTTCCCTTTTCGGGCACCTGGAGAGACAGCATTTAATTTTTAATTTAAGCTATTAATAGGACGATTTTTTATTTTAAAAAAAATTCTATGCCGTCCCACATTTTAAACCAGCTGGAAGCCGTTTTCGTTTCTTGATACTCTCGGAGTCTTAATAGCCAAAGGTTTCGGCCACCTGCCTAGCTAACCCTGACGTGTTTTTCCCAACATGAACGGGGGGGGGGTGAGATTATTTGAGAAATGGGCAGTTTGTTTTTTTTTTTAAAAAAGGGCAAACGCGAACAAAAAACCCGGAAGGTTTCCCTTTCAAATTAGTAAACTATGTTTAATTTCGTGTCAAGTGCGGTCGAGGATAACTTGCCTTCCTTCCCGAAGAGGCTGTCAGGTTGGTTATGGGGTGGCAGATTTCTCTACCTACCTACTCAGGTCGGTCCTTCGGAAGTTGCAGTAATAAAAACCGGAGAACCAACAGCTTACTTATATTTCCCCCACCCCCTTATATTTTTTTTTTAGAGGAATAAAGACCATAATAGCCTTTTGGTAGGTTTACAGGATTGGATATGAAACACAAAATGTAAATAGTCTGTAGAGATTCTCAGTCATCCAGGTCATGGTTGTCCCAAATTATTATTATTATTATACACAAAAATGACAATATGCACAGCAAACGAGATAACCATGCTGGATTTCGTATCCCAAATCACTAGTTGAACACTTCTCAAGCGTTTAGGGCTGCGTGAGGTATCGGCGAATTATGCGAGCAGATCCCAGCAAGGTGGTTTTCTGCAGTTGACCAATGGTGATCTTGTCAGCGTCAATTATTTTTAAGTGGTTGCCTAGAAAAACAATTGGCGCTGACAATATTATTATTATTATTATTATTATTATTATTATTATTATTATTATTATTGCTTTTTCAGGAGGCAACTGGACTTTCTTGCTGAAGAAGCTTCTTGGATGAGAAGCGTCTTCAAAAGAAAAAACAAGAAAGTCCAGTTGCCTCCTGAAAAAGCAATAATAATAATAATAATAATAATAATAATAATAATAATAATACCTAGGATTATTGATACCTAGGATGCTGGCAGCAACCCGTATCAACCATTAGTACCAGTCAATGGTATTTGTGATGCATTTTTGAGTTTCATGTTTAATGAATAAAGATAATAACAACAACCACCTTTATTGTCATTGTACATGTATACAATGAAATTGATTTAACCTCTACTGATGCAATCCATAAGAAAATATAAAACAACATGAATAATATAGAAAACGGTCCTTATGCAAGTAATTAGGGAGAAAACAGTCATATGTTTCCATGTATGCATGGAGTGATTGTAGTTGTATTTAGGAGTCTGACAGCCCATGGATAAAAGCTGTTTTTAAACCTGTTTGTCCGGCTAGCTATACTTCTGGGTCTTCTGCCCGATGGTAAATACATATTTACCATGTTATAGCATCACCTGCAGTAATACGTATTACTGTAATATGTATTATGTATTACTGTAAAATGTAATACGTATTACTGCAGGTGATGTTATAAGAGATTTTACGATTCATTCTGTTTTGGGTAGTATGACAGCCTTTAAAGGAACAGCAACTAGTTATATTTGTAAAGAACTGTACAGTCTTGGATGAAATCCTGCCCGGGAAAATGGCAGGCTTCAATACCTTTACAGGAGCAACGTTGCATGAAACCCACTTAGGGTAATTTGAAACTTGTAAGCATTTAGGGATTAAAGTGTTCGTGGATTTGCAGTACAAAGGGCTGTCAAGATACTTTGGTATGTTTCAGGTAACTTTAGTGGCAAAAGACAGGGAGTAATATGGGTGATTTGAATAATCAGCTGAAATATTTTGTGCAAGTTCCGGTAAATATTAAAATTAAATGTTTTTACTTGGCTTAATAGGGAATTAAGTTATGAAGCAGGTTTGATACCAGCACTTGTTTAATCATTTGCCTAGGACTGTAAAACATCATGTCTTATCAATATGTGCAACACTTATAAATATTAGCTATGTATCTTTATCATGGAGCAAATCTATGGGTTTGATAGCGGTTGAAAATGACTTGATGGTACATAATTGTATATATTTACCCCCAAATTTAAAATACTACTTTTTTTTAGAGGCATAACATACATGATGACTCTCAACCCGGCTGATCCTTCAGTAGAATTAATTTTGCACGATTGGAGCAGTAAGCCCCACTGAACTATGTGAGGTTTAATTTCCATAAAAACCACTAAGAACTGATAAGAAGAAAGGTGGTCATTGTTATCAAACAACATCACCGAACACGGTAGACATCAAAGCACCTTTGAATGTTCCACCAGTTTCGGTGGAAGTAGGTCAGGATTGGGAAATCTATCAGTTCCATAACTCTTCCTTCACAGCATAATCCTACGCAAGTTAATTTTGACTGAAATGGATGGAAATCTTGGAAGTAGTGATTTAGATGTTTTCACTTCACCAGCTTCTGTTTTTCTATCACGGGGGAAACGAAAAGGAAAGTGGTAAAGGGCAAAACAGGAAGAGAGGATACAGAGGGACATAATAGGAGTGTGTGTAACTTTGATTGCTGGTGACTGCCTGGACAAGTCTCTGCAGTTTTCTTGGTAATGTTTTCAGAAATGGTTGACCATTGAGTTCTTCTTTCTACGCCTGAGAGATAGTGGCTGGCTTCATGCCTAAGGTGGAACTAGAATTCATGGTCTTCCAGTTGCTAGCCAGGCGCCACTACCCTAAACTAGCTCTTAATAGGAGTGGGTATTTTTAAATTCCCACCCACATTTCCAATATAAAAAAATAAGAAATATTCAATATGCTAGCTTGTAAACAACAGTGCTTGGGTGCAGTTTGGAATTACTCGGCTCTGCCCATGGCTTTTAAATTAGAAGATCTGGAAAACAATTCAGTGTTAGCTTTGAGGTGCTGTGTTAGAAGTTTTTAATCATAGGCAGTAACTAGGCTTTATGCTATATTTCATTAAATTATATCCTGTTTTTCTTCAAAGAGCTGAGAAAGAATTTCTTGCTGCTGGTAGTATACTATTTTGCCATGTACTTACCTATGTCATTAAGCCAAGTTGATTATTTTGTTTTGAAAAACATAATTCTAACTAAGGTGATCTATATCATTGCACTGTATGATTGTAGGTAAGAACGGACATAAATGAATATTCCTATGGTTAAAGAAAATCAAATAACTACCCAGATAAAAAATGAAATGTCTAAAGAGAGGATTCTAGCCTGATTCCCTTTTTCTCCTTGGAATTGTGTTTGTACAGAGAAGCATTTATAATAATTTCCATCTGCCATGTTTGAGCTAAAACACTTCAGACCGGTTTATAAACAATGGTTATCAGTTCAAAATATGCTGTAGGCAGCTTCTAGGTAAACGAAGATATACTTTATATATTGTGTAATATGTATACATGTATGCAATGAAATTTCATTTTAATGTTTGTCAATTAGCGTGCATTCAAAGTGACAATAAAGTTATTCTAAGTCTTAAATCATATTAAGATGTATACTAGTACACTTTACATACTTCATTGGAACACTTGTATCCCATCTTTCTTCACATTTGTTTAATATTCTGTTCCATATGTTTTGCATACTCAACAGCTGAAAATCAAGTTAAATACTGTATGTGTCGTCTTCAAAAAGCTTCCCTGTTAGACTACTTTGTATAGGAACATTACATAATTGATTTGGGTAGAATATTGTTGATGACCACCTGCTCTATGACTGATGTTAAAAATGATTATAAAGACACTTGTAGCATGTGAAATTTAAAATGTTAATTGAATTAATGACATATCAGAAAGGATTAATTATGAATAAACTAGGCCAAAATACACATACTGTACCAAGCAATAAAGTAAACTGTTTTCATTTCAAATTTATGACAACTGTTTTTTTACTATTTGTTATCCAGTTGTTTAGAGATACATTGGGGAATTTCATTTGGCTGTTTATTAAGTTAACTGTGGCCACATTGAAACCCATGTACTTTTTTCTTGCAAAATGAGCCATAGAATAAACACTTTGCTACCTGTGGAGTTAACAAGTTGAATAAAATTTTCTCTTCTGCTTAAAAAAATCTTTCCAGATGGTAAATTGCTTCTTGCTTATTGACAAATACAAAATCTAGTTGTTCTCCACTTTATTTCTACTACATAGGAAAGGCTTCAGCTTGACTGATTACTTTTTGGTTTGTTCAGTACAAGTATCTGAAATAAACTAACCATAATTCTTGGCTACTAGGCCTGGTTTTAAAAGGCAATTTTCTGACCAGTAATTACTAGTAATTTTAGTGCACATATTATTGGGTTTTTAATTTAGAATCACAATACTTCTCTCTCTACGCTACTGATTGCTCTTGGCCGTGATTGCTCATAGGTTATACGTTGATTGTGGCCAGATAAATAGAAGAAACTCAAATAGGTTGAGGAGATGTTTAACATAATGGCATCTCTTGATATTTAAATAGCAAAATACCAAATCCTAAACTAGTTCAATCTCCGTGGTTGAATAATTTGGGGATGAAGCCTGTTTTATCTACCGCTGATACAATTATCCAATCATACAGTTGAAATGTGTACTATGCATATATTTCTTTGTGTCTTTTGTTTGAGAGATAGTAACCTGTATTCACAAAATGCTGCATAAAATACAACCTTTGCTTACTGATCTTACATAGCAGTATCTTGAGTATACATAGCCATGGAAAGATATCACTAGTGAGCAATATTAAAAAACATTTTGTCAGCAGCAATATTGAAGCCTTATAGGGCAAAGTTCACGAAAAAGTTTGTTGACTTTTTGATTGCACAAGCTTTACAAATTAGATTGCAGAATGGTTGTTTAAAGAACATTTGCTCAATAGTGCACATGTCTTCATTTTTAAGGGGGCATTTGTACTTCAGTGTAAATAACTACACTTTAAAAATTAAGGGGCATCATGTTATTTGGGTGAAAATTGATATTTGTTAAATATTCAATATTGTGTGATTGTCAAGAAATGTTCTACTAATTAAACATGACTCAGTCATCCTTTGTTATATCTTTGTCCTTCTGGTTTTTCTCCCAATCTAGATGCAGCTATTTCTTCAATTTATGCAATGTCTTCAGTTCCTTGCTTTGAACATGCCAAGCCTCCATATTATCTGGTTTATTTTACTTGGCTACCTTAAAGTTTGAATGAAACATTGCATTGTAATTTATTTTAACTTAGTACCATGTATTTTGATTTTGTCAGTGCATGGACTTGGGGCAAGCAACAAGTCAGTTTGTTATATTAAGGCTGCAGATCAGATTTGTGCAGATTTATTCCCACTGGGTTTTCCAACATAATTCTTGTATGTATTCTGAGAGGTGTGGTTAGTTTGCACAAAACAGGAGAATCAGTTGTTTATCTGTGAAGTACTGTAGAATTGATTTTGGAGCAGGCCAGTGATATATGTTGAAGGAATAGGTTTGGATTTTGGAGTGAGGATGCCATGTCTTATTTATATAATTTTATTTGGCAATTTACTTGTCATTTAGCATCATTAGTTTACCATCCATCCATTGCAAGGCATTTTCCAAGGCACAACAACACTTTTATCAGGTTTCCACACGCTCACTGCCCTCTAAAATTGAGAAAACTACACACCCACCAGGCAAATGTGTGCTTTTTCTGTTTTAGCTTAATAATATAGGGTGTTCTTGGTGCAGGGTATCCATTACAATAAAGGCACTGGTTGGGTCACATATTTAATGAGATCAATTAAAACTCATGTTCTTTGAATTTGCACCAAGTACTAAATTTGATTCATTTCAACCTTGTCTTACTTTTTATGGCATAACATTTTATGCAATTCCAGCCTGTTTGGTTAATTTATGTCTTTCTGGGTGTATTGTGCAAACCAAGAAAATGTAATAATTCAGAATCCAGTCGGAGTCGGTCACTGGGACCAGAGGTTGAGTCTTCCTAACTTTTGGACTCGTGACCGACCCAGATTGGATTCTGCAACATTATCCTGGTACACGTACATTTGCCTTGGTTACAAACTGAGCCAGCATGTTATAATGGTTGTTCTGCCAGGCGGAGAGACCTGTGTGCAAATCTGTAGTCCTCAAAAAAAATTACCGGTAACTTTAAATACCTAGTTTGTTGCATATAGTTTAGGAATAAAATGGGAAGGGATGAAAGGATGTCTGTAGTCCTAACCTTATTCCTTTCCCTATTTTAAAATAGAGTATGAACATACCATACTCTAGAGTTCATACTCCTATTTTAAAATAGGAGCGCAATAGCTCAGTGTTTAAAGATGCTGAGCTGCTTGTCAGCTGAAAAGGTAGTAGCCCAGGTTCGAGACTCGAGTGCTGCATGACAGGGTGAGCTCCCATTACTTGCCCACCTAGCAGTTCAAAAGCATGGGAAATGTGAGTAGATAAATAGGTACCACTTTGGCGGGAATGTAACAGCCTTCTGTGTGCCTTGGCATACAGTCATTCTGACCACATGCTCATGGAAATATCTTTGGACAACGCTGGCTTCCCAGCTAAGAAATGGAGATAAGCACCACCCCCTAGAGTCAGAAATGATTGGACAGGGTAAACCCTTACCTTTATTTTAATATCATTTTTAAAATCATCAGAATTCTCCCACAAAAGCATCTAGAGTTTTCAGTGCTGCTTTGTATTCAAATGTCTAGGAGCTCATTTCAGTAGATGTAACATCATGAAAATACCAGCCCTGATTCATTTCATGTAGAGTTTCTTTTCTGGATTGCTTTTATTTAATAAAAATTGTCAGGTACTGTAAATTCAGTGGATCTCACTGAAGACAGTCTTGTTGAGGAGGTTGTATTTGAGTCCTTGAGGCAGAGGGAACCAAACAATATGGCCACAAAAACATCTGCATAATTACAGGAAGTTTTCTTTTGCATGCTTAGTTAAATTTACAGTTTAAAATAAGTGGCACCTGTAACTGGCTCAGACCATATGTTATCAGCAATAATACTACTATGAAGCTAATAACAGTTTAATTCAGTAATTACACAGATGTACTGTTACGAAAGCACAGAATTATGGGATATGGATTAGGAAGCTTGATTTAGAGAGTCCTGTTTTGATGCTATGGGCATTTAGTTATTCCAGTATGCAAATTACTGCATTTACCTGAAGTGAAGACTGCCATTTCCTTCCATAATAATTTAACTTAAAATGAGATTCTTGCCTTGTGACGTATGTAGGAAGACAGGCAGGTGAAGTATTTTTATTTAGTCATCTTTTTATGGTGATGTTTATTTTTTTCATAATTGTGATAAAGTATTTTGCAAGTAAAGATAGCTTGGCCATCAATAAAAATTTATGTATGAATGTTTTGGTATATATTGATGAATAATCAGAATATGTATTATATTCTAATTGATTACAATTGTATTCAAATTATATTTTAATTGAATTTTTAAATTTAAAATCCTTATTTATTGTCTTAACATTTTATACTGCATTTTATTCAATATCTCTAAGCCTCCGTAAGTAGTGTAAATAGCATTCCATCTGAATCCACATTACATGTAGCTGATTAATAGTGACCACACACAATAGAGTAGTTGTTGAATTGGTTATGTCTGTTAGAAATCTGAGATTTATTAATTAATTAATTAATTAATTAATTAATTAATTATATTTCTATACCGCCTTTCTCCCGTAGGACTCAAGGTGGTATATAGTCAAGAAAAATATAGACACACAAACATCATAAAATTGCTAATTAAAATTATTATTATAACATAGTTTGGCCCAATTAAATAGAACCTAAAATTAAATAACATTTAAAAAACATTCACATGTTCATATGTTTAGCCCCGCTTGTTGGAACATCAGGGTTTTGAGGGCACGGCGGAAAGCACGGAGATCAGGGATATTTCGTCTCTCAGGGGGCAGTTCATTCCAAAGGGTTGGAGCCCTCACAGAGAAGGCCCTCCCCCTGGGAGTCGCCAGTCGACATAAATTGACTGACGGTACCCTGAGTAGTCCCTGCTTGTGAGAACGAACTGGTCGGTGGGAGGCTATTGGTGGCAAAAGACGGACTCGTAGGTATAACAAAATTGTTTTGTTTTTTAACATTGTACTAATACTAACTAGGAAGCTTGCTTCCCATATTATAGCTCATTGTAATTATTAAAAGGGGAAGTACACACTTATGGAATTTCTAATATCAAATTGGAGAAACGGAGAAGAATTAGTTTCTAGGATTCATTTCATTTAAAATGATATAATCTTTTTATAATCTTTTTATTTTTTAAACATTATAGACTTATGATTTTTAAAAAACTTTTAAGTGTATTTCTGTGGTTGAAAAGCATCATCTATGTCAGGAATTAGAGGGTTGTATTTTGTGTACTTCTAATAATGTTACCTCTTCCAATCAGTATTGGAATATGGCTTGTTCATTGCTGACGGTTAAAAAGCATTATTGGTATCGGGTGGATGTAGCATTTTTACTTTATTAAAGCTATCAACAAAATTCTCCAGCTGCTTTTCAGCCATGCAAGGTCAAGGAGATTATATATGATTAGAAATTAACAATTTTATGTTGCACAAGAACCCAGTTTATGCAGAGTTATAAGTAATAGTGTCAGATAGAAATGTTCCGCTATCTAAAACTAGATAAAACTATATTTATTTTTATCTCTTAGATAAAGAGAAGCAATACTACTAATAAAGTTATTAAAAGTATGTCTCACTTTTTCTCTAAAATGGTGTTTAGCTTCTACCAGACAAAGGTTGATTCTTGATAAGATTTAGTAGGGATTGCAGTGATTTAAAGTAGAAGATCATTGCTGTAGGCAATACAACTGTTTCCTATTTTCAACACAGTGACCACCTTGTGGGTTGAATTGGGCTGAAAGACTGGCCCAAAGTCACTCAGTTGATGCCTAAGGCAGGCCTAGAATTTAAACAGTTTCTCAGTTTGACTCCCGTTTTGTTTCATAAAACCATAAGTATGAGGTATAAGAACCGCATCGTTCAAAATTGAGTTGTTCATTGTTGTTGCTGCAAAAAGATACAACTTAAGCCAAGCATTTTGGCTGCATATACAGTGCTCCATCTATCCTTTTCCTGACGTAGAATTCCCCATCTGATCCCTTAAGATAGCAAAAACACTTGTCCTTCCATTACTTGTCCATGTGGCCATTTCATTTACTATTTACCTGACATCCATGTTATACATGAATTTTCTGTGCAGGCGACAACTACGGAATATAACTGCTGCCTGACTTTGCTTGTATTGCACTGAAATATTTCATTGTCTGCCTGAGCAACCTGCTGTTAGAAAGCTGGGCTGCTGTGGTTTAATACAACTTTCAAGTATGAAAAAAGCAGTAAGAAAGAACATTGATTCTTCCTGCCAGAGACTTTGCTGTTGCTGATGTTCTGGTTAACAAAACACTGAATTTTCTTCTTTCCTTTTGATAGAACAAAAGGCATATTCTTTCTTATTGATTTGTGACACTGAAAGTCACAAAGACACTGGCAGATAGAATGTGTGTTGTTCTGCCCATAAACCGGCTATAGAAAGCATTCATCTCAATATGGTTGGGATGTGGAGGTTTCAGGAGAGAGCTTTATTTTTGACTTAGGGTTTGAATTGTGAACAATTTCCTGACAAGCAGGATTTCCCTAAAGAGTTTGTTTCTGTTTTTAGAGTGTACAGTATAGGATGCTGCAGTTGTCTGATTTCTGGGTCCATTTTGGTAGTACAATACAAAGCAATTATTTAGATCTTTCAGTTGAGTTTCAGGCTAGGATTCAGTACTGAGACTGAATCTTGGTGGCACATGTTGATGATCTATGAGGAACATAGACACCCGTATTTATGCTTCTTTCTCTTTCAGCATCCTTCAGTAGTATTGATCACGGAATCCTTTTGGATTGGCTGTGGGAGCTGGGAATTAGGGCTGTGCTGGCAATTGAAACCATTATTTTATGGCAATTCTTGTCTTTTTTTCATGACCCGTTCCAGTTGGTGTTGGCAAAGGGGACAGAAATTGTCCTCCAGGGCCCTCTTATGTGAGGTTCTGCAGGGTTCAATGCTCCATCCCTTCCTGTATTCTTACTTTTTGATTCATTTGATTCGTCAGGGAATAGCAATCCATCTGAGCATGTTTTAAACTTTGTGTTTAACTTTAATTGGGTTACAAAAATCTGGTATTTGTATTGTTGTTGTTCCTTCTGGTTATCTTTCATAAGATGATTCAGCATTTGTAGTAAATACCATTATTGGGGTATTCAGACACGATTGGATTTTAGCCTTAAGGTTTTATGAATATCGTCTATCCTGTCTCTTCTTGTCCGCTGTTTAGAGGAGAGATCAGAATATGGTCATCCTATTTAGGAGTTATAAAAACAATTGCTCCTCTCATTCAACTGCAGGAGATAAATGTCTAATCAGTTGTTGCAGAATTATATTCCCTGTTCTTGGAGTTATTGAAAGAAAGTTAAGAAAAAGTAGTTACAAAAAGTATCAGTTGCGCTTAGAACTGAATTTGGCTGGTTTCCACCCATTGTTTTAAAGCACAAAATGTTCTCTCTTTTTTTAAAATCAAAACTATCCATATATTCATTCTCACTTGTCTTTGTTTGTACAGTATTCAATTTCTCAATAATGTATCATTGCAGTTTAGCTGAAAAAACTGTTCAATTTCTACAGAACACTTGTTTGTCACCTTTATATACAATGCAGGAGTGAAGGGTGTTTGGGATAATGTGCAAGAATTTTAACATTAATGTTTATGGTATCTTAAGTATTAAGTATGGTATTTTGGCACTTGGTCCTTGGTGCCAAAAAGGTTGGGGACCACTGATATAGTAGATTTAACAGTTGTTTTGAATAATTTGAATTCTTAGTTAACAACACAACATCACCAGCACATAAAATGAAGTAGATATATATTCACACCCCCAAACAACATACTTCCAACATGACCACAAGTATTATTTGCATGTTTATCCATAAATACATAAAATAACCAAGGGATCATTACACACCTTGTTTTTCTCCCTGCTGAGTCATTAGATATTCCATTTCTTCCCATGTGGGCTCTATTTACGATATACTTACTTACCTTATTCAGCAACTAAACATAATCTCCACATTCTCACTTAACACTTAATAATTCTAACATACAGTATCAAAAACTTTCTTTAAATCAACAAATGTGCAAGAAACTTTCCCAACACTTTCAGTGACATGCTAAAGAGCAAAAAATCTGTGTAGTCCTTGCTATGTTTCACTTCCCAACTTCTGCTCACTGTCAGCTCCTCTACCTGTCAATCAAAATTATGCCAACTATCTTAAAACAGGAATGACTCCCTTATATACTACATAGAGAGCTTTTCTAAAATGTGTAGACAGTCCTCAATTTATAACCATTGATTTAGTAACCATTCAAGGATACTTACGATTAGTCCTCACCATTACGACCACTGCAGCATCCCCCCAGTGACATGATCAAAATTTTGACACTTGGCAACTGGCATGTATATGTGTACTGACAATTGTAGCATTCCAGAGATATATGATCACTATTTTCGACCTTCCTGTCTGGCTTCCGACAAGCAAAATCAATGGGGAGAGCTGGATTTGCTTAACAATTACATGATTCACTTAATAACTATAGTGATTCATTTTACAACTATGGCAAAAAAGGTTATAAAATCCAGCCCAACTTCCCTTATATTATCATTCATTTTTTTATAAAAATGTGTTAAAAGCTTAAATTTAAATTTAACAGATTAACCCATCTACAAGGTTTTTAAAAAATTATTCTTGCTACATTTCCCTATTTTATAGGGAAAGAATATAATAACCGTATTCTTCCAATAATTGAGGACAGAGACTCACTTTACATACAAGTTGCACAGATGCTCCATAAGGAAAGCACATTCCTATGTTAACATTTCTTCTCCTATGTTAACTGGGTCTATCCTTAACATCTTTCAACATGCTTATTAGAGCATTTATGGTTTCCTTTTCTTGGACAATAACCCAGCATTCATTTCAGTTCCATTCTCCAGCATATCGCAGTCATTCCCATGCAGGTCTCTAAAATTAGCGACTTTTAGCCTTCTCTCACTTCAACTTCATCCCAACTCACTTCATTAGTTTTATTTTTAATTCCATTCACTCCGCTGGAGGCTCCCTGTTTGACTTGTTTCAATGGATTCCTGCTTTCATAGACATCCATTATTATCTGGTTGACAGCAGTTCCTACTTTAATACAAACATTTTGTTTGTAATTAAATCTGCTTCACTTTATATGTATTAATCACTTCGTTCAGTGGCAGCAAAGAAAGACGGTAGATTCAAACTTTTTTGTTTAGTGGTCCGCTGGATGTTTGTTGATGCTTTGTTAATGCAATAAAGATTCCCAAAAAGAGACTTCTTTCCATCCAAACGTATATTCTTGATGGCTATGGCTTTTGGTACCTGTAAAAAAAAAGATGCTAGATAGGTTTATATAACTTTGGGGTGACATGTTTATCACTATCAACTTTGTTTTTCAGAACTAGCCAATTCGTCAACACCTCTTTGCTGGAGAAAATAAGAACTTCTTTTCAGGAAGAGTCTTGATCTCATGAACGAATCAACAGATCTTGGGAATGCAAGCACTCTGGAGCCAGTTATACGGCTCAGGAAGGGACACATGCCCAATTCTGCTGGGCAAGGATATGATCATAGCGACAAGTCCAGTGAGCAGGAGCCCCTCGTAGTAGAACCATCAGCATCGTCTGAAAAGGTAACAGTGAATAATTGTTGTACTGAAATTTGGACACAAAGACAGACTTCCTTGAATTATGTGTTTACTTGAATTAATGATTACAGTTGTATAAATTAATCCGAAAGGTGGTTTTCTAGAGTACCTTAGGAACAATTACGGTCCTGTTTTAATAGACTTGATTCTGGAGCTGCAGGCAATGGTCATATTGGCTGAAGTTTTTTAGCTGTTTTGAAGGCCAATCCTATGTAATCAATTTTATTTTTGTTAATATGTTTCCCAGGGCAGACAATAAGAAGTGAAGTCTTAGGGAAATGACATATCCGTGTATCGGTATAAACACTGGCTATAAACGTCTTTTCTATAAGCTGTTTGAAAATTCAGGATAAATGTTAGCTCCAAGACTACTGAATTGCATCTCCACCTATACACCTAAGTTGTACCTGCACTCACCTTTCTGTAGCATTGAAACAAAACAACTAATCAGTCAATAACTATCCTAATGAACTTATTTTATAGTCCTTAATACAAGGTATTGCACCTAACTGACATAGAAACAAAGCATCTAGAGTATTGATACTGATCAAGTTTTAAAATACATTTGTTTGAGACTAAATCTGTTTAACTGAGAGCTAATCTCTTATTAAATTGAGAGACAACGGAGTTTTGGACAGGCAATGAGAAGACCCATGTTCCTTAGAAGTTCATTGAAAATGGGAGAAAGAAAATTGTATTTGCCAAGCTAGGGTTTCAATGTGTTCATACAAATGTTTTCTAACTAAAGGCAATCCTGTTTCCTGTTATTTATCCTCTTTAAAAAAAACAGTCTCTTTAAAAAAAAGAGTCTTTAAAAAGAGTTTAAAAGACTCTTTCATAGGGACACAGTGGCTCAATGGCTAAAACGCTGAGCTTGTCGATCAAAAAGGTTGGCAGTTCAGCGGTTTGAATCCCTAGTGCCGTGTAATAGGATGAGCTCCCGTTACTTGTCCCAGCTTCTGCCAACCTAGCAGTTCGAAAGCACGTAAAAAATGCAAGTAGAAAATTAGGGACCACCTTTGGTGGGAAGGTAACAGCGTTCCATGCACCTTTGGTGTTCAGTCACGCCGGCCACATGACCACGGAGACGTCTTCGGACAGCACTGGCTCTTCGGCTTTGAGACAGAGATGAACACCACCCCCTAGAGTTGGGAATGACTAGCACACATGTGCGAGGGGAACCTTTACCTTTACTTAAAAGACTTTTTCTTTAAACATCTCCTCTTCTCTGCTTTTCTGTTGCACAAATGTATCTGAAATATGGTGGGATTGTACAACTGTCCTAAACACAGCATTATTTGACAAATAGCATTGATTGTCTTCTTATCACTGTTTATTCAGTATTCACATACTTCTTTTAGCTGTAGCTTGTATGTATATTCTTGTTGGCAATGTGATGAAGAAGATATTGAGGCTAAGGAATGCAGCAATTCTGAGGATGAGTCTCTGGAAGAGGGAGAGAACATGCACCTGATCATAACCTGTAGAGAGGTTGAGCACATGTCATGCATAGGTATAACTTTTAAGAGCATGACTTTGCTTTCATCCCGCTGTGCAACAAGCATTAAATGCCCTCAGTAAGTTATACTGACTCATCTCGAGGGTTTCTGCAAATTGCTCTTACGTTTGAAACTTTAAATAACTTCGAAAAGGTTCTTTAAACCCAAAAAGATACGAAGCCCTACAGGAAAAATGGTAAGCAAGATATTCTATTGAATTAAAAATTCACACTTATTTTCCTGCTGTCAGCAGCACAGTCCATTCATTTTGTTGAGTGTGTGCTTATCATCTGAATGTGCACATGGTTGCAAAATGGAAAGGGCAGATTATAGTATTTGATTTCTAAACAAGAAAATCAAATCAGGTCAGGATTTTTTTTTTATAAAAGAAGGAGCACCATTTTGATTTTGCCAAAGAGAGCTAGTGGGTGCACATGGGAGGGAGACAGGAAGTGAATGGAAAAGTTGCCTCAGATTCAGAAACTACGGTGAGTCATGCAGTCCAAATTAGATTATGTCCTCTTGTCTAAATTCTATATATTGCTGCTCTGGAGCTTCTCCTTTTCAACTCGGAAAGCAAGCGTATGTTTTCAATGTGGTTTCCGATGGGGCTTCATAAGTCAGGAAAGGATGAAATCCAGTTGGTTGGAGAGTAGCAAAGCATTGGATTAAAGCAGAGGTCTTCAAACTCGGCAGCTTTAAGACTTGTGGACTTCAACTCCCAGAATTCTCCAACCAGTCCCTGGTTTTGCTTTAGCGCCACAAACCTCTCTTGTGTTCAAGATATGGTAGATTACCTATTTTAAAAGTCATTTAGAAAAACAAAGAGCTGCTTTGTGTACTCATAAAGAGAAGGAAATATTGCTGGCTGACTGGCTTCAGACAGTTCAAGTTCATAGATCTGCATACAGACTCTATGACTTAAAGTCTACTGCTAGTTAAATTATGCATCTCAAAATGGCTACTTCCCAAGAACCATAGTGCAATGTTACTAAGGTTTATAAGTGGAATTTAGTCCCACTCAGTCCTGTCATAAAAATAGGCTGTTTATTTGGAAAATATATAGTGTAGATATTTCTCTGTCCTCATCTATATTAAAATCTTTGATTAGAAACAGGAGCATATGAATAAAAAGATAAGAAACTAATACTGAATGTGTTTATAGAAAATATACGATCATAAAGAGGACATCGGATCCATTTTCTAAAACCTTCTGTGATAATGAATCTATTAGTGATCTTGATGCATTGCCTCATCTGTTCTTTCAGACATGATGATAAAGCTGTTTTATTGGACTATCTATTGGATATTCTTTTAATGTTTAAATGCTCCAACAAATGCTTTTCTAAAAGAAAGAAAATGCCATTCACTAATGGCATCTCAAAACATGAAATTGCATCAGGTGTAACTTACATGTTGATTTTCCTTTTTAACTGGATAAACAACTTTCGTCATTTGAAGTAAACTCTATGTACTTTTTTTTTTTTTTTAATCAGCAAGACTTACTAGGTGATAAGTATTCAGGAAGTAGGGAGGGCAAAGTTCTGTATAACAGTGTTTTCAGACTGTGAATTCCACATGCTGGCTGGGAACTCTGCGAGTCGAAGTCCACACACCTTTAAAGTTGCCAATCATGAAAACTACTAGTGGATAATGTATTGAAGATATTAGTTTTTGTATCCCAGTGGAGGTGAAAGATCTTACCATAAAAAAATAGTAACACAGCTAAATTACTGCCTATTGCTTTGGAAAACAGTATATTTGGTCCTGGATTCCTTTGTGTGCAGATTTATGCTTTTTTTTTTTTTTTTAGTTTACATTTGTAGGGAGAATATTTTGTGGCACATTTGAAATTAAATTATTTGCTGCCCAGAACCATATGGATTGGGTGGGGCTATAGGCAGTTTTTAAAAAATAAATGAATAAATATTCAAGTTTCCCCTCCATTAATATTGCCGCTTTCTTCTCTGTGTTGGAGCTGTCTGTTCTTCCTTACTTCCTTTATCTCTCTCTGCCCTTTGCTCTTGAATGCTTGGAGTGTCTTTGTTTCCCCTGCTGTTTCTTCAGTTACTGATATCGCCTAAACAAATGCCTCTTACTGTGGTTTTTGTTAAACTGGCACAATCAAATGCATGTGACTTTTATCACCTGATGAATGGGCTTTTTATGTACAGCTCTGAAAACCTGCACTTGACTCTCTCCTTTCCCCCCACCCCACCCCCCACCCCTAGTGGCAAAAAGGAACAAAAGGCCGTTTTCTTCTCATTTTTTCCAGCCACCCCTAGCTTTTTGCTCTTGATGGATGGTGGGTTTTGTCTAAAAGGCCTGCATCTGTGGCGTTCTGTGCATTTTTAGTGTGTGGCCTAGAAGCGTAACTGTGAAATTTTGGATCCGTTGCGCTGAGGCCTTCGGTACAGCATGAAGTATAACGAAGCATGGCACTTGACTCTTCCTCATGGCAAAAGCCCAGCTGGAACATTTGTTAGACAACCCAGGCCTTGGTGACTTCTGAATTCAGCTGTTTGACCTTTTGGAAAGGATCTGTCACTAAGCCTGCTTTGAAAGTTTTTTTAAAAATGCTTTTTAGTTACGTCAGAGTAAAAATGAGAAAGAAGACATACAATACTAACAAAGAAAAATTAAGTTAAAATATTAAAAAGCATAGAATATTTAATTTTTTCCCTTAAAAGTACAGAAACTGTTCTTTAGTTCTTGTGAGGAAAAGGCAACTATAAAATTTCGTGTTAACGTTTCGACAACCAGTGTTTAGCTACTTTTCATTTCTGCTCAATATTCTGAACATATTTATAGTTACTTTCCTTCACTGTGCCTTTAAATTTTACATATCATTTATTTCCCATCATATTGTGATTTGATTTCTAAGGTTTTTTTTTCTTCAACGAAGTTGCAAACATTCAGGACAAGACCCTCAAACATAACAAGGTTTTCTTTCTGTTTCTTTGTGCATCTCACAAATGTATAGTGGAAAATTCCTAACTCTGTAAAACCACTTTGGGAATTATTAGGAGGAGCTGCAGCTCACAAAAGCTTATCTCTTTTAACAAAATTTGTTAGATCGAAAAGGTGCTACTGGATCCCTTTTAATTATGGTCATGATAAACTAAGATAGTTTTCCTCTTCCATTGTCTACAGTTGAGGAATGCTGAAGAGGAGAATTCATTCTCTCAGTGAGGGGTATTCTGTTGTGAAATAAAACACACCATTTCATACAATCCTTATAAATGTCTTAATTTTCGTGGAAACTTGTACAGTACACATTATAGCAAAGATCCCAACATAATATCCATAGCAGAAGTAGGTTTGTACAAGATCTCATGATGCCTACTAGATACCCTTCCCTTCTTGATTCTTTTTTGGGAAGTCCAGAAGGAAATTTCAGAATTCTTCAGAACATTGGATTCCCAGATTGACATATTTTGAATATCCCAAATGTTTTATATCTGTAATTATGCTCGGTTGCAGCTGATTTGTACAATTAACTGTAATGTATTCCCTATTTCAAATATGCGAGTATCCCCCCAAATTGGAGATCTCTATGCTAAGATATAGACAGCTCAGCTCAGCAAGCAGACAGATATATTTTTGTTCTTATACAAAGTTTACTGAGTTCAGTTTCAGACATCTGAAATTTATTGAGAAATCTTAGCACATAATATAGTTTGGTCAAACACCACTTTGACTAACACCACTTTGAGAGTGGTGCAGTGGCCTAGAAGTGGAGCTCTCGTCTCACAATCAGGAAGCTGCGAGTTCTATCCTAGGTAGAGGCAGATATTTCTCTCTCTCGGCACAGAGAGAATATATCTGCTGAACAAAGCTCCGCATTGACGACAAGAAGGGCATCTGGCTATTAAACGCTCTGCTAGCTTCATTCAGTTGCCCAGATTCCACCCCGCAAAGGATTGTGGTGTCGTTAAATGATGATGAAACACCACTTTGACCATGATGTGCTTGAGATTGCTTTGGTGCTGCTTTGCAGAATCTGTTCTCTGTGTATTACCGTTAAGTTGTTCAAATCTTCATTTGATGACACATCAAAAAGGCAAGGAAAAAAATTCCACTTGTTGTCTCTAAAAGAAAAAAAAATCATTGTAGCAAGCGGATTGTGTAGCAAGGCTTCTGGAAGAAAAGCAGAGGTTTTTCAACAGCTGATGAAGGTGTGGTCCCTGTCTCCTCTGTGCTTCATAAAGCCAACTTATGCCAGGGAGCTCGTGACACTAAGGCACAGCTGCTTTGGGAACTAACATACAGTCTAAAGAGGTGGGTAAAGATGTTTTGAGGGCCACTATGGCAGCTGCAGTTCTTAGTTCTGCCTGGCCGTTTTCCTCCCTCGCTGCTCCGATATTCCACCGATTGGGAAGGTTCCACCGTCATTGGACTGACTGAATGCCATTCAAACTTCCTCTACAGCCTGGTCACGCCCCGGCCGTTCTCCAAATAAATTGACTACGCAGCCATTGCTTGTGTTGCTGTTGAACAGATATGCAAAGGTTGGTTATTTGTCTGACACACGGACTAGGGAAAAAAAGTCATTATACTGAAACTCTTTTTAAGATAGAGGACCAATTCATATTTTCTGCCTAAATGATATAAAACTATTTATTTATTTATTAATCACCTAGCTGTCTATCTCACCAAAAGCAACTCTGGATTATTTTTAGATAGCAAGAGATAATAGAAAATCAGAATCTAGTAATTTTACCCATTTTTTTAAAAAAAAAATACTGTAGAAACAAATTTTGGGGGATTAGCTGTGTTTGCATGATAGACCAAATACAAATAATATAAAATCTTTTAATAAAATGCAGTCTATTACATTTAAAGAATGCAAGACTACATCTGGGAGACATTTTGCATACAATACTTTGATTACCAGATTTATTACTTAGCACCCTGTAGACAAACTTTTTTTTTTTTTGCACGATGATGAACCTTATGACTTCAGTTTGATTTATAACATTTCTTGACCTGATGCCCTTCATTTGCATTGGGCTACAGCCCCCATCCACAAGAGGATAGGATACTGAGATAATGGGAAGAGAGGTCCAGTATAGGTCCAGTATACATGGAGGATATCAGGATATAAGTCAGTAGTGCTGACTTATTTTACAAGGGACCAGCCTTGTATACATTAATATGTACAATGACAGTGTAGTTCTTCTGGAATCTCTTGTCGCCCTTTAATGTTTCCATATAGCAATAGCACTTAGACTTATATACCGCTTTACAGCCCTCTCTAAGCAGTTTACAAAGTCAGCCCATTGCCCCAATCTGGGTCCTCATTTTACCCACCTCGGAAGGATGGAAGGCTGAATCAACCTTGAGCCTGGAGAGATTTGAACTACCGAATTGCAGTCAGCCGGCAGTCAGTAGAAGTAGCCTGCAATACTGCACTCTAACCACTGTGCACCATCGCACAGTGATAAGTTTATCATCCATCCTCTTTGTGTGTATTTTTCACTCCTGACTTTGACTTCTACTATATTCTGTTGCACCTGCACAGATAACTCAAGGCAGCCTTTCCTCTTCAAAGTTTTTCTGGACTATTATATCTTTATTACTGTTTTTGTTCTTGGTTAATTGTTTCAGTCTCATTTCTCTTCTCTCCTGTTGTCCTGTCCTGTTTTCAGGACAAGGGAAGCATCTATTCTACAGAATGCTGTTTTCCTCACACTTCATTTCTGCAAACTCTATGTTAACTGACAAGATAATTTGCTTATCTTGTTCCAAGATTCAAGGTTGACTCAGCCTTCCATCCTTTCGAGGTAGGTAAATTGAGGACCCTGATTGTGGGGGCAATAAGCCAACTTTGTATAGAACAACACCGCTTTGGGGGGGGGGGGCGAAAGCCCTAATAAGCAGATATATACAAAAAAGTATGCAGGCTATTGCTATAATGCATTGCAAGCCGCCCTGAGTCTAGGGAGAAGGGCGGCATATAAATTGGACTAATAAATAAATAAAGCTCCTAACATGTTTGCTGAAATTTTAAGTTTGCCAAATCTAGAACCCTGGCAATTCACGATCGATAACAGAGATCATTGCAGCCTTAATTCAGAAGACAAAAAGTCTTGCTCTGTTGTGTGTCAGTTTAGAATAATAATTAACTGCATCCAGATGGCATGCTTCCGTTGGGTAACGTGCCCCTTTTGCAATCTGGTTGCCTAGCCCTCAGAGCAAAAAAAAACGCCTACAGAGCTGTCACACAAAATATCCTTGTGATTGGTTAGCCAAGCAGCTTCTTTCTAAGAATCAGGTTGCTGCAAAAATGATGTGGTCGGTCTCTTGAAACATTTCAGTTAAGCTTCTCTTCCCCTGCTTCTGTGGAATAGGCTGGAATAGGATTGCAATGGCAGTAATTGGCCAAGAGGAGTGGGGAAGTTGAGCCATTTTATCGACAATGTCCTTGCATTAAGGCTGTTGAACCCAGTTAATTATAGTGGGTGAAAAGAGGGAGCAACATTTTAGCTAACACCATAAAGTTTTAAGTTTGTGCATGGCTGAAATCTTTCTCTCTGTCTCTCAAAATAGTAGTTCTCCTCCACATGTGCAGGTGAGAAATTAAAACTTTTAAAACTTGTATTGTTTTTTTAAAAGTATTTTAAAGCCTTTTAAAGCTGTTTTAAATGAGTAAGAGAACGTTCCCGTACTCTATAGGTGCGTTTTAATATGGGTAATTCCATAGGTGAGACCCAAAGGGAAGAAAAAGATGAAATTCTCTTAGATGGTGTTTGTAGGGCAGGTATGAAAAGCCATGAAGAGTTTGCAGTTGTGTGATTCTTCTTCAACTTTTTTTTTAAAAAAAGACAAGTGTTAGGTATAGTACTTGATAGAAAAGCTCACTGCAGCTTGCAAACTGAATTACGGTAGCTATATAGGTTGATTCATTCTACAAAGACCTCTGTTTCCATAGATTCTAGAATCATGCTTGTCTCTTTCCAGTTCCTCAGCAGTATGTTCCAGGTGGATGCACTTTATTTTCAAGGTCCTATGAAATGTTTCAATGAAGCTTGTGCATTATACCCAAGGCACAAGAACTGTCTGTTCATTCTCTTATCACCTGAGAAGGCAGAACAGAGGTCTTGTCTATTGATGAAAAAGAGAGAGGGACATTGTAATTTGCTGCTACTTCACCGTTTGGAGTGGGGTGTGTGTGTCTTTTTCCTAACTCTTCATAGAGCTATTAAAGAAAGGGCAAGGGGAACATGCATCAGGGGAAGGGTCATAGGACCATCTCTGTTTAGCCAATCAAGATCTGATGTCTTGCTTATTTCCATTCCCTAGCAATCTCCTTTATCTTCTGTGTCAACTTTAAGAGCTTGTCCATCCGTCCGTCCGTCTGTCTGTCTCTATCTCTCTATCTGATTTAAAGACCACCCAACTCTTGATGACTTTGGTTAGTTTATACCTCAAAAATAGGAAACAATGAAATGAAAAAATAAACACATGTATATCTGGGACAGATAACCCAACACATCAAAAGAAAACAATGCTTGAAAACTATCTTAACCCCAGATCTGGTTCCAATTTGTAGTTGTAGAATACATAAAAGTCTCAAGTCGTATTTTTGGATTTGCTATTAAGCATTTGTTTCCTGAAAGAAAAGTATACATTAAGCTCTCTGAAGTTGTATGTATATTAGGCTCTGTTATTAATGATTCTAAAAACAGAGAGTTGTCTAAAGATTTATACTAATTACACAAGTGTTTTGTGTTCCAGCACCTGGTTTTATTAAAAGTACAGGGTGGAGTTGTTTAGGACTTTGATTAATGCAAACCTATGACCCTAATCCCACAGCCATTTAAAAACCTACTTGTTTTTTTCCACTGTTTTTCTTTCATTCATTCTTTTCTTTTCATACACTGTTCATTCTTATAGGATATGAAGAAAGAAAGCAGGGAACTGCACTTGATTATATTTAAATGTGCTTTTCTCAGATCTTTTGTAAAATTATATATCAACAGATACGGAAGGGAGATTCATATTTTAACTTCTCTCTTTCTATAATTTCTATTCAAATGTGCCCCTTTCCTCATCTTTTAAATTCTTAATCTGTCAGCTAACTGTGGTGCAGTGATGCTACAATACAGGAATCTCTTAAAACTAATTTTCCCTGATCGGACATTGTGTACATAACATTTAGGAATTATATCAGCAGTTTTGAAGTCATAGCACATTCACTTGTTTTGTGTTTGTTTGTTTCTGATTTCTTATAGTTAGCAAAGCAATGTTCTTACGGTTCCTTACAGCATCAGGAAACGCTAAATACAAGCTTTAAATAAAAGCCAAAATGAGACTAAGAAATCTTGGGGAAAAGACCTAGGTGTTTTATTATTCGGTGGTAATTTATCCCAGTTTAATTATCTGCTCTGCTGAATGGGGGTTTGCAGGCAAGCCTGCTTTTGAAAATATGTAGTGCCATCTGCTTCACAGTTAAGAGTTTGTTTCTGTATAAGATTCCTTGTAAAGTCCATTTATAAGTAATTTAATACTTTGAAAAGAAGAAATACTTAAATGTAGGGATGCACATCATCTTATGCTTTGCAAGCAAAAGAATCAAGACCCAATATCCAGCATTCTCTACCTTAAGAGTCTCTGAACAGGAAAGACCTCTATGACTTTAGGAATCCTTGCCTGTTAGAATACCACAAAATGGACCGATTTAGCATCAGGCAACTTTACAGGTTGCCTGATGCTAAATTACGACCACAATTGAGTCCAAACTTTATGTTGCTAAATGAGAAATTCGTTAAGTGAGTTTTGCCCCATTTTACAACTTTTCTTGCCGCATTTGTTAAGTGAATCACTGCAGGTGTTAAATTAGTAACATTGTGGTTAAGTGAATCTGGCTTCCCCATTGACTTTGCTCATCAGAAGGTCACAAAAAGTGGATCACATGACACTGCAATCGTCATAAATATGAGTCAGTTGTCAAGCATCCAAATGTAAATCGCATGACCATAGGGAAGCTGCAACAGTCATAAGTGTGCAAAATGGTCATTCAGCACTGTTGTAACTTCAAATGGTCACTAAGAGAACTGTTGTAAGTCGAAGGACTGCCTGTACTGTATCTTGGAACTAGACAAGAACGAACTGTCTAAAAAGTTTATGATGTTAAAGTTTATGATAAAAAATTAAATGATTCCTGCTGTAGCCAAATATTGGATTGCTATAAGCAACAAGCACTTGTACCTTCTTTGCTCCTGGATAAGAAGTGCTTATGAATCTGTTAACAGTGATTGGATTTTTGCAAGAGCAAAAAGTACAGATAGCCCTTACCTAATCACAATTGCCAGGAAGGAGGGAGATGATTTTGGAGCAGGCCAGTGATATATGTTGAAGGAATAGATTTGAATTTTGGAGTGAGGATGCCATGTCTTATTTATATAATTTTAATTGGCAATTTACTTGTCATTTAGCGTCATTAGTTTACCATCCATCCATTGCAAGGCATTTTCCAAGGCACAACAACACTTTTATCAGGTTTCCACACGCTCACTGCCCTCTAAAATTGAGAAAACTACACACCCACCAGGCAAATGTGTGCTTTTTCTGTTTTAGCTTAATAATATAAGGGTGTTCTTGGTGCAGGGTATCCATTACAGTTAAGGCACTGGTTGGGTCACATATTTAATGAGATCAATTAAAACTCATGTTCTTTGAATTTGCACCAAGTACTAAATTTGATCCATTTCAACCTTGTCTTACTTTTTATGGCATAACATTTTATGCAATTCCAGCCTGTTTGGTTAATTTATGTCTGTCTGGGTGTATTGTGCAAATCAAGAAAATGTAATAATTCAGAATCCAATCGGGGTCGGTCACTGGGACCAGAGGTTGAGCCTTCCTAGCTTTCGGACTCGTGACCGACCCAGATTGAATTCTGCAACATTATCCTGGGACACGTACATTTGCCTTCATTTGTGTAATAATCCAGTAATACCCAATGGTACTCTGTTATACAAACTGAGCCAGCATTTTATAGTGGTTGTTCTGTGTTCAAATCCATATTCCTCCCCCACCCCAAAAAATACCAGTAACTTTGAATACATAGCTACCCTGTTTCCCTAAAAATAAGACATCCCCTGATAATAAGCCCAATTGCGCTTTTGAGTGCATGCGCTAAAATAAGCCGCCCCCTGAAAATAAGCCCTCCCTGAAAATATAACGCACGTGCAGCCGGTCCCCGCCATTTCCTATGGTTAGGGTTAGGGAAAGAGAGCTGAAAGTCAGGTAAGACGGCAAGAGGAGCCCCGTCTTGCTCCAAATGTCCCAAAATAATAAGACCTCCCTGAAAATAAGCCCAAACTCTTATTTTGGGGTTAAAAATATATATATAAGATAGGTCTTATTTTTGGGGAAACACAGTATCTTTTTATAGTATGTTCTTACTCCTATTTTAAAATAGGGGCACAATGGCTCAGTGGTTAAAGATTTTTGTCAGCTGGAAAGGTGACATCCCAGCATGAATTGGGCTTCCCAGGCTTCCAACATCGCCTGAGGCACCCCTGCTCTCCTTACTTTACTGCACTGCCCCTCTGCTAAAGAGCTGAAAATCCTTCTTAGGGTTTAGCTCACTCTGAATCTCTAGGAACTGCTGAAAGAGCTGCCTGCCAATGGATATCAGCTCCTTCTGTTCGGGGAAGAAAACTCCTTTTACAGGCTTCAGGAGTAGAGCTCAAATCACCAGGATTTAAGCTCTGTTTCTACACTCTGCAGGAGGATGTCAGATCTCCTCCGTGCATGGAAGGGAACACCTTCAGTGGGTGTTCAGACTTCCAGGATCTGAGCTCTTTTCTCCTCCCCGCCAAAGGAGTTCAGCTCCTTTCCACTTATGGAAGGGGACACCTTTGGGTAGGCGCAGAAACCACCCAAAGGGTTTATTTTCACCCTGCCGAAGGAGTTCAGCTCCCCTTGGCAGGCAGCTCTTTCAACAGACCCCAGAAACAAGAGGGAATCCTTCTCAGCAAGTGGCAGCAGCTGCCAGATTTCCCCCCCCCCGCCCTGACTTTCTGAGAAAGCTGCCTGAGAAGAGTGCAAATGATGATGATTGTGGGACGCTTGGCAACCTGTCATAAGTGCAAACAGTTGCCAAGCACCCGAATCGGCAATCATGTGAGCATGGTGCAGGCAGCGTGACATTTTACGACAGACGGAAGTGCTTTAGAGGCCCCGAAGCAGCCTTTCCAAAGCTGTTGTAACTTCGAACCTTGATCCGTTGTAAGTCAAGGACTTTCTGTAATAGATGATATTCATGCTGTGTACTTGTTTAAACTTTTAGGAAACAAGTAACTTTGAAGATGTTCAGTTCTTCTCTGAAAGATGTTGGGACACACAGCAGGAGACAGCTATAGACTGCCATTCTCTCTCCTTCGCTCTTCCTCGAACCATGGCAAAAGCCGCTTCCTGAACCACATTGTACTCAGTTACAGCTAACCAAAGAACATCTGTGGAACAGGAAGCTAGACAAACTATCTTTGTGGTTAATCTTGCATTTGTGCATAGACTCACATTTCTGGCTTCGTAGTTTACACTTCAGTTTTGTCTTCTGTCCGTTGATCACAAAGCTTTTGCTGACCATTTTGTCTTATTTTTCTGTTTTAGGATTCTGGCAAAGATGGGGATGGCAATTCAACTCAGGAAGATGAGGGCTTTATGGGAATGCTGCCTCTCCTCCAAGCCCACCATGCAATGGAGAGAGTGGAAGAATTTGTATGCAAGGTGAGATGTTGTAAAGCAAAGGGAGGGGCATCACGCACTAGTGAGCTTTACACAGTTTGTGGGTCCCGTGGCTAGCAGTGCATGCCCTTCTGGCAACAAAGAGGCAAGGCGCACAGTGGGTGGCCATCAAGAAACCGCTGTCATCTCTGTGGTTACTTCTGTTTCTGTGGACGTATCTTCAGAGCTCACGCCTTCCATAATTGGATAAATGAGAAAGCTTAATATGATGTGGATTACAAGTAGAAATGCAGGATTAAACATGTGGCACAACTGTTGAATCTCCTTTTAGAAACATCTGCAGAAGTCCAAGCAGAATAATACTCTGTGGTGCGTATATTTCTGGGTCACAGGACTTTAATTTACAAGGTCACATTTTCCTCCCCTCGCTCTTTCCTTTAGAAATCCTTGCAAATCTTTTCAAATTACCATATGCCTCTTTTGTATTGGAATCTCATTGTCTCCACAGTACAAAAAAATAAAATCCAAATTCTATTGAATCGCTATCTTGGGCAATTCTATTGTGTAATTCTGGGCGCATTACTTGTCTGTTTAAAGGGGACAAGTCATCCTAGGGAGTAGCCTAAATACAATGCAGCTATTAATTTCAGAAATAAAACAACAGAAGAATTTTGTCCTTGTTTTTGCAACTTCTGTATCTGCATCAGTGGAATGAGAGATTTAGTAACCTAGTTATCTAACACACATTGTATTAAAATACAATTCCATTATAGAAATGTAGCAGAGGAATCTGCTGCTTACTTTTATCGAGTATCTGAACTATTTGAAACATTATAATATGATTCCTGTTCGGGAGAAACCACTTTTGTGTTTATTGAATAACCTTGATGTATTAGATTGTAATTATTTTCATGCATTATATGTACATCAGGTGATCTATTATATAGAGACTTGCAACCCAGTGAGATATCTGCATGATCCATACATGCTTATTTTTTCATTCCTATTTTTATCACCAACCAAATGGATATTATGAAAGAACACTTCCTTGTGGGAAAGGATTTCACACTAAGTAACATTCTAACCATTGTTATAGCATGTAACTTATGCATAGGTTCAAGAAATAATAAATATTTTTCAAAATTTGCATAACATCCACCACTATGTGCCCTTGAGCAATATTAGAAGATGGAAGCATGTGGAGTAGTAGGGCTCGGTTTTGCGGGTAGCAATAGCAGTAGCAGTTAGATTTATATATCACTTTACAGTACTTTACAGCCCTCTCTAAGCAGTTTACAGACTCAACCTATTGCCCCCAACAATCTGGGTCCTCATTTTACCCACTTCGGAAGGATGGAAGGCCAAGTCAAACTTGAGCCTGGTGAGATTTGAACTGCCAAATTGCAGGCAGCTGGCAGTCAGCAGAAGTAGCCTGCAGTACTGCACTCTAATCACTGCACCACCAGGGCTCATAGTAGTTGTGTTCTTGCTCTTCTACAGCTCTTCTTTTTGATATAACTCAACTAGAGAGGAATCATAATCATCCTGTTTTCTAATTTCATGTGGAAAATCAAATGCACATATATAGATACAGCATATATGTCGATTTCCTGTTGCTCTGTTCCATCACACCATAATCCAGAATGTAACTTCATATTACTTCCTTCAGGTATGGGAGGGCCGATGGCGTGTCATTCCCTTCGACGTCTTGCCTGATTGGTTAAAAGACAACGACTATCTGTTGCATGGGCACCGGCCACCCATGCCTTCTTTCCGGGCTTGCTTTAAAAGCATTTTCAGAATACATACAGAGACGGGCAACATCTGGACGCATCTACTAGGTATGAAAACATTAAAACTTTTCTTATAGTTCCTATTGGAATAGGAATTGTTGACTTGTTCGATCCTAGGTAGAGGCAGATATTTCTGTCTCTGGGCACACTGAGAATATATCTGCGGAAACAAACTCTGCATTGGTGACAGGAAAGGCACCCGGCCAGTAAACACTCAGCTCCATTCAGTTGCCCAGACTCCACCCCGCAAGGGATTATGGGGTCGATAAAAGAGAATGATTATTTTTTTTTTTGACTTGAACCCGATATTCTGATACATGCAGCTCAGCTAGCAAATTGTAATGTGCTCTTCTGCCCAGCTGTGGCTGATAACAATTTGAAGATTGCTGTTGACCTGCTTGATTGCCACTGTTGATCTATTAGATCCATATGAATGGTGGTACTCATTTTAATTAAGATCACCCTACCTTTTTCTATGATAACCATCCAATCTGTGCATTATATGGTTCCTTTAACAAGCTTGAGTTACTATGTCAAACGAGAGGTGGTGTTTTTTTTAAAAAAAGCTATCAGTATTGTCCCATTGCATCAGCTGAGTTTGTTTTCCTTTTGAGATATCTTGCATTCATCAAACTGCTGAATCAGGATTTCTGGCTCCAGGCTTAGACATGGGCTATCTGAGTTGCAGTGATGCAGACCAACATTATCCATTGCAACTCTCTCTGTGTTGCCTTTGAAAGTAGCTTAATTACCTTTGCTTCCTGACCGTTGGGACTAATGTTAAGGTAGCAATTACCTTGAGTTGCCATTGCAGTCAGTATATATTACTGAACTGGCACAGAACTTGTTTTGCTGACATTTTAAAGTATGTAAATGACAACTACTTTACTAGGCAGGTTCTGCTTGAGTCAAAGTACATCTGCCCCAAGCCTTAGTAGCTCACTGATCATATGCGTGTGTCAATGCCACTTCCAGTGCATAATTACACTAAGCTGAACCTAAATCTGGCTTTGTGTCAGATCCCTTGTTTTGTTGGACTTCATAATCCTGGTAAAATGTTTCATGTAGCAAGAGTAACACTGAAATAGGAAAGGAGGACTATAAGCAGGTATTAGTATGGGAGAGCCAGAAATTCTAGTAGGATAGGCTTGAAAATCTGGAAGGAGCAGTTAGCATTGTTATGAATTTATTGGAGAATTTTAGCAAATCTTGTCGGAAAATAAGCCAACAGAAAGTAGATCAAACATTAGTTGGAATATACACAGTCATAAGGTAGATGATTTAGAGGCAATATTTTGTGGTTGGGCCCCCTTTGCCCATCTTCTAATAACCATGTCTTCCTTTGTCTAGGATGTGTGTTCTTTCTGTGTTTGGGGATCTTCTACATGTTCCGGCCAAATATGTCCTTTGTAGCCCCCGTTCAGGAGAAGGTGGTGGTTGGATTGTTCTTCTTGGGAGCCATCCTTTGCCTTTCCTTCTCATGGCTTTTTCACACAGTTTACTGCCATTCAGAAGGCGTTTCCAGGCTCTTCTCCAAGTAAGCATTTTAATGATTAACTGTGAGCTAAGTTTGCCCCTGTTTTTTAGATCTGGGCAAGGGGAAAGACTGAAGAAATAGTCTACATTTACTGATTTGACATATGGGCAACATGGATTGATGCGTCAGTACTTGCTGGAGTTTGCAAGCCGCCTCCAGCTGCTTCTTACCCAAGAATTTGCAGCTCCAGAGCCCGGCAACACCCAACCTACTTTTCTGTTTTTGCAACTTCTGAGAGAAGCACCCAGCCCAAGATCAGCATTCTTGCAGACCTAGCCTTGTGGCGAAGCAGGTGTTGTGCTCTCATGAACCTCTAGGGGGCTCCCTTTTTAAGGAGTTTCTATAAACTGCACAAACACATGGGGCCTCCTTAAAAAAAAATGGAGCCTCCTTAAAAAAAAAAAGCACTACAGTATGGTGAGAATAGAACCTGTTGCAAAACAGCAGGATTTTGCCAGGAGGCTGGGTCTGTAACAAAATGATCCTGTATCAGATAGTCAGGTGCCTATCTGAGCCATGGTGGCGCAGTGGTTAGAGTGCAGTACTGCAGGCTACTTCTGCTGACTGCTGGCTGCCTACTATTTGGCAGTTCAAATCACACCAGGCTCAAGGTTTACTCAGCCTTCCATCCTTCCGAGGTGGGTAAACTGAGGAGCCAGATTGTTGGGGGCAAGTGGCTGACTCTGTAAACCGCTTAGAGAGGGCTGTAAAAGCACTATGTAGCGGTATATAAGTCTAAGTGCTATTGTTATCACTGTCTCAGAAGCTGAAAAAGCAAACTAGTGAGGTGGGTTTTGCTGGGCCCTGAAAAAGGCTGAGTCCTGCAAGTCCTTGGGTGGGATCTCCCCTTATTCGCTGGAGACCTGCATATTCTGATTGGTCTGACCTCCCCTTGCTTGCTGGGTGGGAAAAAAAGCTGAAGGACTGCTGAGACCCTGGCAAAAAGAATAGCCTTGGGAGGCTTGAGGTAGGCAACCCCGGGCCCGTGGAATCCTCCCAGCCCCAAGGCACCCTATGCTCCATTTAACAACTCTTGCATTCATTTAACATTTAAGAGCCATGATTAAAATGCAGTATTGCAGGCTAATTCTGCCAACTGCCAGCAGTTCGATACTCACCAGGCTCAGGGTTGACTCAGCCTTCCATCCTTCTGAGGTCGGTAAAATAAGGACCCAGATTGTTGGGGACAATATGCTGACTCTGTAAACCACTTAGAGAGAGCTGTAAAGCACTATGAAGCAATATATAAGTCTAAGTGCTATTGCTATTGCTATTAACATTTGCAACAGGGAGAGCAAATAGCGGGGTTATTAAGTGAGCCCATTTCGCTTAACGACTGTTGTGACATGCGGCTGTAATGGGCAAGCGCCATTATGATCGTATCTCGAAGACTACCTGTACTGAATTTCTTGGGGCTAGATAAGAAATAAGGAAGCCTTCAGAGGCTAAGACAGTTTTCCTGTTTGGGAAGGTTTGCAAAAGTTTTGTTTTCAGGAATCTATGGACTATATATGTCTTACATTTAAAGTTTACAAGCCAGGTGAATACAGATCTCCAAAAATGTTCTTTCCTATACTTTTTACCAGTGTCCAGAATTTATTTTCAGAATATAATTGTATTACAAATGAGATCAGGCATGGTTCTTATTGCTTATAAAGTTAGGTGCATCAGCACCATGAAAGGTGTGATTAAGGAGCAGACAAGAATGCTAGAGGATGTGAAGTTCTCTACAAATGACTTTTTTTTCTCCTTTGTCTTAGGCTGGACTATTCTGGGATTGCTCTTCTCATTATGGGCAGTTTCGTCCCATGGCTTTATTATTCTTTTTACTGCAACCCTCAGCCCTGCTTCATCTATCTAATCGTGATCTGTGTCCTGGGGATTGCAGCCATCATAGTTTCACAGTGGGATATGTTTGCAACCCCTGAATATCGAGGAGTACGAGCAGGTGAGGTTTCTAGAATGGTCTTTGCAACACATTGTATGTCTGAGGTGGAATGAGAAATTGAACTCGCATAAATGATGCTGTCCCCTTTGAAATTGCATAATGCAATTGTCACTTAGATTTGCATAATGTAACATTCCAGTCATGTCTGTTTCTGTAGCAGAAGGCCTTGTGAAACGTTAAAACGTATCTGTTAACGGCCTATGAATATCATTTCACACATATATAAAGTGTTATCAGTCCCTAATCTTATATTTTGGGGTGCATGTAGATAAAACTGAACTCCCAAACATGAAATGCTAACTGTGAATAAAGCTGTCAAATTGGCT
Source organism: Pantherophis guttatus (assembly GCF_059756535.1). Taxonomy (NCBI): domain Eukaryota; kingdom Metazoa; phylum Chordata; class Lepidosauria; order Squamata; family Colubridae; genus Pantherophis; species Pantherophis guttatus. The sequence goes on along the minus strand of NC_142069.1, from coordinate 16,531,206 downwards.
ATTCTTTACAAACATTTAAGCCAGAATATATTTGTTTCTGAAAAGATCACAAGATTGTTTTTCCTGCCTTGTATGTTCTAATTGTACCCATTTTTCAGCATTTTGTTTGTGGGACTGTAAGCTAAGAAACCTAGCCATTGATGTCAAGCCTATCTGATGAATAGGACAGGTGAAAGCCTGCCTAAGAAATGGGCATGAATTCTGGCACTTGTCTGAACAGTTGGCGAATTACACTAAATGTGAGATATTTAAGGCACTTCATGTAAAATTCCACATGCTCAGCAAAAATACTAGCTGGTGATTTTGGGGTGCATCTTCTGGGTATTAAGATTAAAATTAAATTTATAAAATTTTGAAAAGAGAAAGTGAGTTATTTAATTAAAGTTATGATTCGTTACATTAATTTTAAGAGGTGTTTATAAAAATTATGTGAATAAAGTGATTTTGGACTTGGTATTTCTTTGATTTTTAGATTTGTGTGCGGTATTGGGTATAGGCTACATTTGCATGTAACACAAAATATGTTTAGTACTATTTACCAAAGCGGGGGGGGGGAATGTCAAAAATTACTTAATTTTATGAATTATTCTTGCAAAAAGCGCCCATTGTGGATAGTGGATTCATTTAACAACTGTGGCATTCACTCAGAATTCGCTTAATGACCACAAAAATGTTTTCAAAGTGGATCAGCCACACGAGGACCCTTTCACCAGCCAGCACAACTTACGACTGTAATTCTGGGCTCAATTACGGTTGTAAGTCAAGGACTACCTGTAATTAATTGGAACACTTAAGTCCTATCAGTTCATGAAAGCCATTTAGACATTAAAGAGCTTTGGTGTTTTCTTCTTTCGAGACCCTGAGTTTTAACCACATGATCTCATTTTGCCCTGATTCACTTTCTATGCAAGGTTGAATCTGATGCCCTCACTCTGTCTCCTAGGAGTGTTCCTGGCCCTGGGCCTGAGTGGTGTGATTCCCACCCTGCACTTTGTCATCTCGGAAGGGCTCCTCAAGGCTGCCACCATGGGTCAGATAGGATGGTTGGCCCTCATGGCCTGTTTGTACATCACTGGCGCTGGCTTGTATGCTGCTCGTATCCCAGAGAGATTTTTCCCGGGCAAATGTGACATCTGGGTAAGTATAGCTATGACCTGTCAGGCATATGCTAACATTTGAAGCTATAAGGCGGTTCTAGCAGTGCCTCTGTTTAGTCCTGTTGTGAAACAGAAGGCTGATTAGGCAGTTGAAAGCCTAGGCAGCCCCTAGCAAATTCATTGGCTTTCCAGAAATGTGGGGGGGGGGGAATACTTGAACTATCTCAGTGTTCACCATCAGGGACAGCATGTAGCTATGGCATGTACTGTAGCTATAGAAATGCAGCTTTTTGAAATAGCTGGTCACAGCAAATTTGTCCTTCTCATTTTAAGCCTTGAACAAGTGCAAATTGCCACTTGAGGCTTTACTGGCCTCGAGGACATGGAACAAAGGAGCTTCCTGTTTGTTTGTCCCTTAGCAGGCTAGTCCTGTTTTCTAGGAGCTTTGTAAGACTGCTGTCATCATTTGGTGCTTGTTCTGAAAAAAATACTCCATTTTCTAATAGCGCTCTGTCTCTCTTTCTCTGTGTGTGTTTTTTCCCCTCCTCTCCTGCAGTTCCACTCCCATCAGCTCTTTCATATTTTCGTGGTGGCTGGTGCTTTTGTGCACTTCCATGGCGTTTCAAATCTTCAAGAGTTCCGTTTCACCGTTGGGGGAGGCTGCTCAGACAACGAGATGCAGTAAAAAAAAACCCGTCCCCTGTTGAGGATCTTAACCAAAACTGAACCGTGGGAGCAGTCAAGCCACACTTCGCCTACAATAGTGTGGAAGCTTTGCAGGGAATCTTATAAAGTATGAGATGGGAGAAATATTCATACCTCAAACAATGGAGTGAATTGGTTCTGAACATTCTTAAATCTTAACTTATTCCTGGGATCTGCAACTAAAGCGAGAAAAAAAAAAAAACACCTTTCTTAATCAGCTTACGTTCAACGCCATATTTATTTGTAGAAAATAAGAGAGGTTATCTTGGGGAAGAGCTTGGCAATTTTTTCTTTTCTTTTTTTAAAAACCTAGCTTAATTAAGATTTGTATCTTGTTCAGGTAAGTTGATTTTTAGATGCCCTTTTGGGAGAAAAAAAAATGTAAATAAGATTTCTAACTTTCTGTTTGATTAAAAAGTTTCTATAAATGTTTTAAAGGGGGGGGGAGGGAGATGGATTTTTGTATTGGTTGCAACATGCAAGTACCACACACTGTTTCTATTTTGCACAAACTCTTAAAACGTGCAAGAAAGCTAGGTGAAACTCCTGAAATCAGGCATCTGGATCCTGTAGATTCTTCCTAATTCTGGTGTATACTGATTGGCTCGATCCAGGGGACCCAGTCCGCTGCTCACAAGACCCGAGAGCAAAGAAGAGCTTAATTGATTAGCCTGTTCAGAAAGCGAGAGGCAAAAGGCGCCAAGGCTCCTGCCTTCAAAGCTCTCTGTCCTCTGGGTTGTTTTTTTAAAAGATTCCTTCATTGGCCTTTTGCTACATTGGGGTTTGACAGCTTAAGGCACAATGTGGCATATATCCTGACCTTTTGGGGGTCTCTCATCAGTGTTTCATCATTCTTTTGGGTGTGCTGTTTTGTTTATCCAAGTGCAATTGTTGGGTACCAACCTTCTAGGTGATCTGGCCTGGGGTGGAAATGGTCTCAAGGGGGATGGGAAGTACACACAAGAAAGCAACTTTCTTTCTTTTTCTTTTTTGGGTTTTTTTTTTTTACTCTAAGAAGAAGACTGGCTGTCTATGTGTTAATCCGTTACGGTTTGTGTGTGCGTGTGTGTGTTGCTGAGTGACAGTAACACCACGCTTGTCTGTATTAAATTCACTCAACTGCGGGCTGCAATAGTAACACTGCCATTCTTTTCCCTCTTTCTCCTGGGGCTTAGGACAATACTGTGCACTATTTTTAATAAGTGAAAAGCCACAAACAAAACCCACAGGATAGACTTTCCCTCTGCTTGTTAAAGTAGCGCTTTGTGCCGAGAGGAAGTCATGAGCGCTTTCAAATGTTTCCAGTTTAACAGTAGGAGGCCAGGAGTTATTTGAAGAGGAGAGAGTTATGACACAACAAAGCAGTCAACAGGACAAGTGAGAAGAAGTATTGCTTATTGCTGCTGAGCAATATTGAATCTAGAAAGAAACATCTGAGCAAAATGCAGAATTCATAGACTAGCCGTTTGTCTCACCGTAAGGACAGATAATTTTAGCCTATAGTTGAGTTATCAAGGATCGATTGTGGGGCAAGGTAATTGGTTATGGTTTTAAAATGTTACATTTTTTATCAAGAAATCCTTGGTCTTCCCCTTAGCTCTTCTTCTGAAATGGATTCCTCTTAAGTATTTAAACCTGCAGGAGGTGCTTAACTGGTTCTTGTAGGCAAATTCAAATACAGATGTGTTTCTGGAGAGGATCATGATACTAAATTCAGGTAAAAATCGCAGCCTAATATATTTCAGTGTGTCGATCCCAAACTCTGAAAAAACAGAACAGTATTAACCGAATCCCTTCAACCAAACTGGGAAACCAGTTACGAGAAACTTTGGAGTTTTGTGTTTATGGAATCAGCTGGTAAAAGGATAGCTTACCTAAGGTGGGGAAGTGGTAAACACATATCGCACCCAGGCTTACCTGTTTGAGAAGCACTTTTACAGGTGTATCTCTGTATATACCAGCAGAGAAGATATCTCCCTATTCTGGATTATCCATGCTCACTCTGAACGTGGCACTTGCAATCCAGTCCAAACAGCACAGAACCTGTACAGAATACAAGGCACCATTTTGCTGTCCTTAACTCCCGATCTTCCCGTTGAAGATATTTTGTGTCCCAATATGAAAACTGCATAGCTGTGGCACTTTTTCTGTGGTGCTTGCTGAGACTTCCTCCCAGGTTGGCACCTGAACGCCTTACTCTCAGCAACTGGAGGATTGCTTTGCTTTCTTTTGGTGTGTGCGCAGGGTTCAGCATAGCGTAGTTGAGATAATACAGCTCCCCCCATTAACTAGTGGCCTTGTTCAGTATTTTCTTTTCATTTCTAATTGCTCACTGTTGAAGGCAACAAAGCACATCTTGGATTTTGAAGATTGGGGAGGGGTCTCCAACCACTGGGATCCCATTACTTGTTGTATTCTGAACTTCTAATAAAAAGAACAAATGTAAAACGGGATTGGATTTTCACTTTTTTGTTGTCGTCGTCTTTTTATGCCAGTATAAATTATAAGAGGTAAAACTGCATTTGTAATTTAATACTCACATACACTCCCATGCAGGTAGTCCTCGATTTATGACCTCAGTTGGGACCTGAATTTCTATTGTAAGTTGTTGCGATTGTGAGTCAGACCCAATTTTGTGACAATTTTTTATAGTGGTTATTAAGTGACTCCAGCTTCCTTAACGAGCATTTTCTTTGCTGGAAATTGGCAAAAAAAAAAAAGATTGCAAATTGTGAACGCATGACTGCGGGACATTGCAGCTGGTGAATGTGAGCTGGCTGCCAAGTGCCCAAATTGCGATCACGAGGGTGGTGTGACAATTATAAGTGCAAGCAGGGTTTTCTGTGCCACTTTTTCCAAGGCCATCCTAACTTTGAACCATCAAACAAATGGTCGTAAATCAAGGACTACCTGAATGTATCAGGTAATTTAATCTGAGATCTGTTGAGCGGTTGGTTTATCAAGGGTAAATACTGCAAGTCTCTCGAGATTCTCCGTCATCTCAGTCATGGTTGTCCCAAAGGTGATTTTTCAAGAAGCAACTGGACTTTCTGGTTTTTCTTTGAAGACGTTTCACTTCTCATCCAAGAAACTTCTTCAGTTTCTTCAGAGCTGAACTTCTGAGTTTCTTCAGAGTATTTACCTTTGGGGTAAATACTGAAAGTTCTAGGATAGGTTTGCCACCATTTAGGATTTTTTTTTTTTTAATATGACAACCTGAGCCGAAGAAATCTGAATGCTCAACCACATCACAACAGCTCATCTATTAGCCATACAATTCACAAAGTTAAATGTACGCCTGTTGGATCAGAACATGAAGACTTCTTAAAGTCAACTATGATTCCTGATGACTTCATGCCTACAAAGTTTCCTTGGCATGATACAGAACAACCAGTACCTGTACTAGGACGGTTTCTTTCCTCCCAACTTCCCAGTCTAGTCTGGGATTCCCTGGTGATCTTTCATATTGGTGAGACCTGACCTTGCTTAGTCCTAAGCATGGATAATATTAGCTAAATGCTGCAACAAGCCCAGATCCATCTTAAATTATTGCATTCCTAGAGGCAGCCTATGTGATAATGGAAACATTATCTGAATCTCTTTTGCCTTTCTTTACAACTATCTAGGACAGAGGTGTCAAACTCAAGGCCCTTGGGCTGCAGCCACCTATGGGGTGCTTAAATCTGGCTCATGGGTCCGGCCTGGAAATAGCAAAGGACTGGCAGCAGCAGTGATGCCTCTGGCAGCAAAAATGGGGGGGTGTGGGGCTCGCGTGCCCCCCCCCATGCCCCATTTTGGCCAGCAGGGTCCTGCAGGAGGCGTCCGTCCCATCTCCCCCTCCACCCCCCGGCCAGCCCATTGAGGCGAACTACAATGCTGATGCAGACCTCAAAGAAATCCAGTTTGACACCTCTGATCTAGGATCTTTTTCTATATTAAACAACCATTTCCATCAGCCTCAGGTAGTAAGATGAGTACTGTGAGATTGTGGGAATTCGACAATTCAGCATCAGAAGAATCATCCATCTGGAGTTGATTTAACAACTAGTTGATTTAAAACAGGGTGGAGTGATTTAAAAGGGCAATATTATGAAGCTAAAGTACAGCCACCAATGTGCACTAAGGTTGGTGTGTCTTTCTAGTATTATTCTACCATAAGATTTTATGCCCCCTACCCCCTCAAAAATAAAGCAACGATGATCCTATATTGTAATACAGTATAGTAAAATGGTTAGAGATCTGATCGAGGTCAAGATCTGATCTAAATCAATAATATATATTGCTCTGAATCTTCTGACATCTGAAAACAATGATCTCCCAACTAAACTGGGATACTAGCAGGATTTCCCCATCCCTTTTTTTTCCTTCTTAACATGATAAGCTGGGCTAGGCTGAATACTTGAACAGGCTACACTGGTACTGAGTATGACAGAGTTTGTCAACTATGCATTTGAAGTGGTGCTGAGTCTAATCTTTCTACCTGTATCAGAGTTGCTCAGACAATGTAAGTATGAAGCCATCAGGAAATCTTTTCATTGTTAATACTGTTATGGGGGGAAAGAATCAGATGTAAGTGGATCGATACAAATTGGTATGAAAGGCTGATTACTATTGCGTTAAATCCTGTAGATTATGCGGAAACCATAAGCAAGTATTGTCTGCCTTTTAATTTGTTCAAGAAAGTCTTGTGTTTTAGTTAGACTGTGTATGTTGTACCTTTCTTCCTTTTTTTCAGAACACCAGGTTAAAATAATTATCGTCTTCATCTTATGACTACTTAGGTGGTGAAGAGATCTGTGCATCACTTAATTTTGCTGAAGATTTTAAAACCTAGTTTGTAGAACCATTTTTAAATCTACCCTAAGATTGTTAGTCTGATTCTTGAGACACTTGGGCAATAAACAAACAAATAAATAAAAAATAAATGAATGAATGCTATTACAATAATGTTTTAAAAATATGAATGGTCTACAGAGGAGAATTGGCTTCATAAGGTTGATTCTATGATGTGGGTTTTTTTCAGAGATTAAAAAAGAAACAGTGCCAAAACTATATTTGGCTTGGAATTGGAAGAACAGATGCATTAGTACAGATTGCCTTAAAAGAAGGACGGCGTTTTATGGAAGAATGACAAATTAGCATGATGTGTGCATATACCAAGGTCAATTGACGTGATATGGAGACTTTTATCTTTCTGTTTAAATATTCTAAAACAGAAGGAACTGTACCTTCATGAAAAGAACATTTCCAAAATCTATTTGTCTATGGCAGAGCTCTTCAACCTTGGCAGCTTTAAGACTTGTGGACTTCAACTCCCAGAATTCTTCAGCCAGCTATGCTGGCTGGAGAATTCTGGGAGTTGAAGTCCACAAGTCTTAAAGCTGCCAAGCTTGAAGACCCCAGGTCTATGGCAATAGACGGTAAATTGCTTATGTCCAAGCTCTCTGAAAGAAGGCTTTAAGTTGGTGATCTGAAGTCCATAGCCATGCCATAACTGGAACCATCTTATCTCCCTTTACGCTTCTCTTGTCTGGACCTGGAGATGGGATGTGGGTTTCTTGTCAAATACTCTTACCTACTGATAGATTATTCTTAATTTTAGTTCTAGCAGGGACGTGGTGGCTCAGTGGCTAAGACGCTGAGCTTGTCGATCAAAAGGTGGGCTGTTCAGCGGTTCGAATCCCTAGTGCCGTGTAACGGGGTGAGCTCCCGTTACTTGTCCCAGCTTCTGCCAACCTAGCAGTTCAAAAGCACATAAAAAGTGCAAGTAGAAAAATAGGGACCACCTTTGGTGGGAAGGTAACAGCGTTCCATGCGCCTTTGGTGTTTAGTCATGCCAGCCACATGACCACGGAGACATCTTTGGACAGCGCTGGCTCTTCGGCTTTGAAACAGAGATGAGCACCGTCCCCCTAGAGTAGGGAACAACTAGCACATATATGCGAGGGGAACCTTTACCTAACCTTAGTTCTAGAACTGATTAACATGCTTGCAAGGTGTCCAGTAATATTAAAATATTCTTAACACTTGAAGGGTAAAATTTAGGCCGCGTGAAGAAAAAAAATGACAAAACATGCCAGTCAGATGTAATAGTTTAATTGTTAGTGCTGTTGTAATATATCGTAGATGCAATCTTGGTGTTTTCCTGTAATTTTCGCTGCCTGCTGTTAAGTTTTGAAAATGATTTATTACATCTTTGAGTGAGAAAGCAAGGAAACACTAAATACTTTCATTTATTTTATGTATAAATCATCCAACTCACTAACCCAGAGTGACTGATTTGGACCCAATCACCTCCCAGTCACACGCAAAGGTTGGGTTTGTGTAACCATTTCCTGAAATGAATTGACAAATCCATGTGTAAGTGAAGTAATGCACATTAGTAAATAGTTTAATTTATGGTTGCTTCAGCATTAACTCAAAAATAATCCTTTGTGCTTGTCAACATGACTATGCAATATATAGTACAAATACTATATGGGGAACAGGATGTGCATGGAAGCAAAACAAAACACTCTTGTCACAAATTTCTTTTGGGGAACTTATTAGTCAATAAAATTGGATTCTAGGACTGAGGAGGAGGTTGGATTTGATAGTGTAAATAGCTTCCAACTTTATGAACTACTAGTCCTTCTGATGGTGCTTTTTAGGATGATGATTTACTTCTGATCACTCATGTTGAGTTCATCTAACTTGTTTTGAGCCTTATACAGTAAGAATATCATTTTTTTTTTTTTGCTGTGTACCAACCTGGTACTTAAATTCCTAAGGGTAAAATCTATAAACTCTCAAGCAAGCATGAAAAAAAATTGCCCATAGTTTCTTTCACAAAGCTAAGCAACTTCCAAAAGTAGAGAGAATTTCTACATCTCATGGGTGCATCGTCTTAGATGTGCATCATGCCCTTAATAACTTTAAAAAATTTATTATGCAGTCTTACCAACGAGGAAGTTTTTGTCTGAAAGGGAAAATAAATCTTTGGCATAAAGGGGCTGGCTGGAAGCAACAATATGATCTATTGTCTCATTAAAATTCGGCAGCAGCCTTAAAGTCCACAGTTTTTTTTCCCAAAATCATTTTTGAAAACATTTGTCATTGCCAAATTGAGTGTGCCTTAATTTGTAAATTCAGTCTGATCCTTATTAAAACTATTTCTGTAATTTACACAGGAAATTGTAATTCTATAAGATGTTCAAGCGTTTAGAAACAAAATGTAAGAGCCGTAACTCTGGCTGAAAAATGTAATAGTTAAAAAAAAATCCAGAGCACATCACTGACCGACCCCATGCCAAAGTTCAATTTTGGAGGCACAATCAATTCTCTCCGATATCCCTCACCAGTTTTGTCCAAATCTTTAAAATTATTTAGCCGAGCAAAAGGTAGTCCTCAGTTTATGACTGGTCACTTAGCAACTGAAATTCCGACGGATCTACTTTGGGGAGCACTTACAACCCAGATTCGAAGTTTCAATGACTGCTCCCCCGCATAGTCACACAAGGCCTCACTTTGGGTGCCCAACGACCGGCTTACATTTATGGCCAACTGCAGAGTCACGCAGTCAAGTGGATTACGTACAGATAGTCCTCAACTTAACAACATAGTGACCGTTTGAAGTTACAACAGCACTGAAAAAAGTGACTTATGACCATTTTTCACATGACCATTGCGGCATTTCCATGGTCATAACATTTAACATTCTGATGGTTGGCAACTGACACATTTATGACGGTCGCTTCTGACCTTTTGACAAGCAAAGTCAATGGGAAAACCAGATCAACTTAACAAATATGCTGAAAAAAGTCATAAAATGAGGCAAAATTCACTTAACAAATTTCTCACTTAGCAACATAAATTTTGGGCTCATTTGTGTATTACAATGTTTTTGCTGAAAATGGGCATTCCAATTTTCTGCAAAACCAGCCCATAGTGAACCCTTGATTCACATAACAACTATGGTGTTAGACTGCTGCAGAAAAGGTCGTTATATCAGGCTGGTTATTTGATCAACCTGCTTTATGTATGTCATGAGTTACGACCATGATGGGCAAGCTCCATTGTGGTTGTAACTTGAGGATTATCTGTATTAGAGGCTTAAATCCAGTAATTTGCACCTTTCTCCAGGTCGAGAAAGCTAATTCATTACAGTCTACCGGTATACACTAGGGCAAAATATAATTATATATAATTATGTATAGTTCCCCCATCAACTACCCTTATTTCCCCCAAAATATAATTCCCCCATCAACTACCCTTATATGAACATCTCTCTAGTGTAGAGATGGAAAGAGTCAGTGGTTAGCTTTGTCTGATAGTTATTATCCTCCTCCTGTCTCATTTGTAAATACAAGTGAGAAAGTCCTAGGAAATCCTTCAGGAGTGATGAGTTTGTGGTCCATGTGAAAATAGCAGTCCAGGTTCAATGTAAGGACTGCAGTGCACTTCGTCACCGCAGTAGAAGAGCTGTTGTTGCCAACAGAAACAGAAGCAAAGTTGAGGAGGTTGAAATCGCTGCAGCTCCTCCACATTCTTGGGCATTTTCCTGAAAAAAAGAGAAGGCCAGCAGGTGGTCAGCAACCCTAGTAGTAGGGTAGGATTGGCTCCATGGGAAATGAAGCAGATTTTATGGGTGACAAGGGTATTGTCATACATATAATTCTATAATTTCTGCAAATTATTCTGTAACTGAAAGCTGACAGATCTTACCTCTGGATGGAATGCATGGCAGCTGTCCGGTCGGCGTCTTAGTTTCTGAGAGCGCATCCTGTCGCATTTCACCGAACTGTTATGTACGCAGCTGTTAAGGCTAATAGCAGTGTTTAGAAGTGGAGAAATAGGGACATCTTACTTAAAATATCTAGAGTCAGCGGATGCTGCGCTGGCCAATAATTTAAATTTGCAACTAAAAATACCAGCTAGCCTACAGAAATGTATTTCCATCACATACATAGCATTTCCTGATGCACAAGCTAAGCAGGAAGCTTCAGCCCACATGGATAATATTGCAGCAACGGGACAAGCCCACCCACAAAGTCTTGTCACAGGAAGAAGGTTTCCTAAATATTTTTTCTGCCACCCCTGTTAGTAGTCCCGGTTGAGATGAGCTGGAATTAGTGACCATGTTTTAACAAAAATATCCCCAAATCATATTGAAATGGACAGGACTTCACCATAACCAATCTGGCGCACTTTATATGACTTTTAGCTGGATTGAGGCCACTTGGGGTGGTGGCACACGGGTGGGTTGCTGGGGGTTCGTAAGGGTTCAGGAGAACCTCTAGCTAAGATTCTCTGCAGTTCGGAAAATCCCCAAATCCCACTCCTGGCTGATCCCTCCCACCCCGCTCGTCCCAGGAGTCCCCATGCAGCCCATTTTGGATGCAGGTAAGTGCAGGGCCTGCGCGGAGGCTTGGGGAGGTGAAAAATGGGGCCTTACAGTAGTTTGGGAAGGCAAGCCTCCCAGGCTCTGGAGGCCCTCTGGAGGCCAGAAATGGCCCCGTTCCTGGTCTCCAGAGGGCCTCCGGAGCCTGGGGAAGTCATTTTCGCCCTCCTGGAGGAAGCCTCCAGAGTCCCCCCCGCTGTGGTGCAGGAGGCCAACTAGGCCACACCCACCATGGCCACACCCACCCAGCAACCGGACAGAGAACCCCTTGCTAAAATTTTTGAAGCCCACCCCTGGGAACCTTCCTACATGGGCAGCAGGCTGAATCTGTTGAAAGCAATAGCTTTCACCTAGTCTTGGGACACAGCCTGCAAGTTGTTTTCCTCTTTGTGCTAAAGTAAAGCTTATCAGCTAAAGACCAGATGTAATGTTTCATTAGATACATTTTCTGCATGTTTTACCTTTTCTCACCCACACACTGGTTCAGGGCAAACATTTCCAAGTTATTATAAAGAGTTAGTCTCAGCAGGCGGGAGCTGAACTTGGAAACTAAGGCTTGGAAGCTAAGCAAGGTTGACATAGGAGGCTACTGGAGAATCCTAGAATAAGCCATGACGAATACGATCATCAAGAAAACTTCATGGATGTGTGCATGAAGTAGCTGACAGGAGCTAAATTTAAGTCAAGGGAGTCTTTTTTTTTTAATCCTTAGCATGCTGGTTCTTCTAGGTAAAGGTTCCCCTCGCACATATGTACTAGCCGTTCCTGACTCTAGGGGGCGGTGCTCATCTCCATTTCAAAGCCAAAGAGCCAGCACTGTCCGAAGACGTCTCCGTGGTCATGTGACCGGCATGACTAAACGCCAAAGGCGCACGGAACGCTGTTACTTTCCCACCAAAGGTGGTCCCTATTTTTTTACTTGCATTTTTTACGTGCTTTCCAACTGCTAGGCTGGCGGAAGCTGGGACAAGTAACAGGAGTTCACTCCATTATGCGGTACTAGGGATTCGAACCGCTGAACTGCCGACTTTTCGATCGACAAGCTCAATGTCTTAGCCACTGAGCCACTGTGTTTTAGCCACTGGTTCTGCTAAGTTCCCTGCAATTTCTAGGTAAGAGTGGGGATGTTTTTATTTTGGCAGTTGTACCAGGCCATCTATAGCACTGTTGCAGATCACTATGGATTTCTGATCCAAAAGTTGAGAACATTGGCTTAACATACTGTGCCAATCCAACGAAGTAGTTAGACTATAGTAACTCATGCGGATCTAGAAATGTAGGTTACCGGTAACTGAATAAATCCTGACTTAGAGTAAACTCTTGAGTAAAACTGCAGTGCCAACAGAATTGATAAAGTAGTTTCTACATAGCACTAGAGATAAAATCAAAAGCATCTTGCTTTTATTGTTGTAGTTTCTAATAGAACTACCTGTCCTTCTATATCCCCACTGATTCCACAGACCTTTAAAATTAAATTTGTAAAGAGAATTTGGAAAAGAGCAAGATTTTTCCCACTTATCTTCGTAAAAAAGATTTATGGAATCTAGAAAAGCACACACATTTTACTTTTCCTAAAGTGTAACAAGCAATAATAAATTACTATACATAGTAACTAGCAATATAGTACTGTTTCAAAGTGGTGTAATGGCCTAGAAGAGGAGCTCTCGCCTCACAATCAGGAGGCTGTGAGTTTGATCCTAGGTAGAGGCAGATATTTCTCTCTCTGGGTACACTGGGAATATATCTGCTGAAAGAAACTCCGCATTGGCAACAGGAAAGGCATCGGCCAGTAAAAACACTCAGCTCCATTCAGTTGCCGAGACTCCACATGGGGTCGTTAAAAGAGGATGAATATAGGGTTGTTTCAACTTCACTTTTTAACAGTACCGTTTTCACTCCGCATTTAAACAGAAGCATGTTCTATTAATCCCTTCTAGATTTATGAAGGAAAACGCCAGATCCGTACTTCATTTGTGCTAATGAACTGCCAAAGAGTTCCAGTCCAGTACAGGGAATTGCCAGGGAAAAGATATATTTGACTTCTTTAGCTTGCAATGCAAAAGATCGGAAGATGCTGCTGCAATCACAGGTGGCATCGGTTACCAAGAGCAGAAGATTGCTGCTCATAACTTGCTGCGCCAAAAACATCCTGCAAGATTGAGAAGGACACCCATCCCCGAGAGACGACGTTATATTTTTATCCAAATATTATTTGTATTAAGAATTTTAACTGCAGCGGTAAAAACTATTACAAAGTAAACTTTGAGAAAGGGAAGAGAAAGGGAAGGAAGAACAGAAAGTGTAAGAAAAGAGAAAAAAAGGAGAATCTAATTAAAAAGAAATAAATTTCTAAGGAAGCGACATCCAACCTTTGTCACGAGTATAAATAAATTGAATAACTCTTCGCCCTCCATAAGGTTAAACAAATACGTCTTCATCAATTCAATTTTGGAAGTTGCAATCCACAAATCTTAAAGTTGCCAAGATACCCTTGGATAGATCAGGGGGTGTCAAACTCGATTTCATTGAGGGCTGGATCAGGGTTGTGTTTGACTTCGGGGGCCGGGGTGGGTGTGGCCAGAGTGGGCGTGGCCAGCTTGACATCACTTGTGTCGGGGGCGTCTGTGGTGACCCAAGTGCTCTGCCAGCAAAAACGGGCGCCAGAACTCCATTTTCAGCTGTGACGGCCTCCTGCCGCCCTCTGCCAGTGAAAACGGAGCTCGGGGGGGCGTAATGCGCCCCCCCGAGCTCTGTTTTCACTGGCAGAGGGCGGCAGGAGGCCGTCACAGCTGAAAATGGAGACTGGGAGGGCTGCACGTGGCCCTCCCGAGCTCCATTTTTGCTGTCAGAGGCACCACGGGGCGGTCCTTTGCCGTTTCTAGGGTGGCCCCGCGGGCCAGATTTAAGCACCCCTGGGCTAGATCCTTCCAGCCCAAAGAAGAGAAACTTCATTTGTACTAGATCCAATTATCTCAGAATTAGTTGAAAAAGGGCAGTGTCATAATTGGCAAATGGTGGACTGCCATTGCAATCCAAGCCCAGCCCCCTTCGAACATGCATGGGTGTCCCTCCAGAATACATAATGCTGGGGGTGGGACTCAGATCTTGTTGCTATTCCCAAAATTCTTGTAGATTTTGACAGCCCCTTATTAGATAAATTGGCCCCACTTTTGATTTCCCACAACGTATTGTTGATCATGGGAACAGGAACTTCCTCCCCAACATTACCTTATACTATGAAGTCAGTGATGGTGTAGCTTCATTTCATTTTTTAGATACATTAGCTGGCTGGCTGCCTAACTTAGTCAATTATCAAGTTGAATTCACCTGTTTCCACTCATCTATAAAAATATCTTGGACCCCTATTGTGTTTCAAAGTAAGGAAAGTGAAGAGAAGGGGATGAAAAGTTCGATCCCAAAGCTCTTTTTTATAGTCTTTGGAGAAGACTCTCTCTATATAAAAGCCAAATACCACTGAATCATCACTAAATCTCCAGAATGATAAAGCCTACAAACTTGAAATTTGGCATGTATGTTCCTCTTGGCTTCTAGGTGCTTGCTAAGAAAGGATTTTTCGAAATGTCCATCAGATCATTAGTATTTCATATACAGTATTGTATTCACACACTCTGATGCTAAGGATGTTCTACTCCCCCTCCCCACCTGAAAGGAACTCTGTTCCAACTGTCAGTTGCCTTATATTAATACACTCTGATGCTATCCCTTCACTAAACTGGGTGTGGGCCTGGCCAGCGCATGACTCATCCGGCCTGCGGGCTGGGACATTCTACTCCCTCTCCCCCTCTGTTCCAACTGCCAGTTGCCTTATATTAATATGCTCTGATGCTACGGAGTTACACATTCTACATTAAGTTTCAGACTTTAAGTGTCAATTTATCATGCTCAATCACATAGTTTCCTAGGTCTAGCTGATATATAATAAGTTATTTTGAGTGACGTTGGAGGTTGAGCAATTGTAAAGAGTTTATTAGGATGACTGGTGACCAATCTGGTATGTATAGTCACCCAAGGAACCTAAATGCTTTATTACACTGACTTATCTTTATTTGTTTTCTATCAATTACTTTCTCATATAACAGTAATGTGGCACGGTAGCTTGATAGACAAAGTTAAGAGGTATTTGTAAGTCACCTCATGGGAGCCATAATGCTCTGCTGCCCTCTACCGGAAATGTATAGGTACAATTTAATCGTGATAAAATCTAGAGAAAGGGATACTTTTAGTCAGAGGTGAAATCCAATTTTTTCCCCTACGGGTTCTGTGGGTGTGGCTTGGTGGGCATGGCAGGGGAAGGATATTGCAAAATCTCCATTCCCACCACACTCCAGGAGAAGGATACTGCAAAATCTTAATTCCCTCCCCTCCTGGTGGAAGGATATTGCAAAATCTCCATTCCCACCCCATTCTGGGGCCAGCCAGAGGTAGTATTTGTTGGTTCTCCAAACTACTCAAAATTTCCACTACCGGTTCTCCAGAACATGTTAGAACCAGCTGGATTTCACCCCTGCTTTTAGTTTAATATTAAATGCCACCACAGATTTTGACCTTGGATCAGTACATTGGTGGAAGTTTCATGTAAGTTTTCATATGCACAGGTTTTTCTGAAGACCATCCTGCAAAGGAGTATTGAGCTGGTAACTTGGTATGAATTAATTGCTTTTTCTAAAACTAACATCTACCAGTATAAGTATAAAAAACACTGTTTTTTCTATCAGGGCAAGCTGGTCTACCCATATATGGGACGGAGCATCCTGCTTCCGCTTTCAGCTTTCAGCCCCAATCTAGGAGCCTTCGCAGCAGCAGTGAAATCTGGACAGATCTATCCAGTTTGCTCAAACTGGTAGCACCGGCGTCAGGAGGCTCTGCCCATCTGCCGAGACATTATTACGTCCTGTTTTTGACCCTCTGTGCATGCCATTCCCGAACCAGTAGCAAAGGTAAATGGATTTCACCGCTGCTTCGCAGGCAGTTGCTTTTGTGACAAACTATTTTTGTGTTAAATATAAACTTAACATATCTATATACTAGTTTTCTAGCAGCAGTGACAATGCAATCAACTCAGGGCTACCTTGTTTCAGCCATTTCCTTCCATACATCAATGCCACCATTTAGACTATGGAGCTGCAAGGATCGTGTAGGTGCTTTGACAGAACGCCAGTCCGAATATAGGGAGCAGTTACAGCAAGCCTCATCGATGGCCGTCAAGATGCTCATTAAACACGCCAGTCAAAAAAGACTCCATACCAAGGCAGTCGCTGCAACTACAGATAGTCCTTGATTTACAACCTGTTGCTTAGTGACAGTTCAAAAGTCCAATGGACTCCCCCAAAAGGACTTACCACCTGGTTCCAAAGTTTTGATGGTTTCCAGGTTTTAGCAGAATTGGCTCATAGCAAACAATGGGTTTGCTTAATGACTATGGTGTTTGCTTAAAAACCACAGTTCCTTAACAACTGCTTCAGAAAAGGTTGTAAAATTGGATTGGTCACATGGGCAATCCACTTTACAGTCAGGCTCCATTGTGGTTGTAAATCGAGGATTACTAGTATTAGGTAGCTCCTTCCAATAGGCATCTGTGTTTGTGTGTCTGTATTGGGCAGCTGCACCATATTGGGTTTGGGCTTTTGCTTTTTTCTAAAATAAATATTCATAAATTACCAGGGATCTTCTCTATCACTTTCACCAGTGGTGGGTTCCTCCCGGTTCGGTCCGGTTTGGCCGAGCTGGTAGCGGTGACGATATGATGTCACCAAACCGGTTCTCTTTGTTTGGGAGCTGGGCCCTCCCGCCCTCCGCCGCGTTATTCTTACCTTTTATTTGGCCCCACCCCCAATCTATTGCTGCCTCCCGAGTCCCAGCTGATCGGCTAGAAAGAAAAAAACTGTTTAAACTCTTGCCGTGGGGCTTCAAAGGCTCACCCTACAGCTGATCAGTGTTAAAAGGCAGTGTGGTGGTAGACCAGGGCCTTCTAAAATGAATGAGTAAACAGGTACAGCTCTGCAAGCAGTTAAAAGCCTGGTAGACCAGTACCTCTAAATCCTAAAGAATTGCCACATGACTGTCAAGCCACGCCCACAAAATAAGCCACACCCACAGAACCGGTAGTAAAAAAAATTAGAACCCACCCCTGACCTTCACTCATCATAGCTCACATGTTTTTGTCCCTAATATGTTACTCTTTACTTTTCTCTCCCAAGAACAGAAGTCATTAGTTCAAAGCACCTTCAGCAAACTTGTGGAAGTTCTCCAAATACCATATTTTTCGGAGTATAAGACGCACCTTAGTTTTTGGGGAGGAAAATAAGAAAAAAGCTGATTGGCAGGTGGATCGGCCTCCCGGAATACCCACAATCAGCTGTTCCCAGAGGTGAATTTTAGCAACAGGTTCCTTGGTTGTGAGCTTTGTGCCTTGCTTTTTTTTGCTTTTTTTTTCTGCCTCTGAAACTTTTTTTCCTGCCTCTGAAAGCCTCCAAAGCAGCTTTAGAAAAAAAGCCTCTGAAGCTCTGTTTGGGGGCTTCTTTTCTGAAGCTTCCTTTCTGATGCTTTTTTCAGCCTCTGAAACCTCCGTTTGAGAAGCTGGGTGGGCCTACATTCAGAGTATAAGACACACCCGGATTTTCACCTTCTTTTTTGGGAAAAAAAAGGTGCGTCTTATACTCCAAAAATACGGTACATGCTTTTCAACTATTTCCAAGCAACTTGCATCTTCAGCCAGTAGTTCTTCTTTTTGGTAGCTCTAGTGGCCTTCCAAGCTTTCATATCCGCACCATCTAAGTAATCAGCTACTCACTTTCAAATATTTTCAGATTATAAACATGTTTTTTTTAAACAAATTTAAGTGGGAATGTGGCAGGCGTTACAGGAAAGCATGGAGCGTTCCAAGAAGATGGCAAATAACCATCTTTATTTTTGAAGAATTGCTTTTCTTCATTTTCTAAGTATACAAATTTAGTTTAGCTTTAAGGTAGTGGACAAGATGAAAAATATCTATGTTTAACCAGTATTGTTTACTTTTGTGTCGCTCATCCTACAGTGGTGTTGAGTGCTACGCACTCCACCATGAGAATAAGCAATCTCACAAAATACAATGATTGCCAGATGGGTTAGAGCAGTGTTTCTCAACCTTGGCAACTTGAAGATGAGTGGACTTCAACTCCCAGAATTCCCCAGCCAGCTATGCTGGCTGGGGAATTCTGGGAGTTGAAGTCCATTCATCTTCAAGTTGCCAAGGTTGAGAAACACTGGGTTAGAGGTTTTCTTATGAGAATTGAAATCATCGTGCTCGTTGTACAAGAACAGACTTATTGAGATCTTTATCTGTAACAATCCCCACAGAATTAAAAGACCTGAAAAATGTTCTATCTGATTCTAAAAAGAAAGAGTTCCAATGTGTCAGCCCTACAAAGTAGACCAGACTATGAATCCATATGAAATCAATTCCATGAATGCCAGAACCACTTTTATTGGAACAGATATAATAACAACTGAAGATAGTTTGCAAGCCTGAATATGCTTCCTCCCTCCCTTTAGGTGAACTAGGAAAGGGCTTCTCTGAGATATTTTCTCAAGTTACTTTCTTGGCCCAGACTCAAGCTCCTTTTATTGGGTGTCTATCTGTCTGTCTGTCTGTCCGTCCGTCCGTTCCATCTATCCATCCATCCATCCATCCATCCATCCATCCATCCATCCATCCATCCATTATCTCTCTCTATTTCTCTCTCTCTCCCCCTATCATCATCATCATCATCATCATCATCATCATCATCATCATCATCATCTGTCTAATCTCCATTTGTAGGGCTACCTATCTTACTCTGGACAGCAAACAAAATTTAAAATATAAAAACAATTAAATTAATATATACAAATATGTAATAGCCAAGAATAAAGTGCCCATCATAATGTTTAAATTATTCACTAAATGGGTCCCTGAACAAGCTTGGGGCTCTACTTCCAGGCACAAAGCTTGGTCTTTAAGGACTTATGAAAAGTCAGCAGGGTTGGGGGTCATCCTGATTTCTGGAGGGAGAATGTTCAAACCTGGTAGAGGCTCTTCCTCCTGTCCTTCAAGGTCACTTCCTCTTCCTTCTACACAGAATGTTAGGAACTAGAAAGAATACCTGTCTCCAGGTACTACCCATCTAATGAGGGTAGGACAGGGTGATGACTTCTGTAACTGAACTTAAGTGCCAGGTGCATTTAGAAGGGAACAGTCAGGATCTTAACCAGGATTTATTATTTTGCTCTTTAAGTCAGGGGTGAAATCTACTTACCTTCCCTACCAGTTCAAAAGTGCATGCACGCGTCACGTACGCACACAGAACCTCTGCGCATGCGCAAACCCTTCTGCGCATGCGCAAACCCTTCTGCGCATGCGCAGAGGGTAAAAAACAGGTTACTTCCTGATTAAAACCAGGAAGTAATGACGACTGGGCGGAGACTCGTGCTGCCGTCGCTACCGGTTTTCCAAACCACCTGCCACCATCGCTACCGGTTCAGCCGAACCAGTATGAAGCGGTAGCATTTCACCCCTGCTTTTAGTGCTGGCAATAACAAGCAACATGTATGGATGGGAGGAAAAAGGGCAAAATTCTTGGTTGCCCTTGAGAAGCACAGATAAAGACCATTCTCTTACTTCTGACAGGCTCCACACTCAATTAGTCCATTGGCCTCTTTGATAGCAGGCTCGTACACAAACACGGGATATTCAGTGTCACAGGGTTGCAGCATATCGTGTTTCTTATGTCTGTGAGCTAGAATGGGAAAAATAGAAGAGTCAGAGGGAGAAAATCAGGCACAAGGAGAGGTGAAAAATGTGGAGAAACAAAATGCAAGGACACCCATGGCCACTGGATGCTGCTGCTGAGCCAATGATTGAAGATGCCTCGAATTTATGATGCTAAATCTCCCTTCACTCTAGATATAGGTACAGTTAAATCCTGTGCTAAAATTTTCAGAAAAGGTGACTTTTATGGGCCAGTTAGAAATTTTGAGAGTAACTGTCCAACTCTGCTAAAAGGGAGGAGAAAAAGGGCAGGAAAAGACCTTTATAATTCTCCACAAATGTCTTTTTCTTGGCTTAAAGGGACAATTGCATCTCTCTAAAAAAAAAATGAATCAAATAGATTTAAACAAATTGCTGCAATAAATCATGTGAGGCTCAATGCATCCGGCCAGTCTTTGGCATACACCTTGCTGAAATAAATGAAACGAATATGGTTTAGACAAATCTATCTAATACAATGGAGATTGCAAGAGAGAAACGCCAAGCGACTCATTAAGCTTATTCTCGGCTGTAGATTCCCTGGGACCAGCATGACAGTGGAAACTTTTAATTTAAATAGCCAAAATACAGAGAAAGGCAATAAAGCTATAATGCCAAGTCATTGTCCATATTCTTACTAAAAGTAATTTCGGTAATAAACTTAACAAAGCAACCCCCCCCCAAATGTCTACTTTTACCCTATGACTATCATTAAGTGTTGTACCTTATGATTCTTGACAAATGTATCTTTTCTTTTATGTACATTGAGAGCATATGCACCAAGACAAATTCCTTGTGTGTCCAATCACACTTGGCCAATAAAAAATTATTCTATTCTATTCTATTCTATTCTATTCTATTCTATTCTATTCTATTCTATTCTATTCTATTCTATTCTATTCTATTCTATTCTATTCCATTCCATTCCATTCTAGGATGACGAAAAGAGGTAACATTTAATCTAACTAAGGTTGACTCAGCCTTCCATCCTTTCGAGGTAGGTAAAATGAGGACCCGGATTGTGGGGGCAATAAACTGACTTTGTATGAAAAAGAACACCGCTTGGGGGGCCCGAAAGCCCTACTAAGCAGGTATATACAAAAGTATGAAGGCTATTGCTTAACCCATTGTAAGCCGCCGTGAGTCTCCGGAGAAGGGTGGCATATAAATCGAACTAATAAATAAATAAACAAATAAATTTGCCCATTTGTAATGAAAACTTCCCATGTTTGTCCTCGGATGAGAAGGATAAGCCATTTTTATTCTTGCTTTGAAAAGGAATTCCTTTCAACTCAAATGCAATGTTTTATTACAGACTAATCTAACCAAGAAGCTGATAATCTCTTAATTGCATGGGATGTCAACCAATGGAGGTCAGTGGGATATCTTGAAGGGGGATGTGAGTTGATCAGATCAAGAGATAGTCCAGTTAATACATAATCTGGTTGCCAGGAGGGAAAAAATCACTGATCCAACAGGGCCTGGGTCAGCCTCAGTGGAAGTGCAATGTTTGTTAAAGAATAGCAATTGCAAGACTATCATTTGCAAATACTGTGTTTCCCCAAAAATAAGACCCTGTCTTATATTTTTTTGAACTCTGAAATAAGCACTTGGCCTTATTTTCGGGGAGGTCTTATTATTTTGGGGCACATGGAACAAGACGGGGCTCCTCTTGCCGTCTTACCTATGACTACATATCCTATGACTATCACTGAATTTGTATCTTATGATTTATGATGATTGTATTTTATGATTATGATCATGATTGCTGCTTGTATGCATGCCGAGAGCTTATGCACCGGAGACAAATTCCTTGTGTGCCCAGTCATACTTGGCCAATAAAGAATTCTACTTCAATATGCTATCTATTCAATGATCAATTTTACTAGGGATAGGACCTTGAGGGAAATAGGCAAGGGTGGGATTCAGCCGGTTTGGACTGGTTTGGGCGAACTGCATGCTAATTTTACTGGCCCCGCCCAACTTGCCCTGCCACTCCCAGGAGTCTCCACCCATTTTGGCTGCCAGGTAAGTGCAGGGCCCACTCTGTGAGGGTGAAAAACGGGCCTCCCTGAAGTTCCGGAAGTCCAGAAATGGGCCCGTTTCCGGCCTCCGGAGCCCGCAGGAGGCCATTTTTGCCATCCTGGAGGCTTGAAAAAAGCCTCCGGAGCCTGAGGCAGGCGAAAAATGGGCCTCCCAGCAGTTCCAGAAGTCCAGAAATGGGCCTAGGGGAGACTGATTTTCGCCCTCCTGGAGGTTCAAGGAAAGCCTCCGGAGCTTGGGGAGGGCGAAAAGCCCCCCCCGCCATGGTGCAGGAGGCTGAGTAGGCCACTCCCACCATGGCCACACCCACCCAGCAACCGGGCAGATAACCGGTTGCTAAAATTTTTGAATCCCACGCCTGGAAATAGGCAAGAATTGTTATGTAAGGAAAGACGGCTGAAACATCCTTTAAGTCCTGGGAAACAAGTGAATATTCAGAAGAGACTCAGGCAACTCCTCTCTAATTCAGTGGGACATACAAAAGGAAGGGGAGGTAAAAAGCACAATCAGGTTTGGAAGATTCTGCTATTATAACCTATCTCAATAAAATTTAGTTCTACTCTGTTTAATGATCTGGTCTATCCTGAAGGTCTGACAGCAGAGCCGTATATTCATATATAGATAGTCTTCCACTTACAACCATAAATGAGCCTGGAATTATAGTTGTAAATCCTGAAGCGGGTCATCATATGATTGACATTTTTGCGATGGTTCTGAGTGACCCTGTGGTTGTTAAGCAAACTCATTGTCTGCAATGGGTATTTTTTTTACCAGAGGTAAATGTTGCTTTCTGGCAAAATATGTAAATCGTGGACACTGCAAATGGCTGTAAATGTGGACCAGTTGCTGAGTGCCCAAACTGCAACCACACGACCAGGGAGGACAGTTATCAGAACTTTGAATCCAGAACGTATCTTTTTTTGGGTCCATTGCAACTTCAAATAGTTGTTAAGAAACTGGGTTATAAGTTGAGGACTATGTGTAACATGTGAATGTAGTTTAAAAACATGCAAAAACTGAATGAATATAACTATGGGAAAGCCATGAAGAAAATTCTTCTTCTTTTTTTTCCAATCTGAAAAATGTAAAAATGAAAAAAATAGATGTTAAGATGGAAGACTTAGAAGAATGAGTGGAAGATTCATCTTAGTAATATATAAAAGAACCCTCACTCTTCTATTTTCTCATTTTTTTTATTCTGCCATTGATTTTGATTTTTATGGACAGTAATAACCTGTTCCATACAACACCCATTGATGTTATGAAGTTGTGTAGGAAAATCTATATATTTTGCCCCAGCTGCATCTATATATGTCATGCGTGGTTATGCTGCTATCAAACTGGACAAGAAGACATGAAAATATATATATATATATATATTTAACTTCCATTGAATTGTGGCCTGATAATCAAGTAGAAAGTTATATTCCTGTTTCATCTTGAAAGATTTAATTAGAATACGCCTAAATTGTGATATTATGAACTTCGTTGTTAAATCTCATGCAAATCTTCTGATTCAGAAGACAAAACTCTTTGTATGACAACACTACTTACCATGATGAAAAACGGATTTGGCTGTATTGTTCACATGGCGTAAGAAATGATGAGAATGAGTCCATCATGACATGTCCACAAGATGATGACACAACATTATTGTGAAGAAACATGAAAAAGGGGGGAGGGGGATGGAAAATGAAGAAAGAGAAAGAAATGATATGATGATATGGTGGTTAAAGCTATACAAGGTCACAACTATTCTATATGAGGTATCCCAATGCTGTGCTATAAAGGTTTTAAAAGTGATGACCCAGCACTTCGAAGTAGGTTTCTGGGCCCAATTCAAAGTATGTGCCATTACCTTTTAAGCTCTGCATGGGGTACTGGGATACATCCAGGATTGCTTTGCGCTTCAAGGTGTTGGTTATCACCTTTAAAGCGCTCCATGGCATAGGACGTAGTTATCTTTGAGACCGCCTGCTGCTACCGACGGCCTCCCATTGACCTGTGCGCTCCCACAGAGAGGGCCTCCTCGGGGTGCCATCAGCCAAACAATGTAGGCTGGTGACCCCCAGGGGGAGGGCCTTCTCTGTGGAGGCACCTACCCTCTGGAATCAGCTGCCCCCAGAGATAAGGAGAATCCAAGACCTCGGTGCCTTCCGCCGTGCCCTTAAAACCTTCTTTTTCCAGCAAGCTGGGCTGGCCTAACACTTTTTAAATGTTTTTAATTGTTTGTTATTGTTTTTAATCATGGGGCCAAATTTATATATATCTTTTTAATTGTATTTTAATGTTTGTAGTTTATGCTTTTACTTGGCTGTTCACTGCGCTGAGTCCTCAGGGAGAAGGGCGGTATACAAATTTAAAAATAAATAAATAAATAAATAAAAAGTGAAGGTGTCCACTCAGAAAGGTTCTGTTGAGGGCCTTCTCTCCCTGAGTCATTCCTAGACAACAGATCTTTATGCTGTCAATCCCCATTCTGTGGGAAATTATTCTCTTGGAGATTCAGCCTTGCAGGGTCCAATCTGGGTCGGTCATTGGGACCAGAGGTTTAGTCTTCTGAGCTTTTGGACTTGTGATGGAACCCACCCCCAGGGAACTTCTCTCTACCAGAATGTATGCTTTTTTCCACTGGTTGTTGTTTCCTTGTGCTGCCAAGTCCTCAGCTCCTAAATACCCAATAATCTGGTGATAAATCAGCACTCCTGTTCAAGGAGCCTGTTTCCCAGCTTCATTCATTTCCCTGGCTATCTTTGTATCTGCTCAACCAACAATCTTAGTAGCTGCGAAATTGAATGTATGTCCTTGTTCATTGCAATGTGAGGCTACCAATGAGTTCGGGCCACATACTCCTTGATTTACATCAGAGTCTCCATGCTGGGAATTGGAGTCTTTTTTTTAATTAGACAACAACCAATAGGAGAAATTTTATACAGTATTTTTTAGCATTGTCAGCCTCCTCCAATCTAAACCTCGATTAGATTTTAGAAAACTATTAAAATGAAGATTGTTCCACCATTCTTGCCATGACCAATTATGAAAGGTTAACGTAAACACTGACCTCATTATACTGTTTTATTTTCAAGTTGTAACTTTTGCTTTTGAATTGGTATCAATTTATTTACCTATTTATGGGAAAATAAATATGTAAATAACGTGTGCATTCTCTCTGCCTATCTGTCTCACTCTCTTTCTATGTAACTATCTTAAGCACAATTTATATGGTTAATGTGATGATTGTCAAGATTTGGGGAAATGTATGTATTTATGACCCAACATGTGATACAGGTTTTTTTTTTAAATTGTTACTGTGGATTTTTTTAAAAAAAGTACTTAACATTAATAACACTTTGGAAATTCAGGATATATTTTAAAAAATTATTCTCTCGTTTTTTCACTTTTCTGATTTGCTTTTTTCATTATGCATAATCTATAATCAACAAGACTAGAACTTTATTCTTTAAAAAGAAAAAAATAAAGTTGACCATTTTTATAATTTTAATAATTTATGAACCATGAGAACTTCTTCCAGTTAATACAAGCCAAAGATCTTATGTTAGTGTACTTCTGATTTAGGGTTTTTTTGGTGTCCACCAGGGGTGAAATCCAGCAGGTTCTGGAGAACCGGTAGCAAAAATTTTGAGAAGTTCAGAGAACCGGCAAATATAATCTCTGGCTGGCCCCAGAGTGGGATGGGAATGGAGATTTTGCAATATCCTTCCCCCAGGAGTGGGGTGGGAATGGGGATTTTGCAGTATCCTTCCCCCAGAAGTGGGGTGGGAATGGAGATTTTGCAATATCCTTCCCCCAGAAGTGAGGTGGGAATGGAGATTTTGCAGTATCCCTCCCCTGCCATGCCCACCAAGCCATGCCCACCAAGCCACACCCACCAAGCCATTCCCACAGAACCGGTAGTAAAAAAAATTGGATTTCACCACTAGTGTCCACTATTGATACTTCCTCATGTATCCAACTAAAATACCTGAGCAAATTGGAATAAATGAACAGTTTCACTGACAATTTTCAATGGTCTTCTGCCTATCTTCTGTGACAGCCTGCTACAGACTATGTATCTAAGGTACCACAGTAATCGATGCCATTAATCCTTGCCAAATTAATGCTGAGGTAAAAATGAGATGAATGGAATCCAAATGTAATATCCTTAACACTAACAATTTTCAGGCTGTGCTAGATTGCATTATTACTTATAACCAGAGGTGGTATTCAGCCGGTTCATACTGGTTCAGGCGAATTGGTAGCGGCGGAGATCGCTGGTGGGCCCACCCACCCACCCACCCCGGCGCTAGGCACCTTTCTGAGACCGGGCGCATGCACGGAAGGCCGGGCTCATGCCCAGAAGATGTGTGTGCGTGTGAAGTGAGCGTGCACATGTGGGGCGAACCGGTGGTAACAAAATGTGAAAACCGCTGCGGCTTATAACTTTTTCATCCAAACGTTGTGGCTGCTATGTATTTTCGGTAATCCTGCATACTCACCATCAGCCAAGTTATCCGTGTGCCAGAAACTAAAAATGTTAAATTCCAAAAGGAATCTGTCAAAGAAGAGAAATATGAAGTAGTTTATGTCAGCCCAGAAGGGCAGAGCTGTTGTAAAACAGGCAGGTACTTCTGATTTGCTGCTTAAAATTTGCCTTGAAGCTACACTTGTTTCTTGCCTGAACCAGGCATTTAAAAATCCTTCTTCCTTACTTTTTGACTGGGTAATTGCGTCTTAATTCTCATAAAAATTAGTAGCCATTCCAGTGGCAAGACTATCATTAACTCTGTGCTCTCAGAAGCTGGGAGGGAAATATTCTCAGTCACCTTGAAAACCATCTGTTTGACCATAGTGAATCACTGGTATGTGATATACAGCAACAGCTGTTGAGTATGCCTGACAAATTAATCTCTGCAAGTATCTTGGAATCTGGTTCCATGCTCAGAGGCATTTGGAGACAACCTTTTCATCTGAGACTCGCAGCATCATTGAATGATTCTGCCCCAGATGTCTCTATTATTAGCAAATCTTTCTTACTAAAAATCCCTGGTCTCCCATTGATAAAGTGGCAGGTAAAGGAAATGGCCTTAATACACGTGCCCAGGAACAGAATGACCTCTTTCCAAATCATTAGAATACAACTGCAGAAAAAAAACAATTGCTACCAACTTGTCTTCCGTTGAGGACCTGTATACTGCACAAGTCAAAAAGAGGGCTGTGAAATATTTATGGACACCTCGCATCCTGGACATAAATTGTTTCAACTTCTACCCTCAAAAAGACGCTATAGAGCACTGCACACCGGAAGAACTAGACACAAGGACAGTTTTTTCCCAAATGTCATCACTCTGCTAAACAACTAATTCCCACAACACTGTCAAACTATTCACTAAGGCTGCATTACTATTATTCTTCTCTTCCTTACTAGTATCTATCGCTTCCCACTTATTACTATAACTATATTGCTTGTATCTTTCAATTATATTGTTTTTATTTGTTTCCTAGTACAATTTGATAGCTTATTAATAATTTTGACTATCACTAAGTGTTGTATCTTTTTATTCTTGATGAATTTATTTTGTTCTTCTTATGTACACTGAGAGCATATACACCAAAGACATATTCCTTGTGTGTCCAATCACACTTGGCCAATAAAGAATTCTATTCTATTCTATTCTATTCTATTCTATTCTATTCTATTCTATTCTATTCTATTCTATTCTATTCTATTCTATTCTATTCTATTCACACAGATCACTTTAGAACACCCAGTTGGCTGAATTGGAGAAATGAAGAGTAATTCTGAAGACTCGTAGATACTTCTTGATTTACATCAAAGTATTGCAACATCTCCATGCTGGGAATTGCAGTCTTATTTTAACTGGTCAATACCCTGTAGGGGAAATTGTATATTTCTTAACACTGCTGGGCACTTTGAAGTTGCTTTAATATTTTCTTATTAATTTTCCTATTACAATAAAATTTCAGAACAACAATATTATAAACAGTTAAGAATATGCTTAATCTAAGGACCTCAAACATTCAATGCTTAACATACTGATTAAATGCTGAAACATAATTTCTTCAGATGCAATTTTCCGCTAGAATTCCCAAACATTCATACTCACATGAAGAAATCGGTGATCATCCATTTTGCTGCTGCCAATAATGTATAAATTGGCTGTTGAAAAAAGAACGACTAAGTCTCAAAAGAAAAAGCTGTAAGCATCTTACATAGTGCACAATTTCAATTTTTGTTTCCCTTAATAACTTAAATGGCTTTCTTTAAGAATCTGCAGGAATTATATAAAATGTATCCAAATCAGTTGTCTTTTCTATTAATGATAAATCAGGACATTTAAGAGAAAATATATAAAATATTTTGAAAATAAAGTTTTTCTAGTGGAAAAAGCTTAAAAGATTATGTATATAAGAAAAAAAAATCCAGTTATTTGTGGAGCTGAACAATCAATACCTCCCCTAAACAGCTGTTTTGGATCACGTAGTACTGAACATATTGTTCATTTTAGAATAGAATAGAATAACAGAGGTGGAAGGAACCTTGGAGGTCTTCTAGTTTCTAGCTTAGGCAGGAAACCCTACACCACTTCAGACAAATGGTTGTCCAATCTCTACTTAAAAACTTCCAGTGTTGGAGCATTCACAACTTCTGGAGGCAAGTCGTTCCACTGATTCATTGTTCTAACTGTCAGGAAATTTCTCCTTAGTTCTAGGTTGCTTCTCTCCTTGATTAGTTTCCACCCATTGCTTCTTGTCCTGCCCTCAGGTGCTTTGGAGAATAGCTTGACTCCCTCTTCTTTGTGGCAGCCCCTGAAATATTGAAACACTGCTATCATGTCTCCCCTAGTCCTTCTCTTCATTAAACTAGACATACCCAATTCCAGCAACCGTTCATATGTTTTAGCCTCCAGTCCCCTAATCATCTTTGTTGCTCTTCTCTACACTCTTTTAACAAAACTGAAAGTATTTTGGGTAATAAAGCTACCAGGTTTTTTTTGTCACAGTAGGAATAATGATATAATGATGGGTTACATTAATTTTACATTAACATTGACTTTGCCTTCTTATGAATACTTCTGAGCTACTTTTGCTATAAATCTAAGTCTTCCTCATTTTGACCAGACAAATGAAGCCAAACTAACACTATCATCTTCAGGATGTATAATTGATGATGTGCTGTATGTGGTTAAAAGGTCCTTGCATTTCCACACATATGCAATTCAACCTTAAAGACAAAGAGGCAACCATCTTATGAGACTTGAGATCAGTTTGAATAAAAAGAAAGGAAGAAGTGTCTGTCCAGTGGTGGGATTCAAATTATTTTTTTATTATTTATTTTTATTAGTCATATTTCTATGCCACCCACTCTCCGAGGACTCTGGGTGGCTTACACCAAAGACAGTATACTAAATAGCATATTGCCCCCAACAATCTGGGTCCTCATTTTACCCACCTCGGAAAGGCTGAGTCAACCTTGAGCCAGTGAGATTCAAGGTGCTGGTAATCACCTACAAAGCCCTACATGGCTTAGGCCCGGGGTATTAGGTGGACCATCTGTGGCCAGCGACAGCTCCCCATCGCCCGGTGCGTTCCCACAGGGAGGGCCTCCTTGGGGTGCCGTCGGCCAGACAATGTTGGCTGGCGACCCCTAGGGAGCGGGCCTTCTCTGTGGGCGCATATACCCTGTGGAATCAGCTCCCCCGGGGCTCCGGGTGGCCCCTGACCTTCGCTCTTTCCGCCGTGGCCTTAAAACATGGCTATTTTGCCTGGCCTGCTTGGACTGAAGGGGTTTTAGAGGGGATTTTAATGGTTTTTATAGTTTTATTGAGTATTTTTTTAAAAAAATTGAACTTTGTGTGTTTTATTGTTCTGAGCTGCCCTGAGTCCTTTTGGAGATAGGGCGGCATATAAGTCCAAATAATAAATAAATAAATAAATAATAAATTTGATCCACTGATCTGCTGAACTAGCAGTCAGCTGAAGTAGCTGCAGTATTGCACTCTAACCACTGCGCCACCTCGGCTTGAAATAATTTAACAACCGATTCTCTGCCCTAATGACCAGCTGGGTAGGCGTGGCTCAGTGGTCATGTGACTGTGTGGGCGTGGCCAGCTCAATGTCACTCACGTTGATGGGCGCTTCGCCTTAGCTGTTACAATGTAATAAGGTTAACCAGTGAGGCAGTTTCTGTAAGGAGGGCAATAAAGATTAGGCTAGAAACAACACCAAAATGTTTCCTTCCTGCCTTCCTTACAGGATTAGCCCTGTAAAGTGGGAAAAAACAAAATAAGGTTTCTTCCAACAACCAGTTCTCCGAACTGCTTAGAAAGTTAACAATCAGTTCTCCCGAATAGGTGCGAACTGGCTGAATCCCACCACTGGGTCTGTTTATAAAGACAATATCATTCTAGTAAAGGTCCTTCATTGTTAACATAATATAAATGTTTTTTCTTCTTCTGTTCAATTGTGTCCAATTCTTGGAAACAGCTGAATAACTTCTTGCCATTTTCTTAGCAAAATTTTGCAGAAGTAGTTTGCCATTGTCTGCTTCCTAGGGTTGAAAGAAAGTGACTGGCCCAAGGTGGCTTTGTGCCTAAGGTGAGACTAGAACTCGGTCTACCAGTTTCAAACTTGATGCCTTAACCACTACACCGAATTGTGTCTTTGCAAATTAGTTAAACTCAGCCAAATAGAACAAATCAATTCAATCATAGTAGAAAATCTTATTGTTACTAGGTAAAGGAACCTATTAAAAAATTTCTGGGAGCTAACAGTTTTTTTCTGGATTTTCTGTATAGAATGGAGCTAGTAGGTTTAAGAGTTTGCTAATCAAATATGGCTCTAGATCAGTGGTGGGTTCCTCCCGGTTCTGCCAAGCCGGTAGCGGTGATGATATGACATCACCAAACTGGTTCTGCCCCCTGCGCCACCCCTGCATTATTCTTACCTTTTATTTGGCCCCACCCCCAATCTATTGCTGCCTCCTGAGTCCCAGCTGATCGGCTAGAGGGAAAAAACTGTTTAAACTCTTGCCGCCGGGCTTCAAAGGGCCGCCCCACAGCTGATCAGGGTTAAAAGAAAACAAATGAGTAGACTGATGCCTGCAAAAATAAATGAGTAGACCGGTGCCTGCAAAAATAAATGGGTAGACCAGTGCCTGCAAAAACAAATGAGTAGACCGGTGCCTGCAAAAATAAATGGGTAGACCAGTGCCTGCAAAAACAAATGAGTAGACCGGTACAGCTCTGCAAGCAGTTAAAAGCCTGGTAGACCAGTACCTCTGCTAAATCCTAAAGAATTGTCACATGACCATCAAGCCACGCCCACAAAATAAGCCACACCCACAGAACCGGTAGTAAAAAAATTTAGAACCCACCCCTGCTCTAGATGGTCCAATGTAATTACTGTAATTTGAGCCATATATGGTTTATTTGCTAAAGAAACAAATGCACATATAAAGCAAGAACCGAAAGAATGAAAAGTTCACCCTTCACTTTCCCAACCTAGAATGAATTTGCTTGGTAACATCCATCTTCTCTAAATTAATATATATGCGCTGTCACTTGTCCAGTACAAATAACTCATGGGAGAGATCACAGAATCAAGGCTGGAGTACTCAGCCAATTCATCTTAAAAGTGCTCTCTCTCCCTGCCCCTCACCCCAAAAAAACTTGGCTTATTCCTTCTGCATGAACCTCATTTGCTCAGGTTTTAATTGCACCCAATTGCCAAGTACGACTCAGAAAATGAACAAATGAAGGGAGTGATTTACATCCCTTCTTCCATTAAGGAACTCCAGACGATGATATTCATAATACTTCCTTCAAGTGCCCATTGTTTTTACTTCTGCTCTAGCAGAGTGCGTGGACTGGAAGCCAAATGACCGTGGAAATCTAATGTTACCTGCATGAAATCCAGCAATTTCACAAGAATCCTTTCTCATAGAACTCAAGGCTTTTGAACTTGGCTGCGGAAAGTTTATCTTCAACACTGACCAATTTGTCCACCAACACAATGATTACAAAGTAGAAATCCCACCCTGTTCTAAAGGACTGTCTAATTCAGGGGTGTCAAACTTGTGTTGTCACAGCATCGTCATGTAACATATCGTGGCTTCCCCCCACCTTCGCTAAACCAGGTGTGGGCGTGGCCAGCACATGATGCATCTGGCCTGCGGGTCGCGAATTTGTCAGCCCTGGTCTAATTCCTTGCTAGTCTTCATGTACAGATGCTCAGATGTATGTAGTGGCCTGTACAGCTTTTTTTCTTTCAGAATGCTCTGCCAATTATAGAATGGAAAAAAAAAAAACATACATAGATGGACATGCCATGTCTTCTTTATCTGCCTTTGTCTGCAGGAGGAAGGAGAAATTTTCTGACAGTAAGAACAATTAATCAACAGAATAGCTTGCCTCCAGGAGTTGTGGGTGCTCCATCATTGGAGGTTTTCAAAAATAGACAGGGCAATCATTTGACCAGGATGATATAAGGTCTCTTGCCTTAAACAGGTGTTTGACCAGAAGAACTGTGAGGTCCTTTCCACCTCTATGAGTCTATATTCTATTTTTTTTTTTCCCTTTTGTTCTGGAAGAACAAAAACAACCAATCTCATCAGAAAGAAAAGCATTTATGAGCTTCTTTGCATCGTTCTGTTCTAGGCGCCAAGCCTCCACTGTGACTTCATGATGGTGGTTTATGATATGGAGATACTTACGCTGAGAAGAGGACGGGCACCACTGTGATGGTGATGGGGCACTTTACACATGGCTTGGTAATCAAACATCTTCACCCTGCAGAAACACAAAAGTGACCGTGAGCTGTTGTGTAGAGCAGCGTTTCTCAACTTTGGCGAGTTTAAGTTGGGTGGATTTCAACTCCCAGAATTCCCTAGCAAGGCTGGTGGGGATTCTACTGGAGTAGAATTTCCACCTTATTCTAACAGCTATCAGTTTACCCACCCCAAGGCTGCTTGATTTAGCAATGGCATTTCAAAGTGTTTTCTTCAAAGTTCTGCTCTTCAGGATCCTTTTTAGTGGAAATGGCAGAAATTAATCAAGGCATATACGCTACAAGTGCATTACAATCCCCCAGGGGCAAACTAGTGGTGGGATTCAATTTTCTTTACTACCGGTTCTGTGGGCGTGGCTTGGTGGGTGTGGCAGGGGAAAGATACTGTAAAATCTCCATTCCCATCCCACTCCAGGGGAAGGTTATTGCAAAATCCCCATTTCCTTCCGATCAGCTGGGACTCCGGAGGCAGAGAATAGATGGGGGCAGGGCCAGTCAGAGGTAGTATTTACCGGTTCTCTGAACTACTCAAAATTTCCACTACCAGTTCCCCAGAACTGGTCAGAAGCTGCTGAAACCCACCTCTGGGGCAAACATATTCTTCTGCCTTGCATATGACTTTAGCCTAGATTTAAATTCAGTTAATGCACATTACTGACTTTAGTTCTCACTCTAAGCAAATACCTACAGTACATTTATGCCGCCAACTGGATATTGCACAGCAAGATTCAATACTATGTATAATGTGTTATCTGCTATATTCCAAGAAGAGATTTCTTACTACATTTGCAATGTGCTCTTGCAATGTGAAAAATACTATATATTATTTACCAAAACAACCACAGCTACTATGCTATTCACTCCAAATTGCATCTCAGACACTTTTCCCACCTAGCTCTAGCAGCTGTGTTATTTTCTTTGACCAGACTCAAATTGTACTGAACGTTATGCGAGAAAGCTCTGGCTGTGCTCCTTGTATCCTTTTTGCTTACATGTACCTGACTTGGACCCTTTGCATACTAGTTTGTAGGGCAAACATATGTTATTTTCATCTACAGAGAGTGGCAGTGAATTTCAATGGTCCCAGATAACAGACTTTCTCAGAAATGTGGTCTTTGAACCTGAAACCAACTGGCAATCAAAACTTCTATACTACACCAAATGTAAAACTAGTATTTGTAAGCAGGGGTGGGTTCTAAATTTTTTTACTACCGGTTCTGTGGGCGTGGCTTATTTTGTGGGTGTGGCTTGGAGGTCATGTGACTAGGTGGGCATGGCTAGCTGGTCAGACTCATTTCTGGAAGGTCCTCGCACTTACAACCAGTCCTCGCAATTACGACCCGACTCATTTGATTGCTTTTAACACTGATCAGCTGTAGGACGGCCCTTTGAAGCCCCGCCGCAAGAGTTTAAACAGTTTTTTTCCCTCTAGTCATCAGCTGGGACTCAGGAGGCAGCAATAGATTGGGGGTGGGACCAAATAAAAGGTAAGAATAACGTGGGTGGGGGGGAGGGCGGGGGGGGAGAACCGGTTCGGTGACCTCATATCGTCACCGCTACCGGCTCGGCCGAACCTGACCGAACCGGGAGGAACCCACCACTGTTTGTAAGCACCAAAGAGATTGAGATAGCAAGTAATTAAGTGGGGATGATCCACAGGGTAACATCTGCCCTTTTCATTCTGATTTTCATGCTGGAACTGATAATATATGAAGTGTCCAAGTTTGAAGCATGAATAAACCAGAATTGGTTATTCTGAAAATATAGGAATACTGTGTGTGTCTGACTTCTGACAGTTATGTGACATAAAGGTATGAGTTTGAAACTGTTTTCTTCACATCTTTTTAGCTGCATTTCAAAATATGGGTGGTGAAATATATTGATATTAAATATTTGTTCACATGCTGCATAAACTTAAGAATGGCTGAGCTAGTCAACAGAAATGCCTCTGATCAAAGATTTTTTATTATATCATTACAGATAGATTGCACCTATAATAATGTACTTTGCATATCGTAGTTGCCAAAGTAGTGAGACAATACCTGCAGTTCTTTAGAACAAATATGTATTATAGGGAACAAAGTCAACAACAAAACCAGAATTTTATTTATTTATATTCTGTCTTCATTATTTTTACAAATAATTCAAGGTGGGAAACACATCCAACACACCTTCCTCCTCCTAGTTTCCCCACAACAACCCTGTAAAGTGAATTGGGCTGATAGTGAATGTTCTGGCCCAAAGTCACCCACTGATTTTCAGGACTAGAACTCATGGTCTCCTGTTTTCTAGCCTGGTGCCTTAACCACTACACCAAACTGGCTCTTTCACTATTGTCCACTATCTTCATCCTGGCTTTCTTTATTTTAGTCTTTAGTATTATTGGGAATATGGGACTTTCAGAGCATAAGAAGAGCAATTTGGGTCCCAAGTCAAAGTTCTTGCTGGGGAATTATTTATTTATTTATTTATTTATTTTTCGTATTTCTATGCCGCCCATTCTCCGAGGACTCTGGGCGGCTTACACCAAAGACAGTATACTAAATAGCATATTGCCCCCAACAATCTGGGTCCTCATTTTACCCACCTCGGAAGGATGGAAGGCTGAGTTAACCTTGAGCCGGTGAGATTTGATCTGCTGATCTGCTGAACTAGCAGTCAGCTGAAGTAGCTGCACTCTAACCACTGTGCCACCTCGGCTCTTATCCCCATCCCAACATCAATTCTCATTTAGAAATCTAGTGGCTACACTGAAGGAACCTATGGCTTGCGCGCACCCACATACAACACTCTCAGGGGCCACTAGCAACCATGGTGGCTCTTTCAAAGTGGTGAAAGAACCTAGCAGGTGGCTAGAGCTTCCCAAATCTGAGATGCCAAATTGCAGACAACAACTAGATGGCAGCAAAGAATTGCTGCTTGAAATTCTCATCAGATGACAACTTTACCCTACCCATTCAGTTTTGGTCGCCATGATGTAAAAAAGATGTGGAGACTCTAGAAAGAGTGCAGAGAAGAGCAACAAAGATGCTTAGGGGACTGGAGGCTAAAACATGAAGAATGGCTGCAGGAACCGGGTATGTCTAGTCTGATGAAAAGAAGGACTGGGGTGATATGATAGCAGTGTTCCAGTATCTCAGGGGCTGCCACAAGGAAGAGGGAGTCAAGCTATTCTCCAAAGCACCTGAGGGCAGGACAAGAAGCAATGGGTGGAAACTAATCAAGGAGAGAAGCAACTTAAAACTAAGGAGAAATTTCCTGACAGTTAGAATAATTAATCAGTGGAACAACTTGACTCCAGAAGTTGTGAATGCTCCAACACTGGAAGTTTTAAATAATATGTTGGAAACCATTTGTCTGAAGTGGTGTAGGGTTTCCTGCCTAAGCAGGGGGTTGGAGTAGAAGACTCCAAGGTCCCTTCCACCTCTGTTATTCTATTCTATTCTATTCTATTCTATTCTATTCTATTCTATTCTATTCTATTCTATTCTATTCTATTCTATTCTATTCCATTCCATTCCATTCCATTCCATTCTATCCTATCATGCCATTGGGTTCCTCTATGGACACGTTCTGATCCTACACAATTAGCATTGGAAGATTCTGAGTGTAGCTAACCCTCTTGTGTCTATGGGTCTTTAAACAACTCCATCCTTGTTTTGATTATATTTATGCTGTGAAGCATTTTGCTTCAAACAGGGTCTTCTTTGAAAGGAGGTGAGTATAAGGAAGAGATGATGACACTTACTCTTTGAGCATTCCCATATTTGCGAGTTGAGTTGTAACAGAACCATCTATTTCTCCCAAGAATTTTCCAATCTGCAACCACAAGCAGGTATGATATAAAAACAGAGTTTCTGGAGAGTTTTTAAATCGTAAGTTTTGTTTTGCAGGGCATTCTTAAGCAGGTGAGTTTAATATTCACCAGTAATACAATAGCAATACAGTAGGACTAACTAACAGTAATAATACAACAGGATAAAATTGATTGTTATCCTTGGTTTGAATAGGCTTAAAAAAAAGTGTCTTAGCATGTTGCAAGCAAGACTGCTGATTTGTTTATAGTTCACTATATCTTGAGAACCTGAAAAAGAGTTAATTCAGTAACCAGGTTTATAGTTGCTGTGTGAATGTTGCCACAGGCTGCAAGGCTGAAGTACTTACTGATTATTATGTAGCTTTATCTTTATCTTTATTTGATTTGTATACCGCCCTACTCCCGAAGGACTCAAGGCGGTGAACAGCCAAACAGTAAAATACATGAATACAAAATTTAAAAACAGGATAAAATCAAATTAGACAATTTGGCCCAGACAAATTAAAACACCCCAGTCATTTAAAAACAGATTAAAATTTGCATGTTTAAAAAGAAAAGAGGGAAAAAGTTTAGGCCAGGCCCGCCTGGTGGAATAAAAAGGTCTTCAAAACGCGGCGGAAGGTGCGCAGATCCGGGATCCTCCGTATCTCCGGGGGGAGCTCATTCCAGATAGTAGGTGCCCCCACAGAGAAGGCTCTCCCCCTAAGAGCCTTTAAGGGCATAATGTTCAACTATGTACTTAAGTTGTTTGGGGAAAAAGTGAAAGCACAGTAAGACACATTAAATTGAAAAAAAACCTGAAGTCCATGCTCAGTTTAGCTTTGAACTCACTATCTATGTTCTTGTAATCAGGCTGATTACATACGCATAGCAAATGAATACCAAATTTGCTAAACCTGTTAGAGTTAACTCCCCCCCCTCCTTTTTGTGGTTGACTGGGCTTGTTAAGCAAATCCAGTTCATTGGTTAATGTACCCAGAAAATGAGTAAATCTGTACAGCTTGCTGGTTGGAGCATGCTGTATGAACACAGTGTGAGGCTTCAGATCATTGGAGATTGAGGCAAGCTTTAGACAAACCATTATGTGTTGCCTTCAATGGGCAAGATAATAATAATGCCCTACTTTGTAAGGATGAAGGAAAGAATAAATGCAAAGGGTTTGAACACTTGATGTATTATTCAAATAGTGCTGCCTCTGCTGAGATGGAAGGTATCAAGGCAATTAAGCTATTTTGTTCAAATCTCCTTGTAGTTTAAGGTCACTTTAGCCCAAGGAAGTTTCTGATGGGATAGGAAGCACACGCTCCCTTCTTAATGTTCTTGTGTTTTCCAGTTCTAATCCTGGAAAGGCACTGCAACCTTCTTCCTTTTCCTTATCTTTTCTTTACCCAATTCTTTACGTTGATGCAGTAATATTGTGCCTGATTCATGTTTCAATATTATTATAATGCATTAGTATGTGAAGAAGATCTCCGACATCTATCAAAACATTTTGTTTACTTAAGATACATTTAGTCTGACTTGACTCTGTCAAAATAGGAGTTGACAGGCTCCTTAAAAGTCTTCAGTACTTACTCATATGCATCTAAACATAGTTTAAAAAGCAGGTAATTTTGGCCTAGCAGTTAAAAAGCTGTGTTTGTTGATCAAAAGGTTGGCAATTCAACACCCAAGTTTCCGAAAGATGCCCTAATTAATTCATGAGCCATGATCCAAACTCAAAGGAAATATAGTGATTTATTAGGAGCAACATTCCGGCAATATTCGGATGCAGTCAGGACTGATCCCACGTAGATTTACGTTCCCTATGACCCTCTCTCTCCCCTCCCCCCTGGCCATGTCATAAATCACATTCTCCAATTAACCACTTTGGCTGGCTGTGAAACCTAACACCCTCCTTCTGATTGCGGTCAGAAAAATGTATGGAATTCACTTCAGTTCTCCCTCCCTCCTGCTCATGGCAACTTGAAAGCTTTGCAAGTTGACACCAAATACTGCATGTTGGGGTGAGCTCCCATTCCTGCTCCAGCCAACCTAGCAGTTCGAAACCATGCAAACGCGAGTAGATAAATAGGTACCACTTCGGTGGGAAGGTAACTGTGTTCCATGTGCCTTGGTGTATAGTCGTGCCAGCCATATGACCATGGAAATGTCTTCACACAATGCTGGTTCAAGAAGGAGTTTTGCACTTAACTCTATACCATTCTTCCTAACAATGAAAACCTACACTTTCAATGTGAGGTGGAATCTCAGCCACGGTAGTCTAATGGCAAGCTCTGTTTCACTGGGGCTTTGAGTGTCATGGCAGAGTTGCACTCCAAACATTGATGGGGTATAACAAGGTATATTCAGCTAGGAGAAGAACATAATTTGATGTATTTATTTGATGTTTCTATTTCAAATGATTAAATGTGGCTGAAATAATCACCTCACATGTAATGAATATTTCTCTTTTTCTGCAATATGAAGAACAGGTGGCATTCAGAATTGTATACCAGGCTTTGCAGGAGGGTAAATGTGAGCAACCTTGGAAATACAGGCTGTTCTATTTAGTCTTTCTCCTGATAAATAAGATCAAGAGCCACTCATTCATCCCTTCTTACCTGTTGAGAGGTTTTGGAAATAAGTATGAATCCATTGTTATCAATAAGGTAGCAATTCAATTTCTGCAGGAAGAAAAAGATGGATTCTTCAGGAAAAGGTTAAAGTTTGGGAAGAAGTTTTAAGTCAAGAATAGATCTCCAAGAGCAGCATTTCCATGTTGAGGGGTGCATTCCTGCAAGAATAATTTGTTGGAGGAATCCCTATGGGAAATACCAGGCAGGGGTGAAACAAGCCATGAGGAGACCAGATTCAAAATAGGTGGGATTAAGCACTCTCTTTTTATGGTACCACTTTTAACTTTCTCTCTCATGAAGACTGCATAAAATTAGACTAAGGGTTAACAATCTCATCTCTTTTAGATGAGATCTTTGAAATCATGTAAGGCTCAGTTTATATCTCTGGCAAGAGAAGTTGCCTTGGTGGTGCAGCGGACTAAGTGCTGTTATGTAGCCCTTAGCTGCCAGCTGCCTGCAATAAGTGCGAGTTCAAATCTCACCAGGCTCACGGTTGACTCAGCCTTCATCCTACTGAGGTAGGTAAATTGAGGACCCGGATTGTGGGGGTAATAAACTGACTTTGTAGAAACATCGCTTATGGGGGGCCAAAAGCCCTAATAAGAAGGCTATTGCTATAAGTGCATTGTAAGCCACCATGAGCCTTCGGAGGAGGGCGGCATATAAATTGAACTAATAAATGATAAATAAAATAAAGTCTTTCAGTTGGTCAACAAACTATAGATCAGGGAGAAGGGAAGGGAAGGAAAGGGGAAAGAAGGGGAAAGGAAAAGAAAGGAAAAGAAAGGGATGGAATGGGAAGGGAAGGGAAGGGAAGGAAAGGAAAGGGGAAGGGAAGGGAAGGAAAGGGGAGGAGAGGGGAGGAGAGGGGAGGAAGGAGAAAAGATGAGTTTTAGCCATTTTGGGTTTTACCCTACCCATGCTGCTTTTCGCCACTCACTCCTTGAGTCCATCATAAGTTATACTAGAAGGAATGCAACATTTTTTATTTTTTTTTTAAATTTGATTTATATGCCGCCCTTCTCCGGAGACTCAGGGCGGCTTACAATGTGCTAAGCAATAGCCTTCATCCTTTTGTATATTTATACAAAGTCAGCTTATTGCCCCCACAACTGGGTCCTCAATTTACCTACCTTAGAAAGGATGGAAGGCTGAGTCAACCTTGAGCCTTGGCGAGATTTGAACCTGCAGTAATTTCAGGCAGCTGTTCTTAATAACAGGGTGCTTTAGACCACTGTACTACCAAGGCTCTTGTTTACTGAAAATAAAAGGTTTTGCAGCCTTTACCTTTTTATGTCAATGAGGCAGACCTAAGAAAAACTATTTATTTTCACTTGTTTATCAGATTTCTACGTACCGTCATCTGGAATGACTCTAAGCAATCTACATTAAAATAATAGAGTATATACCCCAATGAAAAATACCAATAAAAATAATACTTTAAATGCAACAATTCTGCCTAACAAAACCCACGGCTGGCCCTAACATTGGTCTCCACAGGCCTTCCAAAATGCCCCGGCTTCTTTGTGTCTTTGGAAACTTCTAACAATAAGGGAGAACTTTATTTTGGGAGAAAATAGAGAGTTCCCTCTGAGAATGCTCACTTTCTTGATTTCTCCTGTTTCAACTCACAATAAATTGGGATTTTCAGCCTGCTATCCACCACCACATCTGATCTGATTTTCAGGTAAAGCAGTCATGCAATGCTCTATAAATAACCATCTTTTGTTATCACAGTCTCATTTGTAAAAAAAAAAAAAAACATCATAAGAAAGGCAAGCAGTAGGTGAATAGTGATGCTGGGTCTCCTCTTATGCTGGATTCAGGCTGTCTATATAGCGTGAAAGTAAATTTGGCCCTGAACCACTGAATTACAGATATGAGCAAAACCAAAGTTTGAGCAACTTACATCATCGCGGCAGTTCATTGGACACAGACCTTCCACATTACTACACTGTAAAAGAAGAGAAAGAGTTTAAATCATTTCTTATTTTAAGATGCATTTTCCTGAGCTGAAAGTTGTCTGGATTTATGGAATATTCCTGTCTAATTCTAGTACTACTCATATTATTCAGCAGGGGCGGGTTCTAAATTTTTTTACTACCGGTTCTGTGGGCGTGGCTTATTTTGTGGGCGTGGTTTGATGGTCATGTGACAATTCTTTAGGATTTAGCAGAGGTACTGGTCTACCAGGCTTTTAACTGCTTGCAGAGCTGTACCGGTCTACCCATTTATTTTTGCAAGCACCGGTCTACTCATTTATTTTTGCAGGCACTGGTCTACCCATTTACTTTTGCAGGCACCAGTCTACTCATTTGTTTTCTTTTAACACTGATCAGCTGTGGGGCGGCCCTTTGAAGCCCCCCGGCAAGAGTTTAAACAGTTTTTTCCCCGCTAGCCGATCAGCTGGGACTCAGGAGGCAGCAATAGATTGGGGGTGGGGCCAAATAAAAGGTAAGAATAATGCAAGGGGGGCGGGGGGGGCAGAACCGGTTCAGTGACATCATATCGTCACCGCTACCGGCTCAGCGGAACCGACCACTGTTATTCAGGTAGATTAAAAAGAATTTCCTACTGTAGGGTTCCTCTGACTGGATCCATCCTGATTATTTTAACCACTAGCAATAACAATAAATACCAGCAATACTGACCATGAATCTGGTAAGTATTTAAATATTTGTTTATTTGCGGATACAAGTAATATGCAAAATATTTATGGAAAAGACTGGGTTGCAATTGAAATGATACTTTTACTTATATATATAAAAAAACTTCCCTTATGGGATAATTCTGTAATGAAAATAGCTGGCAAATCTTTGAGTAAATCTGGGCTTTTCATAATATTGTATTTACCTGATAAGAAAATAAGGTTTCTATAATCTGTGAATCAGATCATCTTAGACTGGCTAAAAGCAATGTTGAAAACAAGTGAAGGGATACAAGTACAAATGCTGCACGTATCCCTGTTGAAAAGCCCTGAAGACTCGGGATTACAGGTAGTCCTTGATTTACAACAAGTCCTTGATTTACAACCATTTGTTTAGCAACTATTCAAAGTTACAATGGCACTGAAAAAATAGCAATAGCAATAGCACTTAGACTTATATACTGCTCCACAGTGCTTTTACAGCCCTCCCTATGCGGTTTACAGAGTCACCCTATTACCCCCCAAAAATCTGGGTCCTCATTAATTAGAGTAGGAGTGAAGGTAAGAGAGGGAGGAAGAGAGGAGGAGAAGGAGAAAGGAAGGGGAAGTAGAGAGGAGAAGAGGAGGGGAAGAGAAAGTAAGAAGGAAAGAAAAGAGAGAGGTGGTAGGTTTGAGGAGAAAGATTGCTGTACAATAAAAAAGATGAAAGGGAAGAAAGGCAACCCCAAACAAATATAAAGATATTAAGATAAAGAATGAGTTGTTTAAAGAATAAAAGAGAACAAATATGAATAAATAGCAATAATTAGAATTTAAGGGCAAATGAAGATGTTGTTTATGTAAGTAAGCATAGACATATTGAGACATGATAAAAAAAGTGGGGGGGGAGAGATTTTGGCAAAAACTATAATTGAGTAAAATGTATTTGAATTTGATTAATTGTATAAGATAAGATATGGCCAATACTCTGTTCAAAAAAGATGTGGGTAAACGTGTGAGTGTGGGGAGGAACCAATAAAACTTGTTTAAAAAAAAAATTCTGGGTCCTCATTTTACCCAC
Organism: Pantherophis guttatus; assembly: GCF_059756535.1. Classification (NCBI taxonomy): domain Eukaryota; kingdom Metazoa; phylum Chordata; class Lepidosauria; order Squamata; family Colubridae; genus Pantherophis; species Pantherophis guttatus. Next base: position 16,488,249 of record NC_142069.1, on the reverse strand, counting down.
CTCGGAAGGATGGAAGGCTGAGTCAACCTTGAGCCTGGTGAGAATTGAACTGCCGAACAGCTGGAAGATGGCAATCAACAGCAGTAGCCTGCAGTACTACACTCTAACCACTGCGCCACCCCGGCTCATCAAAAAGTGACTTATGACTGGTTTTTGCACTGATGATCGTCACAACATTCCCACGGTCACGTGATAGTATTGGCTTCTTGGCAACCAGCATTTATTTACAACGGCTGCAGTGTCTTAGAGTCATGTGATCATTATTTGGAACCTTCCCAGCTGGCTTCCAACAAGCAAAGTCAATGGGGGGGAAGTTGGATTTGCTTAATGACTGCATGATTCACTTTAACCACTCCAGTGATTCACTTAGCAACCATGGCAAAAGAGATCATAAAATTGAGTGTGACTCACTGAACTACCAACTTGCTTCGCAAAGGAAATTTTGATCCCAATTGTGGTTGTTAAGTTGAGGGCTGCCTATACTGTACTTACAAGGGGTTACTTACCTGGAGGCTTTTATCTTTTTTGTAATTTCTCTCCTTTCCTTCTTTCTTTCTCTCCTCAATTAACTTTTCCTTTTTCTACATCTCCACCCGGTTTTGTTCCCCCACCTTCTCTCTCTTTCCATTGCAGCTACAGATTCATCTCACCCTATTTTTATCCTATTTCTGTGTCTGTGTTTAGCTGTTCAAACAGAGTGCCCTGGATATTAGTGCTCAAGCTGACATAGCAACACTTGCTAATATCAAGTCCTTAAAGTGATTGGCCCAGAATAAAACGACTTTCCACCTAGAAAAATACCCAACAGCGGGCCTAACACAAGGCCAGAGAGCAGCCTTAATCAGAGAAACATTTGAACTGGAATCTATGATAAAACGAGGATTCCTCCGAGCACCATATTTAGAAAAGAAATATCTATAAGGTGTTCCACATATATGACTGTATGACTGTAATTTTGTTGCTTGTATCCTTATGATTTATATTGATATTGTTTCCTGATTGCTTATTTGTACCCTATGACTATCGTTAAGTGTTGTACCTTATGATTCTTGATGAACGTATCTTTTATGTACACTGAGAGCATATGTATGAAGAAAAATTCCTTGTGTGTCCAACCACACTTGGCCAATAAAAAATTCTATTCTATTCTATTCTATTCTATTTTACTCTGTTTTACTATACTGATGTCATGATCTGAGAATGAGATGATTGCTTGACTAATCAGTAGAAGACAACTACTTGCATATTGTTGCATGATCACATTCAGGGAGTCACTAAGAACAGAGTTTAATTTCAAGGAGACATTGCTTACTTCGTGTTTTACAATAATTAATATCAACAGCATGATCACAGAATTCCAGAATTAGAAGGGACTATAAGAATAATTTAATCCTAAACCCTGCAGTGGGTAGGAAAACCAGTTAAACCATCCGTGAGAAGTGGCTATCAAGACTCTTCTTAAAAACCTCCAAAGCCCACAACCTCCACAGATTAATGATTGATTGATTGATTGATTGATTGATTGATTGATTGATATTTTTATATGCCGCCCTTCTCCGGAGACTCAGGGCGGTTTACAATGCGTTAAGCAATAGCCTTCATACTTTTGTATATTTTATACAAAGTCAGCTTATTGCCCCCACAAACCGGGTCCTCATTTTACCCACCTTAGAAAGGATGGAAGGCTGAGTCGACCTTGAGCCTGGTGAGAATTGAACTCGCAGTAATTGCAGGCAGCTGGATGTTAAATGCTGCCTTAGTAGGAGGCATTAGCCTCCTACGCCACTCAGGCTCTTATCATCTCATGATGATGATGGTCTTGATGATAGTGGTAGTAATGGCGATGATGATTCACAGAAGGTAAGTAATATCAAAGAGGATAAATATATGTGTTTAAAAAGCTACTACAAGTATTTGGCAATCTTTCTAAAATCAGGGACACTATAAAAGGCTTCAGGGAGGTGTGGGGAGAAGTAACAATCCCATTTTTATCTTTACATAATGAGATGGCTTTTAAAAAGAGAGGTTTCCTCCATTCAATTTAGCGTCATGTCTGGGAGAGATAATGTAAAATGAATTTGTTTGATACAAACATTTACTTGTTTGTGTGGGTAAACCAAGCCATAAAGCTCGCCATAAAACCTTCTAATTGCTTCTATATTATGAAATCCATCAAGAAGCTATGAGGACCAGAATTGAGATGTAGATGCAAATCAGCTTTTAGAGTGAACATTCCATCTCTCTGATTAACGAACAGGAATGCAAATATTTCCTAAAGACAAAAGCTGATTGTGACAATCATATTCTCGCAGCCTGTTTACCATTTCAGTATTTGTCTGCAAAATAATTAAAATGTGTGGTGGTTCTGCAGAAAATTCAATAAATATTCCTGATTGGATATCCATTGTACCACGTGTACAAATTAGTCTGTCCTTCATATGAAGTTTAGTTTTCCTGAATAGATTTAGGATTAGTTGTATCTACCTTTACGCTGGCACATCAAAGCATGCCAGGACATGTAAAATCTGGAAAGCAAGCACCTGGCTTTCAGAAGCTGCATATTGGTGATAATCAATAAGGTCATCACGATGATTTTTAATATATTTAGCTTCTGGGGAAGGATCTATTGCAGAATAAACATCCTTGAAGGAGAAGGGATGGCATTGCGGTGGAGTAGCCAGATGGCATATTTAGGCAGGCGCTGTCTTTCCAGACAAGGAGGGATTGTGCAAATATTCAATTCAAAAACAGGTTTTTGTGGTCAGCTCAAGAGTTGAGTGGCTGGGAGTCAAGGGATTTCAACCAGGTTCACAGCTATGATGTGGGCTCAATGGACACAAGGTTCCCAAAAGACTCACTTTCTTATCCACTTTCAGATGTAATCAATTTACAGCTAGAGAGAGATTTTTCTGAGTGGCAGGATCAAGGTAATCCATTTAGTGAGTCATTATTCTTTGTGGATTAAAAAGAAAAAAAAAAGGATTTTAAAGATTCAAAAACTTTTAACAAAAAGCTTAACAAGAAATAGATGTAAGAAAGATTACAACCGATAAAGGAGATAAGGGTGTGTGTGTGTGTGTGTGTGTGTGTGTGTGTGAGAGAGAGAGAGAGAGAGAGAGAGAAACTGCTTTTAAATTAATTGGAATTAAAATAGACAAGCAAACCAGACTTTCTTAGAAATGTTTTTAATTGCTATTAAGGGTGCAGACAATTGGTGAATTTTATTTTTTAAAGAAGATTGAAATAATATGAGCTAAACTGTGATGCTGACACCACAAAGTGCCATTTGGATAAAAGTATTAAGGTGAGGTGGCCAATTCTTCTAAGTGGCCACATAAATGCAAGTTGTCGTGGGTGCACCTAGGTACACCCACATTACACCAATTCTCCGCAAGCTGCACTGGCTCCCTATTGGTCTCCGGTCACAATTCAAGGTATTGGTTATTACCTTTAAAGCCCTACATGGCTCAGGGCCAGGTTATCTTCGAGACCGCCTTCTGCCATATAGCTCCCAGCGACCAGTAAGATCCCACAGAGTTGGTCTCCTCCGGGTCCGGTCAGCTAAACAATGTTGGCTGGCGGGCCCGCAGGGGAGGGCCTTCTCTGTGGCTGCCCCAACTCTCTGGAACCAGTTACCTCCTGAGGTCCAGACCATCCCCACCCTATTGGCCTTCTGAAAAGCAGTGAAGACCTGGCTTTTCCGACAGGCTTGGGGCTGTTGATCTCACCACTACGATCTGACGAGATCCAGCCATGAATGGTGTGAATGGGTTTTTATGTTTTTTATGTTTTTAATTTTTAAATGTTTTTATAGTGTTTTTTGAATGTATTGTGAGCCGCCCTGAGTCTTCGGAGAGGGGCGACATATAAATTGAAGTAATAAAATAAATAAAAAATAAAATAAATAAGAAACTGGGATTGTTGTAGTGGGTCACCAGTGCCACCCACTCTCCCTGCCCTCCCTGCTACCCCACCACTGCTGTCACCCTACCACTGCTGCCGTGGACTGGACAGGAATAGCCAAAGGGCTAGATGTGGCCCACAAGTAGTAAAAGGCCCTGGTCTATACTAAGGGCACAAGAAAATAATAGAGAAAAAAGGGGGGAAAGCATGCCTTTTACTCTTTTATTTTGGTAACCACCAAAAAAGTGGAAAAAATAGCAGAGGGAAGAAAGAGCTTGTTAGAACAACCTGCAAAAGAGGAATTACACCAGATTTACTTCAGAAAATGTTTGAGAAATTTGGCAATAAGTTACCTAAACTATAATTAACTGACTAAACCACTACATATTAAATTGACAGCTTTTTTAAAAAAAATGTGGTTCAAAGACTTGTAAAGATGAAAGATTAAAAAGATGTTGAGAAGAACAAAAGCTCTGTAAAACAAGTATCTGGAGATGTAAAATGAATTAATGACAAAGTGGAATTTTTGGAGAGTTATGGCAGGGAGCTGGAAAGAGTATTAGATAATATGGGAGTACTGGAATTGAGAAAGAAGGAATTTTGCTTGAGAGTTAGAGCAACTCCAGAGGATTATGCTGAAGATATTAGAGAAAAGGTTATTTTTTAACCATTGCTTTAGCAGATGTTTTGGATTATGATGAGGAGGCTATATACAGGCAGAAATTGATAAGATATATAGAATAAATACAAGACTTGTGAGAATAAGAAATATTTCAAGTGATGTCTTGGTGCACTTTGTCAGGAAGAAGACAAGACATCACATTTTGTAGCAGTATTTTAATATAAACTGAAGATTGCTAATGCAGATGAAATTGCTCTAAAAAACTCCTATTAGAATCTTGCATAAGAGAAAAGAGTATTCTTATTTGACTGATAGATTAAAACAGAAAAAGATTTAATTTTGATGGGATAATTTGAAAGGGTGATTTTTAATTCTAAACAACAGAGTTTGATTGAATTATGTTGAGAAGGTGAGGGAATTTCTAGAAAAAAAAAGAAAGGGGAATTGGAGTGTCAGATGAGACTGTACAGGAACTTCAGCAGGTGCAACAGTAACCTGAACGGAATGATACTGAACCATGCACTACAGGTATTGACCTTTCTAAATGTTTGTGTTGATTATAGATTTTAGATGCTTAATCTAGAATGAGCAAATGTTCTTGAAAAAAGAAAAAAGTCATTATTTGAAAAAATTAAAACAAGACATAAATGCCTACAAGAAACACATATTAGAAAAAACACAACATATTTGGTTTTTAAAGTTGGTACATTAGCATGTTTTAAGATCAATAAGTAGAAGATGAAGCGGTTAACAAAAATATGAAAAGAGAAGATCAAACAGAACTGATAAATAGAATGAGTCTTAAAATTGAGAAGAAAGTAATATATCTGGGCATCACTATGATAAATAAGAATTGAGTGTGATTTCAAAATAATCATGTTAAGATATGGAATGAAGTTAAAAAGGATATATGTTAAAATGGGAGAAACTACCATTGTCATTGCTGGGAAAAATTTCTGGAATAAAAATGAATGTCTTGTGTAGAGTGACGTTTTTATTTCAGACAATTCCTGTTTTGAAAAAGGAATGTTTCATTCAAGTGATGGCAAAAAGATATACTTAAAATTGTGTTGGGGGGGACAACCCACAAATTAAATATGTGGTCTTACAGAATAGAAAGAAAAGGGGAGGATAGGGTGTACTTGATTTGAAATTGTATTTTGCATCTTGCTGTTTGGTTTGGTTTGGATGAAAGAATGGGTGGTGCTGAGAAATAGAAAACTTTTGGAGTTAGAAGGACGTGACCTGAGATTTGGGTGGCATGGATATCTGTGGCATGATATAGTCGAGAAATAATAGGGCATATAAATAATTATCTTAATGTGAAATATTATTATTTTGTCACGGGGGTTCAAAATAAATTCAAAACTCATGGTAGGGGGACATAATCAACAATAGCTTTCTTAATTTAGTTATTAGAAAGATTTAAAATAGGCAAAAAAGTTTATGGTTTTGAATATTGTGGGTTTGAAATGGAATTATGTACAAATAATGAACATGTAATTGCTATAATCCATAAATTTATTGAAATTTGAAACAGAAGAACAAGTGGGAGAATCTATGATAAATTTTAAAAAATGGTTATCGTATGCAGATGGAATAATGGAAAAATACGTGGTTGAAAGGACTGAAATTTATACTATGTTATAATTTAAAGAATTTTTATAAAATGACGTTCTGTTGGCAACTCAAATTCATGTTAAAAAAGTGAACAAAAAGAAGGAATATATCAATGCTTGGTGGACATATAAAAAAGCTAGAACATTTTAGATTCAAATACTGATTCAGAGGATTTTAAAATTAATGTACAATTGAGACTAGAAGTCTTTCTTTTGAGACTGATGGACACAGTTGGAAAAAAGTCATGAATTTTTTTGTACATGATAACTGGATCAAGATTATTGTATGCACAAATGGAAAAAAATTGGCAAAACCTACAATGGAAGAATGGTTGGCGAAGATGACAGAACTTGCTGAGAGGGCCAAATTGACTTCTTTGATCAGAGAAAAAACTGTCTATATTTATTGCTGATTGGAAACCCTTTATGGACTTTTTGTCAAAAACAGAAAAAAACAAACTTACGATTTATGGTTTTGATGATTAGACAGGATAAATTATAGAAAGAAGAGAGACGTAGCTTTAGAGAAAGGTAAATTTATAAGTGTACTTAGAACTTCTATAAAGATCAGGAGCCAATCCTTTGCATCTTTTTTCTTTCTTCTCTATTTTAGTTTTTCTTTTTTCTTTTCTTGCACATTTAATTTTCTCTTTGATTTCTTTCTTTTTTCTTTTCTTAATGTTATATTAGTTTATAATAGTTTTTAATCTTTTTTTAAAAAAAAATAATAAGAACTTTCAGACTTGCAAGATTTACATCAGCCTTCCCAGGTAGATCAGACAGAAAACACAACCAGATGAGATAATCCTATTTTATTGTAAGGCTACATTAACAGAATCTTGCAAGTCCGAAAATACAAGACTCCTGCTGTCTTTTTTTATAGGCTGATAAGTTAGGAAGGATCTCATCTGAGTATCTTTCTCTGCTTCTAAAGCAGCTGTGGGCTCACCCTCCCATTTTGTCTGATCATTCCCTAGGCAGCATCTCTCCCCCTGTCCCAGTAATTCAAACATGCCATTACAGCTTCATATTTAAATTGTGCAATGCATAACTATCCCACATTTGCAAAGATAGTTATACAAAGTTGAGTTCAGTTGCCTGAGTTTTAGATTTGTTAAGCAGCTTTTTGTAATCTTTGCAGTCAGATTCCTACTGGGGTTGATACTTTAAGACTTTTTTTTTTCTTCACAGAATTTATAGAGTGTTTGGCTGGATTATTTTATATATATATTTGAGATTTAATCAGTTTTAAATCTGTTTCTATTGTGCCAGTTCCCGGTCTTTAGCAACTTAATCTGATTTGTCTGTAATATTTGAATATACAAAGAAGAACATTCAAACTCCACATCTCACACATCAAGGACAAAACAATAATCAAAGCTTAGTGATATACATAAACCATAGGTACTCTGGAATATTTTGGTCTTTCAATTTTTTTACTTACATCCGTATCATTGGGCTGCAAGAGAGTAAACATAAAACAGAAAGAAGAGAAAAAAATGACTATTAGTGACTCCTTACTTATCCACTGTTGAGTACCACAGAGCCAGAAGGCGGCATCCTATGCAACTTTTTGTGGATTCTGAGAATAGAAATATGAGCAAAAGTTGAAATTTGCTTTCATTTTCTCTTAAAATATACCATTTCCCAGGGTGTCAGTATCTGGTTCCAAAATCGCAGTTGTCCCATTCTCTGTCTTAGGAATGGCTTTCTAAATTGTACATTTTTAATGCGAGAAAATCCCTATTAAATGAATATGGATTATCATATTAATTAATAATGGATTAAATTAATCCATTAATTAATTTGGTTTTAATTACATTCAAATGAAATCAAATCAGATAGTAAGAGAGAGAGAGAGAGAGAGATTTGCTCTGGGCTGACACATCCTTTGGAGTCATCTGCAACAATGCATTAAAAAAAAGAGGGCAGATCTTCAATCATACTACCATCTTGCCTTTTTTAGCCTTTTCCCACAGATGCTGTTGATTGTGGTTATCAAAAGAACAGTGAAATCAGTTCATCCTTCCAATAATGAAAATCTCTGCCATCAAAGGTAAACAAGATGATTGATGATAAATGTTACAGGATTCTCTCTCCATAGGTTATGATGTTAACATCTTGCTTAACATGCACATCTTAGAATCCTTGCTTTCTGATTCCACACAGTCAAATGCCTTTTTGGCTTATGTGAAGATAGCAATAGCAATAACATTTAGACATATATATCACCCCATAGAACTTTGCAACACTCTCTGGATGATTTACAATATAGATGATTATTTGCATATGGCCGCCGACAATTTGGGTCATCATTTTACCGATCTCAGAAGGAGGGAAGGCTGAGTCAATCTTGAGCCCTGGCAGCATCAAACTCCAGTCTGTGGGCAGAGTTTGCCTGCAATACTGCAATCTCATCACTGTGCCACCAGGGCTCACGATGAATGGCTTCAGTGCTTTTATGCAAACACAGTTAAGACATTGCTAAAAGCGGTAAGTAAATTGGTTATCTGAGGAATTGTTTTTCTCCCATAGTTGTACGCACCCTGTAAGATCCACCAGAGTTCGCATGCTCTGGGTCCCATCCTTGAAATACCATTATTGATGGGTCTCCAGAGAGTATGCCTTCCTTGTTGTGACACCTACCTTTAGAATGGTATATCCCCCACCCCCAGAGCTTTGCCTTGCCCTGATCTGACTATCCTTTAGAGCAGGGGTCTCCCACCTTGATAACTTTAAATCTGGTGGACTTCAACTCCCAGAATTCCCCAGCCAGCAAAGCAAAGCTGGCTGGCTGGGGAATTGGGGGAGTTGAAGTCCGCCAGGCTTCAAGTTGCCAAGGTGGGAGACCCCTGCTTTAGGGAACCTTTTTCTCAGGTCTTGGAATTAGTATTTCAATTTCTGCAGTTGCCTTGCACGATCAGACCTGGTTCTTTCTTTTGTGTGTAGATCTGATTAGTTTTATCAGCAATATTAGCAATCCTATTAGGATTTTTTAATTAATTGTTTTTATTGTAAGCTACCTAGAGTAAGCAAGCCCCCACATTGTGTGGTACTATACCTTTGATAGATAAATTAATAATTAAATCATCACTGAATGCACAGAGCACCAAATTCTCACAAAGGAGTTATTTGCATCAATTTGTAAAGCAAGGAAGAATGACAATCCTAATTAAGAAAGATGTGCAAGGGGCACATACAACATTCTGGATGAAATCAAAGTGGCTTTTGGATAACTGAACCGGTAGATATGATTCCCAATTTCAGTGTTTCAGCTGCAGTGGATTTAATGCCAAGCTGGGCTTTGGTTTGTTAATGTTCTCAGAACAGATTGGCAGCAGATGCAGCATTAAAGTTGTCAAGGGATTACCAAAATGTGCAATTTAAAAACTAATCTCTTGCTCAAATCTGTTTAATACAGATTTCCCAAGGACTCATGTGCAAATTTGGTATGGGAAATGCCACTTGGCCCAGCCAATAGGGTTCATTTATCTAGAAATGGGGAAATGATTCTTTATTTTACCTTTTATCTCGACCAAAACATTGTTATGCTTACCTGCTGTGTAGCCTCCCATAATTTCTGCTGGAGCCATTCCAATTTAAGTTGCACCCCCACCGCTATGGGGAAAACAGAACAACAAAAAAGAAAAAGGAGGGAAGGATTAGGGGGGATAAAAGCCAAGATGTATTATAGGAGCGAAACTGACATTTTCCTCAGAGATCCTGGAGGAAGTCACACCTCTTATAAGTGTAAGTAACAGGTAAATGTTGAATCAGATCAGAAAGTGAGAGTCAGGGGTTTAACAGGGGAATGGAACCGGATCTATCAGCTGCTGTACTGAAATTCTGACACCTAACTCCCACTAAACACAATCAAGATAAAACAGCCTGCCAAAATACCTTCCCCCTTTAATTGATGTATAGATGATTATATAAGCCATCTCTTGCAGTTACAATTCATTAAAGGGACACGGTCAGCATCTTACCCTAAAGATGGAAGATGGCTGTTAACTAAGCTTAAAATTGTACATTTTTTTTTGTCCCACTGTTTCATTAAATCTGCAAGATTCTTTTTTTAATTAACTAATTAACTGGTCGATTTAGTTGATCGATTCAGTCATACTCTTGTTTTTGGGTAATAAACTATTACTTACAGTATATACAGCATATTCTACCATAGCTGTTAAAAATCTCTAGAATGGCTTTTATTCCATCAATAAAGATAGGTAGTCTGTCTTTGCCTTGGGTTCAGTGGTGGGTTGCCCCCAGTTCAGGCCTGTTGTATAGAACCAGTAATAAAACTAGAGGGAGGCTCCGCCCACCGACCCTGACATCATCAGAACGCTTCTGTGCATGAGTGAAGCGAGCTCGCGCATGCAGCTCCATTGCAAACCGGTAGTAAAGGTAAGTAGAACCCACCCCTGTTTGGGTTGCATGATAAAGCATGACTGGGGTGAAAAATAATTGCATGATTGAAGCCCCACCCATTTGTATGACATTGTGCATAACACATGGATGGGTTCTGGCTGCATGGTTAGCCTGGACTTATTTTGGATGGGCAGCAAAACATCTCAAGCCAACAAGAAAATGAGTTCAGTTGCCATGGCTCAACTTAGAGACAATTCTACCCGAGAATCTTTATTGACTAAAAGGAATGAAGTTAAGCAGTAATTTTGGCAATCATTGGCAGGAAGGGACACAATTTAAGGGGAGGGAAAGTCAAGCATTTCTGTCAGCAGGACAAATGGAATTGCCTTATTACATACTTGCTGCCAGGTTGAGCTTAGGTTTTAAGGGAAGACTTTTACAATTCATTCATTTTAAAAGCATGCTATTCTCAAAGTGACCGTGAAGGCCCTGGACTGGCTTTGTTGCATCAATTTACGTAGATTAGTATACACATATTGTTATGCCTTCATGTTTGTAATGCTTTCCAGAGGAGGGATTAATGTGAAATGTCTTAAATAAATAAATGCTTGAAATGTCTTAAATAAATACAATGAAATCTCCATGTTTTTCATTCTTTGCATTCTATAAAAGGCATAAGTAAATCCAGCTAAGAAGGGCATTAGAAAGTTACCATGATGTTCTGGAAACCAGAAAGTTGCTGTGATGTCATCATACAAGTCCCATCCTTGTGATGTCACATGTACAAATACCTGAAAAGGTTGCATTATACCACGCGTTTTGTCACTTGCCTATCCCAAAGATACCTACCGTCAGAACAGTTATTGCAAAAATTAAGATTGCGATGTAGTTAAAGTTATCTCTATGAAGAAATAAAATGGGAAGATACAGGGGAAGGAAAGACAGAGGGATATGAGAACCTATTATAGAGCTAATTTGGGGCCTGCCATATTCTCACATTACAGTTCTTACTCGGATATCCACATTTGCCATTGTTGGATTAAAAACCTTGTGAGCATGCATCTTTGGGATGAGGATAGACTTGTGTAACCCATCCTTCTGTTCAAACTGCATTTCTGCATCACTGAAAGAAACAGATTGTCAGTGATAACTATGCACTTGGGTCCTAAAAGCTATTTAAACAGCTTTTAAGTAATAAAAAAAGAGTAACATGGTTTGAAAATTTATACTGCATGCTCACACTCATGCAGCCATGCACACATGTGAGCACAATTGCTTTAAAGAGTTCTGCACAAATGTGGCATTTGTGCCCAATGCACTCTGAAGCATTTTTTTTGAAGTAATGCCTAGTAATGAACAGTGCACTTAAGTCAAAGGATTTTTTAAAAGATCCATTGGTTTACTTACAAGGCAAATGAAGACTGTGAATTTAATCAGTATTTTGTTTTGCATATTTATTTGCTACCTAGTTCCCCCTTAAAAATAGGGCTGGATAAAAACTGAATGATATGAAATAAATAAAAGACTTCTTGCAGCATATAGTTTCTAGTGGTTAAGGCACCAAGCTGTAAACTGGGAGATTGTGAGTTCTAATCCGGCCTTAGGCATGAGAGCGTGTTGGGGTGACTTTGGGCCAGTCTCTGTCAGCTCACTCACTTTGCAGGGTTGTTATGGGGAAAAAAGGAGGAGGAAGGGGTATTAGGTGTGCTTACCGCCTTGAGTTATTTATATAAAAAGGGTAGGATGTAAATAAATAAATAAATAATTTTTTTCCATTATAAACCTTGATGGGCCCAGGGATTTATTGACTGTTCAATTTATATTCCCCCTTTTTGTTTTTTTAGTTTACATGCACAGCTCTAAATTCTCCCATTAATCCTGTGAAGTAGGCTTGCCTGGCTCAGACCTGCCCAACACCCCTTTATAAAAAGATATTCCCAAATTGCAGCGATAACTTTGTTCTCTTTGATGGTGTTCATAATAAGTTACCTGCCCATCATTTCCTTCCCCACGTATTTCCTTTGAATATTTAAGGCCCACTTTTTAGGCCAACGGAGGCAGTTTAGGGCCATAAAGAATCTTAAGACAATGCAAGTTGACAAACAGCAGCAAAGTAATAGAACAGAGAGAATGAGAGAAGGTTGTCAAAAATAATATTTGCAGGATTTAGCTTTTGGAAATAGTCATGGAGGATCCAGAGAGAAAGAAGGGAGATTTATTTAAAATACAAAATCTGAAGGGAAAAAAAAAGAGTCTCCACCATATAGAAATCTAGAGATAACAGAATAAAAGAGTTGGAAGGGATCTTGGAGGTCTTCTAGTCCAACCCCCTGCTTAAGCAGGAAACCCTATACCATTTCAGACAAATGGTTGTCCAACCTCTTCTTAAAAACTTCTAGTTGGAGCACCCACAGCTTCTGGAGGCAAGTTGTCCCAATTGTTCTAACTGCTGGAAATTAAGATGGCAGAATAACTGCAAAGGAGTCTGATTAAGCCATTCACATTTTCTATCATATACAGTATCAGCTCTCCACTATCATGTTGTTGTTGTTTTAAACTGAGTCCATTTAGGGTAACACCTAAAAGGAGGAATGAAATTTAGCCTAAAGCTCACCACTGGAGGTTATATTAAAGAACCCATAAATGCATCACCAAGCATAAATGCTCATTGCTTTCATTCAGGAGTCGCCCTGCTGAATTTACACCCAAAATATAACCCTCTTCCACACAACCTTCGCTTGCTCTTCTCCCTTCCCACAGGAGATCCGGCCTCTCTAGCCTGGCCCTGGAGCGGAGGCCTTGAATGACTCTTAAGCTGCATCCCTGCGACCCCAAACTGGCTGGCAAACAGGGTCGCGCCTCTCACTTTTTCCCAGGGGTGATGTTGATGTTGGTTGGCTGGTTGTTCACTGTGCAGATGTCAAAGGCTTTCTCTTCATTTCCTCTCCAGATCCTCCCGGCTTTTTTTATTTTTATTTTTTCCCAAGTCAAGCAGGAAAAAAGAGCAAAGCAGGAAAAAAGAGCTCTTGGTTCTCCGGGTGGATCTGCTGTCAGCAGAGGCTGAGCACCCAAAGGTTGCCCTGCTCTGAATGGCAGGGGTGGCAGGGAGGAAGGAAGGAAGAAGGAAGGAGAGAGGTTAAGAAGAACGGAGGGAGGGAGGTTAGGAAAGAAGGAGGGAGGGAAGGAGGAGGGAAGGAAGGAAGGAAGGAAAGAAAGGGAGGGAGGGAGATTAGGAAGGAAGGAGGGAGGGAGGAAGAAGAGAGAGGTTAGGAGGGAGGGAGGTTATGAAGGAGAGAGGGAGGTAAGAAGGAGGGAGGGAGGAAGGTTAGGAAAGAAGGAGGGAGGAAGGAAGGAAAGAAGGAGGGAGGAAGGAAGGAAAGAAGGAGGGAGAGAGGTTAGTAAGGAGAGGGGAGGGAGGAAGGAAAGAAAGAAAAAGATAGGTAGGTTAGGAAGGAAGGAAGGAGGGAAGGAGGAAGGAAAGAAGGAAGAAGGAAGGAAGGAAGGAAGGAAGGAAGGAAGGAAGGAAGGAAGGAAGGAAAGAAAGGAATTCCAGCCACACAAGAGCACCTGCTAAAGGGGCGGGAAAGGCAAGGACGGGGCCCATTCGGAGTCCTGGACTTTGAGAATGGGGGGGGAGGGAGGGAGGGAGGGAGGGAGGGAAAGTGGAGGCTGCCCGCACCTCTGAGTCAGTCCCTTCGCGCTGGGAGCGTGTGTGTGTGTGCGCGTGTGTGTGTGTGTGTGTTTGTGCGCGCGCGCGCGCGTGTGTGCTGCGTGTGCATTGCTGTCATCACAGATGTACCCCCCAGCTGTCACTCCACCCGCTCGGTCTCTCCTTGCCTCCCCTCCCCTCCCTCCCTCCTCCTCCCCACTTGGCGCTTTGGCGGTCGTTGCGAGGACCGCGCGCCGTCCCCAGCCTTTCCCGCGCGGGCTCCCCGGCCGCCCTTCCGCCGCCACGCGGGGCTAAAGGGGCTGATGCCGAGCGGTGCCCTGCCAGCCTCGCGCTCCCTGGCCCTGGAAGCTCGGGCTAGCCAGGCAGGGGGGCTCTGGGCGACCCCGAGGAGCGCCCGTCCCAGGCCGAGGAGACCGGTAAGTGGCGGTGCTCGGCTCGGGGTGGTCCCGGGCTTTCCCCGGGGGCTGCCCTCCCTCCGCTGGGCGTCCAGTGGGGAGCGTTGCTCCGTCAGGAACCGGAGAGAGAGAGAAAGAGAGTGTGTATGGGGGGAGGGCTCCCCGCTTGGTGGCGAGTGACCGACGAAGGGCCACTTTCGCGCGGGCATTTTGGGGTCGAGCCAAGTCCGAGGAAGCGGACGGAGGACGCGGTACCTGCCAGCCCTGGATAAGCCGGCGCTGCTGCCCCCCTTGTTTCTGCAGTCCCGGGCTCTCGCTCTGATTCTGGCAGGCATCCTCCCTGCCATCCCTTCCTTCCTTCCTTCCTTCCTTCCTTCCTTCCTTCCTTCCTTCCTTCCTTCCTTCCTTCCTTCCTTCCCTGCGCGTCTCTTTCTCAAGAGCGCCTCGGTGCCCAACAAGAGCCGTTTCGCCTGCCAGACATGGAGGCTGCGAAGAGAGAGAGGGAGAGAGAGGAGGAAGCAGCAGGCTGGCTGGGGACCATTTGGTAGCTGAGGAGCGACAGAGAGAGAGAGAGAGAAAGAAAGAGAGAGAGAGAGAGAGAAGAGAGAGAGAGAAGAGAGAGGAGGAAGCAGCAGGCTGGCTGGGGATCATTTGGTAGCTGAGGAGCGACACAGAGAGAAAGAGAGAGAGAGAGAGAGAGAGAAGAGAGAGAGAGAGGAGAGGGAGAGAGAGGAGGAAGCAGCAGGCTGGCTGGGGACCATTTGGTAGCTGAGGAGCGATAGAGAGAGAGAGAGAGAGAGAGAGATTAAAAAGAAGGGATACTTGAGCGAGAGGACAATGATGACAATGATGAAGATGGGATGATGAAGACTGGTGGGGGAGAGGGGGGAGGGGGGAGAGAAGGAGCCTGTTTGTTGTCCGTTGAAACTTTTGATCCCAGAAAAGAGGTTTTTCTTTTCTTTTTTTTTAATAGGAGAAGGTGCTTTTCTCGCCCATCTACTCCCCCCCCCCCCGGTTTCTTTTCCGCTATTGCATGGCCAGAGCCCTGGGATGCTGTGCCACAAAAGGAGCCCAAATAGTTGTCTAAATGCATGTTTGTGTATGTGTGTGTGTGTGTGGGGGGTTTCAGTGCGCGTGCACGCACACGCGCGCGCACACACAAACAACTCGTGCCTGCTACCCAGAGGCTAGCCCTTGAGATCAGCCAGCCTTTGTGAAGGAGACATCTGGTGAAGAAAGCAGGAAGAGAAAAGGGCACAGGTTGTCCTTTCTAATTTTGGTTACTTAGGAATGATTTGCCCAGAAGGTGACAAAAGGGGAGAAGTTTAAAGGACTCCACACTTTTTACAGATTTGTATTGTATCTGCTTGCTTTATGTGTAGTTCAGGGTGCCTTTCTGCCTGTTAAAACACAGCGCCAGCAGCACCAAGCACGCACTTTCCCAACAAGAACCAGGCACACAACGTTGATTTGCTTGGCTGCTTTTCTTCAGCATGATAAAATTTTAAATAAAACCAACCAAAAGTTACAATTGATCCAATACTCGGCTAAGCGCCTCCCTCCTCCTTGAGGATTTGAAAATGTTGGTTTGATAGTGCAGTTGAGCTCATGATAGGGTCATTTGGGCCAAGACTGGTGATGCAGGTCTTAGTTATGGCATGCTGCTCCTTTTAAGGCAAGGGGCCAGATCCGGGGCCATGGGGTGCTTAGATCTGGCCCACCGGGCTGTCCTGGAAACAGCAAAGGACTCTCCAGACCTCCATTTTTTGCCGGCAGAGGGTTGCAGGAGGCCGTCGCAGCCGAAAACTAAGCTTGGGAGCCCGTTTTTGCTGGCAGAGCACTTGGGCCACCACAGGCGGCCCCAACACAAGTGACATCGAGCTGGTCATGCCCACCGTGGCCATGCCCACCACGGCCCCCTGAGGTCAAACACAACCCTGATGTGGCCCTCAACGAAATCGAGTTTGACACCCCTGTTTTAAGGCATTTCTTCCATGGCCCAACTAAGGTGCTGTCGACCAATCCTTGAGCGGGATGAAAAATGTTTACCAGCAATACAGTTGCTATCCCCATTGGGAATTCCTCTCCTTCACAGGCTTGATGCTGGCGAATAGCGCTCTCTTCATGTACTGTTTTCTGGGTATGTTAAAGGAAAGATTTGAGAGATTCATTCAGCTTGGCATCCCTCGCCTCTTCTGCAAGATCCCCAGCTAAGTCTTTTCAAGTTAGGATGGGGATGGAGGTAAGATGAATTTCAACAAATGGCTAAACGAGGTAATTTAGCCATATGTCAAAATTTGCTCAAGAATTCCAGAAAAAAACCCCCTAAAACTCAAGTTCAAAGGGAGTGTGAATCACAGCTGATGGGCACAGAGAGGGTTGCCCTGTGAAACAGCAGAGAGAGAGAGAGAGAACTGGTTCCCTTTCCCCAATTTTATCAAGCAAATCCCTGCGATCACAGCTGATCAGATCCAGGCAACCTCATTAGGATGTGGCAGAATTAAGAGTAGCCAGGGATGTTCATGCCATTGTTGGCATGCGGGGAAAGACTGTACCTAAGAGTATTGCTTGTAAGTGCACCAAATTATTATTTTTGATTCTTTGCTCTAAAGATGCTATTCATTCATCATTTTCTGCCTCTACTGGGTAATAGCTTAAGCACTATGCAGTATCCAAGTAATATGGTAAGAGGTATCTGGAAGTCAAGTTTGAACTTGGAATGGTGTGTGATGACAAAGCGAGATGAAAACATATGGTTTATTCTGACAGTATTGGAAGAACAGAAGAAATAAGTTATTTCTGTTGAATGCGGTTATTTTGCCCAGGCTTTTTAAGAATGTGAATTTTCTATTGACTACAAAATCTCTACTTCAGGCACTGACTATAGTTGGGTTTATATATCATCATTAATTATGTTGACCGTAAATTCAGTGGCATAGACGTAAAACTTTATGGTTTTGCTATTGACGTCCTGTCCATCAATAAAAGAACAGACCCATTAAACAGGAATGGCCAAGCAGGAACATTGGCAAAGTATCCAGTCCTATGGATTCTCAAACTGTAAAGCCTAGACAGAACTGATAGTTTTTTTCCAAACCTGCGGACTGGAGGAAAGGAAGTATATTTTGGCAAGCAGCATGGCAACATTTGACAATGCTCTCAATTTTCCTGACGTCTCTGAAGTTTCTGTTAGGTTTTGCCGGGGAGAACCAAGGGAAACTTTGAGAGCACAGAATATTCCTCTGTGAAATCTGATATGTCCCTTAAATCTTTCCTCTGGTTTATGGGATGCTGAGCAATTTATACTATAGAAGTAATCAAGTGCAACAAATTCATGAAGTTAATTGAGGCAGAAACAGAAATAAAAGGAAAGGCCTTTTTAGAGTTCAATATGAATTCAGTTCTGTTTAAGGAGAAGAGTGAGTCCATTTTGGGGATCATTAGCCAACAAATATATGGGACGTGGTGGCTCAGTGGCTAAGATGCTGAGTTTGTCGACTGAAAGGTCAGCAGTTCAGCAGTTCAAAACCTAGTGCTGTGTAACGGGGTGACCTCCCATTACTTGTCCCAGCTTCTGCCAACCTAGCAGTTTGAAAGCAGGTAAAAAAAAGCAAGTAGAAAAATAGGGACCACCTTTGGTGGGAAGGTAACAGTGTTCCGTGCGCCTTTGGCGTTGAGTCATGCCGGCCACATGACCACGGAGACATCTTCGGACAGCACTGGCAGTTCGGCTTTGAAACGGAGACCCCCTAGGGGACCCCCCTAGAGTCAGGAACGACTAGCACATATGTGCGAGGGGAACCTTTACCTTTACCTTTAGCCAACAGATGTAGCTGTAGATTTAAAAAGGAAGGGGCTATGTAGAGCTGTTCACACATTCTGGCCAAAAGAAAGTCAAGAGATGCACTGCAACACAAGTCTCTATGGGAATTACTTTAGGATTAGTCTAAAAGCTTGAGAAGTGGGGATTTTGGGAAGTGACCAAGGGGGATCTTATAATAAATTCTTTTCCACAATTCTATATACCTTTTTTTGAGGGGAGGGGTATTCTAATTATAACTGAGATGTGCAGAATCATACGTCTTCTTGTATTTCTGCTTCTACAGATATTCATATTAAAATATTCTGTAATTGGAAATAAATACCTTTTATTTGTACCTATGTTTGAGAAACTGTTCCTGCATGACATCATTAAACTGTGGGAGTACTTATTTCTTTCTCTAAAAGAGTGAATAACAGCTCCCACAATATCCTAACAGTTTGTGCAAATTCACTTTTTTTCCCCTCAAAGTAAAAGTTAACATTTGTTTCTTCAGAAGATGTGTGCTGTCTTCTAAAGAAAGCTTCCCCTTTATTTTCTATAATGTGGGATTGGACTATTATGTAACTGGCCCAAATATCATCTAAAAAAAAAAGATCTTACGCCTTTGTGACTACAAGGCATCAACATTTTCTGTTGTTTTAAGCCTGCATAAACAGTAGTTTATGCATATCAGCAGCTTTTTTGTGACGGCACTTGGTAATACATTTTGCAGAATTAAATGTCATGTGCTTCATTTTGGAGAATGACATTGGTCGAGTATGAAACGGCAAATGTTCTGATGCTGCAAAAAAGGTAGCGTGGTGTATAATCTCATAAAACAAATTTGAATAAATATGAGCATTCATAATGCCATTCATGTAAGCATGGTTTTTAAGTGGATTTTTCATAAACAGCTTTCAGAATTACTTCTGGGAAATCCATCCCATTGATGCAAGAGGTTTCTACAGTTACTGCTTGAGTTCTGAGTTCAAAAGTGATAGAAGTAGAACATTTGAACCCGGGGTGAAATTTACCTACCTACGCTACCAGTTTGCAAATGTGAGAGCGCCTCCTCCACGCATGCACATGCGCAGAGGCTCAAAGACGGGATGTGATGACGTCTGGGCGGATGGGCAGAGCCTCCCGCCGCCGGCGCTATTGGTTCGCCTGAGCCGGAGAGAACCGGTGGAATTTCACCACTGATTTGAACTAAATTGGGGTAGGGAAGAAGTTGAATTTCAGAGGCAAATGTAGCTTTCTATGATTGCTCCTAAGTCAAGAGTGGGGACTGGGACACTATCAGTCTCTGATTCACATTTCTTTGCTGTGATTATTTCATGGCCATATATAAGCATTTCGAAACTATACTTTCTTCTCCACCAAGGTGGAGGTCTATGGCAATTCACCATGGCCAACTCACCACGGCCAACTCTCATGGTCAACTCTCCATGGCCAACTCTCCATGGCCAACTTTCCATGGCCAACTCTCATGGTCATCAACTTTCCATGGCCAACTCGTTGCAGGACAATTCAATGCGAGTCAAAAGTTACACTAATATCAAAGAAATGGTGGAATACGTAGAATCATTAAAGAAAGGATGGAAAAGGAGGGACAGAATGAAATGTGAGTGGCAAAAATGAAAATGATTTTTTATTTATTCTAAATAATGAAATAGTATTGTTAAATTGTCCCATGGCAATTTGGCCATGGTGAGTTGGCCGGAGCAAGTTGGCTGTGGTAAATTGTCCTATTCCCACAGATAAGCTACTTATTATTGTTAGTTTCATGAATGCTATTCTATCTTGGCATCTACAGTATATGTCCTGTTTTCTAGTACAGTGAGAATTCTCTGCATACCACATTATACACTCAAGAAATGATATTATTAGCAGTTTCTTTCATTACTGATTCTGGCTATAGAGGGTTTTCCAACCCTAGCATTGCTCATCCCCCTGTATGATGATTTAATAAGAACAGATAGGTGTTGTCATGGAAATCTGCTGATTTGCCTCTAGCATAGTGGCATAGTGCCAAAAATCGCAATAGGACATTTTAAACAACAAATGTGCCACAGGGTTAAGGTGTGTCAAGTTGGCTGCATTCAGAAAATAAAAGTGTGTGGGGGAAATTAAGCCTAAAAGCATTATAAGAGTTCCTTCCTTTTATCCACATTACTCTTTTTTCCAGTTCATCCCTTTCTTTCATTCTTGCCCACATGGGATATTTTTCACAAATCACACCCTAGCAGGGCAAGACTAGTGGGTATTGGAATATGATCTATTTCATGATCTGGAGAACCTGCTCTGCTACCTGAACTATAGCCATATATGACTGCTGCCATATAAAGGTAAAGGTAAAAGTTCCCCTCACATATATGTCCTAGTCGTTCCCGACTCTAGGGGGCAGTGCTCATCTCCGTTTCAAAGCCGAAGAGCCAGCGCTGTCCGAAGACGTCTCTGTGGTCATGTGGCCAGCATGATTCAACGCCAAAAGCGCACGGAACGCTGTTACCTTCCCACCAAACGTGATCCCTATTTTTCTACTTGCATTTTTTACGTGCTTTTGAACTGCTAGGTTGGCAGAAGCTGGGACAAGTAACGGGAGCTCACCCTGTTACACGGCACTAAGGATTTGAACCGCTGAACTGCTGACCTTTCGATTGACAAGCTCAGCATCTTAGCCACTGAGCCACAATATACATACTCTTATAGTATTAATCATAATCCCTAAATAAGAGAGCATACTCTGCATTTTGGGCATCGATCTTGCATTGGAGACACAGAACTCTGGTACCATAGCTTCACAATCCAGGCCATACCATTATAATCTGCACAGTTTAGGGTTGGAGCCTAATTAAACATCAGATGATGGCAACGTACGTGTAGCTCAGCCCTTAATTCATGCAATATTTCAGCGCTTCTTTATTCGGTACTCCATTTTGAGTAGAAGGAACAACCAAGGAAAGTCTTTAAAAGCATAGGATAATCTCTCAGCCAGGACTGATAGTACAATTAGGCAGGGTTGAGGCTACTGCCTCGCACAGCAGATAATGAGTGCTATGAAATGCTTAGGCTCATAAAACCGTGGAGTTGGAAGGAACCATAATAATTTTCTAATCTACCTTCTATAATGTGGAGGAAAACCATCCGTGAGAGGCAGATATATAGCTTCTTAAAATCCAGGATCTGTTGAGTAGGAGTGTATCCATGCCACAGCAAGCAAGGTACACATACTGTTTTATCTCTGGAGATAGAGAACCAACCATTCCATAGGTGGCCTCTGTCACTGTTGAGAGAGCTTATTGTCAGAAAGTTGTTTTTTCCCCCCCATTGAAATGAAATCCAAGTAGCTGCACTTAAATTCCTTATTGCTGGTTTTTGTAGCGACAATAAATAGTTCATGACAGTGGTGAAATCCAAA
Organism: Pantherophis guttatus; assembly: GCF_059756535.1. NCBI lineage: Eukaryota > Metazoa > Chordata > Lepidosauria > Squamata > Colubridae > Pantherophis > Pantherophis guttatus. Next base: position 16,466,449 of record NC_142069.1, on the reverse strand, counting down.
TTTTCTTACTACCGGTTCTGTGGGTGTGGCTTGGTGGGCGTGGTGTGGTTTGATGGCCCTGGCTTGGTGGGAGTGACAGGGGAAGGATACTGCAAAATCCCCATTCCCTCCCCACTCCTGGGGGAAGGATATTGCAAAATCTCCATTCCCACCCCACTCTGGGGCTAGCCAGAGGTGGTATTTGCCAGTTCTCTGAACTACTCAAAATTTCCGCTACTGGTTCTCCGAACTGCTCAAAATTTTCACTACCGGTTCTCCAGAACCTGTCAGAACCTGCTGGATTTCACCCCTGGTTCATGACCATTTTCCCTATGACATCCTTTCGCTGCCTGAACCATGTTACCTCTCAGATATTTTCCCCCCAGATTGAACATCCCCAGTTTCTTCAGCTTGTCTTCACAGGGCATGTCTGAAGTCACCTTCCTCTGAACCTGCCCTAATCTATCAATAGCTTTCTGGAAATGTGGTGCCCAGAATACAGGAGTAAAATCCAGCAGGTTCTGACAGGTTCTGGAGAACCGGTAGCGGAAATTTTGAGCAGTTCGAAGAACCAGTAACAGAAAGTTTGAATAGTTCGGAGAACCGGCAAATACCACCTCTGGCTGGCCCCAGAGTGGGGTGGGAATGGAAATTTTGCAATATCCTTTCCCCAGGAGTGGGGAGGGAATGGGGATTTTGCAGTATCCTTCCCCTGCCACGCCCACCAAGCCACGCCCATAGAACCGGTAGTAAAAATTTTTGGATTTCACCATTTCCAGAATAGCAATAGTATTTAGACATATATACTGTCCCATAGCACTTTCCAGCACACTCTGGGGGTTTTACATTATTTGCATATTGCCCCTAATAATCTGGGTCTTCATTTGGCCAATTTTGGAAGGATGGGTTAGCTGACTCATACATAGTTCTCATAGTTCTGCAAAGTAAATATAAATTTAAGCATCCCACCAATAATTTAAATATAAATTTAAATTTGCTTAGCAAATGAATAAGTAGTAAGTAGTGCAAAGTTAGAGACAATAAAGGGTTGATGAGTCTTTTTTTCTTTTTTAATTAGAAAAGAATGACAGTGATATATTTTCTCTGCCAGAGAAAGAGAGGAGGTATTTGTGAAGTTTCCTAACTCATGAATTAAAATAATTCTGGATTATCTGCTTTTTGAATAGGTATGTGTGGGGAGATGATGATCTTGGGTCCATCTGGTTAACAACAGCTAGCACAGATATTTCTATTTCCCTCCTTCCCTCTTCCCTCCCTCTACACCCAAACATATATATAAATCCACAGATGCACCCAAAATACTTAGCTTTGAATCTCGTGCATCTTGATCATTTTATTTTTCTAGCAACCTGCATCATTAGAACAAAAAATGTTCTCCCAAGTATTTGTAAGTGGAAATATATTAGTGTACTGTAAGAAACCTTGAGGGCTCTTAGCTGGTTTAATAAACCAAAAGCACAATTAGAATTTCCTTTATCCCTCCTATTTTCCTTCCCCTTTGTCTTATATAATGCTAAATGAACATTTCTTAACAGTGGCAGAATTGAGAATCAAGTCACTTTAGTGGGTATTTCACAAGGACCTCATCCTCAGAGTGATCAAACTGGGGGACAATGGTGTCCACGCATCACATTCCAGCAAATTCATGCGCAAAACTGGAGTTTGTGCAGTAGCACCCTCTCCCCACCTATCAATCTTTCTGTTATTTCTGCTGAGCTCAGAAACCCTCCGTGAGTGTGTGTGTGTGTGTGTGTGTGTGTGTGTGTGTGTGTGTGTCAGGGGATTAGCATTCTGAGCCACTGCTGATCATGAGATTAATCTTTGCAGAAAATTAAACTTCTGTCTGTGCAGAAGACCTTTTCCTCTGCAGCCGAGAGAGACAAAAAATTGGGATTTGGATTAGAATTGGCAAGGCGGGTGATAAATTGCCACCCACATGCAACAACTGTTCTTCTTGGGTGGCTTTGAAAAGTGTCTCTCCAACTTCACATGCAACCTTCTTCCTACTTCGGAGCTGTATCATTTCTTTTCTCCAATACGAGGATAGAGCACACTGAAGTGATTAAAGATTGAAAGCAAGCAGTCATTTGACAAACTCAGAAAATGCCTCTGTTCAACTGTACAGGATATAGATATGTAAACTGTGCAGTCCAGGAATTTCCCCGTGGGAATCTTTATAGATCTAGTCTCTAAAGCAGTGGATCTAGCTGGGGAATTCTGGGAGTTCAGAGGTGGGTTGCAGCAGGTTCTGACCAGTTCTGGAGAACCGGTAGCGGAAATTTTGAGTAGTTAGGAGAACCGGTAGTAAAAATTCTGACTGGCCCCGTCCCCATCTATTCTCTGCCTCCCAAGTCCCAGCTGATCGGGAGGAAATGGGGATTTTACAGAATCCTTCCCCTGCCACGCCCACCAAGCCACACCCACCAAGCCATGCCACGCCCCCAAGCCACACCCACAGAATCAGTAGTAAAAAGTTTTGAAACCACTGTGGGAGTTGAAGTCGACACACCTTCAAGTTGCCAAGATTGAAAAACACTGCTCTAGAGAATCAGATTCGGGACGCAGTGGCTCAGTGGCTAAGACGCTGACCATGTTGATTGAAAGGTTGGCAGTTAAGCAGTTCGAATCCCTAGTGCTGCGTAATGGGGTGAGCTCCCATTCCTTGTCCCAGCTTCTGCCAACCTAGCAGTTCGAAAGCACGTAAAAAATGCAAGTAGAAAAATAGGGACTACCTTTGATGAGAAGATAACAGCGTTCCGTGCGCCTTTGGCATTTAGTCATGCCGGCCACATGACCACGGCAACATCTTCAGACAGCGCTGGCTCTTCGGCTTTGAAACGGAGATGAACACCGCCCCCTAGAGTCGGGAACGACTAGCACATATGTGCGAGGGGAACCTTTACCTTTACCTTTACTAGAGAATCAGATAGCTCCAAGCCGATCTGTTGATCCAAAAACACTAAAGGGGTTCTTTTTGACCTACGGTTAAAATAAGCTATTTAGGATGACACAGCAAGAGCAGAAGCATGCACTGTTTTCCTTGCCTGCCTGTCTCTAAAATACCTAAGTATTCTTCTAGATTAGTCCAGCTGGTCCAATGTTCTGTACTCTTCCATAATAGTCCATTAGGACTATACAGGAAGCTCATAACAGGCAGGAAACAATAGTCATTTCCAGCAATCAGATCTTTGATAAAGTTTGATAAAAGAGCTCTGAAGTCTTTGTCTCTACATTTAATTACATGACTTTATGGGCCTCCAGATTATTACTCTCTCACATTTTCTAACTATTACTGTGTACTGGAGCTGAGTTAATACAGAGTACCACATCTGCTAATTAGTTAGTCTTGAACATTATCCCTTCCTTAAATCACTTTTTTTTTAAATTTTGAGGTTCTCAGCCTAGCAGAAGCCCTTTGAGAAAGATTTCTTAAAGGATGAGAGAGCAAAGAACAGCCTTTTCCCGAACGCCATCACTCTGCTAAACAAATAATTCCCTCAACACTGTCAAACTAGTTACTAAGGCTGCATTACTATTAATCTTCTCATCATTCCTATCACCCATCTCCTCCCACTTATGACTGTATGACTGTAACCTTGTTGCTGGTATCCTTGATTTATATTGACTGTTTCCCTATGACTATCATTAAATGTTGTACCTTATGATTCTTGATGAACATATCTTTTCTTTCATGTACTCCGAGAGCGTATGCACCAAGACAAATTCCTTGTGTGTCCAATCACACTTGGCCAATAAACCTATTCTATTCTATTCTATTCTATTCTATTCTATTCTATTCTATTCTATTCTATTCTATTCTATTCTATTCTATTCTATTCTATTCTATTCTATTCCATTCCATTCCATTCCATTCCATTCCATTCCATTCCATTCCAAAGAAAACATCAGTTGCCAGTTCCTGGTTTGGGGGGGGGGTAATTTGTTTTTAAGGGGTACAGCTTTTTAATGTAATTAAGTTTATTAATACCGTGTAGCACTTTGAATTTTTTTTTGTCAAAAAGAAGATGCAAATTTATTCTAATAACAAACCATTAATCAAGGTAATAACCACAGATTCACAGTTGCTTTGACAAGAGTGGGGCTGTGCAGGTATTACCTTTTCAAAACAAATGTAAGCAAATGGCTGTATTAAGCATTATTTATGGTTAATTTCTAAAAGGTGAAATGCAGGTAGAAAAGTCTCTGTGTTTGCCTAAGTCTCTGGCTTTGAATCACTTGCAGTATCACACCAATTAAATCTAAAGCACAGGATCCAAATATAAGTCAGCGATGGAATCACACTCTTCATAAGCTCAGAGACACTCTCCAATTGTGTGTTCCAGGACTGAAATAGATCCTGGAATTTTGCTCAGGCTGAAACTATGGCAGCAAGCACTGATGTAATCTTCCAAAATCTATAGAGGTGTCTGGGATAGTGAAGATTATCATCTCTAATTACATGCCTGAGAGCAATGCTTTACAAGCTAATAACAATTTTCATGCTTCACATGAGCATATCGCCTGTTAAGTGAAAGATAGGAAGGATCAGAAACTTTCTAACTTCAAGCATTCCCTTGGGGCGGGGGTCTCTGCTGACATTACAATTCATAAAAGATTTTGCATCTCCATTAGTATGCAAAAAATACCTGAGTCTGTTTTATGTTTTAAAGCTTGAGAGCATTATAAGGGACTTTTCATCCATGTTCCTTATTTCTGGGAGAATACTGTAGTGGGATTTCCATATTTTCTGGCTTCAAATGTTATGACAATAAAGAAAAGCTGAGTGATCTCAGTTATTTCTACTCAAAGAGAGATGCTTGAAAAAGCCATTCTTGTTAAAAATTTGCAGTGGGTTCAAGTTTAAAGCTATCAATATCCCATGGCTCTGTCCAGTCCCTGGCAACACCAAGACCCCACTTCCATCCCCTCCCTCCCCTAGAATGCTGCTAGTGGCCACTGCCTCTTGGATTCCCTTTGTAGCCCATTTTCTGTCTAAGGATATAGTGGCATCAGAAGAGATGGTAGCTAAATGGTTGCTTTACTCCAATTAGCTGTTTAACATATTATGGCTTGTCTGGCACCCAGGGCCATCATCTGCCTTACTTGCACTATCAACTATATTACACAACCAAATGAGAGCACAGGAAGCACAGGAACAATCACATACAGTAACAAGAAGCCCAAAGAATAATGGCAGATAGAGGCAGTGGTGATACATCTGGGCAGTGTTGCCTGCAGGATATATCAGAATTTTCAAGATGCTGGATATGGTAGTGACCCAAACTCATCTCTGTTTCTACATGCATCAAGATTGCACCCCTGTGCAACAGGGTGGGGCATGTATTGTGACACTAGCTACCATCTTGCAGATTTTGACCCCTACTTGTAGATGCCCCTGCATCTGGGTAGGACCTGAGACCTGGTAGCCCTGCCAGGATACGATGTACAGTTTCTGGAAGATTCCCTAAGTCTACTTCCAGGCCTGCCTTTATTGTTTTCATTCATAATATTTAGGTCACATAGTGCAGGGGTCCCCAACCCCTGGTCTGTGGACTGGCACCAGACCAGAAACCAGGCTGTGCAAACAAGCGAAGCCCCATCCGCGGGATGCAGACAGCACATGAAACCACACCCCCTCCAATCGCGGAAAAACCTCTCTCCACGGAACCAATCCCTGGTGGGGGCCATTGATATAATGCAATGTACAGCAAGTATTCAGGATGCTCCAAACATCTTACAGTATTGCAGTAATTCTTACAATCGCCAGTAAAATAAATCCTCACATTATTAATAGGAAAATGGGTGAATTTGCACATCATGCTATAATACTTCAACTCAGATTTCTTGACTTAGCTAAACCATGTATAGCTGGGTTCACATATAATGCTTAGATTAATTTAGAAACCACAATGGCTGGCTTCCCCCAATATGGTAAACCACATTATGGGCCATTGCAATTTATAAACCCTATTGTTATTAGTCTGACTAAAAGAGATTATATATATATATACACAGGGGTGGGTTCTACTTTTCTTTACTACCGGTTTGCAATGGGATTGGCGTGCACTTCGCTTGCGTGCAGGCCTTGCTTCTGCGCATACACAGAAGCTTCTGCACATGCGCAGATCACCAATAATGACATCTGGGGCAGTGGGTGGAGTCTCCCGCCGGTTTTACTACCGGTTCTTGCGAACCGGTCCGAACCGGGGGCAACCCACCACTGTATATATATCTGAAAAAGTTTCCATGTTTTTATCAAAACTCGGTTTCACATAAGTCACTGTCATCTGAAAGAAATTCTAGTATTGAGAGATTTATTTTGTCCTGGATAATAAGGCTTTGCAAACTTGGAAAGTAATTTGAAAAAAAATACGCTTCTGGGTATGTCCACAAGGAAGTCATAAAAATCAAGATGAGATTTGTGACTTGTAATGGAAATGCCACCTTTTTTTTTACACAGTACACATATTAAAAAATGATGGGACTTTGAAAGCATGGTTTCAGCTGTTATCGCAATTTTTTTTAGAGTCAACAGATGCATTGAATAGTTGAGATCCTATGTGAGCACAGCACCTCCCTGCTGGTTGATGTAACAAGCTCAGTTTAAGAAGAAAAGATGCCTCTATTTTAAGAGTCCCATCGCAATAAAGGGGTTATCCCTGAGTGACTTTTTGTTTGTTTGTTTGTTTGTTTGTTTGTTTGTTTGTTTCACTGGATGTTTGATTTCAATTTTTGTGTTCTTCTGCTATATGTTGTTACGGGCACAGTTTTAAACTCTGTGTTAACTTTGTTCCTGCCTATCTAAGTGGCAGAACTTAGCTGATCCTGAAAAGCTAAGCAGATCTGACCTGCATGCATTTCTGGAAGGCAGTTCGCCAGGAAAATCCTGAGTTGTCATCTAAATGGGATGATGAAAAATAAAATTCCAGGAGAAGTCAGTCTCAAATCTCTTGTGTAATGAATCAAGGAAACAATGGCCATGGGCTATGGGCATAAAGTCTCTACAAACTAAGGTTGACCCTTAATGTTTACATTATTAAAATGAGAAAGTCTAACCAATACCAAGTTTCTATACATGAGGGTGAGAATAACCCCAGAATAGTCCTCTTGTACATCTTCTTCTCAATATAACAGAAATCCTTGCAAAAGAAGATAACCAAAATCATTTATCCTCCAGAGCAAGGGACTGGCAGATAAGCATTTCAATTTTTTTTAGAAATTACGTTGTGGAGTCTGCATCAAGGAATCCACAATTCAACTCTGAACTATGTACAGTATATTTACTTCAGTTAGAGAAATTGTATCACTATGGTGAAGTTTAGTAGTTGGTTTAGTAGTTGAGAAGACTCTGCACAAAGGAATATGAATTCACTCACTATATTTCTCCTTTTTGATACTAGCCATTTAGAATATACATCTTCCACCGATTTAATTCAATAAAAGTGTATGTTGTGTAAAGGAAGCTCTCTAGTGTTGCTTCTATGGCTAAAGAGACACGCAAGCTGATAAAACTGGGTACAGAAAGAAGAAATCTGCTTGCTCATTATCATGCTTTCTTTGAAAATAAAAATAATTAAATTCACAATTTATAGGTATATTTCCATTAGTGGTCAATGATTCAATAAGATGGAAAATGATATATTTTTGGCAATATGTGTCTGGACAGGCCTGTGAGTGCAGTGTAAATGAATTAATTTCTGGCCCTATTTGTCCAGGGGAATTTGATTGGGACATGGTGTTTTGTGTACGTTTGAGTGTTTTCATTGCATATTTGCTCTTGATTAGTGACTTGATAATCTTAACACGTAAAATTAGTCTTGATTCTGCTTGGAAACAAGCAACATGTACATTAATGGGCATGTTGATCAGCAGACATACGTTGATATATTTGAAGTATTATAAAAGTAATCTACTTTTTAAAATAAATCCTCACAAACCTGTGGAGCAAGGACATCCACAGGGAAGTCAAAAAGTTAAGATGATGGTAATGATTGTGCAATAGAAGTCTGGTCCTTTTTACGTATGCTGTACATTTACAAAGGGTGGTGGGGTTTGATTGCATTATTGCAGCTGCCATTTTAACTTTTCTGACCTTTTCAGCCTTTCTGGTTACCTCTGCTCAAAATAACTATCATGTCTGCCAAGCTCTGACTTCAGAGTACCTTAGGATCTCAGCACGTGCAAAGTAGATTTGTTCACACAACCTGCTTACCAGATCAAATAAAGATTTAATGGCTGCATTTCCAAAGCATATCAAGCTTGGATTGATTTTAACCTTAGTTAGCTTTTGTTTTTGTTTTTTATTTTATTTTTCCCTGTGTGTAGTTTACATGCTGTGAAAACCCAGCTTATTTGGTTAATTCATAATGCAGATACTTTGTACAGATCCAGAAAATGAGTTGATTCATTAGCTAGGCTAAATATATTGTATGGAACCTACCGAAATATCTGTGTGACAAAAGTATCATGAATAGATAGGATGTATTTCAGTTTAGTAACCAAACTTTTTCCATACCTGTGATTTTCCATTATGCATTCCTCTTCTATGAGTGCCTGCTTCTCAATCAAGCTTTGATAACACAAATTTAAGAAAGGCATTCTCAGAAAGCTGTGGCCACGTTAAGTGGCAGGTACAGGCAGAATTCAGCTATGAAGCTTTGGTTATAAAACCTGGACATCCATCTTGCTTTTATGCATTAATAGGACAGAATCAGGTTTAAAGCTTAAGGACACAGAGGACATTTTGGTGAGAAGTTTATTCCAGCTGCTATTCCTGCAGCTTCTCCTACTATTGTCAATATCCCACTTTCTGACTTCTAAAATATGCCATGAGACCTAACACAATCCAGAAAACATCACAACAAAATAAGATATCTGGTGCAAAAAGTATCAGTAATAAAATCAATTCAGTGAAACAATTCATCATCCTATCAAGCTCCTGTCAAATTGCTTTATGAAAACTATATCTTAACCACATAGCAGGAGGTCATCCAGAAGGAGGCCAGATACACATTTCTCAAAACAGCAGTTTCATAGCTTTGGTGAGGTGACTGAAATGCCACTTAACTCCTTGATCTATCTCAGGTGGTGGAGAATATAGAGAAAGATCTGTGTTGTTGATGTAAGTTCTCTGTTAGGAGGACAATGCAGGTGATGAGTAGAAGGTTGCCCTTAACACGCTAAATAATCACTATTTTGTCAACCCCTGCTACCAGGTCAGGAATATATTGAAGTGTGTGTGTGTGTGTGGTGATAATACAAAAATGTAGAAAATAATGTCCTCACCTAGTCACAAAAAGTCTGTTTATGATTTCTTCACACTGGAAACAGGTTCTGGGATTGAATGTGAAGGATGAGATATGTGGTATTATGCTAAAACTTTATGGAAGCAAGGAGCAACCAAAATTTAGCCTTGTATTATGACTTTTGTGGGCAAAGGACATCTCTGCTTTGATTGCACGTGTCACGATCATTTTACTTGCAAAAAAGGAAGCTGCATACAAGCTACGATTGGAAGAAGCAGATCAAAGATTTGAAAGGCAAACCTTTACGATGGTATAGGGTCTCCTGCTTGAGCAGGAAGTTGGATTAGAAGACCTCTGAGATCCCTTCCAATCCTTGGATTCTACATTACTGTTACTGTCCTGTCAGGATTCAGAAGCGCTTTAGAAAACGTGCACAATGTCTTTCCTTCCATCCTTGCAGGTCATCTAGGCAAGCGAGATAGTGATGAAAAGCAGCTGAATGTGTGAACCGGCTCTATTGAGAAATGTTAGCCTTCAGTGGGAGGTGAGGGAATAGCAAATCAGCTGTTGCATGGTGACACAGGGAAATCCGTACGGTGGTGTAATCATCAAGTGAGCAACATAAATGTGAGAATCATCTCAATAGGGGCAGGGTTTCTAGTAAGCTTTCCCTGCCAAGAAACTGAGACCTGATTTACCTTCAGAATGGATCTCAAGAAGAGGGACCCCAGAATATCCCTTTCACAAGCCAACGTGCTTTCTTCAGCCCAGCCACACTGGGGGTGGTGTGTGTGGGGGTGTGTGTGGGGGGGTGTCAGTGGCTTCAAAGCCAGTTGTAATATTTATAGCTTAGTCAAAGCCTGGCTGAGTGTTGGGGTGCGGGTGGGGGGACAGTAAAAGAGGCAAAGTGAGTGGCAGGCATTTCCTAATACCTCAGGGGGAAAACAGATGGGTTCATTCCACAACTCTCAACTCCCTTGCCCAGCCATTCAGAGCAGCTGGCTAAGTCTCTGTGGCTGGCAGCTTAACTCCTCTTCTGGCTCCTGTGGGGTAGGAGAATTAAATAGGACACAGATTCAGAGACTTAAGAGTCTGTTTGCCGGGGGAAAGAACGAGGCAGAGGAGGAGAGGAAATAAGGTGGAAATTGGCCAGAGCCCAGGTAAGCGCTCCTGTTTGGGCTTGACAAAAATAGAAAGTCCGAAGGGGGTTTTGGAGGGGCGTTTCGGAGCTTTGGACTCAGGTGCCTGAGCCACGGCAGAAGTTCAGGCGTTGCCTTTTGGAAAGAAGTCCAAGGACAGATGCCAAGTCAATTTTATTCCATTTTTTTTTCAGAAGGTGGCGTAGATGTGTGTCTCTGTGCGTGCACCTGCATGTGCTGTGTTAAAGGGGGGGGAGAACACGGTGTGTGTGTGTGTATGTGTGTGAAAACAACCTTCCCTCTTGGTAAATGTTCTTAAAACGCTTTCCCCTCAGTGTTCTTGAGTCGGATCATCTTTTTTCCAACAGTTTCCAGAGATCGCACCAAACCCTCTTGCTTCTCCCTGCCGTGAGGATTTGAGAGTATTTGATTGCCCATCAAAATAAACAAATGAGAGGAAGGAGCGAGGGGAAGTGAGAGATGTGGAACCAGCTGTAGGTATTTTCCACAAATTGAAAAAATGAAAGCCCCACAGGAGAATTTCCCCTCCCCCCCACCTCCCGGGGGATTCGTTAGAGGAAGAAAGGAGAAAGGGTGATGGTGGGGGGAGGGGCTGTCCTTTTTGATTGAGAATTATTGCCCATTAAGAGCCAACAGAACTGCCCCCTGGGTGAACCTGGAAGAGCAGCAGAGGCTGTTAAATAGAAGGTGCTTTCCTTCCCTCGCTTTTGGTACCTGAAGGGCAGGGAAGGACCTGTTGTCAAAAAAGGACAAAAAAACCGATGACCATCAGGGGGCTTCTCATTAGGGCACAGGGAGACTTTGTTCTCCCCACACATCTCCTTTGGATCAAAATGTAATTAAATCCTACCACCCCCTCAACCTTCTTTCATTATTCTGCTCTTCAGCTGCTGCATTATTAGGATTTCTACACAAATTCCTTCCCTCTCTCTTCCCCCTCCATCCGCCTCTCCTCCCTCTCCCCCGCCCTGCATCTCCGATGCAGGGATTACATCTCCTTGTCATGGAGGGAGAGGGGGGGGAGGGAAATTTGTCAGTGCAAAGGCACCCATAGCCACACTAATTTTATTTATTTGCTTCCCTTCCCCCCCCCCACCGACTGCAGAGCACTGTTTTCAGCAAGTCAAACAGTGTATATACAGCAACCCCACAAGCTGAGCCTAGAGGAGTTCCTATGTTAGATGACGGATTGGGAGCTCATTAGGGCTTTAGTCTTTGAACTTTTTATGAACACCGGGAATTTATGAAGCGTTATCTCCATAAACCTTGTACCGGTTTGCACATCAGATACATCCTTGGCTTCCCCCTCTTTTCTACTTTGTTCACTGTATGCTGATGGCAACTAAATATTTTGAAGAGCATTTGGTGTGACGTGAACATTCTGCAATAATCCAGCAAGTCATCACTCAATATTTTTGGCTATGAAATACTGAAAGAGCTGATCATGGGTCTATCAAACTCAATGTGGTCTATGCATGTAAGATAAGCCTTTCTCAACTCCACCAAGAAATCGGGTTGAATGTGAGTCCTCCTGTACACACAGCACGTGTTGGCATAGTCAGTGTGAACTAACCCTGGAGAGACATCTAAGATGTCTCTCCATCTTAAACAACAGAATGGTTTCCTCTCATCCAATCAGTAGTTGCACATTTAGGAAGCCAAGAAGGTCACGGTTGAAGGTTTTGCTTTCAGGCTGGTTAAAAGGTTCATTGGAATACAGTAACATAACCATGGAAAGGATCAACCTTAGTCTGAACATGCAGTAAGGCATAGGAGACAGATTCCCATGTTTCCTAAACTATTATTTATTTATTTATTTATTATTTATTTATTTATTTATTTATTATTATTATTATTATTATTTATTAATTCAATTTGTATGCCACCCCTCTCCAAAGACTCAGGGTGGCTCACAATGCATTTAAAATCATTATAAAAAACATTTAAGAATTAAAAACATTAAAAACATTAAAACTCATTCACACCATTCATGACCGGATCTCGCCGGATCGCAAGAGCGAGATCAACGGCCCCAGGCCTGCCGGAAAAGCCAGGTCTTCACCGCTTTTCAGAAGGCCAATAGGGTGGGGATGGTCCGGACTTCAGGAGGTAACTGGTTCCAGAAAGCTGGGGCAGTCACAGAGAAGGCCCTCCCCTGCGGGCCTGCCAGCCAGCATTGTTTAGCTGACGGGACCCGGAGGAGACCAACTCTGTGGGATTTTACCGGTCATTGGGAGTTATGCGGTAGAATAATTTACTGCTTCCCACTGTGCAAACAGATAACTGTCAAAAGTTCTTCAGTTAATACCAGAAGAGTAGACAAAAGCTACTTCAGATCTTTCTGTATCATCAATTTCTTCCTCCCAATAAAGCCATTTTGGTTCCATTTTGGTGCCTGTAACTTACGTATCTTCCCTCAGGATTGCATGTTTGTCACAAGGACAGTGTTACTCCACTTATAGAATGGTGATTTGATAAATGAAAGAGCACTTTCTTCAAATTTATTGAAGTTGCAATTTTGGTATAAAATATGGCGGTGGTTTAATAAATGTTTACTAGTTACCTGATAACCAAAATGGAGGTCTAAACTTTTCCAACCATTTTCATTCACAAATCTTACGTTATATTATTTTAAAAACATTTGGTGTGGAGGTCATGCACTTGACCACTCTTAGAAAATTTCCATAATACCTCACTGTAGTAGTCATTTTTAAAGCAAAAAATACTTTGGGCAGTAAAATTCACTAATCCTGTTATTTAAATATATCCTCCTGTACTTAATGTGATTGTGCGACAAAAGCTAAAATTTTGAGAGGATAATATTCTCTTGAACTGAATACCTAATACATGGAATTTGACAACTTGACAATGTAAAAGGATTCTCTGTGCCTTTACTATGGCTAAAAGATTGATACTGCAACATTGGGAAGATAAATGTATGGCCCCATTCACTCAGTGGACTGAAGAATTACACTTGCTACCTATGATTAGATTGTCTATTATATGGACAATATAATGAAATAGGGAACTCATTTTTACAAATTATAGTAGGTTAAAAAAGACTGATAGTTATATAAATGTTTTAAAAGTGAATATAGATTACTCGAATAATATTTACATTAGATAACCGTATATAGAATTATAACTCTATAATATTTATTCTACTTTGTTTCTTTCCCTTTTTCTTCTGTTGTATTTTTTCATGTTTTTAACCACTTTGTATGCATAGTTTTGTATGTATTATAATTGTCTTTGTGCTTTTCTTCTTTTCTTCTTTTTCTGTTATTTTTTTAAAAAGCACTAAAATAAATAAACAAATAAGCATATTCTCCATTTCGTACTTCACCCTAGCTTGCTTTCCTTCTTCAGCAGCAATGGGGGAGTACCTTCAAAACGGTGCTTTGTCTTTTGGCTGGGTACCGATTTCCCAGAACGATCGCTTATAATTGTTGTCCAAAGCCAGCATTCAATAAAGACTCCAGCATCATTTAGAAGGCACTTTCTACCATCTGCCCAAGGGCTTAAACTTAATGAGATAGAGCACATGGCTGCCTTGCAGTCCATAGTCTCCCTTGCTTCATTCCTTGGGTTCCCCACTTGTTTCATTCCTTGGTCCATATCTTCAACCCATTTAGTCACTAGGAAACATAGTGGAGGAATGGTGCAGAAAGAAGGAGGGAGCAAGTAAAAGATGAACTGCTTCTCCCACCCCTGAGTTATTCATTGTCTTAGGTTGTAGGGATAGCAATATCACTTCCTCCAGCCTCCTCTTGGATACAGGCATCACATCACCTGTAAGGAGGCTGGGCCTTGAAATGGATGTGGTGCTCTTTGCAGTCCTAGTGGCTTCTACAGGGTTTTCTGTGGTTCACTCTCTTTGTCTTCTCTTAAGCTGTGTCTATGGCTGTGATGCCAGTAGGGAAGAAACACATGGACAAACTTTCTTCTTCTTTTCCTTCTAGTGCTCTCCGTTATCATAGCCTGGGGAGGTATTAATGCCTGAGTATTCTCATCACTGGGGACCCATCTGAGCACTTTGGCTTGGAGTCCAGAGATCTCTACTGATGTCTCCCTATCTGCTAATGTTCTGTGGGTACCTCTAAAAAAAGCCTCATTTTGAATGTCAGATTCCATCAATAGGTTCTCTTCCAAGATACCTGATAATCATATGATTTTTTCCCGCTCTGCTTTTATCTTTCAGATTAGCCAAATTTCTGTTCAGACCTCCAGGTATATGTGCCAGTTTCTCTGGCAAGCACAAACACCATGGGGAAAACAGCAGACATAGTGTTGTCTCTGAGTGGTGGCTACTGGTGGAGCAACAGACTTTCTTTGAGATGGAGAAAAACTAGCTGTAAGTATTATCGGAAATGTTTGCAAAGAGACCAGTTGCTACTTTTTAGATGATGGTAAAGGAAAAAATAGCCTAATTTTACAGTAATAGAAAACAGTATATTATATTCTTTGGGTCTTTGCACAGATGCTGTAAAATGTGACATTAGAGAAAGAAGCTGCAGAATTCTTGCCTGAATGAATTAGAGGGAGAGAAAATGTTCCCATCTTGTTCCTAATACTCAAAATATGTGCAACAGGCATGTTCTTTCACCTTTCATAATGTTATTTTTAAAACATTTACTGGGCCATTTCACCAGTACTCGATATTTTGCTCCATTAATAATAAAAAACATTAGCCCTTATACATTTTCACTATAGAAGAGAATGCCTAGTTTCAGGCAAAGGTTAAATGCATCATTTTTATGATAATGATGAATATCCAGTCATTCAGATCTCATAAATTCTATGTGGTACCTACTCTCTATGTTCACAAGCCATTCAAATCAAATAGCTACAGTTCTAAGGACTGTGAGCATTTTTTTAATATAAAAAAAGCTTTTTTTGTTTGCATTTTTTAAAAATGTGAAAGACCAAAAAGGCAGTTGGTATCACTTTATAATTTGTGAGGTCAAAGAAATGATTTACAAGCTATAGAAAAGTAAGTCAAAAGTAATAGCACTGGTGAGTCCCATCAAATATTTTCAAGCATTCTACATTTCCTTTTGCAACACAATCACCTCCAAATTGATTTATGTTATTCACCGACTTCTGATGACTTCCAGCTAGAACATCAAATCTAAGCGCTCTTCCTCAAGTGATGTTAACATGCATTCTTCCACTTCTTCTGTCAGCAGAAAAGTATAGCAATAACACTTAGACTTATATACTGCTTCATAGTGCTTTACAGCACTCTCTAAGCTGTTTATAGAGTCACCATATTTTCCCCAACAAAGTAAGTTGAGATAAACTGCCCCTGTGTAAGTTGAAATAAACAACCCCTGTGTAAGTTGAGATAAACTCCATTGCCCCTGTGGCCAAACTTAATGTACCTTAGGAAGGAAGCTGATATATGGTGATGGTCTGACAAATTTAATGGGCAGTTTTAGGACAGCAGTTGGCGGATTCCCTCATGTTTTATTCATTTATTTTATTAAACTTGTTTGCCACCCATCTCACTGCAAGGAGACTCTGTCATTACCTGTCAGTGGCAAATACAACCACTAGTTGTGTGTGCTTAAGGGTTAACAGTTAGATGATGTCTAGGATAGAGTGTTTGACTTGAGTAATAGATGACTGACAAGAAGGCATTTTACTCAGCCTGTCAGTTGGGTTATATATGAATATGGTTCTTGAACTCTTCTGAAAGAGATCAAGACTGTTAATTTAAGCAACAGTTTGGTAATCTTCTGGAAGAACGCCAAACCCATATCTAAAAACCAAGTAGCTGATAGGCCAGTTGCTTGCTGAGGGGCATAAGCTGAAGTGGGTGGGAATGCATTGACTGAGCATTATGCCAGACCTAGTGCTCTAAATTTGAAAGCCATGTTTAAGAAAACTTACTCAGCACTCTTTCAAAGCAGTGCTTGTCCATGAAAAAGTTCGTTTAAAAGGGTTTATGAAAACTGATTGTTCAAGATCCTATACTCTAAACCAGAGGTGTCAAACTTGATTTCATTGAGGGCCGCATCAGTGTTGTGTTTGACTTTGGGGGGCCAGGATGGGCGTGGCCAGCTTGACATCACTCGTGTCGAGGGTGCCTGTGGTGGTCTGAGCACTCTGCCAGTGAAAATGGGCTCCCGAGCTCCATTTTCACTGGCAGAGGCACAATGGGCCGGTCCTATGCTGTTTCCAGGGCAGCCCCGCGGGCCAGATCTAAGCACCCCGTGGCCCACGGGCCTTGAGTTTGACACTTCTGCTCTAAACTAAAATATGGAGGATAGTATGGAGGATCTACAGAGGCGTCAGGAAGGCATTGGAAGCTGGGTAGATCCCAGTTCCTGACCATATCATCAACTACATTGTCGGTGAAGAATTGAAGATGGTGTCCTTACTCAAAATAGTGTTGGGAGAACAAGGAAAACAGCACTTTAAAACTGGAATAGCTAAACATAAATTTAATCTGTCTCTCTGACAGGTTGGGGATGAGGCCAAAGTGTCCTTTAAAAATGACCATCTCTATGCTGCAGTTAAAAGGATGGGAAGAGGAATCCAAATCTGAAAATACTTTGTGCCCAATACAGAAAAAGAAGCTTAATAAACTTCAGTGAGCTATCAATCTCTGTAGCATATTATGAGACAGGTTCATTAATGAGGATGCATGCAGTTAAGCTAAGCAGGGGGTAGTGACACTCACCCAAATCTACAACTGGGGGGTCAAGTACAATATGTCAATAAAAGTTGCTGAGAAAATTGTTTCTTTTCACCTAAGAGCCTTACCTTTGTTAAACACCATTGCTTCCTAGATTGCTGTTATCAATTATTTACCCTAAATGCTACTGAGCCCTAGCCTAATCTTATATTTCTGGATCATCTTACCAGAGTCCTGAACATCCTACAAAGTAACACGATCTTTTCTTGACATAAGAGCATACACTATGCATGTCTGTTTCTCTTAAACTATTGTTCCGTAACTATTTCTGGTTTTCATGGGATGAAAAACTATCTTAGCTGCTCTGCTGAACATCCATAAAAAATGTCTTTGGAGATCTTGATACATGTACCTTCTGTCCTTTGCAAACAACCACATGCCTTACTCATGTTTTTCTTGGCACTTCTGTTTCCTCAGCAACAAAAGTAATTGAGGTCTTTTCTTTCTCTCTTGGCTATCTCTTTCACCAGGACAGTTTTGATGTATATCTCATTCTTAAACTGAAATTTTCAGTTGTTTAGAAGTAGCACCATTGTGCATCATTTTGAATAATGGTATTTCAAAAGTGTTCTGTCACAAAATAACAAAAAGAAAGGCATTTGGTTAAATGTGCATAGAAGAGTAATGCATTTTTGGGATATATTCTCACCTTTCTCTGTACACAAAAGCATTAAATGTTCTCCCATCATCAGAAATATCACTGTATTATTAATATGGTACTTCTGTCAGGCATCCAAAGGCAAGATGATTTTAATAACACATGTCACTTTCCCTTCCTTCTTGGTCTGACAGGCATAATCCTACATTAGAATGAGATGTTCTAAGAGGAATTAAATTCTCTAATCAAATAATATCAACTATGGTGCCAACAAGATATACAAAATGCATCAAAATATCTCTACTGCTGCTTGTGACTTCTATAATAAGCAGGAAGATAGTTATGAAGACTGCTCTATAGCCTTTTCTAATTTTGATGTGACAGATTAAATCCTATTTTTCTTAGGATACTGGTGTAGGAGCATTAAGTAGTTTTAGATTGAACTCATTATAGAATCATAGCAATGAATTATGTATCAATATTCAGTCCCATATTAATTGATTCTAGATTTAATCTAAATCAAAATTGATATCTTTAAGAAAAAGTACTAGTTTCAGATGCATTTGTTCACTTTTCTTGCAAATAGAATGTTTTTTTCCCCTTGAGATTTGCCATTCAGTTATGGGAAACTGATGTGGGACCTTTATTTGTTGGTTGGCTACACTTTTAGAATACAGGTATGCTGTATCTCACCTGCAGCAAATGATGCCATGCTTAATGTCTTGGGTGCTTGTGTAATGTTTTAACCTTTGCTTATGCTAGTTATTCATGATATACTTTTGTAATTTATAAGTACTGAGGACTGTTTGGGCTCTGATTGAATTTAGAAGACTTAAGCAAAAGATAGTAAATAAAACAACTCTTGTAATCAATCAAACGTATAATAAATCTCATTGGAAAAAATAGCAACACATTGAATAGATAATTTATGTTCTAAAGTGTATCTTAAGAATATCTAATTAAATACAACCAAATATATTCTTTATAAACTCTGTCTTGCAAGTTCTCTTTGCTAATTCTAGATTATCTTCCACTCATGCTTAATTCCATTGCATCTAAGATGCTGAATACTGTAGTATCAGGCAGAAAAATCTCTGGGGCACTATGACCTTTCTTTTTCACAGTGTGAGGATGTTTATTCTTTAGCCCCAGTAGCTCATCAAAAGCTAAAAGGAAGCTCACACGGTGGGAATCCATCTGGCTGCACAAGGATTAATCTGTGAAAAAGCTCATTTGGCTACCATTCAGCTCATAATGCTCCTTTTAAAGGGAAAGAGGGAAGGGAAGAGGCATTAAGCCCCACAAGAAATATCCCAGAACACAAATGCAACTGATTCTAGAACTCGTAGAACCAAAAGTATTAAAAACCATCCTCTAAGTTACTAGATGGAATTCTACTGCGATGGAGACATTTGTGCATCTGGTTGCAAAAATAAGGTAGCATTAATAGGTGAAACTGTGGTTACGTGCAGTCATGGAAGATACTTCAATATATTGTGCTTGATTTTCCTCTTCTCTTGTGCAGTGTTTGCCTGTTGGCTTTCGTTTTGCGCAGCAGAGACGTTCATAACATGTCCTTCCTCTTGCAAGTGCAACAGTGGTACCCTGGAAGTGGACTGTAGTGGTTTAGGCCTTTCATCCATTCCCTTGGACATTCCTACTAGTACCAGGACCTTCCTTTTCCTTAACAATCAACTCAGCACCTTGTCAGAACAAGCTTTTTCCAATCTTTCTGCTCTCCAAAGACTGGATCTTTCCAACAATTTCTTAGATCAACTTCCTGAGAATGTTTTCAGAGACCTGGTTAATCTTACTGAACTACAGCTGAGGAATAACAGCATCAGAAGTTTGGACAAAGATCTTCTGCAGAACACTGTTCTTTTACATCAGTTGGACCTCTCCATTAATGGACTTGCTCAAATCCCCTCAGGCATTTTTGATGATTTGCCTTCTCTTCGCTGGCTTTCTCTCCGATCAAACCGTCTGCAGAATTTGGACAGGGTAACTTTTGAGCCATTAATCAGCCTGCAACAATTACATGTGGGAGATAATCCCTGGGAATGTGACTGTAATCTGAGAGATTTTAAATATTGGATGGAATGGTTCTCTTATCGAGGTAGGTACCATTAAAGATTGGTCTAAACTAAGGATTATTCTTTGCTAGTTTACTATGGATTGCCAGAAAGAAAAATTAGTCAGATATGGTTGATTCAAATTTCAGATCTTGGATTAGGAGGATAGTCACAGTGCATAATTTGACTTCGTTAATGACACTGTAGTTTTGTAATTGGATTAGGCAGAGATATTTTTTTAGCCAAAGCCATTCAGCTTCCTGAGAGTGAGTTTATTTTCAATGGATCATGATGGGGAGAGTATCCATTTCAATCATTCTGGAGTTCCTAAACATACTGTTGCAAATGCAGAAGAACTGAACACAAATCAAAGCTGGGATAAAGCTCAACATTTGAGCTTCTAAGACAACAATCTAGTTTTACCACTTGTATGCAAGAGGCTTGAAAAAAAACTTAATCTCGGATTGTTTAATAATCACTGCTTCAATAGGACCGGTCACCCGTAAGCATTTAGATTCTTCCATCTTTAAAATGGATCAACAGTGTATAACTGGGTAGTCACTAATGTTTTAATGGATGATTTGACCAGATTAGTTGGAAATGTTAATATTTTTTGGCAGGAAATATTAAGTGTTTGCTAATGGTACTGTCAAGTATTCTTTTTGACACATGCTGTTTAGTGGCTTCCCTTTTAAAAACTGATATTAATAATTAGTATTTAAATCTTCTGAGTCACCTTGGAACTCTGTTTTACCAGAATCAATCATGATACAAATTTATGTAGCAAATTTCTCACATTGTACTGTAGAAAGTTAGATGTTTCTACTGATTATTGTACATTGGTTGCCGATTTATATATAGACTGGCCGTAATTTTCATAGGTGCTCAAAATCCATTTCTAACTATACATACATTTCACTTTAGTTCTGGAATTCTTGAGCGGACAGAGACCTTGTCATTTTAATTGTGATAATGTTGTCATTGATAGTCCTCCTAATAAAGCCCCATTAGCATAGTGACAGCTCACATCTTGATTTTTCGAATCAAAAGTTGGAGAGAGCCACTTCACCCATCTAGTTGATCTGCCTGGTCATATAGTACAATCAGAATTTAACATTCTTAATCAATGTTTACCTAGCACTGCTTGACCTTAACCAGTGAAGCTCATAATGCATCTTAAGTAATTAGCCACTCTTTTAAAGCTTTTTTTTTTGGTGTGTTGTTCTAGAACAGAGGTCTTCAAACTTGGCAGCTTTAAGACTTGTGGACTTCAACTCCCAGAATTCTCCACCCAGCTATGCTATGCTGGCTGGAGAATTCTGGGAGTTGAAGTCCACAAGTCTTAAAGCTGCCAAGTTTGAAGACCTCTGTTCTAGAATGTTTGAGGCTGCTGCTGCTGAAGCATTATGCTTATTGCTTTTTATTTACCTTTTAATCGCTTTTAGAAGTTTTGGATATTTAAGTTTATTGTTACATACTTAAACATGAGGGAAAACCCATCTTAAAATGAGAGGTTTTCAAAAAGCTTTTTTGCTTTAATAATTGTTTCACAATCCCAACTTTCTTGATATGCTAATGCAGTTACTATTTAGGTAAGCAACTGTAGGCCACTCCAATATTGACGTTTCAACCACAATAGCTCCACTGAATTATTACACTGAACCCAGTATGTGCTCACATGACGGTAGGGAACTAAGCTTTTTTCTTTCTCTCTTATGGGATAGGAGGAAAGATAGACCAGCTGGCATGTACTTTGCCTAAGGAGCTGCGGGGGAAGGATATGCGCTTGGTACCCATGGAGATGTTTAACTACTGTTCCCAGCTGGAGGATGAGAACAGCTCTACTGTACTGGACAATATTGGTCCTCCTTGCACTAAGGGAAGTCAAAGTGTTCCCAAACCCAAAACAAGTCCTGAAACAGAAGAGGAGCCCAGTGTGGGTTGTCCCCAGAAGCAAAAGCCACGACCCATCAGTGTGCGTCGAGCCATTGGCACAGTCATCATTGCTGGGGTAGTTTGTGGCATTGTGTGTATCATGATGGTGGTGGCGGCAGCCTATGGATGTATCTATGCATCTCTCATGGCTAAGTACCATCGAGAGCTGAAGAAGAGGCAGCCGTTAATGGGTGACACGGAGGGAGAACACGAGGAACAAAAACAGATCTCCTCCGTGGCCTGAATCTTCTCGGAAATTTGAAGCAGAATAGGATACAGCCAAGACTTAAGAATACTTCCTCCCAGGTGAGCAGATGGACTGTGCAATTATCCCATTGGTCCAATTAGTAAAATGTGTTTATGAGTTCAGGACACCAGGCCTAGGTTCATGCTCACTTTCCTTTGTTCTCATGGAACTCCAGGTGAATAAAAGATGTCTTCTCTTTGCACCAGACTTCCCATTAATGGTCACATCTTGGGAAGGTCAGCCAAACAAACATCTTTGTTTGATTTCCTGTTTTTTTTTAAAAAAAAAATTGCAAATATCCATTGCCTCACAGAGTCTTTGGCACTCCAAAAATTTGTTAATGTGTCTAAACTCCACCCTGTGGCATCACTCATATTATTGTACAACTATTTATTCGTTTTAGCTATGCTAAAGAAATCTAGTTCACAAACACTCCAGGCTCCTAGGCCTGTACAGTAATTGAATCCACCACAGTCAATGGAAATCTAATCTTCCTCTTTTAACACTAGAAATAAAGAATATTTAGATGTACCATCATCAACGTAACAAAGAAGCAAATGTGTATATTAACATATGCTTATTACCTATATACTTATCCACAGTTCTGTACACATCTTTCTTTGCATATCATCAGTACGTAATTGTGGAGAGTTTAAAAAAAAAGCCTCCTAACTCTCCTTTCAGCTTCCCTTCCCACCCTGATAGCTACAATGAAGAACTATGTAAAACATCTGCAAAAGAATGGATCACGTCACTCCTATTAAAAGATCAATCTTTAGGAAAGGCTTTGAGCCTCGTCTGGTTGATCAAAGACCAAGTTTGAAATGTGATAGAAAGGATGCAATTCTGAAAATGTGTGGCCCCTTCATGCTAACACTCTCTAACTGTGGGTATCACTTGCATCCATGACTACACAGTACTAAGAATCCTCATAGGATTTCTTGTGAAAATATGTGGATAGTACAAATAATGTTCTGAGCAGGTTTTTGCATAAATTATATTCAGGCACACCTTGGCGCATACATATACACACTCCCATGCACATACACATTCTGAACATATGAATTCTCATCTTAGGTATTTTTTCTCAAGCAAACATTGCATCACATTAGCCTTATTTTTCTTTAAACTGGTGGCAGCAGGGAGAGAAAAAAACCAGCCTAAGGACTCATTTTATATTACTGAAAGTGGGATAAAGTGCGGCCTCCAGAGGAAAGCACACATTGCCATGGTAACCTGCTCTAGGCCGTCACAGCGGGTATTCCTGGGATAAGAAGATGACACAAGAGGTCGGTGCAGCCACAGTTTTTGTGGATATTGTGATCCTTGCAGTCATGAAGTAGCGTAACAGGTGGCCCAGATTCTGAGGTTTATCTCCTGCAACTGAGAAGCAGAACCTAGCCGGGCAAGGAACCGGTCACCTTCGTTCTTCCTTGTTTTGTGATGTGATGCCTTTGGCAGCAGCTTCTGTTTGTGAATGGAAGAATTCTCACTTAAAAAAGAAAACAAATCACCCCACGTCATTCTGTCAGCAGCAGTCACACTGGAATAAACTTAAGATTCCAACGTGGGAGTAGAAAAACCGTTTCTGTTCTATTAGCAGAGAAGCACTGGATTCAAAGAGAGAATCATTTTCATGTAGGGATGACACAGGTGGTAGGAAAAATATATATAATCACATGGAATTTTTCCTGGAGGCATCTGACATAATGTGCAAAAAGCCAACATCAAGGCCAAAGGCAAATATTAAGAATGAAAAAAAAAAACTTTTTCTCACACAATGAACTATATAAGTACTATAGTTCTTTTAAGAGACAAGCTCCACTTCTGCTTTATTTTAGTCTGATGAACAAAACTAAACGATCGAAGACACTAAGCAATGACTTTATTGCTTCCACCGCATTTATTTATGCCCAGGATTTCAGGACTAGCGATGAATCTGCTAGCTACACAACTTCAACCTTATGTCTCTATACCATAGTTTCCCCAAAGGAACCTAACCTCTGCAATTGACTAGACAGCACAATATACTTGAAATGGAACAGACCAGAGCTGTATCTTTTTTTAAAAAATCTCTATTTTATTTGTAAGAAATAATGATGATATGATTGCACAAACAAACCATATTTGCATTTGTGTTTAGGAAAGAAGAAAAGCCGGGCAATAAAAATTACAAGAGGAAGAGTGGGAGGAAAAATCAATTTTCTTTCTGACCCCTATTCTTATCTTTAACATTATCCTTTATTGTATTCTTTTTGTCATGTTGGGACTTCAATTACAAATCTTAGCCTATGTTCTGATTTTTTACTAATATGGAGAAGGGTTGGCCCTGATATTTCCATATTTATGAATTTCTATTTATATTTAGAAGCTTGCGTTTGAAAAGGTGAAAGAGAGATGAAAGAATGATGGCTGGGTATTAAGTTAGTCCCAAAGACACTGGAGTTGTTTGGAAGTACAATGAAGTACTAAAAATTTAGGGAATGGAGAATGCAATAATCCTATCTGAGAAGAGTCCTCATTATATTATTGGGAAACTGTGCCTTCAACTATGATTGGAAGGACTGTACACTAAAATATTTAGCATTCTTGTCCTGATGCCCAGGAACTTCTATGAACTTCCACATGATACACAGTGTCTTGCATCTCATCAACTTCCTATTGTACAGTCTGTATTCTATGTATCCACAGCCTATATTGTGAATATAGGGGATAACATCTTTTTTTCTTGTACTGCTGCTATTAAAAATGAAGTGTGACTAGTTGCAGTGCAAACAATTCAGAAAAAGGTTGTACCAAATTCAATGTAAACAGTTTCAGATCTGCTGTTGAAGTAGAACTCGAAGGATAAGTAGAGCAGAGCCTATATACCCTTCCTTGTATGCATGTAACCAGAGTACCTATGCATAAGATCAAAATAATACAAGATATACATGGCAGTGCAATGTACATTAGGGAATTTGTTCCATCCTGTGATATAATACCATAGTTAGAATTTGTAATATGCAAACCCATAGAGTATTTTCCCCAAATGATATAAAGAATGCAGCATTACTGCTACAGGTTCTAATATGACAAATAGCCCTAATAATTTTAATGGAACTTAATTATTCAGCTATTAATTCTAGTAGTGTCACTGAAGCTTCTTTGTTGGTTATGAGTAGAGTTGTTTAACAAAAAAGATAAAACCAAAAGAATCCCAATCAAAATTGGAAGATGATTAAAAATGTGGGGGAAAAAAGGGAAATTAATAATACATGCACATGTATCACACATAGGGGAAAAAATTGCATGCATCCAATTTAAATAGAAATTTCTTCATCACCTGTGAAGGCTTCCTAGATATGATCTGGGCTATTAGGTGCAGCCAGAACACTTTCAACATTAACAAAAATGGTTCTTGGTAGTTGTCAAGAAGCCATATTGAAGGACAATCAAACTATATTAGTAATTGTGGCATAAACATGCATTGTGCTTTCTGGGAATGAAATATCATTAGAGAATTCAAGGGGAATAAAAATCCTTTTGTGAAAGTCAGAATAATTCAGGATGGCACACATCCTGGAGAAAGGGGCAGAACGGTTAGATGGATGGCACATACAATCCTTTTCCTTTCTGTTAAAAGTTTAAAGAAAATAAATTTTTAAAGGAAAAATAAACCGCTGAACGTATATTATATTTCTGGCTTGTTGTTTTAGAAGATAAATAAAGAATGTATTTTCCTACAGAACATGCCTCTTGTTTTAAATTCTCTACCGTGTGGTTAAGGGATTAAGAGCTCTGAAAATTTCCTGCAGAAATGCCACAAAAAAGGAAAGATTTCTTCAATGTCCACAAGGATAGGTCTCTAACTACACAATACATTGAAGCAATCATTTATTAGGACCCAGATTGTTGGGGGCAATATGCTGACTTTGCAAACTGCTTAGAGAGGGCTGTAAAGCACTATGAAGCGGTATATAAATCTAAGTGCTATTGCTATTAAGGGTTAGATTATGCTGCCACAACCAAGAGGGAACCTATTTTTGCAAAAACGATAAGACTATATACTTGTGGTGTCATGAAGCATGCTGCCTGAAATGCATGATTGTCCTAAGAAGTAGACTTATACAGGTATTAGAAGCACACACCTGCCCAGTTAGGCCATATGATGTCATGACGTTTTGTTTAAAAACAAAATAAATCTCCGACACCAAAGAGTCATAGAATGTAAGGTTTGAAGGTATCCTAAAAATAATATAGATTGCTCTTCATCCAGTGCAGGAATTCACTACTATGGCAAACCTGTCAGGTAATCAACCAGCCCCTCTTAAAATACTTCCAGCAAAGGAGAAACCTTCACACTCAGTCTGTTCTGTTGTCGTACAACTCTTATCATTAGGATTTCTTGAGCCTGGTCACAGTCTCCTCGTTGTAATTTAAATCCATTGCTTCTCATCCTATCTTCTAGAACAACTTGGAGCGCTTCTGTTCCATCTTCTACATGATGGCCTTTCCATTACTTGAAAACAGCTGTCGTATCTCACCAGAGTTGTCTCTTCTCCAACTCTTTTGGAGTTGGAGAACAACTTTTGTTGTTTTTCTTCTAAGAGTCTTATCACTTTGACTGTTCTTGTTTGGAGACACCCTTGTTTGTCAAGGTCATTTCTAAATGTGGTTTAAACCTGGATGCACTAGGATGTGACCTGATCAATGCAGAGTAAAGAGGAACCATGAGTCCTTTTGATTTTGATACTTCTCTTGATGCAGTTAGGATTGCATTTGCTTTTTTATTGCAGCTGTGATACATTGGTTAATACTCAGTTTGATCCTTTTCACACATGCTATTGCCCAATTTGGTTCCCCTCATTCTACACTCATGTCTTAGATATTTCCTACTCAAATATAAGATTTTGCATTGAAATTCATCTTGCTGGTTTCTGCCTATTATTTCAATTTGTCAAGAGTCCTCCTGGATGTTGATAAACCTGCTGTTGATCTTGTTCTTGATAAACTTATGCTAGTTTCTACCAGGAAATGTTTTATTTTCTACTGCTGAGAAATTGATTGCTTAATAAACTATTTAAAAGTTTTGTTCAGTATTGATGCTAAACTAACCAGCTAGTTGTCACTTAGATCCTCTTTTCCAGCGTTTTGAAAATGGGGTAACCTTGCATGCAAAACAACTAGAGAAAGAGACAGGTTTTTCCCTCATGCCATCACTCTGCTGAATTCCCACAGCACTGTCTTATGTCTAAGGATATTTACCCATGTAGTAGGGTTGTATTGCTATTACCCTTCCCATCTTTCCTCCTATTGTTATATTATGATTATATTAATTTGTTGTTTGTATGTATACTGAGAGCTTATGCACTGGAGATAAACTCCTTGCTTGTCCAATCCCACTTGGCCAATAAACTCAACTCTTCTCTCCTCTCCTCTCCTCTCCTCTCCTCTCCTCTCCTCTCCCCTCCCCTCCCCTCCCCTCCCCTTAGCCTAGCCTAGCCTAGCCTAGCCTAGCCTAGCCTAGCCTAGCCTAGCCTAGCCTATTATACACTACCCTGCCCTGCCCTGCCCTACTCATTTGCCCTTTTCCAATCCATTGGCACTATGCCTGTCCTTCATGATTCCTCGCTGAAGGGACTCTAAGATGATATCTGCAAACTCTTTTCAAGAGTCTTGCATATAAATGGTCTGATCTTGGAGATATAAGCAATGTACTGTAGCCAGCTGTTCCATTATTTCCTTATACTCAAATTCTTGGATCTCAATACATACACACTTTCTACACATATAATGTCATTCCTCCTCCTCTCTTGTCTAACGTATTCCTTTAAATATATTGTGCCCTTTCAATCCTAGCAGTTCGCTCATGAGTTTTATGCCACCAGATTTCAGTATTGATGGATAAATTATATTTGCCTTCCTGCATTAAGACTTCTATTTTTTCCTGTCTATACTTTGTACAGAAACACTGGGACCCCAAAGACTACATTACTTAATTTACTTCATCTTGCATTAATGTCTATTATTGAATACTCTCATATTCTGCATACCCACCCATTCCAGTCTCAGATCAGCTCTTAGCATTACATTTTTTTTCTTTTCTTTTCTTTTTTTCTCTCCACCCTTCATATAATACAATTCAAAGCCCTTTGGATTAAGTTTGCAAGGTGCTTTCCTAATGCAGTTTACCCAGTTCTTATGAGGGATAGCTCATCTCTTACTTCATCTTGGAAACATAATTATAGAAAAATTCAAGCTATTCCTGTTAAGCATCATAGTTGGTAACCAGTTGTTATCTTCCAGTATTCTTTTCTCTTTTGGGGACAAATGTTACAATAGAAATAAATAAAGATGTACTCCCATCTTCTACCCAGTGTCTCATACCCCTTGCAATGCCTTCAAGGCTGTGCCTGGCCAAATTATTTATTTCCACATGGATCAGTAGAAAGGAATAATTATCAATGGGTATAGTCTTGGGAGCCTTTCCAGACATATTCTGCATATATGCCCCAGGAGGACAACACAATTCTTTGACAGAAAAGCCAACCAATTGCTCATTCATATATCTGCATAGCTCTCCGGAGAAAGGACCCTTTCAGCCAAAATGAAAACACAGCTGCTCTTTCAGGTGCTTCATCCAGAACATCTGTCACTGCAGCTTTGCCCAAGCTTAGCCCACTGGTGTCTTCTTCCTTTGGGAAAGGCACATACTGGCCAAGTTAGAACTGTATTTTTCACGCTGCTGAAAAAACATTAGGATTTTGCCCTCTTTTGTGTGACAACCTTCCAGTATTTAAGGAGTGATGTCAGATCCTCCTCAGATTTTTTCCCCCCAGGCTAAATATATGGAAGTTCCTTCAGCCTTTCCTTGAAGGTTTGCTTTCTATATAACCAACTACAATATTAACAGATTAACAGAGTTAATCTGACCCTGTAGGTCATCTAGTCCAACTCCCTGTCCAAGCAGGAGATCCTACACCATTTCTGACAAATGGCAGTCCAGTCTCTTCTTGAAAGTCTCAAGTGATGAAGCTCTCACAACTTCCGAAGACAAGCTGTTCCGTTGGTTGATTGCTCTCACTGTCAGAAAATTTCTCTTTAATTCTAGGTTGAATCTCTCCTTGCTCAGTTTCCATCCATTATTCCTTGTCTGGCCTTCAGGTGCCTTGGAAAATAGCTTGACTCCTTCCTCTCTGCGGCAGCCCCTCAAATATTGGAACATTGCTATCATGTCTCCCCTGGTCTTTCTCTTTACTAGACTAGTCATGCTCAGTTCCTGTAACCGTTCTTCATATGTTTTAGTCTCCAGTCCCCTAATCATCTTGGTTGCTCTTCTCTGCACTTTTTCTAGAGTTTCAACATCTTTTTAATAGTGTAGTGACCAAAACTGGATGCAGTATTTTAGGTGTGGTCTTACTAAGGCTTTGTAGAGTGATATTAGTACCTTGCTCGATCTTGATTGTATTCCTCTGTTAATGCAATTTAAGATTGCACTGGCTTTTTTGGCTGCCGCTGCACACTGCTAACTCATATTTAGCTGGTTTTCTCTCTCTCTTTTGAACCCATTCCATTCATTTATAGCCTTAAAGTTTAACACCCAGAATTGTATCTCCAACAAGGTATGAATACTTTAAAGTAATGATTTAAATACTAGGATTGTTCATGCAATCTCATCTTGTGACAATTACAGCCCTGGGAGATATGAAAAAAAATTAGGATGGTGATCACTGACACACTGAATAAGTTTCAGTGTCAGTTGTTGCAAACAAAACGAAGGCACTTTGAGATACCATGAATAGATCCATAGTTCTCAAGTGCTAGGAGAGTTATTTCATTCTCGGCACCCATTTCTCTATTTCTGAATTAACATTCAAAAGCTCTGACCTCTCCTCTGAAGACAGCTAAAAAAGCATTTGTCCAATAAACCAAAAATAAGTTTGATTGTCTTTCTCTGCTTGGAGAAGCCACAGAATAATCCAAATTTCATAATCCAAATTTCATATTTCTCACTTTTGGCACATGTATTTGTCCTTCTCTCCTCTTTTCTTTCTTTTATTATTAAATGCTTCCCTTGCTTTTCTACAAACAGCTGCTCTTTGGATATTCTTTTCTCTGATCTGCTCAAATCTCATTTTTCAACTATTGCAAAGAATTCCAACCCTCACCCCCACTGCATTTCCAAAAGGACAGCTCCACTCCATCCCAGAGATGGAGATGAGAGATACCATAGACCAGGGGGGCCAACCGTGGTAATTTTAAGATCTGTGGTTTTCAACTCCCATATTTCTCCAGTCAATAGCTGAGGAATTCTGGGAGTTGAAGTCCACAAGCCTTAAAATTGCCAAGGTTGGACCCCTCTATGGCCAGAAGCCATAGAGCTTCTGGCAGAATCTAAATAGGGACGCAGTGGCTCAGTGGCTAAGACACTGAGCTTGTCGATCGAAAGGTTGGCAGTTCAGCAGTTCAAATCCCTAGTGCCGTGTAACAGGGTGAGCTCCCGTTACTTGTCCCAGCTTCTGTCAACCTAGCAGTTTGAAAGCATGTAAAAAATGCAAGTTGAAAAATAGGGACCACCTTTTGTGGGAAGGTAACAACATTCTATGAGCCTTTGGCATTTAGTCATGCCGGCCACATGACCATGGAGACCTCTTCAGACAGCGCTGAAACGGAGATGAGCTGAAACGGAGATGAGCACTGCCCTCTAGAGTCAGGAACGATTAGCACATATGTATGAGGGGAACCTTTACCTTTTTAAAATTGGGATGCAAGGTTGGTTCTCCTTGAGGCAGCCTTTAATTTTGTAAAGCAAGCCTATAAAGCATATGAAGAAAACAGTGGTAGGTACAGTTGATTAGGGATCAATAAAAGGCTCCCCAAGCATATTGACAAGCTTGATAAATTCCAAGCAACTCGGGAAGAATTCTGTGAGGGAAACCTGACTGAGCAGCCTTTTACTTGATTCTCAAATTCAATTTCATCGGACATCAGGTGAGAACAGTCAATGCTCAGACTACTCAATCATTTACCACCATCAAGGAAACAAGGACGTATAATGGCTAGTTTAGCATCTTCCGGCAGAATGTCCAAAATTGGAACTGTTTGCCCTTTTGGTAAACTCTTATTTGATACTGGGGTCACTTCGGTCATTATCCAGTGAGAAGGGGCCATCCATCCTCCAAATAAAAACTCTAAAATCTCTGCTTGCAAAAGTTTTGATTAGGAGAGAATTATATGCATTATAGAAGGGCAGCAAATCATTTAATCTACCTTTTCTCTATTTGCACTGTTGGGAAAGAGAAAGAAAATGATTGTAAGGTAAGATTGTACCTTAAATGCCATTGTACACTGAGAGCATATACACCAAAGACTTGGTGTATACACCTTGTGTGTCCAATCACACTTGGCCAATAAAGAATTATATTCTGTTCTGTTCTGTTCTGTTCTGTTCTGTTCTATTCTATTCTATTCTATTCTATTCTATTCTATTCTATTCTATTCTATTCTATTCTATTCTATTCTATTATTTGGTGACTATTTGGCATTATGATATTTTATGGAGACGAGACCACTGCCCATGATAGTTTTGCCTCAAGCAGCAGCATGCTTTGAACTGTCTCTCCTTCCACATATTATTGTTGCCAAGTCACTTTTCATTCAAATGCGTGTGTAAAAATATGCAACATTTAAAATATTTCAGAACACAGTGTCTGTTTTCTTCAAACCACACATTATTTTCTAATCTGTGTCCAGGCACAGCATTTCCCAGCAAGCAAATGTTCTCTGCAATGACATTTGCTAGAGGAGAAATAATATATTCCATCCATTTACAGCAAGCTTTGTTGTGGCGAACATAGGCTGGTGTGAAAAATAGGAACTGCTTTCGGATGCTTAACTTCTAAACTATGAAGGACTCCAATAATTCTTCTACTTGCCTCGACAAAATCTGCTTTAAACTCATATTACAATTCAATCATTTAGTGATAATAGAATGACTGTTAGGCTCAATTTCAATAACTTAAATTACTTTCCCCACCAGTTATAGAATTTAGTGCCACATATATGATGACAGTCACTATTGGAGATCAAAAACAAGGAATCTATAGCTTTCTAGAAGTTGCTGAACTATATCTCCCAGAGATCATGGCTAAGATGACCAAAGGTGAGAAATAATGTCCCTCAAATGAAGTCTGGAACTACAATATTTGGAAATTATGGTCAAATTGTGTCAAATATCTCCAATAGTTATTCAGCATTCAGAGACAATGTATAACATAACATTCGTTGCCAAAAAGGAAAGGGGAATGACCTCAGCTAGACGTAGTCTACAGATGAGTTGGGACTGCAATTCCCAGAATACCCAGTCAATTAGGGTAGACTCTTCACAACGGAAAGTTGCTAGTTTAGGGAAGACTGGCTAATGTCTTGGTGGTAAATGTTCCAGAGAGATTTGCTTAACTACTATGCAACATTAGGTCATAGACTTGAATCTAGTCATCAGGTGGATCTCTTGTCTAAGCCAAGAAGCATTATTTTATTCTATTGGATGTATAAAAGATAAAGGTTTCCCTGTCCAGTTATGTCCGACTGTAGGGCAGAGTGTTCATTTCTGTTTCGTAGCTGAGGAAGGCAAGTTGTCCAAAGACATTTTCTGTGGTCATGTGGCCAGCATGTCTATACGCCAAACACACACAGAACACTGTTACCTTGCTACCAAAGTGGTACCTACCGTGTTTCCCAAAAATAAGATCCTGTCTTATATTTTTTGAACCCTGAAATAAGCACTTGGCTTTATTGCCATGCGCTCAAAAGGCCGATTGGGCTTATTATCAGGGGTAGTTTTATTTTGGGGGAAACAGGGTATTAATCTACATACATTTGCATGTTTTCATACTACTATGTCGGCAGGAGCTGGAGCAAGTAATGGGAGCTCATCCGTTGCACAGAGCTTGGGTCTCGAACCTGGACTGTCAGCTTTCCAGCTGACAAGCTAAGTGTCTTTAACATGTATATCCCACCCTTTAACCAAACCAAGGCATCTTATATGAGGGTCCATTTTTATCTTACCCCCGCCAAAACATCTCTATGATAGAAATTGGACTGAGCATTAATGAGCAGACAATCATCACCTGGAGAGTTTCTGTGGCTGAGGTGAATTTGAACCTATGTTTTGCCAGTCCTAATCTAACACTTTAACACTGCACCCACAAGAAGCCTTTGTATGTTCGTAAAAGGTACCATATGTATTTATGTATACATTCCTTTATACTCCTGACATTATTTTTACACATTCAATCATGTCAGCCTAAGAAGTTATAAAGTGTTTTTCTATCGAGACACCTGGTCTACCCCAATATATGGGAGGGGGCCTTCTGCTCTCTTTCACCTTTCAGCTCCAATCCAGGAGCCCTCAAGCAGTCACATTCATGACAAACCATTTGTGCAGAATGCCCCCTCCCACATGTTGGGGTAGACCAGGTGTCTCGATAGAAATCACTTAATCTTTCCCCTGGCTCAAGCTGATGAAGGGAGGAGAACTTGTGGCTCAGAGGTTAATTTAACTGCCTAACATGCAGGAAGCCCAAGTTCGAACCCGAGTAAGGGTATGGCTAGCTGATGAGAGCTAAATAGCTTGAAATAGATCTATACTAGTCTCCCTTCATTTCTTTATCAGCAAAATATAAATTATAATATATATGTATCTCATGGAAACCTAGAAAAACACTTCATATATAATCAGGACATAGTTCACAGCTTCACATGAGCGTTACTCATGACCAGACCTACGCTCTCAATGTATATTTTCATGACTATTGGGAAGTTAATACCTAGGATAAGAATAAAAGGAAATAAAACCCAGCACACAATTCTCCTCTATCACAACTATGCATCCTAGAGCATGAGAGTAATTGTCTGAAATGAGTCAGACCAAAGGCTTAAGGAAACAGTTGTCATAGCAACCTCCTTCTCTATTCTGATTCTGCTTAGAATTAAAACGATATCAAATAATTTGGGAGTGAAGAGATAGGGCAAAAATCTATTGGTGCTAAATGACCTTCTGTAGATGAGTCTCCTTTCCGGTCAAAATGACATACAAAATATGTAAAAACTAATAAGCAAAATATAGTTTGAGAGTGGGAAGAAAGGCTGCAAGCAAAGAATTCTAGTTATTTCTGATTCATTTTCTTTGCATAGATAAGACTCGTTCCCAACAGTTAACCTATTTCCAAGGAACTCCTCATCCCCCACCCTCACTCAATGCAGGAAAGGTCCAAGACTAAGTCTGTCTGACGTCTGTGCCCTTCTGAAATCCAACTGTATCATTGCACAACAACTGACAGTTAACAGTTTCACCCCATGCTGCTATGTCACTGCTAATGGCTCCCTATAGTCCAACACAGAAGGCAGAGCAAGGAATAGTTGCTACAAGCTGTTACAGTCAGGAACAGGAATTTCTCTGCTCTTACAGCCATCTGTGGAAATCCCAGGGAGCATATGAAAGGATTCTTGCATTTCTTACTTAGTTCCAAATATATCTATAGATTGCTGCTCACTCCAAAACCCCGACAGCAATTCACAGCAATTTTTTTGGGGGGGGAAAAAACAAAACAAAATGGAAACACTTCAGTAAGGCTTGTCCCACTGAATTTTGAAACCCATTTGACCTAAAACAACAGCAGCTTGCAAGGGTGGCTAGATTTCATTTGAGGAGGCTTCTTTTTGACAGTCATTCATGCTACTGTTGTTTTTAATTTCCCAAGCAAGCAAAACAAGATCCCTTCGTGATGTGGGATCAGCAAAACAATGTCTTGAAATCCTTTGTGCTGGGAGAAATCCTTTGTGCTGGGAGGAGAGGTTTGGATTCAGGTTCTGGCAGGAACCTGAAGATTCCAGCAGAAACTTGTAGCATCTTTTAAAATAAGTATACATCCATGTATGTACTCGTAGACATGTAAACATGCATGAAATGTAGACACGCTGGTCTGTCCATGCTTGAAATTAGCAAACAAAGATTGTCTTGCAAACCACACTCCTCAAATGACGTCATATACCCTTCATATACCCAGACCAAGGAGATGCAGATTCTAGTGATTTCACTGGGACCTTGAAACTCTCAGCAGCTGCAATGTCAGTTCAACCAATACAGAAGCTCAGTTTAATGATTCACATGACAGAACATTCAGTCATATTATCTA
Source organism: Pantherophis guttatus (assembly GCF_059756535.1). Lineage (NCBI taxonomy): Eukaryota > Metazoa > Chordata > Lepidosauria > Squamata > Colubridae > Pantherophis > Pantherophis guttatus. The sequence goes on along the minus strand of NC_142069.1, from coordinate 16,431,311 downwards.
GAGCAGAGTGAGATATTTCTCTCTCTTTCTTTCTCTCTCTCTCTCTCTCTCTCTCTTTCTCTCCCTCCCTCCCTCCCTCTCTCTTTCTCTCTCTCTCTCTCTCACACACACACACACAAAGAGGAGATAAAGTTTTAATTAAGTGATAAGTAATAATTATGTTTCAGTTAATGTTCACTTGGGGATCAAAAGCTGTTAGGAAGATTACAATATTGAATGGACTTTCTAAATTCACTTGAAAAGGCACATGTAGGCTATTATAAAGCGAGTATTCTTCCAAGGTGATTCCAGCTGGAAAATACTATAATTTACTCAAAGAATTTACTATAATTATCTCAAATAATTTACTCAAATTTACATTATAAGAATTATATTATTGAGAGGGATCCAGAATATCAACAGAGAAAACTAAAAGACTGAAGATTCCTAGTTGTGAGTTTGGCAGATTAGTTTGTGTCCAAGAGATGGGTTTTTTTTCTTGCTGTGGACATTGCCATTGGCAGACATTAAGGTATTATTTATTTATTTTAAAGGACTTACAGTACATAGTCACTTATATTGCAATTATAACCCCGAGTGGCTCACAAAACAGTAAAAAAAAAAAAAGCAAACATTCCCAAACAGAACAGAACAACAATTCCCAGACAAAATAGAATAAGAACTCAAGAAAATAAAAACTCATGGCATCCCAGGAAAAGCACTTTCCCACATATCCATATACTATCTTGATGGGCTCCATCCTTGTTTTTTTCAAACTTGGAAACTTTAAAAAGTGTGGGCTTCATCTCCCAGAATTCCTGCTTGTTGGCTGGGGAATTCTGGGAATTGAAATCCACACATCTTAAAGTTGCCAAGATTGAGAAACATAGTTCCATCCCAATGTTTGTGGGAACAATCATATTTTCCAAGTTTTCCAGAAAGCTAAGAAGTTAAGAGCCTGACAGATGTCTGGAGAAAGAATATTCCACAGGCCAGGAGAAGCTCTGAGAAGGCACACTTCTTGATCCTGCTAGAAAACTACATTTAAGGAAGGGACCTAAAACACGCCCCCTTATCTGACCTGTTGGATAAGCAGATACCCATACATTGTTTTAACTATTTTATAAGTTGTCAGTTGCTCAGAATCACTATGGCGAGTTGGGTAGCCACACAATCTGACATACATGAATGAATGAATGAATGAATGAATGAATGAATGAATGAATGAATGAAAGAAATCTACTCAGAATAGAAATGAATCCTTGGGTATTCCCAGTTGTCCAGGTTCTAGATCATGGAGATCTTTCATGTTTTGCCTATTCCAATTCATAGCAAAGATGCAAGATTCTACAAAGACCTGTCTTCTTTCTTCTCGCATCCAGCAGATTTTACAAAGAAATTCATCTAAGGCTGTATGGGTAGCAAACTTGATATGAATGTTTCTGTTTGGATGCTATAAATAGATATCACCATGTCCATGATTGAGCATGTATCTAGGGGTATTTTGGGGAGGAGGGTGATACTTCTGAAGTTTCATGATTTTCCCACTTAATCTCTTTTTAATCCTCATCCGTCAGTCCTTCCACACCATCTGCTTTTCAATTATTGCTGTCTTCTGAGCTGTGGTATGGCTTGGTTTGATTAGAAACTGCTAATTATCAGCTACTTTCCTCCCCACCAAACCCTGACTATAATAAAACCACTTTAAAGGGCATGAACGAGGCCCTCAAATTCATTCATTATCTCTTTCCTTTCAACAATATTCATGCCAGTTCACGGATTCATAAATATCAAAAGGGCGTATACAAAAATGAGATGAACATTTGTAGATTTCAGTTTCTACATGGATGAGTGGAAATAAACACTGATGCAGTTATTATGCAGGGCATCATCCCAACATTTCCATCAGGTTTATTCCATATTGTCATTTTAGCCCCTGGGGAACTATGGTCTTGGATGAAAATTAAGTGAAAGGGCGTTTGCTTTTTGTGTGTTTATTTTTATGGAGTTATGAAAAAGTTGCAAAGCACAGAAGTAATATTTGCTGGGCACAAAAAGGACACTGCAACAATACACATGACATAAAACTTAGGCCTAGTATTAACAGCAAGGATTTATCCTTTAAAATTAATGTTGGAAGTTTTTGTTAGGACTTCCACGACATGCTGCAATTGACCACTAGACGGCAGGAAAGCATTTTCTTTTTCTCTTTGCTGCCATCTAGTGGTTGCCTGATATAAAAATTCCATGTTTGGCCCATTGAACTGATGAACCTGCCAATTTCCAGATTCACATTCAAACAAATAAATAAAAACAAGTAGAGGGTCTCCCCAGTGTTATCCCCAACTTCAAGTGCATTGAAACAAGTCCTACCTGCAGCAATTCCTGTCTTCCCACCAATAGTGACAGTCACAGATGTGCTTACTGTTACTGCCTCAGGCAAACTTCCCTCTGTTAAGACATAAATGTAGCAAATTCAAAAGCTGATCCTGTATCTCAAGGGAAGAGACTCTCAGAACTGACAGACAGTTATTTCTGTTCATAAATCAAATACAAAGTATAGAACATGCATAAAGACCAGTAGATGTAGGATCTCCACGTTTAGATGATAATTCCTCAGAAGATAGGAGAGAATTAATCAGATTGTATTGTGATGGGAAGAATGTATGGGGTAGAAGGGGAAGAATCCTGCTCCTTGTGGGGGGAGGAAGAATATAAAGGTAGTCCTCGATTTACAACTTTTCATTTAATGACCAAACAAAGTGATTTATGACCATTTTTCACACCTGCAATTTTGATTACATAATCAAAATTCGAATGCTTGGCAACTGGCATGTATTTATGATGGTTGCAGGGCCATGTGATCACCTTTTACGACCTTCTGATTCACTTAATGACCATGTTACTAATTTAACTACTGAAGTGATTTACCTAACAACTGTGGCAAGAAAGGTTGTAAATGGAGCAAACTTTAAATTTCAAATCTTTATTGTCAGTGCACAACATATGTACAATGAGATTGGTTGAGCTCCTTCGGTGCAACTCCCCACAACATAATACAACTCACAGTGAAGACAGAAAATCCCTAACCCAACAAATCATATTAACAACCCCCAGTCCTATTGCATCAGTTTGAAAATGTTACACATTGCACCGGCCCTGCAAGTCCATACGTAGTTATGTTGTTATTTTGCATTGAGGAGTCTGACAGCCCACAGATAAAAACTGTTTTTCAGTTTGTTTGTGCGGCTGGCTATACTTCCCGATGGTAGGAGGATAAAGAAGTGGGGACCAGGGTGTGAGTCATCCCTGAGGATTTTCCTCACTCTTCTAAAACTCATATAATTACTGTCTCGCTTAGCAACCGAAATGTTGGGCTCAATTGTGGTTGTAAGTTGAAGACTAATTGTATCAGGAAACCTCTTCTGTTTGATGGCTATGTCTCTGCATTTTTTTTGATAGGGAAACATGGATATGCCTTAATCTAATGGTTTGTTCTGCTGCCAGGAAGAGATTTAAAAAGAAGTAAGAAATCAGTTTGGGTTGCTGATCACCAAAAAAGATGCCTTGATCATCCTGACTTACAGTAATATATTAGAAGTCCCTAATGTTCAAAGCTAGAATTATGTCTGCATTTCCCAAATCAAACTAAAGAGTCCTACTTGCTTATTCATAAAGCAGCCCTAATGTCAGTGTTTTGCTAGAAAATACAGATGTCTGAATTTGAGGATGTACTTATTTTAGGGACATAACACTGAAAAAGAGAAAATCCTCTTAGCAAAACAACTGTTTTTTCACATTGATGTATAATGAACTGTCAATTTGCCAAAGTACAGCTTCAGATTTATTTTTATTTAGCTCTCTAGTCTAGAATTCTAAATATCTTTAATAGGAAATGACTGTGGGTGTCAACTAGTAATATTAACACCATTTCCTGGTCAAAAGAACTAAAGGTTTTAGAGGGGAGGAGAATGTTCATTCAACTGGATGTAACATTCTTTTGAGCTGTGCTTCTCTATCTGCATATGCATCCAAACCTCTGGTCAGCATTGCTAACTGTAAAGGTTCCCCTCGCACATATGTGCTAGTTGTTCCTGACTCTAGGGGGCGGTGTTCATCTCTGTTTCAAAGCCGATGAGCCAGCGCTGTCCGAAGACATCTCCGTGGTCATGTGGCCGGCATGACTAAACGCCAAATGCGCACAGAATGCTGTTACCTTCCCACCAAAGGTGGTTCCTATTTTTCTACTTGCATTTTTTACCTGCTTTCAAACTGCTAGGTTGGCAGAAGCTGGGACAAGTAACGGGAGTTCACCCTGTTATGCAGCACTGGGGATCGAACTGCTGAACTGCCAACCATTCAATCAACAAGCTCAGATTCACTAGACTAGACATACCCAATTCCTGCATATGATTTAGTCTCCAGCCCTCTAATCATCTGTGTTGCTCTTTTCTGTTTTTTTTCCAGAGTCTCAACATCTTTAGCTTAACAATTCATTAAAGACTACAAATTCTCTACTGTAGCTCCAGTAGTTCAATTTTGACAGATGAGCCCTGAATGATTAAACATATAATAAAATGTTTCTACGTAATTAGAGAAAAGTCTTCTTCATCATTTCGAGATTTCTTTGTGCAAGCTTTTGTGGTTATTGTACAAAGGCACATTGAGTCACATTACAACCCACTTGTAGTCTGAAGTAGCATAGTTGAAAAATAGGTCCACCTCCTCTTCAGCTGTCTGGGAAAGCATAGGTTTTGAATCCAGTGGAGCCTAGCTAGTTTATATTTCCTTGTGTTGTACAACTGTTCCATGCTGGGGATATTCTGAATATTGATATTTATTTTTTATTGTAGTTTTCCTAAAATTACAATTAAAAAGCTAAAAACTAATGCAAACTAAAAAAATTAAAAGAATAAAAAATAGTGTAGAAAAAAGAAAAACAAGAATATAGTAAAGAAAAAGAAAATGATAAAGAAATGACTATTCATCACAAAAAATATGAACAATTTTAATAACTTATCACCTTTTCTTAAAATGTAACAAATGTTCTTTTCTTCCCATATGCCATTTGATCCTTATCAACAAAAGTCCACTGAAGGTAGATAAAGATAATAACATACCTATTTTAAACATGATCAAATAAACCAACTTTATAGTCCTTCCTTTTAGCAATCTTGATTATTAATCCTTCAAATAATGTCCTAGAACTTGATTTCTTTTCTTATTTCTTTTTTTGTCTCTTCTCACACAATTTTTCAAAACTTTAATAAGTCTCTTTTATAAATCCAATATAGGAAAATTATTTAAGTTACTCTTTTGATTTATTATTTGTGTATCTCTTTTAATTATTAAGGTATCATCCAGTTTTATTTACATGTCTAGTGTAGCATGACTTTTTTCGATGACATTCTTGTAGCCTGCCATTTTAAAATCCACTTTCTAATTAGTCTCAGTCTTGTCCAGTAAAACTTGTTCCTCCTCCATAACATCTTTTAGACATAGCCTATCTACAGAACCATATTCTTAAAATTAACTGGGTTCATTTTTCAAAAATATCCTTCAACACATCCAGTGTTAAGGTATTTTTCTGCAAATTTAAGTACTCTTCTTTTTTAATTATGTTTAGTTCCCTCCAATGTCCAACCAAGCCTTTTTTAAAAAAAAGAATTCTAAATAAAGGCATTTTCCTATGGGAAGGATTCTTAAGGTTAATTGCACAATATTATTTCAAATCCACCTGGACTTTTAGTCCATTTTTTAGCTTCCTAAATCAAACTTCTAATCATTCTTTTTCTGTTTATTCCAAAATAACTTTTTAAAAGTCTTTAAATTTTTATTTAAAGCTTGTTTTGCCAAGGATTAAAGAAAATTCACGCAATGTTGTAAAATTTGTTGATCCAAAGGTTTGTAATAGCTGAGAAGCAATTAACAAGCAATTTCCAAAAGTGATTAAAAAGGAAACATGTAAAGCCAATATCTTTTGAAAAGGTGCAACTATGGTTTGAACAAGATAACTGTTCCCTTGTTTCTCAGAGCTCTAACCCTGCCAGAGACTGCTATCTTGTGGCTTCCTTGTGAGGAACAGTTGTATGGAGCGCTTGTGGGTGATCTCAAGTTCTCTCCTTGTCCAAATTACAAAGAACTAGTCTACTCATTGCCAGCTCTTTGTTTCACAATGGACATCACTTCTACTTTTAGTAGAGCCATTTTAGTTCACCATTTTTTATTCAGAAGTCTGAAAGATCAGATTTCTGATTATATTTTTCCTGACTTTTATTCCTTACTTTCTTTCCGGTATATTGCTTACTTAATGTTCCATGCAACAGAAGGGATTTCTTTCTCTTCTTTCACCATTCCAACACTTGTCACTTGTCACATTCTTGGCTTGATCTTTAGTGCCCAATATGTCCTGAACATAATTTTGCAGCTTCATTCAGTTTTAGTTTCAGCATTTTTGCCTTTTTTTTTTTTTTGAAAAAAAAATCCTTGGAAATAGATCTATGAGAGGCCTAAGTGCATTAGTCTTTATACATTGCATCAGCCCTTATTTTATGAAATTTCCTTTGGGATAGCATTCATCTACATACTACTAAAGGGATGCGGTGGCTCAGTGGCTAAGACTCTGAGCTTGTCAATCGAAAGGTCGGCAGTTCAGCGGTTCGAATCCCTAGTGCCGCGTAATGGGGTGAGCCCCCATTATGTGTCCCAGCATCTGCCAATCTAGCAGTTCGAAAGCACGTAAAAATGCAAGTAGAAAAATAGGACCACCTTTGGTGGGAAAGTAACAGCATTCCGTGCACCTTTGGCATTTAGTCATGCCGGCCACATGACCACGGAGACATCTTCGGACAGTGCTGGCTTTTCAGCTTTGAAACAGAGATGAGCACCGCCCTCTAGAGTCAGGAACAACTAGTATATATGTGCGAGGGGAACCTTTACCTTTTATATACTACTAAAACTCTTATTATATTTATCTTTCTGTTTGTATTTTCAGGTTAGCTCAAAGTGCATTATATCACAACATTTTTAATCAAGGTGCCTACAATCCATTAACTACAATCCATTTTCAAGAGCCTGCTCGCGCAGTGGACTAAATGCTGTTAAAGTAGCATTTAGTTGCCAGCTGCCTGCAATTATTGCAAGTTCAAATCGCACCAGGCTCAAGGTTGACTCAGCCTTCCATCCTTTCAAGGTAGGTAAAATGAGGACCCGGATTGTGGGGGCAATAAGCTGACTTTGTATAAAAAAGAACACTGCTTGGGGGGGGGCGAAAGCCCTACTAAGCAGGTATATACAAAAGTATGAAGGCTATTGCTTAATACATTGTAAGCCGCCTTGAGTCTTTGGAGAAGGGCGGCATATAAATCGAACCAATGAACAACAATAATAATAAACTTAAAAGAATGCATTAAAAAATCCAGGATTCATGTGGAACTGAAATTTCTATGATGTTCAGACAACTTTATTTGCAAAGTTGTGGCTGTTGCAGCACCCATGTGATCATGTGACCATGATATCTGATGCACTCTGCCAACTTCCCACGAGCAAGGGAAGCCAGCAGGAAGTCAGAAGCTACTTCTGCTCCCATTGTCTATGAAGATTCTCAGTCACTCAAGTTGTCTCTCTGTTGACTTTTAGAGTGTTAATGACTGGTTGATTGAAAAGAGTATAAATCAGAGGTGGGTTTCAGCAGGTTCTGACCAGTTCTGGAGAACTGGTAGTGGAAATTTTGAGTAGTTCGGAGAACCGGTAAATACCACATCTGATTGGCCCCGCCCCCATCTATTCTCTGCCTCCGGAGTCCCAGCTGATCGGGAGGGAATGGGGATTTTGCAGTAACCTTCCCCTGGAGTGGAGTGGGAATGGAGATTTTACAGTATCCTTCCCCTGCCACGCCCACCAAGCCACACCCACAGAACTGGTAGTAAAAAAATTTGAAACCCTCCACTGGTATAAATCCTTACTTCCCCACCAATTAGTTAAAGTCTTCAAGAAAAACCAAGAAAGTCTAGTTGCTGTTTGAAAAATATACCTTTGAGTCCTGTTTCCACTGTCTTTTTGCCTGCCTGTAGTAATTTTATCTGTTTAGATATAGTAAATGTTGATTTATTATTATAGTTTGTTTGCCATTACAATTATTTTTCTACTTATGATGCAGTGTATATTCTTTTTATATAATAATGGGGCCCTCCAGCACGGAGGTAAAAAAAAATATGGTCAGCCTAGAATTTAATGTGAATTTAATGATGTGACAATCTGGTCGCATCATACTGTATTACCCTTCTCTCAAAGGATGACCTAATGGGTCACAGGAATGTCTGATATGCCTATTTTATGATCATGTGGTAGCTAAAGATCCTTTCTAGGGCTCATTTACTTCGATATGCAATTTTGAGGATGAGCAAATAACTTCAAAACCATGCAGCAAGATAATAAAAAGACAGATTTACTCAGAACAACTCACATCCCGCGACAATTCCTTTAACACCATCAGACTTCAACGTCTGCCTACCCCAGATCTTTGGGAAGGACTCAATAGATGGATAAAAATGCCAAATCGAGTCTGAACATCTGGCTGATTGTGCAACGAACCATCAAAATGGCAAAGGGCAGCTTTATTTGGAACAGCTTACATCTTCCAAGAATACCTTTAACACTACTAAACAACAACAACATCTGTCTATCCGAGGGCCTTGAGAAGAACTTGGTAAGTAGACAAAAATGCCAATCCAGTCTAAATATCTAGCTGACTGTGCAACCTGCGCCACCCAACTCCCATGCTATGACTTCTTGTAGGGCATCCCTCTGGATCCTAGCAGATATTGTGGGATGTTCTGTGAGAGTCAAGATAGACCCTTGGTGAGATCCAAGATCATATATATCCAAAATCGTTTCAAGCTGCTGGTGCTCACCTATAAAACCCTACATGGCTTAGGCCCAGGGTATCTGCAGGATCATCTCCTGCCTTCCTCCCACCGTCCAGTGCGCTCACACAGAGCGGGCCTCCTCAGGGTGCCGTCAGCCAGACTATGTCGGCTGGCGGCCCCCAGGGGGAGAGCGTTCTCTGTGGGAGCGCCGACCCTCTGGAATGGGCTGCCCACCGGCCTCAGGACGGCCCCGGAACTCCTCTCCTTCCACTGCGAATTGAAGACGTGGCTTTTTTACCAAATGGGCTGAATCCGTAGGGGTGGCTTCAAATAATTTTAATAATTTTTAATTGATTTTAATTTAATTTTAAACTGATTTCAATTGTTTATGTAATTTTTTGTTTTGCTTTTGTAAGCCGCCCTTAGTCCTATGGGAGAAGGGCGGCATATAAATAACATAAACAAATAAATAAATAAATAAATAAATAAATAAATAAATAAATAAATAAATAAATCTTTCCTGGTATAGCAATGGAGCAATTCGTTTTTTATGTTTTCGTATTGTACTCGTACACTGCCAAGAGTCACTCTGTAATGGAGATGGGTGGTTTCTAAATTTGATATAAAAATAAATACAAATAAATAAATTCCATTATTATTAGAATCTGAGGAAAATGAAATTGACAAGATCTCAAGGGAACGAAGGTGTGTTCAAATGAGGGCATTTCCCATCAGCATTCTGGTATTACTATGCAATGTTTCTTCCTGAAATGCCTGTCCAAAATAATACATTAGGATGCTGGCAGATTAATTTTAGATGCGTTTATAACATTAGCACATAGTGTTTACAGGAGGTGGGTGGGTGTTGGAAATAACCAGCCAAAAGGTTATGCAATTTATGGACAATCACAAGTTGCCATATTATGGACAACAGGAAGATGGAGAGAGAAGAAAAATGTTTCCACTTATTCCTGAAAAATAGAACCACAATAATTGATGGAACTGGTAACTTTTATTTTTCAAGGTACCAGCCAAATGAAAATATTAAGGGAATCTGACGTAATAGAATCAACTGGCCAGCATAAAACTTGACAGGAAGCACTCCAAGCTAGCAGAATATGTCAGGTCCGGTATGAAACAAGATCATCAATCTTGGTTTTGTCACTTCTGTTTACTGCAGCTTTGCAAAGTGGTGTGGCTTTGTGGAGCCATCTTGAAGAGGGACTTCACTAAATCTTGATTCTAGGCAGGGGTGAAATGCTCCCGGTTCGGACCGGATCGCCTGATCCGGCAGCGATGGCAGCAGGTGGTTCGGAGAACCGGTAGCTAAAATCCCTGCCCCCCCCATGCCCACCTGAGCCGTGCGATCATCAGAGGCTTTTTTTTTTAACTTTTAAAAAGCATTTTTTCTACAACCTCTTCGGTGGAAAAAATGCTTTTAAAAGGAAAAAAAAAGCCTCTGATGATTGTGCGGCTCAGCTGGGATTGTCAGAGGCTTTTAAAAGCATTTTCTCTACAACCACTTCCGCCAAAGAGGTTGTAGGAAAAAATGCTTTTAAAAGTAAAAAAAAAAAAAAAAAAAGTTGGCCACACCCACCCAGTCACATTACCCCCCCCACCAAGCCACGCCCACAGAACTGGTAGTAACAAATTTTACATTTCACCACTGATTCCAGGTCTAAGGTTTTTCAGCTTTCAATCTCAGGAGTCTTAGAATCCAGCTGTATTGGTCTGACTAGTTGAAATAGTAATGAACTGATAGCTGCTGAAGTTAAATGAAAAAGAAACTAAAGAGCAATAGAAAGTTCAGGTATTCTCATTCAAATCCTGCATGCGCTTTAATTTTCCAGTTCATCTTCTTTGCTCCCCAATCTTGCCTTCCTTGTTGTTGTCTTCTCCACCCACCCTTCTTCCCACCACAACGCCAAAAAAAGATTCACAGTTAGCGCATTATGCACCATCATCATTGTGCTTGAGTGCAGAAAAAGAGAGCAGAAAAAAACCCCTTTTAGATTCATTTTTAACCACCATATATTTGTATTTACAAACCAGACTTTGTAAACTTTCTCCTCCTCACTATGTTTTAGTTTCTTATTTATCAACAGTGTCCATATCCAGTGTCTCCAGAAAGATAACATTTATGAGCCGGAGGCTTTCCAAGATTCCAGAGTCTAAAATCTAAAGTTCCTAGAGTCACCCCATTGATCTATCTTTTAATATATATCCTGCATTAAAGTACACTGACTAACAGCTTTAGATTGGAGAAGGGGAAGTTTTCTTCCATATGCAACCTTGAGGGAAACACAGCCCAACAGATTGTTAGAGTGGTGTGAGCAGTTCCTGTTTACAAAATCTGGAGTGGTCACCATCCCTCCTTCAATCCATTTCTAAAATACCTGTTGGGTGTGGTCACACATGAGTGTTTGCTGCCCTAGGGTCTACTCTGCAAGCATGGGATCCCCTCTCGCCAGACCTTCAATCTTAAAAAACCCAAATGTGTTCATGGTCTGCTGCAAGACCATAGAAGAAGCAAATTAATTCCTAGGGTGTCATGAAGGTGGAGGAAGAATAGCAAACAGAAACCTGCTGTGGAGGGCATAGCCTCAAGCTTCACTTCATACTGATTAGGGCAACCACTAGATAGCAGAAAAGAGACACAGAAGACTACCTCTTTGTCACTTATTGGTAGTGACTAAGGTAAGGTAAAGGTAAAGGTTCCCTTCGCAGATATGTGCTAGTCGTTCCCGACTCTAGTCACTCCATGACTATGGGTGTCAACTAGTAATATTAACACCATTTCCTGGTTAAAAGAACTAAAGGTTTTAGAGGAGAATGTTCATTCAACTGGATATAACATGCTTTTGAGCTGTGCTTCTCTATCTGCATATGCATCCAAACCTCTGGTCAGCATTGCTAACTGTAAAGGTTCCCCTCGCACATACAGTATGTGCTAGTCGTTCCTGACTCTAGGGGGCAGTGTTCATCTCCATTTCAAAGCTGAAGAGCCAGCGCTGTCCGAAGACGTCTCTGTGGTCATGTGGCCAACATGACTAAATGCCAAAGCCATACAAAATGCTGTTACCTTCCCACCAAAGGTGGTCCCTATTTTTCTACTTGCATTTTTTACGTGCTTTCGAACTGCTAGGTTGGCAGAAGCTGGGACAAGTAACAGAAGCTCACCTTGTTACATGGCACTAGGGATTCGAACCGCTGAACTGCTGACCTTTCGATCAACAAGCTCAGCGTCTTAGCCACTGAGCCACCATGTCCCTTGTACATAAATTAGGTAGAACCTAATTTAATAGTCCTAAATCTTGATGCAACTTGCTGTTACCATTCCACCCCCAACAGTGTGCTTGAGCCAACTGATAATGGCTTGTCTAGGCAATCCTTGAGCATCAGAACAGGCGGACTCCCCTGAGCATAGCTGCTAAGTTTTTAAATGTTGGCTAATATTGAGATGGGGAATCTATTTGAGAGGTTTTCCTGGGACTAGGGAGCTGTGCTTGTGCCTGGGTGATTAATGAAGGCATGTGGCATAAATTATCCCTAGAGTATTTTTGCGCTGGACCAATCTTGGCTGCTTTACAGAATGATTCCATGTGCATCATTATTCACTGTAAGCCAGGGATGGGCAAATGTGGCCCTTTTACAACCTGTGGACTTCAACTCCCAGAATTCCTGAGACAGCCAAGCTGGCTCAGGAATTCTGGGAGTTGAAGTCCACAGGTCATAAAGGGCCCATATTTGCCCACCCCTGCTGTAAGCAAACATGCAGTACTCCTTTGCTGTGGCAAAGGAGAGATGTAGTGATGCGCAGTTGCAGTTTAAGCACTCCCTGGACTTCTGGGGAAAAATGGTGGACTGAAGATAGACTGGCTCTTCATCATTCCTCTTCAGACAAGGTGAAGACTTGAGATAACCCACAAGTGCTCCAGTCAGGAATCTTTTATATCTAAAATGACTTAGAACATAGAATAACAGAGTTGGAAGGGACCTTGGAGGTCTTCTAGTCCAACCCTCTGCTTAGGCAGGAAACCCTACACCACTTCAGACAAATGGTTATCCAACATCTTCTTAAAAACTTCCAGTGTTGGAGCATTCACAACTTCTGGAGGCAAGTTGTTCTAACTGTCAGGAAATTTCTCCTTAGTTCTAAGTTGCTTCTCTCCTTGATTAGTTTCCATCCATTGCTTCTTGTCCTGCCCTCAGGTGCTTTGGAGAATATCTCATCAAGCATTGAGATATTCTTGAATTTGCAGAAAGCTGCTTATTGAACAGGGGTGGCACCCTTTTGGCTATAAAACAATCAGCACAAATCAGTTGTGAGCTGCACTCATGGAAAATTAATGGCCCCACCATTGATTGGTTGGGTGAAGCAAGGACTGAAAATATTCTCGCTTCTACTGAACTCTGTCTTCTGACTGGCTAAGCATTAGCTGTTTCAAGGGACAATAATTCATTGTAGGTACCTGCTTCTTCCTCAAAGGAAAGGCTATAAATGAAGCTCCCTGGAGGATGTTCAGCTGCTCGACGATACCAAAGGGGGAAGTGGTCCATGGTGAAAATGCTTTCCTTATCATAACTGGTCAAAAAGTTCCTGGAGTTGAGGAAAAAAAAGGAAGAAAAGCAATACAATCATATCACATGATCTTTAAAGCACATTTTAAAAGCAAACAATTTTTCTTTTGATCCAATGAAGTGTCCTGGTGTGCAAAACACACACCCTATTACATATCCATCTCTTTCGCTTCTCTATTTCACTTATGGCTATAACCTTGTTGCTTGTATCTTTATGATTTATATTGTTCTTTTTGTTTTGTAGTATGATTTGATTGCTTATTTAGTAACCTATGACTAAATATTGTACCTTATGATTCTTGATGAATGTATTTTTTTCTTTTTATGTACACTGAGAGCATATGCACCAAAGACAAATTCCTTGTGTGTCCAATCACACTTGGCTAATAAAGAATTCAATTCAACTCAACTCAACTCAACTCAACTCTACTCTACTCTACTCTACTCTACTCTACTCTACTCTACTCTACTCTACTCTATTCTATTCTACCCTACCCTACCCTACCCTACCCTACTCTATTCTATTTATCAAAACTCTGATATTTCATTTTTGTACATCTGGGTTGTTCCTTTGATGTCTCTGCTTGGCATCTTCTATTGCTTGCTTTGTAGTGCACAGCATAGACAGCATATTATACTTCTTCTCACTGTATGCATATTGAGCTTCCTTCCTGAGATTTGCCATGTTCCAGAACTTGAGCTGGATAATGAGAAATCAGAAGAAGAAGCCCACAGCAACTACAAGTAGTCAGTGCTGTACATCTCCAGTGCTCGGCATCTGTACTTCCACTGTGTCATATACATCTATTTTGATTAATCCTAGGAGACCAAGAACATGAATGGAGATCCACCCAACTATAGAATGAAGTATTTTGCAGGCAACATCAGATCACACTCCACCAAGCTGACAATGCTTCCAGGATGACAAGGAGTATCACTAGCATGCTAAGAATGAAGCCTACTTTGGAAAGCTTCAGCATTTGCCTGGCTTGTATAGGCAAAAGACATTGTGACGGGGTAAAATCTGTGGCTGGAGGATAGCAGATGGGTGTATGCCAGGATCATGGACTTTTTTGAGGGAAGATTCGGGACAAGAAGAAGTGAGCAGAAAAGGGAGAACTGCTTCAATACTTGACTTTCATTTATCTCTATGCATGTTCAGAAATATAGATTTTATAGATAGCTGTGTCCTTGCTCTCTCTTTTTAAAATCTTCCAATTGTTCAGAAAACATGATCCATGAATGCTCTAGCATCTAGTAAGACTAGAATCCATGCAGACAAGTGAAAAGCTTATTCTACTCAGGAAGGTGATTTCCTTCCTACTCTGGGATGCCTTCTTAGAACTCTCTCCTCCGCCCCCACCTTCCGAGTGTTTCTATGTACAGCACAGCTACTCCAACCTGACTAATAATAAGGAGTGGGTGCAAATGATGATGGTTGCAGAAATGAAATAAAAAGAAAGAATTTACCAACTAATATCTACCCTGTTTCCCCCAAAATTAGACATCCGCTGATAATAAGTCCAATCAGGCTTTTGAGCGCATGGCAATAAGGCCAAGCACTTATTTCAGGGTTTTAAAAAATTATAAGACAGAATCTTATTTTCAGGGAAACATGGTAATGGTCTGTTGCTTAAACCCTGTGCAGATATGCATCCCTTAGACTTGCTGATAAATTGTATTTGAAGAAAGTGTGTTTTATTTTTTGGTAAACATGCAAACTACATTAGTTCCTCTTAGCTCCCTACTCCTATTTTGACTATGCTGCTTTGGTTCCCAAGTGGACTGAAATACATCTCATTCATAGGGTGAAATATATCTCATTCACGAGGTGAAGTGCATCTCATTCACAGTGCATGTCTTTTTTTTTTACCAACAGTATGTTATACACAAATATGTGTGTCATTTTATTATCCATTACAGAACTCCTGGAAAGATGAACAGGTGTTGTATTTTACAGCTTATAGTTCATTTTATAAACATTTTAGCATATTAAATAAACTGTGCCTCCCAGGACAGATTTAGATAGATATATTAGGTTCTCAAGGCAATCTTTGACTATATAAACCCCATGTTCCTGATTTTAAAGTATACAAAGTAATCAGGATAGCCAATCAGAACAAAATGTTCAAAGCATTTTGAAACCCAAGATTGATATGGACTATACAGGGCACACTTTAAGCCTGAGTTATTAAAGTCATGAACATTAAATACTCTCATGTTGATATACAGCTAAATACACATAATTGATCTGTAGACTTGCCTGTTACATATTTGAAAGTCCCTCAGAGAATAATGCAAATTTATCTTTGCAAATCCCACCATTCTCTTTGTTTTTCCAGTGTGCAATATGCAGGTCAAATATGAGAATGCATCACACGTACATGAAATAGTGATCCTTTATGAAAAAAAAATATGCTGAGTGACAATAGATTGATTTAAAGCAATTATAATATCCTGATTTAAAGCAAGATAGAAAAATTTATTTCACCCAGTAGCTTCTCTTGTAGTGATGGGTTATTTATTTATTGATTGATTGAGTGATTGATTGATTGATTGGTTCGATTTATATGCTGCCCTTCTCTGGAGACTCAGGGCGGCTTACAATGCGTTAAGCAATGGCCTTCATACTTTTGTATATACCTGCTTAGTAGGGCTTTCAGCCCACCCACCCACCCCCCAATAAGTCAGCTTATTGCCCCCACAATCCAGGTCCTCATTTTACCTACCTCGAAAGGCTGGAAGGCTGAGTCAACCTTGAGCCTGGTGAGATTTGAACTTGCAGTAATTGCAGGCAGCTGGTGCTATTTAACAGCACTTTAGTCTGCTGCGCCACCAAGGCTCTAGGTATAGATTATAGGTTGTTTGATGTGCACTAAATAGACACATTAAATAGGTCCTGTAAGCATCTAGAGAACTGTAGTCAGAGTGCACAAAAGGGCAAGGATTGGAGGATTAAGTATTTTCTCTGTAACTGATGGTAAGAAAGGTGGTTCCAGTGGGCCTGCTCCTTTATATTTTCCTTCCTTCCTTCCTTCCTTCCTTCCTTCCTTCCTTCCTTCCTTCCTTCCTTCCTTCCTTCCTTGTCATCATGCATAAGAACTCTCCACCAACCATATAATGAAGTAGAGATATCTAAGGATGTACAGATGACTTCTAACAACAACACCAGTGTCAAGTACAAGTCCAACTTGTGCTAGAAATAAGATATTTACTTAGTTATAGAATTCCTATATCCCTTCATCCCAATGAGGTTCTGCTATTGGTGCACTCTTTGAACTGTTGGTGTACAACAATAAAATAAGAAGATTAAGACAAAATAAACCAATGACGACATCAACTGTCTATCCATCTGGCATCAATGATTTTTACCACAATTCCATTTCCAAAGGTGTTCCAAAAAACATTACATTTTTTACAAATCTTCAGAGGAACCTGAACTTTGGAGCCCTTCTACTTTAGATAGCAAGCTCTTCAGAGGAGCAAAGTCTCCCAGGGAGCAGGTATTCTGTCTTCATTCTGATTGGATAAGCAGATGGTCTCACAGGTATTGAGACCCTAAACCATGCATGGCTTTATAGGTGATATGTAACACCATGAATTAAGGTAAAGGTAAAAGTTTCCCCTCTGCACTTGTGCCTGACTCTAGGGCAGGGGTCTGCAACCTTAAACACTGAAAGAGCCATTTGGACCTGTTTCCCATAGAAAAGAAAACACCGGGAGTCACAAAATCCTTCCTATGCCTGACTATTTCTTGAGTGGCCACAAAACTAGCATACTGTATGTAGTTAAATCGTGTGCCGGCGGGTATTGCACATTGGCGGTTGTGACGCATATTTTGAGTGACAGGGAGCCGCAGCAGAGGGGTGAAAGAGCCACATGCGGCTCCAGAGCCCCAGGTTGCTGACCCCTGATTTAGAGTCTTGGGAGACAGGACAAGGGGATCAATGACATCAAACTATAACCAGATGGCAGAAGCACTGCTTCTTTTTACATACGTGTTATGCATGCAACATGTGTTAAAAAGAAGCGAGGCTTTCAATCACCCCATTTTAGCTGCCACAGTGGTGTCATTGTCACCCAAGCAATGGATGGTCTTGTATGGAGGCCCTGAAAACTAAAATTCTCTGAACATCCACATCTATCCAAAGTATATTCCTGAGGTTTCAAGATGAAGCCATCAGAGAGAATCTTGAATTTCAATAACAATGAGTCTGTTCCTAGAATTTCAGTTTGGAAATTCTTGTTTTAAATTCATCCATTCATTCTTTTTTTCCCCTTTCTCTATTTGCTCCATGGAATTATCAGGATTATCAAAATTTTCATACTGAAATATGGATGAAACCTTAAATAATGTATTAGTGTAATTCTCCCTGAATCTTCATTCCAATAAATAACTTTGCTGGTTTGGGAATGACACATGACATACTTCTTTTTCTTGGATTTATCCATGGTTGCCCTACCAGGGGTTGAAAAGCTCAATAAATTGTGTGCCGGTGGGTGTCGCACATTGGTGGTTGTGATGCATATTTTGAGTGACAGGGAGCCGCAGCAGAGGGGTGAAAGAGCTCCCCCTACTCTAGGGGAAGGCGTCATCTCCATTCCTTATCCGAGGGAGCCAGTGTTGCCCAAACACACTTCTGTGGTCATATGGCCAGGATGACTGTACACCAAGGCACATAAAAAAAGCATGAATTATGACAGACAAAAACTAAGAAACTTGCAAGGATATTCCTATGAAAGAACATTTTCTTCTTGAAGCAGGTGAAGAAAGCTTCTTCACAACTAGTTCAGTAGAACTACCAACCCTAGATTAGCTAACAATAACTGGAATTCTAGGTAAGATAGGTAACTGAGGACAATTAGCCAGTGGAATAACTTGCTTTCAGAAGTTGTGGGTGCTCCATCACTAGAGATTTTTAAGAAGACGCTGGACAGCCACCTGTCTGAAATAGAATAGGGTCTCCTGCTTGAGCAGGGGGTTGGACTAGAAGACCTCCAAGGTCCCTTCCAGCTCTATTCTGATTGATTGATTGATTGATTGATACCAACAATGATATTTGTTTTTTAAATTTTGATTATTTCCCTCAAAGTTTTACACCTTAGGTGACCAGTCAGTTCATTTCTATGGATAGACTACCCTGGAAGATGGTGAAATGATATCAAATAATAGCAATTTTTTTCCTTTTTTTTTTTTTAAAAAAGCAGCCCTTAGAAAGAACTATTTTAATTGTTTTAACACACTCTCTCTCTCTCTCTCTCTCTCCCCCCTCTCTCTCCCTCTCTCTCTCTCTCTCTCTCCATATTTTTCAAACTGGGTGGCTTCTGAAATGGGAGGCATATCAAATTGAATAAAGCAAATAGGAAAGAGAAGAGAAAAGATGTCCAATTGGTAAGAAGGAACAACTTTTAAATAGTTCCCTGGAAGTCTCTTTTGCACAGTTCTGAGTAAAAGAAATGGGAAGGTTAAGAAACATTAAGTAAGTCCCCCCCCATTATTATCTCAACCCACCTCAAAGAGAATCCCTTAAAGTGGTACACAAAGACCCTACAAAACCCCATAAATTGCAATAATGGCAACTGGAGTTGGCAAATTATGGATCTTCTACTTTGTCTTTTGCTAAGGGCAGACTGCTGCATACTTCAGAACTTCTCAGCTCACAAGCATTGAAAGGTATGTAACAATGGAAGAAATTGAGGAAAAGATAATAGAAAGCTCTCCCTTTTTGCAACAATATATTTGAACAGTGGGAAAAAAGGAAGACCCACCTATCACACACATCACTTCCAAACTTTTTGGGCACTTTTTGCTATTTTTAGAATGCCAATGCAAACAATTCGGCAAACTCTAGGAAACAGCCTATTCATGAAGGATTATCTCACAATGTCTATAACAGGGGTATCAAACTCACGGCCTGTGGGCCGGAAGCATCATATGCTGGCCCCACCCCTGTCCAGTTCAGCGAAGGGGGGGAAAGTCTCGATACGTCATGTGTCACCGCCATGACGACATGAGTTTGACACCCCTGGTCTGTAACATCTAATGTTTGCTTTCATGAGTGAATGCAATCATAAATAGACATTTCCAGTAGCCTCTAACATTCTCAAATTTGTTGATTTTCAGTGGAGTTATTTCATATGACCAGCTGTCAATTTTCAGCAGTGAACAAAAGTTAGAAATTTGAGATGAACATTTTGTGGTAAATCTAATTGTATAAAAAGATTTATATTCCATTTAATTAGATCTGCAGAGGAGCTTATATTGAAATTCAAAGTCATTATAGCAATCAAGGAAGAAAATAATTACGAGGCTAAAAATTACACCAGACTTTTCTAAATCCAATATGCAGCATGCATGCCAAATCAAGATCAAATTGATTTATGGTGTTTGAAAAGGCCCTTAGATAACCAATCTACCTAAATCTTGAAAATGGAGGTGGCTAGAGCAGGATCATTATGAATAATTTTAGAGAAGTTCTCAAGGTAATTCTCTGATGTTTGAAAAAGAGAGAGAAATGCCAAAATTAAATTTAGGACCTGCTGTTTGCAATATCTAATACTGAGCTATGATGCCCTTCTTAAAATCACAATATTATCAATATGTAATAAGCCAACACAGAATGGCCTTCATAGAGAATCATCTCTAATTCCATTTTCATTTTCAGAAATTGTATCTGGTTTATAAAACTGGCATCTTATAATTTCTCAACAACTATTGAATTTTCTCCCTGTCTCAGGACAACGTATTCAGGCCTGACAATTATGTTGATTTTTTTTTTTGCAGATTATACTAAGATTGAGCTCTGTAGAAAAAGATTAATTGCTCTACAGAGAGTAATAATAGCATAGATAAGGGTTATAGTAAATAGTTAATTGCAATAGCACTTAGACTTATGTACCGCTTCACAGTGCTTTACAGCACTGTGTAAACTAAGCAGTTTACAAAGTCAGCATATATTGCCCTCAACAATCTGGGTCCTTATTTTACCCATCTAGGAAGAGTGGAAGGCTGAGTCAACCTTGAGCCGGTCAGGATTGAACTGCTGAACTGCCGGCTATCGGCAGTCAGCAGAATTAGCCTGCAGTACTGCATTCTAATCACTGCGCCATTATGGCTCTTAAAATAATATAGAATATTGTTTTATTTTAGATTCAGAATAGTTGCAGGAAATTATAATTTACAACTGTTGTAATATTTTTAGGATCAGACTCAATAATAATAATGAGAGTTAGAGGTTCAAATATATTTCTCTTTAATTATAGTAGGCATTCTATATTCACTGAATATTCACAGATAGAAGCAAGGAAAATGGCGAAGGTGGCTCCTTATATATACAAAGGGTGGAGCCAAGAGTGGGAGTGGTGAATTATGAATACATTAAGAAACAAAGAATAAGTTAACCCCTGATATCCCATATATACATTATTTACACATTAGGGAATAAGGCATTTACATCTGACAAATCCCCCTCTAAATGCCGGTTCGCTATACAACACCAATTACATTCAGATTCAGGACAATATAAGACATACAATTTGGAAGTTAAGTATTTGTGCTGTTTAGAAGGTAAAGGCTTCGTCAATATGTCAGCTAATTGTTCAGAGGTATCACAATGCACTGCTTTGATAAATCCATCTTGGGACAATTGTCTCACATGCTTAAATTGTATATCTATATGCCTGGATCTTTGTCCAATGGCATCGGATCTAGATATTTCAATGGCCGCTTTATTGTCTTCATGCATAACAAAAGGCAAAGCAGGTTTTTTCCAAACATCTGAAATTAAATCATTAAACCATACAAGGTTATTTGCAGCTTTGGATAAACAAACATATTCCGCTTCTGTGGTTGAAGTGGCTACCAGTTCTTGTTTACCAGTGTACCAGTAAACTGGACAGTCATTTAACAGAAAAATATAACCAGAAGTACTTTTTCTGCATGATGTGTCTCCAGCCCAATCCGCATCTGCGTAACATGTAAGTCTTGGTTCTTTATTATCACTAGGCTCTAATACTAGACAAAAGTCTAATGTACTTTTCAGATATCTTAAAATTCTTTTGACAGCTTCCCAGTGATACATTGTTGGTTTACTAACGTGCCTTGATAATAAATTGAGTGGTAATGCAATATCTGGCCTGGTCCAATTAGATATATAAAGAAGTGAACCTATGACTGATCTATAAAATGTATTATCCTTGAATTCAGGGGAAGATTCATCATTATTTCTAAGGAAATCAGTTTGCATAGGAGTGTCACAGGGTTTGGCATTGTTTAAATTGCATTTGTTTAGAAGTTCAATAATCTTATCTTTTTGAGTAAGTTTGAAACCCCTTCTAGTTTTGTTAATTTGTACACCAAGGTATTTGTTTACTTTACCTAGAGATTTCAACGAGAAATGTTCATTTAACTTGTTTACAAAGATTTCTCTTCTCTCTCTGTGTTTTCCTATATATAAAATATCATCTACATAAATCAATACAAACTCAACGTGATCATCACTCTTTTTGACAAAGAAACAGTTATCAGCAGTGGTAGCGTTGAAATCCATGGTTTTAAGTACTTTTACCAAGCAATCGTACCATCTTTTGCCAGATTGCTTTAATCCGTATAAACTCTTGTTCAATAGCCAAATTTCATTTTTATTAGTGTATTGACTGTGAGGTGCTCTTACGTATATTTCCTTATCTAGTTTTGCGTGTAGGTACGCAGTCTGTATGTCATATTGAAATACATCAAGATTGAGTGTGGATGCTACTACTAGAGCTGTTTTAACACTCTCTGTTCTTACTGTGGGGGAGTATGTGTCAGTATAGTCCTCCGGATATTTTTGTGCATAACCTTGTGCAACCAATCTAGCTTTGTATAAGGTATTGCCTCCTTCTAGATTCTTAATTTTATAAATCCACCTGGTACCAATAATTGTTTTATCTTTGGGTGCAATTGCAGGTGTGAATACATTTAATCCTTGCAAACTCTCCATCTCTTTTTTCATAGCTAGTTCCCATTTTTCTTTTTCTTCACGAGGTAGTTTTAATACTTCCTCATATGTATTAGGTGTTATTTGTTCACCATCCATATGCATTATGTAATCTTTGTATTTATTTGGTATTTGATTTCTGTTGTTCCTAATAGCTCTTTCTGGTTTGCTATGGTAGTCATGCAAATATCTTGCTTCCTTTTTTGTTAATGTGTCTGTCTTTATTTTGTGTTGACTATTTGTCCATGTTTTGGTTTTGCTTTTACTTTTGTTAATATTTTGATTTTCTATCGTCCCTTCTTCACGAGATTTGGTATCCTTGCATTTATTCGGAAATATTTCATTAAGATGTAATTTAGACCAGTTGGCCTGTTCATGGAACACAGCTGTTCTGGAAACTATAAATTTATTATTATCAATGAATCTGTACCCTTTGGTGCCAGTTTCATATCCCATAAATCTTAATCTTCTGGATACGTTTTCTCCCTTTCTCCTCAATTGTTTGGGTATGTGTACGTCTGCAGTGACCCCAAATATGTGCATGTGTGCTAATTTTGGTTTCCTATTATACATCATCTCATATGGTGTCTTATTCACAATACTGGACCAGGTTCTATTTTGAGTGTAATTTGAATAATGTAGGGCTTCTGACCAAAATTGTTTGCCTAAACCAGCATCCTCTAATGTGCATCTAATCATGGTTTGTAATGTGGAATTCTTTCTCTCTGCAATCCCGTTTTGGAACGCAGAAAATGGACTAGACGTGTAATGTAGCATTCCTCTATCCTTTAACCATTGGGAGAATTCCTTAGACATGAATTCACATCCCCTATCTGTCATAATTTGTTTTATTCTGATATTATGTTGTGTTTCTATGCGTTTGTAAAATTCCTTAAATTTTTGAAAGGTTTCATCCTTGTGTTTTAATGTGTAAACAAAACCATAGCGACTGTAATCGTCTACTATTGTTAGGAAGTAACGTTTTCTATAAGTGATTGATGGAGTTAATGGACCAACTAAGTCCATGTGTACTAAGTCAAAAATTTTGTTAGTTGATCTGGTGGATTTTTTTGGCCTGGGACTAGTTTTTAATTTAGTAGATTTACATACTGAGCATTCCAAATAATTTTCACAATTTTTTATTTTGACACCTTCTGCGTGTTCAGTCATTTTTTGTATTACAGGAAAACTTGCATGTCCTAACTTCCTATGTAAGATATGAGCACACTCGTCATGAATTGGTTTACCTATTTTTGGTTTCTTCTCATTGTGTGTATCTGTGTGATCATGAGATATTTTACATTCATCATTGTCACTGTTACTAATATTTTCATCATCTGCCTCAATGCAATCTTCCATATTTGAATCAATGTTATGTAACCATCTTTCTTTTGTTATCAGATAGGGTAGGCCTCCTTTAATCATCACAGTGCCTACATTTGTTTTATTCTTCTCTAAAGTTGCTTTTCCCTTTGAGAAAACTATATTGATGTCAGAATCTCTGCTTAATTTTATGACACTTAGTATGTTATGAGGTATTTCTGGTATTAACAATACCCCCTCTATTTTTCCTAGACCAGGCAAGGTCACATTCCCTCTGCCTAATACTTGAACTTTTTCTTGATTAGCTACCTTTATTACAAACTTATCTTCTGTAAATGAAGACAATATATTTTTGTTATTAGTGGTGTGATTAGTTGCTCCAGAATCAATAAGCCAATTATTGTTCTCATTTGGTTGCGTTTTGGTGCTATCTTGTTTATTTAGTCCATTCAGTGAACCAGATTTTCTCTCTTTTGAATTTTCTCTGCCCCCTCTACTTTCTCTGTAATTTGGTGGGCTTCTATATTTATGTCTATCTGTGGAAGACTGTCTATAATTGTATTTATTCCTATATTCTGACCTATGTCTTTCCTTTGAAATTTTGGGGCAATCTCTTCTATTGTGTTCTCTGGACCCACAATTGTGGCATTTAAAAGTTTCATTATATTTTTCTTGGAAAGCTACCTTCCTAAAAGGTTTGTGTTCTGTGTGATTGCTATAACGATTTTTTCTTGAATTGTCTTCTGCTATCAATTTGTTAGACAGACTTTCTATTGACAAATATCCTAGATTGATGGTGTCTAAGTGTGACATAAAACTATCCCATGATGAATCAAGTGAGTTGATAATAACACTTTTCATTGTTTGATCTGAAATCACTTCCCCCCTCAAATGCAGCTCAGCTCTTATTTTGTTTAAAGATATTAAATGCTCACTTATGGAAACCCCTGGTTTTACTCTGGAAGAAAAGAAGTCCTTAGACATTCTTGTGGTGGTAGCTACACTATCGCTGTGAAACAAATTAAATATGCATTGAATTATTTCTGAAACAGTTAGATTTGGTTTGATGCTATGATACATTGCAGGAGACACGCTAGATATTATTAAGAAAAATGCCTTATGGTGTAAACAATCTATTTTTAAAGTCCAAGGTCTTCTTGGGGGACTAGTGATAAAAAATAGTAAATTTTCTTTCATAAAGACAACCTGGAGCTGTTGATACCATTCTTGTAAATTAATGCCATCAACCCTAAGTTTTGGGAAGTCACTGGGTAAGTTACCCACATTATTTTGTCCATTACTTACAACCTGAGGCAGTCCGTGGTCTCGCAAGTGTAGGAAATTGCAAAACGGCATGGGAATGCTCGCAACGAGTCTGCGCGGTTCTCTGGCCAGTTCAAGTCTTTCCGGACCGTCTACGTAGTTTCGCACATGCGCGTTGTTCATTTCTTCTTTGACGTCGTCGTGGAAGGTTCTCTCCATTGCAGCTCGCTCGCTCCGTTCCTCTTCAGACGAGTCGGTCTCTGGCTCGGTCTTAGGAGTCCTGATGGCGGCGACTGTTCTTCTCTTTCTTTTGGGTGCGTTGGCACTTGCTTCGGTCTGCGGTGTAGGGCGGAATCGACATGGCTCTCTGGGCTCGGGCGTCGTCGTTCTCGAAGTCAGGATGGGAGCGTGCAGGTCTTGAAGTATCGGCTTGTTCGCTTGCTTCTTCGTTGGTGCTTTGGAAATTTTTAATTTTGGCCCGAATGCAGCAAAAAGCGTCTTCATTGCTGACTTTACTTGGGATTTCGTTAAGTCGTTTTCATTTTCTGATTCTGGCTCTTCCGAAGAGTTTGAATCCTCCTTTTCACTTTCGTTGTCTGATAACGTTTTTCGCGCCAGAAATTTTGAACTGAGCATTTTGATTGGCTCTGCTTCGCTTACTTTGGAGGCTTGTTGAAACCAAGATGGCTGCCATTCAAAATTTCGCGCGGGATCACATCTTTTCTTTTTCATAACGACTTTCTCTGTAGTCATATCACTCACAGTTTTTTGGTCTTTGGGTTTCTCTTTAGCAATGTTTTTCTCTCTCGCTGCTCCGCTGTTCTTCAGCATTTCTTGGAGGTTCGCGATGAGGCTTTCATCATTCTTCTGGCTTTTTAAAAGCTTCAGTATCTCTGACCTGAGTTCGTTATTTTCTATTTCGATTTCCTCCTGGCCATCATTTTCATTTATTAGTTCTTCTTCTTCAGTGGTGTATTCTTCGGATTCTCTCGAAATCGCGTTTGTGGATTCGTTGATTATTTCTTGTTCAGTTTCTATTTCTTTGCTGTAGGCCCTGGTGTTGGGCCTATCTTTCTTAGACATTTTTAGTTATTTATTGAGTCAATTAACCATCCTCTGCTACCAGTTTGTTGTAATATTTTTAGGATCAGACTCAATAATAATAATGAGAGTTAGAGGTTCAAATATATTTCTCTTTAATTATAGTAGGCATTCTATATTCACTGAATATTCACAGATAGAAGCAAGGAAAATGGCGAAGGTGGCTCCTTATATATACAAAGGGTGGAGCCAAGAGTGGGAGTGGTGAATTATGAATACATTAAGAAACAAAGAATAAGTTAACCCCTGATATCCCATATATACATTATTTACACATTAGGGAATAAGGCATTTACATCTGACAACAACTTTCCTCTCTTTTATTTGTAAGTATTCCTTTTTAAAAACGAAACTCTCATTTCCCTTCCCCGCCCCTAGGGGAGATACAAAAGCCAATAGGGGCCTGGTGGCTCAGCAGACTGATAGCATTGTGATTAACACCAGCTGTCTGCAATTACTGTAAGTTCGAATCTCACCAGGCTCAAGGTTGACTCAGCCTTCCATCCTTTCTAAGGTAGGTAAATTGAGGATCCAGTTTGTGGGGGCAATAAGCTCAACCGGGCAGACTGAGCCTGTAGTACAGTGGTCTAAAGCACCCTGTTATTAAGACCAGCTGCCTGCAATTACTGCAGGTTCGAATCTCGCCAGGCTCAAGGTTGACTCAGCCTTCCATCCTTTCTAAGGTAGATAAATTGAGGACCCAGTTTGTGGGGGCAATAAACTCAACCGGGCAGACTGAGCTTGTAGTACAGTGGTCTAAAGCACCCTGTTATTAAGACCAGCTGCCTGCAATTACTGCAGGTTCGAATCTCGCCAGGCTCAAGGTTGACTCAGCCTTCCATCCTTTCTAAGGTAGGTAAATTGAGGACCCAGTTTGTGGGGGCAATAAGCTGACTTTGTATAAATATACAAAAGAATGAAGGCTATTGTTTAATGCATTGTAAGCCGCCCTGAGTCTCCGGAGAAGGGCGGCATATAAATCAATTTTTTTTTAAAAAATTCTCTACATTTCCAGCATTTAATATCCATTGAATCAGGGTCAGCCTGGATATTGGTGGTCCCAGCAGTGAAATCCAGCCTGTTCTATCCAGCTCACACATGAACCGGTAGCACCGGTGGCAGGAGGCTCCGCCAGGACGTCATTAGGTCCCATTTTTACCCTCTGCGCATGTGCATCCACACGCTCTTGTTCCCGAACCGGTAGCAAAGGTAAGTGGATTTTACCGCTGGGTGGTCCCCCCCCAAAAAACAGTTTTTCAACAAGCTTTTTTCAGAGCAGAAAAGAAAGTTACAAAATTGGACATCTTAAGATGGGCTAGAAAGGATCAATCTAAATTTATTTATTTTATTTACTTATTTATTCAAGTTTGTTATAGCCGCCCAACTTCAATGGACTTTGAGCATTATACAAAGCCACCAAATCCCTAAAGACAGATAAAAAATTAAACCACAGAGACATCTCAGATGAAAATAATACTAAAAGCAACACAAATCAAATCAAATAAGAGCCCCCAATAACCCTGGGCCAGATTATTACATAATATACAATCAGGACATGTGTACATATGAAGGATTGGAATGGCAGTGATACCCAAAAAGTATGTTTCTAAATATGCATGTAGCTATTACTCAATAAAACATAGCATGGAAATGTGGAAGAGGAATTCTTGGAAATGCTTTAAGAATTCTATGATGAATTGTAAGATGTGCCAGGTGCAAACTTATAAAAGGATGTAATGCCTTTAATGGCAAAAGTCGGACAAACAGATATTTAAATTGGCTAAATACAATAGTGTAGGAGGCAAGCTAATAGATTTTTAGAAACATTTTTTGCTTATTGTTAATGCCTCCTCCAATGTCAGGCATAAGGAACCAGAAACAGCTCAAGGAGTTGATCAGAGTGATATGTTTACTGCTACTCGTCTACTGACAGGAAACGTGCCAGACTAATGCACTCACTACATAATTACTAGATAAATACTGTAAATCTTTAGAGAGTCAGCCGCTTCCTCCCTATCAATGACTCAAGGCTAGCCAACCTTTTCACTCCTTGCCCCAACTGAGCTCCAGATTCCACCACATCTAAGCAATGTAGATGGACAATTTATATATGGACACTGCTGACAGGAACCAAACAGACTGTATAATAAGAAATTGAAGATGAAGAGGTCAATCACTTCCATAGGCTATATGGGTTAGATTTAAGAGAGTGTGTACCAAAGCACATGACCCAAATCCCAGCTTAAGATCCTCCAAAATCCCAACAAAACACTTTGTAAGTTCTTTTGAAACTCTGGCTAAAATCCTAACCAACACTTTAAAAGTTTTCTTTTTGGCAACCTTTCAACAAGCTCTCTAACTTGTCATCATCGGGCCCCTACTTTCAGTTTAGAAGCTGTGGGTATGCTGCGAGATCGGAAATGTTGCCTTTCTATGTTCTGCTGACATATGTTGCAACTCTGTGTCCTGATTGGAGGGCAGCAATTTTTTCTTCTGCTTCATTATCCTAGCTGCAGCCTGACTGCGTGTTAAAGGCCCAGTTTTCCCTGGTTCCTTATTACTAACTGTCAACTGCAAAGAAGGAAGGATTCTGGTAGGCATCACAACACCGCTGATTGCTTGTTGAGATCTCAGCCTATCTTCTGGCTCGGTTCTCTCTCTCTCTCCCTATTGCTAGCTATCATCTGCAAAGAGGGAAGGACTCTGGCAGGCATTACAACACTACTTGTTGCCTGTTGGAATTTCTGCCTACACAGATTCCAGTGGTGTTGTAATGTCCTTCATATAAGCTTTCGTGATAGCTAGGAAAAGTTACATGACAAAGATAAAATGGGTGTACAATGACTTGAATGTTGATTTTCAGCATCAAATAAAAGAGGACAGGGACAGGTATCTCAGTCAAAAATATCCTAAAGCAGGATATTTTTTTAAAAAAAGTTACAGTTTAAAATTAAAGATCTTTTAAAGAAGATCAGATAAATAGGTCAAACATGGGTAGTTTTGGTAAGCATATGTACCAGAGAACAATTTTGATAGCGGTTAGTGATGTTAAAAGAAGTTGAAAAGATTATACTGTGACACTTGACAAACAGGTTTGTAGAAGAAAGTTGCAATAGTATTCACTGAACCGTTGCACAAATTCCTCAAAGTTTTATTTAAGAACTTACTAAGAAGATGAGAGCAGTCCACAGAAAAAAAAATGCTACATAAAATGAGTAAGTTTCAGAGAAGGTAGAGGGACGTGAACTCCAGGATGTTCATAAGGGTGGCAATGGGGCTAAATGGCAAAGTTTACGATAACATCATCATACAAACAGCACAACATGTACTAATGTCAGATATTAAGAGACAAATGCACAGGGACTTCCTGTTTGCTGCTGGCCGCCGCCAGACGTTCCTTTGGGATCGTCAGCTTCCACTGCCTGTCAGAGCCGCCTTCACAACGGAACGGCGGCTCGAAAAAACTCCGTTCCCATGAGGAAACGGAGATAGAGCCGGCAGGGGTGGGTAGAACTCTCTGCAGAGTCCCAAAAGTTTTTCTTTTACTTTTGGGATGGAGCGGATGAGATGCCCCATATCCCCAGCCGCTGCTCCGGGCTTTGGGAGACCTCTGCTAATGCAGAGCCAGGCGTCAAAAGCAAGCCTGCGAATTTGACAGATTACTCAAAGAAAATGTGAGCTGGACCTGTAATACTGAAGCGCAAGTATTTTACTTATCTTTTAAAAATTACTTAAGAGAATAGAGGAAGAGAAAGAGGAAAAAAGTTTCTTTTTAAAATGGCGTCTGCCGCGGCTGGAGAAGAGTTTGAGAGGGAAAGTTCTTCCGTTTTTTATTATTACAATGTAGCGGAATAAATACCACTGGCTACATTTGTAGACAAAACTCCGCTCCTGTTTTTGTTTTTCTCTTTTTTCCCTGGAGGCTTGAGTGTTGCTGGCTGGAAGTCTTTTGTCTTGTTTTTTTTTTTTTCTTCTTCTAACAAAGCCTGCTTAGGCGGAAACATGGCACTGAGGCTTGTGAAGTCAGACAAACAAATAGGTGGGGGGGATTCCCCCACTAAGAATTTAAAGGAACAAGTTTTAACTCTTCAGTCCCAGAAACCTGATTTTAATATAATAGAATTTCTCTTAGAGGAGATTGAAAGAAGGGATGAGATTGTGAATCAGCAACTTGAAAAATTTAAGCAGGAAACTAAGGAATTGGTGAAATCCAAGTTTGACTTTTTGCAGCAAAAAATTTTAAAATTGTCAGAATTCATGATTCGGTTGGATACAAATACTAATTTACTAGAGTCAAAAATGGATGAAATTCAAGATAAATTGGACAATAGAATTCAAAAAATTGAAAATGATTTGTTAAATATTCAGGATTATAGTTCAGAAGAAAAATTTAAAATGGATGCTGACCAAAAGTCTGGTAATGTAGAATATCTGGAACAGAGGATTCAAAAAGAGGTTCTAAAGATACAATATAATTTCACAGAATATGCAATAAGACTTAGAGGTTTGCAGGAAAATAACAGAGATGACTTAAGGAAAATATCTTCTGAATTTCTAGCTGGGATTTTAAAGATTCAACCTGAGGAAGTGTTTTGTAGGATTGACAGAGCTTATCGAATAAACTCCTGGACTGCCAAGCAAAGGCAATTGCCTAGAGATGTGGTAATCTATTTTTCAGATAAAGAAATTAGGAATAAAATTGTGCAAAATTCCTTCAATTCTAATTTGCAATTGTATGGAAGAAAGATTTGGATTTACAAGGAACTCCCACCTAAGATATTAATGGAAAGGAAGAAATTTGGCTTTCTGGTGTCTGAGTTAAAAAGGAGAAATATTCAATTCCGGTGGGACGTCCCAGTTGGTATTATATTGAGATATCAAGGAGAAAGATACCAGTTAAATACTGTTGAAAGGGCGGAAGAATTTTATCAAAATAGGTTGAAAATGAATTTAACGTCTTCAGATATAATACAGGATAAGCAGAAGGAGCTGGAACTAAAGACAGAGACTGTACCAGATAAATTGCCTTTGGATTTATCGGATACCCCAGCTGGATTATCTACAAATTTGAGAGAAGTGCCATCTGATTTTAATGTGATGACTTATCAAGGCAAGGACAAGCATGGAAACCAATTAGAGGATATACAAGGGATAAAAAAGAAATGCGAGACACAAAAAATTAGGATGGAGGTCAAACCCACAAAAAGAAAACAAAAAAAGAAATAGGTTGTACAAAAATAGAAATTTCTAACCCAAGCAACAGTGAAGCCAGTGATTTTAAAATATGAATGATTATGTGAAAACATAGAGGAGGCGACATATTGGTCAATATCATCCTGAGGATAGTGGCAGATCTCTGCATTGCCGTAATTTTGGGACATGGAAAGAGCCTCAAATTGATGGTTTTGAATTATCTACTTTGAAACTTCTTTTTGTGTTGATAAATATATTATAATTATCTTGAATTATAAGGCAAGAGAATCACATTGGGACATGCAGAAGATCGGGTTGTTACCCAATACGATGATGGAAATTAATAATCCTGATGAAACCCACAATTATTA
Organism: Pantherophis guttatus; assembly: GCF_059756535.1. NCBI lineage: Eukaryota > Metazoa > Chordata > Lepidosauria > Squamata > Colubridae > Pantherophis > Pantherophis guttatus. The sequence goes on along the minus strand of NC_142069.1, from coordinate 16,399,655 downwards.
TTATATGGAATACAATTATAATGTCACTCGGGTGGTTGTTTTTACTTTTATATATATAAGAAGATGTTTACTACTGATGGGGGCAGATATGATTGGAGATCTTGAATAAACTGTTGCATCCGCAAGCTATGTCACCCTATTATGGATGTTGGTTTTAACAATCCAGTGGAAAGACTTCAAGAAGATATTATATGGACTATAAATTTAAAGTTATTGTCTTTTCTTTTTTTATTTAGATATAATGGAATATATATATATATATATTTTTAAGTAGTGTGGGCAGTGAATTAAAGATATCAAGAATTGTTGTGTATGGTAAATTTGTAAGACAGTGGGTGAATAAGCTAGCTACAGACTGATTAGTTTAAGAAAAGGGATTTTTAAGTGATACATTTAGGGGAGTGGAGGAAATGGATAGAGTGGAATAAATGTTAAATTAGATTTTATGGGGAGCCCGCTTTGAAATGTTATTAAAGTAGGACTTATTGTATAGTTTTAAAGTGGAAGGTGGTTTTGAATTGTTGCAATAATGCATAGATATAAAACACTATTATGCTAAATTAGAGTTATTTTATAATAGTTATAGTATAATGTGTTTGTTTTTTTTTGTTTTTTTTTTCTCTTCTTCTTTTCTGAAATGTATGGATAAAGGGGGATTTATAATACTTTTAGTAAGTAAAGGTCAGTATTTTGAGGAGGGAGTAAGTAATCTGTTATGAATTAGGGTTTTTTTTTGTTACGAAGAAGTCACAGGGGGGGAAGGGTGGGGAGGGGGGGTTAGGGAGGGGGGGGAGGGGGGGGGGAAAAGGGGGAAAAATTTGTATTTGAAAACCTTTTCAATAAAAAAAAAAAGAGACAAATGCACAGTGGCAGCATTTGTATGATGATTCGTAGTGAAAGCGTTGTCATTTTGACTTCATTGTGGGGTTTTTTTTCCTAGGAGACTGCTGATTCAATCAGATAGTTAATATTAAAATGCATAATAGAGGAAACAAAAAAAAAAAAACCTAGAAAAATTGTGTTTGCTTCATTGACCTCAGCAAGGCCTTTGTCTGTGTGGATCATGTGAGAATATAGAATATATTAAGGCTAATGAGTTTGCTGGAACATCTCTTATGAATCTTTACAAAGAACGAGATTCTTCATAAGAAATTCTTGTTCTTCTTTATAAGAAATTCTAAGAAACAAAGTGATTCATAACAGGAAAATGAGCAAGACAAGGATGCAGACAATCCTTATAGATAGTCCTTGACTTATGACTGGTCACTTAGCAACTGTTCAAAGTTGTGAAGTTCTGACAGCTCTCCCTCCCCCCACCACCCGTGGTCACAAGACCATATTTTGAGCCTTGGCAATTGACCTGCATGTGACAACAATTTATGAATTTGCTGGAAACCAGGGTTTACTTCTGGTTGTTAGCAAAAAATACTCATAGGGAACAATGAGTTCACTTAAAGACTGCCATGTTCACTTTATTACTACTGCATTTGCTTAAAGGCTGCTGCAAAACAGATAGTAAAATCAGTCACAGTCACATGATGACCTGTTTAACAATTGTCATGACTTAACGACTGTAATTGTGGGCTCAATTTTAGTCGTAAATTGAGGACTACTTGTATATCATTTCAATCCATAAGAAGGATAGACTTGGAAGAGATAAGAGCTGGAATCAAAATTGGAAAGTGAACATTACACAGTTGAACCATGCAGACAATATCATGCTAGTTGAAAATAATAAAAACTAAAAACTGCTTAAAAAGTGAACCACCTGGATTAATGTTAAATATTAAGAAAATAAAAGCAATGCTGAAAAACTTCCGGTTTGGCATCACGGCGAGACAGTCGGGGAATTAGCGGGCTCCGACAAGCTCGCGAAAACCCCGGCTGACGAACCGCTGCCGATGGGTCTGCGGACCAGAACTGTCCTGCAGGGATGGGGAAGAAAGAGAGGCACCTCGGACAACCAAGAGGAACAGGCAAGTTCCTCGAAGGTCAGAGGGAACTCTCTGTGACTCGGCGGTGGGGGATGGCAGCCATGGCGGCTGTCACGAAGCTGGGACAACCGGACTAAATATAGAGCTGGAGAGAGGAAAGGAACGGAATGGAGTTTTTTGAAGCTGGGTGAGTGACAGCCAACCCAAGCGTGAAATAACAACAAAAGAAAATAAAAGCAATGCTAATCAATATATTTAGTGAAACTCATATTGCCGATGAAGCCTTGAAGCTGATAGACAGTTCTGCTTTCTGGGGACTCAAAAACATATAAATATGGATAATACACTGGAGAAATAAAAAAGATCCTCGCGAGGAAAGCAATAGCAAACTTTGACAAGATCATACAGAATAAGGGCCTTTCAATTAGAATAGGGGTGTCAAACTCAAGGCCCGGGGACCAGACCTGGCCTGCAGAGTGCTTAGATCTGGCCCATGGGGCCAGCCTGGAAACAATGAAGGACCGGCCCAAGGTGCCTCTGCCAGCGAAAACAAAGCTTGGGAGGGCCGTGTACTGCTCTCCCAAGCTCCGTTTTCATTGGCAGAGAGCTGCAGGAGGCCGTCGCAGCCAAAAACAGAGCTCACGGGGGCCGACATGAGTGACGTTGAGCTGGCCACACCCACCCTGGCCATACCCATCCCAGCCCCGTGAGGTCAAACACCACCCTGATGCAACCCTCAATGAAATCGAGTTGGACACTCCTGAATTAGAACAAAGGTCAGAGCAGTTGAAATAATGCTGCTTTAGCAGTAAGAAATAGCTAGGAAACTGGATGCTTAGAAGAGCAAAGGAAAAAAAAAAGAAATATCTCTTTGGATTATAGATTTGAATATTGAAAATGTAAGAACAACCAGTCACTCAATCCTGATCTAATCCAAATGCTGATTTTAGGATATTTTATACTAAGAGAGTCAAGTAGAAACTTATTTATTTTGGATATGTAATGCAAGCAAATGTTGGACCAGAAACATGATAAAACTTGGCAAGGTTGATGTAACTAGAATAGGAAGATGGCTGTGGGATGGGATTAAAGAGATTAAAGAGATTACTTGCAGCACTTAACTAACAAATATAAGTAACCGTCATGTTTGGTTCACCCAAATACATTATTGTGAAAAAAACCAAAAACTGCCTAATAGAGATAGATGGGAGAACTAGTGATATCTAGAAGCATCTACAGCCAGCCAAGATTTTGTCAAAATGATGAAATGTGCATTGTGTCTTTAGAATACAAATACTGCCCCTTTCCGTACTTGTATGCAATATTATGATGCAAAATACAGGAAAGGCAGAGCTCGCCCTGTGATATTCCAATGTGCGTTTCAAAGTTTACTTGCCTCCCTCTCTTCCCCAAACCCCTGGGTTATTTGTGATTTGCAATAGGGAGTTACTGCTATTGAGTAATATGTAGATCACCTAGCTACCTCTGACTTTTCTGATGAGGATTAAAATAAATAAATAAAGTTACTGCAACCTATTTTCTGACTATTCACCATTGTTTCAATTACTTTTAATAGTTCTTAGGTGCTAATTAATTATCCTTAGATGTCTAATTATCAAGAACATTAGATTCCAAATGATTCTCAATGTTAAAACAATAATACTGTGTTTCCCCGAAAATAAGACCCTGTCTTATATTTTTTTTGAACCCTGAAATAAGCGCTTGGCCTTATTGCCATGCACTCAAAAGCCCGATTGGGCTTATTATCAGGGGATGTCTTATTTTGGGGGAAACAGTATATGTGGGTAAGAATTCTTTAGACCAGGCTGTCAAACTCCCGGCCTGTGGTACAGTTGAGTCACATACTGGCCATGCCCACGTCTGGTTTAGCAAAGGGGAAAAAAGTTCAGATACGTCACATGACACTGCTGTGACTACATGAGTTTGACACCCCTGCTTTAGACTAATAGAAGAAAAAAAAAACAGGTGTTACCGGTAATAAACTGATAAGAACAAGGTGCAAATTCAAGAATTCATTTTAATTTAAGAGTGTTCTATGTGAATCCCATTGATATCAATGAGAGAACACCATCATGCCTAAATTGGATTGACTCTGTTGTCAAATCTCCTTGGAAGCTCAGTGATAGTCTTCCTTCAGTGCAAGTACATCTTCTAATTACGTTGTTGTTATTTAAGTTTATTATAGCCCTCAACTTCAGTGGGTTCTGGGTGGCTTACAAAATATAATACTAAATAAAAATAATTTCAAAAAATAAAACAAGGCAGCCCAGATTAAACAACCATTAAAACAAAGCATAACCTTATTTCCCAAATATACAGTATAGCATTCTTCCAGTGGAGAAATCCAATTTTTTTTACTACCGGTTCTGTGGGCGTGGCTTGGTGGGTCTGGTGTGGCCTGGTGGGTGTGGCAGGGGAAGGATACTGCAAAATCCCCATTCCCTCCCCACTCCTGGGGAAAGGATATTGCAAAATCCCCATTCCCACCACACTCTGGGGCCAGCCAGAGATGGTATTTGCCGGTTCTCCAAATTACTCAAAATTTCCGCTACTGGTTCTCCGAACTGTTCAAAATTTCCACTACTGGTTCTCCAGAACCTGTCAGAATCTGCTGGATTTCACCCCTGCATTCCTCTTATATTTTAATTTATTAAATTTATTTAATTTATTACAACAATTTGCTGTGTTTAAGACTCATGCAGAAATAGGTTAGAAAGCACTAGTATTATTGTTTTTAATTATGTTTAATTTACTCATGGCCAAGTGTTTGGTCGTAAATATATAATTAAGCAACATTTGCTGCCATTCAGTTCCCTAGTTTAATATTTTTATCCCTACCACATTTTTGGAAAGCAAAGTTGCAGGTGGGTGAACTTCAGGTGCAGATTAAGTAAGGAACAAAATAACAGAAACAGACAAATTTCTGCATTGTTCTGTGTGTCCTCAGATAACTGAAAATTTTGTTTTTGCTGATAGAATTTGTTTAATGAATAAAAGCTCAACCAAGCTGATTAAACAAATGAAACCTAGCTTTAGAAAACTCTGGGCATTCACAACAACAAATTACCAAATTATAAAACTTCAAAATAACATCAATGTTTTGAAAATTGGAAATAACAGCATTCAAAGCCATCCGAATGAGAAAACAGGGTGTAACTTTCTCCGCCAGATGGGGCTGTTGCCCACATCAAACTGACAAGATTATTTTTCAGCTGGTTTCAGTTGCAAATAGCTTAATGCCAACAAGGTGAACAGTTGCTTTCAGAGATGCACATGGACTTTTTATATTCTGAAGTAATATATATTTGGCACTGAGGATATGATAGCAATGCAACAAATTGATAAAGAAGATGCCAGATTCTTTTGTGGAGATGGGTAGCTATAGAAATTCCTTACTGGTTTGGAAGTGCATGCACCCCGTGCACGCACAAGCATTACTTATGCACACGGACCTTCTGCGCATGTGCAAAACCTTCTGTGCATGCATAGAAGGTAATGAACATATTACTTCCTGGTTAAAACCAGGAAGTAACAACACTCAGGCGGGTGGGCAGAGCTTCGCTCTGCCATCACTTCCGGATCGCCGAACCAGCCGCCAAGATCGCTACCGGATCGCGCGATCCGGTGCAAACTGGGAGGATTTCACCCCTGATCTGAAGGATTCTGTTGTTAACATCTGTACTATAACAGATGTTACCACAAGCAATTGTATAAGATCTAGAATGAAAATAGTATCAGAACAACTGATGTCCAATCAGTTAAAGAAAATATGCAAAACAACGGATGCAATGGAACCCACTGATTTTATTGTGCAGCTTGGATGTCACCTTGTACCACAGGAATAAAGCTAGTGATTTGATTCACCATCCTATATTATTCCTATTGTTTTTTTTATCAAGATACTATTGGTAGGGATGGAGGGAAGGAGAGAGAGAGGAAGGAAAGGAGGGAGGAAGGAAGAGGCTGAGAGAGCAGGGAGAAAGGGGGGAGAGGGAGGGGAGGGAAGGAAGGAGGGAGAGATTTTACATTAGCTATACAAGTGATGAGGTAGCATTTCCTTTTTATTAGGCATCATCCAAAGAAGCCTTGTTTAAAAAAATCATAAGTTAGGCTTTGTTATCCCTCACATGGAAAAGAAACCAGGTGAGTGAGTACATTTGCATGTACACTTCCTTATGGGCCAAAAATATATGCACCTTATGCATATATATATACAATTCCTACATAGGTCACCGCAAAATGGTGCATCTGATCCTGGCATTGATCAAGACAAATGAACTTATCAGTCCATACTATTTCCAGACCAGGAAATATTTGCCTCAATATCCTCCTATCACTGTTGAATTCAGTTTTAAGTTTAGAATTGTTGTGGCCCCGCCCTCTGAGCCTGTCCCATCGGAGGAAGAAAGCTCCGAGCATGAGGAAGAGGAGTCAGCCAGGCCTCCCTCTCCAGGCCCCTCCCCTCTGGCACTGTCTCAGGTGCCGGCCGAGGGAGAGGAGATTAGCAGAGAGACAGGTGGCTCGGATGAGAGCGAGGGAGAGACATCATTCCTGGACGCACGCCTCCGAAGACGTGATAAACGATTGCAGCAGCTCAGGAGGCATGCTAGGGATTAGAACTGAGTCACTGGACCACACCCCAGAGACTATATAATAGAGGGTGGTGGCCAGTGATCCTTGTGACGAACAAAACTAACCTTGGATAGTCACTAAAGCCTCGTTCGGAACTGCTGGGAGGAATATTTATTGTTGTTGGACGTTTGGAAGCTGAGTATTTATCTTTCTGTTTTCTGTGGAAATAAAAGCACTTGGCAGACGGCATGTATATCGCTGCCAAGTTGGAGATAAAGAGCTGGGTGTGTTCCAAGTGCTTCCTTAACCCTCGGCTGGCTGTGTTTGTGTGTGTGTGTGGACGGGGACAGATCAAGAATACCCAGAACTGCTGCTTGTCTCTGATGTCTTTTCAGAGGTTAATTGAGTGAAGGAACATGTGTAGGGGATACATACTTTGCCCCAAAAGTATTAAGAAAAGGATTTTTTTATGAATACTATGGACTATTCCAATTAAAGTCAGTAATCTGGCAAGGGCCAGAGTGGATAGAAGGAAAGGGAGGGAGAGAATAGCAAATCAGGAGTGAAATGCTACCGGTTCACACTGGTTCAGGCGAACCGGTAGTGGCGGCGGTGGGTAGTTCGGAGAACCAGTAACGGCAGCAGTGTGAGGCTCCGCCCACCCGCCCGCACACCGTTACTTCCTGGTTTTAACCAGGAAGTAGCCTGTTTTTTACCCTCTGCGCATGCACAGAAGGGTTTGCGCATGCGCAGAGGGTCCAAATGTGCATGCGGCGTGTGCACTTCCGAACCGGTAGGGAAGATAAGTAGATTTCACCCCTGTAGCAAACACAGCATTAAAGCAAACAAAGAATGAAGCCATCTATACCAGAAGCTGGCCATTGAGTCAAAATTGCATATTAAGCAAAACATAATTCAGCAATCACAATGACAACCAGTGACATAGCTGAGTCAGATAGAAGGAGCGCTATAAAGAGGAGGATTGGGCAAGAAATTGGTTGGAGGAAGCAATTTGATTGATTGCTTGATAAGAATTTGGTGACAATATGGAAGTAAAGAAGTATGTATATGAAAGTGCTTTGGCAAAACTTACAGGTAGTCCTTGCTTATTGACTGCCTCATTCAGCTATTTTTTGAAATTATGATATGACTGCCGCTCAGTCATGTGATCATCACTCTGTCAGCAGTGCTAGGTTGCCCCCGGTTCGTACTGGTTCGCAAGAACCGGTAGTAAAACTGTCCGGAGGCCCCGCCCATCTCCCCAGATGTCGACATCGGTGATCTGTGCATGCACAGAAGGCGTGTGCGCGAGCGATCCCATTGCGAACCAGTAGTAAAGGTAAGTAGAACCCACCCCTGTCAGTATGCATTGTTCAGTGTATGATCTCCTATTTTTCTTCTCTCCCTGAAGAGCAGAGAGATTGAAGAAGAAGGGATCACAGCAGAGTAAGCAGGCACATAATGGGGAATGCACAGCAAAAACAATGTGCTTGTGTCAGCAGCTGTGAGAGTGCTAAACAGACAGCCTGGTGTATTCCCCATTATATGCCTGCTAACTCTCTTGTAATCCTCCTATTTTTTCCAATGAATGTAAATACAAACATCAATCCTCTTCTTGTTAATTACACAGTGCTCTGATGAGCATTCCATAGGATGGGGGGAGAGAAGAAGAGGAAGCATAGTTGTAGTCATGTGATTTCTCACTTAGCAACTGCTTCATTTAATGACAGAACTTCCAAACCCAATTGTGATTGCTACATGAGGACTACCTATTTTTTTCCCTTCTTTTTACGACCCTTTAATCCCTTTGTTCGGAGTGGAGTCAGGGCGAACGAGTGCAGCTGAGCATTTACTGACCAGATGCTCTTCCTGACACCTATGCAGAGTTCGCAGCAGATATTTTCTCCTTGCACCCTGATGGAGAAATATCTGCCGCTGCCGATGACTGAACGCTCAACCTTCTGAATGAGAGGTGAGCGTCATCACCCCTAGGCCACTGCACCGTTCTAAATGATGTCCACCTATATTATACTCAATAAAGCTAAGGGTTAACAAATACATCTTTGTGTGTTGTCTTGTTGTTTTAGTATGGATCATCCACTCTTCTTTAGAGGTTAGAATTTTGTGGAAAAATATATGAGTGTCCTCTTCACATAAACTCCTGACCACTAACCAAGACTAAGTCTCCAGATGCCAGCTGTTCACAAACCATGGAGCATAGCAAATGGAGAAGAGCTGGTTACATGTGCCTCAGTGGATGGCAAAAGGAAAAATGAGAGATTGTAAGCGAAGTATAGTGTTTTATAGTTATTTCGGAAAGATAATAGAAGGGGCATTTCTCAAAAATACATATCCAAAAGACTCACTTGTTGGATAGTTTCTCAGTTCCTACATAAAGGGTATTCCTCATGAGACCAGCCCGAGTTCCCATGAAGGCCACCTGCACACCATCTTCAGTTTCACTGTTGCAGAACAAAAATGAGAGTTGTATAAGCAAGTGAGAGACAAAAATTGTAGAAAGGCTGGTTGAACTTCCTTTGTGCCTTAGGATCTGAACAGTGGTGGTATTCAAATTTTTTTACTACCGGTTCTGTGGCCGTGGCTTGGTGGCCGTGGCTTGGTGGGCATGGCAAGGGAAGGATACTGTAAAATCTCCATTCCCTCCCTACCCCACTAACCTGCTTTCCAGCTCCATTCTCCTGTGCAGGGCAACAAAAAAAGACCCAGCTGATCAGCTGGGACTCCAATCAGCTAGGTCTGGGGAGGCAGCGAATAGATGGGGGCGAGGCCAACCAGAGGTGGTATTTACCAGTTCTCTGAACTACTCAAAATTTCCGCTACCGGTTCTCCAGAACCTGTCAGAACTGGCTGAATACCACCTCTGGATCTGAATCTAGGGAAGACTGTATTTTACAGTAGTCAACCTGCTTTCCAGGCAAGATCACAAGTCCAATTTGTCTCAGCAATTCTGGATAAAGCCAGATCTATACCCAAATGGCAGTGGGATCCAGGACATGTCTCTTCAAAGAAATGAAGACTGTGGGAAGATCCTTATGGCCAAAGGTGATAATTTGTACAATACAGGTAAAAACCAAGCTGCTGTTGATCATTCATTTTGTATCAAATGAACTTTTTGAACACTATTTCTGGACAGGTATAGGTAGAATGCATTGCAGTAGTCTAAAGGTGGATTGTTTCAAAACGTCTCTTAGCTCAAGAAGTGTGTAATTACTTGGACATGGTGAGGGCCAAGGTCGTCCAATAAGCTTCCATAGGTGCTGTAACTACGGCATCGAAGAGAACCTGTTGAACTAACTCTTCGTCACCTAGACATGAAAAAGAACGGTAAGAAAGAAAGTCAATCACTGCACAAACATTGGAGTTGAAATCCAAAGCATATGGAGGACATAAGGATGAGGATTTGGTTTATGTATTTAACTGTACATTTAGAGCAACCTTAAACACTCAAAGAGCCATTTGGACCACCGAAAAGAAAACACCGGGAGTCACAAAACCTTCCTGTGCCTGACTATTTCTTGAGCGGCCACAAAACTAGCATATGTAGTTGAATTAAACGTTCTGTTTTCTTCTGAAACTTTTCTTTTCTTGGATTTATCCATGGTTGGCCTACCGGGGGTTGAAAAGCTCAATAAATCGTGTGCTGGCGGGTGTTGCACATTGGCGGTTGTGACGCATATTTTGAGTGACAGGGAGCCGCAGCAGAGTGGTGAAAGAGCCACATTCGGCTCCAGAGCCCCAGGTTGCTGACCCCTGATTTAGAGTCTTGGGAGACAGGACAAGGGGATCAATGACATCAAACTATAACCAGATGGCAGAAGCACTGCTTCTTTTTACGTACGTGTTATGCATGCAACATGTGTTAAAAAGAAGCGAGGCTTTCAATCACCCCATTTTAGCTGCCACAGTGGTGTCATTGTCACCCAAGCAATGGATGGTCTTGTATGGAGGCCCTGAAAACTAAAACTCTCTGAACATCCCCGTCTATCCAAAGTATATTCCTGAGGTTTTAAGATGAAGCCATCAGAGAGAATCTTGAATTTCAATAACAATGAGTCTGTTCCTAGAATTTCAGTTTGGAAATTCTTGTTTTAAATTCATCCATCCATTCTTTTTTCCCCCTTTCTCTATTTGCTCCATGGAATTATCAGGATTATCAAAATTTTCATACTGAAATATGGATGAAACCTTAAATAATGTATTAGTGTAATTCTCCCTGAATCTTCATTCCAATAAATAACTTTGCTGGTTTGAATGACACATGACACATGACATACTTCTCTAGGTCAGAGACCAAATATGCTGACTGGAGCAAAGCATGAAAAAGTAGTTTTGTAGGCAAACTGAATCAAGATATCAAAGAAACAGTGACCGTGGGAAATATGAGTTTAGAAAGGGTTATATTAATATTCAGATGAGAGATATACCACACCTGAAGTTTCTAGCTATTCAGCAATGATATTCAAAAGCACAGTTTTTAGTTACGACAATATGATTCAATTCGTATGAGGAATTGAATGATAAAAGGTAAATGTTCATCTGCTAGATTTAACTTGAATTGAGTTGAAGTTGCTAATTCTAATTTTCAAATAATTTGAAAATCAAGGAAGAACCATAATGAAAGATGATTAGGCAGCATGCTGATTATATACTGTACACGTTCACCGTGTAGGAAAAAAATAATTAAAAAGATATGATCATAACCACCAATTATTTGAAAAGATGTCACATAATTGTTGGAGCAAATTTGGTGTTTTGCTGTCTCGGAGGATAGGAGAGAATCCAGGAAACAGGATTTAGAAATTCTTGGTAATTTGGGCTGTGCCACATTGGGACAAATGTGCCTCAAAAGATGGTGGAGGAGCTTATATCAATGCTTTTAAGCAAAGAAATCCATTGAGCCCTATTATAATATCCTGGAATATGGCCACTATTGAATTATACTTGGATGGACCAATCTGGTATCTTCACAAGACTGTTCTTAACAGTTTAGACCAGGAGTGTCAAACTCGATTTCATTGAGGGCGGCATCAGGGTTGTGTTTGATCTCGGGAGGGCCAGGTGTTATGTGTGGCCCGGGGTGTGTGGCCAGCATGATGTCACTTGTGCCTGTGGCCCGAGCACTCTATCAGTGAAAACGGGTTCCTGAGCTCCGTTTTCAGCTGAGACGGCCTCCTGCAACCCTCTGCTAGAGTCGTGGTTTTCATTTATCTTCGCTACCAGTTCAGAACTGTGAGCGTGTGCACATGATCGAAACGAGCATACAGCGCTTCTGCGCATATGCAGAACCTTCTGCGCATGCACAAAGCATCCGTGATGACATCCGGGTAGGCGGGCGGAGCCTCTTGCCACTGCCGCTACCAGTTTGCCCGAACTGGGGCGAACCGGTAGAAATCCACCACTGCTCTGCTAGTGAAAACAGCTCAGAAGGGCTGTGCGTGGCCCTCATGAGCTCTGTTTTCAGTTGGGATGGCCTCCTGCAATCCTCTGCCAGCAAAAACGGTGCTCAGGAGGGCCGTGCGTGGCTCTCATGAACTCCATTTTCGCTGGCAGAGGCAGGCCGGTCCTTCGCTATTTCCAGGGTAGCCCTGCGGGCCAGATCTAAGCACCCCGTGGGCCGAATCCAGCCCACGGGCCTTGAGTTTGACACCCCTGTTTAGACAAAGTACTCACATTCAAGGTCAGGTTCTTCTGCTGTAATAAAACGGATTACAGCCTCCAACTGGCTTAGCTTCCTGTGAGCTGGATCAATATCTGTAACACAATAAATCCTGGGGGAAGGAGTATAAGAAAGAAAGAGAGAGTATTGCCACATATTCTCCTTTCGGGGTCTAGCCTGACGCACATAAGACTAAGCATAAAATATCCCACCTTTTCACAATCACTATAGAGAGAAGTTAAACAAGTGAAGAGGAAAAAGCTTAGGGAAACTAACCTATGTAGCCCATTGATCATCACCTTATCATATTCCAATATGGGCAATTGTTTGAACGACTCTCTTATCAGTGGTGAAATCTAAAATTTGTTACTACCGGTTCTGTGGGCGTGGCTTGGTGGGGGGGTAATGTGACTGGGTAGGCGTGGCCAATTTTATTTTTTTTTTACTTTTAAAAGCATTGTTTCTACAACCTCTTCGGCGAAGAGGTTGTAAAAAAATGCCAAAAGGCTCTGATGATGCCAGCTGAGTTGCCTGATCAGCAGAGGCTTTTTTTTCTTTTAAATGCCTCTGCTGATCAGGCAACTCAGTTTGGATCGCCAGAGACTTTTAAAAGAAAAAAAGGGTTCTTTTCTTTTAAATGCCTCTGACGATCCAAGCTGAGTTGCCTGATCAACAGAGGCTTTTTTTCTTTTAAAAGGCTTTGACGATCCCAGCTGAGCCGCGCGATCATCAGAGGCTTTTTTTTTACTTTTAAAAGCAATTTTTCCACCGAAGAGGTTGTAGAAAAAATGCTTTTAAAAGTTAAAAAAAAGCCTCTGATGATTGTGCGGCTCAGCTGGGCATGGAGGGGGCAGGGATTTTTGCTACCGGTTCTCCAAACCACCCACCTCCATCGCTACCAGATCGGGCGATCCGGTCCAAACCGGGAGCATTTCACCCCTGATTCATCCTCATGGTTGTAGATACCATCTTTTCTTCTTTTTTTGATTCCCCGCTACCCTAACTTTAAAGAAAAAAAAAATCGGGCAATAAATCTATTTAGTCCCTAGGATTACCCGGTTCTGGTATATATGGTAAATAATAATTTTAAAAATGGTACAGTCACTTTTTATATCTGGTTAATACTACCTAAGGATATGAACACTTGTGCAGTGCTTTGGATTTGAAAGGCAAATGATGCTTCAAAAGGCACAGAATCACTCATGTCCAATAGCAGCTGTTGGTAACTCTTTAAACTAGGTGTGTCTTTTCTAGGGTTTTGTGACCACCCTTTGCAGCATAATCCAGGGAAAAGACATAATTGTTTTAAGCAGTGACAACAGGTGCTATGTGCCACTTGCAGCCACTTGCACTTTGGTGCAGTTCAGATTAGAATCCAAAGGGTTGCACCAGTGGTAAAATCCAATTTTTTTTACTACCGGTTCTGTGGGTGTGGCTTGGTGGGCATGGTGTGGCTTGGTGGGTGTGGCTTGGTGGATATTGCAAAATCTCCATTCCCTCCCCACTCCTGGGGAAAGGATATTGCAAAATCTCCATTCCCACTCCACTCTGGGGCCAGCCAGAGGTGGTATTTGCCAGTTCTCCGAACTGCTCAAAATTTCCTCTACCGGTTCTCTAGAACCTGTCAGAACCTGCTGGATTTCACCCCTGGGTTACACAGCCCAAATGAACAGACATGAGTCAGCCTTGCACCTAACTCAAGCACAGATTTAAAGCAGGGTCATTTGCTCTGGGACACACTATTTTCCCACATTTTTGGGCAAAAATCCTTTCTCTGCTGTATTTAATATCCTTTAATTGGGGAAGATTTAGCTGAGCCGAGCAGCAGCTCTTTAGCTTCTGCAGAAACATTTTCTCAAGGCCTCAGTTGCAAGCATCCAATGCAAAGTGTTCACCTTTCCCAGACAAGAATGATCAGGAAAAAAAAAAAATAAAAATCTTACCACTCATTGGCTAAGGTCAAATCTGGCTGCAGAAGGTCATGCAAACCTGAAATGAAAAGGTTATGCCATTGTTATGACAGTGATTCCTTCTTTGTGACAAACATGCTTAATACTCAAAGTTTTCCACAAGAAATTTCCATTTGTATTGAAGGAGGGTTCAGTCTCTGTAGGATAACAGAAGGGAGGGTGACGGTTAAGACATTGTGTAATAGGAATATATCAGTGGTGAAATGTAAAATTTGTTACTACCGGTTCTGTGGGCGTGGCTTGGTGGTGGTGGGGTAATATGACTGCATGGGCATGGCCAACTTTTTTTTTTTTTTACTTTTAAAAGCATTTTTTCTACAACCTTAAGAGGTTGCAGGAAAAAATGCTTTTAAAAGCCTCTGACAATCAGGCAACTCAGCTGGGATGGTCAGAGGCTTTTAAAGGCATTTTTTTCCCTACAACCTCTTCGGCCGAAGAGGTTGCAGAAAAAAATGCTTTTAAAAGCCTCTGATGATCCCAGCTGACCCGCGCCATCATCAGAGGCTTTTTTAAAAAAAAACTTTTAAAAGCATTTTTTCGGCTAAAGAGGTTGTAGAAAAAATGCTTTTAAAAGTAAAAAAAAATAGCCTCTGATGATCACGCAGCTCAGCTGGGCATTGGGGGGTGGGCGCAGGGATTTTTGCTACCGATTCTCTGAACCACCCTCCGCTCTCACTACCGGATAGGCCATCCGGTCTGAACCGGGAGCATTTCACCCCTGGAATATATACACCAAGAATTTTGATTGGGTGGGAGAGGGAGGAATTCCCTGATTGGATATCTTAGGGAGGGAGGGAGGGAGGGAGGGAGAGAGAGAGAGAGAGAGAGACAAAGACAGAGACAGAGAGAGAGAGAGAGAGAGAGAGAGACAGAGAGACAGAGAGAGAGCACCTTAAATGACTTTGATTTAGATGCAACATAGACATGAGGATTCTCAAGTACCAAATTCTAAGATTTTAAATCCTAACAGATGTTCAGATAATGGGAATGAAGTTCAGTAAAATGGGAAGGACTGCCCCATTACTTCAGTCTATTCTGAAACAGCAAAGACTGCTTTGTTTTGATAAAAAATATTATTCTATAAAGGGATCGAGGTATCCTGTACTTTGTCTGAGAGACAAAACCAAATAAAGTAGCAAATGAATCTTGACTGTTTGAAGCCATAGACTTCGGAACATCCATTTTGCTGAAAAGGTTTCTGACATTAGGGCTGGATATAATACACAACATAGGCACAAAGGAACTGTAAAAGCTTCATAAATGTATAGTGAGTGCCTTCCCAAGAAATATTTGGGTTTCAGTGGTGATAACTTAGTATGCTACCATATTTTCATTTTTTAATTTTATTAGTACTTTTCTTCTCCCTCCTCAAATATGTAGGAAGCTGAGTTCAGATTTTTAATCATTGTTTTCTACTCTATCAGGTTAGCAAATAAATACCTAAAGAGAGATGGAGAGCGTAGCCAAAGTAAAACACCATTAAAACCTAACTAGGGCAGAGGTGGTTTCAGCAGGTTCTGACCAGTTCTGGAGAACCGGTAGCAGAAATTTTGAGTAATTCGGACAACCAGTAGTAAAAATTCTGACTGGCTCCGCCCCCATCTATTCTCTGCCTCCCGAGTCCCAGCTGATTGGGAGGAAATGGGGATTTTGCAGTTACCTTCCCCTGGAGCGGGGAGGGAATGGAGATTTTACAGTATCCTTCCCCTGCCATGCCCACCAAGCCATGCCATGCCACGCCCACCAAGCCACACCCACAGAACCAGTAGTAAAAATTTTTGAAACCCATAACTGAGCTAGGGTACAAGAAAGTTTTCTCCAATGTTTTTCATACAAGACTTTTACAAAACTGTGTCATATAACCGACCTTCTTCCACTGAAGTGTCCCCAAGCAGCACATATTCACCATATCCTCGTGACAGAACAATTCCCAAGCTGTGAGTTGGGGAGGGAAGTGGGGGACAATAAGGAAATAAAACAGAATCATTATGAAGGTCTATCTTAGTTTTTGCTGGTGTGGCATTCAAAAGATACAGGTTTCCCTGTCCAGTCGAGTCCGACTCTTTATTTTATTTATTTATTTTATTTGTCAAGAACATATTTGATAATAAGCATAAGCATGGATTGGATACATAAAATAGGTACAAATAGAAGAAACATTAGGACAGGGATGGTAGGCACACTGGTGCGCTTATGCATGACCCTTACAAACCTCTTAGGAATGGGGTGAGGTCAACAGTAGACAGTTTTAGGTTAAAATTTTGGGGGTTTTGCGATGAAACCACAAGTCAGGTAGTGTATTCCAGGCATTGACCACTCTGTTGCTGAAGTCATATTTTCTACAATTGAGTTTGGTGCGGTTTACCTTAAGTTTGTATCGATTGTGTGCTCGTGTATTGTTGTGGTTGAAGCTGAAGTAGTCATTGACAGGTAGAACATTGTAGCAGATAATTTTATGAGCTACGCTTAGGTCATACCGAAGGCGACATCGTTCTAAGTTTTCTAAGCCCAAAATGTCAAGTCTGGTGGCATAAGGTATTTTGTTGTGAGCGGAAGAGTGGAGGACTCTTCTTGTGAAATATTTCTGGACATGTTCAATTGTATTAATGTCCAATATGCAGTACATATTGGGTTCCAGACAGATGAGCTGTATTCGAGAATTGGTCTAGGAAATGTTTTGTATGCTCTGGTTAATATTACCAGAGAAGAAGCTACGCAAGATTAGGTTTACAACTCTTAATGCCTTTTTGGCAATGTTGTTACAGTGGGCTTTGGCACTTAGATCATTAGATATGAGTACTCCAAGATCCTTGACAGAGTGAGGGTCATCTACAAGGTCGTGTCCACTCAGCGTGTATTTTGTGTTCTGGTTTTTTTTCCAATGTGTAAGACAGAGCATTTGTTGGTTGATATTTGGAGTTGCCAATTGTTTGACCATTCCGACACAAAGTCAAGATCTTTTCGAAGGGTAGCAGCATTATCTGTTTCTTGGCTGTGGGAGCCAACATTGTCTGAAGACAATTTCCATGGTCACGTGGCCAGCATGGCTATATGCCAAAGGTGCATGGAACACTGATACTTTCGTACTAAAGTAGTACCTCTTTATCTACTCATGTTTCCATGCTCTTGAACTGCTACATGGGCAGGAGCTGAAGCAAATAATGGGATGTCACCCCATTGCGCAGAGCTCAGGTCTCGAACCTGGGCTGTCAGCTCTCCAGCTGACAAGTTCAGCATCTTTAACTGCTGAGCTAATTGTGCCCAATTATCCAGATGCACTAACACTGAAATCACAGAATTCCCAGTCAATTTACAATTTAAAACAGAAAAACAATAACATGGAAAATTTTAGACCATCCAAACAACATTATTCCACGTAACAAAATACTAATAGGTCCCTATTTGAAGCATGAGAGAACAACTGTGTTTTTAAAGATTTCTGGAATGACATTAGAGGAGTTAGACAAATTTTGGTTGGATCATTCCAGAGGAAAGATGCTTCCTAGGTCCTGATAGTGGGCATTATTTGATTGAAAGGACCTTGTGAAAGGTCCTTGTGCACCTATTTTGCCTGATCTTATTAGCTGGGCAGCAACCCTGGGAGATACGTGATCCTTCAAATAACCTGGCTTGTGACATGATAACCTTTATAAGTGATAACCAGCATCTTGAATTGTACCCAGAACCCCACTAGCCTTCCCTTTTTCCTCCAACATGAATTCTGAAAACTCAAGAGATTCAGTCTTTTTATTGGCACATCTAACAATTGAGGTTTTTTTGGACCTTCAACACTTGCAGCATCTAGAAATTCACTTAATGAATTTGGTTCTATTTCCACAGGTATGAAAAATGGATTCACGAAGTGAGTGAACTGGGTGACCCAAACTTGAGTTAATTTGTTTTTTTCTCTACAGGGCTTCCATAAAGAAACAGGGTCTCCAAAAGCTTTTAAAGAAGATATTGGATAACCATTTGTCTGAAGTGGTGTAGGGTTTCCTGCCTAAGCAGGAGGTTGGACTAGAAGTCCTCCAAGATCCCTTCCAACTCTGTTATTCTAGTCTATTTGAGCTCTGTAGACTATTCCTTTTCAGAGCCATTCCTATGGCTCCAGAAACTAAATTCTCATTCTTTCTTCTTTTCTCTCTCTTACTTGTTGCAATTTTTTTTTTTTAAAAAAAAAGCCTACTGTATCAGCCCAATGCATCTGTTTTATTTCTTTTGATATCCTGGTACCATCCAGGTATAATTGGATTATAAAAATAATATAAAAGGTATAACTGGATTATAATTTCCAAGTTTACCAGACAACAGGGGCACTGGCCATGCCAATCTGGAATTTTGGAGATTATAATCCCAAACTATTTTGATGGCATCAGGTTGATGAAGGTTGGCCAACTGAATTGAATTGACTCTGTAGGATCCTGGGGGGAATAATCTTACTGTTCCCTAAATAGTCTGAATAGTAATGCAAGACATTTAATTTGATCTCCCTCTGCAGAAGCTGCTCACTCACCTAAATGGAGTGCCGCTGATATGAGTGAAGAAATAGTCATTAGTGAGGAACAGAATCCTTTTCTGGGAAAAGAAAAGAAAAAATATCAAGAATGCTAAACTGTAACTGTAGAGAAAACATACATCTTACACACAGACCCACATATTCCAAGTAACACTCCCAACAAAAGAAAACGCCGAAGCTTGAGCTTCCTCAAAGTTACATTTTATTAGAGATGTCATATTGCCACATCTGAGAAAACCCGATTCTGAAAGTTTCCAGGTTTTCCCCACACAAAGAAAAGTTCAAGCCCCTGCCCAATACCACAGGTCCATCACATGGTCCAATCAGACATTGTCCCAACTGGAGATGCCTCCCAGCTCCAGGCTCCCGGGTGCAGGGCAAGTTGTCCTTGACTTTTATTTATTTATTTTGTTGAGTACATATTAGATAATATATATAAGTATAAGCATGAATTGAATACATAAAATGAATACAATTAAAGGGAACATTAGGACAGGGACGGTAGGCACGCTGGCGCTCTTATGCATGCCCCTTACAGACCTCTTAGGAAAGGGGTGAGGTCAACAATAGCCAGTCTAAGGTTAAAATTTTGGGGGTTTTGGGATGAAACCACAGAGTCAGGTAGTGCATTCCAGGCACTGACCCCTCTGTTCCTGAAGTCGTATTTTCTGCAATTGAGTTTGGAGTGGTTCACTTTAAGTTTGTATCTATTGTGTGCTCATGCATTTTTGTGGTTGAAGCTGAAGTAGTCATTGACAGGTAGGCCATTGTAGCAGATGATTTTATGAGGTACGCTTAGGTCATACCGAAGGGGACATAGCTCTAAGTTTTCTAAGCCCAAAATTTCAAGTCTGGTGGCATAAGGTATTTTGTTGCGAGCGGAGGAGTGGAGGACTCTTCTTGTGAAATATTTCTGGACATGTTCAATTGTATTAATGTCCGATATGTAGTGTGGGTTCCAGACAAATGAGCTGTATTCGAGAACTGGTCTAGCAAAGGTTTTGTATGCTCTGGTTAGTACTGTAATATTACCAGAGAAGAAGCTATGCGACCGGGCAGGGGACCAGTTCAGGGGCATGGCCAGCCAATGTTATTACCGGTTCTCCGAACTACTACAAATTTTTATTACCGGTTCGTGCGAACCGATGCGAACCAGGAGTAACCCACCACTGACATAGACACATATGGAGAGAGAATGATGCAATCAGATCAGGAAATATAGTTTGTCTTTCACATCTGCTTTCTCACTCCTTCTTGTTACAAAGTTGGCATGTAAAAAGAAAGGGTTAATTTTAATTTTAATTTTAATCATCAGATGCGTGCTGAAACGAGGTCATCATATATTAAGAACCTCGTGATTAGGCAGTCTCCCAATTAAATAACTCTCACGTTGTAGAATCATAATTTAACTACTGGGAATTAAGACATACTGAGTTTGGTAGGTCTAGTCCTAACTAGATGTGCAGGGGACTGGTGACTTTATCAATTAATTGGATGAATTTTAATTAAATAGACAAACCTGAATAGGCTGAAGAAGAAAAAAAATACGGTTAATTGGGTTTTAAGTGATGCATAAGCTTACCAGAAGAGGCTGTAATATTTATTTTTTTTTAAAAAAGTTCTGTGGTTTGTGTGAGATGGAGAGAAAAGAATTGAAGACTTCTACTAAGATAGTATCTGTTTTTATGAGGCCTTGTAGTACAACAAATACAACAAACAATTGTACAATAAATTGACTTTATGTTGTTACTGTTACTTAAGATTCATGTCTTTTGTAGTGAATATGAATAATGCAACATCTCTTTAATTGCTACATACTTTTTCATAATATATCAGTGTGTAATAATCTGTTTGTTTCATCAGCCTACCATCTGTAGAGATTGCTCAAGATCTACATTAGGAGGCTATTGTCTGAAAGAGTACAATAATAACTTGAAGTGATATAAAATTTGTTTGTGGGCCTCAAAACATGAATAAACCTGACAATTTCTTCCTATGTTCCTATAAACAGTCCACTGGTAGAAATAAGTTGATAGGTTAGTCCAAGATCTCTGTGATAGTAGGCCAGGTGAATTACATCAAGACTGGAGGGCAACAAAATCACCATAGAGGTTCAGAAGAACACTGTGAGAATGAGAATTTGAGGAAGAAAAGATAGGCTAAAAATATTCATAGTTGGGATGGATAAGGAATTCTGGGAATACTTAGGACAGTACAGGTAGTCCTTGACTTACAACAGTTCTGTCAATTTCGAATCAAACCTGGCAGAAGCTATTTTTCAGTTGCCACACAGGTGGGGTAGGGGGTAGGAGAATGAAGTATGCTGCTAGACAAAACACAGAACTTTCTCATGGGAACCAAGGTCATTTCTATAGGTGGTGGATAGAGATGGGGAGGAATGCCTGGAGAGCCCGCCAATTAACCTAATTGGCCAATGTGACTTGTGACTTTTGGGGAGGGAGTTATTTCCTATTTTAATTATACTGAAACAGCGGGAAACATTTAGAGTTGGTTTTCCATTTGATTGTGCTGATATGATGTACAAAATAAAGAAGTTCTCAGAGGAAGACTTCAGCCTCGGAGTTCTGATTTGCTGGGGTTCATTAGTAGGGACCATGACAAGTTCACTTAGTGACCGTTCAAAGTTACCACGGCACTGAAAAAAGTGATGTATGACCATTTTTCACACTTATGACCATTGAAGCATACCCATGGTCATGTGATTTACATTCAGATGCTTGACAATGGGTTCATATTTATGATGGTTGCAATGACCTGGGGTCATGTGATCATCTTTTGGTACCTTCTGACAAGCAAGATTCCAGATTCACTTAACAACAACAACGTTACTAACTTAACAAATGTAATGATTCACTTGACTACAGTGGCAAGAAAAGTTGTAAAATGGGGCAAAGCTCACTTAACAAATGTTTTACTTAGCAACATATATTTGTGGTCGTAACGTGAAGACTGCCTGTAGCTTGGTCCCATGCCACGAAGGGCTTTAAAGGTTAAAACCAGAATGTTGATCTGGTAGATCTGGTAATCTTTCTTTGTAAGAAAATACAAGAGGCCGTGAAGGCATTGCCCTCTGCTAGAAGCTGCTCTATCTCCGTCGCTAGGGTGAGCTTGTTTTTTAATTGGGGACGGCCGGTGGGAGTGGGAAGGATGCAGACAAAATGGACCTGGGCTCTCCATTCTGCTTGCATCACCAAATATTCCAACATCCTTGCACAGAACACTGGCCACTTTGTGAATTCACACCCACGGTACCAAAGGAATCTTGCTAAGTAGGATTAGCTGTGGTACATAATACGGTCTTAGCACTGTTTCTTTGTATACGTTGATACATGACTTGATGAGCCTTGCACTTCTTATCAGAGTATCAGATGGAATTGGGGGGAAAAAAAAGACTGGTCACAGCCTTCAAAGCTGTTCTGCCGCTGCTTTAATGTCCTTGAAACACGTTACATAGATTGATGCTCGGCAGCTGGTCTATATGAAATGACAGATAGGCTTGAGATGGAAATGTGACAGAGAAGGTGATAAGTGGTAGGATAACCATCTCAGTCCTTGTGGCTGCAGTCACATGGGAAGCTTTTCTTTTCTCCTTCACCTAAATATCATCCTTCCCTTTTGCTAGTTCAACACCAATCTTCAACGTCCCGGAAACCCCCCCACCCTTCCATCTAGTACAATGACAGCAGGCATCAAAGGAGTCGAGGCTAAATTGTTCATGCTTTGGAAAGGCAGATCGATCCTGGAGGCAGTTATGTGAGCTGGCTGCCAGCTGAGCATTTCAGAAACATCTCAGCTAGCTTATTTAATTAGCCAAGCATGGCCAGCCTAATGGTCTCAAAAAGGAAAGCTGCGTGGGTTGCCATATAATGACGAGTGGCTTCCCCATTTTCTGTGTTGCTGGATAGGAAATAGCCTGACTTAAATGACCCCTATAATATTCCCTCCAGGGGTCCCAAGCCCTCCTGCTTTTCTATTGCTGTTAACATTTGATTTGTTTTTATGATTTCTAGCTATCACAAGGTCACAGCAAGTGTCAGCATCTAACCAACATGGCTGATCTGGAAAAAAAGCTAAGCAGGACCAGGTCCAGCTGGGACATGGATTGGACACCACTCAGAAATGAAGGGTCTCTAGGATAGAGTGGAAAACTGAAGGGAAAATGGGGGGGAAATTCCAAGGTACTGGCAATGCTGCCAAGAAAACTTTACAAACATACCCATGGAGTCAACATTTTGGATTCAAAGAACACCAAGAAAGTCACAATGGATTTATGTTCATTTTAAGCATATCCAGAGGCAGTACTAAGGTGCCTATTTTACATAGGCACACACACAAACACTCTGCATGGGGCAGAATTTCCTCATTCTACTTTTTCTCCTTCAGTATAATTTTTGTCTGAATATTGAGGGGAAACTGGTGAACTGTTTCATGCATTTAGCTTCGCTGTCAGTTTTGGAAGCCATATTAGGCCGGAAGCTTCCATGCTGCCACCTTCTCCTGTGTGGGAAAGTAGGAGGGGGGATTTAGTAGAGGGGTTGTCTGTAGACAAAATAGCATTCTTCCTGTCAGTCAAGGTCAGGGCGATCCTGCATCTGGAGAAGGAGTGGTTGGAGTGATGTCTCGAAATGGGAACGGCGGTTGATTGGAGCATGTGATCGACTGAGGACTGAGGGGATGGTTTGGGGGGTTTTGACTTACTGAGGGAAAACCTGGACCTCTCAGATTCGGATTTTCCTAGATGTGCCAGTTTACCTATTCTAGTAAATAGAATTTTGAAAATGCTTGCTTCAGAGTCTTTACTTGGAGCTGCGGAGTTTTCTGGAATGCTGACATTCGCCCTGAAACGTGATCTGTTTTTTTTTTTTAAACCCAGTCTTAATGTTAATTAATGCAGTCAAGGAGGCACTTCGTATAGCCTGAAAGCTTACAAGATTAGAGAAATGGCAAACAGTCTCAAGTATTTTGGGAGCAGGAGGTGGATGTAATATTAACAGGAGTGAATAAAATGTCTCCACGGGAACCCTGCTTTGCTAACCTTTAAAATAATTTTCAGTACGACTGAAAGGGGAAGAATATAAACTTAACAAATCAATTCCGTGGAGGGTGTGAAATTTAGATGAAGCAGAGAAGCAGAGCATGAAGAGGTTAAGAAAGGCTGGTGGGGCAGGAGAGAAAAACCAGTGCTACTTTTTAGAGTACTGATATATAATTTCTTCAACTCTTATTTCTGGTTACAACAGACTTTGGAGGATTTTCTATCAATTCAGAACCTCTATACCTTTATTTAACTTAAGGGGGCAGCTGGCCAAAAAAATCATCTCAGTGCATGCATGTTAGAGGCTCCATGGAAAACTTTCCAACTCTGGAAGAAAAAGTATGTGCCTCGGGTTTAAGAGATGCAGGTGAAAAAAACAATAATTGAAAACCCAATTCATAATGAGATGAAGGAGCAACAATGACAAAAGAGTAAAAGGCGTGAAGGTAGATAAGGGAGAGCTAACAAAGGGCCAATAAATGTCACATGGCATTTAATGATGAGAGATTTAATTTAGGAAATGCCACGATGCCTAAATACATTAATAGGTAACGGTAAAGGTTCCCCTTGCACATATGTACTAGTCGTTCCCGACTCTAGAGGGGGGGGTGCTCATCTCTGTTTTAAAGCCAGAGAGCCAGCACTGTCCGAAGACATCTCTGTGTTATGTGGCCGGCATGACTAAATGCCAAAGGCGCACGGAACCCTGTTACCTTCCCACCAAAGGTGGTCCCTATTTTTCTACTTGCATTTTTTACATGCTTTCAAACTGCTAGGTTGGCAGAAGCTGGGACAAGTAATGGGAGCTCACCCTGTTACGCGGCACTAGGGATTTGAACCGTTGAACTGCTGACTTTCGATTGACAAGCTCAGCATCTTAGCCACTGAGCCACCACTTCCCTCAAATACATTAATAGATAGGTGTAAAACATTTCATTTGTACAGAACAGATTGGAAAGAGGGATATTGAAGCCTCTCCTTTTAATGCACACTAGAAAGGGGTCGGCCTTTGATTGCACAATCGCTGCACCCATATTGACTTTTTCGTGGACACCTCTGCTCTGAACTCTTGATATGCACACCTGGACAAGATTTGCTAGAACCTAAGTGTCCAGAATTTTAGGAAACGTTTTCATTCTTGAATCTACATTCTTCAAATATCACTGGATTTTAATGGATCACATGTTTCTGCAGCAGCTACTGATAAATTAAGCCTCTGTTGATGACAGCTATGACTAAAATGGCTATGCTCTCTTTACATCTTCTCTCTGCCTCCTAGGGAAACTCTGTTTTTGATGAAGAGAGAATAAAGATATGGCTAAGCTTTATATTTCCAAAACAGCCTTTTATGATTTCAGTCTTTGAACTCTCCTGCTATTGTCATGTATCCGATTAAGCTAATCTAATTATGCTGATGTGTTTTGGGGATTTTAGGATAGTTTCACACATTTAATCTTTTGAAATATTCACTTTTCTGAATTGCATGGTTTTTAATCTACAATTAAAACTTATAAATACTCACTCCTTTATCCATGGGCACCTTCACATCCATGGACAAATAACCAGTTTCTCCGTTGATCATTGCTGTTCGTAACTGCAGAAAGGAACAGGGCTTCATTAAAATACTTACAGTAGCTGGCTCAGGACCACTGGCCGGCAATGACAATTTAGATATAGATATTTCACCCTTTTGCGTTTAGCTAAATAATATACAGGTTGGGTTGTAATCATACTGGATTCAGGAAAGCAACTGCCATGACTAATGTCTTGGATTAGAACTGGGAGATTTCAAACTATGAACAATTGACTGCAATGGAGAAGGGCAGCATATAAATCGAACCAATAAATAAATAAATGTTCTATATGTGTATATTTTTGCCATACCTTTCATTGATTACTTGCATCATCTTGGGCTAGTTCATACTTTGTTGCATGCTGCCCATTGTCAATAGACAAGACTATTTGTCAATATTTCTATGATTTGCTAGGAATTTTATGGATAAATTGGCCAGGGAAGGGTAATGCACCCACACACACACACCAATTAGGCACTTACAGTTTCATTTACATCTTCCCATTCTACTTCAGAAAGATCAACACTGTTGTAATTGGGTTTGGGCTTCAGCTTTTTCCCTTCTTTGTACTGGAATATTGGAAAAAAAAAAAAAAAGGACAGACAAGTTAGGGGAAAAAATTTTTTTTCTCAAGGAAACTTTTTCCTCCATTGATGATTTTACTGTGTTTGTGTCAGTGGTGGATTGCTACCGCTTCTCCCCGGTTCTTGCGAACCGGTAATGGAAATTTTGAGTAGTTCGGAGAACCGGTAAATACCACCTCTGCCTGGCCCCACCCCCAATCTATTTGCTGCCTCCGGAGTCCCAGCTGATCGGCTAAAAAGAAAAAAACAGGGCTCACTTGACAAAGAAGAGGAAAAAAAAAAACCAAGACACCTTAGCTTTAAATTTAGAAGCCAAGAAGCCTCCCAACTGATCGGCTAGAACCGATCCGCTCCTTGTAAACCGCTCAGTGGTGGTAGATTAGCAATTGAGGTCAAGCTGCCTGAAAGCGGTTTCCGATACTCTTGGTGGTGGCAGAGCGGCAAAAAACTGTTTAAACTCTTGCCGCTGCGCTTCAAAGGGCCGCTGATCAGTGGTAAAAGGCAGTGTGGTGGTAGACCAGTGCGCTCCAAAAACAAATGGGTAGACCAGTACGGCTCTGCAAGCAGTTAAAAGCCTGGTAGACCAGTAACTCTGCTAAATCCTATCAAACCACAAAATAAGCCACACCCACAGAATAGGTAGTAAAAAAATTTAGAACCCACCCCTGGTTTGTGTCTATTGTTGAAAGATGCTCTAGGAGGTGTTATTAGGAGCTGTGGTGGCGCAGTGGTTAGAATGCAGTACTGCAGGGCTAGTTTTATTTATTTATTTATTTGTCAAGAATAAATGTATTAAGTAATTTATATAATTATAAGCATGAATTGAATACATAAAAAAGATACAAGTACGGGAACCTTAGGACAGGGACGGTAGGCACGCTGGTCCTCTTATGCACGCCCCTTACAGACCTCTTAGGAATGGGGTGAGGTCAACAGTAGACAGTCTTAGGTTAAAATTTTGGGGGTTTGGGGAAGAAACCACAGAGTCAGGTAGTCTATTCCAGGCATTGACTACTCTGTTGCTGAAGTCATATTTTCTGCAATTGAGTTTGAAGCGGTTCACTTTAAGTTTGTATCTATTGTGTGCTCGTGTATTGTTGTGGCTGAAGTAGTCATTGACAGGTAGGACATTGTAGCAGATAATTTTATGAGGTATGCTTAGGTCATACTGAAGGCGGCGTAGTTCTAAGTTTTCTAAGCCCAAAATTTCAAGTCTGGTGGCATAAGGTATTTTGTTGCGAGCAGAGGAGTGGAGGACCCTTCTTGTGAAATATTTCTGGACACATTCAATTGTATTAATAACCGATATGCAGTGCGGGTTCCAGACAGATGAGCTGTATTTGAGAATTGGTCCAGCAAATGTTTTGTATGCTCTGGTTAGTAGTGTGATATTACCGGAGAAGAAGCTACGCAAGATTAGGTTTACAACACTTAATGCCTTTTTGGCGATGTTGTTACAGTGGGCTTTGGCACTTAGATCATTAGATATGAGTACTTCAAGGTCCTTGACAGAATGAGGGTCATCTACAAGGTCGTGTCCACACAGCTTGTACTTTGTGTTCTGATTCTTTTTGATCCTTTCCGATCCTTACTGCTCACTCCAGGAGGTCAGTCCTGAAAGGGCTCAAGGTTTACTCAGCCTTCCATCCTTCCGAGGTGGGTAAAATGAGGACCCAAATTGTTGGGGGAAATATGTTGACTCTGTAAACCGCTTAGAGAGGGCTGTAAAGCACTGTGAAGTGGTATATAAGTCCAAGTGTTATTGCTTTTGCTATTATTGTTGAATGAGGAAAATGCAGTTGTTGTGTTCTTCTATTCATTTTGCCCCCTGGGCAAAGACTTTTGCTATTACAGAAAGCAAAATAATGCTGGTCCTCACGGCATCACTAGGAATGGAAGATAAGACTTTATCTGACAAACACAGGTAGCCCTCTGCTTATGACAATTCGTTTAATGATGATTCAAAGTTACGACAGCTTAGGAGAAAGTCACTTATGACCTGTTCTTGAAGTTATGATTGTCACCCCACCCCACTGGTCAACTGATTGTGATTCAGGCGCTGGGCCTTAATCACCTGATCGCCAAAGTAATCTTCCAAGCAAATTCAATTGGGAAAACTGGATTTGCTTAACGACCATGTGATTCAGTTAATAACCACAATAAAAATCATCATAAAATCAGACCTGGTCATTTAATGACTCTCTTAACAACCACATTGCTTAGCAACTGAAATTCCAATCCTAATTGTGGTTGTAAATTGAGGACTACCTGTACAGGCCTAGCATATTTGAACAAATTATGTTTCCAATAGCTCAAATCAGAAACAATGAGCACTGGCAAGAAGCAGAGTAATAATACAGAAATGATATATGCTTTACTGTTTTAATTCAGATATAAATTTCAACACTGTAAACATATAAGTAATCTAACCAGCTTGGCATTTATTGTATCATTTGTATTCTTTTTCTAATGGGGATATTTATTGCATGCTTGTAATGAAAGCAAAGAAAATATAAATCAAGAGAAAATATAAAAAGTGAAGAAAGTTCTGGAGGAGAACTTTAAATTTCACATACTATTTATATTTTGGATAGAATAAGTCTGTAATGAAAAGGTACCTTGGAGAAAATGGAATATTCAGCCAGCCAACATAATCAGATAGCTGCATTTGGAGCCTTGACATTTAAGTCAAAGTGACATAAAATTAAAATGTAATCATATAGGTCAGGGGTCGGCAACCTTAAACGCTCAGAGAGCCATTTGGACCCGTTTCCCACAGAAAAGAAAACACCGGGAGCCACAAAACTCTTCCTGTGCCTAACTATTTCCTGAGTGGCCACAAAACTAGTATATATAGTCAAATTGAAGATTCTGTTTTCTTCTGAAACTTTTCTTTTCTTGGATTTATCCATGCTTGGCCTACCGGGGGTCGAAAAGCTTAATAAATTGCGCATCGGTGGGTGTCGCACATTGGCAGTTGTGATGCATATTTTGAGCGACGGAGCTGCAGCAGAGGAATAAAAGAGCCACATGTGGCTCCAGAGCCACGGGTTACTGACCCCTGATATAGGTAAGTTACCTAGCTCCCAAAGTTACTTGAGGTCCAAATTAAGTGATATTTTTGCTGAGGCAGTGGGATCCCCTGCAGGTAAAGGTCCATAGCAGGCCTTTGATTTGACACCTTAATGCTGCCATTTAGGATTTTGAATCGATATTGAATAGATGTTGAATTCATTGGAAAAGAAAGCTAACACTCAAGAACTGCAATTACAAAAAGACAACCATCCAACAGCACCCAATTGGGATAGCACAGGGGTCGGTTCTAATTTTTTTTACTACCGGTTCTGTGGGCGTGGCTTATTTTGTAGGTGTGGCTTGGAGGTCATGTGACTAGGTGGGCATGGCTAGCTGGTCAGAGTCATTTCTGGAAGATCCTCGCACTTACGACCAGTCCTCGCACTTACGACCCAACTCATTTGTTTGCTTTTAACACTGATCAGCTGTAGGACGGCCCTTTGAAGCCCCGCGGCAAGAGTTTAAACAGTTTTTTTTCCCTCTAGTCATCAGCTGGGACTCAGGAGGCAGCAATAGATTGGGAGTGGGACCAAATAAAAGGTAAGAATATCGTGGGTGGGGGGGTCGGGGGGTAGGAGGGCGGGGGGGAGAACCGGTTCGGTGACGTCATATCGTCACCGCTACTGGCTCGGCCAAACCGGACCGAACCAGGAGGAACCCACCACTGGGATAGCACAAATCTAGATTGCTGATGACCCTCTACATCAATGAACAGGAGGTTATAAAACAACACAAACTAAAGAGAGATCTCAGGAAATCTAGGGCTTCTTTAGGTACTCACCAGTGGCCGGAGGTCGGGATGAGACAGAATGTAGCCATTGTTAGTAATTAGAAAGGCATATCCATGGATACCCAGCTTGAAATAAATGCATTGAAATAATTAGATGTATTTATTTCAGGGAAACTTACGGACCCCATCCCACAAAACTGTGTACTGGTTGATTAGTATGCACACTATCATTTCTTGGTTTGACCATTTTGTATATAATCTTTAACCCATCAAGATATCTCTTTAATTTTTAGTTTATTTATTTGTTATTTATATTTCATAGTTCTAAACCACCCACCTCCCTCAAATTATCTTGCTATGTTCTCAGATGCTCTTCTGTCTTAACAAAGATTAAAATCTGAATCAAGAGAGTTAAGGAACATAAGAAGCTGCCAATACATCAGAATATTTGTTAATCAAGCCACAATTCTTGGGTCTAATTGGCAGGGTTTCCCTGCAAGGATTTCTTCCAGATTTGCTGACTGAATATTTTTACCCTCGAACTGAACAGAGCCAGCTCACTCATGACCCTCAAGCAGCATATTCAGAAAAAAAATCATTTTTAGGTTCAGACCCTAGCTCAGGGGTGTCAAAATCAATTTCATTGAGGGCCGCATCAGGGCTGTGGTTGACCTTGGGGGGGGGCTGGATGGGTGTGGCCTACTGGGTGAGCGTGGCCACCTTGACGCCACTCCCCAAACTACTGGCATGTTTCCCTTTTGCATTGGGTAGACCAGGTTGAAGCGACGTGGGCCAGCTCCTTATATTTTCCAGAATGGCCTCATGGGCTAGATCCAACCACATTGCGGGCTGGATCCAGCCCACCAGCCTTTTGTTGACACCTCTGCCCTAGCTACTACCATTCTAATATCTCATCTCTCCTCCACAATGCCTTGTTCTGAGGGTTCCTCAGACCAAGAAATAAGAATGTGGAACCAGTCTGAACACAACCATGATACCATGTTTCTAAGATTCTCAGAGGAGCATCAAATCTTTACAGTAAGGCGCAAGGAACATGCCTTCTTAGTTGTGGGACTTTCTCTTGAAAGGGAGTAGTACTAACAGAGAGTTTCAAAGACATAAATGTACTCTGAAAACATGCTGGAAATGTCTTTCTGAACTAGTGGGCATCTTTATTTCTTGCAGCATGCAAGCACTTCACTGTCATTATGGTGGAATGAAGATTTCCTTCGGGATCATTGCACTTGTAAAGATCAGACAATTCTCATTATTTCAGTTCTTACTTTGTATCGTGGAGCCAACTTAAGAAGCTCTCTCAGTGGAACGTCAGACCCTATTACACCCAGAAGGATGCCATGTGATCTCTGAAAAATAGAAAATGAAAACTGGGAATCTATTGTCTCTTTCTCCTTGTACCAAAATCAATATCGTCATTTTGTCACCATGTTGGTTTTCATCGTTTTTATTATTCATCGTTTTATGACAAAATATTCAGATGGAGGGATAAAAGGGAACAGGAATGGGTTAAATATTCCATTCTAGTCTAAGCTATAGTGTAGATGCTAATAAAAAAGGGATAATAAATTCTTTAAGACTAATAATTTCAAAAGAAGACAGAGAAGGGGATTGCATTCCTTTTCTTAATTTGTCCAACAAAGAAAATAGTTTTTTCACTAGGGTTTTTTCTCTGATGGGACCGGTCTATCAATTCTTTCACTAGTTTTGAAATGTTAGTTTTTTAATTTTTTAAAATTCTGTTTGTAACCAAAAGAAACTTACTATATCTCACATATACATTGGTAGATAACTGCAGATCATTATTCAGTACTTTTGTTATCAAATTTTGTTTGCAAGATTTCAGAAGCTCTAGAGAGCCCATAAAAGGGAGTTAGGGCCATACGGAGATGCAGGCTATAGCTTGTCCACTTGACTTATTTTTAAATGCACTCTTTAAAATGTTTTCATTTATTTAACATGCTGTAGTTATATAGGGTTTTAAGAAGTAGTAACAGACACATCTGGAGATTTGTTAAAGCTCTGTCAGTCTGGTCTACCTACCTCACTAGGTAGACCCAGACCAAGAAATCAACTCCATAGGAAAACTAAAACATTTAAAAATTACAAGTAGTGGCCAAAATTGTGGAAACCTTTTGGGAAAAAGTGTATTTTTGAGGTTTGATGGCTAATAACACCACTTGTTTTTTTGGCGTTTCAAGATAATCATATTCTACTGCTGGAATGGCCTGGGAATAGCCCAGACCTTAACCCAACTGAAAATCTATGGAGCCGACTAAAGAAACTTGTTAGTCAGAAGCGACCCAGCAATAAAACCCAATTAACAGAAGCAATCATTCAATCTTGGTTTCACATTATAACAGCTGCAGAACTAAAAGACTTGGTTCATTCTATTGTAAGGCCATAATTCATGCTAAAGGTTACTCAACTATTAACTGTGGTGATAATTTTTGTATATCTCATTTTTTCTATGGTGATAATTTTTGTATATCTCATTTTTACTACATTTCACTTTTCTTCTTTATACTGTAACTGCTATTCTAATAGCAAATCCTTCATAAAAGTTATTGCATTACATTCTTGATTAAATTATCTTTCCATTGATATATAATTTTACCGTACTACTCCAAAAAAAAGTGGTGTTATTATTAGCTAGTTTTAGAAAATACACTTTTCCCAAAAGGTTTCCACAATTTTGGCCACTACTATCTAACTGTTCTGGCCTTAAAACACATTTTATTTCTCACACCTTTGGAATTGGCACATCTTCATCAAGGTCATGTTCCTTACTCTCTAGAAGCTCCAACAAACAAAGTTTAAATTTTGCAAGCCATCCTCTTATCTTGCTCCAAGTAGAGATGTCTAGAAAATGATGCTTACCGTTTCATTTTTTTTGCTGAAGACAGGCATAGCTACTGTTGTCATAAGCAAGAGACTTTGAGCTTGAGAGGCAAAGAGCTACCAGATAGAAAAAGAGCAGCAGATTAGCTGTTGGGAGACTAATTGACAGGAGAAGCACAAATCCTTTGAATTAAATAGCAGGAAAGCACAATGAAAAAAGTGTGCACTAAAAATACTAGCTACGCAAGAAGACAAGAAGAATATGATACATAGGGGAAAGACATGAATCTGAGACATGTTTTACCAATATATACCTTCACATAGTCAAGGTAGATAACATCATAAAGAAAGTTTAACATATGACTGCACTTCTTCACATCCAGGTTAACATGGCACTGTTAGAGATATAGCTAAAGCATGTGAAACCACTTACCCAGACATAACAAATTGTAAATGTGCTTACATACATAAACATTCAAACCTTGGAGACTTGGTGGTGCAGCGAACTAAAGTGCTGTTAAGTAGCACTTAGCTGCCAGTTGCCTGCAATTACTGCAAGTTCAAATCTCACCAGGCTCAAGGTTGACTCAGCCTTCCATCCTTCCGAGGTAGGTAAAATGAGGACCCGGATTGTGGGGGTAATAAGCTGACTTTGTATAAAAAAGAACACCACTTAGGGGGTGCCGAAAGTCCTACTAAGCAGGTATATACAAAAGTATGAACGCTATTACTTAAAGCATTGTAAGCCGCCCTGAGTCTCTGGAGAAGGGCGGCATATAAATCGAACAAATAAACAAACAAACAAACAAACAAACAAACAAACAAACTCATATTCAGGGTTCAAATGCAAATGGGCTGGGGTTGGAGTTGAAAAAAGGCATATATTCCACAAGGGACATGGGCTTACATGGAAGATGGTTTGTCAACAAGTTGGAAGAAATACAGGTAAGCCAGTGGTGGGATTCAAATAATTTAACAACCGGTTCTCTGCCCTAATGGCCAGCTGGGTAGGCGTGGCTCCGTGGTCATATGACCATGTGGGTGTGGCCAACTCAATGTCACTGACGTCGATGGGCACTTCACCTTACTGTTACAATGTAATAAGGGTTAAACCAGAGAGGCAGTTTCTGTAAGCATGGCAATAAAAATTAGGCTAGAAACACCAGCAGAATGTTTCCTTCCTGCCTTACTTACAGATTAGCCCCGTAAAGTGGAAAAAAGCAAAATAAGATTTCTTCCAGCAACTGGTTCTCTGAACTGCTTAGAAAGTTAACAACTGGTTCTTCTGAATAGGTGTGAACTGGCTGAATCCCACCACTGAGGTAAGCTGTGTGAAATGGACAAAGGCATCACAAGCTAGAGATGGAGAGATGGGAGGGAGGGAAGGAGAGATGGCTTTGCAGCCTCAGAAGAGGAAAAAACCCATTTATCTAGGGGCTACAGCTCTCTTCTAGTCAATTCGATAAAGGTTTCACCCATTTCACCCTAGAGGGCTTCGAAGACTCATTAGATGAATCCAAAGATCTAGCATAAGAGCCAACTATATACCTATGGAAAGTCCTGGGTGGCATGAAGGCAACTGCATCATTCCAATCACATATGAAAGCAACCAGTATTGAGAGGAATCCTTACTCTGTTGGGAATAATATATTGCTATTATTCTTAATAGCTGTACATAGCACTATCTTCTATGACTGCCAGGTTTCACTGTTGCATCATCTATCACAAAATTTTATGGTATTCAATTCCACAGATTAATCTTCTGCTAGCCATCCTAAACATTAGTTTAGTGGTCATTATTAACAGGTTGAGCATGGATATTGAATAACTAAAATATAGGTGGCCATCCTTTTGCGGTACTAAATATTTATAATTGTGAAAACACTTCCTCTATATACTCTCTCAAACAAATTAAGTTACTTCTATTTCATATTCAAAGGGAACCTTTTCTAAAGCTGAAATCTCATTATGGATATTGTATAATCTTAACAATTGCTTCAAGATGTAGCACTATAGTCGCATAATTATCCACATGTCTAGACAGAAATAAGTACCATAAAATTCAGTGTAAGCGAGCACCAAATTGCAGTCAAATCCATTCAATGAATCTAGAATTAAGCCACAATTCAAAAAGGGGACCTTCAGTCCATGAGCTATGCTCTGCAATACTATTCCATGACACAACACAACACAACTCAAATACATCCAGGATTCTGTTATCTGTGTCTCTCCCATGCTGCATTGCACAGTTACCACTGTATTATTATCTGGATGTATGGTTAAGCTACAAAGTAATCTAATATACAACACAGCAATCCACATAAAAAAGAGTCAATGTTCACAAAATACAGCTAGGTTGTTACCTCCTCAAATTGTGGTAGCTAGTGAGAAATGTGGATGGCATTAATGAATGGACAGGACAGAACAGATGAATAAGCCAAACAAACATGCAACAAGTAACACAGACAATGCAAGTGAGAAAAATGTAAGAACAAGCAAAAGCATCACATAGTTTTTAGGTAGCAACAGTCAAGAATCAACACTCAATACAATAAATACAAGGTCACTCTGCTGATAAGCTTAAATAAATTGGAAAAGAGATTTCGTTTATAATTTAGTTCCAAGAAATGTTCAGCTTTGCTCTCTGAATTAAAAAAAATATCTTCTCATCTATTTAGGATTAGCTTCAAGATGGCCAAGGCACAGTGTGGTATGATGGGACCAATTTTTTAAAATGTTGGCTCTTGTAAGCCCTTCAACTGGTTGTGGATAGTAGCAGCAAGTAACTGGGAACATATAAAGTCATATTCCATCCAGAATTAGAGATTTTAACCACTGGAGATTGATTCTGCCAATATCAAGATTGTTGATGCTCTGCATTACCATTCAACGTACAAAGAAGGTCCATGTATATGTAGCAACCACCAGGCAAGAATAACTTTTTCTTGAGATGAACTTGGTTCCTTGTGATTTGATGGCCCCACTTTTATAGTTTCTTGGGGGACAGTACAAAGTGGTTCTTTGTTGCTCTCTTCCTGGATTTATTTTTATTTCCTAGTCTAACCTATAGCTCTGGTACTTTCCAGGGGTCTCCCATTGAAATCCTAACAAGGGCCAACTTGTTTAACTTCCTAAGCCATGGCTAGGTGCTGCCCAGCCAAACATGGCTGTAGGTGCTGCTACTTAGATGCTCAGGCTTTATTGCTAAGAGTGGATAAACGCACTTAAGAAACTTTAGGTAAAGGTAAAGGTTCCCTTTGCATATATGTGCTAGCGTTCCCGACTCTAGGGGGCGGTGCTCATCTCCGTTTCAAAGCCGAAGAGCCAGCACTGTCTGAAGACATGTCCATGGTCATGTGGACGGCATGACTAAACGCCAAAGGCGCACGGAATGCTGTTGCCTTCCCACCAAAGGTGGTCCCTATTTTTTCTACTTGCATTTTTTACATGCTTTTGAACCGCTAGGTTGGCAGAAGCTGGGACAAGTAACGGGAGATCACCCCGTTATGTGGCACTAGAGATTCGAACTGCTGAACTGCCAACCTTTCGATTGACAAGCTCAGTGTCTTAGCCACTGAGCCACTGCGTCCCTTAATGAGAAACTTTAGCCTTATACAAAATGATATACATTCCTAAGAGAACCCTCTAAAACTGTACTGAATTTCAACTTGAGGCAAAATGTAAGTGGGACGTCTACATTTATGCCAGCAGTCTCACTGCTAAGGAGAGAGAATTTTGCTAATTATGAAAAGCAGTGTTCCTCTTTAGCAACAGAAGGAGCTACAAGTGAAAAAGAAACCAAAGTTTTGGCTGGCGTGGATCTCTCTTCCTCCTCGAGCAAATTCTTTCTTTGGGTTTTAGCCTTAGGCTTCTAAGACATATGGGACCCCATAATGTATGTTAATTCTTTCTGTGAGTATAGAAAACAAGCTGCAGGCTCAGTGACCCGTTTCTTGAGCTCAAACTAATTTTTTTTTTCCTGGTGACTAATCCTTAATAAAGTGCTTCTGCAGAGTTTACAGAGACAGGGATTCTAATTAAGTCATGCTAGGCCTCTTGTGATTTGTTTTGAGTTCCTGGAGTATGGTGGAATTTCAAATACAGCATCGCGCTTAAGGAAAGTGTGATAAATGATGTTTCTTTTAGAAGGCACATTTTAACACTACCCAGCTGCTGTGATCCAATTCTGAATGATATACATATTGCAACGAATATCTGAAAAGACCCGTATCTCTTAACGTCTTCGAAGTTGGACAACTAGAAACTTTTCATGAAATACTTACAGCGCTATCCATATAGGCTTCAGTCCATATGATGTCATGATCATGGTTGATAACCATTGGCCGGCTAAGTACATGCAAATATTCCATGACATTCTCTTGCACGTCAGCCAAAGTAGATATCTGTGTGTAGTAGCCTGATATGGGGGACAAAAAAATCACCATCAACTGAGTTAATTTTGTTTAAATTGAGGTTTGCATCTCATTTGTTCCAAAGTTTATTGAATCCTGTCCATTTGTCCTAGGCCAGTGATGGCTAACCTTTTTGCCATTGCGTGCCAAAAGCAGGGGAAGTGCGGGGGTCGTGCGCGCATGTGCCAACACCCATAATGCAATCCCCCCCTGCACACCCCACCCTTGTGCATGCATGGGTGACCCCCCCACGCTGCCCCATGCATGTGTGTGACCCCCGTACTCCCCCACCCCCCCGCACATGCGCATGCCCCCGCACTCCCCCCTGCGCATGCACGTGCAACCCCCCGCAGCCCGTT
Source organism: Pantherophis guttatus (assembly GCF_059756535.1). Classification (NCBI taxonomy): domain Eukaryota; kingdom Metazoa; phylum Chordata; class Lepidosauria; order Squamata; family Colubridae; genus Pantherophis; species Pantherophis guttatus. Next base: position 16,362,319 of record NC_142069.1, on the reverse strand, counting down.
TTGGGCCTGGCAAGCATCCCTGAAGCCTCCTGGGACCAAAAATGGGCCACAGGGAGGACACATCACTCCCCCCGCAGCCCATTTTGCCTCAGGGGTGCGCATGCCCCTGTGCCCCCCCATCCCTTCGCATGCGTATAAACCCCCTCCCGCAATGGAGATTCTAAAAAGGGCTGTTTTCTATATGAAATTGATTATAAAAAATAATAGCAATGTTACATTTAAAAGGTAATGAGAATGTGAACACAGTTAGAAATACCTAACTGAAGTCACTGGAATTAACATTTTGAATGCTTCTAATGGATTGAAGAACAATTATTTTTATTAGTTTGTATTCAAAAAAGATCTAGAGAAATCAAGATCTTTATCTCACAGATAAAAATATAGTATCCACGGGACTCTGCAAACAGGTATTTTGTGATAAAAGCTACAGAAGTGGCCAAAATTGTGGTAACCTTTTGGGAAAAGTGTATTTTCTAAAACTAGCTAATAACACCACTTTTTTTGGAGTAGTACCATAAAATTATATATTAATGGAAAGATAATTTTATCAAGAATATAATGCAATAACCTTTATGAAGGATTTGCTACTAGAACAGCAGTTACAGTATAAAGAAGAAAAGTGAAACACATAGAAAAAATGAGATATACAAAAATTATCACCATGTCAGTTAATACTGAGTTGGGTAATCTTTAGCATCAATTACGGCCTTACAACATCTTCCTATGGAGTGAACCAAGTCTTTTAGTTCTGCGGCTGTTATAATGTGAAACCAAGACTGAATGATTGCTTCTATTAACTGAGTTTTATTGCTGGGTTGCTTCTTTAGTCAGCTCCATAGATTTTCAATTGGGTTAAGGTCTGGGCTATTCCCAGGCCATTCCAGCAGTGGAATAGGATTATCTATTATTAGCCATCAAACCGCAAAAATACACTTTCCCCAAAAAGTTTCCACAATTTTGGCCACTACTGTACATCATTTCTTTTGCAGGATCAATGTTTTTAAAACTTCCCTAAATCACCCTGAGACTGCCATTGGCCATTGACTGATTTGTAGGGGAAAAATAAAGATTTACCCTTCATTTGCAAAAAGACCAAGCAACTAACTACACCAAAATCATCATTACCATCCAACTTTCTGAAATTTTTCTAAACATACTTAAATGTTTCTATTTACATGTACTCCTAGATTTATGACCACAAATAAGACTGGGACTTCCATTGCTAAGTGAGGTGGTTGTTAAATGAGTTGTGCCTGATTTTATTACTGTTATTAAGTGAATCATTGTAGTTGTTAGATGAAGCACATGGTCATTAAGAGAATCTGGCTTCCCCCGTCAACTTTGTTTGTCGGAAGCCAGCTGGGAAGGTTATAAATGATGATCACATGACCCTAAAATGCTGCAACCGTCTGTCAACCTTGAAGACCTGACCAGAGCCATCTTGGCGCATCAGTGTTGCCACTCTGGAGCTGAGGGAAAGGGAGGAGGGATTAGAGATAGCTGGGGTATGTAGCCAAAATAAAATACTTCCTCTTGGGAACCAAGGACATTCTCACACCTGGCCCATGGAAGGAGGAGTGAGGTCACCCGGCAACCAGACAGAATCTTGATTGGACCATGTGACTGTCTGGGGTTGAGGGAAAACTTTCTCTTTTAATTAGGTGAAAACTGCGGGAACCTTCAGAGTTGGTTTTCACCAGATTTGCGCCAATATAATATCTCCAATAAAGCTATTCTTTGAGGAATTCATCTGCCTCAGAGTTTTGCTTGCTATGGGTCTATTACTTGGAACCCTGACATTATCATAAATCCATGCTGGTTGCCAAGGGCCTGAATTTTTATTATCTGACCGCAGGGACACTACAACGGTTGTAAGTGCAAAGACTGGTTGTTGAGTCACTTTTTTCAGCACTGTTGTAACTTTGAGCAGTCACTAAATGAATGATTATAAGTCAAGGACTACCTGTACCACCTTTGTAATTGATCCCATATTATACATAAGTACAATATTTAGGAAATGTAGGAAAGGCCCAATTAAAATGGTCACTGCTAATTTTTTGCTTCTTTTATATTTTCTTTCAACCACAAAATGCTTCTGATTCAGTTTCCTAATTGTGTACTCTTCAAAATCTGTGACATATGGCTCATACAGGGGTAGGCATTACTATTTTCTGCTATTTACTTCTGGAACTTTTCCAATTCAGTTTAGGTTTGCATATTACAATTGCTATAATGTAAAAATATGATTGGCAAGTGCTTCTGTCTCGCAGAAAGGATGATTAAAATGAACTTTAATAAAAAAAAAATTACCTTTATTGTTACAAGCTATCCATTTCACATTCTGTGCGAAGCTGACTTCCCTCCCAATAAGGTATGTAAAAACACGGACCTGTGAAATGAGATCACAAGCATTAGAATGGAATATTAAAAACAATGTAAATATAAAAGGGACACTGTGGCTCAGTGGCTAAGACGTTGAGCTTGTCGATTGAAAGGTCGGCAGTTCAGCGGTTCGAATCCCTAGTGCCGTGTAATGGGGTGAGCTCCTGTTACTTGTCCCAGCTTCGGCCAACCTAGCAGTTTGAAAGCACGTAAAAAAAATGCAAGTAGAAAAATAGGGACCACCTTTGGTGGGAAGGTAACAGTGTTCCGTGCACCTTTGGCATTTAGTCATGCTGGCCACATGACCACAGAGACATCTTCGGACCATGCTGGCTCTTCGGCTTTGAAACGGAGATGAGCACCGCCCCCTAGAGTCAGGAACAATTAACACATATGTGCGAGGGGAACCTTTACCTTTACCTTTATGTAAATATAAGAATAAGAGTATGTGGCAATAATTTAATTTGAATTCATGGAATAGCTAAGCCAGATCTAGATAGTACTTAGATGGGAAGGGAGCAGGAAATCTCAGGGCAATAGGCTAAGTGAAAATTTAAAAAAAAAAAACCCTGAAAAGAAACAATGACACACAGGACTTCTATGCAAAAAAACTTACACGGATGTTTGTCCATGGAGTCACTAAGAATGTAACTCAACTTGAAGAGGTCTTTACTTTTATAAGTTTGTGGGAAATAATAAGAGATGAACCAAAGGAAGGAGTCAAATACAATTTGCCACAACATTTTTAAACAGTAATTTCAAGCTAACAGCTGTCATTATCTTACAGAGATTGTTACTGTGATTTGTTATGAGTTTTGACTTAGCATATCTGTGAACTCAACCAACTGTGATTGATTCAACAAACCATTAATAACCAGTTTCTTAAAATAGGAACCTTTCACTCTAAAACTCACTTAAATATTCATTTTTTGTTCTGCTACATAAAAAAATTAATATAGTGACCTGTCGCTAAACCTAGACCAATCTCATTAAGATTAGTGAGTTCCATCCATAATTATCTCAAGCAAAATTTTAGCTAGGAACCTAAGCGTCTCCATGCTATTCATTGTTTTGTTCCCTGCTCATGATTCATACCAGACCAGTTGACTTTCTACGCTCTTCTCTGTTTTTCACTTTGGAAGCTAACCTTACGATCAGGCCAGTTGAATTTTTCAAAGACATATTCATAATCTTCCATAGCTCCATCGGTGAGCAGCATGATTGCTTGGTTGCAAAGGCCTCCTTGTCCTGCATCTCTGAACTGCAAACAGAACAAACCACAATGAAATCATGTACAGAGATACCCATCTCCCTTGGCACAAATAGTATAGCAGATTAATGAAGTCCTCCGTTAAGCCTCAGCAGCTCCTATCTGTCATACTGATAGGTCTGCTCAAACATAATGTTGTTAATGATATCACGATTTATTCATTTATTTTTATCCTGCCTTTATTATTTTTAGAAATAACTTAAGGCAGGAAACATGCCTTTCTCTTCATATTTCCCTCACAACAATATTGCTGTGAAGTGGATTGGGCTGAGAGAGAGTAATTGGTTCATATTCACCCAACTGGTTTTCATTTCTAAGGTAGGGCTAGAACTCAAAGTGTCACGGTTTCTTGCCTGGTGCCTTAACCACTAGACTAAAAAAAGGAATAATAAAATAAAAATAAATAAAATAAAATAGATAAAATAGTTCATAAAGGTCTTCCTACTTTTGTGCTAGATAGTTCTATGATTATTTATGGTGGAAGGAAAAAAACGTTGGTCATACCAGTAACATATTTCATGATAATTCATAGGAAGCAAATATTAGCTATAAAATGGATAAAAACAATCCAGGCACTGAGACCCAATATACCCACCTTGAATTCAGTTATGTTCCAAAAGATTACAGAAGTCTATTACCTAGACCAGTGATGGCTAACTTTTTTGCTATTCTGTGACACATTCTGTCCCCATGTGTGGGGAGCATGTGGGGGTGGGGGTCGCGCACGCGCGTGTGCCCACACCCATAATTCTACACATCCTGCCCCCAAGCGTGCGACTCCCACATGCTCTCCACACTCCTGGCACGCAATGGCACGGTAGGCCCATTTTTTGCTCTCCCCAGCCTCCAGAGCCTTTCTAGGAGTCTGGGGAGGGCAAAAATGGCTTCTCCCCCGGGAGGCCAAAAACGGCCCATTTGCCAACTTCCGGTGGGACTGGAAGACCCGTTTTTTGCTCTCCAGAGCCTTTCTAGGTCTTACCAGACATTGGCAAATGGGCTGTTTCTGGCCTCCGGAGGGTCTTGGCGGGGGGGAGGCCATTTTCTCCCTTCCCAGACTCCTAGAAAGGCTCTGGAGCCTGGGGAGAGAGAAAAACGGGCCTTCACCACCACCCACCGAGGTCCTCCAGAGGCAGGAAACAGCCTGTTTCCCTACTTCTGGTGGGCCCAGAAGGCCCGAAAATCAGTTGCATGCACGCCAGAGCTGAGTTCGCGTGCCCACCGATATGGCTACATAGGCCATAGGTTCGCCATCACGGACCTAGACTTTCCAAAAATAAAAACAAGACTTTTGCCTAATCTAAATATTTCTGGTGGATGTAAGGTTGCTGGTATCCTTATCATTATATGTACATTATTGGTATTCCTCTTTGTAGCCTCCAACTAAGGTGACTCTGGTGATCTGATGCTAATTAAATGTAATGTCTCCTAGCTTGTCTATTCCTTCCTGAAATAGCATTTGCTACACATCATCTGAAAGTTTGAGTGGAATATTCTATGCCAGATGCAGGTTTTAAACTGTGCGAATGAACCAGACCCAGGGAATATACTAGGTTTAATTAAATAAAGTAATTAGGCCTTAGCATTCCAAAGCTTTTGCTCTCACCTTCTCTAATACCATCCTTCTAACCCTTTCTACCTCTTCTATCACTAGGAAAGCAGACCTAACCAAATATATTATCCTCTTGAACAAATATGAAATTGAAAAGTTATAGATATGATTAAACACAAAAGCCAACTCAGTGGTCTCCCTCCTGAAGAAACAGAGTTTCAGGTTAATCAAGACCTGATCTATTAGGATCATCTAGTCCCATGGGAGCTTTGCAATATGGGTTGTTTTTACTCTCCAAACCACTCCTAATACCTATTTTGGTCACAGCGACAGAACTGTTTTATTGCTATCCTGAGTCCAGAGGTGAAATGCTCCCAGTTCAGACCGGATCACTCGATTTGGTAGCGATGGCGGCGGGTGGATCAGAGAACCGGTAGCAAAAATCCCTGCCACCCCCCATGCCCGGCTGAGCCACGCAATCATTAGAGGCTTTTTTTTTACTTTTAAAAGCATTTTTTCTTTGGCCGAAAAAAAGCTTTTAAAAGTAAAAAAAAAAAAAGCCTCTGATAATCGCACAGCTCAGCTGGAATCGTCAGAGCCTTTTAAAAGCTTTTTAAAAGGGTAATGTGACTGGGTGGGCATGGCCAACTTTTTTTTTAACTTTTAAAAACATTTTTTCTACAACCTCTTCAGCAGAAGAGGTTGTAAAAAAAATGCTTTTAAAAAGCTCTGACGATCCCAGCTGAGTTGCCTGATCATCAGAGGGTTTTGTTTTCTTTTAAACGCATTTTTTTTTTTTGCTTTTAAAAGAAAAAAAAAGCCTCTGATGATCAGGCAACCCAGCTGGGATCGTCAGAGCTTTTTAAAAGCATTTTTTTTACAACCTCTTCTGCTGAAGAGGTTGTAGAAAAAATGTTTTTAAAAGTAAAAAAAAAAAAAAGTTGGCCACGCCTACCCAGTCACATTACCCCCTCCCACCAAGCCACGCCCACAGAACCGGTAGTAACAAATTTTACATTTCACCACTGCCTGAGTCCAACACATAATAAACATGAACAAGTAAATCATCATTCTTAAAATAATACTGTCCAACCTGGTCTGCAGTTTGAAACAACATGTTCATCAGCAGGTTTTGGCAATGTCACAAAGAGTATCTGTCACTATTATCTTTCTTTTCTTCCTTTTCCTTCAATGATTTGCAATAATCAGCACAATGCTGCGAAAGCCAGTGTGCCTTTAAAAAGAAAGAGAGAAGCAGCCTTACCTCCCTCAGGATTTTGAAGGATTCAGTCAGGGCTTTGTTCACCTTCCCAACTCCTTTTGCTTGTAACTCGTGCACCAGCTGCTTGAAATGCTGAGCAAATGAGACATTAAAAGCACTTTAATAGCAGTGATTAGAAATATTTGACAAAGGATAATACAGGAATGTCAAAACTTTAGAAAACTACTCAAAGAATAGAGATCTCTAGCGCAAGCTATATATGAAGGAACCTTGGTAACATTATCAGTGCTAGTCTAGACTAATGTTACTAGCATTGATGATGTTACCTAGAATGGGAAATGAAAATATAGCCTATTGAGCTATTAGAATCAATAAGGCCTAAGTGGAAAAAGTAGGCCCTAAAAAGCTACATGAACCAAAGTTTTAGATGGAAAGATTTCAAAGTGTATCAGAACTATTTGTAATCCTGCTGAACCGTTGCTGTGAAATGTGATTTTGCAAAGTATGTAGTTTTGAAATATATTTGGACATAAAAGGACGAAACCCCAAGAAATAAGGAACCGAAAGTAGCCGATGGATAGAGGTTTGAGATGTACATGGGCATATGTGGAGACTGTCTGTCAGTAAGAAAGAACAAGGAAGTAAGTTGTGAAATGCATGCAGAAAAGTATAAAAAGAATGTCTTGAGATGAGTTCAGGGCCATTGGCCATAGCTACTCCTTGCTGGGCTCAGCTATGTCAGTGGACCTCATTGCAATGGGTCATTGATATAAATTGTGTTATGATGGCGTTCAGGTTCCAAATTGCTCATGAAATAAACCTCTGAATCTTAAAGTAAGAATTGTTTATTGTGCTACTGTCTCTTGTTTCTTTATTGGGATACTTTTATGACACTAGTTTGGGTAATGAAACAACTGCAAGAAAATAGCCAAGTTCAGAGAGCACCAAGGACCCCCTCATTTCAATCTTGAGCTATCAATATTTTCCTTTTTTGTCAAACTACAGTATATATTTCAGCACTAGGACAGCTCCATAATTTGAGTTACCCGAAATAATGCAGTACTTTCCAGTGAAGGCAACAGCAATATGAAGCTGCTACTACGGTAGTACAGAAAGATCGATGCATTTCCCCCTTCTCCTACTTTTTTCTATACAGATTATCCTTGATTTATGACCAGTTATTGAACAACTGTTCAAGGTTATAACGGACCTCCCCAGAGTTTCTTATGTTCCGTTTTTGAAGTTATGCGGACTGCACCCCCATGATCACTCAACTGCATTTTGGGCTCTTGGCAAGTGGCTCAGCTTTACAGGGGTTTCTGATGTCCTGCAGGCATAGGACCATGATTTGCAACATTTTTTTTTTTTTGCCAGTTTCTAGCATTTACTTCTAGTTTCTGGTAAAAAAAAAAAGCCCATTGGGGAAAATGGATATACTTAACAATTGTAATGTTCATTTAATGACCACAACAAAAAATGTTGAAAAATGAGGTCCAGTCATGGGATGCCTAACTTACAACCATAATGACTTACAATAAAAAAATCTTTTCTCAAATGGGGTCATAAATTGAGGACTCCCTGTATGTCCTCTGTGTCTGCTGCTTCCTACAGTGACCTCAGGAAATCCTGCCCCTGACCTTCCCACTGCCTACTTTCTCCATTCCCTTACCTCCCTCTGGGCTGCCTTTGAAATCAGCATCTTGGTCTGTGCCCCTGTTCTTTATTGCAACAATCTCAGAAATTGCCAGCTTGGTACATCCTACTGGTCCAGCTGTCTCCTCATTATTACAGTATTCAAGTCAAGCTTTCTTTCTTGTTTTTCTTTTCCAGATCTAGAAGTTGTCTTTAGCCCCAAACCTCATGATGAAATTCACAATTTCTTTACAATATTAATATTTCTTATTCTCTGGGAGACTTAATATTACCAATTAAAATAATGTAATCATGATTTAATCCCTCTTAATTGTAGTTATTGGAGGGCCACTGCTTTTTTTTTAAAAAAAATCCACATTTTCTCAAATGCATAGATTTTATGGTTCTTTGGTTGAGGAAATATAAATTTGTGGTGAAAAAGCATCCAGGGCTTTGATTTTTCTTAGTTATCATATTTTTTTCTCCTTCCTTTTAAAACAAGCAAGCAAGGAAACAAAATTAAAGGAAAAATTATAAGGTGGGAGGATATAGGGAGGCATACTGGCTGGGGAATTCTCGGAGTTGAAGTCCACACATCTTGTCAAGTTGGAAAAATGCTGCTCTAGATATTTTGGATTCTGCATTTCTAGCTTCCGATCGTGTGGATTAGAATCCAGTATTATGTTTAGGGTTACTAAATGGGTTTAGATGACTGAACTACTTAGCTAGCATTTGGATATATAAAAATAGCCACAGAATTCACAGGGGCAGAAAAAAAGCATTGGTTAAATATGTTTTATAACAGTTTATGGGCCTTTAAATCCCCAGTGTTTATATGCCATATTCAGAAGAGAATGTCTTTTCAAGTTTAATACTTACCTCCCTGTTATCTCTGTCAGCTTGAACCAGGATTCCCTTGAAACACGATTCAATGTAATGAACATAGTCATTGTACTGTAAAGACAAAAGGAGGAAAATTACATGCTGTAAAAAGAAATGTTTTAAAAGAACTCTGAAAGCAGATTTTATACCGAATAAAAAAGACCCCCTTTTAGCTACATGTTCGCTTTCAGAGCAAGGAATACATTTTAAAATGCAAAGTGTTACAAAACAATTTTTGTTGCCTTTTGGGAAGCAAATCAGTAAGCATAGATGTGTAGGACATAATTCAGTAATTTTCATTGATATTTAAATAGTACATAGGGGAAAGAAAAATGTAAATTAAGAAGAAAATAATCTTGGCTACATCTGCCTGTGTGTCTTTCCTTAATCTGTTTTTCAGTTTTATAGAATAACAGAGTTGGAAGGGACCTTGGAGGTCTTCTAGTCCAACCCCCTGCTTAGGCAGGAAACCCTACACCATTTGAGACAAATGATTATCCAACGTCTTCTTTAAAACTTGTTGGAGCATTCACAACTTCTGGAGGCAAGTTCTTCCACTGATTAATTGTTCTAAGTGTCAGGAAATTTCTCCTTAGTTCTAAGTTGCTTCTCTCCTTGATTAGTTTCCACCCATTGCTTTGTAAGGTCCGGCTATACGCTTAAGCTCTCAGTGAACCAAAAAGAAAGACTTAAACGGAGGCTTGAATAAGAATCAACATTTAATCTTTGATCAAAGACAAAAGGCTGGGTAAAACCATTCCAAACACATACAAAGAGATATGTATATGGGAGGGTTCACACCTTCAGAGAAGATGTAACCACTTTTTATACCTTTAAAGCACCAGTTAGATCCCTAACTCTGGCCCCTTAATTTATGTTTGTGTATTCTTTGTTACCCTGCAAAGGAATCTAAACTTCCAATTAGTCTTATCTTAAGCATTTCTTTGTTTACTTAATTGGCTACTTAGCCCCTGGCTCTGGAAGACCAGATCTTATCCAGATCAGGCATAAATTAGGACTGAGGTATAGTTTATTCCTTTTTTGATGGCTAGTCGTACCATGCTTTTAGATTGATATGAGTTCAGGTCAAATGGCAGGGACATACGTTTGACAAATACCAGATACATTTCAGAGATACATACATTTTCCTAATGACAATATGTTTGTAACAGGAGATACAAATAGAAAGGAATAATATATGTGATACAAAAAGCACAATATATATGTTACAGGAACCTAATGATTACAGAATAACACGCTTTTACTAAATCTAGTATATCAGTATATTATTTTCTATCTTTATTATTGTTTCCCTACAGCTTCTTGTCCTACCCTCAGGTGCTTTGAATTACAATTTCTAGTATTTTGCTCCTTATTAGCCTTGCACTCCTCTTAATGCTGAATCAGGCAGCTTTGTTTGCTTTTGATAATGTTCTGGGTGCCCCTTCTTCCCTTAATTGGTAGTAGTCAACACGAGAGGGGTAAAATCCATAAGGAAACCAAGGAGACCTATTTATCATAATAGCTCTTTGGCAGTGAAAGTCGTGATTCAGAGAGGTGGTGGGCTTGCTTTCACTGAAAGAGCTCAAGCAAAGGCTACATGGACCCCTGTCTGGAATACCTTTATTTGGGTTCCTGCACCCAAAGTTCTAAGTGTCTCCTTCTACTCTCTGAATGTTCAGTCCCACCTCCTTGCCTCAAAGATGTATAATAAGAATTGCTCCTGAGGAATGCTGGTAAAGATCAAGAAGGAAGGGTGCAGAGAAGTGGTGAAATTCAATTTTTTTTACTACCAGTTCTGTGGGTGTGGCTTGGTGGGCGTAGCTTGGTGGGCATGGCAGAGGAAGGATACTGCAAAATCTCCATTCCCACCCCACTCCAGGGGAAGGATACTGCAAAATCCCCATTTCCTCCCCACTCCTGGGGGAAGGATATTGCAAAATCCCCATTCCCACCCCACTCTGGGGCCAGCCAGAGGTGGTATTTGCTGGTTCTCCAAACTGCTCAAAATATCCAGTACCGGTTCTCTGAACTGCTCAAAATTTCCGCTACCGGTTCTCCAGAACCTGTCAGAACCTGCTGGATTTCACCTCTGGGGCAGAGGCTGATGCCTGAATTAGTCTGTCACCATGTTCTTTCTCTTGTTTTGGAAACATAGCTCATGATATTATTCTGCTTTTATCCCAGCAACATATTGCTGTTCTGTTTCCATACTGGAAAAATCAATACCTCGGGTCAGATGTAGAAATGGAAACCAATCTGATGATAATAATAATGATGATCTACTCTAGATTTACTGCTACAGTCAGAATAGTTTGGCTCCTCTATAGTAGAATAAGAATACTCTTCATTCTGCTAGTTTTCTCAGGTCTTTTATGGATACTCCAAATACAAAGGCCTGTCTTGTCAAAGAGTGGTGAATGCTAAGTTTCAGGGGAGGAGGGTGCTTGAAGTTTCTTTGTTGTTGGGGGGGGCAAACTCAAGTCCCCATGGAAGACGATACCGTAAGAAAAAATATTTCATACTCCCAAGCTGAGGAATTTTAAAGAAATTGATTGTCCAATTGTGGTTAAATTCTATAACTTGCTCTTAACTCTGAACCAGGGGTGAAATCCAGCAGGTTCTGACAGATTCTGGAGAACTGGTAGCATAAATTTTGAGTAGTCCAGAGAACCAGCAAATACCACCTCTGGCTGGCTCCAGAGTGGGGTGGGAATGGAGATTTTGCAGTATCCTTCCCCTGCCATGCCCACCAAGCCACACCCACCAAGCCACACCACACCACGGCCATCAATCACGCCCACAGAACCGGTAGTAAAAAAATTTGGATTTCACCACTGCTCTGAACTACCTGAAAGGCAAAATTATTTTGCCAGGGAAACTGACAAGATGGCTGTATTAACTTCCTGACCAAAATAAAAAATAAAAAGTAAAAAAAATCACAGTTATGCTTGCAAACTTCAGTCAAGAAGACTCACTTATCCGTAGGATTATATTCAGAGCAGGCTGGTCTGCCCTTCTAGGCAGGGTGCCTATATCAATGGGCTGGATTATCTGAAATGATCACTGCCATTATTTCAAGGCAGTTGATTTAATGGCCATGATGGCCAGGGGTGATGGCAATTGTAATCCAGGACAAATCTCATGGGCACCATAGTGGAGACAACTGTTGAGGGAGTCCTGTTTTATAGTGCAGCAGCTCGAGACAGTGCGCCACAGTCCCAAAGGATTGGTTTCTGCTACTCAAAACTGCTATAAACAAGAGCATGAAGGAAGCCCTAATGCAGGGACTAGATAGACAAAGATGGAAAGGCTGCAGATCAACAAAGAAATGAACAGAAAGACCCAGGAAAAAAACACAAGATCAACACAAAGATGACAAACAGATTACATGAAACCTACCTGCTGAGTTATTTTATCTATCGCTACAAGTGATATCACTGTGCACCAGGGGTGCTATTCAGCAGGTTCTGAGAGGTTCTGGAGAACCAGTAGCGGAAATTTTGAGTAGTTTGGAGAACCGGCAAATACCACCTCTGGCTGGCCCCAGAGTGGGGTGGGAATGAAGTTTTTGCAATATCCTTCTCCTAGGAGTGGGGAGGGAACAGGGATTTTGCAGTATCCTTTGCCTGGAGTGGAGTGGGAATCAGGGGTGGGTTCTAAATTTTTTTACTACCGGTTCTGTGGGTGTGGCTTATTTTGTGGGTGTGGGTTGGAGGTCATGTGACTAGGTGGGCGTGGCTAGCTGGTCAGTCATTTCTGGAAGGTCCTCATACTTACAACCAGTCCTCGCACTTACGACCTGACTCATTTGTTTGCTTTTAACACTGATCAGCTGTAGGACGGCCCTTTGAAGCCCCGCGGCAAGAGTTTAAACAGTTTTTTTCCCTCTAGTCATCAGCTGGGACTCAGGAGGCAGCAATAGATTGGGGGTGGGACCAAATAAAAGGTAAGAATAATGTGGGGCGGGAGGGGGGAGAGAACTGGTTCGGTGACGTCATATCGTCACCGCTACCGGCTCAGCCGAACCGGACCGAACCGGGAGGAACCCACCACTGGTGGGAATGGAGTTTTTGCAGTATCTTTCCCCCAGGAATGGGGTGGGAATGGAGATTTTGCAGTATCCTTCCCCTGCCATGCCCACCAAGCCACACCACGCCCACTAAGCCAGGCCCACAGAATCGGTAGTAAAAAAAATTGAATTCCACCACTGGACTAGATAGACAAAGATGGAAAGGCTGCAGATCAACAAAGAAATGAACAGAAAGGCCCAGAAAGGAAAACAAACAAACAAGAGAAACACAAAGATGACAAGCAGGTTACATACGACCTACCTGCGGAGTTCTTTTATGTATTGCTACAAGTAATATCACTGTGCACCATTGTTAAAGTACAAGACAGTTCTTTACCTCGGGTGGCTTAAAATCTAACATCCATGAAAGGGAACAGAAAAGGAGAAAAGGAGGCAAACAGAGACCGGGTTTCACCAAGTATGGTTATATATTTGTTTCAGCTGCACAAGCTTCAGCTTAGTGACAGGCTAAGTTATTGAGAGAGATCAGAAATTACTTCAGGGCTCCAAATCAGGCAGAGTGGAGGAACAATGTATTGGTTAGTGAGCCAAGTGCTGCGATAGCACAGTGGGGCTACCTAGGGATATTCCCACTTTTGCTCTGCTAAAGATCTCACTTCCATATCTCCACAAATCCATCTTTTAAGGATGACATGCCAGGGTTGCCCCTGTTGTGGCTCCGTTGCCTGAGCCTGGGCTATCGACAGATGCAGACTCTGAGAGTGAGGGAGAGGAGTTGGCAAGGCCTCCCTCTCCAGGACCCTCCTCTCTGGCAATGCCTCCGGAGGACACCGAAGCCCAAAAGATAGGCCCAAAGCCAAGCACGTCCCCGCAGCCACAGGTGGACAGTGACGAAGGAGATAAGTGCTGGCTGGACCCTCGGCAGAGGCGCAGGGAGAAGCGTGCGCAGCAGAGGGGAAGGCGTCCCAGAGATTAGCTGAGTCACTGGACCACACCCCAGGGTATAAATGTGGGTGTGGTGGCTGGTTCAGTTTGTGATGAGCAAAAACTAGAAATAATCCATGATCTCTGCGTTACTGGACTTCTGCCTGCCTTGTCGGACTGCATTTGGACTAATCCTTGTATTGTGGAAACTTTGCCTGCTTTATCGGAATGCTTGCAGTCTAATCTTTGTTTTGTGTGAGTAAAGTCTAAATTGGCAGCTAGCCACTGGGTTGCTGCCAGCTTCATCTTCAAAGATTTTGTCGTGTGGTTTATTAACTCCAGGCCATCTGTGGGGGTGCGTGTGTGGGACGGGGACAGAACAGCCCCTTTTTGCGGGATGAGGGTGGAGAGGGGGTGATGTGAGGGCTCTCTTGCATTTTAATCTCACAAAATTACTCTTGAGAGTAAATATCCTGTCCGAGCCTGTTCAGACTCTTAATCTCATAGCAAAAGCTATTTTTAACAACTGATGGGTGACCAAAGCCAGATAAAATAATTTCTATCTGAAACAAATTCTGCAAGCTAAAGTGAGAATTTGGTTTCATCCCAGGATTCTATAGATATATTTAGCCAGAAATATTTTTTTTTGTTTTTTTGCAATGATATGTGAAGCTAAGCAATCAGGGAAATCACTTCTATAAAATGTAAAAGTATCCCAAAAAGATGTGTGCAGGGGTGGGCTGCTGGGGGTTCGCAGGGATTTGGGAGAACTTCTAGCTAAGATTCTGTGCAGTTTGAAGAACCTACAAATCCCACTCCTAGCTGGCCCTGCCCACCCTACCCCTCCCCTCCCAGGAGTCCCCACAGGGCCCGTTTTGGATGTAGGTAAGTGCAGGGCATGCGCAGACGCTCAGAAAGAGTGAAAAACGGGCTTACTGGAAGTTCGGGAAGGCTGGAAACGGGCCCGTTTCTGTCCTCCAGAGGGCCTCCAGAGCCTGGGGAGGCTGTTTTCGCCCTCCTGGAGGCTTGAAGAAAGCCTCCGGAGCCCAGGGAAGACAAAAATACCCCCCCTCCCCACCGTGGTGCAGGAAGCTGACTAGGCCACACCCACCATGGCCATGCCCACCCAGCAACCGGGCAGACTGAGCCTGTAGTACAGTGGACTAAAGCACTGTTATTAACATCTGCTGGTTGCAAATACTGCAAGTTCAATTCTCACCAGACTCAAGGTTGACTCAGCCTCCCATCCTTTCAAAGGTAGGTGAAATGAGGACCCAGATTGTGGGGACAATAAGCTGACTTTGTATAAAATATACAAAAGTATGAAGGCTATTGCTTAACGCATTGTAAGCCGCCCTGAGTCTCCGGAGAAGGGTGGCATATAAATTAAAGCAAAAAAAAAAAAGAGAGAGAGAGAGAACCCCTTGCTAAAATTTTTGAAGCCCACTCCTGGATGTGTGCTTTTCTTTTTTAAATAAAATAGAAGCATCCATCCATGACCACAAGATGTAGTAAAAAAAAGTGAAGATGGTAACAGTCTCCTCCATTGTATGTGTCAGATGTGTTGCAACACACACACACACAAATAGATGGCACATCAAGCACACCATTGTGGCCACCATCCTTGTTTTGACTATACCCTGCAATATACCTGAGTTACAGTCTTTTGGAATGAGTAGTTTATGCTTTGAATATATCACATCCGTTAATAAAAGGGCTGATTGTCCAACCTTTTGTAACCATTCAGCATACAGGTTTTACGAAAAGTAGACCTAACTGCCCACCAGAACTAGACACAAGAACAGTTTTTCCCCCGAACACCATCACTCTGCTAAACAAATAATTCCCTCAACACTGTCAAACTATTTACTAAGTCTGCACTACTATTAATCTTCTCATCGTTCTCATCACCTATCTCTTTCCACTTATGACTGTATGACTGTAACTTTGTTGCTCATATCCTTACGATTTATATTGACTGTTTCCTAATATGATTCGATTGCTTATTTGTATCCTATGACTATCATTAAGTGTTGTACCTTATGATTCTTGATGAATGTATCTTTTCTTTTATGTACACTGAGAGCATTTGCACCAAGACAAATTCCTTGTGTGTCCAATCACACTTGGCCAATAAAAAATTCTATTCTATGCTATTCTAATTGTTTGGAGGAACAAAAGAGTTTACAAGCAAAGTTCCTGAATAAATAAACTGAGCATCTAATAAAGATGATGCTTTGTTTGGCTTATGTCACATCATTTTTCCAGGAACACTCAACAACCATCTGGAGGTAAATTGGAGTGAGATTGAACGACTGGTCCAAGTCATCCAATGAATTTCCATAGCCAAGCATAGATTTGAACCTTGGTTTTCCCAGATCCCCATTTTAAACACATAACATCCCACACTAACCTACCGGTAGTCATTCTAAAGGAAAAGAGAGCTTCGAGGAAGGAGATACTTACTGCAATAATATTGACAAAATCATTTTCTCCCAGTGTGTCCAATATAGTGACAACAGTGTGCTTAGCAATGGTGAGTCGCAAACCCTTCATGCTTCCACTGATGTCCACTAGAATCACAATATCTTTGGGTGATGTAGCTGCCTGGATATACCTTGGGATAGATGTAGGATAGGAAAAGGAACTCAGAAATAGAAAGTAAACATATTAACTGAGATACAGTGGAGAATTTGGACCAATCACAGCACTCATTATCCTAGGCCATGGGTGTCAAACTCGTCACATCACGCATCGGGCCCTCAGGCCGCCAGTTTGACACCCCTGTCATAGGCTGAAAATACTGAATATTCAGCAATAGCAATAGCTCTTCCTTCCTATTCTTCTTTCTTAGTAATGTAGGTACAGTGAATCTCTGAGTTAAGAGACTGATTGAGCAGGGAGAAATGCCCATTAAATTCCAAATTAAGGCAGTTTACCTTATTTGTATTATAGTATCAGTACATATAACGGACATAGTGTATATGTCAGTATATATTAAGTATAATCTATATAAACTTAATATATCAATATATATTAAAGAGACACGGTGGCTCAGTGGCTAAGATGCTGAGCTTGTCGATCAAAAGTTCGGCAGTTCAGCGGTTCAAATCCCTAGCGCCACATAACGGGGTGAGCTCCCGTTTTTTGTCCCAGCCTCTGCCAATCTAGCAGTTCGAAAGCACGTAAAAAATGCAAGTAGAAAAATAGGGACCACTTTGGTGGTAAGGTAACAGCGCTCCGTACACCTTTGGCATTTGGTCATGCTGGCCACATGACCACGGAGATGTCTTCCACCAGTGCTGGCTCTTTGGCTTTGAAGCGGAGATGAGCACCGCCCCCTAGAGTCGGGAACGACTAGCACATATGTGCAAGGGGAACCTTTACCTTTACCTTCATCAGTATATAAATGACATAAATCATGGAGAATGGGATAAAATGAGCATAACTTTAAGTTCTTGCTTGAACCACTTCAAGTGCAATGAACTTCTCCATTAAGGGCAGGGAGAAGGTTGCCTAAGTAAAAATTTGGATAATTGTACTGTGAAAAGCAATAGGTCTTTCTTCTGAATACAAATGCATAGGTTTGTCCAGACTTTAGAATTGTTTCTGCTTCTCAGAGATAAATTTATTTTGGAATGATTAGGGTTTAGCTCACATGACAAAGACAAAGAAAATGTATGGAGTTAATAACTGAGATAGGAGATTCACTTTTAATAGTTCTTGTCATGTCAAGATGAGGAAACAGTTTAGAGATGCCTTTTACAACATGCATGATTCTTCTGGATCGTAATATTGGTGCACTCCTACTAAATCTCTTGATGTTTTCACAAAAATTAAAGAATGGAGTGGATATGAGTCTTTATTCAGCTTACGGAAAAGCCAAACAGTGCTTGAAAAAGAATCATAAAAATTGTTTTATGGAAATGCACTGAGCTGGCCTCCAAGAACGCCCAGATATCCAAAAGTTGTTGCCAAAATAATATTTTTAATAAAGCACAAAGGAAATGATTCAACACTTAACTGAAAAGTGTTTATAATAATTACATATTTAAATACAAACATAATCAAGTCCAAATTTTTAGTCCTATCCATTAATTTTGAGACCACAATCCCTAGTTTAATAGCCCCAAATTTGGGAGATTTAATTCTGATAGATTAGACTGATTTATGGAAGGTGGGTTCCAGTGGTGGGTTCCTCCCGATTCGGCCCGGTTTGGCCGAGCCGATAGCTGTGACGATACGATGTCACCGAATCGGTTCTCTTTGTCCGGGACCTTTTATTTCTTCTTTTTTAGCCCAGCTGATAGGTGCGGCAGAGTGGATTGCCGCACCTCAGCTGGGCAGATTCCTAACGTGCTTGCGACGAAGCACGTGCACGAAGAGAACCAGTAGTAAAGCTGGTTGGAACCCACCACTGGTGGGTTCCCTATGAAAAGCAGAAGCAGAAGAATACTGGTAGCCAGTGCTCAACCTTAATGGGATTGTTAGTAAAGGCAGTCCTTGACTTACAACCATTTGTCTAGCTAAATTTAATAAATTTAATAAATAATAGCCACTTTTCACTTTACCAAGAGCCTTGGTAGTACAGTGGTTTAAAGCACCCTGTTATTAAGACCAGCTGCCTGCAATTACTGCAGGTTCGAATCTCGCCAAGGCTCAAGGTTGACTCAGCCTTCCATCCTTTCTAAGGTAGGTAAATTGAGGACCCAGTTTGTGGGGGCAATAAGCTGACTTTGTATAAATATACAAAAGAATGAAGGCTATTGCTTAGCGCATTGTAAGCCGCCCTGAGTCTCCGGAGAAGGGCGGCATATAAATCAAATTTTAAAAAAAAAACTTTTCGAAGTTACAATGGCACTGAAAAAAGTGAGTTACAACCAGTCCTTGCATTCACAACATTCATGCAATCAAAATTTGGGTGTTTGGCTGTAACAAGGTTTTAAACAGAAAGCAGTATCTAGGGCTGGGGTGGAAAACTCAATTTCATTGAGGGACGCATCAGGGTTGTTTTTGACCTCTGGAGGGGGCTTGGGGGCATGGCCAAGGTGGGTATAGCCAGTTCAACATCATTCCTGTGGGGGGGCACCTGTAGTGACCCCAGCACTCTGCCAGCAAAAACAGGCTCCCGAGCTTCGTTTTTGTTGATAGAAGCACTGTGGACCAGTCCTTCACTGTTTCCAGGGCAGCCCCACGGGCCAGATCTAAATACCCTGCAGGGCAGATCCGGCCCCCCGGCCTTGAGTTTGACACCCCAGATCTAGGGTATCCCTAAAATGGGAATGAAAAAAATGGAAGGGGTAATTGTTTTGTATTGTACAAAACAATTTTATATGTTCCAGTACAAAAGAACTGAATAGAAGCTCGTGGTTGAACTGTGGAGACAGTTCAACCACGGTGGTGGTGGTGCTCTCTGGTTCTTTGCTTGGTGACATTTATTACCCAACTAGGTAACATCATCAATGCACTGATGATATTCTGCACTGATGGTGTTATCTAATTTATTTATTTATTTATTTATTATTCAAATTTCTATACCGCCCTTCTCCTTTCGGACTCAGGGCGGTGAACAGCCAAAATAAAACATTTATACATAAAGTGCGATTAAAAATAGATTTAAAATAATTAAATTTGGCCCATAGTTTAAAATTTATCAATTTAAAATCCATATCAAAATTTAAAATCAACCATAAAATCATAAAATCAAGAGAGACCGGCTAACTGAAAGAGATGAGTTTTTAGGGCCCGACGAAAAGTCCGGAGGTTGGAGATCACTCGTATCTCTGGGGGTAGATTGTTCCAAAGGGTAGGTGCCACCACAGAGAAGGCTCTCCTCCTGGGGGTCGCCAGCCGGCATTGTCTAGCCGACGGCACCCTGAGGAGGCCCTCTCTGTGGGAGCGAACTGGCCGGTGGGAGGCTATTGGTGGCAGAAGGTGGTCCCATAAGTACCCTGGCCCTAATTGGGTAATGAAATGCCTGCAAGCATGCCACCAAGCTCAGAGAGCATCAAGGACTCCACAGAATGAAGGTCCACTAAAGCAAATGCATGAATATTGGTTTCTTCCTTCTAAAACTCTCACCAGCCTCGATTTCTGCAGTCAAAGGAAAGGACTCCATTTTCATCTGGTATCCATTTTATTCCTGAGGAGACATCACAAGACATTTGTACGGATGTTACAATATAAATATCAGGATTTGTCTGCTTTTTTAAAAAAGTAGGCTTCTTTTGAGAGATAGAATCTAATTAATGAACATTTTTTTTTACTTCTGTATGTTTTTTAATCTTGCAATTACAGATGAAATCATAAAAGCCTATTTTAATTGTGATTTTTACAGATGTTGACATTTTCGTCCTTAATAATCACATTATCAGAATTTTGTAACATAGGGTAAATGTGTATTAGAAAAAAAATAAAGCCGTCAAACTCAATAGAATCGTACTGATTCTCAGCTTCCTTTATTCAGGAAAAATGACTTTTGATTTACTCTACTTCTCAGGTAAAACCTAATTTTTGGAAAAATGAAGACAAAGTAAGACCTGGATAAAGCCTGAAGAATCCTGTTGTGCTGCCAAAATATTGCCAAGTGAGAGTTGGGTCTCGTTCAAAGTTCTCCACAAAAACAGCATCCAAGGCTTCCGACATGTAAATTCCATTTATAATGTCGGGGTCTGAGGGAAAAAGAGAGAATCAACTTTATTCAGTAAAAGAAGAACTACCTTTTGAAGAATAATAAGCATGACTTTGAATGATAGTGAACTGTTTACAAGTTAATTTACATCTATTCAAGCTTCTCCTTAAAGCTCCAACAGTTTAATCTGTAGGTGTGGGAAGCTCCCCACCCCATCCCAGAAGAATGAAATATTTTGGGAAATATTAAAAAAGGCAGAAGATTATATTTCCCTAAAGGAGAAATGGAGAAACATGGTTTTTAGAGACAGGAAGCAGCCCCCAAGTCTTTCTTAATAGCCCACAACAGATGCCAGCACTTAAACGATAAAGAACTTATTGAAAGAGGAAGACAACTATCTAGAAAGCTCTATTCATAAGCAAAGCAAATACTGCGGGCAGAAATCTCGCAGCATATTTAGAAACTCCTTGCAGACAGCTAGCAAAGGCAGAATGGTAGGATTAGAAAGCAGCCCCTGGTGATACTGATAATATTGTTAATATGTTGTTAGTTACCTAGAGTCACATTTTCAAGATGGCTGTCATATAAATTGAACAAACAAACTAATATTGGAATGAGGAAAAGAACAGCTGAATCTCCATTTCTCCATTTAATTAATAACAAAACTATTAACTGTCTGTTAATGTCTAAATACTAACCCCTTTTAACCTGCAAAACATGCCTTCTTCCCCTGAAGTGACATCTTTAAGAATTCTTCACCCAGTTCTAGCAACCAGCAATACTACATAGCAGTGATGGGTTTCAAAATTTTTTACTACCGGTTCTGTGGGTGTGGCTTGGTGGGTGTGGCATGGCTTGGTGGGCGTGGCTTGGTGGGCGTGGCTGGGGAAGAATACTGCAAAATCCCCATTCCCACTCCACTCCAGGGGAAGGATACTGTAAATTCTCCATTCCGTCCCCAATCCAGGGGAAGGATACTGCAAAATCTCCATTTCCTCCCGATCAGCTGGGACTTGGGAGGCAGAGAATAGATGGGGGCGGGGCCAGTCAGAATTTTTACTACCGGTTCTCCGAACTACTCAAAACTTCCGCTACCAGTTCTCTAGAACTGGCCAGAACCTGCTGAAACCCACCTCTGGTACACAATATATACGTGCATTCACACAACAAACATATGTATGGCTGCAATCCACTTCTTTATCTTTATTTATAACATGTGCTTTGAGCCTTGGCTATCACTTTCATGCCAATTTTACAATAAAACTATAGGGGGGAAAAAGATGAACCTTTGTTGTAGACATTGGTTGGAAGCTGTATATTACTGGACGTTGTGTTCACCGGCAAATTATTGAAATGCTCATTTGGCTCCAGAATGAATTCCTTCCCAAGTGACACATAATTACCACTTTCATCCTTTTCATTAATCAAAACAGCATTGTAATAATCAAACTGGAAGTGAAGAAAAATACAAAAATGAATGGATACATAATTTTCAACAGCTAAAATTCATGCTGAACCTTACATTTCGATTTGAAACGAATTCTTGGATTCTATCAAAACCAATGGTGCTTGGTGAAAATAATTTCACCTCCAAATACAAGTGTTTTTATGGAGAAAGATCCCTAATAGATCAGGCCACAAAGAGTTGTGAAAAATTCAGTAAACAAATTCTTCAATAACAAGAATAAAAGGCAAGTATGAGATTTTGGAGGGTGCCCAAATTTAGTTAGATTATTCACATTATTTTTTGGGAGAAAGAAAATAACACAATATTAACCTTGTTAATATACATAAGGTTTTCCTGACTTTTCTTCTTTTGGAAGCAATGGGAAACATGCAGGAGGTTATATGTGTCTTTTTCACTGGAACCATCGCACTGCAAACAACTTAGAACTAAGGAGAAATTTCCTGACAGTTAGAACAATTAATCAGTGGAATTATTTGCCTCCAGAAGTTGTGAATGCTCCAACACTGGAAGTTTTTAAGAAGATGTTGGATAACCATTTGTCTGAAGTGGTGTAGGGTTTCCTGCCTAAGCAGGGGGTTGGACTAGAAGACCTCCAAGATCCCTTCCAACTCTGTTATTCTATTTTGTTCTGTTCTGTTCTGTTCTGATTGCCACCATGGTTATTTTCAACCAATCCGTCTTCCAATTCACATATACAGTACATGGTTCTCTCCAGCTTGCCCTCACTATAGTCTTGCAACTACATTAAGCCAGGAGTCAGTAGATCATGATTGAAGAACCCATGTTTCTCCATCCTAAACAGCCAGAGGTAAAGCAGAGGTGCTAGGGATGAGCCAGGGTGAAGGCATAGAAAGAAAGCCCACTTTAATATTTTTCCCATTGCTTTATGAAAAGTCGACAGGTTGGCAGCTTAAGCCTGGGAGATCAGGAGGAAGCACTATGGCATGCCTTCTCATGGGCAGTAATTACAAAGAGTCCATTGGAGTTGGGCTGCTAATCAATTCAAATAAATAAACAAATACACTAGTGCAGTGATGGTGAACCTTTTAGACACCGAGTGCCCAAACTGTGCATGCACGCTGCCCAAATTGAAAGGTGTGCGCACACACATGTTAGCACATGTGCCCCAACATGCTCATGCATGGACATGTGTGTGGACATGCATGCACATGAACAGCAGAGACCCGAAGACCAGCTGGCCGGCGGGAGGCGGGCATCTCAACACCAGCAGCGCAGCAAGATCTTTTTCTTTTGTTTCATCATTTGCAAGGAAACAGAAGCTCATGAAAGAAATGCCACGGAGATCTGACCTGGGGCAATGGCACATGTGCCAGCAGAGAGGGCTCTGCATCAGTGGTGAAATCCAATTTTTTTACTACCGGTTCTGTGGGCGTGGCTTGGTGGGCATGGCTTGGTGGGCGTGGCAGGGGAAGGATACTGCAAAATCCCCGTTCCCATGCCACTCCAGGGGAAGGATTTCAAAATCCCCATTCCCTCCCCACTCCTGGGGGAAGGATATTGCAAAATCTCCATTCCCACCCCACTCTGGGACCAGCTAGAAGTGGTATTTGCCGGTTCTTCGAACTACTCAAAATTTCTGCTACCGGTTCTCTGAACTGCTCAAAATTTCCGCTACCGGTTCTCCAGAACCTGTCAGAACCTGCTGGATTTCACCCCTGCCCTGCGTGCCACCTTTGGTTCGCCATCACGGCACTAGTGAATTCCAGGGGTAATGGAAAAGGACCAATTTTCTCTGTCTCCTATGTTGAGCCTGGTTTCTTTAAATAAATAAAAAAAAAGAACAAGAGGTGGAAATGGCATGCCCTAACTTAAATTACTGGATTAATCCATTTTTAATGTACTGCATAGTACATAATGCATGTTTTAATGTACTGCATTGTACGATGTGGCAGCATAAGCAGTTTGAGGTGCCTCTAAGGTAAGCTGCACTGTGTGCCAGTTTGCTTCCATGTCCAATTCAAAGAGTTGGACCTTTAAAACCTCTCATGGCAAGGGACCAGACTACGAGGGGAACCATCTTGTCCTTATTTTAGTCAGGCAGCGAAGTTTAGTTGTGGACCCATCGGTTAAGGAGGCTTGATTGGTGGAGTCTCAAAAGAGAGCTTTTTGTTTTTTAACTTTGATTTAAGTATGGATTTTATATGATTTATCATTTTATTCGTAAAGGGCTCAGAGTCACAGCAGTGTGATGGAGGGTAAAGAAGTTTGATAAATAAATAAACTAATTGGGAACTTGTCTACATGTCTTAACTACTTGTTAAGACATGTAGTATTACAATATTCCACATCTATTCTTGGTCAACACCAGTTGGCAGTAGTCAACTAATTTGGGTAAATGTGTTGTGTGTGAACACAATCGGAGAGAATTCAATGTAGCCATCTACAGCAAGAAGAACCTGAGATCCAGCTCACTGGGGCAAAAATCACTGGGTAAGCGTTACAAATGAACAGAGATTTTAGCCTTGTATATCTGATACCCTCCATTTTAGCTGAATATTTGGGCTGAATATTTTTTAGACTTCTGCATCCAGGAATGAATCATATGCTAAAGAGGTGGGGAGTGTCCACTATTTGAACTTTGTGCTCTTTTCTTCTTCACATTCACTAAAAACGTTCCAATTTCATTTAGTTCAATATACTTCACTTTCAGTAACTAGATTTATATTACGAGTACAACCTGTATGTTTGCAAATCCCCGGTGAGATTAAAGTTTGCACAGTCAAGCAAGAGCAGTTTTGCCAAAATTAGCATGACCTATTCATGAATATATTTCCATAACATTGGGTCTACATAGAAAAAGTATATCACATTTATGGCATCCATTTGATATTTTATGTTCTCTCCACACCATACGGAAACATCATTAGTTTGGCTCGGAGAAGCACCATAATGCTTTCATTCATACTTAACAGCCTCTGCCACTGTGGTCAGCTTTAATAGCATTGATTTTAATTTTAATACCATTTATAGAACATCAGTACTCTGCAATGGTTATCACTGCAGGCTGCAGCTACGGCTTTAGGTAGGCTCATAGTCAAAGACAGATAATTTATACAGGGAAAAGAAACTAGTTTACATATGCTTATTCAGTTCCTCAGAAAATGTAATTTTAGGTAATGTTTAATGTCTGTTTAAATGGGATGATGCACATTTAACATCACAGACAAGTATGCAACTTTGTTCCCAAAGATAAATCAATGTCAGACAAAGAATCAGAAGAATGCAACAGCTGGCCCTACCAAGGATGTAAATTTAACATGGCATAGAGCAGAGGTATCAAACTGGCGGCCTGGGGGCTGGATGTGTCACGCACAGGCCACGCCCACCTCAGCTCCGCAAAGGCAAAAAATGCTGCTATACGTCACAATAGGTCATGTGACACGATTGAGTTTGACATCCGTGGCATAGAGCATAGATGCCTTTGAAAAGCCAGTGGCCAAGAATGATGGACTTGTAACCCTCCAGATGTTGAGAGACTTCATCCTCTTGTATCACCAGCCTTAGTGGCTGGCGCTAACCAAACTTGTCATCCATTAACATTTAGAGGACTACAGCTTCCCCATCTTGCCATAATTTGTAGGATGCTTTGGAGACAAATTGCCAGTTGTCTACATGAGACATAAATTGACTTTACAATGGATTATCTGAACTTAAATGATATCAAATATCTTTTACCTGTAATGATGAGTTGTACTCATGATAAACATCTGCGTCTTCTGCAGCTTCAACTAGCCGCTATAACAAAGAAAGAAAAGGGGAACCTGAGAGACCTTAAATGGAACCAACAGTAAAAGCAGCACATCTACATGTGTACAGGCGTGTTTGCAAAAAAATCAGGATGGCAACTACAACTGTGCTGTCAAAACCCCAAAGGATGCTAACATTCCTGTCTTGTGATGAAGGCATTTGTGCCTGTTGAAATTGTAGCTTTAAGACCAAAATGAAAGACATAGAATATACTACACTACATGGTTTTGGGAAACAAGGAATCTATGAATACTGGAACATAGAAAGCTGCTTTATAGCCAGTCAAATGACCACTTCATTTAATACAATGTTATCTTTTCTGACTGGCACTGACTGAGTATTTGGCAGGGGGGTTTCCCCAAAAACAAGCCCTAGCCCGATTTTCATGCATGTGCCTAATATAAGCCCTATCCCAAAAATAAGCCCTAGTCAAGCCCCGCCCACTGTCTTAACTAGGCACATGCGCAAAAATCAAGCTAGGATGCGGGTGGGAGGTGGAGCTGCCCCAAGTACCATGCACCCGCTTACCTTAGAACTGCCGCAGCTACACCTCCGATGCCCCAACACCTGTTGCACTGCTGCCCAGCTTCTTCTGCGGCCGCTCGCAGCCAGATGCCATGTGGCTTGTCGCGCAGCCCGTGAAAGTGTGCAAGTCATTTCCAGTGGACTGCACTTTATTTCACCACTCACTCACCACACACAACAAGCCTCGCGGCATCCTGCCGTGAGCAGCGGCACCACGTGACGTGCCATGCAGCCTCCTGCAGCGAGTGGCAGCATACCGTACGTATACTTGGGTCGCATTCTTTTCTGCCTTCTCAGAAGGGACGCAAGAGTGAAAGAAAGTGCAGTCAAGTGGAAATGGTTGGAGTGCACTTAGAGGAGTTTAGCCAAAAGGAAAAGGATAGCTGATAGTAGCTTTTTAAAACATTATTTCCTCAAAAAAAAAAAAAAATCCTCCAGAAGTTAAAACTGCTTTAATCAGCTGAAAAACAGCTAGGAGAAAAGCTTGCAAGGGCTGTGTGACAAGTCATGTGACATCTGGCTGTGAGCAGCCACAGAAAAAGTGTGGCAGCAGCATGACAGGTGTTGGGGCATTGGAGGCCTGGCTGTGGCAGTCCTAAGGTAAGCAGGTAAGACATCCCCCCAAAATAAGACCTGGTACTTATTTTGGGACCCAAAAGAAAATAAGACTGGGTCTTATTTTCAGGAGAAATCAAAACCCACAAGCTATATAGTGGCATATTATGCTGTGTTTAGAAATCACTGTGTATTCACTTTTCACATTTCTTTCTTTTTCTTACTTCCATGTAGATAAAATTTGAGAGCCAAGTAATCCTTACCTCAACAGCTTCTACTTTTCTATATAGCATTCTTGCCATTTCTTTAGAGAATAACTTTACCAGTTCCAAGCCATCCACCTCTTTGATCTTTAGATTTGGTTCCACATCTTTATACTTCTATCAAACAAACAAACAAACAGAAGGACAAATTCACAGCTGAGATTTTCAGTAACCACAGTCTGGACTCCAATGAACAATGATTTTAAAAAATGCACATGCATCAAGTTAAAATAGTATTCATAGACCTGAGATACAATGATGACCTAAAACCACAACTAAAATCTTTTTCAGACTTCAGAATTTCAACTTCACCTCTTTTGGTTCCGAGAAAGCTTAGGAATTCATGGATGTCAGACCAACCATGGATTTATCTGAGATCATCTGTTTTTATCAATGATCACAAGAGAGCAAAGGATGGCACTCCAGCTGTTTTACCCACCCTCGTACCCTCTCCCTTTGTCTTCAACTATTTCTTTCGCTTCATATTTTCAGGGTGAGAAGGGACTCACTGCGCAGGGGGTCAGCAAAGCCTCTCCCCAGATCTACTGTGAAGGATGATGACAAGATGCAAAGTGCCTTGACTTTGGAAGGAAAACCTAAGAGATGGGAGCATGGGTAATTTGTAATCCCAAATTACAAATCACCCATGTCTGCCTCTTAGGAAATACTGTAAAACTACCTTCACAGCATTTTATTTAGAGCAGCGGCTGATGTGCAAGATAACCATCAGCTCATGATCTCCACAAATAACATGGTCTAGCAGGGCACATTTATAAGCTGAGATAGCTGTATCACTGCTTTGTGGAAGGAGCCATAATTAAAAGGAAAAAGAATAGTGAGATGAATAGTCAAGGATTCTATGTGTCCTGTTTTACTCTTCTCTAGAGAAAGCAGTGAAAGATATGAGGAGTAGCAAACACCTTAAGAATAAGGAAGGGAAGAGGAGGTCAGACAAAAATAGAAATGAGCCTCCATTCCAATAGGCTGGATAGAAAGCTGGTAGCTTCACCTGGTATGATTAGCAACATGCAGGTTTTGCAGGATTAAAGACAGTCAGTCTCTCCCATCCATGCTGGTGTTAATAAAAAGAAATAAGGGGGAGGTGAAGCTGATGACAGAGGTTAGCTGATTGACACTGCCAAGCAGCAATGTTAGTGAGTGAGAGTTTAGCACTGATATGGAGAGTCAGTTTCATCTAGTGCTCAGGCACCAGTCTACAAATTGGGAGACTGTGAATTCTAGTCCCTTCTTAGACATGACCGCCAGCTGGGTGACTTTGGGCCAGTCACTCTTTCTCAGTCCAAACCATCTCATAGGATTGTTGTTGTGAGGAAATAGGAACAGGAGGAATAGGAGGTATGCTTGCCATCTGGAGTTTTTTTTAAAAAAAAAAAAATCAATACAGCAAATAAATAAAAGTGAAATAAATAAAATAGGCACAGGGCTGAGCAGAGTAGCACATTTACAATTCATATCCAAGCTATCCTGCTCCCCCCTCCCCTTAAAGTCTGTAGATATGTCATGCCCGCACAGCAGTTCAGCCCTGCTAGCATTTCAAAGAGTTTAATCAGCAGAATGAGATGATCGCATCACAAATATGCATGCTGCGTGCCTGGCACTCTGCTTTGTGCTTTGTGCTTTGTGCTTCTGATTTGTACAGCACATCTCAAAAGCCAAGCACTATTAGCAATGATAAAAACAGTGATAACTGAGGGGTAGGGTTGCCAGGTCTGCTTCCAAAAAATAGCGGACAAGCGGGGGGGGGGTGTTAAGTAGTAAAAAAATAAAAAAAAATTACAATTAAATTATATATTTTCTTACAAACATTTTAACACGTATTAAAATAATCACTTCAAAATTTTACTTAAAATTCAAAACATCAAATATATTATAATAATATGTAAAATATTAAATTACATTTTACTTTGCTGTCGTGTGTATTTTTTATTTGACTGCGCAGCTTTGATCAATTCTTTGTGTTTAAGGGATAATTCTTTAATTTCAGTACAATGTTGAGAAATATTAAAAAATATACAAAGTTCACTTTGAACTGATGGTACAAGCAGTCGGTTACCTTCATCAGTCCACAAATTTCCCATGATGCTGAAAATTCATTCAACGTTTGCATTTGATACCGGAATTGATGCACAATACTGGAACAGTTTCAGTAAACTCGGAGCTGGCTCTTTCTTAAAAAAGTATGTCCACTTATCAAGGGATGAATCGCCCTGCAGATGAACATAAACTTCTTCTAAGGCAGAAATTTCATCAAAGAGAGTATTGGGTAGAAGTTCTTCTCGCCATGGTGATAATAACCAGATGTTCGTCATTTCTTCTAAAGTTGGAGGATTAATGCCATCAATTAGATTGAAACAATTTAGCGTCTCATATACTGAATCGGTGAAATTATACCACTTTTCTAGGTACGCAATGGCTCTTTGATACACGTTGATGGCTTCTTTCTTGAACTTTTGCACGGCATTCTCAGGCAAATGTTTTTTACGTAAGGCAGATAAAACTTTCATTCCAAAAAACTGCTCATCGTATTTTTTTTGCAAAGAATCATGCAGCTTACACATGATAATGTGAAGATCACATGCAAGAATTTTCTTGCTTTCCAGCTTCAGTAGGGTGTCTTGCATTATTGACATGAAGAAGTGCATGAAATATAAATACAATTCTGAAATTGTTGGTTCATCGTCCTTTGCGAGTTCATTTTCCTGATCCGAAATAAGGTTCCAGATAACCTTATGGCACTCATCAGATCCAAGAGAAATAAAATACGATTTTAGAGGTCTTAAATCCTTTAGAGGATCTTAATCTTAAAACCTTTAGAGATTTAAAAGAAGTCTTTCGACCGCTTTAAACAAACTTAACCAACGTGTTGGAACATGGCGCAAAACTTCATGGAATTCTGACTCGCAAAACTTACGTACCATTTCATCATAAAGCTTTTGAATAAAAAAAATGTCCACTATTTTGTGAAAAAAAATAGTGAACATAATGTGAAAAAAGCGGACTGTCTGCTCAAATAGTGGACACCTGGCAACCCTACGTGGAGGGGAGAATGTTTCTCAACAGGTATATTGACGAATGATAACTAACGTTTTGTCCCTCCTGAGCAGTACAGATGGTTTTAATTACAAAAGGGATGAATAAGACCTGTATAATTTGACATGCATACTTTGAAGTGTTCTTAATACAATATGTTCAGGATCAGGATGAAAGGAAATGGTTTCTTCTTGTTTGCAGAGAAATACATTTGTGCACACCTCTAATTAGGTAATGCCAGTTAATCCCATAAAGGCACTTACTCCTCTCTTAATCAGAGTGCCTTCTTCAACCTTGAAAACTTTCCTTGGTCTATGACATGTGTATAAGACAGAGAATTGATATGAACCAGATTCCAAAAACTGGGAATCTTCTATCATAATACTACAAAACGTAGCTAGATTAATAAACATTTGAGACATGGACATTTTCCAGACAGAGAGTTCCTAATGCCTTAAGGCACTAGTCTGTCTTTTCGTTTTTAAAAATGATACAACTGGTGGAATAAGAGCTACATATAGAGGAGGAAACCATTCTGGACCAGAGATGGGTTTCAGTAGGTTCTGACCAGATCTGGAGAACCAGTAGCAGAAATTTTGAGTAGTTCGGAGAACCGGTAGTAAAAATTCTGACTGGCCCCACCCCCATCTATTCTCTGCCTCCCGAGTCCCAGCTGATCGGGAGGAAATGGGGATTTTGCAGTAACCTTCCCCTGGATTGGGGAGGGAATGGAGATTTTATAGTATCCTTCCCCTGGAGTGGGGTGGGAATGGAGATTTTACAGTATCCTTCCCCTGCCACGCCCAAGCCATGCCCACGAAGCCACACCCACAGAACCGGTAGTAAAAAAATTTGAAACCCACCACTGTTCTGGACTCCTTTAATCCTCATTCAACTTTAGTGGACAACATTGTTGGGTTCTACTGCTATAAAATCCTAACAGTGAGTACAATTTACCAGTGGAACAGCTTGCCTTCAGAAGTTGTGGGGACTTCATCCCTGGAGGTTTTAAAGAAGAGACTGCACAGCCTCCTATCTGAAATGGTATAGGGTCCCCTGCTTGAGCTGGGAGTTGGATTAGAAAATCCCTTCCAGCCAGTGGTGGGTTGCTCCCGGTTCGGTCCGGTTCTATAGAACCGGTAATAAAACAAGTGGGAGGCTCCACCCACCTGCCACGACATCATCATGGATGATCTGTGCATGTGCAGAAGCACGCGTGAGCAAAGTGAGCACACCAGGGGTGGGTTCTAAATTTTTTTACTACCGGTTCTGTGGGCGTGGCTTATTTTGTGGGTGTGGCTTGGAGGCCATGTGACTAGGTGGGTGTGGCTAGCTGGTCAGAGTCATTTCTGGAAGGTCCTCACACTTACGACCAGTCCTCGCACTTACGACCCGACTCATTTGTTTGCTTTTAACACTGATCAGCTGTAGGACAGCCCTTTGAAGCCCCGCGGCAAGAGTTTAAACAGTTTTTTTCCCTCTAGTCATCAGCTGGAACTCAGGAGGCAGCAATAGATTGGGGGTGGGACCAAATAAAAGGTAAGAATAACGTGGGGGGTGGGGGAGTGGGAGGGCAGGGGGGGAGAGAACCGGTTCGGTGACGTCATATCGTCACTGCTACCGGCTCGGCCGAAACGGACCGAACCGGGAGGAACCCACCACTGGAGCACATGCACCCTCCTGCTGCAAACCGGTAGTAAAGGTAAGTGGAACCCAATTCTGCTTCCAGCTCTATTCTGATTGAAAGATGTCTATGTCTCAGAGCATAAGAGATTTTTCCCTAGTCATTTTCTTTTCTTTGTGCATAGTTTTATATATGGTATTGGTAGTAACAGGGGTCACTTAGGCCATTACTCAGATTTGAAGGCAAGCAGACAGAGATTTAAGGACACATCTCTTTGATAGTCTAGTTTTATGATACATAAATAGTTAGAACAGAAAACCAAAGCTGTAAGCCAAATAACCTATGACCCCAGTTCAACTTTTAGTTCTCTTTTTCCTGCTTGTGCAACTCAATGGACTGCTCATTTCTTCAGGATGGTATTTATTACATTTATTTGCTGCCCATCTTGTATCCAATGACTCTGGGAGACTTATTGTTACAGGCAAGCCTGGCCTCTGATTCTTGGATTCTTTGCATTTAACCTCTGTTCTTATAGCCCTGCTATAAGTTTCAAGCATTACATGCAATCTTTCCTTATATAGAGGTGTAACAATTTATGTATCTTTGATCTCTGAAGTTGCTCCTTTCTATGACTTTCATGCTATACTTTTCCATATGGTGGTCAGAATTACTGCATTTTTTGCACTATAAGACACACTCCAACCCACCCACCCCCCGCAAAAGTGGATGGAAATGTCTGTGCGTCTTATGGAGTGAATATTGCATCACAGACTGGGCCGCAGCGGAAAGGGGGGAGGGATTGGTGCGGCAGCGACAGGCAGCAGTGGCGAACAGCCTGTTGCCGCCGCCACCTATCGCCACCGCCTATTGCCACAACCCACCACCACCGCCATTTGCCGCCACTGTTCGCTGCTGCTGCCTATTGCCACTGCCATTCCCTGATGCCACCATTTGCCACTGCCACCTATCGATCCCCATCGCCTGGAACAGCTGATTGGCGGTATTCCGGGAGGTCAATCCAATCACTGATAGGCGATGATGGTGAATGGTGAGTGGCGGCGATAGGCGGCAGCAGCAACAGAATAGACCCAGGTCCCAGGAGGAAAAATCCATTGTGGGGACAGCCTCACCTATGGGAAATTTCTTCTGTAGCTTCAAAAGTATTTGTCTGAAATGATATAGCAGTGATGGTGAGTAGCATTTGCCTGAAATGCTATAGGGTTTCCTGCCTGAGCAGGGGGCTGGACTAGAAGACCTCTAAGGTCCCTTCCAACTCTGTTATTCTGTATAACAACATGTTACAAGAGGCAACCAAAGATAACTTTTAAAAGGTTTAGACAAAGCAAGATTTTCGTGGCCGAAACAAAACAATTTTTTGTTTTCTTGTTTTCCTCCCCAAAAGCTAGGTACATCTTATGGTCTGGAGCATCTTATGGACCGAAAAATACGGTATGTATAATGTTACAAAGTGGTTATATTGATTATTTTATCCATCCCCGTCCCTTCTTAATGAATCCCAACAGAAATATTCTGAATTCTGGGCATGAGACGGTACATGAGACGGTACTGTCAGTTTAACTCCATTAGAGTACCAAGTATATGAAATTAGGATCCTTGTTGATTTTTCTACACTTCTGGTACAGAACCCAGCTTGAAGATATATTACACTGTATAGTTATATGAGATCAGCAGTCCCTAAAATTATTCAAGAAACTGTTTATTACTAACTGGAAAAAATGTGATTAAAACTACCCTTCAGCAAAAGATTTATTAAAATTAAATGAACTTCATCTGGAAGTGTTTGGTTGGAAGATGTTTCCCTGCAGGGAACCTGTAATTCTTAACTTTAGCTCCATTAATCATGTTATGATCATCAGCCTATGCTCTCTGTTTCATATATGAATGGAATAGGGACCATTTAAATAAAACAAACAAATTGGTCTGCCACCATGCTATTTTGGACCCAAGACATATCTTACTAACCCTCCATTTGGATACATGAAATGGGTAAAAGTCAATTGCTTTGAAATGAAGAAAAAAATATATGCTGGGCTGTTTGAGAAAACATACCGTATATGCTGGTACTGCAGCAAATGTCTTAATAGTTAGGGTTTGGTTTTGCTGCCGTGATGTGATGGCCACAGAGAAATGTGCAAAGATGATGTAGTATCATATATTACTTCCTCTAGGCCAGTGGCCCTCAACCTTTTGGGTACCAGGGACCAGTTCCATGGAAACAGATTTTTCTGTAGACTGGAGGGGGTGTGGTTTTGCATGCTGTTCAGCAACTCACTGCAATTGTTAAGTGAACCATGCAGGTGTTAAGCAAACCTAGCTTTCCCCATCCACTTTGTGTGTCAAAAGACTGCTGGGAAGCTTACAAATAATGATCACACGAATCCTGGACAGTACAACTATCACAAATACATGTCAGTTGCAGGGGTGGGTTCTACTTACCTTCACTACCGGTTCGCAACAGGAGCGCACCAGTGGTGGGTTACCCCTGGTTCGGACCAGTTCTATAGAACCGGTATGGTTCAGTGGGAGGCTCCGCCCACTGACCCTGATGTCATCAGAAGTGATCTGCGCATGTGCAGAAGAATGCGCAATCCCGTTGTGAACCGGTTGTAAAGATAAGTAGAACCCACCCCTGGAGTGTGCGCTTCTGCGCACGTGCAGATCATCCATTATGACATCCAGGCAGGTGGGCAGAGCCTCCTGCTGCTTTTACTACCTGTTTGCAAGAACCGGGAGCAACCCACCACTGGTCAGTTGCCAAGTACCCAAATTTTGATAACGTGATGATAACCACTTGCAAAAGCTTTCTTGGGTAGGTCTGGGAGCCAAGAACACTCAAAGGAATCTTGTGTGTGTGTGTGTGTGTGTGTGTGTGTATTCAACCATAATTCCTTCCAAGACTATTTAGAAACTTAAACTAAGTTTTTCATAAGAGCATTGTGAAATACCAAGGAGAAAAAAAATATCTCGTGGAAAAACATTGAAGTAAAACCAGAGAAAATCTTATACCAAACATTGTTATTCCAATAGCTATATATATATATATATTTACAGGATAATTGGGTATAGTAGGGAGTTCCCTAAACATATTTTATTAACTAAATTAAATTTTGCAGATAATAATTTTCTTATTCTATCCATTTTTATACTTCAGAGATTATAAAAACCAACAGAGCACCTCTACATCTTCTGATAAAATTAATCTTTATATATTCAACCACAGCCAGCATATACCATACCTTGGGTTTTAATCTGAAAAGAAATTCATTTGCTAAACCAACGATCTTTTGAACCGTCCACTGTTTTGAATTTCCCATGCAAACGTCAAGATTTATTTACTGGAAGTACAGAAATAATAAACACCTTCCCCATCAGATGCTCTGCTGGTAATGCCAATATTCAGTGTCTGTTGATAAATATGGATTTCAGAAAGAACCCACAGGATTCTGAAGAATGGATAAACATCCTGATACTTCTATAATGGGTTTTTTAAGAGAGTGGGGGAAAAACCCCATTTAGATTATATTCTATGATTTGGGTAGGAGTATTTACAAAAATATGCAGCATATGTTACTTACCTTCTGTAATAAGAGGGAGCCAGAATATTTTGTGACAATATAATACAAATCCTCACCAAAGGAGTCAGCCCAAGACTTCACTCTATGCAAAGGGGAAAAAAAACACACACAATATGGTCACTAGTTATTTCCAAGTCTCTAGGAGTGTTCATGGAGTCAGGGTGGCAGCTGCATCCTTGCAATCAAAGCTCTATTCTTTTTTACATGAATTTTGAAAGCTAAGAAGGTGGCTGAAACCCTGCAATCAAAGCCCTGCTGAATGTAAAAAGGGGGGTGGGGCTCTATTTTGATACCCCTCTTTGATACCCCTGCAGATACTCCTGCACGCCATTCAGCCAATGAAGTCAGAATGAGAAATATGGATATTCCAATATTGTAACTTGTCAGCTCCAGATGTTGAGAAACCACTCCAGTGAGACAAGCAATTTGGGAATGCTTCCTGATTGGATGTCTCATTGTCCCTCAGCCAACTTACAGTATACAGATCCATTGAGGGCCTGTATACTGCACAAGTCAAAAAGAGGGCTGTGAAAATATTTACAGATCCCTCACATCCTGGACATAAATTGTTTCAACTTCTACCCTCAAAACGAGGCTTTGGGCACTGCACACCAGAAGAACTAGACACAAGAACAGTTTTTTCCTGAATGCCATCACTCTGCTTAACAATGAATTCCCACAACACTGTCAAATAATTTACTAAAACTGTATTACTATTATTCTTCTCTTCCTTACCAGTATCTATCTCTTCCCACTTATTACTATAACCATGTTGCTTGTATCTTTCAATTTATATTGTTTTTATTTGTTTCCTAGTACGATTTGATAGCTTATTAGTAACCTTGACTATCACTAAGACTTGTATCTTTTTATTCTTGAAAAATGTATTTTATTCTCCTTATGTACACTGAGAGCATATAACACCAAATTCCTTGTGTGTCCAATCACACTTGGCCAATAAAGAATTCTATTCTATTCTATTCTATTCTATTCTATTCTATTCTATTCTATTCTATTCTATTCTATTCCTTGCCTCTAAGTCCAGTCTACAGATGGTGCCATTGCACAGGAGGAAAAGAAAAGTAAGTGGAGCCTGCCATTCCTTATCTTCTCTCTTATCCCTACTGAGATGAGACATATGATAAAAGAGAGAAGAGTGGGACCATCAGGTGTTCTGCTGTTCAACAATGGGGCAGTGGTAGGCCTTGATAGGACTGAGACATGTTGTATTGCACTTAGTCTCTGCAAGATTGCAACTGAGGAGGGCAAGAAGTTGTCTGAGTCTATCAGTCACCATCCATCAACAAAGCTTTGCTATAATATGGTTGCAAACATTTATGAGAGTCCTAAATTGGCCTGTTTAATTTAACACGGTTGCTGATATGTATGTGTTCTTCACATTAGGAATGATAGCTAGCTGATACAATCTGGTTTGTGAGAACTGACTAAAATTATTATACACATTTCAACTAAATTTTTGCACAGGTTTTAGCTTCTCCAGGTAGGACAGAAATGAAAGTCCAGATTAAATTGTTTGCACAGTATTTACTGTGTGTGTGGTGAATTAATATCTTAACTCTAATTGTATTGGTTATCCTGAGACTCAAGCATCTAATGAAGAATATATCTTCTATTGATCTGTGTTATTAGAACTTGGTGTGTACAACTGTGGTTTTATGGATGAAGATTTATTCTACATTTTATAGATAGATGTGTGCCTATTTAATTCAGTAGGACTCTAGACAGAAAATTATATACTACTTCAACTCAGCTTTAGACAGGGAAGTATGCAATGTGTTTAGAATTGCAGCTGGTGCCTCATAAATAGTAAAGTCTTTAACACTGTTTTAATTATCTGCGTACCATATAAAGACAAACGTTCTCTCTAAACATTCCTGTTTTCACCATCTACATTTAAGATGAATATCAAATTAGATTTTCCTTACATCTTCAGTTTTCTCCAGGGACAATTTTTCTTTGTTAAGCAATACCATTCAGCTCAAAGAGAATTATTTTTTTGTCAGTTTCACAACCTAAAACCACCGAATTCCTCACAAGTTTCACTCTAGTTTTAGTTAAATTACATTATTTAGAGCATGTTCTTGCTCTATTTGTGATATCAAGAAAGGAGAAAATTCAGTCCTAATTGATATTTTAGTGATTTAGTACTACATAATCCTGATCTAACTGGTTTTGTTGGGATTTACTATTTTTTAAAATCAATCTTTGTGGGGTGGGGAGAGAAATAGCTCTTTTTAAAAAGACTCGCTGGTCCATAGTGATTATTAACTACTTTAGTATTTTGCACGTTGAAGAGCGAATCAGTCAAATTACTGTCAGAACCAGTTATGGTCTAACATAGATAATAACCCTGGTTTACACACATCCTTTCATCCCCAGCTTATGAATGAAACGATCTTATGTTGTCACCAAGCATACCAGTATAAAAATAGGATTTCTCCACTTAAGCTGACCTTATTCAAGATATGCTTAATCTCTAACAGTTTGGCACCCTTTATCTTGGAGACAAAGTCAGCTGCTCTGGGTGTGATTAGAGTGTGTTTTAAGAGTGTGGAGTGAGGCAGGCATGCACGTCTCTCTGTGGACTCTAGTCAGCTTCCATGACAGCCATTTCTCCCCCACTGTTTTCCTCACCATTATTTATTCATATTGATCACACTCCTATTTTTGAAATCAGCTTCTCTTCTGGCTGATAATAACACAAGAAAGGAAAGCAAACTTTTATTTTATCTGATGAAGAAGAAGGGATATCCAATGCACAATTCTACCTTAGCTGTTATCGGAAAACAACCACACTTCCACTATTTTATTTTGGAAAAAAAGAAAGGGCAATTTAGCACTACTGGGCTTTAAAAGTACAGTGATCTGAAATGGCATCAATTTATGTCTTTTACCTTTTTTTTTCTGCAAGGTCACTCAACTTCATAAAGACTTTGGGAAGTGTGTAACATTAAAAACAGTAAAATCAATAAAACAAAGAAAAGAACAATGTATGTCCAGAAGAAAAAACGTTCAAACTAACATACAAAACCTCATTTTGTAGGCCATCATCAGGGGTTCTATTCAGCAGGTTCTGACGGGTTCTGGAAAACCAGTAGCAGAAATTTTGAATAGTTCGGAGAACCAGCAAATACTACCTCTGGCTGGCCCCAGAGTGGGATGGGAACGGAGATTTTGCAATATCATTTCCCTGCCATGCCCACCAAGCCACACCATGCCCACCAAACCCACAGAACTGGTAATAAAAAAACTTGAATTCCACCACTGGCTATCACCCATCCCTACCCAAGGCCTGAGGTTTTCAAAGACTTTTAAAATATCTTCAGAACACAAGCCATAAGGAATTTGGGGGGGGGGGTGTTGATGGATTCTGTTCCAGATCTATTGCCTCACTTTCCCTCATTGCAATATCTTGAAGATGACAGATGTTGAATTGAACATTTATTGCTTGTTTGCCAGTTTTCCTGTGTTGTTCAGTTTCAATCATCCTGAACTTAGAGACTGGTTGCCCAACTTTCAAGATATTTACTCTTCAGGACTTATCTAGCTACATAGTTAGGGTAGGACCTATCTTCCTCCTCTATAGACCTCTTCTGTAGAAAGTAAGAAAGATGACCTTGATGAGGATAAGAAAAGGCTGTTACCTAGACAAAGAGAGTTAAAACATTTTTAAGTCCAGAATGTCCAGATAACGTTTAGAAATGGCTTACACAAATACATCGAGGAGGAGGGAGGAGGAGGAGGAATTGGCGTACATGGTACAAATACCAGCAGACTTGTAAGATTCTGTTATTTTAAATAATCTCAGTAAAAGTAGTTTTAACATTCCTCTGGAGTTGATTTCCTGATGGGGTCTGTTTAGTGACGCTGTTTAGATATTTCTACCCCAATATCTTCCTACATTTTCTTTATTTTACTTTATTTTAACTGGGGAGCTACCCAGAGAGATGTGGGAGGAAGGGCAGACAAGCCATCCTATAGAAATCAAACATGGTCTGAAGTGAGGCCCACTCTATTCTTGCTGTGGTGCCCTGACAGATGGATGTGAAAACCTTGCCTGTCATAAGTGGTACATCCAACAATCAGGATGCACTTTTGAGCCATGACTTGGAGAAAGGCAAAATAAGAGCTGAGAATGGGGACAGCAATTTCATGCTGCCTCAAAAATAGGTGAAAAGCACCTACAGTTAATCATAAAAAAGGAACCTTTACTTTCCCCATTTTCTTTCTGTTGTTAACAGCAGGACTCGTGGATTTCAACCAATTAGAATTCTAGTCTCAATGGAGACATTTACGACACCCATATGAGCAGGTATAGAAAATTTAGGAAGCAATGGGAAAGCTGTGCAGTTCCATTTGCTTGTCCAGATTTTCACTTTTTTCAGAGAAAAGGGTGGAGAGGTATAGATTCAATAGGCGAAAATGTGATTTGTGCTGCAAATTTGTAATCCTTGATATAACAGGTTGCTTGAATGCTTTGACTTGATTGAGATTTAAATGGCCTAATGGCATAGTAGGATGCCGGCTAAAATTTTCCAACCTTCATAAGATTTTTAAACCCTTATTCTTCTTAAGAATTTATTCTTGGAAGCTATCCTTCAGTTTAATAAATCCCATAATATTTCACACCTAATTGTTCCTGTCTTCCTGAAACATTCACTAGCACACAAACACACACATATAAAATATTATTTTTCTTACCAGATCAGTTTGATATGTGCTACAGGTTTCTGATCTAATTATCACAAAATAGGGAAGTTGTATTTATTATTTGTCATCCATTTCAACTCCTCTTCAAATGCCCCCACTCATCAACCCCATTGATGTCGTCATGCCCCTGTGTCCTATGAGTGACTTGCATTTTTCAATTAAGACTTGGAAGAAAGACTGCTTAGACAAGCTAGCTCTTCCTATTTATGTTTGTAAGCTGTGAAATTACAAACTTCCAGCAATAACACCAATCAGATAATTTCCCTCCTTTGTCATTACAAGCACTCAGGGCTTGCTAGACATTTAATCCCCATTAATATCTAACTTTCATTTGCTAATGCCGAAACCAGGAGTCAGCAACCTGCGGCTCTGGAGCCACATGCAGCTCTTTGGGCCCTCCGCTGTGGCCCCTTGTCAGGTGATCCCACCGCTGGCTGGCCCCACCCCTCGCCCTCCCCTCCCAGTCACTCCTCGCCTGGCCTGAGAAGGTAAAGGCAACAGCGTGGGATGGAGAAGCGGCCAGGGCAGAGAGAGAGAGGGGGGGGGAGAGAGAGACATAGAGAGATACAGAGAGAGGGGTAGAGAGGAAGGGAGGGGGGAGAGAGATATATCAAAAAATATAAGACAGGGCCTTATTTTCGGGGAAACACAGGTATGTATAACTTCTCCCTCGATTCATACCTAACATTTTAACTCACTTGTGATATAGGTTGAATGAGGGGGTCTATATATGCTTCCCTTAATTCTCCTCACCTTACCAGACTTAATTGCTCTTCCTATGATATTTTCATGCAACATAAAGGTTTTTTTTCAGCAATTCTATACAAGCCAGACAAATGTGCAGGTTACTTTTCTTGAGTTGGTCGAGTTTGCAACCTTCAAAATGCAAACTGACAGAGAAGCTTTTGCCAGCTGTTCCTCAACTGAAACGATGGTTTTAATAAGATATGAATAATTGTGAGTAAAATGTTTGCATCAGCGCTAATGGCCATTTTGAGATAGGGGCAGAAAAGAAGTCGAAAGGGGATTGAGAAGTCCAACGCATGTTCAAGGAGTGAAAATGTACGTATAGGGAAAGAATCCTGAGAGAAAAGATGGCTTTTATATTATACAACATGAAATGCGTGTGTTGAGCAAAAGGGCTGGTTAGGAGATGGGATGTAAAATAGCAGCGCTGAGAGATTTTAAAGGGTGAAGAGCTAAATAGCATAAATAATAGAAACGGATTAAAAAAAAATGTAGGCCACTTACGTTTCAAATGGTATTTTCATTTGGGGCCTTGAGAAGGGCAGGAGGCAGCTGAATGAGAAGAAAAGCCACAGGAGCATCCTCTGTGTCCAAATTATTGGCAGCAAAATCAATTGCATAAACAGAATGTTTACCCCATTTCTTTCCTTTTAAGTTGTTCCTGGCTCCAGAAAACGAGTCTCCGACATCATGG
Organism: Pantherophis guttatus; assembly: GCF_059756535.1. Taxonomy (NCBI): domain Eukaryota; kingdom Metazoa; phylum Chordata; class Lepidosauria; order Squamata; family Colubridae; genus Pantherophis; species Pantherophis guttatus. The sequence continues at coordinate 16,320,772 of NC_142069.1, read as the reverse complement.
TTTGCTGGGATGAAGCTTGAATCAGGGTAGATGTAGAAGCATCTAACCCTTCATGCTTTTATCCTGGTGTCTTTTCTCTGTCCGCTTTTTAGATGGGCAACAGCTTCCTGAGAAGACAACTAGAACCTTCTGGGTTGGATTAGAATTTCAAGGAATACTCTACTCCATAGCTATGAAGCGTATCAAAGAGAGGCTAGTATCCATGCCCTGTAGGAATGGCAAACTAGAAGGGGAACTCCGTAAACAGCAAAAGCCACGGGATATACATAATCCACTGCCGACCTTTTAATCCCCTCATATACCAGAAGCAGCTGCAGATTTAAGGAACTGGGCTGAGATAAAATCAGCCAGGATTACTCTAATTTCTGGAGACACGATGCATCAATCTGTCCTTTCAGAGCCCAGAACTAGCCAACTTTAAAGCAGCATAGCATCACAATTTCACAACTTTAAACAAACTTCCTGACTTTTGATGCCTCCAAAGAATCCTTAGCTCCCAATTTCATGGAAGGCTTTGTCTTGTGTTACCTACCGGTCCTATATTCCCTGCTCTGCTCTTTGAATCCAATTTATTTTTTGGCTTCTAGTGTTTTTCCATCGCCATGAAAATATGAAATATATTGAACCCTAAATCCTATTACCCAGGACAGTCTGATTAAAAGAGAGAATTTAGGTCAGGCATACAGTATTGATCATTATCCTGACATTTTGTATTATATTGTTTTCTGCTGTATTGTTTGCTGCTTTGGGGTTCCCCTCAGGAAAAAAAAAGCTGGTGGACTGTAAACTATGAAAACAGACACATTAATACAAAAAGCATGAGAAACAGGGTCATATCATAATTTTAATTAGTTTAGAAGCAAGAGGGAATTAGCACATGCAATGACCCTCTACAACTAGACATGCAAAATTACTGGACATTCTGGGCAGTAGTGGGTTGCTCCTGGTTCGCACCGGTTCTATAGAATCGGTAGTAAAACTGGCGGGAGGCTCCGCCCACTGACCCTGATATCATCAAAACGCTTCTGCACTTGTGCAGAAGAGTGCGCGCGCGAGCGAAGCGGTAGTAAAGGTATGTAGAACCCACCCCTGATTCTGGGGAAGTGTGAAATAGGAGCAAGATACTACCTTCAGAGTTATCAATTCTGAGCTACAAAACTTCAAAGATAGCAAAGACATATGGCAAAACTGTAGCTGCCATCCAATGTTCATCCAGATTGGTGCAGCGCACATCATAGTTGCTCTCTCTTCAAAGACATTGACAATTCAGTAATATTTCTGTAAGATTCATTGTTCACTGTATCTGTGAGAGTATTTAGAGGCTAGTCAAGAACTGAATGGAATTGACCAACTCACCTGCTCACACAGAACAAAAGGCTGGTCCAAACTTTCTCTGCTGAGATTGATGGTTGTGTGTCTCTGATCCTGAAAATATGAGGGCAGAATCTAAAGACAGCAGAATAGAGTCTTAGCAAGGATTCTTTTGGATTTCCCTTAGCAGAGAGAGTAGTGGGGCCACAGCTGCTCCCAGATATATATATTTTATTTTTTTGTTCTGGAATTGTGTGTGATTACATTATTGAATATCAGTTTTCTACCAGTCTGCAGTGAGAAACTATAATAGTACAGTATGTGGGAATGATCTTGGGAGACAGAAGGAAAAGCTGCAGCCTAGACAACAGTCTGATAAGTGAAATTTCAGCCCATAGGAGGAGGGATGGCAAAGCATCTCAGAAGGGATTCTCTATAGCTTTTGAAAGAGTAAAAGTGGAAGGGGGGATACTTTCAGACTTGCAAGATTTTGTTAAGTAACCTTACAATAAAGATATAGCTATTATTTCAGGATGATACCTCAGGACAGATATTTCAATACAGATGATACAATATTGATCGTGGAAAGTAAGGAAGATCTGGAGTGGCTAATCCTGAAAGTCAAAGATGAAAGTGAAAAATTTGGATTGCACCTTAACATCAAGAAAACAAAGATAATGATGACTGCAGAGAACACACAGGTCAGAGTGCAGACAGACAATGAAACCATTGAAACCGTAAAGGAATTCATCTTTCTGGGCTTTAAAATTCACCGACATGGTGGCTGAGGCCCTGAGATCCGAAAGCATATGACACTTGGAAAAACTGCAATATCTGGCATGAATAACATCTAGAAGAGAAAAGATATCAAACCTCCCAACCAAATGCAGATTAGTTAATGCAATGATTTTTCCAATTGCTACTCATGGCTGTGAAACTTGGACTTTGAAAAAGGCAGACAGGAGAAGGGTGGACATCTTTGAATTGTGGTGCTGGATATGACGCATTCCATGGACTGCAAAAAACACAAACAAAGAAGCCCTAACTGAACCTCACCAAAAATATCACTCGGAGCCAAGATTGCCAAACAGAGGCTGTCATACTTTGGCCATATCATGAGAGCTGACTCACTTGAAAAGTCAATCATGCTGAGAGTGATCAGTGGAAAAAGGAGAAGGGGCCGCCTTAGTACCTGCTGGCTGGACACTATAAAAGATGACACCAGAATGACCATGGCAGATCTGAAGGAGGCTGTGCAAGACTGAGGGGCATGGTGAGTGCTGATCCATAGAATGGCTGGGGTTTGAACATGACTGAATGGAGGATGACAAGTACCGTATTTTTTTTACTATAAGGTGCTTCGAACCATAAGATGCACCTAGTTTAGGGGAGGAAAACAAGAAAACAAAAAATCTGCCTCTGCCTCCTAGCCCCAGCACGTGGCTTGTCAGGGCTCCGCTCCGTTGCGCCCACCACCAGGTCAGCTGAGTGACAGCTGGATCCCGGCCTCCCGTAGCCCCGCCAATCAGTGGGCTGGCTGACCAGAAATGTCACTATTGCTGCCTCCTCTGTGTCTGCTGCCTCCGCTGGGGAACACTGGAGCCTTCACCAGTGTTCCCCGGCTATTGCCACTGCACGACTATGACGCTTGCCGCTGCCACTCACTGCCATCACCTATCAGCGGTTGGAGCGGCCTCCCGGAATACCGCTGATCAGCTGTTCCAGACAGCGGGGATCGCTGCCACCTATCCCCACCGCCTGTTGCTGCTGCTGCTCATTGCCTATTGTCGTTGCTCACAATACCGTCGGTAGGCAGCGAGCGGCGGTGATAGGCAGCAGCAGCGATAGGCAGCGGCAGCGATAGGCAATATTTGCTCTATAAAATGCACAGACATTTCCACTCACTTTTTTTGGGGGGGGGGAGTGTGTCTTATAGTGCAAAAAATACAGTACTCTAAGTGTGCTTCTGTAAGGCTAACAGAAATATATTGGGTGTGCCAAGAGTCACTTGACTGCAGAGATTTAAAAATCTAATGAAGAAGTTAAATAATTAAATGGTCTCTTCTAAAAGGAACAGACACACACACCCATGTAATTCTCCTCCTCAGCCCAACTTGGCTTGTTCAACAAACTTGATCAAAATAAATATGTTTTGAAGGTCTCAACCTAGGAGGAGCGTAGAGGTGTAGGCAGAAGACAATTATTTCCCTACAAGAGGTAGAGTTGGGATTTTAATTTTATGAAGAGGGAGGGACACGGGTTGGGAGTATTTAGGGGAACATGAGTGCAGAATCTTAATGGATTTGTTTTACCTCTTCATTAATCAATTGTTTGATTATCAACTCGAGACCGCATAGATAGATGTTCTCTTGGAAAATCTGCCTCCACCTTGACCCTTCAGATTTTCCAACCATACAGTCTCTGCCACTGTAATGAATCCATCCACTTTTCTGCTACCCTGTTTCTCTGAAAACAAGACATCCCCTGATAATAAGCCCAATCGGGCTTTTGAGTGCATGCGCTAAAATAAGCCTCCCCCTGAAAATAAGCCCTCCCCAAAACTATTTAAACGCAGAGCTGGAAATCAGGTAAGATGGCAAGAGGAGCCCCAGGTTGCTCCATGTGCCCCAAAATAATAAGACCTCCCCAAATATAAGGCCAAGTGCTTATTTCGGGTTCAAAAAAATATAAGACAGGGTCTTATTTTCGAGGAAACATGGTAGTTATCCTATTTATTTATTTATTTAACAAATTTCTATGGTCACCCAATTCATACACAAGTGACTCCGGGCCACTTACAACATTAAAAACCACAATATAAAAATCGTTATCCTATTCATTCATTCATTCATTCATTCATTCATTCATTCATTCAGTTAGTTAGTTAGTCACATTTCTATGCCGCCCAACTCCCAAGGGACTCTGGGTGGCTTACAACAAAGAATAAAACAATGCGAACAATCCCATAAAAAATGTTAAAAAGAAAAACATTAAAACATTAAAAAATTTAAAAACGTTAAAACACATGCATTTCTATTCGTGGCCGGGTCTCGCAAGATCATTATAACGAGATCAATGGCCCCAGGCCTGCCGGAATAGCCAGGTTTTCACCGCAGAAGGCCAATAGGGTGGGGGCGGTCCGGACCTCAGGAGGTAATTGGTTCCAGAGAGCCGGGGCAACCACAGAGAAGGCCCTCCCCCATGGACCCACCAGCCGACATTGTTTAGCTGACGGGACCTGGAGGAGACCGACTCTGTGGGATCTTACCAGTCGCTGGGAGCTATGTGGTAGAAAGCCTTCCTGTCCTTCCACGTTTCTCAGCATTATGGACTCATTTTTTTCACTGTGCTTCTTGATTTTTTTATTATTAGGGCATGTGAATCATTTGCATTTTCAGCTATCAGAGTAGCGTCATAAACATAGCACAGGTTCTTGATTATTTAAAACCACCCTCATCTTCCAGTCCAGCCTCCCAGAAAATACACTCAACATACAGATTGAATAAATAACGAGAGCGCAAACAGTGTTGTCTCATTTCTTTGCCAATGACAAGCAGTCTGTTTTGCCACATTTCATCTAGACGGTGACTTCCTTTCCAATGTACAGGTTTCGCATGAAGACATTAAGATGTTCTGGGATTCCCATTTTCCTAAGAATATTCTACTACTTGACATATCTGGCACGATCAAAACCCTAATCAATGGCTCACATTTTACCTATTGTACTATTTTGCCTCTTACTTTGCCAAAAAAATAATTTAAAAATTCAGTAATGCAATCTGGGGGTATTTTGGTGTATGCAAAAATGGGGTGGGGTTGGGGGTATATACAGATTGGGAGCGTTGAGCTACTCATCTAGGTTTAGTGTGATGTCTGAACATCCTTTGTGCAGGGCTACAATAGATTAATGCACATGCTCTTCCACAACAGTGAAAATTGTTATTCTGTGCCATCTTTTCACATGGCACAAAACACAGGATCAGTTTTGCTTTCTTCTCCATTTTTTCATGCAAGCTCATTTACGGTGAAAAGGAACATTAATTTTAAAAAATGGTGTGCGCCAGTTGCCCTGCTTTGTACTTTGAAAAGTGTCTGAAAGGCTGAATGGAGAAGAAAGAAATCCCAGCAGGAGGCTGAGTTAGTGGGAAGCATCCAGGGAGTCAGGGAGTCATCAGTTTGAAAGCCTCTTCATTTTGTGTCCTCGTCCATCTTTTGCAAGGGAGAAAGAAAAGTCATGTTAATGAGATGTGAGTACCAAAGAAATTGAAAGCCCATGCACAATGGAGAAAATACAAAGGGATTCAAAGTGGGCCTTTCGAAATATCTATGAATTATCTATCTGAATACTAATAACTACCGTATTTTTCAGAGTATAAGACGCACCTTAGTTTTTGGGGAGGAAAATAAGAAAAAAGCTGATTGGCAGATGGATCGGCCTCCCGGAATACCCCCAATCAGCTGTTCCCAGAGGTGAATTTTAGCAACAGGTTCCTTGGTTGTGAGCTCTGTGCCTTGCTCTTTTTTTTTTGCTTTTTCGTTCTACTTCTGAAACTTCTGAAACGCTGTTTCAGGAAAAAGTTTTTCCTGCCTCTGAAAGCCTCCAAAACAGAGCTTCAGAAAAAAAGCCTCTGAAGTAGGGGTGAAATCCAGCAGGTTCTGACAGGTTCTTGAGAACCGGTAGCGGAAATTCTGAATAGTTCGGAGAACCGGCAAATGCCACCTCTGGCTGGCCCCAGAGTGGGGTGGGAATGGACATTTTGCAGTATCCTTCCCCTGCCATGCACACCAAGCCATACCATGCACACCAAGCCATACCACGCACTCCAAGCCACGGACCCCCAAGACTTAACTCAATATTTAAATCATAACATTTTTTCAAGCCTTCATGGACCCTGTAATGACATTGCGCCCCCAACCCCAGTGGTCTGTGCACCACAGGTTGAGAATCACTGCCTTATTATCCCAAGTGAGTTATTGCCAACTCTGATATTATAATTTTTGTTTTTGTTTTTTTAAAAAAAGCATTGGAAATGTAATCTTTAAGGCCAGTCATCCACCGATACCTATCAGGAAAGCCGCTGTGGCTATAATTGTCTGATCCACAAGATAAATCACAAAAGGTACAGAATTGTTGCTTAAAATAGCTGTGAAAGGACACAATTTTCTGCCATGGATGGACTAGAAGAGTAGCCAATTTTATGGTGTATCGACAGCAAAACACACAAAGTGACAATAGCTAGGTTCTATTAATCTATTAGGGACGTGGTGGCTCAGCGCCTAAGACACTTAGCTTGTCGATCGAAAGGTCGGCAGTTCAGCGGTTCGAATCCCTAGTGCTGTGTAACAGGGTGAGCTCCCATTACTTGTCCCAGCTTCTGCCAACCTAGCAGTTTGAAAACATGTAAAAAATGCAAGTTGAAAAATAGGGACCACCTTTGGTGGGAAGGTAACAGCGTTCCGTGAACCTTTGGTGTTTAGTCATGCCAGCCACATGACCAAGGACAGGGCCGGATTTAGATGAAAAGAGGCCCTAGGCTATTCCACTTATGAGGCCCTTTCACCTATAGTGAAAGTGTAATTTTAATTTTGCTAACAATTTGAATGTAGGCCCCTCTTGATCTTGAGGCCCTAGGCTGAAGCCTAGTTAGCCTATAGGAAAATCCGGCCCTGACCAAGGAGACGTCTTCGGACAAGGCTGGCTCTTCGGCTTTGAAACGGAGATGAGCACTGCCCCCTAGAGTCAGGAACGACTAGCACATACAGTATGTGCCAGGGGAACCTTTACCTTTACCTTATTAATCTATTGTGTGATTAGATAAGCCACAACTGCCTAGATTTGCACAACTTCTTAAACCGTAATCACAGTACATAAATTGGAATGACTAGATTTCTAAACATACAGCTAAACAAATGGCTCTGTGGCTTAGCGTGTTGGGCGTTTTATCTACTTGACCCAACAACTTGGGTCAAGTAGATAAAATAACCTCTTCTGCAGCTGCAATAGCAGCAGATTTAATCCCATACTTAAACCTGCAGGATACTGTATGCAAAGATGTAACAAATTGCTTAACAGAGGTAAACTGAAATATGTGAGGAAAATATTGTGCTAACCCTAGTTAGAATTTCATCTCATCATCTCATCTCTTCTCCTTTCATTTCATTATTTCATGCCGTGAGTGACATTTTCTAAAGAAATTAAACGCTACGGTAAAAAAATCTGCATCTGTAAATTTTCTTCCCTCCTTGTCTTACTCTTGAAAGAAGCTATTGTACTACCCCATTCAGTTAACTAATGAAGGAATGCTCTAGACCAGGGGTGTCAAACTCATGTCGTCACGGCATTGTCACATGACGTATCAAGACTTTCCCCCCCTTCGCTAAACTGGGCATGGACGTGGCCAGCGCATGATGCATCTGGCCTGTAGGCCGGGAGTTTGACAGCCCTGCTCTAGATCCAACCATTACCATCACCATCTTTTGCAGCCCAAGAAAACTTTTCCTATAGCTGCTCTGTCCCTATGGAATACACTTCTCTGTAAAATTTGTACAGCTCAAGGTTTCTAGTTTTTGTACAATGAAACCCAGATCAGAACTACCACTTCATGTGATCTCAACATTAAACTCTTGTTGATGCAGACCAGGATTGCATTGGCTCCTTTGACAGCTGCATCAGACTATGGGTTCATACCAGGGGTGAAATGCTCCCGGTTCGGACCGGATCGCCCGATCTGGTAGCGATGGCAGCGGGTGGTTCGGAGAACCGGTAGCAAAAATCCCTTGCCCAGCTGAGCCACACGATGATCAGAGGCTTTTTTTTTAACTTTTAAAAGCATTTTTCCTACAACCTCTTCCGATGAAAAAATGCTTTTAAAAGTAAAAAAAAAAGCCTCTGATGATCGCGCGGCTCAGCTGGGATCGTCAGAGGCTTTCAAAACATTTTTTTCTGCTTGGCCAAAGAGGTGGTAAAAAAAAATGCTTTGAAAAGTCTCTGATGATCCCAGCTGAGTTGCCTGATCGTCAGAGAGGCTTTTCAAAGTATTTTTTAAAAAGCCTCTCTGACGATCCCAGCTGAGTTGCCTGATCGGCAGAGGCTTTTCAAAGCATTAGAAAAAATGTTTTGAAAAGTTAAAAAAAAAAACTTGGCCACGCCCACCATCACATTACCTCCACCACCACCAAGCCATGCCCACAGAACTGGTAGTAATAAATTTTATATTTCACCCCTGGTTCATGCTTAATATGTGATCTACTAAGACACCCAGGTCCTTCTCACAATCACTACTGCCAAGTCATGTTAAAAAAAACACCCATCAATTTAAAACTGTGGATTTCTTTTTGGTCTCCTCTTGTTTTGCCTCAAAGGAAACATCAATGTATTATCAGCTCTATCATATTCATTCTCTCTACATCAAGGCATTCACCAATCAACCCATTTCTAAAGAACTACAATACTTTAATTTTCTTATACTCACTGATTTTATTTTTAATCAATTTACAAATACGAATGTTTTTCTCCTTGTATAGTATGTATAGTATGGTATAATTGTTAGTTATACTATATTATAGTATAACTATCTTGCTTCTTAACGTTAGTATAACTGGCTTGCTTCTTAACTCTTGTCCCTACTTTTTAGAATAACCTTTGTTGCAAAACTCTTTAAACCAAAGTTTAAATATTGGCAAATATCAATGCTGCAGATATAGACAACCCTAAAGATAAAAAGGGGTTATAGCATCTCCCTATAAAAGGTAAAGGTAAAGGTTCCCCTGGCACATATGTGCTAGGTTCCAGATGGAGCTTGGGCCATTTCCTGAGATTCTGGCTCATGACTCGGCCGAAGACCTGGTGGCCGCCTGGGATAGTGCGGCTGCCGGGGCCTTGGACCGAGTCGTGCCTTTGCGGCCTCTGACCCGGCACCGAACTCACCTAGCTCCTTGGTTTTCCGAGGAGCTTAGGGAGATGAAGCGCCGGAAAAGACGCCTGGAGAGTAGTTGGAGGACCAGCCGCTCCAAACCTGACCGAACACTGGTGAGGTCTCATATTAAGACCTACCTAGTGGCGATAAAAGCGGCGAAAACTAATTATTTTGCCGCTCTTATCGCGTCATCAGATAATCGCCCGGCCGCCCTGTTTAGGGTGACCCGCTCCCTCCTCCATCTGGAAGTGCGGGATGACCCCTTGCAGGGTCGAGCTGAGGATTTTGTGCAGTATCTGTATGACAAAATCGCTCAGATTCGGGAAGGGCTGGCCTCTGACTGGGTATGTCCAGATGGGATGACTGAGGCAGGTCTTGAGAGTGTTATCTGGGGGGAGTTCGATCCTGTGGCTCCCGAGGACATGGACAGGGTCCTGGGACGGCTGAACGCGACCACATGTTTATTGGACCCGTGTCCCTCCTGGTTGGTACTGGCTTCCCGGGAGGTGACACGAGGCTGGCTCCAGAAGATTGTTAACGCTTCTTTGAGTGAGGGAGTCCTGCCGGCCGCTTTGAAAGAAGCGGTGGTGAGGCCCCTCCTCAAGAAGCCTTCTCTGGATCCGGCTGTTTTGGCTAACTATCGTCCAGTCTCCAACCTTCGCTTCATTGCGAAGGTTGTTGAGAGTGTGGTGGCGCAACAGCTTCCCCGGTACCTGGATGAAGCTGTCTATCTAGACCCGCTCCAGTCCGGCTTCCGGCCTGGGCACAGCACGGAAACGGCATTGGTCGCATTGGTGGATGATCTCTGGAGGGCCCGGGATAGGGGTTGCTCCTCTATCCTGGTCCTGTTAGACCTCTCAGCGGCTTTTGATACCATCGACCATGGTATCATGTTGCACCGGTTGGCGGGGTTGGGGGTGGGAGGCACCGTTTTGCGGTGGTTCTCCTCCTACCTCTCTGACCGGTCGCAATCTGTGTTGACAGGGGGGCAGTGGTCGACCCCGAGGCACCTTGCTTGTGGGGTGCCACAAGGGTCGGTCCTCTCGCCCCTTCTGTTCAACATTTATGTAAAGCCGCTGGGTGAGATCATCCGTGGCTTCGGGGTGGAGTTCCATCAGTACGCTGATGACACCCAGCTGTACATCTCCACCCCAGGCCACCCCAATGATGCCCTTAAAGTGATGTCCCAGTGCCTGGAGGCCGTGCGGGCCTGGATGGGGAGAAACAGGCTCCAACTCAACCCCTCCAAGACCGAGTGGCTGTGGCTTCCGGCGTCCCGATATAGCCAGCTGACGCCATCGCTGGCTATTGGGGGCGAATCACTCGCCCCCACGGAGAGGGCTCGTAACTTGGGCGTCCTCCTGGACGCACGGCTGTCGTTAGAAGATCATTTGGCGGCCGTAGCCAGGGGGGCTTTTTATCAGGTCCACCTGATACGCCAGTTGCGCCCCTTTCTAGATCGGGACTCCCTACGCACAGTCACTCAGGCACTCGTCACTTCCCGCCTGGACTACTGCAACGCTCTCTACATGGGGCTCCCCCTGGGGTGCACCCGGAGGCTCCAGCTGGTCCAGAACGCGGCCGCGCGGGGGATTTTGGGGGCGACGAGGCGCTCCCACATGACACCTCTCCTGCGCGAGCTGCACTGGCTCCCGGTGGTCTTCCGGGTGCGCTTCAAGGTGTTGGTGACCACCTTTAAAGCGCTCCATGGCTTAGGGCCGGGGTACTTACGAGACCGCCTTCTGCCACCAATAGCCTCCCACCGGCCAGTACGCTCCCACAGAGTGGGCCTCCTCAGGGTGCCGTCCGCCAGACAATGTCGGCTGGCGACCCCCAGGGGGAGAGCCTTCTCTGTGGCGGCGCCCACCCTCTGGAACAACCTCCCCCCAGAGCTACGTACAATAACAGACCTCCGGATTTTTCGTCGGGCCCTAAAAACCCATTTATTTCAATTAGCTGGGCTGGCTTGAGTCAAATTTTAAACGGATTTTAAATTGGAATGTTTTAATTACGGCCAAAATTATTTAATTATTTTAAACAGATTTTAGATTTTGTATGTTTTGTATGTATGTCTTGTTTTTACTTTGGCTGTTCACCGCCCTGAGTCCTACATTGGAGAAGGGCGGTATAGAAATTTAAACAAATAAATAAAATAAATAAATAGTCATTCCCGACTCTAGGGGGCGGTGCTCATCTCCATTTCAAAGCCGAAGAGCCAGCGCTGTCTGAAGACGTCTCCATGGTCATGTGGCTGGCATGACTAAACACCAAAGGCGCACAGAACGCTGTTACCTTCCCACCAAAGGTGGTCCCTATTTTTCTACTTGCATTTTTTACCTGCTTTCGAACTGCTAGGTTGGCAGAAGCTGGGACAAGCTCACCCCATTCTGCAGTACTAGGGATTCGAAATACTGAACTGTCGACTTCTGATCCACAAGCTCAGCGTCTTAGTCAATGAGCCTCCGCGTCCTCATCTCCCTATAAACTCATCCAAATTAGAACTCATCCACCCATTTGATTTTGATTCATTGATTGGGGCTACAGGATATGCATTGAGTGTGCAGTAATAGTGTGTTAAGGGTGAGGTAATGGGATTCAAATAGAACGGTATCCTAAAGTTCAGAGAACCTACTGTATGTCTGAAATGATTACCTATTCCTAGTTACTATAAAAAATCTGGAGTTCTCAGTGCCCTGGGTTCATATTCTATTGGCCTTATTAGCTTTCTTGTAATTAGCACTTTTACATCTGAATGTTCCTATTGTCAAGCTAAGTTAATGGACTGCTTTCCTTGGGACGATATATCCGGGTGAGTGGCTTTTTCCCACAATTTTCTTTCACTCCTTCAGACAGGAGTGCAGATCCCTCAGGAGAAGAGTTTTCCCCATACAGCCCCATAGCACCAGTGGTGGGTTGCTCCAGGTTCGGTCCGGTTCTTGCGAACCAGTAGTAAAAGGGGCGGGAGGCTCCGCCCACCCTCCTGGACATCATCATGGACGATCTGCACATGCGTGCGTGCTCCCATTGCGAACCAGTAGTAAAGTTAAGTAGAACCCACCCCGGCATAGCACCATCACCCATACGCATTCTCAACAGATTTCCTTATGCTGCTTTCATTGGATAACGACATATTTTTACCTCAATAAACCAAAAAACAAATTTTCACACTTAAGTATGGTAATCCCAGATTTAAAATTATATGTGAATTTCGTTGCTTTAATGCAATATTCCATTCAACATAAATGTTGGCACATTCATATAAATTGGAGATAGGTTCAAGCACAGTGAACAAACCAAGATAAACTTATCCTAAGATTTTAGTGTTCTTAAACTCTAAACTGTACCTACTTTTCATTTTTATTGTTTTCTGGTGTAGGAAGTTAGCACCCACCCCTTTCCTGGAAGAGTGAAATATTTTAGGTTAATATGAAAAAGGCAGAATATTATATTTCCCTGGATGAGAAATGGATAAGCATGTTTTGAAGCAGCTCCCATCTTCCTGCCCCCACCCTTTGTCAATGGGCCATTAAGGCCTGGGCCAGTCTCTTCTACATAACAAAGATCTACCTCCTTCAGGCAGAGCCATAGTAGGAATTGCCAAAGATCCAACAAAGATAGGATTAGCCCTCTACACAAAAGCAGCAGAAACTCACCACATGTGACCTGGGAAGCACATGTGACCATCAGCCAGCAAGGCTAGCTAAGACCCCCACCCCCTGGGAGTCTGACAACCAATCAGGATACTCTTTCAAGGCCCCAGGAAATGCAAAGCCAGAGACAGCATAAAAACCCAAGGACTCCCTGTATCTGCCCTTTTCTGTTCAGGAACTCAAGCCATGTGATCCTGTCCACCATTAAACCATCTTTCCAAGCAGTCTCCATGTTTCCAGTGTCTTTTCCCCACTTGGAGCAGAACCTAGAAGGAGATTTCTTCCAACACTGGTTAAAAACATCCTTTTCCCCCACTTTATGAAATAATGCATACGAATTAATTTCTACTGGCAGATGTTTCTCCCTATTACAAACTAAATTTAGATTTGTTCAAGTAGTCCAGGGTAAAATGATGCATAGAAACATCTCTCATCATTAACTAAATTAAAATAGAGCATAGGATTCTGGTGTTTTCCTCCCCATATTTCTGTTGTACAATTATCATCTTTGTAATTCAGACCAAAAGCAAGCAATTATTAATATAACAATCCAGCATATGGGAGGGGGATTAAAAATGTATAGGTAGTCTTGATTTATCAGCATAATGCAGCCCCTCTGTTACAGTTTTCAGAATTTGTTGCAAAAACCAAATCCAGAAAGCACACATAGGCAGACTGATGCAGTAGGATTCATTAACTTCTTTATATACATAAAATACATGAAGATAAATGAACAATACCAATATAGATTCTTCTTCAACATAGTAGCAGTTACAAGCAAAACACACAGGCAGCAGTATAGCAAAGATGCAAGCCCAGACAAGTTTGCAGCTCCAGAGCTCAGAGCTTAATGCAGAATCAGGCTCAGGCTCCTTCCAGTTTCAGTTTCAATTCAGTTGAGCAAACCTCATTGGCTGACTTAGTTGCTATGCCTATTCATTGGCTGACCTTGTTACCATGTCTTCCCAGTCATGAACTATATGCACTGACAATAGTTGCAAGTTGTAAAGGTCATTAAGCAATATGACCATGTGATCTCCTTGCTTAAGGACCCCCACCCCTGCTCTCTCCCAGTGGTTGTTAAACAACTGTGTGGGTTGTTAAGTGGAGCACAAGCTGCCTCAAGAATGGGGGAGGCCCTGGGAGGCCTAGCACAGACCCAGCCCACCTGCCCCAGGCCTCCCAATACCTCCTCACCCTGAGGCACCCCCTCTTCTTTTAGGGTCCTCAGAAATTTTGGGGAGCAATAAGACAGAAACATGTTCCATGCACAATTAGCTACCTTGATGTCAGCTTAACTTAAAAAAAACCCCAAAAACCTCACATGATAGATTGATGTTAAGGCCAGAAAAATTCACTTATCCAAGCAGATTGGTCTGAATATAATATACTGTATACTAAGAAATCGATGGCAAGGGAGTCTCAAAATGGCAACTTGTTGGAGATGAAGGAGAAGTTGTTTCACGTTTTTTCTTTTCTGACTAGAAAAAAAATCATCATTATTATTAACTGTCAGAAACTTGGCAGAAGAGCCATTTTCTTCTGAGGAAGCGATAAGGCTGAGCCAAGAAGACTTTAAAATCCTCAAGATTATACTCTCTGAAAACCATTTGTGGCTTTACAGTACTTAGTGACCAATGAGAGCAGCCAATCTGAATTTTCAGGTTTTAATTAAAGCTTACTGCTTAAAGCTAAAGTTCACTGAATAATCTTACTTTTTCCTTATATCTGCTTTAAATTTCTGAACTTTTCTCTTTAATTCAGGAATTTAACAGTTTAGACTTTCATAATTCAAAAGAACAGTCTTTTCTGACACAGTTTACTTTTTCCTTTATTACTGATCAATTGTTTAATTATTTTTAACAGTTTCAGAACTACAAACTTCTAAGAGGGATAAGGATAGTTACAAATTATATCTGGCCAACACTGTGAGAATTTTTTTTTTAGCAGATAGTGTAGCTTTGGTTTGATTTGCTATTTTTCTTTTTTTCCCTGAAAAACTCAAAGAGAAACTTGGGTAGAAAAGAAACTGGACATTCTATATAGTTATACAAATAAGGATTTTACCAATCTCAAAACTGTTTATTTTAATTATTATCCTATTTGTATTATGAAAGCTGGCTGGGTGACTTTGGGTCAGCTCCTTTTGTCTCAGCCCAAATCACCTCACAGGGTTGTTCTTGTGAGGAAAATAGGAGGAAGATGTGATGGATATGTTCGCTGCTTTGAATTATTTGTAAAAATAATAGACGGGATACAAGTAAATAATGTATAAAAATAATAAATGTGCAGTAATAAATAATAAATTTTAGTTCATTGTCTTGGAGTCAGTTTGGTTTAATTTGCATGTCATCTGTTAAATTTTCTTTTCTTATGAATGTATCAGATTTTTATTTTTATTTTGGTAAGCACAAGAGGGAGCTCTAATATAATGAATGTCTACTCAAGGTTTTCCACTTTGAAGTGAAACTTTTAAGACATTTGAACCAGAGGTGGTATTCAGCAGGTTCTGACCGGTTCTGGAGAATCAGTAGTGGAAATTTTGAGTAGTTCGGAGAACCGGTAAATACCACCTCTGACTGGCCCCTCCCCCATCTATTCTCTGCCTCCCGAGTCCCAGCTGATCGGGAGGAAATGGGGATTTTGCAGTAACCTTCCCCTGGAGTGGGGAGGGAATGGAGATTTTACAGTATCCTTCCCTTGGAGTGGGGTGGGAATGGAGATTTTACAGTATCCTTCCCCTGCCATGCCCACCAAGCCATGGCCACAGAACCGGTAGTAAAAAAATTTGAATCCCACCACTGATTTAAACTGGGCAAATCTAAAACAAGGTTGAAGTTGAGTTGGAAATAGAAAAGAAGATTTAGAAAGACAATGAAAAGTTTAAATAAAGCCTTTCTAGACTTGGATATGAACATCTCAGGAAGGCCCACAACTGAATGGCAAGCTTCTTTTATAGGAGCTCACATGCCTTAGAATTCAATTCCACAATAGGAAGTTGGATCCCTTTGGAAAAGAAGATTTAGAAAGACAATGGAAAGTTTAAATAAAGCCTTTCTAGACTTGGAATTCACTTCCACAATAGGAAATAAACTCATGAGATAGTTAATACTGTATGGTAGTTATTATTTGTTTCTCTTCATTTGTTATACATTTCACTATAAGAGCATATAACTGTTCTGATGCCTGATTCAGGTGCCTGTTTTCCAATATTGTTTTAAGGAAGTTCACAGTAGGAGTACTATTCATCTGAAGTATGAGCCTGAAGTATGAGTAATATCCTGGAGTTACACATTAGCATTATCAATTACACAGAACGAGGTGTATGACAAAGTGATACAATATCACCTAGTCTCTTCTCACCCTGCATTAAAGAAGTATTTCACAGATTAGGCTGGGTAAAGATGAAATAAAAATCTATGGGGAGCCTGGATAGCTCTGCAGTCAAGGCACTGCAATTTAACACCAGCTGTCTGCAATTAAAGTAAGTTCGAATCTTGCCAGGCTCAAGGTTGACTCAGCCTTCCATCCTTTCTAAGGTAGGTAAATTGAGGACCCAGTTTGTGGGGGCAATAAGCTGACTTTGTATAATATATACAAAAGTATGAAGGCTATTGCTTAACGCACTGTAAGCCGCCCTGAGTCTCCGGAGAAGGGCGGCATATAAAACAAATTTTAAAAAAATGGCGCCTTTTTAAATCACTTAAGTCTTGCAGATGACATTGTTCTCTTCTCACAAGACCCAGAAGAGTTATTTATTTATTTATTGGTTCGATTTATATGCCGCCCTTCTCCGGAGACTCAGGGTGGCTTACAATGCGTTAAGCAATAGCCTTCATACTTTTTGTATATACCTGCTTAGTAGGGCTTTCGGGGGCCCCCTAAGCAGTGTTCTTTTTTTATACAAAGTCAGCTTATTGCCCCCACAAACTGGGTCCTCATTTTACCTACCTCAAAAGGATGGAAGGCTGAATCAACCTCATCTTAGAAAGATACATGCAAAACTATACAGAGCAGGAGAACAATTTGGCTTAAAAATAAACCTGAAAAAGAACCAAGTTATGTTTAATAAATTCACCAAAGAAAGAAAGAAAATATATCTGGAGAAGAACTAGATGTAGTAGACCACTACATATACCTTGGCCAACAAAAAATATACTGTTATTGATTTTTGTGTCTATGTTGTTTTTGTCATACTGTAGAAACTGATAATTTTTCTTTTATTTCCATAGCCACCTTTCCTGTCAAGCTATTGATCCTCATCTGCATCTATAAATATTTTACGGTACATTTTATGGAGATGTTGTTGGAGACCAATTATCCAAATTGGGGTCCAAGCAGAGAATTAGTTCAGACTCACTACATAAAACACAAGAGAGCACCTGAATTGTGTTTGGGCCTTATCTGGTCTTTCCCAGATGAAAGCTACCAGTCTTGGGAGATTCCTGTATTATAGGCAGAGACAATAAAGTAACTAGTTTGAAGTCTACACGTGTCAGTCTGGTGTTCGCACTTGACAGATGTTGATGCTCAGGACCTGAGTTACAAAGCTTGACATAAAAAAAACCAAAAATTTACATATGAAGATATGCTGCCAACAATCATTAGCAATACATCTATATTATCTACATTTGAATCTGACATTGAGATCACTAAATGGATAATCTTCCCCACAGAGGGCAAGAGGTTGTAAATCTTGGTTCATTTTGCAAATTTGCAGCACAATAAATCTGATAAAGTTTAAGCCTAAATGTACCCACAGGACTAATTTTTTATTTGATGTAAGACTTATCATTTCTAATCTTTGGAAATACATAATGCAATATTTGTTATAGATATAATACTTTCCTCCCAAGGCAGCTAAACTTATTTCCTTTTACGCAAAGAATGTTCTGTGTTCTATGTGCTGAGATTAGGAAAATGAAGATAAGGGATTTTAATTTTGGAAGCTGCCCATGAATATAGATAAAAAAAGACTGGAATTTGTTCAGAGGCAGGCAACAAAGTTGATTATTACAAGTATGTCTTTGAGAACAGAAAATGAAGCAGGTTGTTTCCTAAATAAACACGAATAGGAACTGCTGATGACATTCGGACTGACTTCTCAGAATCCTTAGAATAATCTTTCTTTGGAAAATTTGGCAGAGGCAATATGGCCACTATCCAGGATCCTGCAAGAGTGAATTTTCTGCATGGGCACACATTAAGACCAAATAACCTTCGAGTTCTTAAATCTAAGAGGCTGTAGAAAAAAATTACATTTTATGGGTTGTTGTAAAAATATTACATTTATTTAGTTTTGTTTTTGGATTATTCCAAATAAACTAATAAATAAATAAATAAATAAATAAATAAATAAATAAATAAATAAATAAAACTAAAATGTGTAAGTAAGTAAGTAAGTAAGTAAGTAAATAAATAAATAAATAAATAAATAAATGCTACTTCAACAGTAGATTTATTCACGAAACCATCATTTAATGGGGCCACTGTTGGGTCTTGCTGATAGAATTGATCAATGGCAAGTATCATCTGATTTATAATTGAAAGTCTAATAATATAAACTTTCCTTTTTGTTATGCCCAGTGTCCAAGATAAGATGATTCAGCAATGGCAAGCAACCTGTGGTCTGTCGTTTCTGTGAATTTTCTATTCCTAATCATTTCAACCAACAATTTCATGGGAAGTTGATAGCAATTAGTGAATTGAGAGTTACTGACAATATTTATCAATATATATGTAGACTGCCTAGGGAGGTGGTGGATTCTCGGTTGGAGGTTTTTAAACATTGCCAGCGTTGAGATATAATTCAGGCTCTCATTTCTCAGAATGAAATATATTAAAAAGAAATCATATATTCCATTTGCTTGTATTAAAATATTAAAAGGGATGCAGTGGCTCAGTGGCTAAGACACTGAGCTTGTCGATCAAAAGGTCGGCAGTTCAGCGGTTCAAATCCCTAGTGTCACGTAACAGGGTGAGTTCCCGTTACTTGTCCCCGCTTCTGCCAAACTAGCAGTTCGAAAGCGCGTAAAAAAAGCAAGTAGAAAAATAGGGACCACCTTTGGTGGGAAGATAACAGCATTCCGTGCACCTTTGGTGTTTAGTCATGCCGGCCACGACCACGGAGATGTCTTCGGACAGTGCTGGCTCTTCGGCTTTGAAACAGAGATGAGCACCGCCCCCTAGAGTCGGGAACGACTAGCACATATGTTTACCTTTTACAAGTATCAAAAAGCATGTGGCTCAATGTGGTGACCCTCTTACCTTCAGCATTCTTTGGGTTTGGGTTTGTTTTTTTGCTCCTCAACCCAAATTTGTTTCCTTGCAATTGAAACACTTTTGTTTCATGTTCTGTCTTCTGGAATGAATAATTCTGCCCTGTCTTCTACATAACACTATCATGCCTGTTTGCAATGTTTACTGCCCCAGGCTGAACTATCTAAGACTTCCACCTTTCCTCCTAAGCTTCTTCCTTAGGTTCTCCTCTGAACCTCAACCACCTTCCAAAAATGCAATGCCCAGGATTTCTCAGTTGTGGTTGTTCCCCTTTGGAACAGAACATCTGTCAATCTTCTCGTCATTTTTCCATTCTTAGAAATTCTGTGTGGAATTTCTAACATCTTGGTACTAACAAAAGCTATTCTTAATAATGACTCCATGAATAGTGACTCTATTCATAGAGAATACTTTTATTTTCCTAATAGGGAACTTCCATTCATCTCAGTAAATAATTTACAACTGACAAGCAGAATGAATAATTGATTTCAGATTTTAGATATGTCTAAAGTAAACTAGAGACCCAGTTTGATGCAAAGGTTAAGGCTCCAAGAAACTGGGAGACTGTGAGTTCTAGTCCCACCTTAGGCATCAACCCAGCTAGTGACCTTGGACCAGTCATTTTCCCCCAGCTCTAGAAAGGAGGGAAGGGCAAACCACTTCCAAAATCTTGCCAAGAAAACTGCAGGGACGTCCAGGAGATTACCAGGAGACAAGACTGACTTGTAGGCACACCTCCTTTCAAAAAAAGTAAACTATGTATTAAATTGGGTAACACTTTATCCTTTGGGTATTGGATTTATATCCAGTATATTTAAAAAAAACTAAACTCAATACTTGAAATGGCAAATCTCAAAAAGCCCAATGCAGAAATGAGATGACACAAAAATATTTGTTCTTCATTTTATTTTCTTTACAAATAGATCACCAAACCATTGCCCATCTGTTCATGGAACAATACAATAAAAAAAATGAAACTATTCATTCTTTGTCCTGGTTTTAATAATTTAAAACAATGCAGCCATCCCTTTAAAAGAATTTCAGACAGGTGTTGGCCTATTTCTCACAGTTCCTCCGGATAGATTTGCTACAACTTTTACATTCCTGTACATTCCTTTTATGACTTGTGGATGTCAATTCCCAGAATGACCGGCTCAGGAATTCTGGGAACTGACCTCCACAAGTCATAAAAGGACCATGGTTCCCCACCCCGGCTGTAGAGGCTGGGAAGTTTTTGGAGTTATAATTTAATGCAGGTGGAAGGCAACAGTTTTATACATCACAAAATAGGGATAGTGGAAACCACAAGTTTATTTTTGAACGGTTATAATTTTATAATCATTATAAAATAGAAAAGACCTACTTACAATTTCTTTTTTTTAAAAAAAGAGAACAATCTTACGTCTTTCATAATTTGTAGATAAATTTGGGCTTCACTGCACTTGACATAATCCAAACGGTGTCTTTAAAAAAACCTATAGTTTAAATGGGAATGTTGTATTTCTCTTAAATGACTCTGTCTTTCAGATACTTTAGCAACTGGCGAGCTCTCATAAAACACAGAATAACAGAAATAAACATCTATGGCCTCTTGGAATCATGGCATATAAATTTATTACAGTAATAAATCTTACCCTAATCTTCGTATGGCTATCAGATCGGGACTGAAAAATCCAGTGACGGTTTTCTGTACCCCTTTCCTGATGCCTGGATCTGATAGCCCTAAACCTTCCCTCCTTTGTCATAACTCATGATATGAGCACCATTTAAAAAACATGAAAATATCTTTCTAGTTAAGTTATCAAGTTCCAGGAGATAGGGCCAGATGGTGTCTTTTTATGAAACACTGAAGTGATATGACAAAAAGAATTGCTTAGAGTCTAGCCTAGAGTTCAAGGCTGCTGTACTATATGCACTCATTATCTTTACTTCGAGATAACAGATCTGGGGCACAAAAATCCAAGTAATTGCTGGATGCTATCAAAGACTTCAAGTTTGATTAAATGGTTTGCTGCCCTTCAGATCTGCGCAGTCCATCTGGGATCATCTAGGATCAAGTACACTTTGCTGATTTCTGAACAACTTGCTGGGAGTTCAGTTGATAGAAAAGAGAACCGCAGCTCTCTGATGCTACTGTAGAAATCATCTGTTTAAAGGTGGATACAACAAAACAACAGACCTATCCTGCCACCTGGTGGCAAATAAATATGTATTCAATATTTATTTTTTTCTAAATAGTTCAAAGTAGAAAAACTTGTGACTTCTAGCAACAGGCATTCCCAGCAAAATGTGCTTACTCCAAAAAGAATTCAGAAGAAGCCTTCAGACCTTGTGCCACCCAGCAACTCTCTATTAATTGAGTATCCCCACTTTTTTTCCCAGACTTCTGCCCGAGCCAGAAAAAAAGGTGCTACTGCTTTAAGAGCTGAGGAGTGGTTTACTTAAAGCGTTATCTTTTTTTTTTCTTTTTTGTCGCAGAAGCCTGGGAAAAGAACAAAATGTCTTCAATAAAAATAGCAAGTATTTTCTGCCTTCATATGAAGTTTGAAGCACTTCTCTGAATAAGTTTTTGAAGCATGCAGGGCCTTTCGGTACCCACATAATTAATAGCCATTATACATTTAAAAACCCACAAAACCTGGAAAAACCCAAACAATCGTATCGCTCTTTATACAAACCAGCATACCGCCAATGAGGTGGCATCCAGATGGGAAGCAAAGGGCAAAAAAAGCCCTGATGCAACACAAGTCCCATGCCTTGGGTACACGCGTCATGATATATGCACGGATGAAAAGGGAGGAGCTTGCAGATGACATCATTATACCGTTTTTGTTATTTTAATGAAAGCCGTGGCTTTTGTGGAATCTACACCTTTTTTTTTTAAGGAGCCACAATATAAGTTATTTTGATGTTGTTTTCACACTGTAATCAGGAAGGCACTAATAATTCCATTTACTAATTTCTTCGAACAAGATACGCTTCCAATGAAGATAATTTAAAGTCTTGCAGGAGGTTAAAAACCTCTTCAGTTCTGTTGCTGTTCCAAACATGAAAACCAGGCTACATTTAATTAAAATGTTATGCTTCAGATGGGCTTTTTCAGTGCTGCTTTTCTCACGCTGCCGAGATAAGCATCATAGATGACGTTTAGGAAGTTGTCGTCATTCTGAAAATACAAACAACACATTAGTTAAAAAAGAATCTCAAGGAAATCATAATGTCACATTTAAAAAAAAAAAACTCTGGGGGATCAGGATGTCAGCAGCTCTGATAGGGTAGGCCTAAAACACACGAACTTATACACATAGAAAACAGATTAAATAGACACTCCGTGGAAAACAACATTAATACATACAGATATTCACAAATGCTAAAGAAAAAAAACCCTGGCAAAAGTCACACACAGAACAGACATATACACACAAAGATCAGACAAATAACTCATGTGATTTTCTCCCTAACTTATCATGTTGTAAGCTACCCTGATAATGAGATGAGCAGCATATAAATTTAATAAATAAATACCTTTTAAAAAAAACACGAGAATATGTTCTCAAATAAAATATTGGGAAGTAGTATAATTTAATTTTAAATATAAATTTAATATAAATTTAATAAATAAATACCTTTTAAAAAAAACACGAGAATATGTTCTCAAATAAAACATTGGGAAGTAGTATAATTTGGATACCCAAATGGAAACTCTAAGGATAATGCTGGGAAATCCGAATTCTTCTTCTCTTTTATAAACCTCATTGAGCAATCACAGACCAATCAAATGATGTTTTCTAGCTAATCTCATAGAACACATAATAGGAATATGTGGCTATCCAAAACCAACCGTCAATTTCAATATATGAAGAATTTTCTGCATGAACAATTAACAGCGTTATACCTGCATTGTAATTCCATTGTAGCATCTTACAATAGCAATAAAACGACTACATTGTACAACTCAGTGGTGAAATCCAAATTTTTTTACTACTAGTTCTGTGGGCGTGGCTTGGTGGGCGTGGTGTGGCTTGGTGGGCGTGGCAGGGGAAGGATACTGCAAAATCTCCATTCCCACCTCACTCCAGGGGGAAGGATATTGCAAAATCTCCATTCCTACCCCACTCTGGGGCCAGCCAGAGGTGATATTTACTGGTTTTCTGAACAAAATTCAGAAAACCAGCAGAAATTCTCAAAATTTCCACTACCAGTTCTCCGAACTGCTCAAAATTTCCGCTACCGGTTCTCCAGAACCTGTCAGAACCTGCTGGATTTCACCCCTGGTACAACTGATGCATAACAACGAAGTTTTGCTTTCACTCCAAATCTTTTATCTCATATGTACAAACACCATAATCAACTGAAGGTATAGGTGGCTAAGAGTTGAGGATGTCCTACCTGGATCAGATGCAGAAGTGTTTCCTGTAGCTGTAACTTGGTTAATGGGTTGCTCTTTGGGATGGTTGCTTCTGAGTTCTGTAGAGGCAGAAGAAGGTTTGCTGATCCAGAAGTATTTTCTTGATTCATGACTGGCAGCCATCCACTTTCACTTGGTTTTGGCAGCTGTGGGGCAGTCTGACTAAATACCATCGGGGACATCAGCAGGGATGGAGCTATAGTAGTGGGAATCCGCTGCGGGGAGATGACCTGCTCCCAATATACAAGGAATTATACATCAATTCAATGACTACATGAACTCAACTCATAGACACACAAAGCAGAGATTGAATAACACTGATCTCAGCATTAAAAACAGATAGGTTGAGGCAAAGAGGTTTTACTTTAATAAAAGGCAACCCCTTCTCTGGACTGAAATCATCTTGAGAAGACAGTCTCGTATCTTGGAGGCAGCAATACTCTATAAAACTGGGATTACAGAATCATTTCTGCTTTGTTTGAAGAGTAGAACAATGCTGAAGATGGTGGCCAACAGGACCAACAACAGGCCAGGCTCAAATAACTTATTTAATTGGAGAAAGGCTATTTTTTGTTGTGATCCTCTGAAAATACCGTATTTTTCAGAGTATAAGACACTCTGGACTATAAGATGCACCTACCTTTTTTGGGGAGGAAAACAAGGGGAAAAAAGTCTGCCTCTGCCTCCCAGCAATTTGCCTCCTTGCAGCAAACATCCTGCTTTAGTTTCATTTTCAGCACAGCCTGATTAGCACAAGAAAAAAAAATCTGCCTCCCAGCAATCTGCCTCCTTGCAGCAAACAGCGGAGGCCCGCGTGGCAATAGGCAATGACAATCCCTGCAGCCTGAAACAACTGAGGGTCGGGAGGCCAATCCAACCGACAATCAGCTGCTTGTGCTAATCAGTCTGTGCTGAAACTGAAACGGGCTCTTTGCTGTTTGCTGCAAGGAAATAAATTGCTGGGAGGCAGAGGCCAAAGGGTGGGGGCCGGCAGGTGGGCGGGGCTACATTTGGTGTATAAGACGCACCCAAATTTTCACCCTTTTTTAGGGGGAGGGGGGAAATGCATCTTATACTCCAAAAAATACAGTAGATTGGATGTATTCCTACAAGATGATGAACAACTAGAACACAAATAGGTGGCAGAAGCATTTCTTGGCTAAGAAGACATGTTAGATACAGGCAGTCCTCGACTTACAACCACAGTGGAGCCCAAGATTTCTGTGGCTAAGTGAGACAGTTGTTAGGTGAGTTTTGCTTCATTTTATGACCTTTTTGCCACAGTTGTTCAGTTAGTAACACAGTTGCTAAGTGAATCTGGCCTCCCCATTGACTTTGCTTGCCAGAAGATTGTAAAAGGTGATCACATAACCCTGGGACAATGCAACCGTCATAAGTACGAGTCAGTTGCCAAGGATCTGAATTTTGATCATGTGACCATGGGGATGCTGCAACATCATAAGTGTGAAAAACAGTCATAAATCACTTTTTTCAGTGCCATTGTAACTTTGAAAAGTCATTAAATGAACTGTTGTAAGTCGAGGACTACTTGTATAAAGGTGGCTGCGCTATATGTCAACATTAGGCTATAAGTATAAGCCATGACAATAATTCACCCAGCTGTGGATTCTACTGCCGTAGTACTTTTGACATCTAAATACTCTTAACATGTCAACAAAGGCCAAACTGCAGCTTTGGATATCTGGGATTGGAGTCTAGGATGCCGAAATTCTCATACTAACATGAGCTATCCAGCCAATAATGTTTAGGCTCAGGAGTACCCGGGGGGGGGGGGGGGAGCAAATTTGCAAAAATTTCGAAGGAACAAAAAAAATAATAATCTCCAAGATGCTGTTCTTCCCTTTTACGAATCAAATGTGGAAACCTTTGCTGACATTTACATTCTGTGCTTTGGATGGTACAAATTTCGTGTTCTCAATAAAACCTGTACAGTATAAATAAGTATAATTTGCACAATTCTGCCCAATGTAAGGAAATCTGTCAGTTATGGGGCATGGTATGAACTATGCAGAGCAATATTGACCTCACCATGACAGGGACTATTCTGGTTTTTGATCTTTTGCAGTCATTGTCCATACTCTTGGAAACAGTGCTTGACAATCATAAGAATCTAAAAAATCCAAACTGAATAAAATTTGAGTTTCATAAAATAGCACTTTCTGAATCAAAGGAAATACAAAATGCGACAACTTTCTAATGTACATAAATGCAGGGGGGTTTTCCCCTCATTTACATAGTCACGTCTTATTTTATATATTAGATTTATATCCTGCCTTTCAATTAAGGACTCAAGGTGATGTACCTACCATTTTCTCCTATTTTTACATTGGGCTGAGAGAGAGAGATCGACGCAAAGTGAGTTTCTGTGCTCGGGGGCAGACTACAATTTGGGTCTGTGTCTCTAATACCAGGCCAAGACCTTAACCAAGCAATAAATAAATATATCCCACGCTATAATTTGAATTTTGCAGTCTCCCAGCTAGCGTTTGTTCAGCCTGTTGAACTTTATGAAAGTGATTGCATTATGACCCTAATTCTTGGATATTGGTGTTTAAGATTTGTCTGTCTGTCTGTCTGTCTGTCTGTCCGTCATCTATCTATCTATCTCCCTCCCTCCCTCCCTCCCAGAATTAGGATTATAATGCAATCACTTTCTTGAAGTTCAAAAGGGTAAACAAAAGCTAGCTAGGAGACTGCAAAATCCAAATTAATTTCAGGCATCTTCTCTCAAAAACCAGCTGTTTTCTTAGAGATAGCATGGGATTTTTCATTTGTCTACAAAAGCCAGTATTTCCTCGACTACATCAAACCAAAGACTGATGCAGGATTTAAAATTCAAAAATATTAAATGTTGCTGTACTAATGCATTCGGTCACAGAGTCCAAGATGCCAAGCATCACGTTAAATTAAATGAGAAAGTGCATTAGTTGCCGAATCTGGTCTTTGATATGCATTTCAATTCATTAGACAATGTTAATTCATTTTGTTCAAAGCCAGGGTTGGCTGCCTATGGCCTCCAGTTATATATTTTGGCAAGACCTGCTGTGTTATGAACTACAGCCTCTTTTGGAAAGCAGGTTGTGTATCACACCACATTATCACAGTCAGATCACTGGGAGACAGCAATGAAATACCACACAGATGGCCGGCTCATCCTGCTGACCCCCGCTGAAGAGAGACAAATTTTGTAATTAAAGAAAAAAACCCTGATATGCAGCTTTAGCTAGAAAGCATTTCTTTCGGCCTAAGAACGTTTGAAAGGTTATCAAAACATAGGAATATTTTGATTTTTTTTTGTTATCCTGCCTTTATTATCAGTAACTGAACGCAGTGAATTTACTCTAATTTCCTCACAACAATAACTCTGTGAGGTGGGCCAAGATAAAGTAATTGGCCCAAAATTACCCAGATGGCTTTTATGGCTAAGACAGGACTATTTATTTATTATTTATTTATTAATCAAATTTCTATACCGCCCTACTCCTGAAGGACTCAGGGCGGTGAACAGCCAAGATAAAATACAGATAATACAAATATTAAAAAATCCCTTAAAATTATTAAATATTTCGGCCGAAACACAGATTAAAACACCCAATTTGTAAAATCACGAATTAAAAAATTAAAAAATTTAAAAGATGGGAGTTAGGCCAGGCCAGCTTGCTGAAATAGAAAAGTTTTGAGAGCACGGAGAAACGTGCGCAGGTCCGGGATCTTCCGTATCTCTGGGGGGAGCTCGTTCCAGATGGTAGGTGCCCCCACAGAGAAGGCTCTCCCCCTGGGGGCCGCCAGTCGACACTGTTTGGCCGACGGCACCCTGAGGAGCCCCTCTCTATGGGAGCGTACTGGTCGGTGAGAGGCTATTGGTAGCAGAAGGCGGTCTCGTAGATACCCCGGTCCGATGCCATGGAGCGCTCTAAAGGTGGTAACCAAAACCTTGAAGCGCACCCGGAAGACCACCGGGAGCCAGTGCAGCTCACGCAGGAGGGGGGTCACATGGGAGCGCCACGTCGCTCCCATAACCACCCGCGCGGCCGCATTCTGGACCAGCTGGAGCCTCCGGGTGCTCGTCAAGGGGAGCCCCATGTAGAGAGCATTGCAGTAGTCCAAGCGGGAAGTAACGAGAGCATGAGTGACCGTATTTAACGAGTCCCGATCCAGAAAGGGACGCAACTGGCGAATCAGGCGGACCTGATAAAAAGTCCCCCTGGCCACGGCCGTCATGGACTAGAACTCAGTCTCCTGGTTTATAGGCCAGCACCTTAACCACTGGTTCTCCACTACACACATATTCCACCACAACCCAGGCATAGTAATGGATGCAGGGGCTCTTCATGTATGATGGAGAAATTTTAACCTGGGAGATATATGGCCATTTAGGAATGAATTTTCAGGAAACTACTTATACAATTTTCTGTGCAAAAAAGAAAAAGAAAACCCGAACTTGTCGTTTATGTTTTGATGATTAGACAGAACAGACTATAGAAAGGAAAGAGTCATGATGTAATTTAGAGGTTAAAATATAAAATGTACTATAACTGCTATGAAGATCAGAAGCCACTTCTTATATCTTTTTAATATCCTTTTTTTACTTTCCTTCCATTTTTTTGCACTTTTTATTTTATTCTCCGACTCTTTCTTGTTCTACTTTAGTTTGTCAGTTCTTACAACTGTAAAAACTCTAAATAAAAACTATATTTAATACCCCATTGTACAGCCAGATCTACAGTACAGGTCTCTTACCCAAGGTCCTCTGATTTCAAGTGATAGTTCTTTTACCTGTCCCTCAAAAAAAGGAGTTTGGAGTTTTTTATGGTAACTGAGCTTGCACAGTATATTCTCCATTCAACTAAACCTTGGGAAAAAATAATCTCCTATCAAATATTCCAAGTATGTCCATAAAATAAAGCTGCTAAAACTAAGAAATTATTTTTTATTGTTTAAGAGAATCAAAAGAAGAGTTCATTGACTGCTGAAATTACATGCAATTATTTGGGGAATTTCTTTCCACTATTTTCAATTCCATTTGTGCCCCCCAAATGCCAATATCCACATATACCTGTGGAGGAAGCTTTTCTTCCTGCCAAGTTCTCTATGGAGAGTTTTCCGAAGCACCTTGCTAGAATTAAAGATCAGAAAACCCCAACTGGATCTGACCAATAGACTAATAAATTGACTAACAGTCCAGCAACCTGATTTAAGAATCTCACCAGCAGGATAGGAAAACAAGTGTTCTTCCTTGGTTGCTTCCAGAAACTATTATCTAAGGCTACCCTGTCTGTGATCCAACAAATACTTTAGTGCCACTAAGATGCATGGTCACTGGAAGCTCCAACTTCCATAAATTTTCTAAGAGGCACCCTATTAAAATCATCCTAATGGATGAACATAGGACGGCAACCAATTTCCTAATTTAAACATGCATTGTATTTAGTGCCCTTCCTTTCATCCGTTCTGAACCTGCCAGAATTTTAATTCGGTTGAGGACTCCTAAGAATTAACACACTTGAGAGGAAATCTTTTCTTTGTCCATATTTGTGTATGTTGTTTTTTTTTAGAAGGGGTTGTTGGAGTGCCTTTAAATCAATGTTGACTCCTGGCAACTATTTAGACAAGCATAGGAGAAGGAGTAGCAGAATCTGGGGGCAGAGATAAAAGAGGGATCAGCCTAGAATCCCGACGTAGTCACAAGTGAACGAAGTCCAATTTCCATTGGATTCCTTTGAATTCCTATCTAATGTCAAGCAGATTGTAACCATTAACTGAAAAAATTCTTGTGCATAGGCATGAATAGCAATAAATTAGTTTAATGGGACCTTCACGAGTGGACCTGATCTTTCATGCCTGACAACAGTCTCTTCAATTTTCTTGGCCATGTTTTTGGAGGTGCTTCGCTTTCTAGGGCTGAAAGAGGAATTGGCCCTTTGTTACCCAGCTCACTTTATGCCTAAAGTGGGACTAGAACCAGAGTGGGCTGCTGGGGGTTTGCAGGGGTTCGGGAGAACCTCTAGCTAAAATTCTGTGCAGTTCCGAGAACCCCCAAATACCACTCCTGGCTGGCCCCGCCAACCCCGTCCCTTCCAGAGGCGGAGTCCCCATGTGGCCCGTTTTGGATGCAGGTAAGTGCAGGGTGTGCGCGGAGGCTTGGGGAGGGTGAAAAACGGGCCTACCGGAAGTTCGGGAAGGCCGGAAACAGGCCTGTTTCCAGAGGGCCTCTAGAGCCTCCTACCCTCCCGTAGGCTCAAGGAAAGACTCTGGAGCTCAGAGAGCGCAAAAACATGCCCCCCACCGTGGTGCAGGAGGCCGACTCAGCTCACCATGGCCATGCCCACCCAGCAACCAGGCAGAGAACCCCTTGCTAAAAATTTTGAAGCCCACCCCTAACTAGAACTCATAGTCTCCGAGTTTCTATTTTGGTATCCTTACACCAAATCAGTTCTCTATATTGGCCTGTAATTTTTGAATGTACCCTCAACCCCTTTTTAAAAATTGACCACTTTCCAGCACACACACATCCCCAAGCACTGTGCTAATATGCATGTTCTTAGTAATTTGTACATCTGAAATACCTAAAATAGAATAAACAATTTCCCATATGAATTCTTTGAGAATGTTTAGGTAGGCGCCATCTGGATCCAGTGAATTGCTTGCTTTTAATTTGTCAATAATCCCTAAAACTTCAGCTCCTCACTCACCATCTGTTTCATTTTCCTCACTGCAAAGAGCCAAGTCAGGCACATGGTATATATCCTTTGCTATGAGAACATAAGTGAAAAATTGAGTTTCTTCCTGTAACTTGAATCTCTCTTTAATGTCTTATTGACCAAAGGCCCAACTGAGTTCATTTAAATGAATTTAAGTTGAAATTACTTTTTTTTTAACCATACCGTACCTATGTATTAAATTTGATCAGACATGTCTATTTTCTGGATAAATTCAAATCTAATTATGTTCTGTTTTTGTTTAATTGCTTCAGTAACATGCATTTCCACTCTGCTGAGACTCATTCTACAGATTATGGTTTTGAAGCCATATGGAGATGCAATGCAGGCCAATTTGAAACGAGACTTATGAGATGCCGACTGGTAAGGAAGTACAAACAACAGACACTAGTCACTGAAGGAAATCATGATGAGTTCTTTAAATACATGTTTGTTCAGTTCAATATTCAAGATGTTGTCTAGGCAACAGGCAACACCAGGCAGACTTGGTAAAATTTGGTCCACTGTCCTCTGAAAGACTGTGAGAGCAGATGCAATTCACTAAGATAAACAATTCTAGGGAACAGATTTTGGGAACGTGTTTATTATCAAAGGCTGCTCTAATTTGCCTGAACATCTGTAAATGTGAATCTGCCAACATTATTTGATGGAAACGTTTGTCCTTAGCTGGGGTGTCAAGAAAAGTCTATGTGCAAGGCAGGACAACAATAATAACCAGCCGGTTGTCTTTGTAAGACAAGTATATCTTGCTGCATAACGGGGATAAGATATTTGAAATGAGGCATTTCTCCTTATGCTTGGACGTGGCTTTTGGGTTTTATGGCTGATAAAATATGAAATGTTATAGAAAGATAAAATAGGGAGCTAATCTTACTGATGACCTGGGAAATCAAGTCCTGGGAATCTTGATAAAAAGGTAAAGGTAAAGGTTCCCCTCGCACATATGTGCTAGTCATTCCTGACTCTAGGGGGCGGTGCTCATCTCCGTTTCAAAGCCGAAGAGCCAGTGCTGTCCGAAGACGTCTCCGTGGTCATGTGATTGGCATGACTAAATGCCAAAGGCGCAAGGAAGGCTGTTACCTTCCCACCAAAGGTGGTTCCTATTTTTCTACTTGCATTTTTTTACGTGCTTTCGAACTGCTAGGTTGGCAGAAGCTGGGACAAGTAATGGGAGCTCACCCCGTTACGCGGCACCTTTCGATCGACAAGTCAGTGTCTTAGCCACTGAGCCACCGCGAATAATAATTATTTCATA
This sequence comes from Pantherophis guttatus, assembly GCF_059756535.1. NCBI lineage: Eukaryota > Metazoa > Chordata > Lepidosauria > Squamata > Colubridae > Pantherophis > Pantherophis guttatus. The sequence continues at coordinate 16,289,213 of NC_142069.1, read as the reverse complement.
ATTTCATAATTCATCAATAATTTCATGGAGTGCGTTCAGCAATATTTGTTGATGTACCAGAAAACAAGTGTTTTTCCAAGTGCCCTGGTAAAGGCCAATCTGGCTGGTTTTGGAAGACAGACTTTTGACAAAAGTTGCCTTTTTGCCCATGAAAAGATTCCGGAGGGCAAGCGGTGCTAAGAGCAGAAGAAAAGATAATTTCGTTTTGCAGAGCCTAGTAAACTGCTCATAAGTAGCAAAGCCTGGTTTTCATAGAAAATGATATAATCAGGAGCAGACAACCATAGAGTCTCTACAGTAGTGATGGTTAACTTTTTTGGTGCCGAGTGCCCAAAGCGCACATGAATGCACATGCATGTGCCAGAACCCCCAAAATGCAATGCGAGTGCCCTCCTGCGCATGTGCCCCGGTCCCACGCCCTGTTTTGGCTTCCAGGTTGGTGCAGGAGACTTTCCAGGCCCAAAATGGGGCGGGGGGCCCTCCTGCACCAATCTGGAAGCCAAAAGTGAGCACAGGGGGGCCACACAAGGCCCCCCTGCCCCGTTTTGGGCCTAGAAAGACAATCTGGAAGCCAACATGGGGCGTGGGGACACTGCACGAGGCCCCCTGTGCCCCGTTTTGCCTCCTGTCCCCCCTCATGCATGCGCCCTGCCCCCGTCCCATGCATGCGTACGTCCCCATGCACCCAAACCCCTGCGCATGCAAGGCAGAGACCCAAAACTGGCCGGCAGGAGGTGCGCGCGCCTGCACGGTGGAGCTGGGCTGGCATGATGGCTGGCGTGCCCGCAGAGAGAGCTGTGTGTGCCACCTGTGGCACGCGTGCCATAGGTTCGCCATCATGGCTCTATGGTATCTTTTTTATTCTCCCATATAAAGTACAGGCAATCCTTGACTGACAGTCACTATTGGGACCGGAATGTCCATTACTAAGTAAGGTGGTTGTTACGTGAGTCACACTGATTTTACAACCTTTCTTGCCATGGGTTGTTAAGCAAATCACTGCAGTTGTTAAATGGCCTTGTTAGGTGAATCCGGCTTCTCCCATTGATTTTGCTTGTTGTGTTGGAAGCCAGTTGGGAAAGTCACAAATGGCCATCATTTGAATATAGACACTGCAACCATCTTAAATATAGGTTGGCTGGCAAGTGCTCAAATTTTGATCGTGTGACCATGGAAATGCTACAATGGTCATAAGTGTGAGGACTTATGTTGTAAGTCACTTTTTTCAATGCCAGCTGCAACTGAATGGTCCCTAAATGAATGGTTGTAAATGAAGGGCTACCTATAAATCTCTACCATATCACCTATGGCAAGGGTCTGCAACCTTAAACACTCCCAAGAGCCATTTGGACCCGTTTCCCACAGAAAAGAAAACACCAGGAGCCACAAAACCTGGGTGGGCGTGGCCAACTCCATGTCGCTCACTTCCACCAGTCACATGACCCCCCTAGCCAGGCCTACCCAGCCGGTCATTAGGGCAGAGAACTAGTTGTTAAAAAACATTGGGAACCACAAAATCCTTTTGACATATCTCTTTCCCTTCCCTTCCTCTCTACCCTTCTCTCTGTATCTCTCTATTTCTCTCTCTCTCCCCCTCTCTCTGTATCTCTCTATCTCTGCCCTGGATGCTTCTCCATCCCGCGCTGTCGCCTTTACCTTCTCAGGCCAGGCGAGGAGTGACTGGGAGGGGAGGGTGAGGGGCGGGGCCAGCCAGTGGTGGGATTACCTGACAGGGAGCCATAGCAGAGGGCCCAAAGAGCTGCATGTGGCTCTGGAGCTGTAGGTTGCTGACCCCTGACCTATGGGAAAAAGTTAGGCACTACAGGTAGGAGATCCCATTGTCTGTCCTCCTGCTCTGGGGCAAATCTACTCCCACAAATTAGGAATGCTGCATCATGGCAAATGAATCCTGCAACTCCAACTCCTCAATATAATCCTGGTTATGGAATAAAAGTGTCTAATCTCTAGGTCACGGGTGTCAAACTCAAGGCCTGGGGGCTGATCTGGCCTGCAGGGTACTTAGATCTGGCCCACGGGGCCACACTGGAAACAGCGAAGTACTTCTTCTGCAGTGCTTCTGCCAGCGAAAATGGCCTCCCCAACTCCGTTTTTGGCTGCCACGGCCTCCTGCAACCCTCTGCCAGTGAAAATGGAGCTCAGGAGGGCCGCATGCACCACAGGCGCCCCCGACAGGAGTGACATAAAGCTGGCCACACCCACCCTGGCAACCCCCACCCCGAGGTCAAACACAACCCTGATGCGGCCCTCAATGAAATAGAGTTTGACGCCCCTGCTCTAGTGTATTATCTATCAAATACATAACGTCACAAAGCTGTCCTGAGCTGTTGTTTTTTTCCCATTTAATTCTAATGAAAATGTCATAAGCATCCTTTTTTAAAAAAAAAAATCCTTAAACAGAAAATGAGTCATCTGTTCAATTGTTGTTTTTTCACCTCACTTGTGCTTTCACACTTCACATTACTTCAATTTACAGAGCTTGAGAATAAGCACTTTCCCCCCCATTTTACTTGTAAAGAAATATTTGGCTGTTAGCTGCTGGGTTGGGTCTGACAAATGGCAGATCATAACAAAATGAATAAATCAAAGGCCAACTCCTCCTAAGAATACAAAGCCCATTATTCAGACATGGACTTTCTGAGGAGTTTCAAACTGTTTAGTATTGATGGAAGCAGGAAGGTTGGAAGGGGATCGTATTATCATTTCAAAAGGCCTTTTGAGAAGTTCAACAAGAACAGTGACAAATTGAAGCCAGTTCACAGGAGGCCTGCCAATCTCAAAATCAAGCCCTTTCAAGAATGGTTGAAGGATCTGGATAGGTCTAGTTCACAAAGAGGCATGATAGCAGCCTTCAAGAATCTGAAGAACCTTTGCTGGCTGAGGAACTCTGGGAGTTGAAGTCCACAAGTCTTAAAGTTGCCAAGCTTGGAGACCCTTGCACTAGGTGAAAGCTGTAGGATTCCCTGAAACTCTGTATTTCTATCATTGCAAGATTCATGCAAATACAGTTTAGCAACTGTAGTGTTAGCTTTAGAATACCTGAAATGTATTTATGTATGTATTTATAAACTAATTAAGGCATCCAATGCTGTTATTCAACAAAATTACATTTTTTTCCCCTAAAGATAATCTCATCTGGGGGGAGTCTCCCAATTGCACCCCCGGGATTTTTAAATCCTTCTTCTGAATACTTGGAAAGTCACTAAGGCTTATCCTGTGCTTTTTTAAATAAGCCGAGAGAAGTATTTGCAAAGCAGTAATGTGGCTAACGGGTTATTAGTGCATTGTCCCTTGTGTTAGAAAAGATCTGCTTATATTGTTCAAAGAGAAACTAAAAATAATGCTGAAACAGAACAAACAATTTGAAGAATCTCAGATGTTAGATCAGTGGTGGGAAATTATGGCCCCTTTACAACAAGGTGGACTTCAACTCCCAGAATTCCTGACATAGCCATACTGGATTAGGAAGTCTGGGAGTTGAAGTCCACAGATCATCAAGGGACCATAGTTGCTCACCCGTTTTAGGTGCTATCGCATTTATCGCTGATTTACCTGAAGAAGAGGGGGCTGCTTTTCTGTAGCCGAAGCCTTGTCCATCCAAGAATCCAAAGGTTTCAGAGTGGCGGAGGCCTGAGTAACTACAGGAAACTTAGCCGCTAAGGTTGGCCGACTGGCTATGTGCAACTGTTGTTCCTGCTGCACTATCTGCAGTTTCTTCAACAGCTCCTGAGGTGAAATTATGCCGGAATTTCCAGAGTGGTTCCCAGGAAGAGGATGTGACTGCTTAGGAGGTTTGGATTGTTCTTTACCAAGAGCTTGGTTTGGCAGGGAACCATTGAAGTACATCATGGGTGGCTGAATTACACTGTTTACCTGGGCCACCAAGGAGATGGCTGGAGTCCTGTTGAAGGCTGGGGCAGCTGGGTTTGCTAGTCCTATGCTGTTCACTTCCACTTTAGTCATCTGTTCGGACTGGCCTTGCAACTGCTGGAGCAGGCTCCTTGTGCAAGCGGTATTCTGGGCGGGATGAGAACTCCCAATGCTCTGTGAAGTCACAGGCTGGAAGAGCCCAGTGAAAGCTTCCCCCACGGAAGGGTGGCTGCCATTCTCGCAGAGGCGGTTCTCCGGGAGTTCAGAGACCGGGTGAAGCTCCGGCCCGCGCACCATCAGTTTTTGAATGGCCGGACAGAGCTGCTTTTCTGTTGTGGGCGAGTGTCTTCCAGGTTCCTCGTAAGAGAAAGCGCGTACAATTCCTTGCCTTGGAGGAAAATTGTCTTGGTGGAATTTCTGAGATGGTTCTGAGACATTTTGGTATAGATTCGTTTTTTCCTGCTTTCCAAAGAGAGTCATAAGGGACAGGTGCTGAGGCTCGGAATCTGTGTTCTGCAAGAAGGAAAGGAAGAAGAATAATTAAGACCAAATCTGATTTGACTAGCTTCATTAGCAACAATCAATAGAAACAAACCCTCACCGGAACTTAGGATGGGGGGGAGGAAATGAATAGATAGTTGTGAGGGGAAATGGCATGCAGGAGACGGAAGTTACCCCCTACTTATATTGACTTGCTTTGAGCTAGCCATGACTAGATTTTCATAACACAAGGCAGTGAGGTCACATTTTCCTGGTGACCCTAAGCCTGATCCTTAGGCACACACTTGCACAGTGATATTGTGGTGGAATTTCTGGGTGGAGCAGAGGGGGTCCAGCTTGGAATCGCTCTGCGGGAGGAAGCAACAGAGGCCAAACGGTTAAGGCCTTTATCTGCCTGTTCCCAAGAGAATGCAGTTAGTCTGGCAAAATTCTTGCATAAAGAGGAATCACAGTAAAGAAACTTCTTTGGCCTACTCCCAAGTTTTACTGATTCCTTGCGCCTGACAGAGATCAAGCAGCATATATTTTTCCTGTTATGACATCACAATTGTTTCCACCAAGGATGCAGGATCTGTGACTCCCTGATATTCAACCCCATTGAATCAAGCTCACAATCTGCCACTGGTTTTATTTTATCAATCTGAATGCAACTGAAGACATGTGGAAATCTCCCAGAGATGATTTCTATACACGCTTATATTAAAACAAACCCCACTGTACTTAAGAATTTAAATCAATTGACATGAACAGGCTGGTTTGTCATGAATACAAATATGCCGACATACCTGGACTTTCTGGCTTTCCCTGGGCTTTAGAGGGATTGGTTTGATCAAGTTGGGATTGTGGTATAGAGCAGAAAAACTGGTCATTTGTTTTGGCTCGGAGCATGTTTTACACTGCAACACATACACAAAAGGTATAATTTTATTTAAAAAAGCAATGTTTCCTCTCAAAATCAATTGAACTGTAAATTGTGAAATTGGAAGGGACTGCAAACATCAAGACCAACCCTCGAAAGATGGCTGTCCAGCCTCTTTAAAATCTCAAGAGATGGTGATTCTTAATAAACACCCTAATAAGGCTGCTTCATTGTTTCTACAGATTTTACTACCCGAACGTTGTTCTTATATTGAAACAAAAAGTAGGTAGCTGCAGCTTGTAACCCATTATGATTAACACCAGTGGTGGGATTCAATTTTTTTTACTACCGGTTCTGTGGACATGGCTTGGTGGGCATGGCAGGGGAAGGATACTGTAAAATCTCCATTCCCTTCCCACTCCAGAGGAAGGATACTGCAAAATCTACATTTCCTCCCGATCAGCTGGGACTTGGGAGGCAGAGAATAGATGGGATGGGGCTAGTCAGAATTTTTACTACTGGTTCTCCGAACTACTCAAAATTTCCGCTACCAATTCTCCAGAATGGTCAGAAACTGCTGAATACCACCTCTGATTAACACCATCACTGGAATCAAATATAGTTAAATTCAGAAGAGAAACTTCAACTGCCAGGTTGAAAAATGACCACGAGAATCAAGGATATTTGAAAGGAACATCATATCATTTTATAGGAAGAAACAGCACATGCAATCCATAACATAAATACAATGCTGATTTTATAAAATGTAATTTTATAAAATGTAACTTATTTAAATGTAAAAGATTTTATAAAGGTAATTTTGTATTCCTGATTATTATTGTATTCCTCAGTTTGCATGCAATGTACATGTAAAACAAACTAAGGACAAAGGAGCCATTTAAAGCAAGTCATAATGTTTGGACAGATGTCATTTCAGGTTCCAGATGTTATTACTGGATCTTTACAGCTTCTGAAGATACATAAACATATGCTCTTCGACGCAAGATTGTTAAGGCATCATTGATCCTTTAGTAAAACCTCTATACTGCTAGGAAACTTAAATTCAACTGACTTCAATTATATACAATCTGATATTAAAAGAGAAGGGAAAATGCAAAATTGTATAAATTATAAAATCTGATAAGACTGTTACCTCAAAATTAAAAATTTCTCTATTCAATTCCAGGCAAATCAAAGAAGCTGAGCTTTGAGCAAAAATAAGTGACATTCTCATTTTCTCTTGAGATGATATTCCATACACAGTATGGGCCATCGCAAATGAAAATGGTTTTATCCTATATTTTAAGTCATGGAACATCAGATGGTAGAAAGATGCAGAAAAGAATTCAGAAGTTTTAGAAGTCTCACAATAGCAGAAACATAGAAAAATAACTCTTCAAATACTCAGGATTCAGAATCATACAGAAGGAATGCTGGTATAAATTTGCATTCAGAGATCCAAAAGTTAAAATGAACTCTCATTACTGCAGCAATTTATTCTGCATCCAGGAAACTAAAATGGTGAGATTAAGAAGCTGAATATAAAATTGTTCCTGTGAGTGGCATCTGATAATGAAAAAAATGAAGGGGAAAAAAACAGATTAAAGGATGTACTGTAGATTCTGTGGGAGGTGCCTCTCAGTTATGGGAGTAAAAGAAGCATAGACATATCAACAGATGGCCCAAACAAATCTCTATTTTCCAGAGATGCTTACAGCAGAGGAACAGAAAAGCAAACCTTGTTACTGGTCTACTACTTCATGCTGAGGTATCACTATTTTTAGGCCTTGCAAGTTTTTCGAGAATCATTATTCCCAAATTCCCTCATTATTTGACTTGACAAAAACTAAATCATTTTTTCAATAATGATTATCTATTCCTGAAAAAGAAGACACCTGGACTCTAAAATGAACAGAACGGCAGCCTAACAACTCTCAAAGGCACCTCTGATAGCTTATTAATTCCAATCATAAGACATTTTTTCGATGCAGAAATGGCCAGAGGCATAAGGGAGATATTGGCTTTATGCTAATAATCATCCCAAAGAACAGACTCCTAAACTCCTCAGACTTCCTTAACCTCATACATGGGAGGATGGAAAACTACAGCCACATGATTTTTCACAGAACAAAACCAATAGCACTGTCCGATATCTCAGAGGCTGACACAAAGAAGAGGGAGTCAAGCTATTCTCCAGAGCACCTGAGGGCAGGACAAGAAGCAATGGGTGGAAACTAATCAAGGAGAGAAGCAACTTAGAACTAAGGAGAAATTTCCTAACAATTAATTAGTGGAACAACTTGCCTCCAGAAGTTGTGAATGGTCCAACACCGGAAGTTTTTAAGAAGAGATTGGATAACCATTTGTTTGAAGTGGTGTAGGGTTTCCTGCCTAAGCAAGGAATTGGGCTAAAAAACCTCCAAGGTGCCTTCCAACTCTCCTCTCCTCTCCTCCTCTCCTCTCCTCTCCCATTCTATTATATTCCTAACAGCATGGTTTGTTATATGTCATGGAATTGTGATCTAACATGTGTGGAAAGCACCAAGATGGGTAAGACCATGGGTCAAACTTGATCGCGTCACGTGATATATTGACACGTATGACATTTTTTGCTCCTTGCACAGCCGGGGTGGACGTGGCCTGTCCGTGACGCATCTGGACCACAGGCACCAGTTTTGACAGGCCTGAGTAAGACTGTCTTAAGTCACTGCTTGAACATTTAGGATTGGTTTCTAAGGTGGAATAGCTAGTCCTCAATTTACGACCATAATGGAACCTGCCCATCACAGCTATAAGTCTTGATGGTTGTAAATCAAGATACCCGTGTGACCAGACTTCCTGTTTGCTGCTGGCCGCCGCCAGACGTTCCTTTGGGATCGTCAGCTTCCACTGCCTGTCAGAGCCGCCTTCACAACGGAACGGCGGCTCGAAAAAACTCCGTTCCCATGAGGAAACGGAGATAGAGCCGGCAGGGGTGGGTAGAACTCTCTGCAGAGTCCCAAAAGTTTTTCTTTTACTTTTGGGATGGAGCGGATGAGATGCCCCATATCCCCAGCCGCTGCTCCGGGCTTTGGGAGACCTCTGCTAATGCAGAGCCAGGCGTCAAAAGCAAGCCTGCGAATTTGACAGATTACTCAAAAAGAAAATGTGAGCTGGACCTGTAATACTGAAGCGCAAGTATTTTACTTATCTTTTAAAAATTACTTAAGAGAATAGAGGAAGAGAAAGAGGAAAAAAGTTTCTTTTTAAAATGGCGTCTGCCGCGGCTGGAGAAGAGTTTGAGAGGGAAAGTTCTTCCGTTTTTTATTATTACAATGTAGCGGAATAAATACCACTGGCTACATTTGTAGATAAAACTCCGCTCCTGTTTTTGTTTTTCTCTTTTTTCCCTGGAGGCTTGAGTGTTGCTGGCTGGAAGTCTTTTGTCTTGTTTTTTTTTTTTTTCTTCTTCTAACAAAGCCTGCTTAGGCGGAAACATGGCACTGAGGCTTGTGAAGTCAGACAAACAAATAGGTGGGGGCGATTCCCCCACTAAGAATTTAAAGGAACAAGTTTTAACTCTTCAGTCCCAGAAACCTGATTTTAATATAATAGAATTTCTCTTAGAGGAGATTGAAAGAAGGGATGAGATTGTGAATCAGCAACTTGAAAAATTTAAGCAGGAAACTAAGGAATTGGTGAAATCCAAGTTTGACTTTTTGCAGCAAAAAATTTTAAAATTGTCAGAATTCATGATTCGGTTGGATACAAATACTAATTTACTAGAGTCAAAAATGGATGAAATTCAAGATAAATTGGACAATAGAATTCAAAAAATTGAAAATGATTTGTTAAATATTCAGGATTATAGTTCAGAAGAAAAATTTAAAATGGATGCTGACCAAAAGTCTGGTAATGTAGAATATCTGGAACAGAGGATTCAAAAAGAGGTTCTAAAGATACAATATAATTTCACAGAATATGCAATAAGACTTAGAGGTTTGCAGGAAAATAACAGAGATGACTTAAGGAAAATATCTTCTGAATTTCTAGCTGGGATTTTAAAGATTCAACCTGAGGAAGTGTTTTGTAGGATTGACAGAGCTTATCGAATAAACTCCTGGACTGCCAAGCAAAGGCAATTGCCTAGAGATGTGGTAATCTATTTTTCAGATAAAGAAATTAGGAATAAAATTGTGCAAAATTCCTTCAATTCTAATTTGCAATTGTATGGAAGAAAGATTTGGATTTACAAGGAACTCCCACCTAAGATATTAATGGAAAGGAAGAAATTTGGCTTTCTGGTGTCTGAGTTAAAAAGGAGAAATATTCAATTCCGGTGGGACGTCCCAGTTGGTATTATATTGAGATATCAAGGAGAAAGATACCAGTTAAATACTGTTGAAAGGGCGGAAGAATTTTATCAAAATAGGTTGAAAATGAATTTAACGTCTTCAGATATAATACAGGATAAGCAGAAGGAGCTGGAACTAAAGACAGAGACTGTACCAGATAAATTGCCTTTGGATTTATCGGATACCCCAGCTGGATTATCTACAAATTTGAGAGAAGTGCCATCTGATTTTAATGTGATGACTTATCAAGGCAAGGACAAGCATGGAAACCAATTAGAGGATATACAAGGGATAAAAAAGAAATGCGAGACACAAAAAATTAGGATGGAGGTCAAACCCACAAAAAGAAAACAAAAAAAGAAATAGGTTGTACAAAAATAGAAATTTCTAACCCAAGCAACAGTGAAGCCAGTGATTTTAAAATATGAATGATTATGTGAAAACATAGAGGAGGCGACATATTGGTCAATATCATCCTGAGGATAGTGGCAGATCTCTGCATTGCCGTAATTTTGGGACATGGAAAGAGCCTCAAATTGATGGTTTTGAATTATCTACTTTGAAACTTCTTTTTGTGTTGATAAATATATTATAATTATCTTGAATTATAAGGCAAGAGAATCACATTGGGACATGCAGAAGATCGGGTTGTTACCCAATACGATGATGGAAATTAATAATCCTGATGAAACCCACAATTATTATTATATGGAATACAATTATAATGTCACTCGGGTGGTTGTTTTTACTTTTATATATATAAGAAGATGTTTACTACTGATGGGGGCAGATATGATTGGAGATCTTGAATAAACTGTTGCATCCGCAAGCTATGTCACCCTATTATGGATGTTGGTTTTAACAATCCAGTGGAAAGACTTCAAGAAGATATTATATGGACTATAAATTTAAAGTTATTGTCTTTTCTTTTTTTATTTAGATATAATGGAATATATATATATATATATTTTTAAGTAGTGTGGGCAGTGAATTAAAGATATCAAGAATTGTTGTGTATGGTAAATTTGTAAGACAGTGGGTGAATAAGCTAGCTACAGACTGATTAGTTTAAGAAAAGGGATTTTTAAGTGATACACTTAGGGGAGTGAAGGAAATGGATAGAGTGGAATAAATGTTAAATTAGATTTTATGGGGAGCCCGCTTTGAAATGTTATTAAAGTAGGACTTATTGTATAGTTTTAAAGTGGAAGGTGGTTTTGAATTGTTGCAATAATGCATAGATATAAAACACTATTATGCTAAATTAGAGTTATTTTATAATAGTTATAGTATAATGTGTTTGTTTTTTTTTGTTTTTTTGTTTTTCTCTTCTTCTTTTCTGAAATGTATGGATAAAGGGGGATTTATAATACTTTTAGTAAGTAAAGGTCAGTATTTTGAGGAGGGAGTAAGTAATCTGTTATGAATTAGGGTTTTTTTTTGTTACGAAGAAGTCACAGGGGGGGAAGGGTGGGGAGGGGGGGTTAGGGAGGGGGGGAGGGGGGGGGAAAAGGGGGAAAAATTTGTATTTGAAAACCTTTTCAATAAAAAAAAAAAAAAGATACCCGTGTGACCAACCTGTGGCAGCTGTTAAATAAACCAATTGTTTACTGTGAGCTGGTTTTGCCAAAAATTGGAAGTTAATGCTGGGTTTCGGCAAAACCATCGTAAAATGTGGTCCAGTGGGAAATTGCAAGGAGCTGTAAATGCAGGCTATCTGCCTAGTGCCTGATATGCGGTCATATTATTGGGGGACGTGGCCATTGGAATTGGGCAATAAATCCGGGGGCGGGGGGGGGCATTGTAACTTGAAATTAATAGACTTGAGGACCTTAAATGTTCATCAAGGCTGCACATAAAAATACCAAACTATATTAGGAATGGATTTGTTCTTTGTTTAAGAAGCTCATCTTAAGAACCTACCATATTCCAGAGCAAGTGTGCTGCATTGGACTAAAACCCAGATTCCAGTCCATCCTCAGCCACTGAAGCTCATGGTATGGCTTTCGGTCGGTCGCTAACATTCACTCAGCTTACCTCACAGGTTTGTTAGGAAATGCTGGAGGAGTGAGTGCTATTTATGCTACTTTGAATTCTTAGAGGAAAAGATAAAAACCTAATAATTGTATAAACTTCATTTTATTGGCTAAAATCAAGGAAAGAAATAGAGATAGTCTGAGGTGGATGGATGTTTATTTATTGATCGAAGTACACTGTGTCCTTTTCTGCTCTTTCACTAGAAGTCATTGGAGAACATTAAATCATTAAGTGTCTGCTTAAAAGTGCAATAGAAAGTCCGTCCATCCATCCATCCATCCATCCATCCATCCATCCATCCATCCATCATTAAGAAAACGTATATGCTGCATTTCCCTAATAAAAACTCAGTAATTTTCTTATTTCTGTTCCCTGTGTTTTCTTCTTCCATCTCTCTCTCTCTCTTTCTCCCTCCTTCTCTCTCTCTTTCTCTCTCTCTCTCTCTCTCTCTCCACTCCCTCCCTCTTGGAAAAGCTGACTGCTACACATGGGATCTTTGCTCTCAAAATGATGAAATGAAAAAAATAACTATTTTGAGAAGCAAAGTACGTTTGAAGCATGATGGCATTTGATGCAGAGGAAACTGTAAAATGTGTCACCTATTCTCGCCCTAATGCAAATTATCTTCAGCTTTGAGAGGACAGCTGTTCCTGCATCTCACTGCATTGCCGGAGATAAATTTCTCTGTGGCCTAATATTTCCTTGGCAACCAGTTATAATAAAGAAATTTAGGTGGAAAAGCTAAGCAGCAGAAATAGATTGACTTGTTCTTCAGATAAATTGTTTCCAAACAAGCGTCTTGAATGATATACAGTATACAATGGAAGGGAAAAGTCCTTGTGTATGTATGCTTTTTCCATATACTCTTCAGGATAAGGAGACAAACAGGTGTCTTTATACTTTATCTGCTGTTGCATATTGTCTCAGCAGATATCTTTCTTTAGACTATCTTTCTAAATTTTTAAAGTAGCCTTTTCAATAAGGGCTGCTCAAATTGATAATATGGTATATAGTTTAATATGAAAACCAACATCCTATTGTCCAAATCTTATTTCTGGCTCTCTTACTTGGCATCTGTATTCGGAATGAAATTAACTATTGATATTATTAGAACTGATTTCCTAGTAAAACTACCTGAATTTAAGCAAGCCACAGTTAAAGATAACAGCTTCAAAATCACTTTGATTCAAATGAATCCTTTCACATTAAGTATAACAACAAAGAACTATTTTCTTTGAACGAATTAATGAGTTTTCTTTGAAGGAATTAAAGAGTTCAAAACTTAACTTACAAATGGGGTACTAGAACCTGCTCCTCCAGGAAAACTCTGTCAAATTTTGATGACAGGTTCAAGTGCTGCTGGTAATTAAAAACTGACAGTAAATGGAAGGATAGGAAAAGCAGAGAAATACCCACAATTTGCCCACATGGACTTCTTTAATCATCTACCATGTTTCCCCGAAAATAAGACCCTGTCTTATATTTTTTTTGACCCCTGAAATAAGCGCTTGGCCTTATTGCCATGTTCTCAAAAGCCCGACTGGGCTTATTATCAGGAGATGTCTTATTTTGGGGGAAACAGGGTACATATTGTTTTCTATTGCTATTCCCATAGGTTTTTTTTTTTTTCATGAGAGATGGCTGCTTGCCATTGATTCTTCAGAACAAATTACTGAGCAGAAATTAGAGGCTTTAATAGTCTTACTTGCTTCCCATTCATTTTTCTCTGCTCTCTCTTTTCTAAGCTCTCTGCCCCCCTTGTCTCCAGCCTCCTTTCTCTTCCCATTTTGTTTTCATTTCAATCTTCCCCAGCTCATTCTACAGCGTGTGGCCTGAATCACAAAGTCTGGATTCTCCAGTGACCAAAGGGGCAAGGGGTTGTAGCAAGTGGTGGGATTCAAATAATCTAACAACCGGTTCGCCCAGGGTCAGGTTGTCTGTCGTGGGAGGTGTCCATCCCCATCCTCCAGCTCCGCCGCACATGAAGGACGAACCTCCTGCGACGGCCAAACAGACCCTGGGGGAACTGGTTGTTAAATTACTCCCCCCATCCCACCCCCACTATCAAAGTGGATCTGGGCGCTGCGCTGCACTGGAAAAACAGAAAATGGAGCAGCCGGTACAAGAGAAGGAGGAGGAGCAGGGAGAAGAAAGAGGGAAAGTGGCCTTCTCCTTCCCTCGTGCCCACTGCTCTGTTGCCCGTTTCTCCATTGCAGCGCAGTGCCCAGGATCCACTTTGATAGCGGGGTGGGTGGGTGTAATTTAACAACCGGTTCACCCAAACCAATGTGAACCGGCTGAATCCCACCAGTGGTTATAGCTTCTGCAAAGACACAGCTGTTGCTGAGGCAAAGAACTGCTAAAAGTGCGGGGTGCCTCAGGTGGGCAGGGGGCTGAATTCTCACAGTGCTTTGGAAATCTCATTCTCCAAATGTGCAACGCTTGCAGGACAGTTGAAATCCAGTTTCAGGAAAGGAAGTCTGGTTGGAACCATGAACTGCCTTGGATAGGCCATGCAAGTCTCTCAGCAGCAGGAAAAAAACACACACCTGAACACGAGTGGTGGCACGTGGTAGATCCTTGGGTGTATGGAGAAACGGGGCCAAAGAAAGGCGCGAGGCAGTATTTTTCAGTGGCAGCAGTGACACTAGTCCTGAAGTCAAGGCCTTGAGGTGCTGGCAGCTGGCTGAGAGTGCTAAAGACTCTGGGCTTCTATTTTAGGCCCAGCCCTGATACTGCAGCTGACACAGCAGAATGCAGTACTGCAGGGCTAACTCACTGCTCACTCCAGGAATTCGATCCTGACCGGCTCAAGGTTGACTCAGCCTTCCATCCTTCTGAGGTTGGTAAAATGAGGACTGAGATTGTTGGGGGCAATATGCTGTCTCTGCTTAGAGAGAGTTGTAAAGCACTGTGAAGCGGTATATAAGTCTTGGAGCCATTGCTATTTCTATCACACTGTGCAGGATGGCCTACTCAAGAGAAAAAAACAGGGAGATGAGGAGAACTGCAGCGTCCATAAAGTTTTACATGCGTGCAAGCTGGCAAGCGCCCAAATTTTTGTCATGCGACTGTTGGGGATACTGCCATGGCCATAACTTTGGGTCCAGGTCGTAATGGCCCTTTGTTCAGTGCCATCGTGGTTTCAAATGGTTGCTGAATCAATAGTTGCAAGTTGAGGAATATGTACTTGCTAATGTGGCTTTCAGCAGCATTGACAAGTACCATGGTGGTCAGGCACAAAAAGTGATCCATAATTGCCTTTCCCAATTTTTATGCCGTATTTCTCAAAGGAAAAGATTGGCAGGAGAGATTCATTCCTCTTAAGCATCAGTTGCTCCTCATATCTGAATAATGTCCTAGAGCTTAATTGTTTTAGAGCAGCTCATCCCAACCTAAACCACTCTGCAAGGTGTTGGACTACAAGCCTTGGGAAATTTGGGGAGTTGCAATGCAATTTGGACATTTGCTTAAAGATGATACCTGTTAATACCTGGCTTAGATGCATAGTGTAAAACACTAGCTTGATTAATTAATTAGAGAAAAGAAGAAACTCTCGTGAGAGATAGCTGCAAACTAATGTAGCAGAAAAGGGCTACATAAAAAGAACGGATACATCAAACACATAAAAAAGAAAATATAATATTTTAAACAGCGGAAGCCTCACCTTTGTGTATTCATCTTTGGCTCTGGTGAGCATCTGTAAGATATCCATGTCTTTCCTGTCACCAGAGCTGAGGCTGACTGGTGAAATTCCTAAGCCAGATCCCTGTTGCGCTTTCAGTTGTTCTTGGCGAGTTAAACTGGAAACAGAAGGTAAAGTCAATAATGAATGAGAAAATGGGTTAATTTCTAATCACTTCAAATAATTTAGAGAACATTAAGAACACTTTTTAGGGTTGGTTGTTTTTTTTTTTTAAAAAAAACCTATCTTAAATAAAAAGCTGAAGTTTGGTTAAGGCTGATAATGTGATTTCTCCAATTTTATGCAACTGAGCTTTAAAAGACTCCAGTCTCCCCAACTCAGTCACAGCTCATTTTATGATAGCTGGAGGTTCTAAGCTGGTGAATAGATGCAAATAAATATTTAAACACTAGTAAATGACCAATTTCCTGCCCCAGCTGCTTTATAATTACTTCAAAAAGCTGAAAATGTTAACACACAGTACATTGGTTGAACCATGGCATAACTTAACTAGGATGAAACATTGCTTTTCCAATGCACTAAATGTATTTACAATCATATAAATATTCCCTATCTAATCTTTTATTGAGCTACGTTTAACAATTAATAATGGCAGGATGGTTGGCTTCCAAACATAATTTATTAAGACGATGCAGTATATTTTGGGAAGGGGTGGTGGTGAAATGACCTTCTAACAAAAATTATTTTATTATTGCTTTTAACCAACCTGTTACTTATGATTTATTATCATATAATATTCTTGATGGACAAAGAATTTATAAATATCACCTTCAACCACATTCTTGCTACAAAAATGTTGTGTCTGTGATACCTTCAAAGCCAACAAATTTCCATGAATTACAGACCACTTTGTTATATCTTGTTCGTGGCTGAGCCTGTAAGACATTTTAAGTGGGTGTGGCAACATGACATTTTTTTTTTTTTAATTTGATTTATATGCCGCCCTTCTTCGGAGACTCAGGGTGGCTTACAATGCGCTAAGCAATAGCCTTCATCCTTTTGTATATTTATACAAAGTCAGCTTATTGCCCCCACAAACTGGGTCCTCAATTTACCTACCTTAGAAAGGATGGAAGGCTGAGTCAACCTTGAGCCTGGCGAGATTCAAACCTGCAGTAATTGCAGGCAGCTGGTCTTAATAACAGGGTGCTTTAGACCACTATACTACCAAGGCTCTTTTTCGGAGTTCAGACTCCGAACAAAAGCAAAGACATGATTTGAAGATCTCACAAACAGCAGAAGTACTGCTGAGTACAAAACTGGGATTGTTACAGCAGGGCACTGGAATCAACCGAGGATAAAGTAAAGACTATCATAAGATGTATATATGAAATTCTACCTCTGTAAGGGGCCCCTAAATGGGAATTAAATAGAGCCAAGATCTATTCTGCATGAGTCTATTCCAGGGAACTTAGAATGTTTCTTGCTGTCTCGCGGCTTGATCTAATGGTGAACAGGGCTCTCTGTAAGTCACACTGGCAAAGGGCAGAGCAGAGAATGTAATCTCATCGTCACTTGAGTCCTCCTTTTCTATAATAAGAATGATGGTCCAGAAGCTCAAACTTCTCTATCTCTAAAGGCGTTGGGTTCCTACCATAGAAAATTAGGAAAGCAGGTTTGTGTATGTTGTGTGGGGGGGAAACAGTGTTCAGACATAAAGTAATACTTTAATTTAGGACATAAAGGTACCGGGTGGGAGGTGGGGGGTGGAATCTATTATTAATGCATCCCGAATGCAAAATACATTAGTAGTTTTGTTATAAGCAGGTCAGTCTTTAAGGGAGGGCTATATTGCAATGCCCAAAGTACTGAATACAGTCCCTAGAGGTCTCTAAATTTTGCTGATGTATTGTATTTTGATAGAAGGAAACAATATATATGTATGTATGTCAGTGGTGAAATGTAAAATCTGTTACTACCGGTTCTGTGGGCGTGGCTTGGTGGGGGGGAGTTAATATGACTGAGTGGGCGTGGTCAACTTTTTTTTTTTTTTTTTACTTTTAAAACCATTTTTTCTACAACCTCTTTGGCTGAAGAGGTTGTAAAGAAAATGCTTTTAAAGCCTCTGATCATCCCAGCTGACTTGCCTGATCGGCAGAGGCTTTCTTTTTTTAAAAAAAGCCTCTGATGATCCCAGCTGAGCCGCGCAATCATCAGAGGCTTTTTTTTTTTTTTACAGCCAAAGAGGTTGTAGAAAAAATGCTTTTAAAATTTTTTAAAAAGCCTCTGATGATTGCGCGGCTCAGCTGGGCAATGGGGGGGGGCAGGGATTTTTGCTACCGGTTCTCTGAACCACCCGCCTCCATCGCTACCGGATCGGGTGATCCGGTCCGAACCGGGAGCATTTCACCCCTGATGTATGTGTATATTTACATATGTACACACACACACACACACACACACACACATTTAATTTAAATTTAAATTTAATCATGCTTAATTTTATCTCTGTGCTACCCAAGCATGCTATTCTAAGCTTTCACATATTGAAAAAAGTTTCTGTTCATTGTTGGTGCCTGAAAAGAACCAACACAACCATTCCTTGGAACCTCTATTAGTTATGGCTCAAGACAGGGTTTTTTTCCCCCTGGCCACATACTTCGCCAGCTATGCAAATATCTGTTTCAGATGAATGTTGCCAGGGCAACCTCTTATGGATTGACAACCATTTAAGATCAGAAAGCAAAAAGACAAGAATGACAGTTCTAATAATAGAGACAAATAAGCAGGGGGCTCCCCCAAAGAGTTCTATTGGGCTGTGTTAATTTATTCATTCAGGCTTTGAAATCTGATATATGCAGTGAAGGCCAAAATTGCAAATGGCATGTAATTACTGAGGATATGAAATACAAAGCAGAGGAGATCCAGAAAGGATTTCCTCAAAGTGAGCAAAGGATGAGAAAATGGAACATGATCCTTAAACCCAAAAGGAATGTGTATACAGGTATTGGCAAAAACAATGCAGGCCAAATTTGAACTGAGCATGATTAATCAAGCATGTTGAAGTACCGAAAACAACAATTTAAGATTAGAAATCAGGAAATATCATGGGAAAAGAACTACTGATATTACATTTAATTTATATAAATTTATGCTATGGCTTAATTTGTAATAGAATACATACCCTGTTTTACAAAAAGAATGTCATAGCAATAAAGGTTTGAAAAGGGGTAGCTGAAAACAACTTCATAGTATCGTGATGGCAAACCTACGGCATGCGTGCCACAGATGGCACACGTAACCATATCGGTGAGCATGCGAGTTCAGCTCCGGTGCACACGCACACGCCAGCCAGCTGATTTTTGGGCCTTCTGTGCCCACCAGAAGTAGGGAAACAGGCTGTTTCCTGCCTCCAGAGGGCCTCGGGGTGGGGAAGGCCCATTTATTTTGCTGTCCCCAGACTCCTAGAAAGGCTTTGGAGCTTGGGAACAGCAAAAAACGGGCCTTCCAGTCCCACCGGAAGTTGGCAAATGGGCCATTTTCGGCCTCTGGAGTGCCTCCGGAGGGGTGGGGGAGGCCATTTTTGTCCTCCCCAGACTCCTAGAGAGAAAAACGGGCCTACCGGGCCATCACGTGCCAGGACCGGGGGGGGGGAAACAGGGGGAGCGCACACACATGCACAGGGTGCAAAGAATTATGGGTGTGGGCACACACGTGCGCAAACCCACCCACCCCGCTCCTGGCACGTGATGGCAAAAAGGTTAGCCATCACTGTCATAGTACGTTCTGCAGGAGGGGAGTTTATGAATTTTATGAATTAAGGCAAAACGAGTTTGGCAAATACATGGTGGGGATGGCGCATGGCACCTGAAAAATAGTAATAGCACTTATAGACAGCTTCATAGTGCTTTACTCTCTAAACTAGCAGTTTAGAGTCAGCATACTGCTCCCAACAACCTGGTTCCTTATTTTACCAACTTCAGAAGAATGGCTGAGTCAACCTGAGCCCATCAGGATCGAACTCATTGCAGTAAGCAAGAGTCAGCCTGCAATACTGTATTCTAACCACTGTACCAATATGGAGAGGAGGAGGAGGAGGAGGAGGAGGGAGGAGCAGCAGAATGTGAGATTGAATGGAGAGAGAGAGAGAGAGAGAGAGACCATAATAGGAGAATGTGAGGCCATCTAATCCAACTAGGAGCCAGTTCAACAACAGGCCAAAGAAACTATTTGACAGAGGTATTCAAAGTTGGCAGTTTTAAGACTTGTGGATTTCAACTACCAGAATTCTCCAGCCAGCGGCTGGCTGGAGAATTCTGGGAGTTGAAGTCCACAAGTCTTAAAGCTGCCAAGTTTGAAGACCTCTGCTATTTGACATGAGACATATTGAACTCATTTACCACAAGATTATAGATGATTATTTGGCTGGTATGACTTGGGGGTTGCTTAGGAGAAACATTCATGGAGAACTGGCTCATTATAGCTATCTGAAACTACTATGGTCAGACAATCTCTCCTGCTGGATATCATGCCCTTAGGAAGTGGGAAATGACAGAACCTGTTTCCTTCATATATTTTAGTGGGTTTTCTGGAAGGTTCTTCTCTGTCAGCAAAAAGATGCTGAATCTTTGGTTAGAGCCTGCAGGGCTATCTGTGACTGTTTGTATATTGTACGGTTATCCATTATTTTAAATGCATTTTAAAAAGTGTATCCGTATTAGAAGAATTAACACAAGGGACCTGATCTATTTGGAAAGAGGGAGCATCTCTGCGCAATAATATTTATTGCATTCCACTTAAGACTTACTCAGAAACCCATCTATAAATAAATAATATAATCCAACTATAAATACAAAGTATAATACACATACTTTTGTATTTATCAGAGCAAAGATCAACAGCTACTCCAACCATTAAAAATGAAATGCAAAAATCATTGTGTGCCAGGAATAATTTTTTCTACCGTGTTTCCTCGAAAATAAGACCCTGTCTTATTTTTTATTTTTTTTAACCCTGAAATAAGCGCTTAAATAAGCGCTTGGCCTTATTGCCATGTGCTCAAAAGCCCGATTGAGCTTATTATCAGGGGATGTCTTATTTTGGGGGAAACAGGGTACTCCAAGGCAACAAAATTAAACGATGCTTTTTATAATGCAATTGTATGTAGATTGATTCATGAGTAAGTGCCATGTTTTCAAAGAGACCCAAAGGTGCTTTTTCAAGAGGCAACTGGACTTCCTTTGTTTTTCCTTGAAGATGTTTCGCTTCTAATCCAAAGAAGCACTTTTGGGACCTGGATGACTGAGAATCTCTATAAACATTTTCAAAGGGACTTACTCCTGTGTAGTAACATTCATAAGACCATAACTTTGGTTGATGTTCTGCTTTAATACGTTCGATGTCTCTATGTCAGTAATCTCAGTTTAAAAGAAGCTAAAAGTATATTATGGTAACAGTGACATAACATTAAAAAAAAAAGATTACCATCGCCCCTCTACCCCCACCCCACCAGTCTGTCTTTGCCAACTGGCACTTACTTTTTCATCAGCTCTGCAATTCTTTGGCATTCTTCCTTATCGTAAAACCAAATTCCATAAATGGACACTGTAAACGCACATCAAACACAAATGATGAACAACAGAGCCTCATGTACACCAGCTGCCCTTTTTGGCATTAGCAAGAATCAATGAATGTTGCTTGCAGAGGAGGTTCTAAAGCTTTAAAAATAAGACTATAAAATTCAAACAGTTGCATTTTAGTTTCTATTCTACTACTCTATGTAACACTTATTTTACATGATGTAAACGTGCATTCACAACATTTCTAGCAACCAGACCAAGTTGACTGGGTGAAAGTCTCCCACTTTGCTCTTCACAATGAACCGTTATCTTTATAGTAATCGTCTTTCACAGTTCCAGAACACTCTCAGCTAACCTGCTTTGAAAACTATTCTGTTAGGAAAAATGACTAGACTTCATCCATGAATCTCGTCCCTCCATCATACTCTGCCTCGGTTATGTTTCTTCCTCTGTTTCTGAAACCCATCGTAATACTTACCGTACTCTATGTCCCCATTATTTTATTTTTCAATTAAAAGGGGGAAGCGACCATTTTGCAAACCAAAATGACACTATGAAGCATAATCTTTATTCCTTAAAATGATCCTAGGATCCGTACAGACCCCAAAGCAGGCGTGTCAAACTCAATTTCATTGAGGGCCGCATCAAGGTTGTGTTTGACTTTGGGGGGCTGGGTGTGGCCAGGGTGGGCGTGGCCAGCACAACATCACTCATGTCGGGGGTGCCTGTGGTGGCCCAAGCACTCTGCCAGCGAAAACGGGCTCCTGAGCTCCTGCAGTCCTCTGTTAGTGAAAACGGAGCTCGGGAGGGGTATGGTCGGCCCTCCCGAGCTCAATTTTCGCTGGCAGAAGCACCGCGGGCCAGTCCTTCGCTGTTTCCAGGGCGGTCCCGTGGGCCAGATCCAAGTACCCCATGGGCCGGATCCAGCCCCCAGGCCTTGAGTTTGACACCCCTGCCCTAAAGGCTTTGCTACAAAAGTGAAATAATAGGGCCCAAGGTTATGTTTTAAAAATATATCCACCTGCACAGAAGAGAAAAAAGATCCTGAAATTTCTATGTGCTTCCCGTTAATTGAGTTCCACTGTTATTGTTCCATTTTTTAAAACCTTTCAAACTCCATGTTCACTCCATTATTAACAGTTATATTACTCAAGCTCTACAAATCTCAGCTTCGTAGTTGAGTCTAATAAGAGACCAATATACGTTACATCAACAATTAGAAAAACTCAGCAGGATCAGGCTAAAATGTCCCATATATTTGTACATCTAGTCCTCGACTTAGAACCACAGCTGAGTCCAAAATTTCCATTGCTAAGCAAGACAGTTGTTAAGTAAGTTTTGCCCCATTGCACAACCTATCTTGCCACAGTGGTCAAGTGAATCATTGCAGTTGTTAAGTTAGTAACACAATTGTTAAGTGCACCTGGCTTTCCCATGGACTTTTGCTTGTCAGAAGATCGCAAAAGCTGATCACATGACCCCAGGACACTGCAACTGTCATAAATACATGCCAGTTGCCAAGGGTCAGAATGTCAATCAGACCATGGAGCTGTTGCAACTGTTGTAAGTGTGAAAACAGTCATAAGTAACTTGGTTCAGTGCCATTGTAACTTGGAACAGTCACTAAATGAATGGCTGTAAGTCGAGGACTACTTGGAGTGCAAACTAGCAGTTCAAAAGCATGTCATGTGCAAGTAGATAAATAGGTGCTACTTTGGTGGGAAGACGGTGCTTTGTGGCGGACGTCAGATCCCTGCCAGCAATGGACCTTCCTGGATGTGACACCCGTTTGCGAGTGGAGAGAGAAAGTTTCAGATGACACTGCAGGATGTCGTTCTTTCTTGCGCAAGTGTGAACCGAATGGGTAGCAGTCTTAAGGCAGCCAAATAAGAACCCTATATTAGCACTGTAGTCTCCTGGACAATGTAACATTGCCATACGATCGATAGATAGATAGATAGATAGATAGATAGACAGACAGACAGACAGACAGACAGACAGACAGACAGACAGACAGACAGACAGACAAAGGCAAAGGTTCCCCTCGCACAAATGTGCTAGTCATTCCCAACTCTAGGGGGCACCGCTCATCTCCGTTTCAAAGCCGAAGAGTCAGCGCTATCCGAAGATGTCATGTGGCCAGCATGTGGCCAGCATGACTAAACGCCAAAGGCGCATGGAATGCTGTTACTTTCCCACCAAAGGTGGTTCCTATTTTTCTACTTGCATTTTTTACATGCTTTTGAACTGCTAGGTTGGTAGAAGCTGGGACAAGTAACGGGAGCTCACCCCGTTACGCGGCACTAGGGATTTGAACCGCTGAACTGCCGACCTTTCGACCAACAAGCTCAGCGTCTTAGCTACTGAGCCACCGCGTCCCTTGATAGATAGATAGATAGATAGATAGATAGATAGATAGACACAACTGTTTATCACTTTCTGTCCCTATGCTATGGTTTGCCTCCTCCTGCCATCTCCAAACTTCTTTATCCTCTGCCGAATTTACCTCCTCAGTATTTCCCAGTGTTTCCCTAACTTCCCCATCCTCTTCCATCCTCACTGCCTTACCCCACTTCATTTGACACTTCCCAGCCTGTCCATTCTTCTCCATCTCTCCCATACTGCCTTCTGCAATCCTGTCTGCTCACCTATATACCGTATTTTTCGGAGTATAAGATGCACCTACCTTTTTTGGTGAGGAAAAGAAGAAAAAGAAATCTGCCTCTGCCTCTGCGCAATTTTGCCTCATTGCAGCAAACAGCAAACAGCCTGCTTTACTTTCATTTTCGTTTTCAGCATAGCTTGATTAGCACAAAGAAAAAAAAAAATCTGCTGCAGCAATTTACCTCCTTGCAGCAAGAAGCAGAGCCCTGCACTGAGAGCAAATCAGCTGAGAGTCGGGAGGCCGATCCAATCAACTTGTGCTAATTAGGCTGTGCTGAAACTGAAAGGAGCTGTTTTTTCTTGCTGTTTGCTTGCAAGGAGGTAACTGCTGGGAGGCAGAGGCCAAAAGGTGGGGGCCAGTGGGTGGGCGGGGCTACATTCGGTGTATAAGATTCACCTAAATTTTCACCCCCTTTTAGGGGGGGGGGAAAGGTGCATCTTATACTCCGAAAAATACGGTACTTAAGACTGCAAGAGGGAAGTATTTTGCTTGAAAAAATAATTGTGTTTTTCTTTGGTTGAGGATTCTTTGATACAGCAACTATAAACAAACAACAAAAGCTCTGTGTCTTTTACTTAAAAAAAAGAAATTAAGTAATAAGAGAAAAAAAATATCCCTGACTATGCAATGACTTTAACCATGGATCCATGCAGTTTTCTTGACAACACTACAGAAGTGTTTTGTCCTGGTCTTCTAATTTTTGTTGTTTTTTGTTTGTTTAGTCTACAGTCCTGGGAATCCCCAGTGATCTGTCTTCCAAGTATCAACTACACCCAATCTTGCTTAGTTTGTGACTCCAAAGTTGGCTCAAGTTCTAGTACTTGCTGGGGGGAAAAACCACTATGCTTTTTAAAATATATAGTTCTTTCTAATCAGTTGAAGGAACTATGAAACAACTGCTCCTGCCGAAGAAAAAAAAAAACTCCAGCTACTTCTTTTGGGGAGGACGAGGTAGAGTTTTCCTATTATAACTTCTTCCAGATAAAAGAAAATAAAATAATTATAAAATACATAAATTAAATAACAAAAGAAATAAAAAGTGGTTCCACTAATTCTAGGGCTGTATTTATTTTATTTTACTTTATTTTATTTTATCAAACTTATTAACTGCCCATCAGCCACACTGAGGGGCTCTGTACTGCCCTACAGTAGTTTAGTTTAGTTTAGTTTAGTTTAGTTTAGTTTAGTTTAGTTTAGTTTAGTTTAGTTTAGTTTAGTTTAGTTTAGGATCAGGATCAGGATCAGGATCAGGATCAGGATCAGGATCAGGATCAGTTTCTAGAACATAAACTACCATATTTTTCGGAGTATAAGACACACTTTTTTCCCTCCTAAAAGAGGCTGAAAATTTGAGTGCGTCTTATACTCCAAATGTAGCTTTTTCAAAGCTTTTTTTCAGCCCTAATGAAGCGCTAGTGAGTGAAGTGATCTCCACTTCTCTGCTTTGCCTGCTCCCTCCGACTCTCAGCTGTGAAGCTTTTTTTCAGCCCTAAGGAGGCGCTAGCAAGTGAAGCGATCTCTGTGCTTTACCTGCTTTTCTCATTTCTTCTCTCTCCAAAGATCCGTTGTGCTTTAGAAGCTGTTTTTTATTCCCAAGCAGGGGATAAAATCCAGCAAACTAATGTGCTGAAGCTAACTAAGGATGCTAGCCAGATGAATACCTAGTAGGCAGATTTTTTTCTTTTTTTGTCCTATTTTCCTCTCCAAAAACTAAGCTGCGTCTTATACTCCGGTGCGTCTTATACTCCAAAAAATACAGTATATCTTTTCAGAGATCTCTTCCATTGCTGATATACCTTTATAAAAAATACTTTTTTCATAGAAGATTTAAAAAGTGGCTGATTTTTTTTTTAAAAAAAGATATTAATTAGAATTTTGCCAACGGATAATTGACATCAAGCCTCCTTTCTTATCCATGTGAGGCAGAAGTATAATTTGAGGAACATCAAATGCACCTGTAAATATATACCAAATTAGAGGACAAGTCTATGAACACAACAAACAGGGGAGCATATCATTGCTTTTTCGCAATGGCCAGATATAAATATTGAATTGACGATGTAGTTTGGCTTTGGCCTAGAATGCTGTTTGAATCAACTACTGCGACCTATCAATTATGATTTGTTGCTTAGCTTGCTGTGCAAACTATAAAGTAATTATAGTTCAATCAATAAATCATGGATAAATAAACCTTGGTTCTAGCCAACATATGAGCCCAGTTGCCATATGGAAAAGCAGACGTGATGTTTCTGCATGAGCTGATCAAGTCTATGCTAACAGAAACATCTGCTAGTTGTGTTCTTTTTGAATACAAAGATGGGGGATATAGGAAAAATCGTTCATTGTTATTTATAAGGTCCTTGGGAAATCCAAGAATAAGCTTATTTCTATAAGCAATGTTTCTAATAAGAAATGTTTATTACGTATTTCCCTATAACATTTTCCAATAATGTTAAAGCCACACAAGGTGTGAATCAATCCCTTTCTATTTATCATAACATAAATCAAGCCATCCAATTGCTTGGGCTACAGATCTAAAATACTGAAAAAAATGGACTCTCTTAAAATAGAACTATATCTAAAGGATGCTATTAAAGCAAGTCATATCTGGAACAAACAATACGCTACCCATCAACATAGGTCTAAAAGGAAGAAGAAAAATCGATCATATTGTATTCACAGGAGGGACTCTTGCACCTATTAAAGCAGACAAAGCAAAAACATTTTGCCAGGAGTGAGAACAAGCTTATTCCATGTTCAGACAAGCAGGAAAACATAAACCAGAATCCACTTACGTGAGTTGGAAAAACAGCGTGACACTTGTTTCTCAACTGTGGCTGATCTTCCTTCTATTTTATTTATTTATTAAACAAATAAATCTTCCCTTTGGCCAGAACAGGATACTAGTTTACAAATGAACTCTCCATCTTTCATCTCCTGTTAAGAATTCATTACTAATACAGGTAATGGCAATAGCATTTAGATTTATATACCACTTTACAGTGCTTTACAGCCCTTTCTAAATAGTTTACAGAGTCAGCATATTGTTCGCTCCCAACAATTTGGGTCCTCATTTTACCCACCTCGGAAGGATGGAAGGCTGAGTCAACCTTCAGCCTGGTGAGATTTGAACCCTCGAGTTACAACCATAATGGAGATTACCCATTACAATCAAAAGTTGGGAGGGTGTTAACTGAACCACCTCACTTAACAAGTCCCTATCCCTACTACCCTCAATACATTTGTTAAACAAATGTGCGGGTCATTCAGTAGAATATGAGGTGCCTCAGGGGTAGGAGAGTCTCTAACCCAGGCACAAGCCCACCTACCTCCAGCCTCCAAGGCCTTCCCCAACCCGAGATACCCCATGTTCCGCTTCCCACCCCTTGCGGTCTCCAAAGCCGCTTGGGCCTCCTCCCCGCCCTTCCAGACACCACCACCATCATCGATTGCTCATCTACCTTTTGAAGTCTCCAGAAGATTGGGGTGCGGAAGGACAAGCCACTCCATTGCTGGGCCACATGGCAGAATTCCACAAGCAGTCGTCTTTTTTCTGAGATGCTGGCAAAGCTCTTGGGTTTTCCTTTCCTTGCTAGTCACCAGCCTTCCCACCCCTCAGTGATGGCCGCTGGTGGAATTCTGCTATGTGGCCCAGTAATGGAGCTCTGGAGAGCTTCAAAAGGTAGGTGAGTAATCAGTGACGGGTGGAGAGGAGTGGAGTGGCAAAGCAGACTCAGTGCCTAGGGGACCCAACAGGCAGGGTGGATAAAAATCAATGATTTTTTTAAAAAAATCAAAAAAATCAGATTTTTTTTATTTAAATCGGATTTTTTTGATTTTTATCGAATTTATTTTAATAAAAAACTTTTGGGGTAAAAATCTATCGTAAGATAGTTTTCTATTTAAGATACATAAATAATTTAGTTTATTCAGCATGAAATGGAGCTTAGTTATGTAGCATGAGGCTGTATATTCTGCAACACTGGGACTATCGGTGAGTCAACAGTGGGTCAAAGGAGTAGCAGAGATGACAGTTGCTCTTTAAAAATTACGATTTAAATCGAGTTGATTTAAATCAAGCCTTTTTACTAGTGATTTAAATCACGATTTAAATTGTGATTTAAATCAACTCGATTTAAATCAAATCCACCCTGCCAACAGGGCAGGATGGTGAAGAAATAGAAAGGGCGGGGGAGGGGACATGTTGTAGCATCTCTGCAGTCGGTTACAAGGATGAATGACTGCAGAAGTGCTGCGACAGACCTAACTTTGGGACTGGGTCATAAGTAACTTTGGGGGGCTGGCATAACTTTGAACCATTGCTAAACGACCTGTTGTAACTTGAGAACTATATGTACTGCATGTAAAAAGTAACCCTTCCATGTTTTCGCATCTCCTTAAGAAGCTCAAATATATCAGTGGGACACATCTTCTCCTGTTTTACTTGATGAAGAGCCTTATTGTTTTGCAATGCACTTGCCCAAACTTAGGTGTAGTTGCATATTTTCTAATGGGTGCCAAATACCACTTAACATACTTCACATTCTGGATCCAAAAAGAAAGACTTAAAACAGAGCCACGAAACAAGTCAAGTCCATCTTGCCCAAATATAACCAGATATAGATTAGAAATCTCCCTATATAATCAGGAAATCTGTGGTGGATATGTGGCTGTAAGTAAAGTAAATACACAGCTACAAAAGTATGCACTGACCAGTGGTGGTATTCAGCTAGTTCTATCCGGTTCGGGCGAACTGGTAGCGGCGGCTGCGGGAAGCTCTGCCCACCTGCCCGTACGTCATCACGTCCCATTTTTGATGCTCTGCGCATGTCCAGAAGGTCCTGTGCATGCACAGAGGTGTTGTGTGTGAGCAAAGCGTGCGTGCGCGCTCACATTTACAAACCGGTAGCAAAGGTAAGTGAATACCACCTCTGGCACTGACTTAATAATGCTGCACCGTGGCTTCTTCTCCTTGGTGAAAAGACCATTGATCGATATATCCCAAGATCACGGGCTCAGAAGAGCAAAGTGGTCCTTTAAATTTAAAGGTCCCTTAAATTCTGTTCTCAAAAACAGAAACAAGGGGAATTTCAAAGAAAGCCCAGAAGCCTGTTAGGATATACCCGTGATGGCGAACCTATGGCACACGTGACACAGTTGGCACATTGGGGCCATGGAGCTCATGTGCCCACAGATATGGCACTTGGAGCCATATCTGTGGGCACGTGAGGGTTGCCCTAGCTCAGCTCCAGCGCGCATGCATGCACCGGCCAGCTGATTTTGGGGCCTTCCGGACCCACTGGAAGTTGGGAAACGGGCTGTTTCCGACCTCCAAAGGGCCCCCGGGGGAGTGGGGGAAGCCGTTTTCCCCCCTCCCCAGGTTCCATGAGAGCCTCTGGAGCGTGGGGAGGGCAAAAAACAGGCCTACTGGGCTCACCGGTAACCTTTTTGCCATCGCATGCCAAAAGTGGGGGCAGTGGGGGGGCACACGCATGCACAGGAGGGCATGGGGGATTGAATTATGGGTGTGGGCACACGTATGCGCAACTCCCCCCATTCCCCCCGCTTTTGGCATGCGATGGCAAAAAGGTTAGCCATCACTGGGATATACAATTAGAAAGAATATTTTACAAGAAGACTTTCTCTCTCTCTCTCTCTCTCTCTCTCTCTCTCTCTGGTCTGGAGGAGACGAGATACACTTGCATTCATCAATCTAGGAAGTCTTAAAATAAAGCAAAGGCCGTGTTGGCCACTGCATGATTTATGTTCCCAAGAAACAAAACAACTGAGCCTCTTTACCATCTCCTGAGCTCAGTCCGTGAAGCCACTTGCAACCTCCAGATAATTTCACTAGAAAGGTTGCATCATGACAAAATGGACTGCATGCCTTTCCTTTTAAGGGGATGCTATCCTTCACTTATTTTTTTAATTGCTGGAAAATATCTGAAGGCGCTGCCCTGGAACAAACCCTTTATATCAAGGCATATATGTAAAAGGATCAGGAAATGCCCCTGCATGTTCTGCATTGCATATTTGACTCAATAAGTTCCCTCATCTTACGTCATAACTCAATTGCTCTGGTTCCGATATCTTTCTATACAACGTACGGCTAGGGGGAAAATATGTTCTCTTACTAGGCGAAACCCAGAAAACCCAAAAACTCTATCTTCAAAAAACAAGGCTGTGTTATCAGAAACTGCCACGGTGGTGATGATGTATGACAACCAGAGGCCTCCATGACTCAGGGAGGTGATGAACTGACAGGCAGATGGAGTCCATTAACTCCACTTCTCAATATAAGTTTTCCTGTAAAACTAACCGAAGGAGAAAGGGACTTCAAGCAACCATAAGACACAGACTTTAAAGAACAGTCTGGAAGGAAAACCTAAAAAGAAAAAGGGGGAAAAAAAAAACATGCACAGAATTTTACTTAAAGTGCCTTTCTAATAGTATTTGGGGGAGGAGGAGCATTAACCCAATTTGGCTATTATCACATATTTTGTGGCAATCTGACTACTTTTGACCAGATAGCTTTTTTTTTTTTTTGCATAGCGTTAAGTTAGAGAACCGTTCCTGCTATTTATCCGTTTTTATCTATCTGGATTGTGAATTCAGAAGAAGATGTTTCAGACCCTCGTAAGGAAAGCAACCTCAGCATATCGTCCACTACCTACACATCAGCCAGGGGAACCTGGAGTGAAATATGCAGGCAAGATGGTTCATGAAACTCAACTCAGCTGCTTCTATATTCCACCTGGAGGTAAGGATTCACAGTAATGTGTTCTACAAAAATAAAAATTCTTACTTGATGGTGGTATATTTGGTTCAAATTCAAATACGCATGTATTTTATGACAGATACAGGTATAAACATAATTATAATTTTGGGGTAGTGAAGAGCCATGTTTAGAGTTCAGATTATATATTTTCTAATAGTTGTCTTCAGAGCAATCCAGGCTCAGCAAGCCAAAATATTAATTTTAATATGAAAGCGCTTCTATCCAGAGAAGATTCTACAGTGAATTTGCGAGGGGAATATGAAAATAAATTATAGATTTTACGATATTATAGTAAAAGAGTTATACTGCTATATACCAAAATAAAGAATTGCTTTGCACTGACTAATATACTTGGGATTAGAACGTACAGGCTATAATCTAATTCAAAAGAGGTGATTTATACATTTTAAGATTAAAAATTTCATGTACATCAATTCCATGTACAGTTTTGTTCTTATTTTTTCTGCAGAAAAAAAAAATATCTGGCTATTCTTTTGAAGCTTGTCATTTCTCCAAACCCTTCCCATTTATTCTTTTTTAAATTTAAAATTGCAATTTGTGCCTTGTGACTTAAAATGTAATAACAGCCTAAGGAATGGCAGCCGTGTCTTTTAAAGATGTAAGAAAAGATTGATTTTCAAATATTACAGTTTTTCTTTTCATATTTCAATAGTATTTAGTAGGTAAAGTCACACCAAATTTTGACTGATTTTTATCTTGTTGCATAAAATCACTTTTGCCTGTAAGGATTCAATGGCAGAATAGAACACAAATAGAAAGACATTTGAAATATCCTTCTTAAATATAAAGCGGTATTCCAACTTCTACTAATGTCTGCTTAATGTGGTCTATCTTATCTTTAAGAAATGTCTAGAATTCTCCCACCTAGTAGTATATTCCAACACCAACGCCACAATCCCTCAAATTTTCAAACAAACTGAAATGTTACCTATGTGCTGAATTTCATGAAGGGGAAACACTTTTAAATGCATTAATTGCTCGTATGAATCTCTCTCACATCTTTAAAAAGCTAAACGAAATAAAATTCCATCACATAATCTTTCGCATGGATTAGAAACTCTACAATGAAGCTGGAAAAAGTACCCAATGCAAAACTGGCGCTAACTGCTGACAGTCTGCATACTTTTGTTATCTTAGGCTCTTGAATTCATCTCTTCTCACATGGCAGAGTTTTACTCTGATACAGTATTAAGCATGAAGTTGTAGACTAAAACCTCTACATCTGAATTAGGCATAAACTTACATGTTGTTGAGGTAACAGTTTACATACATACATACATATGTGTGTGTGTGTGTAAGTATATGTATGTATGTATATGTATGTATGTGTATGTATATGTATATGCATGTGTGTATACGTATATATGTGTGTACATATATATATATATATATATATATATATATATATATATATATATATATTATATACACACACACACACACACACACACATACACACATATATATACACATAAATACATACATACATACATACATACATACATACATACATACATATATTTTTCTCCTCAGCCGGGTATTTTCCTACGTAAACTAAGATTTTCAAATGCTGCCATAGCTCAGTGAAATCACAATCCACTAGTTCTAAGCTTTTCCAGACAAATCACAATTCACTAGTTCTAGGCTTTTCCAGACAAATCACAATTCACTAGTTCTAGGCTTTTCCAGACAGCTGTCTGGAAAAGCCTAGAACTAGTGAATTGTGATTTCACTGAGCTATGGCAGCATTTGAAAATCTTGGTTTACATAGGAAAATACCCGGCTGAGGAGAAATACACATAAAGGGCAACCAATTTGCCAAACTGCTCAGAAAGTTAACAACCGGTTCTCCCGAAATGGTGAGAACTGGCTGAATCCCACCACTGCATAATGTTTCCCCGAAGACATCCTCTAATAATAACCCAATCGGGCTTTTCAGCGCATGTCCTAAAATAAGCCGTCCCTGAAAATATTCAAACACAGAGCTGGAAATCAGATAAAACAGCAAGAGGAGCCCAATCTTGTTCCACGAGCCCCAAAATAGTAAGACCTCCCCCAAAATAAGGCCAAGTGCTTATTTCGGGGTTCAAAAAAATATAAGACAGGGATATATATATATATATATATATATATATATATATATATATATATGCAAGAGAAATAAAGGAAACAAAACATCGGTTGGTTTGATATTTTTGTCACTATATACAAAACTGCTGAGACTAGTTAATCTATCATGTTTGCGGTGACACATAGCAGTTCTTTAAAATGTCAAGAAGGCAAGTTTGCCCTTATAGTATCTGGATTTTTAAAATCCTAGATGGTGTCACTGACCTTGAGATTTTGGAGGGGGAATGTTTGAGTTCTAGTCTTGAGCAGGAACACCTATAATTGCTGCAGTTCCAGAGTATTACAAGTAGTCCTCAACTTAAAACAGTTCATTTAGTGGTTGTTTAAAATTACAGCGGCACTAAAAAAAAAGATCATTTTTCACACACTGCAGCACCCCCATGGTCACGTGATCAAAATTCGGGCACCCTAATCCTAATCACTTGACAACTGGTTCATATTTATGACGGTTGCAGTGTCCCAGGGTCATGTGATCCGCTTTTGCGACTGCTTGCGACTTCAACTCTCAGAATTCAAAACTAGCCATTAAAAATCTAATAATAATACACATATGTACATGTTCTCTAAATATCAAGAAACTACAATTCTCACCAGACTTAGCTAGCACAGCCAATAGTGATTGATGGGTTTTAATCCAAAATCACGAGGTCTGTGTAATGCCAACTCCTAATTTACATCACATATTTCCAATGAATAATCCACCTACTTTTTAAAATTACTTATTTCTAAAAATTTATTTAAAATACCACGTTCTCGTTTTATAATATAAAGAAAGGTTAACCAGCATTAAAATGCAGACAGAATGTTAGTCAAAATTATACATAACTGAAATATAGTTCATAGAATTTAAGTACTAGCCTATTTAAGGGCATAAAAAGGTAATTTTCTTACAGTAAGCAATAATTTTGCTTCCCAGCTACAGTTAGCTAGACCAAGAAAATAGCTATTATTGAGTTTATTTGTACTTACAGATGAAATGAAACTATTTTTTGAATAAACATTTTGAACTGGAATAAGGAAAATGTTCACTGAAGGAAAACAGCAAACAATATATTCTAAGTGATTAACAGTAAAAGTAAACAAGATTGCTTTCAGAAGATTATATCTTAGCATATTAAACTGAGATATTTGTCAAGCTCTTTGTCTATATAAACAGCTCTTTCATAACATGAGAAAATAAAACAAAAAACCCTTAATTACTTTCTTTTTACAATCTTTTAACAATCTTTTTGTTTTATTGGACCCAGCTAGGACAGCAATACCTTAGCTGACCTTGACTGATCTTGAAAATCTAGAAGTATTATTTATTTATTTATTTATTTTTATTTATTTATTTATTAGATTTTTATACCGCCCCCTCTCCCAAAGGACTCGGGGCGGTGAACAGCCAAAATTAAAAACATACAATATAAACATTAAAATACGTTTAAAACAGAATTAAATCCAAAATGGCTCCCCAATTTAAAACGCCTTACCCATGACCCTATAAATAAGACAAATTTAAAATTTAAAATTTCCACATTTAAAATTACCACATTTAAAAAGGGGGAAGATTTAGGCCAGGCCAGCTTGATGAAACAGAAAAGTCTTAAGCGTGCGGCGGAAGGTGCGCAGATCCGGGATCCTACGTATCTCTGGGATCCTACGTATTATTACTTGGATGAGGGACCACCAGTCCTAAATATATATTTACTTAATATATATTTAGGAGTAGAAAATCTGTGAAGAAAAAATATTTGTAAAGTCCTTGATGTTCTCTGGGCTTGGTTGTTTGCTTGCAGATGTTGCATTCCCCAAGTAGGTAACATCAGATTTGCTCTCTATTTATATATATAAACACTGCCCTGCCAGTGGTGATGGTGCTTGGTTTTCTTTTGGATAGATCCTTGATGAAGGTATTGTTTTTTGTTGGATTGTTTGCCTGGTGTTAATCCCTGCTTATTTGGATGTTTGCTGCACCAAGTATTCCACAATTCAGTTCTCACTACATATATATTTTTCTCCTATTGAAACATTAGTCACCTAAAGGTAAAGGTAAAGGTTCCCCTCACACATATGTGCTAGTCGTTCCCGACTCTAGGGGGCGGTGCTCATCTCCGTTTCAAAGCCGAAGAGCCAGCACTGTCCAAAGACGTCTCCATGGTCATGTGGCCAGCATGACTAAACGCCAAAGGTGCACGGAACGCTGTTACCTTCCCACCAAAGGTGGCCCCTATTTTTCTACTTGCATTTTTTACGTGCTTTCGAACTGCTAGGTTGGCAGAAGCTGGGAGAAGTAACGGGAGCTCACCCCGTTATGCGGCACTAGGGATTCGAACCGCTGAACTGCCGACCTTTCAATCGACAAGCTCAGCGTCTTAGCCACTGAGCCACCACACAATTTAATTTTTCTCAACTTCTTCAAGAGTTGATATGCTCAAAAGTGTTCAAAAGTGTTAGGGGTCCTCTTCCATAAAATTCCTTAAAACAGGAGGCTTTCCATGTATTACTAAAATGAACTCCAGTGCCATTTGTCTTTTAAACACCTTTGGGAGGGAGAATCTGGAGGAGAGACTGAAGCGCATACAGGATGTCCTTGACTTACAATCATTTGTTTAGTGAGTTACAATCATTTGTTCAAAGTTAAACGGCGCTGAAAAGTGATTTATAACTATTTTTCACATTTACGACCATTGCAGCATTCTGTGGTCAGTGATTGCCATTTGGATGCTTGGCAATCGGTTCCTACTTATGACGGTTGCAATGTCCTGGGGTCATGTGATCACCTTTTGTGACTTCTGACAAGCAAAGTCAATGGGGAAAGTCTGATTTAACAACTGTGTTACCAACGTTAACAACTTCAGTGATTCACTTAACAACTGTGGTAAGACAGGTCATAAAATAAGGCAAAGCTCACTTAACTGCCTTGCTTAGCAACAGAAATTTTGGGCTCAACTGCGGCCATAAATCGAGGATTACCTGTATCTCCTTGCCTGTTTTCCAGTTACCTTTTCTAACAGCAGCTTTCTTAATCTGTGTGCCACCCTGGAAACAGCAAAGGACTGGCCGCAGGTGGCCCTCCCGAGCTCCGTTTTTGCTGGCAGAGGGTTGTGGGAGGCTGGCGCACCTGAAAATGGAGTCGAGAGCCCGATTTTGCTCAGGCCACCAGAGGCACCCCCGACACAAGTGACGTTGAGCTGGCCACCCACCCCAGTCTCCTAGGTCAAACACAACCCTGATGCAGCCCTCAATGAAATCAAGTTTGACACTCCTGATGTAGACTATTAATACCTAGTTTACAAGTCCACTTTTTCCTTAATATAATTGCTTTCATAATCAGAAGGAAATGAATGCAAGT
Source organism: Pantherophis guttatus (assembly GCF_059756535.1). Classification (NCBI taxonomy): domain Eukaryota; kingdom Metazoa; phylum Chordata; class Lepidosauria; order Squamata; family Colubridae; genus Pantherophis; species Pantherophis guttatus. The sequence goes on along the minus strand of NC_142069.1, from coordinate 16,253,438 downwards.
CAGCCATTCTTCAGGACAATTTACCCTCCTAAATTTTACATCGTTTGTCTAATCCAGAATTTCGGAGAACTGACTGACAGAACTGAGTCTACTTGTTTGAGCACCTCGTTTACATTCTATTTTGGAATCTTGCTAAAGAACTATAGAAAACATACAGTGTAATTCTTAGCAATATTTAAAATACTGTCTTAACGGTTGTTTACAGAAATTTGCCCTATTCTATGAAATAGGGCTTATTTATTATGCGGCTGTAGGGGACTGCAGAGTGCAGTCTAAGAAGGAAAAAAAAACTTCACGATTTTCTTATTCACAATCTCTTCTACGAGGTACTGAAATATGCTCCTTGATAAACTACTGAAACATGCTTTTCTAAATAGATGAGATTGTTTAGAAGCAGTGTATAAGAAAGCCATTTTATATAACGGTTCATTTTGCTCATGTGTTAGTAAATTACTCACATTTAGCATTTCTGTAGAGTAGAAAAGGATCCTGCAACTGGAAATCCAAATCTTTTGTTATGGGTTCTGTCCGATTTTCCATGCTCAGCCTATTCATAATGGTAAATCCATACTTGGGCGAAGCTGATCTGAAAATTACCAATATTGAAACCATCAACTATCTACTAAAAATAATTCAATTATAGTATGACAATATAATATTGCTTAAAAGCATTGTAAGCCGCCCTGAGTCTCCGGAGAAGGGCGGCATATAAATCAAACTAATAAATAAATAAATAATAAATGACAAATATTTTCAAAAGTACTGTACCAACACTTTTATAATCAGCAATTTTTGAGAGTTCGAGGAAATTGTTATTCTCTCAAAAATGTTAACTTTGACGAAGACTTACTGCCTCAAGTATCAGTACTTGAGAGGCAATCAAAGAGATGAAGGGGTTGACTTATTCTTCATAGCATCCGAGGGCAGGACAAGAAGCAATGAGTGGAAGCTCATTAAAGAGAGATTCTACCTGGAATGAAGGAGACATTTAGAATAAAGAGCAATTAATCAATGGAACAGTTTGCTTCTCAGAGTTGGTCATGTTTCCTGTCTGGCTTATCTGGGAAGGCTGATACACCATAATTTTGCTAAACAAATGGTCGTTAAGTGAGGACTCCCTGTCCATCTCCACTTCCCACTATCGTTCTATGTCAAGATAGCCCTTCCAGTGATTTAAGTATTTCAAACCTTCTTCTGTATCTAAAAACTGAAACGCTGTATTTCACAATAGTGGACAATTACAAACGAAAGCCTGCCAGGCTGATTTGAGCTCTCACAGGGAAGCCCCCCCCCCCCAAAAAAAAACCTTGAGTTGAGTTTCTTGGACTGATGGGAAGAAGGTAGAAACTGAATGAAAAATGACTAATTCCCCCTTAGCGGTCCCATTGAAGTCCCCGCTTGTAGTTCTGTGTCCTATAAGCATCGCCTACCCTTATCCAAATCTAACTGTTCCCTTAAGATGAGCTGTGATGCGTCTTTCCCTTTGGGAAATCAGAAGCTCAAAGAAGCAGGAATCTGGAGGATAAACAGTGTGGGCGAAAGCCACAATTTGCTTGGAAGGAGCCATGGCAGGAGAGGAATGCAGAGTTGCTATTATGCAAATTTTGCAAATCGCAACAAGTCTGTTCAAGTGCTCTATGGATGGGATAGTTAGCAATTCAAATATTATTTTAATACTGCATTATTCTGCACGATATTCCCATTCAATTCTTGGTGATGTGCCGATGATCGATGAATATTAATGTCCGGTAATTGAAAAAGGTCTTTGCAGAATTGAGATGTAAATTGAGAGCCGTGAGATGAGGTCACACCATTTACTAAGCCCCTGAAAACAGTTAATGCGGTTTCCAGAGCAGATGGTAGCTCTTTAGAAGTAATAAAATGAGCCACCTTTCTAAATGGATCCACGATCAGTAGAATGGTCGTAAAACTCTGCACATCTGGGAAATCAATGATAAAGTCCAGGGAAATTGTATCCTGTCATCCAATGGTGGAATGTAATAGCTGGAGCGAACTGGTAGGCTTAGCAGATACATCCTCGACTCTATGACAGACATGACATGAAATCTTTAACCAAAGATGCAATGACTAAAAAACAACCCCATGCCTTGCATTTTTATTGCACAGAGTATAGAGATAACCATGAAGAAGTAATGCAAGACCACTTAATAGAATAGAATAGAATTTTTATTGGCCAAGTGTGATTGGACATACAAGGAATTTGTCTTGGTGCATATGCTCTCAGTGTACATAAAATAAAAGATACATTCATCAAGAATCATAAGGTACAACACAATCAGGAAACAATATCAATATAAATCGTAAGGATAGCAGCAACAAGATTACAGTCATACAGTCATAAGTGGGAGGAGATGGGTGATAAGTAAAACATCAGTTCAATTCTGAGAAAGAACAGGGGGTATGGAACAGTGGTGGGTTTCAAAATTTTTTACTACCGGTTCTGTGGGTGTGGCTCAGTGGGTATGGCATGGCTTGGTGGGCGTGGCAGGGGAAGTATACTGTAAAATCCCCATTCCCTCCCCAATCCAGGGAAAGGTTACTGCAAAATCCCCATTTCCTCCTGATCAGCTGGGACACGGGAGGCAGAGAATAGATGGGGGTGGGGCCAGTCAGAGGTAGTATTTGCCGGTTCTCCAAACTACTCAAAATTTCCGCTACCAGTTCTCCAGAACTGGTCAGGATCTGCTGAAACCCACCTCTGGTATGGAAGAAACTCTGAGTTTCTTTCTCATTCTTACTTCTTTCTCAGGACTGAACCCAGAGCTCCCAAGAGCTTTATTGCTCTGGCATTCCTTCTTCAAGGTTATTTCTGTACATATTATCACGGCTAAATTGCAACACCTCTTGCCAGAGGGGAAGAGGAACATAAAAATGACCATTGTGAAAAAGTTCTTCAGCCACAGAAAAAAGGAGAATCAATCTGCGTGGTTCCATGGAAGCCATCTGTTGGAACCTTGACGTACAGATCCTCTTGTTATAAGTAAATCTGATTGAAAAGATTCACTATCTGCCACCTCCAATATCTCAGAAATATCCCTTCCCAGAAGGGAGACTTAAAATTACCAGACTTCAAAATTGTGACAGGAGAGGATGCATAGAGAACATCAAATTTGTGTTTGCACAACAGAAGTATCTGGCAGTTAATCTTGTAAACTAGGAACAGCGGTAAAGTAAAAAAACTAGTCCTTCAAAGTAGGCCAGATCAGGAAACAGACTCCACAGGTTTGATTGGAATTATATTTATTGATATTGGTGCCAACATTAGAGCCATGGTGGTGCAGTGGTTAGAATGCAGCATTGCAGGCTAATTCTGCCGACCGCCAGGAGTTCGATCCTGACCGGCTCAAGGTTGACTCAGTCTTCCATCCTCCTGAGGTCGGTAAAATGAGGGCCCAGATTGTTGGGGGCAATATGACTCTGTAAACTGTTTAGAGAAGGCTATAAAGCACTGCGAAACGGTACATAAGTCTAAGTGCTATTGCTATAGTAAAAGAATCATGAAAGACTGACTTAGAGTATAGTCTTATACTCAAGAGAGTTAAGGCAGGCCCAGTGTTAATTTGTTCCTAATATTTTGTTTCTGGGCTTAAAGTATGTTTTTGAAGATATTGTTGAAACCGCCTCTTCATAGTTTTTCAAGGGACATCTCTATGACTCTCTACACGAAGTTAAAGTGAGAGAAAACTTCTTATGATCACAGTTTCCACTCAATCAGGAGGAGACCTCTTGACTAAAATGCAGCCATAACTCAAAGAAGAATTCAAGGCATCACTAGGCACAACAAAGGGCCAGCTGAGATCTGAATGGTGGAGCCGAGGCTAGGAGGACAAGTGAAGCTTCAAGTCATGAAAAGATGCCTGTTCTTGAGTAGATAGACCTTTAAAACTGCCATCTTTTTTTCAGAAGCTGAGTTAGTCATCTTCTACACTTAGAAAAATCTGGAAAGAATCACTTATAAAAGTTGGCCCAAAACCCCCAAAGTTGGACATCCTTAACATTTCTAGGTCTCTGCTATGTAAGAATAGGTTGCCCCTTGGCCAGATCCATCTGCATTCCTTGTGTCCTATGCTGGAAGATCAGCTGCCACTTTCCAACTTGGCACAGAGCCTGTATTTGCATAGATGCTTTAACATATTCCTGACACGAGCAAATGCAACGATCCTCTGAATAAATCAAAATGTCATCTGAGTAAACTAGACGTATTTGTCCAGAATATCTCATTCATGAATTTGGAAAAGACAGTATGGCAATTAACTAGACCAAAAAGCTCTACTCAAACTCGTCTGTAATAAGGGTCAAAGACTGTTAAATATTCATGGTCCTCCTTCATTCAAATTGAATTGCAAGCTGCTCTCAAGTCCAACTTAGTGAAAACATGTGCTTTCTGAAGCCCAGCAGTTCTGAAAAAAAGAAGCAGTGGATAATGTTCGCTAATGGTCAGAAAATTGAGAAGTTGAAAGTCATAAACGGGTTTCAAGGAAAAATTATCTTCTTTTTCTTTAACAAAAATTATGGTGTAGATTCAATGAATGCCAAGAGGGCAAATAGTTTCTTCAGATTGTTGTCCAGAAACTGCTTTAAAGTGGCCAACTCTTGAGTAAACATGGGATATTGTTGCTTACATAGCTACGATCTGGCTCCAAGTAGCAGACTGATCGAACAATCACATGCCTGGTGTGCAACCTGTTTCCCCCTTAAAAACGTTGGAAAAAATCTCCATTGGGGTGTGTGTGATGAAAGAGGTTCAGGCAGTAGCATAGGAAGGGGAGAACATGTCTGCATCCCACGGCATTGGCAATGTTGTGAGAGTAAACAAACAATCCCTGATTCCTAGTGAATACCAAGATTATGCGTCTGTAGCTAGTCTGTCATTCAAATATTGGAACTATGCAAGAAAGCAATCAAATATAGATGTAGAAATGATTCTTCATGGTCATTTATTCTCAGCTACAAAGGAACTGTATATACAGGATGGCTCCTGATATGAGGGACCTGCCACTGATAATCTCCAACTGCAGGTTCTACCTACGTAAACCAAGATATTATGCAGAATGCCCCCTCCCACATGTTGGGGTAGACCAGATGTCTCGGTAAACACTATATACATACATACATCTTAGTTTATGTAGGTAAAACCTGGCTAGAAAGAATATGCACATAAAAGCCTACGAAAAAGAAAAAGAAATATTGTATCTTTACAGGGAGGATACCTGAGAAGAGGGTGTGGCTCACTGATGATGCCTTATGAGGCAGAAATAGCTATCTGAGTCTCCCAAAGAGCAGCACAGAGTTGCTGTTTGTCAGCAAGAAACAAAAAGCCCAGAAACTTGTTCTTGGGCCCTTTTTCTGCTGACAAACTGCAACTCTGTGTTGCTTTCTGGGAGAGTTGCAGAAACACAGAGTTGCAGTTTGTCAGCAGAAAAAGGGCCCAAGAACTTGTGAATGAGATTTCACAGAACCTAGGGCTGTAGAACAACTAAGTTTACATAGGTAAAACCTGGCTAGAGAGAATATGCACATAAAAGCCTATGAAAAAAGAAAAAAGATACATATATATATATATATAATATAATATATATATATATATATGATAGACAGACAGAAAGAAAGACACCATGTTTCCCCGAAAATAAGACCCTGTCTTATATTTTTTTGAACCCTGAAATAAGCACTTGGCCTTACGCCATGCACTCAAAAGCCCAATTGCGCTTATTATCAGGGGATGTCTTGTTTTGGGGAAAACATGGTAGGTAGGTAGGTAGGTAGGTAGGTAGGTAGGTAGGTAGGTAGGTAGGTAGATACATACATACATACATACATACGTCATATAATCACAAATTGTCAAGACACTATCTTGATTCTTTTGACCCATCCGATTATAATTAAGCTATTTCCCAACCACTTGATTTTATATCATCACTGAATCATCTTTCAGAAAGTAGTTTCTTTAATGAATGGTATTTGACCTAAATGTTGTTTTACACTTATATAATTATTAGTGGCATACCTTGAAACAGCAGAGTGTGCATAATCCTAGCAAAGGCTTTGCAGAGTAATAATGTTGCATTGTCCCCAAATTTATATTTACAATCTTGAAGCCTCCTTCCAGAGTATTCATTTGATTCTCCCCCATGTAAAGCATAAAGCTATGGCTTTTACTTAGAATAAGCCTTATTTCTTATCCAAGGCTTGTAGGATTGCAGGCCAACTGCCCTACTATCTTAGTACAAGAGTTGATACAGAAGAAATTTATTCTATAGATGCTTTGTCACCGTTTCTCCTTTTTTTCCCTGTACATTTTCAGCACACAGCAATTGAAACTAGTGGGACATTTTAATCTGAACCCAAATTTAATACCACTGAAAAGAATCAGAATAAATATCTGGGAAGTGTTTCAAGTTGAGAGTCCCAGGGGACATTCTGAGCCAGGAGACGGAATGTACAATACATGAAACAAGGCAACCAAACAAAAATGAAACAAAAATGGAACTGAAAGAAACCAAACACAATAACAATCGAGGCATCGTCCAATCTCCAGATTGTTCACTTTGTTTAATTGTCACCTCCAATAGGATAACTTCTAATATTTTAAATCGCATTTGTCTGCCCCTCAATTTTAGCAGCAGCAATCTCTAATCCAGTTTAATTATCCAAATAGCCACAGCTGCAAGATACAATCTGTCATCACCATGCCTTCTATTTTTAAACACTCCGAACCAGTTATTTTTCAAGAACAAAATGTGTGAATTTTACAAATATTTGTTTGTGAATACTTCATAAGCAAAGCAAACAGGATGGGGATCATTTTATTTTATTTATTAGATTTAAAATGGCCTCTCGCTTCAGGCTAAATAAGCTCCAGGCTGATATTGCCGAGAAACCAAATTCAGATACTCTTAAGCATTCGGTATCATTCCTTCCTTTGATTATTAACCACTGCAATCCCAAAATTCCTAGCGACTTGTAGTCGATGCCCAGTTACAACCTATATTCTGATAAAAACTAAATGTTCACATTTGCTATTTATTTATTGTAATATTTCCACTTCCCTTTATATGCAGAAAAATTAAAGGGCCCTAACAAGCAGTATTTTAAAATGAGATGTATAGATATTTAGTTTATAAAAGGAAGTGGGTTAAGTTTGGGGGGGGGAGGAGGTGGAGGAGAGGAGATGGCAAGAGAAAGTATGATTGGTCAAACCGGAATTTTAAAAAAAACAACACCTCCAGAGTAAAACGTTCATTAACATTTACTGTAGAATTCGTATCTGTTGCAGAGAAAGTATAGCTATATGCATGTACACAGATTTCCTTATTACTTTCCTTATTATGACTTATTCCTTCAGTATGCTAGGGTAGTGAATAGAAACAATTTGGTCACAGGTGCCTGGATTCTTCACGTTGCCACTCAGAATCAATTCAGTTTATTGTGAACGTTTTCTTACAAGAGTGCTTTAAGCAGGTCACATGGGGGGAGACCGGGGGGCGGGGGAGGTGTCATAGTATCTTTTGCCATGCCACTCGCACTGGATATTCATTGCAAAAAAAAAAAAGCTTTAATTTTTGAATGGGAGCCACTCAGGGTCTATTATAAAATATGCAGCTACATAAATGTTTTTTTTTTTATTTGATTTATATGCCGCCCTTCTCCAGAGACTCAGGGCGGCATACAATGCGTTAAGCAATAGCCTTCATACTTTTGTATATATTTATACAAAGACAGCTTATTGCCCCCACAAACTGGGTCCTCATTTTACCTACCTTTGAAAGGATGGAAGGCTGAGTCAACCTTGAGCCTGGTGAGATTTGAACTTGCAGTAATTGCAGGCAGCTGATGTTAATAACAGTGCTTTAGTCTGCTGCGCCACCAGGGCTCACCAGGGTTTTAAATAAATAAATATAGGAAATGTAAAATGTGAACGGGATCAAAGTAAGCAGTTTTACAGGAGGGGAGAGGAGGTTGTGCTTCAGAAGCCCCAAACCGCCCAAACCCACTGAAGTGAAGGGTATAAATCAGGGGTGAAATGCTCCCGGTTCGGACCAGATCGCCTGATCCAGTAGCGATGGCGGCAGGTGGTTTGGAGAACCGGTAGCAAAAATCCCTGCCCCCCCCCCACACACACACACCATGCCCAGCTGAGCCGCAGGATCATCAGAGGCTTTTTTTTTTTTTTTTACTTTTAAAAGCATTTTTTCTACCTCTTCCGACGAAAAAATGCTTTTAAAAGTAAAAAAAAAAGCCTCTGATGATCGCACGGCTCAACTGGGATAGTCAGAGGCTTTTCAAAGCATTTTTTTCTGCAACTTCTTGGCCGAAGAGGTGGTAAAAAAATGCTTTGAAAAGTTTTTTTTAAAAAAAGTTGGCCACGCCCACCCAGTCACATTACCCCCCCAAGCCACGCCCACAGAACCAGTAGTAACAAATTTTACATTTCACCCCTAGTATAAATACAGGTGGTCCTTGACTTACAACCACCGTTCAGCCCAAAATTTCTGTTGCTAAGCTAAGTGAGACATTTGTTAAGTGAATTTTGCCACCATTTTACAAACTTTCTTGCCATAGTTGTTAAGTAAATCACTGCAGTTGTTCAGTTAGTGACACGGTTGTTAAGGGACTCTGACTTTGCTTGCCAGAAGGGGCTAAAAGGTGATCACATGACCCCAAGACACTGCAAACGTCATAAATATGAGTCAGTTGCCATTCAAGCTTCTGAATTTTGATCGCGTGACCTCGGGGATGCCGCAACAGTCTTAACTGTGGAAAATGGTCATAAGTCACTTTTTTCCGTGCCACTGTGGCTTTGAACGGTCACTAAATGAACTGTTGTAAGTCGAGGATTACCTATAGCATGATCTCAGAAGCAATTTCCTCTTGAATATCAACTATCAGCTGTAACTCTCTGGATGACCACTAGATGGCAGCAAAGGAACACGAAAAATTAATTTCCTGCTGCCCTGATTTTTGCAGCCAGATCTGGTAACCTCAACTATCCCCTTCCATGCCTGGAGGCAGAGTTCTGACTTCAGAGGAGGAATGAGATTATTCTCATGAATGATGGCATCAAAAGATTGCCGAGGAGAATTGGATTGTTAGTAGGGACCCTCTGGCATGGCCCTCAAACACAGCAAAGTTTTACACCAAACAAAGAGGCACATAAATGTAATCTTCCACTGTCTGCTATGTAATACTTGGAAGAAATCTATTCTTTCAATGTTACTATTTTTCTAAAAGGAGACACAGTGAGGGATTTCATCCCAAGGTATAATAAATTTGCTGAGTAGGTTATTTTAAATATCGATTCATCCTATTAACACCCAAGCGAGGGTATTTTATTTGTGGTGGTTTGATAACTTCACTAGAGGAAAATGATGTTTTGAAATGCGCGACTGCTGATTCAAAAAATTAATTTCTTTGCTCTTCCTTTTCTGCTTTGAGAATGGAATGACTTAACGACTTTAAATCAGAAAAAAATATTTTAACGGTCTCACCTTGTATACACAAATAGTGTTCCTTCCACATCGGTCTTCTCCTAAAATCAAATTTAAATTGTTTTAGTTGTTTTACTGATGTCGTGCAAACGTGCAATCAAGCTATTATAAAGTATATTTTGTAGAGACAAGTAACTTGTTTTTTAACACTTGTAAGTGATCCCGCTGCCTTTTAGCACATTAATGTACTCTAAATCAATTCTCTTTTTTTCAAAACATACAGTATACTTTCTTCCCCAGTAGTCCACAATCTTAAAACTTGTGTGCTGAGTAAAAGCTCCTAAAATGAAATGTTTCCTTCATTAGGGGGAATTAAGGACAATTTTTAATTAATTTGTGATAGCAGCCATATTTTGAGAATTTTACTGAATTATAATATTTGTGGTAAATGCCCTGTAGTAAGACTCTATATAGTCTAGAAAACAACAGGAAACACTAACAATTCCTAAGAATGCTTTCATTACCAAATTTAATACCAGGTGCCTGTAAGGAATTCCTATGGGGTATGCTTTATTATTGCCCTATAAATCATAACAAGACATTTGTTATCCATCTGATTTTAAAATGCACCAGAAAAGTGATATGACTAACAATATTTGCAATAAAATATACAATTGACCGATATCCCATATTTTAATAAATTGTTAAATCAAATTCATATGCAATGTAATTGTACTTATATTGACAAACCATATTTGACAAAACCATTATATTGACAAACCATATTTCTGAAAGCATGGAGGATACCTGATAACAGAAATATATTAACAAAGAGACAGAAATTCATTTTCTTGAGTATAAATAAGTCTGTGCAGTGATTAAAAAAGGCTTTAATAAAGTCTCACATAATAGCTGTCAATATAAAAAAGTACAAAGATTATGCAAAGCAAAGTAGAAAGCATTAACAGGTTAAAAGATTTAGTATGGATACCAATATTTTTATATATCCTATACCAGGAATCCCCAAGCTCAGAGCCGTTCCACTGGGAACCGGGCCTCGCAAGCAGCAGGCAAGCACAAGTGTGCAAAACCAGACCCTCTTCCCACCCTGCCCACCGCCAGTCTACAGAGCTTGAAAAATTGGGGACCGCTGCCCTACCCAACGAATGTTTAGTCTTAATTTAGTATTATCACTATCCTGAAAAGGCTATGTACAAAGAAAAAAAATCTACACAGCAGTATATATAGAATAGGCAGATTGTGTCGGGCTGGAAAAATATTTGGATGTGAGCAAGAATATATAGAAACTATGTATCTTTGCTGCCATCTACAGGACACCCAGAGCTTTACAACTCATATATACGGTAGTATGCTTACCATATATTCCACTTTTTAAAGATAGCTATATTATATTACAGTGATGGTGAACCTTTTCGGCACTGTCACATGGAAATGTTGTGCGCGTGCACATCATGGCCGCGTTCTGGAAAAGCTCAGCTTCCAGGTTCTAGGGCGCATGCACGCCCAACAATCAGCTGGCCAGCAAGTATGCAAGTATGCACATCAGCTGCCTGGCGAGTATGCAGTTTTCGGCACTGCCTCGTGTGTGAAGAGACTGTGCTGTGGAAAAGCCAAACTTCCAGGTTCTGGCGCGCATGCGCACCTGACAATCAGCTGGCCAGCACGCATACCGACACCAGTTTTTGGCACTGCAACCCACACAACAACTGATCGTCGCAGGCGCAGGCGCACCAGAAACCCAGAAGACAAACAGGCAAGGTCACGCATGCCAGGCAACATGGCTTCACATGCTACTTTGGGCACGCGCACCATAGGTTCGCCATCACAGTTATAATACACGCTAATTATTTTTTCATATCCTAGATATGATTTCAAACCTTATTTCAGAAATGTAACTTTCACCAATTCACATACGTTCAAATATCCTCTGTCAAATATGTTGAAGTTAAAAGAGTCAAGATATTAAAAATGCCAACCGAGGATGAAAGATTGTTCCTGGAAACACCGTGAACTTGGAGCTTCCAATTTAGTACATATAATTCAGAAAAGGAAACGAAAGTTAATTTTAATTCATATGGAGTCCAAGATAAAACAAGCAATTATTGTATCATGTATAAGGGCTTGCAAGGGCAACCAGTGTTGAAGAATTCTGGAGAACTCTTAAGATGTCTCCTTTCCCTCCCTCCCTCCCATTTGGGCCAGTGCTAACGAACATATTGCCTAGGTCTGGATTTTGGAATTCGTATGCGTGGGTGATCAAAAATGCTGGGTGCAATAAAAGCACAAATAGTCCAATTGTAATGTAATCACACTCAATAGTCATATTTTTGGAATTTAACAGGCAAAATATTCCAGAAAGTGAAGAGAAGTTTGGTGATGTGGTGAATCAAGGAATGTATCAGGAAAGGGTCATCAGGAAAATAAAAAGGAAAAGAAACAAAAGAGATAATAGCATCGATCAATGGGAAAAAAACCACTTGAAACATTTTAATGAAGTGATATAAAATTAGTAATAATAAGCTGACCCTGAAAGTAAAGGCAGATATATGCACTGAGCTATAAACTTCATATCTGTTTGAAAAGAGCTTCACCAAAACAAATGGACAGTGATAATATGTAGATGAGTTATGGTCTATTTACTGTTAATTTGGAAGAGGCAGTTTGGTATGGTGGTGAAGGCAGGCTAGAAACTGGGAGACCATGAGTTCTAGTCCCACCTTAGGCACAAAACCGGCTGGATGACTTTGTGCCAGTTATCCTCTCTCAGCCCTAGGAAGGAAACAATGGCAATTGTTTGAAAATGCTGCCAAGAAAACTGCAGGGACTTGTGCAGGCAGTCTCTGAGAATCAGGTATGACTGAACAGGGGGGAAAAAATGGAAATAAGTTTTTCCTGATTAAGTAGGGTGGCTGCAAGTATTTTATTTTTTTTTTAAAGGAAAGGGTAAGAGAAGCAGCTAATTCCAAATCAGAATTATTAAACCCTTCTGAGTGGGATGGCTGGAAAGAAAATTATCCCTCACACAACCAGTTCAAAGTGCTAGGAGGGGAGGAAAGGGTACACAAACGTCAAAAGTCATGTTGTGCCATTAGCTACACAAGCTTTGTCCCTTTTGTCTGTGCTTCATGATGTTGCACAGATCGGACAAAAAGGTAGCGCTTATATTGCAAAAACATGGTGTTGATTTCCTTATTTTGACAAAGCACTGTATCCTGCCTGTGGAAGGACAGGCCAGTGTATTCTACCTAGCAAAGGGGTGGACAATTGATTTTCCTAAGGGGCTACATGAGAAACTGTGACTGTTGTGGAAGGTCAAAACATAAAGCTGTGAAGGTGAGTAGGCACGCACGCACATACGTAATTGAAAAAAATAAATAAATAGCAGTCACCTTTAAAATAAAACCAATGTAGATGTGTTGTGTGTATGGTGTACACTTATTTGCATCTGATTTCTAATTTCCAACTGACCTCACGTGGGCCAGACAGGGGCAGCCAAAGGGCCAGATGTGGCCGTAAAATGCCCAGGTCTGACCTAAGAGATACATGTATCATATCTGCCTTGGAAATAGGCAACAATCTGAAGCCAAAGCTTTTGGCTTACTCCTGCTGGTAGCAACTGGTGAAGTCAGTTTGGTCTAGTGCTTAAGGCACCAGGCTACAAACCAGGATATTGTGAGTACCAGTCCTGCCTTAGGTACAAAAGCAGGTTGGGTGATCTTGGGCTAGTCACTCTCTCTCAATTCACCCCACCCCACAGGGATAAACGTTCTCTGCCTTCAGCTATTTATTAAATAATACAGACCGAATAAAATAAACAAAGTTAACTTCAGATCCCTCGAATTATGCAGACACACCCATGCAGTTTTCTTGGCACCATGATGGAAGTGATTCTCCCAGGATTCATCATGGAGACCATCTATTCACTTGGATGCACTTGGAGTCAACAAATGACTTGATGGCACATCATCCATTAAAGTAAAAACCCTTCCATAATAGGGATTTGTTTACTTTCCAGGCCAGCCTTCAAATCTGAAATTTCCTGGGACTCTCATCTAGCCCAAACCTGATTACTGAGGATTACTGAGTGAAGCTTTTTCGCCATAAGGAGCTCCCTTACAGGCACTCCCCTCCTTGACAGCTGAAAATCAGCTATCCCAATTATTATTAACCCAATTAATAACTCCCAATGAGTTATTAACTTCAATATATTTGGACAGTCCAATACTAGGTGACTAAAGGCCGGGTGCACTAAAAATAGGCTGGCTAGGGTTGTTGTGCACCATAATCTTATATTATTGAGGAGATGGGAGGTGGGGAATTTAGGACACTGATTTTTGGATCATCCATACTATTAATTATTCTGGGAAACGGATTAAATCTATTCTCAGACTCGTTTAACTCGGTGCTAGATTGCAGATATGTCTGTTTTGAATGGGACGTTGGCCGTGGCATGTAATTTTTGGCTGTTCCTCCCCTGGCAGGCTGCCCTCTCTCCACTCCTTATTCCAGCTCCTCTCTGCTGATCTTGGCAGCCGGGGTAAGCTCTGCTGGCAGATCCCCTGAGTTCATCAGCAGAAAGTGCTCCCTGATGGAAGAAAGGGATTTTTGCAAAGCAAAATTGACATGTGCTTCATTTTAGACCTTGCGCAGATAATGCCTCTTTTGGTCTCTTTTGAAATAAGGCCAGGCAGTAAAGAACAGTCAGATAACCTCCTACAAAGAATAAAACGGGATTAAATTAACCATTTTTGTTAAAAAAAAAAAAGAAAAAAGGAGGGGGCAATGATCATAATAACGATTCTCTGCCCAAAATATAAGCCAGGCAAATCTGAAGGGGAGAAAAAATGACCTCGAGTTAAAAGCGAAGGGTGAATCGTTTAGAGGGTTTACGGGACCTCCCGCTTGAGTGGATGCCACGTAGAGGCTTGAAAAACTCCTCCTCCTTCCGCTCCTATACTACGGGATTTACGGTACGGGAACGACAGCTACACTTTATTCCGTCTTTCTTACACTTCCCCACCAACCGTCCCGGGATTGCACTTCGCTCACGCACCCACTCATTGGCGCGATGCCCGAAAGTGTAGAGCGCCACCTGGCTGGCCACGTCCAAGATGCTGCCGATGTAGGGGTCGTGCCGCTGGAGAGCCGCCAAGCTGATGTCCAACCCCTTGCCCAGTGGGGCAGCCCCAGCCACTGACGCGGCCATCTTGCCTCGGAGAAAAATAACTCTCCGCGTTCGGGGGCAGGCGCAGCTAATCAAGTCCCGAGAAATAGATTGAACGCCACGGCTTTTCCACCGATCGCAAGGCAACCGCAAAACTAGAGGGGGGGGATAAGGAGCCCCGGCAATCGAGCACCGATTGCCGTTAGCGCAGGATTGTTGCTACTGGCAACCCTTCTAGCTTTCCCATCGTCAGTCTTGGCTTTTGATTCCTCCCTCTAGTCGTGTTTTTTTTTTTTAAGTATTTTTCCAGCTAACTTAAAAAAAAACCAACTCTGTGCGACACTGATTTTAATCTAGGAAATAAAACGCAAAATTCTTTGCAACTCCCAAAGACACTGCCAAATGAGATAATCAATAGGAGGAGAGCTCTCTTGCCCCAAAGATTAGAGAAAATAACATGATTTTCACGTTGGATTTAGATAGAGGAACTGGATAGTTTCTCATCATCTTGATATCTTATTGCAGTCTTTAGAGGATAAAGAGTGCTGAGGAATTCTGGGAGTTGAAGTCCATAATTCTTTAGGAGTATTAAAAAAAAACATGCCACTAGGCTGATGCACACTGCCCTGTTTTACAAAAAGTTAAACTGAAAATGAACCAGAATTCTGCTGCATTAATTTTTCTATAGATTAATGGATTGGTAGGAGAGAACTCTTATAGCCCACCACACAACAATAGATAATCTTGAAGTTTTCTGATATTTCTCTACAACATTGTTTTTCATCCTTGGCAATTTTAAGAGGTCATCCGCGCTTCTTAAAATTACCAAGTCCTCACTTCTTAAATTTGCTAGCCTCCAGAAAAATTGCTTTTAAAGGTTGGTCTTCAGCACCGAAAGGACCCTAACCCTAACCCTAACCCTGCCTGAGATTAGATATTTTAATAATCTAGAAAAACTTTTGTCTGCTGGATGGATTAATTGACTTGTCCTAAACCTGTTGAAGGGACAGATCGACTGACCTACTCATCCCATGCTCTCCGCTTAACATACTAGTAACTCTTACATGTATTTTGTGGTTAAATCAAATACTAAGTTGGTGTGTCAGGAGATGGTTTTTCCAACTTCTTTTTTCTTGAAAATTTAACTACAAATCTTTGCTTCTATGTCAAGGCAAACAAATGAAAGGGAGAGGATAAAAATGTATAATTTACAGTCATCATTGAACCTTTAAACTTATTTTCCATGAGGTGTTAATGTTATTTTTTGCAAATGTTATATATTTTTCCTAGTCCCTCATTTTTTTTAAATAATTTACTACGTTTCTGGGATTCTTACTTTAGAATTTCCCAAATGATTGATAATATTGGGAAATAATTCTTTTATTATAAACTAGAGGTGAGGAGGAGTCTGGGAGCACCTTTTTCAACTTTTTTTGAAAAATAAAATAGATTAAAAGGAATACAGTACACTTTAATCTTAGAGCCAATGCCTTTTAATAAAATGTGTAGCTGGAAAAACTGCTCCCAGATGTGTCCTAATGTTTTTGCCATCATAGACTAACATAGGCTTGGGCGACAAACTGGTTGGTTAATTCCTGTCGCAACCAACACAAGGGGATTTTTTTCACAATCTGGAAAAAAAGGACCCTGCAATTGTGAGAAAATACTAGGAAGAAATAAAAAAGATTAACATAGCTTTGATCCCTTTTTTTGATTTTCCAGTTTAGTGCAGTGGTTAAGACACCAGGCAAGAAATTGGCAGACCGGTCCTGCTTTAAACACAAAACCAGCTGGGTGACATTGGGCTGGTTACTTTCTCTCAGTCCTGGGAAGGAGGCAATGGCAAAAAACTTCCAAAAAACCGGCAGGGACTTGTCCAGGCAGTCTCCAAGAATCAGACATGACTGAATGGGGGGAAAAAACATTGTATCTGGCTGCAAAAATAATGGCAGAAAATAATTATTTTCTATACTAAATTATTTTTGCTGCAATTTCAAGATTGTATTTTCCAAAGCTGAGATACGGTAGTTCTAACTAAGCAATTTATTCCCATTTTTAAATAGATAATTATCCCACCACTACCACCACCAAACAACTGTTTTTAATTATGACATACTAGTATATAGCTTTCCTATGTAAACCATCAAATGAAGCATTCTCTGGTTGCCTAACCACATGTCATTAAAGCTTTCTCTTTTAAAACAGAAAAAATAAAATCTGGTGACTACTACATAGACCACATAGTTATTGGTGCCTTCTTGGCTTTTTTTTTTCTCATTGCCAACCTTTACAAATACTAAATACTAAAATTAATTTCTGATTAGCATTTAAAAAATCAACCAAGGTCATGGTAGAGAGCTAGAAACCATCACAAATATCTGTGGAAGAGGTACATATTCTAAAACACAATTGTCCAATATGTTAAGGCTCTCCAATTGTCTGCTTTCCTATTCACTCAACAGAGATAGTAAAATTAACTAGGCAATTAGATGACAGCTTAATCAATTGTGCAATATACACTGCTCAAAAAAATAAAGGGAACACAAGCAGAAGACATCTGAGATCTGAATGAATGAAACAGCCTGATTAAATACTTTGTTCGTTACATACAGTAGTTTTCTGTTCCCTTTAGTTGTTTGAGCAGTGTATAAACTACTGTATGTAAAGAACAAAGTATTTAATAAGGCTATTTCATTCATTCAGATCTCAGATGTCTTCTGCTTGTGTTCCCTTTATTTTTTTGAGCAGTATATATTAGTAAATACTGATTCAACAGAAATGAAACATGTAGGGTAAATTGACTCCTTTGTTTAATTTGATCATTTCATTTTGAATTCGAGACCCTTCTCTCTGACAATATATTTTTTTCTGGCCAAACCAACTGAACATACTGGAAAAGCTACTCATGAAGGTGGGGGGAGGGAGGTTCAGATAAAATGCACATATTTATTTATACAGTACGCAGATGGGTAATACTGCCCTCTAGTGCTTTGTTCTTAACTGCTGCCTACAAAATAATACTGTGATTCTTGCTGAAAACTTCCTTAAGGCCTTAGCCTAACATGGAAATGTTTATGTTAGGATTGCTAGATCTGGGCTGCAAACAAGCAGCAATCACCAGATGGTAGTCCAGAGTTGAAGATTTCTAATAGATCAGCAACCCAGATATGCCAGCCCTGGTTTAACTAATTTTAAACCGTGTAATTAAATCACGAATGCTAGAGTTTTGTATTTTCAGAATCCTGAAACTATCTTGTCAAAACTTTTTTTCTAAATAAGATCCAAGGTGATACAGTGATTAAGGTTCAGGACTTGAAGTAAAAAGACCCAAGTTCTAATCTATCCTCTAAAACCTACTAAAGTGGTTTTCTGGGATAGTAACCAGGGTCCTGGAACTGATCTTGAGATCAAAATGACAGTTGGGATTCCATTGCATTTCATATTCTAATCAAGTTTTTGGAGAAAACTGCTTTAAGTTATCTAGCTGGCTAGTACTGAGACCTGGATAGTGGAATTGTAAGCCTGTGGATTCCTTTGAGTTTTTTGGGGGATTGTAGATGAGCAGCATCAAAAGCAAAATCATTGTTTCAGCAGAACTTTGGTGTTTCTCCAAAGATTTCTTCTCAAACCTGCATTTGCTTAGGGGGTCAGCCTTCTTGTGGAGTGGACGCACTTTGACAGGTTCTCCTACTTTCTTAGATATGGGAGTTGTTATTTGAACTGTGAGTTCTGTGTTGATACAGTTGCTCCAGGCCAGGGGTGTCAAACTCAATTTCATTGAGGGACACATCAGGGTTGTGTTTGATCTTGGGGGGATGTGGCCAGGGAGCATGGCCAGCTCAATGTCACTCCTGTAGGGGGCGCCTGTGGCAGCTCAAGTGCTCTGTCAGCGAGAACAGGCTCCCGAGCTCCATTTTTGGCTGCCACAGCCTCCTACAACCCTCTGCCAGTGAAAACGGAGTTTGGGAGGGCCGCAAGCTCCGTTTTCACTGGCAGAGGGTTGCAGGAGGCTGTGGCAGCCAAAAACAGAGCTCAGGAGCCCATTTTCGCTGGCAGAGGCACAGCGGGCCGGTCCTTCGCTGTTTCCAGGGCGGCCCCGTGTGCCAGATCTAAGTACCCCGCGTGCCGGATCCGGCCCACAGGCCTTGAGTTTGACACCCATGCTCTAGGCCTATCCACATAGGCGAATGCTCTCTCCTTCATTGAACTCTTTGAAGTTCAATTTTTTTCGGCATGACAATTGCATGACTGAATCAAGTAAAAATGGAAAACGGTGTATGTACTTTTATTGGCTCTGACTGCATATTCCCATTTCCTTTGTTTCTGTAAGTTGGGACTCTGCATGCCGGAGCTATTGATGTTGGGAAAATTCATTGGAGGTACATCTTCTTTGGCTGCTAGTAACCCAGCAAATACTGTACATCATGCAGTTCCCATCTATTCAACATCTTTGATACTTTTATTTTCCATTTAATTGTCATGGGCTTTAGAGCAAAGCATTATTGTGCCTTCCTCAATGACAGGTACCATAAGTGATGGTGGATAATTAGTCAAGAATAATAGTATACTATTTACCTGTATTTATTTTTTGTTACTGTTTTTACTAAAAGGAAGTCAACAGCAAACAGGAATAAACTCTAAAAACTCAACTTTCTCACTTTCCTCTGCAATTTAGGGTTCCCGTAATTCAACCTCACTTGCCTCAGCTATAGAAGAAATTCCAGTGCCAGTGAACTCATTTATTTTCTCATTAAACTGCCAGCCCTTTTCAGGGGAAATTCACCAGTGAGATTTTATTGCCTTATTACTATCAGGATTTATTGTAATAACAAAGTTTGCTGAAATGGTACCCTGGTGAATCAAATCTTTTGTCTCTGTTTGTGTTTGTTAATTCACAAAGTTCTGGAAGTTCTTAGGCTTGGGTAAAAATAAAATAAGTGATTATCAATTCTGAAGCAGAGTGAGCTAAGGGTTACCATGACAGAAGAGTTTTTGAAACTTTAGAAAGCTCAACATCATAAGAGCTTTGTCTTCTGCAGCTCCATTAGGGTTTTGGAGGTCTACAAGAACAAAAAGAACAAATGCTGAGATCGTAGAAAGAGTGCAGAAAAGAGCAATAAAAATGATTAGGAGACTGAAGGCTAAAACATGATGAACAGTTGCAGGAAACTGGGTATGTCTAGTCTAACGAAGAAAAGACTAGGGGTGACATGATAGCAGTCTTCCAATGTTTGAGAGGCTGTCACAGAGAAGAGTCAACCTATTCTCCAAAGTCAGGACAAGAAGTAACGGACGGAAGATTTTTAAAGAGAGATTAAACCTAGAACTAAGGAGAAATTTCCTGGCAGTGAGATAAGTGGAATGGCTTGCCTTCAGAAGTTATGAATATTTCATTGCTGGAGGTTTTCAAGAAGAGATTGGACTGCCATTTGTCTGAAACAGTATAGGGCCGTGATGGCGAACCTATGGCACAGGTGCCCCAGGTGGCACGCGGACCCATATTGGTGGGCACACGAGTGTTGCCTTAGCTCAGCTTCAGCACGCATGTGCGCCCCAGCCAACTGATTTTCAGGCCTTCTGGTCCCACTGCAAGTCAGGAAACTGGCTGTTTCCGGCCTCCGGGGGGATGGGGAAGGCTGTTTTTGTCCTCCCCAGGCTCCTAGAAAGCCTCTGGAGCCTGGGGAGGGGGAAAAACAGGCCTACCGGGCCCACGTGCCATCGCGGGGAAGTGGGGGGGATCACGTGCGCATGCACGGGAGGGAGGGGAGCATTGAATTATGGATGTGGGCACTGGCACCCACAACCCCTCCCACTCCCCCCTGCTTTTGGCACACGACGGCAAAAAGGTTAGCCATCACTGGTATAGGGTCTTCTGCTTGAGGAGGGAGTTGGACCAACTCTGTTATTCTGCAATTCTGTCATTCCTAATGCAATGATTGGTATTCTTGACCGAGGAATGATTGGCTGAAGTTGCTCACTGGGAATTCCAGAAGTCGACACGGCTATTAGACTTGAAAATTCATGGAATTAAAATAAAGTGGGAATGGTTTGTAGGAATTGATGAAGGTGCACCAGATCTCGGAATCCTCCTCTAGACATGTTAGCTGAGGGATGGGATGGACTGGAATGGGATAACTTGTTTCTTCTTTTTGTTTTCTCTGGAACCCTTGCATCCATTGGTTTTCCAGCAATGCCACTAAAGCATTCCCTGTGGACTGTAGCACTTTTTTTTTAAGCCTGACTTCTTTTATTCAGGTGGGCAGTGCATGCTCTGTGAACATTGTAACTGTGATTCATAAGTATGTATTAGCTGTGCACTCTGGAATATTGAAAAGGATTGTTTTCACAGGGAGAAATGGTTTTGAATTATGTCTTTGCCCTGAATCTAAGTAGAAAATAATAAGTCTCAACTAAGACTTATTTTTTAAAGTACTGAGCACTTCCAACTTTGAAAACATCTTTTCAACATAGGTAAGAATATGTATTAAGCCCTGTTCACTTTCATTATTCTATTTACACACACACACACACACACACTCACACCCCTGCATAAAAGCTAAACACAAGATATTACAACAGCAGGTATCCTCCCCAAAAACCTTAATGAAAGTGATCCATCAAATCTCAACGATCCATTACACACAACATGTACTTTTCTTACTGCAGTTCTGGTAATTCTTTATTTTCTCAAGAAGCAAAAATCTACATTCCAGCATGTGTTCCAGTGGTGGGTTGCTCCCGGTTCTGTCCGGTTCTTTAGAACCGGTAGTAAAAGCGGCAGGAGGCTCCGCCCACCCGCCCGGACGTCATAATTGACGATCTGCACATGTGCAGAAGCGCGCGCACTCCCATTGCAAACCGGTAGTAAAGGTAAGTAGAACCTGTTAGGAAATGGTTATTGCCTAATTGGTTGGTCAGGAAATATATAAGCCAACATTGTATGTTTGTATTATGTGAATGTATTATGTAGCTTTAAGAACTGTGCTGAGTCATTCTGCATCCTGATTGGCTGAGCTCTCTAGCCAATTTATTTAAGGAGAGGTAAATTATGGTAAGTGTGGACACTACACCATTTTACCTGCTGCTATACTGTAACTCTTTTTGATCTGTCTATGGTCAACTGTTTGATCATGATTATTTATTTACTGCTTTCTGATATTTATTGAACTGTTTTTATATTGTTCCTGATTGTTCCTTGTATTTTTCTACAAACTGGTAAGAAGATTTTATATCCCTGGATTGATCTTATATTGCACTTTATATGGCTAAGACTTGGATTGTTAAAGGACTATGATTTTGCTTTTCCCTAAAAGTAAAATACTATAAAACCCAGTTTGTCTGTATGTTATTCACAATTACTCTCAAAACGTTTCCGTGCGTAAAATTCTAACGGTGCTCTGCTTTATAAGCCACAACTTCGGGTGTAACTCAATAATCTCCTTAACAGAACCCATTCCTGGTGTGTTCATGCATGAATACAAATACACATGCATATACTATATATCTTTTGAATATAAACATAAACGGTAATATGTGCAAATATCAAATGTTTGTTTTGCAATATATTAATGTGTCACAGAGTTGTAAGTGGCTATAAAGTCTTCCTACATAATAGCAGGATGTTCTTGAATTAAGAATTCAATTTTTTTGCATATTCTTTTCCCATGTGGCAATTGGTAAGAATTACATTTGGGAATAATCTGGCAATAAAATATTAGCACAGTTATTCAGACTGGTCTCTTTCCTAGACAGGAAGACTCCTGGTTGCAACAGGGCCTGCCTTGCATGTCTACATTCTTTGCCGTAGGATGCTTTTCATAACTATGACATATCGTTAAATAAACGTGTTTGAGGTTTAGCATGTTCTATAAACATAGCCAACTGTGCTTTATGCAACAGATCGTAAATAAGAAAAATGAAAGAAGAAAATAAGTGAACCCAGCTAATGTGTTTCCTAATCCTGGTTTTGTCCCTCACCAGCTCATCCTGTGGGATTTGGTGGCCTTAAACAATTTCCTCTATTTATTTTAATATTAGGATCTCAAGGATGTCCTTCTAAAGACATTAGAGGTCTCATTGTTCCCTTGGCTATTTGTCCCTGGTTGTTAAGAGAGTCATGCTGGTTGATTTCTTGGGTTGTGGTTTACATGTGAGTATGATTTAGACCAGGGGTGAAATCCAGCAGGTTCTGACAGGTTCTGGAGAACCGGTAGTGGAAATTTTGAGCAATTTGGAGAATCAGCAAATACCACCTCTGGCTGGCCCCAGATTGGGGTGGGAATGGAGATTTTGCAGTATCTTTCCCCTGCCACGCCCACCAAGTCACACCCACCAAACCACACCATGCCCACCAAGCCATGCCCACAAAACCAGTAGTAAAAAAATTTAGATTTCACCGCTGATTTAGACTTTGGTTGTGTTTTATTGACAATTTTCAGGGTTTTTTTTTTTAACCAATACTCTTGGGTTGTTTTTCAATTTTAATCACTGTTTGCTACCTAGAGCAGGGGTCTGCAACCTTAAATACTCAAAGAGCCATTTGGACCCATTTCCCACAGAAAAGAAAACACCGGGAGCCACAAAACCTGGGTGGGTGTGACCAACTCAATGTCACTCACTTCTACCGGTCACATGACCCCCCCCTAGCCACGCCTATCCAGCCACTCATTTGGGCAGAGAATCAATTGTTAAAAAACACCGGGAACCACAAAATTCTTTTGACATCTCTCTCTCTCCCATCCCTCCCTCTCTCCCCCCATCTCCTCTCTGTATCTCTCTATGTCTCTCTCTCCACCTCTCTCTTATCTCTCTGTCTCTGCCCTGGCCGCTTCTCCCATCCCCTGCCATCGCCCTTAGCTTCTCAGGCCAGGCGAGGAGTGACTGGGAGGGGAGAGTGAGGGGCGGGGCCAGCCAGTGGTGGAATCACCCGACAGGGAGCCACAGCAGAGGTTGCAAAGAGCCGCATGTGGCTCCGGAGCCACAGGTTGCTGACCTCTGACCTAGAGTTACTGCTGTGAAATGAGCAACCATATAAATATATTAAACTTTGGTTGGGAGGTAAGCACCGGAGTGATGATTTGTGGTTTATGTGATGGTCCTATACCTATGACCATGAAACAATGGTCCATATGAAAAAAAGTACTGGTCTATATTTCATAACAACTCACCAGGCCAAAATAAATGAGCCAAAATGTTAGCGATCCAGCTCTCTTTTTTTTTTTAAAGCTGGCTCATCAAAATTTAACAGAAAAGATGTATTTCTGCCCCTTTTGTTAAATAAATAAGGTATGGAAAACCCAACAACCATGAACTTGGGAATTCTTTCCAACCAGGGGAAAGAATAACACTGGTTCGCTGTGCGCGTGCATGCTCGTTTTGTACACGCTGTCCGCACATGCGCCCGGCCTTCCGTGCATGTGCTGTGCTCACTCGTGTGCCTTCCGCGCATGCTCCCAGCCTGGAAAATGTGCCTAAAGAGCATGGCTTGGAGCCAGGGTGGGCAATTGCCGCGAACCTCACTGCTACCATTTCGCCTGAACCGGTGCGAACCAGCTGAATACCGGTTTCCAACCCCTTTTACCAGCAGTAGCCAGGGGTGAAATGCTCCCGGTTCAGACCGGGTCACTCGATCCAGTAGCAATGGAGGCTGGTAGTTTGGAGAACTGGTAGCAAAAATCCCTGCCCCCCCCCCATGCCCAACTGAACCGCGCGATCATCAGAGGCTTTTTTTTTAATTTTTAAAAGCATTTTTTCTACAACCTCTTCGGCTGAAAAAATGCTTTTAAAAGTTAAAAAAAAAAGCCTCTGACGATCCCGTGGCTCAGCTGGGATCGTCAGAGGCTTTTAAAAGCATTTAAAAGCCTCTGACGATCTCAGCCGAGTTGCCTGATCAGCAAAGGCTTTTTTTTCTTTTAAAGGCCTCTGCCGATCAGGCAAGTCAGCTGGGATCGTCAGAGGCTTTTAAAAGCATTTTTTCTACAACCTCTTCAGCCGAAGAGGTTGTAGAAAAAATGGTTTTAAAAGTAAAAAAAAAAAAAAAGTTGGCCACACCGACCCAATCACATTACCCCACCACCACCACCAAGCCACGCTCACAGAACCGGTAGTAACAAATTTTAGATTTCACCACTGGCAGTGGCCATCCATAAGTGATGTCCGTATTTTCTTTTGCTTCACAGAATAACTTTGCACAAGTGCCTTTGTTTGTATTATTTATACCTCATATCTTTATTTGTTGCAAATTGGTGATTTGAAAAAAAATATATGTGACATACATTTTAAAAGGCTGTCCTGCCAATGCATGCACATGCACACTCTGTACAGCACTGCTTTATTAATAGCGCACAAAAAAAGGCTGAAGAGGGCCTGAGAGTGAGTGAACTCTGAGTAACAACATTGTACCACCCAAGAGATCAGGGGTGGGGAGTGATACAGTATGTAATAACATTGCAGAGTAATCCAGTGTTATTGTCTAGTCTCCAGGCGTTTTGGGAATAGAGTGCACTATTCTTTTTTTAGGGAAAGGCAACGGGAAAAAGAATTTGGATTTGATTGTAATAGCAGTACAGTACAATTTTAAAAGGGTTGGAGGAGTCTGTGAGATATTTTACGCGCACTATTAAATAAAGCTGCTGGTTTTCTTTTTTGTTTCCTCCTGAGTGGGCATCTCCCTCTCTCAGAGCTGGCCTTGTTGCTAAGGCAGTATAGCATGTCGTTTCTCAGAAATCACTGTTTTCTCGTGCATTCTAAAGAACTCCATTGTGAAGATATTAGGAGTGTGCAAAGCATTCAGAGCAGCATTTTGCAAGGCACGTTCCCATGAATCAACTATCTTTCTTAAAGCAGTGGGAACATCATGTTCTGCAGAATGACGTGCATATCTGGATGCTTTGCTTTGCCAAATCCCAGTGGGCATGAGACCTGTATATGAACAGGTACCCTGTAATGGAATGCGTGGATGACCTTGGAGGACAAGGGGAAGAGATGCTACCTAGGAAGCAACAAAGGGAAGCGCCTCCGATGGATTAGCAGTCAGAGGAAAAAATTTAGGAAAGTCTTACTCTATTCAAAGTGGTGGCAGGAAGGAAGTTTGTATCTTCAGACTTGCAAGATTCTGTTAATGTGGCTTTACAATAAAGGAGGATTAACCCATCTAGCTGTGTTGCATGTCTGATTCAGCTGGGAGGCCTAACATATATACCGACAAAACCAGGTGGCTTGACCCTGGTTCGGACCGGTTCACAAGAAACGGTAGTAAAACCGGGGGGAGGTTCCACCCGCTGACCCGGACATCATCATAAGTGATTTGCGCATGCGGGCATGATACGAACCAGTAGTAAAGGCAAATAGAACCCACCCCTGGACAAAACCTGAAAAGAACAATGTCTCTCAGTATGTGGAGTGTGCTGTGCATGGAGAGGTTTTGTTCCTCTTCTCACCTTATGAAACTGATATCAAACACTTAGGGATTTTCTTGTTTTTAAATCCTGGTGAGGTTATGTTACAGTATAGACAGCCAACCTCAAAACTGTTTCGTGCTAAGCATTCAAATCAAAGACCCAAAATATTTGTGTAGAATACATTCCACAAATTGTGTTAGTCAACAAACAAAGTGGTTGATCATCTATAGAAGAGCAATGAGACCTTCATATTCTGGACCATATATGTATTCCACCCCCATCCTCTCTACAAAAGACATTCACATGAGCATCACTGCTCCTTTCTACAAAATGCTCATCAAAATATCCAGAATGAAGAATCAGTGGAGTGTTTGCTTTACATGCAAAATATACCAGGCTTAATCTCTGGTTTCTTCAAATCGTGGTGGGGAAAAACCCTACTCTGGGAGTTTCTGCGTATGAATAAGAAATAGGTAGAGTTTCCATACTGCCTTTTTAAACTAAATGCTACATGTTAATTCTGCTTCATTAGGAAGAGATTAGGGACAAAATAATACATGTAAAGCATGGATATTAATAGTATTCAAATGTCAGGGAGCACATGACAGAAAGATTTAATGACAGTCTAGATTTAATCTAGCTACCGTATGTGAACTTGTCCTCTCCGATGATCTTTGAATCTAGTGAGTTGATTGCACATCAATCCTCTACTATCTGATTATTGTTATGGTTGGATGCAGAATCAGGCAAATGTTTACAGTGGATTTGGCATTTTTATCCACCTATTTTATCCACCTATTGAGGTTTTCCCAAGGACCTGAGATGGGCAGATATTTTCTGATGGAGTTAAAGTATCGTCACAGGATGTAAGCTGTTCCAATTAATCTGCCTTTTGCAATTGACTGATGGTAATTTTGTCAATGCCAATAGTATTCACATGATGCTCCAAAGGCCTTGGAATTGCATCCAAGGCACCCAGTACTATTGCTACTGTCTTTATTTTCTTTTACCATAGGTCAGGGGTGTCAAACTCAATTTCATTGAGGGCTGCATCAAGGTTGTGTTTGACCTCAGAGGGCCAGGGTGGGCGTGGTCAGGGTGAGCGTGGCCACCTCGACGTCACTAGTGTTGGGGGCGCCTGTGTTGGTCCAAGCGCTCTCCCAGTGAAAACGGGCTCCCGAGCTCCATTTTCGGCTGTAACCCTGCAACTGTCTGCCAGCGAAAACGGAGCTTGGGTGGGCTGCCTGCAGCGCTCACAAGCTCCATTTTTGGCTGTGTCGACCCCCTGCAATCCTCTGCCAGCAAAAATGGAGCTCAGGAGGACTGCCCACCTGACCTCCATTTTCACTGGCAGAGGCACCGTGAGCCGGCCCTTTGCTGTTTCCAGGATGGCCCCGTGGGCCAGATCTAAGCACCCTGCAGGCCAGTTCCGGCCCCCAGGCCTTGAGTTTGACACCCCTGCCATAGGTGCTCTACTTCTATTTGCAGGTAGTTGTATTTTGTGATTTTCTACATTTCTTTCTCTTCTATTTTGATGTCTCCTGTATTGCAATTATAGTTGGCCACATATTAGCCAGATGTTTAAAATGAATTTGGCATTTTTAATGACTGTCCCAACAATGATAATCATCATGATGATCATGATGATTTCATGATTGTGATGATTTCATGATTGTGATGATTTCATGATCATGATGATTTCATTTTCAAGTGAGGCTAGTGGGATGACATCTTTCAGTCAGATGGAATTTACTGGCACAGTACCTTGCCCGATGTCTATAGCAAGTCTCAAGGATTTCCTAAGGAGAAATCTCCACCCCCAAGGGCATAAGTCTCGTCATCTTCACTTTGCTGCTCACTGGCAACATCTCAACTCTATTACTTTAATTGTCACCTCAATTTAATTTTACAAGAGAACAAACAAAAATAACAACAACTTTAATTGAAAATGTAAAAAATCTTCACACTCTTCAGAACATGGGAACTGATATAGTTTTTTAAGCAATGTGAATTCTAACATACATGTCATTCCTTAGGGGGCTATTTTTTTTTTAAAGAAAAACTCTAGTCACATCAGATCTCATTGTGGGTTGTCTGTGAATTAAGCTGAAACAACTGATTTGAAAAGCTGTCACTTTTCAGGAATCATGTGTACATTTCTTCTGATGTACCTGATGGGCAACTAGTGGACCCAGAAAACCCAATTTTTTTTCCTGATTCACTATTCTGTCTACACTAAAACTAATTAGTTTTTCTCCAGCTTCTTCATACATCCTGTCCTGAGGCATGACCCCAAGTATACCAAATCTTCCCCTTGGCTCAGGGACAATTCTCTCATTTTCTTCCTAGTATATAAGTGAGACCACTGTCTCTTAGGTGAGATGGGTGGTATAGAAATATGATAGATGGATGGATGGATGGATGGATGGATGGATGGATGGATGGATAGAGAGATAGAGAGATAGATAGAGTGAGTCAGGGTTCCGACCAATGCCCTAATAAAAGCAAGAGTCCCAAGCCATTTAGCAAGAAAAATCCAGTTGTTTATTAGGAGCGCCATGTCGACACAAACTAAGTGAAGCCAGCTCTGACTTCACCCAGTTTGCGCCTTGCCTTTGGCCCTGTTAGCCCCTCCCCTCAAGGTGTGTCACCAGTCACATTCCCCAACAAAGCAATTTCGCGGGTCGTAGCAGTCACTCCTTTTGGCTGTTGTGGATCTCCGTGGAGATGGCCTTGACTTTGAGCGGCTAGGATGTGTTTTGTTTTGACTGAGGTGTGAATTCCTCAGTGCAGCTGTGAGGCATGATTTCCCATCCCCCTGCCTATGGCAACTCGGGAGCAGGTCAGAAAAGTTTCGCGAGTAAATAGATGGATGATAGATAGATAGATAGATAGATAGATAGATAGATAGATAGATAGATAGATAGACAGACAGAAAGATGATAGATAATTGACAGATGATAGATGATTGGCAGATGATAGATAGATGATAGATTAGATAGATTAGATGATAGATTAGATGGATGGGTGGATGGGTGGGTGGGTGGGTGGGTGGATGGATGGATAGATGATAGATAGATAATTGACAGATGATTGGCAGATGATAGATATAGATAGATAATGGATAGATGATAGATAGATAATTGACAGATGATTGGCAGATGATAGATATAGATAGATGATTGATAGATGGTAGGTTAGGTAAGGTAAGGTAAGGTAAGGTAAGGTAAGGTAAGGTAAGGTAAGGTAAGGTTAGGTTAGGTTAGGTTAGGTTAGGTTAGGTTAGGTTAGGTTAGGTTAGGTTAGGTTAGGTTAGGATAGATAGATAGATAGATATGTGGACAGACAGTAATTGCTTTAAAACTTTCATTGAAAAATGAAAGACTTGCTTTCATTCCTGTTCTGCACAGACATTTTTGCGCAGCCAACCAGCCCCAATCTTGGTTTCTGGGGAGACAGTAACAAAGTTTAGGAGTGAGTCCTCAAGTGGGACTTTATTTGCTCCCCTTTTTCAGAAGGGAGCTCTGCCTGCCCCCCGAAACCCGGCTCAGGTAGGAGAAAGACAGAAAGAGACCCTTACCCCAGAAATCCCACCTGATATTTTCCCTCAGAAATCCCACCTGATATTTTCCCTCATGAGGGGGAAAAAAAACCTATTTGAAATTCATGTCATGTTAAATTCTCTAAATCAGCAATTCTTAAATTTTAATAATAAGGCTGATAAGCTCAAGAAGAGATACACTTAGATCAAAAAAACAAATAAAAAGACAAAAAACTAAGATTGCAGCAAATAAATTAATTGTAGCATTGCTTGCTTGAGATGTAACAATAATTTAAAGAGCTATTGTCTTTGTTAAGAATCTTTGGATCACAAGTAAATGTTTCCTTGGATTTTCTTATTTGTAGCAAAATGTGATTTTAAGAGAAGCTATTCAAAATGTCTTTTGTTCCTGTTTTGGATGCCAAATTTATCTAGACAGCTTTTATTTCTCATTTGGATGCAGGTCTTCACAAACTTTCTAATTCTATTGTAATTGAATTTCTCACGAGACATTGGCACTTGGGAGCAATTCTTATTTTAAAATGGCTGGTAATTCATTTCTTTATAGAAAACATGAGCTAGTAATGGAAACATTACCTTTAATCAACCATCAGGTAATGACACGTTTTATGAATTTTACGAAAAGAAAGGCTGAATTGCATAAAGCAGTTAAAAACATTTGTTATGCATCATTGTTTGTGTCTTAATACCCTCACAGCCTCCAAAAACTTGAAAGGCACAATGATGAGAAAGGACTTCGCTGAAACTAAGCTGACAATGTATTATCGATACTAACATTTTCATTAATGCTTTTAAAAAACATTATGTAGGGGAAAATGGCTGCAGAATGTCCCTTTTGCTGTGTTTAATAAGATATGTAAAGAGTAGAGAGCATCTATGCAGCCTTTTTTAAAAAACAAAAACCTACCAAATCTATGACCAAAATAATACATCTGTCCATAACTGTGTTTTCACAGTAATGTGACAAACAATCCTGTTTTAAATCAGGGAGAAGTTAGCCTTCATTTCTTCCTCCTCCTTTTTTAAAAACTTTTAAAAAATGGATATGTTAATACCAGATTTTACAAATCCTGTGGCATGTTATCCTGATGAACTTGGTTGCCATGGAAATGGTTCGGGTGAAGCAGCAACTGAGAACTGTCTTAGAAGAATACTGAACGTAACAAACATATACCTAATATATCGCATAGAACATGGACATGGACATGTTGAAAGTCAAGGGATTGGTTAGAGATTGTTTTACTTCAGCCAGAGCATGATACAATCTGGGCTCCAGCTAGCCAAGATGCAAAATTGAGATAAAACAGGTATCATCACAGGAATCAGAGTTATACAGGGGCTCAATATAACATAAGCCCTTTGGCAGATTCCATGCAAAATCTAAGAAGAAAACATTCATTCCGTAAAAAGTGAAATCAATTCAGTTATTCAAAGTTAGAATACAGGTGCTGAATTTTGCCACTGGTTTCAGCAGATGCTAATTTTAATAGAGTTATTTTAAATGACCCAATTAAATAGTTCAGAGCTTAACTGCAAGTAGTAAAGGTCTTCACTTACAGCAGGGGTATCAAACTCAATTTCATTGAGGGCCGCTTGAGGGTTGTGTTTGACCTTGGGAGGGGGGGGTCAGGGGGGCGTGGCCAGCTCAACACCACTCAATTCAGATTAAAAAAAACTAGTAGCATAGAACAAACATCAAACATCATGGTTTCTCCATAAGTAATTTTTATCAAAGCTAGGCATCAGTAACTCATTTTTTTTTTTAAAGAAATGAAGCCGTTTGAATCAATACCTTGGCCTTTATATATCCTAGGGCAAAGCAGTGACTCAAATGCATATAATTTTCACATGGATATAAAAAGATAGGGAAAGGTTAGGCAATATTTCTCATGCAGTATATAGTTCTGCTCTTAAGTATAAAATCCCAATTTGGCTGAGAAAGACGGCCAAGAGCTCAAATTTAACTTTGCATGAGGCGTCTAATTTCAACGGTAACTTCATCCAAATGTTTCCTAAATGCATAGTTTATTTAGAAATCTGATCTAATTCTTGACCTAATAAGCAGGGAATGCTACTCCCAGTGGTGGGCTACAATCGGTTTAACAACTGGTTCTGTGAGTGTGCCCTTGCGCACGGTGTTCAAAATATAGCAGTTTGAAGCTCAACTGCTTACCTTCTAAGGCAGCCCCGGTAAGTAGAACAGCAGAGGCACGGAAATCAGCTGTGCTGTGCAAATCAGCTGAGCCAGACAGAAGTAAATATAGCGCAGAATAAGGCTGGGGCAGGTGGGCTGGGCCAGCTGATTGTCAGAATTACCGATTCGCCCGAACCGGTCCAAACCGGCAGCAGCCTGCCCACTGGCTACTCTTCTGAAGAGGTTCATACTTTTAGTTATGGTTGACAGCTACGAGAGCTCCCAGATTTAAAGCTACAATGCTTTTCCATCTCTATCTATCTATCTATCTATCTATCTATCTATCTATCTATCTTTCTTTCTTTCTTTCTTTCTTTCTTCCTTCCTTCCTTCCTTCCTTCCTTCCTTCCTTCCTTCCTTTCTTTCTTTCTTTCTTTCTTTCTTTCTTTCTTTCTTCTTTCTCTGTAGTTGGGCAAGATGAGTCACAAATGGATCAGGTTGTAATGGTATGTGGGAATGATCTTGGGAGACAGGAAGAAGAGCTACAGATTAGACATTGGTCAGATAAGAGACATCTGAGACCATGGAAGGAAAGAGGGATATGGCAAACATGTCAGAAGGGACCCTGCCAGAGGTAGGTTTCAGCAGGTTTTGACCAGTTCTGGAGAACCGGTAGCGAAAATTTTGAGTAGTTCTGAGAACCGGTAGTAAAAATTCTGACTGGCCTCACCCCCATTTATTCTCTGCCTCCCAAGTCCTAGCTGATCGGGAAGAAATGGGGATTTTGCAGTAACCTTCCCCTGGATTGGGGAGGAATGGAGATTTTACAATATCCTTCCCCTGCCATGCCTACCAAGCCACGCCAATCAAGCCATGACACGCCCACCAGCCACGCCCACAGAACCAATAGTACATTTTTTTTGAGAAAAACCACTGGACCCTGCCTAATGTTTTTGATTCTAAAGGCTGGGGTTGGGGTGGAGAGAGGGGAGAAATGTACTTTCAGACTTGCATGGTTCTGTTAATCTTACAATAAAGACAGAGACAGTATTCCTGGATATGCTTCTTGTCTGGATTATTTTGCAAGGCTGATAAAGGCCTATGGAGATTCTCGGTTATCCAGGTCATGGTTTTCCCACAGGTGCTTTTTCCAACGAACCGGACTTCATTTTTCCTTGAAGAAATTTCACTTCTTATCCAAGAAGTTTCTTCAGTTCTGATTGTAAGTTCTGACCTTCAGAACTGAAGAGGTTTCTTCGATGAGAAGCAAAATGTCTTCAAAGAAAAACGAAGTCCAGTTGCCTATGGAAAAAGGAACCTTTGGGACAAAGCTGATACAGGGTGATGCCTAGTGGTGGGTTTCAATTTTTTTTTACTAGCGGTTCTGTGGGTGTGGCTTGGTGGGCGTGGCATGGCATGGTGGGTGTGGCATGGTGGGCATGGCTTGGTGGGCATGGCAGGGGAAGGGTACTGTAAAATCTCCATTCCCACCCCACTCCAGGGGAAGGATACTGCAAAATCTCCATTCCCACCCCACTCCAGGAGAAGGATACTGCAAAATCCCCATTTGCTCCCGATCAGCTGGGACTTGGGAGGCAGAGAATAGATGGGGGCGGGGCCAGTCAGAATTTTTACTACCGGTTCTCCAAACTACTCAAAATTTCCACTACCGGTTCTCCAGAACTGGTCAGAACCTGCTGAAACCCACCTCTGGTGATGCCTTCTACAGAATAACTAAAAACCAAGCTATATTGGTGGTAAAACATTTTGTTGTGCCCATGTGCCCTTCATTTGTGTTTCTTTGTGAATCACTGATCTCTAGGAAAATTGACAGCTTTGTACGAATCCTTGCAGACTGCAGGCTTGCCTGCCTCATTAGTCTCCCACTTCAGATTCTCTTTGCATCATCTCTCTTGGGATGCTGGTGGTAGAGAATGATGAAACTACATTATTAGACGTTGCTGGTTATCATTCCAATGTAATTCTGAAGCATAATCATAAGTATCAACTGTCCCTTTCTCATGTTTTAAGCAGCATGGCCTCAAGATTCCCAGAGTGAAATTTGAACTTTGAGATCACATTTTAGGTTAAGCTTGAAATCTCAGCCAATTCTTTAAAATCACGAAGCTCCTCCTGGCTAAGGAAAAAGACTCTAAAGACTAGATTTAGAAAGCTTGTATCTAAGAGATGCCTTTTCAGAAAAACAGAAAGTAATAGATTAATATAAGCTGTAAGCATTAAAGCATATATTATTAAAAGCAAAAGATTATATATTCCTTTCACTCACACCGAAGTTCAGCTGTTCTTCCCTGCAGTTGTTCAGCAAACAACAATCTGTAGCACAGTCAGAAACTTCTCATAGCTTTCATTCTGAAATAGTCAAACAGAGAAATATAAAGCTTAGATTCAATTCAGAACAAATTCTGGGGAATGCATCTTGTTTATGGTGTGCAGCCGTGTCAAAAATATTGTGACAGGAACTGATTACAATTTTTGCAAGATGGATGTAAAAGTAACGGTTTTCTTCAGTTAAGGCCATCTCTCTGTGACTGTGTAGACCAGTGATGGTGAACCTTTTCGGCACCGAGTACCGAAAAGGTTGCATAGAAACGGTACACGCGTGCACGTACACTCATTGGGGCCACGCTCCGGAAAAGTTGAACTTCTGAGTTCTAGCACGCCCGACAATCAGCTGGCCAGCGTGCATGCACAGGCCAATTTTTGGCACTGCTGCATGCACGAAGGGATCGCGCTCCGGAAAAGCTGAACTTCTGGGTTCTGGCATGCATACGTACCCAACAATCAGCTGGCCGGCGTGCATGCACACACTGGTTTTCGGCACTGCCGCATGTACATAGGGCAGCTGATCATATGTGCACATGAGCACCAGAAACCCGGAAGACAAATAGGCAAGGCCATGTGTGCCGGGCGACATGGCTTCTCATGCTACTTTGGGCACGCGTGCCATAGGTTCGCCATCACCGGTGTAGAGTTATTGAATCATAGGGTTGAGGTTTTTTAGTCCAGTCTCCTGCACAAGGCAGGAGTCCTCATGACATCTCAAACAAATGATTCCTTTCTTGAAAAACTCCTGCAATGGAGCACCCACAATTCTGGAAGGCAAGTTGTTTTGCGACTTAGTAGTTCTTCATTCTTCTTTCCAAGCTGGATCTCCTTCTGATGAGCTTCCACCCGTTGCTTCTTGTCCTACTCTCAGGTACTATAGAGAATAAATTGACATCCCCTTCCCTATGACAGCCCTTCAGATATTGGAAGACTGCTGTCATGGCTCCCCTCAGTCTTCTGTTTGAAAAAACCTACCTAGTTCCTTTAGCCATTTTTCATAGGATTTAGCCTCCAGAATGCTTATCATCTTTGTTACTCTTCTCTGCACTCTTTATAGGGCCTCAGCATCTTTTTGGTGTCGGTGAACAGAATTAGACACAGTATAATTTGCCCTATGTTTATTTCTACTTATTTTCTTGTCCTGCATTTCTTTCTTTATATTTTTAAAGACTGCTATATTCAACTTTAAAATGTTGATGAATGAATCAATCATTCTTGAGGAACCAGACAGTACATGTTGTTAGAATTGTATTCTGCACATTCAATTAATAAAAGAAAACTTATGATTAAAACATGCCATCAGGGGTGGGTTCTAAATTTTTTTACTACCGGTTCTGTAGGCGTGGCTTATTTTGTAGGCATGGCTTGATGATCATGTGACAATTCTTCAGGATTTAGCAGAGGTACTGGTCTACCAGGCTTTTAACTGCTTACAGAGCTGTACCAGTCTACTCATTTGTTTTTGGAGGCACTGGTCTACCACCACACTGCCTTTTAACACTGATCAACTTTAGGGTGGCCCTTTGAAGCCCTGTAGCAAGAGTTTAAACAGGTTTTTTCCTTCTAGCCGATCAGCTGGGACTCGGGAGGCAGCAATAGATTGGAGGTGGGGCCAAATAAAAGGTAAGAATAATGCGGGGTGGGGGCGGGGGGCGGGGGCCAGCTCCCAAACAAAGAGAACTGGTTCGGTGATGTCATATCGTCACCGCTACCGGCTCGGCCGAACCAGGAGGAAGCCACCACTGCATGCCATCATATATGTTTAAAACCTTGTGGAAGACCAGCATATCAAGAGAAGACAATTCATAGGCAGAGAACATTCTTAGCAAGGCAATGAGTATAAAGCAGCAATCTTCAATTGTGAGTAGGAAGACTGAGGTTCAAAAGTAACCATAAAATACAGGGTGCATGAAAGAAAAAAGCCAGGTTTCAGGGAAGCTAGCATTCTTTCTCTTTTTATGTTCCTGTAATCCCTTCAGTTGAGGTGGAGTCGGGGCAACTGAATGTAGCTGAGCGTTTACTGGCCAGATGCCCTTCCTGCCACCTACCTGGAGTTCACAGCAGATATTTTCTCTTTGTGCCCTGATAGAAAATATCTGTCACTGCCTAAGATTGAACTCTCAACCTTCCGAGTGGGAGGCAAGCATCTTAACCACTAGGCCACCACATCGTTCTAGAAGATAACATATTAATGCAATGAAATAAATAAATGTACACAAGCAGAGTGGCTTGGATACTGAACTTTGACAGAAGAATGAGGATTATCAAGTTGTGTATTCCATTTTCATCCTTTCAATATTGGAGAAGCAAATATGCTTAAAGTGTCCAAAAATATTTTCCCCCCTAAATTGATAGTTTCTTCCTGCCAGGGAGGGAGAGGGGGAGAAAGAAAGGGAGGAAGAAAAGAATTGTTTTACAAATTTAAAAAGTAATACTTTCTTGCAGCCTGATATACTTTGGCATTTTGTTAAATGCATTCTGTTATTATGGCCATTGAAAATGAATGAAATGACTTTTCTTCTAGAGTCTGACCTTCATGTACTAAATCTATTTTGCTTTGAAGAAAGCACTTTAGGAGCTTGCCAACTTCATATTTTATCCCTCTCTTGTCCCTTTTAAGTGGCCTAGTTCTTGTTATACAATAAGGAGAAGTGCACAGACAGTTTATGTGAATGCTAATTTTTATCTAGATTTTTTAGGAAATACAAAACACCAGCACTGTATACAGGATAGCAAAATCAAATGTCTTTATATTTCGTAAACCTACAATGCTCTACTTCTGTATTGCAAACAGACATGCAGACAACTCTAATGTAGATTGTGGAAATATATAGCTTTTTTTAGAGTGTCAATGGCACAGGATTTCCTACTTCAAAACTGAAGGCTTTTTCAATAAAAAATAATTTCAGTCTTATAAATTATGATCCATCTTTAGAGAGTTTCCCGTTCTTAAATGAACTCATACAGAATGATTCCCTAGCAAAAAAAAAAGCTGGTGAAGGATAGCAGTTGAAGTGTCCTGGGTTATCCAAGCTACTGTAGAAGGTCAATGAGAACTTCAAATTGGCAGGAGAAGACTGCCAATTTCTTTTCCAGGGGAACTTCAGTTTTTGTGGTCTGGAAAAATGACACCCTGTTTTTCTTTCCTGCTGTTTACATGGAACTGAGAGATACATGAGTAATTAATGCCAGAAGGCAGCAAGTGTGTGAACAAGGCTTCTCTCAGTCCTTCAAATGCTCTTGCAAATGTCTAAGGAGCTTCTCAGTCATCCAGGTTATGGTGGTCCCAAAGGTGCTTTTTTGAGAGGCAACTGGATTTTCTTTTTTTTTTTCCTTGAAGACATTTCACTTCTCATCAGTGGTGAAATCCAAATTTTTTTACTACCGGTTCTGTGGCTTGGTGGGCGTGGTGTGGTGGGCGTGGCGTGGTGGGCGTAGCAGGGCAAGGAAACTGCAAAATCTCCATTCCCACCCCACTCCAGGGGAAGGATACTGCAAAATCCCCATTCCCTCCCCACTCTGGGGCCAACCAGAGGTGGTATTTGCCAGTTCTCCAAAGTACTCAAAATTTCCGCTACCAGTTCTCCAGAGCCTGTCAGAACCTGCTGGATTTCACCCCTGCTTCTCCTCCAACAAACTTCTTGAAGGGGTCTTGCAATTGGTGCCTCATATGTGGGGTTGAGCTTCAGCCTTGTGATACCTGCCTTAGTTTTTTTTTCACCTCTGCAGATGCCACCAGGCCACTGCGAGCAGATGCATCCTTGGTGTTTTTCTCAGCATTGCCTTTGTCAGCCTTCATGATCCAGTGTTAAATTTCATCAAAATATTTTTTTAATGAAGGACTGAAGTTTAATGAGCCTATAATTCTCTAAGCTAATTACATTGATTTATATCCACCCTTCTCGTTCTTCTAGGCAGGTATATGCATTGCATGTAAAAATAATAAATTGTTAGAAATCAAGCCACCACTATCTTGTCTGATAAGTTCAGAAATCCATTGATTCAGTTTCTCTTAGTATGGTTATAGACAGAGTATGACATCTCATCCAGTGGTGAAATCCAATTTTTTTTACTACTGGTTCTGTGGGTGTGGCTTGGTGGGCGTGGCAGGGGAAGGATACTGCAAAATCTCCATTCCTACCCCACTCCAGGGAAAGGATACTGCAAAATCTCCATTCCCACCCCACTCCAGGGGAAGGATATTAAAAAATCTCCATTCCCAACCCACTCTGGGACTAGCCAGAGATGGTATTTGCCAGTTCTCCAAACTACTCAAAATTTCCGCTACCGGTTCTCCGAACTGCTCAAAATTTCCACTACCGGTTCTCCAGAACCTGTAAGAACCTGCTGGATTTCATCCCTGATCTCATCCACTAAATTTTTCTACCCTGCTGGTTCATCTCATACATGTACAACAGGCCAAAAAGCGTTGAAATCAATGGAGTAGGAGATGATGATTAAATTGACTGTTTTGATTAAAGCAAAATATTTAGCTTCCTTTCTACTTGGCAACTACTCTTGGATTTTGGTTTGAAATTGGAAGAAATGAAATTTTAATCTTGGGTTTTGATGGTTAGATTTGTTTATGATGATAAAGATACTGTCTGTTATGGTTTATGCCTGGTCTTTGGTTTTTAGGTTTTTATCTGTATTAAAGAAAGTAAGTGGTACAGTGGCCTAGAGGTAAAGATGCTTGCATCCCACTCAGAAGGTTGAGAGTTCAATCCTAGGCAAAAACAGATGTTTCTCTATTAGGGCAAAAAGAGAAAACATCTGCTGTGAACTCTGCATAGGCATCAGGAAGGGCATCCAGCCAGTAAATGCTCAGTTCCATTCATTCGCCTCGATAAAAGGGATTACAGGGTCTTAAAATGAAAAAAAAAAAAGAAAGTCAGAAGTTATCTTTTTTATATATATTTTCTTTTTAAAAAAAATTTATTTTTGATTTATATGCCGCCCTTCTCCGGAGACTCAGGGCAGCTTACAAGGCGTTAAGCAATAGCCTTCATACTTTTGTATATTTCATACAAAGTCAGTTTAGTGCCCCCACAACCAGGTCCTCATTTTACCTACCTTAGAAAGGATGGAAGGCTGAGTCAACCTTGAGCCTGGTGACAATTGAACTCGCAGTAATTGCAGGCAGCTGGAAACTAAATACTACCTTTAACAGTAGCATTAGTCTAAATTAGTAGCATTGTTTGCACTCCCCAGTTTTTCCCTACCCTTTCCTCTTTCTTTTTAACTCTGTTTTTTGCTATTTTGTGTTTTACGCTTTTTCAGATTTTAATAAAGTTTTTTTTTTGGGGGGGGGGAATGGGCAAAAGAGGTTAGAACTCATTTTTCTGCATTCTATTTTGACATCTGACTTCCTGGTCCCTGACTCTTTCTGCAGCTTGAACCTTCATACCTTGCTTGATTTCTGCCTTTCGCCATGTGGATGCAGAATGTTTTTTTTTTTATTAAAGAGTTTTACAAAAAAAAAAAATATTTACAAATATTTCTCCATTCCCCCCACTTCCTTCCTTATCCCCCCCAAACCCCCCCCTGAACTTCCCAGAACAAAATACAGGGTATAACAATTGACAATCATATACTAAACTAAGCTAACTGTCTATGGATTCCTATCCCCCCCTTCACACTTTAACCCCACTTTTGCTTAACTAAATATGAATACTCTTAATTTTTCTATTCATTCATAAACTATTTGATGCTTTTTAGTCCGATATTTGTTTTGAATATAGTTGATCCATCTTCTCCATTCCAATATATATCTTTCTTGTGAATGATCTTTCAAATAAGCTGAAATTTTCGCCATTTCTGCTAAATTCGCTACTTTTAATGTCCATTCTTCAATAGTAGGCAAATCTTCCTTCTTCCAATATTGCGCCACCAAAAGTCTAGCTGCAGTTATTAAATTTAAGATCAATTTAGTCTCTATAACCATACAATCTGTGATTATACCCAACAAAAACAACTGTGGAGTAAACTTTATCTTCTTTTTAAGGATATTTTGGATAATCCACCATATTTTAATCCAAAATGCTTTAACTTTTTTACAAGTCCACCATATATGATATGGATGCAGAATGTTAGGATTAACGGAGTCCTTGTTTTGGCCCAGCGAAACTGTTCTTAGGCTCTTTCTTACAATGCTTTCCTGCAGTAGATGTCTTCCACTCACAGCTTCTCACACTTGAAAAATGGACTGCAGGGTTTGTGGCCATATCTGCCAAGAGACAGTGTCTGTATCAGAGGAGATTCCAATCCATAAAATAGACTTTCTGCATACAAATCCGTTCCTGGGGGCATTTGGAGAGCATCCTGTGAAGAAAACCAAATTGATTGTTGCAACTTACATAAAACAGTGACAATTCTGCAAAGGGTTGAAGACAAGATTGTTGATGTTCCTCCATCCCTCCTCCAGCCTGCGTGGCCTCCTCCATCGCACAGATGCTTGCTGCCTGAACATTTCCTGTGCTTCTAATGGACAGAGAGTATGTTGTTTGAAAAGGAAGGCCACCCTCACAAATTAGGACATTCATTCATCCAAAAGACCGGAGGAAAACAGCAGCTTCCTGAAAAATAACCATTCAACTAATTGGGTCACCCTGGGAGGGGGCTCAGATGCCTGCAGGTACCTGGTGTGCATGCTAAGCATCTGATCCTCTGTGGATAATCATTAATATTTTCAGATTGATTTTTTTGGGGGGTGGGGAAGGAAAATCTTTTAGGTTTCTGCTTCTCGAGTGTTTTTTCACTCAACTTAACAACTGAAATCAAAACTCAGATGTTTTGTATGAAGGCTCCTAGGAGCTTCACATGAAGATGAAAATTCAGAGAATGCCAGTGATAGTTGCTCGTACCAGATGAATCCCAGTTATGTTGATCAAATATTAATACCCTGCTGATAAATGATATATGAGCTTTTGAAAGTTAACCTTAAACACAGAACAGCTTTTCTAGACTTAAAGTAAGTCAGGCGGGATTTGGGCTGGTCATAAAAAACACCAATGGATTTGGGCAGCTTAGAATTGTTTAGTCTACAAAGTAAAACTTCGAGTGTTGCGGCACTTAAAAACAACACACTTCAACACAGTGTTTTCTTGGACAAGCATTTAAGTCATCAGTTGCATCAGGTACAGCTATCAAAGGAGTTTATGACTGAAGTCCAGGATCAAATTCACCAGTTAGAAGCAGCCACAAACAAGATCCTGGCCAGCTTATTTACATGGTTAATTTAAAAAAAAAAAAAAAAAAACCTCATTCTTTTTATGATAAAATAGCAATTTTGCAAATAAAGGTCTTTAGAAGCTAAGGAAGAGCAGCAAATTATTTTATTCTTGTGACAATGACATTTTGTAAATATGGCTAAGTGTAAAACGGCATGTGGTTAGGATATTTCTTGTTTTATCAAGTTTGACAGGATAGGATTTACATTTATTTGTTTGTTTTATTCATGCATTTATTCATTTATTTAAATGTCAGTGTGATCTAATTCCTCAATGACTGTAGATAGCTTCCATTAAAAGGAAATAACATATATAAAAACAGAACGTCTATAGAGATTATCAATCATCCCGTATATACAGTAGTTGTCTCAAAGTTGCTTTTTCAAAAAGCAACTTGACTGAGTTTTTTCCCCTGAGTGTCAACTCGCAAAGCATCCCTGTCCTGCTCTTGAGTTGCCATAGGCCAGGGGGGATGGGAAACTAGCGAAACAGCACAGCAGCTAAAGCATATTCCATGCTTATCTCTCTCAAGGCTGTATCCCAGGGTTACCTACAGCAGCCAAAGGGGAGTGACCTCTACAACCCGCAAAATTGCTCTGTTGGCGAATGTGATTGATGACACACCCTGGGGGGAGGGGAGAAATGGTCATAATTGGGGCGTAAATTACGTAGGGTCAGAGCTGGCTTCACTTGGGAACGTGCCGACATGAAGCTCCTATTAAACAGCTTGATTTCTTTTGAAGCTTGGCTCGAGGCTCATGATTTAATTATGGCATCCGTCGGAACCCTGACAGCGAGGAGAATGAAGACATTTCATTTCTCATCTAAGAAACTTCATCAGTTCTGGCAGGAACCAGAACAATTCCTTCCATTATCCTGCCAGACCCGATGAAGCTTCTTG
Source organism: Pantherophis guttatus (assembly GCF_059756535.1). NCBI lineage: Eukaryota > Metazoa > Chordata > Lepidosauria > Squamata > Colubridae > Pantherophis > Pantherophis guttatus. Next base: position 16,211,233 of record NC_142069.1, on the reverse strand, counting down.
GATGAGAAGCAAAAGATCTTCTACTTCTTCAAAGGAAAAAAAAATAGTCCAGTTGCCTTTTGAAAAAGCATCTTTAAAACAAAAAACAGAATTCACCCAACTGGAAAACCATCTCTTTATCACAAAAGGGAGGACGACTTGACAACCATCCTGTTACAAATCTGAGTGAACAATCACGTTTTTAACATATTATGGAAAGTCATTAAAACAGGAGCGGTACAGAACTCTGGAGGGATGTCATTCCAGAGGGCAGCCATAGCTACTGAGAAGACATACTCCCTGGGTCTGCCAGATGACGTGATTAGATTGATGGATTGACTTGAATCATGTTCACTCTGCTCGAGCTCACCAGATGGGCAGAAACATTTGAAGAGGAGCAGTCCTTACTGTGGGATGCGGCGGCTCAGTGGCTAAGACGCTGAACTTGTCAATCGAAAGATCAGCAGTTCAGCAGTTCGAATCCCTAGTGCCGCATAATGGGGTGAGCTCCCGTTACTTGTCCCAGTTTCTGCCAACCTAGCAGTTTGAAAGCATGTAAAAATGCAAGTAGAAAAATAGGGGCCACCTTTGGTGGGAACAGCTTTCCGTGCGCCTTTGGCATTTAGTCATGCCAGCCACATGACCACGGAGACATCTTCGGACAGCGCTGGGTCTTTGGTTTTGAAACGGAGATGAGTACCACCCTCTAGAGTCGGGAACGACTAGCACATATGTGCGAGGGGAACCTTTACATTTTAGTCCTTACTGTAGACAGGTTTTATGCAATGATAACTAGCCCCTTGAATTACACCTGGAAGTCAACTGGTAATCAGTACAACTCATGAAACAATGAACATATTGCAACATGCCCACAACTCCCTATGCTGCTGCATACTAGACCAGTTGTAGCTTCTCGGTGGTCTTCAACGGCAGCAGTGTTTTTTATATTTATTTACTCAATTTTTATAGTTATCCATCTCCCTTTTGCTCGACTCTAGGAGATTAAGAGTGACTGAAGGGCTTTTTAGTCCAAGAATGGGTGCAAATGGTACAGCAGCTGAACTTATACTGTTAGGAATGTAGAATTCTAGATTGCCCATCATACAGGGGATTTCACCCCTATTGTAGGCAGAAGACTTCATTGCTTAACCATTCATACTGTCAGGAAATTCCTCCTAAATCTCAAATCTCCTTCATTTAAGCAGTAGTTAGAATGCAGTATTGCAAGCAAATTCTGCTCACTGCTTGGAGTTCCATCCTGACCAGATCAAGGTTGATTCAGCCTTCCATCCTTCCGAGACTGGTAAAATGAGGACCCAGATTGTTGGGGACAGTATGCTGACTCTGTAAATCACTTAGAGAGGCCTGTAAAGCACTATGAAGCAATACATAAGTCTAAAGTGCTATTGCTATTTAAAGTTCAGCCTTTTGTTCTTTGTCCTGCTCTCCATTTCAGCTCTATCTTACATATTATAAACCTTTAGATATTGAAAGATTACTATCATTTCTGCTGCCAGTGTTCATTTTTTCAAGCTAAAGATGCTCAGGGCTTTTCCCCCCAGATTTCTTACCATTCTGTAGCTTTCTTCTGGTAACGTTCCAGCTTCTTCTTATTTAAGGTGTGGTGCCTAGAACTTGACACAGTACTTCAAAGTTAGCAACCACAGAGTAAAATAGACCTATTTCTAATGGAATTAATTCCTGTAATTTGCATGAAAATGCAATCCAATATGACATTGGTCTGTTCTGATGCTATGTCACACCACTTGCCTATGTACAAATAATGGTCCACTAGAACTTCTAGATTATTCTTAAACTGTGGTTATTATCCCCAAGGAAGTAATTTGGGCATATCCTGTGGATAAAGGAACAACTTATAAATGCTTATATGTGAGTTGAGAGTCCAGTTTAGGACTGCCAATGCCAAGTCAACTGTCTGCACTGTACTTTTGTGGGAGTAATGACATTATTTGAGACAGGAAAAGAGATCATTTGTTCAGTTTAAGAACCCCTGTTTTAGATCCTTCTCGCATGCACTCATGTCATACCAAGTTGATCCAATCCTATATCCATTGAATTTTCCAATCCAGATGCACCACTCTACATCTGCCATAGTTGAACAGCATCCTATTACAAGCTTGTCAGTGTCAAACTTTGGTAATTTACCTTATAGCATATTACAAGGAACCTTGAGTTCATCCTCTATGTATTAGCTAAATCTTCTAGCTTGGTGTTTCCTGAAAATTTAATAAACCTCCTTTTCTTTATGAATTATGGAAAAGATGGAAAGTTGTGAATAACACTGGGTCAAAGACAGAGCCCTGGGGAGCCCCACTTGATAGTTCCCTCCAGGTCAGTTCAGAGCCATTTATGAGCACTCTTTAAGTGAAGTTCTGCAACCTATTACAGACCTCCCCGCTGATATTTGTGTATCTTGTCTGATATGAAGTACTCTGTATATGTGTATGTTTGATTACATATATGTGGCCATCTACTGATCAAAGAATGTACAAGTGATATTCGGCCTTCAATCAACTAGATTTGAATAAATCTTATTGTTGTTGTTGTTAGTTGCGAAGTCATGTCCGACCCATCGCGATCCCATGGACAATGTTCCTCCAGGCTTTCCTGTTCTCTACCATCCTCTAGAGTCCATTTAAGCTCACGCCGACTGCTTCAGTGACTCCATCCATCCACCTCATTTTCTGTCGTCCCCTTCTTCTTTTGCCCTCAAACTTTCCCAGCATTAGGTTCTTCTCCAGTGAGTCCTTCCTTCTCATTAGGTGGCCAAAGATTTGAGTTTCATCTTCAGGATCTGGCCTTCTAAAGAGCAGTCAGGGTTGATCTCCTCTAGGACTGACCGGTTTGATTGCCTTGCAGTCCAAGGGACTCGCAGGAGTCTTCTCCAGCACCATAGTTCAAAGGCCTCAATTCTTTGGTGCTCAGCCTTTCTTATGGTCCAAATCGTATTACTATTATACAATTGTACTGTCTTCCTGAGATATTGAGAGTTTTTTTTAAAAAAACCAATAACCTGCCATTTAATAAACAAATGCTGTCATTCTCCACTGGAAAGCAAGGTCATTTTTAGTGTTTTTATTTCATCCCTTATATAACAGTCACACATAAGAATTAAATCGCTTCCTGTAGCTGAAAGGATGATTAGAGTCAAGACAAGTAGCAAGGACAACATATGCATTTCAAAAGAAGAGGAGCTAAGAAGGGCTGCAATGCAGGGAACTTGTGTGTAGCTGAATTAAAGCAATGGGGCGGTTTGGAAAACTATTAATCAAACAGAAAGGTTCAAAATGGGGAGTTAGTTGCTCTAGGAAACAGAAAATCAAATATCAAGGAGTGCAGAAATCCAAGTTAGAGAATGAAGTCCAGATTGGAGAAAGAAAATGTTGAATGAAGGGTGACTAATTAGGAACTGGATCCCCAACATTAGAGTAGAATAACAGAGTTGGAAGGGGCCTTGGAGGTCTTCTAGTCCAATCCCCTGCTTAGGCAGGAAACTCTACACCACTTCAGACAAGTGGTTATCCAATCTCTTCTTAAAAACTTCCAGTGTTGGAGCATTTACAACTTCTGGAGGCAAGTCGTTCCACTGATTAATTGTTTTGACTATCAGGAATTTTTTCCTTAGTTCTAAGTTGCTTCTCTCCTTGATTAGTTTCCACCCATTGCTTCTTGTTGTACCCTCAGGTGCTTTGGAAAATAGTTTGACTCCCTCTTCTTTGTGGCAGCCTCTGAGATATTGGAACACTGCTATCATGTCACCTCTAGTCCTTCTTTTCATCAGACTAGACATACCCAGTTCCTGCAACCATTCTTCATATGTTTTAGTCTCCAGTCCCCTAATCATCTTTGTTGCTCTTCTCTGCACTCTTTCTAGAGCAGAAATGGCGAACCTTTTAGGAACCAAGTGCCCAAACTGCAACCCGAAACCCACTTATTTATCACGAAGTGCCAACATGGCAATTTAACCTGAATAACAAGGTTTTGTGAGGAATTTCAATCACTCTTTCACAACTTGACTTCTCCCTGGTGGCACTGGATTTCTTTAACAGCACAACTCAGGAATGATGGGAGTGTAGTGCAGTAGCCTCTGGAGAGTCATCACATCCTTATTTCTTCCTTCCTTTCTTCCTTCCTTCCTCCGTCCCTCCCACCTTCCCTCCCTCCCTCCTCTGTTTTCACCTTCCTTCCTTTAATCCTGTATATTATGGTTAGTTATTGTTAGTATTTATTAAAGAATGCTATGTAATTTAGAAGCTCTCAGCAAAAATGTTGTTTGCGGCTGAAGCTATCCTGGGGTTTTATTTCCCTGGGTCCTTGGGAAAGGAACAGCATCTTTTCCCCATCCCCGTCTTTAATAAACCCTAACCCTAACCCCCCTCACAGCCTTTTAGCTACTATTGTCTCACCTTGCTTCGCCCTCCCCTTAAAACGAGGCCATGGTAGAAAGCTGGGAGGGAGGAAATCTAAGGGGGAGGGAAGAAGAGACCCAGAGGTCCGCTGCCCCCTCCCAGCCCCAGCCGTCGCTGCTCGGCTTCCTCAAAGGCATGGCGCATTTCAAAAGTGGCAGCTCGTGTCTGGAGGTGCCGAACAGCAGGACAGCTGTGAGAGCCGGGCCAGGCCTTTCCGCCATCCGACTCGCCAAGGGGGCCACTTCTGTTGGGCCAGCCACTCCCCCTCCTGCTGGGCTTTTGTGCTCAGTGCTCAGCCGGGGGAGGGGAGCACTTCCCCACGCCACCTTCTTCTTTCTCTTGGCCCCACAGATGAGGGAGGAGGAAGGCCAGGCTTGGGGGATGGCCCCCACCCCGTAAGATCCGGCCCTGCTGTTCTCTCACAGCCCTCTTTGCTGGCTGTACTACCAAGAGCCTTGATAGTACAGTGGTCTAAGGCACCCTGTTATTAAGCTGCTTATTAAGACCAGCTGCCTGCAATTACTGCAGGTTCGAATCTCGCCAAGGCTCAAGGTTGGCTCAGCCTTCCATCCTTTCTAAGGTAGGTAAATTGAGGACCCAGTTGTGGGGGCAATAAGCTGACTTTGTATAAATATGCAAAAGTATGAAGGCTATTGCTTAACGTATTGTAAGCCGCCCTGAGTCTTCGGAGAAGGGCGGCATATAAATCAAATTAAAAAAAAAAATGTAGCACGACGAAGGCGGAATGCTGCTGCCATGCAAAGGCAAGTGCAGGGGCACTTTGTTCCTGCACTAAGGCTCCGCCCACCCATTGCCACCACCGTGACAGGGCGACGGCTCTTTCATACCTGTGCCGTGACAGGGCGCCGCAACAGAGGGGTGAAAGAGCCGCACGGGTCGCATTGTGGCTTCAGGAGGAGGACGGGACCCTGCCTCCTCCATTGTGAAGCCCGCGAGTGAAAAAGTTCACTCAATTCCAACTTCGCGAGATCTTTTTCTTTCACGAGAAGTTGGAATTGATAGAGTGAAACACAATTGGAGCTGGGCTGGGGCGACAGCATGCATGCCCACAGAGAGGGCTCTGCATGCAACGTCTGGCACGTGTGCCATAGGTTCACTATCACGGTTCTAGAGTATCAAGTTTTTTAAAATCGTGGTGACCAAAACTGGATGCAGTATTCCAGTATTACATGTAGTATTACATGGTAACTGGGAGTTAATAATATACCCATCAAAGTTTCCTTGGAACCCTAAGAATTCCTGCCCTGCCTATTTTTATCATTTTATATTCTTTTCATTTATCATAGGTGGAAAGCTAGTATGGTACAGAGTACCAGCCTGGGACGTGACCTTCCATTCTAACAATAACTCAGGGCTACTCAAAGGCCCACAGGCTTTTCTTTCTGCACCGATCATGGCAACCATCTTGCCAGTGTGCCCATAAGATGTTCTTGGTCTAACTAAGCTATTGATTGGGCCCCAGGGAGTGTGCCTTATCTGTCATGGTGTCTCCTTCTGGAAGAGAGCTGTTGGTTCCCGCCTGATGATATTCTGAGATCTTTAAAAGCTTGGCTGTTTTCCTAGAGCTGCTGGCAGAACCTTGTCAGTTGTGCTCTCTGTTGTAGGCAGTGTGTTTATCCAAATGCATATTTTTTTTTATTGTTTTCTATTTTTTTAGCATAAGCCTCCTAGAAACGCTTGGTGTCAGGTAGCCTCTGAATCTCGTAAAAACAAAAACTAAATAACCAAATGTGCCCATTAGCTTAAAAAATTAAAGTTTCTGGATTGTTGATATATCTAAGCAGTAAAGTAAATTAACAAGTTGCCTGCATGTTCCATGCATGTTCATTTCTAAGAAATGACACCGTTATAGGTGTGTACTTCAGGCTACCCAACCAAGCAGAGGAAATAATTTTTTTGCTAACCAGTTAACTGGTTTTTTGCTAACCAGTTAACTGAGGTGTACAGGAAACACACCACTGTAGTAAGGGAGGACTTTAATCAGTAGTGGGATTCAGCCGATTCAGGCCGGTTCGGGTGAACTGGTAGTTAAATTGCTGGCTGGCCCCCTTCCTGCCCCTCCCTGCCTCTTCCAGGAGTCCCCACACACCATATTTTGGCTTCCAGGTAAGTGCAGGGAGGCCTACGAGGCCCAAAACAGGGCACAGGGAGCATCTTGACCCGCCGCAGCCAATTTTTGCTCCCAGGGAGGTGCTGCCTGTCACACCCCCTGGCCACGTCCACAATGGCCACACCCACCCAGCCGGTCATCAGGGCAGAGAACTGGTTGTTAAATGATTTGAATCCCACCACTGACTTTAACTATCCTGACATCAACTGGGAACCAAACTCTGCAGCGAGTGGAAGGCCAACTAAGTCACTGATGTGCCTGACTGACAACTTTGTCGTCCAAAATGTGGAATGAGAGAACTAGAGCAGAGGTGGGTTTCAGCAGGTTCTGATCAGTTCTGGAGAACCGGTAGCAGAAATTTATAGTAGTTCAGAGAACTGGTAGTAAAAATTCTGACTGGCCTCACCCCCATCTATTCTCTGCCTCCCAAGTCCCAGCTGATTGGGAGGAAATGGGGATGTTGCAGCATCCTTCCCCTGGAGCAGGGAGGGAATGGGGATTTTTCAGTATCCTTTCCCTGCCACGCCCACCAAGCCATGCCCACCAAGCCATGCCATACCCACCAAGCCACGCCCACAGAACCGGTATTAAAAAAAATTGAAACCCACCACTGAACTAGAGGGTTAGCTACACTGAGCTTAATTTTTACTAATAGGGATGAAGTGATTGAGAGAATGAAAGTTGTAGGAATGCAAGCACAGGTAACTGAATAAAGTCAGAGTAGTGTTTTAGACTTCAAGAGAGCTGGCTTCTACAAACTAACAATGAGAATAGGAGGAATTCCATAGATAGAAGTCCTGGAGGAAAAAAACTATTTCAGAGGTTTGAGAAATTTGTGGGTTGTGTGTGTGGAAGATAATCTGGATAATCATTTGTCTGGAGACCATAAGGATTCCTGCAGGGGTGGGTTCTAAAATTTTTTACTACCGGTTTTGTGGGCGTGGCTTATTTTGTGGGCATGGTCTGATGGTCATGTGACAATTCTTTAGGATTTAGCAGAGGTACTGGTCTACCAGGCTTTTAACTGCTTGCAGAGCTGTACCGGTCTACCCGTTTGTTCTTGGAGCGTTCCGGTCTACCCATTTGCTTTTGGTGGCACCGGTCTACCCATTTGTTTTTGGAGTGCACTGGTCTACCACCACACTGCCTTTTAACACTGATCAGCTGTAGGCGGCCCTTTGAAGCCCCACGGCAAGAGTTTAAACAGTTTTTTTCCTTCTAGCCAATCAGCTGGGACTCGGGAGGCAGTGAATAAATAGGGGCGGGGCCAAATAAAAGGTAAGAATAACGCGGGGGGGCGGGAGGGCCCAGCTCCCGAACAAAGAGAACCGGTTCAGTGACATCATATCGTCACCGCTACCGGCTCGGCCAAACCGGGCCGAACCAGGAGGAACCCACCACTGGACTCCTGGATTTGGATAGGGGTTGGACAAGAAGACCTCCAAGGTACTTTCCAGCCCTATGATTCTATAATTCTATGTGTTAGTAAGGAAAAGTTTATATGGAACGGTGTGGTGTAAATTGCCTCCAACTAGGCTGGAGTTGACCTAAAAATGATTTGCCCTCAATTCATTTCCATAACCTAATAAAAAATTGATTACCCTGATTAAATTGGCTCATGTTAATGGGAGAATCAAAACTCTTAGTAGATCATTTTCATAAAATCTTTTCTGGATCATAGCTGAGCCAAAGCATTTTTACTACTGAAAGCACAGAACAAGATGTTGTTTCAGTTCACAAACAGTGGACTAGCAATTGAATTCTTCTTCAGATGTAATGCTGGGGCAGCCCTATCCATTGCAGTTGAAAACTGAAAGGCAACTCAGAAGATACACAGCTACTACTAGCATTGTTTTGTCTTCCAACGTTTTATGGGCTTCCTCTTAGCATCTGCTGTCTGAGAAAACTACTTTACTCTACTTAACTATAGCATCACCCTTTTTTTTGCCATAATTCTGAGCAAGTTGAATTTGGGCATTCTCGGTAATTCTGAAAAGGAAATGGATAAACACAGCACAGTGTAAAATAAGTGGTCTTGCGTATAGGAATCCTTCTATCACAGGTAATCCTCAATTTACGATCAGAATTGAGCCCAAAATTTATGTTGCTAAGCATAACATCGGAAGTTGGCAAATGGGCTGTTTCTGGCCTCCAGGGGGCCTCCGGGGGGGGGCGTTTTCACCCTCCCCATACTCCTAGAAAGGCTCTGGAGGCTGGGGAGAGAGAAAAATGGGCCTACTGTGCCATCGTGTGCCAGGCACAAGGGAAGCAGGGGGGGTTGCATGCGCATGTGCGGGGGCAGGGTGCATAGAATTATGGGTGTGGGCATGCACGCGTGTGACCCCCCCACACTCCTGGCACGCGATGGCAAAAAGGTTAGCCTAGACTGTGCTGAGAAGCATCTTTGAGTCGGCTCGATGTTTTGCGAACTGATTTATAGATAATCAGCTAGTTGGATTTATAGTTTGATTTGCTGTAAAACAGTTCCATGGATTAAACTAAAGTGAAAAAAGAAGTCAAAATGCCTTCTGAAAGGCAAAAATTATTATCAATTTCTGTGACAGCCAACGGTCCACATTTTAAATTTCTACTTTAAACAGACGCACGAGTTGTATAAATTCTGCAAATCATCGCGACTTTGAAATGCAAGTCATTTGTATTTCTCATATCACCTAAGTGTTGGATGACATTCATATAATCCATTCATAAGTCCCCTTTGCATGTACATCAAGCTGCATGGGCATAATTCTGCTCTGGTAATAAAAGCAAGACAAAGATGTATGTGAATACACAATATGGGCAGAATTTATAGTATACAGAATGTACAATATGGCCAGGGTTTATCATAGGCTTTCTCTAATTACTTGGCCCTTTCCCTTAGCAGGAAACCTATCATTTAGGAAAAAAACTCTCAAAACAGCCCTGCTGAATTGCTTATCATATTCTTACATCAGAAGGGCATAAGTATTCATGAAAACCATTCCCATGTGACTTTGAATAAAACCTCACAGCTAACAGATTATTACTTTAATGACATATTTGAACTTCTCCATCACTTTCAATTTACCAAAAGCAGCCATACATGCTATCATTTCAGGCTGGGAAATCAATTTGCAGAGAGATATTAGAGAACCTATCCATAACAGAGTGAGCATTAAGGCACAAAATATATTTATCTATGTGTGTTTGGACATTATGTTGAGTCTCTGAGGAACTAGAACAAGAGTAATCTTACAAAAAGTTGTGTTAGTTGCACTAGAAACAGATATTTTCCAGAGGTAGCCCCATCCCACATGGATCAATAGTACTACACTCACTGCTGCTATTACTCTTCAAGTGTGTCAATCCAGACTTGTCCAACATAATATCATCCTAGTTATATAATATTCATCTTAAGGGCCCTTCCACACAATATCATTATGCCAGTTAAAGCCAACTTCAGACTTGTTCAACTATACAAAGTGAAGCTGTTAGAGAACTGAATTGGAGTTTTTTTCTGGTTTTGTACAGAAAAATTCCCCAGAGAAAAATTGGAATTTTGTCTCAGTGTTTGGATTTACTTACTATTAGTTTTGTAATTACCGCACTTTTAGTTCTTGCCTTCACGTTTGTCATTTCTTGCAGTCTTTTCCACTTCCAATACTCACAAAACTTATCTTTGCTGACAAACTCTTCCATATGTATGATCTCTGCGATTAGGATACATTCCTATAATGGGTCCCCTAAGATTTAAATTGTTTCCTTTTGACCACCAAAGAAGGCAATGACAAAACCCAGTTCCATATTGTTGTCAAGAAACTTTGGATATAACTCAGGAGTGAAGTCCAGCAGGTTCTGACAGGTTCTGGAGAACCGGTAGCGGAAATTTTGAGTAGTTTGGAGAACCAGCAAATGCCACCTCTGGCTGGCCCCAGAGTGGGGTGGGAATGGAGTTTTTGCGATATCCTTCCCACAGGAGTGGGGAGGGGATGGGGCTTTTACAGTATCCTTCTCCTGGAGTGGGATGGGAATGGAGATTTTGCAATATCCTTCCCCTGCCACACCTACCAAGCCATGCCCACCAAGCCACATCATGCCCACCACGCTCACAGAACTGGTAGTAAACAAATTTGGATTTCATGCCTGATATAACTAGGAATCTTTATTGTGGTGGACCATCAACAGAATTGGTGGACCATCAACAGAAAGATGAAATGGCCAACTTCTCAGGCACCTACTGTATCTAATCCTTTAGGAGATGCTAAAATTTTCACCGGTTCATTTTAGGGATATTAAGGAGCTATTAAACTAACAGGCAGGCCATTTTTTCCTCCTGCTTGGTACCAGCCAGGTATTATATCCTGATATGCAGTTGGAAAACTTTTAGGCTCTTACTTTTTATTGTCTAGTTATTGTTTAAAGCATATGAACAACAGTGAAAATAATACTAGGTGCTTCCAGATGTTGGGGGACAGCAACTCTTAAAGCTTCAGCCACCTGAAGAAATTGTAACCCCAAAACATCTGGAGGGCCAGGATACTCTCTACTTTTCCTTAAGTGTAGTGAACATTATTTTTCAGAAAATGTATTGTTAATGATAAGTCTGCTAAAAGAATATAAACCAGCGAGAGTAATAGAGTGCTTATAAAGTTCTGTATGAGACATCAGGCATTGTTTCATGTGCTAATTTCTGCATGTTTCAATAATAAATCACTCTGCTCTGTATGAACCTCATTTCCCCCCAGCTGTGAACATATCAGCTTGCTCAGCATCTCACAGATGGAAGGGGAAAGAGGCAGAGAGATTCGAGCGCAAAACTCCTTATTTACTTTGCCTGTTGGCTTCAAAGCCAAAGCTGGTATTAAAAAAAAACAGATCGTAAGCAGAGGTGGTATTCAATATTGGTAGTGGTATTGAATACCAACCGGCTCAGCCCGGTTCGGCCGAAGTGGTAGCGTAAATCGTGGGTGGGCCCGTCCACCCGCTTCAGCTCTATGCAGTCCTATTTAGGCATATTTTTGAGGCCGGGCACATGCGCATGCTCACAGTTGCGAACCAGTAGGGAAAGTAAGTGAATGCCACTCCTGATCGTATGACATTAGGCATAAACAGACAGAAGGAAACTGATCTTTTGCTTTTTATGATCATGTACTTTCCTCAGACTGCTGGTTTGTAACATGGTGCATTTTATTCCATGGATTTATTCAGTGCACTCAAGTAAACGTTTGTTTCTAAATGTTAAGTAAATTTACTATACTGTATTCCCATCAGGGGTGAAATCCAGCAGGTTCTGATAGGTTCTGGAGAACCAGTAGCAGAAATTTTGAGCAGTTCAGAGAACTGGCAAATACCACCTCTGGCTGGCCCCAGAGTGGAATGAGAATGGAGATTTTGCAATATCCTTCCCCCAACAGTGGGGAGGGAATGGGGATTTTGCAGTATCCTTCCCCTGCCATGCCCACCAAGCCATGCCCACCATACCACACCCCGTCCAAGGCACGCCCACAGAACCAGTAGTAAAAAAATTTGGATTTCACCACTGATTCCCATCTACATGTACTTAGGACTCTACTGGATAATGCAATTATCTGCACAATAATTGATATATATTAAAACCATATTTTTCATCAAACAATCTTGCCCTGTCTTGGGAAAACAAGGACAAGTTTCCACAGTGGAAATGTAAAAGAATATATACAATGCAATCCTATGTGGAGCAACATGCTTTTAGAGACATAAAAATTTGTGCAATCAGGAGAGCATGCTATTTTAATATGCTTTTCCTTCTGTATTAAAAGAATACCTTTCTTGTTGTCTTTTGTATTCTCCAATGGAATACAATATTAATGATTATTACAATAAACTGCACTAATTAATCAGTTATGTTTTGCATGATAGCTGTAGCAATAAACTGTAATAGTCTCAGTTGATTGGGTGATGGTATCAGTGATTTTGTTATTTCTGTAATCTCCATGGAACCAGCAGCCAGATTCTATTTCAGCACAGACTAGGGTTTGGAAGTAACACTGCCTTTTTTTATACAAAGTACAAAATTTGCAAAATTGCCCATGAGAATGCTTCTGCAACAAATAAAATAAATACTTAGCACTTGTTAATGTCTGCAATAAAGCTCAATGGATTGATAACTAAACTTTACAAATCTTTTCTTAATCTTTAATGTCTTCTAATCTTTAAGAGAGATTGAAAAGGTTAGTCAATGTTTAAGAAACTGGAAGTGATCAATTGAAGCATGACTTTGACACACACATGCATGCATGCACGCGCACACACACACATATATTCATTTCTTTTCTTTTTAATTTTTTTTATTTTTTAAACAAAACATAAAACATAAATCCATCATCCATTACAATTGCAAACAGTGTGTCGGTCGGTTACAAGTCTTTTGTGCTTCATCCCCATATTCAAAGTTTACTAATGATCTAATTTCTCATATTATCAAACAAATAAATATCCTCATATATCATTTATTTAACTATGGTTTTATCGCTTCATAAAAATTATTTCCAAATATTATATTTATAACATTCATTTCATGTTTCATATTTATTTTTCCATGTATTATCTAGCCATTGATAAACTAAATCCCATATCTTATAATATTGTTTATCTTCTTCTCTAATTTCAAATGTCAATTTACTCATTTCAGCACATTCCATGATTTTCTTAATAACTTCATCTTGTGTTGGTATTTTCTCATTTTTCCAGTTTTTTAGCAAACACAATTCTAGCCACTGTTAAAACATTCACAATCAAATATCTCAATTCTCTATTGTATGTTTCTGGCACAATCCCTAATAAAAAAAAAAAAAAATCTGATTTAAACCAGAGACATATATATTCATTTCTTTTATCCGGTTTATCTAAGCAGTTTCTACAGGTTTTCAATCCATCAACAACTCTGCAAATTCTCTTTAGACATCTAGGCAGTGAGATTCTTACACATATCATAAGCTGCTTCTAAGCTAGCTTCTTCTGTTTAAGCTTTAGTGGTGGTGGTTGGGAACAAAGAGCTGATCATCCCTTGCCGGACATAATTTAGGGTAGGGGTTCTTAACCTTTTTGTACCATGGACCCCTTTGATAGTCTGGTGAAATTTACAAAACCCTTTCTCAAAACAAATTTTAATTTTTGCATTTCATTTTTTAAATGCAAAAATTAAAATAAAGGAAACCACTTATACTCAAATACAATACCAAAATATTAAAAAAATATTAAACATCTCTCTCTCTCTCTCTCTCTCTCTCTCCCCCTCTCCCCCCCTCTCTCTCTTGCTCTCGCTCTCTCTCACACATACACATTTTTCCCATTCAGACCCCCCTGAAGTCTATCCATAGTCCCCAGATTAAGATCCCCTGATTTGCAGTAGAGAAGCGGTGCCAGTTATAATATTCTGCCGGTTTTCTTGAAATACAAAGCAGAATTTGACTTGATGATTACCTATGACATGTATTTTATATCTCCAGCTATCCGGTTCAATTATCTTGTAGTTTAACCAGAGAAACAGGATGTGATAGTCTTAAATGCAGCATTGAGGCTAATCAGATGCATCTCCATTGATTTAAGTGGAATTGTGCCCAGTTACCCAGAGCTCAGCATGGCCTTATGGCTATCAGAGCATGCAATGTAAGTGATAATCATCTAATCCCTACTGGTTAAATTACTAAGCATTTGGCTAGATTGCTTCTGACTTGCTGCTGTTGTTACCACAGTAAAGTAGCCACTGAATCGAAACCTTTTTCAATGATAAATATGTTTACCTTATGTATGGATGGGCACAACACTGGACACAGCATTTGGTATGCAGTGTATTGGGTTCAAAGTCTAGTTTTTAAAAAGCAAAAGTGACATAAGGATATTAAAATTTTACCATGTCTCTTGCTTGTTTTTTTTAAACACAGCCAATTCCTCCAGGCATTTTTATTTTCAGTTGAGTTCTTGTCAGGGAACTGATGTCGAACGGAAAAAAATATTGGAGAGGGAGGAGTACTATAGAAAGTTAAGAAAATCAATTTATAAGTGTGAAAACTTGCTCTGCATTTTATACCTGTTCATATATATCAGGGGTGGAATTTATTTATTTATTTATTTATTTATTTATTTATTTATTTATTTATTTATTTATTTATAAATATTTATATGCCTCCCTTCTCACAAAGGACTCAGGGCGGCGAACACAAGTTAAAAAACATACAATAATAAAGGAAAATCCTAATTAAAACCAATTAAAACAAAGACAAGTAAATAATAAAACCCAAGAATCAGAATCTACCCATTTGTTGAAACAGCCAAGTCTTTAGGCCTCAACGGAAGGAGCGGAGATCAGGCGCCGTCCGAAGCTCGATTCAGCAGGTTCTGACAGTTTCTGGAGAACCGGTAGCGGAAATTTTGAGTACTTCAGAGAACCGACAAATACCACCTCTGGCTGGCCCCAGAGTGGGGTGGGAATGGAGATTTTGCAATATCCTTCCCCCAGGAATGGAGAGCGAATGGGGATTTTGCAGTATCCTTCCCCTGCCACACCCACCAAGCCACACCACGCCCACCAAGCCACGCCCACTGATATATATGCCTCACTTTGATTATGTTCATGCAAGGGTTTGATTTCTTTAACTGAGGTAGACTGAACAAACCACAACTGGCTGAATAAACCGTAAATCACAGACAAGCCAAACTGGCTAGTTCATGCTACGGCTACACCTGAAGCTGCAGACAAGCAAACCATATTAGGATTTGCAACATATGAAGTTGCATATGAAATTGCACTGCTTATGATTAGGGCAGAACGAGGTTTAAACCAACTTTTCCCAGTTGGGGCCCTTCAAATGAGAATTATTTGAATAAAAATCCCAATTCAGAGAATTCCCAACCAAATTGTCCTTCCTCAGCAGGGGAATTCTGCAGCTGCTTCTTCCTACACATCTGGAGACAAACTGGGAGAAGCCACTGAAGCTGATAGGCTTCTTGTTTTTATTGTTGTTGTGACAACCTTCTTGTTATGTTTGGTTCTGTTGCATTCAGTGAAGGAATTAACACCATCTTTTATGCCAGTGTGCTGTTCCTGTTGTGCGCTGCACAACTGGCAAAAGCCAAGTCTTGTGCCCTGCTATTTATCAGGGACCTTCTTCTCTCCCTGTGAATTATGTTCAGTCGGCTTTGATCATGGGAAAATGCTAGCAACATTTATGACATGGTGCTTTGGCATTTTGTTTTCTTCTTCTCTCTTTTTTGGCAGGTGGGATAATGGTAAACATTTCCTGGGCTCTGCTGCAGTCATAAATTTAGAGAGAGAAAGAATGAGAATTATGGGTGGCTGAAACGTAGGCATTTATAAAACAAGGTTGTTTTTTTTTTTCCAAATCAAAAATAGCATTTAGCCCTGAAAAGACCTGAGGTATTATTTCCATCTTTGTTTTTTAAAAAAACATTTCAGGGATTTAAGAAATTTGTGAAATGTGATACTTAATCTAATTAAGCATAAATCAAAGAATGAACACTTTGAAACAGTATTTCTTAATGTCTGCAAGTTTTAGATGTGTGGACTTCAGCTTCCAGAATTCCCCAGCCAATTGGGGAATTCTGTGAGTTGAAGTCCACACATCTTAAGCCTATCAAGGTTAAGAAATGCTGCTTTATATTATTCAAACTTGATATTTCAGTCAATGGGCTCTTCTTTTGTCTTATCCGATGTACAATCACTGACATACTTTTCCTGTATCTGAGAAAAAAAACAGGTGGGCTTCAAAAATTTTACAAGGTGTTCTCTGCCCGGTTGCTGGGTGGGCATGGCCAGGGTGGGTGTGGCCTAGTCGGCCTCCTGCACCATGGCGGGGGGTGTTTTTGCCCTCCCCTGGCTCTAGAGGCTTTTCTCGAGCCTCTGGGAGGGCAAAAACAGCCTCCCCAGGCTCTGGAAGCCCTCTGGACTTCCTGTAGGCCCATTTTTCGCCCTCCCTGAGTCTCCACGCAAGCCCTTCACTTACCTGCATCCAAAACAGGCCACGTGGGGACTCCTGAGAGGGGCAGGGTGAGCATGGAGGGGCCAGCCAGGAGTGGGATTTGGGGGGGTTCTCCAAATTGCACGGAATCTTAGCTAGAGGTTCTCCCGAACCCCTGCGAACCCCCAGCAGCCCACCCCTGGAAAAAACTAATTCCTGACTCCAAATAACCCTGAATGTCGAAGTAAACATACATTGCTTTATTTTTATGTTTCCGCAATAAACAAGAGTTCCTTTATTCCCCATGGGGAATTTGGTATAACTGGTTAAAGAATAGGATAAAAATATGATAATAGGCTATGATTTGTTAGACACCCGAAATGGACTTAATTGTATAGAAATGTAGAGAATTGTATAGAATTGTATGGTATATCGTATAGTTATGGATGGAATCCATCCAATGTTTGATTCATGAAATGTGTAAACACGGTACCTCGGATCAAGATTGAGATTGTACATTGTCTTTTTAAAAATTGGAAAATTCAATAAAGTATTTAAAAAAAAAAAAGAGTTCCTTTATGGTAAATTAGCACTTGTCGTTCTCTAGAGGGCATGTCCTTTTTAAAGGATAGGATGTTCTTCTATCCATTTAGTTTATTAAAGGATTGGCTTAGGATGATACAATATGTGGATCTACCCTTTACATGCATCAAACAGTTCTGTGCTGACTGTTGTCCTACGTTGGGGACTTGAAACCTTGTCCCAGTTTAACATGCACATATGTTCTGTTTTAAAGAGGACAGTCTTTTCAACTACAAAGTAGTGTTGTCTATTTGTCCATTTTTGCAATGTGAAGTTTTGAATTTCTGAATATGATCTTTAAGCTAAGATAAATTGCCTCTGAATAGGACAGAGAAGATCTGGTTCTGCTACTCTTTATTGCCCATGAAACAGTGCATCTGCCTTGGTTACAGTTGCTATGGAGGAAGACTTCAAGCTGACACTTTAAAAAATGACTAGGAGATAGCGAAATATAATTTGGATTGTCAAAGGGATTGACACATTGGGATTGTAAGTTAGAGAGTCTAACTCTGAAAGAACATGATTAGCCAGACTAGGTTCTGGCTGGGATTTTAAAATAAGGAAGGATCAGTTTGACATATGGAGCCTGTCAGTGGGTTTTGTTTATTTATTATGTTTTGATCTTCCTTTTCACCATGAAAAATCTTCTCCAAGAGACACAGGTTAGCATTCGAAGGAATGGAATTAAACAAAGAAAAAGACTTCTCTGTTTTGAGATGGACCTTGCTGAAAAGAGATCTGGAGGCCAAAGTGAAGGATGGAAACAAAGCTTTGAAGATGGCAAAGTTACAAGCAATCACTGATTAGATTAAAAAAAAACACACATAGAAACTGAAGCACTAACCTGCTTTAGCATCATCATGCTTGAATAGAATTTCACTAAGAAACAATCAATCAATAGAGAAAAAAAAACCAGAAAATGTAGGTTTGACATTCCTGGAGGTTAAGTAGTCATTATCTTATGTCAGGGTTGTTCATAAGGTTGGGGGACAAAAAAATGTACTATGGTGGACACGCCATATCATCAAAGCCTCAGGGTTTTTTGATGACATTGAATTCAGCAACCAACCAATTGGTAGGTTTCAGAAGAACTTTGGATATATGTCTTCTTCAGACCAGGGGTCTCCAACCTTGGCAACTTTAAGACTTGTGGACTTCAACTCCCTTGTGGACTTCAACTTCCTCAGCAAAGCTGGCTGAGGAACTCTGGGAGTTAAGTCCACAAGTCTTAAAGTTGCCAAGGTTGGAGACCCCTGCTTCAGACAATGGCAGTAGCATATTCTGGGGGGTGGGGAATGCCCATATTTATCCTGCGTTTGTTCTTTTTAAATATGTGGTCCAGTAGATGACCGATGCAAGTTTAAACGTGCTGGCTACATGATATTTCAGCTGACCTGATTCTGCCTATTATCAGCAGGTATGAAAGACCTCAACCTATTCTCAAATGTAAGAGGCAGCTCACCAAGAGGCTGGATAGTGCCAGCCTAAGGTGTTTTATTGCATGAAGCAGAATCCAAGTTTATTCCATTCAGGTACTCCCAGCTCCATTTGTACATATGGTGCTAAATGAAGCAGAGCATTTCACCTTGCCATATGACAGGGTCAGATATGAGTCTTAATAGGAAAGAGAAGAAGAATCAAGCAAGTTTGCAAGGGCATATGAAGGCAGAAAATTAGAAGCATGATAAACCATGTTATATTTACTACTTTGTACTAACAAATTATCAGGCTTAATTATGCTTAAAATCTGTGCTTAGAACATTGTGAATCACCAGCATTTTGAAGGACAAGATACTTAATCTTTCCCTTTCAGGCTGCAAAATATACTATACAGCTGATTTATTCATACCAGCCAAATTTAATGTTTCTGCCTTCATTACAACATTGAATTTTCCTGAAAATTATTTTCCTTTCTATTAAACCATCTACAAATTTATATCAGCAATAGAGTGGACTAAATTGACTGGCTTCACCATTTTGCTAGGCTGTTTGATTGGCCTAACCCAGGGGTCAGTAATCTGTGGCTCTGGAGCCGCATGTGGCTCTTTCACCCCTCTGCTGCAGCTCCCTGTCACTCAAAGTATGTGTCACAACTGCCAATGTGCGACACCCGCCAGCATGCAATTTATTGAGCTTTTCAACCCCCGGTAGGCCAACCATGGATAAATCCAAGAAAATAAAAGTTTCAAAAGAAAACAGAATGTTTAATTCAACTACACATGCTAGTTTTGTGCCTGCTCAGGAAATAGTCAGGCACGAGAAGGATTTTGTGGCTCCCGGTGTTTTCTTTTCTGTGGGAAATGGGTCCAAATGGCTCTTTGAGTGTTTAAGGTTGCAGGCCCCTGGCCTAACCTCTGCCTGCGGAAAAAGCCACTGATAGCTGGACATGCAAAGCTATAAACCTTGGTTTACAAATCATGACGTGTTGAGATTTAAATCTTGCACAAATATTTTTCAATGCAATCAGACAGGCCTGGTTAGTACTTTAAGGAGAACCATAACCCACTGAAAAATTAATTAATATTCACATTGTGCTGGTGGACTGTTAATTAATGAACAGTGTTGACAGCACTGAGCACAAAAACGCCTTCTTAAGCCCTAAATAAATATTCTTAGATGTTCTACTTCTGGTTCCCAAATTTTCCTTCCTGGATCTTTTGATTGTTCATCATTCCCCTTGATTGCTCTTCCTCTATTTTTCCTCTTTCTATTTCCTGCCATCTTTTTCTTGGATTTGTGTTCTAGAGCAGTATTTATCAACCCTGGCTACTTGCTGGGAGTTGATCCAGCTATTTTGATGTGGTCAAGATTGAGAAACACTGATCTAGAAGACCAAATAGGCCAATGACATTTTTCACCAACCCCAATTTTTTAAAATAGGGATTATCTTAAAAATAAACCTATTGCACAAATCTTTATGTGCCTCGTTTGAAGATCATTTCAGTGTATTTAATATATAATGTTTTTCACCGGCTCATTATATCTTTTGTGCAAAACTTCTTTTAACTGCATGCTGTCAATTTGTGTGTAACACATTTTTAAAGTCTCTATAAATGGAGCTTTGAATGTCCTTGGAGCAGAAGCATGATAAAGCACACAGATGTACAGTTAATATTTTAACACATCCAAATAAATGTGATGTAGCAGTTGCTTTTGGTGTTTTGATAATGATTGTGTAATGTTATTTGAGTTATTTGAAGCAGTCTTATCACAACTTTATTTCAGTGAAATATTGAGGAAAAAATGGATTTGGATGAAGTTTCCAGAATAGCAATAGTGAAATATACAAGCTATACAGGATTCAGACTAGGTAATACTTGAAGTGGAAAATCTATGCCCCAATTATTAGAGTAAAAAAAAAAAAATCACCATCCATAAATGTAATTGTTAGTCTCAAAAGCCAAGAAGGTAATTGCTATTTATAGACCTGCAGAGAAAGAGAAGGGTATAAATAGGAGAAAGTTGGAATATAACTGCAGATTTCTGAAGTAAACCATTTTCTGGAAGGCAGACATTTATTTGAGTAAAAATAAATCCTATTTCTTAGGATTTTAGCTCAAGAATCACATAGAAAGCAAACATTTTACAATCAGAGTTTACTCTTTTCTAAAAACAGACAACCCAAAATCATGAACTGTCCCTAATAAATAAGGGATCTGAAACAACTGTTTTTATTATAACTGAGTGCTTAATCTCACTATTTCATCACCAGAAAGGAGGGGCAAATATTTCTGCAGAGCAGAAAACATCACCCTCTATTAATCCCCCGCTTCCCCGTAAGGTAAGCGTTTCCTGCATTTCTTTTATTTTTTTTCAATTTTCAAAGTACAATTTTTCCTATGATATCATCTTGAAGTGTTTCTGTCTGGTTGGGGTAGAACAACTAATTTTTTTTACCAGCTTAACCACAGCAGTTCATTGGTTAGGTTGCAGCGAGGGAATGATCCATTCAGTCTAGCCAAATCTCAAAATTCTAATATGTCTATGCACTGCTTCTACAGCACTGCAAAATAGCATTGTGGTTAAGATCTTCAGTTACGGTTGCTACTTCAAAATCTGCCAATTTTT
Source organism: Pantherophis guttatus (assembly GCF_059756535.1). Taxonomy (NCBI): domain Eukaryota; kingdom Metazoa; phylum Chordata; class Lepidosauria; order Squamata; family Colubridae; genus Pantherophis; species Pantherophis guttatus. The sequence goes on along the minus strand of NC_142069.1, from coordinate 16,190,108 downwards.
TTTTAGAATTATGATTTCAATTATTGTTTTTCTTTTCTTGAGTAGCCAGTTTCTCCCCCTCAGCTTTTTGGTTACTTTTAATCCATCTGTGGATTTACCACAGGGCTGTCAAGCTCCCAGCCCGCAGGCCGGATGCGTCACGCACTGGCCACGCCCACACCTGATTTAGCGAAGGGAAAAAAAAGCCCCAATAGTCACATGACACTGTTGTGACGACGTGAGTTTCACACCCCTGATTTACCATTTCAAACTTTTTTTCAGTCATTTAAGTACAATGATTTCATTCCAGGGGTGAAATTCAGAAGGTTCTGACAGGTTCTGGAGAACCAGTAGCAGAAATTTTGAGTAGTTCCACCTCTGGCTGGCCCCACAGCGGGGTGGGAATGAGATTTTGCAATATCCTTCCCCCAGGAGTGGGGTGGGAATGGAGATTTTGCAATATCCTTCCCCTGCCACGCCCACCAAGCCACATCCACAGAACTGGTAGTAAAAAAATTGGGATTTCACCACTGTTTCATTCCCAGATTTTTATTTGGAGTCTAGGAGTGAAGTACTTCTACCTCAAGTGGTTTGAAACAGGGTAACATACTACTCTTATATTATTATTATTTTAAAACCTTCTTACGTTATATAAAAAAAAGAGAGACGCTCTGGGGAAAACTGCTCAAGAAAAGAAAGTGCGTATGTATTAAAAAGAGTTGTATTAGTTTTCAATCCAGCAACCTTTTCTATACTAAGCAAGGATTTTAACCCCTATATTACTTCTCCAGTACAGATAAGAGGAGGCGTAAAACATTAAGAAACTGCTAGAAACATTTTTTTAAAAAAAGCTGCTTGTTGTGCCTCTATATATCTGCATTTTTATGTATTAATCTTGTATGTGTTGTATCTTTTGTGTCGTGCGCATATATTGGCAAATTGCAATTGCTTTTCTGGAAAAGAAAACCGAGAGTCTGCAGGACCATTAGAATTTCTAATAGGAGAACATTGTAGTCTTTAGACTGAATATCTTGCAAATTGTCCAGTCTAGACAGGATTACAGTATCTTAAACCAGTTTAGCCTCAAGCTGGCATGAGTGTAGGAGAAGAACAGCTTTTGTGGCAATTGCAGATATGACTTCAAATTCAGGTGAACTGCATTATCTGGGCATAAATTAGAAATGTTGCCATGGTGAAATGTATAATGTCCTGTATATCATTTGTAAAAAAAGAAAAACACAGTTGCTAGTCTAGTGGCATAAATCCTGACGTAAATTACCCTGCTGGCATTGACCCTATGCTGGCATGGGGCTTTGAGCACTAAGTAAGCTGACCGTCTCATATCTCCAATAGCCTTCTTCAAGCAGTTGCAACAGTCAAGAAAGTAGAATAGCCCAACCAGATGGCATCTATTTTCCATGCAAAAGATCCCAAATGAATTCCCTGCCATGTCTAGCTGAAATTTTGGGGAAGAGACATCTTTGGAGATTGACAGTGGTGAATACTGGGCTGATCGTTAAATCATCTGAAGTGGTCTAAGGCTGCTTCCTGTGACTCTTATTAAGCAAGTGTTGGAAGAAATGTCCATCTGGTTCAGTTCCAAGCTGGGAGAAAGACATTGGAAACATGGAGGCTGATTGGAAAGAGGATTTAATGGTGAAGCAGAAGCACATGGGTGGTTCTGGGCAGCTGCCCACATGGAGTTGAGAATGAGTTATTTATACCTTCTCTTGGGCCTTGCCCTTGAGCTTCCTGTTCCTGTGCAAGAACATGTATTCTATGGGTTGTTGTAGGGGTCATAGCTAACCTTGTAGGTTGTTTGAGAAGTTTGGTTGAAGCCTGGATGGTGATGCAATGTCCCCAGGTGATTTTGCAATGTGAGGAGCTCTGCTGCTAGATAATCCTATTATGTCCTGGAGGGTCATCTCTTAATCTCATCACCCTGGAGCTGAAGATCTTTTGTTTTGTAGATAGGCTGACCCAGTCCTTCTCAATGGGCACCAAATATCTGCTAGGGACAGGGAGCTGAAGCTCTTCTTAAGAAGGGCTTAAGATTTTTTAAATTTCTCTTTTAGGGGAAATATTTTATCCTGCCTTTTTTAACATTTCTCAAAATATTTCATTCTTCTAGGAGAGGGGTGGGTGCTAACTTTGTACACAAGTCTCCGTTAATATAAATGGAGCACATGATTGAACAAGACATGAATAGTGATATTTGATATTTTTGATAGTCTTTCAGTGTAAAGCTTGAACTATTGAATTTTAACAATTGATATACTGTCTTACACCTTATGCCTTGCAGAAACAAAACCTTCATAAATTGAGCTGACCTTGATTAACTGTTATTTTGTTATTCTGAAATCTTTAGATCAATGCATTCATGTGTATGTCTAAAGTTCTGTTTTGTTTTTTCTAAAACAGCTCACCCATGTTATAACCTACAAAGTTTCAGAGCAATGTGGAAGACTAAACAACAGGATATATTTTTCTTTTAAAATTAGAGAGGTGTTTCCCTAGAACTATTTATCAAAAATGAAAACTCAGTTTATAGCAAATATGCTAAATTCTGAAGCATGGCAAGAACCAGATTGCTTGGGGTAGTGAGAAATCTTTTTATAGTTAAACATTATGAATTAGGTTGCATAAATTACATACATTGTTCATATTATAATTTTAATGTTATTTGTAACAATTATCCTCAGCTTTCTATTGCATCTGGAGTTTAGCAATTCATTAAAGATGCTAGAAGCTAATATGCTAAGGCAGTGTTTCTCAATCTTGGCAACTTTTAAGATTGTGGACTTCAACTCCCAGAATTCCTCAGTCAATATGGCTGGCTGGGGAATTCTGGGAGTTGAAGTCCAGACATCTTAAACACACATAAAACCATTTCACATGAACTTGTCCTCTTATTTTATGCTTCCCAAATTTTCTGAACTGTTAAATCTAGTTAACATTCAGAATATAAATAGTCCTTTTCTGTTACTTAAAAAAAAATACAGACACATCCTTTCTGTTTTACTGTGAAGGAAGTCTCTCTCGTTCCCTTAATGCTGCTGAGAACTAAAGAAGAGTATGCTCTATTATTGACTGAGAAATACAGGACAATCCTACAGGCCTGGCTAGGTGGCTCAGTGGCTAAGACACTGAGTTTGTTGATCAGAAAGGTTAGCAGTTTGGTGGTTCGAATCCCTAGTACAGGTCTCCTGCGTAAGCTGGGGGTTGGACTAAATGACCTCCAAGGTCCCTTCCAACTCTGTTACTGTTACTACAGGTGTTTACCAATTAAGTTCCATTCATTGGCTAAAAAAGAAACCGCAGCTCTAGTGTTTGATTTCCATTTCTTTCCCAGCTCTTTTTCCCTTTTTGGATTGTACCTGTAAGGTTGTGAGCCTGTGTATAATGACTGTCTTCTTTAAATATCTGCAAAATTGAACATACATTAGGCTGATTCTATGTTGGTTTTAAAGTTTGATACTGATTTTTAATTGAAATGTTTTAAATTATGGGCCAAATTTCATTTAATTATTTTAAAAATTATTTTAACTTTTGTGTACAAATGTTTTTATTTTGGCTGTTCACTGCCCTGAGTCCGAAAGGAGAAGGGTGGTATATAAATCTAATAAAAGATAAAGATAAAGGCGAATTATGCGAGTAGGAAGTCCATCACTTTTGCAGGATACAGGGTTGAGGAAGGCTGCTTTAGAAATATTAGGTTCAACCGAAGTCAACAAAATATGAGTCATCTGAAATAAATACGAAGTGGTCAGACAGAGAAAAGTAATCACAGGCATCAAAACAGAGAGAAGAATACTGATTAGGTAATAGTACCACAGAGAAAAGCCCAAGGGGTAAAGTAAATTATATACAGTACTAAGTCTGAATTAATAGTGTTGTTCTGTCAGAAAGGGGGATTTAAATGTGATATTGTATTTTTTAAAAGGAATCGTACATTAGCCAATGAAAATAGTGAGCATGGGGGATGGCCTATATTCAGCTCTAGTTAAGTAAAATAGTGAGATCAAATTCCTGTATAATTGAATTAAACATATTCAAATGAAAGATGATCAGCATTAGATAAGCATATTTAAGAAGTGACGGGGATCTACTTTTCCAACAAGTCAAAGCAATTCAAAATACTATATATGTACCTTCCTTCCCCTTTGTGCGATGTTTACTTCTAAGCTAAATGGAGAAGCAGAAACCAGTGCAATACAATGCAATAACATTCCTAATAGGGCTACTGATCTTCCTGTTCTTGTCCAGATGAAATCTTTCATTTTTTCCGACTGCTTCTAGAACCCATATAGCAGGTTGCCTAATCTAGGATAGATATAGGCAATTTTGCAAATCTTCTGGAAGCAATCGGTTTAGATTCTGGCAAGGATGAGCTAACCTTCTCCAGCAGGATGAAGTAGTTAAGGTCTTCAGTTGAGACTGAAGACACTCGGTATCTCATATTGTTGTTAAGGGGAAAATAGAGAAAACTATTATCTATATACCTTAAATCAGGGGTGAAATCCAGCAGGTTCTGACAGGTTCTGGAGAACCGGTAGCGGAAATTTTGAGCAGTTCAGAGGACTGGCAGTGGAAATTTTGAGTAGTTCGGAGAACTGGCAAATACCATCTCTGGCTGGCCCCAGAGTGGGGTAGGAATGGAGATTTTGCAGTATCCTTCCCGTGCCACGCCCACCAAGCTATGCCCATAGTAAAAAAAATAGGATTTCACCACTGCCTTAAATCTTTAAAAAGTTGGTTGTAAATGTAAAAATATATATGTGTGTGGTAATACAGTACGTGCCATAGTGCCATAGAGCAGCTGGTACATTGGCTTCACGCTGGGAAGCCTGAATAGATTATAGCTGACCTTTTCTTCTCCAATAGTCATAGAAACTCAAGCTGTCTTACATAATAGTTTATTCAGTTAAAACTGGTCAATTCCTCTATCATTCAAGTATGTTTCATTCAAAAACTGCTTTTCTGATTTCTGCCTGGACCTGTCATAGTGAAATGGTGTACTTTGTATGGTTACACAAAACAATATACAGGTTTTCCCCCCCCCACACCAAGGTTTTTCTTATCTTACATACGTCACAATACTATAATTCTATATTAGAATATACAATTTATAGTATATACTATATAGTATAAACCAGGGGTGTCAAACTCAAGGCCTGTGGGCCTCATCCAGTCCACAGGGTGCTCAGATCTGGCTCACGGGGCTGCCCTGGAAACAGCAAAGGACTGGCCCACAGTGCCTTTGCCAGTGAAAACGGAGCTCATGGGGGGCACGCCAGTTTCCGCTGGCAGAATGCTGCAGGAGGCTGTCTCAGTCAAAAATGGAGCCTGGGGGACCCCTCTTGGGCCACCACAGGTGCCCCAGACACGAGTGACGTCAAGCTGGCCATGCCCACCCTGGCCACACCCTGGCCACACACCCCCGAGGTCAAACACAACCCTGATGCGACCCTCAATGAAATTGAGTTTGACACCCCTGGTATAAACTATATACTATAATTGTCTCAGAAGGAGTGGGGTGGGGAAGATGTTTTTTTACTAATATTTGAGCTTTACAACTGAAAGTATAAGACATGAGGGTGCAACTGGACAGCCAGGTAGCCATTATCCATATTTTTTAAAAAAACTGCAAGAAATGTCCAACAGTAAGAAAAACTATATTTTCCTTTTCCAGATCCATAACATGCTTTCTCTTCCTCTGAAATAACTATCCTTCTGGCATTATAATATAAAGCATAATTTTCTAATAGCGTGTGAAGATAATCTACTAAAAATAGAATTGGGAGATGAAATATGCAGTAGCCATTTGAAAAAAAAACTGCCGTGGAGGAAAACTATTTAAAGAAGGGAAAAAGGTGCTATTGTATTTCATTTTTTTTTTTAAAAAAATCCTTCATAATATCTTTATCACAGAGCTTTCTCTAGCTTACTTCTTTTTTATTGCTCAAAAGCACAATAACTGAAACTCTTTTAAGGCTATATCCTTTTACTAATGTATTTTAAATGCAGCAGAGAGTACATGCATTGCTCGTTTAGATGTTCCACGCGGAGCAACTTTTCCTAAAGTTCTTATAAAAGCTTTTCCTTCAGATGATGGAAGTCTCTTGTTCGGAAGAAATATAGCCAAACTATAAAGCCTTTTAAAAATGGATTTTCAAATGCATGTCACCAATAATATCAAGGTCAATAATAAAACATTTTTTCTAATGCTTGACTATCAAAATTAAAAAAAAAAAACTATTTAGAGAAGGGGTTGGAAAATAGAAATGTAGGAAAAAATATGCTTCTAACCAGAAAAATAGAAAGAGGTCTCTTTTTCAAATACAATTTGTCTCTTCTTAAAATAGTAGAATCTGGGATAATAAAAAAAAAAATGAAGTGAAACATTCAGGAAACAAGGATTACTTTATAGAGTGTGTTGTCGCTATTGGAACTCATTAATTCTATTCTTAAGTTAATGGTGCTGGTTGCCAATAAGAGCTATTTTTTTTTTAAAAAAGTATTAAATAAATTATTAATGGATAAAGCCATCAAAAAGTATGAAGTTATGATCATTACTTCCAACAAAGAACAAGGGGTGACTTTCAGAGGAAGTCGGAGTCAGAAATACTCATTAAAGTATTTCCAAATGGTTGGCTACTGTTGTCAGACTTGTCCCAGCTTGGTCCTTTAGTTAAGAAAGACTCTTGAGTCCATTTGTAGTGAAAGGTATACTTTTACTAAAAGCCAAGTGGATTACAGTATAGCAAAGCTAGAACTGAAGTTCGTGTGCCAAAATTTCCTGGTTAACTTTTCCTGTTCAGGTCCTCTCCTCCCCGATCCCTTATTGTCCAATTATATTTGAATATATTATTTTGGGAACTGTCTCTTCAACGATGGGCTGATTGGTGAGCCAATTGTATTCCATTCCTAGACTTTGAGATGGTGTCTCTGGAAGGTATGATGACTTGGTGGCTTTCCCTCCTCACATCCGGCTCCCTCCCCCCCTAGTTAATGGCAGACTGACAGTTAGCGAATGCGAAGCGCAAGCATATGATGGCAGGTTGACAACTGTAGGAATATAAATGATGTACTAGTCAGGCTTTTGATTTGGTTAGCAGAGTGCACCGATGGCAGACGGCACTCTAAGAATTGCACATGCCTGTATGTTACAGATTACATCAGAAGCAAGTGGTCAGGACTGAAATAATGTGAAGAATTTGCAAAGTGGATGGAGTGTGCCCAGCACAGCTACTTGGCTTTCGATAGATTAATTTTCAGACAATATCCCTTGTTGCATCATAGTGTCTATCTACAATTCTCTGCAAATAATTTCCAACAAGCTGAAGCACACGGAATTCTGTTACCTTTCCATCTAAGTGGTACCTATTTATCTACTCGCATTTGCATGTGTTTGAACTGCTAGCTTGGCAGGAGCTCACCCCATTGCTTGGTGCTCGAGTCTTGAACTCATGCCATCAGCATGCTCAGCGTCTTTAGCCACTGAGCCATTATATCCCGACTGAAGTGAAACTGATTATAATTCAAGCTTATTCATTTTTATCATGCTTTCCCATGTCAACAAATGTAATCTTTTATTTCTTGCCTCCAGACATTCCTCAATGTTGTGCTGAAAAGCAGACACCTGGTCTGTGCTGTACTACGGTCCCCCTATTCTAAATGCATTTCCAGATCATCAGTCTTTCAGGGTTTTTCTTTTATTCCTCTGATATCAGCACCACAATACACCTGAAATTATCCTGGGCTTCTCTGCAACTGTATGAAATTGTCTAGACCGAAACAATTCAGTAAAATACTGGCTGGAAATGTCTAGAGTTGGGATTCAGGTACCTTTTTGGTCCTCACTAAGCTTTGAGCTACCATTCAATAGTTCAGACTATTGTTTTTTAACTACTAGGTATTTCCTAGGCTGTAAATAACCTAACCAGGAGACAGATAAACATGTAAAAAAATCAGGCTGTTTGGGATATAATAATAATAATTAATTATAATATTAAAGTTTATTGTCATTGTAGGTGTCTACACAGTATACCCATACAATGAAATTCACTTAACACCCAAAGACCAGGTCCAACACACATAACAATCCCCAAACACCCCCCCACCCCCCCACCCCAAATTCCCCACCCCTAAACCACTCAAACATCCACACAACAGACCAAGTAATGCTGTCCACCAGCTCACTGATGGTAGCCCTTTAGTTCATTGTTGAGTGCAATTATAGCTCTGGGATAAAAAGTATTCAGAAAACGTGTGGTCTGAGTTTTAATTGTTCTGTATCTTCTGCCAGAAGGCAACAGTCCAAAAAGCAGGATGGGAAGAATCTCTGAGAATGTTGTGCAACTTCCTCAAACAGCGAGATTCGAAGATGTCATCCAGGACTGGTAGCTGGAGCCCAATGATATTCTGGGCAGTTTTAATGATTCTCTGTAGAGCTTTATTGTCCTCTACAGAGCTGCTCCCATACCATGCAAGAATGCCGTATGTTAGGACACTCTCAGTGGTGCTGCGATAGTAGGACAGAAGTAGATGCTGAGATAGATTTATCTTCCTTATCTTAGGATTTTTCCCTAGGCTTGCCAGTTTGAGAGTTTTGTCCATTATTTTGGACAAAAATTGAACTGTGTTCCATGGTGGGAATCTGGCAGGTTAAGAATTACAAAGGAAAGATTTGTATGTTAGGACCGGTTCTGTATGTCATTGTATATGCGTTATTTGGCAGACAGAAGCGGTAATGTGGTTGGTAGATGATGGTTGACAAATTCTATCAACTAAAGCAGTGTTTCTTAACCTTGGAAGCTTGAAGATGGGTGGACTTCAACTCCCAGAATCCCCCATAGGAGTTGAAGTCCACCCATCTTCAAGCTACCAAGTTGAGAAACACTGAACTAAAGGGATCAAAAGGTGTCTTACTCTTATACAGATGGACTACTATGCTCTTAAATATCTCGTGAGTGAATACAGTAGACAGTGGTTATACTGAATCAGTATATACAGTATACAGTATATACAGAATATTCAGTGAATATACTGAATCATGCTTGGAATTCTCTGTTGACACATTCTTTAAGGCCAGTGGAATTATTTTATTTATTTATTTATTATATTTCTATACCGCCTTTCTCCCGTAGGACTCAAGGCGGTGTACAGTCAAGAAAAATATAGATATACAAACATCATAAAATTGCTAATTAAAATTATTACTTAGTTTGGTCAATTAAATAAAACCCAGAATTAGATAACATTTTAAAAAATCATTCACATGTTCATATGTTTAGCCCCGCCTGTTGGAACAAGAGCTATATACCAGAGCTAGAAAAAGAAAACAACCCCAAAAGAGAATATTATTAAAGTCTCACAGAGAAGGACAAGTGGAAGGTGGAGAAGGTATTCTTCAAATGGGGAAAAGTCACATTTAAGTGAAAATAAAAATTTGGGTACAATAGAATTCAGTGTCCACTCCCCTGCCCCCATTATTTTAATTATGCAGTTATCTTTTAAAAACTCAAGGGATGCTACGGTATTTTCTCAAAGCCAGCTTGGCCATGTAGATTAAAGTCAATTTCAAAGACCACTTAAAACCGTTCCTATGCACACTGGCCTAGAAGTAAGCCCCATTACACCAAGTGGCTCCGCCTTCTACCGTATTTCCCTGAAAATAAGACCCTGTCTTATATTTTTTTTGAACCCTGAAATAAGTGCTTGGCCTTATTGCCATGCTCCCAAAAGCCCGATTGGGCTTATTATTAGGGGATGTCTTATTTTGGGGAAAACAGGGTTGGTAAATACACCTTTGATCCAAAGATGGGCTTCACATAATTTAACAACCAGTTCGCCCAGAATCGAAAATGTGAGCATGTGCATGCATGCACACTGCGTCAAAAGCATGACGATTGTATAGGATGGAATAGCTTTGTTTGCGCACGCGCCTTACAAACGTGTGCTTCGTCAAAAACATGGCAATAGTATAGGACAGGATAGCTTTGCTCGCATGCACGCCTTGCGCACATGCGCTGTGTCAAACATGGCAGTTGTATAAGACAGGATAGTGCCGGGGCGGGTAGGCGGGCCCAACCACTGGCCGTAACTACCAGTTCACTCAAACCTTCTGAATCTCATCCCTGCTTTGGTCTCAATGTTTTCTTACGAGTTATTGGTTCCTTCCTGGTCCTCTTGTGGAGTGAGGTGAAGAAACGTATTGTTTATAATATTTTCTCTGAAGTACGCCCCTTTCCTTGAACAGAAAAATGGAGCTGTTGGGTTTATACTTCATCTGAAGGAAGCAGGATTCTTCTCCCTCCTGTTCTAAGGATAATACTCATGCTCTTCTGACCCTTAGTGGTAGTTTGGTGGCTTTTGCACTTATTGTTGAAGGTTGAAGCCTTATGTGTATATCAGACAGAACATTCTTGGGAATGGGAATCTAACCAAGGATTTACAACAGGGGTGAAATGCTCCCGGTTCGGACTGGTTCTGCTGAACCTGTAGCAATGGGGGCTGGTGGTTCAGAGAACCGGTAGCGATGGCGGCATGAGGCTCCGCCAGGTTTTAACCAGGAAGTAACCTGTTTTTTACCCTCTGCGCATGCACAGGAGGGTTTGCATACGTGCAGAGGGTCCAAGCGCGCATGTGATGCGTACGGGCAGTGCGTGTACTTCTGAACTGGTTGGGAAAGTAAATAGATTTCACCCCTGATTTATAACTATAACAGAAAAGAGTTTTATTTGCAGGGAATGCATCATAGGGATAGCTAAAGTCAGCCTCTAGCTAACTACATTCTACCAGGAAGAGGGTCCAGGAGCATATAATTCATTCATGTGTATTTGGGAAAAAGACAATGAGCTCAGATTAATCATCTCGAGTCAATGTTTCAGTTTTGGCAACTTGAAGATGTCTGACATACTGCTCAGGGAATTCTGGGAATTAAAGTCCCAGCATGATCCATAGATCAAGATATTGCGACAGGAATATGGTTCCCATAGTGTGAGATGCCAAGTGTGGTATTTTGGTGTGTATTACGGCTATGATCGTGGTCGTGGAAGTAGGACCTTAAATAAGCAAGACAAGAAGAATATCAATTTGTTTTGAGGTGTGATGCTGGAGAAGGCTCCTGCTATTCCTTGGGACAGCAAAGGTGACCGACAAGCAAGTACTGGAGTGCACAACACCAAACATACCATTGGAAGGTAAAATCACAAAATTGTGTCTCACTTATTTTGGCTATGTCATGTGGGGGAATTCACTGGAGAAAGCGATTATGCTTGGAAGAGTTAGTGGTTAATGGAAACTCAGCCGCCAAAGAACAGGATGGCTGGATACCATCAAACCTGACACCTGCCAGAACATAGAAAAACTCATAAGAAATAGTGCAAGATCGGAAGATGTGGAAAGACCTGGCCCATAAAATTGTCAACATTTAGACACAACTGAATGGTTATCCATCATCACCATCATCATGGCTACAAACAAATTCTGGATTTGCCCAGCTCCTATTTGCTTCCATCAAGTGGTTCCTGCACTGCCTCAAGTATTGTTTTTTAGTCAGTGTGTGTGTGTGTGTGTGTGTGTGTGAGAGAGAGAGAGAGAGAGACAGAGAGAAAGAGAGACAACTGGTGAATATTGTGTCCACTGGCAGCAAATCCATCTTAACTGTAAACCAGTCAGCTCTAAATCTTATTTTTTTGTGAGTTCTCCTCAGCGCTACGCTTAATTCCCATCCACCTCTTTGCGAGTCTGCAGGAGGTGTGGTTGGCTCAACTAATTATGATTACAGCTATCCATGGTTGTTGTAAATCCTTAAACCCCCCAACTGATTTTTTTCCCCTTACATTTTCCCCCCTCCATCTTCTCTGACACCACCAAGAATAGCGAGAAAAAGAGTTGACTTTTTTTGATTAAATTGCGAGAATTGGATTACACATATCGGGCAGATCTTCTGAGAGGAGAGAGACGGGCCAGGAATTTAAATGACCCATTAAAGTTTCTTTTAATTTCTTCTCTTTCATTTCTTAGGACATTTTTAGTCCAGGGGTCTCCAACCTTGGCCACTTTAAGCTCTGCTGGCTGGGGAATTCTGGGAGTTGAAGTCCGCCAGGCTTAAAGTGGCCAAGGTTGGAGTGTAGTTTTAGTCGACGGTTTGGGGTTTTTCAGCCCCTCAACTGCTGTCGTCCATTCCTCGTGACGAGGCGACATCAGGTGGCAAACCTCGCCGACCAAAGTTCACCCTTGAAAGTCGGTGCTTTTCTCCCAATTGCTGCCGCTGGCGGGCGGTTGCTTTCCTTGACCCACCAGCACATGGGGGGGAGGCGGGCGGGAATCCTCCCTTACAACTCACTCCCCGCCCTTCTCCCCCTTTGCTCGATGCGCCCCTTTAGCGCCCGTCTCCCAGTGCAGGAACTCGATTCCTTTAGCAAAGGCTATTGGGTGCCCTGTTAAGCTACGGCTGTTCCGAATCAAACGCGCCTGCATGTCCCACCACGTGCACTTAAAATCCCCCCCCATGCAAAACATTTCACATCTTGCATAGAAGACAGGTAACATTAACATAGTTGGAAGGGACCTTAGAGGTCATCTAGTCCAACCCCCTGCTCACGCAGGAGACCTATACTAAGGATTCGAACCGCTGATCTCCCCCGGGTTGCGTGAGAGCTTGGCCGGCACCTCCAGACGTGCTTTCATTCGGAAACAATAGTAACAGAGTTGGAAGGGACCTTGGAGGTCATCTAGTCCAACCCCACGCAGGAGACCTATACTAAGGATTCGAACCGCCGATCTCCCCCGGGTTGCATGGGAGCTCGCCCGGCACCTCCAGGCGTGCTTTCATTCGGAAACAAAGTAAGAGTAACAAGAGTTGGAAGGGATCTTGGAGGTCATCTAGACCAACCCCCTGCTCACGCAGGAGACCTATATTAAGGATGGGAGCTTGGCCGGCATCTCCAGGCTTGCTTTCATTCGGAGGCAAGGCTTGGCCGGACTTTTCTCTCGAGTAATCCCGTAGAGAACCGGGACGGCACGTGCTCTATTGAGACAAGCCGCACGGGCGTCGGACGCTCCCGGGTCAGGCGCGCACAATCCGGCCAGATTAACTGTTCCGATCGATGGGGGGGTTGGAGCGGCGGCCGTCCGGAGGAAGCGAGCGCGGCGGCGGCGTTGCTCAGACGAAGGACATAAACCCGCATCGCCTAGCTTGTGTGTGTATGTGTTTTTAACATGGCAGCCTTTGCCCAGCGCCCCAGATCAGGCGGCCACACGCTTCGGTTCCCGTTGAGGAGCCATCGCGGTCTCGCCCGGGGTGGGGAAAGTAGGGGCGCCTTCCCCCACCCCCCAAAGAGCGTCCCCAGCCAGCGGATGGATGGGGAGACACGTTGGGTGCTCGGGGGAAGAAATCTTCCTCCCGTCTCCCCCCCCCATCCGATGGGGGGGGGAGGTCGGCCGTGCGCCTAATCCGCTCCTCTTAATCCGTTTCAAACAGCTGCGCTTCCTCTGCTCGGGGTGCGCGGGGGTTGCCGAGCACAACCGCCGGGGTAACACCCAGCCCCGCAAACCGGCTCCCGTTCAACGCCTCTCCGCCAACCCCGTTTTATATCCTCTTTCCGCGCACGGTACTTATATTACCCAAGGTGTTACGCGCCCCCTATCTTAACACAAGGTTTACTCCGAATCGCTCCCCTCCTTCTCATGTCCCCCCCCCCCAAAGGCCAGTTCACCTAATTCTCGCGCTTCAACATGCAGGCGGAAAAAACTGCGGGTGGCTTTGAACGAGGGAGGGGGGGCGAACTCAGGCTTAGAAAAATGAAATGGGGGTAGGGGGGCTGGGTAGAGAGGGGTGGTGGTATGTGCGCCGCGTAAGGTGGATCGGCCTGTTTTGGGGGAACTCTCTCTTCCCGCGGGGTCCCCACCTCATCTCCCCCTCCCACCCCCACCCCATATTCCATCTACAACAATCCCCCTCCCCACTTTTCCCAGGCAAGCCAGATCCCGCTCGCCTTTCTTGACGTCATATGTCTGTAGGAAAGGGACCAGCAGCACGAGCAAGAAGCCGGGCTCAGGAAGCCAAGGAAAGGCAGGCAGGCAGGCAGGCGGACGGCCGAGGAGGCAGGTTAAAGTTTCCGCTCAAGTCTGCCGGTCCCTTAAAATAAAATAACAATAAAAACAAAAACCAACCAACCCCGGCGGAGGGACGGCAGGCGATGCGCTCCTGCCCGGCTGCTGCCAACATCTGGAACAGTTCAAAGCAGGCTGTTCTGTCTGTCTGCGAGCGAGCCGAGCCGAGCCGAGCGAGGGAGGCAGGAGGGAGGGGAGGCGCGATCGCTCCGCCGAGGGACTGAGGGGCTGGGACTAGCCGTCTCCTCTCTGCAGAAAAAGCTCCCTGCCAGCAGAGCGCACGGCGTTGGCTCGGAAGAGGAGAAGCAGCTGCTCGCCACCGCCTTTCCAGCCTTCGCTGCTTCCCGGTCCTTTTCCCCCCCTTCCACGCCTGCCTGCCTGCCTGCTCGCCTTTCCTAGTTCCTGGGCGAGAGAGAGAGAGACATTTGAATCTTCCGGACATTTTTTTGTTTTCTTCCTTCCCACCCTTCTCGGGGGGATGCTCCTTCGCCCCTCTTCTCCACTTCCCTTGGCGGCGGTCTTGCTTTCCTGCCCCCGGAGCTTTCCGCTTTGCAAAGCCGAGACCCAGGGGGAGAAAGAAGCGAGCGGCAGACCGGGAAAAGCTCGCCACTTCTTCGAGTCGGTCGCCTCCGCTGCCGCCGGTGCGTTGAATTTTTTGGGCGGGAGCCCGGATGTCCTCTGAGGATGTTTTGCAATTGTACTAAAGGAGGCAATACTGGAGCGAATCAGGGTTTGGGCTTTGATGCAATCATGGGAATCAGGTAATAACCGAGCGGGGGAATTTAATCGCCGCAGCAGCTCCGGTTTCTTCCTTGAACTGCTCCCATCCACCCGCTCACCCACCCACCCACCGCCGCCAGCGATCTCGGCTGTTTGGGATTTGGAGGAATTAAAAACCAGAACTCCGACTTGGGTGATTATTATTGTTGCTACTGGTCTCCTCGTTCCTCTACTTTTAAATGGTCAATGAAAACAAGAGGATGTACATTCCAGAAGAAAACCACCAAGGTAAGGGGGGGGCGAGGGGAGTTTGGGGAAGGGAGGGCACCACCGTCCGTCCCCCCACCCCAAAAAAACATCCTTTTCTCCCCTCCCTCCTTTTCTCCCCGCCGCTTCACCTGCGAAGAGAAGTCGCTGTGCAACAGTGGAGGAGCCAAAGCGGGAGAGGGGAGAGTGGGGGGGGGAGGAGGATGTTCCTGCGAGCGTGGGCTCGAGCAGAGACATTTCACGTAGAAATCTTCGAAGCGGAGGGGCGCCGGGAACAAACGCCAGCCACCTCAGCTTCCCCGCCCTTCCTCCCACTCTTGCTCACGCCTTAGCCAGGTTTGGCTCGCGAGATTCAGCTGAGGAAAGTTGTTCCTCTGGAGTGGAGTGGAGTGGAGTGGGGTGGCGGGTGGGGAAGACAGCCGGCGGGGTGGCAGGGAGGGAGGGATGGGTGGCGGCGGAATCCAAGAGTTGAACCGCTTTGCTGTCTTTTTTTCTTTTTTTCCTCTCTCTCTCTCTCTCTCTCTCTCTCTCTCTCTCTCTCTCTCTCTCTCTCCCTGGCCACTTCTTGCCCTGCCAAGCTTTTATTTTTTAAAATGGCAATAGCAGCATCCCGGGCCAGGTTAACCCGCTTCTCACCCCCATTCACACCCCTTTCCAGGATTTGCCAGCCAAGCCAAGCCAGTACTTGCTTTCAGCCCCTTCAACTTTGAACTCTTCAGGATGGCATGGGTTCGCCCTTCTCTGAGGGTGGATGCGAAAGCCCAGCTATTCGGAGGGGTGCCTAGCCGTGCCCTCCTAGTTTGATATGCCTTAAATTTGCCTCAGAAGGAAAAACGTGTGTGTCTGTGTTTGAATGGTAACTCTTTTATTTTTATTTTGGAGCAAGACTTTTATCCACTGACCAGTCTTCATCCTGTTAAAACGGCCCCGCATCACTGAGGGTGGGGGACAGGAGACAGTCCAAAAACCTTGTTCAGAAAAGAGACTTTTGATTCTTCCCTACATAACTCTTCCCCTACGTTCATGGGAATAACACCCCCCCCACCAACTTAATGGGACCCTAACCTGGAGACCAGCTCTAGCAATGGCAAGCAATAGTAAATTGCATGTTTTTGAGGCTATCCTCCCTTTGCTGAGGGCTCCCAGTTGCAAGACGGAGGACTGTGATAATTTTATTTTATTATGCTCCATTTTATAGCCAAGAGTGAGACCCTGAAACATTGGGCAGTGCATAGATTTAAAAAAAAAAACACTCTAGTTTAGGGATGCTATTTTCTTTGGAGGGGGTGTCAGGAGAGGATACTTTAAAAGAAAACTTAGTCTTTTAACAGTGCCCTAACCAGAAAGCATTATTTTCAGCAACATGGTGGTACAACATCTGTATTTTTTAAAAGAGGAGAAGAGGGAAAACTCAAAACTTTTTCTCCCTTCTTCCAGCAACACCTCTTAAGGAAGCTGCCCTTTGAACCTTGGGCACAGTGCCCCTCTTTTGTTGGATGAAAGCGCTAAAAAATATTAGTTTAGGTATTGAAGTGCACCTCTCTTGGCTTGTGTGTTTCTTGTGGGCATCCTTGTTTCAACATCTCTGTTGTCTAAACCACAGCCAGGTCACAGAGTTTTTTGGGGGGGGGTATTTATCGAAGGGTAGTTGATTGGTCCCCTGGGAAGACCAACCCCCCTGGCTCATTGCTGCAGCCTTTGATTTCTGCCTCCTCATCTCACCCCATTGGAGCAGAGAGACTCCTGGTACTTGCTGTGTGGGTGTCACAGGCAAACAACCTTTGGATGAGATGATGGTGCCTTGATTACAGTGTTCCCTAATTTATGTTTGTTCAAAACGCCTGCCTCTTGGGTAGCCAAACCTGAAAAGGGGTTTGCTTGAGACCTAGTGTGGCCCAGCCCAGTACTATTTAGCTCCCATCATCCCTTGCCACATGGAATTTGTAGTACACCCTCACTTGAAGGACCAGCCAGCCAGAATTGGTTGCACTGAACGAGACAGACAAAACAAGCCAGTTTCTCCTCTAAGGTGGCTTGCTGTGTTCATTCTGTCGGAACCGAAAGCATGTTTGCATGACCTCTCTTCTCCTTGTCCCTGAAAAAAATTAGCGGAGGAGGAAATCTGAGTAATAAGGATATGTTTGATTGATGCTGGTGGCAAACACCTTCCCGTTTACATGCAGAGCTGAAAAATTGCAAGAATTTCATCCTAATAAACATCTCAGGAAATCACAATCATGTTTTATTTGGTGCAAGGTTCTATTTTTGCATTTGCCCTCTTTAAGCCCATATGTATCTGCCAGGCAAGAATATATGGGTCTCTTTTGCTGCTGCCAATGGTAATGATAAGTAGATCAAAACTCAGCTCCATAGCAATATGCCAAATACTATGGCAACTGAACTGAACTCCCTACAGTACTTACCAGCTGCAATGATTATATAATACGTATGGAATAGGTTTGACATCTCTCTCTCTCACTGCAGATTAATTTTTGTCACTGCAAGGCAAAAAAAGCAATACTTTTAAAGTGGAAAATATGGGGGGAAAGCCTATTATTTGTATTTTTTTTCCGTGGTCAAGAGACTGAGGCTAATAATATTAATGAGTAAGGGATCATCTCTAAAAATAAAACATTTTTGAGGAATTTGTTTAAACACCTCTGAATCTTCATTACTAACCCTTGCCCTGTCTTAAGCAATATTGTCCTTTTGGACCTTTTTTTCCCCTCCCAATTATCTTGGAACCCTTGATTTTGGGCCAAGGCATAGATTTATAGCTATGATAGTGAAAAACAACACAAAACCAGTTTTGGGATAAATTAGTGTAATTAGAACAACTGAGTTAAAAAGGAATTGGAAAATTGAAGTCAAAGGAATATCCAACCCTTTCTGATTTTTAGAAAATTCTATTTTGAGAGTACTAGACTTTCTTACGTTACATTTGCCGTCACTCTTTAGCAGAGAAATGACTCCTTAGATTGCCACAAAAACTTGTGCAATAGCATTGAATTATCTATAGAGAAGGCCTTATTTATTTGACTTCAGCCAGAGTAATTCTCTGGCTATAAGCTGAAATGTTTTGATGTGAGCTAAATATGCTTTTTTTTCTTAATTAACAATGAATATATGTACTCTCTATTTATGGAATTCTCCTGTTGTAGTTTATATGTATGTTGCTGTATGTTGCTCCTGAAAATCTGTCAATAAATAAGATTAGGGCTTGTTCTCTTAATACAACAAGTAGTAGTAGTACTAGAAGAAGCTGCTTAAAGTTATCCTTGTTTTGTTTTTAAGTTAGGCTCTTTGTTTAATCATGTTTCATTGTATCTCTCCAAGTACCAATAATTCATTTTTATTGTTCAGTATGATGGTTTATGTGAATGTTTGCTGGGAATGGCCCATAAAACACACACACAAAATAGGACTGGTTGATTGAGATGACAGAACTAGCAGAGATGGCAACATTTTTTGACTAGAGAAAGATCAATAACTACATTTAGTAGTGAGGAAGCTTCTTAGATACTTTCTGCTGAAAAAAGAGAACGATGAATGTGATTTTGGGGTTTGGATTAAAAAGGATACTTTATGGAAAGAAGGAAAGTATGATACAACCTTAGAGAAGGTAAAATATAATAACTGTTTTTAAAAAGATGGCATGCCTCTTTTCCTCTTCCTTTTCCTTCTTTCCATATTTCTTTTTCACTTTCTTATTGCTTTTTCCTTCTTTAAATCAGAATGTCTGCTGTTTATAATTCCGTTGAAAAACTTGAATAATTTTTTTTTAAAAAGAAACAAATTATTTAATTCAAGTTAGTGAGATTATATATTCTCTTAGATACAGATTGGTATTATGCTTCGTACTTTAACAGAAGCACAATGAAATAACATGGGGGAAAAACATTTGAAGGTGGAAACTTGGCTTGCAGGAAACTAGATGTGAATATGATTATCTTCAAATCAAGCGGTACATTTAGATGGCATAACATGGTTTCAAATTATGTATAGTATGGATTGCATTACAGATTTTGACTACATAGTGTTGGTAGTGACATTGATAGCTGGGAGTGGGGATGGGGTGGGGAGACATGGTAGCCAAGAAAGAAACAACTACTATTTTACATGCTGGATTAAAGGTTTACGAAAAAGGTGCTGCCTGGATTCTGACTTTGCCATAAGGTGGTGCTCAGTGTTTGTAGAGCTACAGTAAGAAGTTCTAGATGTAGTATAGCCAACAGCACATCTAAATCATAGGCTTATATTGATTTAAAACCATACTTTCTACCTAAGTGAACCCTGGGGATCTTATTTCTGTAACAGATACCAAGGATGTATAGCTTCATTAATCTACTCTTCTCAATAATCTTGATCACAGCATAACAGGGAACCAAGATGGCCCAAGTAATTTAAAACTAGCACAAGTTTATGGTGTGGACATGCCATTATTGGTAGGAAATGACCCCAAGGTTGACTACTGCCTTTTCCTTCCCTGATAGAACATCTATTTCTCAGCATATAATTCAAGGCAAGTTAATAATAATTAACACAAATGAGCACTTGCAGCTGGTCATCAATTCCACCTAGACAGGATCTTTTAAGCCGCCTGTTGATTAATGCCAAGGCATCCAAACAGTTTACAATTCATCACCGGTCATTGTTCAGCTCACCCTGTTTTAGCAGATTCATACTTGAATTCCTCAGGCAGCAATCATTATTAGTGTTTTGTCTTCTTTCTTCTGGAAATTATTGCCATTTTTAATATTGTCTTTAAGTCAGGAAAGATATTTTTTCCATAACACTATATTGGAGGCATATAATCTGATTTGCTGGTCTGTGGCCGTAATAAAGATTGATTGATTTGTATTCCCACCTTTTTTTAATGAGTTGTACAGAATCAAACCATACAAGTTCCTGACCGATAATAATTAAGCTGTTTAAGATTGAGTCATCTTATGTGTGTAGATTAAAACTGTTAGTTTCAACATAACATTTTGGCTTCTCCTCTCCCTCTCCTTGTATTACAAAGTGAGTTCACTAGAAATGAATCCATCTAATAAAATAATTGCTGCATTTTTCTACTAACCTTAACCCAGGGTTCAAATGTGCTGTGTTAGTGAAATGCTCATGGATTCTGCCTCTTACATGGTATGATGTCTTATGTCAACGTTCTTCTACTTTTCAGAGATAGTTCAGTCGTAGCATTATTTTATTTATTTATATATTCCACCTTTATTGTGTTTACACATAATTCAAGATGGTGAACATCCGTAGTGCATCAACTTCTTCCTCTTTTCCCTTCAGTAACAACCTCGTGAGGTAAATTGGGCTGAGAGTGAGTGATTGGCCCAAAGTCACCCAGCTGGCCTTCATATCTAAGGCAGGACTAGAAATCACAATCTCCCGGTTTCTACCCTGGTGCCTTAACCACTAGAATCTAAGCAGCTTGTAAACAATATTAAGTTAATGTTCAATCTAATGCAGCAGTCCCCAATCTTTGCGGCTTGGCAGCCTGGCTTGAAGGGGTGGGGGAGAGGGGAACTGGGCCACATGAGCAGTAGGTTGGCATGTGCACATGAAACACAGCCCTTGTGTGAGTGGCGGGCTAGCACGTTGGCACGCAGCTCAACTTGTACAAGTGGCGGGCTGACGTACACGCACGAGTGCCTCCCCACCCCGCTGCTTGCACAAGTTGAGCTGTGCGTGCGTGCGAGCTCCAGCCCTCCACTCATGGGGTCCAATTCCAAATAGGCCATGGTCCGGCCTATCCATTAAGGCATTTAGCATTTTGGAATTACCTTGCTATATTGAGAATCTCTTAGCCTATATTGCTATTTTAATTGTAACAGAGAGAGAGAGAAGAAATGTGGAAAAGAAATCAGTGGTCTTTACTAATAAACATTTCTTGATCTGAAGCTGGCGCCATTATTTTTAGGATAGACATTTCTTGTTTCTCTAATGGAGTCATTCCTTTGGAATACTATTTTATGTCCATAATAAAGAAACAACTATTATATATGTAGATGTGATAAATAATAAATGTTCATCCAGAAATAACTCCAATTGAATTTCCACCAACTTTTGATAAGACTTTGAAGTTGGACTTTGTTGCATGCCCTAGCATAATCAGATATAACTGTTTAAAGAAGGCAAGATTCTAAAATGAACCCATATCTTGAGGTATGATGTATGATGTCAACAAATTCATTTGAAATCCAGTTTTTTTCTGCCATTCATTATCAATATACCCACAAATAGGCATTTGAATCTTGCTTGCTGTAATATTATATAGGTGGCTATTGTTTGGTACTCAGCCCCCATTCTTTAATAACAACATTCAGAAGTTTAAATATTGATGGTATGTCTGAGATTCCCAGCCATCTGGTGGTGACGGTAGCTGTGATGCAATGATGAAGATTAGAATTGAAAAACAGAGATCCTTGAAAAGGGTGAGATATACTTGGCACCAGCCTTTTGGTTTCAGGGAACAAAGATAGAATAAGGGAATTTCCTCCCTTGCATCTGTATTTTCAATAAAACCAGAATAGGTCTTTTGCTCAGAATGTAGCTACATGAACTAGCGTTAACTGCTTTTTCCCTCAGAACATATGGGGAAAAGTTCAATATAAAAAAATCAATAAAAGAAGAGGAAAGAAATAAGTAGTAAAACCTGCAGCAAACAAAGTATCCTATATAGCGGTTTTAAAATCAGGCTGTGGTTAAAAGTGAGCTGCTGCTATATTTTAAAACCCTTTTAAAATCACAGATGTATAGCATCCAAGGAGCAAACCCTTAAAAGGAATAGCTAGCATGCACATCAGAGCCTTTATTTAGATGAGGGAACTATCTAAGGGTTCTTCTAATTGGTTCTCCTACAATTTCTCCTCTAGTGGCCACTATATTTAAATCCCTTAAAGCCTTCATGAAGAATTCTGTGATAGGGTTTTGTTTTTTTTTTAAAGGAAAATGCACTGATTTCCTTATTGAAGGTGATCTCTTTCTCTGCTTTGATTTTCAAACTGAAAAATATCTTTGCTGGTTGAAAGATAGGCTGAAATATTTCTGCAAGCCATCCACAATTCCATAGATTTTATCCCTTCCTCGTTTTATCCCTCCCCAAGTTCATTGGAATTTAAAAATTCAAATGGAAAATGCAGAGCTCAGTTCTTCCAAGGCTGTAATGTTTTGGGATGTAAGAAAGGAAATGGCAAATTTATATGGGTCATTTTTTTAAAAGAACTTTTTTCTGGTAGGGTTTTAACCTGTGATGAAATATAACAATTGCTGAGATTGTTTAGTGCTCTGATTTTATTGATTGTAATTCAGTTGTGTAGTTTTTATGTTTAATCATTACCTCTGAACCAGTGGCGAAATCCAATTTTTTTTTACTACCAGTTCTGTGGGCGTGGCTTGGTGGGCATGGCAGGGGAAGGATACTGCAAAATCCCCATTCCCACCCCACTCTGGGGCCAGCCAGAGGTGGTATTTGCCAATTCTCTGAACTACTCAAAATTTCCACTACCGGTTCTCCAAACTGCTCAAAATTTCCACTACCGGTTCTCCAGAACCTGCTGGGTTTCACCCCTGCTCTGAACCCTCCTGCAGGACCTACAGTATCACACATAAGCGGTTGTGACGCATATTTTGAGTGACAGGGAGCCACAGCAGAGGGGTGAAAGAGCCACATGCGGCACCAGAGCCGCAGGTTGCTGACCCCTGATTTAGAGTATAGATAGGATTCACAGAGAAGACTATTTAAAAGGCAGACACCTCCATATCTTGGCCATTTCCCAAAAAAGAGTTTAAAGTCTACCTGCAATCACCTTTGTTGCAACCACCCTTAAAATGCTTATGGCTTCCACCAGCTGAGAATATCATTCAGTCACTGATCTCTTTCCCTCCATCCCCAAATCATCTTTAATACATGATCTTGCCATTCGATGATTTGAAGGGGGAAAAAACCCCTTTGAAGTTGCCATGATGGGAAGCTGTAAAGCTGCCAAAATGTTGGCCTTCTGTTGCATTTAAAGGACTGAACTAATAGCAACTTGGGATGGTATTACTGTTGCTAAATTGATACAGGAAAGGAGAAAGTTTGAACCCAAAAGCTACAAGACTGGATGAGTCAAAAGTTCCCCTCAGTGAGAAACCCACCAACTGTGCATAGCTGTGCCATTCTAATAAAAATGGTGTTTAGAGGATTCTAGATAAACATGAAGTGAAGGCTGAAATGACATTTGTTGCTAAATAACATAAATGACAGTTGTATAAGTCTGTGGTGCAAGTGGCTATTTTCCGTTATTGCATGAAGTTATAATGTGGAGGTAGGTAGAATGGGTAGGTTTTGATCTAAAGGTTGTCCTTGACTTACCGCCATTTATTTTGCAACTGAAGTTACAATGACACATACAAAAAAAGGAATTTAAGACCAATTCTTGCATTTACAACTATCGCAGCAGCCCCCATGGTCATGTGATCAAAACTTGGCTTGACAACCAGCATGCATTTATGACACTTGCGCTGCCCCAGGGTCATGTGATCATCATTTGCACCCTTCCCAGCTGGCTTCTAATAAGCAAGGTCAATCAGAGTGTAGGGTTTTCTGTCTAAGCAGGGGGTTGGACTAGAAGACCTCCAAGGTCCCTTCCAACTCTGTTATTCTTTTCTATTTGCTCAACAATTGCATGATTCAAGTAACAAGGGCAGTGATTTGTTTAACAACTGTGCCCAACAGGTGCATAAAATTGGGTGTGACTTATCAACCACAAAATAACAGAATAATTGAGTTGGAAGGGACCTTGGAGGTCTTCTAATCCAACCCCTTATACCATTTCAGACAAATGACTATCTAATCTCTTCTTTAAAACCTCCGGTAATTGGAATACCCACAACTTTTTTTAAAAAAAGTTTTTTATTAATAATTCAAATTTAAAAAACAATGGACATGGTTTGACATTTCCGGTTTCTAACATTTCCATCTAATTCAAATTAATAAATAATTTATTCCTTAATCTATATACAAATTTACATAGATCTTACTTCATTACATTTTATTTATTAATTTAATTTAATTTAATTTGTATACCGCCTTTCTCCAACAGGACTCAGGGCGGTGAACAGCCACCGTAAAACACAACATATAAAATTTAAAAGCAGTTTAAAAGACATTAAATAATTTTGGCCCTCAATTTAAAACAACCCAGTTAAAACCAATTTCAAATTAAAACCGAAAGGATGGGATCAAGCCAGCCCAGCTAGATGGAATAGATGTGTTTTCAGGGCCCGACGAAAAGTCCGGAGGTCTGGTATCGTGCGTATCTCTGGGGGTAGGTCATTCCAGAGGGCAGGTGCCGCCACAGAGAAGGCTCTCCCCCTGGGGGTCGCCAGCCGACATTGTCTGGCTGACGGCACCCTTAGGAGGCCCTCTCTGTGCGAGTGAACTGGCCGGTGGGAGGCTATTGGTGGCAGAAGGCGGTCTCATAGATACCCTGGCCCTAAGCCATGGAGCGCTTTAAAGGTGGTCACCAACACCTTGAAGCGCACCCGGAAGACCACAGGAAGCCAGTGCAGCTCGCGCAGGAGAGGTGTCACATGGGAGCGCCCCGTCGCTCCCATAATCCCCCGCGCGTCCGCATTCTGGACCAACTGGAGCCTCCGGGTGCACCCCAAGGGGAGCCCCATGTAGAGAGCATTGCAGTAGCATTGCATATCAAGCATACTACATAATTCCTCCTAAACAACTATATCCATATCCAATAAACTTATATATCACACACAAGTTCGGTATACATTGACATATATATTTCTAGACATTCACTACACCTTTTTGGCATTCTTCCTCTTGTCTAACCATACATAAAATTTAGTCCAGATTTCATAACATGTTGATTCACTTTTATTTTTGAGTTCCAAAGTGTGTCTGTCCATTTCTGCACAACTGAAGATTTTACATAACAACTTTGGAAGGCAAGCCATTTTCATTTTAATAAGCTACCCTGCTTAGCAATGGGAATGCTAGTCCCAATTGTGGTCATAAATCAAGGACTACCTATACCATATTGTGTGAATCTGGAAAAATCTGGTTTGTGCACTGATTGGTGATGTATTGTCTATGAATCTGGCTAACTGGCTTTTACAACAAAGTAGGGCATTTGGTGAAACCTTTCATGAAACTATTATCCAAAAGAATTATTCTATATCTATAAATCCATATTATTATTTGGATAGAGATGGGGGGGGGTGTCTAAGATTGAGGCTGTTCTCATTATGCTAAAATAAAATCTGTGGCACATTAGGAGTAATTTGAATACTCTTAACTTTCTCATATTCTCAAAATTACAGTAACATGGAGTTCACCTTTCTTTGCCCTTGGTAAAGATTATTAACTAGGAAAACAACAACAGTACTGACTAAAACACTTACATAGCTAGGGTTTCAAATATATGACAGAGAAAACAGTATCTGAATATGAGATTCATTGAAAATTTATTTTTTTAATTAAAGTCCAGGATTCTATCTAATATAATTTACAAGTAGTCCTTGACTTA
This sequence comes from Pantherophis guttatus, assembly GCF_059756535.1. Lineage (NCBI taxonomy): Eukaryota > Metazoa > Chordata > Lepidosauria > Squamata > Colubridae > Pantherophis > Pantherophis guttatus. The sequence continues at coordinate 16,164,480 of NC_142069.1, read as the reverse complement.
TGACCGTAATTGAGCCTGGCAATTATGATCATAAGTCATGAGGGTTGTAAAATGGGTGGACCTGTTTTTATGACCTTTTTCGCAGCAGTCTGTAGGCAGTGACCAGGCTGAACCCGAGGGAGGGATCAAGCACACCATCAGTCCCGAGTCCCTTCATGCCCACAAGAGATCTAAGGCCAACCCTCCTTGAATTCCATTGACTTAATCTACTGCCAATTTGCCTTGTCCATTAGTTGTTCAGATTCTTGTAGAGAGCTAGCAAGGATTAAACTTGTACTAATTTGAATAACCCTGGTTCCTGATTTCTTGTGTCTGACACCGTTGTTAAGTTAACCAGTTGTTCGTTAGGAGCCAGATTTTGCTGAAAACTGGAAGTAAACAGTGGTTTGTGGCAATCCTAAATCATAGTCACATGACCATGGGGCACTGCAAATGGACATAAATGCAAGCTGGTTGCCAAGCACCCAAAATTGAGGTCATATGGCATGGGCCCGGGGTACTTGCAGGACCACCACCTACTGGCTCCCACCGCCCAGTGCGCTCACAGGATTGCCCTCCTCCAGGTGCCATCGGCCAGACAATGTCGGCTGGTGGCGCCCAGGATGAGGGCATTCTCTGTGGTCGCACTGACCCTCTGGAATGAGTTACCCACTGGGCTCTGGACGGCCCCCGACCTCCGCACTTTCCGCGGCGACCTGAAGACATGGCTTTTTCAGCAAATTCCCTGATCTGCCGGGAGTTTTAATTGCTTGGGGATTTTAAATTAGAATATTTTAATATCATTTTATTGTCGTGTTGTTTTATCTTGTGAGCCGCCCCGAGTCCTACCGGAGAAGGGCGGCATATAAATACGATAAATAAATAAATAAATAAATATGACTATGGGGGGATGTCAAAACTTTGGAACAGAGTCATGAGTACAGTATCTTTTTGGGGAGTCCATTGTAAAGTTGACCGGTCATTTAGCAACCAGTTGTAAGTTGAGGACTACATATATTACACTGGCTGTAATATACATACAGTATTGGAAAGTTTTTAAAAACAGGACTCAGAAATGCAAGCTCCTGAACTAGATTAGCCTGGTGAGATAAATATTTGATTCTAAAGTACAAATGTAAAATTGAAAGAACAGTCTTAGAGAAAACTGCTGATTGAAAAAGAAGTTGGCATCAACCATTTTTAAAACATGAGAATTCTCCATAACAGTCATAATCTTTTACACCATCTCCTGCTACCAAACAGTTATCTCTCCAACATGTTTACTGCATCTTTACTCATGCAGTAAAAATGTATTCACTGGGGTTTATTTCCATAATAAGCCTCTTGTGGTGTAACTTATGCTCTGAAATAAAAGTGCAAATTATTTAGATTCTAATATACAAAATGTGCCTTTGGGTGTTTTAGAGAATAAAACTATTTGAAAGCCTGAACATGGCACCATAATTATAAAATAAATGTGGTCTTATAAAGTTATTAAGTCAACAAATCTTCCTATGTATATTATAGGGACCAAGCCGCCCTTAACGTTGCTTATCAAATTGCAGATTGTTTATTCAGTAGAAAATGAAAGGGAAAAGAAAAAAAAAAGTTTGTATTTCTCAGATGGATATAAAAGAATATTTGCAAAGCCTGCCTTTGAAACATGTAGTCATTGGTGCACAAGTGATGCTCCTTGGAATTTTATTTCCAATTTTGCCAAACAAAATAAGCTTTTCCAGTGCATGATTCATCTTAAAATACTTGCTTTATGTAGCATGAAGTAACTGTTGGAGAGTTTTTCTATTGCAAGGCAGTCTGATTGATCATACGGAGACTGTGTTCTTTGTTCTGTGTATGTTTTTAAAAAACTTTTCTACAATACTGATTTTGAAATCTAACCTGGTTTCCAGGCTGTCGCTCATGTGCCTTCCCATAAATTTTATTCCAGACCGCAGGAATCTCTATAGTTCAAGGTTTAAATGCAGAAGATTTGATTTTTCACCGTGGAACCCACTTACACTTCGGTGACTGTTGTTCCTGCATTCAAATTCCAGATCCATATATGGACACAACATGATGGCCATAAATGTGAACTAGAATGCAAAAGATTTCTCTGCTGCAGACAGGAGAAATAACGGGAAGTGAAAGATGATTTTTTCTTCCAGAGGTAGAGATGGGGAAAGATTGCCTTGGAAAGGAACTGCAACCAAGATAAAATCTTGTGTTGAAAATAACTGGCTGAGATAGAAAGTGTTTACCGAGCATCAAAATCTTGTAATTTCACCTTCTTTTAATTCTGTCTCACATGTAATCTATAAACCTTTCACAACATTTATCTGCTTCTGTCATTCTTGAATTCTCAATCCCTTTTGTTTTTCTTCATTCCTACCCTCCAACTTTTTTCTGTTTATTATTCATCTATTTTCTCATTTTCTATATCCCATTCCCCCTGCCCCCCATTTCTTTCCTCACCTCCTTTTTTCCATGGCCTGCTTTTAGCCTGTTTGCGGCCTTATTCCTTTTTGATTGTCTCTATCAAATATGTAAAAGTACATTAATTTAGTTAACTTCTTGTGTTTGTTCATAGATTGAAATTTGATCCAAATTTAAACATGGGAAGTGCCATCATGCAGGGAGAGCTTTTATATTGACTTAAATGTTTGATGACTGTCAGTATTCTGTGAGTAGAGGAAGTTGAGATGTGTGAGATCATATATGTCTATCTGAAGGCTGGGAAGGCTAGAAGTGTGGAGAACTTTAAAGTCCCCCCAAATATTTCCATGCTGTCTTACTGCACTATCTGTATACTGCAGGAAAGGAAGTAGAATTATTCAGTTTGCATAACAACAGATATTCTACACTTTTTAAACTCAGAAATCTAAGTATGTTAAGTCTCTGTTTACTTAGCGCTGCTAGATGTCTAAACATTTTCTGTTTAGAAAAGACTAAACTTTTTGCCCCATGAAAACACATCCATTTAAACCGAGAGAAAATTATTTTCTTCCATTTGTGTAACATATACTTTTTAAGTTGACTTATACTAGAACAGTTAATGCCTATGATGCTGCAGTAGGTGAAATGCATTTCATTCAGTGTGGTCAGAGATGACTGCATGCAATTATAAAATGAATTGATTTGGGAGTGGCCCTAAGATCCTAAGTGGAAGTGTAAATAGACTATTTTACAGGTTTTAGAGGGAGGTTTTCACTGATATTTACCAAATTGTATGGATGATATAAATAATATCTGATCAATACAGAAATTGGTTCTACATGACTTATTTACTGAAAATCAGTTTTTGATTCTTCTGGTGTATCTACTCCTAGACATTTTACAAATAGGCATTGTTTTGGCTTTCACCGTTTTTGACTATCTATACGGTAAGTAAAACACATTCAATTGGTAAGGTAAAGGTAAAGGTTCCCCTTGCATATATGTGCTAGTTGTTCCCGACTCTAGGGGGCGGTGCTCATCTCCGTTTCAAAGCCAAAGAGCCAGCGCTGTCCGAAGGTGTCGCCATGGTCATGTGGCCGGCATGACTAAAAACCAAAGGCGCACAGAACGCTGTTACCTTCCCACCAAAGGTGGTCCCTATTTTTCTACTTGCATTTTTAACGTGCTTTTGAGCTGCTAGGTTGGCAGAAGGTGGGACAAATAACGGGAGCTCACCCCGTTACGTGGCACTAGGGATTCGAATCGCTGAACTGCCGGCCTTTTGATTGACAAGGTCAGTGTCTTAGTCACTGAGCCACCACGTCCCCTATTCAATTGGTAGTGGCAGTAAAACAAGGATAGCTAAGTGTCTATGGAGATTGCCAATCATCCAGGTCATGGTTGTCCCAAAGGTGCTTTTTTTTCAGGAGGCAACTGGACTTTCTGGTTTTTCTTTGAAGACGTTTCGCTTCTCATCCAAGAAGCTTCTTCAGCTCTGACTGAATGGTGGGAAATGGAAGAATTTATACTCCTTGCAGAAAGCTGGTCATTTGCATTCTTTTAGCGGGTCGTCCAGGTCACCTGGAGGTTTATCTGTGTCATCAGGGTCACCTGAGTGGTGCACATTGGTGTAAAGCCTTCTTAGAACTGTTGAAAAGACAAAAAGACAAAACAAAAAAAGAAGGAAAGAAGGAAAGAAGGAAAGAGAAAGAAAGAAAGAAAAATCAGAAAGTTCAGTTGCCTCTTTGGGACAAGGATATCTAAACTGGTGCTTTCCCGAGGTTTGGTCTATTATCCCAACCATCCATTGCTTTTGACCTCCCAGGCCGGGCTAACAAGTTCAAACCATCTGACTGGTACCCATTTGCTAACCCAGGGTCAAAATATAACAGCAATTCTGGGAGAATAGTGTAAAAGCATCTTTATCTTGTGCTAGAAAGGGCACCTGGTATCTGATCATTCTTGATGGAAATATTCCAAGGCTCATTAACAAGTGAAGAAGATTTTTTTTGTTCATCCACTTTCCCTAGTAGGGAGAGGTTTTCTAAAGATAGGCTTGGGAGAGAGCCAGTCTCAAGTCATTTGGGAAATGAGCTGACGGAAATGTACTTATTTCAAAATTGTCAGTGCATAACCCTTTTGGCTGATCTCATAATCTGTGTTCTGGATTAAGAAAGATTTCCTAGTTGCACTCCTGTCTCTCTGGCTGTCTTGTCTATCTACTTATCTATCCACCCACCCACCCTTTCACCCTCTTCTGGGATAGTTTTAGACTTTCCAGTGTGGTCTACAGCCATGACTTTTCCTGGCAGTCTTCTTCAGAAATACTAACCGGTATGATCAGGGGTGAAATGCCCCCAGTTCGGACCAGATCTCCCGATCCGGTAGCGATGGCGGCAGGTGATTCGGAGAACCCGTAGCAAAAATCCTTGTGCCCCTCCCCATGCCCAGCTGAGCCGCGCGATCATCAGAGGCTTTTTTTTTTTTACTTTTAAAAGCATTTTTTCTATAACCTCTTTGGCCGAAGAGATTGTAGAAAAAAAATGCCTTTAAAAGCCTCTGACGATCCCAGCTGTGTTGCCTGATCGTCAGAGGCTTTTAAAAGCATTTTTTAACAACCTCTTTGGCCGAAGAGGTTGTAGAAAAAATGCTTTTAAAAGTAAAAAAAAAAAAAAGTTGCCCACGCCCACCCAGTCACATTACCCCACCACCACCACCAAGCCATGCCCACCGAACCGGTAGTAACAAATTTTACATTTCACCACTGGGTATGATCCTTGGTTAGCTTTTTTTGGCTAAGTGTTTCCACCTACTGTGACTATCGATAGCATCGAAGAATACATCCAGCAAAGGTACTCCTGCAGTGGTGCTTAAAAGTGTGTGAACCCTTTTTGTGTTTTCAATACTTCTGTATAAATATGACTCAAAACACGATCTGTTCTCTACACAAATCCTAAAGTTAGATAAGGAGAACCCAATTAAATAAATTAGTCAAAAACATGCAATACTGTATTGGCCAGTAAATTATTGAAGAGCCAAGGTGGCGCAGTGGTTAGAGTGCAGTTCAAATCTCACCGGCTCAAGGTTGACTCAGCCTTCCATCCTTCCGAGGTGGGTAAAATGAGGACCCAGATTGTTGGGGGCAAAAGGCTGACTCTGTAAACTGCTTAGAGAGGGCTGTAAAAGCACTAGAAGTGGTATATAAGAAGTGGTATATATAAGTGCTATTGCTATTACGTGTTGAACATTTTGGTTAAATTTTGCAAGGAGAGACAGGATAGTAAGAAGGAGACCATGGAAACTTCTTGGTGGGAAAATTTAAAACATTTGATACATCCCAAATTATTTTTCTCTAATAATCGAAACACTAAATGTATGCAAATTGTTCCATTTTTATCCCCATTGCAGTCCTACAAGATGAAATACATTGGGGTAAAATCAAGTGAGTGTGTCTTGCATTGGATTTTTAGACAAGTGTTTCCATCTGATTTCTGATTCTCTGGCTCAGTCTTGAGTTTTGAGGCTTCAGCCATGAAGTATTGTGGTTATGGTGGGAATTTATTCATTGGATTTGTGCACATCTCTTTGAAAAGGCTCCATGGTTAACAACAACTATAAAGAAACAGTATTACGTGTCTTGGACTCCCAACACACTCAAAGGTATGAGGTTGGAAACCGCTATACTGTCTAATACATCACATTGAGTTTTCCTGATAGCTGTCTCAAGAACATGGCTTATTCATTCAGGAAGAAAAGCTTTAGGTTATTTATTAATATTTATTTAAAGGAAATGTAATTGCCATTATTTATTTACATTTGCATTGGAGAGCATCCTAGCTCTGCAGAGCACTTAGTTGATATAATGAAGCTTCCTAATATTTATTTTGAAATTGCAGTTGCAATTTCTTATTATAAGTTACACGAAACATGTTTTTGATTGTCCATAGAGCTACATTCTATAATACTTTGCATTATAATGTTACATTGCAGAGTTCCATTTTAAATGATGAATATACCTGGTTTTGGGTAAAGTGGAATTTATATTGTTTTTGCCTGGAATCTATAAAGTTTGCTTTATGTGTTTGTGAGTTTTGTTTTTTTTTAAAATTTGATTTATATGCCGTCCTTCTCCGGAGACTCCGGGCGGCTTACAATGCGTTAAGCAATAGCCTTCATACTTTTGTATATTTATACAAAGTCAGTTTATTGCCCCCATAATTTGGGTCCTCATTTTATCTACCTTAGAAAGGATGGAAGGCTGAGTCAACCTTGAGCCTGGTGAGATTTGAACTTGCAGTAATTGCAGGCAGCAGATGTAAGTGGATGTTTATAACAGTGCTTTAGTCTGCTGAACCACCGGAGTAGAAGAAATGATTAAGACATTTATTAAAGGATACTAGAAGAAATGATTAAGACATTTATTAAAGGATACTTTTGTATGGCTTTCCACTGACATATTTCAAGACTCTGCATTATAGTTTTGATATTAGAATACAGTTCAGGCCTAGATTATGTAGAATGTAGTTTGTCCCTACATTCCCCTCTCTTATCATTATACACCCACATTTTATTATAGTTCACTTTTTTTTAAAAAAAAAAGATCAATAGTACATTAATATTACAAATGTTTTAAGGCTGTATTTCATGACAACCATTTGCTGGAGACTCAGAAGTATACATCTTACACCAATTAATTGGATTATTTTTTGTTTTACTTTAAGAAGTCAAAGTGCATATATTTTTCGGAAATCTCGAATGAGAAATAGGCCAAAGCAGTTTTGATGTGGGCCTGTTGCTCATATCAGTGCACTCTGTAACACTAGAGCAGGGGTGTCAAACTCACATCGTCACGGCAGCGTCACATGACATATCGGGAGTTTCCCCCTTCACTAAACTGGGCATGGGTGTGGCCAGCGCATAACACATCCGGCCCATGAGCGGGGAGTTTGACAGTCCTGCGCTAGAAGATTTAACAGATTGTTTACAAACTAGTAAGCTTGTAGCAAAAGTTTTGTCAGTGGTTGTTTATGAACGTTTAAGAGTATAGAGCAGTGATGGCTAACTTTTTTGCCATCGCGTGCCAAAAACACGCACACGTAGCCACACCTATAATTCAATGCTCCCCCGTGCATGCGCACGCGACCCCCCCACTCCCCCCACTTTTCGCATGTGATGGCAAAAAGGTTACCGGTGGGCCCGGTAGGCCCATTTTTCACCCTCTCCAGGCTCCAGAGACTTTCTTGGAGCCTGGGGAGGGCGAAAACAGCCTTCCCCAACCCACCGGAGGCCCTCCAGAGGCCAGAAACTGCCCGTTTCCCGACTTCTGGTGGGCCCAGAAGGCCCGAAAATCAGCTGGCCGGTGCGCACACATGCACTGGAGCTGAGCTAGGGCAATGCTTGCATGCCCACAGATATGGCTCCATGTGCCACCTGTGGCACGCGTGCCATAGGTTCGCCATTATGGGTATAGTGCAATGTTCCTCATCTTTAGCAATTTTAAGATGTGTGGACTTCAACTTCCAGAATTGTGGGAGTTGAGGTCCTCAAATATTAAAGTTGTTGAGGTTGAGAACATTGGTATGAATTGTTCTGACCTAAGCTTCCTGAGTCATTAAAACACACGAGTAGTCTCAAAAACCTCTTTTATTGCAACAGCTGTGAATTCTGTTCATTCACAGATGAGTCCCAATTAGTTAGAAAGAGTCCTTTGGGAGAAGTCCTTCGGGATAATCACCCACCTTTATCTCCCTTGACACGCTGCCAAAGACCTAATTCGCAAAGCCACACCGAGTCCAGAATCAAACAGAGCTTCAGGCTTCAAGATGAACCGAATGAACAAACGTTGCTTCCTGCAAAGGCCCATGTGTCTTTGCTCCTCTTTTAAGTCTCATGGGAGGGGCCAATCATCTCCCAGCCCTATTCCCGAGTCATCCCTTTTGTTTTAGCTGTTCTTGCCTTCTGGCAGCTCTGCGCATGCGCACACTGGGAACAGGCTCCCCCTGTTCCTCTGCCTCACTGAGGTCCGACTCTGGAGGCTCCGGAGGCAGCACGTACCTCCCTTTCTCTGCCTCCGACGCAGTGCCCTTGTCCAAGTCTTCCCCAGACTCCAGGACTGGCCCATGGTCCTTCCCAGCCTCCTCACTGTCCGACTCTACTGCCAGCTCCGCAGGCTGCTGGTGGACCACAACATGAATAAGGAATTGAAATAACTGGAACTTGAATGCAGGTAGTGTAGGAGATGACCAGGTTGACATGTCATCAGTCTCGAGTCCCTTTGCGCCCATAAGAGATCTTAAGTCCAGCCCACCTTGAATTCCATTGACTATTATCTATTGTGAATTTGCTTTGACCGTTAGTAGTTCAGATTCTTGTAGAGAGCATAAGCTTGCAATAAACCTTTCTGTTGGTGGCAGAGTGGTTAGAATGCAGTATTGGAGGCTAACTCTGCCCACTACCAGGAGTTCAATCCTAACCAGCTCAAGGTTGACTCATCCTTTCAGGGTTGGAAAAATGAGGCTCAGAGGTTCAAACTGGCAGCCCGCGGGCTGGATGCGTCACACGCAGGCCATGCCCACCCTGGCTCCGCAAAGGCAAAAAGCATCGCGACACATCACGTGACACGATCAAGTTTGACACCTGTGACCTAGATTGTTGCAGCAACTTGGTGACTCATTAAACTGTTTAGAGAGTGCTGTAAAGCACTATGAAGCTATATTCATTTGAACTGAGTGGACTTCTGATTTTCCCACACTTGACAGGTAGTCCTTGACTTACAACCATTTGTTTACTGACTGTTTGAAGTTACAATAGCACTGAAAAAAAGGGCTGCTACAACCATTGTAGCAATCCCATGGTCACGTGATCAGAATTTGGACGCTTCAAATCAAATCAGATCTTTATTGTCAGTGCACAACATGTGCAATGAGATTGGTTGGTTGATTGATTGGCATCCGGCATATATTTTTGATGGTTGCACTGTTCCCAGGATCATGTAATCAGTTTTGTGATCTTCTGTCAAGCAAAGTTGAGGGGGAAGCCAGATTCACTTTACAGCCATGTTACTAACTGAACAACTGCAGCGATTTGACTTAACTGTGGCAAAAATGGGACAAAACTCACTTAACAATTGTCCTCCTTACCAAGCAAAATTTTGGGTCAGTCGAAGATTACCTGTTTTGATCAAAGACCGTGTTAATATCAATGTCTCATTCCAATAGATTAAAATTATAATGAATGAAACAAATTATTATTTCACATCTGTCGGACATCTGTCTATCCCTTTAAAATAAAAGAGAGATGGCAGCAAATTATTGAAGATGCTGGGCTCAAAATGCCACATTGGTTCTTGTGAAGTGGTTGAGTATATAGAGTTGGGCAAACAACTTTGCTTTGAAAGTAGTATTGGCAGAGATGTTTTTGTGCACATGGAAATGCAGATAGCAATAGCACTTAGACTTATATCCCGCTTTCCAGTACTTTTTACAGCCCTCTCCAAGCGATTTACAGAGTCAGCCTATTGCCCCCAACAATCTGGGTCCTCATTTTACCCACCTCGGAAGACTGGAAGGCTGAGTCAACCTTTGTAGATGATGCAAAGAAGCTCTTGAAATGGCCACATAATACTTCATGCAGTATGGTTTACGGGATGGTTCCTCATGAAGGCTTTGCACAATACAGGTAGTTCTCGACTTGCAACCGTTCACTTAGTGACTGCTCAAAGGTGTACAACACAGTGGGTTGCTCCTGGTTCGGTCTGGTTCTTGCGAACCGGTAGTAATGGCAGTGGGAGGCTTCACCCACCTGCCCCAACGTCATCACTGATGATCTGTGCATGCACAGAAGCTTCTGCGCATGTGCAGAAGCGCACATGCAAGCAAAGCGAGCATGCATGGACGCTCCTGTTGCAAACCGGTAGTAAAAATAAGCAGAACCCACCCCTGGTACAAAGGCCCTGAAAGAAGTGACTTACGACCATTTGTCACACTGTTGATGACTGACTGTTGCAACATCCCCATGATCACCTGATTGACATTCAGATACTTGACAATGATTCACATTTATGATGGCTGCAGTGTCCCGGGGATCATGCGATCTCTCTTTGTGACCTTCTGACAAGCAAAGTCAATGGGGAAGCCAAATTCACTTAACAACGGTGTTACTAATTTAACAACTGCAGCGATTCATTTAACAAATGTGACCAAGAAAAGCCGTAAAACGGGACAATCTCACTTAACAAATGTTTCACTTAGCAACATAAATTTTATGTTGTTCAACTGTGGTCATACCTGGAGGACTACCTGTACTAGTTAAGCTATACTGCTTTGCTTTTTAAATTAATTTTGTTCTGGTGAAGATTGCTTTTTGAAAGCGGTAAACTGACCTTTTCAGGGATTTCAAACTCAGAAAGATTGGGTTTGAATAGGAGCCTGGAAGAGAATTCAAGGCTAAATGGAGAAAGCATCCATGCGTGGCAAAAAGTTTCAATATTGTTTCCAGAGAAAGTACATGGTCCCGTCCATTAAATCACCAGGAGTTGAGCTGGACTGCAGGAGATTTTACTATGTGCTTTTTCTTACTTTATATGTTAGAAACTACAAAAGAATATTGGAAATAGATTAGATAGCCATGTTGTAGAGCAGGGGTGTCAAACTCACAGCATCACGTTGTCATCACGTGACGTATCGTGACCTTTCCCCCCCTTCGCTAAAACGGGGTTGGCCATGGCCAGCACGCGACACATCCGGCCAGTGTGCCACAAATTTGTCACCCCTGTTGTAGAATCACTTGTTTTGTGAGATAGGTAGTTATATAAATTGGGGGGGGGGAAATCAGTCAATCGATCAATAAATTAAGACTGAACGACAGCAGCATAAAGATGCTACGAATCTGCCAATTACGCAATGGCCCAGCAGTTCCTTCTACGTTTGAACATTTTACTGCTGAGAGTCCTATTCAGAGGATGATTTAGACAGTTGGACTGCATTACTCCTTACATATAATTTCACATGCATATTTAATATTTGGGGTTCAATTATTTAAAATTATGGCAATAGATGTGTAAGTCTAGCTTTGTTTACTGTAGAAGATATGATTTAGTAAGTTTCCGTTTTCCCCTTTTCATGTAATACATAATATATATATAGTTATAAAACAGTAATACAGAAAGCGGGACTATCCAAAATAGCAGCAGTTAAACCAGTAAAATCACAGCAGCAGTGAAGATTTTCATTTGTGCAACAGCGATTGGCATCAGTTCATTTAAAGGTTGGAATATTTAGGTTTATGAGCATTTTTATCCCACGTGAATTGGTTCCATCAATCTCTGAGCAAACTCTTTTTCATTAGTCTCAATAATTTGGTGGCATCGGCAATCTTAAACTAATCTTTGTTATTTTCATAACTCCAGATGATTTCAGAATAAGTTAAGTAGCATTACAGGTAGTCTTCTACTTACAACAACAGTTGGGACCAGAACGTTCATTGCTACGTGAGTTGTGCCCCAATTTACGACCTTTTTGCTGCCGTCAAGTGAATCACACGTTTATTACATGAATCTGGCTTCCCCCTTTTGACTTTGCTTGTTGTAAACTGGCTAGGAAAGTTACAAATGCATACAAAAGTTACATGACCTCTGGCTAATGCAGTCATCATGAATACATGCCAGTTGTGAAGCATCCAAATTTTGGTCATGTAATTGCTGTGATAGTCATAAGTGCGAGGACCATTTGTAAGTCACTCTTTTCAGCACTGAAATGGTCACTAAATGAATGATTGTAAGTTGAGGACCTGTAATTCTAGTACAAATCATTTCCTTTCATTGTGTGGGAAGTGCTCATTGACCTCCAGATCAGAGGTGAGTTTCAGCAGGTTCTGACCAGTTCTGGAGAACTGGTAGCGGAAATTTTGAGTAGTTTGGAGAACTGGTAGTAAAAATTTCTGACTGGCCCCGCCCCCATCTATTCTCTGCCTCCCAAGTCCCAGCTGATTGGGAGGAAATGGGGATTTTGCAGTAACCTTCCCCTGGATTGGGGAGGGAATGGAGATTTTACAGTATCCTTCCCCTGCCACGCCTACCATGCCACGCCCACAGAACCGGTAGTACAAAAATTTGAAACCCACCGCTGCTCCAGATGTGTAGCAAGTTGGACAAGAAAATAGAGTAAATCGATGAAGAGATTTCACAACAAAGGAGAATAAGAATTGGTGACTTTCTGTACCCTTTCGTGGCCCTTAGGCTTGAAGTCCAGTACAGAATGCATCCTTGTCTGTATTCCTGATTCACTTCTTAATATGGTACCTTAAACTGACCTGATTTTCAGGCAGCGCTAAGCTTTAAAAATAAGTTCCCCTCATGGCTGATGAGCACATTAGTCACCTCTGGGAAAATGCAAAATCAATCAGTCTTTCATTCATGTTCATCTCAGCGAAGGCTGATGAAGAGTTCTAACTTATTTACTGAAGGTATTTCAATATCAAAAGCAGGATGTTGGGTATGAAATATAGATGTGATTGGAACTGAAAGTGTTGTCAGGAAACCATACTTCCCCCCCCCTCCACTCGGTTTCTAAAAAGATTTCCTTCAGTGCTCTGGATACATCTGGAATTCGCATGTTCTCGCCGAGATTATGCATTTTTGCAAGATTTGAAGGACCAGGAAGCCTTCATTAACTGTGCAAAGGACGATTCATATTCCCTCTAATTTCGTTGAGCACCCTGTGTGCAAAGTTAGCACAGTGGCAGTGTTGACAGAGTCTAGCTTTTGCTGAGTCTTTAACTCCTGGCAAAAAACATTGATTTATCTGACAGGTCCCTTGGTATACAGCAGTACAACAGACCCACAGATTCATAAACCATATTAATTACACAATCGGAAAGCAGGACAAAGAATTAGACGCAGCTGGGGGTGTGAATAAGTGATGCATCTTGTAAAATATTTCAAATTCCCTATAAAATCCAGCATATAGCATGGTCCATTCTTGGATTAATGTAGTTTATTTTAATAAACACTCGAATTTGAACTAAGTACAGGCCAGTAATGGGGGAATTTAATGCTATTTCCTACCACCATTCTCTTTCGCCTTGGTTTACTATCTTTCCTTGCCGTTGCAGTGCTTTTTCCTTGAATTTTTATACTTATATACCTATAATTTTAAATACTATATAATTTTTATGTAGGTATTTTGGTCCAGATTTTATGGAAGCAAAACTCTGTCCTTAATCCTACCTAGCAAATGAACTTTGTCCTCAATGGATTCATATAAAAAAAATAAAATTAGAATTTTAAAGCATTTGACACCCATATGTGGTACCAACAAAGGAGAGTATTTGTAGCTTACGGTTGAAATGAGGGGTCCTTGGCGCTCTCTAAGCTTGCTTGTTTTCTTGCAGACATTTCATTACCAAACTAGGTCATATCATCAGTGCTAGTAAGGAGTGGGGTATGCTCTCAGTTTATATTGTAGTGGCTTGCCCTGTCAGTGTTCGTGGGGGTGGGCTTAGAGATTCTTCGGTTGTTGTTAGCTTGTTTGGCAGTTCTGTGATATCAATTGAGAGCAAACCCCTCTCCTTTATTTAGGACTGATGATGTTGCCTGGTTTGGGCAATGAAACGTCTCCAAAAATAAACAACCAAGCTCAGAGAGCACCAAGGACCGTCATTGGTATTTTAGTTGGCTAGTGGTAAAGAATTTGGGGCAATAAATTTTAATAAGTATTTCACAGGCTGGTTATCTTGTCTAAAACTTTGAACCAGGGGTGAAATGTAAAATTTGTTACTACCGGTTCTGTGAGTGTGGCTTGGTGGTGGTGAGGGTAATGTGACGGTGGGCGTGGCCAACTTTTTTTTTTTTTTTTACTTTTCAAAGCATTTTTTCTAATGCTTTGAAAAGCCTCTGCTGATCAGGCAACTCTGCTGGGATCGTCAGAGAGGCTCTTTAAAAAATACCTCTCTGCCAATCAGGCAGCTCAGCTGGGATCATCAGAGACTTTTCAAAGCATTTTTTTTACCACCTCTTCGGCCAAGAGGTTGCAGAAAAAAATGCTTTGAAAAGCCTCTGAGGATCCCAGCTGAGCCGCACGATCATCAGAGGCTTTTTTTTTTTTACTTTTAAAAGCATTTTTTCATCGGAAGAGGTTGTAGAAAAAATGCTTTTAAAAGTAAAAAAAAAAAAAGCCTCTGATGATCATGTGGCTCAGCTGGGCATAGGGGGGGGCGCAGAGATTTTTGCTACTGGTTATCTGAACCACCCACCGCCGTCGCTACCGGATCAAGCGATCCGGTCCGAACTGGGAACATTTCACCCCTGCTTTGAACCTACCTACAATTGAGAATTTAGAGAGTTGAACCATAAAACATTAAGTTGGCATCAATTTGGGAAGACTTTCCTATCAGCATAGAGGAAAAATAAAGGAAAAATAGCTCAATATTCTCTGTATAGATAGTCCTTGATTTACAACCATAATAGGGGCTGGACAATTCATTGTTTTGTTGTTGTTAGTCGTGAAGTCTTGTCCGACCCATCGCGACCCCATGGACAATGTTCCTCCAGGCCTTAATACTCCAGGTGGTGTTAAGTGAGATATTGCATAACTGCATCTGGTTTTATGACCATTTTTGCCACTTTAAGTGGGTGACATGGTTCCCCATTGACTTTGCTCGTTGGAAACTGTCTGGAAAGGTCATAAAGGTAGACCCCGAGACATTGCAAGCATTGTAAATACATGTCAGTTCTCCAGCTTCTGAATCACAGTCATGTGACCATGAGGACATTGCAGTGATGTAAGTATGACATGGTGGCTAAGATGCTGAGCTTGTCGATTGAAAGGTCGGCAGTTCAGCGGTTCGAATCCCTAGTGCCGCATAACGGGGTGAGCTCCCGTTACTTGTCCTAGCTTTTTCCAACCTAGCAGTTTGAAAGCACGTAAAAAATGCAAGTAGAAAAATAGGGACCACTTTTGGTAACAGCGTTCCATGTGCCTTTGGCGTTGAGTCATGCCGGCCACATGACCACGGAGTCTTCTTTGGACAGTGCTTGCTCTTCGGCTTTGAAATGGAGATTAGCACTGCCTGCTAGAGTCGAGAACAACTAGCACATATGTGCGAGGGGAACTTTTACCTTTAAGTATGGGGACCGCTTGTACCTACCTCTGTTTTTGGGGTCATCATCATTTTGAATGGTCACTCAATGAATGATTGTAAGTTGAGGCCTACTTTTCGTGTTTTGAAGGAAGGACAGGTGCAGTATTCCAAATGTGGTCTTACCAAAGCAGTAGAAAGCAGTGTTAACAATTCCTGCAACCTTGATATCATCTGTTGATACAGCCTAGGACTATACTGACATTCTTGGCAGCTGCAGCACATTGCTGGCTCAGATTTAAGTGGTTGTCCACTAGGATTCCAAGATCCCTCTCACAGTTACTGCTTTTGAGCCAGGTATCACCTATTCTGTCCCTGTCCATTTTGGTTTTTCTTGCCTAAGTACTTTTCTCACCACTGAATTGCATTTTTTGGAATAGGGCCCAGTATTCAAGTACATCAAGATCCTTGAACCCTGGGCCTGCTTTCAGCCAGCAATGCTGGTTGGGGAATTCTGGGAGTTGAAGTTCACCCATCTTCAATTTGCCAAGGTTGAGAAACACTGTTCTAAATACTAGTAATCTATAATGTGTGCAAACCACTGTGTATGCAAGTCATATTTTACATGCAGTATAGTATAGAAAGGCTGATACTTTCTAATCTTTTCATTTCACATCCATCAAGCCCACATAGTGTGGTCAAAATAGCTGTAGCTGGAGTATATCTGGAGGACACCAATTTCCTTACCTCTCATGCAAATATGGAGAATTTGCATGACATTTTCTGCAATTTTCTTAATAATGGAAGAAGAGTAATGATTTCACTTATATTCTCTATTTGTATTTTATTACTGTGAGTCGCCCAGAGTCATCCATTTGAGATGAGTGGCTATATAAATTTAAATAAATGAATAAATATTTTGCTTACGTGAATTAGCTTTTTACGCACATACTTACTTTGATATAGAATGATGGATGAGTTGATTCTTCAAACAATGTGGCTTTCTCTGGAATTATCGCCCTGTGTCCTCCCAAAAAATCTTTCTTTCTGATGGGCTAGTGAAGCATAACGTTTTTAGTAGTTTCACTTTCTTCTTTTGATTTGTTTCTTTATTTTTGTTTCCTAATTTCATTTGCCAGGGTGCCTTCCCCGGGTTCTTGGAGAAAAATCTCCCCATCGGTTTGCAATGCTGCAATGTGGTGCAGCTAATTAGATAGTGCTTTAATTATTTCCTTCAGGAATCCGTAGCAATGCAACTTATTGCTGGCACTGACTTTGTGTAAAAAAACCAAAACACACACACACACCCTTCTGTTTAATGTCTCTGGCAGTTAGTAAATGCCTTTAATAGAAGAAAACTCTATCCATATAGGGTCCTGTCAAATGATTTGGGAAGTTCATACAAGGGCAGCTTTGGGGGTGTTGCAGTCAACTGCTTGACTTTCCGAGTTCTTGGTGCCGCTGAAGTAACTTTCATAATTTTTCATTACAATTTGAAGGGAAGTTGTGCGTGCGACAGCTGGCTCTCTTTCATAGGCTTTGTTTTATGAAATGCCCCCATAGGTGAGACATGTAACCCAGTGGTGAAATCCAATTTTTTTTACTACCGGTTATATGGGCATGGTGTAGTTTGGTGGGCGTGGCTTTGTGGGTGTGGCTTGTGGGCGTGGCTTGGTGGGCGTGGCAGGGGAAGCAAACTACAAAATCTCCATTTCCACTCCCGGGGGAAGGATATTGCAAAATCTCCATTCCCACCCCACTCCAGTATCCTTTTTGCTGTATCCTTCCCCTGCCACGTCTACCAAGCCACGCCCACCAAGCCACACTACGCCCACCAAGCCACACCCACAGAACCGGTAGTAAAAAAAATGGATTTCATCACTGCAAAAATACAAGGGGGGTGGCTAAAGCAATATGGTTGAAATCGTGCCTTTGTTCATGCCATGTTGATGCGTGTACAAGTGGGGCAGGGTTTCAGTCCCGTTGACACAACTGCCATCTTGCCAACATCCCCCAAGATCTCTATCCAAGCTCTTGCTTTGTACGCTTAGCAAGACACAAAAATAATCCCTCTTTCCTTAGCAGAAGCAACTGCCTATTTCCAGGGTGTTGCTGTTTTTGTTTTCCCAACATCAGCATAATCTGTATAATAACCTCAAACAGTGCAATCATGGACAATCTTAAAACATAACTGAAAGGCCAAGGAAGCACAGAAGTGACGGAAGAAAGAACGTATAAAGCAAATTGTTTCTCACTATTGCTGGAGAGCAAAGCTTTGCTGTTTTCTTTGGAGACAGAGGAACAATAACCCGCTCCCCCTTTTTATTGCTCAGATAAACCAATAAAGCTAACTGATTCTTTGGTTTCGGTTGGCCAAGGAGAGACATGGCTTGGTTGGCTGTCCCAACAGTTTCTCCCTCTGCATTAGCCTCAAGGGGAAAGGTAGAAGAAGAAGGAAGAAGCAGCAGTACAAAATGTATTGCCTTATCTCCTTTGGGTGTGATCATCTGAAATTTATCTAATAATATCTCATGCTATGTTTATTTACATGGTGTAATGAATTTTGTCTTTGACTATAAATAAATAAATAAATACCAGAAGGAGGCAATGACAAAGCCCTTGTTCCACCATGGAAAACTGTGTTTAGGCATCAGTTCCTTCCAATCAATTGATATATTACTTCCTTCATTTGAGGACGGACAGCCATGTATACCAAGTGTTATATGAATCAGTCTACAGTGATTTCCATTATAGTCCTATGGAAATGTCAGTGATGGAACACTGTAGCTGAAAATAAATCAAAGCTGTAAGAACCCAACCAGTTCCACAGCCAGGATCTGAACTGAGAAATACACCCAGAGATGCAAGGGAAAAAGAGAGGTAGAATAGTACTGCCAGGAAATGGGACAGAAGCTAAAACAAAGCAGACAAGGATGCTACAACTTCTAGGCAAATAACAAAGGAAGATGATCCAAGTAGGGGTGGGTTCTAAATTTTTTTACTACCGGTTCTGTGGGTGTGGCTTATTTTGTGGGTGTGGCTTAGTGGGGGGGTAATGTGATGGTGGGCATGGCCAACTTTTTTTTTTACTTTTAAAAGCATTTTTTCTACAACCTTAAGAGGTTGCAGAAAAAAAATGCTTTTAAAAGTCTCTGACGATCAGGCAACTCAGCTGGGATCGCCAAAGGCTTTTAAAGGCTTTTTTTTCCCTACAACCTTTTTGGCCGATCAGAAGCCTCTGACGATCCCAGCTGAGCCGCGCGATCATCAGAGGCTTTTTTTTTTTACTTTTAAAAGCATTTTTTTGGCTGAAGAGGTTGTAGAAAAAATGCTTTTAAAAGTTAAAAAAAAAAAGCCTCTGATGAGGTGGGCGGGGTAAGCGACCGGCGACCGGTTCGGGGGCGTGGCCAGCCAATGTTATTACCGGTTCTCCGAACTACTACAAATTTTTACTATCGGTTCTTGCGAGCCGGTGCAAACTGGTAGCAACCCACCATTGGATCCAAGGATAGGAAAGCCGCCCGGTGCCTGGATTAGGAAGTTGAATAAGACTGTAATGGAACTATTGGTTAGGACTGGTATGACGAACCTTTGGCCCTCAAGATGTTGCTGAACTACAGTTCTCAGACTTTCTCCATGCTCAGTTTATTCAATAAACAAAATAATATCCCTATGAGTATTTTTCATACTCAGCATTTCGTGGCAAACCAAAATAAAATTTATTTGAAAAAGTGCCGGAATAATTGTTACCCTGAAAATACCTTGATGAGAATTCACGTCGTGTCATTTGAAAGCAAGACCGCATAAGGCCAATGGGAAGGTGTTACATAATTGGGGCAGCATCACTGAGAAATGTTGTGGCCCCGCCCTCTGAGCCTGTCCCATCGGAGGAAGAAAGCTCCGAGCATGAGGAAGAGGAGTCAGCCAGGCCTTCCTCTCCAGGCCCCTCCCTTCTGGCATTGTCTCAGGTGCCGGCCGAGGGAGAGGAGATCAGTAGGGAGACAGCTGGCTCGGATCAGAATGACGAAGAAACATCATTCCTGGACGCACGCCTCCGAAGGCGTGATAAACGTTTGCAGCAGCTTAGGAGGCGTGCTAGGGATTAGAACTGAGTCACTGGACCACACCCCAGAGACTATATAATAGAGGGTAGTGGTCAGTGATCCTTGTGACGAACAAAAGTAAACTTTGGATAGTCACTAAAGCCTCGTTCGGAACTGCGGAGAGAAATATTATTTCTGCTTGGACTTTTTGCACGTTAAGTACCTTATCTTTCTGTTTGTGAAAATAAAGGCATTTGGCAGACCGTGTGTCTATCGCTGCCAAGTGGGAGATAAGACCTGGGTGCGTTCCAAAGTGTTTCCTTAACCCTCGGCTGGCTGTGTTTGTGTGTGTGTGGGTACGGGGACAGATCAAGAAATTGCTCATCATCATACTGTAAGTCAGTCTATATGTGAGATCTCAAACAGGAACTTCCAGATGCTCTTCATGAGAGGATTGAATTGTATTGGGAAATGCCATCTTCTGTATAAATGTTGCTTGGGAAGTAATTTACATATATTGTAGAAGTATGATGTAAATCTGCTCTCTCCATATTTACACTTAGAATGGGAATTCTGAAGTTTGAACAAACTTCCATCAGATTAGAAACTTTATGTCCATCTTAAAATAATAATTCTTCCAAAATTCAGCCTAAAACTTGTCTGTATTAATCAGATGCATTTTCCTTCCTTCCTTGCATAATTCATGGGGGTGGGGGGTGGGGAATGTAATGTAAAACTATAACATATTTTATATCTAGCATTATGTGTTTAATTACTTTTAATTTTATGTTTTGGATTGAATTAACTTTCCTTCTAACTGTACACAATCGAAGTTGACAGTGCTAAATTGACAGACAGACAGACAGACAGGATAAGATAGGATAACTGAAAACAGTTTGCGGAATTGTTTTGTTTTGGGAAACTATTTTAGTTTATTTGTGGCTTTAATGTGGAAAGCAGTAAAATTCCAAACTTCCAAACAAGTAAGAAAAATAAAATAGAGAAAAGAAGGAAAGATATTTCCTTCTTAGAATAAGTTTAGTTTAAGTTTATTTATTTGTCAAGCATATATAAGATTACAGGTAAAAAGTATAAACATAATTTGAAAAGAGTAAGTAAAAAGGAATATTAGGACAGGAACGGTAGACACCCTGGTGCACTTATGCACGTCCTTAGACAATAAATTGGGGGGCTAGACGGTAGATAATTCCATCCTGCCAGATTAATAATAAGTATAGGAACAAGACTGGATTTAAAATCTCTATTTACTACCTATGGAATTTATACATTAGAGATTTTTAAGCTGAGATAGCACAATATAATTGCCTTATTGCTAATAGTAAATTCTCAAATTAAATGGTGAGATAATCTGTTTTCTGGTTTTGCCCAGTATTTTTGAATCATAAACTCTTGATATAAGCCAGAAAAAAAACCCACTGAAAAACCCCTTTGGGGAGTTTAGAAATCTCACAACAAATAAGTGACAAGATTAAAAATAAACCAAGTTTAGCAACCTGCTGTATTTGGGACTCCTCTTAAAAGATTTTGTTAATTGCAATTGGAGCTAACAGATTACGGTAAAGTGATCACACATACTTGATATTCATTAAGTTGTCACTTGTCCAATGAAGACGATTTAAGATATTGTCTTTGACCGTTAAGGTACTAAAAAGTTAAGATCCCATTTCTCTGAGGAATTACCTGTTCTATTGTAAACTTGGCAGGTTTATTAGATCAGCAAGAGAGTCCATTTGAAAATGTCTGTTCCTGCAAAAATTTGGGTAGCTTAATGCAGGACAGGAACATTTCCCACTGTATATATTGTAGCTCCTAGGTATGCCAGGTACTTTTTAAAAAATGGTAAAACTACCTCTGTTACCAAGTGATTTTACCTGTTAACTAATTTTGATGGCATTACTTTAAATTTTGAGTTTAATTGTAATGATTTGTAATGATTAATTGTAATGATTTTACTGTCACGTTTTATATCTAGATAAAAAAAACGAAGTAAATCTTGCTTTATACCTAACATATATTAATGCTGGGCAGGGTATAGTAGTAGTAGTAGTAGTAGTAGTAGTAGTAGTAGTAGTAGTAGTAGTAATAATAATAATAATAATAATAATAATAATAATAATAATAATAATAAAAATGTGTGGATATATTTGTCAGGTACTTAAATGTGGTTTTAAATGTGCTTTGTGAAGAGAATTATTATACCTATAATCCTGTGACCAATACATTAAGAGTTGTCAATCTTATTTTACCAAGTTTTCTCTCTGGTAATGCTATATTTCAAACTAGGGCATACAAAACCTTTGCCAGACCTATACTTGAATACTGCTCACCTGTCTGGAACCCTCACTGTATTTCAGACATCAATACATTAGAGAGGGTCCAGAGATATTTTACTAGAAGAGTCCTCAACTCCTCTGCTCGAAATAAAATACCCTATACCACCAGCCTTGAAATTTTAGGCCTGGATAGCCTCGAACTACGCCGTCTATGTTCCAGCCTAAATTTAGTTCATAAGATTATGTACCAAAACGTCCTACCTGTAAATGAGTACTTTAATTTCAACTGCAATAACACGGCTTTCAGTAGATTCAAACTCAATGTAATTCGCTCTAATCTTCATTGTAGGAAAGATGACTTCTGCAATAGAGTAGTAAATGTCTGGAACACTCTACCTGATTCTGTTGTTAATCTCTCTAATCCCCACACCTTTTACCTTAAACTGTCTACCGTGGACCTTTCAAGTTTCTTAAGAGGTCCCTAAGGGGGCGTGTATAAGCGCACCAGCGTGCCTACCGTCCCTGTCCTACTGTCCCCATTTATATGTAATCATTCTATGTGTTTATGGCTATGTTTGGCCTATTTATATCCTTTTATTTGTGCCAATTTTTTTTTCATGTGTCCATGTCTATACTGTTACTTGTTTCCTTGTACTTGTTGATAGATAAATAAATAAATAAATAAATAATAAAATAAATAATAAAATAAAATAAATAAATTAAAAATAAAATAAAATAATAAATAAATAAATAAAAATAAAATAAAATAAAATAAAATAATAAAATAATAATAAAATAAAATAAAATAAAATAATAAAATAAAATAATAAAATAAAATAAAATAAAATAAAATAAAATAAAATAAAATAATAAAATAAAATAAAATAAAATAAAATAAAATAAAATAAAATAATAAAATAAAATAAAATAAAATAAAATAAAATAAAATAAAATAAAATAAAATAAATACTGTTAAGAAAAGTGGCTAAGCTTTGGGAGACAAAAGCTTATGAACATTTCTAAGATCTGTAGGAATTCTGTGCCCCAAATATTTGTGGGGGAAGGATTTAAAAATGGCCAGAAAATATCCTTCATTATAACACACTTGTTAATACAGCTTTTTAATGTTACTGAATTTTAAATCTGGGCACTTTTTAAAATACAGATCAGAGAAACCTGTATAGTGGACCTGTTGAAGGAGATACAATTACTGTAACCTAAGTGATTTTAATTACAAAATATTTGCAAAACGAAGAATTTATACTAAAACCAGCCACTGAGAAGAGTCATTCAGGTGAAACAACACTCCTTCCAACCACATTATTCTAGAGATAGTTAACCCATAGAAATAGTGCATTCTGATCAATGCACTATTTCAGCTTGTGCTGTAATTTACATGGTTCTAAGTACTGTTACTCCTTTTTCTGTAGTCCAACAATGTTTGCCATCCTGT
The DNA here is from genome assembly GCF_059756535.1 of Pantherophis guttatus. Lineage (NCBI taxonomy): Eukaryota > Metazoa > Chordata > Lepidosauria > Squamata > Colubridae > Pantherophis > Pantherophis guttatus. Next base: position 16,141,204 of record NC_142069.1, on the reverse strand, counting down.
AACCTGTAGTAATACTGGTACTCCTCAACTTACAACCATAACTCTTGTTGCTAAGGAAGGTGGTTGTTAAGCGAGTTGTGCCTGATTTTACAATCTTTTTTTGTTATGGTTGTTAAGTGAATCACACAGTTATTAAGCGAATCTGGCTTCCCTCATTGACTTTGCTTATCAGAAGTCTGTTGAGAAGGTTGCAAATGGTGATTATATGACCCCAGGACACATACAGTAAATATAATGCCAGTTGCCAAGTGCCCGGATTTTTATCACATGTCCAGCGATTTGCTGTGATGGCTGCAAGTGTGAGAACCTGTTGTAAGTCACTTTATTTAGTGCTCTTGTAGCTTTGAATGTTTGCTAAACAAATGGTTGTAAGTTGAAGCTGACTTATATTCTATATTCCATTCTATATGTATAGTTCCCCCCGAGCCTTCCCCCTCAACCCTTAACCCAAATCTTTTCTTCACCACAGACCAGGGGTGAAATCCACTTACCTTCGCTACCGGTTCACAAATGTGAGCGTGCGTGCTCACTACGCTCATGTGCGCCTCCACACATGCACAGAGACTTCTGCGCATGCGCAGAGGGCAAAAACGGGACATGATGACATCTGGGCGGGTGGGCAGAGCCTCCCACCACCGGGGCTACCGGTTTGCCCGAGCCAAATAGAACCAGCTGAATTTCACCACTGCCATGGACTCCCTTTAAATACCTTTTGTGGCCAGAGTTTATGGCCATAGACCCCCAAGGCTTAACTCAATATTTAAACCATAACATTTCTTGAAGACTTCACAGACCCCCTGTGATGACATCGCACCCTCCCCCCCTCCCCCCCGAGTCTGTGGACTATAGGTTGAGAATCACTGGTTTAGTCTGAACAGGTTGTGAACAGGGGCAAGGCACAGAGGCAACACAGCTGACAATTCAGACTGTCCCTTTATTGCTCCAAATTTCCCCAAACACTCCCAGACAAAGTGATCACACACACACATATACCTACATCCAGCAGCCTCTGGCTGCAAGTAGTCCAGCACAACACTGTGGGCACAACAGCTCCAAAGCAAGAAATCTAGCAGTGCAAGTCAATGAGTCCAGGAAGCAAAGGAACAAGGCAATTACTCCAGGAAGCCAGAGAGAAAGCAAGAAATCCAAGAAACTTGAAACATCGGCAACGGCATTCAACAATCCACGAATTCAGCATTTGTTCCCAACAAACACCCCTCCCCACAGCACCTCCTTGTCTCAGTCCCTAGGTGTTCCTTGTGAAGGCACTTTCCTCCTGAGTAGTCAGGTCAGTCTGTGCTGTTCTTGCCTTCTCTCCACTCTCCGTACTCAAGGATCAGGAGGGAGTGGTCCTTGCTCATTGTCTGAGCTCTGTCTCTCATGTTCATGCTTAGCCTCTCTTAGTCATCCTGCCCCTCTTCCTCCCTGTCTACAAGCTGTCCCAATCCTGAAAGGCCCTGGCCTGATTCGACATGTTCCTCCCCACATTCCTCCGAAGCCAACAAAGCACCCCTCTTGATCTCTCTCATTTGATGGATTGTAGCAAAATAGGAAGAGTATTGATGCCTTTGAATTTGGGTGTTGGAGAAGATTCCTGAGAATACTGTGAACAGCCAAGAAAACCTTTGAACAAGTCAGATTCTTACTCATGGCACAAATGAACAGGTTCACATTATCCTACCTTTGGACACATCATGTAAAGAGCTGGAAAAAAAAGCCTCTGATGCTGGCAAGGATGAAAGAAAAGAGAAGACGGCCTCAGTTACAGTGGTGATGACTGCACAGTTGGAAGACACGAAAGAACAGGTGAGGGATAGAGCATCATGGAGAAAATCTACGTTGTCAACTAGAAATTGAATATGAATCGATGGCACATAATGAAACAACCCAGTTGCATCCATCAAGTTTCATCCAGGATGAAACTGCCATGGCTTTTTATGCAGGTTTATCTGCTGGAGTTGCCAGCTCCCTGAGCCTTTAAGGAACGAGGGGGTGGCGTAGCTAAATGCCAACACTCTGGATCTTTCTTCAAAATGCCACTGCCTGTTCTGTAGTGCTTGGAATTGCCAGTGCCTTCTCAGTTGTGTGCCAGAATCGATTCAACCTGCCAGCGTTCTGAGCCACCCAATGAAGTCTTGGCCAATGTCTTAGGGGAAATTCCACTGTTGCCAGTTTCCTTGGCATGGACTTACTTCTCAACTCTCTATGTCTACTTTTTCTATTTCTTTTTTTTTATTATTGAAAAAGTTTTACAAATACAGATTTTTCCCCCTTCCCCCCCTCCTCCCTAACCCCCCCTCCCCCTCCCCTCCCCCTGTGGCTTCTCCAAAATAAAACCCAGATTAATAACAGATTATATAATACTTTACCATCCTTTTACTCCACCCTCCATTTGCTGACCCTTTCTTTCTAACAACATTTTTATATCCCCCTTATACTATACATTTCAAAGTAACATTCAGCTGTAAAATTATATAATAAATCCTAATTTAGCAATTTCAACTCATAATCTACCCTTTTCCTCCTCCCCCATGCATATATCTCTTAATTCAAATCTTTTATGTATATTAATATAACATAACATCCCTTTTCTTAAACTAAACAATCAGTAAACTAACCTATCTCCACCCACTTTCCTACAGATCTACCATACATAATATTTTTAATATCTTTGTTCTTCTACCCACACCACTAAAAATATTTCCATATGTAAATAAAGTCCTCAAATGACTTTAAGCTTGTAATCCATATGATATCTTCTGTATTGTCTTTCAACTGGATTGTTAATTCCATCACCCATGTTAAGGTAACATCAAATTCTAGTTCCAACAGTATGTTCAGTATCTTCAATTACCATCTGCCCCCATCAATAGTAAATGTTTTCGTATATAAAAAACCACCCGAGTGACTTTTTCTATTTCTTAAGTATTTTGCAGACTATGGGTTCCATCCAGTGGTGGGTTTTAAATTTTTTTACTACCGGTTCTGTGGGTGTGGCTTGCTGGGCATGGCAGGGGAAGGATACTGTAAAATCTCCATTCCCACCCCACTCCAGGGGAAGGTTACTGCAAAATCCCCATTTCCTCCCGATCAGCTGAGACTCTGGAGGCAGAGAATAGATGGGGGCGGGGCCAGTCAGAGGTGGTATTTACCGGTTCTCCGAACTACTCAAAATTTCCGCTACTGATTCTCCAGAACTGGTCAGAACTTGCTGAAATACCACCTCTGGTTCCATCCTGAAAGTTCTCAGGTAGCTTTTGCAATTTTTGAATTTCTGTTTCCAGCATCTGTTGAGGAAAATACAGATTTAATCCCAGGCAGAGCAACTAAATTGACACATCTTTAATTTGGGGAGGAGGAGGAGGAGGAGGAGATCCCAGTAATTTGAACTCCTTCTCCACTGAGGAAGAATTTCTACAGTCCACATGTATAACACTGTGTAAGAAGTAAGGCATCCTGTTCACATTTTTGTGCAATGGATATTTTCCCCCCCTAAAGGACCATGCCTGTATATACATACATATCTACAAGATATTCTACATATAATAGTGGAGCACATTTGAACATAATATGGCATTCCAAGAGAAAAGAAAAAAAAAATCTTAATTAAGGCAGGCAAGACCTATGCAGTGTTGTTCAATAGATTGTACGGAAAATCTTGAGTAATGCCTGGGACCTCATTGGAAATGTTGGACACTTTTATTGAGGCCAGATAGTAGGCAGTTTCCAGAAGAGATGCCATACTTGTTTGTGTTGGACCCCAGGACCTTATGACCCAGTTTTCCATAGCATCTGTTTTCATGGATTGCAACCTACTTGATTATCAATGCAGTCTTGAATGATAGTTTTGGGGGACAGAAATACAATGGAAGGAAAAAAAGGCGGTTTAAACAATTTTTTTTGCCAATTTGTATGTGGAGATGAAAATATATTGATCGATGTGTCTGCCTGCTACAGTATATCCAAATGGCTCTGCAGATGTCTTTCTTTCTTTCTTTCTTTCTTTCTTTCTTTCTTTCTTTCTTTCTTTCTTTCTTTCTTTCTTTCTTTCTTTCTTTCTTTCTTGGTTCGATTTATATGCCGCCCTTTTCCGGAGACTCAGGGCGGCTTACAATGCGTTAACCAATAGCCTTTATACTTTTGTATATACCTGCTTAGTAGGGCTTTTGCCCCCCCCCCCAGCGGTGTTCTTTTTTATACAAAGTCAGCTTATTGCCCCTACAAACCGGGTCCTCATTTTGCCTACCTCGAAAAGATGGAAGGCTGAGTCAACCTTGAGCCTGGTGAGATTTGAACTTGCAGTAATTGCAGGCAGCTGGTGTTACTTAACAGTGCTTTAGTCTGCTGCACCACCAGCAGACTAAAGCACTGTTGTATGTATGCATTTTCTCATACAAAATCAATGAATTGTCCAAAGACAGCATGTCTTTATCAGACTGCTTCCCAACAGCTTTTGTTAGTGAAAATAACCCTGCACGTGAAATGCATTAAAATGTACCTCCCAGTTGAGATGCCAAAAGAACATAATTTTCTCATGCCATCATTGCTGTTTTTAATAGCATTCTACCAACCCATCTTATTCCATTAGCTCCTTCCTTTCCCTTCCTTCCTTCCTCCCTCCCTCCCTCGCTTCCCTTTCCTTTCTTTTCCTTTTCTTTCCTTTCCTTCCTCCCTCCCTCCCTTCCCTTCCCTCCTTTCCTTTCCTTTTCTTTCTTTTCCTTTCCTTTCCTTTCCTTCCCTTCCTTCCTTCCTCCCTCCCTCCCTCCCTCGCTTCCCTTCCCTCCTTTCCTTTCCTTTCCTTTCCTTTCCTTTCCTTTCCTTTCCTTTCCTTTCCTTTCCTTTCCTTTCCTTTCCTTCCCTTCCCTTCCCTTCCCTTCCCTTCCTTTCCTTCCTTCCTCCCTCCCTCCCTCCCTTCCCTTCCCTCCTTTCCTTTCCTTTCCTTTCCTTTCTTTTCTTTTCCTTTCCTTCCTTCCTTCCTTCCTTCCTCCCTCCCTCCCTCCCTCCCTTCCTCGCTTCCCTTCCCTTCCCTCCTTTCCTTTCCTTTCCTTTCCTTTCCTTTCCTTTCCTTCCCTTCCCTTCCCTTCCCTTCCTTCCTTCTTTCCTTCCTGTGATGATTCAAAGATGATCCAGTTTCTATGCAGAATTCAAATATCTGGCATTCAGTGTTGATTCATCAATCCTGCCAATCCTGAAGGTCTCCTATTTGAACTACTTTTGTTTCCAGGGTCTGCTGTGAAAGTCCTGCTGTTTTTCTACCCATAAGAGAATTGTTTTGGACAAGGCATTATATTATTTTAAGTTGACTACAACCAGTTAACAGGTTAAATACAGGCTGGAAAGGACCATATTAAAATAATGGAGATGAAAACAGAGGGGAGAGCTCTGGAGTGAGGAGAAATCTGAGATAGCGATTGGTCACTGATCTGCCTATCAAAGGCCGTGGGGAGGGGGCATCACAGCACCTGCGGTGTTGCAACCGGAGCTGCAGAAAGCTAAATTAGGCGGTAAGTGAGAATATCATTTGCCTTTACTGATAGCACAGCATTCAGACACCTTGCTTGGTAAATAATTAAATCGAGATTATGTGGTACATCAGAGAGAAAAATGCATTTCTTTTAAACTAAAAAGCAGCGTTTCAGAGCCATCTCACTGGAAAGAGACAACAGAAAAGAAATACCGGGTCTGTGACTGCCTGACTGGTTGCTGATTATGTTTGCAAGAACAGATTTTTATTTTTATTTTTGAAAGAAAAATGGGATTCTCTTGATTGAGACAGAAGGAATACATAAATTCAGTGTTGGCAAACCATGATGAGGGTAACAATTCAGGGTTGTAACAACATGTTGATGATGCTGATCTCTGTCTTGATATGTTTTGTATGCTAAATACTTCAACACTAAGAGAAATCTTGGAACTGTGGATTTTTGAGGATTTGAAAGAAATTCAAAAAGGGGAACCCCTTCTTTGGTTACAAGGGATTAGATCAGTGGGTCTCAACCTTCCTCCCTTTAATACAGTTCCTCATGTTGTGGTGACCCCCAACCATAAAATTATTCCTAAAACCATTGAAAAATGTGTTTTTGGATGGTCTTAGGCGACCCCTGTGAAAGGGTCATTCGACCCCCAAAGGGTTCCCGACCCACAGGTTGAGAACCATTGGATTAGATGGTCTGTGCCATATATTAAGATTATCTATGCTGTTTTGAGTGTCTTGTTTCATCAGTAAAAGGACACTCTGCATGCTTTTATATTCTTTCTACCTTTCTAGGCATAAATCACAATTTTGTACATCTTCCATTTGTTTCAGTGAGACTCATACAATGGATTTTTCCAGAGAATGGTACCTTGTAAACCATCCCTTCCACCTGATATGGATGTATTCAAACTTGTCCTTCTTTTTCGCTTCCCATTTTGATAGTCCGTTTTTTTAAAAACTGTAAACAGTATAAATAAAAGCAAGACGTATGTGCTTATATCAAACGTATTTGATTTCTAATAGTCACAAAGAAGGAATGCATCCACTCTGGATATCATAAATGGGGTTTTGAAAAGTGACACTTCGGGGTCCAATTTTTCCCAGGTGTCCTTCTAAAGAAGGTCTCCTGTGAGAAAAAGCCGTTGTAGGGCAGGACGGGAATGGAGCTGTAGTAGAAAATTCCCCCATGGTGGCAGCTTAATTCCCTGATCATCCCTGAAGAAGCTTCTTTTCACCCGCAGAAGTGATAATTGGTGTTTTGTTACACACATTTGCATGTAACAGGCAGCTTTACTCTCAGATGGCTTTCCGAAAGAGGTTATATAAATTCATAAAAGGTCTAGTAATGGCTATTAGCCAAGATAACCGAATGGACACTCCAAATCCAGAGCTGCATATTACTGAATGTCAAAAGGTGGAAAAGGAAACGAGAGTTGGCAGTTGCTGTTTTATAGTACGCTTCTGGTTGGTTTATCAAAAATATTTGGCTGGCTGCTGTTATAAACAGCATTTTGGACTCCAAATGACTTCTGTAGCGTTCTTTAATTTTTAACTTAAAGGAGAAAAGGCAACCTCTAGCTGATCTATTCCTTTTTTGCTCCCATCCATTTTCCCTTTCTTTTCTTCCTCCTGTTTCACATTGGACTGGATTATTAAGCATAACTCTTGTCCTGAATATGCCAAATATGGTGGAGGAAGTCTAATGGAGAAATGATAATACTAAGGCGTCCCTGTCATTAAGCAAGGAAAGCAATCACCTGGACATAACTCTAACCTAGTAGAAGGAAAGAACGTGTACCATGTTGGCTGTTCAGTCTTCTCTCAACCTCCTCTTACTTTTTGGTGTGATGGAGTGCATTGTCCCATAACCAATTTAGCCTGCTATTCAACATTTGTACCCAGAATTGTTCTTAGTATCAGGGAACAAAATGTCCTCAGCCAGACTTAGCTATGTGTGTATCACAACCTTTGCTCCCCAGCTATTCTTAAATGTTGATGGTTGTGTAAAAAAAAAAAAATTCCCTGTACATATATCTTCAGTTTCTCTGCTGTGCAGATGAAAACTAGATAAATGTCACAATGCTTATTTCAGCAGCTGTTAGGTGATATTCTTTGCTCATACAACGTAAGGAAAAGCAATTAGTCCACATTTAAGTTTGTACATCTGTAGTGCTCTTGGTGATCTCATCTTCCCTTGGTTTGTCAACATGCCATTCTTAGAGAATGGAATGAGGAATTTTTAAAAATCAGATTCTATTTGGCATCTGATAGAGCCTAAGATACTTCTCCTTTCTCCAGTTGGCAGAATGCAGCCATTCTAGGCACTTACCATAATGGTACCACATTAAAATTAATAGCAATCACAGGATTCAATTTCAAGGTTTATTTATTTATTTAAAGGCTCCTCTTCTCTCCTAAAGCCATGAAAACAGTCATTGCAGTTTGCTGAAAAGAATCTCAAAATGAAAGAGGAGGAGAAGAAGGCTTCCTGATTCCGAACAACTCTGAGCAGTTCAGAAGTAATAGAAACACTAATATGTAAACATTGTTGTTGTTAGTTGCGAAGTCGTGTCCGACCCATCGTGACCCCATGGACAACGTTCCTCCAGGCCTTCCTGTCCTCTGCCATCCTCTGGAGTCCATTTAAGCTCACGCCTACAGCTTCAATGACTCCATCCAGCCACCTCATTCTCTGTCATCCCATTCTTCTTTTGCCCTCCATCTTTCCCAGCATTAGGCGATCTAGTGAGTCCTTCCTTCTCATTAGGTGGCCAAATGTAAACATTAAGTCAACCCATATCTTCAGACATAGAATTGCAGATTGGGTGCTACTTCAGCAATAAGAATTTCTATTGAAAATTGTTTTACACCCAATAAGTTTAAAAACAAAGAATATATAATTAACATGGTTTTAAAGCAAAGCTTTATGCATACTTACTTTCTACAAATTCCACTGAATACAATCCAATTTACTTCTGAAAACTGCCTGTAATATTATGTTGTCCAGTATTTTATCAAACCAAACCAAATCTTACATTCTTACTGTATAAGCCACCACTACTTTAAATTCTTCCCTTTTAAGAGTTAACTTGGGTGTAGATTGCTGGTGAAATTTTATATTTAAAAAAGTATATAATTTAAATAATGAAAAAGTGAATGATAAAGATTGCAATTTTTGTGATCACATTTGTTTTCAGGGGATGCCCTCATATTTAAATTGGTATAATATAATTAATATTGAATATGGCATATGTTACATTAGTTGTTTGCTTAATATTATTCTACAGACTTTATAGCCAGTGTATGCAGCATTTTAAATTACTTGGCCCTAAAATATGGAATTTAATAAAGAATTTCTCCTATGTACCTTAATTCCTGTTAAAATTTGTCAGAGTTTCTTGCAAAAATCAGATCCAGAAGCACACATAGATAATTGATTCAGCAGGATTCATTAACTTCTTTTTATATACACAATAATACATGAAGTAAGTTTACAATACCAACAGCAGATTCACAGGCAGAGGAGAGATTGCTTTCAGTTCCAGCAGCAGACTAGTTCAGACTGGTTTCAGTTTCTCTGCACAGACTCAGTAGCTGCAGACTAAGACACCCTGGCTCAAGTCTGTCTCAGCTCCCAAACAGCCCTCATTGGCTGACTTAATTGCTATACCTATTCATTGGCTTATCTATTCCAGTTTATGAATATTCATACTCTGACAAAATTAAATAGTGGAACATTTATATTTTGTGACATCTTATGATTTGACATCATGAGATCTGACATCTTATGATTTGCAACAATAGTGTAGATGACATACTACTGCAACACATTCTGTTGGGGCTGTCTTTGAAAACTACACATAAGTTCCATTGATCTCAAATATATGGCCTGTGTAGTATCCAGTATTTTACCTGTCACAGCACATTACACCTAAATTGTGGGTCCTGCAGGCTTCTGGGTACAATATAAAGTGCTGGTGAACCTCTTGAGCCTTCTAAAGCTTAGCTAAGTACATGTTCAGCTGGTTGGATCATCTCCACTTATTCTGTCTTGCTGGTAGAAGCAACTGGTGGTTCCCCACTTCGGGGAGGTATAAGAGATGAAGGCATGTGATGGGCTGTGAGATTAAATTTGAGATTGAAAGAGGGAAAACCTCAACCCAAGACAATGAACAGATAATAAAATCTGAGTCCAAGACAGAAATGTAATTTGAGACAACCTCTTACACCTGACCCTCCCTAATTTTCATATAGATAAAGGCAGGGAGGGGGAAGATGTATTCGGGCTTACAGGATTCTGTTAACTGTACTAAAAATATTAGCAATCATAACTTTGGTTTCTTAGCTCGGTCTATCTCAGAGGGTTGATAGGCATGGACATTTCCTGTAGGAGCACCATCCTTTTGGAATGCACTCACATTGGAGTAACCCCAACTCTGACTTCAATTGCTTTCCACACTTTTCCAGTGTGATGAAACGTGGGGTGTGTATTCCCAGCAGAAGGAGGAGAAGGCAATTCAATCCAGCTATTACGCATGGGTGAAAGAGGGTGATTAATAGTTCACACAGTATGTTGTAGATGCAGATAGCAGAACCCTTATTCTGGCAAGATTTTATCTATAGATGTGAAGCAAAAAAGAACTCGGCTTGGAAAAATCATCACATTTCATTCTTGGTTTGGGGCCTGACTTCCATAGAATGTTTAGAGCCTGACATATTTCCTTTAGATTGTCCATCTAGATTGCTTTTTCAGATTTTTTTGTTTGGGTGTTTTTATATTTTAAAACTTTATTGGATTATGGATGTTTTAACCTTCGTGTTACTGAGAAACCACTGGAGTGCAGCAGGGTACACAGGTGATATATTGATTACTGCAAGTTTGAATCTCACCAGGCTCAAGGTTGACTCAGCCTTCCATCCTTTCTAAGGTAGGTGAAATGAGGACCCAGATTGTGGGGGCAATAAGCTGACTTTGTATAAAATATACAAAAGTATGAAGGCTATTGCTTAACGCATTGTAAGCCGCCCTGAGTCTCCGGAGAAGGGCGGCATATAAATTAAAAGCAAAAAAAAGCAAAAAAATATATAAATAAGTGCAGTGGTGGGATTCAAATAATTTAACAACCGGTTCTCTGCCCTAATGATTTCTTCCAACAATCAGTTCACCAAACTGCTCAGAAAGTTAACAACCGGTTCTCCCGAAGTGGTGCGAACTGGCCGAATCTCACCACTGAATAAGTGAATATCTATGTCTGCATATACACATATTACACCGAATTTAATATCTGAATTCCTCCTATAGTTAAATTGAAGGCCAGCACTGGAATTTAAGCCAGCTGGCTCCTATATGTGTGCACTAGCCAGCCAAACTGCAAGAGTATACTATAGTTACTTTTCTGCAGAGCAATATGGTCTGTGGTATTGTATTGGTGTCACAATTGATATACTCCCTAAGAATTTTTAATAGCACAGCACAAAGTTTTGGAAGCAGACTATGAATTTATCTAAAGGCAGTAGCCAAAATCAATATCCTTTAGATTAAATGGTTGGCAGATTTGGGATGCCTCCAGATGAATGGCTGATAATGGCAACCCGTGAAAAGAGATACTGCAGCTCCCTCCCCCTTTTTTTCCTTCAAATAACAAAACAGAACAGTACAGAACAACAGAGCTGAAAGGGACTCTCGAGGTCTTCTAGTCCAACCCCCTGCTCAGGCAGGAAACCCTATACCCGTGGTGGTGAACCTATGGCACACGTGCCAAAGGTGGCACACAGAGCTCTCTGTGGACATGCGCACCATCGCCCCAGCCCAGCTCCATCGCGTATCTCGCCATCGTTTGCAGGGAAACAAAAGTTTGTGGGATTAAAAAAAAAATTCAATCAATTCCAACTTCTCGCGAAAGAAAAAGATCTCGCGAAGTTGGAATTGATTGAGTGAATTTTTTCACTCATGTGCTTCACAATGTGGAAGACAGGGTCCTCTCCTCCTGAAGCCCATTACGACGCAGAGCCTCAATGCGACCTTGTGTTGTCGTCTCATCTCATTCTGGCCTCCCGGATGTCAGTTGCTTTTCTTGCAGAGCTGCCTGTGTTGGGATGCCCCGCCTCCCCACTGCTCTGGACTCATCGGCCTATGGATGTCAAATTTCCATCACCCAGCACCAATTCAGGGGTTCCTTCCCCCCTGAAGGAGGGGGGAGGGAGAGACAGGGAAAGGGAGGGAAAGAGAGAGAGAGAGGGAGGGAGGGAAAGAGAGAGAGGCAGAGAGAGGGAGGGAAAGAGGGGAGAAGAGAGAGACAGAGGGAGGAAGGGAGAGAGAGGGAGGGAAAGAGAAATGGGGGAGAGAAAGAGGGAGGGAAAGAGAGGAAGGGAAAGAAACAGGAGGGAAAGAAAAAGGGAGGGAAAAGGGAAGAGAAATATTACAAAAGTTTTTCTTTTTTATTGTTTCTAAACGTAATATTTCAAAAGCAGAAAAAAAATGAAGGGGCATTAAATTGCATTGATCATGTTTTTCTTAGAACAATTAGCTGAACTCTGCCTTGTTTATCATTATTTTAGGTAGTAAAACCTCAGTATTCAGGTTAAATTGCCGTGTTGGCACTTTGCGATAAATAAGTGGGTTTTGGGTTGCAGTTTGGGCACTCTGTCTCTAAAAGGTTCTCCATCACTGCCCTATACCATTTCAGACAAATGGTTGTCCAGTCTCTTCTTATGATGAGAAGAAAGATGGAAGAACTAATGGGGAATATACAGGAAGTGTAAAATCAAAGAGAATGGTGCACTTCTATAAAGTGCCGTTGTCTTTGGTATAATGGTGTAAGAAAAACCTTTTCCAGGAAACATTCTGGCTTTATTTTCAAGAGGTTGTATTGGGTTTTTTTTTTTTAAAAAGACCTTACTACTTTTTATTTATTCCTTAGGTTTATACAGCAGTCAATCTCACCTATGTGATTCTGGTAGGCTCACAACAGTTAAAAATAACAATCAAATAGAAACTGGTGAAAACAGATATACGGCAGGGGTGGGTTCTACTTAACTTTATTACCGGTTCGCAACGGGGCCATGCTTTGCTTGCACACGTGTGCGCTCTTCTGCACAAGCGCAGAAGCATTTTCATGATGTCAGGGTCAGTGGGCGGGGCCTCCCGCCGGTTTTACTACCGGTTCTATAGAACCAGTGCGAACCGGGGGCAACCCACCACTGATATACAGGTAGTCCTCGATTTACAACAGTTCATTTAGAGACCGTTAGAGTGACATGACTGTTTTTCACACAGCTGTTGCAGTTCCCCCATGGTCATGTGATCAAGATTCAGATGTTTGGCAAGTGGAATAGAATAGAATAGAACTTTTTATTGGCCAAATGTAATTTGGCCACACAAGGAATTTGTCTTGGTGCGTATGCTCTCAGTGGTTCATATTTACGACAGTTGCAGTGTCCCAGGTTCATCTGGTCACCTTTTGTGACTTTCCGACAAGTAACGTCAATGGGGAAACCGGATTCACTTAACAACTGTGGCAAGAAAGGTCGTAAAATGAGGCAAAATTTACTTAACAACTGTCTCGCTTAGCAACATAAATGTTGGGCTCAATTGTGGTTGTAAGTTGAGGACGACCTGTACAAACGTACAATATTAATCAATAAAACCACATTAAAACAAATTTAACCATCATCATCATCATCAAAGTCTATCACTAGGTCACATTCTACAGAGCCATTGTAGAAGTTATCCATTATTACCAGCCTCTCACATGCAATGGCAGAGTCATGACTTCAGGGCCTTCCTAAGCCCAAAAGGATCGGAAGAAGTCTAAGAACTGGGAGAGTGATGTTCCAAAGGATGGGTACCACAAAAATGCTTGGGAATAATAGTATCAAGGGACAGCCATAAAAATGGACTCTTGGCTGATTGTTGGAGTGATTGCTTCATTTTGTGACATCAAGATGTTTTCAACTCCTAACAACCACAACGATGGAAGTGGACTGTAATAAAAATGGACTGTAGGTAAAAGTTATTTATTTTGTACCTCGAATGTTTGAACGTAAACTTAAAATGTTCAAAAAATAAAGATAAAAAAAGTAATCATGGACTACAGAAAGAGGTAGAAGAGAAGCCGATTATATTTCCCCCCAACTTTTTCTCTTAATGCCCACCTGCTCTTTTATTATTTATCTCTGCTGCTCACACATACCTCTGTCCTAGATTAAATTCTAATCTGACTACTCAAATCAAATTAGTTAATTGTTGTTAGGGGCTGAAGACCAGAATACTCTTTTCACAGAGAAAGAGTAGATTCAGTGAATTTTCTGCTTTTGGCAGCTCTGTGTATCGAGATCTCTGTTGGGCTGGGCAGTAGGGTGCTCTTCTTCCTTATTTTTTGCTTCTACCACAAGATATCATACCATAATCCAATTTAAAAAGTAGAGTATATGTTAAGTAAATAGTCGCTTGGCAAAAGGTGATTTTTCTTTTGTTTTTTGCCGACATTATTCCTGCCTTGTTTGACAGCCTGCAGATGGGTTTTTCTTTTTAAAAAATACTGATATTCTTTAATCTTTATTTAGATGTATCTGTTTATTGTTTAAGTTTTCTGTGGTTTTTTTAAACCCTTTCAGAATAAACTCCAGCTTCTACTGTTTCTAACAAAGTTCTTGAAAATAACTTCTTTAGGAAGTTCGCCAGATTTCTTCCAGTTTCTGCAGTAGCTTAGTGTTTCTAATTGAATTGTTTTCTCTTTAGAGAACAAGCCATTTGTTACTGCTAGTAATTATTTAACGCGTCTTAAGATCTGGAGTCCTTATTGGTAATTCATACTTGCAATATTTGTTCCTATAAATCTGCCATCATGATGGATCGTTCGAAATTAATTTGAGGTGAAGGATTCTGTCATCACACCTGCTTTTAAAGTAGAAACTAAACTACCCCAACAATATGCCATTCTTAAATATTAAGTGAGGTAACGTAATTGGGACTTTTCCAAATTAATATTTTTTCCCATTATCACGTGGGTTAATCACCTCAAGTGATACCTGTTTTCCAGCATACTAAAAAGGGTATTTGCTTTGCTGGAAAGATTTCTCCCTTTTGCTGGAGGTACAAATTGTACATAACTCCCCTACACAAATGGCCAGGCGAGTTATCTGTAAGTCAATTAAGCATTGGGTAGGGAGAATAATGGACTGCTGGTGAAGCTGTGAAGCCTCTGATAATCAGCAGTATAAAAAATACATAAATAAAATAAGTTATCTGCCTTTAAAATAGTGCTGATTAAGACAGCCCTTGATTTGCAGTGATGGTTGTAGCCATAGCTAGTCTGTGTCATGGTGCTAGCACGATCTTACTGCAGCAAAATATATGTGAGGATTACTGCTTGGCAGCAGTTAAACATAGTGGGTTATGCAAGCAAGGCACCAGCATTTCCTCTAAAACAGAATTTACTTACTAACTCCATTCTGTTGGAAGTACTGATAAGTAGAGATAGGGAAGACAAAGAAAAAAAAATTATTATAGACGCAATTGGATGTAGAACTGAATGGCACATATAATTTGCAACAAAATGTACAATAAGAATACTTTGAACAAGAGACTTTGATGTCTAATCACATAATAAGTTCTGTAAGTCATATTCCTGGTACCTGAATGCACAGGAGGAAAAGCAACTTGGATTATGGTGGTTGGATCTAAATGAACCAGAGGATATGTAATACAGAATTCAAAGACTATTCAGAATACCCTTTATGAGAAGGAATAGTCTATTGTTAAGATTTTCCTAATAAGAGTTACTAGGAAACTGGATGTGCTTTAGTGTTTCAGTGGCATCTGAGCCAAAAGGAAGCTTTGATCTCTGAAGATTTATACGTACCTGAATCTTCCTTTCATTATTGCTGAAAAAAAAAAGAATATTATTGAAAAGATGCCTCATGGGATTTAGGGAGAATGAACTGCTCAAGCTACATTCCGGGTTAGAATTAGAGCTTTGGTTACTTGCTATAATATTTGTGTAGCCGATAACAAGCTGTCTGTTTGTTAATATCTTCCAGTCTCTGTTTTACTAGCACGTAGCCCAGTTCCCTTAACAACTGAAGATAAAATCCATATTGAAAGCATTTCCTCTCTTGTTTCCAGAGGGATGTAAAAATTCAGCATTTGCTGAGGGATTTGAACTCTTGTCAAAAGAAGGCCATTCCGCAAGGTATGAATTAATACCTCATCCGTGGTAAACTGACTTCTGTCTGAAGGGCCATGCTAGGAACATTGGGGCTACCTCAGCATTTTGATTGAGGTCTTAGTTGACTAAGAGGATGACTGGTCCACCTTCCACATCATTAAAAATGAGGTAGGAGTTAGCAGCAAGGAAGTAATAAGGTTCCTCTCGTACAGAGAAATGACTTGCTACGTGCATTGTTCTTATGATCAGTCTGAGGACTGTAAATGATACAGGGATGATAGATTTAGAAGCCTCTTGTAACGTACAATATCTATCTGCAAAAAAAAAAAAATCCTAGTTCTTTGTCACTGATAAGCAAGTGTATTCAGAGATACAATCTCAAAACTACAGATTATGAAAATTTTGGATTTGTGCTTATATAATAGTCAATTAATATACACTTAAGGCTGTATCAGTTGATGACAGTCCAGCTGATGATTGCACATAGTGTGCGATTACGGCTAAAACATTGTTTAAGAGATATCATGAGGTTAGGATAACATCAAGATCTTTTAGCTGCTCTGTTGAGCCTGAAAATCTTCCGACTGATAATTGAGTTTGGTGTGTGATCCAAGCATCTGCTCTTAAGGAAGTGCTTTTATTTAAAAGTAAGCCATTTCCTCAGTAGAATCTCATTGCTGGAATAATTGCATTACTTGCCTATCCCTTTCCTTTGGGAACACAGAGAGTCAGAGAGGTGGCCTTGAAACAAATATTCAGACACTGTTATGTAAGTAAGTAAAAAGGGCAGAAACTCTTAAGTTCTGGGAACAGAGATAATATTAAGAAAAGACCCAGGTTCCCTGATACCAAAATATAAGAGGAGGGGAGGAAAAGCACAAGCAGAGATCCAGGATTCTGTTTTTATAACCTACCAACAAAGTATAATTTAGTCTTTCTGTGGAGTTGATGTTCAGGTTTAATCAACCTCATGGAGTTGACAGGAGAGTAGGACACAAAATGTTGAAGGCATCACAGTATTTCCTTTACTGAACACTGTGGGACATGTACCATGCATATATAGGTAATCCTCAATTTACGATCACAATTGAACCCAAAATTTCTGTTGCTAAGCAGGGATAGTTGTTAAATGAGTTTTACCCCATTTTACGATTTTTCTTGCCAAGTTCTTAGGTAAATCACTGCAGTTGTTAAATTAGTAACACGGTTGTTAAGTGAATCTGGCTTCCTAATTCACTTTGCTGGTCAGAAGGCTACAAAAGGCGATCACATGATCCCCGTACACCACAACTGTCATAGATACATGCCACGCACCAACATCTGAATTTTGATCACACAACTGTGAGCATGGATGTATGAAAAACGATCAAGAGTCACTTTTTCCAGTGCCATTGTAACTTCACTAAACAAATGGTTATAAGTTGACTACCTATATTAAAGAGCCCTGGTGGAGTAGTGGTTAGAATGCAGTATTGCATGCTCACAATCTGGAGTTCGATCCTGATGGGGCTCAAGGTTGACTCAGCCTTCCATCCTTTCAAGGTAGATAAAATGAGGACCCGGATTGTGGGGGCAATAAGCTGACTTTGTATAAAAAAAGAACACCACTGGGGGGGGGGCAAAAGCCCTACTAAGCAGGTATATACAAAAGTATGAAGGCTATTGCTTAACACATTGTAAGCCGCCCTGAGTCTCCGGAGAAGGGCGGCATATAAATCGAATAAATAAATAAATAAATAAATAAATAAATAAATAAAAAAATAAAAAATGAGTACCTAGATTGGTGGAGACAATATGCTGATATTGTAAACTGCCCAGAGTGTTGTAAACCACTATGGGGTGGTATATTAAGTCTTAAGTGCTATTACTCTTAGATACCTGTGAATATCAAAATTTTGAATTTGAGTTAGCATTTGGAGTGTTGTCCCATGGTGATTAAGATGATGATTCAGATTTGAATTTCTTTCTAATTTCTCATAAATTGAGTTCTATAATTTTTATACTGAAATAGAATTCAGGTCAGGATCAGATTATATAAACCTTGTATTCTTACAACCACAGTCTGGTTAATGCTGGACTTTATCAGTGTTAGATCGTGAGCAACAGTCTGAAGTGACCTATGAATCAGATATCAAGAGCTGCAAATTAGGCCCAGTGGGGAACAACAAGGAACAAGTTAGAAGTTAATATCTTCAGCTCAGGTGAGACCCAAAGAACAAATCGGGAATTAAGTTTGAAGATCAGCCAAGAATATAGGGCTATAGCTGACTTTAGGAAACATAAGGAAGGCATTTTGGAATGAGAACTACTTTTACAATTCTTCCTAAAGGAAGCAATGGCTATCCTGAGTAAATACGATTCATTTAGGATCTGCAGCTACAGAGAGTGCCTAGGTGTAAGCTACATCAGGCAGTTCAGGAGCAAATCCAAATCAAAGGCTCCCATTAGATCATATTCTTCTTGGATTATGCTAAATAGTGAGGTGAAATATGCTACTAAAATATGAATGTAGCCGCATACACATGGACAGGCACAAAACCACAAGCAAAGTCAGAGAGGAGGAAAATATAAGCAAATCAAACAAATTTAAACCCCAATCAACCAATTTTCTGTACTGGATAATGTAGTGAGACAATTAAGTGTGGGTGAAAATCAAGCCAAGGTTAATTATTCGAAGTACGCATATTTTTTGAAGATTTCAAAAAGTAGCCATTAAGGGATGATCTCTATAGAGGAGAAAAATGGAACAATTTTGGCAATTAACCATAGAAGTGATTAACGCAAATATAATATTGAAAAACACATTTTAAACCTACTCTGATTTTTTTTTAATGTAAACTAAGACCAACCATTAAAGCAATTTCAATTCATCCTAATATGTAGCAAATTTGTGCCACATGAATAAATAATAAAATATCATTTAAACGTTTTATGTTTTTTCAAGTAATATATATAGGGCAGGCAAACCCCTCCGCCCTTCCCCCCGGGTTTTGGGCATTTAGTCTAAGCACAGGCTAAATTAGAGCATCTTTGCCTAGAGCAGGGGTGTCAAACTCACGGCCTGGGGGCCAGATCTGGCCCGCAGGGTGCTTAGATCTGGCCCGTGTGGCCATCCTAGAAACAGTGAAGGACCAGCCCGCGATCCTACTGCCAGCGAAAACGAAGCTCGGGAGGGCCACATGCAGCCCTCCCGAGCTCCGTTTTCGCTGGCAGAGGGTTGCAGGAGGCCATGGCAGTCAAAAACAGAGCTTGGGAGCCCATTTTCGCTAGCAGAGCACTTGGGCCACCATAGGTGCCCATGACACAAGTGACGTCAAGCTGGCCACGCCCACCCTGGCCACGCCCACCCTGGCCCCCTGAGGTCAAACACAATCCTGATGCGGCCCTCAATGAAATCGAGTTTGACACCCCTGGCTGGCCTAGAGTGAAGCTGCAGTGTGAATCCATGTGGTCCAGGCAGTAGAATACAAGTAAATTCCCTTCCTGCAAAATTGATGGAAGGACAGATCGGAGCATTGTAGAGGACAGAAATTGATGCATGTTCTGTAGGTTATTTTTTCTCTTTATTTTCTAGTGTCTAGTCTTTTTGGACTTTCTGGCAATCATTTTGTAGCCAAGATCAAAACATAAAATGGTATAAATTCTCATAACTCAATATATCCTATTCCTCTTTTTCTTCTGTCCTCCTTCCCCCCCACTCCTCTTGAAATATACAATACCATACCATGTTTTATCTTGATTTTTCCTTGTTGCAATTGATTAGATCATAAGTGTTGTATCTGAGCAAACCTTAGTAGGAAATGCTTACTTAAGTGATTGTCCAAAGTTAAGAAAGTGCTGAAAAATGATGGGTCCTCACACTTATGACCATCGGAGCATCCCCACTATCATGTGATTATGATTCATGTACTTGGCACAATGTATGCTTGGATACATTCAGGTACTTGTGCATTTAATGATAGTCATAGCATCCTGTGGTCGTATGATTGCTATTTGTGATTTTCAAGGCATCTAACAAGCAAAGTCCATGCGGAAGCCAGCAGGAAAGATCACAAGTCTCAGTCACATGATGTCTTGCTTAATGATCACAGTAATTTGCTTAACCAGAGCAAATTCATAAAATTGGGTGTGGTCATATGATGCCTTGTTTAATTAGCATACAGCTTAACAACAACTTCCTGGTCCCTATTGTAGTCATAAATTGAAGACTATCTGTACAATACAAGACTCAATATAAGTTAGCATAACTTTATGCTTTCTTAGTGTCTTATGAGTCCTAATACTCAGAGGTGGGTTCTAAATTTTTTTACTACCGGTTCTGTGGGTGTGGCTTATTTTGGGGGCGTGGCTTGATGGTCATGTGACAATTCTTTAGGATTTAGCAGAAGTACTGGTCTACCAGGCTTTTAACTGCTTGCAGAGCTACTGGTCTACCTATTTGTTTCTGGAGGCACCGATCTACCCATTTGTTTTTGGAGGCACCAGTCTACTCATTTGTTTTTGGAGGCACCGGTCTACCCATTTGTTTTTGGAGCGCACCGGTCTACCCATTTGTTTTTGGAGGCACCGGTCTACTCATTTGTTTTTGGAGGCACTGGTCTACCCATTTGTTTTTGGAGGCACCGGTCTACCCATTTGTTTTTGGAGGCACCGGTCTACCCATTTGTTTTTGGAGCACACTGGTCTACCACCACACTGCCTTTTAACACTGATCAGCTGTAGGGCGGCCCTTTGAAGCCCCGTGGCAAGAGTTTAAACAGTTTTTTTCCCTCTAGCCAATCAGCTGGGACTCAAGAGGCAGCGAATAGATTGGGGGTGGGACCAAACAAAAGGTAAAAATAACGCAGGGGGGAGGGGGCGGGAGGGTCCAGTTCCCGAACAAAGAGAACTGGTTCGGTGACCTCATATCGTCATCGCTACTGGCTCGGCCGAACCAGGCCGAACCGGGAGGAATCCACTGCTAATACTTCTTAAATCTATAGTTATCTAACTCAATTACTTATAGCGTTTAGACTACAGATTGTAATTTTATAGGTCTCTCCTATAAAGTATACTGCAGGTTTTAATCCCTATACTTTTTAATTCTATGCTAATACAAGTAGTCCTTGACGTAAGGCCACAATAGAGTCCAGAAGTTTGATCGTAAGCTTTTATGACTGTAGGTCAAGACACTACATGACTTGACAATTCAATTGTCAATTGACATGACAATTTCACAACCAGTTTTAAGGCAGTTATATAAAAAAAGTTGTTTATCTAATCACATGGTCGTTAAATAAATCATATGGTTGATAAGCGAACCAGTATATTCAATAGGCGTTTTTTGCAAGTTTCTGTCAGAAAACGACAATAAGCATTGCAAATTGCCATCAGGTGACAGTTGGACATTGCAACCAATCATAAATGCAAGCCAGTTGCCAAGCACCAGAAATGCGGTCACATGACCATGGGAGAGGGTGCTGCTGCAATAGTGGCAACTTCAAGAGCAATCCCTAAGTAGCTTTTTCGAAGTCCATCATAACTTTAGTTCTTAAGTGACCGATCATAAATCAAGGACTTCTATTTTAGGGTCATTGTTAAGTTATTAGTTATATGCTGGTATACAGTTGCAACAATGGCAGGACAAATTCATTCAAACACTGCATAGAGCTTGCAGAAGGTTTTCTCTTGTGGAATCTGCATATTTTCTACAATGTGGTCCATAGAGAGGTAGGAAAAACAGGTGTGAAAACCACACATCTTTGGCACAGGCAGACACTCAAATAGGCTACTGACAGTTTGGAAAGAGCATGTGCAAAAGAACATAGTAGTTGTGATTCTACAGAGTAAGTAATTGCTCCTGGTTTGAAGGAAACTAACCACTTTTACGAAATGCATATTCCCGATGTGGGTAAAATGTTTTCGTTGTATATTTATGTGCATCAATTTTATATTAGAGGGGACGTGATGGCTCAATGGTTAAAGACACCGAATTTGTCACAGTGATGAAATGCACTTACCTTTGCTACCAGATCAGAAATGTGAGTGCGAGCTAACATGCCTTGCTACACTCACACACACGCGTCTTTAGCAGATGCGCACAGAGAACGGGATGTAATGATGTCCTGGCGGGTGGGCAGAGCCTCCCGCCGCCGGCCCTACTGGCTTGCGCGAACAGGACAGATCCGGCTGGATTTTACTGCTGATTTGTCAGCTGGAGAGCCGTCAGCCAGGGTTTGAGACCCAAGCTCTGCGGAACAGGGTGGGCTCCTGTTACTCGCTCCAGCTCCTGCCCACTTAGCAGTTTGAAAGCATGCAGCTGCAAGTAGATAAATAGGTACCACTTTGGTGGGAAGGCATATGCCTTTGGCATATAGCATTGTTGGCCACATGATCGAGGAAATTGTCTTAGTAAAATGCTGGCTCCCTCGGCCAGGAAACGGAGATAATCTCTGTGCCCTACAGTAGGACACAACTGCCAGGGAAACCTTTACCTTTTTATTTTTATTAGGTTAGGTTAATTAGATTTAAGATGTCTACAGCTGGCCTCTGTACAAGATAGGGGTATTTTCCATCAAAGAGGGACCCTCTACTCAACTTTAACAAATCAATTCACAGAATAGAGTCGTGATGGCGGATCTACAGCATGTGTGCCAGAGGTGGCACCCAGTGTCCTCCCTGTGGGCATGCGAGCCGTCGCCCCAGTTCAGCTCTGCTGTGCATGTGCACTCACCTCCCGCTGGCATGCAAGGAGGCAGGGCGCATGCACGGGGGCTGTGCGCGCATTGCATTTTGGGGGTTTAGGTGTGAGCACGCGCATTCGCGTACGCACGTGCACACTTTGGTCACTCAGTCCGGAAAAGGTTAGCCATCACTGGTATAGAGTTTACCTGCCCTTCTTTAGATTCACATTCTTTGGTTTACTTCCAGCTCTAGATAAACAAGATGAAATCCACAGTCATCCGGGGGGGGGGGGGAAAGAGACATTCTGTTCATTTTCATTCAATACATATTAATCTTCTCAGAATTTACTTTCCTGTCCTTGGTCTTTTTCCACTGTATATTGACTCACAGGCCTGTGATTAATCTGCCTGGAAAAATGACTATTTGTTTGGCTTAATAGTTGCTTTTAAAATCATAGGACGAATGGCCCAACTCCTCTGGATCCTTCAAGGGAGTTTTTTCATCATTTTATCTTCCTTTTGAGCATGCAGCCCTCATGCAACCTTTTCTGAGGCGAAAATGATAACCAATGTTTAGACAAATGGAATGTATTTCCTACGTGGCATGATGGAATACCTAAGTAGGCTTATAACTACATCTACAGACCATCTATCTTTATAATAAAAATATTAGAAATATACCACAACGGGAGGCATGATCTGGTTCAATATTGAACAAAAACTTCTACAATAATTTCAAATTGTGTGATAGAGGAATTCCAGAGCAAGGTCACTTCAGCTAGAGACTGGTTAGTTTACGTAGAGGTAGAACTTGTAATTTACAAAATGTGATTCTCTAGTACATGGTCTGTTACCTGCTGAGAAAATTGTTTGCTGTCCTAGCTGAGCTCATTCTCTATAATATCCTTTTCTCTTCTCTAATATTGAGTGTGGATTTCTGTTGAGTAGAAAATCTACGTTCATGAGGGCCAGTACCAGAATTGTTTCTTTGCAGTAGGAAAGTTGCTCCTGTTACTTGTCCCAGCTTTTGCCAACCTAGCAGTTCAAAAGCACATAAAAAATGCAATGGTGGGAAGGTAACAGCATTCCATGCACCTTTGGCATTTAGTCATGCCGGCCACATGACCACGGAGACGTCTTCAGACAGCGCTGTCTCTTTGGCTTTGAAACGGAGATGAGCACTGCCCCCTAGAGTTGGGAACGACTAGCACATATGTGTGAGGGGAACCTTTACCTTTACCTTATAAATACATATAACCTTAAAAAAACAGAAAACATTCATCTTTTTTTTGTTTTGTTTTTACAAAGAATGTTATTTTCCATGCCACCATTGTGTGTAAGAAAGAAGGGATGACAAGAGGAAGAAGACATTTTAAGGGAGCCTGCTGTTGCTGATTCATATATCGTTTGCAATTTTACATTTTACCAGGGAGGTGATGATGCAGGCAGGCAGAAGGTATGCAAGAGAGGAGATTCTGGGAACAGATGTTATCTTCCTCTGTAGTAGTATGATCATGTGCAGGATCAGACCTGAAGGAGAATTTAAGTCAGTTTTGATCTGAAATGACCTAAGTAGTTAAAATGTGAAGTTTTTCTAATTTCCTTACTGTTTTTAAGATAAGTGTTGAGTCATTGCACTCTCACAGTCCTCTATTTTGTTTCTTTTCCTGTTTGCTGGCTTCTGAACTCTAGGTTAGGACTTGTAGTCCTACATGAAAACTATCAGTAGAATCCAAATCAAGTTACTTCAAGGTTTGAAGTGCACTATATATATATATTATAAAGTGCACTATATATATATATTATAAAGTGCACTATATATATATATATATATATATATATATATATATATATATATATATATAATATTATATATTAAATATATATATTTAATTTGATTTATATGCCGCCCTTCTCCGGAGACTCAGGGCGGCTTACAATGTGCTCAGCAATATATACTAGGGATTAGTACACTATGAGACACAGTTTGGTCTAGTAGTGGTTGAAAGCATTGGGCTAGAAAGAGGGAGACCCTGAGTTGAAGTCTTGCCTTAAATCAGTCTTGCCTCCAAACTTGGCAATTTTACGACTTGTGGACTTCAACTCCCAGAATCCCCCAGCCAACCATGCTGGCTAAGAAATTCTGGGAGTTGAAGTCCACAAGTCTTAAAATTGCCAGGTTTGGAGATCGCTGCCTTAGACATAAAGCTTGCTGAGGCACTTTGGCCCAATTGCTCTCTCTCAGCCCTAGGAAGGAGGAAGCAAGGGCAAACCACATCCCAAAAATGCTTCAAGAATCGAGAGTGGCTTGAGGGCATTGCTCCCGCCAGTACTTCACAGCAATCCTCCCCCAGCCACCAGTGAAAAAGAGAAGCAGGGATACCTGCATGTGAAAAAAATATTGGAAATGCTTCTTGTTCTGCTTGATTACAGAATTATAATTCAAGTTGTTCCCTTGTAAGCTTGAACTAGACATTTCTCTCTTTAAAAATTAAGTGTGCCGTTTCTCTGCTCTAAGACGTGCTCAATAGTATTGCAGCTGACTTCAAAGCAGATGTGTGAGATTTTTCATACAGAACTGAAATGTTACCAGATTTAAACCAATGCAAAATATCAGATAAGACAGTGGCAAAGTACTGAAGAGAAGCTAAGATGGCATATTGGAAGAATAAAGGTTCTGGCGAGACCCAACCGAGGCCCCTCCTTGTCGTCCTCCCCAGTGATGGCGAGACCCAACCGAGGGTCGACAGGTTCCTTGTATATTTGACAATTAAGGCTAACAGAATGTTTATTAAAGATGCTTTGATCAATATACTAGTACATTTCCATCTTCAAATTTAGAGACAAAAAAATTGTTTGTGTAATTGATTTCCATAAAATCATGTTCATGCCCATGGTAGAAATCTAAATATTCCGGTTAGAAAACTATAGTTTGTTTATTTAAAAGTTTTGTATGGACACCCATCTTATGTATATGGATAATTTAACAACAATAATACCAAGAGAGCTAATAAAATCAGTGACAAAATACAAATCCTAGCAACCTCAGCGACATTCTCTAACCCAGGGGTTTCAAACTCAAGATCTGCGGGCTGGATCCAGCCCGTGGGGTCCTTAGATCTAGCCCGCAGGCCCACCCTGGAAACCTGTGGTGCTTCTGCCAGCGAAAATGGAGCCCAGGTGGGCCCGGTGGCCTCTCCAAGCTCCGTTTTCACTGGCAAAGGACTGCAGGAGGCCATTGTGGCCGAAAATGGAGCCTCAATGAGTGACATCAAGCTGGCCATGCCCCCCTGGCCCCCCGAGGTCAAACACAACCCTGATGTGGTCCTCAATGAAATTGAGTTTGACACAGCAGTGAAATCTGGCTGGATCTATCCGGCTCGCACAAACCGGTAGCGCCGGTGGCAGGAGGCTCCGCCCACCCACCGGGACATTATGTCCCGTTTTTGACGCTCTGTGCATGCGCAGAAGAGTCTGTGCATGCGCAGAAGAGGCGCGTGCACTCACATTCCCGAACTAGTAGCGAAGATAAGTGCATTTCATCTCTGGTTTGACACCCTTGCTCTAACCATCAACAGTCACAATCACTTGGCTCCAACCTCAACCTATTCCAATGCTAATGGGAAGATCCAGCTTTTTAAATCCTATCAGAAGCCTAGGAAAATGGTGGCATAGGGATATCAGTGGGGAAAAGGCAGGAACCAGTATGGAATATATGCATTTTCTAGTCCCCCTAGATAACAATGTTTAAGGGAATGGAGGGAGGGAGGGAGGAGGTGGGGGATAATCTTGTCCCACTCCATTTTAAATGTGATAATCAACATTTTGAATTGCACCAAGAATTGGAAATAAACAGACATCATTTTATTTGGACATATAATTACATATGTATTTAGTTACGAATTCTCTGTACTTTGGAGCACTGTACTCTATAATAAGTCAAATTATAGTTACAATTAATAGTAAATTTATCTTGTTTTTCTTCTTGGTTTATCGGCTTACCTTCCTAAACAAGCAAATTAATTATTTTGATTCTTTTCCAGTTACCAGATGAGGAAGATTAGCTGATCTCAAAAAGCTAAGCATGTGGGTTAATAATTTGCATGGCAGATCATAGAGTCATAGGGCTGGATGGACCTTAGAGGTCTTCTAATCCAGACCCCTGCCCAAGGTGGGAATCCAGTGATGGAGTACCCACAACTCCAGGAGGCGAGCTATTTAACTGGTTAATAGTTCTTATTATCAGGAAATTCCTCCTTATTTACAGGTTGGATTTTTCCTCTGACAAGCTTCCACCTACCCTCAGGTGTAATGGAGAATAAATTGATGCCCACTTCCTTCTGGCAGCCTTTCAAGTATTGGAAGACTGCAATCATGTCTTCTCTCAGACTTCTCTTTATTAAGCTAAACATAACCTAATTCCTTTACACAATCTTCTTTAGCCTCACTAACGCCAGAAAATTAAACATCAGCGGAAAATACCAGGTTGCAAATTAAACTGGAAAAGGGGGGGAGGGGAAATACATTCCAAAAGAAGTAATTTGGATTACTTTTTAGTTACTTTGTGTAATCCCAGAATCGTTATGAAAGGCTGTGGGGGGAAAAAAAACAACCCTCCAAAAGTGGCTTATGCCAAGTTATGTGATTAAAGTGCAATGAAATGTCCTGTCAACTTTCACTGCATGTCCAGTTTCACAGGTTTGTTTTCTTGCCACTTAATTTTTTTTTTCTTTCCATTGTCATTCCAGTAGGAATAATGTTACATCATTTCAGCCAAAATTTTACTTTTTAACGTGTAATGTAGAAACTGGAGTATTGAGACAGATTGTTACAACATCTGGGCTCTTTTTCCTAGACTGTCAAGTAGACATTTTGAGCACTAGCATTTTTATTACAAAAGACTCAGGGTGACAAATTAAGTTCTGGAGCTACAAATCTTCAAAGCTACTGCTGCAAACTGAATAAAAACCCATAAAGATGCATCGAATAGTGGTTGACTCAGACATGAGCAAAGCCGTGTTGTTTGTCTCATGAGGACCAGCAAATGGTGAACATCTGTCCTAAATTAAGATTATACACTTTGCCCAAATCAGACAAGTGATTGGGTCATTTGAGGCAGAAAATCATAAGTGTTCCCCCTGCGAATTCATCCGGCTAAGAACAACAATAAATTTAAAAATCTAAGAATTTGGTATATTATATTCTAAAAATATTCTAATTTGCATATCCTCATTTTTTGTTCTTGTGAAATAACGTAATTATTGTGTCCTTCTGGCAAAATTGTGAGGAAATGTTGTGAGGAGATGGATCCCCAGGATGGAGGGGGTGCATTCAGGGGTGGGCTTCAAAAATTTTAGCAAGGGGTTCTTTGCCCGGTTGCTGGATAGGTGTGGCCATGGTGGGTGTAGCCTAGTTGGCCTCCTGCACCATGGTGGGGGGAGGGGAATTTTTGCCCTCCCCGGGCTCCGGAGGCTTTTCTTGAGCCTCCGGGAGGATGAAAATGGCCTCCCCAGGCTCCGGAGGCCCTACGAACTTCCAGTAGGTCCATTTTTCACCCTCCCCAAGCCTCTGCGCGTGCCCTGCACTTACCTGCATCCAAAACGGGCCGTGTGGGGACTCCTGGGAGGGGTGGGGTGGGGTGGGCAGGGCCAGCCAGGAGTGGGATTTGGGGGTTCTATGAACTGCACAGAATCTTAGCTAGAGGTTCTCCCGAACCCCTGCAAACCCCCAGCATCCCACCCCTGGGTGCATTCCAGTGGAGTAAGAGGCAACCCAGCCCAGATATTTTGTGTGAGAAAAAGAGGGTGAAGACAGCCCCTCCCTAATAGTACACAGAGTATATTGTAGATGCAGATATTAAAGTATTCGGTCTGGCAACATTGTGTGTGTGTGTGTGTGAAATAATAAAGAACTCGGCTTTATTATGCCATGTACCATTCTTGGATTTGGGCTGGACATAATTGTGGAATAACTTAAGCCACAGGTTGTGTTGTCTTTCTCAGTTTTATCTTCAATCTCTTCTTTTTCTTACTTCTAGGTTCCAACTATGTGAGTCCCCGTCCGGCTCATGCCAACATGAATGCTAATGCAGCAACGGGGCTGGCACCTGAGCATATCCCTACTCCGGGTGCAGCCCTCTCCTGGCAGGCTGCTATCGATGCTGCCAGGCAGGCGAAGTTGATGGGTGCTGCTGGCAATGCAACCATATCCACCGTTAGCTCCACACAGAGGAAACGGCAACAGTATGGGAAACAGAAAAAACAGGGTACCACGACCGCTACACGTCCTCCCCGGGCACTGCTGTGTTTAACATTGAAAAATCCCATCCGGAGGGCATGTATCAGTATTGTTGAATGGAAATATCCTTTTCTGGTGTAATCATGTGGGAACCGGCAAATCATCAGCTTGCATAAGTTTTCATTGGGAATTGTAAATAAGCCTGCAGATTAGAGGGAGGAGATGCAGATCAGATGGAATAGGCTGGGATTGGTTTCAATCAGATTTATGGAGGTCAAGACATGGCTATTTATAGACGAATGGAAACTGTGGCACCATATAGGAGTGTTTCCTTGACCATTTTGTACTCGAGTCCTATATTATTTCTGTCTTCTTTTTTTTTTTTTTAAAA
The DNA here is from genome assembly GCF_059756535.1 of Pantherophis guttatus. Classification (NCBI taxonomy): domain Eukaryota; kingdom Metazoa; phylum Chordata; class Lepidosauria; order Squamata; family Colubridae; genus Pantherophis; species Pantherophis guttatus. The sequence continues at coordinate 16,112,269 of NC_142069.1, read as the reverse complement.
CATGTTTGTTTATTCTTTTATCACCAAAGACAAAACAAAGAAAAGAAAAAAAGACTAACAAACATTCAACTCTAACAATAAAAGAAAAAGGAAAAAAAACCCCAAATATCTAACATTAAACATAAGAAAATTACATCTAACATTAAACGTAAGAAAAAATCCACCTGAGCTGAAAGCTGAAAGATACATAAAAAATCTAATATATCCCACTCCCCTTGCATAACGGGTGCACTAATAGTTATAAACTTCCCCCTCTATATTTAACAAAAATACTATATTACATAAACAAATATCCCTGTTGTGGAAATCTGTTTATCTAATAATTGAATCAACCCAACATCTGTGGGTCCCACACACAAACAGAGTCAACAGGTTACCCCAAAATTAAAATTAATCTTCAAATGTATTATTTCTGTCTTGATTTGGTAAGGAAACAAGAGATGACCAGGTGCTAGCTAACAAGAGACATTTTCTGTGATCCTTTACAATCTGCTCTTCCTGACTTTTATCTATAACTGAACAATAAACTCTGTTACAAAGACCCAGTTGATCCAATGAAGATCTGATCCAGATCTTTATCTGTTTTTTAAAAAAATTAAACCAGATTCTGATTTAAATACAAGAATGTAGGTGGCTCTGAAATTATATTTCTTATGAGTCGTATGCCTCTAAGCAAACCAGAAGGAATAAATAGAAAACCTCACCATTTTACCAGAGTATTTAAAACAATTTTCCTTCAGTATTAGGGGAGTTTCAAAATGGACTTGTCACTACAAAATTCAAAGATATCCTCCAGCGTCTCCTTTTTCTTTCTTTTCTTCCTCTACTGTTGTTTGATCTTCTGGATTAATTCTATATCTTACTTTCCTGGACAAAGAAGCTCCATATTTGGCATGCCATGATGGATGGCTAACTTAAGGGGGCCAAGCTGATATTTGTTTATTTGCCTAGCATCTGAGTAACTGTGCATCTCTAGGCAGTTCGCACAAGTGAAGGCCTGATAAATGGAAGAGATTTGCTGGCTGAACGGATGGATGTGTTGCAAAATCAGAGAGTACAGGGATGAGATCTGGAAATGGTTGAACAATACGCTTAAGTCAGTCTCTGCAGATGAATATTCTTTTGGAAAAACGCAGCACCGAAACAGCTGAAATCCTCCCAGTGTCTCAGAAATGGGAACCTTTGCCAGATTACATATTTACAGGTAGTCCTTGATTTATGGCCATAACTGGGATCAGAATTTCTGTTGCTAAGCAAGCCAGTTAAGTGAGTCATGCCCAATTTTACGACCTTGTTTTGCCACCGTTGTTAAGCAGATCACTGCAGTTAAGTGAATCACATGGTCATTTAAGCAAATCTAATTTCCCCTCCTTTGATTTTGCTTGTCAGAAGCTGGCTGGAAAAGTCGCGAATGGAAGTCATGTGACCACCCCCCGTCCCCCCCCAGGACACTGCAACCGTCGTAAATACATGCTGGTTGCAAAGCACTTGAATTTTGATCATGTAAGTGTGGGGCTGCTACAACGGTCATAAGTGCAAGGACTGGTCCTAAGTCACCTTTATCAGTACTGTTGTAACCTCAAACAGTCGCTAAATGAATAGTTGTAAATCAATCATTAATTGCTGACAAATAGAATCCCTTTGGTGATTATATTGCAATCTATGTATTTATTAATGAAATTTATATAACCTTCATCTCACTGGAAGTGACTGGGCACTTTTATGACCATTTTTCACATTTATGACCGTTGCGGCATCCCCATGGTCACGTGATCATGCTTGTAAACTGACTCACATTTATGACGGTTGCAGTGTCCTGGAGTCATGGGATCACCTTTTGGGACCATCTGACTGTCAAAGTCCACGGAGAAGCCAGATTCACTTAACAACCATGTTACTAATTGAATCACTGCAGCGATTCACTTAACAAGGAAAGTTGTAAAATGGGGCGAAAAATCACTTAACAAACATCTCACTTAGCAACACAAATTTTGGGTTCAATTGTGGTCATAAGTCGAGGACTACCTGTATATGTAACAATATTATACATGCATTTATACATGGTGTGTAACATTATTCGATAGCTTTCCCTGACCTCCTGCCTTCCAGATTTGTTGTGGCAAAACTTTCAGGATTCAATAACCATGTTATTGTAATCCCAGCCCATCTGGAAGACTGCAGATGACCATCATTTTAGGAAAGGGACAATCTCCCAGTGCTTCTGACGACCAGACCTTGGAGGAAGAAACATGGTGTGCCTCTGTCATCATGCTCATCTTGCGCATTTCTGAACAGTATTTTGCCACTAATTTGGGATATAAAGTAATGGAACTCATGAATCTTTAATCTAATGCCTTCTGCCTACATTGGCTAACCAGATGCCTCTGAGAACCCTGTATATTAGTTTCTCCAACTTCTTCATATAGATGCAGAAATAGTGTCACAGATGTAAAACTATTATGAAGCGATAAAAACGAGCTTTATATAAAAATGCTGCCTCTCTCAAATCAAGACATAGTAAAATTCCTCAGTATAGTAATTATTTCTTGGACATTCATTAACTTATATTTCTTTTTCCTAAAAAAAAAAACCCAACCCTACTTAAACCTTTTCAAATGTGTTCCTGTGAGAAATTTAAAAGCATTATAATCTATTTTAATAAAAAAAAAAAGGGAAATAGTTGAACAGAGATTTTGAATGGTTAAGTCATTATGCAGGTCAATGTAAAATTACGAGCTAGCTAAAAGAACTGGAGCAAAATGCATCTCTGGAACCAGATGTTAATTGCTTACTTTCTCTAGTTCAGAATGCCTTTCTTTTCCACAGTTCCATATTTCAGTCTTTAACTTGCAAAAGTGGCACAGTCCTATGCAAGGAGCCTATTTCCTTTGCATATGCTCTATGGTAAATAAATAGATTGATTTCTTGGGCACATATGCTACTCCATTCTATAAGAATTCATCAGTCTGATTCAGAAAAGTAATCCAGTTTGATTTAAATTAATTTGGAAAATGGTCCAGGTCCACTCAGCTTAAAACTGAATTGTTGAATGAGCTCTGGGCATTTACAGGAACATTCAACTTGTTTGAATTGATGCAGAACCATGTAATTAGATTCAATAATCAATTCTGTTTGGAGAATTGATCAAATCATCCTTGTTTTGAACCTCTGCATCAAGTACTGTATTTGAATCCATCTAACGACTGTCATTTCCAGATCTGTGTAGGTTCCTGCTTTGATATATTGTTTTCTACATGATGTTGTCTTTATACAGTTCTGTTCCCAGAAAGTGCCATACTACAATTTATATCCGTGCATTTGACCTTAAAGTGTTAAAAACACAATGCTATAGGGAAGAAAGTTATATTTGAACTTCTGCAGTGCCGGATTCTTTGGTTTTATCCATCTCTACTATACAGAACTACAGAAAAAAAAGGGTACAGATTTGGAAAGGGGAAACCAAAATCAAATTTTGAGAGTTAGGCCGGTTTTCCTCTTAAATGCAGATATTCTGTTATGAACTACCAAAAAAGCAAATGGGTCAAAGAAAAATATTTTAGGGACACATTGCTATATCTTGCTTTTCCCTAACATCACGCATACAAATTCAACCAAAAGGGAAAAAACAGAGTAGAGCAGATCTACAACATAGAATAAGGTCACAAACCTATTTAATTCCAGAATACAGGACATGCAGTCTAACTAAATATATTTTTATAGGCTAAAAGTGCCCTTTAAAGTAACCTTGCCTGTGTAAACCCTTCTGAGATGTAGTTGTTTTTTAAAATCCTTATATTCTTTAAAGTCCCTAAAAGCAGGGGTGTCAAACTCAAGGCCCACAGGCTGGATCCGGCCCACGGGGTGCTTAGATCTGGCCCATGGGCCCTCCCTGGAAACAGCAAAGGACCGATCCGCGGTGCCTCTGCCAGCGAAAACAGAGCTTGGGGGATGCATGCAGGCCCCCCCGGCCCCTTTTTCGGCCGCGACGGCCTCCTGCAACACTGCCAGCAAAAACAGCTTTTTGCTGGCAAAGAGCTAGCAAAACAGACTAAAAACAAAACAAAAAAAGAGAAATGTTTCCCCTTTTGCATTTGCGCATGCAAGAAAGGACAAGAAAGGAGAAAGAAAAAGAAAAAGAACAAAAGATGGGAAGAGAGCAAGGAAGGAAAAATAAGGAAAGGGAAGGAAGAAGAAAGGAGAAGGAAGAGGGAAGGAAAAGAAAGGAAAGAAGAAAAGGAAGGAAGGAAGGAAGGAAGATTATAATGAGAGTGAGGGAGGATCTGAGGGAAGTCCTGCCTTAGCACTTGGCCACCACAGGTGCCCCCGGACACCAGTGATGTAAAGTTGGCCAGGACACCCTGGCCACGCCCACCCTGGCCATGCCCACCCCAGCTATACCTATCCCAGCCACACACACCCAGTCCCCCAGAGGTCAAAGACAACCCTGATGCGTTCTAAAAGTTGCTTTTCTGAAGTGATAAGTGAGGATGAAATTGTATTGCAAATGCAGTTAGAGATAAGAGATTTAGTGGAAGCCGTTTGCTCAAAGTAGCAGAGCAAAGATGGAAATTATATAAATTTCATCTTAAAGACAAAAAGAAAAAAAAGCTTAAGGAATCTATGTGTATTCTGGCACGCGACTGGCCTACTGTGCTTTTGACATATTAAGAAGAAATTTGGCTGGGAAGGTGAAAAAGCACTTTAAAGGCAGGTGTTTCTTTTCAAAATACAAAGAATTAGAACAGTCTTCTTTAAACAGAATCCTTTTTAACTTTTTTTTCCTTCCAGCGTAATTAGCTTATGTATACAATTTAAGCTCCAATTTAAGAAACCGACTATCTTCCTTAACTCCATTCCTCAGACCATTTGAAATTATTATTTTACTGACTATTTTTGCCAATTGTGTGGCCTTAGCTATCTATATCCCCTTTCCAGAAGACGATTCCAATGCCACCAATTCCAATCTGGTAAGTCTTGGTTTATGCTTATGGCTTTGGCAGAAAAAAGATCTTATTCGGAACTCAAGTAAAAAGGCATTTGAAAGTGTTCATATTGTAGTCATGGATGTATGCATGGATTTTGGGCAGTAGAGTCTTGGATTGTTTGATATTTGGATTAAACCTCACTTTTGTGTTTTGTGTATGTGTTGTTGGAACATTGCCTATGTTCTTTATATTTCTTCAAGCAATGGAGGATTATTTATTTCAGCTAATAAACAGTCTTGGTGTTAAGTTCAAATGTTTGACAATAGGACTTGTGGTGCATTTGATGTATGGTAATTGATTTTTTCCCCTTTCTTCTTTTGCTTTACTTTTTTTCTCTAAAAGCAGTCATAATGCCATTGTTTCAGTGTGGGCAATGCTTATTGTAGAAAAGAAGGAAAATACATTTGCATTTCAGTTTTCAAATATGTAGAAGCAGTCCTCAACTTAAGATCACAATTGGCACCAGAATTTATGTTGCTAAGCAAGGCAGTTGTTAAATGAACCAGACCCAATTTTACAACCTCTTTTGCCATAGGTTTTAAGTGAATCATGTGGTTGTTAAACAAATTCAACTTCCCCCATTGACTTGGCTTCTTGGAAATCAGCTGGGCAGCTGATCATATAACCCTGAGATGCTGCCTCTGTTGCAAATACATGCTGGTTACCAAGCACCTAAATTTTTGATCATGTGACTGTGGGGATAGTTCTAAGTCAATTTTTTCAGCACTATTGTAACTTCAACCGGTCACTAAATGAATGGTTGTAAGTTGAGGACTACTTGTAATTTCTTCTGAGCAACAGGAAAAAAAAAAAACAAAGATCCCAAAAGCTAGTTTGATAGTAAATTTTAGATAACAGACTTAAAGTTGTAGCTGTATTTAAAGCAGTTTCTTGGAGAGATAAGTTGGAGGAAGAATGACAGATCTGTAAACCTATAAAATATCTGTTAAGGATTTCCATTATCATTGGAAGCAAATTTATTTGTGATTTGGTCCCAGTAATATCCAATTGTTTTTGTGATGACTATTAGAAAGGCAAGATAAAAATACTGGAATAATTATATCTGTTCAGATTTAGTTCTTTCAGCAAGTCAAATGTTAAATATTCATGTACAAATACTGATCAATATGATATGGAAAGAAGATCTGCTAAATAAAACAGCAATTTGCTAATGTATATTGCATATTCTAAAAAAATAGAAAGAAAAACAAGTTAATAAATTTCTTCTTCTTGAAAATGTGACAGTGATTGTGGGCTTAATCATGAACAATTTGTTAAACTGATTGTGGAGAAATTGCAGAAAACTACACTATTAATGTGCTTAGTACAATAATCATGTGACATTTATTATGTTTTTAAGAGATCTTTCATTTATTTAGTGGTATCATATCTAGGCTGCAGAAATCAAGATGACAAGTAGATGGCAACAGAGATATAGCAAAAACTAACTCTTTGTTGCCATCTAGTGGCTGCCTTGAACATATTAGCCTAGATATAGTAGCTGTAAACTGCAACAGTCCAGAAGTTGCCTGTGAAAGTATTCTAACACTTTTAAAAGCATCAGAAAATGTAAAAAATTAGCTTTAATTCTCTCTGATATCTCTTAGTGTTATTGCTGTTGTTATTTTATCATATATACCGTATGTTGAACATACCTAATACTCCTGCCTTCTATTTTCTGGTGGTCGGAGTTTGTTATAGTTGTAAATAACCTTGTATCAGCTACTTGTTTATAACTGATACCTAATGACTTGGGCCAGAATATCTGAAAGGCTATTTCCTCCTATTGGAAACTGCTTTTAGCTGATGTTCTTGGTTTCTATTAACCAAATTTCTTTTTGGTAGTAAGAAAGATAAACTTGGTTAAGAGAAACATGGGATGCATTTTCCTTCTGCTGCCATTTCCACAACCTCATCCCCACCCCCACCCCCACAACTGTAGAATTTATATCCTTGGATAAGTTAGCTTGTCATTTGTCTTTGTTTACTTTTAAGCAGATCTTAAAATATTCTGGTTTTCTACGGATTTTTGTGATACAAAATGTGTTCATTGTTCCTTTTGTTTTAAAATTGTCCTTACTTTTTCTTAATGCTGCTGTGCATGTATTTTTTTTAAAAAAATTTCAAAATTGCTTTAAATTAAACTGTCACATTGAGAAGCTTTGCTGGCTGCCATACAATTCTGACAACCCAGAAATGTTGTTTTAAATGAAGAACTAAAATAAAACAGCACAGGAAAGAGTGGTGCTAGATACCTACCTATCTGTTCCCAAAGTCTGTTCAATTACATGGGATAAATCTGCAGAGAAAGGGAGGGAAGAAAATACCATTTCTATATATATAGAACAAACAAATTTTACAAATTCATTAATTAAAGTAAAATATGCATTTCATGTGTAGGAAGGTACTTGACACGGGCACCGTATAATTTTCAGAGGCTGATTCCCCCCTCCCCCCAATTTTGATGTTTCTGTGTGGTTGTCTCCATAGGTTATTCTTTTAGTCTATCTACTGTACCTGTAAAATTCTATGGCATTCAGGTTGTGTATATTACAGTTGCTCTCAGATAGCTATCATCCATTCCTCTGCTGTTACTTTCTACTAAGTTCCCATTCGTTGAATGTCAAGTATTTTATTTGTCTTTGAAAAGCACTGGGCGAGACAGCAGGTATGACTGAGACAGAAAAAAACTGCTTCAGAAATACTGTGTTCTTTAGACATGGAAATCAAATACAATTGGAAAGAAGAGCCGTTTCATTGAAGAAAATTGCCTTCTGAAATTACTAAATATGACACTTCTACAACAACCACAGGGTGAAATAGAGTGGCTCCACATCAGATTATAGATTTATATATGCGGGGAGAGGGTTTCCCTGAATCTAGTTGTATCTAAAGATTAACTTCCAATTCAGTAGGAAAAAAAAGAGGATTTCCCTCTTGTGAAAATGCTCAGTTAAGACAGGAACAAAAAGGACAAGATTTTGCTTCTTGACATGTAGTAAATGTATATTCACACGAGAACAACTCCTTAGATGACAGCCTATTTACTGACACAATCTGTTCAGTTTTCATCACAACTGGGTCCAAAGCATGCATAGTGTGATATCAATTGATTTGATTACTTCCTTAGTTATGTTGGATGGTAATTTTAAGTATAGGTCAGTGATGGCTAACCTTTTTGCCTTCGTGTGCCAAAAGCGGGAGGAGCACGGGGGGGGGCTCATACCCACGTGTGCTCACACCCATAATTCAGTACGCCATGCCCCCACATGCATGTGCGCGCGACACCCCTGCACTTTCCCTGCTTTTGGCATGCGATGGCACGGTGGGCCCAGTAGGCCCGTTTTTCGCCCTCCCCAGGCTCCAGAGGTTTTCTTGCAGCCTGGGGAGGGCAAAAGCAGCTTTCCCTACCCCCTCCGGAGGCCCTCAGAGGCTGGAAGTAGCCTGTTTGCTGACTTCCGGTGGGCCCAGCTGACCAGCACATACATGCGTGCCAGAGCTGAACTAGGGCAACGCTCGCGTGCCCACCAATATGGCTCCGCGTGCCACCTGTGGTACGCATGCCATAGGTTCGCCATCACAGGTACAGGTAATAAGATAGAATAAATAGAATAGAATAAAGGTAGTCCTTGCTTAGTGATCACAATTGGGATCAGCAACTCCATTATCACCATCACTAAGTGAAACATATGACTGTGACAGACTTACGATGTCCCTCCCACTGCAGTCGTTAAGTGATTCACTTTCATTGTTAAATGAGGCATCATAAATCCCTCCTCTTTACAAAGTGCCCAAATGTCAATCACGTGAATATGGGGATGCCAGACAGATCATAAATGCAAGGAATGGCTATATAATTACTTCCTCAGTCATGTCGTATCTTCAAATGGTTGCTAAATGAGGAGGTCAGTAAGCAAGATCTCTCTGTAATGGGATTCTGTAGTGAACAAAAATATTTTATGGGCATTGATAAGAATACACAGGAAGTTCTCTCACACAGTAAGCCCATCTAAAGCGAATCCAATAATTTCTCCTGTTGTACCTAGAAATTCAGAGTTTGAATTTCTGCAAATCATACACTCAGTCATTGGTTTATGTTTATGGGTTCCTCCCTCAACCAGTGGGGAGTGAATGTGAGTACAGTTGGCATTTTATATTGGATTGTGAAATTATGGCTTCATTAGGAAACTACGATATAGCCTTTATATGTCCTTAATGACAGAAGAAATATTTCTGGCTTGTATTCTGATGGGAAGCTTCCAAATTAATCTGGACCTGGTGAAGTTGCTTACCCAAACCAGTTCTGCAGTCAGAACTGTGGATAATTTTTTGACAGATTTTTGATGCAGACTGAAACACTGCCCTATGCGATTTTTATCTCTGAACTGTAAAGTCGGAATCTTGTTTACAGCTTAGAAAAACCAAGAATGCTGTGATGATTGTTGGAATGCTGCATTGGTTGAAATCTGGAGGGTGACAGAATTTCATCTGCAGATGGCTTTGCATTGGGAAGAGAACGGACCACAGTTGCACTATAGAAGATGAAGGGGATTAGCAATGAAGTGGGAGCAGAAAGAGGAGGGAGTCCTTAAAGCTAGAAAAAGTCAAGGAAGTTTTGCTCTAAAAGGAGATGTGTTCAATGGAATGCCTTGCCTGCATGTAACTCTGCCCCCCCCCCCCCGAATGGCTTAGTTTGGAGGGCCTTCGTTATTACAACAGGGAAATTTATTCAAAAGCTGTACTGTAGTTCAGGGGCCTCTCCAGATAATAATTTTACTACAAATTATGTGTAATTGCTATACATCGAAAGGGTGGGGGACAAGGTATTTTACCACAAACTCATTATTCTGTTATTCCCCTCACTAACTACAGTGCAAGTTTGGAATTTTGCGAGTTGAAGGAACATATCTTTTATGTAAACTGAGAGCATATGCACCAAGACAAATTCCTTGTGTGTCCAATCACACTTGGCCAATAAAAAATTCTATTCTATTCTATTCTATTCTATTCTATTCTATTCTATTCTATTCTATTCTATTCTATTCTATTCTATTCTACCAGTGGGAAAAAGCTGAGCTTTTTGAGAAGACCAATAACTTAATTAAGAAGTGATAAGAACCTTTCTTTTTTTTCATGATCACACCAGTTTATGTACCCTAAAGAAATCATTATTTTGTTATATAATCTTTATAGTCTGATTTCGTATGGATCTAGGACATGTACTGATATAACACCTGCTCCCTTAAAGTATTCAGTCTTCTATCTCCGTTCGAATTACGTTTCAATTTTTGCTGCAGCATCCATTTTAAAGAAGACAGACCGATGACAAATTCAGGAAGAACAGAGAACAGTCATTAAAGCTGTCATTCATGTGCTATCAGCTGTTAGTTGCTTCAGGCATTATAGTTTTCAATGAGGGTGTGTAAGTAAGAGTAAATATCTTGCTTTTTAAAAAAATTAGATTTGTATTTTAAACACATTAAGAATCTGAAGCTGGTATGTTATTTATTTATTTGTTTTATTTATTTTATTTTGTACATGTTAGATAATATATATAAGCATGAATTGAGTACATAAAATGAATACAATTAAAGGGAACATTAGGACCAGGGATGGTAGGCACCCTGGTGCTCTTATGCACGCCCCTTACAGACCTCTTAGGAATGGGGTGAGGTCAACAGTAGACAGTCTAAGGTTAAAATTTTGGGGGTTTTGGGATGAGATCACAGAGTCTGGTAGTGCATTCCAGGCATTAACAACTCTATTACTGAAGTCATATTTTCTGCAATCGAGTTTGGAGCGATTCACTTTAAGTTTGTATCTATTGTGTGCTCGTGTATTGTTGTGGTTGAAGCTGAAGTAGTCACTGACAGGTAGGACATTGTAGCAGATGATTTTATGAGCTATGCTTAGGTCATACCGAAGGCAGTGTAGTTCTAAATTTTCTAAATTTTCTAAACTCAGAATTTCAAGTCTGATGGCATAGGGTATTTTGTTACGAGCAGAGGAGTGGAGGACTCTTCTTGTGAAATATTTCTGGCTAAGCCCTTATGTGCTAAACCCTGCTTTTTTAAACCATGGTTTGTTAACGAAGTGGCTGGTTTCATACATCATGCTAATACCAAACCAAACCACATTAGCTAAAAATTCAGAAAAAAAACCTAATCAGTCTTTGCATTCCTCTGCAAACTTAAATTGGTGGTTCAACTTTTCTTAGCTGTTAGAGAACAGCAGTTGCCATGTGCTCATTTTGGGCAATTAAGACAAGATGTGCTAAAAGGAAGATAACCGGCCTCCAAAATAACACAATCATAGCTGTCCAACATGGGCAGTTAGAGCAAAATAGGTCTGTGTTGTTGGAGTGAGATTACCAAGTCTGGTTGATGTCAATACCATGATGATAACCTAACAAGATTCAACAGTTTGTTTGGCATCTTGCTAGGCTGATTGTTTTTTTTTTTAAATTTTAAAAAGTTTTTTATTAATAATATAACTAAAAATATTGGACATAGTTTGACATTTTTGGTTTAGACATTTCCGTCACATTTTATCTTACAACTAATACAATTCCTTTATGTTATATGAATACATACCTTGCTTCACAATTCAAACATGACAATTCTTATGTCTATATAACTTATTATCCATAACAATTTTATTCCTATCTCTTTCAAGAAACTAACATATAGATTTCTGAATTTTCAATTCATCAGTAATCCTTTATCCTGGCAAGCTTCCTCCTCTCCAACCAATAGTATAATTTATTCCAGATTTCGTAGTATTCTGTTTCGCTCTTATCTTTGAGTTCCAACGTCAACCTGTCCATTTCAGCACAAGTTAGCTACTTAGCTACTACTACTTCTTCTGAGGGGGTTTCTTTATTTTTCCAGTTTTGTGCAAAGGCCAGTCTTGCTGCCGTTAGAATATGTAACGTATATTGTTACATATATTAAGTATATTGTTTCTTTATTGTATTTATCTATTGTAATACCTAGTAAGAAAAGTTCTGGCTGTCAGGGTTCCAAGGAACACCCCCTCTTTTTGCTTCTAAACTGCCACTGGCTTTAATTCTATATTTTGCATTAGCATTTCCTCCAGCCATTGCTTTATCCGATGCCAAAAGTCTCTGGTTTTCGGGCATTCCCACCAGATATGATAAAAGGTGCCTATTGCTAGGCTGATTGTTTATGCCTTCTAGAACAGGAAGAGGTTCCGACTTCAACTTTCATTACCTGTTAAAGTTACCCTACACAGTCTTGCCTGTGATAAAAGCAAAATTTTGATTCTTTAAATTAAAAGACTTCTGCATTTGTATTGAATATTTATACAAGTGAATGAAAATTACTTCCTTTCATTCTTTTTCTGAAGATCGGACTGTACTTTCTAAAGCAGATAGATGGAATTGTTGTATCTTGCTTTCTTGTCATCTTGAAATGCCTTTGAGATTTCACATGTAACCCCTCCCTGCCTTGCTGAGTGGCTGTTTTGTGATGGCTGTTTTGTGCCCAGCCGAGATGTTTGCTCTGTGCTAGGGTTGAGTTTTGGATAGAGTCCTTGGTGTTGGTCTAGTGCCATGGACGCATTTAATTCATGAGCTATAACAAAACGATTGTGTTAGTATGTTGAGCTTGCATCAGTTTATGTATTCATTAAAAAAAAATTAACTGTTTTTCATGCATTGTATTTAGAACAATCAAAATAGAATATTGTGGTGAGGGGTGATTCAGTAAGGTTTTTTCATTTTTAATTTTATGTAGTTTTAACATAACCCGGATTCTTTTAAAATCCATGTTGGGACAATATCTTTCAACTTAATATCAGTGAATACCATGCAAGGTTTTCTAGAGTTTTCTAGAACTTCTCAGTAAAAAAGAAAAAGGTAAACTAAGCAAAAAAATAATAATGTTATGGAGCCTCTTGTGCACTCTTCAAATGAAATATGGAGGTAAACTTCATATATTTCAATTAGATTTTCTCAAGTGATGAAATGGTCTCAAGTTGCAATTAAGCCTCCTAACAGCTGGTGAATGAAGAATAGTTGATTCTTCATTTTTGAAAACATAAAATATGGCTGACAGTTATGAGCTCTAGCCTTAAGTGAAATGCACAGGTGCCTTAGTAGGTGAAAGACAGTAATACAAAAAACAAACAAATCCAGACTACATGGCTACATTTACATTAACAGTGCTGGGGGTAATTTTATATGTAAAAAGTAAATAAACATTTGATTCTGTTGTTCAATTCTTGGAGATTGCAGCCACGTTTCTTGGCAATGTTATAGAAATGGTTTGTTTTTCCTGTCTTCCTTAGATGAGATAACACAAGAAATAAAAAAGAAGCTAAATTAGTGAGCTTTAGCTATTAGTACCTCCAGTAATTATGCCACATATACTTATATATACACACACACACACGTGTGTGTGTGTGTGTGTGTGTGTACATACACACCAGTGGTGGGTTTCAAAATTTTTTACTACTGGTTTTGTGAGTATGGCTTGGTGGGCGTGGCATGGCTTGGTGTGCGTGGCTTGGTGTGCATGGCAGGGGAAGGATACTGTAAAATCTCCATTTCCTCCCGATCATTTGGGACTCGGGAGGCAGAGAATAGATGGGGGTGGGGCCAGTCAGAATTTTTACTACCGGTTCTCCAAACTACTCAAAATTTCCGCTACCAGTTCTCCAGAACTGGTCAGAACCTGCTGAAACCCACCTTTGATACACACACATGTATGTAGAGTATATATGTGGCATTTCTCTTAGCAGGGTAGGAATCAATGGTGGGTTGCTCCCAGTTTTTTTTTTTTTTTAATTTGATTTATATGCCGCCCTTCTCCGAAGACTCAGGGCGGCTTACAATGCGCTAAGCAATAGCTTTCATCCTTTTTGTATATTTATACAAAGTCAGCTTATTGCCCCCACAAACTGGGTCCTCAATTTACCTATCTTAGAAAGGATGGAAGGCTGAGTCAACCTTGAGCCTTGGCAAGATTCGAACCCTGCAGTAATTGCAGGCAGCTGGTCTTAATAAGCTTAATAACAGGGTGCCTTAAACCCCTGTACTACCAAGGCTCTTTAGTTCTGTCCAGTTCTTGCGAACTGGTAGTAAAAGCGGCAGGAGGCTCTGCCCATCTGGCCAGATGTTATAATAGACAATCTGCGCATGCGCAGACGCTTCTGCACATGTGCAGAAGTGTGCGCTTACGCTCGCTTCACTCCTGTTGCGAAACGGTAGTAAAGGTAAGTAGAACGCACCCCTGGTAGGAATGGAAAACATATTTAGATGGTAAAATAATATGGCTGCAAAAGTGGAATAGAACATTTTGAAAAATGAATGTTTAGTGATGATTGATCAGAAATAGTGTTAAAGTATAGATCAGGGGTGTCAAACTCTATTTCATTGAGGGCTACATCAGGATTGTGTTTGACCTCATGGTGGGCGGGGTATGTCACCCCGATGTCCCCCATCAAGGCTTCGTTTTGGCCGTGACAGTCTTCTGCAGCCCTCTGCCAGTGAAAACAGAATCCGGGGAGCCACATGCAGCCTGCCCGGGGTCCGTTTTCACTGGCAGAGGCACCACGGGCCAGATCTAAACACCCTGCAGGCCGGAGTTTGACACCCCTGGTGTATATAGAACCAAGAATGAATAGGAATGAATAGAAACACAAAATACAAGAAAGAAAATATTATCACCTCAGAGCTTTTATGTATTTAGTGTGGCCTAGGTAATCAATTTGCCTCTTTTTTGAACTAAGAGAATGTTCTGGTAATTAAAACTGTTTAGCTTTTATTTCTTCCATTACTAACTATTTGGCAGACAGAACAGTAAGATGAAAATTTAAGTGAAAGTTATAATGGAGCTTCTGGCAACTGGTTACCCTTGTGAAATTCTACACCATTTGTATTTGCCTGATTTCTCTGTTTTGAAAATGGAATTTATATAAATATAAATGTGAGCTGCAGTATCCCGTTTTGGATGTGAAGACATTACACGGTGACCCTTCATAGCAAGTGTAATTTGATTGCTGTATCTGGGTCACTTTTTGTGATTGTTGAACTTGAGTCTTCTGACATCCAACTGTGATGTCAACACCTTTTGCTGTAGAAGCTATATTCAGCACTAGCAAGATCCAGATGCCTGATTCCTACAGCACTTTCCAACTGTAGTGTTTCTGCAATTCCCTAGCTAGTTGTGTTGGCATCTATACAGCTGCTTTTTGCTCTGCCTTGTTAAACTTTCAATGATCGAAAATGCTGGGATTTGGGAAGGCTTTCTGCCTGTCTGCCCGTAACTTGGTGGCTGTGAGGTCTCCATGGAGGAGGGTGGAGGGAACTGAAGTGGGGGCCTGAAGTGTGTGTGATAGTCACTCTCTGGCGTGCCAAAATAGCAAACCCCCTTTTTAACCATGAATCTCCCTAACCTTTAGTTTATGCAACTAAAGTTATTTTAGATCACAAGTAATGGGATATGCATCCTAACTGAGATTTTTAGTCACATGATGCCATATTCTTATGGGTGGGGTTTATTAAAATATTGCATGTTGGGATTTCCCACTATTTATAGCAATAAGCAATAAGTCACTGCTATTTATTAGAAAGTAATCATTTTATCTAAGATTATTTGCAAACAGTGCATCTCCTTTTACACCTTTCTATTTAAATCATATTATTAGATGCTTGCTATTTCGTCCCAGTGGTTAGTTTGGTTGTGATTGATTGGTATTTGTGCTTTTGCACGCTATGGATGGCATAGAATGACCCTTTAGGTGAACCACATTGTACCAATATGAAGTTCTGTCTGCAAGGTAAATTGATGCAGGAAGAATGAAAATAGGCAACATTCCATGTCCTAAAATGTAGTCAAAGAACTAATTTATTCAATAATTTATTGAGGAGGTAGGCTGTATGTCAGTAGTGAGTTATATGCTTTGTGTGCACAAAAGATTCTTGATTTGGATCCTGGATTCTGCATTTAATCAGGGCAGAGTCTATGGGAGTTTATTCTGTTTTATGAGCCTAACAATAATTGTAGTGGATTGACCAAGATTATTTCTTGTTGAAGGTTCAGCCTAACAACATGGGAAGCCCCTTTCCCATCCAAAATACCGTCCATCACAGTTGACTCAGCCTTCCATCCTTCTGAGATTGGTAAAATGGGGGCCCAGATTGTTGGGGGCAATATGCTGAGATCTGTAACCGCTCAGAAAATGCTGTAATGCACTATAGAGTAGTATATAAGTTTAAGAGCTGCTGCTATTGCGCTAATAAATTATATAAATTTTTACTACATAATTTTTACACACTCTAGTGCTCATCAGTTCCACATCTGCTGTTAGCGGTAAAAAATATTTGAGGAGAGAATTAAATCAGTTTGTTAGATTTATATTTGCCTTTCTTTCAGGAACTCAAGGTAGTGTATACAGCACTCCTTCCATTCATTTTCCCCACCATACCAACCCTATGAGGTAGGTTGGGCCAAGAAAGAGTGATTGTCCCAAACTCAAACAGTGAGTTTGGATAGTTGAGGGTGCAGCATCTTAACCCTTGTACACAGTTGCTCTCCTACAGGCAGGCAGTATGTGGTGGGAGGCAGGGGTGGGTTTTACTTACCTTTACTACAGGTTCGTAGCGGGGCCGCGTGCGCACGCTCGCTTCGCTCGTGTGCATGCACTCTTCTGCGCATGCACAGAAGGGTTTTGATGACGTCAGGGTCGGTGGGCGAGGCCTCCCGCCGGTTTTACTACCGGTTCTATAGAACCGGTGCGAACCGGGGGCAACCCATCACTGGTGAGAGGCAATTTACTATACAAAATAATATATACAGCATTATATTATCCTTTTCCGTGTCTTTGTTATAGTGCATTGAATACTATTGAGTATTGTCATCACGCTTGAAAACATATTTTTGATTAATAACAACAGCAATAATGGAGTGGTGCAGATTTTAGAAAATATATTATTTGGGAGAAAATGAAGTAGATTAATTGTGTTTTCTGTACTCCCGGTTTCAAGATCTGAATCAGCTACTCAAAATTGATCCTATCTGCATGGCAAGTTGAATATATATTAGAGCCGCTACATGGCCAAGCAGTCATCTGATTTTTCCGTCACATTGCCAGATTGATTTTTAGCATACAATGAAATGTGCTATACATGGATGGAAAATCAATTTGGATGTGTGGTGTATAAAACAGGCAATTGCTTGGTTGCATGATTAGATGCAGTTTGTGTTCAACTCAATACACAGACTGGGATAATTTGGGAGTTTGTGAACTGATCTCTACGTTCAGAAAAGAAGTTTCATTCAGCATCAAGGAACTGATGACCTGCAGTAATCCAGAGAGCTAGCAAAGGCTCAGAGTTGGAAAATGGCCGCTGGAGACGTGTCCCGCAACACTCACACTGTGGTACATTTTCTCTACCATATATGAAAGAAATCCCGACATCTTTAGTGCAGTGCTATGAGAAAAATATTCAGGCATAAAAAATACTTTTGCATAATGCTTTTAAACCTTCAGAAAGATGGTTTCCAACATGTGAATTCCTGCGTCTTTTAAAATAATGATTTACGACAACTAAATCGGCATCTGTCATTTTTTTTTAGTCTGGAGATTCCCAAGGGGAGATTTCCTGAATTCAGGAAGTGTGAAACTGCCATGCAAAAGTTGCTGCAATCTATATTCTTACATGGCATATATATATATATGTATTTAAAAAAATCTACCAAACTCAACAAACTTGATGACCCAATAAAGTATTAGTCCTTTCTTGAGAACATAAGAAATGGTCTTTTGCTGAATTAGACCTCCATTCCATCTTAGCTGAGCTTTGAATACTCAGAGCAGAGGTGACTGTGCGGATTTAAATATAAAAGTTTCGGCCAGTTGGAGTAAAGCGAGTTAGAACTGAACTCAGACCTTTTTGCATGAGTTACTACTACCCTTTCTTAATTCAAACACTTTTTTGGGGGGGTAAGATATGAAATGCCATTTATAGTAAATGGTGGAAACATGGACTCTTTTAAGAAATGCAGCTGCTTGTGGCAGGTTAGCCTTTGACAAACTTGAGAAAATAGCATAAATTCTCCCTGGTCTGTTCACCATTCAGTGACAACAATTCCTTTTGAAAGTGTTTATCTTTTGCTTTCACATGAAAAGGTTGCCTTGAAAGAGGAACACCACAGAGATATTGAATCTACTTGCACGGGAGGAGTGTTCTCTATTGATATTCAGGCTGTTCTCTCTGAAAAGCTTCCTAGGTATCTTTCTCCACTTGATTCATCTATTGCCTAAACCCTTCTTGGAACAGATGGAAATGACATTGTTAGGTCTCACTTTGAATCTGGAAAAATATGTTTCAGGTACCCGGGTGGGATTTATTACAGATCATCCCCAACCTGCATCCTAACCAGTGTAACAGGGATTTCATCTGTGACCATTATTGGGTGCAGAGTGAAATCTCTGTAGTACAATATCATAAAGTCCATTTCTTCAGCGGATAATAATTCCAGGAATAACTGAGAATGATAAAGATGATGGGTGATTCAGGCTGTAGTGCAGGACATCCACAGTGTGCAAATTCAAAATGCCAGCTGGTGTTTTTCAGTATTTAGATTCCTCTTCCATTTTTAAAATTATTAATTTAATTAAATATGTTGATACCTCCCCCTTCATTTCAGCAAGTAAAACCAATTTTAGTATCTTATTACTGTCATTTAGTACAACCTATACTCTTTTTACCCCCATAACTCATCTCCTAATTAACAAACAAAATCCTGAAGCCTGGTCATTCATTCTTTAGCAGCAGAAGTTGAATAAGGGGAGCCAGATATAATTAATTTTCTACTTTAAACTTGATCAAATAAGTCAACTCTGTGTTCCTTCTCTGTACTTTTAAAAAGCTTAATTTTAATCCCATCAAAGATAGTCCCAGAGCTTGATTTCTCATTATCTTTATTTTTGTCCCAAGAATCTTTCAGAACTTTGACAGACTTCTTTTGTACATCCAATAAGTAAAATCTGTCCTTTTAAAAAATCATTTCTCATAAAGTCCCTCAAGACTGTAACAGTCCTCTTTTGTACATTCAGTAACAGAACGTAATCCAAATCAGTTTTCTCGTTTAGTAATTGTATATCTCTTTTAAGCAATGAAATATCCACCAGTTTCATTTGTATATCCAGTACAACTTTCTCCATTGCGTGACACATTCAAATCCACATTCAAATCCATTTCATACCAGTATTAAACTACCTTGACCACAGGAAGATGGTCCTATTCAGAAGATTTTATTTTATTTGGGTAGATAAATGGATGCTGAAAAGGGAACGTTATGATTAATTATAATGCAGGATCCCTAAAATAATTGAAAAGTTAGAAGGAATTGACTGGCCCTGGGACTAATACAATTGTCAGTACAGTGGATGAATTAACCATCGCTGAAATATATAACAGTGCTATAGAGATGGAAAGTACTTTATGCAAGATTGATTATGTGCTATCAAGTCATTGTCATCTCTCATAGATTTTCTCCCTGATGATCTATCCTTAACCTGGTCTTTCAGACCTGCCAGATTTTTGGGTGTCCATGGTATTCTCAGGAGTCTTCTCCGAAACCAAAATTCAAAAGCATCGATACTTTTCCTAACCTTCTTCAAAATCCAAAATGACAAGAATAAACTAAAAAGAAAAAACCTGGGATTTTTCCAACTCCAAATTAAGTCTCATGAATACATTATGAGAGAAATAAAAACATCATTTCTGATTTCTAGGAAATGAGCTGACACACACAGAAAATAAAGGTTTAGTTGGAAAGGACCAAACTAGAAATAATATAATATCCCATCAAGTTTCCACCTCCTTCTCCGTAATACCAAGAAAAACATACTACATGATGTCACATTGTGTGATTCACTGCAATCTTCTACTCCCACCTAAATACTCATTTCAAGTGAATATTAGGAAATGCATGTAGTGACATCATGAGGCATGGCATTTATCTTTCTCAAATCTAGTTTCTCTTTGTGAAAAATGGTGAGAAAGTCAGGATGAGGTACTTCTAGCTTCGAATCCCTAGTGCCGCGTAATGGGGTGAGCTCCCGTTACTTGTCCCAGCTTCTGCTAACCTAGCAGTTCAAAAGCATATAAAAATGCAAGTAGAAAAATAGGAACCATCTTTGGTGGGAAGGTAACAGCGTTCCGTGCGCCTTTGGCATTTAGTCATGCCAGCCACATGACCACGGAGATGTCTTTGGACAGTGCTGGCTCTTCAGCTTTGAAACAGAGATGAGCACCGCTCCCTAGAGTCGGGAACGACTACCACATATGTGCGAGGGGAACCTTTACCTTTACCTCATAAGAGACATCTTAGTCCAGATGCAGAAAGACATGCGAAAAAGCATTTTTAGAAGAAACTGTGAAAGAAAACATGATAACGTGGGCCAGGGATATAGGCCACAACATTCAATTGGCAAATTGGGAGAAATTATGGAAACAAAATATTAAAATGACAAGGGCCACAATGTATAAAGAGAATCTCATCAAAATGTTTTATAGATGGCACTTACCACCGGCTCGATTAGCTAAAATCTACCCAAACGCCCCCTCATTTTGTTGGAGGTGCAAAACCAAAAAAGGGACGTATTTTCATGTTCGGTGGAAATGCAAAAAGGCCCAACAATATTGGCAAGACATCAAAAAAAGTATTGAGGAAATAACAAATTTACAAGTTGAAGATAGTCCAGAATTTTTTCTATTTGGCATGATAACAGCACAATACTCCAAAGAGACGAAATACCTTATTATACATATCCTGACAGCAGCACGATAACTATTTGCTCAAAATTGGAAATTAGACCAACTCCCAACCAAAGATAAAATTATCTCAAAGATAACAGAATGTGCCGAGATGGACAGATTGACTCTGGAACTCCAGGACAAGGAAGAAAGTGACTACTACCGTGTGTGGCACCAATGGTAGCAATGGCTGGAAAGGAAAATAAACATAACCGTAGACGATAACAACTAGGGTGAAAGATTACAAGTAATAAGGAGAGGATATAAATATACATTAAGTCTTAAGTAGTTGAATTAAGAATCTAATATTATTTTCTTATTATTATGCAAAGAAAAATATTATATATAATGTTGATGACAAAAAGTATATATGTAGAATGTTGTGTGGGTGCTGTGGGTGGTGGGAGTTTTGTTTGTTTTGTATTGTCTTTGTATTTTTGTATTCCAATTAACCTACTATAACTGAGATGGGGAAATTCTTCTTCTTCAAGATTCTATATTTTAGAATTCTTAGAACTCTGGAATTCTGTACAGTTTCCTTGTCATCGTGAAAGATAGCCCTGCTTAGAAAATGTTACCATAGCCCCATGACGTGATTATAGAGTGAATTAGTCACTAAAGTTTCTTGATCCAGGTAAGGCCATAATTAGCGCACCAGTTATGCTGAGCAAAGTTCACTCAGATATGACCTACATCTGCTGCTTGAGCAGGAGTTATACATCCAAGAAGACTTCCAAATCACGGACCAGCTATTTTAGTGGGAGCATGACTCCATCATATGAAGCCATTGGAGCAAATGTTATTAGATAGCCAAGATCTAAATGGCCAAATAACTCTGTATTTCTTGGGTTTATCCTTTACAGTCTCCAAGCACTGATTCAAGACTTCCTCAGCCATCTCCAGCCCACCTTGGAATGGTGATGCGTAGCTAAATATAATTAGCTAGATGTCTCACTCTAATCAATGGTGATCTAGTCCATTACTTTCACATTGATATTAAATAATACAATTGGGAAGACCAAGACCTGTGGCACTCCACATTAGAGCAAGGGATGGATTCCCCTCTACCCAACTAAGGTAGTAGTCATCAAAATATCTTTTATAGCAAATTCCATAAATACAGTTAGATATTGTAAAAAACACTTATTTTTTTTTCTGTGCTGACCTATGTGATTTATGGAAATTGCAAAAGAATCACTATGGGTAGAGAATATACATGAATACATGCTAAGTGTCTGGCAAAGTTCTGACCAGTTCTGGAGAATCGGTAGCAGAAATTTTGAGTAGTTCGGAGAACCGGTAGTAAAAATTCTGACTGGCCCTGCCCCCATCTATTCTCTGCCTCCCAAGTCCCAGCGGATCAGGAGGAAATGGGGATTTTGCAGTAACCTTCCCCTGGATTGGGGAGGGAATGGAGGTTTTACAGTATCCTTCCCCTGCCACACCCACCAAGCCACACCCACCAAGGCATGCCACACCCACCAAGCCACACCCACAGAACCAGTCGTAAACAATTTTGAAACCTACCACTGATGCACTGATTATAAACTCTTGGCTGTAAGTCCATTGCTCCAAATTCATAGGATGTTCACCATTCTCTTCCTCTTCTCCATACTGTGTAGAGAAATATTTTGAGAGAAACTTGTTGTTGTTGTTAGTTGCGAAGTAGTGTCCGACCTATCTCGATCCCATGGACAATGTTCCTCCAGGCCTTCCTGTCCTCTACCATCTTCTGGGGTCCATTTAAGCTCATCCCTACTGCTTCAGTGACTCCATTAGACAAACTAGTGTTACTTTAATCCCATAGATTTGAGGTGGGTGGATAAATTCTTGAAAAAGCATCACTGGTCACAGAGCAAGTCTAGAAGCTGGGCTGGGTGCCAGATGCTCAGGGACACCACTGCATGGAGGGCTGCATGAAGTTTGCCTTTGCTTTCATCCTAATGAGTGTCAAGATATAAAATCAGGAAATAAAAATGAAGTGAAATAGCCTTATATGGACATCTGAGTAAAAAAAAAAAATGAAATCAAATTTGTGCATCACCCTATATTCTCCTTGGTAAGACTAAATAAATACGGAATTCCATTCCTACTTGAGAGACAGTATTCCTATATTCAAGAAAAATGGTTAAGTAATTTTAATTTGTGGTATGTAATTATTTGCATAATGTTTGTCTATTTTAAAATAAATAATAATTTTAATAATATTCCTGTAAGGGAGGTTAGGCTGTGATGCAGAAACTTGCCCATTGCCACTCACCTTTTGAATTTTATGCATGGACATGCGAGCCGCTAAATCTTTTTTTGCAAGAACTAGGTGAATGGTTCTATATGAGAAATTCTCACAAAGGAGCGTTTAATTGCTAGAGCACTGAAAATACTGAATTCACTGAAATTAAAATATTCCAAAATGCTGATGGGACCAGTATCAGAATCCACTGGCTGTTTACCTGTTACAATTGGAGAAGTGTCATCTGACTTTTCTCATTACCGTATGAAAATTGCAATCTCATTCCAGGGATGACAATATCTTCCAAAGGAAAGTGAACCTTGCCCATCATAAAACAATACTTTGGGCATGATACTGTATTTAATTTTTCTCCTGCTCGCCTCCTTCCTTTTAGTAACCTTGCTGGGGATTGTCTATTAAAAGATATAGGACAGATGAAAGGAAGTGCTTCTTCAAATGTTATCTAATTAAATTATTGAATTCACTTCAATGAGATGAAGTGATGATCCCACATCACTTTTTAAAGCCCATTTGAATGGCTTTTAAAAGCGAGCTCTACAGATCTACTGGGGATAAAAAGGTGGATTCTACAGATCTATAGGAAGTAAAATCAATATCATGTTGCTAGTAATCATGTTGGCAATGCATTACTTCCAACATCAAAGACACAGAGAACCACTAAATATCAGAAGCTAAGGTAAGGTATGAAAGCAGCAAGGTATTAGTACATTTACATCCTTCTGGGGCCTTTTTGGTGCAGAACTTTTAAGATAAACCCTTTATCTGATGCAGTATAGCAGTGTTTCTCGAAGCTATGCTGGCTGGAGAATTCTGGGAGTTGAAGTCTACCTGTCTTAAAATTGCCAACGTTGAGAAACACTGCAGTATAGCATTTCCTATATTCTCGAATCAATTGCAAAAACCATTTGTTGTTGTTGTTAATTGCGAAGTCATGTCTGACCCATTGCAACCCCATGGACAACGTTCCTCCAGGCCTTCCTGTCCTCTACCATCTTCTGGAGTCCATTTAAGCTCATGCCTACTGCTTCAGTGATTCCATCCAGCCACCTCATTCTCTGTTGTCTCCTTCTTCTTTTGCCCTCCATCTTTCTCAGCATTAGGCTCTTCTCCAGTGAGTCCTTCCTTCTCATTAGGTAGCCAAAGTATTTGAATTTCATCTTCAGGATCTGGCGTTCTAAAGAGCAGTCAGGGTTGATCTCCTCTAGGACTGACCAGTTTGATCGCCTTGCAGTCCAAGGGACTTGCAGGAGGGACTCGCAAAAGCCATAAAGGAAGTTAATTCCAACGTAGTAAATAGCTGAGAAACATAATATAGGGTTTATAATGTGCTGTGGGATTTTATTATTATTATTTTTTTAAAGTTGACTATATGTCGTTGGGTGCCTATGGAAAGAGGAGTTAATAAATAATCAGTAGGATTAAACAAATAAATAAAGATCTCAAAGGGAGTAGAAATTAGGCTGCCATGTGCTTCAATGTAGGAAACCGAGGGCATGAGAAAGAACCAATTCTGCTTTGAAAGTCAAGAACATTAAGTTGAGTCTGATTTTAAAGTATACAGTTCTATTTCCTCTCCTGGCAGCTACAGGCAAAGGATATGAAACATGGCCCCTGAAATAGCAGCAAAAAACTTTAGGGGACTCTAGATTCCAGCTGATATTGAAAACATTATTCTTAAGGTTAGCTCTAATTTTAGGACAACCTATCACAACCAGAATAATAATTCACATTTTATTTTGCTATTTGTCTAAATAATGAACTGCCAGTTGCATCTCACAGAGGAAAGAAACAACAACAACAACAACCTATTTTGGTTTTAATCAAAGAAAAGCCAGAAAAAAAAAATTGGATAGCCATAAGTCATAATAAAATAAATGAAGACAATTCTAATTGTTTTTCACTGCCTGCCTCCTGTTCTGTGGTTGGAATAGGCCAATCTGATTAAGCTTGCCAACTCTAGTTTCACAGTTACATTTGCACACGTGGAGGTTGTGACCATCAGATTAAATGAACTTCAGTTAATAGTGGGAAAGAAGAAGGGGATAGTGGGAAAGAAACAAGAGATGTATACCTTTAAAAAAAAAATTTTTTCCAGATAATAAAGTAGTTTCCAAGAAATGACTACTATTCATAGTGTTGGCTTAAAGATGTCAAAACCTACAATATAAGTAGGCTTAGTCATCTCCTCCAAACTTCCTATGGCTCATCTATTCATTCTGCTCAAGAAGGAATGTCCTGTCCCTCCTTTAGAAACAGAAGGATTGGGGATCTCTGTTGCTGCACTGGTTCTCGTGGATATGGTTCCTTCCAGATTCATATCTGGCACTCTTCCTTTCTTCCTTATCTCTGACACTCTTCCTTTCCTAGAATGGCCTATAATGGCAGGGGTGAAATCCAGCAGGTTCTGACAGGTTCAGGAGAACCGCTAGCGGAAATTTTGAGCAGTTCAGAGAACCAGTAGGGGAAATTTTAAGTAGTTCAGAGAACCAGCAAATACCACCTCTGGCTGGCCCCAGAGTGGGGTGGGAATGGAGTTTTTGCAATATCCTTCTCCCAGGAGTGGGGAGGGAATGGGGATTTTGCAGTATCCTTCCCCTGCCATGCCCACCAAGCTACACCACGACCACAGAACCGGTAGTAAAAAAAAAAGGATTTCACCACTGTACAATGGTACCATTAAATGGTGCTTGGAATATAGAGGCAGACAGTTCCTCTTACTTAGAACAGCATCCAGAAAAAAGGGCAGTCAATAAATCACTTCTGTAGACCAAATCTGCACACTCCAACCTGTGCAAAGAAATAACCTTGGTTCTAGATTCCTGGCTTCACTTATACAGATTCTTGCCCATGTCTGAGTATCAGGTTTTGTCCAGACGTGTTTCTGGGTAAACGCTACAAGTCCTTAAGCTTCAAAGTTTGGCTTTCAAGATGCTGCTGCAACTACTGCTGTGTGTAGGCATCATTGCTTGGTTTGTTCTGTTATATTTTTATTTTTATTTTATTTTATTTTATTAAATTTCTATACCGCCCTTCTCCCGAAGGACTCAGGGCGGTGAACAGCCAAAAGATAAAACACAGAGATACAAAATTTAAAATAGATTAAAACAGATTAAACAATTTGGCTAAATTTTAAAAATATCCCATAATTAAACAAATTAAAATTAGTGTTTAAAATTTAAATTTAAAAATTTTAAAAGGGAGAAGATTTAGGCCAGGCCAGCTTGATGAAATAAAAACGTTTTAAGCGCGCGACGGAAGGTGCGCAGATCCGGGATCCTCCGTATCTCCGGGGGGAGCTCGTTCCAGATCGTAGGTGCCCCCACAGAGAAGGCTCTTCCCCTAGGGGCCGCCAGTCGACATTGTTTGGCCGACGGCACCTGGAGGAGCCCCCCTCTATGGGAGCGTACTGGCCGGTGGGAGGCTATTGGTGGTAGCAGGCGGTCCCGTAGATAACCAGGTCCTAAGCCATGGAGCGCTTTAAAGATGGTAACCAGAACCTTGAAGCGCACTCGGAAGACCACCGGGAGCCAGTGCAGCTCGCGCAGGAGAGGTGTTACATGGGAGCTCCACGTTGCTCCCATAATCACCTGCGCGGCCGCACTCTGTGCCAGTTGGAGCCTCCGAGTGCACCTCAAGGGGAGCCCCATGTAGAGAGCATTACAATAGTCCAAACGAGAGGTGACGAGGGCATAATGATATAGTTGGAGATGGGATTTTTGTCATTCGCTTCTGAGGAGGAGAAGCAGACTGAATTTGGAGTGGGAAAATGACAAAACTGACTATGGGAAAATTCCCCCAGTTGGTGCTTGCCGAGGAATATTTATTTATAGAATTTATAAGGCAGCCCAAATCAGCCTTAATGACTCTGGCTGGTTAAAAATACATGCACGCTTAAAATAGAGCAATGTAAACAAAAACAATACAATGCAATACAACTAAGGTTCCAAACAAAACTCACCACATCGTAAAACTACATACCAGGCTCAACTAACATCTTGGCCTCAATCCCCGAGGGACTTTTGACCTCGGGGAACACTTTTCAGGAGGCTGATGTGCCTAATTCACAACCTAAAGAAGCAAAATTAATTAGTTTAGGCCCACAGTTTGCAACTGACTGCAAGGAAAAGATAGTCCTGTACCCGGCTAATAGGAATCTAACAAGTGACTGAATCTTTGAAAGACAACTCTGTGCAACCTAAGACAGCATTATTTAGGACAGTGATGGCTAACCTTTTTGCCATTGCGTGCCAGGAGCGGGGGGGAAGGGGGTTGCGTGCGTGCCCACATCCATAATTTATGCGCCCTGCCCCCACGCATGCATGCAAACCCCCCCACACACTCCCCCCACTCCTGGCACTCAATGGCACGATAGGCCCGTTTTTTGCTCTCCAGAGCCCTTCTAGGAGTCTGGGGAGGGCGAAAACGGCTTTCCTCACCCAACCGGAGACCTCCAGGGGAGTTGGGGAAGGCCATTTTCACCCTCCCTAGACTCCTAGAAAGGCTCTGGAAGCAAAAAATGCCCCCCCCGGAGGTCCTCCGGAGGCAGGAAACAGCCTGTTTCCCTATTTCTGGCTGCCCAGAAGGCCCAAAAATGGAGCTGAGCTCGCATGCCCACCGATATGGCTATGCGTGCCACAAGTTCACCATCACGGATATAGGAGATCTTGTTCTGTTTTCCACTAAAGGAAAAAAAATGGTTCAACTGCCATTTTGGTAAATTGGTACCAAAATGGAGGTTTCTTTGTAAGTACGTGTAATAAACGGCAGGCAGGCTGCCTCAGAACTTGGGCAAGAAAACTGTACGAACAAGTCCTCTCGGATGTGAGAAACCTTGGGGTCTTAGTGGACAATCACTTAAATATGAGCCAGCAAAGTTCGGCAGCAGCCAAAAAGCTAGTACAGTCATTGGCTGTAAAAACAGGCATAGAATCAAAACCATGTGAAGTATTAATACCGTTTTATAAAAGACCACACTTAGACTGAGTAAGATGACAGCTGGAATACCGCATCCAGTTTTGGTTACCACATTATAAAAAAGATATTGAGACTTTGGAACAAGTGCAGAGAAGAGCAACTAAGATGATTAAAGGGCTGGAGACTAAAACATATGAAGAACAGTTGCAGGATTTGGATATGGCTAGTCTAGAGAAAAGAAAGATGACGGGGGACGGGGGACGGGACGGGACGGGACGGGACGGATGACGACACATGACAGCAGTATTCCAGTATTTGAAGGGCTGCTACAAAGAAGAGAGGGTCAACATATTTTCCAAAGCACCAGAAGAGAGGGCAAGAAACAATGGAAACTAATTAAGGAGAGAAGCAACCTGGAATTCAGGAAAAACTTCCTAACAGTGAGGACAATTAAGCAGTGGAACAGTTTGCCTTCAGAAGTTGTGGGTGCTCCATCACTGAAGGTTTTTAAGAAGACGCTGGACAGCCACTTGTCTGAAATGGTATCGGCAGGGTCTGCTGCTTGAGCAGAAGGTTGGACTAGAAGACCTCCAAGTTCCCTTCCAGCTCTACTCTGAATTAAATTGAATGTAAAGGAATAGTTAAACATATGAAGCATGAAATTAGATATCTGTGCCTAAGGCTGTTCAGCGCTTGAATTCAGAGGCCAAAAGATATTTTGGAGACTGGAGATATAAATGTAGCTTTTTAATCTTTAAACCAAAGTCATCTTTTTCTAGGAAAAGATACAGCTGCTTTCAGAGTCACAGTGTATCCAGACTCTTTTTAAACCCCTGTTCACTCCAAAGCATCTTTTGCATTGGAATGAGATGCACTGCAGAGATCTAATTGCTACTGTCCATAATTGTACATCTAGGTTTTTTTTTACCACTAATGTGAACATAGCTATACCATCTATGATCAATAGTATGAATCTTGTCATTCTATACCACCATGTTATATAGTGCTTTACAAAATTGAGTGGAGCTGATCCTTTTTATAAAAGACATAGAAGCAGATGAAAAAGCACAACTGGGGAAAATGGATAGCGTAAGTACAGGTAGTCCTTGACAAAAATATGACTTATGACTGTTTTTCATAGTTACGACTTTGCAGCATCCTCATGACCATGTGATCAAAATTCAGATGTTTGGCAACTGGTTCATATTTATGACCGTTGCTGTGTCCCAAGGTCATGTGATCACCTTTTGTGCCCTGACAAGCAAAGTCAACGGGGAAGCCACATTCACTTAATAACTGGGTAACTAATTTATCAACTGCAGTGATTCACTGAACAGCTCTGGCAAAAATGGTCGTAAAATGGGGCAAAACTTACTCAACAAGTGTCTCTCATAACAACGAGAAATTTTAGGTTCAATTGTGGTCATAAATAAGCACGTCCAGAAATATTTCACAAGAAGAGTCCTCCACTCCTCTGCTCGTAACAAAATACCTTATGCCACCAGACTTGAAATTCTGGGTTTAGAAAATTTAGAACTACGCTGCCTTCGGTATGGCCTAAGCATACCTCATAAAATTATCTGCTACAATGTCCTCCCTGTCAATGACTACTTCAGCTTCAACCACAACAATACACGAGCACACAATAGATACAAACTTAAAGTGAACCGCTCCAAACTCGATTGCAGAAAATACGACTTCAGTAACAGAGTTGTTAATACCTGGAACACACTACCAGACTCTGTGGTCTCATCCCAAAACCCCCAAAACTTTTACCTAAAACTGTCTACTGTTGACCTCACCCCATTCCTAAGAGGTCTGTAAGGGGTGTGCATAAGAGCACCAGCGTGCCTACCGTCCCTGTCCTAATGTTCCCTTTAATTGTATTCATTTTATGTATTCAATTCATGCTTATACTTATATATATTATCTAATATGTACTCGACAAAATAAAAAAAAGTTGAGGGCTATTAGTATCACGCTAGGATTTGCTATAATATTCATGCATTTCTGGTCTCAACCAGTTACTTTTCATGTCGAATGTTATGAATGATTCATGTGGATGTTAATTCTTGTTAGAAATTAACAAAATTCAATCAATTTGATAGTTACTGCAATTTACTGATTTCTTCCCAATATAATTGTAGGAAAACGTATGTCTTGAGTTACTCAAGGTGCTTTAAAATAAAGAAATCTGACGTCGAAACAAGACCCAGGGAATAACAAGCAGATGTAAACAAGCTTTTGATTTCCCATGACTTGTATACAATTATCAGTGACTTGTGGCCAATCCCTTCATGCTCATGGAATTGGAACAACAAACAGTAATCAACAGAAATAAGATAGAAAAATGCCGGATAATCAAGAGCTTATTTCTATGCCTTTAAAATGATCCAAAAGGGAAGAATTTATGAATTTACTCATGGCAAAAGCTTACATATTTACAAGGTGAAAATTCTTGCAAATGTAAATTGTCTTATAATTTATCTGCTTTACTTGGTGGCAAACCAAACCAAACATTATCACACAACATGGCATCATCTATAAACAGAACAAAACAAAAATGTGTACGTTCATATTTCAAAAACAAATGTCTTACTTCGCTAGAAGCACAGCTTATACATTTATCCATAAATACATTAAACAACCAAAGGAACATAATATCCTGTTCTTACTCTGCTCAGCGTGGAACTATTTGCTCTACATTTCATCTGTTCTTATGCATGCTTTCTTTGCATTGCAGACTGCTATTATTACATCCAACAACCAGCTATCAATTCTAGATTCGTGCTAAAGATCTCTTATTTCACTTTTTGCATGCTGTCTGTAACTCAGAAAATATATTTTTTTCCTGACCTTAATACTTTTCTCAGTGACACATGGAAGAGCAAAACTCTGGCCTATCTACTTTCTAGCCAACATAAAACCACACAACAATCCTCAAATTTGCTTGTCTCATATATTTATTTCAATCAGAATTCTCCTACAGTCTTTGGCAGGCTCACTTCATGTTCCTGCAGATTTTACAGTATTGTTACCTTTCATTTTTGCAGAGGGAACGATACTGGTAGTCCCTGATTTACGACCAAAATCAAGCCCAAAATGGATGTTGCTAAGCAAGACATTTGTTAAGTGAGTTTTGCCACATTTAACGACCTTTCTCACCACAGTTGTTAAGGGAATCACTGCTGCTGTTAAGATAATAACATGATTGATAAATGAATCTGGCTTCTTCATTGACCGCTTGTCAAAAGCTGCTCATATGACCCAGGACACTGCCATAACTGTCATAAATATGAATCAGTTGCCAAGTGTCTGAATTTTGATCTTATGACCATGGGGATGCTGCAGTGGTCATAAGTGTGAGGAACAGATATAAATCACTTTTTTCCAGTGCTGTTGTTAACTTTGAATGGTCACTAAATGAATTGTAAGTTGAGGACTA
The DNA here is from genome assembly GCF_059756535.1 of Pantherophis guttatus. Taxonomy (NCBI): domain Eukaryota; kingdom Metazoa; phylum Chordata; class Lepidosauria; order Squamata; family Colubridae; genus Pantherophis; species Pantherophis guttatus. The sequence goes on along the minus strand of NC_142069.1, from coordinate 16,080,884 downwards.
CCTGTCGAGGCAAAGTAGGTAGATAAGAATATTGTTAAAGCTATCAGTGTCATCTCCTAATCATGGAATGTTGTAGTGGTCATAAGCAGTAGTGCTTTTCACTTACCTTCGCTACTGGTTCAGAACTGTGAGCGCGCGGAACTGTGAGCTCGCTTCGCTTGCACGCAGCGCTTCTGCGCATCTGCAGAGCATCCGTGATGACATCTGGGCAGGTGGACAGAGCTTCCCGCTGCCACCGCTACCGGTTCACCTGAACCGGGGTGAACTGGTAGAAACCCACCACTGGTCATAAGTGTGAAAAACTGTCATAAGTCATTTTTTTGTAACTTTGAATGTTCACTAAACAAATGGTTGTAACAGGGGTGAAATGTAAAATTTGTTACTACCGGTTCTGTGGGCGTGGCTTGGGGGGCGTGGCGTGCGGCTCAGCTGGGCATGGGGGGGGGCGCAGGGATTTTTCCTACCAGTTCTCCGAACCACCCGCTGCCATCACTACCAGATCGGGCGATCCGGTCTGAACCAGGAGCATTTTACCCCTGGGTTGTAAATTGAGGATTACCCATACTTTCAGTTGATAGGCATATAGGTGTAGTCTTCACACACATATTAAACAAAAAAAATTCAAGCACTCCATAAGCAAACCAAATTCATATTCATGTTCCCATTATACCATCTACTGCTGTAGTCTTACAGTCCTCATCATTCAGCTTATATGCCTTTCTTTTCATTATTTTTTTCCCCCTGGGTATTAACATTTATAGTATTTGCTTCAATTCCACTCATTGACAACATATTTCTGTACCACATTAAAAGAATGATATTACTGCTTGGACTTAATGTTTTGTTTTACATGGACCTGCAATTTATAACATTCCATTCCAGAAAATTGCTGGTGACCTTATGTGGACAGGACAATTGGAAAGATATAACATATATTGCTATGCTTTGCTTCGTAATCTGGCACTTTGAATAATAACCCCCTTGCCTATTAATCTATTAGGCCAACTTGAAGCCTTGGCATCAGATTACCATATTCTACAGAAGTGTCCTAAGACGATTGCCAAATTTTGTTCCCATCCATTTACACTTCTCGCTAAAGGAATAATCCCCCCCCCCTCATGTTCATTCAAAATGCTGCACATATTTTCCTAGAATTCATCTGTTTTTTTTAATTAAAGATGATTAATGAAACCATGACATGCAACGATCTTCAATCTGTGGATTGCTACTTTCATAAGCACCCACAACAACCTAGATCAGGGGTCCCCAACCCCTGAGCTATTGGGGTCGGTATTGGTCTGGAATACAGAATAACAGAGTTGGAAGGGACCTTGGAGGTCTTCTAGTCCAACCCCCTGCGTAGGCAGGAAGCCCTACACCACTTCAGACAAGTGGTTATCCAACATCATCTTAAAAACTTCCAGTGTTGGAGCAGTCACAACTTCTGGAGGCAAGTTCTTCCACTGATTAATTGTTCTAACTGTCAGGAAATTTCTCCTCAGTTCTAAGTTGCTTCTCTTCTTGATTAGTTTCCACCCATTGCTTCTTGTCTTGCCCTCAGGTGCTTTGGAGAATAGCTTAATTCCCTCTTCTTTGTGGCAGCCCCTGAGATATTGGAACAGTGCTATCATGTCATCCCTGGTCCTTTTTTTCATTAAACTGGACATACCCAGTTCCAGCAACCGTTCTTCATATGTTTTAGCCTCCAGTCCCCTAATCATCTTTCTTGCTTTTCTCTGCACTTTTTCTAGAGTTTCCACATCTTTTTTTCACCGTGGCAACCAAAACTGGATGCAGTATTCCAAATGCGGCCTTACCAAGGCATTATAAAGGCATTATAAAGTGGTATTAACACTTCCCAATGGGTCTGTGGCCCATTGGGTACCGGGCTGTGTAAGCAGCAGGCCACTGCACAAAGCTTCATTTGCACATGCACAGGAACTAGGTTGCATGTGCAAAACTAATCCTTTCTTCCCCCAATTTGCTGCTGCCGCCGGCGGTCCATGGAGCCAGAAAAATTGGGGACCGCTGACCTAGACCTAGTTCATACTTTGCAATATATGTTTTAGTCCTTCAGTTCTTGTTAATTTCTTATTTATCCCAGTTATTTACTATCTGACTTACTACAGACTCATGGGAGTAATCCACATTTCCCTGCATACATTTATTACCTGATCTTATTTTTTATTATTATTATTTTGGAATTGACTGTGACACCCTTAAACGGTGAGTTCTGGTGATTGGTTTTTATTTGAGACTTCAGTCCTATTTTGATTTGCTTTTTTCCTATGGCTTTTTTTGAGATTGTTTCATAGTTTTACTTTGTTCATAGAATCATTTGTAAACTACCTGGAGACAAATGGAATGGAGTGGCCTATAAAAGATATTATATATGAACAAACAAAATCCAGATTAGATTACGTTCAGGTCAAATCTAGATGCACAGAGCTATAACTGTTGTTTATTCTTTCTTTTCATTCATACCTTTAAACTCTTAGTCCTCTTGCTGGTCAGTCCTCCAAATGCAAGAGTTGTCATCAGAGGTATCCATGAATATTGACTTTTACTATCCATCAAGATTTTTTGTGTCCAATATTTGGGCATTAACACCCAGAGGCATCTTCTCCTAACATTATGGTGAGTCATTGTTCCAAAGACTTTGTGTTCCATTAGAGCAATGGATCAGGGCAGAGAGACTGATTCCTCCATCTCTTCTTCATGCGCAAGAAATCATCTGGAAATGCTGTATAGCTGGCAGAGAAGAGACACCGGTGTACATCTTTCTCCTTGGAAGATCTGGCACACTTCCGGCAACACTAGGTAAAATTAATTGGCTTGAATGCAGACAGCTTGTAATTGATGCAAAGTAAAAGGGAGCACCTTTTGCATGATTTAGCAGCTAAATATTCTATGTGCTGCAATGGCTGAGATCAATAGTGAGAGCATTTAACTGTGGTAAAGATGAAATAGAATTGATAACGGTGTAAATTGTTCTTTTTAATCCATTAGAGTGCTAGGTATAACTGAAATAAAGACAGTTCAAAAGAGCCATCAGGTTCATCTGTACCCCCAGTGCCTGTTGGCTTATTCTAAGGTTCTGCTACACATGGAGAAACAGATTTAGCTTTCCTCAAGTTCAGAAATGCAGCCTGGTAATGTGTTCCTAATTGTCAGCAACAATAAGAATGAGTCAATGTTTGCTCTTCAACTCTTCCTTCTGCAGACAAGATACTAGTGCTTCCAAATACTCTTCATGGCGCAAGGTTCTGGCTTCTCCAGCCAGCAGGATTCATATACTGTATTTTTTGGAGCATAAGACACTCCGGACTATAAGACGCATCTAACTTTTTTGGGGAGGAAAACGAGAAAAAAAAATCTGCCTCTGCTTCCCAGCAATTTGCCTCCTTGCAGCAAACAACGGAGGCCTACGTGGCAATAGGCAATGGCAGTCCCTTCAGCCTGAAACAGCTGAGAGTCGGGAGGCCGATCCAACCGACAATCAGCTGCTTGTGTAAATCAGGCTGTGCTGAAGCTGAAACTTGCTGTTTGCTGCAAGGAAGTAAATTGCTGGGAGGCAGAGGCCAAAGGGTGAGGGCTGGTGGGTGGGCGGGGCTACATTCAGTGTATAAAACGCACCCAAATTTTCATCTTTTGGGGGCGAAAAAGTGCTTCTTACACTCCGAAAAATACGGTATTTATTTCCAAGCCAAATGACTTAAAAAAACCAGACTCACACTTCTATACGAAAGACTACTTAAAATAAAATACTGAATGCAGTGATTGTCCAGCAGGATATAACCCTTTTTAATAGCAAGATGCTTTTCTGAACTCTGCTTTAATCCAAGCTCTGTGTGTGAGTTTGATGGTTTTCAGATATTATTTGTCAACGGTATTTAATGATGTATTTTATTATTTATTTAGTTTAATTTATTTGCCACCCATCTCACCCCAAGGCGACTCTGGGCAGCTTTTTGGAGTTCAGTCAAATGTGTTTCTTTCCAGGGGTTATTTTACGTTATTGTTTTATGTCAGAGTCATGATGGAATCAGGCAGCCTATAAATCAAATGAGTATTCAAACATTTCAGAAAAGAAGGATTATTGGTTATTGAACTTGGAGCAACCTCTGCTAGTGGTTTGAGGTGATGTTAAATGGCTTAGGAGACAAGATGTACAGTAGTGGCCAAAATTGTGGAAACCTTTTGGGAAAAGTGTATTTTTGAGGTTTGATAGCTAATAACACCACTTTTCTTTTGGAGTTTCAAGATAATCCTATTCCACTGCTGGAATGGCCTGGGAATAGCCCAGACCTTTTTTTTTTTTTTTATTGAAAAAGTTTTCAAATACAAATTTTTCCACCCTTTTCCCCCCCTCCCCCTCCCCCTCCCTAACCCCCCCTCCCCACCCATCCCCCCTGTGACTTCTTCGTAACAAAAAAAACCCTAATTCATAACAGATTACTTACTCCCTCCTCAAAATACTGACCTTTACTTACTAAAAATATTATAAATATTATAACATCCCCCTTTATCCATACTTTTCAGAAAAGAAGAAGAAAAAAAAACATTATACTATAACTATTGTAAAATAACTTCTAATTTAACATAATAATGTTTTATATCTATATATTATTACAACAATTCAAAACCACCTTCCACTTTAAAACTATACGATAAGTCCTACTTTAATATTTAATCTTCTATATATATTACTATAACATTTCAAAGCGGCCTCCCCATAAAATCTAATTTAACATTTATTCCACTCTATCCATTTCCTCCACTCCCCTAAATGTATCACTTAAAAATCCCTTTTCTTAAACTAATCAGTCTGTAGCTAGCTTATTCACCCACTGTCCTGCAAATTTACCATACACAACAATTCTTAATATCTTTAATTCACTGCCCACACTACTTAAAAATATATATATATATTCCATTATATCTAAATAAAAAAAAAAAGAAAAGACAATAACTTTAATTTTATAGTCCATATAATATCTTCTTTGAGGTCTTTCCACTGGATTGTTAAAACCAACATCCATAATAGGGTAACATAGCTTGCTGATGCAACAGTTTATTCAAGATCTTCAATCATATCTGCCCCCATCAGTAGTAAATATCTTCTTATATGTATAAAAGTAAAAACAACCACCCGAGTGACATTATGATTATATTCCATATAATAATAATTGTGGGTTTCATCAGGATTATTGATTTCCATCATCGTAGTGGGTAACAACCGGATCTTCTGCATGCCCCAGCATGATTCTCTTGCCTTATGATTCAAGATAATTATAATATATTTATCAACACAAAAAGAAATTTCAAAGTAGATAATTCAGATCCATCAGTTTGAGGCTCTTTCCACGTCCCAAAATTACGGCAATGCAGAGATCTGCCACTATCCTCAGGATAATATTGACCAATATGTCGCCTCCTCTATGTTTTCCCATAATCATTCATATTTTAAAGTCACTGGCTTCACTGTTGCTTGGGTTAGAAATTTCTATTTTTGTACAACCTATTTCTTTTTTTGTTTTCTTTTTGTGGGTTTGACTTCCATCCTGGTTTCCTTTCTACAGATTGTGTGTCAACTGGTCGGTTTTCATTCTGCTTTGTAGATTGGTCTTGTTGATTTTGTTTTTGTGTCTCATGTTTCTTTTTTATCCCTTGTATATCCCCTAATTGGTTTCCATGCTTGTCCTTGCCTTGATAAGTCATCACATTAAAATCAGATGGCACTTCTCTCAAATTTGTAGATAATCCAGCTGGGGTATCCGATAAATCCAAAGGCAATTTATCTGGTACAGTCTCTGTAATTCGATATTTTCCCTTTATTTCCAGCTCCTTCTGCTTATCCTGTATTATACCTAAAGATGTTAAATTCATGTTCAACCTATTTTGATAAAATTCTTCCGCTCTTTCAATAGTATTTAACTGATATCTTTCTCCTTGATGTCTCAGTATAATACCAACTGGGGCGTTCCACCTATATGGGATATTTCTCTTTTTTAACTCAGACACCAGAAAACCAAATTTCTTCCTTTCTGTTAATATCTTAAGTGGGAGTTCCTTGTAGATCCATATCTTTCTTCCATACAATTGCAAATTAGAATTGAAGGAATTTTGCACAATATTATTCCTAATTTCCTTGTCCGTAAAATAAATCACCACATCTCTGGGCAGTTGCCTTTGCTTAGCAATCCAGGAATTTATTCTGAAAACTCTGTCAATCCTACTAAACACTTCATCAGGTTGAACCTTTAGAATCCCAGCTAGAAATTCAGAAGATATTTTCCTTAAATCATCTCTATTATTTTCCTGCAAACCTCGCAGTCTTATCGCATATTCTGTAAAATTATATTGTACCATTAGAACCTCTTTTTCAATCCTCTGTTGCAGATTTTCTACATTACCAGACTTTTGGTCAGCATCCATTTTAGGTTTTTCTTCTGAGCTATTATCCTGAGTGTTTATCAAATCATTTTCAATTTTTTGAATTCTATTGTCCAATTTATCTTGAATTTCATCCATTTTAGACTCTAGTAAATTAGTATTTGTATCCAACTGTATCATAAATTCTGAAAATCCATTAACCACTTTTAAAATTTTTCGCTCCAAAAAATCAAACTTAGATTTTACCAATTCTTTAATTTCCTGCTTAAATTTTTCAAGATGCTGATTCACAATCTCATCCCTTCTTTCAATCTCCTCTAAGAGAAATTCTATTATATTAAAATCAGGTTTCTGAGACTGAAGAGTTAAAACTTGTTCCTTTAAATTGTTGGTGGGGGAATCCCCCCCCCCTACTTGTTTATCTGACTTTGTAAATCTCAGTGCCATGTTTCCGCCCAGGCAGGCTTTGTTAAAAAGAAAAGAAAAAAAAAACAAGAGAAAAAACTTCTTTCCAATCAACAACAATATCAAGTCTTCAGGAAAAAAAAAGAAAAGAAAAACACAGGAGCGAAGTTTTGTCTACAAATGTAACCAGTGGTATTTATTCCGCTACATTGTAATAATAGAAAACGGAAGGACTTTTCCTTTCTGCCTCTTCTCCAGCTGCTGCAAGCGCCATTTTAAAAGGCTTTTCTCCCCCCCTTTCCTTTCGTCTTTTCTCTTAAGTAATTTTTTTAAAAGATAAGTAAAATACTTGCGGTTCAGTATTACAGATCCAGCTCACATTTTCTTTGAGTAATCTGTTAGATTCACAGGCTTGCTCTTGACCCCTGGCTCTGCATTAGCAGAGGTCTCCCAAGGCCCGGAGCAACGGCTGGGGATATGGGGCATCTCATCCGCTCCGTCCCAAAAGAAAAAGAAAAACTTTTGGGACTCTGCAGAGAGTTCTACCCACCCCTGCCGGCTCTATCTCCGTTTCCTCATGGAAACGGAGTTTTTTCGAGCCGCCGTTCCGTTGTGAAGGCGGCTCTGACAAGCAGTGGAAGCTGACGATCCCAAAGGAACGTCTGGCGGCGGCCAGCAGCAAACAGGAAGTGGAATAGCCCAGACCTTAACCCAATTGAAAATCTATGGAGCCGACTAAGGAAACTTGTTAGTCAGAAGTGACCCAGCAATAAAACCCAGTTAATAGAAGCAATCATTCAATCTTGGTTTCACATTAGAACAGCTGCAGAACTAAAAGACTTGGTTCACTCCATGGGAAGACATTATAAGGCCGTAATTCATGATAAAGGTTACCCAACTAAGTATTAACTGACATGGTGATAATTTTTTATATATCTCGTTTTTTCTATGCATTTCACTTTTCTTCTTCATACTGTAACTGCTATTCTAATAGCAAACCCTTCATAAAAGTTATTGCATTACATTCTTGATTAAATTATCTTTCCATTGATATATAATTTTATGGTACTATTCCAAAAAAAAGGTGGTGTTCTTAGCTAGTTTTAGAAAATACACTTTTCCCAAAAGGTTTCCACAATTTTGGCCACTACTGTACTTTTCAGCATTGTAGATCCTGATGTCATAATTCCATCTGGGACACAGGTTGAACACTAGTCTCATATTACCATCTTTGAACACAACCTGATAGGAAAGACAAAAGCAACAGTAATAAAATATTACTCCAGGGTCAAATCCCACAAAATGGCACCATAATTAATGGCCACCAAGAGATGCAGGAGAACTAGCAGAGCAATACCCTATCATGCTAATTTCCAGATACACCATCCACCTAGGCAACCAGAGAAGTCTCAGTACTATATCTTGCCCAAAGCTCAGTCTCAATGGATTGAGTTAATTAGTATTATTCAAATGCATCTGAGCTTTTAAGAGCAGCATCTTAATTATTACCAAAAGTAGAATACAGGTAGTCCTCAGCTTATGACTACAATTGAGCCCAAAATTTTGGGGCTACCAAATCTGTGCTACGAGTTCTGCACCCCAAGGGCAGCCCCATGTAGAGGGCATTGCAGTAATCCAGCTGAGAAATAATGAGAGCATGAGTGACTATACGGTCATCTGGATTTTATGTGATAAACCTAGTCCCAGAAGAACACATTCCTTCTACCGTGATTCCCCGAAAATAAGAGCCTGTCTTATATTTTTTGAACCCCAAAATAAGCGCTTGGCCTTATTTTCAGGGAGGTCTTATTATTTTGGGGCACGTGGAGCAAGATGGGACTCCTCTTGCTGTCTTACCTGATTTCCAGCTCTGTCTCCCTAACCCTAACCAGAGCAAATGCAGGGACCGGCTGTGCATGCATTTAAATATTTTTGGGGAGGGCTTATTGGGGGGGGGGGCTTATTTTAGCGCATGCGTTCAAAAGCCCAATTGAGCTTATTATCAGGGGATATCTTATTTTCGGGAAAACGGTATAAGCAACAAAAGCCTTTGCAAGAAAGAAGAAAAATGCACTTATGACTTGTGCTTTTTTTGATTGGGAAAAAAAGGATAGAAGAAAAAAGTGAACTTTTTTTGTAACACAACAGAGTAAGAGATAACTTTGTAATCATATTTGCTGCAAAAGAAATCCGAAGCTTCTTCTTTCTATTTCTTTTTTTCTTTTTGTACTTTTGTCTTTTCGGTTTGTCTCTTTTTTTCTTTATTCTGTATTAGCTTACGTTATTTTTATGGCCTCCTTAAAACTTTAAATAAAAATTGTGCATAAAACGAATTAGTCAGAAGGATAGTATAGTATGCAGCGGATTTGTGCATCACACTGACATAAGCTCTGTTATGCTGCTGGACTAGAGTGCAGTTGCCATTTAGATATAACAAATTAAATTGGTAGGATTTCAGGTCATGGGTATCTGTTTAGAGTGCATCAAAATGACATTTATTTATTTATTTTTATTTTATTTCGAATTTATATACCGCACCTTCTCCCGAGGGACTCAGGGCGGTGTACAGCCAGATAAAAACATACAATACAAACATTAAAAACAATTAAAAGGATATATATTAATTTGGCCCCAATTTAAGATAACAAACCAATTAAAAATATTTTAAAAATGTTAAAAAATATGGTAAGCCAGCCCGGCTTGCTGAAAAAAGAAAGTTTCAAGGGCACGGCGGAAGGCACCGAGGTCTTGGATTCTCCTTATCTCTGAGGGCAGCTGATTCCATGTGTTGTGACACCATGATTCAAATTCTGGTCATATGTACCAAATCTAACACAAGTATTTATGTCATCATAACACACATTTTGTTGTTTTCACTCTTCTTATCCTTCCATCCCACAGAAGAATTTAACAATATATGTGATGTAGACATTGTTTTTAAGAGAGCCGCCATCTTCTGTTCTTGTATCTTCAATAATGTGGACCCTCTTAATTGTTGCTCTAAAGCAGGTGTGTCAAACTTGCGGCCCGCGGGCCAGATGCGTCACATGCAGGCCACGCCCATCCCAGCTCCACGAAGGGAAAAGCGTCGCGATACGTCTGGCTAGGTGGCTCAGTGGCTAAGACGCTGAGCTTGTTGATCAGAAAGGTTGGCAGTTCAGCGGTTTGAATTCCTAGTATAAGTCTCCTGCGTGAGCAGGGGGTTGGACTAGATGACCTCCAAGATCCCTTCCAATTCTGTTACTGTTACCAGTCATGTGACGGCAATGTGACACCGCGTGTTTGACACCCGTGCTCTAAAGTAAAAGCTCTTGATTCAGCAGGTATTCAGATGATAATTCTTTTGCAAAGGATTCCGAGAATAGTTTCAGGGACTCAAAATCCCATGTTTTGCCTTTCTACCATTCAGGACAGAGCTAATTTGCTACTGGATTAGGGGCACCACCTTCATGAAGGTGATGATAGATCCTTTTCCAAAATGTTCCAAAATGGCAGCATGTTATCCTGTTAAATACCATCACAGAGAGTGATGCTGAGAGGAAAAAAATGAATTGCATTTTGAGCAACTTGGACCAAACTGTTGTAATAACTTGCCCATCTCTTGATTTTAATCAGGTTGTTAAGTTCATTAGGACAAATATCTGCATCTGCTTTCAAGCTTGTTTCATTGCAGTATCTACACATGACAGGGTGCCTAGCAACAGAGAGCAGAATCCAGTATTTCTGTCGTGGTGTTTTTTTCCCAGTTTAGTTTGTTGTTTACAAGATTCTTTTCACTAGTTTTTGAAACAGGAAGGACTGGAGAACATATAAAGCTCGGCATCGGATAGATGTGAGATGCTTATTAGTGTAATTTTGTTATTTCATTATGATTTCCAAAAATCATGTAATTGAATATCCTCAGGAATTTTCATGATGTTCCTGAAGATGGTTTTTTCCGGACTTCGATATGCACAGAATTCACAGATCTATTTCTATACTCAGCATGTGCGAACTGCATTTCTATTTTTTTTTTTTTGGTCCAAATTCTAGAGACAATTGTTCAATAGGTGTGTTGTGTATGTGTACAGTGTATATGTGTGTAGTTTTTGGTGATTTCTGTATTGGGTTTTTTTCTTATAGATGTTTCAGTACCAGATAAGTAACATCATCGCTCTCTTACACTGTTGATTATACCTAGTTTGATAATGAGAGATTTGTAGGGGGAAAAAACCCAACACAGAAAGCACCAAGAAACCAACAGTTTAACCTTGAGCTACATATTTACATATGGGGAGGGGAGGGGGTCATGCGTGTGTGTGCCCACACCCATAATTCAATGCACCCTGAGCACGCGTGTGTGACACCCCCCCCGCTCTCCCTGCTTTTGGCATGCAACGGCATGGTAGGCCCGTTTTTCGCCTTCCCCAGGCTCCAGAGGCTGTCTAGGAGCCTGGAGAGGGCAAAAACTGCCTTCCCCACCCCCCTGGAGGCCCTCTGGAGGCCAGAAACAGCCCGTTTCCTGACTTCCAGTGGGCCCAGAAGGCCTGAAAATCAGCTAGTCAGGAGTGCTGATTTCATGAAAATCAGCGCGCTGGAGCTGAGCTAGGGCAACACTCATGTGCCCACAGATATGGTTCCGTGTGCCACCTGTGGCACGTGGCCATAGGTTTGCCATCACAGAGCTAGACTAAAAGATAACACTGAGGTCTAATCATAGCACCAGGTGCTAAGCACCAGATCCATAGAAGCAAGGGTCTACCATACTAGACAGGATAGGACAGATGCAGACTATGGAGACAATACAAATGATGTGGCAGGGTGTAAGATGTATGCAGGAATCGCATGCACTGAACGGTGCAACCAAGTAGCTGTATTGTATAAAGGAACATCTGCACAGTGGGTTAGACCCTGCCTGGTCCAGAAAGGAGATTCCACAGGAAGTCATGGAGAATAACAGGGCTAAGATCCTGTGGGACTTCCAGATCATGTCAGTAGACAAGGACCAGAAGACAGAAGTAGAGATAGATATAGAGTGCCAAGTAACAACAACATCAGGAAGAAGTATGAGAAGCTAGAGAAGTACCAGGGCCTGAAGGAAGTTGTGGTGAATGAAGGCCAAAGTGATCCCAGTGGTGGTAGGAGCATTTGGAGCTATGACCCCTAATCTGGGAGAGTGGCTCTAGCAGATCCCAGAACCAAAATCAGAGCTCTCTGTCCAGAAGAGTCAACAACTAAGGAACTAGGAACTGCTCAGAAGCCTCAAACTCCAAGGCTTCTGTAGAAGATTTGGAATTGAGGAAGATACATGCCATCCATAAGGGTGAGAAGGAACTTTATATCTGTACAAGAGTTGTTTTACACAGAGTGAAAGTACGATATCTGTTTCTTTTTTAAAAAAATTTCTGGTGTTAGGTACTCGGTTCATCCCTGGGCCTTAATTGTATATTTATTTAATAGGACACAATTGGTTTGATTCACTCTGTACCCAGTTTCTCCCAAAATAAGACATCCCCTGATAATAAGTCCAATTGGGCTTTTGAGTGCATGGCAATAAGGCCAAGTGTTTATTTCAGGGTTCAAAAAAATATAAGACAGGGTCTTATTTTCGGGGAAACACGGTATAATATGCCAGAATCAAATAGGCCAAATTTTGGCTTTGGTTAACGTTTTCAGTGCATGCTCTCCTGTGATTGTTACTAACTATCACAATATATTTAGAAAGAGTAGCTAGGATTAAAGATTTCAGGTATAGCAGTATTTTCCAATTGGAATAATACAGGAAGAGATAATGTGGGTAGGCACCATTTTTCTCTGCTATGATATTTTCATGTTGTAACTAATAGGTTCTACCAGTTTTGAAAATTTTATAAGGAAAAAAACAAATCTCCCAGGCCCCTCAAATGCTGATAAGAATGGGAAATTAGAAGTAAGAAAAACTAGGAGTGTCAGCTGAATGCAGATCAGTAGAGAAAAGTTCTAACAAATTAATTTTTCTAAGCTCAAAAGGTGTTGATATAAAATAAAAAGATCTCTGCTACTTGGGAAATCTAGGCAAATGTTTAAATTTTAGAGACATCACACTGATAATAGCAATATGTATTTTTCAAGACTGTGATTTTCTCAGTTGTAACATAAGGCTGTGAAAGCTAAACCATCAGGAAGGCTGAGCGAAAAATGCTAATGCTGGAGAAAATTGTTGGGAATAGGCTTCAAGAAATGAAAAAACCTCCATTCAGTATTAGCTGAAATAAAACTAGTCTGCTCATTGGAAGTGATGAAACTAAAATTGAACTATTTTGGACATGTAATGAAAGGCAAGAGCCACTAGAGAAGACCATGATGCTTCAAAAAATGAGAGATAAAAGAAAAATAGACGGTGGCTAGATGCTCTTACTGGTAACATAAACACGAGAACCCAAAGAGGTAGCTAAAATCCAGTTGAAACCAAGTGAGGTCCATTGGGTCATGAAGCAACTGAGTGGGTCCAACCAGATGGGTTGATTAAGTCATGAATCAACTGAATTATGGGATAATAAAAATACTTCTGTCATCTCTTCCAATCTTTAGTCTTCAAGGCTTCTGTTCCTATTCATATATATCCCCCCACCCCAAATTGCCACCAGTCAAAGGGTAGACTGATATTTTTAGCAGTTTTGTGTATAAGAAAGGCAAAGATGAAATGTTTTAAAGCGGATGGCTTTGAAGGAGGATGTTTAAACTTCCCGAATGCTTTTTATTGAGTCAAGACTCCACATGGAACTTGTCTTTCTTCCCAGTTGAGCATTTTATGTAGCGCTCTAAACAGTCATCTTCATTCGTGTGGCACTGCTTATTTATGTCCTTTGTGCACATTGTCTTTTTCAGGCTTACCCAAGAGAATGCACAAAGGCATTAAATTTATGCTCATTACTCTAAATGGGCAAATGAGATGTTTGTTTCTCTTATTTCGGTTTCCCCCACCTCCGTTTGTGCCTATCAAATATTCTTGGCACTTGCTCTATTACAAAGTGCACACTGAAAGCCAATGATAATGCAATAGACTGGGGTTGATGCCCTTGATATTAATGGAGCAGCACTGGGTGTTTTTCCCCTTTTGTGTCCTCCCCTATGTAATTCACTTAATTTAAAAAAACAAACAAAACCATAGTGTTTGCTTTAAGACAAATGACTTTCCAACTACCAGTGTGAATGGAGTGGAGCAGAGCAGAGCACAGTACTTTATTGGCCAAGTGTGATCGGACACACAAAGAATTTGTCTCCGATGCCGTATAGATACAAACAACAAAGTAATATAACCATAATAATGATAGCAATAGGAGAAGGTAGTAGAAAAGATGGGAAGGATAATAGTAATACACCGTACTATATGGCTGAATATCCTTAGACATAAGACAATACTGTGGGAATCAGCAGAGGGACAGCATGAAGGAAAAAAACTCTGTCTAATTGCTTTGGCATGTAATGCCCTGTAGCAGCATTCCGAGGGGAGGAGTTGAAACTGCTTATGCACAGGATGTGAGGGATCTGTGGATATTTTCTCAGTCCTACCTGTGCAGTATATAGGTCCTCAGTGGAAGGCAGGCTGGTTGTTGCAAGGCTGGTTGTTGCAGGGATGGGTTCTACTTACCTTTACTACCGGTTCGCAACGGGATCGCACATGTGTGATCGCTTCGTTCGTACGCACACGTACCTTCTGCGCAGGCGCCTTGCTTCTGCCGATGCGCAGAAGCCTCTGTGCATGGGCTTCTGATGATGTCAGGGTTAGTGGGCGGAGCCTCCCGCCGGTTTTACTACCAGTTCTATAGAACCGGTCCGAACCGGGGGCAACCCACCACTGGGTTGTTGTGAAGGAATGGATTGAGAGCTACATCTTTTTTCAGCCCTAGAGAAGAGGGAAAACAGACCAGATAGAAGGACCCCATCATCGATCCTTCCTGCGAACAAAGAACAGACAAGAAAAGAAAAAGGGTAGTTAATGTGTAAAAATGTTAAGAACTCTGAGAGCGACTGGTGAAATAGAAACAGTGCAGTCTCATGGTAAGGTAACAGTATGCTGCTGATCAAGAGAGGTTTGCCTAATTTTCTGGTTTTGCACCCGACAATCATGAGACCCATATTAATATTTAGAATTAAAGGTAATTCAGTGACATACACCCAGAAGTATGGTTTCTTCCCATCGCACATGCACTGTGATAAATATTAACATGTAATTAGTTTAAGGGCATAAGAGAGCAGGACGTTGTACAGTGGCGGGCGCCATATGAACTGCTCCTGATAGTCACACAAGGAGGAGGTTATATTTCAAAGTAGCTTTTCTCAACCTTATATGGGTCTCCACTCCCAACCTTCTCAGTGATGCCATGCTGTCTGGAGAATTCTGGAGGACAGGCAGATTGGGGTTTCCACTGTTTAACAGATTAAGGGACCTTGTAGGTCATCTAGTCCAACCCCCCCCAAAAAAGTAGACCCTACACCATTTCTGACAGATGGCAGTCCAGTCTCTTCTTGAAGGCTTCCAGTGATGAAGCTCCCACAACTTCCGAAGGCAACTTCTGTTCCATTGGCTGATTGTTCTCACTGTCAGAGAAAATTTCTCCTTATTTCCAGGTTGACTCTCTCCTTGTTCAGTTTCCATCCTGTTCAGTTTCAGTTTCCTTGTTCTTTGGCATTGTTCTTTGCTTCATTTTTGTCCTACAGGATAGTCCTTGTTTAGCAACCAGAATTGGGACCAGCAACCAGGTAATTAAGTGAAGCAGTCGCTGAGTGAAACCCTAACTGGGCTTATGATTTTCAGCTTTCTTTTGTTTTGTAGAGCTGCAAAGGTCATAAATATGAAGATTGGTTACTTTTTCATCACTATCATAACTGCAAATGTTTACTAAACAAGGCGATAGCTAAGAGAGGTCTACCTGTAGAAGTACTATTAAAAGAATATCACTTTTGGTTTTCTCCTAAATTCTTCTGGTGTTTTTTTTTTTTTTCCTAACAAAGTCTAGATTAGGGACAAGTGTTTAGGGAAGATGGGTATAAAGAGTCAATTTTCATTATACAGCTGGTATCATTTAAACTGTATAGCTTGCATGAATCATTTGGGTTTTGTTTTGTTTCTCAGATTCCTGGAAGAAACATACAATATAAACATACATTCATAGACATGGCTGTAATTAATTTATTTTGCCTGCAAATTGAATAAAAATAATGAAATGATTAGCTATGTATGTGCAGTTAAAAAAAGATTTTCCCAAATGGAACATTCTTTTTACTTAAGATACCGTATCTCAAAAATAAGCTCTGCCAGTGTCTGGCTCAGCATTTCTCAGCCTCAGCAATGTGAAGATGTGTGGACTCCCAGAATTCCCCAGCCAGCATGCTGAGAGTTGAAGTCCGCAGATCTTCATGTTGCTGAGGTCAAGAAACACTGGTCTCACTAGCCTTTCCCTTTAGTGCAAGTTAATTTGTGTGCTTGTATGCATGGTGGAAAGCAGATGCCTCATTTTGTATCCATCTCTGCATCCACAGATGCAGATGCTCCCTTAGTTTCATTATTGTTGTTTTATGTTTGGAAATTTCAAAGTATGATCGTGATCTTTTTTTTATATTAACAGACATCAAATTGTTAATTCATTATCCTAGACCCAGTTCTAAAAATGAAGCTATCCTCTTTAAAATGTACTTGTAAAGAATCACAGGTGACCTTGGAGAAGGGATGCAACAACAGCTAACTAAAAGTGATTTACATCCAGGACAGGAAAAGAATATTAGAAACTTAAAGGTGTAAGACAGAGGGAGGCAAAATGGTATCGGTTTTTTTGCAGTGGTGAAATCCAAATTTTTTTACTACTGGTTTTGTGGGCATGGTGTGGCTTGGTGGGTGTGGCTTGGTGGGCATGGCAGGGGAAGAATACTGCAAAATCTCCATTCCCACTCCACTCCACTCCAGGGGAAGGATACTGCAAAATCCCCATTCCCTTCCCACTCCTGGGGGAAGGATATTGCAAAATCTCCATTGCCACCCCACTCTGGGGCCAGCCAGAGGTGGCATTTGCCGGTTCTCCAAACTACTCAAAATTTCCGCTAGCGGTTCTCCAGAACCTGTCAGAACCTGCTGGATTTCACCCCTGGTTTTTTGATAATATGAGCCGTGGTGGTGCAGTGGTTAGAATGAAGGACTGCAAGCTACTTCCACTGACTGCCAGCTGTTGTTGGAGCCCCTATACTGACTCTGTAAACTGCTTAGAGAGGGCTGTAAAGCATTACGTAGCAGTATATAAGTAAGTGCTATAGCTATATCAATTAAGGAAAGCCCCAGTATTACAGGTAGTGACTTACAATCACAATTGAACCCAAAATTTCCATTGTTAAGGGAAACAGTGAAGTGAGTTTTGCTCTCTTTTATGACATTTATTGCCACAGTTAAGTGAATCACTGCAGTTGTTAATTTGGAAACATGGTTGTTAAGTGAATCTGGTTTCCACATTGACTTTGCTTGTCAGACGGTCACAAATGATGATCCCATGATCCCAGAATACTGAAACTGTTATAAATATGAGCCAGTTTCCAAGCATCTGAATTTTAATCATGTGATTATGGGGATGCTGTAACAGTCGTGTGAAAAACAGAAGTCACTTTTTTCAGGGCCATTATAGCTTCCAATAGTCACTAAATGAATGTTTGTACCTGTACTTGTGGGGTCTGTCTGCTGATGTTGGTCATCTCAAATGGCTAACACCAACCTTGAAGCTCTGGCACCATTTTCCGTTTCTCCTTCTTATACCAAAGAGAGTTAAGATGGAACCAGTTTTAGTCCCCCCCCTCCCCCCATGTTCTGTTCCTGGCCCATGTCATCTTTGTAATTCTGTACAGTACCTGCCTTTCTATTTTGGGCCCATTGCTTAACATTTATTTAGATAACTGGTGCAGTTGTTCCAGTTGTATAACAGAACCCCAAATAGCAGTTTTATAGTTACACAAGGCAATGTATATATAGAATAGAATAAAATAGAATTCTTTATTGGCCAAGTGTGATTGGACACACAAGGAATTTGTCTTGGTGCATACGCTCTCGATGTACATAAAAGAAAAGATGCATTTGTCAAGAATCATAAGGTAGAACGCTTCCAACACTTAATGGTAGTCATAGGGAACAAATAAGCAATCAAATCACATTAGGAAACATTCAATATAAATCGTAAGGATACCAGCAACAAGGTTACAGTCATGCAGTCATAAGTGGGAGGAGATGGGCGATAGGAACGATGAGATGATTAACAGTAATGCAGACTTAATAACTAGTTTGACAGTGTTGGGGGAATGATTTGTTTAGCAGAGTGATGGCGTTCGGGAAAAAACTGTTCTTGTGTCTAGTTGTTCTGGTATGCAGTGCTCTATAGTGTCGTTTTGAGGGTAGGAGTTGAAACAGTTTATATGCATAGGAAGTAAGCAAAGATCAGTTCTAGGGGAATAAGCATCAAATAATCCAGTTGTAAATGTAAAATAATTAAAATTACAATGAATGAAAAACCAGAGCCACTCTATTACTTAGATCCAACCTGAGATAAGCTTCATAAAAACCAGGGAGAATACATGTTATTCATTACTGAGCTATACTTTTCTCCGACACTGAAAAAAATGATAGACTCAGTGGTCAAGAATATATTCTACATGAGAAAGTTGAAGGTTCAACTCATGACACCTCTTCGTAGCACTGGATAAGACCTATATTTGGAACCCTGGGAACTGCCTCCAATCACTATAGACCAGGGGTGTCAAACTATTTCATTGAGGGCCGCATCAGGATTGTGTTTGACCTCAAGGGCCTGGGGCGGGCGTGGCCAACTCAATGTCACTCCTGTTGGGGGCGCCTGTGGTGGCCTGAGTGCTCTGCCAGCAAAAATAGGCTCCCGAGCTCCGTTTTCAGCTGCCACAGCCTTCTGCAACCCTCTGCCAGTGAAAATGGAGCTCGGGAGCTCCATTAAATTGCCGGGCAGAGGGTTGCAGGAGGCCGTGGCAGCCAAAAACGGAGCTCGGGAGCCTGTTTTTGCTGGCAGAAACACCGCAGGCTGGTCCTTTGCTGTTTCCAGGATGGCCCCCCATGCCTAAGTACCCCACAGGCCAGATCTGGCCCCCCATGCCTTGAGTTTGACATCCCTGCTGTAGACAATGTTGAACTGTGCAAATCAATTTTTTTATTCAATATAGACCAGTTATCGGCCTCCTATTTAAGTTTAAATAGGGGGTGACCTCCAAGCTCAGACAGTATTGTTGATTCTGATAGGGATAAAAGGAAATGAGGCAAGACAAATAAATGTCATGCTGCGGCCTAGCCAGGAATTCTACTGTTCTTACCACTCCTAAACAGCAAGCTATGCCTTGCAGAAGATAGTATTCTCTGAAGAAGCAGCCCAGCTAACTCCACCTTTGCGGGCTGTGATTGGTTCCTATAAATGGTTGGTACTCAGTTTTACCTTAGCAACATAGCAATGACAGTGTAAGCAGAACTTGAAGCTTCTCCTATGTATAAGGAAAGCGTTTGGTAGTTGCAGGATCAAGAGATATTATTCTGTTCTCCTCTTCCGAAATCAAACGTTGATCTTGGCGATCTGAGGTCGGCTGGTTTGTAGATTTATTGCCGATTCTTTGCTGGGCGATAGTCAGAAGAGTGATCTGGTTTTTCTCTCCTTGTTGCTTTGAATTTGAGCCTGGGTTTAGTTTGGTTTGTTTGATCCCAGAAGTGAAGATCTTGTTTTGGGCTTTCGTTATGGCACAATGCCTGACCTTTCAGCAAATTGCTTCTGCTTTCAGAACTCTTAGAGAGCTGAGATTGTGCCCAGTCCTGTTTCTGCTATTTTCCTGTTATTCTCATATTCGCAGCGCTGACTCCAAAATACTTATGCATATTGCTTGCAATTTTTGTTTACTTCAAAGCATTTGCATCCTAATGCAAGAATCAAATGAAGACCAGTTTTCAAGACAAAAGCAGTTCAAACACTTAGCTAAAGAAAAGGAGAAAAAGAAACTGTCAGCTTTGTCTGGGGAGAGAATCCAGTAACAAAAAGAATCATGATGAGCAAGATCGGTTCCTGACACACCACCCCATTTTAATGTTCAATAAAAATGGTTCATAGAGCCGTGTTGTCAGTGTCTATCTTAGGACTTGGAATTTTTTTCCACGGATACTACATGGTTCTTTACTCACCCAATTCATTCTTTCAGCCCAAGCCATTTTGCTTTTTGGATTGAACAAGATGGCAGTAGCCCTTATAAACACAATTGAAAATGGCTTCAGCATTGGAGAGCATCTCTTTATACAGAGCAGACTGATGGCAGCACAATACTTGTTCTTCAGTGCCACACTGCCACTCCAGTCACAAAAAAAGCTGCCTTACTCTGATTGTATGACCAGCCCTCCTTGACATACCCAATTCTCCCTGAATTGAGTTTTCTGACTGTAGGTCCCATTTTGAACTGAGAACATCTAATTTAATCCACAGAGCTGTCATCTTTCACTTCCTAAAGCTTATATTTCCAGAACCTGTTCCTGGTAATTCCAAAAGTAATAAAAACCAGAATCTTTAGTTCTGCCAAAACAATACATACACAATTTTATAATCTGTAAGCAAATAGATTATGCAGGACATAACATGCTCGCAGGCAGGGGCATAAAGCAGTTAATGGTTCCTTTTTATTGTGGTGTCCCTAAAACCCTGTGTACGTGCATTGTCAAAAGAAACAAAGTGTTACATGTTGGATCTGGATTTTTCTCATTTTTATTTCTGGTGCAAGTCATAGTGAGCATTCATTAAGTCGTGCTGGCAACTGGAGGGCTGTGTACGGCAAACAGAACCTGACAATCCAGCCATCTCTGGTGTTTACACCAGATTTTGTATAATCTCTTTATTTTAGCAAAAGACTGCATTTTGAAAGAGCAGGTCACAAGGGAGGATAGATCTGAGAGATGAGTCATCGCAAAAGGGCTAGATGGAGTTGTGAAGATTTTCCACTCTCGTGTGTTATTTTATCACTGTTATTAAGTTGCCGGAGGGAGGGGGGAGATGGGGCCTTTTCTATGTAGTCAGGCTGTTACCTTGTGAGAAGTGATTCCATCAAGGTGACTGAACACTCCTGAAATGAAGCTCTTAATGAATGAGGTGACAAATCTTTTTATGAAGAGGTTTTTCAAGATTAGGAAAGGATTTATCTGGGGTTTTTTTCTTTGGTTTTGGATGTTCAGAAGAAGGCAGGTCAGATTTATCTTCACAGCACCTGCAACAGATGTAGAAATGAAGAGACAACTATAGCTTTGGGGTAGTACATGCAAACAGTCTCGACCATGGACTCCCCACTTGAAAATTAGTCTCTTCTGTAGAAGAAATGGGAGAAACAAAATCCCCAAGAGATGGTTCAGTCTCTGTAAGGTAAAAGGTAAACGTTCCCCTGGCACATATGTGCTAGTCGTTCCCGACTTTAGGGGGTGGTGCTCATCTCCATTTCAAAGCCAAAGAGCCAGCGCTGTCTGAAGACGTTTCCGTGGTCATGTGGCCGGCATAACTAAACGCCAAGGTGCACGGAACGCTGTTACCTTCCCACCAAGGGTCGTCCCTATTTTTCCACTTGCATTTTTTACGTGCTTTCAAACTGCTAGGTTGGCAGAAGCTGGGACAAGTAATGGGAGTTCACCCCGTTACACGGCACTAGGGATTTGAACCGCTGAACTGCTGACCTTTCGATCGACAAGCTCAGCGACTTAGCCACTGAGCCACTGCGTCCCCAATCTCTGTACTGACCTCTGTACTGACCTCTATTATAGACTTTCTCTATGGCCTCAGGCAAGCCTTATAGTTAAATAATATAGCAGAACCACTAAACAGTTGAAAATGCTATGCTATAACCTTAGGATTTCATATGTTACCAGAAAACACTTCAATAATATCTGCAGAAACCATTTATAGTTGTTGGTTTCCCAGAAGGAAGGAAGGGACAGCTTGCTGTCTAACAACATATAACAGGGATTAGTTATACTAATATAACTATTTATGTTAGTACAATATATATACTAACATATAACAGGGATGAGTTGACATATAACAGGGATGAGTTGAACTCAGTGAGTTCTGCATCCTGTTTTGTTTTGTTTTTTTAAAACCTGTTGCATGTCTGTGTATGCACACCCAACCTGTCAGGCTCCAAAACCCAAGTAAGTCAATATTTATTACAGTCAAAGATCCAGAGACCAGAGCAATTTAAAATATACTCAAGGAATATCCAGTTAAAAATTCTAGAATAAAATAATAAATTACACATAAAATCTATATTAAAATCACAATTTGACATCCAGTCTGTCAGTTGCACGCAAGCAAAACACAGCATGGCCTAACTATAATGTATCAGTCCTTAAACTGTGAGGCCCATAGCTATTAAATACTAAAACGTAAGAGAATTGCTGCATTAATTGTGTAAAATAGCTATGATGGATTAATCACCTATTTCCGACTACTCCCTAAGAACGTCATATTGAGTCTCTTCTAAGTTGTTTCCTTTGTTGTTCCTCACTTATAGACAGAAATGCGAAACTAAAGCAGATTACTTGCAGCATAAAACATATACTGTGGGAACCATTAGGAAGAATAATCTTAACTCTCTTTCTCCCTCTCAAACTATCTAAACTGTGCTGTCTCTTGCTCAACTGGAAAGGACTCTGTCCCTTCTGGGAATCCATCACACCACCAAAGCAATTGAATTTACCCTCTTTTGGATTAGTTGCACATTAAAAATGATTCAAAAAATAATGCTTGCTCGGTATTTTTGACCAAATGTACTTCCATTGATTTGCCATAGATGGGCCAGATTGAGCTCTGTTGTGTGGGTGTGTAGCGGCAGGGATCAGTTGGGAAGGATAGAAGAATATTCAGAGAATGTAGTGTAGATAGGTTTTTATGCTTTCTACGTGCCTTGGAAATTCTTTAAGCATCTGTGCAGGATGACACCTGCCTATAAAAGGAAGAAGGTTCAATTTCTCCAATTACCCGCTATGATTACATAATTTATCCCCAAATGACTGTCTACCTAGTGAACATATGCGATAATGCATAACTTTGTAGATAGAAGCTCTTCTTTCTTTCTTTCTTTCTCTTTCTTTCTTTCTTTCTTTCTTTCTTTCTTTCTTTCTTTCTTTCTCTTTCTTTCTTTCTTTTTTTCTTTCTTTCTTTCTTTCTTTCTTTCTTTCTTTCTTTCTTTCTTTCCTTCCTTCCTTCCTTCCTTCCTTCCTTCCTTCCTTCCTTCTTTTTCTCCCTCTTTCTTTCTCCCCCCCTCTCTCTTTTTCTCTTTCCCTCTCTCCCTTCCTCCCTTCTTTCTTTTTCTTTTTCTCTCTGAAACCAGGAATTTGAGTTTTACTGCTGGTAAAAAACAGATTGGGAGCTAATGGCTTTTGTTTCCTCAGAGCTGGGGGAAGCAACAATTTGCCTTATCCAGGATTACAACTTGAACTTTGACATCTGTTGCCCCTAATGCTGTCCATTACATTTTGTCAACAAAATCCATCATAAGATAGAAGAATCCTAGAAACAGAATCCATGACTGTCGACATCAAATCTCATTCTTGATATGTTTTGCGGTTGGTTGGTTTTTTTGCTTTCCCTGGGTCTCCTGGCATTAGTAACATCTTGCGTAATGGAGGATTTTACAGAAGCCTGAAGCTTCCCCATCTTTGTGTGTCTTTAGTCTCTTTAGCAGCAATTAACAAGGGTTATTCTTTTCCCCTCTGATGCATCAACGTGACCAATATTGCTTTTTAAATTTTTGGACACCAAATTAGGGAATACTGCAGTAAGTAAATATAAAAGTATAATTTTTAAAGCATAGAGGCTTGTGCTGTTCCCCAGAACAAGGCTTACGTACATTTATTTTATTTTTTTATTTTTATTTATTTTTATATGCCGCCCTTCTCCGGAAACTCAGGGCGGCTTACAATGCGTTAAGCAATAGCCTTCATACTTTTGTATATTTTATACAAAGTCAGCTTATTGCCCCCACAAACCAGGTCCTCATTTTACCCACCTTAGAAAGGATGGAAGGCTGAATCGACCTTGAGCCTGGTGAGAATTGAACTTGCAGTAATTGCAGGCAGCTGGATGTTAAATGCTGCCTTAGTAGGAGGCATTAGCCTCCTACGCCACTCAGGTTCCTTAAGTCTTTTCTTTGCCTCTTGGTTAGTTAAAAATAGCTTTTTGTCCCCATGTCCATAGACTGTCTCAGGCTGAGGTCTATGCATGCTTAACCTAGGTGCAAGCTTCATTGAATACAGTGAGTTTTCCCAGAGTAAATATGCATACCGTTGTAGTGTTGAAGTTACTGATGTTTTCAAGAAAAAAAAAATCCTAACTGTTTACGTAAGGATAAATCCCACTCATCCTTTATATAGCAGAGTCCCAGGTGTTACTGATCAGTGACTGAAAGTGAAGCCAAGTGAATTCTGCTGTGCTTAGAAGATCAACCACATTAAGAGATGATGGTTGGAACACCTTCTTGGCAGAGAGGGAAGCTGAAGTCACAAATCAGCTTTGTCTCAAGAGACTCATAAGGTGTTTGTGTATTCAACCTGAAAAACCTGACGTAGAAAATGTTGCTTTCTGATTTCCAGTGCATGCAAAATTTGTTGCAAATTACATCCATTGGAGAGCGAAAGATGGAGAATATATGTAGCTGAAAAACCTTCCAATCTGTTCTAATTGACTTAGAGGCATGTTTCACTCTCAATTCCTTCCCTCGCGTTGGTTCTCTAATTTTCTATTGTGTAGTCAGACTGACAACAGCCAGCCGAATTTACAGGACACAAGAGGAAAAGCACCCATTCATTCAATGAGAATTATTGCACTCCCTATGTTATGAGTAATTATTTATGTAGCACCATCTTTACACATATCGGGGACTTGCAAAGAACAGGTCTCTTTCCAAACATTTCACAAGAAGAGTCCTCCATTCCTCTGCTTGCAACAAAATACCTTTTGTTGTTAACTGACAAGGGGCCTGTTCCCAGGCTTCAATCAGCTCCCTGAAGATGGGCTCCAGTACGAGTCCGAAAGTTCGGAAGAATAAATCTCTGGTCCCGGTGACTGACCCAAATTTGATCTTGCATCATTATCCTGGGACACATATATTTGCATTCATTCGTGAAGGAAGGATGGTTTGTAAGGACAGAAGGAAGTAAAGACATATAGTGAGAGGTGTGGGTATAAGTTACCTGTAGTTGTATTGCCTCCCCTCCCTTCTTCTGTATGTAAATTCCTTTGCTCGCTATTTCTTCTTTCGTTGGAATAATGTGATGGGCTTGTGCCCATTTAGAGGTACACACAAATCATTTTGTGCATACATATTTCTTAGTTATTTCAGTGACAAAAAACATTCTCTCAGTTTACTAAAAGCTGTTATTCGCAGCAAAAGTCAAAATAGCTGAAGTACTTACATGTTTATCACAGCATTCTGGGGATTGGACCAGCAACTTGTGAATGCTCCAGAGGATTTTAAACTCTCTTGACTTTCTGAATTTTCCTTAGGCTTGACAGTATGTAATCGCCTCTTTATATCGTGAAATTCCAGTGTGGAGCACTTAAAAATCACAAAAACATATTTCACAGTGACACCTGTGTTTTTCTGGTTGGTTTTATAGTTTCCTGCCTTCTGTGGAATATAAAAGATTGAATGCAGTTGGTTTTTGCTTGAATTTTGGCTTGGACACAATGCAACAATACAAATTTGAAAGTAAAAGACTATTTTGAAAAAAAAAAGAACAGGGCACTGAATTGAGTACTTAAGCAGATTTTGAAAATAAAATGCTGTTTAGGATAAGCAAGGATTTGAACACTTAAGCAGTTTCTAATAATAAACTACTGACTTAGATAAGAAAGACCCTTAACTGGAGCACTTGAAGTGGTTTGGAGAAATAAGCACTATTCTGGATAAGAAATTACTGTAAGTTTTGAAGCAAATCTTCAAAATAAAGTGTTCTTTTAAACAAGCACTGTGGTGGAATGTAATCTAGATTCCCAGAAGGGAAGGACTGCTTTCCAGAAGACAAATAGACAGCAGACTTTGGAATGGTTGGTCGGCATAAAGTGGGTTAAAATGGCTCTTCCCAAGTATGTCTACTGTTGTTTTAGTTGCTTTAGTCTGGCTAGATTCTGTCTATAAAGGAAACTACTTTTAACTAACCCCATTCTTGGGGGGGGGGGTTTGACAAGCATGGCCCTTCACTTTATTCCCCTCAATATTTAGAATATAGAATCATAGGGCTGGAAGAGACCTCAGCGATCTTCTAGTCCAACTCCCTGCTCAAGGTAAGAGACCTTATACTATTCTGGTCAAATGATTCTCCAGTCTATTTTTGAAAACCTCCAGCGATGAAGCACCCATAACTCCAGGAGGCAAGCTGGATTAATTGTTTTCACTGTCAGAAAATTTCTCCTTACTTCTAGGTTGGTTCTCTCTTTAACAATCTTCCATTCATTACTTGTCTTGCCCTCTGGTTCTTTCGGGAATAACTCAGTCCTCTCTTTTTTGTGACAGCCTCTCAGGTACTGGAAGAAACTTCCAATACTTTCTTAACTTTAAAGTTAAAGAAGGGTAATTAAAGAAAATTGTTGATAGTTGTGTCAACAAAGATTCAGCCAATTTGCCCACCTGGCTCGGCGCTATGCGTCAAATGTAGCCACGTTTTCGAGGCCAGACATGCGCGCGTGTGAGCAAAGTGCATACGCCGAAGGCCGGGCGAATGCATGGAATGCATGTGAAGCAAGCGTGCACGGGGCGAACCGGTGGTAAAAATATGTGAAACCCACCTCTGGAAAGATTACTTTAGTAATGAAGACAACCCATACCATTGTGCTTTCCAGCCCCTTGGGTCCAGCAATTCCTGCTTTGTAGCTATTGCTACTCACCGGCAGTCTCTCAGACATTCTAATCATTTGCATTACTGCCAACTTTTGAATGCTGAGAACATGCAAAGAATGCTGTGAATCAATAGAGGATCATTAGAGTGATGCAAATTTGACATTCCATCAGTTCTTTGCTCCAAGAACTGGGGTTAACAAAAATCCCCTTCACAAAGAAAGGGAAAAATGAATTGCTTATTTCACCCCATGTTTTTAGTACATATATTTTAGTAAATATATTTGGTTGGGTATGTGGTTTAGCTATTTATTATTATTATTCTGAGTTGTTGCAGAAGGGGAAAATTGGTTGACTTTCAAGATGTCAGTGCTGTGACAAAAGCATGTGCCATATTTTTTAGCCTGTGACTTTTCCCAATAACTCGAATTAGTTAGTAGTCTCTGTGTATCTCTGCGTTCAGGCATTTAGTGTGGGAGGCAAAGAGAGTTATAGGAAGCTTGCTCATACTGTAGTTGTGGCTTTGGGGCTCACAATTAAATTTATTGTATTTGTTTATTTCTCAGTTTCTTATTAAATACTATCTTACAGCAAAGGAAATTCTGTGTGTCGTTTTGAATTACTTATTTCACAGATGATCGTTTTTAGTTGTCTTCTCCTGCATTGGTGTGAACAAATAGACGGTGGTTCATATACACTTATATAGATTTTAACATCACATCTTTGGGTTGATAGATTTAGGTGGCTTTATAAAGAGATGGATTCATCAACTTCACAAAGAGATGCTAGGCAATTTTTATACTGGGATTAGAGTTAGCTGACCTCTCAATACTAATTGCTGAGGAATCTCGGCAGAAGAGGCCCAATGCTTTGCTTGCAGGCTTCTTAGGGGCACCTGATGGGCAAATCTGATCAACAGGCTACTGGATTTAGATCTTCCCTGTGATCCAGCAGGGCTCTCCTCATGTTCTTAAATTAGAAAAAGAAATCTAAAGCGACGTTTTCCTTTTAAAATCTGAATTTTATTTCTCTCTCTCTCTTTTTTTTAACACTCCCTCAAATCACTTCTCAAAATGCAGTTTCAGCTGGCACTCCCTTTCAGTGTGACTTTATCTTTAATTGCCTTATTTGTGATGCTCTTCTTGTCTTACTGAGATCAGCTTCACTCTTTGTACTCACAGCCCTTTTTATGTAATGTAATGTGTTTTCAGAATAAGACATTCTTAATTCCTGTCTTTAAGTGCATTCTTGTCTTTATCTGAAATGTGCAACTCATTACTGATTTTCTACCCAAACATGCTTTTAGGTGAAATAGCCTAGAAAGGAGTATACGAGTAAATATACAAGATCTTACCATTTCCCCCCAAAAATAAGACCCCGTCTTATATTAATTTTTGCTCCAAAAGATGCATTAGGGCTTATTTTCTGGTTAGGTCTTAGTTTTGGAGAAATACTGTACTAATTGTATCCGTCTGGCTGATGAACTTAACTGGGGCATATTTTGAGGGTAAGGCTTATATTACAAGCATCTTGAAAAATCATACTAGGGCTTATTTTCCGGTTGTGTCTTATTTTGGGGGAAACAGGGTAGTTTAAAGCTTTTAATAGTTTGTATCAGCCGCAGGCAATGTAGGATTTAATTAATACATTGGTTGCAGAACTCTGTCATGGACAGAGGAGGAGGAGAAAATTTGGAGATTTTCTTTCCATAGCAAAAAAATTCACAGCACAAAGTACAGTACAAAATAAAGTGATTTCACTTTGAATATGATTTAAAGATCCCATGATTTTTGGCCTTCACTGAAAGTTATCATTCTCCAGTTTACGAAGTTTCTCTGTGGGTTCAAATGCCTGCTCGGTCTACCACTCACTGGGCCTTGGGAAAACCTATTCCTTGTACGTGAAATACATCCACATTGCATATTTTATAACCAATTTCAGACTTCTTTAAGTATTAATGGCTTCCTTCTAAAGTATATTGGAATTTAAAATTCCATGAAATGACCATGCCGTATGCCGTTTAGGTCATGTCTACAAGTAGTTCTCGACTTACAACTACAGTTGAGACCAGAAACCTGATAGTTGAGTGAAACGGTCATTAAGCAACATGTTATGTGACTGCTTCACTCAATGACTGCAATCCCAGTTGCGGTCATCAAGTAGTCTCCTGGGTCACTAAGTGGATGGATTCCCAGGTATGAAGCAAAGGGTACCTTGGGGTTGGTGAGACCTTGGGAGGATCAGCTCAGGGGCTGAAAATCTGCTGAAATTCAAGTAGGATTTTCAGGCATGGAGCAAAGAAACATTTGCATGCAGCTGTCTAAGGCAGGGGTTTCCAACCTTGGCAACTTTAAGACTTGTGGACTTCAACTCCCTGAGGAATTCTGGGAGTTGAAGTCCACAAGTTTTAAAGTTGCCAAGGTTGGAGACCCCTGGTCTAAAGCACCATATCCTCTTTACCTTACCATGCTGCATCTATGCTCTCTATTTGGATTTTAGCTCCCTCTTATCTCCGGAATCTGCTGAAAGAACTGCCTGTTGCGGGAATTCCGCTCTCTTCCATGAGGAGGAATGCATATTTTAATCTTACATGTGATTAAGAAATAGATACTTTATCCATTTCTGCTCCTCCAATTTTTTTCCCCAACTAGAAGAACCTGTTGCAGCTATGCAAGAGACAGGTGTGGTTTCTCCTTTTTACCTTTGGTCCCACTTAACCATATAAGTAACCTATATGGCTCAGTGGCTAAGATGCTGAGCTTGTCGATCGAAAGGTCGGCAGTTCAGCGGTTCAAATTCCTAGTGCTGCTTAATGGGGTCAACTCCTGTTACTTGTCCCAGCTTCTGCCAACCTAGCAGTTCGAAAGTACGTATAAAATGCAAGTAGAAAAATAGGGACCACCTTTGGTGGAAAAGTAACAGTGTTCCATGCGCTTTTGGCATTTAGTCATGCCGGCCACATGACCACGGAGACGTCTTCAGACAACGCTGGCTCTTTGGCTTTGAAATGGAGATGAGCACCGCCCCATAGAGTCAGGAACGACTAGCAAAGATGTGCAAGGGGAACCTTTACCTTTACCCACTTGGGAGTGAAATATTTGAACCTGTACATAATGGTATGTTCAGAACCAGAGAGATTTTCACTATTTATCAGTTAAGAGAACAGCCTCCTTGCAATTTCCTACAGAGACAGTTTGGAGAAGAATAAAAAGATCTCTGTCTTAACTAGCTAAATTAAATTCCAAATAAAAAGCAGTCCAGGAATATAAGATTTTTGTAACTGCATTATGTTTTATTTCAATAAAAATCTTGTTAAAAGAAACTGCTTCTGACCCTGAGATAGACAACTAGGTACTCTTCAGATGCTTTGAACTACAACTCCCTCTGTTCTTTGTATTGGCTTGTTAACTGGAGCTGATAAAAGTTGAAGTCCAAACTATCTGAAGGACACTAAATTGGCAAACTCTGCTCTTCTAAGTTGGCAGACAGTTTAGAAATGTGTCTTGTAGTATTTGTCAGAAGTGCCTTATTAAATTCAAAGAAATAAAGGGTAGATGAGGTCAGAGCTCAGTTAAACAAGAGAAACACATTCAGTCTGTTTGAGATATTGTTTCAGAACTGTTATCTATTACTAGAGATCAATAATACGATTTTATAAAGATATTTTGGATTATCTTTCAACTAGTCTCTTTACATTGTCCTTGCCGATAAAAGCTGGTGAGAATTGAAGTCCAAAACATTGGCAAAACATCGCCTATTCTTGTCTATTATTTATTCATAAAATGGTTTATAATACTAAGCTGAATTAAAATGGACTGATGCACCATCTGCTTGACAGGGCTGGTAAATAGATTATTGGGAATAAATTCATGGCAGATTTCAGCTAAACATAAAGGATGTTCTGTTGAGATCTTTCATTTGCTGCAGACATTTTCTCCTGAATCCCCCTTTCTTTGTGATGATGTCACATGTGTACAGGTTAAGAGGTTCGTGTGAAAACCATCTCATCTATGAAAACACACTGGGCAACTTCAGCCAATCACATACACTTAGCTCAGACTGTTGTTGATTGGATTGTTTTGTGGGATTAAATCAAAGGGAAATTCCCCTATAAACTGCTTTGGGATTCTAGAAATTCCCATATAAGCTGCTTTGAGCTTCTGGATATAGAAGCTAGAATAGAATATACAAGCAACATAACAAAGATCGAAAGTTCCTCACATTGTAATTTGGAGGGGCAGTGTTTTTTTTCCCTATGCAACTTTTGTAGTTGTGATAGTATATAGATGATACAATGCATGAAATGGACAAATTTTGAAGATGGAGAAGTATAGAAACCTTTGAAACATTTCATGTATCTCTTGGATAGAATAAAATTTACTTATTTGTCTTGAAAAATGTGTTTTAAATCAAATAGGGTGGCGATTTTAGCCCTAGCTCATGATTTTTGATATTTTAGATGAGGTTTCCTTTTAGTCTCAAGAATTGCAACTTATTAAGAAGCTGTTGAGTGCCATAGATAAAGTTGCTGCTTTTTTAACCTGTTAGGAATTTTTAGGAAACATGCAGTCAAATGGAATTGTTGGTTTCATCTAAGCTTAGTTCTTCCTAAGCATCGTAGTTACAACTTAGTTAAGATTGTTGTGTGGATTGTAGAAAATTTGGTCGAAAATCATGCCGTAGCTATGCCAATAATTGTCACATTTATCCATTGTTTCCCAGTTAATCTGAACTTTTATCTAGCAACATTTAGAATGAAACCCCTAAATTCCTTCTTTGTGGTTACCCTGAGTTTGAGAATGTAAATTTCTCCTGCTTCTTTCTTCCACCGTTTATATAAAATTCTGTGCCTTATGTCTAGTGGGACAGAGCTGTCAAAAGGATTAGAAATGCAAGGAAATATTGAGCAGGAAATCAGTGACAGTAATGAGCGTGCATACAGGTCCTGTAAATTATATGTTTACATTGTAGATTTTTCTATTATCAGTCAATAAATGAGTAAATCTTTGCACAGCGCAGAAAGCAAACTTCAACAAGGTACTCATTTGGAGGAATAATTTCCTTCTTGCTAGTCATATTATACGAAGATACGTGGCATTCTGAGCTTGGCACAAAGAGCAGAATGCCTTTATAAAGGCATTTCATTTTACGTTTTGCTCATCTTCATAACTCTTGCTAGCCAACACCACCATATATGCAGTTATTTGGATTGAAGCAAAAGAGGCCCTAATTATGTTTTAGAAATACAAATTGGAAAGTGCAGGCTAAAATAATGCTCTTTAAACTTTAGCAAACATTGCGTCTCTGGAAACTATCCACTGGATGGATATTTTGATTTCCCAAGAGGATCTGTCAAGGAGAAGAGGAACATCAGGTATTATTAGTGTCTGAGGCTTTGGTTTCTTTTAAGGTTGCTATTTCTCCTGCTTTCCCCAGACTAGGCTGAAATAAGAATTCCATGTATATCTGTTATGGTTACTTAAAGCAGGGCTCTCCAACCTTGGCAACTTTAAGACTTGTGGACTTTAACTCCCAGAATTCCTCAGCCAGCTTTGCTCAGCCAGCTTTCCTCCCAGAATTGTGGGAGTTGAAGTCGACAAGTCTTAAAGTTGCCAAGGTTGGAGACCCCTGATTTAAAGGATTCTGATGTGATATCTAAGAGGCATATTCCACCTCTGTCATCAGTCAGAGGACCACGGAAAGTACGTGTATACACAGTATACCCATACAACGAAATTCACTTAACACCCAAAGACCAGGTCCAACACACATAACAATCCCCAAACACACTCCCACCCACCGCAATTCTCTACCCCTAAGCCACCCAAACATCCACACAACAGACCAAGTAATACTTTCCAACAGCTCACTGATGGTGGCCCTTTAGTTCATTGTTGAGCGCAATTATAGCTCTGGGATAAAAACTATTCAGAAAATGTGTGGTCCGAGTTTTAATTGTTCTGTATCTTCTGCCAGAAGGCAACAGTCCAAAAAGATTGTAAGCAGGATGGGAAGAATGTTATGCAATTTTCTCAAACAGTGAGATTCGAAGATGTCATCCAGGTCTGGTAGCTGGAGTCCGATGATATTCTGGGCAGTTTTAATGATTCTCTGTAGAGCTTTTTTGTCCGCTACAGAGCTGCTCCCATACCATGCAAAAATGCCGTATGTCAGGACACTCTCAATGGTGCTGCGATAGTAGGACAGAAGTAGATGCTGAGATAGATTTATCTTCCTGAGCCTCATTCCATCATACTGAGTAACAAGGAGCCCCATTTCTTTTTTCCTCATAGGAAAAAAAAACCCCACACTTTCATTGCTTAGATACTTTGGTATTGTACTGTTGGAAGAAATATCCTTCTGGGTTCAGTTCCAAGTGGGGAAAAAGACCCTGGATTCATGGAAGTTGCTTGGAAAGAAGGTTTATTGATGAACAGGATGACATGCCTTGGAGATCTTGGGTGAAAAAAGGGAAGAGATGCTGAGAGTCCCTGGGTTTTATACCCTCTCTTGGGCTTTGAATTTGAGCTTGTGTTCTGATTGGTTGTCAGACTCCCATGGGACAATGCAGGGGTAACTTTGTAGGTTGTCTTTTGAGTCCCAAGTTTGGTTGACTCTTGCTGGGTAATGATGTAATGAAAGGGCTTTGGGCAATTCCTACTAGGAGGTAGATCTTTGTTATTAGAATAGACTTAATGGCCCATTGACAAAGGTATGTGTGTTTGGGGGTGAGTTTCTGCCTCCCTTTTAGGGGAAATATTCTGCCCTTTTAATATTTCCTAAAATATCTCATTTTCCTAGGAGAGGGGTGGGTGCTAACTTCCTACAGTACAATTGAGGAGAAACATCCTGGTCTCATGAACTGAGTAACGTTACAGTATGTGCAGAATTTTGTTTTTCTTCCAATTGTAGTTTACTGTTACAACATGTTGCTTGGTTCTCCAGAGGGTCTCCAGTTTCATTCCTGCCATCTCCTTAGGAACAAAAATTCCTCCCTGAAACCACCATTCAAAGACCACCCCAGAAGACACGATGCAGCAACAGCTTGCCTGAGAAAAATGCAGCTTTTGGTATTCTTTCTCTTGCTTATAAGAGAGCTTGCAGAAGGTTTGATGGCAATATGACAGATTAATGACAGAGAAAGTGATTTTCGAAGGAAAGGGTCTACTTTAATTTTAAGATGCTCCTCAAGCAATCAAGGAGTGGCAGAGTTTTATGGTCATAGTGGTGTGCAGCTTTTTTGTTGCAATTTCCAATTCAATTTGCTTCCATGGCATGTGAAACCTTGAGTGACCAAAGGACATGATTTTGGTGAAGATTAATATCTATCGGCAGCCTGCTGAAGGAAGATTGTGATATATGAGATTGCTCTTCTTACAAGATTGTGTAAGAAGAGCAAATAGTAATTAACATGAATTAATGAGTACAGTTATGTGATCTGTGTATCTGTGAAAGTAAGAGAAAGAACAATGATTTATACTGAATGATGTCCTGTTCTTATGAAATGAAGTTGGTGAATAAACACAAGTGAAAGTGTAAATTTAATTATGGATAAAAAAAGTGTAAATTTAATTATGGATAAAAAATTTAAATGAAGGTCAGAAAATATCAGTTGTAGTAATTTAGATTGTTGCATGTGAGCACGAATCTTTTCATATATACAGATGGTGAAGAATAAATATACACCTAAAAGCATCATTGATTTCATTGTGTACGATTGAAAGACAAAGATGTTGACTGGGATAGGCCATTTTTGGGTAGTGTCAAAAAAGGTTATTTGAAAAAAAGATGTTCATGAAAGAAGTAGGGATGGAATGGGAACTAGGATACTGTAGAATGCAGGAAAGGGAAGTATGAATTTTCTATGCAAAATATTTGAAGCTAGATTACTCTCCTGATAGAATGAATGGAAAATTGACATAAAGAAAGAGGATTTATGTGGGAGCTAGTGAATGGAATTACCAAAGTTGAGTTATGTTAATAAGATGCATAAAAAAAGGAAACTTAGTTGCATAAGTGAAGTCAGAAATGAATGGATGCTGTATGAATGTGGATTTAATAGAAAAGTGAGTGACCAGAAAGACAGAAGTATATTGAGGAGTTTGCTGTAATACATATAGTATTAATGTGGATTGAATTGCAGAACAAATGTGTGAAGAAAGAACAAAAGGTCCAAAAGAAAAGGAATACTGAAGAAGTTGTGGTTGGATAGAGTTGACAAGATCCTTAAAAATGAGACAGGGAATGTAAAGAAGGGCAATGCAATAATGATGAATGAATACGGTGAAAGCACATTTATTGGAACCAAAGAGGAGTTGCAAAGTCAAGAATATGGAGAGGTGTATAGTAGTTGTGTAAAATAGATATAACTACCTTTCCTTTTTTTTTTTAATGTCTTGATTTGAATTTCTTTGGTTTACTATTTTTTTTTAAATAGTCTTTATTTACATTTTCCATTAAAAAGAGAAAACAACATATCATATAAATAACACACAAACCACAAGACAATACAACACAAAAAAAGAAAAAAAGAAAACAGGCATACCTCAATGTAGTACCTTAATAACCTAATATTCGGTACTATGTTCCCATATTATATTCCGGAGAATACAGAACAACTTATATACCTTTATACGTCGATTAGATCTATCCGACCTCACTTTATTTGTACAATATAAGTTTCTCAATGGATACAATTCCTCATCTCATGTGGGTTATAATTTCCTCTTCTCTAACCACTTATAAAATTTTTCCCAGGATAAACATATTTGTGTTTGGTCTCTGTCTTTTAGTTTTTTGGTCAATTTATCTACTTCCGCACATTCTAAGATCTTCTTTATAATTGTCTCCTCTGTTGGGATATTTTGATTTTTCCAAAATTGAGCATACGCCAATCTCACCGCTGTGATAATGTGTACAGCCAGATACCATGAGTCTCTTCTAATATTTTCCAGCTTGGAGCCGAGCAGGCATGTCTCTGGTCGCCATTCAATCTTTTGCATCAGAATCTCATTAAGCTTACTATTTCTTACTACTTTTTTCTGCACTATGAATTATTGCTTAAATTGAAAGGGAATAATATTCTGGATGTACTGTATATGACTTTGTGCTCGCTAATGCCTTCTTTATATCCTTGGCACGGTAGATTTTTGCAGAAAGATTCTGTGTGCAGAAATCTTTGTCTGTTGTTAATTTAGGTATATATACATCCTTTGGCGCAGAAACAGCATTCTCCGTTTCCATTTCATCAGCGCATGTGTTAAGCTTTTATCATAATATTTGTCTTTCTAAAGTATTATCTTCCACGGCTGCCCACAAAATGCCCTGGAGAAAGGTGAATTTTTTGTGTATATAAAATGACAGAGAACAGGGCTGACTGGCAGAAATACTCTTTTTGAAATATACACAAGAGCTTGTTTGAATTTAAGCTGCTCTGAGATGTAAAATCTGAACACATAATAAAGTTAATACTAAGGTAAACCCTTTTGCCTATGGATATTTTTGTATACTTAGCTGAGTCCATGACATTTAAAGAGAAACAGTTCAGCCCTAGATCTCCTAAAACTAGAGGGAAGGACAAATGTAAAAGCTCTGCTGGTTGCCACACCAGCCTTTTCTCTGACAACTCCGTTGTTTGTAAGACGTTGTTAGTTTTTTCTCAAAGAAACTGGCTGAGAAGCAGGACAGTGATACTAACTGACACTGCAAACCAGCTTCTTCAGTTTTTACTTGCATGTAGAAAACAGTTCTGGGAAACATCAAACACATTTTTTAAAACTGTCTTTTCGTATCTTGGTAAAACTTGCGATATCCCATTATTTTGTAGACTTAAATGTTATGCTTACAACTGACATAACATTTACTGTAACGGATATGACTTTTTAATATTTTTTTTTCTACATATAGACTGCTCTTCAGCCATAGGGATCTTCAAAGAGAAGAAATAAATGGATGTAAAAACTGCATAAATCCTCAGCCATTGGACAGAAGAATTGAGTCCACAGAACATTGCTTTATGTAACATGAATATTTTCTCAAGCAATATGCAAATACATTCAAGCCGCAATATTGTTCAGCTTTACTGAAATTGCATTCTTTCCCCCTTCAATGAAACAAAATGCATAGGATCTTTTAACCTGAGATAGATTGAAAAGGAGGCAAAACAAAAGATTAAAATTGCTTTTAGTTGCATACATAAACATTGAGGGAGGGGGCAACAAGGAGGAAAAGACCATTAATAGGTGGATAAATATCAATTCTTCCTATGCTACTAAATCAGAAATATGCTTGGAGAGGTGGAAATTTGCTGCAATAATTTAAATTGCTTTTAAGCCAGCTTAGATCTACTGGAATCACTAGGAATACTGGGTTACTTTGAAGATTTATCCAGGCCAAGGCTTAAATTCTTCTCTTTCATTTCATATTTTTTTTTATCCTGTGAACATGTTCCATTGAATTGGGGCATGCTGATTGCTTATTTCAAACACAATTCAAACTTTGCATAATGGATAATCTTATTCATACATTTTCTTTTGAGTCTGCTTTTTCACCTCTTTGAATTGGATTCCTGTGAAAAAAAAATGAAATGAATTAAATATAGGAAGAAGGACCTATGTTACAAGAGGTAAAATGTACAGTTGATGGGAGTTTAACAGAATAATAAATGTTTACCCTAGGTCTTATCATTTGACTAGTGGAAGTTTCTTCCCATCATGTCTTTGATGGGAGTCTCCATCCCAGTTTAATCATAGTTTAGCAGTCATATCATAGTTCAGCGGTCTTTTCAAATAATTAATGCTGCCATTTCATGCACAGTGGTCTTAACCTGGCATGCTCAGTTTGTGGCTGTCTCTGATGATTTTACAATTTAGTGTGCAAAATATTTGACTGAAATTTCAAATTCAAAATAAAGAATCTCAGGTTTACTTTAGAAAACTAGAATGTATTTCTCAGTGCAGTTAAAATGACTCTGTAATCACTTTCTGTTCTTAGTGATTTAATGATGCTTTCCTAACCTAGTATGATCTGAATGTCACCTCATAAAATCTCTCAGTTTTTCTTGGTGGTGAGTGGAGAAACTGGAAGTCAATGTCTAATACTTGTTTAACAAATTATTCAAAAATAACATATTTCCCAAACTATGGTTCACAGAATTCTTTGAGAGAATCCATGGGTCTTTAAGTAACATAGAATCGATCTACTGGTATAACTTTAGCAGTTCAGTTCAGGGAGATTTTCTATGTAAATGGTCAAAATTTAACCACAAACACTATTCCAACAGTACTATTCTGCCTTCAAAGCAGTTTTGATTCCTGGTGACTGCTTGGAGTAGTTCCTGCAGTGTTCTTCCCAATATTTTTATATTTATTTATTCTTCTTATTATCTTATCTTATCTTATTGGTATGATGATTATCGTTATTCTGTTGTTTTGCATGTACACTGAGAGCTTTTGCATCAAAGACAAATTCTTTGTGTGTCTAATCATACTTGGCCAAATAAAATTGTTCTGTTCTGTTCCGTTCCATTTCATTCCGTCACTGCCTTATTCCTTGGGCTGAGGAAAAGAATGATTGACTCAAAGTTACCCAGCTGGTTTTAGCTGGACTATAACTTATGTTACCTCCATTATTGCTAGACAATCTGTGCCTCATTAGGTCATCGTTTCAGAGATATTTCCTTACCTAGAAAAAAAAAACAAAAAACCACCAGACTGACCAAGGGTGGAATTGGGCTTCCTGCCAATCCCTTGTGGGAAGCTGGCAGGGAGCATCAGAAATCAGAAATTTTATAAATATTTACAAGATACTTTAGGCCCATCAATGTTGGAAGTTTATAATAAAGTACTGATTGATGTGAAGGTACCATATTCGTGGATGGAAGCAAACATTACCCTTATTCCGAAAGAAGGTTCAGATTTAATGCAGATAAAAATTTATAGGCCCATATCCTTATTGAATGCTGATTATAATATTGAATATATTATATTCAATAATAGCACAGAGGCTAAAAAGATTTTAAATGAATTTATATATCCTGATCAAAATGGCTTTCTGCCTAAGAGACAGATAAAAAACAATATGAGAATGACTTTAAATACGTTGGAATATTATGAAGCACATCCTGGAAAATAAATGGCATTGATCTTCTTAGATGTACAGAAAGCATTTGACAATGTAAACTGGCAATTCATGTGTTACAATTAAAATTTATGGACTTTGGTGAGAGATTTATTAACATGATACAGGCAATATACCATAAGCAAATGGCAAAGGTGATGGTAAATGGAGATATGACAGAGAATTTTGATATAAAAAAAGGCACAAGACAAGGATGTCCACTATATCCTTTACTATTTATATTGACATTGGAAGTGTTAAATAGAAATGTTAGACAAGATATAGAAAATAAAGGTATGGAAATAAAAAGGGAACAATAAAAGTTACAGGCATTTGCAGATGATTTGGTTTTTAATCTGGAAGACCCAAAAGAAAATGGACTTAAATTAATTAGAAAAATAGAAGAATATGGTGAAGTTGCAGGACTGAAAATAAATAAAGAAAAAACAAAATATAGTTAAAAATGTTAGAGACACACAGAAAAAAGAACTAATGAGGATAATAGATATACACATAGTTAAGAAAGTTGAATATTTAGGAATTCATCTAACAGAAAGGTGTGTAATGATTAAAGAAAATAATTATTATAAATTGATGCAACAAATTAAAACCTGGAGAAATGGAACCGTCTATAACTGTCATTGATGGGAAGAAGAGCCACTATAAAAATGAACATTTTGCCAAGATTACTGTATTTATTTCAAACAATACCAATAAAACTGGGAAAAAATACTTTGAAGAATTAACTAAAACAGTATTAAAATATATCTGGCAAGGGAAAAAATCAAGGATAAGTTTGAAAATGTTGCAAGATTCTAAAAATAGAGGGGATTTTGGGCTACCAGATTGGGAATTGTACTACCAGCCTTCGATACTTACTTGGGTGAAAGAATGGATTGGTTTGAGGAACAAAAGACTATTGACCTTGGAGGGACATTATCTCCAACTAGATTGGCATGCTTTTTTATGGTAAGGAAAAAACAAAGTGCATAGGTATTTCCAAAGACACTATATTAGGAATGTACTATTATTAGTATGGGAGAAAATTAAAGAACAATACTATTTGAAAATACCTGTCTGGCTCTCCAGAATGGAGGCACTGATTTATCCAAATGTTATTGATATAGAGCAGGGGTCAGCAACCTGTGGCTCTGGAGCCGCATGTGGCTCTTTCACCACTATGCTGTGGCTCCCTGTCACTCAAATATAAGTCATAACCGCCAATGTACGACACTCGCCCGCACACAATTTATTGAACTTTTCAACCCCTGGTAGGCCAACCATGGATAAATCCAAGAAAAGAAAAGTTTCAAAAGAAAACAGAACGTTTCAACTACATATGCTAGTTTTGTGGCTGCTCAAGAAATAGGCACGGGAAGGGTTTTGTGGCTCCCGGTGTTTTCTTTTCTGTGGGAAACGGGTCCAAATGGCTCTTTGAGTGTTTAAGGTTGCAGACTCCTGATATAGAGAATGTTACCAGATATAAAGATATTTTAAATGAAAAGGGGGAACTTAAAAGCAAGGAGGAATTGAATGATCAAGGGATTGAGATAACATGGTGGTCATATCTGCAGATACAATCTAGATATGAGAAGGATATTAAAATGTATGATTTCTATAAAGAATTAACAGAATTAGACCAGATATTAACAGGGACAGATGAAAAGTTAAGAAAATATATAGCTATTTGTTAAGTATTAAGATGGAAGATGAACAAAAGTAAAAGACACAATGATAGTATGGGTTAAAAAATTGGTTATCTGATTGAATTAGATAAATGGCAGAAACTATGGGATAGAATTTATAAACTAACAATGTCTACTGCATACAAAGAAAATCTTTATAAAATTGTATTTGCACAACGATGGAAAAGTGAAGAGATCCCAACAGATGAAAATGTGATTAAAAATATTAGAATGTTAAAATATTAATATTTTAATATTAGAATATTAGAATTAAAAAAAATATTAGAATGTGCAGAAATAGACAAGCTAACACTTATAAGTAAGGAAAAGAAAGAAACTGAATATTTTTTGACTTTGGATTTATTTTATCAATGGTTAGCTGACAAAAACAGGAGCTAGAAATAGGAAAATATATGGAAGGATCAGTGATATAAGGAAGATATGTTAAATTGGTTAAACAAGTATCATTGCTATTATTATCAATATTATTATGATTGATTCTAACATAATGAATACTGTTGTAAATACTTTGACTATTATTTCCTAAAATGACTTGTACCCAGACAACACACTGTTCAATTGAAATTGGAATTTTTATATGTTATAAAATAAAAAATAATAAAAACTTGGATAAAAAACAACAACCCCCACCAGAATGACCAAGGGTGGGATTGGGCTTCCTGCCAACTTCCCCATTGAGATTCCTTGTGGGGATCTGGCAGGGAACATCAGAAATCTTCCTCCCTCCCTCCCTCCCTCCCTCCCTTTTCCAGCAGGTAGATAAGTGGCTGCTGCTAGCTGAGGGAGGGAGGGAGGGAGGGAGGGATTGCAAGATTGACTGGAAAACTGTCATGGAACATTGAAAACGAAGGTCACATGACTGCAGCAGCAGCCAGTCCCACTGAAGCAGCCACAATTTCCCCAAATTTCATTTCCTTGGGAGTCATGGGTTGGTCCCAGATTTTGGACACATTCTGTAAGTTAGCCCATTTGTGGTACCCTGGTTCAAAACTGTTGTCATATGATGCACCATTTTACCCAGTTAAAAGTCATAACAATGAGAGTCATATTGGTATATAGATGCCAAGCTGGCTCTCATAATCCAATTGACTGTCTCATTGAAACACAACATGTTTTGATAAACTCCCATCTATTTTCATGGTTATTTTTTACTCATTTCTCTTCCTTGTTAGATCTGTCAAGGCTACGCTTATTAAAATGTATTGGTTTTGGTAATTAATATACCCAGTTGCTCAGAATATATGTGGATAGTAATTGAAGAATGTCATTTGGCTTTGCTTGACTTAGTAAATTTCCCAGTTCTTCAAGCGGCTATTTAGTTTGGTAGCCTGGACTTAATTGCTATCCAGTGCTGTAGTTTAAATCCCTGTCAGAAAGCCAGAAATGTTTACTTCCAATCAATCAAAGCTCCTGGAAATAGAGATTGGTGGGGGAATCGAATTTCCTCTTTCTCTCATACGCTCTCACCCTTTGTGAATGTGGCTTAGGGTTCATTCCTAACCCTAAGGAAAGAGAAGAGAAGAAGAAATAAAATTGGGCCATATTGTACCTGGGTAATACAAAGAAATACTTGAAAAGTCTTAAGACCACACCAGGGATAGTAGATCTCCACTGGATTCCCTCGATTGTAAGTCTGAGGATATACCAAAGGTCAGGGGTGAAATGTTCCCGGTTCGGACCAGATCACCCGATCCGGTAGCGATGTTAGCGATGGTGGCAGGTGGTTTGGAGAACCAGTAGCAAAAATCCCTGCCCCCCCCCATGCCCAGCTGAGCCGCGCGATCATCAGAGGCTTTTTTTTTTAACTTTTAAAAGCATTTTTTCTACAACCTCTTCAGCTTTTAAAAGTTAAAAAAAAAAGCCTCTGATGATCACGTGGCTCAGCTGGGATCGTCAGAGCCTTTTAAAAGTATGTTTTCTACAACCTCTTCGGCCGAAGAGGTTGTAAAAAAAATGCTTTTAAAAGTAAAAAAAAAGTTGGCCATGCCCACCCAGTCACATTACCCTCCACGAAGCCACGCCCACAGAACTGGTAGTAACAAATTTTACATTTCACCACCTGCCAAAGGTGCTTTTTCAGGAGGCAACCGGACTTCATTTTTTTTTTCTTTTGAAGACGACTTCTCATCCAAGAGAATAGTGGGGAATGGAAGGATTAATATTCCTTGTAGACAGCAGTGGGTTTCACATTATGTTACTGCTGGTTCACTGCACGCACACATGCTCACTTAGTGTGCACGTGTGCCCAGTTCGCACATGTGCCTGCCTTCCACACATACACCCCGCCTCAAAAACGTGACTAAATAGGATTGCATAGAGCCCCACCCGCGATTTCCGCTACCGGTTCAGGCGAACCGGTCTGAACCGGCTGAATACCACCTCTGCTTGCAGACAGCTGGTAATCTGCATCCTTTTAGAGGGTTGTTGGAGGTTTATCTGTGTCCTCAGGGTCACCTGAGTAGTGTTCCTGGTTCCTGTAGTCTGCAATTTTTCTCTGGAAATCCATTTCTACTCCCACACCAGGGGTCAGCAACCTGCAGCTCTGGAGCCGCATGTGGCTCTTTCACCCCTCTGCTGCGGCTCCCTGTCATTCAAAATATATATCACAACCACCAATGTGCGACACCCGCCAGTACGGGATTTATTGAGCTTTTCAACCCCCGATAGGCCAACCATGGATAAATCCAAGAAAACTACAAGAAAGCTATTCAACTACATATGCTAGTTTTGTGGCCGCTCAAGAAATAGTCAGGCACAGGAAGGTTTTGTGGCTCCCGGTGGTTTTCTTTTGTGTGGGAAACGGGTCCAAATGGCTCTTTGATTGTTTGAGGTTGCAGACCCCTGTCCCACACCATTCAAAGGATGTTCATCCCAAATTGTATAGCTAAAGGTATGTAGAGATTCTCAGTCATCCAAGATCATGGTTGTCCCAAAGGTGCTAGGATGAGAAGCTTCTTGGATGAGAAGCAAAATGTCTTCAAAAGGAAAAAAACAAGAAAGTCCAGTTGCCTCCTGAGAAAAGCACCTTTGGGACAACCATGACTTGGATGACTGATAATCTCTACAAAGTCTGAGGACAGTGAAGAAAAATGCTTGATTGCTCTCCTTCCTCCTGTTAGTTGTGTATAAGCCCCATTGTGATATTTGCCTCCCTTTCATAGATGTTGAGAACAGAATGACCAAATCTTGTCTTTGAAAAACAAAGTAAAGGGAGAAATTAATTATTGTTCTTGCTATATACAAGGACATCTATAGGGCGGTGGGATTTAAAAAAAAAACAACTGGTGATTTTATTTTTAGGCTTTGCTAATTCTCACTCTTCTCCTAGTTTCTAGCTACCTGGCAACAGCTTACTGTCATGGCAACATAAATGTTAATGAGTGCAACGCTTGGTGTGCCTGTTTTATCTGCTTCTTTGTGATATAGATACAAAGTTGTTGTGTAGCTTTGGGGCCAACGTAGACTACTAAGTTCATTTTTCCTTTTTCTCAGTGGAAAAATACAGAGAAAACTTGAGTAGGGTATTGCTAACTGAGGAAAGAAATGCGATTCATGCTTGGTGGCATGTATGAAGAAGGACTTGAAGACAAGATGTGTAATATCAATATTGTCATTTAATTCATCATCATCCTTCTCAGATTTGAAAGCTGCTCTTGGGATTTAGAAGGCATTTGGAATCCTGTCTATGGAGAGTCTCAGTCAACCAGTTCATGGTTGTCCCAAAGGTGCTTTTTTCAAGAGGCAACTGGATTTCCTGGTTTTCCTCTGAAGAGGTTTCATTTCTCAACCAAGAAGCTTCTTCAACTCTGACTGGAATGGTGGGGAATGGAAGGATTTATATCCCTTGCAGCTGGTCATTTCCATTCCATTCCCCACCATCCAGTCAGAACTAAAGAAGTTTCTTGGATAAGAAGCTAAACGCCTTCAAAGAAAAACAAGAAAATCCAGTTGCCTCTTGGAAAAAAAAGCACCTTTGGGATGAATTTGGAATCCTATTTTAGATTTACATCTTTCATTCTGTGTATGCCTTTCTGAAAGGCAAACTGTGACACTGATGGTTGACAAATTGTGACTGGAGAGGGGTTCAGAAGGTGAAAAAATAATCTATTGGGAATGCATGCAACCTAGATCAGCAATGGGTAACCTTTTCCGGACCGAGTGCCCAAAGCGCATGCCCGAATCCCCAAAATGCAATGAACGTGCGGTCCCCCACATATGGCCAATCCCCACACATACACACATGGACCCCCCACATGTGCCCCACCCTACATGCGCACGCGC
Organism: Pantherophis guttatus; assembly: GCF_059756535.1. Lineage (NCBI taxonomy): Eukaryota > Metazoa > Chordata > Lepidosauria > Squamata > Colubridae > Pantherophis > Pantherophis guttatus. Next base: position 16,036,119 of record NC_142069.1, on the reverse strand, counting down.
TCCCTGGATATGCCCCATCCCCCGCACATGCACGGCAGAGACCCGACGACCAGCTGGCCAGCGGGAGGCACGTGCGCATGCGCGGCAGAGCTGAACTGGGGCGATGGCTCGCATGCCTCCAGAGAGGGTGCTGTGTGCCACCTGTGGCATGCGTGCAATAGATTCGCCATCATGGACCTAGACTTTCATGTTACCCAGTGCTGGTTTAGAGCATTGGCAAAAGGAAGAGCCCCATCAAAGTAGGGATAGGTACAGACTTTAGGCAAAAATTACACATTCAGTGGAATTATTTTGAATGGATGCAACCAATATATAGACTAGTGGAGAACAAAGAGGAGACTTCTAGAAGTTCCTAGCCTCTACCCAACACAGTTGAATCAAACTCAGGGGACTCTACCTTATTGATCTTTCTTGGACCACAATCCTTGTCAAGGCTTTGAATACTTTGCATACTCCAGAAGACCAACTTTTCAATTCAATAAAAACGGAGGAAATTACAATACAGTTGGGTGAACCTAATGCCAAAAAATCCTTTAGCTCCTTGCTTGCAGCCTGTCTCAGTACAAAAGGTGTACTATACACTTTAGAAAAGGTAATACTACATTATAAAATGTGTATGCAAACTATATACACATATATAAATTATAAAACCATGCATATACAAGACATTATTGCAGACCTTCTCAATAACAATGGGTCTGAATCGGATGGGTTCCACTTACCTTTACTACCGGTTCACAGTGGGATCACTTGCGCGCATGCGTGCTCTTCTGTGCATGCGCAGATCACCCATTATGACATCATTGAGGGTGGGCGGAGCCTCCCACCGGTTTTACTATGGTTCTGTAGAACCGGACCGAACCGGGAGCAACCCACCACTGGTCTGAATACTCATTAACTACCATTGTTCAAAATGTATGACTACTATTGCGGTTCCTGTATCATAAGTGAGCTCCCTTGATCTGTGTGGTTTTTTTTAGTGTATGGCATGTGTTAGCCAGGAACCACCGAGGTGGCTGGCTACCTCTGTGAAAGGAAATTTTTCAGGCGGTGTTACCTTACCCGCGGGACGCCTGAATGGAAGTAGGAAATTAGGGGAGGCTCCTTTCCTGTCACCATGTGGTTTATTTGCTCACGGGAATCAAGCTGCTGAGCTGTCGACCTCAGCAGAGTGCAGGCTCAGCGTTTTACCACCTGAGCCACTGTGCCCCCCCTTGATGTGTATTACATTACTATACTTTAGGAAAAGGTCCCACAAGCTACTTTTTACTGGTGATGGTTCCCACATTGGATAACACACCAGTGGTGGAATTCAATTTTTTTTACTACCGGTTCTGTGGGCATGGCTTGGTGGGCATGGCAGGGGAAGGATACAGCAAAATCTCCATTCCCACCCCACTCCTGGGGGAAGGATATTGCAAAATCTCCATTCCCACCCCACTCCTGGGGCCAACCATTTGCCGGTTCTCCGAACTACTCAAAATTTCCACTACTGGTTCTCCAGAACCTGTCAGAACCTGCTGAATAGCACCCCTGTAACACACTCTCCTCCAATCAGTTATTATTGGTGGAAATGCCCCAGGTTCCAACTGAGATATTGCATTAAAAATTCAGCTGTTATATTGGGACTTCGACAGTTTGACTTGATTCATTGTAGTTCTTTTAAATAAATTATTAAAAAATCATCAATTGAATCCAGGCAACTACTGCATTTCCTCCAGCTTAAAGACTGAGGACAGATTTATAGACCCCGTGAAATGCCATTAAGTATCTCTGTGTTTACAGCCTACATCATGAGCTACTTACATCAGAAAAGCTCTGAGAATCAGCCTGTCATTAGCAAATCATACTCAGTACCTTTACTATAGCTGCACAGTGGGTTTGAGAGACTGAATACTTTGTACTGAAATAACCATTCCTTGTATCCCGAAAACTAAGAATCAAAGGGAACAGGCCTTTTTCTATTATATCTACAATATCCTTCCCTCTTTCTTAGTATGGAGCACACATTCTGTCTTCTCTTTCTTGCAATCTGAAGTAGTACAATCCATGAACATATTTACCATATGCTCCCCTGTTGACTACCTCTGAGAGTATCTCATATCAAAAGCTGCCAAGTGAAATTCAGATCTGACCTGGTGGTTCTGAAACATTTTCTTCTCCTAGACAAGCAGAGAAAGCTAAGCGATCACAGACAAATAAATTCACTAGAAAATAGGAATCGCTAGCTGCATCACTATTTATCTCTGCTTATCTTCTCTCTCCCGGGCCAATTGTCTCTACTCCTCAGTCCCTGGAGGAAACCAGCTTGGAGATAAGTCATGCAGAGGTTAATAGGGGACTGGGAAAGCTTTTTGCATGCCATAGTTTCTGCTTCCTGTTCAGCCCTTTTCAATGAACTGCCTAGGTCCGTGATGGCGAACCTATGGCACGCGTGCCACAGGTGGCACATGGAGCTATATTGGTGGGCACGTGACATTGCCCTAGTTCAGCTCCAGCACCCATGCGCATGCTGGCCATCTGATTTTTGGGCCTTCTGGGCCCACCAGAAGCCAGCAAACAAGCTGTTTCCAGCCTCCAGAGGGCCCAGGGGGTGGGGAAGGCTGTTTTCACCCTCCCCAGGCTCCTAGAAAACTTCTGGCGCCTGGGGAGGGTGAAAACGGACCTACCGGGTCCACTGTGCCATCACATGGCAAAAGCGGGGAGAGCATGGGGGGGTGGCGCGCATGCGCGTGGGGGGCAGGGTGCATAGAATTATCAGTGTGGGCACGTATGCGCGCGGTCACCCTGCACTCCTCCCGCTTTTGGCACGCGATGGCAAAAAGGTTAGCCATCACTGGCCTAGGTTTTTATGTTTGCCTGCCTCTGTGTTTCTAAAAATTCCTCAGAGCTTGACATACTTTTGATTACTTTTGATCTGACGAATGCAGTAGCCACCAGCTAGACTTTAACATCAACTCATTCCCAGCAGTCCAGCTCAGGTATTTGTGGGTTGCTGTTGGAGAATTGGTTTGGCTTAGAGGTTTGTATCTGACATGTTATTAATTTTCTCCAAGCCTTGCTTTTGAGATAAAAGGAAACTTTAATAGCAACAGAGGTTCAAAAAATGTACTAAGTGAGATAAAATCTACTATTAGAAGGCAAAATAGCAGGATTAAAATTCACAGATTGCTCAATTTTATTATTTCTGTCTCATTTCTTCAGTGTTTGTGCAATGTTGTATGAAATTATAAGAATGGCACATAATACTTCTGCATGAATATGGAGTGCTTGATTGCCGTGTAACCACTACAACTGAAAATACCAGTACATCAGAAATATCTATAGTAAAGTTAGTTTTTATGCAGATTCTATTTTTTCCCAAATAGTGTATGCTTGACTAAATACCAAGTACTATTCAGTTAGTGCTCTTTGTCAAACTATTCGAGGTGACAACTTCAGTCTTCATTAGTTCAGTATATTAGTTCTAAAATGTGAAAGCATGCACCATATACATATACATACGCATACACGTATATATCTAAACAGAAATCCATAACAATATTTTCAAATTATCAAAATATTTCTATCAAGCATATTAAAAAAACAACAACTAAGATTTCTATAAGATGGTTTGCCAATGATGAAGCTGAAAGCCAGAAACATTTTTGGCTCACATTTGTATTTTTCAGGGATTTTTGTTTTATTTTGTTCTGTTTTTGAAAAAGATATATTTAATGTGTATATGTTAGCTCTTTTGCTCGCTCTCTAATTTTACTTATTTATTTACGCTGCAAAGATGTCATCAAATAGGCAGAACTGATTGGCTGTGTCATGGTAGAACATTATTTTGTATAAAAATCAGACTGTTCCTGATTGCTATCTCTCATGGGTCTAATCTACAAAGGAGCAAGAAACAATAAGGACAACTGATATAATGTTGAAGCAATTAGAGCCGAGATGCTTCAAATAGTCTAAAGCAAAACTAAAAAAGACTTAAGCACTGCCTCAAATAAAGTATTTGAATGGGAACAAACTGAACTTCACCCAAAACCTGGTCCACATTTGTATTTATTTATAAATAAACTCCGTTTCCATATTTTGGCATGGTTGTGTGATCTAGAACAGGGGTGTCAAATGCAAAGCCCGCAAGCCAGATCCAGCCCACGGGGTGCTTAGATCTGGCCCATGGGGGCCCGCTGGAAACAGCGAAGGATCAGCCCACGGTGCCTCTACCAGTGAAAACGGAACTCGGGAGGGCGCGATAGCCTCCTGCAACCCTGTGCCAGCGAAAATGGAACTCGAGTTCTGTTTTTGCTGGCAAAGTACTCAGGCCGCCACAGGCGCCCCCGACACAAGTGATGTAGAGCTGGCCACGCCCAGCCTGGCCACACCCACCCAGCCCCCAAAGTCAAACACAACCCTGATGCAACCCTCAATGAAATTGAGTTTGACACCCCTGATCTAGAAGCAAATTCAAACAAAGCAAGCAAATTTGTTATGCAAAGAGCAGTCAACATTTTCCTGAAACTATGCAATAATCGGGAACAGAGAGCAGATTTTGATCCCACCTTGGAAGTACGCTTCACTATCCTCACCCCACCCCCTAAAAATAAGTAACACCTATGTGGATTTTGACAGAGTACAATGGTACAGTTGCAGGCAGTGTGATCAGAAACACAAAACCTGTTCTTGGGTGGTTTGGTCCTTACTCAGGAATCTCAGTGAATAAGAGGCCTATTTATTCATTCATTTTATAATGTTTACACATTTCTCATTCCGCAGAGATATGTGCACATACGTACTCACAAATATCTGTCTATCAAGCTCTAAACTATATTAAGTTGCATTATAAACATCCTTCTAATTCTAATGATTGGATATTTATAATGTTATTGAAATTAATTGGGTCCATGCAGTGGTGGGATTCAAATAAGTTTAACAACCAGTTCTCTGCCCTAATGGCTGGATGGGCGTGGCCAGGGGGTGTGACAGGCAGCACTCCGCCTACTGCACTCCCCTGGGAACAAAAATGAGCTGTGTGTGGGGAGGTGCTTCCCTCCGTGCCCCACTTTGGGCCTAGTAGGCCTCCCTGCAGCCTCTTGGGAGCAAAAATGGGCTGCGGGGGGGGGGGAGTCCGCGCCACACCCTTCCATGCCCCGTTTTGGGCCTAATAGGCCTCCCTGCACTTACCTGGGAGCCAAAACAGGGCACGCGGGGACTTCTGGAAGGAGTGGGGCATGGAGGGGAGGGGCCAGCCAGCAATTTAACCACCGGTTTGGCTGAAGTGATGCGAATCAGTTGAATCCCACCACTGGGTCCGTTAAGATTTTTCAGTGCCCAGATTCCTTTCCCTTTTCTTCTTCTTTTTTTTTCAGCAATAAAGAGAGAAAAAAAGAGATCTCTTCCCATCAGTCAGACTCTAAAGACTTTGCAACCAAGCGAATCAGCAATAATGGAAGACCCAGTAGTGAAGTGTTTTGCGGTTAATTTTTTCTCTCTTCATTTTCACTCAAGATAGAGATTTCACTGTCTTCAATAATCTTCTTCACTTCTGAATTCAGGGAATTAGGAAGCAAATGTGATAAAGTAACCTGAAACAGGAGGCATTAGCACTCCTCAAAATCCTTTCATTTGTATATAAAGTAGGATGTTGCTGTTTATGCCACTCTATGGAACTGCAGAACATATGTTAGTTTTTCTGGGGATTTTAAATTTCCAATTAAGTAAAAGGCAGCCAATGATGGTGAAACAAGAGATTAAAAGTAGGAGGGGGAACTTCAAAATTAAAGCTAACTGTTTGCTTTGAGGACATGTATTTGAATGTAGTTCATTTGTTTTTGAAAGCAGTATTTGTACTTAAGAACAGCATTGTTGATTTTAATTGGGTTCTGCTAGCTACACACAGCAGCTCGCATTGTAAAAAAAAATCTTTAGCTTTTCGTTTTAAACCTTTATTATATACTTAATTGAAAGCTGAAAGGCTTGATGTTTGCAGCAGGCTCTGTGCAGGAAATTGTCCAAAGTTGTTGTTTGTCCAAAATGCATGAAGTTGTTGTTTGTTCAAAATGCATGATCAGTTAACTTATGCAAGGTACAAGAACTCTGTGAGTTGGGGGAAAAAAACCCTGCTCTGGTTGCCAGTTGCTAACCAAGCAACATTACAGGTTGAGCTTGACCTTTTGAGCTCAGAATTGCTGATCAGCCGACCATCTTATGAAACTAACTAACGGGCATTTAGATTAAAAGGAGAAGCTTATTTGAAGACACAGCTACTTTCCAAAGTTTGCTTACTAGTCATACAGATGGTGACCTTGTCCTGTATATTATACCCCCAGGCTTTGAAAAATCCATTGTCCTGGGGCCAACATTTAGGTCCTCAATCTCTCATATTTAGAGATACACTTCATTCACCACCCTTTTCATTCTTAATCAACTTCAGTAACGTTGTTTGTTTTAACGTTGAATACTGAATTTAAGTAACAAGGCATGGTACAGTTCAAGGAGATAAAGGAAAATAAAATTTGACTTGGGAATCCTATTTGGAAATGGATTTGTAAGAAAGCTAGCATGGTGGGCAATATTCAGAATCCAGGCTGAGGTCTGTCTTTATAGACATCACTATATATATATATTAAGAATGAGGATACTGAGATTATGCCCATAGCATTGTTTATATGAATGAAGGTAAACCCAGTGGTGGAATTCAGCCAGTTCGGGCAAACCGGTAATTAAATTGCTGACTGGCCCCACCCCGCCCCTTCCAGGAGTTCCCCCGCACCCCATTTTGGCTCTAGGTAAGTGCAGGGAGGCCTCCTAGGCCCAAAACGGGGCATGGGGGGTGCAGCGCCCCCCCCAGCCAGTTTTCATTCCCAGGAGGCTTCTGGGAAGCCTCCTAGGCCCAAAATGGGGCATGGGGGGGGCGCTGCACACACCCCATGGCCCATTTTCACTCCCAGAAGGCTGCAGGGAGGCCCACTAGGCCCAAAACAGGACGTGGGGGTGGCAGTGCGTCTCCTCCCCATGACCCATTTTTGCTTCCGGAGGGGTGCAGGAGGCCGAATGCTGCCTGTCACACCCCATGGCCACACCCACCATGGCCATGCCCACCCAGCTGGTCATTAGGGCAGAGAAATTATTGTTAAATTATTTGAATCCCACCACTGGATAAACCGCAGTATGTGAGTTACAGTATATGGTAGAAAAGAGACAAGTTAAAAATCTACTGTTTAGCTATGAATGTACATAATAGCATTTGCCTCAAAAGATCATTCCTTCCAATGATGACCCATGAAGATAAGGCTCATTATAATGTTTTGATTATTGATTCTTTGGGAATGAGTCAACCTCCATCTAAGATTCAAAGCTCATGTGACAAGGAAGAAGTCTCCTTCGTGCCTGGAGCTATCTCTCTGGTACCAGAGAGAACACTTCAAAACACTCTCAAAATACTTAATATTGTAACAGTGAATTAAAGTTTAAGTTATATATCCAAGAAGCGTAGCTAGAAGTGTCACCATAGGTACACATAAAGAAACAGCATTGCTGAACAAGACCAAAACTTTAAGTTGAAAAGTCAGATAAGCAATATCAGTGATGGGTTGTTCCCACTTCGCACCGGTTCGCAAGAACCGGTAGTAAAAATTTGTAGTAGTTCGGAGAACTGATAATAACATTGGCTGGCCACGCCCCCAAACCGGTCCCCGGCCCGGTTGCCGCTTGCTTACCCCACCTCATCAGAGGCTTTTTTTTTTTTTTTACTTTTAAAAGTATTTTTTCTACAACCTCTTCAGCTGAAAAAAATGCTTTTAAAAGTAAAAAAAAAAGCCTCTGATGATCCCGCGGCTCAGCTGGGATCGTCAGAGGCTTTTCAAAGCGTTTTTTTCTGCAACCACTTCTGCCGAAGAGGTGGTAAAAAAAATGCTTTGAAAAGCCTCTGACGATCTCAGCTGAATTGCCTGACCGGCAGAGGCTTTTCAAAGCATTGTTTTCTGCAACCTCTTAAGGTTGTAGAAAAAATGCTTTTAAAAGTTAAAAAAAGAAGAAGTTGGCCACGCCCACCCAGTCACATTACCCCCCCACCAAGCCACGCCCACAAAATAAGCCATGCCCAGAGGTGGGTTCTAAAAAATTTTTAGAACCCACTCCTGCACAATATGTACTGTATGTATTGGAATATTTAGTTGTTGGAACTAGCAGTAGTTCTGTGCTGGCTAGGGCATGGGCTTTAACAACCTATTGCCCATTCCTGTGTTCAGCCTTAATCCCAGTCCAAATCTGGAAGAATATTTTTATACAGGTAATCCTTGATTTACAGCAGCCCATTTAGTGACTGTTCTAAATTACAACGACACTGAAAAGACTTACGATCTCTTTTCACACTTACGATTGCTGCAGCATCGTGACTAAATACGTGATCAGAATTCAGACTCTTGGCAACTGGCTCATGTTTATGATGGTTGCAGTGTCCCGGATCACCTTTTGATAAGCAAAGTCAATGGAGAAACCAAATTCACTTAACTGTTGTATTATTAATTTAACAATTGCAGTGATTCACCTAACAACTGTGGCAAGAAAGGTCGTAAAAATGATGCAAAACTCACTTAACAATTGTCTCACTTGGCAACATAAATTTTGGGTTCCGTTGTGGTCGTAAGTCAAGGACTACTTGTAGTGCTTCTTAATCATGGTGAAGATCTTTGCGGTTGCTGGATTTTTTTGATATTCTTCAGTAAATGGAATGTCCAAAAACACTCCGCTTTGCTCATAGGGAGTCATGATGATTTGCATTTGTGAATGAGCCATCACAAATTAATTATCATAGCTAGAGCTTCCATATGTCAGCTCAAAAACACAAAGCCATTCACTCACTCACTCACCCCAAACATCATGTTTTTAAGTATACCCTATTCACATATTTGGCTGATGTAACATCATGATGAAGTTGAATATATGAAACAGCCTGGTGTTCTATGATAGAACTTATTTACCAACTTCATTTGTTTGAATTCTGACTATATGTGTAGCTACAACATTAATACACTGATTTTTGAACACTGTTTTTCCTATAGTTAAGCAGAACATAACTCTAACTCCACTGATACCTGTTTTTCTTTCTGCCCTTCTGATTTAACAGATACTTGGCTGGTTCCTTATGGCATAACATTTTTTAAAGCTGGGAACTGTTAATTTCCACCTCACTAATCTCATTCCGTACAACATCTTGGACCAGGTTCAAAATCAAATGGAGCCTGCAGAAAGTCTCTTTCGTCACTGCTGCCCATGGTTCTACTCACATAAATATCTCCAATCTTTCAAATGAAAAACATCTACCTTCCATGCTCAGGATTTTTTTTTGCTGAATGTTGGGAATGTCTGCATGCACATCACATCACAGTCATAGACACTAGACTCAACGCTTCAAAGGGTATCTGTGACCCTAATGTCCCCCATATAAGTCATTCAGGGATTGGCTGCTCATTTTTAAGAAACACAGACTTCCATAAATAATAACCGTAGGCTCTACTAAATATTTTGCAGGGTAATGTTTTTGGCTAACACTACTCAAACCTGCCATGCTGTTTCTAAGGCTTCTTCAGAGTTACAGCTTATATGTTCCCCCCTTTTACAAAGAGGGGAGCAATTGACAGTATTGCTTTAGAAAATTGTACTCCAGTCTTCTTTATACTGGAGAAGGTACTTTATTGTTCCTAAGAAGGGTAATGAACTATCCTATTTCAGACCTTTGTTATCACAATTATTTTTGAGAATACTATCCTTTCAGGATGCTATTTTTTCTTTCTGTCTTTCCCCCTCTTGCAGAAGTGTAGATTTTGCGTCTATAGCAGTGGTGGGTTGCTCCCAGTTCTGGTTCTGGGAGAGACTGACTGGTTCTTTAGAACTGGTAGTAAAAGCGGCGGAAGGCTCCGCCCACCCGCCTGGACATCATAATTGACAATCTGCACTTGTGCGCACGTGTGCTCCCGTTGCAAACTGGTAGTAAAGGTAAGTAGAACCACCCCTGGTCTATAGATTTGTAGACCAAATATCTACACCACCTATTGATCCACATTCTGTCCATAAGAGAAGTAGCAGCAGTCTTCATCCGGGACTTTCCCCGTCACAGTAATGCCAGGTGGTGTCAGGATAGCCACCGGAGACCCCTCTTCAAAAGCATGATTCAAGGAAGACAGGAAAATTATAGTCCTCAATAAGGGAGGAGCTTAAGAAGAAACTCTTCTTAAGAAGTGGAAACAGCTGGAGGTGTTGAAGGCCGGAACTCACATTACTTTCACTTTCAGAATGCAGTGGTGCAGCGAGCAGCTAGGATTAAGAACTGGCAGAAGCGTGAGTGCCCTGGGTGATTGATTTAAGCAGCACTCGGTAGATTGAAGAGAGACACCTTGCTTGGCAGATTTTAAGCAAGCTTGCCATTCGCTTTCATTGTTTGCTGAGTTCATCTTGACAATCTCGCAGAGTGTATCATGCATCATCATCGAGTGACTTTAGAACCCTGAGCCTCAAGTTTTGATTGCATTACAGCCCCATCTTCTCACCCATGTACCAGATTGCTGCTCTGGTGATCTTAATGCAATCTTGCGGTAGGCACTGACTGCTTCTAGTAACCTGCCTCCTCCCTTCTCTGATTCTTTACCTGTTGCTTTATTCCTCTCAACTCCAGCCTAGCTGCATCTGCCAGAGAAATTTATACCGATTGCAGGCATAAATATATGATTGCAGGGATGCAGCCCTCCACTTTGGTTCAGTACTATGGATTGGGCCTCTATTCTCCCAAGGTGCAACTTTTGTCATTTATATCTTTCTTCAGGCTGCTTCTGACAGCCAAGGCCTTTTCCATGAATGACGTTTGCTATTCATCTATTTGAGGAGGATTACCTGCAGCTACAGGACTTTGAAAGGTTGTCTGGGAATCGACACAAACCACACTCCCACTTGTTTGGTCTCAGATGACTCCAATGTTCCTTAAGGTCTACTGTGTCAGTCTTGGCAATCAAAGGGGTTGGTTGTAAAGTTTAGAAAGTCCTGAACCTGTAAGGCTATGTAGGAATGGCAATGGAGGCAGAGCAATGAGACGCAACCAAGAGAACAGTTAGATAAAAGGCAGCTTAGCCCAGAGCAGGAATGTACTTCAGAAGAGAGACTCCCTAGTTTTTGTGATGTAAAGGGGGTGGGGGTGGGGAAAGGTACCTTCAGACTTGCAGGATTCTGTTAATGTAATCTTACAATAAAGTAAAATTAACTCATCTGGTCCTGTTTCCTGTTTGGGCTCCTTCATATAAGGCCAGCGCCAGATTGGTTCATTTACCATAACAAAGCAAGGATGCCAACACCTTACTCTGCTGAAAATAATTTCTCATTTGGAAGACCAGGTGAAAAGGGCTGGGTGAAAAGAATGAGGACTGCTATTTTAGGATTCAGATCCCAGAGTTTGAGGTACCTGGGTTTCTTCATATCAAGGACTTTTCTAATATCCACAATAAAAAAAAAATACTGTTATCGGAGTTGTGTCCTTGAATTTCGGACTTTGAGACTTCTAGTTTAAGTAGTGGTCAGGGAGCAGCTAATACGGCTGCCATTATTTTTCCACTTTCTGAAACTGAGTATTTTATAACCTCTTTCCCACAAGTGCTGGGCAAAGCATCTCCCCCCACCCCCGCCCCCAAGGATTCTACAAGAATGCTGCCTCCTTTTCCCTCTATGATCTTTCACTCAGTAATACGGAGAGTTTGAATGCTTTGGGGCTCTGGCATTAGCAATGATAGTAGCAGGGAGAGGAGAGGCGGGGAGTGTAATTTCTCCAAAACATCTCTCTTTTGCTATTGATCTTGGAAATGTAAAGAAAAGGGAGAGAGAGAGAGAGAGAGAGAGAGAGAGAGAGAGGCATTCTCCCCCCCCCCAATTTTGACATAACTTCAGTAGCAGCCAGAACCACCTAAGCAAAAGAGAAGCAATGAACAATCAATTTTCCTTTCCATCCTGGACTGTTAATTTGAAGTAGATTGGACCATGTGTGGAATACGAGAATGTGTTCTTGGCATGCCAGATTCACAATGCAAGTCAGGTAACGATGAGACTTTGCATCATCGCCAATAGCTAAAAAGATCCAGTGAAGAAACAGTCTGCAACTTAATCCAAATGAGCAGGAATATCTCAGCTAGCAGAGATATGGTAAATCAATGGTGGGATTCCCAAATCAACTCTGAAATCCTAGCATGAAGCCATTTAGCCATATGGGGGAGATACAGAAGCCTCTTTTCCTGTGATATTTCTTCCATTCTGATTTTTTTTTTTTAAATTTGATTTATATGCCGCCCTTCTCTGGAGACTCAGGGCGGCTTACAATGTGTTAAGCAATAGCCTTCATACTTTTGTATATTTTTACAGAGTCAGCTTATTGCCCCCACAACTGGGTCCTCAATTTACCTACCTTAGAAAGGATGGAAGGCTGAGTCAACCTTGAGCCTGGGGAGATTCAAACTTACTAATTGCAGACAGCTGGAGTTAAATTACAATGCATTAGTCTGCTGAGCTATCCAGGCTCCTTTTTGATGTGAACAAGTTGTGAGTGTTCGCCATATTCATTTTAAATGCTGGTACGAGTAGTCTTTGACTTATGATCACAATTTGGAACAGAACTTTCATTGCTAAGCAAGGCATTTGGAAGTCCTGACTGATTTTATAACCTCTTTTTTTTCCTGTGGTCATTAAGTGAATCTGGCATCCTCCGTTGACTTTGCTTGTTGGAAGCTGGTTGGGAAGGTATAGGAGACGGCCAAGCTGAGCCATCAGTGTCATCAGTCTCGAGTCTCGAGTCTCACACCCAGATCTAAATCCAACCTACCATAAATTCCATTGACTCTTACCTACTGCTTACCTATTGCTTATGCACTTTGATGGTTAACAGTTCAGATTCTCATAGAGAGTGTTAGCATGCAGTAAACCTGTATTCATTTGAACCGCCTTGGCTTCTGATTTCCTGGGCTTCACAGAAGGTTACAAATGGCAATCAGAGATCCCCAGGATGCTTCAACTATCGTAAATGCAAACCACTTGCCAAGAGTCTGAATTTTGCTCACGAGCGTGGGAACACTGTGATGGTTGTAAGCTTGAGGACCATAATAACTCACATTTTTCAGCACCATCATAACGATGAACAGTCACTAAATATAATGGTCGTAAATTGAGGCCTACCTGTCTACGCTTATAGATCTTAATAATGAAATCAGAAGGCTCTGCAGAAGTCTGAATTCAAAGGGCAAAATGTGAATTCAGAGCATGCAGAATTGTATATGCAGCACTGGTCCGGAATCCCTTCAGTTCAGAGGTGAAATCCAGCAGGCTCTGACAGGTTCTAGAGAACCGGTAGCGGAAATTTTGAGTAGTTCGGAGAACCAGCAAAATGCCACCTCTGGCTGGCCCCAGAGTGGGGTGGGAATGGAGATTTTGCAATATCCTTCCCCCAGGAGTGGGGAGGGAATGGGGATTTTGCAGTATCCTTCCCCTGCCATGCCCACCAAGGCACACCACGCCCACCAAGCCATGCCCACCAAACCTGTAGTAAAAAAATGTGGATTTCACCACTGCTTCAGTTGAACGTACTTAGTTCAGGTTGTTGCCAACAAGTGCTGTGTAAAGTGATGTTAACCTAGGATGATGATAATGTGAACCAAATAGACACAAATGGATCTTCATTTTGCTTCTTTGGTAATGGTTCAGGCATTTTCTCTTGTAGATAATTCCTTCTTCCCTGAAGTACTTCTAAAGCTGCAGGTGGGTCAATTATGCTCCGTGTTTCCTTTTGTAGAACATTCTTATTCTTACAAATAAGACTAAATACTACATTTGGAACAAATATTTTAGTTTCCTAAAAGGCAATACATTAAAGTAACATACACCTGTGACCTTATACTGCAAACTTTGGTACAGAATGGTACACTGTTCTATTTATATGTAGCTGATCTAGTGTACAGTGGTCCCTGACTTATAACCTTTTGTTTAGTGACCTTTCAAAGCTACACGGCACTGAAAAAAGTGACTTGCAACCATTGCAGCATCCCCAGGGTCACATGATCAAAATACAGACACTTGCCAATTGTTGTGTGTTTCTGATAGCTGCAGTGTCTGTCCCAGGGTCATGTGAATCACCTCTTCTGACCAGCAAAATCGATGGGGAAACTAGATTCTCTTAGCAACTGTGTTACTGACTTAACAACTGCAGTGATTCACTTAACAACTGTGGGAAGAAAAGTCGTAAAACGGGAGGAGATCACTTAACCCATTGTCTCACTTAGCAACAGAAATTGGGGGCTCAATTGCAGTTCTAAGACTACCAGTAGCGTAGGTGGTTTTCTGTCTGACCACTTTTGGGCATCTGAAAGTCAACAGATCCGTTTGTTTCAGTAATACCCTCAGTTGTTGGGTTGCCTTGCTCAGACAGATTGGCCATTGGTATGATGAATTGTAAAAAGATTTCTTATTCCAGGAATCCTTGATGGGTTATTCTTTATTCCTTTCTGCTGGCTTGTTCTCGGATTTTGTTTGGTTTTTTGCCTTTGACCTCTAGCTTGGCTTCTGGTTTGTTTTTTCTAATACAACTGAGAATGTTGGTTGTGAGTCAGCTCTTCTAGTATCATATCTATTGCTCTTCCTTGAAAATTTTCGCACCTGTAATTTCATACAAGAATTTATGGTACAGGATCCGATGCGTCATTGACAACTAAAGGTAAAGATAAAGGTTCCCCTCGCACATACGTGCTAGTCATTCCCAAATCTAGGGGGCGGTGCTCATCTCCGTTTCAAAGCCAAAGAGCCAGCGCTGTCTGAAGACGTCTCCGTGGTCATGTGGCCGGCATGACTAAATGCCAAAGACGCACAGAACGCTGTTACCTTCCCACCAAAGGTGGTCCCTATTTTTCTACTTGCATTTTTTATGTGCTTTCGAACTGCTAGGTTGGCAGAAGTTGGACAAGTAACAGGAGCTCACCCCATTACGCGGCACTAGGGATTCGAACCGCTGAACTTCTGACCTTTTGATCGAGAAGCTCAGCATCTTAGCCACTGAGCCACTGCGTCCCATTTTTGACAAACTAGACTTCCACAAAATGTGGTATAGATTTATCCTAAGAAACATTTTGATAACTAAAAGATTTTGTGCAACTTTCCTGATGATGCACGTTTAATTTTCTGAAAGCTCCAAATTAAAAAAGAGAAGAAATTCTGAAGCAATAGAACTCGGAAAGATACTTAATACATATTCATATTTGAACTTGAATGTGGAGAAAGGAATCTGCTATAGTCTAAGCCCCAATTAAATAGGCTTGCATGCTCCAGTATATGATGAGCTTTCTTTCTGATTTGTGCATATGCCTATGAATTGAACTTAACCTGAAGCAAAACAATTTGCTTAATGACTCCAGAATTATTTTGAATTGGACAAGGAGAATCAGGCTGTCAAAGGCTCCTAGTCATAATTACTATTTATTGCTCCTGGTATTAGAGGCATTCGGCTTTTAGTACTGCACTAATCAGGAATCTAAACCATAAATATTTTGGACACATAGTGGAAATTTTCCTTGTCTGATATAATGTTTGTACTTGGTTTTAATTGATTTTATGATTGTTTACTGCACAAAGTCACTTGTTTGAGATGGGCGGCTATAGAAAATGAATGAATAAATGAACGAATAGTCGTATGAAAAACCTTTGATGCTTAGAAAATTGAAAAGCAATTTAAAAAAGGGGCAACCAGAAAATAAAATGGCGAGATGCTATCACTGATAACACAAGCATGAACTTCCAAGAACTCAGACCAGTTACTGGCAGGTAATCCTAATGAACTGATGTTCATCAGGTCATAAAAAGTCAAAAGTGACTAAATG
Source organism: Pantherophis guttatus (assembly GCF_059756535.1). Lineage (NCBI taxonomy): Eukaryota > Metazoa > Chordata > Lepidosauria > Squamata > Colubridae > Pantherophis > Pantherophis guttatus. Next base: position 16,020,241 of record NC_142069.1, on the reverse strand, counting down.
AGTAAATAACAATAACAATTAATGAAAAAAATTGTTGCTTTCAAACCCTATATATGAGCTTTCAATGATCTTTACCAGACAAAGCTGTCAATGATCTTTACCAGACAATATAATTCAACTCTTTTGTTGCTCCATGTTCCAAAGCAGATAGACGATTAGACAGGAACTGTGTTTCCCTGAAAATAAGACTGGGTCTTATATTAATTTTTTGCTCCAAAGAATGCATTAGGGCTTATTTTCTGGTTAGGTCTTATTTTTGGGGAAATACGGTACTAAATGCATCCAGCTGGCTATCAATCTTAACTGGGGCTTACTTTGGGGGGGGCTTATATTACGAGCATCCTGAAAAACCGTGCTAGGACTTATTTTCCAGTTGGGTCTTATTTTTGGAGGAATACGGTACTAAATGCATCCAGCTGGCTGATAATCTTAACTGGGGCTTATTTGGGGGGGGTAGGGTTTATATTACGAGCATCCTGAAAAACCGTGCTAGGACTTATTTTCTGGTTGGGTCTTATTTTCGGGGAAACAGGGTAGATTCATTACTGAGAATTAAGAAGCCATACATTCAAAGTTCTCTAACAGTATTCAGAATCCTGTTCTCTCTCTCTCTCTCTATATATATATATATCACTCCATAGGGTTAAATCCTGTGTTCGTTCCCTGATTTTGAAGATTTTTCTCTCAATTTGTTGCTTCTTTACATTATACTCACTCACAATATACAATATATAGTATACTTTTCATAGGTGTGAGAATCAGAGAACTAAACTAGTTAGTCACATAGGAAAAGAATTTTGCACTAGATGGTATTTAGGTCTCATTCTCTTCTCGCAGAATGCATATCCATGCCTATATACTCCTTATATATGGATCTCTCACAAGAAAAATCTGATTTCTGTTGGACACTTTCAACATGACAAAGTATGAATCCAGTGCAATGTGATATAATTCAAAACCTCTAAAAAGTAGAACAAATAGTCATCCGATACCTGAGAGAATAACACATTATTATCACAAAAGTTTTCAAATGATGAAATGAATTATGATCCATCAAATTAGGCAATTTGGTAGTCTTTAAAATGCCCCCAAAGTTGTGTTTTGCTGCATAAAATTAATAATTACTTCATTGGAAATTCTTATAAACTAATTCACTACATATTAATTTAATCTCCTGTTTCCCACTTAGAAATCAGTTTCTCCAATAAATAATTTACAAATATAAAATATGAACATTTGCATTCCCAAATGTTTGAGCCTTCTGTATAACATAGTGGTACTGTGAGTGCGCACACCTGTATTTCCTCTATGGACTTACACTGTGGTGGTCCAGTCTGCCTACTTTATATGGCAGCAGCATGACAACAACAGCTATGGGACTGTTTTCAAATTCAGTTCCCATAAAGTTGGTTCTTTATTTAGAAGCAAAGCCTGATTGCCAATGCAGAAATATTTCACAATTAGATTGATGCTTTTGGAATCTACCATGGACCATTTCTAATCTGTCCTTTCCTCTGCCAATCACCCTTTCCCAAATTACAAAGCTTTTCAAATTAAAAGCCCTCTCTCATATATTATTAGGGCACTACATGTATTATTGGTCTGACTTAATTTTTAAACTCTGCACAATTTAGACATTTTATACAGATAGTCCCTGCGTTAAGAATGTTTGATTTACAGACAATTTGTACTTACAAATGGGCTACCTATTGCTAAAAATGGCGGAATTTGTGCTCCTTCCTCGAACTGATAAACTGCTGAAGCTGTATAATGTTTTCATGAACTGCTGAAACCACCATTTTTAAAATATAGCCTCTTTTCGGTAGCTTGCAAAGGGTCATGAAAACATTGCATGTCTTCAGCAGTTTGTTAAATCAAGGAAGAGAATGTCCATCCGCCATTTTTAATAAAAGGCAGTCTGTTCCTAAGTAGGAATTCTGATTTACTGTTGTGGCCCGCCAGCGGCCTGCACGGATTGTGGCTGATCCCAATGACAAGGAGGATGGTGTGGTGTCGCGCCAGCAGCCTATGCAGTTGGCGCTCGAGTCAGACAGCAAGGAGGCTGAAGAGAATGTGGTGCCAGAGGCAGAGACTCAGCCAGGGCCTTCAGAACCTCCAGAGGCTCCTTCAAGTGAAGAGAGTGAAGTAGAGGAGCCTCTTCTCAATGCTCGAGCACGCAGGGCTGCCAAAAGGCAGGAGTGGCTACTCAGGAGGAGGTCTCCTTGAGAGTAAGGCTTGGGGTTAAGTGGCCACTCCCTTAGCCTATTTAAGTTCACACAGAGATAGCAAACATTGCTGGAAACAACGTTTGGTCCTACACAGAGCATTTTGAGAGTGAGTTTTTTGTTACAACTTGGTTTCTGGGCTGATTGCCAACCCTTGTCGGACTTTGTTTAATCTCTGTAATTCATAGCAGGCTGATAAGGACATTTGTGGTTAAAGCCTGCATTTTGAAAGAAGTCTGTTTGTATTAAACTGAGTTTTTGGAGTTGTGTGTGTGTGCTACATTTACATACAAATTTAAGTTAAAGACAGATTTAGGATGGAACTTGTTCTTAACTCAGATAATGCCTATATTGGACATTGATCATTAGATTAAGATATATAAATTATGCAAATAGAAAAATTTAATTTTAAGAAGATGTTGGATAACCATTTGTCTGAAGTGGTGTAGGGTTTCCTGCCTAAGCAGGGGATTGGACTGTTATTCTGTTCTGTTCTGTTCTGTTCTGTTCTAAAATGTTATCCTTTCCAAATCTGTTGTATTTTCCAAATATATTGAGTTTACAACTCCAGGAATTTTCTCCCATCACCTTATATAGTTGGTTAAGACTATTAAAATCTGTTAACACACACACACTGAGGTATTATAAGACAAATTATTTTGCTTGTAGTTAATAAGTGATCATAGCCATTCATGGAAACTGAAGAACAACTTAGGTTATTTTTATCTGCTTATTATGAAGTGTATACCACAAAGTTGACAGACAAAGCATTATAAGGTAGTTTTAAGCTGAAATCTGATGGCTTTCTGAAACAGAGCAGCGCAGTAAGAAATAAGTGTCTTCCATACTTTAAAATCCCTGATGTTTAGATTGACATGAGAGGGTTTAAAATCTAGATCTAATGAAGAGTAAGAATGATGGAACCCCAAGAAGCAGGCTGATACGATACATCAATGAGGCTGTCCTGCACACTTGCAGGTTTAAACCACATATTTAGCATCTGTTCTGAACTAGGCTTCCTGATATAGTAAAAAGCACGCAATTAGTCCCAAACCCCCTTTTTTTTTATTTTAATAGCTGTAAATTCCTTGCGTTCATAGCACATGCTGAATCACCAAGAGTTTATGAATAATCCAACAGAAGTCTGCCACAGTCTTTCGGATAAGGCTGGTAAATATCCACCTTTATCTTCTTTGACATGCTGCCAAAGACCTAATTGGCAATTATCTTGGCAAGGCCGCACGGAAACACAGAGTCCAAACGGAGCTTCAAAGTACAAACCGACACCATCCACAACATTGCTTCCTGCAAAGGCCCACGTGCCTTTGCTCTTCCTTTATGTCTTATGGGAGGGGCCAATCATCTCCAAGCCTTACTTCCGAGTTGTCCCTTTTGTTTTAACTGTTCTTGCCTTCTGGCAGCTCCGTGCATGCACACACTAGGAACAGGCTCCCCCTGTTTCTCTGCCTCTCTGATGTCCGACTCTGGAGGCTCTGGAGTCTGCACATAACTCCCAGATGGCCCTGACCCCATCTCTGCCTCCAACGCAGAGCCCTCATCTGAGCCTTCCCCAGACTCCAGGACTGGCCCATGTTCCTCCCCAGCCTCCTCACTGTTCGACTCTGCTACTAGCTCCACAGGCTGCTGGTGGACCACAACAGTATCCATTCGAGAAAAGCACACCAACTGATGAAACAGTCTTTCTGCACATGAGTGTGGACATCTGGCATGCTGCCAGACACAGCCCCAGATGTGTGATTAGTCAGTGTCTGTTAATTCTAAACAGTCGTATGTGGTGTCCCTTTAAATCAGTGCTAAATCTCACTATTCTGGGTTGGCAGGGGGCAGCAGAGAAAATGAATGAAAAATCCATAAGTATACAAGCCTGTACTTCCCCGTACTGTATATAATCCCTATGTGTTATATGTGCTTTCTGGCCAAGAAGGGGATAGGTGCAACAGTTTAGGTTACAAACTCTCCATGTTGCTTGCTGGAGAATAGACACATGCAGGCATTCTAGTCTTGATGTTTAATAAAATAAAATAATTATTTTGGTATTTTGAGTGAAAATCAGAAACTTTTTTGTTGCTTTTGAGCAACAGCAGTGCTTCACTTATGCTCGTTTCCTCGTGTCTATTTTAAATCTGATATATAAACACGAGTGCTCTATTAAATGACCTTTCTCAGTCTGATCGTCCAGAAGACCCCAGGAGAAATTATAAAAGTCAACAGCAGGAAAGAGAGAGACGCAGATGAGTTTAAAATCATTCCAAACGCCATTTCAACTCCTACCCTCAAAACGACGCTATAGAGCACTGCACACCAGAACAACTAGACACAAGAACAGTTTTTCCCCAAACGCCATCACTCTGCTAAACAAATAATTCCTTCAACACTGTCAAACTATTCACAAAGTCTGCATTACTATTAATCTTCTCATCGTTCCTTATCACCCATCTCCTCTCACTTAATGACTGTATGACTGTAACCTTGTTGCTGGTATCCTTAAGATTTATATTGACTGTTTCCCTATGACTATCATTAAGTGTTGTACCTTATGATTCTTGACGAATGTATCTTTTATGTACTCCGAGAGCGTATGCACCAAGACAAATTCCTTGTGTGTCCAATCACACTTGGCCAATAAATAATTCTATTCTATTCTATTCTATTCTATTCTATTCTATTCTATTCTATTCTATTCTATTCTATTCTATTCTATTCTATTCTATTCTCTTTAAAAAAATTATATTTTAGAGGAGTGATTCCCCATGCTGGCTGGGGAATTCTGGGAACTTAATGTCACACATCATAAAGTTGCCAACATTGAAAAGCCCTGTCCTAGAGTGTTAACATCTGTCGAATCTATGAGCAAAGTTATTTTCACGCTTCTTTTAAAGCTATTTTTGCACTTACCTACATGTTCTGTCACTTTAGTGGTTAAGTTACTTTGTGTTTTTTGTTTGCTCTGGAAAAAAACATGACTGCTACAAGATAAAACCCTCTTATAATTCTTTAAATCCATTTTGATTTTAACTTGGAGCTTCTGATTGGACTTTCTGTTGTCAGACATGGTCATAAATACGTTTTTACCTTCTGCATAAACATGATCTTTATGAAACATGAGACAGGATTTCTACATGTTTGTGAAAGGTCATTTTCTTCTATGAAAGAAAATGGGGTGAGTGGTGATTGATTGAGTCGGTGAATTTGGTATCTGTATACACACATCACACTGGGCAATGATTTGCTTAAAAGACACCACTGACTACATTGACACAATGTTTCCAGCCAAAAAGACATTATGGCTTAGGACAGGGGTCGGCAACCTTAAACATTCAAAGGTCCTAACCGGAAGCCCCTGTTCAATTCTGGAACTAACCGGAAGTTCGGTTCCCTCATCATAGTCTCCTCCTAGCATGGCGTCCTTTTTCCTCTGCTGACCGGAAGTCCGATTTCTCCACCATAGAGTCTTCTCCTAGCATGGCGCCCTTTTTTCCTCTACCTGTCCTAACCGAAAGCCCTATGAATTGTGGAACCGACCAGCAACAGGGAGCTGCAACAGAGGGATGAAAGAGCCACATGCAGCTCCAGAGCCGCGGGTTGCTGACCCGTGGCTTAGGACATTTTGTGAAGCAGGTTACATATTCTGGTGCAGTGGTGGAATTCAATTTTTTTTACTACCAGTTCTGTGGGCGTGGCTTGGTGGGTGTGGTATGGCTTGGTGAGCGTGGCTTGGCATGGCAGGGGAAAGATACTGCAAAATCCCCATTCCCACCCCACTCCAGGGGAAGGATACTGCAAAATCCCCATTCCCACTCCACTCTGGGGCCAGCCAGAGGTGGTATTTGCTGGTTCTCCAAACTACTCAAAATTTCCGCTACCGGTTCTCCAATACCTACTGAATTTCACCCCTGTTCTGGTGGTTGTATGAAGCATTTCTTTTTTAATATGCTTGGCTTGTCATTATGCTAAAACACAGCTGTGAAGTCCATTATACTACTGTCAATGAATAAATGTGCATGGATGTCTCTATTTTTTTTTTACCTCAAGTTAATGTCAGAACAGAAACTAAGATCTCAATTTTGTGACTGGAGTGTTGAAATGGAATAGTCTTTCACCTACTTCTGTTATTTCTTGCTAAAATGTTGGTTGTTCTGTGTGTTTTACTTTGGGTTTTTTTCTGGATTGGAGAAAGGCAATAATGTAATAATATAAGTATACAAATGGTCTTCAACTGTTTTGGAAGATGATTAATAAGATAATTTCTATGACACATCAGGGGACGGTTTGTATGCAAGAGATAGAACAAAATTTAATGTAATTAACCATTTTTGCTGCAAATGCTGTCTTTGCCGACTTTATTAACGTGATATTCATTATCTGATCGGTGATTGGAGGAGAGCATGTTGTTATGGATAAGCAATTTTAAAAAGTTGATATTCAGATACCTTGTGCCTTTTTCTTCCACCAGAGGTAAGCAATACAATGGCTCATCTTCTGCAGAGTGGCCAGAAGTTTTCAGCCTTAACATTCTCTGATTAGATAGCAAAGAATTTGACTGGGAAGAAGGATACCAACATGATTACAGTGAATAAAATTTTATTTTAAAAAGTCCTAATACTTATATGAGACAGATCCTTCTCCAATTGACCCCAGGTAAAAGGGATTGCTATCATTGGACAATTTCTCTCTTCTCCCAGAGTTTAGGCATCAGCAAGGGAAGGTAATGTATTAATGAGGTCTAGCTACATTTTTATGTGTCTATTAGATATTAGGCACCTAATTAAGACAAAAGTAGGAAATAGTTATCTAACTAGAATGGGAAGTTTGTTATCTTGTAGTTCCGGAGAGTTCATACTTCATAGGAAGTACTAGCTTATTTAAGTAGCCTATCTCTGTTATTTAAAATGTAGTTCAATCATAAGACACCAGTTTCCATCTGTCTCCTTTTTTGCTAATGGAGAAATCTATTATCAGTTTGTTTTCCTTTGATTCAGTGACACCTATTATACCTTTGACCATCAGTGATGGGTGTTTCAGATATAAGCCTTGTGATAAGGAAAAGCCATCTACCATTCTACTAAGTCTGAGAATTGTGATTGGCCGTTGGTTGGAAATAATCCCTAAAATATAGTTGTATTAAATCAATTCACCCAATATTTTGGGCAGGAAATTGGAAAATAAAAAAGTCGGTATAAATTTTAATATTCAAACTTGGGTCATGTTTGGGGTAAGATCCTTTATTATGTCACTTTATAATGCCTTGGTAAGATCACACTTGGAATATTGCATCCAGCTTTGGTCATCATAATATTAAAAAGATGCTGAGATTCTAGAAACAGTACAAAGAAGAGCAACAAAGATGATTAGGAGACTAAAACATACGAAGAACGGTTGCAGCAATTGGGTATGTCTGGTTTAATGAAAAGAAGGACTAGGGGCAATATGATAGCAGTGTTGCAGTATCTAAAGGGCTGCCACATAGAAGAAAGGGTCAACCTATTCTCCAAAACACCTGAAGGCAGGACAAGAAGCAATGGATGGAAACTAATTAAGGAGAGAACCAACCTAGAGCTAAGAAGAAATTTCCTGACAGTTAGAACAATTAATCAGTGGAACGACTTGCCTCCAGAGATTGTGGGTGCTCCAACACTGGAGGTTTTTGAGAAGAGATTAGACAACCATTTGTCTGAATTGGTATAGGGTTTTCTGCTTGAGCAGGGAATTGGACTAGAATACCTCCAAGGTCCCTTCCAACTCTATTATTCTGTTAGTTTCTTCTGAAAACCACACAGGTTTTCAACCAGTACGCTCGCACAGAATGGGCCTCCTCCGGGTGCCATCCGCCAGACAATGTCGGCTGGTGACCCCCAAGAGGAGAGCGTTCTCTGTGGCGGCGCCCACCCTCTGGAACAACCTCCCCCCAGAGATACGTACAATAACAGACCTCCGGATTTTTCGTCAGGCCCTGAAAACCTATTTATTTCAACTAGCTGGGCTGGCTTGAGTTAAATTTTAAATTGATTTTAAATCGGATTATTTTAATTTACGGCCAAAATATTTAATTATTTTAAACTGTTTTTTAAATTTTGTATGTTCTGTTTTTTACTTTGGCTGTTCACCGCCCTGAGTCCTATTTGGAGAAGGGCGGTATAGAAATGGAAACAAATAAATAAATAAATAAAATAAGTAAGAGTTTGGCAACTATAAGGGAATATAATAAAGAAGGAATATGTAATTGTAACGTATATGTGATATAGGCAATACTTTGATATTAATAGCAACTTTAAGGTTTAAATCTCCTACAAATATAAGGCTAGTCAGCTATAATTGTTTAAGTTGCTGCTAGTCTTAAGAAGGTAACACGATGCAAAATCAGCAATTGAACAGGAACAGGCGTTTCAAATGAAACGTTCTTTAATAGGCTTTGATAAAAATCAGCTTGACAGATATATTCATTTATCAAGCATAGGTCTTATGGGATTGTGATTGAAACATCAATATGTCTTGTCACATTTGCTGATGTCTGTAAGCCACCCAAGCACTGGGTCTGTTGAAAAATAATGGGGGAAGAACACTGGCTAACAGTCAGCTTCATGATGACATAGCACTGAGAATAAAGTAGATTGCATTATGGGGCCAAATGTCAGGGCTGAAATATGTCATACTGTACTACTGATCTCATGTGATTTAATGCTTCTCCTTAAACAAAATTCTGACTACAGAGAAAATGTGATATTGAAGAGAAACGTTTAACAATGTCCCCTAATATAGAGAAATATGAACTTCATTTCTTTGAATTTCCCAGCTAGACAACCATTGCCGAAAACCCTGGGAATTTAAATTAATACATGAGTGTGCCCTGTTTGAAGAAGGCTACTTTGTAGTGTACCCTTATCTGTAATATGTTGGTTTTCTATGTAGAGTTCACCCATTATAGCATGTGTTAATATGATGCGTTTGTTTCGTTTGATCTTAGAAATGTTAGAAACAATTATGGTATGTTTGTTTGCTTGCTTGATTGTTTGTATCCCACCTTTATTATTTTTACAAATAACTCAAGGCAGTGAACATATCCAACATATTATCCTCTCCTATTGTCCCCAAAACAACAACCCTGTGTTGTGAATTGGGCTGAGAGAGAGTGACTGGCCCAAGCTGGCATTCATGGCTAGAAATATACAGCAAACTATGATCACAAAAAATATGGCTTAGCTTAAAATGTTAACCTGGTCTAAGTATCAGTGCAAGTTTCTATGTTTTATCATGTGAGTCTTAATCTGATGTTTGAAGTGCTCTACTTGGTGAAAAATCAGCTTTGAAGTACTGATGAATGTGTATATAGGATGCTGCACTGTTTTGGCATACAACTGTCTATAGCACTGTAATAGGCACTGACCTGTCAGTTTCCTAAATACTTCCTGATCTTTTGAACTGAAGATGCTCGGACTTGAATTTTGAACCTTTTGCATGCAACATTTGTGAGACCGCCTTCTGCCGCCGATAACCTCCCACCGACCAGTACGCTCCCACAGAGAGGGACTCCTCAGGGTGCCGTCAGCCAGGCAATGTCGGCTGGCGACCCCCAGAGGGAGGGCCTTCTATGTGGCAGCACCTGCCCTCTGGAACGATTTGCCCCCGGAGATACAAAGGATACCAGATCTCCGGACCTTTCGCCGTGCCCTAAAAACTTTTCTTTTCCATCAAGCAGGGCTGGCGTGAACCCCCCCCCCTTTTAGCTCTTTTTAGCTTTTTAAGTGTAAATTGGGTTTTAATTGGATTGTTTTAAATTGTGGGCCAAAGCTGTATAATTCTTTTAATTGATTTTAAATTTTGTATTGGTATGTTTTTTATCCTTGGCTGTGCACTGCCCTGAGTCTAATAGGAGAAGGGCGGTATATAAATTGAATAAATAATAATAATAATAACAACAACAACAACAACAACAACAACAACAACAACAACAACATTCATCCTTTCCTTCTGAGCTCTTGATTTTCCACACTTGATTAAATTATCCAGAATCAATAGAACTAGGTCAACAATTCCAGTAGATGTGTAGGACTTCAAATTTGCATTTAAATTTGGCTGCAATTACTCCAGCCAGTGTCACCCAGAGGTTTAAAGGAGCCTTTTCAGTATTCATTTTATGATAACTACATTTGAAATGTGTTTGTCAAAGAGGAATGGGAACACAAGCCGTTAGGTAGCTCTTTGGATCCCGAGCTCTACCTTTTGCTGCTGTCGTGCTGATCTGCCTGTGCCAATCACTAGGTGGCAGAGAAATCCTCTCCAGATTGCCAGTTCTTAATTTGCAGCTTTTCCCTTTTGTAGCAGGATTTCGTATCTCTTCTACATCTGATGTGTTATAGGTCTGATCATGATGTGTCCGGCAGATTTTCTGTCCACAGCCTGTCCCATTGCGTAGACATGGGATTTCCCTGTGCCATCCTAAGCCCTAATGTTAGCTTTCCCATTTATGGCAACAATGAACTTAATTTGTAAAGTTTATTATTATTTATTATTTGGGCTTGTATGCCGCCCTCTCTCCAAAGGACTCAGGGCAGCTCACAACAATATATACACAAATTCTATTATGAAATATAACAGATATAAAAACCCATTAAAATCACATTTAAAACCCCTTCAGTCCAATCCGGCCAGACCAAATAGCCATGTTTTAAGATAACGGCGGAAGGAGCGAAGGTCAGGAGCCACTAGGAGCTCCAGGGGGAGCTGATTCCACAGAGTAGGTGCGCCCCACAGAGAAGGCCCGCTCCCTGGGAGTCACCAGTCGACACTCTCTGGCCGATGGGACCCCAAGGAGGCCCTCCCTGTGAGAACGCACCAGGCGATGGGGAGCTGTCGCTGGCCGCAGATGGTCCGCCAGGTATCCTGGGCCTAAGCCATGTAGGGCTTAGGTAGTGTTTTAATTTATTTTAATGTTTCAGCTATTTGCTGGTAGAAACTATAACATCACCGCTACCAGCTGGGACGAATGGATTATTTTGCCCTACAGAGCAACAAACCTAAGGAAAACATTTGATTCTATACTGCTTGTTTTCTTGAATGGAAAAGAAAAAAAGAGCGTGAAAGGTTTTTTTAAAAAATGTAATCATTCCACTTGTCTCACATACAGCAACCTGTATTGAAACCTAAAATAAATATTTGAAACTGCCTTATGGTTTTTAAAAAGTGGGATATTTTAAGATGATGGGACAATATTCTCTTTTTGCAAAAGAAATGCTTTGCTGCTTTTAGGCTGTAATAAAGTTGTTTCAGCTAATCCTAGTTATATCAACTTCTGTCAATGGCGGATTTAAGGTATTCTTAAAAATAGACGGTTGTTCATGGATATATACATAATAGGATACCGATCAAGGAGAATATGTGTATGTCAGGGTTGAAATGAGGGGTCCTTGGTGCTCTCTGAGCTTGGTTGCTTTCTTGTAGACATTTCATTACCCACCCTAGGTAACAGCATCAGTTCACTGCCTAAAGGAATATCTGCAAGAAAACAACCAAGCTCAAAGAGCACCAAGGATCTCTCATATAGCAAGATTCTAGACAGTTATGCAACATACAAATTGGTGAACAGCAATCTAATGATTTTAACATGCAGACAGAAAGGAAGATGACCTTGAGGGAGATATGCAAGAATTGTTTCCTAGACAAAGAGGAATTAAGCATTTTTAAGCCCTGAGAAACACGATAATATTTTGAACTGATTCAGGCAAACACTGTCTGATTCATTGAGGTATCCGACGGGGGTTGGATTACCCTTCTTACCAGGGTGAATAAAAATCAATGATTTTTTTTAAAAAATCAAAAAAAAATCAGATTTTTTTGATTTAAATCGGATTTTTTTACATTTAAATCGGATTTTTTTTATTTAAATTGGATTTTTTTGATTTTTATTGAATTTATTTTAATAAAAAAATTTTGGGGTAAAAATCTATCGTAAGATAGTTTTCTATTTAAGATACATAAATAATTTAGTTTATTCAGCATGAAATGGAGCTTAGTTCTGTAGCATGAGGCTGCATATTCTGCAACACTGGGACTATCAGTGAGTCAATGGGTCAAAGGAGTAGCAGAGATGACAGTTGCTCTTTAAAAATTATGATTTAAATCGAGTTGATTTAAATCAAGCCTTTTTACTAGTGATTTAAATCATGATTTAAATTGTGATTTAAATCAACTCGATTTAAATCAAATCCACCCTGCTTCTCACTTTTCATATGAGGTGATTATAAACAAGGAGTTTCCTAGAAACTGTTATTGCCCCTAACTATGTGTGTTTAAATCTATTAAGATGGATGCTGGCTGCATAGCCATATTTTTATTTTTATTTAGTGTTGATATGTATACCATTTTAGCTTTTTTTTTTTTTTTGCATAAAGAAAGCTTTCTTCGAAGAGAGGGATTCCAGTTGGATGTATTCAAGAGCATGTCCCTTCAGCATTTGACTTTTAGAGCATTCATTATACTTTAGCAAATGCAATAAGGAAGTGTTACATACTTAACATACATGATGGATTGAGACTATATTTTTGAATGGAGAATTCTGAGTTTGTTCAAATATGTGTTTTGGTTTTTCATTCGATACCGTTTAGCATATTCATTGGTGTTCAACTGGTGTTGAGAACTAGAGTCTTGTTAGCAATTGCTGATTGATAAAAACTTGCTTCCACATGTAATGTTAAGCTGTATATTTTTAATTTGCTGTTAACTTATGTATGAACTAGGCCATAGTGACCTGTTCATTCACTCAGGATTGAAAAAAAACCATGGTACAGCATGAAATAAACCTGGTGAAGTAATCTTTCCCTTTTTATTCTGTTTTATGCTCAGATTTGAGGTCTTGTACTGATGTAACATAATTATAGTTCTCCCTTTCAGTTTAATAGCTAATTGTTTCGACTGATTGCAAATCAGTCCTGTCTATTTCTGCTTATTTCAGATACAAGTTGATACCTTCCAAATATTAGAGAATACAAATGCCAGTTAACTGCATTTAGTACGTCTAATAGTTTCCTACATCTGGAGAAGGCAAATTGGAAAGGATGATTTAACCAATTTAATAAAGAGGGCTTTAGCTTACAAAAGGCCTTGTTACAGCATCTGTGTTAAGTAAAAACATATATTTTTTTTCCCACCAAATATTTAATATCAGTCAAACTGAAAACCCATAGCAGAGAGAAAAAATACTTAAAATCTGTAAAGCACACACATTAAATGTTGAAATGACTTTCTACATGTTGGCTAAATTCACAGATAGCAATAGTTTTGCTTTAGCATGCTATGTTAAAAAAATGGCATCACATCACATGACATCACATGACTAGACTAGAACAGAACAGAACAGAATCCTTTATTGGCTAAGTGTGATTGGACACAAAAGGAATTTGTCTTCGGTGCATAAGCTCTCTGTGTACATCCAAGCAACAAGTGATAAATCATGATCATAAAACACAACCATCATAAATCATAAGATATAACACTCAGCGAGACTCAAAAGATACTAAATAAACAATCAACATAAATCATAAGATTCAAATAACAAGGTTATACTCTATAATCTAAGGAAATAGGTAATAGGAAAGATGAGAAGGATAGTAGTAATACAGCCCTACTAGGTGGTTTAACATCCCAGGGCATAAGACAGTGTTTTGGGAATTAGTTGTTTAGCAGAGTGGGGGGTCTGTGGGGGGAAAACTGTCCTCGTATCTAGTTGTTTTGGCGTGCAATGCCCTGTAGCGTCGTCATGAGGGAAGAAGTTGAAACAGTTTATGTCCAAGATGTGTGGGGTCTGTAGATATTTTATCTAGCTATTGTGAATTACTCAAATCATGATGAAAATTATTGTTTAGTGTATAGTGGTAACCCTATAAATATCTCAATCATCTTTACAATAATCTGTAGAGTAGCCTGATATTTTAAAGTACAAAATTATACATTTACTTGCATTTATTCACGCTTGCTAGAAATCTAAATGCTTAGTTTAATTAATTAGTCAATTGTTGGGTCATAATATCTTTATTTGGGCCAACCAAGGAGGAACCTAAGAATATTTTATTGACCCTTATAAAATATTACCCAACTGAAGGTTTTGGGCAGAGAAAATTACAGAATGGCTCCTGATCAAAAAAATCCCGACCCCCAAAAAATCTCTCATTCTTTTAATGGGTTTAATTTTTTTTCTTATCCAACTCCCATATCGTTTTTATTTTATTTTAATAGAAGTTTGTTATATACCATGAGATCATCGTCCTGTCAAGATGACCTTTTTTCCAGTATCAGTAATTGTACGAGTAAATGTACTGTATATATGTATGCATATGTGCAATTGGTGGATTGTATGAAGCCTAAAACATAGGTCAGAGGAATGACAGGGCCCACTGCCTGTTTTATAATTCTAAAGTCTGTTTGTTCAGTGCATTAAGGAGATTAATAAATGAAAGGGAAAGGAGCCAGCAAGACACTGGGGAGGACCTTCTGAGGCTAGAGCAATAATGTAATTTCATGATTAGACCCACTATTTTCCTTTCTTTCCTTTTCACTGTTCTGGTTTGTATTCACACTGCCAGTCCTAACACAATCTTTCTGGGGTCTTTATCTGCATGGCTGATACATCAGCTGGAAAATTGTAAGATGCATCAATCTTTTCCTGCCCTTCTGCTATTTCTACAACACATCAGTTCACCAAATGAAAATTCACCAAATGTTGCATGGCACTGCAGATGTTTGTCAAAATAATAGACGTAAGAAAGATGCAATCTGGGAAGAAAGACAAGGAAAATAGCATAGTGGCAGGACCTAAAGAATTAAGTGCAAAAGATATCAACCGATTGCCATCTTGTAGCTTCCTACTTGCAGTTTCCTCTTAGAATGTAGTGGTAACCAGTTTTGGATTGAAGCAAATGCAGCAATAATCTTAACAGAGTAACAGAGTTGAAAGGGACCTTGTAGGTCATCTAGTCAAATCCCCTGCCCAAGCAGAGGACCCTACATCATTTCTGACAGATGGCAATCTAGTCCCTTCTTGAAAGCCTCCAGTGATGAAGCTCCCACAACGTCTGAAGGCAAGCTGTTCAATTGGTTGATTGTTTTCACTGTCAGAAAATTTCTCCTTATTTCTAGGTTGAATCTCTTCTTGATCAGTTTCCATCCATTATTCCTTGTCTGGCCTTCAGGTGCTTTGGAAAACAGGTTGACCCCCCTCCTCTCTGTGGCAGCCCCTCAAATATTGGAACACTGCTGTCATGTCTCCCCTGGTCCTTCTCTTCACTAGACTAGCCATGCCCAGTTCCTGTAACCATTCTTCATATGTTTTACTCTCCAGTCCCCTAATCATCTTGGTTGCTCTTCTCTGCACTTTTTCTAGAGTCTCAACATCTTTTTTATAGTTTGGTGATCAAAACTAGATATAGTATTCTAGATGTGGTCTTACTAAGGCTTTATAGAATGGTATTAGTGCCTAATAAATTGAACCCTAGCAGTACATAAAACAGGAAAGAGATTGCTGATGTTAAATGATTAGGATGCCAAATTTTGCAACAGTTCTTAGCCTATTAATAAGAGAACCTCTGTTTCCTTATGCTCTTAGTATGCTCAGTAGAAAATATTCAGTAGCTGGTAATTTATAACCATAGTGTTCATGTCAATGTTCCAACTGACGAACCCAATCATGCCAGCACTCCGAGATGATCTGATCTCTTTAAGAACTGTTTTCTTGAGTACATCATTTCAGCAGGCAAAACCAACTCTAACTATTTCCCATGGTTTTCGTACAGTTAAAGAATAGATATTTCCCTCCTTCCTTGTCACAGGTCACATTGTCCAATTACATGTTCCGGTGTCTCCCGGGTAACTCCTTCAAGTCTCTGGCCAGCACCTGTTGAGATGACCTTGGTTCCCACAGGACGATGAGTTGTTACTGTCTGGCCTGACATTCCAAACCTCTCCCTCCCCTCCATACTGTGTGGCACCAGAGAAACGAAAAAATGGCTGCGGCAACATGGGTCAGTTTCAAAATTGACAGTTCAATTTGTGAGCGCTGCAAAAAAGTTGTAAAATCGGGTGCAATCATGTGGTGACCCGCTTTTTGACCATCACGACTTATATCCAAAATTTTGGGCTCAATTACAGTCATAAGTCAAAGGTTACCTGTACCGTATCTCGTGGACAGCCATGCTGTCATTCTTATTCAAATTTTATATTGATTTCTCAATGCCACTGTATGTTTGACTCTCCAGATGGGTAGACATAATATGCTAAAAGTTAAATTGTAAACATCTGGTACGATGTTTTTTAAGGAGCGAGAGAGAGTTTCATTCACATTCCTCCTACCTGGATATACATGGTAGATCTTTGTCAGTTATTAATAGCAGCCAAGAACTTTTAGAATTGATCAACAAATTAAATTGTAAGACATCATTGAGTTCAAAGGATTTTCATTTGAGAGGCCAGTTCTTCAATAACTGCAGTAGGAAATGGGAGAATGATTAAATAAAATACATTACTTATTAAAATGTTCCTCTTTATTGGATGATTGAAGAGTTGCCCAGTAACAACAGTTTTGAAAAACAGAAACCAGAGGATGAAAGAGCTGTCAGATGTAATCTTTCCCAAAAAGATAGAATTGAAAGCATTCTAGCTAGAACTGTTAAATTTGTCAATGGAGATACCACGTTAGGAAGAATTAATATAGCTTCTTCAACATGTTCCTGATGAACAAGACCAAAATATTAGTACTTATGGGTATTATGATGAGATCAACGATAAAACCTTTTCTCATATGATTTCTGACATCAATATTTATTCAACAAACAGGCATTTGCTGTGAATCATTCTTCCCATTCGGAGTTTTTGTTAGCAGTATAAACAAACATATTTGGAAATATCTGAAGCTTGGTGCATATACAGGTCTTGATATAATCAGAGGAATGCTATTACAAGTGCAAATGACTCCAATTTTCCTCTAAAATGAATACAGAGGTGATGTTATTTTCCAGTTAGGTTTAATTTGGCTGCTTGTTCATTGCTGCAAGGTTATTTAGAGTTAGGGACTATAATCTGCTCAAAATGTTGCGCCTTCTCATACTGAATGGAACAATAGTTTTACTTCTGAGGTGCAATGTGTCTTCATGCATTTAATAGATGATTTGGAGGAAGGAGTTAAATCCAAATTTATGTCATTTCATCATTTTACATCTTTCTACTGAAATAACATACATTGATGTACATGATGTAAACAAGTAAATTATTCAGTTACACAAGTGACATAAACTGATGCAAACAGAATAAATTATGATAGTTTCCACGTTGCTTTAGAAACAATGGGCTTTGTCAACAGTTTGCGACTAAAATCCAGAGAAACATTTTGACCGTTACATCCGAAGTCCACTGAATGGATGTCTGGAGAATGTAGGTTTTCCTTTATTTAGTGAATATTGTCTTTTGATGGTTCAAAATAAAAGTATAAAATGATTCTTTATTTGGTAAAGATTTGAAACAATGACAAGAGTAAGCATCAAAAATGAACATACGATATTATGGAACATGCTTTAATTTCTGGAATTATTATATACTGTTATCATATGTTGTCATTGTAAACCATTGAGAGTTCATGGAGATTATGATGCTATACAGATTGGATATACATAAAAAGCCGTATATGAGAATGGTAAGGCACTGGAACAAATTCTGACAATAGTCTGACTTTATCCCCTTCTAGCTTTGACATGAAGCTATGTTTGAAGCTATGAACATTCTGACTTTGGAGTTGTGTTGATGGTATTTTGTTCAGTAACATCTGGATCCTTGATGTTGGTAGAAAACATGGTCTTGAACCCCGAACTGGTTCTACCATGAGTGCTTCTATTAATTCTGATCCTGAGCGATGGTGGCAAATATACGTAGCTCAGATGTAAAATGAGGGTGGAGGTTCATTTTCTGAGTTTGTGGGTTGGTTTCTGAACGTTTCATTACCAGGCTAGGTAACATCTTCAGAGTTTAGGGGATGTCAGAAAACCCTTCCTGTGCCTGACTATTTCTTGAGTGGCCACAAAATTAGTGTATGTGGTTGAATTAAATGTTCTGTTTTCTTCTGAAACTTTTCTTTTCTTGGATTTATCCATGGTTGGCCTACCGGAGGTTGAAAAGCTCAATAAATCGTGTGCCGGCAGGTGTCGCACATTGATGGTTGTGACACATATTTTAAGTGACAAGGAGCCGCAGCAGAGGGGTGAAAGAGCCACATGTGGCTCCAGAGCCGCAGGTTGCTGACTCCTGAATGATATCAAAACTCTTTGGGATAGGGTGCCTTGTTTCAGTCAGTAATGCCAACAGAAGAATTTTTGCAGGTTCACCAAACCGTGAGAGATCAAATAGGTCAACTAAGCGTTGCAGTTGCAGCCTTCTGCTGCTTTTGTACCATTCTATTCCATCAGATAATCCAGCAAAGAAAACAGATTTTTTTTGCCATTGCTCGGCAGGCTGCCTTAACACTGTCTGTTCTGAAAAGTGGAAGTCTTTTCGCACCCAGGAAACATACCATAGTTTATCTGGACTATTCTGATTAGTACTCTGTTCTGACCCACATTTCAGTCTTAGTCTTTTGCCTCTGAGAAACTTCATTAGTACAAAGTTCTAATTTGTCAACATAAAAACCCATGTGGAATCCTTTACAGTCCTCAATACTATGGAGACTTTCAGTGGTAGATCTCTCTTTTGAGTGCCAATTATGTATTGTTTCATTGTTTTCTATGGTCATTTCTTATCATTGGGCAGCAATACAATTCCATGTGACTACAGGTAGTCCTCGACTTACGATCATAATTGAACCCAAAATTTATGCTGTTAAGTGAGATATTTGTGAAGTAAGTTTTATCCCATTTTATGACCTTTCTTGCCAGAGTTGTTAAGTGAATCACTGCAGTTGTTAAGTTAATAAGATGGTTGTTAAGTTAATAAGATGGTTGTTAAGTGAATCTGGCTTTCCCCATTGAGTTTGCTTGTCAGAAAGTCATAAAAAGGTGATCATAGAGCCATGGGACACAGCAACTAAAGGCTTCAGTGCCTTTAACATTGTATATTCCCTGTTATGCTAGAGAAGTTCCTCCTTCCACATGAAAGCTGCATGGCATGTTTCTTCATTGCAAATGATAAATTAAGCTTCTGGCCCTCACCTCTACCATCACTACACAGGAAAAGGACCAACCTTGTTTTGATGTGGGGGGAAGAAGACTTGGAATTCTTCTGATGCATTTCCAGGAAAGATCTCTCCCAAGGACGAGCCACAAGGAATCATTTTCTCCACTGTATTTAATATAAGGGTTTCAGTTCTGTGTATGCCTTTTGTTAAATCAGGGCAAAGCAGAAATGAAATAAAAGGAAGAATGCCCTTGAAATTAATAACTGTGTTTTGAGTTTGTGCAAAACTGGAAATGAGAATAGATACTCCTAAAAATTATAGGTGTCACCTTGAGACTCAGATTGTAGCATAATCATTCCCAGCATAGGTACAAAACAAACAACAGTGACAGAATGGCACAGAGATAAATACTTTTTAAAAGGGTAATTTGAAAATATAGACGAATATATTTGTAATACCGAGGCGAGATGCTAAATTTTAAAGATCTATATGGAACATCCAAAACAGCATTTGTACATGTGAGAATTATCTATGAAATATGAAAACCAAGTGTGAACAAACAATGCTTAATTGAAAGACTTTTTGCTTTTGGATTCATTTTTTCAGCAGCCAACGTTATTTCCTAAAATACAACTAAATTTTACCTTAGTTTTCCAGTACAGGTAGTCCTTGATTTACAACAATTAATTTACTGACTGTTCGAAGCTACAACAGCATTGACAAAACTGACTTGTGACTTTTTTCACACTTATGACTGTTGTAGCATCCCCATGGTCACATGATCAAAATTCAAGCCCTTGAAACTCACTTAAATGTTTCGCTTACCAACATAAATTTTGGGCTCAATTGTGGTCATAAATCGAGGATTACCTGTATATCGACATTTTTCCCCACTGTAAGTTTTGCAAAATATGCTCAATAAAGGCCACATTGGAATTAACAACCAAAAATTATATATTTCCAATGTTCACAAAAATGTTCCTGTAAAATGAGTTAAACAAACAGAGATGGCAATATGTACCAGTTCAGTTACAATCTCTCCAACATGATGTAGGAAGACTACAATTAATATAATGAAATTTTAAGGAGGTGTAATGCTGTCTATGAAAACTGTATTATTAATAATCATCATCATCTACAGCTTGAATAATTCTTAAAATAGATTGAATGGTTCACATAAAAATTTTCAACAGCATCCTTATTGTATTGATGACACAAGAGCACCAAAAGGAAGCTAAGAACATGACACATTATTATAAATTGAGGGGAATTTTTTTTTTAAGGATTGCTAAAGGCTTTTCAGGTGGCATGATGTAAGGATTTTAAATGATACTACAACATTTTTTTATTATTATTTCATGTTTGCTTCCCCCCACCCTCTCTGTTGTCAGAAGCTGTAAGTATTTTTGTCTTGAGGGTAGCCAGTAAACCCTTCTGTAAACCAGTAGTCTATTCTGAATATAGTAAATTATGACAAATTTTATATGGTATTTAGTCCTTCCTTCCTTCCTTCCTTCCTTCCTTCCTTCCTTCCTTCCTTCCTTCCTTCCTTCCTTCCAACACACTTAAATAACCTTAGGAAAGGAATAAAAATTGATATTGATAAAAAAAATGTGGAACCTTGCTAATATTTTTTTAGGACGGTGCAGTGATCCTGATTTGAAGGGGGAATGGTGATTTAAAGTTTGATTGGGCATACAGAACTCAATATACCTGTTGACATCTCCTTAAGTATAATGTCTTTAAAGACTTCTCATTAGATGCAACATACATGCCCAAGTATGTTCCAACTCATCTTTTTCCTTTTGAATCCAGGTAACTGCACAGGCCTAATTTTTATCCTTGTATTTATGCATCAGTCATGGTACTGATAACGTTGGTATTGGTTGTAGAAAAGATGATAATGGCCTTGTTCACACATCACATTCAGCCCCAAGATGGTGGCTTTGATTTTTTTTATTAGTGTCACGTGTGAACCCAAATAAATTGCTTTATGTGTGGATCAGACCACAGATTCCACAAGTTATCATTTAATAAACCCTGTCCTAGCTTCTTCTCTGAATGTAGATATAGGAGTGATTATAGTTGAATAGACATGTGGATAGCAGTTGTGTACAACTTTCAAACCAAACCAGATGTATATCATTAGCATTGGTTTTCATTTTGCATAAAGGCAGATAAAATAGGAATTTTGCACATGTTTTAATTTCAGCCAACCTCTGTATATTTTTGTATATTTTTGAAAGTATAAAGAATGAATACAAGATCCCAATCATAATCTTTTTCTTTTCCTTGTCCCAGTCTCTCAAACCTCCTCTGCCTTTTAAGATAATAAGATTGGATTTTCAGCTAGCCTGAACCCATCTTTTGGCTGGCTTGTTTAACCATTGTCCTGGCAAAATGCCAGAGCATGCCTGTAATAGTCAGTTGGCTGCTAGCCCTTTGCCAAGCAATAGGTAGCTCTTATTATTACTGCTTTGCTGTAAATGAAATCAAGCAATTTGCCCCCTGTCAGTTTAAGCATTTTTTTTTCTAGTCAGAGTTCAAGCCCCCTTGCATGAATTGAGTCAGCACAGCTATTGCGACTGTTATAGTTATAACTTTTGCTGTAGATAATTAGAGTTTATGGTTAAAGAGTGCTATTTATACTAATGTGCTACTGGATCATGGGTAGTAGTTAAAATACTTGTTTTCACTCAATAAATAGCTGACTGTAAAGTAAACCTTAGGCACAAATACTGGTCCACTTCTGTGCTTAGAATAGCAGGGTCTAGACCTCGTCACTTCTATTTATTTTAATACATCTCTGAATTTTCAATTTCAGCAAATGGCGAAGGGCAGTGGTGGGTTCCTCCTGGTTCGGCCCAGTTCGGCTGAGCCGGTAGCGGTGACGATATGATGTCACTGAATTGGTTCTCTTTGTTGGGAGTTGGACCCCCCGCCCCCCCGCGTTATTCTTACCTTTTATTTGGCCCCGCCCCCAATCTATTCGCTGCCTCCCGAGTCCCAGCTGATCGGCTAGAAGGGAAAAGAAACTGTTTAAACTCTTGCCACAGGGCTTCAAAGGGCCGCCCTACAGCTGATCAGTGTTAAAAGGCAGTGTGGTGGTAGACCAGTACGCTCGAAAAACAAAAGGGGAGACCGGTGCCTCCAAAAACAAATGGGTAGACCGGTGCCTCCAAAAACAAATGAGTAGACCGGAAAGCTCCAAGAACAAATGGGTAGACCGGTACAGCTCTGCAAGCAGTTAAAAGCCTGGTAGACCAGTACCTCTGCTAAATCCTAAAGAATTGTTTGTCACATGACCATCAAGCCACATCCACAAAATAAGCCACGCCCACAGAACCGGTAGTAAAAAAATTTAGAACCCACCCCTGGCGAAGGGATCTTACCAGTCAGCAAACCTGCTGATTAGCACACAAACCCCTTCTGCAACCCAGGGTGCTTCTCCTTTCCCATCATGGTTCCTTATAGGCTTCTAGTGTTCATATGTTCATACTTTGATGGTAGGGCATGTGATTGGCATGCACATATGGTTCCAAATTCAGTCCCCAGAATTGGTAAAGAAATCTGCCTTAGAATTACTGTTAATTAAGAGGCAATGATATTGACCTAGGGGCAGTATTGCTCCCATTTAATGCAGGCTATTTCTAGAATTGTAGAGTTTTTAAAAGTCCATGGAACCAATCTTCTGGTCACCAGCTCCAATAGATAGTTGTCCAGCTTTCGTTGAACACATTAGATCAGGGGTGTCAAATTCAATTTCATCGAGGGCTGCATCAGGGTTGTGTTTGACCTCAGGGGGGCCAGGTGGGTGTGGCCGGGGTAGGAGTAGCCAGCGCGACATCACTCATGTCAGGTGCACCTGTGGTGGCCTGGGCGGGCCTCCATTGTCTCCAACAAAGGAAGGTGAGAGCGTGGCCCCCCCACGCTCTGTTTTCACTGGCAGTGGGCTGCAGGAGACCATCCAGACTGAAAATGGGACCCTGGGAGGGCCACACACAGCCCTCCCGAACTCTGTTTTCACTGGCAGAGGCACTGCAGGCCGGTCCTTCGCTGTTTCCAGGGCGGCCCCATTGGGCCAGATTTAAGCACCTCGTGGGCCGGATCAGGCCCGCGGGCCTTGAGTTCGACACCCCTGTAGACCATTAGAAATGTTAGGATTTCAAAGAAGAAGAGGTCAGCTTATTTACCAAAGCACCAGAAGGCAAGACATGAAACAATGGATGGAAATGAATCAAGGAGAGAAGCAACCTAGAATTAAGGAGAAACTTCCTAACAGTGAGAACAATTAACCAGTGGAACAGCTGGCCTTCAGAAGTTGTGGGGGTTGTTAAGAAGAGACTGGGCAGCCACTTATCTCAAGTTGTATAGGATCTCCTGCTTGAGCAGGGGGTTGGACTAGAAGATCTCCAAGGTCCCTTCCAGCTCTATTCTGATCGGTTGATTGAGGATTTCTTAACATCGTGCAGGAACAAAACCCTTTTTTAGTGTTTTGCATTCTAAGATGACACAGATATGTGGTAGAGAGTAGTTCTTCAGATGGTTGGAAACTGCTGTCCCTCATTTCCCTCTGTGCCTCTATCTTAGGAAATACTTCTGGTATAGTGACTGTTGCAACCATTGTTCTTAAATAACTATGTTCCAATCTTTGTTTTTGGATAGAATGGAAACTACAGTAGTACAGTAGTACAGTAGAGCCTTGGTAGTACAGTGGTCTAAGGCACCCTGTTATTAAGCTGGTTATTAAGACCAGCTGCCTGCAATTACTGCAGGTTCGAATCTCACCAAGGCTTATGGTTGACTCAGCCTTCCATCCTTTCTAAGGTAGGTAAATTGAGGACCCAGTTGTGGGGGCAATAAGCTGACTTTGTATAAATATACAAAAGGATGAAGGCTATTGTTTAGCGCATTGTAAGCCGCCCTGAGTCTCCGGAGAAGGGCGGCATATAAATCAAATTAAAAAAAAAAAGTAATGATGGTTTGATGAAGGTTGATATCAGTGTTTTCAAGTAAGCATTTTGGTTAGACCAGGTTAAAACATTCCTCTGAAAACCCTTATATATTTGTGTCTGGCTATTTGCTACTGTTCAACCATATCCTATCCAGATGTGCTTCAAGTGGCCAGCCACAATAGGTGAACATGTACCATTCATTATACTGTGCCACAGAGTGCATTTAAAGCAAGGGCAGTACATCTTGTGTAGTTTGTTTGGGACTCGAAATCCGAGATTGCAAACTAATTTCAGGTACAAAAGCACTGTTGAATAATTGAAAATACGGGAGGCAAGTATTAAGATCACATTCTATTAAGTTCTAAATTGAGAGCTTAACCAGCAAGCAGCAGTAGATAACATAACGCCCAATTTATTAGGCTTAGCATAAATGCAGTTTAATTATCTGGGAACAAATTCCACACAAAAAAACAACAACAACTTTCTGATTACAAAAATCTTTGGTATCTCCAAGAGTTGTTGCAGCAGTATAGGTCTCAGTCAATATTTATACTAGATGGGTTGTGCAATATAAGCCTATGGGATTTTGCAGCTAATAAAACTAGAAAGGTTTTAGTTTCTTCCTCCAAAGTGCCAAATACCCAGGTCAAAATGTAGACTTCCTTTTAAAGGAGATCTTGTTCATAGTTCAACGTTATTGGTGGGTTTTTCTTGGAGAAGCAGATATTGTGATAGATTCATAGATTCGTAGGGCTAGAAGAAATTCTAGAGGTCTTCTAGTCCAACCCCATGTTCAAGGTAGGAGTCCTTATATTATCCCAGATGAATCAATGTCTAATCTTGTCTTGAAAACCTCCAGAGTTGAAGCACCCACAACTCCTGGAGGCAAACTTGATTAATCCATGATTCAATAGATTAATCATTTTCATTGTCAAGAAATTCCTCCTTATTTCCAGGTTGGATCTCCCTCTGATGAGCTTTGACCCATTGCTTCTAGTCTTGCCCTCAGGTACTATGGGGGAATAAATCAACACTTTCTTCCCTGTGACAGCCCACCAAGTATTGGAGGACTGTTATCTTGTCTTCCCTAAGTCTTCTCTTTGTTAGGCTAAACATACCTAATTCCCTTATCCAGGGATGGTATTCACTTCCCTTCACTACCGGTTCGCAAATGGGAGCGCACGCGCCACCTCCACGCATGTGCAGGATCTTCTGCACATGCGCAGAACATCAAAAACATGATGACGTCTGGGCAGGTGGGCGGAGCCTCCCGCAGCCGCTGCTTCCAGTTCACACGATCCGGATAGAACCAGCTGAATAGCACCATTGCCCTTATCCATCATTCAATTTAGCCCCCATATCATCTTATTATCAACTATAAATGTTTTATAATTTTAATAGCACTAAAAACAATCTCTTTTGTGTCGACATTGTCAACATTTTTGTCTTTTTCTGACTTGGTTTCTGACATCATCAATGTTGAAATGAAATTTATTCTTCCTTCCTCAATAAAC
Source organism: Pantherophis guttatus (assembly GCF_059756535.1). Classification (NCBI taxonomy): domain Eukaryota; kingdom Metazoa; phylum Chordata; class Lepidosauria; order Squamata; family Colubridae; genus Pantherophis; species Pantherophis guttatus. Next base: position 15,994,386 of record NC_142069.1, on the reverse strand, counting down.
TGTTTTCCTTAGTCCCAGCAAGCCTATTAAATCTCAAGTGTTTCATATCTTGCTGATGCTCCGTTTTTCAGCTGTGAGACAGGAAAGAGAACTAAACTTTGAGCTCTTGATAAAATTGTTGTCAGAAGCTCGAAAAATGTCACGCTTGTTACCTGGCAAGCAGAAATGAGCCGCAAGCAAGCTCAGGAAACCTCCAAGAACCGTAGATGAGTAATATTTATTGAAAATAGGGAGCCCAAGCCAAAGAATTCAGGATTGTGCATTGAAGAACTGTATATACCAGTGATGGCGAACCTTTTCGGCACTGAGTACTGAAAAGGGAGCACGCGCACCTGGGCCGCAACCCGGAAAAGGAGCTGCCCGGGGTGGATGTGCGCACCCGAAAATGAACTTCCAGTTTCAGCTACTGAAATTCCGGTTTGAGCCAGCTACTCTTCTGGGTTTCTGGAATGCATGCGCACACGATGATCAGCTGGCTGGCGCGCATACACACACAGGGAAAAGGAAAACCAGCGTTTCTAGTTTCTGCCGCATGCAAAAAAGCCAGTTGATCATCACTCGCGTATGCGCGCCAGAAATCCAGAAGAGGAACGAGTGACGCCACATATGCCAGGTGACATGGCTCCACGTGCCACTTCAGACATGCCTGCCATAGGTTCGCCATCATGGGTAGATACTATAGAAACAATGTCCAAACCACTTTGGGGTGAATTTTCCTTCCTACCCTACAACATGGACTACTTAGCTTCTTATTTTGAGCAGGCGGGTTTGGTTTTACCTGTTTTTCATTTTGGTAACTGTTGGATATACTTTCATGTTTCTTACTGACAATGTTAGAACTGATGCGTTTTCCTGTATTTGTACTTTATTAGTTAATAGTGATGGAATGTAGTAAGGAGGTGACGGGAGGGGTGCATTCCAGAGGAATAAGAGGCAACTCAGTTCAGATATGATGTGTGAGAGAAAGAGGGTGAAGACAGTTCTTCCTTAATAGTGACACGGAGTAAATTGTAGATGCAGATAGTAGAGTGCTCAGTTTGGCAAGATTTCATGAAATAATAAATTTATTTTGGAAGAACAACCAGGTGAAAAGAGCCTTGGTAGTACAGTGGTCTAAAGCACCCTGTTATTAAGACCAGCTGCCTGCAATTACTGCAGGTTCGAATCTCGCCAAGGCTCAAGGTTGACTCAGCCTTCCATCCTTTCTAAGGTAGGTAAATTGAGGACCTAGTTGTGGGGGCAATAAGATGACTTTGTATAAATATACAAAAGGATGAAGGCTATTGCTTAGCTCATTGAAAGCCGCTCTGAGTCTCCGGAGAAGGGCGGCATATAAATCAAATTAAAAAAAAAAAAGGTGTCATTCTTGGTTTTGGCCTTGATAGTAACAAAATAATCTCAGTCAAGTAAGTAAAGAGCACAAGCCACCTATATATTTTCTTTTTAAAAAAAAAAAAAACCCTCTAAAAACAAGGCAACACTGTGTACCTCTAATATATGTTCCTCTTACTTTGCTAAACATGTATGATGTGGCGTGATTGTATATAATGTCTTCAAAATTTACAATGTCTGCATCAGTGATGGCAAACCTTTTAGAGACCCAGTGCCCAAACTGCAACCCAAAACCCACTTATTTATCACAAAGTGCCAACACGGCAATTTAACCTGAATAACGAGGTTGTACTACCTAAAATAATGAGATTTCAGCTAATTGTTCTAAGAAAAATGTGATAAATGCACTTATATGCCCCTTCATGTTTTTTCTGCGTTTGAAATATTACATTTAGCAACAATATCATTTCTCTTTCCCTCCCTCTCTCTCTTTCCCCCTCTCTTTCTCTCTCTCTCTTTCCCGCCCTCTCCCTCCCTCTCTCTTTCCCTCCCTCCTTCTCTCTCTCCCCCCCCCTGTGGGAGAGAAATGCGATGGAGCTGGATTGGGGTGATGGCACACATGCCCATAGAGAGGGCTCTGAGTGCCACCTCTGGCATACGTGCCATAGGTTCACCACCACTGGTCTACATCACCAGTTGTACCAGCAGCCTGGAGCTAGGAATCTTTTTCTTTTCAGTCTCTGGATGGGCAAGACTGCTTGTTTAGGGTGCCATGCTTATCTGGTTTCATTTTTATGTGCTGTACAATTTACACTTATTTGAAATGAGTAAGCATGTTTTTATAGACGATTACGGGACTCATAGGGATGTGGTGGCTCAGTGGCTAAGACGCTGAGCTTGTCGATCAAAAGGTCAGCGGTTCAAATCCCTAGTGCCGTCTAACAGAGTGAGCTCCCGTTACTTGTCCCAGCTTCTGCCAACCTAGCAGTTCGAAAGCACGTAAAAAATGCAAGTAGAAAAATAGGGACCACCTTTGGTGGGAAGGGAACAGCGTTCCGTGCGCCTTTGGCGTTTAGTCATGCCGGCCACATGACTACGGAGACGGCTTTGGACAGCGCTGGCTCTTCGGCTTTGAAACGGAGATGAGCACTGTCCCCTAGAGTAGGGAACAACTAGCACGTATGTGTGAGGGGAACCTTTACCTTTACGAGACTCATCTTGTTTTCTTCAGCTTCTTGTTCTTCTAATGCAGAGGAAGCCACTAAACAAAATTATTTCCCTTGGTATGTTTTTTAAAAAAAATTGGAAGTTACATTATCAGATGAAATTTAAGGATAGAATCATTTTTTTTAATGTTGAGTGGATAAAAGTGATTTAGTAAAAATCAGTGTTAAAATGAGAATACATTTTGAATATATCTTCTGTGAGCTCCTCATAGAGTTATTTTGGTATCCCTGGTGTTCTTTGCTTTGCACAATTTATACGAGCTTCTACAAAATACCAAAGTTCTATAAAAAAATAAAGATAATCATTTGAAGGAACACTAAAACTGAAAGAGAGATATATTTTTATTAGTTTCGGAGACATAAAACTAGGCGTTCTAGCTAGAGCAAACTGCTAGAAAAAACTGTGTCACTTTTTTTCCATTTAGTAGTTTGGGTGATTTTTGCAGCCTAGTACTTAATTGTGAGAGAGGAAAGAAGGAACAAAAACACAAAGAACAACTCAGGAAAAAAAAAAGAAACAATAAAGCCACACTGCAATGCATATAGGAAATTATTTATAAAAATGATTAATTTTTAATCACATCTTTAAACTTTGATCACATAGAATAATAATGATCAATGTTTGATTGCTTTGATAAAGAGCCATTTCCTAAAGGGAAAGGGATCTATGTTGCTAATCCAGTATTGTAAGGTTTGGAGTCACAATGTCTTTTCAACACTGCAGAGGAATGAGTGTTGGACAACAATGTACAAGGTGCACATAAAACCACACAGATCTTTGATTATACCATCATAGCTACTGTTGGAAGAAATATCCTTCTGGGTTCAGTTCCAAGTGGGGAAAAAGACACTAGAAACATGGAAGTTGCTTGGAAAGAAGGTTTATTGATGAACAGGATCACATGGCTTGAGTTCCTGAGCAGAAAAAGGCAGAGATGCTGAGAGTGCCTTGGTTTTATGCCCTCTATTGGGCTTTGAATTTGAGCTTGTATTCTGATTGGTTGTCAGACTCCCATGGGGCCATGCAGGGGCAACTCTGTAGGCTGTCCTGTGTCCCAGGCTTGGTTGAGCTTTGCTGGGTGATGTAATCTTCTCAGGTGCCATGTGGCGAGTTCTGTTGCTAGATGGGTAGAGGGCTAATCTAAGAGGGCTAATCTAAGATGGGTAGGGGGCTAATCTAAGATGGGTAGGGGGCTAATCTAAGATCCAAGATTGTTGGATCTTGGGTGAGGGCATTTGCCTATGAATAGACCTAACTATCTCTTTATCTCTTTAAGTGTGGACATCTGCTGTGGGCTATTGAGGATGGTGGGGGCTATTAAGAGTGAGTTTGTTTCCTGCCTAAAAACATGTTTCTCTATTTCTCATCCAGGGAAATATAATATTCTGCCTTTTTAATATTTCCTAGAATATTTCATTTTTCTAGGAGGAGGTGGGTGCTAACGTCCTACACTACCATCTTGGTTTTCTCCTGCTGACATTCTGTCAGAAAAACTCCGTGAATAGGCCCAGCTATTTCTTTATTGTTGATCACCTATTTTACAAGAATCTTGCCAGACTGACTGCATTCACTTGGGAACCTATAGATAACAACTTAATGAGTCTGGCCTATGTTGTTTCCTTCTCCTGAGCGACTCCATGCTGGGACTTCTCCTTTTTGGCAATTGATTTCATATGTACCTGGCATGCTTATATCAGATACTATTTAATGTAACCTGATGTTCACTAACGTGACTGGCAGCAATGTTTCAGATCTAAGAACTGAACTTGGAACATTATGCATGTAATGAATGTGCTTGATCAATAGGTTGTGACTTTCTCTATATAGATGTGTGTAACATCCATATTGCAGATTCTTTCAGTTTCATGTAGTATTTCTCTGATGGGTTGCTAAAGAAATAGTTTCAAATTTATCCTGATTTTCACTCTATGCAAAACCAAGTGGTACATTTTATTTATTTATGTATTTATTTATTTATTCAATTTATATGCTGCCCCTCTCCGAAGACCCAGGGCGGCTCACAATACACTAAAAAAAATCACTATAAAAACAGTTAAAAATTAAAAACATTAAGACATTAAAACCCATTCACACCATTCATGGCCACATCTTGTCAGATTGCAAAGCGAGATCAACGGCCCCAGGCCTGCCGGAAAAGCCAGGTCTTCACCGTTTTTTGGAAGGCCAATAGGGTGGGGATGGTCCAGACCTCAGGAGGTAACTGGTTCCAGAGAGCTGGGGCAGCCACAGAGAAGGCCCTCCCCTGTGGGCCCGCCAGCCGGCATTGTTTAGCTGATGGGACCCGGAGGAGACCAACTCTGTGGGATCTTACCGGTCGCTGGGAGCTATGTGGTAGAAGGCGGTCTCAAAGATAACCTGGCCCTGAGCCATGTAGGGCTTTAAAGGTAATAACCAACACCTTGAATTGTGACCGGAGACCAATAGGGAGCCAGTGCAGCTTTCAGGTGCAAGAAACTTGTTTTTGCACCAAATTGTTCAAAATGTCTATTGTCAAAGTATCTGTTTTCAAAGAATTTGGCTGGACACCTGAAAATGCAGAGAAGAAGATTCTTACATTAGCATTGCTCATAACAATGAGGACATAAAAATGTCCAGACTGTAAGCTTGCTAATCTTATTCCATTTTTATGACCATGCAATTGATTTTTAAATTGAAAAGTGAATGAAGCTTTTCTTTTCTTCTCTTCCCTACCCTATCCTTCATTTGTTTGTACATCTTGCTACTTATTGAAATAATGCATGTGAAAAACCATTATGGAGCTTTTTTTTCTTCCTTCCACTGTCTTGCAGAAATTTGAGCTTTAGCACTGCTGGCTGATAAAGGCATTTAGTGTAAGGAGGAAAGATGGTCTATAATTAAATGCTCATATCCTGTCATGAGAGTGACAGTTACAAATACTTCAGCACATAACTCATTGGAAAATGAGTAGTGGGCCAAAATTACCTGTGTAAGAAATTCAGACCCCTTAAGGGAATGTTAATAGAAAGGCAAAGTAATAAGGATTAGCGCGTGATTTATGGTATGGCTAGCTTCAAGGAACCATGAAAGCTGACTTGCATTGTTCTGCCACCTATATGCATTCACTGTGAAGGAAGCTGAATCATGTTTGCTAATGTGAGTAGTGATGAGCTGATGAGCCATTCAGATATAAAACAACGTCAGTGGTGTTGCGGTTTAAATTATTGAGATGTAGCTAAATTATCCTCTATCATCCTCTTGTGCTACAGACCTATCAGTTTATATAAATAAATCCATACATCATAATAAAATTTTACTGCTAAATCATATATCTCGGGGAGAATTCACATATAATGCCTAACCATGATTTCTTACCATCTTCATTTTTTTTCCAGCTGCAGGTAGATCCTAATCAGCCACTAATCTTAAGTACAATTTCCTTGAAGCCAGCCAGTTTCATGGCCCATAGATCTACATCAGCTTGTTTCAAACAAGCCATAGTCAAAATTAAGCAAAATGAATTCTGATAATCCATAAAGTAGGAGAAACTTTCAAACGTCTTCTAGCTGCTGTAGAGAAAAAAAAGAGAAAAGCTTCTCATCACATCAAAGCAAGATGGAGCACTGTGCCCAAACCAATTAAATGTCTTCTGCTTAGTCCTTCCCTCCCCTCGCCCTTCCTATGTGAGTTCACAAAACCTTTTGAGCGATATGAATGTTGCGGTTTGCCAGGAAGAAATCTTGGCGATACCATGATGTGAAATGAAATGTAATAGAAAGCATGCTAACAACTATTATTTTTTCTGCATGTTCACTTTTGGCAGTGCCTAATCAATATATGGGATGCTGTGGCTCAGTGGCTAAGATGCTGAGCTTGTCGATCGAAAGGTCGGCAATTCAGCGGTTCGAATCCCTAGTGCTGCATAATGGGGTGAGCTCCCGTTACTTGTCCCAGCTTCTGCCAACCTAGCAGTTTGAAAGCATGTAAAAAATGCAAGTAGAAAAATAGGGACCACCTTTGGTGGGAAAATAACAGCGTTCCGTGCGCCTTTGGCGTTTAGTCATGCCGGCCACATGACCACGGAGACGTCTTCGGACAGTGCTGGCTCTTTGGCTTTGAAACAGAGATGCGCACCGCCCCCTAGAGTTGGGAACGACTAGCAAATATGTGTGAGGGGAACCTTTACCTACCTTTAATCAATATATGGGAAATAGGTTTTTTCCTTCATTCAGATAAAACTCATGGAGCTTTGCAACAGCTTTCTAAGTAAAGGAGAACAGCTTTCTTTCATTAGAGTTTTATTTTTATTACAGAATGTCAGATAAAGTATGATCAAGCCAATGAAATGCTTTGAGGACCCTTTCACTATTATTAGAGAACTCCCGTAGTTATACTTGTATTTATACTTGTGTTAGTAATTTCACAACTGCAGTGATTCACTTAACAACTGTGTCAAGAAAGTTTGTAAAATGGGGCAAAACTCACTTAACATACTCTATGTCTCGCCCCTTCATTTTTTTCTGGCTAATCAGAATAATCAGGATAATCTGGCATGCCGTACAGCTGTAATAAATAGAAAGCTTTATCTAGCTCTGTGCTCTGTTCAGCTTTATCTAACACTGTACTTCAACAGGCAGATTTTAGGTACTTCAGTATGCAGAATAGGAGCCTAGACAGAAGAAAAATGTGGCAATGCTACTTCGATCTTGCTAATTTTCTTTAGAAAAATGGAGTCATAATTTCTGATTGCATTCTGGTACATTCATCTTGCTAAAAGCATATTTTTAAGTAAGGGAAAATTTGAGTGCTGGCACCATCCTGGGAAGATTATTATTATTCCCCAAACTCTTAAACCATTTCTTTAAAAGCTTCTAGTAAAATATATTATAAAATGCTTGCCTTTGCAGTAAAGCTGTATCCTCTCAAGTTGAGAGAACATACAATTTTACAATGCTCACATTCACATTATTATTATTAGTCCTCAAATGATTTTAAGATCTCTGAAATTTTCCCTCAGGCTCAATTCTGACAGCAGAGTCTCAACATCAGAACTCTTTAGCTGTAAGGAATAAAGACACATTTTTGCTCAAATAGAGCCAGTGACTAGGAAATGGATGAGAAGTTTTTTTTTGTTTTTTGTTTTAAATTTGATTTATATGCCGCCCTTCTCCGGAGACTCAGGGCGGCTTACAATGCGTTAAGCAATAGCCTTCATACTTTTGTATATTTATACAAAGTCAGCTTATTGCCCCCACAAACTGGGTCCTCATTTAACCTACCTTAGAAAGGATGGAAGGCTGAGTCAACCTTGAGCCTGGTAAGATTCGAACCTGCAGAAATTGCAGGCAGCTGTTTTTAATAACAGGGTGCATTAAACCACTGTACTACCAAGGCTCCTAGAAGTTTAAGCTGGAAAGAGAGGAATTCACATCTGTTAGAGGTAGGACCTTTTTGGTGGTAGTCCTAACACATTGGAATTTCTTTCCCTCAAACATCTTAAGTGTCCCAGATATTTGTAATTTACCACACGGAATGTGTTTGTAACTTACTCCACAGAAGCTAATTCAATTATCTATGCAGATATCATGATAATATTGCTGTTTGTTTGTTTGTAGACTACTTTTATTATTTTTACAAATAACTCAAGGCGACAAATATATGCAACACACTTTTCTCCTCCTCATTATTTCACAACAATCCTGTGAGGTGATTTGGACTGAGAGAGAGTGACTGATCCAAAGTCACTCAGTTGGCTTTCATGGCTAAGGTGGAACTGGAACGCACAGTCTACCCTGATGCAGTAAGGACAACACCAAATTGGTTCATATATATATATATAAATATATATATAATATATAAATATATATATATATATATTTGTATATTATTGTGCCATATCAATATATTTTTTTGATCTTGATTGATGAATGGCGTTTACCTTTTACCTTGTTTTTGAACAAGTTATTACCTAATGATAGGTATACAATATTTACAATTGTTTGATATTGTTTAATTCATTGTATGTGTTGTGTTCTATTGGATATTGTAAATTGCTGGTTGGGTTGGGAGCAGGATTAGAAATCTGTGCTGGAAGTGCCAACAGCCATATAAATGGGTCAGTTGATGAAAGAGGAATATAACTTAGTTCAAAATAAGAATGTTGCTGAGGTCTAACCAGTGGTGGGTTGCCCCCGGTTCAGACTGGTTCGCAAGTCTGCCCACTGACCCGGACATCATCAAAGGTGATCTGCGCATGCGCAGAAGAGCACGCGAGCGAAACGAGAGAGTGCACATGGCACGATGCGAACCGGTAGTAAAGGTAAGTAGAACCCACCCCTGAGTCTAACCATCCCCAATAAGATAGTAGTCAAATTGGACACAGATTGTTTCTCAGCCGCCATGACTTCTCATTGAGCACTTGATTCTGGTGGAAATGAGTGCCACTCCAAGACAATATATTTCTGAAACTCAGTAGAATATTTACATCTCTTTCAACTTTCCTTCATGTGGGGCAAGGAAACCATTCAGAGACTGTGTAACCTTATAGTAGAGTGACCATGTTTGATGGGACTCCAAGAGAGCAGCAATTGGAGTCCGCTTTTTATCAGTTGTCTACTTTTGTCTTGCGTGTCATTGTTATTATTACTGTAGCTATTCAGTCGGTTGAAAAGATATTGAACTAAGCCGGAAAGAATATTATTCACAGCTGAACCTCAATAAACTGAAGTAAGAGATCTATTAGTTTCAACGCTGAAAGTCCTCTCTCATTTTCCTTTTCTAAAATATTGCTATCATTGCACTCAAATCAACTTTAGATTCCTTCCACTTTGGATGAAGTCCCCAAATGCCTTTGTTTTTGTTAGCTCTTTTCTACGGCATATTAACATTTTAATTATCAAAATTATCATATTAGCTCAGCACTGAAACAGAGAAGGAGAGTCTAAAATACACAAGATGCTGAATGCTTCATCAGCTTTTAATGGGGTGGTAACACTACTCCTTAAATAGTTATTACAATTTGTATTATCATCTTTGATCTGATTTGTCTTGAATTGTATGCACTCAAGGCAGTTGGCAAGGCTGGATTTTGTGAATATGCGTGTAATAGAGAATGAAACAAAGAGAGAGAGAGAAAGCTTTATTTAGAGAACTTTCTATGATAAAGCCTTGAGGCCTAATATGTTTGTGTTCTTTCTACAAAAAGGGAATGGAAATAGACACTAAGTTGAATTTAGCCCAAGGAAAACAATTTTGCAAGCAGAGTTTTAATCATCCAGAAAATTTCTCATGACTTCAACGAGCTGCTTTAAATAGGATTTTTTTTTTAGCCGGTAGATGTTTCTCCCCATCAAGAAGGATAAGTGGAGCAACTAATAAATGACATATTATACAAACCCAAGAGGAGGAGAAAATTCTGAAAATATCAACCTGAAACAGACACACTATTAGTTTTAATGATAGATAGATAGATAGATAGATAGATAACCAACATAAAAAAATTATCACAAACAATTATGATTATTATTAGTTTCATAACAACTATAATTAGTTTCATAACAACTGATGATTAATATAAGATTGAAACCTTCATAGCTATGTGGATACAATGCATAAGGTTGGAGCATTTATCTGTAAGGTTGAAAACACTTATAACAGTGATGACTAACCTTTTTGCCATCGCGTGCCAAAAGTGGGGGGAGTGCGGGTGGAGGGGTCGCGCACGTGTGCCCACACCCATAATTCAATGTGCCCTGCCCCCCCATGCATTTGTGTGTGACCCCCCGTGCTTCCCCCGCTTTTGGCACGCGATCGCATGGTGGGCCCGGTAGCCCGTTTTTTTGCTCTCCCCAGGACCCAGAGGCTTTCTAGGAGCCTGGGGAGGGCAAAAACAGCCTTCCCCACACCCCCGGAGGCCCTCTGGAGACAGGAAACAGCCCATTTCCCGACTTCCGGTGGGCCCAGAAGGCCCGAAAATCAGCTGGCTGGTGCGCACATGCATGCTGGAGCTTAGCTAGGGCAACGCTCGCGTGCCCACAGTTATGGCTCCGCGTGCCACCTGTGGCACGCGTGCCATAGGTTCGCCATCACGGACTTTTAACCTTGTAGATGTAGAAGAAAATGAGAATCCCTTGGAGTACATTTTATTAAATAGAAGTAATCCTCTTGAAATGACCATAATCAGGTCTGGCAACTAGTTACTAAGTGAAGTAGTTGCTAAGTGATACCATGACTGTGCTTAAGATCTTACTTCCAGTTTCCTTTGCTTTACCAATCTGCAAAGGTTCTAATTTCAAGCACTGGCCACAGAGTTACTACTTTAATCATCGTAACTGAATGATTGCTAAAAAAGGATTAAGTCGCTAAATGAGGATTATCTGTATTTGTGACTCTCTTCTAATGATTGATAATTGAGTGCTATCAAGTCATTTTCGACTCCTAATGATCACATAGATTTTCTCCAGGACAATCCTTTCTTAAATTGTTCTTTCAAATCTTCCATTGGCTTTCATTCCCACCCTAACTCTGTCCATCTTGTTTTCTGTAATGCCTTTAATTTGACCACTTTCAGATACCAAGTGTATACAAACCGTATTGTTTAGGAATGAAGCACATGTAAAATACATTTCAGCTGACAATAAATGACTTGCAAAAAAAATAGCCTGACTCCTTGCAGACTTGTGCTTGTGTATATCTTGATGGCAAAGCTTGTTGCACGCAAATGTCTGCCATTTATATCTGACGCTAATAGTTTTCACCTGGTTTGTCACCAAGTGGCTTGATTTAGGGAAAGAAAATATTATTGGAGTTATGAAAAGCAAAGGAATTTTGGGTGCAAATGTATACAGTGATGGCTGTATACAAATTGTATATATCTAGGTTTCACAAAAAAGACTTTGCTAAAGCCAACAGTTTCAACATAATGCCTACATTCATGCTGTTTGCATGTATCCAGGTTCTTTGCAAGGGGGCACAATTAGCCAAGGGACAGACAACTATCAAATTCCACTTGTCTTCAGCCAATTTAGTTAGAAGCCCATGTGGAAAGAGCTACTATTTATATGTGCAGGTAGTCCTTGACTTACAAACTGTCACTTAGTGACTATTCAAAGTTATGACAGGCTCCAAAAAAGGCTACTTATGACTCTGATTTGAAGTTCTGGTGTCTGGGGGGGGGAGCTCTCTGAGGTCATGTGATTGCATTTTGGTGCTCAGCAATTGGCCCCCAGCTGTTTGCAGCATCCTATGACCATGTGACATGATTTCCCTCTCCCCCCCCCCCCGAAACTGGCTTTTACTTACAGTTTCTGGCAAAAAAACACTTATTGGTTAAAATGGATTCTCTTAACAATCGTGGCATTTGCTTAGTGACTGAGGTTCACTTTATAACCAACATATTCACTTAATAACTATCTCCAAAAAACATGTAAAAACAGGCATGGTCACAAGATGGCCTGCTTAACAACCAACATGGTTTACAATCATAATTCTCGATTCAATTACCGTTGTAAGTAACAACGGTAGCCCCTTACATCTAACTGAGACACATACAGGAGCTTCCTTGTAAAGTGCAGACTTGGAAGAAGTCCTAGATATCTTGAAAAACACGTCAGAAATTTTTAAGCTGAGGTGATGATTAACTTTCTCCATTACTGCATCTCAATGTTTGGTATCTGTTTTTATTGTAATGAATAGATGCACAGGACATTTGTTGAAGGAAAAACTTAGGAACTTTAATTGAGATCTATGTCATAAATGGTTACAAAGGAAAATAATCCCATATGAAATCTAGCTGCATCTCAGTGGTGGGTTGCTACCGGTTCGCACTGGATCGGGTGAACTGGTAACGGCTGCAGCAGGAGGCTCCGCCTACCCACCCGGACACTTCTGCGCATGCACGCGCACACAAGCAAACCGGTAGCAACGGGATTTGGAACCCGCCCCTGCTGCATTTACAATAAGAAAGAAACGGACTTTGTTCCAGTCCAGCAAAGGAAATCCACTTAAGAAAATGTTTAATTTGTACCACTAACAAGAGGAGGTGCAATGATTGTAAATCTAATGTGAATCTGAATTTTATCTGCATTGTATCATTTTCATACTCCATTCTGATACTGTTCATCTGTACTAAATGTCTTCAGATATCAATGAAGTGTGGATTGAGATGAAACTCTCTTGGTACTGTTTCAGTTTCTGAAGATTTCCATTTGTTCATCGATTTTGTGGTCAGCTTTAATAGCTGGCAACTTTGGGGAATTCTCTTTTTCCCTTAATGCTTGTAGACACTATTTGTCTCATATATTCATAAATATTTCAGAATTATTTAAGTTCCATTGTGGATACTGGAGACTGTAGTAGGAAACTACCAAGAATAGTTATTAATATATCCATCTATACAGTGACCGATGTAGATTTTTCAAAAATAAGCTTGCGTATTTTCAAGAGTTAATCTATATATTTATCTATATATTATATAATCCATCTTATTTTGTTTATATTCTAGATAACTTTTTAAAAATCACCTGAATGGACATAAAGATTTGCACAAAGATATTGATTTGTAGTAAATTAGTAAAAAAAAAAAAACAAGCATGTGGTATATTCTACTAGAAAAGATGGTGAAAGCCATGGATTAGCCTCCTTTAAAAGGGAGATTAATTAAATCCACTCATGTTTTGTTCTGGATTTGCCACTAGGTATGGTCCTGATCCTTCTAATATGCAGCCTCAACAGGTTATGCTCCAGAGAACATGGTTTTTGTAGCTTCTGACAGTCAAAACTAAAGGCTCCTCAACCCTGCTTTAAAATTAGACAACCTCATGACTATTAGAATCCATGATGTTGTAATCTGTCCTTTATAGTCAAAGACTGTCTTCTTTGAGTATTCAAGAGACCTCAATACATTTTTCAATACACAAAATTCTATTAGATGGAACAACAATATGACCCAGTAAGGTTCAAGTTACATTTGTTCAGTCATTAGCGTCTGGCCCTGCAGAGTTAAACTGAAATAATACAAACAAATGTTTGTAAATAGATATTTTTGCCCAGAACAAGATGCAAGGGAAAGGTAGAGAAGAACAAATATAAAGGCTTGCTCATTCTTAAAACAGAAGTGATGGTAGAATTCTGTTTTTCAGATGTATCTGCTGACTTTCCACCAAATAGCTAAGTTAATGTGAAAACCAACTTACGTTTCCTCTAAATAATTAAAATAGCTTTCTTTCCCATCTTGTAGGCTTTCCCTAGTCTTGGTGAAATATGTATCAAAATATCATATCCTGTCTATTCGGTTGGAGATGATCAATACTAGTAAAAAAAAAAAAACTGAATAAAACACCAAATATTTGACTAATTGAGATAAATTTCTTGTGCTAGGTGAAAGCAAGGTTGTCTGAGTATTACTGAATTTCTCAAGCACATTTCTGCACATTTTCACTAGGCATGGACAATAATTTTACTAATTATTTTTTTAAAAAAATATAAACAGTTTCTCATTTTTAGTTATAGCCTGTATTTTCTGCTCTTTGGGACAAAAGCACAAAGTATGCCTATATATATGGCAATGTTCTTTCACAAACTTAAGACTTGTCCCAAAGGGTCAAAATATAAAAACCTGTACAGTTCCCGAACAATTTCTGATAACATTTGTTCTTAAAAGCCTTTTGTTCTTAATATCTAGCACTCTGAAATCTTTTCGCCCCTTTAGTTCTGTTCACTGGTTTCCATTCTTACAGGGTCTACACAGTGAATGCTAATAATTGATCGTTTGTATATACAGCAGCACTTGGGAGATGCCATACATATTAATCAAATTAGTGGATCTTGCTTGCTATGTAAGTAAAAGTGTTGTTTTGTATACCTACAAAACTCTAGATGACAACTGCAAAGTGGTGAAATGCTATGGAGTGGCACATGTAGTAAAAAGATGATTATGAAACAGAATTTTTTGCAAGTTGGCAATTTGCCCCTGAGTTCCACGACAATTCTTGATTTGTGACTGACTAGGCTGGAAAAGGAGAACTTGGTTTGTTGAAATGTAAGTGTTTGGTACATTACCTTAGACACAGCTTTTTGTTCTTTAAACTTGCCACCTCTCCCTTTTTCAGGATCTCATCAATTCCACACTGACTTTATCATTCTTTATCTTCCTTTCAGCCAATTCACTCTGTCTTCACCTATTAGTCTGCAGTTCAGTCTTCATCCATTTTCTCTGTATCATCAAGTTATCTCCACATACGTCTTCTGTACTGACCATTCAGTTCTCTGCAAATTAGGATCTTCACTTAGTCTTAATGTCTAAGTATATTTGCCCATGTGGTATGGCCGTATTATTATTATTATTCTCATCTTCTCTACTACCTCCTCTTATTGGTATCATTATTATCATTATTATTACTATGTTGTTTTGCACGTACACTGAGAGCTTCTGCACAGGAGACAAATTCCTTGTGTCTCTAATCATACTTGGCCAAATAAAGTTAGTCTAGTCTAGTCCAGTCCAGTCCAGTCCAGTCCAGTCCAGTCCAGTCCAGTCCAGTCCTATTCCCAGTGGTGGGTTGCCCCTGGTTTGCACCAGTTCTATAGAACCGGTAGTAAAACCGGCAGGAGGCTCCGCCAACCGACCCTGACATCATCAAAATGCTTCTGCGTATGCGCAGAAGAGTTCACCTGAGTAGAGCGCGCGCAGCCGGCCCCGCTGCGAACTGGTAGTAAAGGTAAGTAGAACTCACCTCTGCCTATTCCTGTTCCTATTCCTATTCCTATTCCATCATACTGTTGCCTGCATCTCGCCAACTACTCCTGCAGTAATCTGACCTACACCGTGGATGCAAAGTCCTCATTTAATTGCGCAGAGTATGTCTGTAATATGAACATCATTGTGTATGTATTCTGTATACAAATCATACAAAAACAGATAATCAGTTCCATTTATACTACTTACATGGAAATATAGGGTCTGCTCTAGGAGGTGTGTTTTTTTTAAAAAAATGGAAAAGTGCTTTTCCGTTTTTCCGTTTTTTTAAAGTGCTTTCATCTTTTCTTCCTTAACTGATTTTGTCAGGAAAAAAAAAATGATATTAGATTCAGTGGGGAAATGTGGGGTACACGTTGTGCTCAGTAACATCCACATCTGGGAACACTCCTAGAAAGACTTAATAGAGGGAACTATTTGAAATAATTTCTATGTGGCAGCTGAGATGCATTGTCTCTGGATACACTAATTATCATTTTAGATACCACAAATGTAGCCATTGTGTCCCAGGTCAGAGGATCGTTGCATTTGAGATGAGGCTGTACTTCCTGCTGCATTTTCAAAGTCTACGGTTGTTAAGAGATAGGAATGCCCTTGAATTTTGATTAGAATGTTAAAATATTATTAAAGGTTAAAAGAATTCTTACTGTGGATCACTTACTTCGCTATTTTTTTATGGCGAGCAGAAATCTCAAATTTCATCCATCTTACATTTCTTAGTAATTGAATAGCAGCATACTGCAGTGCACTGTCACATCACGGTGATTTCATTATGTTTCTGAAAGGTACTTGAAATCTTTTATCTTTGTATTATGACATATAGTGCCACAGAAAATCTGAATTTCAATTAAGTCAGTGTAAGAATACTTGGTTAAACATTGCAATTGCTTCAACTTCAAATTGCTGCTTATCCGCTAAGCTATACTTTTAGGAAATCACATAAAATATGCTTACAAAATTAAAATTGAGTGCGAAACTGGGAAATGTGCAAGCAAAAGACAAATCTGCTTGATGGTTCCCCTATTTTTTTTTCCCTAAGATGCATTTGGTCTGTCAGAATTCCCTTTATTTATGGCCCATACCTACAAAGTAGTCTGCATATAAACATAACATAGTTACATAAAATTTGTACACTTGGATAAATTAGGTAAAATGAAAAAACTTACTTGTATAAGTGAGTTTGGATTAATAGTTAAGGCTCCAGAAATCAGGAAACGATGTGTTCTAGTCCTGCCTTAGGCATGAAAGTTGGCTGGATGACTTTGGGCCATTCATTCTCTCTCAATCCAACTGACCTTACAGCACGGCAGTGGTGGGTTCCTCCTGGTTCGGTCTGGTTCAGCCGAGCCGGTAGCAGTGACGATATGACATCACCGAACCGGTTCTCTTTGTTCGGGAGCTGGGCCCTCCTGCCCCCCCCCCATGTTATTCTTACCTTTTATTTGGCCCCACCCCCAATCTATTCGCTGCCTCCCAAGTCCCAGCTGATCAGCTAAAAGGAAAAAAAACTGTTTAAACTCTTGCCGCGGGGCTTCAAAGGGCCACCCTACAGCTGATCAGTGTTAAAAGGCAGTGTGGTGGTAGACCAGTGCGCTTGAAAAACGAATGGATAGACCAGTGCCTCCAAAAACAAATGAGTAGACTGGTACAGCTCTGCAAGCAGTTAAAAGCCTGGTAGACCAGTACCTCTGCTAAATACTAAAGAATTGTCACATGACCATCAAACCACACCCACAAAATAAGCCATGCCCGTAGAACCGGTAGTAAAAATTTTTAGAACCCATCCCTGCAGCACATGTGTTAAACTTGTGGCATCACGTTGCCATCATCTGGCGTTTGTGACATTTTCCCCATTTGCAGAGCTGGGGTGGGCATGGCCTGTGTGTGACACATTTGGCCCATGGGCCACCAGTTTGACACCCGTGCCTTACAGGTTTCTTATTGTGGGGAAAATAGGAGGAGAAATAAGTACTAAGTATAATTGCTTCTTTGTGTTATTTATAAAAATTATAGTCAGGATAAAAATAAATCAATAAAAAACAAGCTCAAGAACAATTCACAGGCATTATGAAGATGAATAGAGGAGGAAGCAGGATTTAAAATGTTCCAGTTAAGGTTATGAATGTGTTACAATCAATAACTACTAGTGTCTTATTGATATTCTGTGTTCAGCTTCTTCATACAGCAATGGCTTCATTGCGCATGCTAACTATTTCATGGAAATGTTTCTTAACTGAATTCTCAAACTGAAAATTATAAGAAATTAAACTTCAGATTCCCAGAATGTTTTTATTCTGAATCTGTTTTTTTAAATGGCATTTTAAGAAGAGTAATTGGAAATGATGAAAGAGACAAATTACATTTCTCAAAAACATTTTTTTTAAAAAAATTATGAAATAAAACACCCAATTTCAGATCCATTATCAGACGCTATAATCAAATCTAGTTGATTGTTTCCCACTGATGTCAGGAAGTCAGTCTGGCTCATGGATAATGCTTCCTCCCATAACCCTCATTTGACATCTTGTATTTGGCAACACATCAACATATTGCCTATGTTTTCTCTGACTTTTTTTTTAAAGGCTTCCTCTCAAAAAAATAATAGTAAAGCTATAGTTTGAAGATGTATAGCAGCGAATAGAGGAAGAATAGCTTGTGCTATCCCTTTAAAAATGTATTCATTTAAATTTTAATTCGTTTAAAAATCTATTCCTCTGAAATTTCATCTTTTTGTAGCCAACAATAATTAGCACAATCAGGCTGACATGTGGATATAACATTTTAAAACATATAAGTGCATTGTCACAAACTTATATGTAATCCTTATATGTTCTTATTTGTCTACTTTAATTTTAGGAAGTGTTTTTCATCAGAAATACATGTCATATTTTTTTTAAAAAAAATATCCAAATCAAATATGTAAGCCTAAAAAAATGGCATGAGTTCCTCCTTTGCAAGATATAATATATGATGTACTGTAGTATTCATTACATAGTTCCAGGAAGTTGTACATAGAAAACTAGTGAGAGTTTCTATTTTCGATATCTAGAAAGTCTGTGAAAAATTGTTTCTCTTGACAGTCTCTGTTACTCTATTACTCTGTAATAATATTGGCTAATAGGAATGGTAGCTTCTTATTTTCACATGACTTAATGTTACTTTTGCCTCTGTTTTGGTATTTTCAAATCAGTTTGATGATGTCTCATAAATGTGCTTGTTTATATTTCATACAAACAATGAGCTGCTTCAAAATTATTCAATATTTACCTTGACCATGACCTTTGACATGGAATATTGGAGAAGGGGCTAGAATTTTGAAGACAGAACATTCATTTAAAATCTTTCTTTCTTTCTTTCTTTCTTTCTTTCTTTCTTTCTTTCTTTCTTTCTTTCTTTCTTTCTTTCTTTCTTTCTTTCTTTCTTTCTTTCTTGGTAAACCAACTCTTTTCAACGATGCTTTTTCTTTATACCAACACACCACACTAATGGATAACCATTTAAATAATAATCATTCAGATTTTTCAATTCAATTTGTGTTTCTACTATTATACTGATACAAAAATGCACAATTGGGATTTGCTTTAAAAAAAGGAATTTGAAATAGTCTACATAATGTCTAACTTTTCCCCAAATTCTAGAACTGTGCATTGGTGTGTGGCCTTATAACACAGTGGATTCTGAAATATTAACATGATTATAGGGCTGCTGTATTTATAAACATGTGGTCTAAAATTTCTTTTACTTCAAGAATATGTCAAGGACTGCAAAAATTCTAGCACCACCTACTGGATTATATCTCATATATACAAATTTTATAGGTAAGAACCCAGCAAATTGGGATTTGATCATACATCTAATACTTCATTCTAATAATCTTTTCCATAATTTCTTCTATATTGCTGTTAAATGTGCATATTTGAACTCAGAGCCAGATCATCCATTCTTTTATTATAGGAAGGGGATGTCAGAGAAATGCCATGCCTTTCTTGCATTTATTGATTTAGGAGTTTTGGTGTCCCAAAGTTTACAAGATAGCTTTAAATGCTATTGCAGAGATTATAAAGATTTAAAAATAAAACTCAGTGTCTTATTCATGTAAATTAAAGGTAAAGGTAAAGGTTCCCCTCGCACATGCATGCTAGTCGTTCCCGACTCTAGGGGGCGATGCTCATCTCCGTTTCAAAGCCGAAGAGCCAGTGCTGTCTGAAGACGTCTCCGTGGTCATGTGGCCGGCATGATTAAACACCGAAGGCGCACAGAACACTGTTACCTTCCCACCAAAGGTGGTTCCTATTTTTCTACTTTCATTTTTTATGTGCTTTCGAACTGCTAGGTTGGCAGAAGCTGGGACAAGTAACGGGAGCTCGCTCCATTACGCGGCACTAGGGATTCGAACCGCCAAACTGCCAACCTTTCTGATCGACAAGCTCAGTGTCTTAGCCACTGAGCCACCACTTCCCTTTCATGTAAATTACATAAAGATGATTATGTATAGCATTTTTATTTGGATGCACTTTTAAGCACCCATAAGAGCTATGTTTCTGCCACAACCACCACCCTGGAATTAGTTGGGCTGAGAGAATGACCACTCGAAAGTCACCCAGTGAGCCTCTGTAGCAGAGAGTAGATTAGAACTGGACCCATCATTCCTAAAATGACACCTTGACTAGCCACGCTGGGTCTCATGACTCAAAATGTAAGTATTTTCTACATAGCTGAGGTTTAAATTACATGCTGACACATGTTCATGAGATCTAGAATTTTTCAAATAAATACAATGGAATGGAATTAGATTTTCCGGTCAAAAGACCTTGATTCACAAAAGGGGAATTGTATGCCCAAAGGAATAACTTTCTGATTATAATCCTCCTTCTATCCTTAGAAAAGAAACTGAAAAACACTTGCTGTTTATACTGGTACTTCTTCAGCATAACCTCAATAAAATTGATGGCCAGAGCAGCCAGTGCTGTGAAATAAATAATAAGCCATTGGATATTTTTGGACAACAAAGCACAATACTGGGATAATTGTACCTAGGGGAATAAATTACTAATAATTTTTACAGTTATATATTATAATAAAAACATTATTGTCTAGCAAATATTATTTAATATTGTGAAAATATGGTAACTTAACTTTTCATAATATTCTTTATTGTTTCGTAGTATTTCTAGTTAAATATTTCCCTAAGGAAACTTGAACATACAACAGTTTTTTTCAATGATCATATTTTAAATAAAGTTGGAATGAAACTTTAATGGGATTCAGATTATTATTCCATAGTATAATGTGTAAGAAAAACTATCCTATTAGGATATTTTCCTATTAGATGTATTATTTATAGGCACCTAACAATAAAACAGTAGCGTATTTTCCTATTAGGTGTATTTTCCTATTTCTTTGTCCTTTATCCAGTCTAAAGGCTATCTTTGGCCACTTGTCCTTGAACTGCTTCTGGATTGTGTGGTAACTATCATATTTGATGAAAAGCATTTCTATTTTTATACATTTAGCACTTCTTTGCAGTACAAGATAGAAGAACTGAACTTGGAATAATCAAACCCATTTTTATATCCATTTTTGGCTAGGTCTTTTATTTAGTCCTAGAGTTAAGAGAGGATTGGAGTAATGGGAACACGAGTATCACAAAACATATTCAGCTTAACCAGGAAATACTGCTTACAACTAAGGAGTGGTTTCAATCAAGTGTGTTCACCTTGGCTATTGGAATAATTGGCCATTATGCAGTACTTGCCATGATTTGATTTCTGTGCAAATTAAACATCTTTCCCTAGACCAGTAATGGCTAACCTTTTTGCCATCGTGTGCCAAAAGCGGGGGGAATGCGGGGTGGTAGCGCATGTGCGTGCCCGCACGCATAATTCTATGCACCCTGCCCCCCCCACACAAGCATACATGATTCCCCCCATGGTCCCCCCATTTTTGGCATGTGATGGCACAATGGGCCCGGTAGGCCCGTTTTTCGCCCTCCCAGGCTCCAGAGGCTTTCTAGGAGCCTGGGGAGGATGAAAACAACCTTCCCCACACACCCCCAGAGGCCCTCCAGATGCCAGAAACAGCCCATTTGCTGACTTCCGGTGGGCCTAGAAGGCCCGAAAATCAGCTGGCCAGCGTGCACATGCGTGCTGGAGCTGAGCTAGGGCAACACTTGCGTGCCCATCAATATGGCTCCGCGTGCCACCTGTGGCACACGTGCCATAGGTTCGCCGTCACGGCCCTAGACTGATGAAAATGGAACAAATAGTAGTCTGTTACCAGATTGCCAATTCTATGAAGTAAGTTGCTGTTTTTATAATGATGGATGCAGTGGTGAAATGTAACATTTGTTACTACCGGTTCTGTGGGCGTGGCTTGGTGGTGGTAATGTGACTGGGTGGGCCTGACCAACTTTTTTTTTTTTTTTTTACTTTTAAAAGCATTTTTTCTACAACCTTAAGAGATTGCAGAAAAAAATGCTTTTAAAAGCCTCGGACGATCCCAGCTGAGCCGCGTGATCATCAGAGGCTTTTTTTTTTTTTTTACTTTTAAAAGCATTTTTTGGCCGAAGAGGTTGTAGAAAAAATGCTTTTAAAAGTTTTTTTAAAAAAGCCTCTGATGATTGCGCGGCTCAGCTGGACATGTAGGGGGGGGCAGGGAGTTTTGCTACCGGTTCTCTGAACCACCCACTGCCATCACTACCGGATCGGATGATCCAGTCCGAACCGGGAGCATTTCACCCCTGGATGGATGCCACATGAAAATGTTGTTGATACGAGAGTCATAAAATCTGTCCTATCCCAATCTGTTTAACTACCGGAAACTAAGAATTATATTGTTTGGCTTATAATGGTCTTAGTTAGAAGTAGAGAAGAAATTTATTTCTGTTCCAGGTCAGTGGTATTAAAGTAGGTATATTAGATAATGAACATTTATGAAATGAGATATACTGCAGCTATCAGTATCATCACACAATTTATAATTTTACACAATAATATATCGTGTTTCTCCGAAAATAAGACCCTGTCTTATATTTTTTTGATCCCTGAAATAAGCACTTGGCCTTATTACCATGCACTCAAAAGCCCAATTGGGCTTATTATCAGGGGATGTCTTATTTTGGGGAGGAATGGGTATTGATATTTAGAAACCTCTATCAGTTCACTTCTCTATCTTTTCTACTCATTCAGCAGATGCTTTTCAGTGTGGGAGTACTGCAAAAATCAAGATTGTTTGTATATGCATCCTGAGTTTCTCCTATCACTCCTGAGGTTAAACATGTGGTTAGTAGAAATGGACAAAGGATTATAGTAGTCAGTTGGCATGGAAAAATGAGTAACTATTAATCATAAAAGCAGATAAATTGTATTATGTATCTTAACACAAGCATGAAAAAGAGACAGGGAGATATGCCTGAAGAGAAAACACATTAATAAGACTTGACATAACAAACTTAAAAAAAAACAATTCATCTATCTAAAATGAGAAGCAGTAAAAGAATAAGGAATTTGAAAATAGGGAATGTGCTCAGTATTACCCAGTCAAGTTTATTTATTTTATTTATTTAGTTTGTCAAACATGTACAAGATAACAGATAGAAGTATAAACATGGACATGAACACAGGAAATGAGTACAAATAAATGGGGACAGTAGGACAGGGATGGTAGGCTGGTGAACTTATGCATGCCCCCTTTACGGACCTCTTCAGAATGGGGTGAGGTCCACAGTAGACAGTTTAAGGTTGAAACTGTGGGGGTTTGAGGATGTAACAACAGAGTCAGGTAGAGCATTCCAGACGTTGACCACTCTGTTGCTGAAGTCGTATTTTCTGCAATCGAGTTTGGAGCGGTTTACATTGAGTTTGTATCTATTTTTTGCCCGTGTATTATTGAGGTTGAAGCTGAAGTAGTCGTTGACAGGTAGGATGTTGTAGCAGACAATTTTGTGTAGTATGAGGTCAGACCGTAGGTGGCGTAGTTCCAGATTGTCCAAGCCCCAAATTTCGAGCCTGGTGGCATAAGGGATTCTATTGTGAGTAGAGGAGTGGAGTACTCTTCCCGTGAAATACCTCCGGACCTGCTCAATTGTATTAATGTCTGATATATAGTGTGGATTCCAGGCAGATGAGGTGTATTCGAGAATTGGTCTGGCAAAGGTTTTGTATGCCCTAGTTTGAAGTACAATGTTACCGGAGAAGAAGCTTCGCAAAAACAACTCTTAATGCCCTTTTGGCAATGCTGTTACAGTGAGCTCTGGGGCTTAGATCGTTTGTTGTTTCCAAAATTTCTTTGTCCCTACGTTTTATCTTCTTCCAAACATGTTATCGTCATTTTTTTAAAAATGGTGATGGCAGTTATCAGATCTGTTAGCTCAAGCTGGAGCAGAAGCATTTACCATGTACAGTTTTAAGACTTCCTTGTTTTAGCAAATGTGCTAGTCTTGTTTTGAAAGACTCATAATAAACATTGTAAGAGATACCTGTAATAATTCAAGTAGTTTAAATGCTAAGTATTTTTACAAGATCAGCATGTCCACAATTGTAGAATAATCCTTTTAACTTCAAGTAAGATCAATGCAGGAACTTACTACTATAATAGGCAAATATTTATTGAGGTTAAGTAGCAAGAGAGGAGTTTGTTTGGGCCTTTTGTTTTTTTAAACCTCCCCCTGGAATGGCTATTGACTCTGGGGAAGAAAGAATTTAAACCCACCCCCTAGTTGTGGAGTGAAATCTTCCAGGAACTAGCAACAAATGCAGATGCCTAGATGCTGTGAGTAGATAGGGTTTGATTTTACTTTCCTTGTATTCAAGGCAAACATCTGGTTTCCTTCAAAAGTATTTTCTGGAAAGATTGATCTTCACTTTAGATTAGGTTAACTATTGTTACTTTATTTATCCTTATTCTCTTCAAGTCCAGTTTGTTTCTTAATAAACTACTTTAAATAATCATTTTTGGAACCAATTGTGTTTAGGAGGTTGTCATTGATTGTGCTCATAAAAAGAGGGAGGGGGTTATTGCAATCAGGCTGCCTTCCATTCAAGATCTGTACACTGCTTGAACCAAAAAGAGGGCTGAGAAAATATCT
This sequence comes from Pantherophis guttatus, assembly GCF_059756535.1. NCBI lineage: Eukaryota > Metazoa > Chordata > Lepidosauria > Squamata > Colubridae > Pantherophis > Pantherophis guttatus. The sequence continues at coordinate 15,970,009 of NC_142069.1, read as the reverse complement.
ACAGACCCCTCACATCCTGGACATAAACTGCCTCGACTTCAACCCCTCTGGATCAGGAGTGGGTTCTACTTACCTTTACTACCGGTTCGCAACAGGATCGCACATGCGCGCTCACTTTGCTTGCACAAGCCCCTTGATTCTGCGCATGTGCAGATCGCCGATGACGACATCTGGGGCGGTGGACAGGGCCTCCCGCCGGTTTTACTACGGGTTCTTGTGAATTGGTCTGAACCGGGGGCAACCCACCACTGCTCTGGATGCCACTATAGGGCATTGTACGCCAAAACACCTAGACACAAAGGTAGACGCCCTTCCCCCTACCATCACTCTGCTGAACACCTAATTCACACAGTACTGATTTAGGCCTAAATATATTTACCCATGTAGTAGGCTGTATTGATATTACCCTTCTCATCTTTCCTAATACCTTCTCCTATTGGTATATATGATTTATCACTTCTTGTTGTCTCTTATGATTAATGATTATAACTATGATCTGTGATATATGACCCATCACTTTGTTGTTTGTATGTACACTGAGAGCTTATGCACTAGAGACACATTCCTTGTGTGTCCAATCACACTTGGCCAATAAAGAATTATATTCTATTCTATATTTTTTTACTTGACTATCAGATCCTGGTTTAAAATGTCTTATATTTGTAAATTGTCAAGAAGTGGAAGGCATTTCCTTTTTTTTTTTTTTTTTTTACCTTCTCCTCTGATGTGACTGAGTAGAAGAGAAGAAGGGGTGGTACTAAATACCAGCTAAAGGCAATAGCTGCAGTCACATTCCTGTCTTCTTCGTTGGTTGGTACAGAGCAGGTGAGAAAAACTTTCCATTTTAAAAAACAATCTACAGAATAGATGAAAAGCTGAAGACCCTACTCCAGATACCCTGTTTCCCCCAAATAAGACATCCTCTGACAATAAGCCCAATCGGGCTTTTGAGCGCATGGCAATAAGGCCAAGCACTTATTTCAGGGTTCAAAAAAATATAAGACAGGGTCTTATTTTCGGGGAAACACGGTACTAGCTTCTATAGGAAAGTCAGAATAAGAAACTACCATCATATTAACTTATGAAAAAGCATTTCGGTATCAATATGTACAAAATTCAACAAAATTCAGTATGGAGTATGGTACATTTTTTAAAAATGTAGTTTATGCTCCTAAAGATAACAAAGAAAGCCTCTTCTAATTTTCCCAGCTCAAGTATGGTAGCCTTTTCTCAGATATGCCATGCTGAATTTTTATACTTTGGAAGAACCTTCATATTTTTTGTGATTGTGATTTTAGAAGTAATCAGAAATTGCCATTGTGTCCAATTTGTGCCTTGTGTAACTATGTTAATTACTGTAGCATAGGGAACAGGTCTGGCCCTTTTAAAAAGTATTTTAATCCAGTAGGGAACACTGTAGATTGAGGCTAAGAAAAAAGAAAGCAGAACTGGACCTTCCATCAAGGGATTATTCTGAACAAACAGAGCAACATATACCCTTAATTCCTGTTGCTAAATGTGTGTGTGTGTGTGTGTGTCTGTCTGTGTGTCTGTGAGTGTCAGGGACATATTCCAATGTCATTAACATAATGTTTAGGGAAGGAACAATATGGTAAATATTAGGTTAATCTTAAAGTATTTCCACACTATCAGTATTTTCATTCCCTAATCAGTTTGAGGGATGAAACCAACCTTTGTGGTACAGTCTGAAACCAACCTATAATTGATTTTGTTTCTGGCAACCTCAAAACGCACAGAACTATTTTAGACAGTCATTGCTCGGCTCTTTTTCCTCCAAATGAGCAAGAGTGCAAAGAATAGAATCCAGTTAATATCCTGCCTCCTAATCTACCCTCAGCCATGGAGTAAATCACCCTCCAATTCTTATCTCAAATCTATCTTGAATTCATAAAATGAATTGCTGTCCTCCTCCTATTCATTCAATGTATTTGTATGAAATTATTGATTTCATACAATTGTTGTAAAAAAAATCAAACTCTTTGAGAAGTGTTTAAAAGAAAGTTTATTGCTTTTACAAATCCAAGGCTACAGTTCTACCATTTCTATGCTGCATCAAAAAAAGCCGCCTAAGGATGGCATGCTTACCTCTGGGATATAAAGGATAGGAGGAAAACGTATTTTCATAAACATAAAATAAGAGAGACATTGATTTGTACGTGGCTGGAAATTAGACAGAAGATATATACCAAGGTTCCTAGCTGGTTGTCGATTATGGAAGCTCTAGTGGTCCCAAATAGGAGAGGAAACTATAAACTGGGCACATATAAGGATATCTTGGACGAAGAAGGGAAGCTCAAACCTTTGGAAGCATTGAGGGACCAGGGGTTCAATCTGGATTGGTGGAACTATCTCCAAATTAAGTCTAGATTTCAAGAAGATAGAGATAGAAGGGGTATTGAAATGAAACATGGATATTTTGACAAAATTATTTGGGGTCCAGATAAGAAAATGCTATCCAAAATTTATAACTTTATATTAGATGAGGATAGAGCGGAGACGATAGCTAAAAAACAGTTAAGCATTTGGGAGAAAAACTTAGGATATGCCCTTAATTTCAATGACTGGGAGACAGCTTGGAATAGGAATCTCAAAATAACAAAATCGGCAACATTCAGGGAAAATCACTACAAAATGTTGCATAGGTGGTATCTAGCCCCGGACAGGCTGGCTAAAATATTCCCAAACTCTTCTGCTTTATGCTGGAAATGTGGAAAAACGGTCGGCACCTTTTATCATCTTTGGTGGACTTGTCCTGAGACCAAAAAGTTTTGGTTAAAGATCCGACTCTGGCTCTCTGAAATAATGGGACAGGAGATAGTCCTGGCCCCGGAATTCTTTCTCTTAGGTATGACGGAAGATGGTCTCAACAATAATAAAACCCATTTGGCAATTCAAATTATTACTGCGGCTAGAATAGCCTTTGCGAAACTTTGGAAATCTAAATCTACCCCCTCTGAGGAAACATTAATAAATAAAATCCTAGAGTGCGCAGAGATGGCTAAACTGACAAACGAGCTAAAAAATGAAGAAAATTCTAAGCACTATGAAGTATGGGGAATTTGGTATAACTGGTTAAAGAATAGGATAAAAGTATGATAATAGGCTATAGTTGCTTAAACACCAGAAATGAACTTAATTGTATAGAAATGTAGAGAATTATATAGTATTGTATAATATAATGTATAGTGATAGTTATGGATGGAATCCATCCAATATTTGACTTATGAAATGTGTAAACACCATACCCCGGATCAAGATTGAGATTGTATTTTGTCTTTTTAAATACTAGAAAACTCAATAAAGTATATATATATATTAAAAAAAAAAAAGCCGCCTGTGATTTGCAAAGATTAAAAAAAAGGCATCTTAGCTATGTTGCAACAGAACCTTTTCCTAAATATGTGTGATTATGACAGCATACTGCAACAATAACTAGAAGTGGAAGAGGAAGTTAACTTCTATTAGTTAGCAGTATTGATGTAATCTTCAATTTACGTCAACAATTTAGCCCAAAATTTCCATTGGTAAGCAAGACAGTTTTGGAGTGAGTTTTGCGTCTTTCCTTTCTTGTTAAGTGAATCACTGCAGTTCTTAAGTTAGTGACATGGTTGTTCAGGGAATCCGGCTTCCCCATTGACTTTGCTTGTCGCAAAAGGTGATCGCTTGAGCCTGGGAAACTGCAAAGATAATAAACACATGCCAGTTGCCAAAGTCCAAATTTTGATCACGAGACTATGGGGATGTTGCAGTGCTGTGGGAAAATGGTCATAAGTCACTTTTTTTTAGTGCCACTGTAAGTTCAAATGGTCACTAAATAAATGATTGTAAGTGGGGGATTACTTGAACAATATTGAAGACAGCGATGTCAAACTCAAGGCCCAGGGGCCAGATCTGGCCCATGGGGCTGCCCTGGAAACAGCGAAGGACCGGCCTGCAGTGCGTCTCAGCAAAAATGGAGCTTGCGAGGACTGTGTGCGGCCCTCCTGAGCTCAGTTTTCACTGGAAGAGGGTTGCAGGAGGGTATCACAGCTGAAAAAGCAGGTTGCCAGGGCTGCGGGTAGTACTCCCACGCTCTGTTTTTGCTGGCAGGGGGTTTCAGGAGATTGTCACAGCCGAAAACGGAGCTCAGGAGCTCATTTTTGCTGGCAGAGCACTCGGCCACCTCAGGCGCCCCCGACACGAGTGATGTCAAGTTGGCCACACCCACCCTGGCTACGCCCCCCCCCATGGCCCTCCAAGATCAAACACAACCCTGTTGCAGCCCTCAATGAAATTGAGTTTGATAACCCTGATTTAAGAAGGCACAAGTTGACCAGATGCTGTCTTTCTGTTGGGGAAGAAAGTTATGGTGGACCTGAATCCAGAAGCCAAGATTGGGGTGAGATGAGATTCCTTACCAATAGGAAAACAGCTCAGCAAAAGAGATTCACAGCCACTGCCCTTTAAAGAAAAAAATAACAGAGTTGTAAATAAATAGATCCAACTCAGTCAGATCCTTAGTTGATCCCAAAGTAGTGCAGATAGTGTGTGTCAAAGTTTTTAAACATTTTGAGAAAAGAGGAGAAGATTTCATTCAGGACAAGTATGAAGTTATTGAAACCATTCTAAAAAAGACATTTAAGGATGTTAAAGCAATTAAAAAATCCAGACATTTGCCAAATGTCAGCCTTTGGAATAAGACCATAACCAACTAATCGAGAATATGTTTTCCTTGCAGAAATTCCCCATTACTTGGCATCTCCAATTAAAAAAGAATTAGATAGCATATGATGGGTAAAATCTCTGCCTGAGGCTCGATGCATCATTACTATTTGGAGGAAAACATACTAAAAGAGAGAGACAGAGACAGACTTAAGATATTATCTTATTTTCCAAAATCATCTCGGGCTGCAATGTGTCAGTCATTTTAAGATGGAGTTTGGTAGGAGATCCTTGCTAGCTCATGAGAACATCCACACTTCCAAAAGTAATCAAGTTCTCCTCCTCTATTGCTTAACCTCTTTTATTAACTATATGTTGATTTGCCCTATCACCTTTTCCCTAGACCAGGGATCAGCAACCTGCGACTCTGGAAACGCATGTAGCTCTTTCACCCCTCTGCTGTGGCTCCCTATCACTCAAAATATGCATCACAACTGCCAATGTGTGACACCCACCGCCATGCAATTTATTGGGCTTTTCAACCCCCAGTAGGCCAACTATGGATAAACCCAAGAAAAGAAAAGTTTCAGAAGTTTTGTGGCTCCTGGTGTTTTCTTTTCTGTGGGAAACAGGTCCAAATGGCTCTTGAGTGTTTAAGGTTGCAGATCCCTGCCCTAGACTATCCTCAGCTATATGTTACATTTGGGATCTGATTTACACGTTATGTGTTTTACTTATGGATTCTTGAACATGGCTGAATTCAAATACACTGAATTATTTCAAAGCTTTCCATAATATGTGGACAGTGTATCAATCAAAGTGCCTAAAGTGTAATACAGTCTAAAGTAATACAATCTAAAGTGTAATACAGAATCATAATATAAGCTAGAACTTGGTAAACTTTTAGGAATTTACCATTGTTATTATAACTGGTTTAGGTAGTCTGTTGTGTAGTATTTTTAACTGCAGATTTTACTGTTTTTCTCTTTAAGAACTTAACAGTGAAATACTTTTCCTAATCTATTTCAGAAAATATATTTTGTTGTTTTAGATAGTTGCAACTAGAAATTAATTCATAGGTTGTGGGGAAATGTCAACTAGAACATTCTGGTTCTAGTGCTGAAGAAATATACCATATTATATGGTATGTGGAACACAAGAATTCTAACCTACATAGAATTGTACAAACAATTAGACAAAAGGAATTCATTTTAAGAATTTTGCATGCGATAAGGTTAAATATTTGGCACTTTTAAACTTGTCTCCCTCCCATCCCCACCCCCCAAATATTCCACAATAATACTGCTTTTCACTAGGTCAGGAAGGATACAGTACAATACCTTCAAGGGACATTGACCTTTTTCATGGAATTTGGGATACATTTTTAAAAAAGATCTGAGATTATATTAGGCAATTCTAAACAAGATAATTGAAGACCCAGATTGTTGAGGGCAATGTGCTGACTCGATAAACTGCTTAGAGAGGGCTGTAAAGCATTGTGAAGTAGTATATGAATCTAAGTGCTATTGCTATTCCAATTTAAGTCAATTTTAGGCTCTTCATTTTTACATAGGTGAACAATGGTTCCATTATCATCCAATTATTCTTATCATCATATTTTGTGATATTTAACTCCAACTGATCTTTTATACACGATTTATAAAGGACAAAGCTGATTCTCACAAAATGTGTATATTTCTATGTTTATATTCAAATTTGTTTCATTTATATATTTTTTTCTGATTGCTCCCCAAAAGCTCTTTCATACATACATTTAAAAACCACCAGCATAAATATCCTAAAACATCTTTAAAAAAAACTACAATAAAGAATTGGCTTGGCAGGTTATTCTATAATGAAGGTCCACAGAATAAGCAGCATTTACCATCTTACGTCCATCTGTGTCAGAATCTGCAAAAGGGGTTTTGAATTACATAATTAATATAGAAATTAGTTACATTTCATCTTACAGCCCTGGAAAAGGCTGTGACTAAAGTAATCCATGTTTACTCAATCTTCTCCATGACTCCTACTCTTTATTCTGCGGTGGCGCAGTGGTTAGAGTGCAGTACTGCAGGCTACTTCTGCTGATCACCGGCTGCCAGCAGTTTGGCAGATCAAATCTCACCAGGCTCAAGGTTGACACAGCCTTCCATCCTTCTGAGGCCGGTAAAATGAGGACCCAGATTGTTGGGGGTAATATGCTGACTCTGTAAACTGCTTATAGAGGGCTGAAAAAGCACTACGGAGCAATATATAAGTCTAAGTGCTATTGCTATTGCTATTCTGATAGTTTTTTATCTTTAAATTGAGTTACGGTAGGTCAGCCTTTTTAAAGAAGTTTCATCTGATAGCCAAAAAGAGAACAGGTATTCCTAAGGAATGACTTACAGCCGTTACTATCCCCCCCAGTGATCTCTGTTTTTCTTAATACCAGTTCTGGTGTGGTTTTCTAAAATTGGTAATTCCTCAAGGTTCAACTTGTGTTTCAAGATGCTTATAGTAAAATGTCAATGTGAGAGCTGCATATGAACTCTACATGAAGGTGGAATTTATTTTAAACACTGTAACTTTTCAAATAGATTACAAAAACATTGATAATGTCTTTTAGAACATTACTTTCTCCCTGCTCCAGAATGCATAGTATTCAACAGAACTAAGAGGGTTGCAGAGTAAATGAATCCTGTCTTATATGGCATGCAACTTTCAGCAACAATCAGTAGTAAATTTGAGGCTTATTTTCATTTGTGAAATGTTGAAGAAACTTTTACAAATGTGATTCTATTTATTATGTGATATACAAGAAGAGATGCGGTGGCTAAGACACTGAGCTTGTCAATTGAAAAGTCAGCAGTTCAGCGGTTCGAATCCCTAGTGCCGTGTAACGGGGTGAGCTCCTGTTACTTGTCCCAGCTTCTGCCAACCTAGCAGTTCGAAAGCACATTAAAAAAATGCAAGTAGAAAAATAGGGACCACCTTTGGTGGGAAGGTAACAGCGTTCCATGCGCCTTTGGTATTTAGTCATGCCAACCACATGACCATGGAGACGTCTTCGGGGAGCGCTGGCTCTTTGGCTTTGAAACGGAGATGAGTATCACCCCCTAGAGTCAGGAACGACTAGCACATATGTGCGAGGGGAATCTTTACCTTTACCTTATACATGAAAAGCACTGAGAACTTGGGGAAAGACTGCATCATATACTGTACTGTTGTGGTATTTAAAGTGTAAGTTGGAAAATTCTTGAAAGCATGTTTAGATTCGGTTTGTGCGTTTATCTTTCTTGCCATAGCTGCAGGTTTATTTTTCCCATAAAGCCAATACTCCCCACCCATATTTTTTTTTAACAATTTAACAAGAGAGTAGAGCAACAACACAAAAGCAGGCTCCAGAATTTCCGGTCTACTGAGTTGGGTCCCTAAAACATGAAGTCAGCTATAGGGGAAGTTTTCAGTTCTCCACATTTTTTTTCTCCCAAGTTTTTAAGGATTATTATAAATCTAAATATATCTACATAGATTCCTTTATACCTCTTATTTTGCAGAAGCAATGCTTTGCATAGCAACAACGCTATCCTGTCTGTTGAAATTGCTCCCTCTTTAGGAGTGTTGTAGTGTTATAGAGCTTGTTCGACAGAGAGCACTCAAATTAAGCAGCAAAACAGACGTGCTCCTGAAATTGAAAATGAGTTTAGACATGGGATCATTGATGCTGTAGATAAGAGTATGGGAGGCAAGACAAGGCAGAACCATGTTGGTTTGTGCGTCATCAGGGATGCGGGGGTCAATCAATATTTGCCAAATGGAGTAGAAAACACTAGGCAGGATGAAATGTGTCTTTAATGCATCACAGAGAGGAAGCAAGTGAAAGATTGCACATTCATATTGCTTAACACACTAGGTGGGCTAATATAAATAAATGGTTCCGTCTGTGCACAATGCTTGATTGCTGAAGAGTACTTTGAGTCTCAGCTTCCCCTAGCAACCAGGACAGTGACTGTAAAAGCAAATGAAAATTAACTGGCGATTGGAGAGCAGTACCTCTGGGAAGAAGCACCTACTAGTATAGTCTGGTCACTGTTGCCTGTTTTAATCACCAGCTATTCATGGCTATTTAGCCATGAATAGCTGGTGGTAACTTCCAGATGTACCGTGCTGGACATATGAAGATGGCTCAATTTGGAAGTGTCTTCCATTCATGGCTCTAATGCTAAAATAAAGCACAATAATTATAAAGTAGTCTGCTTTTTTAAATTTTATTTTAATGCAACGTAGATCATTGCAAGATATCTGCCAACTTCCTCTAAGTCTTACTTATGGCAAACCTCCAGAGTCCCTGGTGTGCAGAATCAACCCAACCCAGGAGCTGTAGAATAATAGATTATGTTATGAAGAATCACAAGCTCCTTCTATGTTATATCTCTGTTTGTTTATTAAATTTCTACACTGCCTATCTCACCTAAGTGATTCTGGCTGGTTTACAACAGTGGTGGGTTGCTACCGGTTCGCTCCAGATCGGGCGAACTGGTAGCGGCGGCGGGGGAGGCTCCGCCCACCTGCCTGGATGCTTCTCAACATGCGCGCACACGAGCGAACCGGTAGCAAACTGAATTGAAACCCACTACTGGTTTACAACAATATAATAAAATGATATGAACACAGGACTAAAAGCAGAGTTTAAAAACCAGAAGGAAAACAAAAACCAAGGTTAAAATGTATAGATTAAAAGTGAAAATCAAAGTTGAACAATTCAGAGGACTAAAAAAAAAATTAACAAGGCAAAGGGATTGCCCTAAAGCCACCAGCCATCCCTAGGGCTCCATTACACACTTAGGCTCTCATACTGATTGGCAAAGTCAGGTCCTAATATTCTCCCCAAAAACCAGAAGAGTGGGGGCTTGCCTCATCATAAGATGTTCCAAAAGGCGGAGGCAATAGCAGAGAAGACTCTTCTCCTACATCCTGCCAATCAAAATACTTTGAATGATGGGATTCACAGCATATACTCCCTGTGTGACTGGGTGGGATGGGTCAGTGTAATTGACATGAGAGGGCTCTTGTCCTGTGCCATGAAGGGCTTTAAAGGTAATGCCAACACCTTTTGTTAGCAGTTACAAAGCTCTCTCACAGATAACAGGGTTCTGGCTGTTATTACCCCATAGCCAAGTCCTGAGTTTGCAGGATAATGCCTGAGCTGTAATGGCATAAAGACCTAGGCAGATGCACTTGCCTTTTGGTAAACATGAGACAATTAGCATGTTGAATGTTAAAGAATTGCTATTTTGTAGTCAAAGCCAGGCAATTGTAGGAGAAAAAGAGGCAGAGCCAAGAGTGGAGTTAAGAGAGTAATCAGTCTGGAGTCATTGCATTTCCATAAGCAATCCAAGACTTGGACTTAGACTTAGAATAACTTCATTGTCACTTTAAATGTACATTAATCAGCATACATTAAAATGAAATTCCATTGCATACAGCTCTCAGAGGGTCACCACCTCCAATGTACACTACTTAAACATGAAAAAAATATAAATAAATAAATATGTATATACCCACATGTATTACTGTATATGACACAGAGAAACAACACAGTCTATTTTGTACAGTATACATGTATACATGTACAGAAAGTATACAGAATACAGGATATATACATATACAGAAGTCCAGTCCCTTCTGAATTCTGAATTCTGTTAACTCTTATGTAGTGAGTTAACTATTTACTATGTAGTGAGTTAACTATTTACTATTGAGAGTTAATTTACTAGCTTCTTATGTATAGGCTTGAGAAATAATTCTTCTGAACTATAACTTATAACTTATATAACTATAACTTAACATAATTTAACATATGTTAACAATAATTTTGTTATGTTAACAATAATTCTTCTGAACTATAATTTAACATATGTTAAGTTATATGGAATACTTTAGCATGATTATCCTATGTCAGGGGTGTCAAACTTGTGGCCTGCAGGCCAGATGTGTCACACGTTGGCCCCTCCCACCCCCATTTCAGTGAAGGGGGGGAAAGTTCTGATACGTCACGTGACAACAACATGATATCACAAGTTTGAACCCCTGTCCTATGCTGTCCGAAGCCTGCCAAAGTAAATCCAAATGATTCTATTTTCCTAGATTAACCTGGTCTTCGGAGGCAGGATGGCCATTTTAGATCAGCAAAAAAGGATTTAATAGAACAGAACAAAACTAATTATCTCATCAACCACACACACACACAGTATATGCTTCTATTATGTAAAGAATGAAGTAACTGGTCTCAAAACAAGCTTAACAAAATGTGCTTAGACTATTTTTAAACATTTGATCATGTTGGTTGTTACATAAGTTTCACTTACTATATATAAAGCGTTCAGTAAATAGTTCCACATATGAAGGAATGGTATTTTTAAAGTTCAATTTGTTTTCTGTCTTTCACATTTTAAAATAGGCCATTAAAGCATATTTGGAATTTTATGATTGGATATGTGAATGAGGTAACTATTGGTGAATTATTATTGCCATTTTTTGATTAGAAAAGTCTGTGTAAAAGCGGATATCTTTGTATATTCTTTAGCCAAAAAACTTGGAAGTCTCTAAATAAAAAGTATGCGCATATTTTGCCTCTGGTTTTGTAACACTATTCTATTTTCCTATCTAGCATATACAATGAAAAATAAGACGATTACAAACCTCGTCCCATCACACCACCAGATTTCCTATGCTGCTTTGGGATGCAGTCATATCTCTAGTTTCATAACTTGAGAAATGTAATATATTAAATTGTTTGATAACATTTGCTGTACAGAATCTCTCATATTAGAACTGAGAAGGAGACGCTGCAAGAAATTAGCAGCAGCTCTTGGCAGTGGCTTTCAAATGCAAAGTCCTTAAACAATTAACAAGAAGTAGAAGCTATTCTACCATGGTGCCCGAAGTGAAGATAAGCTGACATGACTGTAATCATGAAATGTAGTAATTTTGTATTGTTTCTGTTCCTGCTGGGGGAAAAAAAAGATCTTGCATAAATTTACAACAAGTGCAAGCTTTGATTGAAGAGTGTATTTGTTTGTTTATTGTTTATATCCCACATTTATTTATTTATTTATTTATTTGTCAAACATATACAAGATAACAAGTATAGGTATGAACCAGAGGGGGTATTCAGCAGGTTCTGACCAGTTCTGGAGAACCGGTAGCGGAAATTTTGAGTAGTTCGGAGAACCGGTAAATACCACCTCTGACTGGCCCCACCCCCATCTATTCTCTGCCTCCCGAGTCCCGGCTGATTGGGAGGAAATGGGGATTTTGCAGTAACCTTCGCCTGGAGTGGGGTGGGAATGGAGATTTTACAGTATCCTTCCCCTGGAGTGGGGAGGGAGTGGAGATTTTACAGTATCCTTCTCCTGGAGTGGGGTGGGAATGGAAATTTTACAGTATCCTTCCCCTGCCATGCCCACCAAGCCATACCACGCCCATCAAGCCACGCCCACAGAACCAGTAGTAAAAAAATTTGAATCCCACAACTGGTATGAACATAAACATGAACAAAGGAAGTAAATACAGATAAATGGGGACAGTAAGACCAGGACGGTAGGCACACTGGTGCACTTATGCATGCCCCCTTTACGGACCTCTTAAGAATGGGGTGAGGTCCACGGTAGACAGTTTGAGATTGAAGCTGTGAGGGTTTGAGGCTGTAACAACGGAGTTGGGTAGAGCATTCCAGGCGTTGACCACTCTATTGCTGAAGTCGTATTTTCAGCAATCGAGTTTGAAGCCATTTACCTTGAGTAATTGTTTGCCCGTGTATTATTGTTGTTGAAGCTGAAGAAGTCGTTAACAGGCAAGACGTTGTAGCAGACAATTTTGTGTACTATGCTTCGATCGGACCGTAGGCGGCATAGTTCCAGATTGTCCAAGCCCACAATATCAAGCCTGGAGGCATAAGGGATTCTGTTGTGAGTAGAGGAGTGGAGGACTCTTCTCGTGAAATATCTCTAGACCCACTCAATTGTGTTAATGTCCGATATACAGTGTGGGTTCCAGACGGACAAGCCGTTTTTATAAATAAACAAAAAAGCTGTTTTTATAAATAACTCAAGATGGATAACACTCTTTCCTCCTTTGGGTTTTCCTTCAGCAACAACCCTCTAAGCTGATTTGGGCTGAGAGAGAGAGAGTGACTGACCCAAGGTCACCCAGCCAGCTCTCATATCTAAGGTGGGAGTAGGACTCAGAAGCCTCCTGTTTCTAACCTGGTGCCTTAACCAATGTTGGGTCAATCAGTGGCTACAGTTCAGCTTAGAAGAAAGGATGAAGATTTATTAAACCAAATGTGGAGCTGCAGAAGAAGCAGCTATTCATAAGGGAGACAATCAAAGGAAAAGGCCCAGTGGGCAAGAATTATAATTAGAAGCAACAGACGTTTAATATTTTCTATATCTCTGGACCTGGAAAACAGCTTTGCCACCATTGAAGAAGAAACAACGTCTAAACATTTAGGGGAATCAAAAGAGACACTGCAACAGGAGGGCGATCCCTGAAGAGCAGCAGGGATGAAATTATACCTTACCAGAAGACAAAGTCATAGTTGACAATTTATTGCAACCAGGAACAAAAATGGCTGGGGGCGGGGGCGTTTATTTTTGAAGCCAACTGCTTCCAGGACCAGAGATAAGGGTTGTGTGGCAGTGCAATTTGCAAGACTTTTTGAGTCCACATACAATTACCTTTCTTCCATAATGCATATGGAAACCAATACTGCCTAGAGTTAAGTACTAGTGCACCGCGAAGAACTAGGAAGGAAGTTAAAATCCTGCGCGATCCAACAATCTTTCTCACTAGTTACTTATTAACAGGCTTTTATATACTGCAGCATTTCAAAGGACTTGCAAAAATAATATAGAATTAATGCATAGCCACATATCACCAATCTGGAATCCATAACTAATAGCAGCACAGATCTAAGGATCTGTAAAATAGTTCCCTTTTGACAGCCTTCCCATATATACCATCTGGATAAATGACAACAGGAGATTTATAAGAGTGTGGTGGCACTAGAAAAACTCTCCTTCCTGGCTCCCACTCCACCAACTAAAGTATAGAAAGAGGCCTTAAAAATCTCCACCGTGGATTAATTTACTGCATAGGCTGCTTCTGTTGAACCATCTTTCAAGGCAATAGAAAAAGACATTAAAGGAAAATAATTATGTAGGCATGGGAAATGCTGTTGGTGAGAGATAGCTGGACATTTAGCATCTGTACTGGGTTATTCAAATGGTGTGATATTGGCACAAAATGAATTGCAATTCATAAAGTATGGTAAAAATTTGCTTGGCTAAAGCATGGCAATATGATCAGAAAGACTTTGAACAGAACCTTGTGGAGGTTGAAAACAAAAATTTAAAGTATTGATTATATTTAGAACTGGTGTCCTATAGAAGGAAAAAAATATGACCAGCTTTGATAGGGCCTGTTAAACCATTCAGGAAAAAAAAATGTGCGTGCGCGCACACACACACAAAGGAAATATGAAGAAATAGTTGTAACTGAGGCCTGGTAACTCTTGTAATTGGAATACCAGTCAAAATAATACTTCTACAAAAGAAACAGAAGCAATAGAAAAAGAGGACAGATAATAAAACGGCCCACACTTGTTCAAAACTCATTTTTTAAACATTCTAATTTGTATTTTTAATATAATTTTTTATCTGTTCAGAAATCCAAGTGGGGGATGGGAGGTGGTATGATCTCTAAGGAAGATTGCACAGAGATAGCCTGGAGTTGTGGAATAAATGTCAGAAAGGCTAATGTAAGAAAAAAAAAGAATCCTTACTGTTTTCTACTTGGTTAAAGATGGCAAAATACTAACAGGCTACCAGAAAGAAAAAAGAAAGGCACAATTACTTAATTTTTCTCCATCTTCAAACAGCAAAGGAAGAAGGACCAAGTTTCACAACCTGTGTGCTGTGGCATCCTGTGGAGCCATAATAAACACAGAAGGGTGCCACAAAATTGCACGATACCAGCTCAAGGTAATTTACAGTTTTGGCCTAGTGCAGTGATAGCTAACCCTTTTTGCCGTTGCGTGCCAAAAGCAGGGGGGGGAGCATGGGGGGGTCGCGTGCGTGATTGCCCACACCCACAATTCAATGCGCCCCACCCCTCTCACGCATGTAGGCGCGACACCCCTCCCCCTGTGCTCCCCCTGTTTTTGGCACACGATGGCCCAGTAGGCCCGTTTTTCACCCTCCCCAGGCTCCAGAGGCTTTCTAGGAGTGAAAATGGCCTTCCCCAACCACCTGGAGACCCTCTGGAGGCTGGAAACGGCCCATTTGCCAACTTCCGGTGTGCCCGGAAGGCCCGAAAATCAATTGGCCTGCGCACTCATGTGTGCTGCAGCTGAGCTAGGGCAATGCTCGCATGCCCATCAATATGGCTCCGCGTGCCACCTGTGGTACACATGCCATAGGTTCGCCATCACGGGCCTAGGGGCACTGTGAAAAAATTATTGAATTAAAAAAAAACCCTCCAAGAAAGTTTGGGAACTTCTTGTTTAGAGAACTATAAACCAACTAGGCTCATAACGATTCAGGGAATATTATAAAGTATTCCTTAAAATGACTGAACTGTAAGCACCTTGAATATATTGCAGGGATTACTTTGGCAGTCAGGATATATTTATCTAGAACAAATTTTGACAGGTTATTTAAAACCCACATTTTTAATTGGATAAACTTCTGAGTAGATTATTGGAATGCTGTAGACATAATGTATCTTGATTTCAGCAAAGATTTGTTAAACTTTAGGAACCTTGTTAAATTTAAGCTAGATATCACATGAATGAATTGGCTACTTAGCTGACTCAGTACTTGTACTCAGCATGCTCATTAGGATTTGTCATGAAATTAAGGAAAAGTATCAGGTGGGGTGCCACAATGTTTTTAGCTTTTTTATTAATGACTTTTATTAGTAAGGTTGAAGACAACGCTTATCATATTTCCTTAGTTGAAAGCTGTTGCTTCCTCCTGTGTATTAAGAAGAAAAGGCAAAGCAATTGAAGAAAAAGAAACATCCTAAAAATTACTTACAGGTTCAACATCAGTCTTCAGATTTCATCCTGTCTAATGAAAAGTTATGACAGATTCAGAAGCTTGCAGATGAATTTTTAAAATTGATATATCTTAGTAGTGGCTTTGTCTAATGAAGAGAAGGACCAGGGGAGGAGACATGATAGCAGTGTTCCAATATTTGAGGGGCTGCCACAGAGAGGAGGGGGTCAAGCTGTTTTCCAAAGCACCTGAAGGCCAAACAAGGAATAACGGATGTAAACTGACCAAGGAGAGATTCAACCTAAAAAATGAGGAGGAACTTTCTGACGGTGAGAACAATCAACCAATGGAATAGCTTGCCTTCGGAAGTTGTGGGAGCTTCATCACTTGAGACTTTCAAGAAAAAGACTTTTCATTTCTGAAAAGTCAGAAATGGAATAGGGTCTCCTGCTTGAGTGGGGGGTTGGAGTAGATGACCTACAAGGTCCTTCCAACTCTGTTAATCTGTTAATTATTAGTTTTTTTAAAAAAAAATAGCTAATAAGGCTATACATTTTGCCCACAGTAATTGGCTTTTGTGGATAGAATGTAGTTTTCTCAGAAAGAATCAAAGAAATACAAGTTTCTTAAACTGGAATCCATTTACAACCTATGTTTTTGCACCATTTTCTATCAGATTTCTTAAAAACCCCTCCACCAGAAAAATCGGGAAAGAAGGCAGAATATCTGTGCACCATCTTTTTATTTGTAGTAATGGGCATCTTCCATCTGGAAGCGCCAGAGTTTATAGTGAATGAGGCTGGTTATATTTGCCTTCATAAGCTATTTTTAAAATGTACTTAAAGGATAATGGCCCTGTCTGAAGACTATATGAACAAATCAACATTTTTGTGCATGATTAAACTCCAAACAGAAGCTGAAATATTAAAGCCATGGATATTATTTTGCTTACAGGGTAGGAATACAAAGGAATCACAACACCGAATCGTTCAAAAAGAGAGAGTAAAATAGGATTTCTGCTTTGTGAAAGGAATGGTATTCGTTCAAGTGTAACAGAGCCCAGGATTTCCATTGTAAGTCATGATGGTCATAAATTAAGTCATTCAGACCTGATTTTATGATGATGATGATTATTTTTTGCAGTGGCTGTTAAGAGAATACCCTGGTCATTAATATTCTTTTGATAGCATCAGTGGTGGGTTTCAAATTTTTTTACTACTGGTTCTCTGGGTGTGGCTTGGTGGGTGTGGCATGACTTGGTGGGTGTAGCTTGGTGGGCGTGGCAGAGAAATAATACTGTAAAATCTCCATTCCCACCCCACTCCAGGGGAAGATTACTGCAAAATCCCCATTTCCTCCCAATCAGCTGGGACTTGGGAGGCAGAAAATAGATGGGGGCATGGCTAGTCAGAATTTTTACTACTGGTTCACCGAACTATTCAAAATTTCCGGTTCTCCAGAACTGGTCAGAACCTGCTGAAACCCACCTCTGGATAGCATGTATTTCAGGACACATAAGTCCAATGAAAGAAGTAAAGAATCATAGAGAAGTCAGTAAAGATCTAAAGAGTTTTTCAATTATGCCAGGCAGAGAATCAAACCAAATAACAATAAAGAAAAATGTTAAATGAGCTTTGCAACTTAATTAGACTTATTATGCTTCCAGTGATTTATATTGGAAAGTTTTCTATTCATTTTAATTTGTATTTTCTACCTGAAAGACTGGAATTCAAATATATTTAGATTCTGAGACCTAAAGCTAGAACACCAAAATGTTCTGAACAAAACATGTTATGAGCTTTTCTAATAGCCCCTTCTAAATGCCAGCATTCTAACAAACTTTGAAAAATTGTTATAATTCCCTAAGGCTGCAGTAAAACTGATGAGAAAGTGACAGCTGCCATGATATCTGCAAACCAAATGTTTCTCTTGAGAAATTGACTAGATAAAATGGTGTTAAAGTGATATCCCCTGACCAATAAAAAGCTCTTTGAAATTCTGCAGTTCCAACCACCAAAATGCAATCTTTAGTAAAAATTGGCAGGTTGTTTGAATAGTTTCTATTAATTTATTCTTAATTTTATGCATTCCTATATACTTTATAGTTAGATACTTTTGGGTTTTTTTTGTTTTTTGTTTTGGTCTTTTCCCAATGCAGATTGCATTGCTTATCAAGAGCTTTGTCTCTGATAATAATTTTTTTTTTTTTTTTTTTTTTTTATTGAAAAGGTTTTCAAATACAAATTTTTCCCCCTTTTTCCCCCCCCTCCCCCCCCTCCCTAACCCCCCCTCCCCACCCTTCCCCCCCTGTGACTTCTTCGTAACAAAAAAAAAACCCTAATTCATAACAGATTACTTACTCCCTCCTCAAAATACTGACCTTTACTTACTAAAAGTATTATAAATCCCCCTTTATCCATACATTTCAGAAAAGAAGAAGAGAAAAAAAAACAAAACAAAAAAAAACAAACACATTATACTATAACTATTATAAAATAACTCTAATTTAGCATAATAGTGTTTTATATCTATGCATTATTGCAACAATTCAAAACCACCTTCCACTTTAAAACTATACAATAAGTCCTACTTTAATAACATTTCAAAGCGGGCTCCCCATAAAATCTAATTTAACATTTATTCCACTCTATCCATTTCCTCCACTCCCCTAAATGTATCACTTAAAAATCCCTTTTCTTAAACTAATCAGTCTGTAGCTAGCTTATTCACCCACTGTCTTACAAATTTACCATACACAACAATTCTTGATATCTTTAATTCACTGCCCACACTACTTAAAAATATATATATATATATATTCCATTATATCTAAATAAAAAAAAAGAAAAGACAATAACTTTAAATTTATAGTCCATATAATATCTTCTTGAAGTCTTTCCACTGGATTGTTAAAACCAACATCCATAATAGGGTGACATAGCTTGCGGATGCAACAGTTTATTCAAGATCTCCAATCATATCTGCCCCCATCAGTAGTAAACATCTTCTTATATATATAAAAGTAAAAACAACCACCCGAGTGACATTATAATTGTATTCCATATAATAATAATTGTGGGTTTCATCAGGATTATTAATTTCCATCATCGTATTGGGTAACAACCCGATCTTCTGCATGTCCCAATGTGATTCTCTTGCCTTATAATTCAAGATAATTATAATATATTTATCAACACAAAAAGAAGTTTCAAAATAGATAATTCAAAACCATCAATTTGAGGCTCTTTCCATGTCCCAAAATTACGGCAATGCAGAGATCTGCCACTATCCTCAGGATGATATTGACCAATATGTCGCCTCCTCTATGTTTTCACATAATCATTCATATTTTAAAATCACTGGCTTCACTGTTGCTTGGGTTAGAAATTTCTATTTTTGTACAACCTATTTCTTTTTTTGTTTTCTTTTTGTGGGTTTGACCTCCATCCTAATTTTTTGTGTCTCGCATTTCTTTTTTATCCCTTGTATATCCTCTAATTGGTTTCCATGCTTGTCCTTGCCTTGATAAGTCATCACATTAAAATCAGATGGCACTTCTCTCAAATTTGTAGATAATCCAGCTGGGGTATCCGATAAATCCAAAGGCAATTTATCTGGTACAGTCTCTGTCTTTAGTTCCAGCTCCTTCTGCTTATCCTGTATTATATCTGAAGACGTTAAATTCATTTTCAACCTATTTTGATAAAATTCTTCCGCCCTTTCAACAGTATTTAACTGGTATCTTTCTCCTTGATATCTCAATATAATACCAACTGGGACGTCCCACCGGAATTGAATATTTCTCCTTTTTAACTCAGACACCAGAAAGCCAAATTTCTTCCTTTCCATTAATATCTTAGGTGGGAGTTCCTTGTAAATCCAAATCTTTCTTCCATACAATTGCAAATTAGAATTGAAGGAATTTTGCACAATTTTATTCCTAATTTCTTTATCTGAAAAATAGATTACCACATCTCTAGGCAATTGCCTTTGCTTGGCAGTCCAAGAGTTTATTCGATAAGCTCTGTCAATCCTACAAAACACTTCCTCAGGTTGAATCTTTAAAATCCCAGCTAGAAATTCAGAAGATATTTTCCTTAAGTCATCTCTGTTATTTTCCTGCAAACCTCTAAGTCTTATTGCATATTCTGTGAAATTATATTGTATCTTTAGAACCTCTTTTTGAATCCTCTGTTCCAGATATTCTACATTACCAGACTTTTGGTCAGCATCCATTTTAAATTTTTCTTCTGAACTATAATCCTGAATATTTAACAAATCATTTTCAATTTTTTGAATTCTATTGTCCAATTTATCTTGAATTTCATCCATTTTTGACTCTAGTAAATTAGTATTTGTATCCAACCGAATCATGAATTCTGGCAATTTTAAAATTTTTTGCTGCAAAAAGTCAAACTTGGATTTCACCAATTCCTTAGTTTCCTGCTTAAATTTTTCAAGTTGCTGATTCACAATCTCATCCCTTCTTTCAATCTCCTCTAAGAGAAATTCTATTATATTAAAATCAGGTTTCTGGGACTGAAGAGTTAAAACATATTGCTTTAAATTCTTGGTGGGGGAATCCCCCCCACCTATTTGTTTGTCTGACTTCACAAGCCTCAGTGCCATGTTTCCGCCTAAGCAGGCTTTGTTAGAAGAAGAAAAAAAAAAAAACAAGACAAAAGACTTCCAGCCAGCAACACTCAAGCCTCCAGGGAAAAAAGAGAAAAACAAAAACAGGAGCGGAGTTTTGTCTACAAATGTAGCCAGTGGTATTTATTCCGCTACATTGTAATAATAAAAAACGGAAGAACTTTCCCTCTCAAACTCTTCTCCAGCCGCGGCAGACGCCATTTTAAAAAGAAACTTTTTTCCTCTTTCTCTTCCTCTATTCTCTTAAGTAATTTTTAAAAGATAAGTAAAATACTTGCGCTTCAGTATTACAGGTCCAGCTCACATTTTCTTTGAGTAATCTGTCAAATTCGCAAGCTTGCTTTTGACGCCTGGCTCTGCATTAGCAGAGGTCTCCCAAAGCCCGGAGCAACGGCTGGGGATATGGGGCATCTCATCCGCTCCATCCCAAAAGTAAAAGAAAAACTTTTGGGACTCTGCAGAGAGTTCTACCCACCCCTGCCGGCTCTATCTCCGTTTCCTCATGGGAACGGAGTTTTTTCGAGCCGCCGTTCCGTTGTGAAGGCGGCTCTAACAGGCAGTGGAAGCTGACGATCCCTAAGGAACGTCTGGCGGCGGCCAGCAGCAAACAGGAAGTCTCTGATAATAATTTTTAATTAAAGCTCACAGGCATTCTGAACACACCCTTTTGGATTTACACATAATGTTAAAATAGCTTATTTGCTTTCAACTTTGTTCAAAATATTAAAGCAATCCGTAGCGGCTTGTTCAACAAGTCATTGTTCAGCAAACCGCATCATAGTGTAATATGTGATCTCAGTTCCTAGTTTTAAAAAAGTAAAATTTAGAACCTAAGATAGTGTTGTTGAATTGCATCTGTAGAAGCTGGGTCGGGGTGAAATTCAGCAGGTTCTAACAGGTTCTCGAAAACCATTAGCAGAAATTTTGAGCAGTTCGAAGAACCGGTAGTGGAAATTTTCAGTAGATCGGAAAACCGGCAAATACCACCTCTGGCTGGCCCCAGAGTGGGGTGGGAATGGAAATTTTGCACTATCCTTCCCCCAGGAACGGGGAGGGAATGGGGATTTTGCAGTATCCTTACCCTGCCATGCCCACCAAGCCACACCCACAGAACCGGTAGTAAAAAAAATTGGATTTCACCACTGAGCTGGGTGCAGGAATGTCCTTGGAAGAGCTGTAAGCATTTGCTTGTAAAGTTGAGCCTGACTCAGAGGCAACAACTAACTCATTGTGGTTAGGTTATTCTGTTTTTAGCCAAGTTGATCTCATAGAACTGCTGTGGAGAAGAACTGGAAGGAGTTGTGTGCACCATATTTAGAAAATTAAGAAAAGACATTTTACAATTAGCCGTGAGACTACAGATTCATTCTTCCTTCACTGAGCCATAGAATAGTTCTCTTTTTTCTTCTGTTTGATCATGTCCAGTTCTTGTAGAGTGCCTGAAAAAGTCCCTGCAGTTTGCTTGGCAAGATTTTTCAGAAGTGGTTTGCCATTGTCTATTTTTTAGGGCTGAGAGAGACAGAGAATGTTATCTTTGTGCCTAAGGCAGGACTAGAACTCATGGTCTTCTGGTTTTTTAGCCTGATGCCTTAACCACTATACCAAATTGGCTCGCAGCATAGTTCCTATTGATAGACTAATGTCTGGCTTTAATTCTTCATTTGGTAATGAAATGAAATAATTTTATTTCAGTTATTGACCTGCCTCTTTGTATAAAATTGATATAGCCACTAAATTCCTATTCCTTTAATATTTAGGGACAAAACTAAAGATTAACCTATACAGGTTTATTTAGATCTATATGACAAACTGGAGGAGCCATGTATTGTCAACTCTAAGCAAATGCTTACATTAATTTGAATGGAAAAAAAAGACTGAAAAATATTTGGATGCTGCACTGATTTAACATGTTTAATGTATGGATAATTTAACAGAGAAGCTTGCAAGGTAGTTTTGTTCAGTAGTATGTGGAATCGTGTATACAATTAGTCCTTGATTTACGACTATCCACTTATTGACTGTTGAAAGTCATGACAGTCCCGGGGTGTGTGTGTGGCATGTGGCCTTCCACACTCTGTTTTCGTTGGCAGAAGGTTGCAGGAGGCCGTCGCAGCCAAAAATGGGGCCCAGGGGTGGTATGCAGCCCTCCCAAGCTCCGTTTTCTCTGACAAAGGGCTGCAGGAGGCCGTTGCAGCCGAAAACGGGGCCCTGGGGGGGCAGCACACGGCCCTCCCAACCTCCGTTTTCACTGGCAGAGGGCTGCAGGAAGGCTAGCAAAACAAACTTAAAACAAAAGGAGAAATGTTTCCCCTTTTGCATTTGAGCATGGAAGAAAGGACAGGAAAGGAGAAAGGGAAAGAGGAAAGACAAAGAAAAAGAAGAGAAGATGGGAAGAGAGCAAGGAAGGAAAATAAGGAAAGAGGGGGAAGGAAGAAGAAAAGAGAATAAAGAAGGAAGGAAAAAGGAGGGAGGGAGGGAGGGAGGGAGGGGATTATAATGAGAGTGAGGGAGTGTCTGAGGGAAGTCCTGCCTTAGCACTTGGCCACCACGGGTGCCCCCGACATGAGTGAGGTTGAGCTGGCCACGCCCACCTGGGCCATGCCCACTCTGACCCCCCAGAAGTCAAACACAACCCTGATGCGGCCCTCAATGAAATCGAGTTTGACACCCTTGTGCTATCAGATGCTATACTGCAAGGATCATTCTATTAAAGATGAAGCTCTCCCTTAGCTGACACTGTCCTTGCTATGTAGGAGGTGGTAGGCTCAGGGGAATGTAAATGCCTGGCATTCTTAGCATAACAAAGACCATTCACAATGTATTCGTTCACTTTAGATCTGTTTGAGATATGTTGTCTAGTTTAAAGGGTATTTTTTGTTGGCTTGCTGCCTTGCAATGATACACAAATAAAATAACTGAGAGGAGGAACAGCTTTATTGATTTATTACCCTTCAGTTTATATTTATTTCCAGTATGGTGAAGCAATTGAATACAATATAAAGCTGAACCAGAGGAAGTCCCATGTGAGTTTCTGTGATAGTAATCATGGTTATTGCTCGGTTCCAAAAATAAAGAGAAAGGAACAAAAGTTCAACAATCATTTTTGCATTTTCTCCTCATGTTTTATAGAATAGAATAGAATTTTTTATTCGCCAAGTGTGATTGGACACACAAGGAATTTGTCTTGGCACATATGCTCTCAGTGTACATAAAAGAAAAGATACGTTCATCAAGAATCATAAGGTACAACACTTAATGATAGTCATAGGGTACAAATAAGCAATCAGGAAACAATCAATAGTATCAATAGTATCAAATCAATATTTGATGGAAATGCCATCAAATACCAGGATCTTATTATCATATGTTGTGAACATGTTCAGAAGCAAGAGTCTATTGGAACAGAATCAATCAATATTAATATAAATCGTAAGGATACAAGCAACAAAGTTACAGTTCTTCTCTTCCTTGCTTTCTATCACCATGCAAAACAGAACGAAACAGATACCTGCAGTTTTTAAAACAATTTTTAATACCCATACTTGCATACGCACATCAGTTGTTAAATCCAGAGGAGCGGATTTCTCTTGACTTTAGTGGAACGTGGTTGCTGCATTGGTTACAAAATACACCATCTGCCAGAAGAAACATGTCAGAGAAAGGCATAGACATGACAAAACAATAAATACACATTAATTGAGTTAATAACTGCTAATCAATATTAAAGATAGTTTAGATTTCTGTGAAGGTATAGTCATTGTTTGGCATTGGCATCTTTCTATTATAAATATGGGTATATTTTCACAAAAGACCCCCCAAAAAATTGTCGCACAAACATGTCAATAAATCAGAAGTTCACTGTTTCATCAGAGGCCATGGCAATCAGAAATAACTGTAGTCTTTGGCAGTGTATAAAAAATATCAGTGAACCACTATAAAAAGCTAAAGTGATTAAACCCATTTCATGACCATTTTAGAAGTATTTCATTGTAAAATTTAATTGAACTATCTCTTTGTCCAAAATCATACATAATTTTCTTTTAAATAATACCTTTTGGAGTATGTAATTATTTAGCTTGCAGTTGGCACTGCCTGCAAATTGATTAAACAGCTTTAGTAGTGCTAAATTCAAATGTGCATTTAATGTACATTTAATGTTATGGGAATTGTAGGGCCATTTATAAAATGACTTAAGAGTCTTTTCACAATATAAGTAAAATGCCAAATGAAAATGTGTATTTCCTATAGGCAGCCAAATCTACTAATCTTATCAATATGAAATTCGTCCACTTCAAGTTCTACACAATTCTACATACTATTGAGATAAATTTGATCAGTGGTGGCGCAGTGGTAAGAATGCAGTATTGCAGGCTAATTCTGCTGACTGCCGACTGCCAGCACTTTGGCAGTTTGATTCTCACCGGTTCAAGGTTGACTCAGTCTTCCATCCTTCCGAGGTCAGTGAAATGAAGACCCAGATTGTTGGGGGCAATAATCTGACTCTATAAAACCGCTTAGAGTAGGCTGCAAAGCACTGTGAAGCGGTATATAAGTCTAAGTGCTATTACTACTGCGATATCTTGTTAGTACTGTACTTGAGAACCATAATCTGTTCCACAAATGTTTGTGTGGGGAACCTTGGGTACAATTATTAGCAGATTGTGGATTGAAAACTTGGTTTATCACTTAGGTTGATCGTGCTGGTTGGAAATTCTGGGTGCTGTAACTTCTAAAGTACATAAGGAGGCTGAAGGCTACAATACAAGGATAAAGAGTTAGCGCCCAGAGTTGCCTTGAAATGAGATGGGGGCAAATAAATTTAATAATAATAATAAAGATAAATAATAATAAAGATAAAGAAGCAGTTCCTTCTTTTTCCCCAGTCAGGTTGAGACAACAGTAAACTATTTACAAACATATTTATTTAACAAACTAGAATAGAATCTGTTGTAAGAAAAATGTGTGCAGATTCAATGAACACATTGATGGGTGAGAACAGGCAAAAGAACTATTTCTTTTCTTTTTTTGGGTGGGGTGGGGTGGGAGTCTATTATTGTGAAAACCATCTCATGTTTTGTACATATTTGTTATTATCAAATTCCTCCAGCCTTAATCCAGCAAGCCATTTTTCCAAAGTTCAATGGAATTCAAAGAGTCCCTCAGACATTTTCACATACTGTACCTCTATTCTAAGAATTTTTTTTAAAAAAAAACATTCTAAGTGGAACTAGGAAACCATCGCATTTCCATTTTTAGCCAATTTTTGTCCTGATCAGGCAGAATCTATTTATTTCTGTCCTTTTTTTTTTTTTAGTCTAAGATGTATTCTTTTTATTTTTAGAACTATGCTGTATCCTTAATCTGAATCTTTTGACTATATAAGTGAGTCAGAAGTCTCACTGCCTGGAGATACATGAGTCAGAGAAGCAGGAATAGTCTGTTCTTCAAAGCACCAAAGAATGCAGAGGTACAAAGAAGTTGGACTCGTAGCAACATATACAAAAGGAATCATCTTGTATCAATACAAATGTTAATACTCCATTAGTTGATTTTTTCCCCCTTTGTTGAAAGTTCTTGTTCCAAAAATAATAATAATCCCACCTTAATTATTTTTATCTGTGACAAAAATGACATTGTACCAATTCCTTTTTTTCCATAGCTGTTTCTTAGGTAATGAAAAGGTAGGTCATATTGCCTTTTTTCCCCATTGTGATATAATCTATTCACCAGAGATAGGTGCAAGCTAGCTAACAAGGTTGAGTGCATACTTCTTCAAAATTAGCTGTGTCTTAAATTGTTTTCCCCATAGAGGGTTTGTATTCATTTAACCTCACGGAGAGAGAAAAATGGCACAGTTCTTTTAAGTCCTCTACTTTTTGAAGAGGCAGCTCACAACAAAACAGCATCAACACACTACTAAAAGTATTCTTAAATCTGAAATAGGGTTGTCATTCTAGGCCTTTCCCTGTCAAACATAGAAACACAAATACACAAATTCATTGATTTATTCTTTCATGGCTTCCTGAGACCTCAGTCATTAGAATAGAATAGAATAGAATAGAATAGAATAGAATAGAACAGAACAGAACAGAACAGAACAGAACAGAACAGAACAGAATTCTTGGATTCTAATTTTGAATGTAAATCAAGGATGAGTATTCTAGAATCACATGGTTTAATGTTTTCTTATAATGTTGAGCTATAGGAAGCGAAATTGCATCTTGGATTTGCCTACTTTATGCTACCTCACCAATTGTGACCTTAATGTTCCCCTCCCCAGTGTAAAATGTAGTTCTTGGTCATTCAGTGATTATTCCTCACCTTGTAAGGAACAGTAATACAGGAATTAGTTCTAGATTTGAGGTAGCAGCAGTCATTGGTATCAGTGGTGTCCGTAAGGCAGGGATACCCTTCCCCCCCTCCCCGGCCATGGCCTGGTACTGAGCCATGGCCCATTTGGAACCAGGCCATGCAAGAGATGGGTGAGTGTCTGCCACTTGTGCAAATGGAGTTGTGCACTCGAGCACCACCTTCCACTCACACGAAATTTTCTATCCCCCCCCTCCTTGTGAGTCCTCAAAGCTGGAAAGGTTGGGGACCACCTCTGCCACAGGGAATGGTCAAAGAACTAAGCTGGATGTAATAAAACATGCAAAGGATATGACTCCAATTGTATTGTTATGAGCCCCCATTAGAGACACTGCCAGTTGGCAGAAACCCACAAAAGGTCATTTTAGGATGGATAGACAGCACATCCATCCTCCATCCTTACCTTTCCTTAGTATAGAAAAAGGCTACAAGTTGTTCTACCATAAGCAGAAATCTGCACTGAAGGAACAGTAGCTGTTGACAGGAGACATCTTTGATAGCTTTCTGATTAACTTATTCCTATCCATAAAGTATTATGGATGCAACTTTCCTTTCTAATTATGTGCTTTATATAGAGATGTTTTCATTTTATTTATTTATTAAATTTCTATGCCATCCATGTCTCCTACAAGGTGAATCTGAGTTGTGTTGATTCAGAAAATTGCCTCATGTAAACCCAAGCAAATCCATATTTGTCCATACAGCAACAAAAAAGGTGTGAAAACAAATTGCACAGATATTACAATGTATTCTGTCATGCACATCATTCTGCAAGTTGGAAATTAGTTTATTCTTGTGGTCCATTGTGCCTAGAACCTAGATTTTTGTGAATTGGCTGTGACATCAGAAGAAAGTCTATTACTTTTTACGAAAAGGGAATATCAGTGATTAACTGGAATAGAAGTATTGATATGAAGTTAGCAATTTGTTATCTGTGACTTGGTTTATAGAAGGACACCACCTGTTTGTGCAAAGTAAGTATGGCCAGAATGTTTATGTCTCAGTGAGTTGTACAAAGAATCCCAGGACTGAGTATAAATTTCTAGGAATTGCCGTGTTCTCTCAATTCCATAATTTCTTTGAAAATGCTTCAGTGACAGTTTGCATATTTGATATAATATGCAAATGCTGGAGTTTCTAATTAGATTATTCCATTTTTTTAAAATTTGTAAATTAAATACAGTGTGGGTTTAAGGAAAGAAAAGCAGTTGAATATTCAGTGCTGGAATTGTCCCCCACAGCCTAAAATAAAGATATTAGAACAGAAAAGAAGTCAAAAGGACAGGTTGTAGCAAATCAAGTAATTCTCAGTAAATACACCACCATGTAGCTTTCTTTATTTTTAGAAGACAGCAAGGAGCTTCAAACTTACTCTCTCACACGATGGCATCAGATCCATTATTGATTTTATCACAATCTGGTAGTCCACTCATCAAATTGAGGGAGCCCCTGACGACTCTTCACTATCTATATTAATTACTATTTAAAAGAGTAGAGGTTGAAAGGCTTAAATTTTTTTTCATTGGTCAGAGATTATCTTTTTCGCCTGACTGTCCCTCTAGAATAGTCTTATCAGATCCGTATCTCAGGATCTGTTGTCTCCTGCCATTATTATCTGCCGGTTGTGAACAGAAGC
The DNA here is from genome assembly GCF_059756535.1 of Pantherophis guttatus. Taxonomy (NCBI): domain Eukaryota; kingdom Metazoa; phylum Chordata; class Lepidosauria; order Squamata; family Colubridae; genus Pantherophis; species Pantherophis guttatus. The sequence goes on along the minus strand of NC_142069.1, from coordinate 15,941,641 downwards.
AAAATCTCTAGTTGAATGAGGCCTTGGCCAATTGTGAAAAAATAGTTTCCAGGGCCCTTGTTAAAATATGACTGTATAGTTCTTACGCTAATTCCAGTGCAATGGCAATGGTAGGTGAAATGAGGACCCAGTTGTGGGGGCAATAAGCTGACTTTGTATAAATATATACAAAAAGGATGAAGGCTATTGCTGAGCACATTGTAAGCCGCCCTGAGTCTTCGGAGAAGGGCGGCATATAAATCAAATTTAAAAAAAAAAATTCCATTTGAATTAGTATGTTGAGTGAATCTTAACATTGTGCTTATGTCTTAGTTTTTTTTTTTAATTTGATATGCACTTGTATTAAGTGCAGTACAAGATCTATCCCCCCCCCCACACACACACCACTTGCTAACAAATTATAATGTAGGTTGGACTGAGACTGACAGGCCAGCATCAATCCAAAGGTTTCAGGCTAATATGTCATGGTCTAATTATCTGGTATCCTGACTTTTTTTTATTATTTTTTTTGCCAGCAACTGTGGTTGGCAGCTTCTGGAATAAAGTGATCTGCTTGGAGCTCTCTTCTTAGCAGCTCAAAGATATCTGATCAAGAACTGGTGAAATTCTTGTTTTTGTAACAGAGCTCATCTCTAATTGTCCCATATCACAGGAACTTTGGAAAGCCAGCTTCTGATTGGTCCTTTCCCCAGATAAAATTGTAAGTGGTCTGTTTTGAAGACATTCCAAAGGACCTATTTTTTTACTGGTCTGTTTTTTAAACACTCTACTGTTTATTAGTCTTTCAGGTGAGACTGCTGTAAATTCTACAGTAGTGGCCAAAATTGTGGAAACCTTTTGGGAAAAGTGTATTTTTGAGGTTTGATGGCTAATATCACCACTGTTTTTTTGGAGTTTCAAGATAATTATATACCACTGCTGGAATGGCCTGGGAATAGCCCAAACCTTAACCCAATTGAAAATCTATGGAGCAGACTAGGAAATTTGTTAGTCAAAAGTGACCCAGCAATAAACCCCAGTTAATAGAAGCAATCATTCAATCTTGGTTTCACATTATAACAGCTGCAGAACTAAAAGACTTGGTTCACTACATAGGAAGATGTTGTAAAGCCATAATTCATGCTAAAGGTTACCCAACTAAGTATTAACTGATATGATAATTTTTGTATATCTTGTTTTTTCTATATGTTTTACTTTTATTCTTTATACTGTAACTGCTATTCTAATAGCAAATCCGTCATAAAAGTTATTGCATTACATTCTCGATTAAATTATCTTTCCATTGATATATAATTTTATGGTATACTAAAAAAAAGTGGTGTTATTAGCTAGTTTTAGAAAATACACTTTTCCCAAAAAGTTTCCACAATTTTGGTCACTACTGTATATGGTGTTACTTAATTAAGGACTGTTTTATTTTGACATAAAGCTGGAAACTTTACCTACCTTAACCTTTAGATTCTCTCCATTTTATTGGTATGTTTATAAATCTCAATAGCTTCTCTAGGCATGATGTTCTGACATGATTGCTAATACTGTGTGACTTTAAATAGGCCCATTACGTAGCAGTGTAAGTTCAACCACTGTTGATTTTTCATGTTGTTCTAAAAAGCGATATTTTTCATGATCTTTTAGTCAAATTATAATTCAATGTTCATCTGCTGTAGCTGCAAGATAGGTGATACATGGAAGAGAACTTCTTTCATCCTTAGATGATTAAATCATTTCTTGGATTTTTCTTGTTGGCTTGTGGACATAGTAGTCTTTGTGTTTTTCTAATAATGTTCCAGCTCAGTCTCTAATCTTCTCAATATAAAAGAGAAACACGTTTTTCTACTGGGGTTTGTTATAGACTGAAATGGAAAATTACTGGAGAAACACAATTTCAAAACTATCTATAAACCAATGGGGAAAATCCACAAAATGAATTGATCATCTCAAGATGGCAGAAGTCATCCTTGGAATGACTGGTACAAAGTTTCTCAGTGAGTTTCTCTAATGTGGATGGACTAGATTTCCCTTTTCATAGTCCACATCTTACTATTACCCCACACTGGCTCTTGTAAGCTGTTTAAAGCCTTTGGAAATTAAATGTCAAACAAGTAAGTCAATAAATAAATAATCTGAACAATTTGTTGGTTGTAATAGAAGAGACTATATGTAGCTCAGGGTTGATCTGTGAAGCTCTTGGTTTTTGCTTGCAGATGTTTCATTATCCAATTTCATATTTGCATTGGGAAAATCTATTATGACAAAGTTTCAAATCTTTTCTAAAAAACTCTTTGAGAGTGTTTGATGGAACAAGAACTGGGAATAAGATTTCTCCTCTAACATTCAATTGGAATTTGTTTTTCGGTAATTTAAATCCTATATTTCATGTTCCGCATTCTGCAACTTCTTCTGAATGACATACATTTATGCACTTGAAGAGGGTTATCATGTCTTCCTGAGTCTTCACATTTTAAAGCCAAACACACATTCCATTTCTCTCCTTGAGACTTAATTTCTTGTTACTGTCTTCTGACTCTGTTCCATTTTTGGACTCCTCCTTACAATGTCATGTCAAAAATTGAACATAGTAATTAGCGGTGTCTGTTCATAAGAGAGTAAAGTAGAAATTTTACTTCCCATAATTTTGAAACGTTATTCAATTGATGCAGCTTTTTTCAGTACATTACAATTCTGAGTCATATTTAATTTGCAGTCATCTATTATTATTTACCCAGGAATTTCCCACCCTATACATTTAATGCATTTGGTTTTTTGTTTCCTAAATTAAGAACTTCGCTTTTGTCTCTGTTAAAATTATGTTTTGTTACTTTCAGTTCATTTTTCTGCTCTATAAATATAGTTAAAAATGGTATTTCTGTCTTCAGGAGGCTTAACTATTCCACCCAATTGTGGGTCTTTTTCATGTTTGATTACTATTCCCTTTACTTCTTTATTCAAGCAATCAAGAAACACCACCAGAGAGTGCAGAGTACAGGACTGAATCTTGTGATATGCTCTGCCTAATGGGAGAGTATGCTTATGACCTAGGACAGTGATGGCTAACCTTTTTGCCGTCACGTGCCAAAAGCGGGGGGTAGTCCGGGGAGGTCAGCCACATGTGTGCCCACACCCATAATCCAATGCGCCCCACCCCTGCGCATGTGTGCCCCCCTGCTTTTAGCACGTGATGGCACGGTGAGCCCGGAAGACCCGTTTTCGCCCTCCCCAGGCTCCAGAGGCTTTCTAAGAGCCTGGGGAGGGTAAAAATGGCCTTCCCCCCCCGGAGGCCGGAAACAGCCCATTTCCCAACTTCCAGTGAGACTGAAAGGCCGAAAAACCAGCTGGCCAGGGCACACATGTGCGCTGGAGCTGAGCTATGGCAACGCTCACGTGCCCACTGATATGGCTCCGTGTGCTACCTGTGGCACCCGTGCCATAGGTTTGCCATCACGCACCTAGGATGTATTCCCCACATCATCCTGACTAGTTTGCTAATCAGAATGTCAACAAATAATTGTTGTGGCAACTGATTTGCTAAAAGCAAGATACAGTGGTACCTCAGTACTCTACTGCTTCGAAACCCATTCAATTTGGTACTCAAAACATTTTGACACGAAAATGTCCTGGTACTCATCTTTGTTTGGTACTCGATGTGCTGTAAAAGGAAGTGAAGGGACAGCTGCAGAGGATGACGGGAAGTTGGTCATGCTGGGAAGGTCACTGACGTAGGAAAAGGGACAGATCAGTTGTGAAATTCAAATTTTTTTACTACTGGTTCTGTGGGCGTGGCTTAGTGGACATAGTGTGGCTTGGTGGGCATGGCTTGATGGGCGTGGCAAGGGAAGGATACTGCAAAATCTCCATTTCCACCCCACTCCTGAGGAAGGATACTGCAAAATCTCCATTCCCACCCCACTCCAGGGGAAGAAGACTGCAAAATCCCCATTCCCTCCCCACTCTGGGATCAGCCAGAGGTGGTATTTTCTGGTTCTCCGAACTACTCAAAATTTCCGCTACTGGTGGATTTCACCCCTGCGACAGATAGGACGTCCTTCCCAGCCAAAACAAAGGGTCACGTAGTAAATAACATGGCTTGTTTTCTACTTGTCCTTTTTAGTACTCATCATGCTTCTCAGAACCAACTAAGCACAAGTATCAAGGTACCAGTTTATATATTACATTTATGACATTCCCATAGTACTTGCTTTGCTCATCCTTCTCATTTGGTCACTTCAGACCTTGTTGGATCAGCCCAATTGTGACATCGCTCTCTCTCATGGCAGCTGATCTTTTTATATGGAGCAACTGAAAATTAAAGGAATCATCCCATTTGTGTTCAGTTGGGAAAGCATGAATTTAAATTGCCATTGTTATTGTATTGGGCGATATAAGAACCATAAAATTTCCCATTATTGAAAACCATATAAACAAAAAACTACAGAGCAGGAATGTTGACATTGAGACCAAACAACTTACTGTACAGAAAGTTCATCATTCGAAGACTTTCAAAAGCACAATCAATAGGGTAGTCCTTTGTATTAAATACATTTTTTTCATTTGAGTCACTCAAGCTGACAGACTGTGAGATCATTGTTTTATTAATTTTGTATTTCTAACTCTGCAATTGATTTTGCAGTTAAATGTAACTATAATGGCAAGTCATAGTGTTAGATTACAGATTCTTATAAGTGCACATACATATCTTAAATCTTTTTTTTTTTTAATGCTTTGAATAGATGGTTGAACTCAGGAAATAATCACTTTTGGGTCTTCTGAGAGCCTAGTATTAAATTATCCCTTTGTCACAACTTCTTAGCTTGACTTAATATAATAGAAATATAGTGCTGAAATCACACTGAGCACATATAAAAGGAGAGAGAGCCAAAAGTTGCTCAGTTGCTTCTAAGTCTCTCTCTCTCCCTGTCTAGCTTCTGCCCATTATGGTGTCATATGATCCTCAATTATGAAAAGATTTCCTAACCTTTGACTAAGTGTTCCCATTAGATGATCAATTGAGTTCTTTCATGGAATGCTACCGATTAGAATGCTACATTTCCCCCTTTATATTCCGAAGGTCAGATCAAGTGACACAGAATGAGGCTTTTTCAATTTTGTGGCCCATAAGTAGTGCATTTGTTATTTGTATTTATATCATACACTTGAGAGCCAGTTTGGTCTAATGGTTTAGGAACCATATTAGAAACCAGGAGACTGTGAGTTCTAGTCCCACTTTGGGCATAAAAGCTGGCTGGGTGACTTTGGACCAGTCTCTCTTTCTCAGCCAACGATGATCAGGTACAGGCAAGAAACAGTCTGATCAATTCCCTTTGCAACCAAATGGATCAATGCTCAGTTAATCTGAAAAAAGCAGACTTTGGACTTGTGGGAAAACACTATGAAGAACTTACTTATTATCCTTTGGTCCCTCCAGGACCAAAAGGCAGTGTACATAGCATTCCCTGATCCAGTTTTGTCTATTGGTTTGAAAGACAGTGATTTACCCAAGGTTACCGAGTAAAATCACATAGTTAAGAAAAAGCTGGAGCATCAATCAGTTTCATACTTTCAGAATTTCTTATAAGAGGTGGACTGCCGGTAATATAATTTTCTACAGTTGCAGAAAAGGTGAATAAGCCTTGATATTGTGGTTTAAAAAGTTATGCAAGTATTCTTTTAAAAAAACAACAATTTAGTTCTACTAAAAGAATCCATGGCCATTTAAGGCAGCAGGTAGGGAATACCAATAGGATGCTGGAAGAACTTATCAGAGTGGATTTGATTTAAATCGAGTTGATTTAAATCACAATTTAAATCATGATTTAAATCACTAGTAAAAAGGCTTGATTTAAATCAACTCAATTTAAATCATAATTTTTAAAGAGCAGCTGTCATCTCTGCTACTCCTTTGACCCACTGTTGACTCACCGATAATCCCAGTGTTGCAGAATATACAGCCTCATGTTACATAACTCTTACGATAGATTTTTACCCCAAAAGTTTTTTATTAAAATAAATTCGATAAAAATAAAAAAAAAATCCAATTTAAATTAAAAAATCTGGGTTTTTTTATTTTTTTAAAAAAATCATTGATTTTTATCCACCCTGCTTTGTATGCCAATAGCCTTTCTTGCCCTCCGTATTAAACCTGTCCTCCAGTATAAGGTATGATGCTGCCCATCTCCTGTGTTGAAAGAAATGTATTTGCATGTTGTACATGCAAGAAGAAAGAATCATCTTTAGACAGAAAAATGTCACGTACTAATCCTGCTTTTATGAACAGCTAAGAACAGGGCAGAGTTATTCTCAAATAACTGTACTGCCATTGGCATACCTCCAGGTTACTGGTATATTCTATTCTGTGAAATAGCTTAACATATTTCATCCTATCTGTGATCTTTGTAGTAATCACTAAAATCTGTCTTGTCACTAGACAAATTTACAGTTATGGTGAAAAGGAGTTTAAATTCTTGCTTGTGGCTTGGCAATGTTGGTAGTTGTTATTAGAATTATTATTAGCAATAAAATTTTATAAGTAAGATTTATTAACTCCCTATTCTCCTGGGAAAAGAGAGTGAAGGCTTGGATAATCAAAAAAGGCTTCATGTTAACAAACTCCAGTCCCTAGGGAAAGGAGATGAGAGAGACAAAGTTGTAGTATATGTATTGTATTCTTAAAAGATGAGAGGGAGGGAGGGAGGGAGGGGGGGAGGGAGGGAGAAGAGAGAGGGAGTGAGTTTTGCCCCATTTTACAACTTTTCCTGCCACAGTTATTAAGTGAATCGCTGCAGCTGTTAAGTTAGTAACACGGTTATTAAGTACATCTGGCAGAATACTGCAATGATCATAAATATGAGTCAGTTGCCAAGCGTCTGAATTTTGATCTCATTTTATCACATGACCATGGGGATACTGCACCGATTGTGGGGGAAATGGTCGTAAGTCACTTTTTTCAGTGCCATTGTAACGTTGAACGGTTACTAAATGAACTGTTGTAAATCAAGCACCATCTGTATTGTTATTGAGGACCTCAATACAGTGAAAGAACTTATTGAAAAGCTTGGACATCTCACAGAGGGGAGTGAATATTCTATCAACTCCCCACTACAGTACCACCAGAAAATCAAAAGCCAAATAACAGAAGATGATAATAGATGAGAGTCTTCTTCTAGGTTTGTGGTATGATTGTATGTCTTATGTTTTATTGGATCTCTGTGGGAAGTCTTAAATGCTTCTTCTAAGGTTTCTTCTAAAGTTTTAAATGCTTCTTCTAAGGCTGCAAATAATTCCAACTGATTGGCATAATCTGTGTTGCAGTTGAGTCCCTTCTGTAGGCTATTGTCTTCTGTAGTAGATAGTAAGTGGCTGGACTTGTTGATAACCCAATTGGACTCAGATACCTTTTTGCTTCTGGGATTTAGTTAAAGGGGTTTGGTTTGGAGTTTGATTTTCCGTTTTCGAACTTATTTCAGGGAAAGAAAGGTAAGATGTATCATTGTACTTATCTAACTGGGTATTGAAAAATGTTCAAGAAAACAACCATGCTCAGCAGTGGTGAAATCCAATTTTTTTAACTACCGGTTCTGTGGGTGTGGCTTGGTGGGCATGGTGTGGCTTGATGGGTTTGGCTTGGTAGGCGTGGTAGGGGAAGGATACCACAAAGTCTCCATTCCCACCCCACTCTGGGGCCAGTCAGAGGTGGAATTTGCCGGTTCTCCGAACTATTCAAAATTTCCATTACTGGTTCTATGAACTGCGCAAAATTTCCACTACCAGTTCCCCAGAACCTGCTGTATTTCACCCCTGATGCTCAGAGAGCACCAAGGACTCCATAATAGCTTTTAATCAAGAAAATAATTGAGTCAGGAAAGTTAACCTCATTGTCATGTTTCTTATACAGTCCCCAGCAGATAGTCATTTTTTCCAGCTTGAGGAAACCTTTATTATGTCACAGCCCTCCCAAAAACTTAACAAAAACTAACAATAACCAAGTCAAACCTTCTGAAAATGTGGCCCATGAAATTCGGGTTGCCCTGTGTTAATTGATTTACCTTGCAACAGTCTTTGGGTTGGAGGCTGAATATTTCTATCATTTTTTCCTTTAAAACTGGCATTTCTGCTCCTTATCTTCTCTTTTGCTGATGTTAAATCTGTGAAAATTTACAACTCTGCCTTCTTTGTTATGAGACCCTCTTTCGAAATGCTTTGCTCACTGAAACGTACCCATCTTCATCTTTGAGAGCCTGGTACTGTCAAGTCAGAGCTTGATTGCCAGTTGTTTTTTTAATGCTGCTAGTGACGGTGGTGGTTGTTTTGAGTCTTTACTTTTATCTAGCTCAGTTTTTATGGAAGGCTTCCATTTTGATTGTTTTGGTGTTACTTTGTTACTTTGGATTGTTACTTTGTATATGAAGCTATTGACTTGAAATTCTGGGTTTAGAAAATTTAGAACTACGCCGCCGTCGGTATGACCTAAGCATAGCTGATAAAATCATCTGCTACAATGTCCTACCTGTCAATGACTACTTCAGTTTCAACCTCAACAATTCACGAGCACACAATAGATACAAACTTAAAGTGAACCGCTCCAAACTCGATTGCAGAAAATATGATTTTAGTAACAGAGTTGTTAATGCCTGGAATGCACTACCAGACTCTGTGGTTTCATCACAAAACCCCCAAACTTTAATCTAAGACTGTCTACTGTTGACCTCACCCCATTCCTAAGAGGTCTGTAAGGGGCGTGCATAAGAGCACCAGAGTGCCTGCCGTCCCTGTCCTAATGTTCCCTTTAATTGTACTCATTTTATATATTCAATTCATGCTTCAACTTATATATATTGTCTAATATGTACTTGACAAAATAAAAAATAAAATAAATATCTTGCTTGTAAGGTATAACATTTCAAATCCGCTTGTAACAGGCTATGTGGAAACTAAACCTCAAGATCCTCTTTTGCTGCTTTTCCTTATGACAATGTAATTTTTTATAAAACCAATATTAGAATTCCCCCTCAAAAAAATGGCTGCCAAAACACCAGCGCCTGCTGGGTATTTTATGTTTTTAATTGTAAACTCATTTTCTAAGTGTTGACCTCTGTATGGCAAAAGGCAGCATCAGCTCTGTACATGGAAGAGTACATCAACTGTGTAGCTGATCTCCAAAACTTACTTACTTGCATAAAAACCTTAAGAAAAAACAGCTTGAAGGAGAAATCCAAGAAATGCTTTCATTGAGGGCACAACTATACCAGGTGATCCAAGGCACAAGGACACAATGTGTAAGTAACCCATTATTAGTAATAAAATTTGATCAATAACTGAACCTGAATCACAAGGGGTTTGAGAGCCAGGCTCAGTTTGGAGCAGAATTTAGTTCTTTGTTCTCAAATGTGATTCCAGTTGTGATTTGAGGTTCTCTTCTGCTCTTTGCATCAGTAAAAAATTATCCTAGTAGAACATTTTGTTATTGTTGTTAGTCGTGAAGTCGTGTCTGACCCATCGCAACCCCATGGACATTGTTCCTCCAGGCCTTCCTGTCCTCTACCATCCTCTGGAGTCCATTTAGGCTCAGGCCGACTGCTTCAGTGACTCCATCCAGCCACCTCATTCTCTGCCGTCCTCTTCTTCTTTTGCCCTCAGTCTTTCCCAGCATTAGGCTCTTCTCCAGTGAGTCCTTCCTTCTCATTAGGTGGCCAAAGGATTTGAGTTTCATCTTCAGGATCTGGCCTTCTAAAGAGCAGTCAGGGTTGATCTCCTCTAGGACTGACGGGTTTGATCGCCTTGCAGTCCAAGGGACTCACAGGAGTCTTCTGCAGCACCATATACGGAATCTATTTTCCCAATGCAGATAGTACATGGAAGATTAAAGCTCTCCTGTTCCTATGCCAAGATTCTGATTTAGATCATGCCCTTATTAAAGCTTGCATTTTATGTCTTTGTTTTATTTTAAACATATTGCCATTTCTATTTGTAATAATAAGTAATTATATGAGTGGTCCCTAAGCATATGAGCATCCTAGAAAAGGTCACATTTTATGGCTGGAATCCAGAATAGGAGCACTTTATCTATCTCTTGTGGCAATTTCCTTTTAGCAGCTCCCCAATAATTACTCCCAATCCCACCTTTTTCTTTGAGCCCATTCCTGGTTTTAAGAGGCAACGTTTTGAGTAAGACATCCATCTATATACTTTGAAGATGCAAAGAAATAAACACTGCCTGAAATATTTTACAAGAAGAAAAGATATTCTGTTAGAGAAGTTCAGCTTTATGCATAGGCCAATAAAATCTCACTGATTTGTGTAGAATATAAACAGCCTAAATCTATGCTGGATTGGAGCCAAACGATTATTTCTGTACTTTTTCCCCCCTGTGTAGTTCTACTGCATATCTATGGCATGGTTTTAGTGCTATTTTGTTCATATACTTTAGTTTGGCGTTTCCGGTTGAGCTTAAAGAACAGGATTATAAAGGAGGATTGGACTTCGTCCAGCAAATGTTGATTAAAACTAATTGAGGAATGCTGAGAATTGTTGGTGAAGTGGCAAATTATGAAATGCAAAAGTTCAGCAGCAGCAGGAAGAGAGATTCCAGTTGAATGTTAGAAAAAGAAATGCTCCTAACAATAAGAGTGATTTAGATACAATGAAACCAATTACTGGATGTTTTCAGGCATAAACAGTTATCTGTTATGGTTTAATTTGGATTGGGGATTAGATGGTCCTTCCAACTTTATGATTGAGGGTGCATGTATAAAGTAGACCTTCCACAATATATAATAGGGAAGGCATTGGCAGCAGTCTTTGGACTATTTTAAAAATGTGAAAAAATGTTCTTTTATTTTGTACATTGTTGAAGGGAATGGGAATGCAAATTAACCCTAAGGTTCCATTTGAAAAATGTAAATTGAACTTCGCTTAACTGATTCTAAGACAATTATGCTTTTTTTCCCCCTGGAATATTTAGATTAAAAAATAAAGACAGAATTTAATTTTGAAACAATAACCAAGAATAAGATACGCCATTTCAGAGTAAAATAACACAACATACTGTAGATTTGTACATATTGTACAAATTGTCAGAAATTTGTGGTATGGAAATTGGGAAATTACTAGCATTTAATTTCATCTGTGAAATATTATAGAATACAAGACTCATTTCTTAGAGGTTTTAGTTTCTGATTATGCATATGAATTATTCTCTTCGCCCCTAAGTAGAGCAAGCAAAATGTCTTGGTTTTGAACTGCTGCAATTCTGAATTTAGAGCCCTGCTGTAAAGTTGAATAAAATGCTATAAAGATGAGTTAATAGCATTTTTGTTTTTGGTCAGAAATAAATTCTCCTATTTTGAGGTAGGTGAGTGTCCATTGTATTGTAACTGTCAAAAAACAGGAAGCAAGGTGGTTCAAATGACTGCAGGTTTATTGCATTCTAACACTCTACAAGAATCTGAACTATTAATGGTCAAAGCAAATTGGCAGTAGATAAAGAGTCAATGGAATTCAAGGAGTGTGGGACTTAGATCTCTCCTTTTTTTTAATAAAAAGTTTTTTATTTATAATTAAAAACAATGGACATAGCGTGACATCTCCGGTTTATTTACACTAATTATCACAAGATAATTGACTTATCTTATCTCTTATCTTGATAAGAGACTTAGATCTCTTGTGGGCACAAAAGGACTCAAGAGTGATGACACACTTTATCCTTCCCTCAGGCTCAATTTGGTCATCTCTTACAGTATCTTGTTTATACTGTACCCCAGTTCAGGAATTCAACAGCTGATACACCCATCAACAGTAACAAAAAAAAACTATGCCTTGTCTAAAGGCGGCATTAAAGATCAGCTTTATCTGACAGTAAAGAATTCCTTGTATACTGATTCAGATTGTTTTATTTCATTTCTTCCATTTTCTTGTAGACAATCAAAACTAAGGTATGTTGCAATTCCTCAGCATTTCCCTCCCACACCCCTAGATTTTCTCCACTCTTCCTGCTCCAGTGGCCAAAGCATTGTCTTAGCTGTGAGAAACAGACTCTTCTCCCAGTGGTGCAAGTCCTATAATTCTAATGTCATTTTGAGATTGGATGGAGTCATCAAAATTTAATTTAAAAAATGCAGATAAGGCATGGCCAAGTTTAAAAGATGGCTTTAAAAAAAGGCTAAAAACAACATCTTGATAAAACTGTTTCTTTTGACAAGACATGGCATGGTTAAAGTATTAGGTTCATGACATCTTCATTATGTATCTGTTTTTGTTAAGAGTATAATTGTTATTTTTAAAAATCTTAGCCATGAAATATTTCTAAGAAAAAAGAAATATAATCCTAACTCCAACTCTTGCTTAAATGCAATCTCTGCATCCTTTTCATTTATTGTAAATCAAAACTAAAACCCCAGGAAGCACATATCTTAATGAATCGATGAAGATTCTCAGTCATCCAAGTAGAATTGTCTGAAAGTTGTGTCATGGCAACTGGATTTATTTTCATGTTGGTTTGAGACGTTTCTCTGCCTATCCAAGCAGCTTCTTCAGTCTGAACAAATTGGTTAGGGGAATCTGAGTAGGCAAGGAGAACATAAATCCAGTTGCCATTGACTCAACTTCCAGACAGTTCTATCTGAATGACTAAGAATCTTCATCAACATATTGCCACACATTTTGGGGAAGAAGCCGTGAGGTCGGTGCAGGTGCACCTAACAATTTTAGGTGTTGGCAGATTCTAACAACTCTCTGCCTACTCAGATTCTCCCAACCAACTTCTTTAGACTAAAGAAGCTGCTTGGATGAGCAGCGAAACATCTCAAACCAACAAGAAAATAAATCCAATTGCCACGACTCAAATTTCAGAGATGTCTCAATGAACATTTCTAACCTAGAATGGTAATATTTATTTACTATTTGTTTTTAAGACCAATTCTGACATTCAGGGTGCTACAGCACCCTCATTCAACCGATTAAAATGTTTTAAACGTAGTCCTTGTTTAGCTGCCTCGTTTAACGACTTTGCAGTTACAATAGTGGGGGGGGGAATAACTTTTCTGCCAATCTTACGACCATTGCAAATCTGCAAAGCAAAGGAAAGCTGAAGTAAGATAAGCACAGTTGCGGTTTCACTTAGTGACCAAGTTGTCAGTGGTGGTTGCTAAACAAGGAGTACCTGTAATCACTGTGGGGAAATGCAAAGAGGGAGGGTCCCACACAGAGCTCTGGGAAGCATATTCAAGAAAGCCTATCATTTAATCCTGGTCCTAAGTATTTCTTGTGGAAGGAGGATTCTCAGCAGACCTTTCTGTGGTGCTCGGATTAAATAGGCAGAATCAAGAGACATAAAGTAGCATCTGATTGAATCCAAGTACGTAGTTTAAATTGGATTTTATAAGCAATGACCAATACTTCGATTTGAATCCAGAAGACTTTTGATTCCCAGCCTAGCAACCTCAAAATCAGCCTATCCTGCAGTACAGGTAGTCCTCAATTTACGACCCCAATTGAGCCCAGACTTTCTGTTGCTAAGTGAGATAGTTGTAAAGTGAATTTAGTCCCATTTTACATCCTTTCTTGTCCCAGCTGTTAAGTGAATCACTACTATTGTGAAGTTAGCAATACAGTTGTTAAGTGATTTCGGCTTCCCCATTGTCTTTGCTTGTCAAAATGAGATCACATGACCCTGGGGCACTGCAACTGTCACAAATATGAGTCAGTTGCTAACTATGGAGCTATTACAATGGTCGTAAGCGTGAAAAATGGTCATAAATCACTTTTTTCATTGCCGTTGTAACTTTCAATGGTCACTAGATGAACTGTTATAAGTCGAGGGCTACCTGTAGTGGAATTTACCTTCCAGCAGTCTGGCTGCTGCATTCTAATCTGCTTGTAGTTTCCAAGTTGTCTCCAGAGGCTGCCCTACATAGAGAGTTTTGCAGTACTCCAACTACATGGTGGTCAAGGCATGGGATACTGTTGCAGCAGAGGTGGGTATCAGCAGGTTCTGATCAGTTCTGGGGAACCGGTAACGGAAATTTTGAGTAGTTCGGAGAACCGGTAGTAAAAATTCTGACTGGCCCCACCCCCATCTATTCTCTCCCACCCAACTCCCAGCTTATCGGGAGGAAATGGCGATTTTACAGTATCCTTCCCCTGCCATGCCCACCAAGCCATGCCACGCCCACCAAGCCATGCCACGCCCACCAAGCCACACCCACAGAACCGGTAGTAACAATTTTTGAAACCTACCACTCTGTTGCAGGGCATGCTGGGCCAGGTAGGATTGCGACTAGTGGACCAACATCAGCTGGGAAAAAAGCTCCCTTGGGCATGACCATGTACAGGTAGTCCTCCATTTACAACAGTTCATTTAGTAACTGTTCAAAGTTATAACGGCACTGAAAAAAGTGACTTATAACAATAGCACTTAAACTTATACACCGCTTCACAGTGCTTTACAGTGCCTCTCTAAGCGGTTTACAGAATCAGCCTATTGCCCCAAACAATCCTCATTTTACCCACCTCCGAAGAATGGAAGGCTGAGTCAATCTTGAGGCTGGTGAGATTCGAACTGCCAAGTTGCAGGCAGCTGGCAGTCAGCAGAAGTAGCCTGCAGTATTGCATTCTAACCACTGCGCCACCACAGCTCATTACCATGGACCATAATGACTTGTGGTCATTTTTCACATTTACAACCAATGCAGTATCCCCACAGTCACATGATCAAAATTGAGATGCTTGGAACTGACTCATATTTATGACTGTTGCAGTGTCATGTGATCATCTTTTGTGACCTTCTGACAAGCAAAGTCAAAAGGGAAGCCAGATTTACTTAACAACCATGTTACTAATTTAACAACTGCAGTGAATCACTTAACAACTGGGGCAAGAAGTGTCGTAAAATGGGGTAAAATTCACTTAAGAAATGTTTCACTTAGCAACAAAAATGTTGGGCTCGATTGTGGTTATAAGTCAAGGTCTACCTGTATATTAGTTGGACATGCTAGCCAGCCATAGTTTCATTGTAAATTGTTCTTATGATAAATATTTAAATACAATTGATGACGTTCCTTGCTTCATAAGTGGATGGTTGTATAAATAATCCGGAGTGCTTTTTTTGTCATCTGAATGCCCTATTTAGAGGTTTAGAGAATGAAAAATTATTTGTAATCTGATCTGTAGGTCATGTTTGCAGACCACACTTGAGAAGTAGTTAATTCTACAGAGTCCAAATAATATTTTTTTTATTTAAAAAAAAATGCAGCAGTAGGTATTTTAAATTATGCTTTCTCTCCTTCCTCAAACCTGTAAAAACTAGCAAAGTTTATATAGATTATGCTGACCCAACAACAGCTTGAAAATTCCCATTGTTCCAAAGTTCTACATTTCCCAAGTGCCTTACGTTATATTTCTGCAGTCCCTTTTTCAAGAAAGTAGAACAGAGCAAAAAAGAAATGGGAGAATTACAGAACAATGCGACGCAAACTGTACTGCGGTTTTCCATTATATAAGGAGTTTCAAGCTGTTTAAATAAACTCTGCTTTTGATCTTAAACAGAGAGCTCCCATTAGCTTCAATGTGGTGAAAAAAAGGATAACTAGCTGTTGTCTCTTATTCAAA
Source organism: Pantherophis guttatus (assembly GCF_059756535.1). Taxonomy (NCBI): domain Eukaryota; kingdom Metazoa; phylum Chordata; class Lepidosauria; order Squamata; family Colubridae; genus Pantherophis; species Pantherophis guttatus. The sequence continues at coordinate 15,926,044 of NC_142069.1, read as the reverse complement.
AAGGGGAAAAAATACAACCTAGGATGGTAAGTTTAGAAGATCAGATGCATGTAAAAGAGTCAGCAGCCCTGCTGGCTGGGAATTTTGGGGATTGTATTCCCAACATATCCGAAGGGGCCAGATTGGCAACACTGCATTATATAGCGTAGATCAGCAGTGTTTTTCTTGTAGAGTTGGGGGGCGGGGGACTCTATCTGCCCTGTGATCCAGATTTGAAGGGGAAAAGTTGTTTTGCAGCACACATGAGCTGTATGCCATACTTCTCAGCATTTTTATTAATAGATCTCTCCCTAGAATTTTGCAGCTGGGCTCAAAGAAGCAGCATCTTTAAGAAGGTGGCAACCGATGGGATGCAATTACCTCTGTAGGCTGTAAATCACCTTTCCCCTTTCAGATCAGCTCATTGCAAAGCCTTGATGAGGTTCTGTGATAGAATACAGGGAAAGAACTAGGCTACATCCAGTGTGGTTTTTATACTCTTATTCTTTTCTTTTTTTAAATAAAGCCTAATTTTAACCAATATGCTAGTTAAGTAAGAGTAAGTGTCCTGCTGCCTTTCAGCTGGTTGGGCTATAGTTGTCATCCGCCTGTCAGGTTTCGTTGCTATCTTAAATAAACTTCATTCTCAAACGCAAGGTCTCTAATGAATCTTTTTTTTATTTAAGAATAGGAGAACGACATCCCTGAACTCTTTGTGCAGCCAAAACTGGCCCCTCCTTCCAAAACCCTCCCTTTCCGTTCTTCAACCCCAATGTCTCATTGACCATCGCGCAGATCCATCTCTTCGTCCCAAGCACTTTCTTTTCACAGGAATTTCCCCCCTCCCTCTGTCACCCAGGTAACACTATCTACTAAAGAGCAGGGAACTAGGTAAAAGTTCATCTCAGTATTAAAGCAAAGCTTCTCCCTTCTTTCATTCATGTCAGCGCTGGAGGAGAACATAATTTGGAACGCTGACACCGCCCCAATCAGGAGTATAATAGTAATAAGGTGACCAACTTTTTTACAATGAGAAGGAGGACACAAATAAATTGAAGAAAAAAAATATCGTAAATAAAAGAAACATTTTATTCATTGCAACAATGAGTCTAATGCATGCGTGTGTGCTGTGTCATGTTTTGGTAAGAAGTAAACAAAGCCACTTGCGCGAGGCGCACTCTCCCAAAACAATTCTCCTGTGCGGAGCACATGCGTCTCATAATTGCGTCTTGCCGCACTGTACCAAGCCTTGACAAATCGTCATGTCAAATACATCACATCACATACAACAGATCAGATCGGCATCGATCGAATACGGAGATTTACAGATTAATCTTCAAATATCAAAAAGGAGGACATGTAGGAGGACACTTTTCGAGAGAGGACAGAACTTACCAAAGAAGGACTGTCCTCTCTAAAGGAGGATGATTGGTTACCTTAATAGTAATAATGGGATGAGGCAGGTATTTATTCCTAATATCTTATCCACCTAGCCTTACAGAAATCAATCAGACAAATTAATTTTTTCACAGTATTATAGAAACAGATGCTGTTGCAACAGTGAAGACATTCATGGTTTTCCTTTTTATTGAATTGCCAACAATGCTACGTGAACAGGAAACTATTTATGTATTTATCCCTCGAACCAAGAAAAGTGGACACATCAGTGCAATTGGAGATGGGCTTTAAGAGCAAGGTCCAGAAGACGTGTCCCCAAATTACACACACATGCAAAAATGTATGCCATTCTGAGGTATCCATGTATCAAATAAGTGTTCTCTGAGCTGATGGATCCTGATCCTTGTGTACATCGTCTTTCTGTCTGTCTGTCTGTCTGTCCCTCCTAGAAGAATGAAATATTTTAGAAAATATTAAAAAGGCAGGATAAAATATTTCCCCTAAAAGAGAAATAAAAATCTTAAAGGAAACAGAACCCCAGCACCCTGCCCCCAGCAAATATTTTGTTGCACATTAAGAAAGACTGGGCCAGCCTATCTATAAGACAAAAGACCTCCAGCTCCAGGGTAATGAGATTAAGACATGACCCCTCAGGACATAATAGGATTAGCCCTCTACCCATCTAGCAGCAGGGCTCACTGCATTTCAAAATTTTCTAAGGACACTGCATCACCCAGCAAGATTCAACCAAACTTATCTCAGACAAACTTCAGCTACGACCCCTGCATAGCCCCATGGAAGTCTGACAGCAGTCAATAGAATGCATATTCTTGCACAGGAACAGGAAGTTCAAGTTCAAACCCCAAGAGAAGGTATAAATACTTCTCACTCTCCACTCCATGTGGTCAGCTGCACAGGATCTCAAATCATGTGGTCCTGTTCATCAATAAGCCATCTTTCCAATCAGCCTCCAGGTTTCCAGTGTCTTTCTCCCCACTTGGAACTGAACAAGATGGATATTTCTTCCAACATATCTATCTATTTATCTATCTATCTATCTATCTATCTATCTATCTATCTATCTATCTATCTATCTATCTTCTAGTTCAGGGGTGTCAAATTGGCAACCACAGGCCAGATGCATCATGCAGGCCACGCCTACCCCAGCTCCGTGAAGGGAAAACACTTCTCAATATGTCACATGACGGCAACATGATGCCACAAGTTTGACGCCTGTGCTCTAGCTAGTGAGCTATCATCTATCTATCACCAAAGGTGATGTAATCAAAAGAATACTCGCATTTTTAAAAAAATAGAACTGAAAAAAATGCTTATTTCTCTTTTTTGTTAGGAATATAATAGTGATAAATAATAATGTGTCAAGGTTAGGGAAAAAAGTAAGATGCTATGTGTTTCACAACTGAAATACTACAACATGGATATTTAAAAAGAAAGGCATGTAACACTTTAAAATTTATTCATGGTAATCCTGGTGTATAACAATACAAGCAAGTCCATAAAACATTAACAGAAGTGCTTGCTTGCAGAACTTCAACAACTTATGCTGGATATGTATCATATCAAATAGAATTCTATTATCTTGAACATTACACTGGAATGGGAGTTAGACAGTAAATAAATAACATATATTTTATTTCCTTTACCCTGGATCTTTTCTAACATGGGAAAAAAGTATAAAAGATATTTTATGAGCATATAAAAGTTACAGCACAATAAGACATGATATTCTGTACTATTCTTGCCTCCCAAGGAAATCAATATTCAATCTAAAGCAATTTCTCTAACCATTGGTCAGAATTTTTTAGAATTGGTGTTTGTGCAGTGGCATTTTTCCAAGCAGGCCAAGGGTAGGCCCATCCATGGTATATATTTTTATGCATTTTTAACATTTTCTCTCTCCCCCACCCTTTCCATGTTGTATGCAATCAAATCAAGATGCTTGTCATTTTAAAATTTAATTCAAAGGTATGGATTCATTCTGACCCTGGCAGGAAAAACTACTGTAAAGTTCTCAATCTTTCAAAACCTGGGAATGTTACTGGGATTGGTGTGTTTTTTATTCTTTTGATGAGTCTGCGACTCCTTCTCTCTCAGAAAAAGTAACATCTTACATCTTGAATATTGTTTAACCTATTCGATGCTTGAGCATTTTAGCAGAATTCTGCCATTGAAATAATGCAGCAGTTCTTAGATTGTTAGTCAAAGACCAGCCCGGGGGGGAGGGGTCACAAACAGTGGTGGGATTCAGCAGGTTCAGGCCAATTCGGGAGAACCGGTAGTTAAATTGCTGGCTGGCCTCTTCCCTTCCCACCCCACCCCTTTCAGGAGTCCCCACATGCCCCATTTTGGCTCCCAGGTAAGTGCAAGGAGGCCTCCTAGGCCCAAAATGGGCACATGGGGTGTGTGCCCCCCTGTGGCCTATTTTCGCTCCCAGGAGGCTTCAGAGAGGCCTACTAGGCCCAAAATGGGGTCCAGGGGGGCTCGTCTCCCCCTCCCAGGGGGGTGCAGGAGGCAGAGTGCTGCCTGTCACACCTCCTGGCCATGGCCACCATGGCCACGCCTAGCCAGCCAGTCATTAGACAGAGAACCGGTTGTTAAATTATTTGAATCCCACCACTGGTCACAAGCAACTTAAAAAGACAGAGCATTCTCAAAACCTTGGCTACAGGTATACCAGAGGTGGGTTTCAGCAGGTTCTGACCAGTTCTGGAGAACCCGTAGCGGAAATTTTGAGTAGTTCGGAGAAACAGTAGTAAAAATTCTGACTGGCCCCACCCCCATCTATTCTCTGCCTCCCAAGTCCCAGCTGATTGGGAGGAAATGGGGATTTTGCAGTAAGCTTCCCATGGATTGGGGAGGGAATGGGGATTTTACAGTATCCTTCCCCTGCCACGGCCACCAAGCCATGCCACGCCCACCAAGCTACACCCACAGAATCAGTAGTAAAAAAATCTGAAACCCACCACTGAGGTATACCTTAGCAAAGTAGAAGTGAATTTGGATAGCATGTTCACATTGCCTGATTTATGCAAGGCTGGGTAAGTGGTGTCTGTAATATGCTTAGAGAACCTCTTGTAATAATTAATGTTTAATTATCAAAAGTAAGTGGTATATTAATTCCCTGCCCAGTCCAACCTTGACCACCAGTGGGAATAGTAGTTTCGTGATACAGAGGACTTATACAAATTCATGTATCAATTGGAGAGTCCGATATTGCATTGAGGGTAAAGTGCTCTTGTAATCAATTGTCGCCCAAAATAGGAGACGGGTTTATCTCACAAAAACTTATGCCTTTGAATAAATGTTAAGAACCTGAAAAGATGCTACTAGACTCTTGGTTTTGTTTTGTTTTAAACTAGCGCTGCAAAATTTGAAAACTTTTGCAGTGCTATAATGATGTTACAGTTTAACCACTACTGCTTGTCTCCACAACAAAGACATTTTTCAAGGTGGGTGTTTTTATTGATTGCACCTGACAGATTAACAGAGTTGGAAGGGACCTTGTAGGTCATCTAGTCCAAACCCCCGCCCACACAAGGGATCCTACACCATTTCTGACAGATGGCAGTCCAGTCTCTTCTTGAAAGCTTCCAGTGATGTAGCGCCCACAATGTCTGAAGGCAACTTCTGTTCCATTGATTGATTGTTCTTACTATCAGAAAATTTCTCCTTATTTCTAGGTTGAATCTGTTCTTGATCAGTTTCCATCCATTATTCCTTGTCTGGCCTTCAGGTGCTTTGGAAAATTGCTTGACTCCCTCCTCTCTGTGACAGCACCTCAAATATCGGAACACTGCTATCATGTCTCCCCTGGTCCTTCTCTTCACAAGACTAGCCATGCCCAGTTCCTGTAATTGTTCTTCATGTTTTAGCCTCCAGTCCCCTAATCATCTTGGTTGCTCTTCTCTGCACTTTTTCTAGAGTCTCAACATCTTTTTTTATAGTGTGGTGACCAAAACTGGATGCAGTATTCTAGGTGTGGTCTTACTACTAGGTGTGGTTTATAGTGTGGTATTAGCACCTCACTTGAGCTTGAGTGTATTCCTCTCTTAATGCAATTTAGGATTGCATTGGCTTTTTTGGCTTCCACCCCATACTATTGGCTCATATTTAGCTGGTTGTCCACTAAGATTCCAAGATCCCTCTCACAGTTACTGCTATTAAGCCTGGTTTCACCTAGTCTATATGTGTACGTGTTTATCTTCTTTTAATACATAAAATACTTTTTTGCAGTCTGGATCAGGGGTGAAATCTACTTACCTTCCCTATTGGTTCGGAAGAGCACGCGTCATGTGCGATTTAGGACCCTCTGCGCATGTGCAAAGCCTTCTGCACATGCTCAGAGGGTCAAAAACAGGTTACTTCCAGGTTAAAATCAGGAAGTAACGCCGTCCGGCTGGGTGGGCAGAGCTTTGCGCTACTACCGCTACCGGTTCACCCGAACCGATGTGAACCAGTAGCATTTCATCCCTGGTCTGGATGCTTACGAAGTTGCATTAATCTCTCTTTTTTGAAGATAGAAAGCTAAGGCTAAACATGCAGCGTGTCTCATCCAGTTAGTCTTATTTTTAAAGCCTGAATGTAATTCTCCAACACATTGTTAGAACACATTTTATTGAGTAGCCTAGAACCATTCTTCATTTCTTCATGGGTGGATTAATCAGAATAATCTGGGGAGTATAGCTGGGTTCCCACCATCACCCTAAACACAACACTGTTCGTTGATTTTGATGTAGCAAGTTGTCTGAACTCACATGTGGCTTAGTTATGAAACAATAGATAAACATAGGCTTTGAACCCAATCTATTGTTTTGATTGATTGATTGATTGATTGATTATATTGTATGTTACTTCAATCAAACAAAGTTAAGTGATTTACAAATCTGTGTAACAATATTGAGATCTTGCATAACTGTAGTAGTTCAAACAATAAAAATGCATACACAAACACATATACATATATTATCAACAACCATAAAAAGAAGGAAAATAGGATAAGTCTCAAGGAATTTCTTATTGATTCTTTAAAGCCTGGTTTAAAAGAGCAGGTCCTAGCAGTTTTTTTGAATATTTTACAACAAAAAAACTGACCTCCTATTTTCTTCTGCAGAAGGAGAGCCTTAGCAGAATCCTTGCAAGAGGCGATGGGGGACACTATTTATTCAAATACTGGCACGGCTTTGGCAAGCAGATTCTACTTGGAGCTACCTTACAGATGCTCAAATAGGATTGGATTACAACTGGAAAGAACTGGGCATCTAGTCTAGTACCCCTAGTATAGCATATAGGAGCACTCCTATTAATACAGACATTGCATTATATATTACCTAAAGTTCCTGAGGGTTGTTTTTTTTTTTAGCAAATTGTAAAAGTAGTGTGGCAGGGGTGGATTCTACTTATCTTTACTACCAGTTTACATCGTGCCCACGTGCGCTGGCTTCGCTCGCACGCGTGCATGCTCTTCTGTGCATGCGCAAATCGCTTCTGATGATGTCCAGGTCAGTGGGCGGAGCCTCCTGCTGGTTTTACTCCTGGTTCTATAGAACCGGGGGCAACCCACCACTGTAGTGTGGTCTTACAGCATATGGTTTACAGTTCAGTGAATTTTCTTACTTCAATGGTAGAATTGTTCAAAATCACTCTATTTTTCATCTAGTCTATTTTTACTCAGGCTAATAACCATTGTCGGATTCTTAGTGAAGGTCGTCCATTTCACCTACTATTTTCTACTGATTTTTTTTTAACCGGCAGGGATCTAATAAGGCCTTCTGCAATCCAAGCATTTGTACTTACCACTGAACTAAGATTACCTCCCTTCCCCCCCCCCCGCCCCCATCCAATCAGGATTTAAACCTAAGGCTGACCTTAATCCAGAGGGTTTACTCACAGCTATGAATATGTACATCTGGAATTTGTCCATATGAACAAACAAGAGATATGCAACATTGACCTCTATGTCTGGCAAGTACTATTAGGCTTTGGGATTTTCCAGATAAATCCTTCTACAAGTTAATACTCTCCAGATAGGTCAGCAGTGCAACTGTCAGAATTCCCAAGTCAGCATCTGGCTGGGAAATTCTAAGAGTTGGAGTCTTAGAACATTTGTAGTAGGAACATGGTGGAACATTCCACCTACAGTATTTCATTCAAAGCATCTGGCTTAACTCCACATGCAAATCCCATCTTCAGACTGGGATGATATCCAGGTATGGCTGCAACTGCTTAAAGTACAGTTTTCATTATTCCTTAAAAGGGGGCGATTGAAAAACTTGAGGAATCGAAAGTAAATGTACAGATCCCAGGATAATGTTGTAAGATCCAATCTCGGTCAGTTGTTGGGACCAAAGGTTTATTCTTCCAGCCATTAACACCAGTGGTGGGTTTCAAATTTTGTTACTACCAGTTCTGTGGGCGTGGCTTGGTGGGCGTGGCAGGGGAAGGATATTGTAAAATCTCCATTCCCTCCCCACTCTAGAGGAAGGATACTGCAAAATCCCCATTTCCTCCCAATCAGCTGGGACTTGGAAGGCGGAGAATAGATGGGGGTGGAGCCAGTCAGAATTTTCACTACTGGTTCTCCGAACTACTCAAAATTTCCGCTACGGGTTCTCCAGAACTGGTCAGAACCTGCTGAAACCCACCTCTGATTAACACCCTACTTAACAACGAAAAGTTTCACACAAACAGGAACAATATAAATACAACACATAGATCAGCCCAGTATTCTGAAGAGAAAGAAGTTCCCGGATGGTGGGTTATAGCCTAAGCCTATAAGCTTGAAAGAATAAAACCTTTGGTCCTGGTGACCAACTCAGGTTGGATCCTGAAAAACTTTATTCTAAATTATTTAGATTCGGGAACAGAAACACGAGCAAGTTACAAGAAAAGAATTAGGCAGGTCCTCTTGTTTTTAAAACCCAAAGTTTGTAATCTGGTTCCATTTTGAGGTTGCTCCTGGCTGATATGTGGTTACCATACTTACTCTCGCTGTTTGTGATTTGTATCCTATGTTTTTTTTTAAATGATATTCTGTTTTAATAATGACTGCCCATATTTAAATAATGGTTGTTTTTATAGTGAGTTTTTTTTTAATTGTCATTTTATTTTGTGCTTGTATATTGCCTTATAAAGCTGTCCATTTCACTTCTGGTGAGATGGACAGCTATATAAATAAAATAAATATTTAGAGCAAAATATTAGTCATTCAGTAATGCCTCAGTGAATTTTTCTGAGTCTTCAAGATAAACTATCCTTGCCTCTGTTATTTCTGATTGCCGGCTAGCTAACAAAGTAGCAACATTATATAATTAAAAGGTATATGGCAATACATTTGATTGTATTCGGATTTTTTTTAATCTTCTTACTGGATATTTGTAATGCCGAGATCTGGAAAACTGCCATTTCTGAAATAGTTATTTTTCTCAATAAAGGGATTGCAGCTAACTGCTTAATCCTCCTAGCAGTAGATGTGTTGGGGATCGGGGGGGGGGGGGTGTGGATTTTAGAAATGTATGCTGAGCTCCCTAATAAAATAAAGAAGAATGGGAAATTATTACTAAAGACAGGACCATTTCATCTATAACTGCTGATTGTTTTAGTTTTGCATTTTGAGAAATATAATCCGCAGCAGAAAATGAAACATGATTTTCATAGATTTATTAGTAAAACTGAGATCCAGCCTGCTGACCAATATTTCACTTGTCATTTTATTCTGACATATGTTTTAATCTCTTATTAGTCTTTTGGTTTAACAATTTGATTAAAGGTGGTTTTTTTTGGAAGCATGGAAAAGATAAAAGTTTTAATTAACGATGCAGTTAGCTGAAAGCACCTGCTTTATCTTTTATCTTCTTGCTGATAATCAGCTGTACATCTCAAGTCCTTGTTTACCCTTGGATGAGGGCTTTTGATTACTATCGCCAAAAGCAGAATAAAAAGCATGTAAGCAGGTTGCTGAAAATGGGGTGATCGTTTACTGTTTTGCTCTGGGATTTGTTTTACATCTTCTTTAAAAAAAAAAAAAAAAGTAGAGCAGCAGAATAATACGTGATGAGAAAATAATAGCCATGGCAGTTCATATATTTGCATGGGGTGCTCCACTTCTTTAGATGTCCTGGATTAATTTATAAGGCAGGAAATTATTTATGCCCAAAATAGATAAAAATAAGGTCACCATGGATATAGGTGATTGGAAGGAAACAGTCCTTTCCACCCCAGGTAGCTGTTTCTTTCTTTCAAAAAACCCCCAGTGCTTTTGTTATCATAGGATTTTGGAGAGTTCTGGTATAGTCGCTCTATTTTTCATGACCACTATTTCTTTGATCTTTATTTGAAATCATTCTGAACCCCACCCCCACCCCAATATGAAATAAATCATATCAAGGCTGCTTTTCCACTTGTATCTTCCCGCCCAGCCTGGGTTCCTTTTATCTTTCTCCTTTCTAAAATGGCATATTAGTACTTTCCCCGCTTTTGTTCAACATTCCTCATGACTAAGTCGCTGCCTTGGCATCTCATCCTCTGCGTATTTTTAGTCTCTCTCCAAAAACTCTGGAATGAATTCTTTCACCTGATCCTTTGGCATGTCATCTTCTATGAGGGAGCATCCAAATACTTTTTTTTGTGCGGGGGGGTTGCTCTCTTCCCAACCCCAATGGGGTTCAGGTTGATCTGCTGTATGGAGATTTTAATGTTATTCAAGCTTGGGATCCAAGAAGCTTGAAAAAAAAAGATAATTTATTCTCAGAGGTAGCACCCAAGGATGCTAGATTCAGTAGTAGCTTCAGGCTTCAGAAATAATTTCTTTTGCTCAGTTAGAACACATTTAAAACAAAACAAATGCTTTCTCCTTGAGTTGTCATAGTGACAGTAAGATGTGTTTATCATGGTCCCTGTCTTGAGTTTGGTGTAAGTAGTCACATGCCCCTTTTGTTGTCTTCTGGTATTATTAATTGTGACAAAAGTAAATATTTGTATTTGAGGCAAGCCAAATCTTTAGAAGCCGAGCGGGAGATGTGTGCATTTTTTAAATGTCTAACACAGTACATCTTAATTCTGATGCAAGAAATGCCACATACTGTATAAGAAATCCAGATTTTAGCTTTTGTTTATAGGATGTAACTTCTAGAGAGAGTCTGCTTACAGCCCAGTACTATATATCCTCTACCATTTAATCATTCTGTCTGGAGTAAATGTACTAAGAAGATACTTAGAGTCTGGGTTTTTAAAAAAAAATTAAATAATTCTCCTATTGTATCCTTCTGAAACTTTCTCTGAGATGATACACTCCTACGAGAGAAACTTCAGATCACCTGAAGTCCCTGTAATATTTCTCTGAGAGCCATTTGTAGCTTTCGAACTGGGTGGTGATTTGGTTAAATGTCTTAGTTGAGTATTTGATTTATTATTACATTTATTATATGCCACCTGATCCCAGTGATTTTGGGAGGTTTCCAAATTGTTAAAATCATTCAAACAAGTAAACAACACAAAAGAAAAAAAAGAACAAAAATGGCAGATAACAAACTCGGATGGGGATAAAGCAAAAGAAGAAAAGGGAGGTTCAACCATGTTTGCCCATGGCTTGGGTGAAGAGCAAGTTGTTAGGAAATGCTTTTAATTTTTAAAATTTATAATATTTATTGACTATTCCAGTTAAATGCATTTCTGATACAAGGACTAGGATAAGTCATAGTTTGTCAGCTGAAACTGTCTTTATGTTCTAAAATTAAGGTATTTTCATTGTGTCTTCTGACTTCTACTTGGTGTTCATGGTGTTCTACTTGGTGTTCATGTTCAAGACTCTTCTAACCTTCTGCTTGTCTGTCCTGGATAGTGGCTGTTATAATCCTTACACTGTATGTTATAGATGACTTTTGTTTTTCCTTCTTGAGCTACTGGGTTCTTTGGTATACTTAAGATGTTTCGAGGAGTTTTAGTTGGTTTATATGGTGATGATGTATGGTTGTAAGAGTCTGTTAGTTAGGCTGCAAAATAGGAACAAAATGCTTGCAGAACTCACTCAGAAGAAGATCATTTCTCACTCTGAATATTAAGCTCTGTGATTGCATGGAACTATTCAGCTCACTTACAGCTTTATATTGTGAAAAGGTTCAATGAGAAACATATGAAAGAAATATTAGCTGCATTCAGAAGTGGTTGTTTCATGGTGAATACGATGCATATTCCTTCCAATCACCTTCAGAACACTGAAAAAAACTGACTGCCTTTTTCTGTGTCAGGGAAGGATTGACGGCAATCGCCTCAACAGAACTGGAGAAATAGATGGTTGTGTAGCTGTCCACCAGATGTCAGGTGGACAGCTCAGAATTAAGGATTGCTTACAGTCAGATGAGAGCCAGTTTGGTATAATGGCTAGAAATCAGGCAACCGTGAGTTCTAGTCCCTTCTTAGGCATAAAAACCAGCTGGATGACTTTTGGCAATCACTTTCTCTCATCCCTAGGAAGGAGGCAATGGCAAGCTTCTTCTGAAAATTTGCCAAGAAAACTGCAGAAATTGGTCTAGCGGTATCTGAAAATCAGACACAATGGGATAGGGGGAAAAAAGGTCAGGTGATTGTATTATTGGCTGTAAAGGAATAGAGGCATCTTTCCACTGCATGTATAGACCACATAAACATTTTAAGCCGTGATCTTTTTCAAATTAGTCACCTTCATGTCCTTCTTCCTGACCCTGTCCTTGAATATTGCAGGTCTGGCTTTTCACAGCAATGTGCAGCAGTTTATATGGCCAATTCCCTGTGACCATTTGAAGTGGTAATTCCTGGGTGATAAGCTTATCAAGTCCCAGTTCACTTCCCATTGACAACTCCTGCATTCAGTGGACGAAAAAGGCTGTGCTCCTGGCAGTTTATCGGGTACAGATGCTTCACACTTATCACTTGTTACTTGCAAAACAGCTCACTATCTGCCAGGCTGAAATAGCGTGCAAGAGAATAGCAAGACAGGATGCCTAGCTAGCCGGTGAGCAACTTTTTGCTTCATGATGTTATGTAGTTAGGAAGAAGTCAGAAGGATAGAATTATATGGCCAAGTATTATTTTTGTTTTGTTGGCTACTTTTGGCTAAGTTACTTTGTGCTCCTATTAGAGTTGTTTTTAATTATTCTTTGTGAGAAAACCTTAAGTTCGAAGAAATCACATTTCCCCTAGGATTGCAAAGATAGTTGAATGAGCACCAAAGATGATAAGGAGTCTGGAGGCTAAAACATACAATGAATGGTTGGGGGAACTAGGCATATCTAGTCTAACAGAAAGAAGGACTAGGGGTGATATGATAGCAGTCTTCCAGTACTTGTGGGGCTGTCACAGAAAAAAGAAGAGTCAACTTATTCTCCAAAGCACCTGAGAACAGGACAAGAAATAACTGATGGAAGCTTATCAAATAGAGATCCAGCACAGAATGAAGGGGAAATTTCCTGACAGTGAGAACAATTAATCAGTGGAACAGCTTGTATCTACAAACTATGGGTGCTCCATCACTGCAGATTTTCAAGAACAGTGGACAGCCATTTGGTCTAGGATATCCTGTTTGAGCAAAGGGTTGGATTAGAAGACCTCCAAGGTTTCTTCCAACCCAATTATTCTATGTTCTAAGTTCAGTCTCAAATTATCCTACCGTGGACATATTATATGAAGACCTAGCATTTGGGAAAGCTCTAATGCTGGAACAGATGGAAGGAAAGAGAAGATGGTGATAACCAGCAGCAAAGTGGGTGGATTTGCAGTGGTGATGGGTAAACCTTTGGAAGACTTGGAAGATGAGGTTAGGAACAGACTGTCATGAGGGTAAATTAGCCATGTGGTTACTAGTAGTTGAAAAAGATTTGATGGGACATAATCAATCAATGGCTTGGTTGCTGAGTCCTTGCTTTTTATTTATATTTTCTCATTCTTTTTTTAAAAAGATTTTTATTCCCTCTTTTTTCATATGCAACGTAAGGCAATAAGCATGCCCAATACTCTTTCCTCCTCCTATTTTCCCCACAACAGCAACCCAAGTGGCTGACCCAAAGTCATCTAACCAGTTTTCAAGACTAAGGTAGGACTAGAACTCACTGTCTCCTGAATTCTTAGGCCAGTGCTTTAACCACTGAACCAAATTAGCTCTCTTTGGTGATACACCTGACTCAGACCCTGTAGAATACAAATATAATTGCCCATCCTCTGGGCCTTGTGTTTCCAGTAAGGAAGAATGTAACCCAGATGTATTTTTGGCATTTCACAATAGTGCTTTGAACTTTATTTCCAGAATCATAGATGGGATACTAGCATTTAATGGACTGAACCACAATAAATGTGCTCTATTTTACAGTCTGTTTTAAGGACAAATTTCAGATCCGGGGAAAATCCATTTTAAAAATTGGACTGAAACTTCTCAAGACTGGTACTGGGATCAGGTTACAATTCTACTTTTTAAAAAATAGCTTTCAGAGATAATGGAAAAGGCCTTCCTTAGATAATGGCCTTCTTCCTTTAAAAAAATAAAATAAAATCATCTAATACATACCGGGTATTGTGTTCAGATTCTTTGAACACAATCTACTTTTCCTTCGCTTCCTGAAATGGCCGTGTCAAGAAACAACATTGCATCTGGCTTTTCAAACATTAAAAATAGTGAAACTGTTTTTAAAACAAGAAATCGCATCACCATTACTGTTTCTAAAGTGCATTCAACATGTTTCTGTCTCCACTATAGACAGTTTTCATTGTAAGGACAGATGCTAGCTGGGATTCTTTCAAGCTAGTAGAAAACTGGAAAGCTGACAGAAGTAAAATCTAGAAGTACAATTTTAAAATTTACTCCCATGAGTATTCCAAGTAGACTTCATTTTAACCTCTCCATGGTTCATGCTATAATGTGATTTTTTTTTAAATACTTTGGCTTAGCATGTTATATAACCTCAGCCTTTTGGTTTATAGATTAGCTATGTGTGGAAACTCAGCAATACTATGTGCTGCGAATGAAATGATGGGAGATAAGAGATTCTTACGATAGGAGACTTCAATTTAATTTTTTAATGTAACTGCCATTTCTGTTCACTACCATTCTAGGTGGGAAAAGGTCTAGCATAATTTAAGGAAAGCAGTATGGCTAACAAAAGGAGTTGGTGCTCACTCCCAAAGAACAACTCTTGTCATCCATTCAGTTTCTAAATCCAGAACAACAAACCTGATGATGAGAAAGGATTCAAGTGAGACAGTTGCAAGGGATATTGCAACTTTGTGTAGAAAGTCTTTGCTTTGCCATAAAAACTCAAGTTTTTTCTTTCCAAGAATCTGTATTTTTTTCCCCCTTCTCTGTCTGCACTTAAAGCAATTGTCTGGCAGCATCCGTTTTGTTTTTTTTAAAGGCAGATCCCCCATTCATTATTTTGTGCATTTGATTGCTTATTCCTCTTAAATGTCAGGCTGCAATCTTCCAGGAGTTAGGTTCATCACCAGATTGGCCAATAACTCTTGATTTCTGCCATCCATCATTGGGTTTGTGTGTCAACGATTTCACATAATGCTTCTAATACAGAGAAAATGTAAACTAAATTAGAGCTCCACATTTATTTATTTATTGGTTCGATTTATATGCCACCCTTTTCTGGAGACTCAGGGCAGCTTACAATGCATTAAGCAATAGCCTTCATACTTTTTATATACCTGCTTAGTAGGGCTTTCGGGGCCCCTTAAATGGTGTTCTTTTTTATACAAAGTCAGTTTATTGCCCCCACAATCCGGGTCCTCATTTTACCTACCTCGAAAGGATGGAAGGCTGAGTCAACCTTGAGCCTGGTGAGATTTGAACTTGCAGTAATTGCAGGCAGCTGGTGCTACTTAACAGCACTTTAGTCTGCTGCGCCACCAAGGCTCTCACATGCAACATTCATAGTAACTATAAGGACAGCACTGGTCACTTATGGAACATTTGGGTCAACATGCCATAAACACTAGTTCTGCCTTATCCCTAGCACACTTATGCTATTGTGTGAAAGCTAAGATCTCTAATTAAGAGAGTCCCTTGTACTCACGTAGAATTTCAAGTACATTATTTCTGACATTTAACTATAAACATTATATTATCACAGTTTCTGCTTATGTCAAAGAAACAGGCTATAACATGATGAAAACTGACATTTCAGTTGATAAAAAGTTATATTTTTCTAAGAAATACAGGGTTGCATCTAGGATTATAGTACATCTATAGAAATCAGTGATGCTTTCAGACTTTCTGAAAAGCCGTATCTTTCAGTGGTCTGCTCTGACAAGTCTGGATGCAGCCTACAATTTCCAAGCCTTTCTCATACATTGAAGGATGTCTTCTTACTTTAAAAAAACCTGTTTTTAATAGAATGGTTACATAACAACTTTCAAGGATGGTTTGTAGAGCAAATCACGGAATTGTGTATGGCCTTTTATGGTCTAAAGCAGGGGTCCCCAACTCCCGGTCTGCGGCCCATTAGCAGGCCACAGTCTGTTTGGAACCAAGCCATGGAAGTGGTGGGGAAGCGTGTGTGCGCATACACAAAGCTGAATTTGTGAATGTGGCTTGGGCATGCGAAACCATCCCCTCCCCCCACCCCACCACCGCCGCCGCCTCCTCCGCTGGTCCACCAAGCCAGAAGGATTGGAGATCACTGGTCTAAAGCTATCCATTAACTCACTTTTTTATGACAATGAATGTCTGTGTAAGATTCTCCGGCCCCAAAACAGGCCTCCGTAGACTGAGTTTGAGTCATGCTAAATCCATCTGTTCAGGTTTCCCAGTTCTATGAAAGTAGTTTCTCTCTAAAAAGGAAGTAATCATCTTCTGAGATTATTTGATGGTCTCCCATACAGTATAAGCAGTGACCAGGCTGGCTTTGCTTAACTTCTGAGACTAGTCAGGTTTTTGATGTGCTACAACCTATTAAAGCATTACATGTGAGAAAAGTTTAGTTTTTGTTGTAAAATCCTAAGCCTAAGAGAGTAAAATTTATTTTTATCATCTATAATACTGATGCAAATAATATAAGATAACCGTTATTGTCACTTACTTTTATACACAATGGGCACACATTAAAAAGAAATGCTAATGCCTCACTCTCGAAAGAAGGAATGCCACTCATTGAACAATGTCACCATCCCAAAGATAAGAATAATAATATAATAATAGTAGCAGCATCAAAAATGGCAAGTTCTACAAAAATGACACAAAAACTTTTATGAGCCACGGTGGCGCAGTGGTTAGAATGCAGCAGTGGTGAAATCCAATTTTTTTTTTTACTGTGGGGGTGGCTTGGTGGGCGTGCTGTGGCTTGGTGGGCGTGGCTTGGGTGGCAGGGGAAGGATACTGCAAAATCTCCATTCCACTCCAGGGGGAAGGATATTGCAAAATCTCTATTCCCACCCCACTCTGGGGCCAGCCAGAGGTGGTATATGCCAGTTCTCTGAACTACTCAAAATTTCCGCTACCGGTTCTCCAAACTGCTCAAAATTTTCACTACTGGTTCTCCAGAACCTGTCAGAACCTGCTGGATTTCACCCCTGGAATGCAGTACTGCAGGCTACTTCTGCTGCTTGCAGTTCAAATCTCACCAGGCTCAAGGTTGACTTGAGCCTTCCATCTTTCCAAGGTTATGAGGACCCAAATTGTTGGGGACAATATGCTGACTCTGTAAACTGCTTAGAGATGGCTGTAAAGCACTGTAAAGCGGTATATAAGTATAAGTGCTATTGCTATTAATCATAGTCCATTTTGAATACATAGCAGAAAGAAGAGTTTTGAGAGTTAGCAAGGTTGATATTATATGGAACTAAGAAGCTGTTACAGAATCTAGTTGTTCTGCTTTGGATATCACTAAGTCTTCTCCCAGAAAGCAGCGATGAAAACCGGTCATTGAGAGGATGTGTAAAGTCCCTGACAATGCTACCGATCCTGATCAAGCAGTGCTGATATGCCATGTCCTGGATAGAAGGAAAGTGAACTTTCAATTTTCCACCATCCTCACCACTCTCTGCACAGTCTCCCTGCCTGAAGCATTAATACTTCTGAACCGGGGTGGGTTCTACTTATCTTTACCAGCGGTTCGCAATGGGATCACGCGCTCGCTTCGCATGCACAGATTGCCGATGATGACATCTGGGGCGGTGGGCGGAGCCTCCCACTGGTTTTACTACTGGTTCTCGCAAATCGGTCTGAACCGGGGGCAACCCACCACTGTTCTGAACCAAACAGTAATACAGTACAACAGTACAACAGGATACTTTCAATCATCCCTCTATAGAAAGTGGGAAGGACAGGGACAGGAAAATGAGCTCTTCTCAAAAGACCCAGAATATGCAATCACTGCTGTGTCCACTTCACCAATGTCTCACTGTTGAGCGACCAAGCTAACCTATTCGTTAGGTGAACACCCAGAAACTTAATACTGCTAAAAACCTATACAGATATCAACTGTGATACTTGCTATTTTTCCAGTAGACTGTATCAGCTTTTCATTTAAATTTGTAGGGAGGTCTCTTCAGGAACTCTTATTTCATTGGAGCTATAAACCAATTTCCAACACCTGGAGCCTTCAGCCTTTGGAAATCTTTCTTCAAAGCTGAGCTATAGAAAGTCATTAGATTGAAGCTAAAGCTAATTATGCTGTATCTGGAGGATTCCTGAAGGATTAATCTTGAATTAAAGGCAACCCAGAAGCATTAAGGAAGAAAGTCAAGTGTCTCATATTAAAAAAAAAAAAAAAAGCCAAAACACACTGGAAATTGGAAAATATTGTTGCCAAGCAAATTCTGCATTCAAATAAGAATTTTTAGTTGTCATTGCACCAGCACCGAGAAAAGGATGGGGGAAATCGAGAAGGAATCTAATGAATTTCAAACTCTTCTTGCCGAGGAAGAGATTCAAATTGCCTTTCTCATGGATCATCATATAAGGTCACCACACAGAGTTTGACATCCTGTTCCATTTCATATAAAAGCTCAGCTGGATGAGATTTCAACTCACTTCAGTATTTCTTGCAAGAATTCAAGTTCTAGAAGAGTAAACTGAGTCAAGTAAAGCTCAAATTATGCAAAACAAGGCCAGATTCTTGTAAAACAAGGCCAAATTTCATCTAATTAGTTCTGTGTAGCATTACGGTTGAAGAATTCTAAGTGAATATGGTGTCATAGGGACTCCAGACTAGACTCCTCAATTTGAGGGAGCAGTAGTTCAGCCATTTCAGCTTGAGGATCTTGGCATTATACTGTACAAGGTTTTGGGAGAAGTCACTTCATTTCAGTGTAGTTTTCCCTTTCATACAATACATTTTCCAGTCCATTGTCTCTTTTCCCAGAAAAAAACGGAGTTTGGATCCAGATTCATTATTTGACCTATGACTATATATTTTAATGGACAGAAACTCCACAGTCAAGATAAACTCAGTAGCTTCCATATTGTTGTTTCTATTGCTCAACCTCATCTTCATCTGGCCCTACCCTACATGGTGATTCTGTATCTTTCTGTTTCCCAAAGTTCTCACTTTCTTCCTTGCACCATTTTCCCATCCTCCAGGGTATTAAGTTATCTAAGAATTTTCTCTCTCCCTTTAAAAGCTGTGTTACTTCTTTTCAGTGTGCGAGATTAGGTTGTATTTGTTGAGATTTTGAGACCACAGGAGTCTAAAATGGAAGGGACAACATCTTCAGCAGTGTCCTGACAGTACCTATATTTAAATGGAAATTAATTTAGCATAATTCTGAGTTAATTGGTTTAAAATACACATGCAAAACACAAGAGCCCTCCATTGTAGAGTGTACAGGAGGCTTTTCATCGCACGTACTAGAGTCAGTTACCATGGCATTGTAAAGAGGAAAAAAAAGATTTTCGTATCTATGGCAACATTACGCGAACTTGTCATACCTTAAATCTTATGGAGACAGAAAGTAGCAACTTCTTTTAATATTGTGCTACTATGAATGCCGAAGGATACTTTTCTTTCTAACCATCTTGAAGGAGGAAACTCTAGACTAATTATTAGTAATCATGTTTCTAGAATGAGGGCCAGGAGTAGGACCCAGCTGCTACTGACAATAATAATTGCGGCTCTGTTTCATTTGTTTGGCATGTATGTATTTATTTTCCTTTTATTACCTTCTCTCATATGGGATAAATATTGCACATATGAATTATTGGGATACCCCATTGTTACGCAATATATTTTACATTATTCAAAGATCTCTAAATGGACATATTCTTTGACTGATGTTGATCCCTTACAGTATCTTGAGTGTTGGCTGCTGGAAGGGATGTATTCTAGTTTTTGTTTTGTTTTGTTTTTCTTTTGTTTTATTATCTCTTTGAATGCTGTGTAAATGTGATTTATCTTTGTGTGAATTGATGGCTGATTGGTCTGAGTGCCAAGGTTCCAGAAATTCCATGGCCTTTTGGGGTTTGGTTTGGGTCTAAAATCCCAGCTGAATCTGTCAGGGTATGTTCTCTTCAAAGAAAATGTCTATAGAAAATGTGGTATGAGTTTAGTTGTACTGTACACCTATACCCATGATGACGAACCTATGGCACGGGTGCCAGAGGTGGCACACAGAGCCCTCTCTATGGGTACGCACATTGTTGCCAGCTGCTCTTCTGGTTTCCGGTGCGCACCTGCGCGCCAGCCAGCTGGTCTTCACGGGCGCTGGAGCACCGGAAAACGGCCTCAAGAAAATCCAAAAAACAGGCTGTTTTTCAGTCTGTTTTCCGGCCTTTTTTGGGCCGTTTTCCAGCCATTTTCCAGGCCAAAACCAGCCTGAAAACAGCCCCAAAAATGTCCAAAAACCAGACATGCGCACACCAGCCAGGTGGTCTGTGGGTATCCAGCGCTCCGGCATGCAAACATGCATGTTTATGCACGTGTGTTCCAGTTTGGGCACTCGGTGCCAAAAAGGTTTGCCATCACTGACCTATATTGTATTATTCTGTATAAATACAGCATGCCTTGGTTCTGGAGTACTTAACAG
The DNA here is from genome assembly GCF_059756535.1 of Pantherophis guttatus. Lineage (NCBI taxonomy): Eukaryota > Metazoa > Chordata > Lepidosauria > Squamata > Colubridae > Pantherophis > Pantherophis guttatus. The sequence continues at coordinate 15,905,659 of NC_142069.1, read as the reverse complement.
CATTTTACATAATATGATACTACTTTAGGGAGAAATACTGCTTGCACAGATGGATAGAGATAAAAATGATGGCCACAGAAGCAGAATAACTAGAGGGTAGGCAACGAGACAGGCTTAAACCTTGATGAACAACATAAGCAAACTTCAAACCTGATACCTGTCCTCAGCACCACAAAAATGGATTATGAAGTATTACAGATTGTCTCATATGTAAAATATTGAATTTATCAGGAAAAGCCTTTTTTTTTTTTTTTTTTTTGGTGCACATGAAGATTGAAGACTTTTGAAATTGTGGCTTGGGGAAAAGATAAGAGCCACCTTTCATGATCAAAGGGAAGGTTTAGGATTGTCAGTGCATGCTAGTGCCTCTGTCAACTGTAAGTAAAGCCAGAACCAATGTGGGCAATTATAATATCTATGACCTGGTTGGAAAAGCGAACTTTGGTCAATGGCCACTTGAATGGTTGGCCCAAAATAGCTAGAAAGTGATTTTGCTCTTTTCCTGAAAAATGTGGAGAATGGGTCATCTATTTGTTACAACTGAATTTAATCATCATCCTGTATACTATAATCAGGCACAAGGCTAACTAAAGGAAGGGTGGGACCAGGATCCATTAGTGACATCAAAGTGAAGACATTTTGTGTGGTTCACCTCCATTTTTATATGGTACTGAGATTTCCTGGAGACAATAGAGGACTGTTCTTGTGTTCTGCCCCAGCTACGGACCCCAAAGAACGCAGGACACACGAAGTCTGTACAAACCTTAGTTTACTAAATTAAATAAGGGTTTTTTCCCAAACAAAGGCTGTTAATTAACTTTCTTAACAGCCTACAAAAATCCAAAGAATAAATAATCTTAATCTTACTATGATTGGCAGAAAGCCCAGAAGCAATTTGCAAAGAACGAAGATCAATGCACGTAGGAGAGTGAACAAGTTGTTCCCTGCAAATTGCTTCAGTCAGCGTTCCTTCTTAAATAGGCTAAGGGAATGGCCAATTAGCCCCAAGCCTTACTCTCGAGGAGACCTACTGAGGAGCCACTCCTGCCTTTTGGCAGCTCTGCGCACCCGTGCATCGAGAAGAGGCTCCTCCTCTTCGTCCTCTTCACTTAAGGGAGCTTCTGGAGGTTCTGAAGGCCCTGGCTGAATTCCCACCTCTGGCACCACATCTTCTCCAGCCTCATTGTCTGACTCGAGTGCCAGCTGCACAGGCTGCTGGCGCAGCACCACACCAGCTTCCTCACTGTCCGAATCAGCCACCAGCCGCACAGGCTGTGTACGGGCCACAACATCTTGGCCAAGGGTGACCTCTGCAACTATCTTATCACATAAACTAATGGTGCTGTCTGAACTTGATTGTTTGCTTGCAGGCATTTCATTATCTAACTGGTGACATCATCAGAATACTATGATCTCCATGGTTGAACTCTGAGTTATCTATATTCTCTTCTGTTTAAATGAATGATTATTTCCCAATCTGCCATGTCTTTTCCTCTCCCTCTCTATCCTATAAGCCGATATTTTGGAATGGCTTCAATAAAGATTTAAGCAAATTCCTTCTGTTAAAGAAAAGCCCTTGCTGAAAAGTTTTCTTTTCTAAGAGTGTTAGCATGCGCGCGTTTGACAGCCGCCGTTTAAAAGGTCAAGCGTGGCCTTGGAAAGGAGGCGACAGCCTTGAAGGGGCTAAAGGGGGCTTTATGCTGGCATGCATCTCAGAACAACGTCTGTTTAGAGAAGTGCAGCCAGCAGCAGCAGCTACAAGAACAAAGAAGAAGGGGAAAAAAAGCAAAGGGGGAAAAAAAAAAAAGGAGCAAGCAAAGATGGAGCACGCTCGTTTTTTCTGCCTGAATTGAGATGGATGACAGTAATCACAGAGACAGTATGCTGGCCTTTTCCACTGTGCCCACCTACTGATGATGCTGTCATGTTCTGCACTAAACTGCCATCCCCCTTGACAGAGGAGCCTCCATTTTGGCACTGCTCAGAATAATTAGGGGTGGCATAACTTCACAGCTGCTTTGGTGTTAAAGGGGTATGTGTGGGGGTGCAACCAAAGGGGGAGGGGAACTGAAACAAAGCCAAACAAGGGAAAGGATTAAATGTGCTGCCTTGAAAGCCAACAGTTGCTGTTTTCAATATAGTAATAGCAAAGACTATAAAAACAAAGGCTCGCTCCAAAGAAGGGTAAGAAGAGGTGTCATTAGACAGGTCCCAATAGTCACTGGCAAAATAATTCTAAACAGGTTAGTGTACAGAACTGGCTGTGTGTGAGAGAGCGGGGGGGAGGGAGGGAGCAGGGGTGAAATTCACTTACCTTCCCTACCGGTTTGCAAATATGTGCGCACCGTGCACGCATTCGCTTCACTCTTGCACGCCATCATCTGCGCATGCGCAGAGGCTTAAAATGTCGCACGAAAGTGATGTCATGACGTTTGCCTGGGTGGGCGGAGCCTCCCGCAGCCGCCACTACCAGTTCGCCCAAGCCGAATAGAACCGGCTGAATTTCACCCCTGGGAGGGAGGGGGGGGAGAGAGAGAGAGATAGAAAATTATGATATATAGACTACAGGCTTCCCTAGCTTTATGCAAAGTTTACATTCCCCCACCATAGCCTAAAGTAAATTAGCATAAGGATAGACCCCCAAAACAGTGGGGTACAAAAAGGATTGTGAGGTATGGTGGCAAATTTTGTAATCCTAGTGCATTGACAACAACTCTCATAATTTTTTAGAGCCACCTTCTTAAGCGCTTTGTTACTTAAGCAATCCTTTTGATTGCTGGGATTTCTAATACGTGTGTGAGGGTGGCAGACAGAGAGGTAGAATACATCAAAATTACGGGACTACAGATTTTAATACAAGTAGTCCTCGATTAATGACTGCTTGTTCAGCAACTGTTTGACGTTTTGATGGAACTGAACAAGTGGTCACTTATGACTGGTCTTCAAAGCTTCAGTTGACACACCACACCCATGACCACATGATCAAGATTTGGATGCTTGGCAACCTGTTCACATATTGGTTGCAGCATCCTGTGTTCATATGATCACTATTTGTTATCTTCCCTGCTGGTTTCTGATGAAGTCAAGCCACCAGGTAAGGTTGTAAGTCACCCACATTCCCATCACTTTTTCTCTTGAGTCTTTCTATGGGGTATGCGATGCCAGGGATGCCAGTACATGCCCACACCACTCCCCTGCCTGCACCCCATAGCACCAACTATCCATCCACCCACATTCCCATTGCAGCATTTATCCTCCTACCTATTACACTCTGTAGCACTCAATCTACCCATCAGCCTGCTTGCAAGTCACCTAAGAAATCACCTTCTTGTGCCTGGGACTAGCCACTTTCTGCCAGCTTCTCTATTGACTTTGCTTCTTCGAAGTTGACAGGAAGTTGCAAGTTGTGTTCACATGAGGCCCTCACTTAACGATCCACCATTCTTACTGAAATGACAGCAATATAGTCTGTGGGGATTGCTGTCACTAAGGGATGCAATCATGTGACATTGGGTTTTACAATCCCATTGTTTAGCAATGATAATTCTGGTCCCGGTTATCATCATTAAGTGAGGACTATCGATAGTGTTCTTCATTACATTGTATATCATAGGTTAAAGTGTGTGTCGTAGGATCTTTCGCAACTATAATATGTCCAACTTTGTTTCTAGGGTTAGGGACAGGGGTGAAATCCAGCAGGTTCTGATAGGTTCTGGAGAACCGGTAGTGGAAATTTTGAGTAGTTTGGAGAACCGACAAGTACCGCCTCTGGCTGGCCCCAGAGTGGGGTGAGAATGGAGATTTTGCAATATCCTTCCCCTGCCACGGCCACCAAGCCATGCCCACCAAGCCACATCATGCCCACCAAGCCAGACCCACAGAACTGGTAGTAAAAGAAATTGGATTTCACCACTGGTTAGGGATGTCTTTTTCCTTTCCATTTTGGAGAAAGGGGAATGTGTGAGATCATTCTGACCCAAGATACAGCAGTAGCTATTGCAAGTGCAGAAGTAACTATGATACAGGGCCCACATCTAGAACACTCACATTACACTAAGGATTCCCACAATTTCCAGATGTGTGAACTTCAATTCTCAAAAACCTCAGGAATGATTCTGCTGCCTGGGAAATTTGGGGAGTTGACTTACACATATATGGAGGTTGCCAGGGTCGGAAAATATTATACTACACGATGTTAAATGCACAATTGAGGGCAGAAAGAGGGTTTGTGGGAAATGTTCAAGCAATTTTGGCAGCAAGAAGTCTTGGCATATTTCCAAGCATTTGGTGCAAATTGATTATGCTGGCACATAATAGTGATTTTTTTTTTATTTTTTTGCTAACATGAATTCTTGGATGTAAATTTCAGTCATATAATACAGTAGCAGATTCACATAAAGAAAGGAAAGCTTGCCTTCATCTTTTGCACAGGATAGTCCTTAATTGAGCCTGGTTTTTGAAAACAAAGTAACATCTATTCTCTACATAACTAATATAGTCCATCCTTACTAGACATGTTTTATTTTACTACAGCTTCATTCTTCTAGACTGTCTTTGTGTATTTCAGAAGCACTATCTTAAAATGAAAGCAATATTGGGATCTGCTGATAATAACTCTTCTGAATTAGTTAAACATGCTGCTTGGCTCTTTGTTTTAATCTGCCACATAGTTGTAGCAAGCAATTGCCTGAAAAGCAGTTTAAAATTAAAACACACATACACACAGAGTCCTCAACCTACAACTGGTCTCTTACCAACTGTTAGAAGTTCCAACAGACCTACTTGAAAGTATTTAGGACTTGGATTCAAAGTACCAACAGTTGGGGCCTCCTCATGGCCACACGACTGCATCTCCGGCTCTCAGCAGCCAGTCCTCATTTGCAGGGTCCCACAATCACATGACCATGGTTTATTATGGTTTTTCTGAAAAGCAACATTTACTTCCAGTTTTCAGTAAAACCAGCCCATAGTGAACCATGGGTTTACTTAAATAATTGCAGCGTTTGCTTAATGACCACTGCAAGAAGATTATAAAATCAGGTCAGTCATGTGACTGAGCCACTTAAATACGGCTGACTTGTGGGTCAGTCATATCGTGAGTTACGACTGATGGGCAGGCTTCATTATGGTTGTAAGTCGAGGACTATCTGCATATAAAACATTGTAATGCACTTAGTTAAACACTAAGATTCTTTCTCTCTACCTCTTACTCTCTCAGAGTATCATGCATTATAACTGCTATAGTACCTCCTCCTCCTGCTAAAAATGCATAAAACCATCCCTGCATAAAGTCACAGAAGCCCCTGGGAAGCCAAAATACAGTTTCCTGTATTTTGATAAATAACTGCATTACAGAGTATTCTGATACACAAATCTCTACGTTTGACGTTAGGCCAGTGGTGGGATTCAAGTAATTTAACAACCGGTTCTCTGCCCCAATGATTTCTACCAACAACCAGTTTGCCAAACTGCTTAGAAAGTTAACAACCGGTTCTCCCAAAGTGGGGCAAACTGGCTGAATCCCACCACTGTGTTATGCTTTCTGGAGCTGATATTCAGATCCTTCACATAGATTTTTTACCTTGTTAGGGAAATACTCAGTAAGAGTATTTATTTTTGCCAGCTTTTGTGCCATGCTGTCTAGTAACTGGAACAAGGTTTTGACCTTGAAATTTTAATTGTTAATATTAAAAGGTGGCATTAAAAAAAAGAGAGAGGAATGATTGGTTCCCTTTTATCATAGCAGGATATAGTTAATTGAATTTTGCAAGATGGGCACAACCCCTCCCCCTTTTTCCTAAAAGCTTTTAGAATTGTATTCATGTTGAAAAATCATCTTCTGTCACATCTCTAAAGGGAGTGGGGCTTTCAAAACAACAACCTGGCATAGTTGGGGAAATTTCCATGTACATTTACAGAGCATTCAACACGATTCTTTGTCCATGGTGTTACATTATTTGGCTTTTTTAAAGCTGCTTTTGCTTTTAAAAGTTGACCTTTTAGTGTTTCTGGGGCTCAGTGCTTAAAAGAAGGCAATATAGAAAGGCCCTATATGTGTGGGGAAAGGAAAGGGGCTATGATATTTATTCACTCCTCAAAACCCAATAAGTTTAAGGTGGGGGTACTCATTGTATAAGAGGGCAGGATTTTGCTTTTCCTGCAGATCTGCGTTAGTTACTACGGTGATGTTGAGAACATGTAAATTTTCTGATGAAGAAATACAATTCTCATTGGTTTCAAAAACTTACCAAAACATGAACAAAGCACCACAGTTCCATTTTTCTGCTGTTTCTGCTGCCCCATGGAATCTGGAATACAGAAAGTCCTTGACTTACAACTTTCTGCTTAGTGACCGTTCAGTTTTACAGTTGCACTGAAAAAAGTGTCTTACAACTGATCCTTTTACTTATAGCTGTTAACAGCATTCCATGATCACATGATCAACATTTGGGTGCTTGGCAACTGACATGTAGTTGTGATTGGGATCATGTGATTGCCATTAGCAACCTTCCCAGCCCCAACTCAATGGGCGAAGCCGGATAAGGTTAATGACCATGTGATTAAACGACAGCAGTGATTCGCTTAACAACTATGAGAAAAATCAAGCATGACTTTTTTTAAACAACCACCTTGCTTACCAATGGAAATTCGACTCCCAATTATGGTCATAAGTCAAGGACTAACTTTAGGTAGCCCTCCAGTCATCTCATGGAACCCAGGAGATATGCCTGTCCTGTGGATCAGCTCTCTTACAATGTTTGTACAGGCTGTTGGGCTTTAATTAGGTTCCAAAGACTTGTCTTTTCCACCAAGCCCTGGGAGAAAGTTCTGCAAGCTGTTTTCTTTTGGTTTATTCTGTTGGTTTAATACTTTGAGCTGATTATTCTCCTGCATAGGTGGCTATGTGTTATTAGCTGCCTGTTACTTTTACTTTTCGTGATTGGTTTAATCTGATTATGAAAGCTACCTAGAGTTGTTTTGGTCATTGAGCTGGCATGCAAATAAACAAGTCTTCCAACAGCTGTGATTTGACCTTTCTTCTTACTTTCCTCTTCTCTTCTTGTCAACTACCCATCATCTCACCACCACCAATACATCTTCCCATAAACCATGCAATGGTAGCTTTGGGAAATCTGATTTTCTCAAAGCAGGTAACATCACTCAGTAAATCTGGGAAACCAGTATTTTCTGCTCCTGCTCGTAAGTGATTTGCAGATGTAATATATGCTAGGCACTAGAGAGAAAAGAGACTTCCTTCTCTTCATTCTGCCATCATCTCTGATGCAGCAGGTCCGTGTTGTGGCCCACCGGCGGTCAGCGGAGCTGGCAGCAGAATCGGATAGTGAGGAGGTTGGGGAGGAACTTGGGCCAGTCCTGTGGGCTGCGGAAAGCTCAGACGAGGGCTCTGCGTCAGAGGCAGAGAGGGAGCTAGACCAGTAGTGGGTTTCAAAAAATTTTAATAGCGGTTCTGTGAGTGTGGCTTGGTGGGCGTGGCAGGGGAAGGATACTATAAAATCTCCATTCCCACCCCACTCCAGGGGAAGGTTATTGCAAAATCTCCATTTCCTCCTGAACAGCTGGGACTTGGGAGGCAGAGAATAGATGGGGATCGGGCCAGTCAGAGGTGGTATTTACCGGTTCTCCAAATTACTCAAAATTTCCACTACTGGTTCTCCAGAACTGGTCAGAACCTGCTGAAACCCACCTCTGAGCTAGACAGCAGTGAGGCAGAGGAATAGCTGGAGCCTGTTCCCAGTGTGTGCATGTGCAGAGCTGCCGGAAGACAAGAACAACTCAGAAAGCAGGGTCGATTCGAGAGTAAAGCCACACCTTGGAGGTGATTGGCCTCCCATAGGAAACAAAAGAGGAGCGAATGGGGAGTGGGCTTTTGCAGGAAACAATTCATTCATTCCATGACTCTGAGAGACTCTGTGCCAAGTTTTGCCTTGTACTGCATTTGGAAACAAGTTATGTGGCAGCTTTCCAAGTGAGATAAGGTGTGTTGATAAATATTCCTCTGAAAGACTGTTTGAACAGGCTTTGCTGACTGTGAATGAAAGGAATTCACAGTTGTGTAAATAAAAGAGGTTTTGCCGGGACCAAGACTCTGCTTCCTGCTTTTTAAGGGAGCCTAGGTCAGAACAATCAGATCAATTGGGGTAGGAAAGGGGAAACTTTGGGAATAGGATTGGATACATTCAGTTGTCTCAGAACTGAGCCTGAAATAACCTGAGCAAGATTAATAAAAACTATTATTAAAGTAATAATTCATTTTGTCAGAGTGGTTGAATTCTTCCAGTCATACAGGTAGTTCTTGACTTAAGCGTTATACAGGTAGTTCTTGACTTATGACCACAATAGGGACCAGAATTCCTATTGTTAAGTGAGTGGTGCTTGATTTTATGACCTTATCTACCATGGTTGTTAAGCGAATCACTGCAGTTCTTAATTCAGCTTCCCCCATTGGCTTTGCTTGTCCAAAGCTGGCTGGGAAAGTTGCAAATGGCGATCACATGGTCCCAGAACACTGCAACCATTGGTTACCAAGTGCCGGAATATTGATCACGTGACCATGAGGAGGCTGCAACAAATGTAAGTACAAGGACCGGTTGTAAGTCACTTTTTTTAGAGCCATTTCTCATTTTGAATGGTAGCTGAACAAATGGTTGTAGGTTGAGGACTATCTGTAAAAGAAGACCACATTGTCATCACTTTCTAAGAGAATAGAATGCAAGATATCTCCCATCAAGAAGTTACAAATCTAAATCTTGAGAGAAGTGGAAGAAACGAAAGAAAACAAGTTTCTGGCTTCTGCCTCTAGAGCTGTGATGGCGAACCTACGGCACGCATGCCCAGAGGTGGTACCCAACGCCCTCTCTGTGGGCACATGCACCATCGCCAGCTGCTCTTCTGGTTTCTGGCCAGCTATTCGTCATGGGTGCTGGAGCACCGGAAAATGGCCTGAAAATGGCCAAAAAACAGGCTGTTTTCAGTCCATTTTTGGCCCGGAAAATGGCCCAAAAAATGCCCCCAAAATAGGCATGTGCGTGCTGGCCACCTGGTCTTTGGGTTTCCGGTGCTCCGGCGCATGCAAAGACCAACTGGCTGGCATGCATGCATGTGCTGGAAACCCGAAGACCAGATGACATATGCACTAGCCAACTGATCTTCGGGTTCCTGGCACTCTGGTATGCACACATGTACATGCATTCCAGTTTGGGCACTTGGTGCTGAAAAGGTTCGCCATCACTGCTCTAGAGACGTCTTCATTCTTCGACTTCTTTTGCTGATCTATTGAAAGCTTTTTTAATCCCTCATTCAGTTGCTAGAGCAGGGTGAGGTCACCAATCCTTTGACACATAAAACACATGCTCTTACGTTACATAATTATTCCATCACTGATTGCCCTTTCTCATTATTTCTGCACTTTAGAATCAGCCTGGATCAGGGGTGAAATGCTCCCAGTTCGGACCGGATCGACTGATCCGATAGCGATGGCAGCGGGTGGTTCGGAGAACCGGTAGCAAAAATCCCTGCACACCCCCCCCCCATGCCCAGCTGAGCCGCACGATCATGAGAGGCTTTTTTTTTTTTTTACTTTTAAAAGCATTTTTTCTACATCTTCTGACAAAAAATGCTTTTAAAAGTAAAAAAAAGCATTTTCAAAGTATTTTTTTCTGCAACCCCTAGGCTGAAGAGGTGGTAAAAAAAATGCTTTGAAAGGTCTATGACGATCCCAGCTGAGTTGCCTGATCGGCAGAGGCTTTTCAAAGCATTAGAAAAAATGCTTTGAAAAGTTAAAAAAAAAAGTTGGCCACGCCCACCCAGTCACATTACCTCCCCATCAAGCCACGCCCACAGAACCAGTAGTAACAAATTTTACATTTCACCCCTGGCCCGGATCACCCATGCACCCCACTTAAACTCAGCCCAGATTTCCCAGAGAAAGGAACATATCATATTAATGCACTGTGTACTTTCCCCAAGATTTACAAGTGTAAAAACACCTGTAATTTCTCCATAATTGTCATCAGTTTTTGAAGGTTTTTGCTTCTCTTAATAATATTCACAATATCTCAAGCAAGGTGTTCCCAACTCTTTACCGGACTCATTTCCCATACTGTTCAGTGGAAGGTTATAATGTGTATGCATGACAGTTAATTAACAGAAAAGAAACAGTAATGATAGTATAGCTTGTTCAGGAAACTGCTGGACATAAATGATTCCTGACATTAATCATTGTAGCTTAAAGTTGCTCGGTCTATAGTTTGGATTAATGGATGCTGCCAAAGCATCATATTTAAATTGAGAGGTTTGCAATGTGTCTGATGAAGACATTATTGCTTTTTTCTTTAAACAACAGGCTTGCCTGCCAGAATAAGGCAAGTAAGATTAATCATTAATGCATGCAATTGTGGCATTATTTATTTGCTTTTTTCCCCCCCAAAAACTAATGTGCTTTACAATCTGAGCTCTGAAAACATTGGCTTCGGAGTCACAGGGGGTCTCCCAAAGGTAGTCACTTCATACTGTACTATACTTTTGTAACTTTAATCATTCCTGCCCTCTCCTAGAAAATCATGACTGATCTTAGGTATTCAGAACAACTCCCCTAACTCTCCTGTTAGGACTTGTGATAGAAATTTGACCTCAGCCATGTCAATACCTATAGGTGTATATAGTGGTGAGAGTTACTTAAAACATCCAGAATTCACTTTCTGTGGAGATCTGGATCATATCCAATTTAGGGCAGGCGATGACATTGCCTCCATATTGTTTAGAAATAATCCTTAGAACTTGGATGACATCACTGAATGGTCTGGAGAGAAGTTCACAAGAGCTCTTTCTGATATCCTTCCCTATTCTACAATGCACAGCTAGGAGAATCCAAGCATGGGTTGACTTCTGTCTTTCTGCCCAGAGACTGAGTTGTTAAATGTTTCTTGGCCACACCTCCTCTGCTCAGCTGATCCCCAGTTTTTCGACTCAGTCTAGCCTAGAGAGATGTACAAACTTTACTCTGACAACTCAGATCTGAGCTAGAAACATTTTCAGCTTGGATTATTCTACCAATTTGAATTAAGGAAACTGGTCTTATGAGGAGCAGGTTCAGTGAGGCTTTCTTTTACGGCTTTGCGGCTTTGGGCTGCTGGTGAGTGCACTGGTCTCCCCCGGTCCATCCTGCACAACTGCCACCACCTCAGAACTATCGGCGAAGGCAGCAATCTGGAGTTCAATCCGAGCATTCGGGGATCCTCCGTCAGTGCAGGTGCCTGTCTCCCCCAACCTACTTGCTGCCGGTGTGTGCACTGGTTCCCCCGGTCCGCTGACACAACCACCATCACTCATTTTATTAATATACAGATAGTTCTTGACTTTCAACAAGTCGTTTAGAGACAGTTTTAAGTTATGACCTACCTGAAAAGGGGGATTTACAACCTGGATCCAAAGTTCTGACAATTGCCCCCTCAGCAACAGGCCACATTTACAGCCATTTGCAGGGTCTCGTGACCACATTTGACTAATGTCACTTCCGGTTTTCAGTAAAACTGGGCCCATCATGAACAACTTACGACTGCTGTATTCACGTATTGACTTCAAAAAACATTATAAAATCGACAATTGTCCCAACATCATGACAGTAATCGACAGGCTTCACTATGGTCTTACATTGAGGATTACCTGTAATGAAAAGAATGGGGCAAGTTCATATTCAGAGGATCTTGAGATCTATAAAAAATAATTTTTCCCATGGTGTCTGGCATCTCCGATGAATTTAATGAAATCTTCAGCATATTTTCATGGAAGTTTCCAAAGCCCAAAGAAAATATAATTTGTTTCTCCCTTAGTACATTTGAGAAAAGAGGAAAAGAATAGGGCAATGGAGATAGGATATAAATGGATCGATTGTGATACCAGCCAGATTTTGAAGCTAGCTGGGTTCATTCATAATTGGATCGGACTGAATGGCAGATAAGTATTCAACCCCTCCCTTTTTAGGATTCTGCTCCATCCCTGTTTCTGAGCAAACCAGTTTTAAAAGCATTGTATTATAATTTTATTAAAAGAACATCACAAGGGCTCTGGGACAGAAACAATCATCCTTTTTTAAGGGTTGATTTTTATATTGTATAGGACAATGCTGTGAACGCATCCTATAATGAGCCACAGTCAACTCTGGTTTGTTGATACTGTGCTTATATTTGCACACTCTTTTTGTCACATTGACATAAAAATATTAGTTCTATGCCTAAAAATACAGAGTGTAAAGACTTCTATATTTATCTCTATCTTCTCCAACCACTGCCAACATCCTGCTACCCTCACTACTTTTTAATTTACATAATTTCTCAGAAGCTGAAGTCAGCAATCAGTAGTAAGTCAAATCTGCTATGAAACTCATACCACGCTGTCTGTCTGAATCATGTCATGTGCAGCCGAAAAACTATTGTCAATTCCTTTTAACATCATGCTTTCTCAGAGAATAATTCCAGTGCTAAGCGAAGATATGAGAAATTGAGAACCCTGCCGTGATAGATAACTAAAATGTTGCTTTAGATATTCATTTAAAAAATATACCTATTTTTACAGGGTATGTATTCTTGCATAATGATTTAGTGTAGGGGTCAGCAACCTGTGGCTCTGGAGCCGCATGTGGCTCTTTCACCCCTCTGCTGCAGCTCCCTGTCACTCAAAATATGTGTCACAACTACCAATGTGCGACACCCACCAGCACAAAATTTATTGAGTTTTTCAATCCCCACTAGGCCAGTCATGGATAAATCCAAGAAACAAATAGTTTCAAAAGAAAACAGAACGTTTAATTCAACTACATATGCTAGTTTTGTGGCTGCTCAGGAAATAGTTAGGCACAGGAAGGGTTTTGTGGCTTCCGGTGTTTTCTTTTCTGTGGGAAACGGGTCCAAATGGCTCTTTGACTGTTTAAGGTTACAGACCCCTGATTTAGTGTGTAAAAATGTTTTAAAAATTAGCAAATGCTAAAGTGCCAATAGATTTGAATAACCATTTGAGTAAAATGAACAAAACCCTGTAGATTTAATTTCAACTGTGTGAAAATCATTTATTATATCCCAGTGTGATCCATAAGGTTGAAGCTGTGTAGCCAGAATTAATTCCTGTCTCAGGAATTCTGGGAGTTGAAGTTCACAGGTTGTAAAAGGGCCACATTTGCCCACCCCTGCTCTAGAAGACTAATATTAAAAATAATAATTACATACACACAAATACAGGTAATCCTCAATTTACAACAGTCCACATAGTGATCATTCGAAGTTACAATGGCACTGAAAAAAGTGACTTATGGCTATTTTTCACACTTATGACCATTGCAGCATCCCCATGATAACATGATTTACATTCGGATGCTTGGCAACTGATTTACATTGACTACGGTGGCAGGGGGTCATGTGATCATCTTTTGTGACCAGCTGACAAGCAAAGTCAATGAGGAAGCCAGATTCACTTAACAACCGTGTTACTAATTTAACGACTGCAGTGATTCACTTAACAAACGTAGCAAGAAAAGTTGTAAAATGGGACAAACTCCTTTAACAAATGTTTCATTTACCAACATAAATTTTGGGCTCAAATGTGGTCATAACTCAAGGACTACCTGTATATACAAATCGGTAGGCAAACGGTGTAAATCAGTATTAAAGGTAGAAATGTTATTCAGCAGAGCTTAAATCATGAAGACTGAATACATCCAGTTTTCTTCACAAACTCTTTTTGTCTATTCCACATCTCCTCCTAATTTATATTAACTTACTTGTTTCACTGAATTTTGTTTAGATTTGTTTAGGTGCCATAGCTTTTTATCGGAGTTTTTAATCAGATGTTGCCTAATTTGAGTTAGCATGCTAATTGAGAAGGATGGGAATAGCTATCTGCTCCATCTGGTTGGGGAAACTGGCTTGCCAAACTAAGTAACAATAATTTGCCAATCTTTAAGGTCCCTTTTATAATCGTCTTGTTTTTGTGGCAGAATAGAATAGAATAGAATAGAATAGAATAGAATAGAATAGAATAGAATAGAATAGAATAGAATAGAATAGAACAGAACAATAAGAATAACAGAGTTGGAAGGGACCTTGGAGGTCTTCTAGTCCAACCCTCTGCTTAGGCAGGAAACCTTACCCCACTTCAGAAAATGTTATCCAACATTTTCTTAAAAACTTCCAGTGTTGGAGCATTCACAGCTTCTGGAGGCAAGTTGTTCCACTGATTAATTGTTCTGACTGTCAGGAAAATTCTCCTTGGTTCTAAGTTGCTTCTCTCCTTGATTAGTTTCCACCCATTGCTTCTTGTCCTGCCCTGATACACGGTAGCTCTCTGGTAATTTTCCCCAGTATTTTTTTTTTTTTTTAAGTAATATTCAAAGTAACACAGAATATGCAATCGTTTTAAGTCAATCATGCAAACCTTTCAGACAGACGCTGAGTCATCCTCTGGCACTTTTCAATAATCACTTAATGGAGCACCCTTTTTTTTTTTTTTTTGCTCTGAGAAAATCCTTGCTTTGTGTCTGAGCTTGAATTTAACATGCCTTGAAACCAGGCTGACGTTCTAAATGCTCTTCTGCTCTAGTCTTTTCCACAAGACTGGTAAAACGAATGAGCAAAAGTTCTCTTTTCTTTCCAGTTGTGCAGCATATATTGCCATGATGGCGAATCTATGGCATATGTGCCACAGATGGCACGTGGAGCCATCCTGCGGGCACACAAGCTGACGCCCAGGTTAGCTCCACCGCGCATGCCCGCGTGCCTCCCGCCAGCCAGCTGATTTTTGGGTCTCTGCTGGGAGGCGCGCATGCATACGCGGGGCTGGAGGGTGTCACATGCACATGTGTGCAGTGCCCACACGCACCCAGTTTTTGGTCCCAGGAGGCTTCAGGGAGACCTGCTAGCACCAAAACGGGGGAAGCGCGTACATGTGGGGGGAGCACAGGGGGTCGTGCATGCATGCGGCAGGGGAAGTGCGGGGGGTCATGCACGCATGGGGGGCATTGCGTGGGGGCCTGCGTGGGGGCATTGCATTATGGGGGTCGGCACACGCGCTATTGCGCGGATGCTTCCGGCACCTGAGGAAAAAAAGATTCACCATCACTGATATATTGTATTGCCAAGACAGAAGGGGCACAGAATCTCAATCAAACTTTTTTTTAAAAAAAGCCCACCACTCATTATAGTTCGATAGAAAAATTAAAATAAGCAAGCTCTAAACTTAATTACCTTTATCTCAGATCCTCTGAATTCAGTGAAACCTTTACTACCTTCCAAGGGTAAGCAAAGCTTACATGTTGAAGATGCTGCATTATGTGGGTCATCTGAATACAAGATTAATGTACTTATAGCAGTTTGGTTACCTTTCGGCAGCATCTCTTGGCTTATCACCTTGTTTGTTTCTGGATAGAGTCAGGTCATGATGGTTTGTGCTCTTCTAACTTCTTGACTTACTGTATCATCACATATGACAGATCATTAACCTAAAAGCTTCCACCAGTAGATTTCACTACTATAATATTAGTAGGAATGCCAGTTTTCCCATGTCTTAAAATCTTGAGGAGTGGCTCTTCTCAAAGATAGAGAAGAGCCACTATCTCAAAGATAAGGGGACGTGGCGGCTCGGTGGCTAAGATTCTGAGCTTGTTGATGGAAAAGTCGGCAGTTCAGCGGTTTGAATCCCTAGTGCCGCGTAACGGGGTGAGCTCCCGTTACTTGTCCCAGCTTCTGTCAACCTAGCAGTTCGAAAGAAAAAATGCAAGTAGAAAAATAGGGACCACCTTTGGTGGGAAGGTAACAGCGTTCTGTGCACCTTGGGCGTTTAGTCATGCCGGCCACATGAACACGGAGACATCTTCGGGCAGTGCTGGCTCTTCGGCTTTGAAACGGAGATGAGCACCGCCCCCTAGAGTCGGGAACGACTAGCACATATGTGCAAGAGGAACCTTTACCTTTACCTTCTCAAAGATAATTCTACTGTAAACCTAAAGAACAGCCTTTTTTTATTTTGTAGAATTCTCCTCTATTATTGTGTGACTGATGCTGATCTTTAAAATCACTTTGAGGTCAAATATTTTAAGGTGTTGATATGCTCTATTTTATTTTCATGTCTTGCTAATGGAACTTTACAGTATAGTATTTTATTATTTTTCTTTCAGTTTTGGTTATTGTTGTTAATATAACTACCCATATTCTAATGTCTTTTGATGAAGGGTCCTTTATCAGTTTCTAAATGTCAAACATATTAATGTGTTTTCTCCAGTGCAATATATAGCCACATTTACAATTGCCGTAGTTGCAACTATATGTGTGACTCTAGCTCAGGGGTGTAAAACTCGATTCCATTGAGGGCCGCATCAGGGTTGTGTTTGATGTCAGGGGGCCAGGTGGGCATGGCAGGGGTGCACATGGCCAGCTCGATGTCACTTGTGTCGGGAGCGGCTGTGGCATTCGGGCAGGGCTGGGGGGATCCATTGTCTCCAGCAGAGGACGGCGAGACCAGGAAGAGGGCCAAACCCTTGTTCTTCAGAAAAGCCTTGCTGTCCCTCTCAGGCCACACAGAGGATCCCCAAACGGCAGCGCAGGCTGTCCAGAGCCCTTGGTAGGGGAGGGCAAATACACAGCCTGGCCATCAACCTCCCAGAGCACCAGGACCCCACAGCCCAGCCCAGCCCAGCCCAGCCCCGCTTCCTCAAGGGGGTGCCTGGCTGTGCTTACCTCCTCCTCAAGGCTGCTGCTGCTGTGCTCATTCTCCTTGGCCAGGTTGCTCATAGTGTGTGCAGGAGGCAAAGTGTGTGGGTCAGAGGGAAGCCCACTCCCTCTCCATGCAAGGAGACCCAGCTTTGGAACCAAAGCATCTTCAGCAAAAGTATGGTAGACCACCAGGAGAAGTCAGGAGGAGGAGACAAGGGGATGGTGAAAGGGCAGCAGGGCTGCTGGTGGCCAAGTGCTAAGGCAGGCCTTTCCTCAGACCCTCCTTCCCTCTCGTTATAATCTTCCTTCCTTCCTTCCTTCCTTCCTTCCTTCCTTCCTTCCTTCCGTCCTTCCTTCCTTCCTTCCTTCCTTCCTTCCTTTTTCTCTTTTATTCTTTTTTCTTCCCTCTTCATTTTCCTTTCCTTCTTCCTTCTCCTATTTCCTTCTTTTTCCTTCCTTGCTCTCCTCCCATCTTTCCTTCTTTTTCTTTTTCTTTTTCTTTCCTCTTTCCCTTTTTCCTTTCCTGTCCCTTCTTAGATGCTCAAAGGGGAAACACTTCTCGATGCCTCCTTGCCTTGTGATCAAATGCCACTTTTGCTAGTAGTTTGGTTCGCTAGCACGCTGCCAGTGAAAACGGAGCTCGAGAGGGCTGCATACACCCCACCCTCACCCCGAGCTCCATTTTTGGCTGTCATGGCCACCTCCAGCATGCTGCCAGTTGCCACCAGATTGTAGATCAGTGCCCAGTGGGCTGGGCCAAGATGCCGCGGACAGTTCTTCACTGTTTCCAGGGTGGCTCCAAGAGCCAGATTGCGGGCCTTGAGTTTCACACCCCTGTTCTAGCTCCACTGATGCCATAACTGAAGTTTTCTGTGATTTTTCCTGAACATAATAGAAACCCCTTCAGGCACCCCGACCTCATTTTATCAATCCTCATGCTACCTGTATATTATGGTAGTATACCAATAATACACATTCTAAATTGCCTGAAGCCATACATGTCAGCCGCAAAGAATCAGGACCCTTTGTAAGGTTACAGCATTGAAGGTTTATTCAGGCCTATACATAAGACCCTGGTCAGCTAATGTTCAGCACTAAATTGGTGCCAGATAAGGGTCAACAGAATTCAGGAGGGATCAGACTTGCAGCACTTGTTGGAAAGCAAAGACTCTAAGTTGATGATGCACTTAACTCCGCCTCCAGTGCTGCCTGTTCTTCTCCTAAATGCATAATTTTATCTTTTCCTGTTCCATGTGCCTATAGATTCTAAAGTCCATTACTGTAAGAGTAAAGTACTGGTTGCATTCTCTGTTCCATTTCATCTCACCCTCTATTTCAGGAGAATTGCTTTTTCATAGCTTTGTAAAAGTCCCAGGAGTATATTTCTTCCTTTTCATTTTTTGCAACTGGTAATAGAGTGGCACCCTGTGTTTCTAATTGCTATGAAGAACGCCTTTGCTTTTAAGTTTAAATCTGATACATAGCAATAACAGCAAGAGAACCTTTATGCATTTATATGTGCCTATTGTTACTAGAAGTGAATGAACAATGTTGACTTTTGACAGTGTTCTGTGATCAATGTTTTCATCCAATTAAATATAAATATTTTGGTTAACTCTGATTTCGGTTAACCTTTATTAAACAAAAATGTAATTTTTATTAAATGAATATTAATTACCCATATGTGAGGCTGTTTTCTTTGGAGCACATTGTAAATGACAGATATATCAAGGACTACTTTGCTAAAGAAGATACCTACCTCTCTTTGGCTCCTGACATTTAAATAAATATTTTGATTGGGCCAAGATGCACATTTCTGTTAACAGAGGCTCTTTGAATATTCATCCGTAATGGGAATAATACACTATGGAAGACTTGGCACTTTATAATCTGGACCAGAAGATAAGACATATTATGGTAAAGGCATAACCTAGGATTTATCTAAAAATCTTGCATCGTGCCATTTTTAAAAACAAAAATAAAGGAAATTTGGAGCAACACAAGTCAGCCGGAGTAAGATAGAATGGATACGGAGCTAATTTGTTACTCTGATTCACTTCTGCTGTGGGACTCCATGTACTTTTACAGTCTGAATTTCCCTGCTTAAGACAGTAGAAAAATACCATGACATGATAATTTCCCTTAATTGGAGGGAACACTGGTCCAAATCAAGTATTTTAGCCATTAAACCACCACAGGCATTACTTAGGAGATGACAAAGGAAAACCCATGATGAGTCTTAATTGTGAGGAATCTCAAAGCAGTTTATAATACATGAGGACTGTAACAAAGAAATCTTATTGCACCACCAACTCTGCATCAGGCATAAAGCATCTCCATCTTTTCAATTACATACGGCTTTATTATGTAGGAGATTCACAGAAAGGTCTGTTTGCAAAAAAAACAAACAAACACAGATTGCTACAAACCAGGTCTCCATCCACAAAGCAAGGCCGCATACTACCCTAGTGCAAACGAAAGGAAGGAATTTGCACGGCCGATAACGAAAGTTCATTGGGCATAAAACTACTTCCTCCATTCGCATGATGTAAATAACAAGGAAGCTAGCAATGATCAGGATTGGTGAGGAAAGCTAATTAGTCTGGCAGAGCGTTGTCTTGGAATTATCGTATTACTTCATAGTTTGCCTATCTATCCTTCATTGCCCATAAGTAGCAGATGTCATGTTGTTTGTTATTGGTAACACCTCAGGAAGCAGAACGCAGATAACAGATTTTCCATGGGCTGTTTGGCTCTAGTAAACAGTCCCTTTTGCAGAGCATTTGCTGATGATGTGGCTATGACACATACTGAGGAAAGGAGGGGACATTGCTTAGGGGAAACTATGTCGAGAAACGTTTATAGAGTATAAAATAATTCCTATTCCTAGATATCTAAATTAGGGAGTAGTCAGTATTATATCATCTTTAGCATACATGTAAAAAGCATGGAAAGAGTAAGCTAGTAGTAAAGGATACTCCCAACTCTGCTCATTTTGAAGTTTCTTGTGTAGACAGAAAATGGTTAAGTCAAAGAACATTAGAGTAATCCGAGTGAGTCAAGTTGGATGAGATCAGTGGTGAAATCCAATTTTTTTTACTACCGGTTCTGTGGGCGTGGCTTGGTGGCCTTGCTGTGGCTTGGTGGGCATGGCTTGGTGGGCGTCGCAGGGGAAGGATATTGCAAAATCTCCATTCCCACCCCTCTCTGGGACCAGCCAGAGGTGGTATTTGCTGGTTCTCCAAACTACTTAAAATTTCCGCTACCGGTTCTCTGAACTGCTCAAAATTTCCGCTACCGGTTCTCCAGAACCTGTCAGAACCTGCTGGATTTCACTCCTGGATGAGATGGTTTATGCCAATCAATAAGTTTCCAGTTGATACACTTCTTGGAACATAAAAAAGAGAAACTAAAGTATTATTTAATTGTCTTTGATTCTTCCAAAAGCAGGTTGTGGAAATGCATTTAGGAATTCTCTGTAGAAAGCTTTATCCTTTTCTTAATCACTCAGAAAACTTGGAAGTACCAATAGGATTTATAAAATGAAGATGTTGTGCTTGCATTTGGAACGTAAACTGTCAGTGTATATCTCTCCACAGCCACACAAAAATGTCTCACAGAGCTAAGTAGTAAACCCAGGCAGATTTGCATGTAGACACCCATATTTCTAAAATATTTTCGTTCCTGATGAGCAACATGATAGCTGTTTGAAAAACACACAACTGCATAAATCACAAGTGCAATCAGCGGTGAAAGAACAATAGCTCCCTTCCTGGTATTCTAATTAATGCAAGACAATCCTTATTAGTATGGGGAGAGAAAATGTGTGTGTGTGTGTGTGTGTAGGCTTGACTCAGATTGCAGTTATAAATAAGGGATATTGTCTTGTTAAGTATCAGCTGCACCAAGGTTTATATGGAGCCTTTCATCACAACTTATTGCTACAATAAGCCCCCATATACAATTTTGGGATAGGGAGTCCTTCTGTGTGGATGTACCTCCATAATGATGGAAATAATGATATTTCTTGAGAATGTAATTTCACAATAAAATATTTTCCCTACCTGTCTTGAAAAATTCAGTCAATTGCTTTGGCAGTTTCCAGTCATGGCATTCCCTTTTCTTCTTTTCCGGGTAAAAAAATTGAGATAAAACATATAGCCCCTCCCATATGTGATTTTGTGGGACTCAGTAAGTATAGCTAATTAAACTATTGCTCCAGAGAAAAAGCTGCAAAAGATAAGTTTGCAGCATTTTTTGGAGTTGTGCAGCACATAGATATCACCACCCTCCTGTCCGTCACAGTTGCTGTGAGGTATGGCTTTACTGCTCTCTGCAGATTGCCAGGAAACTGTTATTTGTTGTCTTCTGACATGAAAATAATTTGTAGCTAACGAAAAACCAAGAAGGACAAAGCTTAGCTAGCTGCCATGTTTAGCACTTCCCTATTGACTACCTGGTTGTTTCCTGGAGAAGGGAAAGTGAAGTTGGTCACCAGATGTTGTACATGGAAATGTTGCTTATAGTTGTAGGGCAGGGGTGGGCAAATGTGGCCCTTTTACAACCTGTGGACTTCAACTCCCAGAATTCCTGAGACAGCCAAGCTGTCTCAGGAATTCTGTGAGTTATAGTCCACAGGTTGTAAAAGGGCTACAATTGCCCACCCCTGTTGTAGGGTGAAGCTAATGACCAATTGGAAGAAGCTAGAGCAGGGTTGTCAAACTTCCGGCCCGCGGACTGGATGCGTCACACGCTGGCCATGGTTACACCAGGTTTAGTGAAGGGGGGAAAAGTCCCGATACGTCATGTGACGCCACTGTGACGACGTGAGTTTGACACCCCTGAGGTAGAGAAACACAGTGCTGTGATGAATCTCTCTCTCTTTCTCACTCTCTTCTATCACAGTTACAATAGAAGGAAAAGGAGAATTCTACATCAAACAAATTAATAAAGAATTCCACTGTTTTACCAAGTCGTGAAAGTCTATGGCAGCTATGTGCTTCCCTCTTTTGCTGTTAAAAGACTGAAGGTCACAAGAATGAAAGAGAGCAAGAGAAATATATACTATATTTGATTGGAGGTGGTGCAGCAGTTACAGATTCTTTGAAATAAGGTCATTGGTTTTTCTCACTTAGAAATTGAAAGTACATTTGACCTGCACTAAGCTTTTGATCTATGTAATAAACTTCAGCTGTTTCTCTGTGTTTCATTTGCAAGAGAAATGATAGCTGTATGTGGGGCATTCTCCATTACAGCAATTCCAATTCTAAAACTCCTTCCCAGGACAAATCCTTTTCATGTCAACTACTCAAAATAGTGTGTTCCATAAGGCATTTTACAGTCTTGTCTGTGGATTTCTTTAGATCAGCTCTTCTTTAATGTTCTATAAAACATTTGGTTTTGTACTGAATAATATCAATATTATAAACTGCTTTGATACCTTGAACTTTCAAATTTAAAGGAAGACCCTCATTTAAACTTATTAAGTTTGAACTGGATTCCTCTAATAAGTTAATAATAATTTAATAAGTTGATTAGACCTGGATTTTCCCCCCCAGGCATTTAGGCCACAATGTGAATGGAGGTCTCGCATGGGTGTGATTTTTGCCTGGCAGTGTTGATAATGTGATTTGTAGGAGCCTTGACCCACATTTTTTTTAGGGTCAGCATCTTGAAATTTAATTGAAAACTGAATTACTTGAAATATATCTCCACAAAAATGGTGTAGTAGAAAGCAGAGTTTAAGATGAGATACAGCATTAAGCCTTTGTTCAGGGTTATTGAATAAATCACAACAGGTTGGGTTCCCAGAACTCTTAAACTAAACCCAAATATTTTCTGTTTTTAATTTATTCTATAAAATGGGCACTTGAGGAGGTTTTATCTGAAATCGTAAAGAAACGTGAAATTTTACAACTCACTAAAGCGAGAGAGGTAAGATATTAAAACACAAACCACCAGCAGCAAAAACATTGGTTAAAAGTCAGGCCTAATATGTTTTTGCCAAGCAAAATTCTGGATGATCTGAGAGAGCAAACAGATTCATGACAGGAGGTTAAAACTACCATATTTGAACTGCCCAAATCCAGATGTATCCATTTTTTTTAAAAAAAAATAGATTTATATATTTTGTGTCTGTTTTTATTTCTTCTTGCCACTCAGAATTCCCCTGGGTAGGTTTGTGGCTAAATAAATTTATTAAATAAATAAATAAATGGTGGAGTTTACTGTCCCATTCATAAATTCATTCCCCAATTGTAGCTGGTTTCCCTGATGAACTGATGTTTGCCTTGGGAAACAGCATCACAGAAAAATTATTCCATCTGACTTGTCTGTGACACAACAGTTTCAGCCTCTGAATCCTACTGTGTTAATGGCTCGGGAAGATTAGCTTCACTCTTCAGAGCAGGCTATAAGCAGAACTTACGTTTCTTTTAAGAAGGCTCCCCTATGGAGTGGAAAGACTAAACGAAAAGCCAAAGTTCATTGATGGTTTGAAGCAATCCAAGGTCACAAGCATCTGTCTGCTAGACAGAAAATGTTGCTTCTTAAAAGGTTTAACTCTCACTTGAAGAAATCACAGGGGACCTGCATATTTCCCTACAGTTTTGACTTCTTAACTACCTTGCATCAGGGCACTGAGCTTTGCTTCCAGATTTCAGAATACAGACAGACAAACAGACAGACAAACACACATGCTACAGACAATGAGTTTATTCATACTGTTGTATTAATGCAAACCCCTGCCACATCTTTTAATGCAGGTTTACGTTGTCCTCCCTTCCTGCTTCTTATATATAACAAGGGTTATAAAGGGTATATGCAATTGTAATAAGAAGATACAAATGTAGTAATATCTAATATCTTTGGTGGGGCTTATTTGTCCTACTTAAATCAAATTGATTGTGGGGAAGGTAGATACAGGTTTTTCAGGCAGAATAAGATATACATTCAGAAACGTAATAACTGTACATGTTTTTTTCCTTGCTTCAATACAGATTGAATATAGTCTATAAATCTGAGACATTTTTATGCCCTAGGCAGACAAACAAATGCTGTAGGTAGATTTCCCATATCGTCTCAATCTGCTTTTTCTCTTTTTCATCCCCTGGCAACAGCATCACAGGGGGACAGCAGAGAGCTCTTCCCTGTCATTAAACAAAGGAAGATGCCTTAAGCAGCTGATTTGGAGTATTATAGAAAAGTGAGAAATATCCGATAGTTGCTGGGAGTTGAGCAGCGTATAAATATAATAGGTCATTGTATTACTATCATAATATAATTATTCTTTCTTTATTCGCATCAGAAGCCCCTACAAATTAGAAACATAAAACATTCAATTACTGAGCAAATAAAAGGGATATAAAATAGGTCATAGAAATAAGGCACGTGTAAAAGTGTATAGAATAGATAGGATTAAAACTAAATGACATTCATCCAATATCAGGCCACATCGACAGCATTTTCTCTCACCTGCATAAGTTCTTCCTCCATACGTGTTAAAGTACACTATAATATGTGGGAGATGGATTGTTCAACTCCACATTCACACAGAGTAGAGAATATAATTATTGATGTATTTTTATTGTCAAGGAGGGAGAAAAGATAGAATGTTGAGATGCAAAGAATGATAAATGTGGGACAAGATTGGCTATCTGGCTTTCACTTAAGTGGTGTTAAATGGTACATGTGGTCATGCAGTTTTAAAAATATTTTTTCTTAAGAGCGGAAATCCTTTCATATTGAGAAATCTCATGAGATTCTGTAATTTTCATGCAAAGACTTTCAAGGTTGAGTTTGGAAGTCTTACAAGATTTCAGAAGGTTTTGTTTTGGGTGTGTTGCAGGGGTGAAATACAGCAGGTTCTAACAGGTTCTGGAGAACCAGTAGCGGAAATTTTGAGTAGTTCGGAGAACCGGCAAATACCACCTCTGGCTGGCCCCAGAGTTGGGTGGGAATGGAGTTTTTGCAATATCCTTTCCCCAGGAGTGGAGTGGGATTGGAGATTTTGCAGTACCCTTCCCCTGCCACACCCACCAAGGCACATCCACAGAACCGGTAGGGAAAAATTTTGAATTTCACCCCTGGCTGTGTTGTGTGGTGCTAAATTGGGGAAGTTAATAATGTCTGTTGCTGATCTTGGAGATTCTGCACCTCAACTCTGGCTGATTGAATGGAGGAATAAAACAAATGTGTACTTAGTCACAGAAGCATCATATTCTTTGTTAAAACCTAGAATTTAGGCCCTTAATGGTGATGAATGCACAACTCTGTTCAATAAGAATATGGTCATTCTAATGGAGTTACTTCTATTGGAAAGCTAAGTAATCATTGCAGAGCATGTTTTAGTAGCCGGTGTCACCGTTTCTTTCCTGTTAATTTATTCCAAGGAAACATAGGCACTTTTTCATCAGCCTGCTGTGACCCTGAAGGTTCTTTATTCTGGGAACAGATAACAGAGTAATAATTAGGCTTTTAAAAGTGATGTTCCAAGTCTGGATCTCACAACTAATTCATCATTGTAGCCTCCACAGTCTTTTATTTTGAATAGAACCAAGGACATCAACAAAACAGGCTTGCTTCTCAACAGACACCACATGCAGGTGTATAGCTCTTTTAACTAACTAAGGATTTAATTGGCTGTTTCATTTCATGTACACAAACTGCCCCTAATTCCTCTAGTTCAGGTACAGAAACAATGTTAAGATGTAAGCACAAGTCTCACCGCATTTATTTCTTCACGAAGTAACTCCTTACAAAACGAACACAACATACGTTTTATGGCAGTAGCAGAGTTAACGTAATCAAATATGTCAAAATGCAATTACACAGGTTGCACTTTTATATCATATTAAGCTATGGTTACTTTATTCATTTTTTTCAATAAACCACAGCAGGGTAAGTGCTCACAGTCTACCAAGCTGGAAACATGGTTTTACAGCTGGATTTATCTAACATCGATATGGTAGTTATCCCTTACTGATCACTTGTTCAGCAATTGTTTGAAGTTGTGACAGCTCTGAAGGTCTTGAGGTTCCAGCCATTACAATTGCAATTGAGGCATTTGTCAACCTGCTCACACTAAACAATGGTTGCAGTATCTGGTGATAAATCTCTCCAAACCTGGTCCTCCTGTGCACTGTGCTGAACCTTCCTTCTCTCAATTTCTGTGTGTTCGCCTATATTCGTTCCCTTCTTCCCTTGGCTTCTGTGTAGTCACACAAACTCACACCCTCCTTCCCTTTTTTAAAATTTTTTTTTATTGAAAATTATTTAAAAATACAGGAAAAAAAGTATAACAATATGGATAGAATTGCGGAGAGTAATATAATACATATAGAGTTTTAAAGTATCAATTTTCGCCTAGAGTACAAACCTCCATTAAACCAACTCATCAAAAGAAAGAAAAGTTTATCCAGAAGAAAAAATTCTCAACTGTCATGCAATACTCCTATAAATATTTACCCACGTTCACATTAACGTTAATATTTTCATTCTTCTTAAGATTTCTTTTTTTCAGCCAAACATACCATCTGTCCCAGCTCCTATAAAACCCCGATTCTTGTCTATCACGCAAAAGTCCAGTAAGCTTGTCTGCTTCTGCACAGTCCATGATCTTTGCAATTAACATAGCCTCCGATGGAATATTTTTGGATTTCCATTCTTGCGTGAACGAGATCCTGGCTGCAATGATGATGTGGAGAGCGAGATACCAATTAGATTTGTTTAAGTTCTCTGGTTTCATGCCTAGTAAAAATGTTTCCGGGTTCAAATCTATTCTACATCCTATGATTTCTAAAATCCATTTTTGAATTCTAGCCCAATATTCTTTTGCTCGGGGACAGGTCCACCAACTATGAAAGTAAGTTCCCATAGCGGCGTTGCATTTCCAACAAACCGGAGAGGTTCCCGGGAACATCTTCGATAATCTAGCCGGATAATCCCTCCTTCCCTTGACTGTCTCACCAAAGCATTCCCTTTCTTCAACCTGCACTTGACCTGTGCTGAGCCTCCCAAACTCACCCTAAACCCCCCTGTGACATCCCCACACTCCTTACCTGGTATTCCTGCTGATTCCTACTTAATGTCTCATGCATCTTGGGCTACCTGGATTCTTATCAATAAACGATACTGCCACATGACAGCACACTTTATGATGGCATTGCTTAGCATGACAATCCCAGTCCCAATTGCTGTCATAACCTGAGAAACTACTGTATACAAAGCCAAAATGAACCAATCATGTTTTGCCTTAGTACAAATATTGCTACCTCAATGATAGAATTGTAACTTGTGAAGTTTGCTATTTATAATTTCTCTGCAATCTCCATTTTTTTCCTCTACAAAAAAAATTGGGAAACTGCCAATATTAATGTCCCAAAGGTGCTTTTTCAAGAGGCAACTTGACTTTCTGTTTTTTTCTTTGAGAACGTTTCGCTTCTCATCCAAGAAGCTTCTTCAGATGTGACTGGATGGTGGGGAAGCTTCTTGGATGAGAAGCGAAATGTCTTCAAAGAAAAAAACAGAAAGTCTAGAAAAAGCACTTTTGGGACAACCATGACCTGGATGACTGAGAATCTCCATAGACATTTGCCAAGATAAATAGAGATCAGTTGCAGATTCTGTTATCTTCTCTAGGAATTTACTCATTGCTGACCACCGGGAAGCAATATGACTTTTAGAAATATTTTGGAATTTGACTATGATATGAACATTTGTCCATTGCTGCAAGCAAATGTTTACGGGTTTTGCAGTCCAGCCCTTTCTCACACTGAATTCCAAATTATTGTCTATAAATGTATGGTCTTGGATGTTCAATAGAGCATATGCCCAAATATCTCTAGGGTTGAGTCTTCTGCATGTTACTAATCCCCATTAGAGTGCCATTCTGTAAGAGCATTCAAAGCTACAGAGAATAAGTGCGATTTTCAGATTGATGTGCTTAAGCTTGTGCTGTTGGACTTTTAAACATCAAGCTAATTTTGCCTTACTTAGTGTAAGAATAGATTTTCTAAAATTTCTGTTGAAAGGTAATAACCCTGATTTTTTAAAATTTGGTTTGATATTTAATTTCTGATTAACAGAATTCTGCTGAATGTTAAAGATAAATCCTCAGAATGTACCAAATATCATTCTTCAACATGACATTCATTAAAATGAACTTTTGGAAGGTAGATTTTGAAACGCTCGAAAGCTTAAAACTAAACAGAACAAGTCCTTATTAATTGCAAGTGTCTATTTACATGTCAAGTAACTATGTCCTTTTTATAGAAGAAAAGGTGAATTTGAAAACATTCTAAAACACAGCATAACAGATTCCAGCTGTCATAGAATGCATGGTTATACGTTTTCGTTTGGCTTGTAGTAATCAGACTGTCTTCAAAATACAAGATTGATAGGTCAGACATTGGGGGGGAGGGCAGGGGCAGGTTTCCAAACCTGTCCCTACCAGTTTGCTCGTAGACAGAAGCGACTGGGCAGAGCCTCCCGCCGCGCCACTACCAGTTTGCCCGAACAAGGCCTGATACAGGTAACCCTTTATTTAGCAAGTGCCTCATTTGTCAACCATTCCACATTCCAAAAAAGTAACTTTGCAAACAATCCTTGGGTTTACAACCTTTGCAGTTCTGTAAGCAAAGGAAAACTGAAATAACGTCATAAGCACAGTCAGTTTCCTTAGCAACCACTTCACTTAATGATCAAGTTGCTAAATGAGAACTACCTCCACATAAGTCATACATTGGGACTTTCAAGATTCAGAGTCCAGATTTGTTTTACTCCCCAGAACTGAACAGAGTACAGGATCTTTTCCCACTAATATCTACTGTAATTACTTTAAACTCCCCCCCCCATTTCTGCAGTACAATTTAGGGCTGAAGAAATGTCATTTTGTTGATGCTATTCAGATTATGAAGAGTCGGTCTCCTAACTGCAACTGATAGGAGCCATCGTTCTTTCTTATATTCTCCATGTATGTAAGAACTCCAGTTTCTATTTTGCCTTTTAAATCTTTACTGGAATCAAGATTGAGACGAAGAAGACTATGTGGTACTCTTGCTGGCTGCATTGCCCACTTGTTTCTTTTCCCACTGAGTGTCTCTTTGTGCATGAATTGTCTGTCCCAGTTCCCCTCTTTTGCCTCTCCTTTCCCAGCACACTTTCCCATACCTGCCATTGTTAATATATGTGAGAGATTAAGCCTTGAGAAAAATCGGTAGATCTCAAGTATAATTCTAATGATTGAAGGAAACACCAGGGGCATCATCAGCCCCTTCATTAGACAGCAGAAGAAGCCATTTTAATGAAACTGAAGCTTTTCATTTAGATTTTTAGACTGCCAAATTTCCTTTCCTCTCTTCTTCCCTCCTTTTCACCAGATGCTAGTATTGTCCAAAGGCTTCTCAAAGGGTAAAAGATTCAAAATTATTTAATCAAGTGAGAATCAACAGGATGCTTTTCATTTCATGACAGAGTTCTCGGGATAAAATATAGCAACCCTGTCTTCCTCATCACGGAATGGCATTTTGTCAGCTTGCCACGACGTTTTGTATTGTAAGCATTAATATGCAATAATCAATTGTAATTGCAAGAAAAAAATCCACAATAGTAAATAATTAAAAATAAGTAATTGGTTGCTGCCACTGCCTTCTCCAATAATATTAAATATTATAAGGACCAGCAATTTTATACAAATATTGAGATCTTTGGAAGAAAATGCATGAGCTTAGGCAATAAATCTAAGAAATCTAAATCTAAGGGCTATCAATAGATTCAAACTCAATGTAATTCGCTCTAATTGATTGTAGGAAATATGACTTTTTTTTTTAATTTGATTTATATGCCGCCCTTCTCCGGAGACTCAGGGCGGCTTATAATGCGTTAAGCAATAGCCTTCATACTTTTGTATATTCATACAAAGTCATCTTATTGCCCCCACAAACTGGGTCCTCATTTAACCTACCTTAGAAAGGATGGAAGGCTGAGTCAACCTTGAGCCTGGTAAGATTCGAACCTGCAGTAATTGCAGGCAGCTGTGTTAATAACAGGGTGCTTTAGACCACTGTGCTACCAAGGCTCTATTGACTTCTGCAATAGAGTAGTAAATGTCTGGAACACTCTACCTGATCCTGTTGTTAGTCTCGCTAATCCCCATACCTTTTACCTTTTAAGGGCGATGGCAGGGAATGGACAGATGGCCACGGCAGAGGCAGAGAGATACGGGGGGGAGAGAGAGAGATACAGAGAGAGGGGGAGAGAGAGAGACATAGGGAGATACAGAGAGAGGGTGGGGGAGGGAGGGGAGAGAGAGATATGTCAAAAGGATTTTGTGGTTCCCGGTGTTTTTTAACAACTGGTTCTCTGCCCTAATGACCGGCAGGGGCAAGGGGGAGTCATGTGACTGGTGGAAGTGAGTGACATCGAGTTTGCCATGCCCACCCAGGTTTTGTGGCTCCCAGTGTTTTCCTGGGAGTTGAAGTCCACAAGTCTTAAAGCTGCCAAGTTTGAAGACCTCTGATCTATGCCAAGAGCCTAGATTATTTTAGATGCTCCCCTTCTTGGCTCCCCTTCTTCCTCCTCCTGCTCCTCATCTGAAAACAGATCTAGCAGAGCCACAACAGCAAATCTCTTCTGCATAGTGAAACTAGTTTACTTTGCACAGATCTTCTGGAGCCCCACTTTGTGAGATGTTCCCTTCATTGTAAACGCCATTTTCAAGTTGGAATAGTTGTCTGTCTCCTAGTAACTGCACTTGTTTATGGAGTAATGATACTTCAGGAGGAGAAGTAAGTATTGGAATTTGTTACACTTTATCAGGATGGTGCCAGCTTAATGGAAAAGGGGAAATTAGGTGTAATTTCAGAGTCCTTACAGAACTCTTGATGAAAACCGGATAGAAACTTTGTGATCTTATTTTTAATAAGTTTAATTATGACCTTTCTTATGGCGTCTTAAGTAAACTCACTGTACTCTTAAAGCCAATTGAGTAATTTTCATTTTCATTTTGTGTGCCTCAGAAGGCCAACGATTAGTCTATATAACATTTCAAATATGATGCTTAGAAGAGCAATATATTCATAAATTATTCTAAAGTGAGGTAAAATACAATCCACTTAATTACTAGCAGATAAACATAACAATTCTTTTTCCTTGAAGCACCCAAAATGTTCACACTTAGCTAATTAAGCTACCAGATAAATGATTATTCAAAATAAAGAGAGATTGAGGGGATGGGAGTGAAGCAAAAGAAGTGAATTGCACAGACATTGTTTTTTTAGGTAGTGAATCGTTTCGGGGGGGGAGCAACTTGTGGAAAATTATAAGGAAAAGAACAGCAATTAGCTCAACAATGTCTATGGCACCCACGTCTTTTGTATGATTATCAGAAAGCTGTTGGGTGTGAAGGAAAATATTCAGCTGTTCTTTGAGCCAATATTATTATCCTGGATGGGTTTTTTTTTAAATAGTTGGAGCAATGTTCCTTGATTTGATATCGCCCAGTTATGTGACTCTGTTCTCTGCTTTGCATATAAAGAAGGCATAGACTGCAACTGTCTCTGCTTTTCAGTACAAAACAGAAAAATTATATACTGTATATGTCCACCTACTATATATAAAGAAAGTGCTACAGAATTCAGTGATGACTTCCTTGAGTTGTGTATATTTTGGAACTGGGAATGTTCTAAATTCATTTCTAGCACATACCAAGGATTGTTAGCATAGCCATGAATTTAAAGGCCTTATTCAGGATGTCATGCATTTTGTCTCATTCAGTGTAGAAAGCCAGAGATGATGTGAGAGAAATTATACAGAAACAGTCAAAAAAAACAAAAGCATGCTTTATGGCTGGGAAACAGAGAAAGTGTGAGAAAGTAGCACAGACTGTCTCTACCTTCAGTCCCCAGGATATAAAATGGAGAGAAGGGAACTATGAAGGATTACTATAGTTTGCATCAATAAATATATTTCCAGACAAACCTGCGGGATCAGTTTAATGGTGTGGCCTACCTCAAAGGGCTGGCATGATGTCGTGTGTATTTCTGCATATATTTTTTTCAAGGTCAGTTCGGTGGGTGTCTGTGCTCTGCTGCTATTCAATTATGCTGCTGGATAATATTTTTCTCGCAGATTTAGAAATGGACAAATCAGCACTCATGTATTTTCTGCAGTGCAGAATGGGATAGTGCTAGCGAAGGAAACAGCAGGATCTCCAACCATTATCAGACAGCATATTTGATATTTTGAAAGCATATTTTTGAGGGTGATCAAAGAAAATGGATGTCCTGGGGATGTATGCCCATTATCCAGATAATTGCCAGAGTGGATGAGTCTAATTCTCAAACAGCCATTGATCAGAAATCAAGTTGATGAGAATGTCCTGTGACTTGTGAAACCAGCATGCTTTTCTAAGGAGAGAGAGAGAGAGAGGGAGGGAGGGAGAGAGAGAGAGAAAGAGAGAGAGTGAGTGTATGTAGGGAATACCGGGAAGAAAAGAAAGTGATAGAAAATGTGGAAGAATGGTTATCTTTATGCTTCAACATATGGCATTTGTTCATCATAATGTCCTCTTCTTGTTTTCTAGGATCCAGAAAAACAAACATGAGATGGAGGTGTTGTGGTTATTTTTTTTTTAAGAAAAAAGTTTTTTATTTTATGAACAAACAAATATACAATATATAATCAATCATTCATTGTATCGTCTAAGTACATCTTTTCATTTCATTTAATGTAACATTTCCCCCACATTTACTTATCTGTTAATACATTTATCTGTCTCTCCGTTTTATATCCTAACCCAACCTTCAACCCCCCCTCCCCACCCCCCCACCCCCGACTTCCCAGAGCAAAAACAGGGTATAACATTTAACAAACATATGCTAAAATATTCTAACTTACTGCAAGATTCAAAACTCCCTCACACATTTTAACTCCCTTTTTACAAATTATTCATCAGCCTTCCTTTTATAAATTCTGAAAATCAATTAAATTAAATTCTTTCTTCCTAAGTATAAAAAGGTGTTGTGGTTATTGTTGTTGTTTCAGGTGTTGTTTTCTCTTTCCTTTGACTAAGTTGATCTTTTTATTATAGACCATTGTTGAGAGCCAAGGGATTGATTTTAGGCTTGGAAAGTCTTTAAGGTTATTTACAATTCCACCTATATAGAGCTGGCGTTCCTCATGTCAGAATATTCTGAGGATATAGTGCATTTGGTTAGGTACATGCAAGGGATAAAAGACTGGTAATTGTGGAGAATAATATTAGCAAATGTTTACAGATGTTTGTAAGAAAACAACCAAGCTCAGAGAGCACCAAGGACTCCACATAATTAAGGCTGGATACATTTAGATTTGGGCTGTCACTCAAAAGTCTCTGCAGAATTAGCACATTCAACTGGAAGAATAGGAATGCTCAAGGAATGCTCAGTAATTCCTCATCAAACAAATCAGATATTGAATAGGATGCCACAGGGTTTGGTGCTGAGCCCTCTAATTCGTCAACATTTCTATTGATGATTTGGAAAAGGAGGAAGAAAGAAGGTTCATCAAATCTGCAGATAAACCAGACTGGATGGGATAGCAAATATCGGAGAAGATAGAAATAAACTTCAAAGTAAATTTGATAGGTTGGAGAAATGGGCTGAAAATAACAGAATGAAATTTTAATGAAGACAAATGCAAGATTTTTCACTCAGGTAATAGAAAGCATGGAGACAAATGCGGCAGTGGGAATATCTGGACTTGTGAAAAATAATATGAACAGTAGTTGATTACAAACTGAATATGAGTCAGCAGTGTGATATGGCTGCAAGAAAAAAACCTTAGATACTATTTTAAACTGTATTAACTGAAACAGAATTTCCAGATTATAGGACAAATTGTCAATGTAATTTGGGCTATAATTCAAATATTGTCTCCAGTTCTGGGCAGAGTATTTCAAGTAGGATTCAAACAAACCAGAACAGTTTTGGAGAAGGGCAAAAGGGATCATAAAAGGACTAGAAAATAAATCAAAAGATCAAGGGATGTTTAGCCTTCGGAACAGAAGGTTTAGCAAAATTTAATAGTACTTTTTAAATTTATTTGTACATTCAGTTTGAGCCTGTCACAATTAATCAACTCTTAGTGGATAACAATGAAGAATTCAGAATAAAACATCAATGTTGTTTTAATAAAAAATAGGCATTTATATAAAAAAGTAGATTATGTCAGGCCCCGAGAACGAAGAATGGCACGTGGGTTACTTAAGAGTAGTTTTCTTTATTAGTCTTCACCTATAGACAGAATCTTGCCAGACTAAAGCAACTATTTGCATAATTATACTCGGTGAACCAGGGAAGAGCCATTTTAACCTTTTTTCTGCTGACCAAAATTCCCATGCTTTGCTGCCTCTTTGCCCTCTGGAAAGCAGCCCCACCCTCCTGGAAATTCAGTGTACGTTCCACCACATTTGTCAATCAGAAAATGCATATATTATCTCTCCCTTTCAGGGGAAAAATGATTGAATAGGCTTGGTAAATATCAAAAGTTTAGTTTCTTTCTTTGAGAGATTTATGGAATCAGGTGAACTTGGACTGTATTGATAATTATAAGCTTTTTCCTTTTTCTACGTTTTACCTGTTTTGTTGTGTTGAGTGGTTGATGGGTTGTTGGGTTTTTTTTGTTTTTTGTTTTGTTTTTGGAGTGGTGTGTTGTTTATTTTTAAGTTTGAAAATGAACTATCTTGTAGAATGTAAAGAAATAAATGAAGTAGATGGCACATGCAAGATCCCAAAGCCATCTTAACCAATTTAGATTTTAATAATACCTGATTCGGATCTGTGATGTAAAAATACCCCCCCTCCAAATACCCAAAACAACAGGAGAGAATGTGAACAACAACTTTATTGAATACAATGAACCTCCAGACACCATACCTTGAGGCAAAGGTATGCACACACACAATACACACACACACAGAGAGAGAGAGAGAGAGAGAGAGAGAGAGAGAGAGAGAGAATATAGGGGGGAAACACACACATACATATATACATATACACTGTAGCAAAGATAACCCTGTGTGTGTGTTTGTGTGTGTATGTGTATGTAGAGAGAGAGACAGAGAGAAAGTCAGAGACACACAGAAAGAGAAAGTGACAGAGGCAGAGAGAAAGAGAGAGAAAAAATATATGCAATATATAACGTACACATATTAGGTGCCCTAGATGTGTACATGTAATGTATACAATATATGTAATAAGGCATTTGTTACAAGGACTGCTCCTTGTAACAAAGGTGAGATAATAATTTTCTGATGAGCCACCAAGTCCTGATTGTGAAAACACTACAAAGAGATACTTCGGTATGCATTGTTGATAAATTTTTAGAGTATATGTGCTAAGGATATACACTCCGTTCTATTGTCCTTGAGATGTCTAGTGTCTTAGGAAGCAAACTGTTCTTACAGATCAAGGAATTATTTATTTATTTATTTTATTTATTTTATTGAATTTCTATACCGCCCTACTCCCGAAGGACTCAGGGCGGTGCACAGCCATGAGATAAAACACATAAATATACAAAATTTAAGATCAAGTAAAATGAATTAAATAAATTTGGCTGAAATTAATACTGATTAAAAACCCATAATTTTAAAATACATTTAAAAATTTAAAATTTACAGTTTAAAGGGAGAAGAATTAGGCGAGGCCGGCTTGATGAAATAAAAGCGTCTTCAACTCGCGGCGGAAGGTGCGCAGATCCGGAATCCTCCGTATCTCTGGGGGGAGCTCATTCCAGATCGTCGGGGCCCCCACAGAGAAGGCTCTCCCCCTGGGGGCCGACAGCCGACATTGTTTGGCCGACGGCACCTGGAGGAGCCCCTCTCTGTGGGAGCGTACTGGTCGGTGGGAGGCTGTTGATGGTAGTAGGCGGTCCCGTAAGTAACCAGGTCCTAAGCCATGGAGCGCTTTAAAGGTGGTAACCAACACCTTGAAGCGCACCCGGAAGACCACCGGGAGCCAGTGCAGCTCGCGCAGGAGAGGTGTTACATGAGGTTCCAGAATGGCTAGCAATCCCATCAAGTTATGTGATCTATGCTAATACAGCTAGGCATTACCATTTTTAAAAAAAGAAGCTACACTAATTATTTAATATGAATTTCATATATAGTGCATATCAGGTATATAGCATATTATGTTACTTAATTTACTTGATTAAACTACTGTAAGTTTCATTTGCCTGTTTTCAAATAAAACATTGGAAAATATCTTCAATAATGTAGAATAGATTAAAAACCTTCTGATCAAGATCGCCACCTTTGGGTTAAATCCATTTTTCCAGTTCTTAAGAACTCAAGTCACGTCACCTAGCTAGTTCGGATCACTGCCCCAGAAATCAACACTATTTCAGTAGCCAGTCATTCACCTGTTCGCTCTCATTCATTCAAAAAAAAAAAATTCCAACCTTTCCCAGTCATCTTCCATGAACCCTCAAGAGCTTGAGCCTTGTTCCTAGATCTTCAAAGCTAAGGATGAAACACCTGTAGCTGTCTTGATGGGGATTAGCAGGAAAGGATAAATTGTCAGGAAATTTGATAAATCTTATCTGTCTTCCTTGCAGACAGTATATTCCAGTGGGTACAATCAGTACAGTTTGTTTCTGTTCCTTGTAGTGAAGCACTAAGTACCACAGCTCTTCATTTTCTGGCATTTTCTACTTTCCTTCTGTCTATCATGGATCCATCATCCTGTCTCCTTTTCAGTGCTGCCCTATTTCTTCTCCTGAAGCCTTTGAGACTGTTTTCGTTTGCATGAGGCTGAAATCTATTTGCCTATTTCAGGACTGCAGACTATCTTCTGCTTTTCTTTTTCTACTTTGCTGGCTTATTTGTTTGACTCTAAATTATCTTGATTATTTGATTGGACAATCTTCATCTTCTTTTTTAAGCCTAAGGGCTCCTCGATTCCAGACTGTTCTCAAACAAGAACAGAACCATGCTACAAGCAAGAATTCAAACCAGCATGCAAAATGTTACAAGCATTACATATAACAACTACAGAGTTATGCCTATCATCTTGACTTTCATTCCACCCAAGATTTGGATAGCTCCAACCCTGCTGGCCTTCCATAAAACCATAAATTCTCTGGGGTTGTTCCCCAGGCTTTGGGCCAAAGTGAGAGATGAGCCCATCCATAAATGAAAAAACTTCAATGGACCATGCAGTGATTGGTGTCTGTTATTTTCTGTTTTTCTCTTCTGGGTCTTTTCTTTTCTTTTCTTTTCTTTTCTTTTCTTTTCTTTTTTTTCCCTTGGTTTTTATGCTTCCAAACAACAGTAAGCTGTCCAGAGTTCATTTTGCAAATTGGCTGGTCATGTGAATCAAATAATTAATTTCTGGTTTCTTAAGGTGTCAGTAACCCAAAGACTTTTATTTTTATTATTTCTTTTTGTGCATGATATTATGTTACCTAAATGCTCACTGTTGATTTGGTGGTGGGATTTGTTAGGGATGCCTTCCATACTCTGTAAGCTTTCCCTGTTCAAGAATGCCCAAAGCTTGGAAACGGGCTATCTTATTGACCTCCTACAGTTTTTACAGCAGCCGCTTGTTTGGGCAGGGATCCTTATTCAAACTTGAAACCTCTTTAAATACTGTATTTCCTGTCCGCAAGACTCAGTGTTCGTAACTCTAGGCTGCATTTCTTTAGTTCATAGCATACAGCAGCTTTACAAAGAGCTAAGAATTCTCTCTGCTTCTCTTGATTACTTTGAAAGTCTTGTTATCACAGTGGTGGGCAGAGGTCTCATAGACTAAGTTTCTTGGAGTCTTAAGGATGCTCATTCAGCTTTCCAATGTTGAAGCTTGTTTAATTTGGGATATGAACAGAATTGAGTACAAGTGTGACTGATCAACCCTGGACTAGGGATTCGGATATGGGCTAAGAGAAATCAAAGGTTCTCACAAGGTTCAGATGCAGGGAATTTTCCAGAAGACTCTAAAACTTGCCTCCCAAACCTAATTTATGTTGGTAATTTGACGTAATACAAGTTGTTTAGCTTTCCCACAAGCGTAATCAGGAATGATACTTTAAAAGAATGTTATGTGTTTTCATGTGGGAATTACTGCTTTTTTGTGTGGCTATCTATACTATAAAACAGTGATTTTCAAAGTGTGTGGGGCCTCAGGGCCACACTAAGAAAGGGATCCTGAGCCCGAATGTTTGAGAATGCCTAGAAGAATTGTAACAAAATTAAGCAGTTATATACAAGCCCTCCAGTTTTCACTGCCTAAGAAAATGGCATGCAGCTATTAATGTGGTATTCCAGTCACTGCATGCAATTATCTTGTACCACTAAGAAGCCTGTAACTCGGAATGTTTGAGAATGGGGAATGGAGAGAATTGCCCTTAATTTAAAAACTATTTAGTAAGCAGAGACTATTTTGGCAAATATTGGAGATAAAAACAGATTATGGAGCATGAGTTACAATGAACCACAGTGGATTACTTAGAAGCTCCTAAGATTTAAGAATTGTCTTCTCCCTTCCTTCTCTTGATCTAGGAGAAATTTCACTGGCGACTCCATTAAAAGTCCTACTAGTACCCAAACCTCACTGAAAAACTACTCAAAATATTAGGAATAGCTCATAGCATGAATTAATTTTTTTTAACTAAAAAGATCTTTCCCACAATATTAAAAAGTGATTTTGGATGGAAGGAAGAATTTTGGATTGTCATAATACCTTTTCTTTGTGTCAAGGAGCTCAGCCAAGCCAAGTAAGCAAGTCTGAATACTTAGACCCATGAAGTACTGACAAAGGATGCTGTACTATCAGCAAATTATCCAAGCCTGCCATCTACACGGTCACAGGACTTGTATCGACAGAAGAGAGGGACCCAGATTTCTTTTTTTTTCTATGTAACACTCTCAAAGCCTTTTCAGATTGTTGGGGACACTGACCTATTTTTTAAATTTTGCGATTGTGAGAAAAGCTTGGAATATGCTTTGCGTGGAAGGTATAAGAGACGTGAGGAGCCTGTAAACCAGCCCATGGATCCTAATTCTTAACTGGGCTGGTTTAGTTTGCAATATTGGATGTGACAGCTTTTTTAGATCTAGGTCAGAGCTGATGAGTGTTGCATTTGTACTGTGCAGATTATATTGCAAAATGCCTCCACTGACTTTTACAAATAGGATATGGATTTAGAGCTGAGAGCAACGTTGCAGCAATCAAGTGCTTTTATCAGGCTAGACTTTACAGACTCTCTGACTGGAGCCAAAGAGCCCTTCCTCTGTTGTTAAATTAGAAGAAATTAAATAACGCTACTATCAATAATGTTTAATATTTCCATTAAACTGTTCTCATATTTTCTATTGCCATACCAATATATGAACAATGTAACCGACATAACAAATAACCGAACAAAACTAAGTCATCAAACTCAATGGGAGTTCTGCAGAGAGACTTGGTGAGAAATAACAGTTCTTCCATTTTCACACCCATAGACACAGTAGACTGGGCAGTCTCCTTGACCCCTCAAAGTCATCTGCAGACAGATTCTTGGTACCCAGCTGTTTACTTACTTACTTACTGACTTACTGACTATTTTATTTTATTTTATTTTATTTTATTTTATTTTATTTTATTTTATTTTATTTTATTTTATTATTTCTGCACTGCCCTTCTCCCGAAGGACTCAGGGCGGTGTACAGCCTAATTAAAAACACAAAGACAGACAATATTTAAAAATAATTAAAATTATTAAATAGTAGGCCCAATTTATAAAACCCCGAATTTAAAAACCCAATTTAAAACCAATTAAAATCTTTATATTAATAGCCCAGCCTGGCGGAACAACATGGTTTTGAGGGCACAGCAAAATACACGGAGATCAGAGATTTTGCGAATTTCTGGGGGGAGTTCATTCCAAAGGGCAGGGGCTCCCACAGAGAAGGCCTTCCCCCTGGGTGTCGCCAACTGACATAATTTGGCCGATGGCACCCTGAGGAGACCCTCTCTGTGGGAGCGGACTGGCCGGTGGGAGGCTACTGGTGGCAGAAGACGGTCTCGAAGGTACCCAGGTCCAATGCCATGGAGCGTTTTAAAGGTGGTAACCAACACCTTGAATCGCACCCAGAAGACCACTGGGAGCCAGTGCAGCTCGCGCAGGAGGGGTGTCACGTGGGCACAACGTGACACCCCTTACTTCCTTACTTCTCTTGCCAATCTCTTACCTGTTGCATCAAACTTCAAAAATGCCTCCGATTACTGAAGCCAGCCAAATAGGTGAAATAAGCCTAAACCTAAGCAGGACCTAATTTGGCTTGTGTAGATTGTCACTAGACATTATTAGGGGTGCATCACCGACAATATTGTTAAGTGGCAATCACCAAAAAAAATTGATTCAGTAAAGAGAGAATAACACAAAAACAAAGGAAACTATCCTTTAAGAAAATGCTTACTCTTTCTGAATTAAGTTACAGATCAAACATGTCTCTTTATTAACTACAAAATAAAGGATTCTTTGTTAGCCACTACTGCACCTTTTTTAGTGTTTTTCCCTCTCAGAATAAAAATAAGATGCTGCATTTAATTTATTCCAAGGTTCTGACCCTTAGGTTTGTTACTCTGTGGTAATTCAATTAAGCATAGTAGATTTTTCATGCAGTTACTAGATTTGATGTGGAATGTACCTTTCACCAGTCTTCTACTTGCATTAACAGCATATTTAAAATTCAAGTCAATGACTTAAATGGAATACACAAACTCATTGAAAAGATTACTCATATTAATCCTCTAGAGCCTAGACTATTTTAGATGACATTTATATATATTCAACTATAACCATATCAAATTTAGACTCATTCAAGTCATCAATGTTCAAATACCTGTTTGTTCCTTTTGTTTCTGTTTTCCATATGACAGATCTGGCTAAACCGAGTTTCTAATACAACACAGCTAATGGCATCCATTACTCCTAATTGAACTTTTTATTAAAGGAATGATTGCAGAAAGAAAACTAATTAGAATTAAAGAAATTTGTCTGATTGCTCTGTTTTATGGTCTTGTTGTTGAAGTCTGACTGAATGACAATCGAAATTGTTTATTTGCGTCACCATCTCATCATTGAGTAGGAAGGCAAGAATAAAGCAGGGGAGAGACAGGATTCCAAGTGTGTGGGAAAAGACAAAGCAATAGAGGCATGAAAGTAGTTTTCAAAGAAGGAAGATAAATCCCAACCAGAATTAATTCAATCACAAATAAACCCAACAAATTAACCACATTGTGTTTAGAGCAATGCCCTGCTCTTCATTCAGAACACTGTATTAGAAACTAAGGCCTGTCTATAAAGTATATAAGGGGGGGGGGTGTCTTAAACATAAGAAAAAATAATACTTGGATATTCAAGCTCTCCATCTGGAGGCAGTACATTATTCTTGTTTCATCCTGCACAGATACACCTGAGAAGATGTGCTGTTTGGAGTAGCAGATGAAAGATAGCTTCGTGATTGATTTATTCCTCCAAGCTAAAACTTTTGTTTCCAGGAAGAGAGGTTGATTTTGTCAGATTGCTCTCCCTTGCCTAGACCAGAACAGACATCAAGAAAAATTTTGCTGAGCTTACTTCCAACCTCCAAACATTGTCCAAGCTTCATTAATAATACCTAAAAGAATGAAACTTGGTCATGTCAGAATTTTTTGTTCAGTACCAACTTCTATCTTTGCATGATAAAATTCAGGTTTCAACCCTTCCTAATAATGATGCCATCTGTCAGCAAGCATAACTTCCTATCTGTAAATTCATTCTTGCTGGTATTGCTACCTTGTTTTTGTTTTGTTTTTTTACTGTGTCTTATAGGTGATGGAGGGCCTTCTTATCTAGAGTGAAAAAATTCAGAAGGTGGCCATTTGACAGGAAAGAGATCTGATAATACTGGTGTGATATAACCACATACAAAACAAAGCCCATATATTTGTTTATTTCACGGTGAGCAGACAGGCAATTGTGACAATTTTAGGCAATTTTGTTTTATTTATAACATTTATAACAATCAACAACAATAAAAATGTGTCTGGTATATAAAAGGCATCATTCACTTAACCTAAGGGCCAACCATACTGATCTGTCTTTGAAATATCTATAGAATAGAAGTCATTGATAATTCTGTGGGCAGAGTGTACCGTGAAATGGGAGTCATCATCATGAAGCCTTGTAACCTGGATTATAGGGGCAGATTCAATTCTAGCAAAGCTTTGCCTGATATATCCTGGTGCCGTTCCATAAAGAACTTTAAAGCTGATAAACAATTCCAATTGGAATGAGAATTTATTGGAAACCAATGCAGCAACTTCAAAATAAGAGTTACCTGATGATGACCCTTCAGGAACTCAGTCAACCTCATTTTTGTGTTACCTGTAGCTTTCATGTTCTCTCCCAAGCCAACCCCACATGGAATGCATTGTGGTATTTCAGCAAGTAATGACTAGGGAATGAGCTACTGTTGTCAGGACATTTTCATTAGGACAGACCCTTGATCTTCTGCTTAAGCTGGAGCCACAACTCCAGGAAAATCCTCAAATCACACAGAGAAAAAAAAAATCTTTCTTCAGGAGGGCATGTGGCCCTGTGCATAGTAACTACCAAAGCATATGTTACGAGGTCACTGGGATGGCTATTTCCAATTAGCAAAGTTGGTTTTGAACAGATTTTGCCCCATACACATCTTTAGACCCTCCACATAGCAATTTGGGATTTCAACAGCATCTTTGGGTGGTGATGTATAACTGGATATCATTAGTTTATTGGTGATGCTTTACCCACAAATCAGCAAATTATCTATCCCAGTAGTTTCACATAGATGTTAAATAACTCAAAACCTGAGGAATAATATCATGGAACACCTAAGGACACAAATACTATCACTCAAGACCAGGAATTAGAAATGCCCCTGAGATAGGAGTGAAGCTACTACTAAAAAATGTCTCTAATGCTTAATCTCTGCTAATGATCTGGAACAAAATCATAGTCAATCGTATCGGAGGCTGCTGACAACAGGGTCAGAAAGGGTTGACTCCCTACACTGAGTTCCTGATGGAAGCCATTGACCAGAGTGACCCAAACCACTTCTATCTTACAACCAGGTCTACATCCTCAAAAGGACCCAAATCTTCTATTT
Organism: Pantherophis guttatus; assembly: GCF_059756535.1. NCBI lineage: Eukaryota > Metazoa > Chordata > Lepidosauria > Squamata > Colubridae > Pantherophis > Pantherophis guttatus. The sequence continues at coordinate 15,862,789 of NC_142069.1, read as the reverse complement.
CATCTAGTTTCCTCTCCAACTGTTTTGTTGCCACCCTCTTAGCAACCTTCACAAGGAAGAAGAAATCAGAACCTGACTGAAAGTTGTCAGAAACTACTAAGTTCACAGAGACCCCTTCCGCAGAAAGATACTGAATCTCTCCCAGAGCCAGCTACTCACACTTTCTATATCTGTTTGAATAAACAGAAACAGAATAACAGAGTTGGAAGAGACATTGGAGGTCTTCTAGTCCAACCCCCTGTTTAGGCAGGAAACCCTACATTACTTCAGACAAATGGTTAATCTCTTCTTTAAAACTTCCAGTGTTGGAGCATTCACAACTTCTGGAGGCAAGTTGTTCCACTAATTAATTGTTCTAACTGTGAGGAAATTTCTCCTTAGTTCTTGGTTGCTTCTCTCCTTGATTAGTTTCCATTCCATCCACTGCTTCTTCTCCTGCCCTCAGTTGCTTTGGAGAATAACTTAACTCCCTCTTCTTTGTGGCAGCCCCTGAGATATTGGAACACTGCTATCATATCACCCCTAGTCCTTCTTTTCATTAAACTAGACATAACCCAGTTCCTGCAGCCATTCTTCATTTTTTAGCCTCCAGTCCCTAATCTTTGTTGCTCTTCTCTGCACTCTTTCTAAAGTCTCCACATCTTTTTTACATCGTGGCGACCAAAACTGGATGCAGTATTCCAAGTGTGGCCTTACCAAGGCATTATAAAGTGGTATTAAGATTTCACTTGATCTTGATTCTATCCCTCTGTTTATGCAGCCTAGAACTGTGATGGCTTTTTTGGCAGCTGCAGCACATTACCAGCTCATATTTAAATGGTTGTCCACTAGGACTCCAAGATCCCTCTCACAGTTTTGAGAGAGGTACTTCATATACTGTACTTGTGCATTTTGTTTTCCTTGCCTAAATGTAGAATCCTACTTTTTTATAAACTAGGATCTAGTGCACAAGTAACTGAATTCAGATCCAGAAGGATCCAATAACTTCCTCAGGCTCCACAAGATAACAAAAATCCCAGACAGCCACAACAGTGATTCCTTCTTCACTAGAAATGATTCTGCATTGAACTGGCATCCAAATCAGATGCTTGCCCAGTATTCTCAAAATTATGAGTCATTTCTTTCAAACAAATTCAACTTGAAAAGAAGTTGACATACCAAATCTGGGCTGTGGAAATCCAAAGAACCCCAGGACAGGAACAAAGATTTAAGAGTTTTCTATATCTCTAATTACCAGATGATAATCCCAATTTTTGCCGCGCATGTGTCTCGTTGGTCTAAAATCTGTAGGAATTGATTGAAATACAGCTAAAATAAATTACCTGTAGCTAAAAATAAACACATAAAATATGAAGATCCTTGACCCTAGTGTTTTTAACGAGTTTCTCAAGCCAAGTTAAGTACTGCTACAGCAATATAATTTTTTTAAAAAAGCATTATTTCTGTCAGATTATTCTAATTTATTGCAAGAAGTCAATGTTTGAAATACAGTAAGCATTATGTATTTGACAGGAAATAACAATATAATAAAGAGCATTTGTCTTGCACTGGCAAGATAGATAATTTGATAGGAATGAACTAAAATGAGAAAATTAAAATGAAATAGAAGGTATGATGGAATACCATTGAATATTACTTACAGAATTAGAATGAGCATGCAAGGAAAACGTGCAAAAAGCTGAAGTTTTAAGAACACTGATTCACCAATAGCTACATAATCTTCACCTCCTCCAGTTTTTTCTAAAAATTGTTAAGATTTTCTGAGACAGTTTCTATTCTGGCACTCTTAACCAACTGAACATGCAACATGAACAGTCCACAGTACAAACCAAACAACGTTACTTTTCTTACATTCTTAAGTTCTTTTTTTCAGTTTCTAATTACATATTGTATCCTTCAATATTTTATAGGCTTGTGTCCTAACATCACAATCACACTCTATACGTGGTGGTGAGACGATTGAGAACAGAACATTTGAAGGATGTTTATACACCACCCAGAGTCCCTCTTGAGGGAAATGGCAGTTTTCAAAAGTAATTATTTATATATGTGTGTGTGTGTGTGAGTGTGTGAGTGTGTGAGTGTGTGAGTGTGTGTGTTTTCCTCTAGCCAGGTTTTCCCTACGTAACCAAAGTCAGTGATTTACCATTAATAATAATTAATAGCTTTTGGTTTTTATTTAATATCGATTAAGCATTTGGATTTTGATCACATGACCACAGGGATGCTGTAATGGTTGTAAATGTGAAAAATGGTCATAGCAGTTCCGCCCGGTTCCGCTGAGCCGGTAGCAGTGACGATATGACATCACCGAACCGGTTCTGCCCCCCCACCCCCCATGCATTATTCTTATCTTTTATTTGGCCCCACCCCCAATCTATTGCTGCCTCCTGATTGGCTAGCGGGGAAAAAACTGTTTAAACTCTTGCCGGGGGGCTTCAAAGGGCCGCCCTACCGCTGATCAGTGTTAAAAGAAAACAAATGAGTAGACCAGTGCCTGCAAAAATAAATGAGTAGACCAGTACATCTCTGCAAGCAGTTAAAAGCCTGGTAGACCAGTACCTCTGCTAAATCCTAAAGAATTATCACATGACCATCAAGCCATGCCCACAAAATAAGCCACGCCCACAGAACCAATAGTAAAAAAAATTAGAATTCAACCCTGGGTCATAGGTCACTTTTTTCAGTCCCATTGTAACTTCGAACAGTCACTAAATGAACAGTTGTAAGTTGAGGATTACCTGTACTGGTAGAGACAATCAGGAGTTTCTTCTAAGGCAGCTGCAGGAGCTGAGGGAAAAAGTAATTTAACTTTTTTCTAAAAAAAAAAAAAAAGATGTGCTGAATCTTCTTGTGGCTTCTAAAGTACAGGTGGTCCTTGACTTACAATCATTCAATTAATTTGGTTCAAATTTACAACAGTAATGAAAAAGGAATTTACAACCGGATCCTCGCATGTATGACCATTGGAGCATCCCCAGTCATGTGATTAAAATTCTGGTGCTTGAGAACTGGCATGTATTTGCGATGGTTGCAGTATTCTGGTGTCATGTGCTCTCCATTTGCAACCTTGTCCGTTGGCTTCCAACAAGCCAAGGCAATGGGGAAAGCTAGATTGGCTTAATGGCCACATGATTAGCTTAACAACTGTGACGAAAAAGGTCATAAAATCAGGCGTGACTCCCTTAACAACAGCCTCGCTTGGCAGCAAAAATTCTTGCCCCACTTGTGATTGTAAGTTGAGGACTACTTGTATCTCCTTCAAAGCATCAGTGCTGGTGTTTTACCTGATTCAGTTACACCCTCTTTATCATTATTTGCAGGATGAAGTACAATGGGACATTATGAACATCGTTATCTATTCCTAGGGTGGTCTGGACACTATTTCTGGTCAGAGATGCTTTTCCCCAATTTGCATCTCAATTGGCATGACTCCTTCAGCTAAACCCTGCCCTGTCCTTTCTGGACACACTGTTTTCTGTATTTGCACAATTCATTGAACTATGGACTAGGTTCATACAAAAGTTGTCACAAAGGAAAATCAATCTAGCCAAGTTTAACATATTGTGCTAATGCAACCCCCAAGTATTTATTTGACCAAGTTAAATCTGTGTGAATACAGCCAGTCTCTTCTTTAGGGACCTGTTACTTTTTTTACTTGCTGAAGTCAAGGCAGTTGAGCGTAAGACAGAAAAGTCACTTTCTTGACCTGGGATCGGTTTACATATCAAAACATAGAAAGGTAATCTTTTATAGAAAGATATTTATTTATAGAAACATTTCTTAAGATACTTCGTTATTGCATAAAATTGCTTTGTATTGAATATTGTATAAGAAATGACCTACTAAGAGTTAAACAAGTTATTATGACTCTGCATCCAGTCTCCCAGATTCCATACTTACCTTGGAGGGGTATATTTATAACCAGGAGAACTCAGCTCCAGTGATTCTAGTTGAGACACAGCTAGAAAAGGTACCGAATAATAGACTCTAAGGATTGTAACTGTCCTTGGTGATGATCTAATTCAGGAGTGTCAAACTCACGGCCTGCGGGCTGGATGCGTCAGGTGCTGGCCCCGCCCCCACCTGGTTTAGCAAAGGGGAGGGAAGTCCCGATACGACATGTGACACCGCCGTGATGATGCGAGTTTGACACCTCTGTTCTAGTTCAACCCTTGCCCATGGAGAATCCATACGCTACCATCACTGACAGATGTCCATTCAGCCACTTTTAAACATTTCTATCAAAGGTGAACCTACCATCTCCCAAGGCAATTTGTTTTGTTGTTGAATAGCTTTTACCACCAGGAAATTAACCCTGATCCCCAAATGGAATTTGCTTAAACTTTGACCCACTATTTCTTGTCTTGTCTCCTGGAACGACTAAAACAATTCTGTCCCATCTTCTGCATCACAGTCCACCATGCTTTCCGCCGTGCCCTCAAGACTCTGATGTTCCAACAGGCGGGGCTAAACATACGAACATGTGAATGATTTTTTAAATGTTATCTAATTCTGGGTTTTATTTAATTGACCAAACTAAGTAATAATTTTAATTAGCAATTTTATGATGTTTGTGTGTCTTAATTTTTCTTGACTGTACACCGCCTTGAGTCCTACGGGAGAAAGGCGGTATAGAAATATAATTAATTAATTAATTAATTAATTAATTAATTAATCTAAGACAACTGTCCAGATTAAACATACCCAGTGCTTCCACCCATCCCTTCTTAAGCGTTTGCCCTTATCACCTTGGTTGCTCTCCTATGCGCATTTTTCAGTTTGTCAGTTTGCTAAAGTAGGGTGCCCAGAACTGGATGCAATATTTATTAATTTACAAACATAATATGGTGCCTGTGTTCATGATTCTTGGTGCTACCTGACAAATGCACAATGGAGAAGAATAATGACTTTGCATCTGACAGCCCTGGGCTAAGTAGACCATTCACTTGACTTTGCATTAGTTCAATTGGCATATATTTTGTATTAAAATAAGAGATAACATTTATTGCCGAGTGAATGAGAGGCTTTTGAAATTTCAATCCTTTTACCAAAGCGTTTGTCAAGAAATTTTATTTTACTTTGTAATGAAAGAAATCTGCCAGCATTCTTAATGAAAGTTTCCCCAGCCAGAAATGACTGCTATGCTTTCAAGCATTAATTGCTGATTTGCTTGCAACTTTGCCAATTAGCACAAATTGTTTAGATCAGTTCTCAGTCTAATTTTTAATAACACGTAGCTTATACAAGAGAAGATATTACTAAGGATATATGTGGGTGGAAAGGAAGTAGTCTGCAAAAGCCTTCCAAAAATAATAATGTGATTTGATTCATAATTTGGAAATCACTTAAGAAAATGTGGTTTGTCTGATCAGCATCATTACTGTTTTATTAAAGCTATGTACTTTGCTTTATATTTTAATTTTTCAGTTATATAAAACGAAAAGACTTGTGAATGCTAGCAAAATGAGCTACTAAATTCTCCCATTACCCCAAAGCCTATGTGGTGTGGATTAATACTGAATATCTCATTACATAGTTTTGTACCAGTGAAGTCTTATTAGCCTTCCTATTTAATCTGAAAAAGAACCCTGTTAAAAAGTTAAATTGATCTATTTTTACATATTCCCAGGCAAGACTGTTATCCATAAGTCGTATCCCCATCTTTTTTCATTTCTGCAGTTCTTAGTATTGTTTCTTGAATATGTCGTAACTAGAGGCAGTTTTACAAGATACTGGGTCTGTGACTTTTTAGATGTATCTCATTTTGGTTTCAGGTTTAGTATGGGGGCTAAAACCTAATAGGTACTCAGTGCTTGGTATTGGACAGGGTATATATAATCTTACCTATATATTCTATAAACCTTTGGCAAGAATAGTGTTATGGAATGAAGGCTATTTTAACTAATGACATTCTGGACCTGTATTTGAGTTTTTGGATTACAACATTGCTTGTGGATGGGTCTTGCCTTCCATGTTATTGAATATCTATATGGAATCTTGGGCATGTTTTAGAGATTTGGGGTGTGTTGAGAATTACTGAAAACAGCTTCTCCTTCTGGGTTGATGGCGACAAATGGGGATGTTTAAGGCAGATCCATTCCGATCAGTGTTTGCTTTATAGTGTGCTGCTTGAGTTCCTAGCTCTGTTTTGTGTTATTGTTGTGTTTTTTTAATAAATGGGTTTAATAAGCAAGTGAATTGTGATTTGAAACGGTTGTGAGCTGTTCCAAAAAAGCTGGAGATGAATGCATAAAATAAAGAATAAACAATCCTTCCTGATTACGTTCAAAATTAGAATCAGCTTTGTTGGAATATCAGATTAAGATTGAGGAGTTACAGCATTTAATCCCAATTCAGCCATCAAGCTCTATGTGATTTATTTCTCAGCCGAGTTCATATCAGAGCATGGTTATGAAGACCAAAAGAAAAATGTAATGAAAAGTGTGTGTGGGGGGGTGTATTTCTCATATACAGAGGGTGCATCAGTGGTGGGATTCAGCCAGTTCGCACCACTTCGGGAGAACCGGTTGTTAACTTTCTGAGCAGTTTGGTGAATTGGTTGTTGGAAGAAATCATTAGAACAGAGAACCTGTTGTTAAATTATTTGAATCCCACCACTGGGGTGTACCACAAGTCAAGCCCCATATTCTGTATATAATATAAATTAAATTAAATGTCCAACTTGGCTGCCATTTTCTTTTAAACACTTCCTTGCTCATTTGACACATGTCCTTTGAATACTTAAATACACTAATATTTTCTCTGGACAAAAAAAAAAGAATTAATAAACATATTGTAATTAATCTAGGCACCTGGTGTTTGGTATGCCATGTCTATATATATAAAAAATCTCTTTTTAAGGCACTGTTCCCTCTTAATTCAGTTGATTATTTAACTCTCCATTTATTTCTTATATATTTTAGCTCATATTCTGTACTGATTTGTGCATGCTGTATTCTAAGCATCTAGAACCTGAGTGTCCTTAAGGCTTCTAAGGGCAGTGAAGGACTGATCCTTTTTCCTTTATCAAACCCATTTTCATGCTCTTATGTTGCCTCTTTCTTTGATAAGTGGAGTTGTTATAAACAGTTTTATGCAGTCTCTGAGATGGTAGCTGGTTCGAGAAAGAGAGACTGGTGCTGTGACTGTGATGGTGAAATCTGCAAAGGATTTATTATTTTTCTTTCTGTCTAGTTCTGTTTTTCTCCGTCCACAAGGAGCAGTGTGCACAGAATGTTAAACATGTCCTTTATATTTACTCATGGAATTGAAAGGTCACTTGAGCAAGACAAAAAGATCCATGACCCCAATACAAAGTAAACGAATGAAGCGTTAGGGTTCGAAGATAAGCTAGAGATCTCAAGAAGGAGAGGTTACAAAAGGGAACATAAATATCATTTCATTTATAAATAAGGTCTCGCCAAGACATTTGTTCTGCTGGACAGAGACAACTGCTGAGAGAAAAATTTCTGCAGATTAAAACCGTAAATTAAAACATCTTCAATGCCACAAGAACACGAGAGAGGGAACTGCCTCTGAGTTATTCCGAAATGGATGGATTAAGCTCCCTATCGAAAAAGGGAAGCTCTTCAGCAAGAAAAATGAAGATCAAGGAGACAATTTTGCACCTGCCAATCATGGGAGATTCTCTCCTATCATTGGTCCAAATGTGCAAAATGAAGTTTAAATGTGTACAAGGCTATGCAGGAAAATTGGTTTACAATGCATCACAACTTGCTGCAATGCTTGTATTACCAGAAAATTAACATTTTTATTGAAAGGGCATTATTAGTCCTTCCCTCCATCTTACTTTCCCTTATAGAGTTGGCACATTTTGAATATATATTTTATGGTCTCTTCTCTATGGTATGAATTCTAAGCATCAAATTTTAGAAATTCGATTTAGCCAAATCATAATATTTTACAATGCATTTATGGGGTTTTTATTATTATGTTTTAAAAAGTAACCTCACATATCCTGGAAAATCCAAAAGTATCTTAAGAACTTCACTCTGTGTAGGTGGAAAGGTTCCTCTGCTGCCCTCCTCTATCCTGTAAAACTGCTTTGGATGAACATCCAAATTGCAGTTAGGATTCAATGCCATTGAGGAGCGCGAGACCATAAAAGAAATTGGTAACTTTCTTCTTCAACCCTTTGCTGGATATGGTGTTGAGCAATGGTGGGTTTCAAAATTTTTTACTACCAGTTCTGTGGGTGTGGCTTGGTGGGTGTGGCTTGGTGGGTGTGGCAGGGGAAGGATACAGGGGTGGGCTCTACTTACCTTTACTACTGGTTTGCAGTGGGGCCGCGCGTGCACGCTTGCTTCGCTCACGGGCATGCTCTTCTGCGCAGAAGCGTTTTGATGACGTCGGGGTCGGTGGGCGGAGCCTCCCACCGGTTTTACTACCGGTTCTATAGAACCAGTGTGAACCAGGGGTAACCCACCACTGGAAGGATACTGCAAAATCTCCATTCCTTCCCCACTCCAGGGGAAGGTTACTGCAAAATCCCCATTTCCTTCTGATCTGCTGGGACTCGGGAGGCAGAGAATAGATGAGGGCGGGGCCAGTCAGAATTTTTACTACCGGTTCTCCGAACTACTCAAAATTTCCACTACCGGTTCTCCAGAACTGGTCAGAACCTGCTGAAACCCACCTCTGATGTTGAGCCATTTCACCCAGTGCTTGGTCTGTTTCCAAATGTCTTCTGCAAGCAGACAAGCAGATTTCTTTCTTTCTTTCTTTCTTTCTTTCTTTCTTTCTTTCTTTCTTTCTTTCTTTCTTTCTTTCTTTCTTTCTTTCACCTGGGCACAAAAAGGAACAGAGAACGTGCATGGTTTCACACATAGCTTCCTTCCTGACATTGCTGCAAGTTTCCAAAAATAATATCCCCAAAGGAATATATTGCTTGTAGGGGGGGGAAAAACTATCCTGCTTAGACTATGTATCGCCTGAGATAATTGGTTTTCCCAATTATACATTTTCAAAGACCAAAATAAGGTTAGATAAATCCTCCTTATGGCAGTCAGTTTGATTTAGTGTTAAGGCACCAGGCAAGAAAACAGGAGATTGTGAGTTCTGGTCCTGCCTTAGGCACAAAGTCATGTGGCCAGTAACTAACACTTGGCCCAGGAAGAAGAAGGCAAGGAAAAACCAATTCCAAAAATGTTGCCAAAGAAATTCTCCAGGTATGTCTCCATGGAGTCATCAAAAGTCAAGATCTCCCCCTACCCAAATCCTTCTTATACAGGCAGTTCTCAACTTGTGACCATTAATGAGCCCAAAATTCCTGTCACTAAGTGAGTTGTGTCTCATTTTAAGATCATTTTTGCCACACTTGTTAAGTGGATCACCGTATTTGTTAACTGAATCTGGATTTCCCCCAGTGACTGCTTGTCGGAAGCCAGTGGGGAAGGTCACAAATGGTGATCACATGACCCCGGGACACTACAACTGTCCTAAATACATGCCAATTGCCAAGTATACCCAAATTTTGATTATGTGCCCATGGGGATGGTTTATTTCAACTGCTGTTTGAATGGTCACTAAATGAATGTTTGTAAGTCGAGGACTTTTTTTTGCTCTTTGAACAATGACAGAGAAGTGGATGAATCCGAAGAGTGTTTATTATCATTAATTTTATTTCTATAGAATTATGTTAAACATGCAAATAGTGCATTTGCAAACCTCAGGTGGATTTGGGGCTGAGTCTTTTGCATGCCTACTAATTGCAGATAGTTCTCAACTACCATTCACTTAGCAACTATTTGAAGTTACAGAAGCACAGAAAAAGGTGGCTGACAACTGGTCCTCACCCTTATAACTGTCGCAGCAGCCCCCATGGTCACATGATCAAAATTTGGCATGGATTTAAGATGGTTGCAGTGTCCCCAGGTCATGTGATTGCCGTTTGTGACCTTCCCAGCCAGCTTCTGACAAGCAAACTCAATGGAGGAAGCCAGATTTGCTTAACAACTGGGTGATTCACTTAACAACCATGGCAACAAAACAAAACAAAAAAGATCATAAAATCAGGTGCAACTCAGCCACCATGCTTAGCAATGGAAATTCTGGTCCCAATTTTGGTCATGAGTTGAGGACTTTGTTATTAAAGCTCACCTTGGGTCATTTTCCCAGATGCTTAACTTCTCCCTAATGTTGTAGCTGGAAATGATGTGAGACATAAACCTGGCAAGTAGAACGGTTAAACATAATGGCCAATTATCCACTAAGTCTCCTTTGCCCAGCATTATTAGACAAACAAGAGAGTTAGGAAACCAGGTTTGCAACCCGACGTGCGATTTACCCTCTAGCATTTTTAAAGCGGATGCAGCCCAGGGATACTCCAAAGAAACAAGAAGTTAGCATACTCTATGAGCTGAGAGAAAATAGCTCCAAGGTATTTAGTTTGTTGTAGTACATGATTTCACAGAGGTTAATTCCAGACAGTGCCTTGCCAATAAGCATTCTTAAAACAGCTTACCTTTTTAGCATGAGCTAGTTTACTTATGGCAAAAGTTAAACATTTTAATGTGCACTAGCTTAAAATGTTTGGCTTTCTTGGGTATCTCGGATGTATTGTTAACTACTAAAGGTGGACAAATGCAGACCAGAAATTCAGCACTATAAGTAAACTGAGGAAGGGAGGGTACTGGTTTAAAACGTATTACTATTACTTCCTCCTGGTATCATGGAAGCTGCCAACTGTTTATTTATTTATTTATTTATTTTAAAATTTGTATACCGCCCTTCTCCCTGAGGACTCAGGGCGGTGAACAGCCAAGTAAAAGCATAAACTACAAACATTAAAATACAATTAAAAAGATATATATAAATTTGGCCCCATAATTAAAAACAATAACAAACAATTAAAAACATTTTAAAAAGTGTTAGGCCAGCCCGGCTTGCTGGAAAAAGAAGGTTTTAAGGGCACGGCGGAAGGCACCGAGGTCTTGGATTCTCCTTATCTCTGGGGGCAGCTGATTCCAGAGGGTAAGTGCCCCCACAGAGAAGGCCCTCCCCCTGGGGGTCACCAGCCTACATTGTTTGGCTGATGGCACCCCGAGGAGGCCCTCTCTGTGGGAGCGCATAGGTCGATGGGAGGCCGTCGGTTCTTTATATGAAGAGACTTATAGATTGCATAGACAAGCCAAGTTGTTAATACGGGATGCCATTTGGTAAGGATAAGGAATTACTGGATATGATCACATAGTTGATCATATGTCTGCTTGTTTTAAGACTATTTTAGGTGTTATTCCAATTGTCTTTTTATGTCAATATCAGTGCTTTAAATCAGCGGTCACCAACTGGTGGTCCGTGGACCACTGGTGGTCCGCAAGAAAATTTTGGTGGTCCTCAGAAAAATTATTTGCATTTTTTATATTGCACTAAATCAGGGGTCCTCAAACTACGGCCCCTGGGACGGATTGTGCAATGAACGTTTGTGTTGCTGCAGAGAGTCTCCCCCTTCTGGGTCTTTTTGTGCGGGGCAGAGGGGGGGCAGAAATTCCGGCTTCAGCCTCCTGGTGTGGGGCTTTCGACGACGGCTGAAGGGAAGTGTTGCTGGTGGCAAAGAGCCGGAGGGCCTTGTTCCAGTGGGACTGCATCATGGCCTGGAACTGGCTGATCATCTCAGCCTGCTGAGCCTCCAGGTGCCGGTACCTGGCCTTGCACTCCCGCAGGTCTTTCCTCTGCTTGGAAACCCTCTCTTCCTAGTCCTCAGTGAGGTGCTTCTGCTGAGCCTCCTTCTCGGTCAGATCCAATTTGAACTGAGCTGTTTTGCCAACTCTTTCTCGTAGTGACTGCTTAGCTCCAGCAACTGCTTCCTGTTGGGGCCCTAAGGAGCCTGGGCGGGCAGATGAGGAGTAGTGAGTAGAGGCTGACAAGGCACCCCTTGACGTGAGTGACATCAAGTTGGCCACGTCCACCCAGTCACATGACCATCTTGCCACGCCCACCCAGCCGATCATTAGGCAGATCATATTAGTGGTCCACGGGATTTAAAATTATGAATTTAGTGGTCCCTGAGGTCCAAAAGCTTGGGGACCCCTGCTTTAAATGATATTGATAACAGTAGTGTTGTGTTTAAAACACGAGTAATAAGGATAAATTACTATTGCGTACGGCAGTGTATAAAAACAAATCTTACTGTGTGCTGCCCAGACTCTGCTTGTATTAAGGCAGCAGATAAATCTCACAAGCAAAATAAAATAATTACAAATACGGCTGCAATTCGGCTGAATACTCTCATTTGCATAGGCACATGTAAAATGCTCTTTGAGTAAGCAAACAGTGGGATGCCAGGGAGAGATTGACAAGAGGAAAAGAAAGAGAAAACTGAAGGTGAAAACTGTTTCATTGTGGAGCCTTACTAATCATTTAGCAATAGATATATACCGGAGCACATTATTTTACATAACTTGTTTATTCCACGACAGAATGATTGAGGGAATAGTTCTAAACATCATGAATTAAGATCAAACGATGTTGTTCCGTATCTATGGTGCATCAGATTTAGTAGGTAAATACCCATGAATATAAAGGATTGTCTCTTATTTTTGGAATATCACTGTCATATACAAGATGTGCATTTATTATTCCTGATGCAACAGCTCTTGACTGCCCCTTAGTTGTCAACATTCTAATCTGATTGTTCTAGTTATGTGACATGGATGAGCCTATTCTCTTAGAATTGCAGATATGTTGGTAAATACGTTCCTAACAGAATGAGTCGCTTCTTCATTGATATGATGAGTTGTCCTGCACACATACAATAGCACTGTATCATAGCACTGTATTTTTCTTTTTAAAAAATCAGTTGAGAGATATAAGAACCCAAACCACAGCACCTTTATCTATTTATTTATGTGTATCTATATACCACCCTACTCATAAATAAATAGATAAAGCTGCTGTGGTTTGGGTTCTTATATCTCTCAATTTATCTACAGTATTTATTTATGAGTATCTATATACCACCAGACAGGGATGTGGTGGCTCAGTGGCTAAGACGCTGAGCTTGTTGATCGAAAAGTCAGCAGTTCAACGGTTCAAATATCTAGTGCCGCGTAACGGGGTGAGCTCCCGTTACTTGTCCCAGCTTCTGCCAACCTAGCAGTTCAAAAGCACGTAAAAAAAAATGCAAGTAGAAAAATAGGGACCACCTTTGGTGGGAAGGTAACAGCGTTCCGTGTGCCTTTGGCATTGAGTCATGCTGATCCCATGACCACAGAGACGCCTTCGGACAGCGCTGGCTCTTCGGCTTTGAAACGGAGATGAGCACCGCTCCCTAGAGTCGGGAATGACTAGCACATATGTGCGAGGGGAACCTTTTCCTTTACCTTTAATGGAGCCAAGAGGGGAAGTCAACTCTACAGTTGGCGCTTATCCTATAGAGAACCCTAACCATTTCATCAGCTTCTACAAGTCCCAAAGAATTCCAGATAACATTATAGTATATTGTGCCTAGTTGTCACACTAGATTTTACTCATAAGGAATCTTGCGATCAGCGAAAATCGAATGAATATCAATATGCTATAAAAGCAAAGAAGCAAGCCTGCTTCACTGTTAACATTGCCACTTCATGGACTCAAATATATGATTTCTATTCATTTTGTCTTCAGCTACTTGTAAGAGCTTGTTGGCTGACTGAGAAAGTAAGAAGAAAAATTAGATATAATCAAGAGAGAGAAGAGACGTCTGTTGGGTACTTATTTCCTGAGAAGAAGCTTTTCCAATCATTCTGTGACTTTGCTTCAATGATCTCATTATAAATGAACCTTGGAAATTCTTCTTACAGTTTCTAAGATTTCTGTATTTACCCCAAGATTAGCATTAAACCTATCTGAACTCTTTTTAATTCTTACTTCTTTAGTCTTCATCAGCTGTGTGAGTCTTGACACCACTGTTCACCAAGGCCCGTGATGGTGAACCTATGGCACACGTGCCACAGATGGCATGCGTAGCCATATCAGTGGGCATACCAGTTCAGCTCTGGTGCGCATGTGCGCACAGGCCAGCTGATTTTTCGGCCTTCTGGGCCCACCAGAAGTAGGGAAACAGGCTGTTTCCTGCCTTTGGAAGGCCTGGGGGGGTGGGGAATGCCTATTTTTCTTTCTCACCTGGCTCCAGATCCTCTCTATGCATCTGGGGAGGGTGAAAATAGCCTTCCCCACACCTCAGAGGCCCTCCAGAGGCCTGAAACAACCCATTGCCCAACTCCCGGTTGGACAGGAAGTGATGTTTTTTGCTGTCCTAGAGAGGCTCTGAAGTCCCCAGCCTCCTTGAGAGGCTCTGGAGGCTGGGGACAGCAAAAACTGTCACTTCCTGTCCAACAAGGAGTTGGGAAATGGGCCATTTCAAGCCTCCAGAGGGCCTCTGAGGGGTGGGGAAGGCGGTTTTTGCCCTCCCCAGATGCATAGAGAGGATCTGGAGCCAGGTGAGAAAGAAAAACGGGTCTACCGCCCCCCCCCCCGTGCCAGGAGCAGGTGGGAGGGGGGTTGCATGCACAGGGCGGGGCGCATAGAATTATGGGTATGGGCACGCGCGCATGCGAACCTCCCACACCTCCCCCTCTTGGCACGCGATGGTAAAAAGGTTAGCCATCACTGACCTAGGCGTTTCTTCACTTCCTTTCCCAGAGTTTCTCAGGAATATATTATTAACATTCTGGAAACATAAATCATTCAATAAATCAGGTAATCTCTAATATAAAATGTATGTCTGAGGAAATTGAAGAATACTTGCTTTGGTGGAGTGCTATGTATAGTTATTCACACATTTCCTTGTTTCTTTATGTCAGCTCTTCTGGAACATTGCAATCAACAGTGTAAAAGATAACAGAAGCTTCTTGTCTTGACAAAGATCATTTTTCACGTAGGGACACCTGTATAGAAGCCAAGACGATGTTTATCAACTCATTGTAATTCTCTGATATATCTGTGTAATATGTAGATGTATATTAAAGCCTATTTTCAAGGAATTGTGGGAAGGTTGAGGCAGGGCCATCTTAACAGCATTATGGGCCCCGGGCAAAGCAGTGTACTGGGGCCCCTATGACAACTACTCACAGAAATAAAAATGTAAATGGTCGATAAAATTAAATGTACATTTGCATGTTAGTATTAATTTAAAAATGCAGTAAAATGTAATAAATACGTTGCAGTATTTATATGATACAAGGTGCATTGAAGGGTTAACATACACAGATTAGTATGGGGCCCCTATTATCGTGGGGCCCACGGACAAGTGCCCAGGAGGCCCACACGTTAAGACAGATAGATAGATAGATGTACTGTATGTATGTATGTGTATATGTATATGTATGTATATACACACATATCGGGTGGGTTCTATTTACCTTTACTACCGGTTTGCATTGCGCCCGCATAAATCACCTATGATGACGTCTGGGTCAGTGGGCAGAGCCTCCCACCAGTTTTACTACCGGTTCTTGCGAACCGGTCCGAACCAGAGGCAACCCACCACTGACACATATACAGTATATACAGTATGTACATACATACATACACATGTACACACACACACATATAATCAATGGTGTGTTGCTACCGATTTGCCCCCGATCGCGCGGGCCCACAAGCGAACCAGTAGCGACGGGATTTGAAACCCATTACTGCATACAATATATATATATATATATATGCACATACATATATCTAAAGGCAAGGCATGGAGGGGGAGTCTAAGTAATTAATTTTGCACCTCTGTAGTATAAACTAGGGATGAGAGGATTTGTTATTGCTGCTGCAGGTCTCAGAGGTATCTGCAGAGGGTAAGTCAAAGAAGTCAAGTTTGTCAATCACAACTGTGTATTCAAATTCATGCCTGCATTTTTATGTCTGTCACATAAGGGGTACTGCTGTGATCATGGCTGCCATCTTAACTTTTTTGATCCTCCCCCTGGAATCTGCAGCAACATCATGTGGGGGAATGACTTTACTGCTTCTCAATACTCAGATGCCAGAGCAACAGAATCATTTGCAGAATTTCTTTCTCCGAGTAGCTGGAGCTCCATGATATCCTAACCCGCCTCACATGATCCCAAGATAGTATTGTAAATCTAAAACCCATAAAGAGCGCAGTGGACTCCAGTAGAGTATGAATTGCTAAGATTCCATCAGTTTTCTAAGTCGCCACTGTAGACAATGTTTCAACAATATAGAAATACAGCAATAAGCTGTAGAAAGGTGGATTTATTTATTTATTTTTGTTTTAAAGCTTAATTAAGAAGTATGATGACCCAAAATGTTTTATGATGTACCTATTTATCTTAATTGACCATATCAGGGGACCCAAGCATCTAAGCATGAGGAGTAACAACTTATTAAACAAGGCAAATGAATCATGATGCACATCATGTGATCGGTCAGATGTCGCTGCCATATAAAAGCAGATTAGATTTAAACAGGTTTTTTTTTTTTAATTGATAAGCAAAAGAAGACATGGCCAATCTTAAATGGGCTGAACATTGTTGTTCTAACCTTGCCAGTGTTTTGCTGGCTTTTCATAACAGCAATTAATATAAAGAACATGTCTGGATGTAGTCTTTAATCTTTGGTTATTTAGCAAAAAATAGAAATGCGGATTCATGTTTTAGCTTCTTTAAGAAAATAACGAGTGTCTCCTGAAAACCTGACAAGCTACATGTTAAATGTAGTTGCTTGTGGTTGTTTCTACCTTATTTTTAAAAAAACAAAAACAAAACAAGGCCTGTTCTGCTAGAGAAAAATAAATTCCCAGCCAGAGCATGTCACACTAGGAATGCTGGACCTTAATTCTAAATATTATATTGGAAAGAATATATCCAATATTTTTGTTTTGTTTTAATTAATACCGTAGCTTTGCAGGAGACATTTACATCCTGGACATAAACTGTTTCAACTCCTACCCTCAAAACAATGCTATAGAGCACTGCACACCAGAACAACTAGACACAAGGACAGTTTTTTCCCAAATGCCATCACTCTGCTAAACAAATAATTCCCTCAACACTGTCAAACTATTTACTAAATCTGCACTACTATTAATCTTCTCATCTTCTCATTGTTCCCATCACCCATCTCCTCCCACTTATGACTGTATGACTGTAACCTTGTTGCTGGTATTCTTACGATTTATATTGATATTGTTTCCTGATTGCTTATTTGTAACTTATGACTATCATTAAGTGTTGTACCTTATGATTCTTGATGAATGTAACTTTTATTTTATGTACACTGAGAGCATATGCACCAAGACAAATTCCTTGGGTGTCCAATCACACTTGGTCAATAAAAATTCTATTCTCCAGCGTGTCGGGGAAGATCATCCAGGAATGGGTAGTGCTCTCCTTCTCTGCTTGGAGACCGAGTCAAACTTTCTTGGCCATGCCTACTCCTGCCTGGGCGCTCCCCAGTTCGACTCAGTCTTCCACGAATTGAGACTGAGAATAGAGACTCACCCATTCATCGATTTCTTCTCAATGTAAAATGACAGCAATTTGGATTATTATTCCGAGTGAGGCTCGGTGATCGCTGGTGAGCGTTCTGGGGGGTCACCAGTCCACTGGTACCCCTTCCTTCCGGCTTGAATTTTAGTATCCAACTGAAACCAGATCTTTTCTTTCTGGGACTAATGGAGAGACAACAAAAAGTTACTATGCATAGTAACTGCAGTGAGATTACGGTATTATATGCATAAAGATGGAAAGACTTTGAAATACCCATAACGAAGGAATGATTGGTGAAATTGGCAGAATTTGCAGCAATACAGTTTTGCCAAATGCATAATCTGGGGATAATCTTATGGATGTGTTTTAGAGAAGGTTGCAAGGATTACTGATTCTATAGATGGTAGACATGAAGTACTTTCAGCTTTGAACTTTGATAATTCTATATAATTGAGCAGGCAGAAAACTCATTTTAAGTTAGATGTCATAAATATATCCACTCTTATTTCTGCTTAACATTTCATTTTACATTATTAAATTGCTCAGAAATTCAGTATTCCATACACATCTGTAGATCTGGTTTTAAGTAAAATAGTCAACATTATGTCAATGACAGATAATATTCAGCAATCAATACAAGCGTATTACCTGTGCTGTCATACTTGAAAAACAGACTTTGGCAGTTATTAAATAAATAGTGTTGAAAGATTACTTTCCAGGCTTTGTTGCTAAAGAATCTAGTTTGTTCTTTTATCATCTCTATGCACAAAATATGTGTATGAATCAATAGGCACTAATTCATACATGAAATGGTTCTTATTTCCACCAGATAAAGACTACTCTGCATTGAAAATTGAACCTTTGTTGGGAGGTGTTTTATGTCCTTTCATTGATGTTCTTAACTTTTAAAAATGGTTTTGTTTGGTTTAGTTTTGATGGAAGAGCATGTTGTGGCCCACCAGCAGCCTGCGCGGATCGTGGCTGATCCCAACGACAAGGAGGCTGGTGTGGGGTCGCGCCAGCAGCCTGAGCAGCCGGCACTCATGTCGGACAGCGAGGAGGCTGAAGAGGATGTGGTGCCAGAGGCAGAGACTCAGCCAGGGCCTTCAGAACCCCCAGAGGCTCCTTCAAGTGGAGAGAGCGAAGTGGAGGAGCCTCTCCTCAATGCTCGAGCACGCAGGGCTGCCAAAAGGCAGGAGTAGCTACTCAGGAGGAGGAGGTCTCCTCGAGAGTAAGATTTGAGGATAATTGGCCACTCTCTTAGCCTATTTAAATTGCACACAGTCAGTAATGTCTTGCTAGAAACAACGTGTCGTATCTTGTTTTCTGGGCTGGTTGCCAACCTTTGCCAGACTTTGTTTATTCTTGGTACGTTATAACTTTGATAAGGACCGTTGGTGTGTGTCACAGTCCTTGGGACTCCAGAACTGGGACAGAACAGAGCAATACGATAAACAGCAAATGGAAGCTCTTATTTGCTCCAAAAAATGATACTGGGTAGAGGCAGATTTACTCACAAGTGGACCATACCTGGGCATCACAGAGAGCATAATGACAGTCTCATTCTTAATAAATCAATAAACTGTCATAAAGATTTATTCTAGAAACTGGGGTTTATGGTACAGCAAAAACATGTTTTATTTAAGCAAACTTGGTGAATAGAGTGGAATTAGAATAGAATAGAATAGAATAGAATAGAATAGAATAGAATAGAATAGAATAGAATAGAATAGAATAGAATAGAATAGAATAGAATTCTTTATTGGCCAAGTGTGATTGGACACACAAGGAATTTGTCTTGGTGCATATGCTCTCACTGTACATAAAGGAAAAGATATGTTCATCAAGAATCATAAGGTACAACATTTAATGATACTCATAGGGTATAAATAAGCAATCAGGAAACAATATCGATATAATTCATAAGGATACCAGCAACAAAGTTACAGTCATACGGTCATAAGTGGGAGGAGATGGGTGATAGGAACGATGAGAAGATTAATAGTAGTGCAGATTTAGTAACTAGTTTGACAGTGTTGAATTATTTGTTTAGCAGCGTGATGGCATTTGGGAAAAAACTGCTCTTGTGTCTAGTTGTTCTGGTGTGCAGTGCTCTATAGCGTCGTTTTGCGGGTAAGAATTGAAACAGTTTATGTCCAGGATGTGAGGGGTCTGTAAATATTTTCAGTTCAAATCATTATTCTTATGACATATCCTTCCTTGATTCGTTTTGCTACGTTTTGACTTCATTTTGACCATATGCGGTACTGTAAATTTCTTTGGGACAAAAGGAAAGGCCTTTATTTACTACATTGACAATGTCTCCTGGATTTAAAAAAAAAAATCTATTAAATCCTTTGTTGGTTTAAAAAAAAAAAAAACTGGACCTCATGTCTCCTTAGCAACAAAATGTGTTTGGAAGCAACCCAGTATCAACAAATCTGTCTCAGAATCTGTTTTATAGAGTTGATCCTATAAGTATCCCCTTCTGGCGCTGTATTACTAAAGATCAGTTTTATTCATCCAAATGTATGTTAACCGTGAGTTAACATAATCACATCAAAAAGGATTCTCCCGTAATAAATCCAGTATTTGTTGATAACATTTAATCTAGAAATCCAGTATTTGTAACATCAAGTTCTTTTTCTTGGCTACTCTCTTAATTTTTTTCCATTTACAAAAATTGCTCCTTGCCACAGAGTTCTTAAAATACATCTCACACAATTGAATAGCGCTAAAATAAGTTGATATAATATTCGGTGGGAACATTTTGGGAAATTCTGGTGAAGAACACAGACATTTAAATAAAATGGAATTCATCTTGCACTTTTTCCCTCTCCTCAACCACCCACTCACCCCAGGTTGAAGTAGTAAACTGCATTGTGTTAGGTTGTATAGATGTTTTTTATCCCCAACCTATCTGAATGTGTTACATTTCTTCAATATTTTAATACATCCTTTGATTCAATTCTGAGATCTAGTTTTGTGGCAAAATAATACCAGTCCCTATAATAAACAGTTAATATTACCAATTCAGTGACATATTTGAGGTTGAAGAAGTACAGGACACTACAGTTGAAGAACAGTAATAATAAAATGCACAGTGTATTAATTTACTCATGAGTCATCATTATCATCATTTTAGTCATTGTCAATCCACTGCAGGATGAAGGCCTCTTCCACATATTTCCAACCAATATGGTCCTGAGCTTTCTTTTGCCAATTGAGCCCCAATACTTGCTGATGTCATTGATTCATTTTGTTTTAGGTCTCTTTCGTGGATGCTTTTTATCAAGTGAGGTCCATTCTATGACTGCCTTGGTCCGCCTGCCATCTGTTCAACTGGCTATGTGCCAAGCCCATTTCCATTTCAATTCATTATTCATGAATAATGAATTATTCATTAATCAATTACTCACGAGTATGCTGGAGTATATTTTTTTAAAAAAACCCAAATGTTGAGTAAGCAATTTTCCTTCACTGGAGGGAAGAGGAAGGAAAAACTGAGGAAAAGTAGGGTGATCCAAGATTTCTAGGATAAGCTAGTAGTTTGTGAAGCTAAAATAATTTCTATTCAGTATGGGGTGAAATGGAATTACGAACAAAATCTGTGCCATACTTTCTTTTAACATTTAGGGTAGTACAAGGCTCCATGTTATTCAAATACAGCATGAATAGATTGTAAGCAGATCTTTATGTTCAGGGAGAGAGATGATGTATATTTAAAAGGAATTAAAAATTCAGCTAAAATTGGAAATGGTACAAGGTCAATGTGAATTGTTTCTGAGCCAGGTTGCCTTAACTGTCAGTCTGAGGAGAATGGGGCCTGAATACTGCTGGACTCACCCAACCCCATTCAGCTGGATTGTCATGGTTCAAAGGAGGAACAAACATTCTAGAATTCTCCAAAATGTTCCTTCCCACAACATTGGGCTTTGCAGATTTCTACTTGGTGATTTCATGGACCACTCAGATAATTTTCCTGGCAATAGCATTGTGTTTATCATCAGCCTCTTCCAGGATTTTAAAAAAAAATCTCAATCTACCATACTGCGCTGATATTCCCTAAAGGTCTTCCAAGGAAGGATTAACCAGGCCAGACTCTTGATTAGTTTCCAAATCTGCCAAGACAAACTAGGATTCCAAATGCTGCAGCATTTTATTTTGGTATACTGTGTCACATGTGGTTTGCCACATTTGGTGGGGTTTATCAGTTCATCCTCCTAGACTGAATATTGTAATAAATATTTCACAGGTTTTTTTTCTTCTTATGGTTGCTATTAATTATATAAGGAGCAAAAAAAAGGGGGGGGGATCCTAACATAGCCTTGGAAATATTGGTTAGAAAAGTTGAATTCTTCTTCTTCTTGTGCCATATCCATCATTGGACGTTGGCGATCATGTTGGCAATCCTATTTTTGTCAACAGGTGTATGAAAAAGTGCTGCTGAGTTTTGTCCAAACCAGCCCCTAAGGTTTTGAAGTCATGATTTATTTATTTTAGTTATTTATTTATTTAATTTTATTTTGATTTATATGCCGCCCTTCTCTGGAGACTCAGGGCGGCTTACAATGCGTTAAGCAATAGCCTTCATACTTTTGTATATTTTATGACGTTCTTCTTCTGCCTGGACCTCGTTTGCCTTCAATCTTTCCTTGGAGGATTAAGTGAAGGATGCTGTATTTTTCTGGGTGTCGCATCACATGTCCAAAATAAAACTTTTGCTTTTTAATGGCTTTGATTATTTCCCTTTGCTTTCCCAGGCGGCTTATCACCTCCTCATTTGTGATTTTGTTAAGCCAGTTTGTACGTAATAGTTGTCTGTAAATCCACATTTCAAATGCTTCTAGTTTCTTCAAGTGGTTTTCTGTTAGAGACCAACTCTCTACTCCATAGAGTAAGATAGAAAAGATGTAACAAAAAGTTGAATTAGATAAGTCTTTTAGTATATAGGTTAGCATCCAGTGGTACAGCCTGAATCTGGGCCTCTCTGCTCCAGGAAGTTCAATTGCCTTGGAAAATGTTATAAACATTAGGAACATGACAAAAAGAGGCATATATTACTTAGAACTAGAAAAGTGGAATGCTGAATCATGTGTATTAACTTAATCATCCAACTCTTTTACAGGCGTATAGTTGCCATACATCACAACTGCACATTTTCAGTTTATTTTAAGATGATATCTCAGAAATAAGTGCATCTTAAATGCTAACAAACATATTCAGCTAGATTGCTAGCTTTTTAAAAGCCATTAAAATGTGGGCGATTGGTGATAGATCTCTAGGGATGTAGTCATCCCTAGAAATACTGTAGATATTTATTATGCATCATGTATACTATAACTTCAGAGATTTAAGTAGAAACATTTATAAAATGGTGAAAATTGATTTTCCTTAGTCATTGACAGTTTAACATATTAATATGATTGGGTGAACAATCTGGATAGATCAGGGCCTTATTCCAATTAGTTTTTATTTTGCTACTAAGGAAGAAACCTGGTGAGCCTGTTTGGTCTAATGGTGAAAGCACCAGGCTAGAAAACAGGAGTCTCTGAGTTCAAGTTCTTCCTTAGCCATGAATGCCAGTGGGGGTGATTTTGGGCCAGTCATTCACTCTTAGTCCAATCCATTTCACAGGGTTATTGTTGTGTGGAAAATGGGAGGAGGAAGATACGTTTGCTCCCTTGAGTTGTTTGCAAAAATAATAAATAAATAAAGTTAATCTTAGAAGTATAGTTGAAGATGAGGTAATCTTCATTCTCCTATTATTCCAGCTGAGGAAAGTATTGTCTACAGAAAAATACTCAATCCAGAGATAAGCAGAGAGTTTAACAGAGCCAGAGATTTTCTATATAATAGTGGATTTTTAACAATAGAGGGCGGGGACCTAGTGGCTCAGTGGCTAAGACGCTGAGCTTGTTGATCAAAAGGTCAGCAGTTCAGCGGTTCAAATACCTACTGCCACGTAACAGGGTGAGCTCCCGTTACTTGTCCCAGCTTCTGCCAACCTAGCAGTTCGAAAGCACATAAAAAATGCAAGTAGAAAAATAGGGACCACCTCTGGTGGGAAGGTAACAGCGTTCTGTGTGCCTTTGGCATTTAGTCATGCTGGCCACATGACCACGGAGACGTCTTCGAACAGCCCTGGCTCTTTGGCTTTCCCCCCTAGAGTCGGGAACGACTAGCACATATGTGCGAGGGGAACCTTTCCCTTTAACTATAGAGGATAAATCGATAGGTATGAATATTAAAAATTAAATATATGACAATCTGCCATTTGGGCAGTTCTTATTTTCTCTCTTGGACACTGATGGGTTGCATTATATAATACAAGTAGTCTTTGAGTTACAATCCTTCGTTCAATGACCATTCGAAGTTACAACAGTGCTAAAAAAAGTGACTTAAGACTGTTTTTCACACCTACGACTTTTCCCTATGGTCACATGATCAAAATTTGGACACTTGGCAGCTGGCTTGTATTTATGGCAATTGCTATGTCCCCTGGTCCCAGGGTCATGTGATCCCCTTTTGAAACTTTCTGGCAAGCAAAGTCAATGGGGAAGTCAGATTCATTTAACAACTGTGTTACTAACTGAACAACTGCAGTGCTTCACTTAACAGCTGTGTCAAGAAAGGTCTTCAAATGGGGCAAACTCACAACAAATGTCTTGCTTAGCCATGGGAATTTGGGGCCCAGTTGTGGTCATAAATCGAGGAGTAGCTGTATTTTACTTCATGCCTTCAGTTCATACAGAATGACATTCAAGTCCCCAAGTCCCATTCAGCATCCTAGCATGGAACCCATTCTTGAGTCTTCTACAAAACAATTATTTAATCACATGAAATAAATTAGCAAATGAACTCAACAAAATGTCTGCAGTGAATGTTCAGATATATAATATACTATTATTAAAGACAGCAAGGCAAAAATAATGTAAATATTGAAGATAAATGGGGAAACACTGACCCTCTGGAATGGGTTACCCACTGGGCTCCGGACGGCCCCCGACCTCCGCACTTTCCGCACCAACCTGAAGACATGGCTTTTTCAGCAAATTCCCTGATCTGCCACGAGGTTTTATTGTCTGGGGATTTTAAATTGGCTTGTTTTAGCATTATTTTATTGTTATGTTGTTTTTATTCTGTGAGCTGCCCCGAGTCCTACGGGAGAAGGGCGGCATATAAATTTGATAAAATAAAATAAATAAATAAACTTTCAAACGTAGAAAGAATGGAAGGACTCGGTTGATATTCTGCTATATTTGGAATAGTAGAACTATAATTCTGAGTGAATGATAGGAGCTTGTGGAAAGAACAAAGCCTAACATAAAAAGCAATGTAAGGCATTTGTCCAACGTAATTGAAGACTATCTCAGAATGGTGATAGTTCTTTTTAAATCCACTGTATTTCAGTGACAATATTTGGAAGTAGTTTGCTGGCTAGGTTGTATCTTTGACAGGGCAAGAGAGGAAGTGCAGATTTCACCTGCTTCCTTGCTGAGAAAGATGAAGTACGATTGAGATAGTGCAGAGAATAAGCATATTCTCTCTTGTGTTTACAGGCTTTAAATCATTTCCCTGAAATACCATGTAATGTTAATTACGATATAGTCCTGGGAATGGAACTGCCATTCAGATTTTTCCATTGCAATGTTATAGGTTACAAAAGAAGCTTTATATTCTGACGTTAACAAATACAGGGATTGTTTAATATTAAATCCAGATTAACAGCATACAAACGCTCTGTTCTTGTTTTAGATCCTCTCTAGCAGTTTTGTAGAGCTCACGTCTCAAAATAATGAGGTTGCATCTCTGCAGACATACATACACGTAGGCCTCCAATCCAGACACATACTTACACCCCCAAAAAGAAGAAGGGTTTAGAGAACTGCCCAGGATCTTGGTACCTCAATTTTCCTATCTCTAGCTTACTGAAACAATTATGGTTCCTTAAATTGATAAGTTAAACATCTGAATTTCAAAGTAGGCTTTGATCTGCAAATCACAATGGACTAACATACACCTTTCTTTAATCTATCTGCAAACTGGGAATAGAGACTTACTTACAAATAGGCAATCACAAAACCCAAATGATTTGAAAATTGTATTGCAACTTGAAAAACTCTTAGTAATACAAAGTGTGAGGTTTTTGTTTTGTTTTTTTAACTTTCATTAAGGGCCATGATCTTGGATTGACATCTGATCTCAGTGAAATTTTGCTGTATTTTGACGTTGATATCATATAATTTGGGTTATGGACAACTGCCTGATCAGCAAGCAGCCAGCTGTTCTCCTGTAAGCAGCTGTCCTATTTCTCCCTGAGGAGTTAGAGCCTATTAAGAATTAAGAGCATATGTAAATGGCACTTTCTTTAGTGACTACAGCAGATAGATTTGGAAACATCTGCCCTGCACCTCTCGGTAAAGACCGAGGTTTTTGTCCTTAATGTTATGGTTTTCTTCCTTGGCTTCACTGTTTTTTTCTGAAATAGGATCACCAGGTATCTTAGAATTAATTGTCCTGGCTGGCCGGCAATCAGCAGAAGCAACTGTTCATGGTCCCATGTGAATATTTGAATAGGGCAGTCATATCCTAGCTTCAAAAATTCAAAAAAATTAAAAGAAAGAGGGAAGAGAAAGGGAGAGGGAGAGAGAGAGAAAGATGAAAGAGAGGGGAGAGAGAGAGAGAGAGAGAGAAAGACCTGTTTAAAAGAAAATACCTGGAGCCACAAAAACTAGGTAGGCGTGGCTGGGGGGTGTCATGTGACTGGGTGGGAGTGAGTGATGTCAAGATGGCCACGCCCAACCAGGTTTTGTAGCTCCCGGTGTTTTGTTTTTTGTGGGAAATGGGCGCAAGTGGCTCTTTGAGTGTTTAAGGTTACAGACCCCTCTGCAGTGGTGGGATTCAAGTAATTTAACAACCGGTTCTTCCAACAACCACTTTGTCAAACTGCTCAGAAAGTTAACAACTGGTTCTCCTGAAGTGGTGTGAACTGGCTGAATCCCACCACTGCCCCTCTGGTTTATCAGAACAGAATAACAAGAGTTGAAAAGGACCTTGGAGGTCTAATCCAACCCCCTGCTCATGCAGGAAACCCTATATCCGTGATGGCGAACCTATGGCACACGTGCCACAGGTGGCATGTGGAGCCATATTAGTGGGCACGCCAGCTCAGCTCTGGGGTGCATGCACGCACCGGCCAGCTGATTTTTGGGCCTTCTGGGCCCACCAGAAGTAGGGAAACAGTCTGTTTCCTGCCTCTGGAGGGTCGGGGGGGAGGCCCATTTTTTTTTCTTACCTGGCTCCAGATCCTCTCTATGCATCTGGGAAGGGCAAAAACAGCCTTTCCCACTCCCTTGGAGGCCCTACAGAGGCTGAAAGGGCCCATTTCCTGACTGCCGGTGGGACAGGAAGTGACGTTTTTTCCTGTCCCCAGCCTCCAGAGACTCCTAGAGAGGCTCCTAGAGACTCCTAGAGAGGTTCTGGAGGCTGGGGACAGCAAAAAATGTCACTTCCTGTCCCACCAAGAATTGGGAAATGGGCCCTTTCAGCCTCCGTAGGGCCTCCAAGGGAATGGGAAAGGCTGTTTTCGCCCTTCCCAGATGCATAGAGAGGATCTGGAACCAGGTAAGAAAGAAAAACGGGCCTACCAGGCCATCATGTGCCAGGAGCGGGGGTGGGTGGAGTTGCGTGCGCATGCGTGTGGGCATGTGCACGCGCGACCCTCCCCTGCCCCCTCCTCCTGGCACGCGATGGCAAAAAGGTTAGCCATCACTGCCCTATATCATTTACAGCCATCTAATGGCCACCCATATTTTTATAGCCTTAGCTTGAGCACTAAAGTAAAGTCACCAGCGACCCTGCAGCAAACAGAAGTCATGGATACGGCATAATATAATCAAACAGTCTTGATAGTATGTGGTTTGCTTTCATTCTGGTTTCCGGCTATCTCCTGGAGATGGGGACAAATTTTTTCCCCCCATTTCCTGACTGATAAAGGAGTTTATTGCATTTTGGTCCATTAACCTGATTTCACGTAGAACTCATTTTGCACCCAAAGTGAAAGCACTTTATAGAAGACGCATTAGGGAATATGTACCACTGTCTGAGTATATGTGTGTGTGAGATATACTGTACGCTTGTACAGAGAGAAGAGAGATTGTAGTAGGATGATGATGACAATGGTGATCATCAATGTACTTCTAAATTATTTCTCTCTTCTCCATTCTCTCTCAAAGTAGATTCCCAGAACATGATTTCATGAATTTTGATCCTGATGTGCATATGATGGTTTTGTTTCTGTAAATTTAAATTTAAAAATTAACCAAATTAAAATAACTATATTTTGTCTTTAATGTTGTTTCACTGTAACTGGCTCTGTTGATTATAGGAGTGGAAGTCAAATATGTGTGGAAGGCATTGGATTAGGAAGTATTTCCATGTTCTAGATAGCCAAAATCCTACAGAGTGTACAGCTATATGTAAATTATTTGGCTTGCATTTAGCAAGAACAGCAGGAAATGACAGTCCTGTCAAAAAGACAATTGTTTTGACTTGGAAATGTAGCCCTCTCTTTCTCCTATGATGTAATTTTCCAAAGTTAACCACCATGTTCCATGTTTTCTTTTTCTTTTCCCTGCAGGAACGAGTGGAATATCTCTTTCTCATAATTTTTACAGTGGAAGCATTTTTAAAAGTAATAGCATATGGACTTCTCTTTCATCCTAATGCTTACCTCCGGAATGGCTGGAATTTACTAGATTTTATAATTGTGGTAGTAGGGTGAGTATCTATCTTTCAATCTTTAGGAAACAGTTGCTGTTGTTTTATTTCAAAAAAATCCACAAAGATATTTGAAAATTTATATTATATTACTATGATGAATACATAGATAAAGTAGTACTTCTTCCTACCTACCGATCCCTAACGTTGCCTTTTGTAAGAGATTCTATGTTTTAAAAGATAGCTGTCAAATAGATGCTTAGTATTTGAAGTACTTCAGATGCAGAGGTGCATTTAGTATGCAGCATCAGAATCCCATACGTATCATCATCATTAAAGATAAACATATTTGGAGTTGATACACCATCCTGTGGAACATCATTCCGGCCAAGGTGAGCTTGGCCCCTGGGAGTTGAAGTCCATATATAGTATTTTAAAATTGCCAAGGTTGAGAAACATTGCCTTACAATATAGAAAGGGTACAGATTGCAGCCAAAAGTATATGCATTGATTAATGTATTTGTAAGGTTGACTCAGGCCTCCATCTTTCTGAGGTCGATAAAATGAGGACCCAGATTGTTGGGGGCAATAGGCTGACTCTGTAAACCACTTAAAGAGTGTTCTAAAGAACTATGAAGCGGTATATAAGTCTAAGTGCTATTGCTATTAGATCGATTCTGTTAAATTTGACACTGATTCTTCTAAACCTTTTTAGAAACTGCAAAGCATGTCTGGGAATTTATGTTATGACTGTCAACTAATATATTTCTAAAAGGGCACATGTACATTTTGTCTATATCATCATTGTACATATCATAAAGAAATATGAATGTTCTGTTTGATCTCCTTATGCAGGATTTTCTGCATTATATAAAGTACCTTGATTGCTTCTTTCTCCATACTGTATACTAACCATTTTATTGTTTTGTTTTGTTTTTCATTTCTTTCCCTTCTGCAGGCTTTTTAGTGCAATTTTAGAACAAGCAACCAAAGCAGATGGGGTAAATTCACTGGGAGGTAAAGGTGCTGGATTTGATGTTAAAGCACTTAGAGCTTTCCGCGTACTGCGCCCTTTACGGCTGGTATCTGGAGTTCCTAGTAAGTAACCAAGTCATTTTGTTGTTGGTGGTGGTGATGGTAGTGGTTTTAGGAGCAAAAGCTGATACTGTGAAAAAGACCCCAAAAGAAATAATTTAGAGAAGTATTCCATCCATAAAGTGAAAATTAATTTCAGGGCTAAGCAAATGTTGCTCCTAGCTGAGGTTATCATTCTCATCAAATAATTAAAAAGAATGAGGTCGAAATATCAGGTAAGAGAAACGGATTGTTGTAAGAGTGGAGTGCTATGTGGGTCATGTGAGATTGAGCTATTTCTGCAGGATATGAAATAATATATCAGTTTAAAGTCATACAAAATGAATATGAAATCATTATAATGAATCTACTGTAAATTAAATCAGTGCGACAAGTGAGATGCTGGCTCTGAAGTTGATGCTTATTAATAGTCTCACAAATGGCTGACCTGATGAAGAAATCTCCCCATGCAATGCATGCCTGTTCTTTAATGCATTAGACTGTCCTTTCTCAAAAGTCTGGACATTTGATTGATCATTTTTAATACAGTGAGGTGATAGGAGCATTATTTCCTGTCTGGTATTTTATTTTATTTTTATTTATTGTATCGCCACTCAACTGATTTAAGATTTTTTTATTGATTACTTAGCTCAAATCATTATTTGTTATACTGCATTTCTAATCTCTCACATCTGGATGTAAGAAAATGTAGGTAGGGATGGTACAACATAAACTAGAACTGCCCGGTGTATTGAACATCTACATGAAGTCGCTAACTGAGCTCATCTGACAGTATGCTGATGATACCAGGCTTTGGCATCTCTATCTATGGCCATCCAAGAGATGCTGTGGAGATACTATCTTGATATTTGAATGCTGTTGGGGCTCTGGGAGCTTGGATGAAGAAGAATTGGCTTCAACTCAACTGTAGCAAGACTGTCAGCCTTCAATTTCTGAGGATTTTCCATATTTGGTTCTAGATGGTTACATAATCACCAATTCGGTACAAACATTTTCAAAGTACTTTTTCATCCTCTTTAGTATGATGGTGCCATTCTTTTCTGTTACATATGACACCACCTGCTACTTTTCTCCTCAACAGAAAAGAATATTTGTAGCTCAGGAGTAACTTATGAAGTCCTTGGTGCTCTCTGAGTTTGGTCAACAGTGAGGTAACATCCTCAGTGCTACTTCACTGGACTTCTCACTTTTCCTCTCACAAGCATTATATGGCCACCAGGGATACACTGCAAAACTCACCCTTTACACATGCACTCCTTCAGCAGATATGTGATGATGCCTTGTCATGTACTGTAGAGAGGAAAGATATTACTGCAACCTTACAAGCTATGGATAGGCCTCTGAGTCCTGAGTGAACTCTACATTTCAAGGTCTATTAACACCTGAAACATCAGATTCAATTATCAGAAAAATGTAAGTCTAAACACCCCATTGATGATGCTGTGAAAATGGAAGTGTATAAAAAATGGAGCTTGATATTAGAGCTTGGAGTCCTTCAAGACATAAAGAATAATAGCTGCTTGCCACAAGTGCCATTGCCTTCAGTGATAGCTATGCATCCACTGCCTTCTACCTCAGTGCATTTACTACTTTTGGATCACTTTTGATGCCTCCTCAACTCCTGAAATCATACAGTTGACTACTACTTCAACTAATCCTAAGGACCATCCCTGGAGATCACACATTTTTTTCCCTTACTCAAGATGTTTGTCCCTGTCTAGAGGAATTGCTGTCTATAATTCAAGACTATTAAGCAACTACCAGACTGGTTTTGGAAGATTATATTGGCTTTGATTGGCTAAAGGCCACTCAAAACATTTTCCATCCTTTTCCTTCCTTTATTTCTACTTCTGTAACTGCAGGCTCTCAGGCCCAGCAATTCACCCACTTCCTCTGTTTGGGTAACCAGCTTCCTTATCCAAGCATGTTCACAAATCCTCACCACTTTTCCCCATCTTCTGAATGTTCCAGAGAAAGCCACTAAACCTAGTGAGGGAAGCCCCAAAATAACTATTTCCATGGAAGTTTTGTGATTGAAGGTTCCTGCAGAGTAGAAAGAATTCATCCCAAATCTGGATGGGTTGTTGGGGATATTTCTATACTGCTTATATTTGAATATCCTTGCTTTCTCTCTTGACTGAAATAAATCACTTTGGCAAACAAAGGATTTTTATCTACTGCGGAAACTGAACAAGCTGTTGCCTTATTGTCTCAGTGTTTCTCCCATGAATTATAGGTACATTTTTGCTTTTGATCTTTCTACAACTATTAGAGACTCTTCCCTAAAGACTATTTTCATTTTTCCCCTCACTTTTTTCTCAACAAACCATAGAGTTTTCAAAGCTTGGTTCTGATGGAAGGATACATGAGATAATGTCTAAAACATTAACATTATTTACTTTCCTCATTCCGTCTGGTCCATCTTAATAACGAATATACCCATGAGAGCTTTGCCAAATGTTCAAGTGTGTTTTGGAATGGACTGAATTGTTCTACCATCACCTGTCCAACTGTTCATCTTGCACCTGTTTGTGGCCGCAGTCAGTCTGTTGCTGCTCTGATAACAATTTCTCCATGTTGAAGGTTCATGTTCTTCTTTTCCCATATAATGTCATCAAATCAGGGGTCCAAACAAGACAGACACAGACTTCAATGGATAATTAGAACTGCAGAAAAAATAATTACTACCAACCTGCCTTCCATTGAGGACCTGCATACTGCAAGAGTCAAAAAGAGAGCTGTGAAAATATCTACAGACCCCTCACATCCTGGACATAAATTGTTTCAACTTCTACTCTCAAAAAGACGCTATAGGGCACTGCACACCAAAACAGCTAGACACTAGGACAGTTTTTTCCCGAATGCCATCATTCTGCTTAACAACTAATTCCCACAACACTGTCAAACAATTTACTAAGATTGTATTACTATTATTCTTCTCTTCCTTCCTAGTATTTACGTATCTCTTCCCACTTATTACTATAACCATGTTGCTTGTATCTTTCAATTTATTTTGTTTTTATTTGTTTCCTAGTATGATTTGATTGCTTATTAGTAACCTTGTCTAACACTAAGTGTTGTATTTTTTATTCTTGATGAATGTATTTTATTCTCCTTATGTACATTGAGAGCATATAACACCAAATTCCTTGTGTGTCCAATCACACTTGGCCAATAAAGAATTCTATCCTATCCTATCCTATCCTATCCTATCCTATTCTATTCTATTCTATTCTATTCTATTCTATTCTATTCATTCGGTGTCAAATGACATGTATCACATAACTAATGATAGATAAAATTCATTTAGAGGAATACTAGTTTTTATTGCATTGTCCCCTTTCTGAATAGCAGAGCCCACCTTGTTTGCGAAGATTCATTAGCTTTGATTGTGATCATAAAGCTGTGCAGGAATTGTTCCAGGTAGACTTTTACAAAGTATGAGTGATTTGGGGGCAATTTGGCACCAGATTTCATATGTGAAAATATCTTTTTATCTTGTGATTCCATGGATAATAAGCAAAAAAAAAGCTAATTATAATGGAAATAAAATGTACATATTAACACTTTCTGTCACAAGGTAGACATAAAACTACGCAGAGTGTACACAGACAACAGGAATGGCTGCCAGCCTTTACCAATTAAACAACTGTTTATTGGGGAACAATAAGTAGAGTTTGTGTCAGAAGATAATTAAGAAAATAGAACACCTTGCTTGTTCACCAAAAGGGCATTTCTAAAATGCTGCTTTTAAGCTATTTGGGTTCCAAATGGCAGGTCATTCAAGAAGGTTATCAGCAGTTCTGTTTGATCACATGTAGTGGGCATTAAATATGGCATTGAAGCACAAACTGGCAGTTGAATTGCCTTCTGAAAGGCAGTGATATGTTTCTAGAGAATAAACCAAACAAATTCAGGTTGTAGATGCATGAATGTGAGAAACTGCAATTAAAATCTATGAAGAGTGGAACATGCCTATATTGGCTTTATTATCCCAAATACTCTACAATTCTAGTATCTAAATCTCTGTATTCTTTTATCATATTCTGAAAAGGGGAAAAATCCATGTATTCTTTGTGCTTTAATATTTATAGAAACATTAAACTGGGAGCACAGAGGGCTCTTCGTGTGGGTAGATGTTCTCATTTAAGAGAAAATATCCAATTCTGTATGGAAGAACTCAACTTAGAGTTGCCAAAGTTGGATTTGTGTATGAAAAAGTAGTCAGAAAGGTAATCTAAGATCATACTGTTAAAGTATAGAGCTATATTTGCCAGCCAGGGAATTTCCAAATGTTTAGATTTAAGTCCTTAGCCAGCGTAGCCATTCTTGAAGCTGAACTCTGCACAATTGGAGGTTGTTCCAGTTGGGAAGCAGTGGCCTGGAGTGTGTTGTGACATATGGGATTGAGATTCATTTGAATATGAGTTCCAAATCTGTGCTAGAAATCTGCTGCACTCAGTTCAAAAATTCAACCGGGCATTCAGACTTGTATTGTTTGTCAAGAATTAAGAAATGTGATTGTTCCCCCATTACACAATTCAAGCATTTATTAGAAGTGATACCAGTGGTTATTTAAAAATAGGTTAATAAGCAGTTACAGCAAAGTACTGGGTTTATTTACCCAGGTACAAGTCTCAGTATGTTCATTACGGCTGATAAATGCAATTAAGATCGCGGTCTTAGGTTTATACAGCCTGTAAGATTGTAGTCTTCTACACTGAGATTGACTGGTCATCCAAGGAAAATCGTCCAAAGAATTCCACTGCATACCTATTATTGAAATCAAAGGGATTTAAAGATACTGCAGTAATCTTTGGGTGGATTACACTCTAAATTAGACACTAGGAAAAAGAATTGATTGATTGATGAGCATAGGTGAAATAATATTATATGAAAAGGGCAGGAAAATAGGTGATCATAAGGAAAAAGTGAACCATTCATCCCTTTTCTTTTTATTGTAGCAAGCCATACATTTATTTTGCCTTTTTAAAAATTCATATTTTGTGGTTATGTTGTAAGGTTTGTTTGCCTATCAAATGCTATCCTGTATTTTATTTTTGGAAGATAGCCAGCACATCATTCTACAAATTTGTGTGAAAGGAAACAGTCTACAGTAGCAACTGACAGCACTGTGTTTGATGTTAGACCCATAATTTCAATAGTCTCTTAGAAAGATATATTTCCATATTTTGACAAAACATGTCAATAATAAATTTTACTGTCTTTTGTCAAAAATAAATATTGACATAATATACTGATCCCTCGATGCAATTTTATGCTTGCAAGATCACTATCTGAATTTGATATCCTTTCATATGCTGTAAATAACTTTATGAGTGACACACTGAAGGGCTTCAATGGTATATGGAGTAGAGTATTGTTCCTGATGGATAGAAGGTGAAGAAGCCATTCTGATAAAAGATGTCTGGATGCTATATCACCTTTAACGAAACATTAAGTATCTGATACTTCAATAATAGATACTTCAGAGCACACAAAAGGGTCATACAAACCTTGCCAATTGGCCACCATCATGTCATAATTAATTCTTGATGTGGTATCAAAGGGAGGAAACTTTCAGAAGTAAAGTGAAGCCAGAAGCAGTTCTACTGGAGTTCAGACTTGTAGGGTGTGCTCAGCAACCTCTGAGAACATCAGTTGGAACTGCAGCCACTTTACCTTTATGCACAAAGATGATTCATGTGCAAGCCATCTTTTATCCTGTAGAAACTAGACAAGTCTAAAGAGAATATCTAAATCCTTCAGCACTCTAAAACACCAATCTTTGAATTTTAAATTGGTGAACCTAGAATTGATGGTATGCAGGTGCTTTGGTCATTAAAGTCACTGAATAACAATATCTGTGTCAAAAGCTATCTAAGAAAGCATATCATTATTGGTCATTTCTGTGACTATTAGATTCTATGTATTTCCTATACTAATGATACAATAATATGGTAATGTTTATTACAGCAACCTTTTTATCTGTGAATAAAGGTTGCAAACAAGAGCACATTTACTGTTCCATCACAAAACCTATAAAGTTATTCCTCAAAGAATAGAACCAATTTTCTAAAACCACCAAAACCTGCATCTCTGCTGTTATACTTCAGAAGTTTCTAAGTAACAAGTGATGTGGTATCCTTATTCAGTTAATTTTTGAATCAACAAGTCTGAATTTACAGAAATATATTGTTGTGTCAGATATGCTCTCTCAATTTTGATATAGGATAAAAGATATAGTCAGTAGACAGTCAGTAATAACCAATCATCATAATTTCTAAAACCAGAAAACAAGCAAACTTTACATTTAAAGTTATAATCTGGGAGTATCAATTCACCCCACTTTCCTTGTAGATGAAGAAAATGTGGAAATATTGTAAGACAGTGTGGCTTACAAACTAAAATTTTACCTGGTCCACCTATAAACCAGGACCCTTTGTAATACTTTTGTCCTTATTTCAGTTAAGAAAAAATTTAGGTAGAAAAATAAAAAATGGAATAAATGTCAGATCAGTTTAATTTGTAGACTAGATTCAGTTTAATTTGTAGACTAGATTCCACTGCTGAAACCCTGTATGCACCCTTTTGTAAATACAATAGATAAAAAATGTCAAAGAGATATCAAGTCCGATTGTAAATTC
Organism: Pantherophis guttatus; assembly: GCF_059756535.1. Lineage (NCBI taxonomy): Eukaryota > Metazoa > Chordata > Lepidosauria > Squamata > Colubridae > Pantherophis > Pantherophis guttatus. The sequence continues at coordinate 15,826,872 of NC_142069.1, read as the reverse complement.
ACAGATGAAGGTTGTCAGATGCAAATAAGCACAGAAGAGTTTATTATTGATACCTGTACAAGAATCCAGTCAACCAATGGTCAAAGCTAAAGTCAGTGGAATTCACAGGGGAATGGACTTGAGTCTCTTGGGGCAACACAATGACTCCAAACTTAATGACTTTTTTAGCTCCACCTTCCAGCTCAGCCTGCTCTTCTACGAAGTTTTGACCGCCATGTATTTTCTTCTATTAACTATACTGGTTTGTTCTTACCATGCTATCTTTGTCATTATAGGCCTTCAGGTGGTGTTAAATTCCATTATCAAGGCCATGGTCCCATTGCTGCACATTGCCCTGCTGGTGCTGTTTGTCATAATTATCTATGCCATCATTGGGTTGGAGCTCTTCATGGGAAAGATGCACAAAACATGCTACTTAACAGGGATTGCCACAGGTAAGTAATGTACTGAAGTGACCTCCATTTTGGCGTAGCCCTTAATGTGTGTGGAAGATGGATGTGGAAGATGTGTAACAATGCCATGCAAATGTGATGGTTAACTAACACTTAAACTTCACTTACTCTGGTTTGACCTCTTTGCATTCAGGGAGAAATTTCCTAGAAAGAAGGGATCTTCTGTGGCATTATCCAAGCTACAGAAACTTCTAGCTAATATTTACCATCTTTTAAACAGAAGTTGGACTATCCTTTTGTGTTATGTTTTAAAAGAATAAAGATTCTTTAAATAAGATTTTAGTAGATGTTTGGAATGTGACTGAATTGGCAAGTCAGGTGTATTTTTAATAAATTGAAGGCCTCTAGATGAATTTGCATTACTTCTGTACTTATTTACAAGTTTTCTCCCCCTCCCATCAGCCACCAAATCAGTTTGGAAAACTGATTTATTTCTTTACTTATTTATTAATGAATCACATTTCTATAGTCTTTTCCATGAGATGGATCATTGCCATTGGCAATTAAAGTCTGAGGTTCATCATAGGGACTTTGGTTTTGTCATTAGCTGATTCGTTTGGATTCAAATTGGCAATACTGAAAACAACAACTGTCATATTCTACTATTATGGCAGTTACTGTTCATAATGTTAGTGATAATTGTTTACTTGTTATATTTATGCTCTGGAGGACTTTGACAGATTCCTGATGGCTTATATCCATAAAACACTTTAAACCAATAACATCATTCTAACATAAAACGCAGCAGAAAAACACCATAATAATTATCAAGAAATAATAATACAAATGGTGATGATTATTCTTCAGTATCCCAACACCCTCCATAATCATTCTGTTATGATGAAATCATTAATCTGGCCTTTAAGAAAAGACTATTATCGAAAACATTTTCTGTGGGACTTTGCCCTCTTGACTTCCTGAACCAATGCAGCTTACCCAATACACTTGTTATGCAACTCTCATTCAGCAATAAGACGGGGGCTGCATTTTGGACCAAGGACTCTTCCAAGGCAGCTCCACATGCAGTCTATTGCAGTAATATAAGTGAGTGATGATAAGACTGTGAATAACCCAAGGTATCCACAGGGAATGTTTTTTTTAAAAAAAAAAGTCAAGTTGATAGCTGTGATGATGGGATCAAAGCTCCACCTCTTTTTCATGTGCATTGCATGTGCAAAGCACATTAAAAATGATGGATTCTCATTCCTACCATCACAGCTGCCATCTTGACTTTTTTGATAATACCTTGCAGCAGTGGTGAAATCCAATTTTTTTTACTACCGGTTTGGTTCTGTGGGCATGGCTTGGTGGGCGTGGTTTGGTGGGTGTGGCAGGGGAAGGATACTGCAAAATCTCCATTCCCACCCCACTCCTGGGGAAGGATTCTGCAAAATCCCCATTTCCACCCCACTCCAGGGGAAGGATACTGCAAAATCTCCTTTCCCACCCCATTCCAGGGGAAGGATACTGCAAAATCCCCATTCCCACCCCACTTCTGGGGGAAGGATATTGCAAAATCTCCATTCCCACCTCACTCTGGGGCCAGCCAGAGGAGGTATTTGCCGGTTCTCCGCAGTACTCAAAATTTCCGCTACCAGTTCTCCAGAACCCGTCAGAACCTGCTGGATTTCACCCCTGCCCTGCAGATACCTTCAGTCACCAGACCTATGTAGTCTAGAAAAGATGTTTGTAATTTGGTTGACTCTGTAATTGGAGACATAAATGTACCTGCCTTGTTTAACTTTAACTTCAACTTCTGTGTATTTTGTGAAAGGATTGCAACTGAGGGATGTGTGTGTGTGTGTGTGTGTGTGTGTGTGTGTGTGTGTGTTTGTGTTAGCATTACAAAAATACAAAATAAATGAATTGGATCTTCTTCTTTTAACAGCCCCCTTCCTCACACGCAGACATATATCTCTATTTCCTTCCACACTGACCTTTCCCTTTTCCCAATTGATCTAGTTGGTGGAGTAAAAACCATGCTGGCTTTGTAGCAGTCATAATGGCTGTGTGAGATATGAAGCAACCCAAACTGAAGCAGAGACTTTCATGAATGTGGCTTCAGAGTGCAACATCAAAGCAGGCACTGTCAGCATATTGCTGTTTGTCTGTAAAACATCAATATCCAGAGAATTTTAGGATGGAGAAGGAGAGGAAGGAGGAGGAGAAGAGTGCAGCTGAAGTGACTACATTTAGCTTTTAATAATAGGAAAGGGTGTATAGTAATAATAGGAAAGGCCATAGGGTTACCAGTTATGTAGTTTTGAAGACCTTTACGTAGAGAAAATGTTGTCATAGTAAAACCAAAAAGTGTGTAACAAAATGCTCATTATAAAGTATTATTTCATCCCCGATGGCGGGAAGAGAAATTTAGGGATCCTCCTCTGAGCAAATCATTTACTTAAAAAGTAGTCTTTTCAACAAATAAATCAATAAAAATGAAAATTACATTTAATTCTATCAAGAATGAACAAAATAATTTCCAGTTCTTGTTTCTAAATTGGCAGGATTCTTACCAAGAGTATCTAGACAGGTTTGTGTAGTTTTCATCACCATTCTCCGTCAAGCAAAAAAGATGATTTCTTTTTAAAATCATACCAAAAATTTTAAAGAGCGCTTTTACACTTTAAAAAGACCCTCAGCGTGCCTATTTACAAATCCAGAATTGCCTTTCCTTTGTGTAGGTGATAACACTCGATTTTGAATGTGCCTTGTGTTTTGAGACACAATGCAACACAATCGGTGACTTAAATCCCTTGTCTCCATTCGCAACCCAATAGCTCTTTTCCTTACCACTTCACTGCACCATTTCAGTTGTCTGATTATTCTCTCTTTCTCTCCATTGTTTAAGATACACCTGCAGAGGAAGAACCTGCTCCCTGTGCTCCAGTATCTCAACATGGACGGCAGTGTCAGAATGGCACTGAATGTAGGGCCATATGGGAGGGACCCAAACATGGCATTACCAACTTTGACAACTTTGCCTTTGCCATGTTAACTGTGTTTCAGTGCATCACCATGGAGGGCTGGACAGATGTGCTCTACTGGGTATGTATGAACTTAGTTTAAGGCAAGAAGATGCACCCCTCTTTTGCCATGCTCAGGACATAAGGTGGACATTGCTGTGCCATTGTGCTGCTTACTGTATTGTTGTCATGCAAATCACTTCCTTAACTGCTAAGTCAAACTAATGCAGTGCATTAAAGAGGTAGAATAATGGCCTCTTGCTATTAGATACACTCCTTTTGACATTAATTTTCTACTAACATGTTATTCGTTTGCTTTGTGCATTTTTGCTGCATTCTTCCTAGAATTCTTACAAGATAAAGACAAAGGATGAAATTCAATAACCAAATATATATCCAGCTTGAGCTTAATTTATTTTAGGATAAACAAAATTAGGTAAAGCACAGAAAAGGGTAAGAAATAGTGAGCCGAAGAAATTAAATTGTGAGATTAAAAAAAGAGAGAAAGAGAGAGAAATATTTACACTGTCATTTATTTTCTCTCATATTTTTCTACCTCTGCAATCTTACTTCCACAATGTCCATGTACTGATTCATACAATGCTTTGATTTTTAAACTTCTCAACACTCTGTTCTTGAGGCTTTATCCATCCAATCACAACTATCTCATTCAGGCTCTATTTTGAATGAAATAGTTATTCATCAGGCCTAGAAGTGAGAGCAAAAATAACTTTAAAGTGAATGAGTTTCCTCGGCAGCATTTCCCAGTGGGGGTATGGAGTAATCTTTCAAGGTAGGCAAGATGGCAGGTACAATGTTATGATGTAAATAAACCCCATTCACATCTTGCTTGTTTTCACTTTTCTCTCTCTCTCTCTCTCTCACACACACACACACACACACACACACACAAATATCAGGCATCACTCTTCTTATTGAAGCTTTTTCTATGGTATGGCATAGATTTCATTTAGACATGGCACTTATAATTAGTAAAAAAACCAGAATATAATGTATATATAGTATATCTAGCCACCTAGACCTGACATAAGTGAGAATGATTTCAGACCTCCTTCCTTCTGTCCCAATGTTTTTCAGCCTTGGCAACTTTAAGAAGTGTAGATGTCAACTCCCAGAATTTCTCAGCCAGTGCGGGGGATTCTGAGAGTGAGTTGAAGTCCGCTCATCTTAAAGTTGACAAGATTGAAAACACTGTTCTTCTCTGACCTTGATAAGTCTCCAGGGTTAAAATATTCTTCCTTTGGAGCAGGGTGGACAATTAATTTTTCCAAGGAGTCACATCAGAAACTGGGAGTGTTATGGAGAATCAAACCAACAGGTCTGTGAAGGTACTGCATGAAGGTATATATGTAAATTGGGGGAAAAAATAGCCTTCAGATTGAAAGCAATACACTGAGGCAAGACAGGGACAGCCAAATGGATGTGGTCTGAGAGCTGTAAAATGCTCAAGTCTGCTTTAGAGTTTATGCAAAGGTTTTGCCCCAATATCCTTGTAACATTGCAAAAAATCCCAGGCCATACAGCGGAGATCGTGCTTTGTCTAAAAGGAACACTGCTTAAGCAGCTGCCTTAATTGCATGTACAATCTGGATCACCCTGTTGCAGAGTAGATAACAGCTTTAAAAAGATAGGAAACAAGCTTGAAGATCCAATAGAGCAGACATAAGGCGTGCTTACCTGTAAAATTCCCTCCCATCCTCCAACATCTTTGAAATTGCATTCTTGAGTTTCACTGGGAAAGCTTGAAACTGAAGCCCACAGTTGCCCTGGAAACTCCTGTCAGGAAATCAAATTGGGGAAGAAAATAGGCAATAGATATAATTTACTTTCCTGACAGCCTTGACATGTTCTGTGAGCTTCGCTCATCCCTCTGCAGCCTGTTGAAACCTACAGAGCAAGATGCAGCCAGGAATGCAGTGATACTGACACACGGTCCCCCCCACTTTAAAAAAAAAAAGTTATACGCAGAAACATCACCCCACAATTTTTGCCAGCTGTGTTTATGCTTTCTCACTTCTTTATCCTTAAGAGTACACAGGCTTGAATTAGCACAGTCTTCACACGCAAAGGGATTGTCTGCTTTGCACAACACAGCTTGCTGCATGCTACCTCCCCATGTATTTAATAAGAAAGAATCGGTGCTTTGTTTGAGATGGGCTTGTTTAAAAGAAAAAGAAAAAGAAAAGAAATCACAGCAAATTTTGCATGGTTGTAAAATATATAAGTGAAGGAAAGAAAAAAAATGCATACAATCAGCTCTGATGAATTCCACCCATCTCTGTTAGAAAGAAACGAACGTCTTGGATGCCCAACTTTTATGCTAGTAATGAATCACGAGGCTAAGACAATTGTGTGCCAATTTTGGGGCGGGGGGGGCGCAGAATTGTTCATCTACAAAAATCATTTTGTTTTATTTTGTTTAGATTTCCAAGTGCCTAGCGGGCCTACAGTTTTTTTAAAACATAGTCAAAATTATTCAACATGAGCTTTTCCCCAAAAACATATAGTATATTGTATCTTCTTCAAAGGGAATTAAATGTAATGGATTACTTATTGGTGAATACTGAACAAATGTGTTCTAGAAGTTAATTGGAAAAGAAGGTGCTTTTTTCAGCCTAACTGTTAATACTCTGCTTGTATCATAAGGGATATATTTCAGAAAATGTCATTTATGCTTTTCCCTTACACACCAGAATCATAAACCATGGTTTGCTGCTCCTGCGGGGAAATAAAAGGAAATTGGTTTTCCCCAAATGAGAAGGACGATTGCAGTGAACTTCCTGAGGAGCATGGTATTTCCTGCTTATTCCAGGCGTGTTCACTTAATTTAAACCATGGTTTCATTACAGTTATAACAAAACAAGACATTTCTGTGACTTGACTTAACAACAAAAAAGAAATTCCTATCCAGTGTCCTGCGGCGGGAAGGATGTCTTCAATATTCTTCTCTTTCTCTTTACTATACGCTATATTATTTTACTCCTTTCCAATTCTTTTCCCGCCTGATCCTTTCACTCTTACTTGAAAATAAGTTGAGTGCCAATATGGAAGACGGAGTGTTGATGGCAATAGTAGATATTTATTGCAAAAGACAGCAAACCATGGTGTACGGCGAGATCACAATTCAATGGAGATGCTGAGAGGTTATGCGGGAGAGGTCTGCAAGCTGTGATCAAAGAAGACCCACATAAAAGGAGGCAGAATTTCAATCACACCTTCGTGGCTTCCATCTTGACTCTTTTTTTTTCCAACCGTACCCCAGAGCAGTGTTTCTCAGTGTCAGCAGTTCTAAGATATGTAGACTTGATTGTCCAGAATTCCTTAACCAGCTTGCTACCTGGGGAATTTTGAAAGTTGAACTCCACACATCTTAAGAGTTGCCAAGGTTGAGAAACACTATCCAGGGGAATCCCCAGGAGGTCATAGCTCTGTTGAGTGCATATTTAATTTTCAGTTTCTCCCATTAAGAGGAGCATTTGGCAGGTGATGGGAATGATTTCCAGGTTCACACCTTGGGAGACTTTTTCCTCAACTGGATTATACAGAGGCAAATAATTCAGGGAAGCATGTTTATTCTTATTAGCCATACATATATTTGTGTATGGCTAATAAACAAATGGAGGCTAAAACTTATGAATACCAGTTGCAGGAATTAGATATGTCTAGTTTAATTAAAAGAAGGACTAGGTGTGACATAGTAATAATGTTCCAATATCTAAGGGATGCTCCCCAAGTATGCCCATAAGTTTATGTGTCTAGTATTTTCATCTATATATTGAATAATGTAGGAGGGAATTTGAATTTGAAACAAAAAGTAGCTAAATGCAAAAACCCATTAGAATTCTCTTGCTTAAAACCAACATGGACACATTGTAGTCTCCCTTGATGCTTCAGTCAACTCTGAATAAAATATGATTAAAATACATCTGTTGGAAAAATATCAGGGCTTATAAATAAGAAGAGGCATTGCTAGTACTGTGTTTGTGATCCAATATTGGAAATGTAGAGAGCCACGATAGAATTCAAAATGGGAATTTTGCATATCCAGATGAGTTTTCATTTTTGTCTCTTGCCCCACAATCAGTGGTGGGATTCAATCGGTTCGCACCACTTCGGCCAAACCAGTTGTTAAATTGCTGGCTGGCCCTGCCCCTCCCCTCCCCGCCCCTTGCAGAAGTCCCCACACACCCCGTTTTGGTTCCCAGGAGGCTGCAGGGAGGCCTACTAGGCCCAAAACAGGGCACGGGGGTGGCGCACCCCCATGGCCCATTTTTCTTCCAGCGGGATGTAGGAGGCCAAGTGCTGCCTGTCACACCCCCTGGCCATGCCCACCATGGCCATGCCCACCCAGCCGGTCATTAGGGCAAAGAACCGGGTGTTAAATTATTTGAATCCCACCACTGCCCACAATGCGATCTATATAAGACAATATATTCTATACAATGATGAACTTTTACTAAGAAAAATGAGAAAAAAAGTGTTGCAAGTTTCTGAAACTTAAAAGACATTCTCTTGCTAAGAACAAATGACAAACTGCTACTATATGAATGCCAAGAAACCAACATGGACATGTCAGTACAGTCACTGGGAGTCAAGCCAACTTAATCCAAGCTGTAGCCAACATAAATATACTATCTATCATGTTCACCCTATACCCCCAAAGTATTCTTGAATTAAGATTTACTGTTCAGGATTTTATCAGCAAGAAGGCAAGAACAGTAAGACCAAATAATACTGATGTTAGGACAGCAACATACTTTGGGAGTTGTACATTATGCTGTTCAAAACTGATATAACTCTATTTTGAACCTTGTAAAGAAACGCATATGCTGAAAATATAGAATTATTTCTTATACAATGAAACAGGGCTCCCCAACCCCCAATCCATGGACTGGCACTGGTCCGCTGCATGCCTGAAACCAGGCCAGGCAAACAAGCGAAGCCCCATCCGCGGGATGCAGGCAGCATGTGAAACCACACCCCCTCCAGTCTGTGGGAAAAAAACTCTCTCCACGGAACCAGTTCCTGGTGCCCAAAAGGTTGGGGGCCACTGCGATAAAAGGAACCTGGAACCTTCCTTCTAACTTCTGGATCCGTGTGTTCTATTTTGAAGTGAATATACTACAACTAGTCCTTCACTTATGATCACAGTTGGGACCCAAGCTTCTATTGCTAGGTGATGCGGTTGTTAAGTGAGTCATCTTGTGACCACATCCTATTTTACCACCTTTTTTGCTACCTTTGAGTGACTCATGTGGTTGTGAAGTAAATCTATCTCCCCCTATTGAATTCATCATTGTTGAAAGCCAACTGGGAAGGTCGCCAAAGGTGACCACATGAGCTATGGATGCTGCAACCATCATAAATACATGCCAGTTGCCAAGCACCCAAATCATAATGATGTGATTGCAGGGACACTGCAACGGTCATAACAGGAGTGGGTTCTACTTACCTTTACTACCTGTTTGCAATGGGATTGCGATGATGACACCTCCCGCCGGTTTTACTACCGGTTCTTGTGAACCGGTCCGAACCGGGTGCAACTGTTCTGCCCCAGCTACGGACCCCAAAGAATGCAGCACACACAAAGTCCATACAAACCTTAGTTTACTAATTAAGGACTACAAATGAGCTTTCTTAGTAGTTGTTCGAAGACAAGTACAGTTTAAATCAGTCTTTTCTGAACAAGGGCTGTTAATTTAACTTCATTAACAGCTGACAAGAATCCAAAGAATAATAACTCAATTCTGAGGCAAAGTATTTCAGATAACTGTAATCTTACTGTGGTTGGCAGAATGCCCAGAAGCAATTTGCAGGAAAACTGATAAAAGAGAAACAAGAGCCGAACCAAACGTTTCTGGAATCAAGATGCGAAGGAATATGAACGAAGTTGTTTCCTGCAAATTGCATCAGTCGTAGTTCTTCCTTAAATAGGCTAGGGGAGTGGCCAATTAGCCCCAAGCCTTACTCTCAAGGAGACCTCCTCCTGAGGAGCCACTCCTGCCTTTTAACAGCTCTGCGCGCTCGTGCATCGAGAAGAGGCTCCTCCTCTTCACTTATGGGAGCTTCTGGAGGTTCTGAAAGCCCTGGCTGAATCCCCGCCTCTGGCACCACATCTTCTCTAGCCTCCTTATTGTCTGACTTGAGTGCCAGCTGCATAGGCTGCTGGCACCACACCAGCCTCCTCGCTGTCAGAATCAGCTACTAACTGCACAGGCCGCTGACGGGCCACAACAGGCAACCCACCACTGGGTCATAAGTATGAGAACTAATCGTAAGTAAGGTAATCCTCCCAACCAAACATCCCCATGATCACATAATCAAAGTTCATCAGTTTGGTAACTGGCATGTATTTACGATGGTAAATCTGATCACCACTTGCAACCTTCCTAGACAGCTTCTAATGTGTAAAGTCAGTGGGGGAAGCCAGATTCGCTTAAGGACTGCAGTGATTCACTTAACAACCATGGCAAAAAAAAGTCATAAAATTGGACACATTTCACTTAACAACCAATGGAAATTTTGGTCCCAGTTGTGGTTGTAAGTCGAGGACTGCCAGTACTTGTAATGTGCTTGGGTAATTACTAGATGGCCTAGCTTTTATGTTATATCTTAAAGTTTGAAAATATCATCACTAAATAGGATGGAAACGTGAAAGCTTATTTTACTGTTTATTATTGTTATTGTCAAATATTCAAATTGGTTATGTAAATCACTGAATAATATACACATTTGTGCTTTTGCATAGTAGTATTTTCAGTTTTGGGAAATGAAAACCTGGGACTGGAGGGATAAAGCAGCATTATAGAAAAGCCAGCAAATCTCCATCTTAATTAGCAACCATGTAGAAAGTAAATATTCCTGGATTTTTAATCATATTTGGAGATTCAGAATCCTAAACAATCATTTCTTGCATGTAGCTATATTTTATATTTTTGGAATGGATTCTTAAACTCTTAAGAAGATGAAAAGCGTTTTAAGTAACCAAAATTGATAAGCAGCCTAGACACAAACATAGTAATTTGCATTAACAGGTAAGGAAGGAATAATCAAGCTTTCTGTGTAAATAACCTTTGAGTCTTATGGATAGCACTTTTCTGAAGAGATGATGCAGAGAAGGAAGTAATCTTTTGTATTAAAAATTATTATACTTCCAGCTAAGATAACCTACTAGGCAAATATAGCATAAGCAAATTCATTTTGAAGATTTTTCTGAGCCTCCAGGTCAAATGTATAAACATTAGAATAGTAGGAAATTAACACAGCTGATAAGAAAATCTAATTCTAAGAAAACTGAGAACACAATTCAATTGAAGCAACAATATGAATCTCTGAATATCACATTTTATAATACAACAAGGTTATTTGTGAAGAATAATATATTGGAAAAGCATGGACATCAGCCTTGCCACCAAATGTTGGGTAATCCGCTTATAGTGTTCCCTACAGCTACCTAGAATTGTGAAAGCTGGACTTTAAACAAGCAAAGTTTTAGTTTAATCACGTTAAACTAAAACTAAACTAAAACAGGAAGAAAATTGACTTGTTTGAGCTATGGATCTGGAGAAGGCTCTTGCATACAGGTAGTCCTCCACTTACAATTCGTTTAGTGCAGTGTTTCTCAACCTTGGGAACTTGAAGATATGGGGACTTCAACTCCCAGAAATCCCTGCGGGGCCCCCCCCCCCATGCCCACCTGAGCCACGCGATCATCAGAGGCTGATCCAGGGAGATCTGCTGTTGACGGATCACATGGGTTTAATGCTCCAGTGTTGTTGAGCTACTTCCTGGTCTCACCATCCTTCTTTCCTCTGTGGCTTTAGTTGTTGCAGCTGCAGGAAAGATCTGCTGAGCTGCCCTTTTCCTGCCTCCTGACTGCTCAGCTTTTAGCTCTTCAGCTCAGTGGGAAAACTTCCCATGCTCCTTGGCTTTCAAAGCAAAAGAACAATGCCTTGAGCCTGCAGCTCCAGATGAAGAAGAAAATCTCTCTTCGTGTTCTCTACCAAGCTGTGGTTGCTCCAGAGTCAGTAGTGGGGTCATTTGAAAAGAAAAGGCACTACGGATCTTCCTTTCTCCATGATAAGCAGACCCAGCCTTCCACAGAGCAATATGGGATAAATAAATAGCCTTTGTTTTATGGTGGTGTACATAGTCTGTGCATTTTTGTTAATATTGGCAACAATGAAAGACATTATTTTATATTCAAGTAGTTATTATTTACAGGATGCATGACTCATCATGTTTAATAAGAAACAGATAATGATGACATTGGATTAGTCATTCACACAAACACACATGCACACACACACACACACACACTCAATCTCACAATCCAAACGATAGAAGACAAAGAAAAGAGTTTAAACTATAAAGGACAGATCTATCGTCCAATATTCCAGGAAAAATGAAAAATTGATCTTAACTTTACTTCTAGAAAATGTATACAATGTAGTGCAAGCATAGTAGGATGGATGGAAACGTTTAGGTATATCCTATTGAGCCTTTGGACAATTTTCAAGGCCAAAGGGAGCCCTTTAAAAGAATCGGCCACCTTTGGTACATAACCCACCTCAAAATTTTCAAATTTCAACTTCCTTCAAAAAAATCATTGAAATGTGTTAATTTGCTTTTACAAAACTGTCTTGTGGGTATGCATTTTAGTGGCAGGGAAAGAGGGAATCATTAGTCTTATAGGGAAGGCTTTCAAATGTTGATGTTGAAAATTCACTCTTGTTGGAGATAAAAAGGTTGATGCGAGTACTTGTTCCCCTCTGATGGCAAATTGCTAAATGCATCCTCTAAGAGAGGGGTTCCCAACCCCTGGGCTGCGGCCCACTACCGGGCTGTGGCATATTCGGAATTTGGCTGCACGAGTGGCTGGCCGCAGCATGCACGCACCAGAGGTGGGTTTCAAAAATTTTTACTACCGGTTCTGTGGGCATGGCTTGGTGGACGTGGCACGGCTTGGTAGGCATGGCTTGGTGGGCGTGGCAGGGGAAGGATACTGTAAAATATCCATTCCCACCCCACTCCAGGGGAAGGTTACTGCAAAATCCCCATTCCCTCCCCAATCCAGGGGAAGGTTACTGAAAAATCCCCATTTCCGCCTGATCAGCTGGGACTTGGGAGGCAGAGAATAGATGGGGGCGGTCAGAGGTAGTATTTACCGGTTCTCCGAACTATTCAAAATTTCTGCTACCGAAATTTCTCCAGAACTGGTTAGAACTTGCCGAAACCCACCTCTGGCACGCGCAGCTCAATTTACGTGAGCGGCGGGCTGGTGGACACTTGCACGTATGTGCCCCAGCCCACCGCTTGTGCAGCCAAGTTCCCCTCTCCCCCCCTGAACCGAGCCACCAAGGTCGGGGACGGCTGCTCTGATAGTAAAACTGTGTTTTTGATAGATATTTTCAGATCTGATAGCTATGGAACTGAATACCTCTGGTATAATGCTTTGTTCAGGATTTCTGCCCATCAGGAACCATTGTTAATCCATGGATCAGCTGAACATTCTTTGGTTAATTCTCTGCAATTTTACTAGGGTTTTCCCTTTCTCGCCTTGTTTCACTTTGAAAAGTAGTTGTAGTGACTGAAAATATAGCTCCCCTCTAATTCTCCTGTAGCTATTGCTGGCAGCTGGCAGGGTGCCAAATTATCTTGCTGACAAGCTGACTTTTTGTTTTTAATTTGTTGTCCTTAAAGGAGAATGTCAGACCATCTCTACCTAGGTTAATCTATCTAGATAAATTGCCTTTGCAATTTATGCATAAGGTGATAAATTGACTATTATTATTATAAGTACATATATAGCATCCCAATGCTGGTTATTATTTAAAAAAAAACTATGTCCATGTCTTTCCATATGAATTCAAGCAGTGGGTGTCATTGGTTTGAAATATATTATGCAAAGTAGCATCTTCCCCTTTAATGGATAGCATTTAATTGCACTGAGTTGCTCATTGTTCTTGTAATGACTGTTATCCTGCTAATGACTGTTATCCTGCAAAGGTTAAACTACCATATAATGAAGGAACCAAGGAAAGGCCTAAACAATTAAAGCAAGTCTTGCAAAAAAAAAAAAAAAAAGGAGTTTAATCTCTGATGTTGTTATCTACTTTATAAGCAAAATCTCATTCATTTTCTTTCATAACTTGAACTGTAATTCATTTCTGCCTTGGGTAACTTTAACTGCAAGGCAGGCTCTTTTTAGTTTTGTATTCACCCTAATTCCAAGGATATTTATTTATTAATTTGGGCCTTTGAATCACACTGTTGAATCCTGGTGACCTCCATGGACTAGTCATTATAGGTTTTTTTAGCAGGATTTCATAAACGGTTTGCCATTGCCTCTTTATTAGGGCTGAGAGGGGATGACTGGCCCAAAGTCACTCATCTGCTTCCTGCCTAAGAACTCCAAATTTCCCAATTTCTAGCCTGGTGCCTTAATAAATAACTAGACTAAACTGGCTCTCAAGCATATTTATCTTGAAAGTTACAACTCAGAAATTGTCTCTATTTCCATCTTGAAATATCCCAATATGGTTGCTATAGCTTGTACCTATATAAATATGTTTAGATCTGGAATTGTAAGGATAATGATATTAATTGGAGCTAGAATATACCACTAGGGTCTTAAGATGGAGTACAGTGTTTTTTGTGCTGTGGAAATAGCCATCCAATTTGGCAGACAAATTCAAATGATGTTGACATAAGAGCTTAAATTTTTCTTTAGATTGATTATGGCCCCTGGGCTCTAGGAAACAGAATTCTTTATTAATGGAATTTAAATCTTTTTTGGGGGAAATCTAATTCTGCAAACTAGAACAAAATGGCTGCATTTTTATAGATTTAATGTGGTGTCACACAACCATCCAAAACATCCCTTAAAGAAACAAACTTCTGATTTTCAACACTTCATGCTACTCTTGGATAGACTGAAAAGGCAAAATATTTGAATCTTCAAATAGATGTATGAAATGTAGATAAATTTCAGCCACAAAGAAAGTCCACATAATCCAATTTGATTGCCAATGGCAAGATAAACAGCAAGGTGCTGTCCCTATCTTGTCTTTCACAAGATACAATTGTAGATTATAGCAGAAAATATCCACCCATTATATGAATGCGTGATTTTTTTTTTATTAAAGCCAAAGGTCACCAGCTTAACAAAAAACAAAATGTCCAGATAACAATGCAATACCTAAGAACAGTATCATAAAACATTTAGGTTATATATTAAAACTTGCTGGCATCCCCATTATCTGTTGCAATACTTGACATGCTGCCATGCAAATTTTTACTATATTTTAGGTTGTAACTGGCAATCTGTCTGTGAGAAATGGGTAAAAAGTATTTATTTGGGTGGAGCTAACAATGTATGTTTGTGATGCTTAAACAGTATATTTTTTTTCTTTAATCTACTTCTGCTTTTGGAAGTGCTTCCTCTTGTGATTAAAATAATTTAAATTATAAGAAAGTAGAATATTAAGAAGACCTGCCATACATCCAGTGAATGCAAATTGGATTGTCTCTGTGTATTAAATCTGATGCACTTTGATAAATTTTATCAAGAAGCAGTGTTCCAGAATCCTTCAGAGAGTTCTTACTCAGCTCCTGGAGGTATGTTAGTATGCTTGAAGTTTACTGTCTGCTTCAACAGCAGATCAATACTGCAAAATGTGCAGCAGCTTTTAGTGAAGATGATAGCATGATTGGGCTTTTGCAAGAGATCCTCAGTGGAGTGGAAAACTTTCCATTTGATGATGCTAAAACCCAACGAAATACAACAAATGAAGACAACATCACAGAAAGGGGAAATGTCACAGAGTCCTTCATGCTCTATTGCTTGCTTCCATTTGCGTTTCCAATGTTCTGCTTCTCACTCTCTGACTCACTTGTTCTCGTTTGA
Source organism: Pantherophis guttatus (assembly GCF_059756535.1). Taxonomy (NCBI): domain Eukaryota; kingdom Metazoa; phylum Chordata; class Lepidosauria; order Squamata; family Colubridae; genus Pantherophis; species Pantherophis guttatus. The sequence goes on along the minus strand of NC_142069.1, from coordinate 15,811,525 downwards.
AAAGCATACGAAAGCTACTAAATGCTCGTTTGCTAGATATTCATCTTTTTACAAGTGACAGTCTGGTGGCAAATCTGAGTAGTGTTTTTTAGTCCAATTGGACAGTCAAGGCCTTGTCTTTTCACACTTGTACAGTGCTTACATATATTGGAGGTGATTACAAGAGATCTTGGCACCCTCAGGATTTTTGCAATTGTCTGTCATTGTCTTTCTTAATCCTTATCTGGATGATCTCTTCCAACATAAAAAAAAATCCCCACAAGAATCTGTGGCATTTGATTCTACTTCTGCAGTTTCATCATCAGAAAAATGGTGGCTTTGTCCCATTTTATGAACAATGGGATCTCAGCAAATTCAATTCTTTCTATGAAATTTCAGGGAGATTATATGGTTTGTGGTTAATTAAGCTCGTGATATCCCCACAGACAATTAATCATGAGTTTCTACTTAGATTTTAATCTGTGATTGGTTTTCTTCAAATGATCGTCTGGATAGCAACACAAACTGCCTGATCACCCTGCAGAGGTATTTAATAGGCACCCTACTTTCCCAGAAATGTTGAGTCAGTCTTTAGAAACTGAAGAGAGAGTGAGAGCTCTGTAAATCACTAGAGTTCCCACTTAGAGCTTCAGAGAGATGGAGGATTCCTTGTGGAGACTCTTAATAGGTTTGTTTTGTTTTTATGCCTTCAGGTCACTATTGACTCCTAATGATGGACTGAATTAGTCCCTGCAGCGTTCTTGGAGAGATTTCTAAAGTGGTTTTGATTGTCTCCTTTCTAGGGATGAGTGGGAGTGATTGGCCCAATGTCATCTAGTAGTCTTCATGCCTAAGACAGGACTAGTACTCACAGTCTCCCAATTTCTAGCCTGATACCTTAACCACTACATCAAACTGGCTCTCCTGTTAGTATGTATAGAAGCATACATGTGAAGCAAAGAAAACCATTTGAAAAGTATCTGAGATCAACCTGTTCTTATGGGTAATTATTTTTGTGGAACAGCAAAAGCGACTTCCTGTTTTTTCTGCTACTATGGCAGTGACTCTGATTCATCTTTAATTTTCTGATAAAACTACAAACAAAAAAAAAGTGGTTTTACTGCCAGAGGAAAACATTTTTGTTGCTTTTCATAGTCCCCTAATAGACAACTTGGTTTCCTGGCCATTCATTAAGGTCAGCAGGAAATACCTTTTTCTCTCCTTCGCGGCTATCTTCTCATGAAATTGCTGTATATGTGGGCAAAGGCCTTGATTGCAGTGCCCAGAATGTGAGATTTTCTGCTCCAGGTTATCCATCTATCTCTTTCCCCATCTCCACCCTTTCCCCACCGGCATTCCAAAATTGACTTTAACAAGTGGTTGCATTGTGATCTCTTTTCCTGTGTTTCTTTTTAAAAAAATGCTGTAAGTGGATTTTCCCTGTGCTTTTAAAAGGAAACAACAGTAGATGATATGAACCTCAAGTACAAATGCCAGATCAAAATCTCATACCCAATAGTAATAGTGTAGTACAAACAAGAATGCAAATTGTGCAAATGAAAATAATGAAATCCATCCCAAACTTAACATTTGCTTCAACCAATTCCATTAAAGACAGTCCAGTGAGATTGGCATTGCCAGTAAGCAAAATCCACAACTATGTATCTCATCTTATGATTCTGTTGGTTGGTAAATAATGTAACATTCCTGGCCATTTTTAAAAATACTGAATTTATGGATATATTAGCCGAAGGCACAAAATGTATGTGTTCTGTGACTAAAGACAGAAAACAAGTTTATAAGGACAAGATTTATTATAGGCACTCTGTACTCTAACCGTTGATTTTGGTTGATTACACTCTAGTGGTTTTCTATATTATTAAAAAGTATTTGTTCACAGGGAGTGCCTGTGAAGCATGGACATAGCAGAATGGTAAAACTTCCTCTGCTTTTGAAACTTCCAGCTTATGTTAAGAAGAATGGAAAGTATGCTGATATTGTTTTCGCTGTACTTTTTCTGCTTAATGCACATTGGTGGTCATAATTTTTCTCTAGCAACAGAAATATGCACCAGATTCAAAATTGGCTTATGTGATGGATACATATCACATAGCTACTTTGGCTGTAAAGCTATCATTTGCTCATCCCTGCTCCATCCCAGGAATGACTTGCTAAAACCTCTTTCTGATAGTGCTTTTCTTTCCTATAAAAGACTTGCAAGATAATTTGTAGCTCATCTCAATACATTATAGTTTTCATGTTGAGTTGATATTCCATTCTGATCTATCTGATGGGGGGTAATATTGCATGACTATGCGCTAAGGCATCTTAGGGCCATGTTTGATGCAACATTAGCCAGAGGAAAAGTTGTTTTATGTGTCTGCTATCCAGCAGGACAACCTAATTAAAGACCCTTAAAGATCCACGGGGCCTATATGTTTAAAAAAAGGAAAAGGAATACTAGTGTCTTTAATTTAATCCAGTAGATTATCTATCAGATCCTCTAAAATTTGTTCATTCAGAGATGTTCACAGGGTATGATAAAATAAAATCTAGATGGTGGCTATGACAGTGCAATTGAAGTCAAAAAATGGTTGTGATAGGTAGATCCATATAAAAAATAGGTAATTTTGATTGGACTTTCACAGCCACCATCTTTGTGTCATATCTTGCAGATATCCTTTCATTCACTTACCAGTTACACATTACTATGATTTTCCCAATTCTTTGGTTTCCGTTATAAAAGGAACCCCAAATGAGATAAACGTTTCCACAGAATATCAGTATTCATTGTTCATAATAGTTTTAGATGCTACCCCTTAGAGTGTTGTCTTTAAATCCATGGAGTTATTGGAAATTGAAGGAACAAATCAGTTCAGTTGCCATATTGATCACATGTTTCTATAGAACAGAGGCAGGATTATACATTTGTACCCCAAAAAGAAATTCAAAGAAAAGTCAAATTTTACTTTCCTTTTAACAACCAAGATGGGTGTTGAAACTGCGGAAAGATATGCTTTGTTGGATATGTGTGGCGCCTGAAGCCATTACGATTTGTAATTTCCTCATAATGCTGGACCTGATATGAAGTATTATTAAAAATTCAATGCTATATATTGTATTCAGCTAGTAAATCATATAGGAATTATTGGAGGATATTAATAAATGTTTTGGATTGGCCCCTTTCAGGCCAAAAGGAAATGTTTTTAAAATATATGTAAATGTATTTGGAAAAAGGAAACCTGACAAAATTACATATAATTTTTAAAATGTATGTGCAGAATATACTCTAATGTGAAGAGAGTAGTTGTTTTGAACATAATATTTTCATAATTTAAGGTTCTCACTTAAGGACATTATTAACAGTAAAAATAGCAATCATTGTGTCAAAAGAAAGCTCTCCAATAAACCACAATTAAACTCCGCATTAAGAAACTGACTTTAAAAAAAATTAAAACAATATCAAGAGTTCTCTTGTTTATTATTATTATTTTCTAATGTATTACATTAAGCTATATTAACCTACTGAATATTTGTTTGTGGTGCATTATTTATCAGTCATTGTCTATTTTTTTTAACTGCCAGAAATGATTTTTTATTGCTAAGAGGCATCTCTTTTTCCTTATTTAAATAAAGACATGTACATAAGAATGCTTCCAGTTCTATAATGTGATTGAATTCTCACTTTCTGATCTCCCATAATGTCTTGAGCCACTAGATCTCCAAAATAACTCAAAATAAATAACAACTATAACATTTCCAATTCTCCGAGTCAGATAGATGGGCCTGATGTGTAAACACCTCTGTCTTCTCTTCCTAACCATTTCTGCTCTCTGTCTCTGTCTTCTAACTACCTTCCATCTTTCCAGATGCAGGACGCTATGGGCTATGAGTTACCCTGGGTGTACTTTGTCAGTCTGGTCATCTTTGGATCCTTTTTCGTTCTTAATCTGGTTCTTGGTGTGTTGAGCGGGTAAGCTGTTAGTTTTGGTGTTTTCTTCTCCTCATGCTGCAGGGCAAGACTCCAGGATCAGGATCCTTCCATGTCACCAAGCTTCTTAGCTTGTCATAAACCCAAGCAAAGAGTCTGTTTAATGAAAATTTACATATTAATATGTCTAAGGGCAGTCACATTACAGTAAGACTATATAATAATACCTCCATCAGGAGTGGAGAACTTAGAAAATTTGTGCATTCCTACACAGATGGCTCCTATCTCGCCTTGTCTTCATAATTGACTCACTCAACATTCAAATTCAGTGCTGGTGGCTGAGGTTCCCTTCAACTGGAGATTTGCAATGCACAGGAAATAACTTTTTCTCACTAATTATCATTCCACTCTTCCAGGTCAATGATGCCATAGGAAGGGAGTGGCCCTGGATCTATTTTGTTACACTAATCATCATAGGCTCATTTTTTGTACTTAACTTGGTTCTCGGTGTACTTAGCGGGTAAGCAATAAAAAGGAAAAAAAGGTTTTTCAATTGTTTTTTGTTATTTATTCTCCTTGCTTCTACACTGATATTTCTATTCTTTGGGGTGGTGTTACGGATATACTGTAAGTGTTGATTCAGCATCTACATTTCTTTTGATAATATCAATGGTCTTTGGCCAAACCCTATATGGTGGCACAGTAGTTAGAATGCAGTATTGTAGGCTGACAGGTGACAACATTCATGACAGTGGAACTAGTCACTAGAGAGAAATTAAATGTATTCAAACTGAGGCGAGACCGTCATCTTTGCATCAATTTAGATTCCTACATTGAGAAGGAATTTGGGCTCAATGTTGTAAATTAAAATGATAATTCTGTGTATTCCATGTTTATATTTTACCAGTTGGAATATATTATGTACTTTCTTAGCTTGACAGCCAAAAACTAGCAATGCTGGAGGATCATTGTAAAATCAATTTGGCCTATAAAAGTGCTAAATTAGGGTTTGGTATAACGGTAATGTTGGAATACCAAGAACACATAGATGCTAAGAAAAGAATTTGGTGCCATGGTTTAAAGTTGATTTATGAAACCTGCCTTATTAATTTAGCTAAACCTGCATCCTGTGTTATTCCTGGTTTGTTTTTGTGTTTGTTCTCTTTTACAAATCCTGAAATTGCAAGATAAATAGTACTTGAATAGTACTTAATAGTACTTGAAAATAAATATAGATTAATTCTCAGATTAAATTGTGGTCCAATGGCTTTCTCTCCAAACTCTTCTTTCATCCTCAGTCTTCACTCTACTTACACTCTGCTTTCTGTGAAATAATCTCTGTTCATGTCCTTATTGCCTGCTAATTGGATTATTGTAATGTAGTTTATTCAATACCCTTAAAACCATTGAAACTTCAGCTGATAAATAGTGCAACTGCACATATGGTTCCAAGACAGAAATATTACTGCCGCATAACACCACAACTGTAGCAACTCTACTGGTTCTGATTGTTTTCATGCACACTTTAAGGAACTGGTTGTGATCTACAGTATAAAACTTTATATCCTTGGAGCTCACTGTAACTTCAAGAGTGCTTCTTCCAAGTAGAATATGTATGCCTGCCCAAAGTGCCTGCTGAGAGTCCCCATGATAAGGGGGGACATTCACACAAAAGCAGAACAGATGAAACACGGAGCACAAAGCAGCAATGCATAACCATCAGAACATCTCCCTTGGTTCCTAGGAAACATTCCTGCAAATAGATTGGCGAAATAGTTGTATACCTTGGCTAGAAATTTGGATGTTGGCAAAAGACATGCAGATGAAACAAACCAGGAATTAACTAAATACTCTATGTTGCTTTATTTTAACCTGTATTATATAAGCTAAACACAATTTGGCCCTCGTGCGATATACAAAGATGTAGGAAGGAATGGAAATTGAAATTACTTCACAAAATGCCAAATAAAAGAGAATTGTGGGTAGATGCATTTTGATCACAGGTTGATACCCAGTATACTACCATCATTAGAACATTTTTAACCCTGTATTAGATGTTCCAGAAAGATGTCCTTTTGATATTAACATAATGGTTTTCCCATGTAGAATGCTCTGATACAAAAAAAATATACAGAACCCTATATGTAGTAGATGGCAAATATCTGCTTTGCTGGATGTAAATTTCCATCAGTCTTGCAGGAACACCAAGCAAATTCAACTATTTAAATATATATATTTTAAATTCAGGTTCAGTCTTTGACTCTATAATTTAAAAGATTACAAGATGTGTAAAATATAGTTCTTAAAGCCAGGACAATTGCTACCAGGTAGCAGATCTGATATTGTAATAAAGGAATCTGAAGTCTAACGTCAATATTCTTTCTGGTGTTGAGCATAAATCTTCTAACTTTTATTATTAAAAGACATTTTTAAATAATAATGTTTAATATTGCAGGGCCAATACAGCCTAGGTTGCATTTTCTAGTGGATAATACAGGGCAACATTACAAGAGATTGGACTCCACAGACATAAAAAATTAAATTTAATATTCTTGGTTTAATAAAAAAAAATCTTTAATACTGTTCACCTTACTTATATGAAGTGCTGCTCAGAAAAAGGCACCCAATCTTGACTAGATTTTCTTATGGTCCACCTTTTCTTTAATGTTCCTTGGTACAAAAATGTGGGCTTTAGTAGACAAACTCTTATGGTTTTTCCACATTTGTAATTGGTCTATTTTATTAGCAAAGGTCTTTCCTAATTAATTAATTCACTGAGATGCTTTTGATCCTAAAAATTAAATAAAGTATCTTGTAATGTTCTATTTTAAAATTTCTCATGATTAGAATCCTGACAATGGAACAAAAACCAAACAATAGGACAGAGAACTTGAGACAGCAAATCGATATGACATATCTGCCTTATATTCCTAGTAATGTATTGAATGCAATATTGCACCAGGTGTAGGAGATTTTAACAATAACAACAACAGCAATATCTACATCTCAAGTTACAAAAGTAATTTGAGATGCAGCACAGAGAGCTCACATCAATGGTGGGATTCAAGTAATTTAACAACCGGTTCTCTGCCCTACTGATTTCTTCCAACAACCAGTTTGCCAAACTGCTCAGAAAATGAACAGGTTCTCCTGAAGGGTGCGAACTGGCTGAATCCCACCACTGGCTCACTAGCAGTTTTAAACCCTAGCAACATACCGTATCTTGAGGAACCACAGTGCTTAAATTAACATGAGCAGCTGAGTTATCATACCAAGAAACTTAATATTTTAAGGGCAATTCAAATTATTCTCTTATCTTCTCTCTCTTTCTCTTTTTTCTTTCTTTCTATTTCTCTCTCTTCTGTTCTTTTAATTTAATCCCCTCCTTCTCACCAGGGAGTTTTCTAAAGAGAGAGAAAAAGCAAAAGCTCGAGGTGACTTTCAGAAACTAAGAGAGAAACAGCAACTGGAGGAGGACCTAAAGGGATATCTAGACTGGATAACTCAGGCAGAAGATATAGATCCAGAAAATGAGGATGAAGGCATGGATGAGGAGAAGCCCCGAAACAGTAAGAAACTTTCTCCTGTTTTCCTTTTTGCTCCTAGCTGGAGATGATTTCTGAAAGTGCTCTGCATTTTGAGAAACATCATGAGCTGAAATATGTTGTTTTCCTTCTGAATCAAATATTGCTTTATAAAATAGGATGGGGAAGATGAAGAAGTCGATATAATTACTATTGATTCCAAAAGACCACGTCTTTGCTTGGCACTGTGTATTACAGAGGAAAACTGGCATATACATTTTATTAGAGATGTGGTTTAAAATGTGCTTTGGGCTCTGTAGGTTTATTGAACTGCAATTCATCCTTTTCCCTTTGAAATAATTATCTTGAATACTTCAAGCTGACTCAGCCTTGTGCTCGTGTTTGTAACATTTCTGAAACATCCTTTTGCCAAAAATTTTCAGGCCAAATATAAAAGCAATACTATCAGTAAAGTAAATACAGTACCAGAATGGCCCTGTGAACTTAAATAGATATCTAACATACTACATGCATTATGAGAATAATATCTCTAGAATCAGAATCAAAATATCATCTGTATAATTTGTGAATTCATGTTATTAGAGAAATATCAGCTCCACATTACGAACCTTGCTTTGCTATGGTGGGAAGGTAATATTGCTTTGAATGATGCCACTGTTCCAATCACCACCAAGATGAATTGTTGCAGATTTTCTCAAGGTATTTTTGAATGTATTCTGTCAAATTTACAGTATATCAAGAATTAGCCAGAATAGGGGATGGGGAGGCTCAATCGGTTATCTAACCTGTTCCTGTATCAAAATGAGAGATATTCTTTGGTTGCCAGCAGAGGTGGGTTTCAGCAGGTTCTAACCAGTATCTAGAGAACCGATAGTGGAAATTTTGAGTAGTTCGGAGAACCGGTAGTAAAAGTTTTGACTGGCGCCACCCCCATCTATTCTCTGCCTCCCAAGTCCCAGCTGATTGGGAGGAAATGGGGATTTTGTAGTATCCTTCCCCCGCCACGCCCACCAAGCCACACCCACCAAGCCATGCCACGCCCACCAAGCCACACCCACAGAACCGGTAGTAAAAAATTTTGAAACCCACCACTGGTTGCCAGAAGCTAACATATTTTTAATTCGTATTCTGCTCTTCTACATGATGCTGCTGGAAGTGATTAGGAAAGGAATAATTAGACATGGTCCTTCTTTTGCCATGCTTAGAAGAATGTGCTTCAAATGGCAACAAATATTGCTGCCTTGTCTTTCTATCTGTATGGTGATCTACTTTTTGGCAGAAGTTCAGAGGGTACTGTATGGCACATTTAGATGAGTCCAAAGCAGCATGTTAAATAAATGAGTATTAAATAAGTAGTTATTCCTTTCAGAACGTTTCAAAATTTTGTCTTCTTGCTTGGGTATTGATGGCTTGCATTTTGAGAGCTGTGATTCCTCCATTAATAACGTTTGTTGTATTGATTCATTGTGTCCGAGTCAAAGAGTGGCTGATTTTGCTTCCATCCAGGCTCCTTTGTTGCAGTGTATTTCAGAGGTCCTTGCTGTTGTCTGGCCCTGAGCTTTGGAAATATTTATAGAGTAACATGAGTTATTTTACATAAACATTTTTGATGTGTGCTAAGTATGGATTGTGTAAATTTGTCTTTACTATATAATAAGAGGTTAGGTTTAGAGGTGTGTTTCAGCATGTTCTGACCAGTTCTGGAGAACCAGTAGCGGAAATTTTGAATAGTTCAGAGAACCAGTAAATACCACCTCTGACTGGCCCCGCCCCCATCTATTCTCTGCCTCCCGAGTCCCAGCTAATTGGGAGGAAATGGAGATTTTACAGTATCCTTCCCCCTGCCATGCCCACCGAACCACGCCCACCAAGCCATGCCACGCCCACCAAGCCATACCCACAGAACCGGTAGTAAAAAAATTTGAAACCCACCACCGGTTAGGTTAGGTTGCTTTATTGTGGTCATTAATCAGCACAAGACATTTTAAAGACTAGATCTTCGAAACAGTAGTTGTGAGGATAAATTTGGGGTTGATGAGATTAATCATTGTCATAAAATCATTGGTGTAATATAGCAATAATATGACATTATGACAATAGCCTTTAGGAATTAATCATAAAAGGTGCATTATATAGTTTTTTAAAACAATACTTCTGGATTAGAAATTTCTCAGCTATATAGAGAATGACTATTCTAACAGAAAGGCAGAATTTGAAATTAATACAAACAAGAAAAATTATTTTGCTATGACATGTCATTAGAAATAATGCATACAACATGACAGTAATTATGTCAAAGAGGAGAAAAAGTGACTTTGCAGCTAGTAATGTTTTTCTCACAACTACAGTTTTTTTTCAATCAACTGAACAAATGCACACTGTATGAACTATAAACAGGAGGGGACCTAACGTCTCAGGGAATGGGATGTTGATTGGTTGATGATTTTGGCTTTCCTTTCAGGCAACTGAGTTCAAATTCATTTGTGAGCATTTCAAGAATGGGAAGATTTACAATGTGTTCATACTTCACAGGGAAGGCTTGTGCAATCTCAAGTTTAATTGAGTTGCTAGAATGCATTATCTCTACTTTGAAATCATGCAAATTTTTCATTTAAAAAGGGAATTCCATAATATAGTCATTAAAGCCACTGTGTTTTTCAGTTTTGTTGAAGATATAAAAGTACCTGCCAGGTACAGGTAGTCCTTGACTTACAACCATTTGTTTAGCATCTGTTCTAAGTTATGACGGCACTGGGAAAAGTGACTTATAACCGGTCCTCATATTTATGACCATAGCAGTCCTATGTTCATGACCTAAATTAGGTTTGTAAATCTCTTGTATTTCAGTTTCCTACACCCAGTCTAATGGAGAAGCAAATGCTGTTATAGTATTTTAGAAACCTTGTTTTATTAAATAAGATAAATATTTAAGGTAAGGCATATTTAAGGTAAATATTTATTCTCCTGTTTTCTTAAATAAATAATATTCAGCAGCCACATAATTCAATTGTGAAAAGAAAAAATAGCAAAGAAAAGGAACTAGAATGTTGACTAATATGGATATTTATTCCTTGAACACAAATCATGTTATTATATCCTCTAGAATTTATTATCTGTTTAAAAAAAAAAACCAACAATGGGAGAAGGGTTAGAATGCAACGTTGCCTATTTTTCTTTCTCAAAGTGGTGGAAATTCAATATGTAACTACAAAAATATTAGCTATGTGTTTAATAGAAGGCATTATGTAGCCATAACCTCACTGTGCAATATAAGAATAGTGGTTGAAGTAGTGATGGAATTGCTGGTAACATTGGCAACGTTTACAATGTTTGTACCATAATCTGTAGATAATTTTTTTCATATCTATGCTCACTCAACTCTAAATCAGCTGTTATTAATGTGTGCTGGGATGAAACAGCAAAGATTTACCACTTTCTTAGAAAAAATGAAAATGAGTAAGGAAGGAAGATTTTAAGTCACTAAGCTTAAAATCATAGCAATTCCTTGTGTTACAGTTTAATGAATAGTTTCATAGCTGCTAAAATATGTGAATGGCTTTTTTATTCCTGAAGCTATCAAAAAGGAAGAACCAACAAATTTTGTGTAAAATTAGTGGTGTAATGAAGGTCCTTCAGGCTGTCATCATTTTGCTTAATTTTTCCACACTTTTTCTTGCCAAGGGAAAGCAATGTAAAAAAAAAGAGAAAGAATTAAAACTGCTTTATAGCCGTTCATTGATTTCTACCAAAGGAAGGTAAATGAGTTTAGCTAAATGGAAACTACAGGTAGTCCTTGACTTACAACTGAAATTGAGATCAAAATTTTGATTGTAAGTTGTGACAGTTATAAGTCAAGGTATCCATGTGTCTGGTCCTGATTTTATGACCATTTTGGCAATCATTAGGTAAATCATCTGGTTGTTAAATGAATCACACAGCTGTAAATCAATTCTCCCTTTTGCCAGAAATGAGCAAAAAACATCTCAAATCATGAACATGGGACATTGCAACTACTCATAAATGTGAGCCAGTTGCCAAGCACATGACATGCAGTTATGTGACGGTGGGAGAGGGTGATGTAACATGAAAGCCCCTTTCTAAGAGTATAATAATTCCAAACTATCGTTAAACAACTGGTTGTAAATCAAGATCATGTAGAAACAATCCATATGAACATGATCGCTGCAGTTACACAGAAGACAAAAAAAGAAAGAAAGAGGAATGAGCTACTGCCTAAAGAATCTGATTATTCAAAATATTCAAAACACTAAAAACAAAAATCTCAAAAATGATTGCTCCCCTTCTTCTATGGTCTGGATTGTGGATTGAAAAATTCATTTTACTCAAGTAAAATTGTTGTAATAACCAGTTTAGCTGTTATTACAGTTGTAATAACTAGTATAGCTGCTATAACCAAACTAACTAGTACAGAGATATCACCCTGCCAACAAAAGTGTGTATAGTCAAGGCTATGGTGTTCCCAGTTGCAATGTATGGCTGTGAAAGTTGGACCATAAGAAAGGCTAAGCACCAAAGAACTGAGGCCTTTGAACTATGGTGCTGGAGAAGACTCCTGCGAGTCCCTTGGACTGCAAGGCAAACAAACAGGTCAGTCCTAGAGGAGATCAACCCTAACTGCTCTTTAGAAGGCCAGATCCTGAAGATGAAACACAAATACTTTGGCCACCTAATGAGAAGGAAGGACTCACTGGAGAAGAGCCTAATGCTGGGAACGATTGAGGGCAAAAGAAGAAGCGGACAGCAGAGAACAAGGTGGCTGGATAGAGTCACTGAAGCAGTGGGCATGAGCTTAAATGGACTCCAGAGGATGGTAGAGGACAGGAAGGCATGGAGGAACCTTGTCCACGGGGTCGCGATGGGTCGGACACGACTTTGCAACTAACAACAACTAGTACAGCTGTTTGTACATTCTTAATGGCTACTTAATGCCTTTTTCTCACAGAAAAAGAAGTATTGATGGTCACTCTTTCCCTGTCTTGAGGTCTCCATGAAGACTAGTGACCATATCTTCCAATGCTATCTTCATTATGGAGATGTCATTAGAAGATACAAGATACCAAGAGCAGAGAATAGGAAGTAAGGTTGTATAAAGACACTTCCCTTTTCTTTGAGAGAACTTGGGAGAAGCCTGGGAGAAGAATATTCAAAATAAGCAGAAAGGAGGAGTGGACTTGTTCAGGAGCAGCAGGTGTGAAGAGTGTTGAAGTTGTATTTGATTTCAAATACAAGTAGCCTAAATTTGGGCTGCAGAATCATGCTGTAGCATAATTACTCATTTTTATTCAGTCAATAGAACACAAACCTCTGCTCTAAGAATGTGTCCAAATTAAATAGATATCTAGTTGAGGAATAGCTAGAGAGAGTTAAAGTTAAAACTTAGTTTGACAGATGTTTGAGGCATGCTTGTATAACTCTTGCACGCACAAGGCCTAAACTTAAGATAATAATGTTAGCAATTCTCCAGCTCTATAAATGCTTCCAAACATATTTACAAATTTCAAAAAGCAATTACTCTCAAAGCATTAAACATGCCTATTATAAAATATAATTTGATGCTGTTTATCCATCTATCTAAAGAGGCACAAAAGCCAAAATTATGCTCCTGAAAAGCAGGAGGAAAGCCATTTAATTAGAAAAATCCTTGTTCAACCTCTTTATTTCAAGGTGCAAAACATTAGGCTGTACAGAATTTTCTAAGAGTTTTTTCCACTTCAAAGGGTGTGCTGGTGCTAAGGAAGCCCCCACTCTTAAACCATTGAGACAGCCACGTCTTTTGGTGGCTTTTGCTGTGGCTGTTTCAAAGCCTTCTGCAGGTGGTCATCTCACGTGTGGCACAGGCACTTCTCTACCTGGTAAATTTAGTTATTTTCAAGTTTGCATACTGCTTTAATCAAGGGGATAGTTAACATAATATAAAATATCAAATCCACAACAATAAAGCATCTATAGTGGAATAATAATAATAGTCAGCAGGCAGGACAGAAGTCAAGAGGATCATGATGATTGCAGATGAAGTACAATAAAAAAGAAGAAGAATCCAGCAGTTATAATTTCCCAAAGTCAGAAGAGTTCCATCTAAAGTAGTTCAGTACCAAACTTGTGAAATGATGGCCAGGCAATGTCTCCTTTGTAACTGCTCCTCTTTTTGGGAATAGGCTTCTACCTGAGTTTAGGTCAGCACCAACCTTGGTAGCACTCACCCAACCTCTGGATGTTCCATGAAGATACTAGGATGTAGGAGGCAATTGTTAGTTTTGGCTTGAGGGTTGGGCAGTTCATTATTATTTGTTTGTTTTATGCTCGTTATTTTACTTCAGTAAACCATTACAGTTTTTTTTAAATTGTGCAGCATATAATTTGCTGGAATTATATAAAATGAAGTAAATATAATGCAAACCAGACTTCTGAGAAGATTAAGAGCCGCAATGGCGCAGTCGTTAGAATGCAGTACTGCAGGCTACTCTGCTGACTGCCGGCAATTTGGCAGATCAAATCTCACCAGGCTCAAGGTTGACTCAGCCTTCCATTCTTCCAAGGTGGGTAAAATGAGGACCCAGGTTGTTGGGGGCAATAGCCTACTCTGTAAATGGCTTAGAGAAGGCTGTAAAAGCTCTGTGAAGTGGTATATAAGTCTAAGTGCTATTGCTGAGAAGATGCTAGTTCTTAAGGTGAGCTGCAAAAGAGAATTGGTACCTCAAAGCCTTCATCCTTCTTCACCTCATAAGTATGACAGATACAAAGCATATCCAACAGGAATGAGCATACAGGATGGAGCACTTCTGTGTGAAGGTAGTCTTGAAGGTACCTAGGAGCTGAATTGTGTGGGGCTTTAAAGATTAAAGCTCCTCCTGCTTTACCAAGCAGGTCCCAGACTCATCTCAGGATAAATATTCCAGGGGCTTTGGGGGGGAGGGGAAGAGTGGGTAAGGGTACTCAGACTCAAATTTAGCCCTCTGTCAGAATTGTCCACCAATCAGAACATTATTATGATTTTTCAATGGTTTACCATCAGCTGGTGACCTTCGGCAGCAAGGAAGACAGCAAGTCTAGCTAGATTTAACCAAAGATTTAACCCGCCTTGTACATCAGTATCCAGGGACAACTCACAACAGAAGCTATGAAGACACAATAGGAACTAACAGTGGAGAAAGCAGACTTCGCTGGTTTTTATTTAGTTTTCTGCTGTCTGAAAAAATAAATAGATAGCACTTAAATTCAACAGTCTGGGAAATACCCACTGTCTGGCATGCTATAGGCAAGAATTAGCATGTGCTTTCAGAGATCCTAGTCATCCTAGAGAATGTTTTGATGTATATAATATAGTCTTACAAATACATCTAAAATAGATTCAACAATATGAAATTGCTTGGTTGGGAGACCTGAGAATTAATACTGGAGCTGATTTTGACCCCTTTGAAGAGTGACGTATAAGTGTAATGAGTAGCTTTAATTATTTGGTATAACTCAGTTTATTCTGCATTCATTTTGAGAGCTACAGAACAGAAGATTAAGGTTTAAATTCAGTATAATATGCTCATGTCATATGTAATAGCATATTATCTGAAATACAATGGTGCATTAATAATCTGCCACTGTAATCCCAATTTTAAGGTGGTTTCATCTATTGGTGAAGGACTGACATTTTTTTGTTATCTCTGGGTTTCCTCAGGTACCTCATTTATATGTCTTTCCCACTGAGCAAGTGTAGTTTTGGAGATCTGACAAGATCCCTACCACTGACTGAAATAGCAACTTATGAATGCCAACAAGAAAGAAAGGGTTTTGGATTTATCAGTACCATTGTGAAACAGCCACACACAGCAGTAGACCAAATACTCTTGCAGAGAGGCAATGGGATTTGGGACTGCTAGGGATGTAAATGTTGTATCAGGGGGAATGTATTGAATTTGTATAGACTTTCCATGATTCTCTGTTATAGGGAGGAAATTATTGCGATTCACTATTAGTTCATTCTCTCTCAACCCAACCTAGCTCTCTAGTTAGTTGTGATGGGGGAAGATAGGAAAGGAGAACACTATATGTTTTGCTTTGAATTCCTAAATGAAAAGCAGAATATAAATCTAACAATAACAAATAAA
Source organism: Pantherophis guttatus (assembly GCF_059756535.1). Classification (NCBI taxonomy): domain Eukaryota; kingdom Metazoa; phylum Chordata; class Lepidosauria; order Squamata; family Colubridae; genus Pantherophis; species Pantherophis guttatus. The sequence continues at coordinate 15,795,950 of NC_142069.1, read as the reverse complement.
GTGCAGTGGAATTGGTGTTCCAATTTTGATTATGCTTTCTGGAAAAGAAGTGGCAGGCATCGCGGAGCAGCAGTGGATTGTTCTCTCTAAAGTACCTTTCGCGATGAAGCATTATTGTCAAGTAAGAACAACTCTTTATTTACTTGTACTCAATTTCTTCCAATGCTTGCAACATCTCACAATATAAAAGCAGAAAGCAGAAAATGATTTTTTTTAAATCAATTTTTATTGAATCATAAAAATCAGAAATTGTACAACGATCTGATCAATAAAAATAATAACCACTTATATGCACGAGCAAATATTTCATCTACAGGTAGTCCTCAACTTACGGCCGCAATTTGAACCAGTATTTCCAGTGCTAAACAAGGCAAGTTGTTAAGTGAATCACAATGTTGGTAAGCAACCTGGCTTCCCCCATTGACTTGGTTGTCAGAAGCCAGCGGGGATGGTCGCAAATGATGATCACATGATCCTGGGACGCTGCAATCATCATAAATGCACGCCAGTTGCCAAATGTCCAAATTTGATCATGTGATATGGGGATACTGAGATGGTAAGGGCGAGGACTGGTCATAAGTCCGCACTTTTTTCAGTGCTGTTATAACTTCAATCTCTAAACGAATAGTTGTAAGTCAGGGACTACCTGTATTTGATTCTAAATGCTTCTAAATAAACCTGTCTCTTTTTTTCACTGTGCTATTACTTGTTCCAGCTGAAGTTACGAAGACTGGCTAGACTAGATTTCCGGAACTCAGACTGTTGCTGCCTTAGGAAACTTTTATCAATGATTTTCTTGTGAAAATGAATGGTTAGAGATAATGCATTCTTGGAAAGCCAATTACTGTAATGTTTTGATCCAGCTTCAAATCCCAGTGACGTTACTAACAGACCAACCAATCACATTCCTTCTCAAGCTTGTCTTCAGGATTGCTGTAAGGATAAAATGGTGGGGAGAATAAATACATTTCCTTCTTTTGGATAATGTAGTTGTGGTACTAACTAAAAAATGGCTTTGTGACAAGGCTCAATGGCTCAATGTCTCAATGGCTGAGACAGATCACAGTTAGAAGGCTGTGTGGAGAGGCAAAGGTCTACCAGATCTGGAGTAGATGGCACAGAGTGTTAGTTTTCTACATCTCTAAGTTGCCACCCAATCATCAACTGCATAATACAGTCTATTTATGGTAGGCCTAGAGAAATCATTACATTGTCATTGCTGTAAAAATAAAATATGCTTCTGGTAGGCAACGTCCTAAATTAGTGTAAGAAAGTATGCTGTTGGATAAAGGAGCTTGCTCTGTTGAATTTTGCAATTCTACTTTTCAGCATCTGTGACTTCAGTTTAATAGCCTGGTATTTCTGGCGTTTCCTCAGCCCAGGTGGAAGGAGATGTTGTTAGATACGGACTGTGCCCTCTGTTACAATGTTTTATTTTCCATATGCCTTGGTTTCCATTTTGTGTCTTTAATTCCCACCATGAAAGATAGAGGTAACTGCCCTACATGTAAGCTGAGTTCCTTATTTCTTTTTCTTTTGATTGTCCCTGGCTGCATGTTCTCTGTTGATGTCTTGTTCCTGGTACTTGACCATCTTGTCTGTGAAAGAAAACACTCCAGCTGATAAGAAGAAAGGAAAGTTTGCTTGGTTTAGTCACTCCACAGAAACTCATGGTAACGTTCCAATGTTCTCTGTGTTCATCCTCTCTGTACCCGTGTGTGTTTCTCTGTTGTAGTAGCTGTGCAGTCTTTTGGTGCATGTGTCTGTTTCTGTTGCTTTTGCAACGTCATGCTCTTGTGTTCGAAGTGGAAATCTTCATTTACGATCCACATTTTGTTGGTATCTTCAGAATGGTATTGAAGATTATCAAGGTCATGTAAGCATCTGAGACATTTTATCTGATGAATACTTCAAGATAATTCTATTCTGTATATTCTCTGCTGTGCTAATTTTATTCAGCTTCTGAATGCAATATGACAGTAATTATTGTAAATCAGCTATGATCAGTAATGGCTGGTGCTTTTTGAGGCTGGTGGGGCAAAAAGCTGAGCAGCTAACTACAAACAAATCCATGCTTAGTGAACCAGATTAAAAAAAAAACAGCTGGAGAAAATTGTAGGCAAAGCCAGAATCACAGTAGGTACTTTCAATATCAGATGCGATTAGACATTCAAATAAGCAGATACATTTTTGAAGGCAAGTAATTTCAATACCATGATTGAAAAGGTAAGAGTTGGGAAGCTCTTCTTAAAATTATTGTATATGTACTGTACAAGTACAGGTTAGAGGCATCTTCATTGGACATTCTGTTTATTGATTAGCTGGGTCCCAATTGGCTCTGGGTAACCGATCAAGATCTTGTACATGAACTGAAGTCATCAAGATGGCCTCCACTGTTGCTTAGAGAATGGAGACGTTGGGGCACAAGAGGAACAAGAGAACGGACGTGCACATTAATTAGCCTGCCTGGTCACTCCCAGAGTCATAGGAATGAAATACAAGAGGCTAATGAGAGGCAATAATATGACTACAAGTACCATGCTTTCTAGGCTATAGTTCCTACTCTTTCATATCTTAAAACTTAAACTTAAACTTAAAATCTCTCTGCCAAAAGACCTCCTTCCCAACAGAATGGAAGTAATTATCTGCTTTTTCTGAGAAGAACATGTATGCGTTTACAGGAATTCTTTTACTGCATTTAGCATTGAGATAAATTTTAAGGATATTACATTTTTTATTTTAAAAAATGATATCGTTGACAATGTTTTTAACTGCTGTCACTGTAACATAATAAGTAAGAACCAATGAGGGCTACAGCATCATTTGCCAATTTGGCAACAGTCTTCCAGAAGCTAAAATGTCAACGCATACCCAAAGAAAGAGGATTTTGTTCTCTTGTGTAGTTGTTTCATTTGTTTCCAATTTATTTAATTAATTAATTCGATTAATGTATTGTTGGTCCTACTTTTATCTCTGATGTGGCAAAAGATAACTGTATAAATCTACCCCAGGTGAGTGAATACTAATCAAAATAAATCATGTTTACTGACAGATCTTTTCATAGTGAATGCTGTGGATTCTCCAGGTTTTATAAAACGTGGTCATTTGAGAAACTGCTAGATCATTTATCTATGCTCACTGAGTCACTTCTGCATAGTTAGTTCGTTGGCTATGATTTGTTTTATATATCTTATTCAGAGACATGGAAAATATTCATTGAACTTAATGTTACAGAACTAGGGATTTAGATTGATTATGGGTTATTAAAGACCTTTGCAGTCTGGAGCTACTGCTGTTTTAAAGCATTGAGGAGACCATGTACAACCTTGTTAGCCCCAACTAAGGAAATAGAACAGTGTTTAACGTTGAAAATTTCATAGTTAGCAGATGTGAGGGTCCATGAATTTTGAATGTGAAGCCTTCTGAAATATAGTGCCTTAAGCACTTACAAGTAATGAAGTTTAGGCTGAATAGATACCAACTAGAACTCGATGAGACCTAAGTAAATAATCCTGTTATGTAAGTTGAGTATAATGAGTCACCCAGATTTGAAAACAGTATCACCCAAACTGAAATATGGGTGTTAATATGTTGTAACCGAAGGGCAAACATAATGTGAAGTTAAACATGTGTTTGAAATAAAGGTTCATTCAGTGAATAATATTCTCTCCCCCTTAAGCGATCTTCTCATTTAAGCTTTACCATTTCTTCAGATGTGCAAGCAAGAGAAAATAGTGATTTCCTTTCTCTTGCTTATGGATGTATCTATCACAAAAAAAAAAGAGATTGGTTTGGCTGACTAGAGAGAAGCAAAAACTGGCTTCTTTAGCTCTGGGTAATGCAACTGGGGTATTTTTTAGCTGGTTTTATACCGTTCCAGAGGACCAGTTGTTAAAATGTCACATAGAACAGGAAAGAAAGTCCAGAAGGCATCTTGACAAGTTTTGAACTTTTCATGAACAGGGCAAGCCAAACTCATGACAGGACCATGCTCCAGGCTTTCGAGCCAGCCAACAGCTGCAGGCAGAGTGGGAGAAATATGAACCCTACAGCCCAGCTCTAATTGTATTGAAAATATTGGGACTTAATGAAGAATATAAGTCATTACTTCCTTCTCAATAGAATTTGATATGTGTAATTGTGCATTTATGGATGATAATCCTTCTAGATGTTTATATGTACATATGCCAATTTAATGCAATAGAACCCTGGGGACAAAATTGTATTACATCAGTCCAGTTTTAAGCAAAACTATAGTCAGCACTTAGGTTGTGGCTGCTGTTCCTTAATTAGAAAAGACTTTACCCTTCTTTTAATTATCTATATTACCAGACGTTTACTATCCACACTCAAGGATCTCAAGCTATTTCTCTTTATATCTTTAATTTTCTGAGTAGTATCAAATGATCCAACTTTTTATGATTAAAAAAATACCATCTGGCTTAAAAGGAGTTATTTGTGTGGACCTTTCCCCCCACCCCAAAACCACTGCAATTCTCAAGTATTTCAATTTCATTTTAGTTAAATTCTATTGTTTCAATCAAATTTCTGAGTGTGCAATATTAGCATACTGTAATGAGAAATGTCAATTCCATTTGAAAGTTTAGGGGGTTATGACACTGCAAAATTTGAGAACCCCTGTTTTATAGGTGCAGTTCATACCATGCTTTTTAAATCTGTGTTGAAATAATGCAGCCTTTTTCTTAAGTTTCATTGGTACATCCTGTTGAGCAACTACTTTGATATTTCTCATTTTGAAGGGTTATGGTAAAGGTAAAGGTTCCCCTTGCACATATGGACTAGTCGTTCCCGACTCTAGGGGGCGGTGCTCATCTCCGTTTCAAAGCCGAAGAGCCAGCGCTGTCTGAAGACGTCTCCGTGGTCATGTGGCCAGTATGACTAAACACCAAAGGCGCACGGAACGCTGTTACCTTCCCACCAAAGGTGGTCCCTATTTTTCTACTTGCATTTTTTTTTACGTGCTTTCGAACTGCTAGGTTGGCAGAAGCTGGGACAAGTAACGGGAGCTCACCCTGTTACGCGGCACTAGGGATTCAAACCGCTGAACTGCCAACCTTTCGATCGACGAGCTCAGCGTCTTAGCCACTGAGCCTCTGCGTCCCTAATTTTGAAGGGTTAGCATGACAAATTATTGCTAGAACCTGTAAGTGCCTAATTTAAATAATAACCTGGGCCCTGCACTGAAGCAGCATTTGGATAGATAATCAAAAGAGCTACCATCTCATCTATTTGTTCTTTGTATTATTTTTATGGACAGCAAAGGGAAAGCCTCAACACAGTGATTGGTTGGTTGGCTGTTCGGCAATGAGCTGCATTGGTTACCGGTCTGCTTCCAGGTGCAATTCAAGGGGTTGGTGGTTGCCTTTAAAGCCTTTCATGGCATGGGTCCAGATTACTTAAGGGACCGTCTCACGCCACTGGGATTGGCCCATCTCACTCATGCTGGCAGAGGAGGCATGCTGTGAATCTCATCAACCGATTATTCCGACTTGCGGGGTCCAGGAAGAGGGCCTTCTCTGCTCCTGCCTTCTAGAACATCTTGTCCCCCCCTATGAGGTTGGCCCCAACCCTCCTATTCTTTCATAACGGTGTAAAGACCTGCAAGTTGGCTTAGGGCCCCAGAGGGGGAACAACACAGTGGACGTGTTTGAGCAAGAAGCAACAGATCCCACCTCTCCCCTCTCCGCCCCCGCCTTCCCCATGTGTCCTTAGGTCTTAATTTTGATTTTAATTATGTTTTATTTGTAAATGTATAAACATATTTTTATGACTGCAAAGACACCCAGAGTTACCCTATGGGAAGACAGACGGCCAATAAATTTTATAAATAAATAAATGAATAAATAAAATAAACAACTGATGGTCTTCCATTGGCCAACTGCTCTGCCCTCTGCGATGCTATCTCTGCTTGCTCTTCTTTGGAAAAGTAGCAAGAAGCATTTGATCCAGTGATTTAGAGGGAGAAAAAAGAAGAATACAGTATAACTTTATTGCAAGTGAAGAAAAAGTAGGCAGTTGTCCTTTTTTGGTCGGTGGGGTGGGAGAAAGTGAACAAGAACTGAGTGAGCCAAGGAGGATAATCTTTGGAACAGCACTTCCACCTCTGCCTATTCGCTTGGCCTCTGCCACTGTGTGCTGTGGCAAATTGGATAATTGAATCCAGTTCTCTCCATCCTGTGTGCATGGATGGAGGGATCAGTTGATTGCCCCTTCAGTGACAAACTACCTGGGCTGCCCATGCAGAAGAGAGAAAAGAAGAGGCCAGTAGAAGAAATTGTTCAGTATTCTGTACAACACTATGGACCAAATCACTTCTGTTTGGAGACAAGGATCAAGCAAGAACAGGTAGAATTGGCTTCTATGGGTAGCCCTTCACTTCACTGACCAGTTGCTTTGTGATCATCGACCCGTGCGCTCCCACAGAGAGGGCCTCCTCAGGGTGCCATCAGCCAAACAATGTAGGCTGGTGGCCCCCAGGGGGAGGGCCTTCTCTGTGGGGGCTCCCACCCTCTGGAATCAGTTGCCCCCGGAGATAAGAAGAATCCAGGACCTCAATGCCTTCCGTCGTTCCCTGAAAACCCATCTTTTTCAGCAAGCCGGGTTGGCTTAAGAAGAAATTTTTTAATTCTTTTAATTAGTCTGTCATTCTTAACTTTCGGGCCAAAATTTATATATATTTTTAAATGTTTTAATATTTGTATTCTATGTTTTTTATCTTGGCTGTACACCGCCCTGAGTCCTCAGGGAGAAGGGCAGTATATAAATTGGAAATTAAATTAAATTAAATTAAATTTGAAGTTACAATGGATCCTTCCCCAAAGGTACTTATGACTCAGATTCGAAGTTCTGACCGCTAGCCCACTGCCCACAGTCCCATGATCACATGTGGGGCTGCATGTTGGGTACTCAGCAACCAGCCTGTATTTATGGCCATTCATAGCATCTGATGATCACATGACCACATTTTATGGCATTTTGCTGAGAATTGGCACTTCCAGTTTTGGGCAAAAATACCCCATTGCAAACAGTGGCTTTGCTTTATGATTGTGCTTTGCAACTACTGCATCCATTTAATGACTGCTGGAAAAAAAGGCTGTAAAATCTGATCAGTCATGTGGGTGGCCCGCTTTATGACTATCAGGACTTAAGACCATCATGGGCAACCTCCATTATGGTTTAAAGTCAAGGACTACCTGTCCTTTCTGTTCCTTGCATTTTTCCCTGTTTCAGTCTAGAGCAGATGTTGAAGAAGGCATGAGAACTTCATGAGAGATTCTCTTATTCTTTTCTATTTCTGTTCCACAGCAGGAGAAAGAAGGACTATTTATGATTAATTCCCTCTCTTCATTTATCCTTCAGGGTTTTTTTTAAAAAAAATCATTATTAAGAACCCTATTTCAATTAGGAAGTAAATGTGGTTTAGTTTTTAGTTGGCACTTTTTGCTTGGAGTTTTGGCTCCTTCCTTCAACTCCTTGGTTTTGGCAAAAAAGCTCTGATTGACCAACATATTTCATCAGCTACTTTCCTTGCTTTCTGTCTGCCCGGCTACCCCTTTCTTTTTAGTTTCTTCTTTTCCTTTCCTTTTTTTTTTTCTTTAAGCTTCTTTCCAGTCTTAAAAATCACACAGTTTACTTTGGAGTTGAGTATATAAGATTTTGGCCTCCTTCAACCTCCATGTATTACCCTTTGGTGAATATTTTGACTATCACAGCAAAACTCTGCATTAACCTAGGATTTTCAAGTTAGTATGCATAAGAACTGATCGCTTTACAATCTAATGTCTACCGTGAAGTTTCTATATGACTCTGTCAGCAATTAACTTTAGCAAGATCCCTTAAACTGAGCAAGGGATGAAAATCAATGTTGTTTTAATCTATTAAACACAACCTGAAACCTTAACAAAATGTTCTTTATATCTCATTAAAGAGCCCATTGCCAATATTCTGTAACTATTATGGAAAAAAAGTAGCTGGGGTGTAGCAGGGAATGAGATCTAAAGAATGATGAAAGCCTTTGATAAGGATCTAGTAATGCTAGCTGTTTATTCATATTACAGTATGAGAAAATATTAAGAATTTGATGCAGCCAAATTATTTAAATGACCAACTTAAAAAGAACTACAATAAGCACATAATTATGTTAAGATTTAAGACTTTTGATAAATATTGGAACACGTGCTAAACTTTATCAAGAATAACAGTGCCTTATATACAAAATAGGGACGCAGTGGCTCAGTAGTTAAGCTTGTCGAACGAAAGATCAGCAGTTCAGCGGTTCGAATCCCTAGTACTGCATAACAGGGTGAGCTCCCGTTACTTGTCCCAGCTTCTGCCAATTTAGCAGTTCAAAAGTATGTAAAAAATGCAAGTATAAAAATAGGGACCACCTTTGGTGGGAAGGTAACAGCGTTCTGTGCGCCTCTGGCATTTAGTCATACTGGCCACATGGAGACGTCTTCGGACAGTGCTGGCTCTTCGGCTTTGAAACGGACATGAGCACCGCCCCCTAGAGTCAGGAACGACTAGCACATATGTGTGAGGGGAACCTTTACCTTGATATACAAAATGTATTTTTGAGAGATTATATTTTCTTTCATTATGTTTATAAAATATTTCTCTTTAAAAATTATAATTCTTTATAAAATTAAGCTGCAAAGTGATAATATGCTGGGCGGAGAATAGCCGTGACCAATAACCATTGTTTCTGATTAGCTCCTTAGCTAAAATCTTTGGCAGTATAGGTAGTCCTTGATTTACAACAGTTCATTTCGTGACCATTCAAAGTTACAGTGGTATTGAAAAAAGTGATTTGTGACCATTTTTCACACTTACAACTATTGCAGCATCGCCATTGTCATGTGATCAAAATTCAGATGCTTGACAGTTGGTTCGTATTTATGAAAATTGCAGTGTCCTGGGGGGCTCCTGTGATCACCTTTTGCAACTTTCTGACGAGCAAATTCAACGAGGAAACCTGATTCATTTAACAATCATGTTACTAACTTAACAACAGCAGTGATTCACTGAACAACTGTGGCAAGAATGATCATAAAATTGGGCAAACTCACCTAACAAATGTTTCACTCAGCAAGAGAAATTCTGGGCTCAATTGTAGTTGTAAGTCGAGGACTACCTGTATTGAAAACCACTGGTGGTTGAATAGATGTGAAAAGTAACATCCTGTTAGCCATTGGTGGCTAACAAGATGTTACTTTTCACATCTATTCAACTCTCTGATATTTAGGAAAGATAGAGCACTTATCTTGGTTTTCAAGGTGTACAAAATAGATTGCTTTCTGACATAGTATCAGCTACACAGTGGCATTATTTGTTGTCCTGTTTGAAGGGAAGAAAAGAAGACATTGTTTTGTTAAATGAACAAATCCATGCAAATCTTTCAGAAGACCAGACTAGAGTTTAGTTTGAAACTTACTGAAGTGAAATAGTCACCTTTGTTTTACTGGGTATTATAGATTACTCATGAAGAATTCAACTGCAAACAAGCTCATTCCATAGGCTCATCACAAGCTGAGGGGGGGTCATCCAGTTTGCAGAATAGTGAACATATATAGTTTGTTTTACCTGCAGTTGTAGCTTCTAGATCCATGATGGCGAACTTATGGCACGCGTGCCACCTGTGGCACACGGAGCCATATCTGTGGGCACGCAAGCATTGCCCTAGCTCAGTTCCTGCACACATGCGTGCACCAGCCAGCTGATTTTTGGGCCATCCAGGCACACCAGAAGTCGGGAAATGGGCTGTTTCTGGCCTCCGGAGGGCCTCCGGGGGGTTGGGGAAGGCTGTTTTTGCCCTCCCCAGGCTCCTAGAAAGCCTCTGGAGCTGGGGAAGGTGAAAACCAGGCTTACCGGGCCCACCATGCCATTGTGTGCCAAAAACAGGGGGAGTGTGGGGGATCATGGGCACATGCGCTGGGGAGCAGGGAGAATTGAGTTATGGGTATGGGCACGAATGCGCGTGACCCCCCCCCCACGCGACCCCTGCTTTTGGCACGTGATGGCAAAAAGGTTAGCCATCACTGTTCTAGATGGTACACACACCTTCATAAACATTTATGAATTGTCCTTTAATCTCTTAGTCTCGCAGTTAAGCTTCATACCTACATTGTGAATTAAATGCATGAGGCGTGGCCTGCCCTATTCAAATTAGCAAGTGCAGAACAATATATTATTCGTTTCTTCTACAAATAGGATATTTTATGAAGTGTCCAGATGTTCATCTTTATCTATGGTACATTGTTTTAATAAAAGAGGCAAACATGGGAGGAAGACTGTTATACTATAGAGCACGGGTGTCAAACTCGATCGTGTCACGTGGCGTATCGTGACGTATCATGATGTTTTTTGCCTTAGCGGAGCTGGGGTGGGCGTGGCCTGTGCATGATGCATCCGGGCCGCGGGCCGCCAGTTTGACAGGCCTGCTATAGAGGAACAGTGGGAAAAAACCAAATACACTAGAAAATATGAAAATAGATTAATACCTGAAGTTTTTATCACAAAGCACTAATTTAATTGGTCAGATCACCCATCTATAGGATGCAGGTACAAGCCAGCTGAGGCACATTTGGGCACAAGCCATGGGTGGGCAGCAGACACAGAGATAATTTGAATGATAAGATAAATTTGGAAAGAAGCTTGTTTTAATGACCCAGAATTCAACATGGGGGAACGAGCTCCCCCCAGAGATACGGAGGATCCCGGATCTGCGCACTTTCTGCCGTGCTCTTAAGACCTTCCTATTCCAGCAAGCCGGCCTGGCCTAATTTTCTCCCCTGTTTTAAAATTCTTTTAAATCGAAATTTTAATCTGTTTTAAATTATTGGGATTTTTAATTGTCTCGGGCTAAATTATTTAATCTGGTTTTAATTATGTTTCTAACTTTTGTATCTATGTATTTTATTTTGTGCCTGTTCACCGCCCTGAGTCCTTCGGGAGTAGGGCGGTATATAAATTTAATTTTAAAAAACAAACAAACATGAACCTTTTCTCTTGCTACCATAAATTTGTGTGCTATTTGTTCCTTTAATATTATAACATCTGGCCTGTAATTTATAGGATAGTTTATAAGATTCTTAAATACAAGGCAATGCAGGGCATGATATGTGATGTGTTTCTCAATTTCAGCCACTTTAAGACGGTGGACTCCAACTCCTAGAATTCCCCAGCCAATCATGAAGTTCATTATGTTAAAGTTGCCAAGGTTGAGAAACACTAGTCTAGTGGTTAAGACATTACAACTCTTCAATGCAACCTATAAGTCAGGGGTCTACAACCTTAAACACTCAAAGAGCCATTTGGACCCATTTCCCACAGAAAAGAAAACACCGGGAGCCACAAAACCTGGGTGGGCGTGGCCAATTTGACATCACTCACTTCCACCAGTCACATGACACACACTCCCTAGCCACGCCTACCCAGCCGGTCATTAGGACAGAGAACCAGTTGTTAAAAAACACTGGGAACCACAAAATCCTTTTGATCTCTTTCTCTCCCTCCCTCCCCCCCTTTGTATCTCTCTCTGTCTCTCTCTCTCCCCCTCTCTCGATATCTCTCTGTCTCTACCCCGGCCGCTTCTCCATCCCCCATTGTCGCCCTTACCTTCTCAGGCCAGGTGAGGAGTGACTGGGAGGGGAGGGCGAGGGGCAGGGCCAGCCAGTGGTGGGATCACCCGACAGGGAGCCAAAGCAGAGGTCCCAAAGAGCTGCATGCGACTCCAGAGCCACAGGTTGCTGACACCCGCTATAAGTAAATCTGGCTGGGGAATTGTGGGAGTTGAAGTCCACCCATCTTAAAGTGACTGAGGTTGAGAAACACTAAATATGTGGATGGATGGATGGATGGATGGATGGATGGATGGTAGCCTTTATGTCACTGTTCAGTGGAAAAGATGCTAAAGGAATATTAGGTGCTGATATCGTTGAAGAAAAAGCTCATCATTGGGAAGGCTATATCTTTGCAACTCATAAGAGTCAACAATCAGAGATAGTTGTCAAGTATGCAACTGGACAGTGTGTTAAATACCCAAATCTCAAAATATACAGGTAGTCTCAGTTACTAACCATTTGTTCAGTGACTATTTGAAGTTATGATGGCATTGAAAAGACAGACTTGTGACCAGTCCTTAAACTTGTAGTCATCATGCAGTCATCATGGGACATTTCACTTTATAACCACATTGCTTAGCAACAGAGCTGACATTGTAATGTAAATTGAGTGCAGTCATGTGATATTTCACTTTACAACCACAATGGTTAGTGACAGAGTTGCTGGTCTCAATCGCAGTTGGTAAATGAGGACTAGCTGTATGTGTATGTGTGCGTGCATGTCTGTGCCCGCGTATATGTGCATGTGTGTGCGCGCACACAAACACACTGTACGTGTAAACTGACAATTGAAATTTGTTTCATTATCTAGAGGTTACAGGCCTTACCTGAGATTTTTATTTCGATCACATACTGTAGGTCTAAATCTTAAAACTCCATTCGCTTGCTCGTGCTTCCTCCTCATACTTAATATGTGCCTTTCTGCTAAGCCGGTGCTTTTGCTGATAGTAAAGCTCATTTATGCAGGACGGACTAATTACCAACTATCTATTTCTTTTTCTTTCTTCTGACCCTTGCAGTGAGCATGCCCACCAGTGAGACAGAATCTGTGAACACCGACAATGTGGCGGGAGGCGATATTGAAGGAGAAAACTGCGGTGCACGACTGGCGTGAGTTTGACTCTGTTTATATGATGCTGGTGTCCTCTTGATTCCAAGAGGAAGCCTGGATGAGATAAGAGGGGGGCAGGGAGAGTATCAGAACTGTCTGAAACTGTTTCTTCCCAAAAAAATAAAAGTGAATTTGGAGTGATTCACATTTTCTGTCAGAGAACATTCTGTCATAAAATATTATAAATGCATCAGAAAATTATTCCTATGACTCTGCACAAAAGCAATGTTCCAGTATCCGCTTCCAGCATTTCTTAGTTGTTGTTTTTTTTTAAAAAAACATTCATATTTATAGAAAGTGACATTAAGAAGAATTTCTCAAAAAAATTTCCTTGGCCAAGCCATACATTTGATCTGGACAAGGCTCCTTTCAGAAATTTCAGACTGCATAGAGCAAATTAAAGGAACGCTAAAAATTAATCCACTTTTCTCCCTTAAGAATAATAATACATCCAATCCTCGACTTACAATAGTTCATTTAGTGACCATTCAAAATTACAACAGCACTGTAAAAAGTGATTTATGACGGTTTTTCATACTTACGACCAGTGGTGGGATTCAAATAATTTAACAACCGGTTCTCTGCCCTAATCACCGGCTGGGTGGGTGTGGCCATGGTGGGGCATGGCCGGGGGTATGACAGGCAGCACTTGGCCTCCTGCACCCCCCCCCCCCAGGAGCAAAAAACAAGTCGCAGTAGGGGCACCGGCCCCCTGTGCCCTGTTTTGGGCCTAGTAGGCCTCCCTGCAGCCTCCTGGGAGCAAAAACAGGTTGCGGGATGACTTCTGGAAGGGGAGGGAAGGGGAGGGGTGGGGCCATCCAGCAATTTAACAACCGGTTCTGCCGAAGTGGTGCGAACTAGTTGAATCCCACCACTGCTTACGACTGTTGCAGCATCCCCTGGTCAAGTGATCAAAATTCAGGCGCTTGGCAACTGACTCATATTTTCGATGGTTGCAGTGTCCTGGGGTCATGTGATCACTTGTTGTTGTTTTTTGAACTTCTGATAAGTAAAGTCAAGGGAGAAGCCAGATTCATTCAACAACCATATTACTAGCTTAACAATTGCAGCAATTCACTTAACAACTGTGGCAAGAAAGGTTATGAAATGGGGCAAAATTCACTTAACAAGTGTCTCGCTTAGCAACAGAAACATTGGGCTCAATTGTCGTAACTCGAGGACTACCTGTATCTTCCAGAGAATTATTTTTTAAAAGTGTGAACGCTAGGAGAAACATAAAAATATATGAGAGATACAGATAGCATAAAGTGTATTTGGTGAAGCATATTTTGTCCCAGATTAAGATTCCTTAAAAATAAATTATGTTGCATGTTAAATGTTCACCATCCTAAGCGACTGAAACTAAGTACAAGCTTTATCCTTCATTTCATATAAAAACATGAAGGTAAGTATAGTTTAGACACATACATCACATTTTCTATTTCATGCTAGCATAACATAACCTTGAGCATTTCTCCAAGTTAGAAGTGCATAAATGCTCCTCTCTTTGTTTAGGTCAGAGTTCTGTTTCTACCAAAATAATTGTAATAAAATCAGAGTTTGCTGTGATGGCACGTCTGTTTAATGCTACTTCTGTAAATCAGAAGTATTTAGAAAAACTCAGGCACTCACAGCGATCATACCTTTTGGTTGCACTTTTTGTTGTTACAGTGTTCCTTAATTACTTCATAATGAGCAGTTTTACACAATCCCTTCAGGTGTTGAAAACCGAGGCCAAAGGGAGGCACAGATCCTATAATCTCATCTCAGTCTCTCTTTCTTGAATATGCACAGAACTGGTTCATGAGTTTCTCACTGTGCACCCCTTCCCTGGAGTGAGAACCAGGATTGGCTTGGTTAAATAAATGGCAAATTGGCTGTGGCAATTTAGCTGTGGCTAGTTATCCCATTCCACAGCAGGGTAGGGATGTCCTTGGATGCTAATTGCTATAAGTGTGTTGATTCCCTTCGAATGGATAAGAATTGGGCAAGGAAATGACAAGGTTGAATGAGGAAGGATGCCCCTGCCTGCTGTTGGGAGCAGCAGGGGAGGGGTGCCTTTGCATGTTGTGTATGTGGTAGTGTAGTGGGGAGGTGGTTACTGGGTACCAGAAGTGAAATGCTCCCGGTTCAGACCGGATCACCCGATCCGGTAGTGATGGAGACAGATGGTTCGGAGAACCGGTATCCCTGGCCCCCCCCCATGCCCAGCTGAGCCGCGCAATCATCAGAGGATTTTTTTTTAATTTTTAAAAGCATTTTTTCTACAACCTCTTCGGCCGAAAAAATGCTTTTAAAAGTAAAAAAAAAAGCCTCTGATGATTGCACGGCTCAGCTGGGATCGTCAAAGGCTTTAAAAACCTCTGATGATCCAAGCTGAGTTGCCTGATCAGCAGAGGCTTTTTTTCTTTTAAAAGGCTCTGACGATCCCAGCTGAGTTGCCTGATCGGCAGAGGCTTTTAAAAGAAAAAAAAGCCTCTGCTGATCAGGCAACTCAGCTGGGATCGTCAGAGCCTTTTGAAAGCATTTTTTACAACCTCTTCGCCAAAGAGGTTGTAGAAAAAATGGTTTTAAAAGTTAAAAAAAAATGGCCACGCCCACCCAGTCACATTACCCCACCACCACCAAGCCACGCCCACAGAACCGG
The DNA here is from genome assembly GCF_059756535.1 of Pantherophis guttatus. NCBI lineage: Eukaryota > Metazoa > Chordata > Lepidosauria > Squamata > Colubridae > Pantherophis > Pantherophis guttatus. The sequence goes on along the minus strand of NC_142069.1, from coordinate 15,780,550 downwards.
TAGTAATAAATTTCAGATTTCACCACTGCTGTTGGTGCTGAGAGCTGGTAAGCTAAAGTTGCTTGGGGTGTGGATCCACAAAAATGTAGATTTTTATGTATTTTTTTTTCTAATATCTATTGTTTTTGTATTTGTTGTTGTCTCTGCCTATTGTTTGCCACCCAGAGTCACCTTTGGATAGATAGATAGATAGATAGATAGATAGATAGATAGATAGATAGATAGATAGACAGACAGACAGACAGACAGACAGACAGACAGACAGACAGACAGACAGACAGACGGAGGGAGAGAGGTTATACTTTTAAAACCATTGTCAGTTGGACCAGGGAGTTCTGATGCTAGTTACTAGGAAGGAGAAAGGCACAAAACAGATTGAATTAACTCCTTGAAACAAACATAATTGCCATTTTTGTGCTTTTTAGTTTGTCCAGAAATTCCATAGATCTTTTATACATTGTAGGAGGAGAATTATGGTTGTCTATAACAGTCAAAAACCAGGAGGAGTCTGGAATATCCTTTTCAGGATGACAAATATCATTAAAAGTCATAACCTTTCATTCTGATGAAATGAACATATTCTCAAAAACTTACACCTTTTGATGAAATTTGTTACCTTGAAAAGAATCCATCACATTTCCTTGGACACATCTTTTTAACAGATTTCAAATAGAAATAAAATTTTACATAGAAATAGTCACTTGGAATAACTGCAGAAGGTTGTCTGAAAAAACAATAATTGAGAAAGTGACAAAGATCATTTTGTAAAATAACTAGGAAGAAAGAGTTTATATGCAAAAATATAAACCATGGGAACAGAATTGTATTTTGAAGCCAAAAGCCTGTAATCTCTTCCCAAATGAGATAAAAACTAGCTTACATAAATGCTTTTCATCATGATTCAAAATAGTATTTTTCAGTGACCCAGAGGTCGGTAAGAAAGCAAGATTTTCCCATGCACTGATCTATGCAGTGTCTAAAGAGGAATTTGTGTTATACAATCACTTGATTGTTACAGTATATATGAACTGGGCTATAATTCTGGAGCAGTGCTATGTTAGGGGTTATTTTCAGACCCCTGGAATTAGACTGATACAAAATTCAAGTCAACTAATTAATTCATCTGTTCTACATACCGTGTTTCCCAGAAAATAAGACCGGGTCTTATATTAAATTTTGCTCCAAAAGACGCATTAGGGCTTATTTTCCGGTTAGGTCTTATTTTGGGGGAAATATGATACTAAATGCATCCATCTGGCTGACAATCTTAACTGGGGCTTATTTTGGGGATAGGGCTTATATTATGAGCATCCTGAAAAATCATGCTAGGACTTATTTTCCGGTTCGGTCTTATTTTCGGGGTTAAACAGGGTAGTTTAAATTATTTGAAGTCTACTACCCTACAGAGATGCTCAGCTATGTCCTTTGCTGAAATCTTGTTTGAGAATAATATATAAATACAGTATCAGAACTAAAAAAAAATAAAAAGCTCACTTCTTCTGCAATAACAGTTTGTCAAGAATTGTAGTTTGCAAAGCTGTCTTTCTATTTGAGAAACCTTGGGGGCGGATGGGGGGGAATTCATAAATGTTATGTCTTGAAAATCTTATCAATAATGGAACTACTCCATCAGAAGTAATCACCAAGCTTTCAGTATATTTTTTTCTGGACAATTTACTTGGTGCTTTTCTATCTGGTGGAAGAAGTCCTACTGAGTCTCCCTTTGAACACAGAGTCTGAAGCTGGCAATAGATAACTTTAAAGGACAGCTTGGATTGTCAAGTTTAACAGCACCTTGATCAAAGAAAGCATTGTGGTTCTTTGGATCCCATTTGATTTTCAAATCAAAGTTTGCCTCTGTCACACGCACCTGATTTGAAAAAGGCTAGCTTAAAAAAAGGCTTATCACATTTAGACATTAGTAAAACAATGCACATTGTGCTATGAAAAGGAGATCTCGCTAAAATGATTCGATCCAAAATGTAAAATGATTTAAAAGCACTAATGCTTTTGGAGGAAATATTGACAAGTTAAGTTCACCCTTCTCAGTTTTGTATGCAAAAAGACACAAACAGATGCAATTGAAATTGAAGAAAGTTACCTCGGTTTATTTTATGGGATAGACTTAATTAACTTTCTTAAATGAATGTTCTTGACGTTGGCTAGATTATACCTTTATTTGAGAAATAATCAATGTAAACTAAATGAGATTATATTCATGGTGAGCAAATCCTGGGCTTCTAAAATAAATGTGCTTTTACTTTTTAGAGTGAAAAGGACTCCTGGCTAATTCTGTTTTGTTATTTAACATGATTGATTGCATTTAACTTTATGGATCTCAGAATATCACTTGCTGGATTGGAAGGGAAATTAATGAGAAATTAGTTCTCAGATTTCATCTCCTTATAGGGCAGTGGTGGCTAACCTTTTGCTGTCGCATGCCAAAAGCTGGGGGAGCGCGGGGGGTTATGCGCATGCATGCCCACACCCATAATTCAATGTGCCCCCCCTCGCTTGCACGTGCAACTTCCCTGCGCTCCCCCTGCTTTTGGCACACAATGGCAGAATGGGCCCGGTAGGTCTGTTTTTCGCCCTCCCCAGGCTCCAGAGGGTTTCTTGGGGGGGGACCGGAAGTCAGGAAATGGGCCATTTCCTGCCTCTGGAGGGCCTCCAGGGGATGGGGAAGGCCATTTTCGCCCTCCCTAGGCTCCTAGAAAGCCTCTGGGGCCTGGGGAGAGTGTAAACAGGCCTCCTCCCCACCCCCAGCGGCCCTTCCGCCAGATCTGAGATAGGGCAACATTTGCGTGCCCACTGATATGGCTCTGCGCGCCACCTATGGCAACATTCGCGTGCCATAGGTTCGCCATCACAGTTATAGGGTATTAACAAGAACAATGGCTTTTATGAAGTATTCGCTATACTTTAGCTTTGGTCTGGTTATTCTATTTTAACATCTTAATTCTGGTATCCAAGCATTCATAGCATGTATTCACAAACCCCCACATCATTTTAATAATTAAGTAAAAGTAGCTAAACTGCCCAACATCTTGCTGCATATCCAAGATGTCTGCAGTTTTGTGTGAGATTTTTAAAAAGGTTATTTTTTTTAAAAAAAGGCATTTATTTACTTAACTAATTTTTTAAATTAATGATAAAGAACACAATAGTGCAGTGGTGTCCTCTGGCATAAAATATTGCTAGTCCCTGCTATTCAGTATAAAACTGGTTCTTCAAGGATTTGCAGAGGCCAACGGTCCTCTGATTACAAATTGACAAGCCCCTTTTTAAAGAAACCATAATCTTTGAGATGCATTGGGACTTTTTCGGATTCCCCAATCCCCAACTCTTCCTCACCCCTTTTGGGCCACTAATCAAGCCTGTGGTGGGAAACATATTATGGATTGTTCTCATAACCATAGCATTATTAGCATAACAATACCCTATATGTTTGCTTACTTTTTAATCAAATATGAAGACCCTCCAGAGATGACCAGATAAAAAGGACTAGGACTAGGCAAAATTTGGATTCAATCTGTAGCTTCCTAGTCCCAGGAAAAGATGTTTCTGGTGTGCCCACATACACCAAAAGCAGTTATTTCTGAAGGGGTGCCAGACCATTCTGATTGAACTAACAATTGATTTACTCCAGCACCCTACTTCCCATAACACATAAACATTGTATGAGGTGGGTCATCGATCCCTGAAGGTGCTTGATAACCCACCAAAAACAAGTTACGGTTTTACGGAACGATCTAAGCCAGTGATGGCTAACCTTTTTGCCATCACGTGCCAATAGTGTGGGGAGCGTGGGGGGTTGCGGGTGCGGGTGCCCACATCCATAATTCAATGTGTCCCGCCCTCCCACGCATGTTCACGTGACCCCCCCACACTTCCCCCTGCTTTTGGCCCACGATGGCACTGTGGGCCTGGTAGGCCCATTTTTCCCCCTCCCTAGGCTCCAGAGGCTTTCTAGGAGCCTGGGGAGAGCAAAAACAGCCTTCCCCATCCCTCCGGAGGCCTTCCGGAGGCCAGAAACAGCTAGTTTCCCGACCTCCGGTGGTACCGGAAGGCCTGAAAATCAGTTGGCTGGTGCGCGCATGTATGCTGGATCTGAGCTAGGGCAACACTCACGTGCCCACCAATATGGCTCCGTGTGCCACCTGTGGCACCCGTGCCATAGGTTCGCCATCATGGATCTAAGCTGTACCCAATTTTTTTGTGAGAAATTTCACCAGGAGAAACAGATAAAAAAATATCAGTCCTGCATATGTAAAGTTAGGGGTGAGGAGGGGATTATTAAATAACCTGTTGGCATCATGGAGAGCATTAGCTGCAGCTTTTAAAACCTACAATAAAATTACTACATGCATAAAAAGTGAAATAACAGTCACATCTATTAGCTTAATTAGATAAAAACATTTTCAAAATACTGCTCAGCTGCTTTGATGCAAAAAAGGCTACATTATGTTCACCCAGTGGGGCAGCGTATGATTTGAATTTCATTTTTCTAATGAGGACCAGTTTAAAATTTTAAAGGGTCTCTCTAGGGCCTGATAATTTTGATGGATCTGCTTAGAGTTCTCTGATCTACGCTCTCCTGCGATACAACAATACAAAGAGGAATTCTCACTCCAGCTAAAGGAGACTGCTTCGGAATAGTGAAAACCTTCTTCTCAGATCTTTGCTTGCTTCATTTTCTGATTTTGCCATATGCAGTCATGACTCTTGTTTTTTATTATCTAATACCCCAAAGTTAGCAGTGTAGATCCATAACCTTCATTTCACACATGAGCAGATTGTGGAGAGATCTATTTGAACTTTGATCCATTTACTCTTCCTTTGCTCTCTCAATCTATCCCAATGTAGCAATAGTTTAAGGCTTATTTGGAGATTTTTTTTTCATAAATCTTCATTTTTATATATAAAAGAAATACACTGACATTCCAGAATAGTGTGGCAGAATCTCCAGCTAGAGTGAGGGGAGGCATGAAAAGACTGTTGAGTCTTTGTAGGGAAGGAAATGACAGAAGCCAAACCTCACCCGACACACCCCTCCCCAAGAATTCCCAAAGCCTTTATCTAACCATTCCCAAGAGAATGTAGTTAATCAGGTAAGATTCTTGTAAATAGGTAGGCAACAATGAAGAAGCAACTCTGTTCATCTCACATTGTCTTTTTGGTTCCTTGTGCCTGACAATAGGGACTATACGTCTATTCTCCATGCTTTTTCTGAAATCTTCTATCTATATTCTTGAATACAGTGATCTTATGATAATGTTCCAGTTTCCAGAGTACGATCTTAAGCAACCAACCATTTTCAAGAAGAGCATCAGGAATTGATTAGAAGTTGTGAAGCTCACTGATAAGAAGCCAGAGGAACTATGGAATTAAATCAAATAAGATGATAAGGATAAATGTAAAAACACCCTGCCAAAGAAAAAGATGAAAGCAAACTGGGTAGCATAAGCTCTGGTGGAAATAGCCAAAAAGAAAAAGGAAACCAAACCCAAAGAACACAGAGATTGTAGGGAGAAACATAACAAAGAAATTCACAGAGCTCAAGAGACAAGAAGCAGTATCATAACGTAAAGACACATCCGTAAAGACTCTGAAACAGACATGGAAAAATAAGAAAAGCTTTCCAAAAGATTTCAAAATTCAAAAGAAAATTTCATTTTCCATATCTTTTGATATACTAAAGAACACAAATGAACAACTAGAAATTGATTCGAAGAACATCAAAGATGGAATGGGTATACTGAAATTCGGCACAAAAGAGGTATCCACACCTAAGATGTATTTCAAGATATTCCCTATTTAAAAGTTCTCTAGAACTTAATACGAATATGAAATTACTCTGGCTTTCTGGTCATTACCAAGTTGGAAGTCTATAAGAATTGAGAGAATAGCTACAGAAATATGAAAATAATCTGTAATGCTTCCAACCAAACTATGCCAACAAATTTGGGGATAATACAATGGCCAACAGATTGGAAGAATACCAAAGAGAAAGAATTAAAAGCAAAGAATTGGACACTATCCTTAATTTCCCATGATAGCAAAATAATGCTTAGAATCATCCAATGCAGATTAGAGCTTTACCTGGAAAGGGAGATGCCAGATGTTCAGAAAAGGCCAGGTGTTTAATATGGCTTTAGAAAAGGCCAAACAAGAAACATTATTGCAGATGCATACTGAATAATCGAGAAAGCTAAAAAGAAGTCAATATCTGTGTCATTAATTATAGAAAAACCTTTGATAATGTGGACCATGTCAAGCTGTGGAATGCCCTTAGAAAAATGAGAATTCAAGGACATCTAATTATATGCATGTAAGGAAGCCACACATATGTTGCAGATTAACACTTAGTAGGTAGCAATAAACATCTTAGAAATGATATTCTGATGCCGTGATGAATAACTATAGAGATAAAAATGATGCATGCAATGCAAGTGGAAGATGGACTTTGAAGAAGCAGGATAGAAAGAGTATGTAGGCCTTTGAACGTTGAGGCAGGGGAGGACTGAAAATGCCATGTATAGCCAAGATACAAGAAACGGATCAACAAACAAATCAAGAATTCTCACTCAAAGTACAAATGACCAGGCTCAAATTAGCATATTTTGAAAAGTCATAGCTCTCTAGACATCTATAGCAGTTGAAAGATGGAAAGAAACGGAAGAGGACAACCAGCAACAAGATAGATGGACTCAATTTTATCGATGGATGCAATGGATGTACTACTGGAAGACCTGAAGGATCAGAATGAGGACATATCTAGACAAAAACCATGTAATAGCTGAAAATTGACACCGACTTGATGACATATAATCAATCAGTGAATGGTTTATAAAACCCCACTAATGAATCTTGAATGTTTCACATTGAAAGGCAGCAAGCAATAATGGGAACTTGCTTATTGTTTGCTTTTTAAAACTATCAAAATTTGTTTTTCGTGATATCTGCCATTTTTTAAAAAAATGTGATTACTTCTTCATCACGTTTATGACATCTACTTTTCCTCATGTGAATGTTTCTTGATCAAGTAACATGCCAACATTACCCTCCAGGTTCCCAAATTATCACATTTCATTCTTCGGAATTTCAGGTTAACATCTAGCAACATAGATATTTTTCTTCAGAGAGTTTATCCCTCTACTACTCTCTTTGGCCCATCATTGGAATCATTTTGTTAAAGTTATTTCTGTTTTCTCCAGAGCTGATGGATTCCTGTTATTCTCACAATAAGGGTAGGTAGGTATAAAATTACTAGCCCTTGTATGATCAAGTGTGTATAAGACCACATGACAGATGTAGTCATTTTTAAAAGTTTAGCCTCTAATGGTGATATGTTCATTTTTTTAGGATCCATTTGTTATGAAATAACTAGCACATTTTATGTGCTAATACATAGAGGGACAATAAGCTTGGAATTTGGTTAATTAGTTTCTGGAGCTTGTCAGATTTACATGAGTGCTTATGGTATTTTTAAAGAAAGTGCAAGCACATTTAGCTTGATTGCTCATCATATTTGTTCCATAGCTGTGGCTCACATTGTTGCCCATTCTGCCCCTTTCTTTGCTACCAGCTGGTTTACTAAACCTGGATTCAAGAAAAGAGTTTCATACTATCTATATACTACTAAAAACCTCTCCTGTATGTTTATTTGTAATCTTCAGTTCGTCCAAATGGTGCATCAGAGGGGAACTTAAGGCACCACAAATGGGCAAACTTCAAGAATGGATCCAAAATCCAAGACCTATTACTCCTTGAAATTAGAATTCAAGTATTGGAATTTCAAGGATCTTTAGAATAGTTGTCTTCAAAAAGTTGTGGCCAGTGCAGTGCCACCACACCACCATGGCAGGGGTGAAATCCAGCAGGTAATGACAGGTTCTGGAGAACCGGTAGCAGAAATTTTGAGTAGTTCGGAGAACCAGCAAATACCACTTCTGGCTGGCCCCAGAGTGGGGTGGGAATGGAGATTTTGCAATATCCTTCCCCCAGGAGTGGGGAGAGAATGGGGATTTTGCAGTATCCTTCCCCTGGAGTCGGGTGGGAATGGAGATTTTGCAGTATCCTTCCCCTGCCACGCCCACCAAGTCACGCCCACCAAGTCACACCACGCCCACCAAGTCACACCACGCCCACCAAGCCACGCCCACAGAACCGGTAGTAAAAAAAATTGAATTTTACCACTCCACCATGGTCACCCATGGTCAAGTGATGTGATTTCTCATGTTCCCTGCCAGTTCCCCAAAAGCAAAATTAATGGGAAATCAGCAGGAATTCAGAAATCACTCTGATTCCCATTGTTTATTTGCTGAAATGATGACCCAATGTGGTATAGGCCTAATACAGTAGTGTATACCAGTCTGAGATGGCTGAATCTAGTTAATATACAATGAATAGTGACCAAGAGAAAGCATGATGGGGTCACATGTCTAATGATATGAATGAATGTAATTGATGTGATTATGTCATAACACATGTAATATTGCTCTTCCGTCCCCAGCAGACACTCTCTCAAATATGATGTATAAGCAGAAATTAGTTACATTAAAATATTTAGGTGTTAGGACAAATAGTAGCAAAGCTAGTTTTTAATAGCTATGTAGATCATTCTCTTTTTTTAATTATGTTGAAGTTAAGAAATTACAGCATGTATTTATGATAATGATTTGTTTTCCTTTCAGGCACCGGATTTCTAAATCTAAGTTTAGGTAAGCATTTCAATTTTTCAAAAAATGTTCTCTCCACTTCCACTGATGCTTATTAATAGGAAATTCTCATAGATCTTTTTGTTGTGAATAGTAATTGCTTATCATAAATATTCTGCTGACTAACATTTGTGATCAGTAAGGTTATTCAATCTTCCCATTTAATCAACAATTAATTATTCTTTATATTAATCTAATGAAGACAAAATCTAATAAAGTATTAAGTTGTTGATTACCAGACTCTATATGATCTTGTTAACAGTAATGTGATTTAAATATCATGTAAATGTGAGAAGGGAAATGGCTATTGGAATACATGAAGAGGACACAGCAATAAGAGGACTGTCAGTAACTGGGATCAGAGTTACTCCAAATTTCTTATTGAATAGTCAGACGGTGTTTTAAAAAAAAACTAATCCTCTGCGTGGTCATAAAAAAAAGCTGTACAGGTTTTATACGAGTTAAAAAACATATTACGAGCAACTCTTTTAAAAAGCCTGCCTTAGCAGTAGGACCTTCTTCATTCACAAAAAAACCCACAAATTTCCTAGAACCTTAAAAAAACCTCATAGACCAAGAATCTTAAGTACAAAACATGCGAAGCCCACATTTTGTCCTTTGAAACCCATATTTTTCTTTAACTTAATATTTAACTTAATCTGTTTTTAATGGAGAACAAAAATGAGGGTTTTTGAAGAATATTGGTATATTTTCTTTAATTGTCTATGTAATAATTACTCAGCATTTTTCAGACACTTAGATTTGTAACATTTTGACACGTTTGAACATGACAAATGGTTATTTGTTTTTATAACTATTATTATTACCCAGCGAGGGGCAGTACCAGCCAACTTTGGCTGATCTCAAAAAGCTAAGCCAGTGACAACTTTTAAGATTTGTGGACTTCAAGTCCCAGAGTTCTCCAGCCAACATGGCTGGTATTTTGACCCAGCTCCCCAAACACGACAAACCCTCTGTAGTTAAATCAATTATTCCTTTATTAGGAGTGCCAGCAGCCCCGGCAAAATGTTTCTCAACGCAGGCTAACAAGTCCGGCCGGCCAGAAGATGAATAGTTGTCTGCCACATCTATTCATCTCCGCCCCCTGCCTTTTATCTCCAGAGCTAGGGTGGGACTTCGTTAGCAGCGGTGACTCTTCCTTCCCAAGGATTGGCCCACGGATTTCCACCGCTCTCCTCTTCTCTGCCTTGTGTGCATCTGCGCATCAGGCACTGGACCCAACTGTATCTCCTCTTCCTCATCAGCCACCTCCAGACCTGGGGGCTGTTGACTCTCCATCTGAGGGCTGACGGACAGCCCAGGCTCCGCCTCTGTCTCTCTCTCTTTCTCTCTCTCTCTCTGCCAGCTCCATTTCTTCTTTCCCCTCAGAGCTCTCAGGTTGCCTACCAGGTGTGGGTTCTACTTACCTTTACTACCGGTTCGCAATGGGGCCGCGCGCATGCGCAGAAGCGTTCAGATGACATCAGGGTCGGTGGGTGGAACCTCCCTCCAATTTTACTACCGGTTCTATAGAACCGGTCCGAATCAGGGCAACCCACCACTGATGCTGACCCTGACTTCCACACCTCCTCCTCCTCTGATTCGGCTGTTGGAGGGGCCGGTGGCTGACAGACCACAACAGCTGGTTGAAAAATTGCCAAGACTGAGAAAAACTGAGCTAATAATATCAGATCTGAGAAATCCTTGGATAAGAAACCACCAGAATTTCCAGAGCTTTGGGCAGGAAAGTTGAAATTGGGAGTGGGGGAGAAATGGACATGGAAGAAATTTTATTTTATTTTATTTATTTTTATTATTCATATTTCTATGCCGCCCACTCTCCGAGGACTCTGGGCAGCTTACACCAAAGACAGTATACTAAATAGCATATTGCCCCCAACAATCTGGGTCCTCATTCTACCCACCTCGGAAGGATGGATGGCTGAGTCAACCTTGAGCTGGGGAGATTTGATCCGCTGATCTGCTGAACTAGCAGTCAGCTGAAGTAGCTGCAGTACTGCACTCTAACCACTGCGCCACCTCGGCTCAATGCACCTTTAGCAGCCAACCACAACTCCTGGATTACTTTTCTTACAGAGAGCACAGCTGCTGGATGTGTTTCAACACAAAACACTAAGGCTGCAGCCATCTGTGATCTTTTAAGATTGCCTTTGAGAACAAAAGCATCCATATAAATAAAGATGATAGCTACAAGCTAGCATTTTACTTTTTAGAGAGAAACATCCATCCATAAATAAACAAACTTTTTAAAAAAATATAAAGACAGGTGAGAAACCTGGCAGACAGCAATTTAGGAACCATATGCTGTTGTATGATATTATCTTAGAAATAAAGAAGACTGTCTGATAAGATATTGCTGGAAAATTCACCTACTATATTATTTTACTGACAGTTCAGCTAGAATGTTTTCATTGGGAGCAACCCACAGTTGTTTAAAAGATGGGCGACTATATAAATGCTTTAAATAAATAAATAAATTGCTGCTTATCACTGGGCAGGGATAGAAGGGGGCAGAGATGAGCTTCATCCTTTAAATATGCATCATATAACAAGACTAGACTAGGCACCAGTTGCTTGGAAACTGGTTGCTAAGCAAGCTAAGTTCTGAAGAATAGAAGATGTATAATTAGCTCTCTCTCTCTCTCTCTTTTTTTTTTTTTTTGAGGGGGGTGTTAGTAATTACTGTCTGAAGTCACTCTGACTCTTATGTGGGGCACATGTGTTCCAGAAAAGCAAACTGTAACATCACATTATGTTCGTAGCCCATCTCAGCAAAGAGTATTATTACTCTGGGTACAAGAAAGAAGATATTGTAACCTTGCTATAGAATTCTTCAAAACAATTTTGATCCAGAGAATTCTTTGCTTATTGTTGTTGAGATATGAGCTACTATAGACCTTGATCATGAAAGCCAATATGGCTATAATTATATTCAGCAGGAACAGGAAAGGGTCAACTCCTGTAATCAAAGATAAAGCCTGTGGTTATTAGATAATTGGGAAATTACTATTTCATGGTGGGAAAGCCTAAGGAGAATTCAACAACTGGAATGTAACCTAATAACCATTATGCTCATTTTAAGCATAAGAAGTCATATTTACACAAACTGAACTACTCAATTCTAACTAACCACAAAGGTGGAAGCTGTAGTTTTGAATCAGTAGCCTTTTGTCTTTTGAGGTATATGAGAAGAAATGAAAACCAGGAATCGGCTTCTTCATCCCACTTCCAACAGGAGTTTTTCTTGGAGCTCCTCCGTAGAAATCTCAGGAGCAAAGTGGTACAAAATAGAATATATGCATCGTGTAGGACATTTTCATGCACGTTTCCCACTAGCTGCTTCCAAGTGAATCCAGCCTGTCTTATTTCAAGAGGCAAATACACAAGAATGAAAGTTCTGAAAGCTTTATTTAAACATTAAACTTACGGTCCTTCGTTGAAAGCCATTGAAAGAGAAAAGTTCTATGCAATAAAGCAAAAGAAAGGGATTTAATGGTAGAAAAAAATAATCTTCACCACAATTTCTCAAACAGTATCTATTATATCCAAACTGTCCAGTCATCACCTAAGGAAATGATCAACTTGAATCTTATTTATTTATTTATGGTAATTTATGCTTATTTATGCTAAGATGCCAAAGCCTCAGTGGTTAAGAATGGCAAATTTATGCTCAGTTATCTTTATTAGGCTAGAAAGTACTTTCTACAAAACTCTTATTCAGTAAATTAATAAGTTCCCACTCAATGTGAATATATTAATGAGAGGGACAGTATCTAAATATAATAATCAAGTAGGTATAAAATATATAAATATACATTCGAATGTATGATAATATTGTGTAGGACAATTTGAACATATTTTGTGTAGTCTCGCCCAAACATTTTATTCTTCAGGAATACTGGAAGTTAAAATAAAATTCTGCAAGAAAGAAAAAGGTGAGGATCGTTTGGAGATAATGTTACAACGGTGACTTTATTTTCCTCTTCTTATAAACTCATTTATCACAGACATTCTTGAGAAAAAGTAGTCCTTGAGGTCATGAGGTAGATCGGAATGTCCTGCAATCATGGTCAGTTTTTCTCTTTTGTTTCCTTTTTTCCAAGCCGCTACTGGCGTAGATGGAATCGATTCTGTAGACGAAAATGTCGAGCTGCTGTCAAATCCAATGTGTTCTACTGGCTTGTGATCTTCCTGGTGTTTCTCAACACACTTGCCATTGCCTCTGAGCATTACAATCAACCAGACTGGCTCACTGAAGTCCAAGGTAAGAAGAGGCATAGAGTTAGCGTTGTGCGAACATAAACTGAATGCAATAAGTCTACGTGACGTAAAACCATTTGATCGCTTAAGCCCCAGAAAGAATTAATTACAAAATGTCAAAACTAATTATCAGTGCATAAAATATATGTCTGCATTTTGTACCGTTCCAATCTTCAATTAAATGGACTTATTTATATCCTCTCAAAACATTTGATATTCGATTGTTTTTTTGCAATTATTTACTAGGCATCAAGAAGAAAATAAGATAATAAAAAATATTTTTAATCCCATATTCCACGTTCTGTGTGCATACAGTTGCTTCTTTAAGTAGTGCCACTTTATGATTTATTTGTATGACAGTATAGAGATATGTATAAGGCTAAGACAAGATAATAATGAAAAGTCTTCAGGCAGTTAAATGCAATAAGATCAGCTGATTAATATTTGAGAATGAAGAAATCGTGTGGAACTTTCAAAACCTAATATGTCCAAATTCCACAATGGAAATGGCCAAATATTTGAACCCAGGAAATTGTCTTCCATGCCATCATCATGATTTCTCTTCCCAGCAGCTAAACTAGGAGGAACATATTCTGTCTTCTAGTTCAAGATATTAACAGAGATGTTTGAAATATAAGAAACTGATTTTGGAAAGATGTTTGCAATCAAATTCATATAATTTGGCATAGCATGGCATGGCACTGGGATATTTAAGGAAGTGGCATACCAAATAAGTACGCTATATCTACCCCTTAGTGTGAAAATGGCTGTAAGTGCAAGGACCAGTTGTAAATCACTTTTTTCAGTGAGATTATAACTTCAAACGGTCATTAAATGAATGGTTGAAGGTCGAGGAATACCTGTATGCAGACAATCCAAATTCAGATGTGACTGTTCCTTCAGGGAAATACAGTCATTATTACTGAACCCAGCAAAAGGTATAATGATGTTGATTTAAAATACATTTACAGTTTATTTGGGGGGAGAGAATATTGTAGTTTTGAAATAACAGTTTTTAATTAATCTAGGTTAAGATGGAATTTAGCTACTTCTGTGTTGTAGAAATGAGATAAAAGCAGAGAAGTTGAGCACTCAGTTTTGATACTAGATTTTTTCCCCTCATATTTGAAATTCCTCTTTCACTAAAAAATTGCAAAAAATGTAAAATCATAAATAGACCTTTCTCTAGATTGCTAAAGAAGCCATTTCTAATTCGGCATTTAACATTAAAGTAACGTTTTGTATGTTTCGTTCTTAGCATCTTTTGGTTGAACTAGTCTTTCAGTGCCATTATAATGATCATTATTTGTTTATTTATTTTTTATGAGACACTGCGAATAAGGTATTGCTGGCTTTGTTCACGGCTGAGATGCTGCTGAAGATGTACAGCCTGGGTCTTCAGGCTTATTTTGTGTCTCTCTTCAACCGCTTTGATTGTTTCATCGTTTGTGGCGGAATCCTGGAAACTATCTTAGTGGAAACAAAAATCATGTCCCCACTTGGCATCTCCGTGCTGAGATGTGTACGACTTCTGAGAATCTTTAAAATCACAAGGTATATGCTTTGTTTAATGTTAAGTGGGATTGACAGGGGACAAAGAAAGTTCCACCATTTTCTACTTGGAAATGTTATTCCAAACAAATAAGGCAAATTATGAATCTGCCACTCCTTTGCATAAATCATTTTTTCCTTGAAAGTCATTTCTTCCTTCATGACTGGTGATGTGGAAACAACAATTTTTTTAAAAAAAAATTATTTTAAACATAAACAAACATACAACGTAAATACATATAAAAACACGTACATAATACACACACAAAGAAACAAGAAAAAACTATCCTAAGAAGCTATCCTATTGGTGGTGGTTTACTCATTTTTAAATTATTTATGCCCTTTTGTTACTTTTTTTTTTTCACTGTGTTGTAAGGTGCTGTGCAAATAAGATAGGCCAGGGCAATGTGCAAGAGATACATGGATTTAAAATGGTTAAATAAAATCACAGTCATGTATAAATGCAACATAAAACCGCTAAGAACTTCATAAAATTAGGATGGTTTGAAAGGTAAAATAAATAGACATGACAAATCAAGAACAGAGTCACTTGACAATGAGATGGGCAGCATATAAATTTAATAAATAAAAATAAATAAAAATGTTCACTCTGTGAGGTAAAGTTTAACCCCAATCCAATGGGCTCCAATCAGCCTTTCAAAAATCCTTTAAAACGATGATTTTTCCAGCAGCTTTGGGGATCCTCTAGAAACAGGGAACTTGTGAGTTAATTACATTGTATACAGGATGTTAATCCATTGCCCCATGACCCTATTTGTATTTATTTGTAATAGTTCTATGATTATTTAGACTTGGTTTTAGTTGTTATACTCATCTCAGTTATTTTAGTTATTTAATTATTTTAGTTATTGTACACCGCTCAGAGTCATGTTTGTGAGATGGGTTGCTATATAAATTTGGATAATAATAATAATGATGATGATGATGTTGATGTACTTGGTTGATACCAAAGATGCTGGCAGCAACCCGTATCAACCATTAGCAACAGTCAATGGTATTTGTGATACATTTTTGAATGTTCAGTTGACTGAGTTTCATGTTTAATGAATAAAGTAAATAATAATAATAATAATAATAATAATAATAATAATAATAATAATAATAATAGAATCCTGTTTGGGAGGACACTTGGGAGGTGCAGCAGCAAAATCTGAAAGGCCTTAGTTCAGTGTTTCTCAACCTGAACCACCAGCGATTCTGGGAGTTGAAGTCCACCCATCTTCAAGCTACCAAGGTTGAGAAACACTGCCTTAGTTGATCAGGGCCCATGCACAAGGGCTTCTGAAGCATACAGTTAGTCCTTGTTTAACAACTGCTGTGCTTAGTTCCTGTTTGAAGTTACCATGACACAGAAAAGGTACTTTTAGGGCCAGTCCAGGGGTGAAATCTAGCAGGTTCTGACAGGTTCTGGAGAACTGGTAGCGGAAATTTTGAGTAGTTTGGAGAACTGGCAAATGCCACCTCTGCCTAGCCCCAGAGTGGGGTGGGAATGGAGATTTTGCAGTATCCTCCCCCTGCCACACCCACCAAGCCACGCTCACAGAACCAGTAGTAAAAAAAAAAAATTGGATTTCACCATTGGGCCAGTCCTCATTTACAGCTGTCAAAACTTCCCCATAGTGACATAATCCAAAATTGAGCACTTCACAATTTGTGAGCGTTTACAAACATTGCAGCATCCCACAATCACGTGCTCACTATTTGTGTGCTTTCCAATCAGTTTGTGACAAGCAGAGTCAATGGAGAAATCAGCAGTAAATGTTATAATGGCTGGCTTAAATGACCGCATCTCTTAGCAACAACATTGCAGTCCCAATTGTGATTGTAAAGCAAGGACTACAAAATAATTCAGATACCTTGGTCCCAAGCTAAATAACCCCTGAAAAATTGAATTGGGCCTGGAAATAGCCTGAAATCTAGAAAAGACAGTCAGGACATGGTAAAGCAAAATATTTATGCTCAACTATATAAAAAGTTCTAAGGCATACATGCTGTTTATTGTTCTAAACTAACAAAATCCTACTTCTCAAACTACTTCTAACCTGTGTAAAGGTTGTTGTATACCTTTATTTTTAAAAGACTTTAGAGGAGTGTGTTAGCTATAACACCTATAGTAATTTGAACTCTTGGAGGCAATAAAGGGATTAATCAAATGTTTAGAAAATTTTAAATTTAACAGATTTGATACCACTGACTTTGTGGGGGAAAAAACCATGTTGCTTGGAACTTGGAACTGACTTTCCCCAGTTGTTTGTGTATGTCTCACAAGGTTCAACAGAATGGGCACACTCCAGGTCTCATCTTTTTAAAGGCGTGGCCTTGAGAACTAGGCAGAAGTTCCACTACCAAGTCAACAATCAGAGGGTCTTGAGCTTGGGCCAAGAAAATAATTTGGACAAACTGCTCCCTACTTCACACAAAGATAAAAAGGGGGTAGAAACACAGTCATACTTCCAAGGTTCTGTTACTATAGTTATTTTGGACCTACATGACAGGTTTCTTAGTCTACATTACCATAATGGGCTGACATAGGACCAGAATCTCCTCAAACAAACGAACTACCTAAATAGTCACTCAGTGATCTTGTTAGAGCTATTGATTGGCTGTAATGGTCTCAGTAGTGGGTTGCTACAGTTTCGCCCCAGTTCGGGAGAACTGGTAGCGGTGGCAGCAGGAGGCTCCGTCCAGACGCTTCTGCACATGCACACAAGCACATGCGCGCCCATGAGCGAACCGGTAGCAACAGGTTTTGAAACCCGCCCCTGGATGGTCTCAATGGGGCGGGTTTCAATGGATGGTCTCAATTGCCCCATAGAATTCCTGAATTCAGATCATACGTCAAAAGAGAACTCTATCTCCTCTTTCTCCTTCTTTGCAAATCCGTATTCTCACTCCTCCGCATCCGTGGGCCTTTATTTTAATTTTATTTATTTATTTGTCCAATTTATATAGCCGCCCATCTCACCAAACAAGCTATTCTGGGTGGCATAATTGAAATGAAGACTATTATTCTTGTTTATTTATTAACTGTGTGTATATTGCAGCCGTATAACTCTGTGTCTCTAGTGGCACACAAAACAACTACATTAAAATAGAAAATAAAATCATGATTCTAATAGAACTAAAACCCAGTAAATCACAGACTGTAAAAATAGGAAACCCATTGAGAATTATATGATCACAAATGGTTTTAGAGTGTGCAGACTTAGTTATCATAACTACTATCATAAAGTAATGTTCTGCATTTCTTCTTTATCATCATAATTGGTAAAATGGCTGATTGCAAAAGGCAGATACATAATTTCAACATAAGAGCTTTTGGCTTACAGAAAGCAAATAATACAATAACAGGGAAAGGGACAGAAACCCCCTAATATTAGAAGTTTTATAAAGAACTGAGTTATAATAGACTAAATCTTTTGATTTGGGTTTAATCAAATATGGAATTAGTTTTTCTTTTCATTATAATTCCCCCTCTGACTACTTGGAATTATTTGTGTGGCCAAATCTGATTTCTAGCATTAGCAACGTTATGTACAGTGTGTTTTCAGTCACTGTTTTGCATTGTAGCATTAGCAGCACAGAGGGTGTATATGGGGGTATACTATAATTTTTTATATTCCACTTTACCTCATTGCATTCTCTTTGTGAAAGTGTATACTCTGGTAATCTCCCAAAGCAAAATCTGTAGTAAGGCCTCCTTCATCTGTGAGCTGATCACTAATCACTGAGGACTGACCTGGTGTATATCACCAAGATTTGATTCGGCCTGGAAGGGAGTCTTTCTCTCTTGGAGATGTGCCCACCTGGGTTTCAAGTGTGGCATCAATCAAGAACCCAGGTCAGGGGTGAGGTGTGTCTATGTCACCCAAGTTTCTCTTTTGACATCCAGAGCATTGGTCCACAGACAGATAAGATAAGAGACCTATTAGTTTCAGCTCGAGGAGTCAGTTGGGGCTATTGGAATTATATCAGCTTCCCTACTGTAGTACGGCATGTCAACCTCCTTTCTTGGTTTCCTTGATTGTCTGGCCAGGTTAGCAATGAAGTTCCCAACTCATGATGTTGGGAGACATTTTAGGGAAGGTGACTGAGAAAATGGTTTTCAGCAATTCCAAAGAACTCTGAATGAGGCTAATTAACAGGACTACTTCCAATCATGTTGCAGGCTTGGACCTAGGATTGAAAAAGCATTGGTCACATTAGTGGATGACATTTGACAGGAGTGGGATGGGGCAATGTATCCATGCTTGCTCCCCTAGATTTTTCACCAGCTTTTGTAATGGAAAGAGTAATAATGTTGAGGAACAGGAGGAAAAGCTACAACCAGAGCAAAGGTCTGATAAAAAAAAAACTGAATTTAGGTCAGAACTATAACCTGAATAAGCCTCTCAGACAAGACCCTACCAAATTGTCATGAAGATAAGGGAAGAAGCACATTCAGGTTGTGTTCAGATTCTTCAAATTCTATTACTATAAGTCACTTAACAGTGATATGGGTAGCATATTACATAAATAAATAAATAAATAAATAAATAAATGAATAAATAAATAAATAAATAAATAAATAAATAAATAAATAAATAAATAATCTTATAATAAAAGTAGTATTAGAATACATTAATTTGGTTTCCTGGTTGACCTACCTTGAAGTTCTGACAGCTGTCAACACTGTTGATCATGAAATCCTTCTGGACTCAAATTAGGGGTTGGGAATGGGCAGCTCTATTTTACATTGGTTCTATTCAGAGGTGAAATCCAGCAGGTTCTGACAGGTTCTGGAGAGCCGGTAGCGGAAATTTTAAGTAGTTTGGAGAACCGGTAACAAAAATTTTGAGTAGTTCAGAGAACCGGCAAATGCCACCTCTGGCTGGCCCCAGAGTGGGGAGGGAATGGGAATTTTGCAGTATCCTTCCCCTGAAGTGGGGTGGGAATGGAGATTTTGCAGTATCCTTCCCCTGCCATGCCCTCCAAGCCATGCCCACCAAGCCATGCCCACAGAACCGGTAGTAAAATAATTTGGATTTCACCACTGGTTCTATTCTTTCTTTGGGAATAGTTCCAGGCAGAGTTGATGGGCGGCAGAGAAGTCTTTTCCATGGCCCTTGCTTTATGGATTGATGCAGGGTTCAACACTCTGCCCACTCCTATTTAACATATACACGAAGCTGCTGGGTGAGGTCATTCAACAGCATAGAGTGAGGTATCATCTCTACCCTGGACCATCCAAGTGACATGAGATTCTGTCTTGATGACTGGAGTTTTATGGAGACATATTAGTGAAGGATCTAGGTCCCTCTAGTTCCATAGATTCTCTGTCACTTGTTCTGGATGAGATTAGGTCATCTTCCAGAGCTCTGCAGTTCCTGGAGACTGTTATCTTGTAGTCCCACAAGGAGAAGCTTGTGGGCAATCTCAAGTCCTCTCCTTATCCAAAGAGGAATTTTAAAAGAGCCAGTCTATTCTCTGGTTCTACATTCTGCTGCAGTCTTCAATTCCCCTTTTCACAATCTGCTATTTCTTCCCCGGAAATTCCTACAAATGATTGCATGATGATATATGTCCTAAGTATTCTAGGTGCAGAAATTGGGAAGGACTTTTGTGTTTTATTTCTGTGGTCGTAAAAATACTAGTTTTCTACTGTTTATCTTAGAGGAATATCTGAATTATTTATTTCTTAGTTCATTCTTTGGAAAAGACATGTTTGTGGGTATCAGGCAGCTTTCCCCAAAGAAATACCTAACACAGACAAGAAACACCTGGTTTCTTTTTGTTTGGCTCTCCAGGTACTGGAATTCCTTGAGTAATTTGGTGGCTTCCTTGCTCAACTCAGTGCGCTCCATTGCCTCCCTGCTGCTGCTCCTCTTCCTCTTCATCATCATCTTCTCCCTCCTAGGGATGCAGCTCTTTGGGGGCAAGTTTAACTTTGATGAGATGCAGACCAGGAGAAGCACCTTTGACAACTTTCCACAGTCATTGCTCACTGTGTTTCAGGTACAGTTTTCTTTCAGTCTATTTTTAAAAAAATAATGCACCCTTCAGTAGCAATGGAACAGGATTCTTATGTCTGTACCAACCTATATTGAACTAAACACTTTCAAAAATACAATTAACATTCATTAATCGCTAGAACTTTTTTTTTTTTACGTTGCAACATTTCCCAAAACAGGTAAACATAGGGGAAGGTGGGCTGAATAGGAATCTGAATAGGAAACATCGAATGCATAAGTACAAGATTAGGGAGATCTAGGCCAGCAGCAATTATTCTAGATCTAGAAAGATCTAGAGCCGGGGTCGGCAACCTTAAACACTCAAAGAGCCATAAAGGTCCTAACCGGAAGCCCCAGTTCAATTCTGGAGCCAACCGGAAGTCCGGTTCCCCCACCATAGAATCTCTTCCTAGCGTGTCCTTTTTCCTTTACCTGTCTTAGCTGAAAGCCCTGTCAATTGTGGAGCCAACCGGAAAACCCACCCCTTGCCATAGAGTCTCCTCCTGGCGTGCAGTGCTTTTCCCTCCCTAACCGGAAGCTCCTCAAAATTGTGGCGCCAACCGGTGACAGAGGGATGAAAGAGCCACATGCGGCTCCAGAGCTGCAGGTTGCTGACCCCTGATCTAGAGGTTACAGTGGATCAGAATAAACACATGGTATGAGACAGCAGCACAACAAAAAACAGAAAGTCAATGTTTTGGGAGGCTGAAATAACAAAAGCATTGTATCTAGATCATGGGAGGTATTAATCCCATTGCACTCTTCATTGACTAAAATTAAAGGAGAGATCCATGCTGAATATTAATTTCCTAACTGTAAGAGATGCTCAACAATAATCTGTCTAGAATTGTGCTAGATCTCCCTTGTTTGAGATTTTCCAGTGGAGGTTGGATGACGATAATCTGTAGTTCAGTTTATGGGCTGAGCAGAGAGATGGACTGGATAATCTATGAAGTCCTTCAGGTGCATATAGACTAAGATTCTACTCCGCAGCCTGTGTTGGTGGATATATAATCCTACCCACATGTGCAGAACATCTTTCCATTTGTATCTTGAAACCCAAACGGAGATTTGAGTCAATACCTTGGAGTTTACTGATCAGGTAGGTTTCTTCAAAATAGAACAGGATGGTGGTTATTTCTTGTAACAGGCTTTTTTGCAGGTATTCTGCATGCTGTCTAACTATATATCCCCCCTCCATTGGCGGGAATGTGTCATTTAGATCCTGACTGGGGAGGACTGGAATTCGGTGATGTATGATGGAATCATGGCTTATGGCGGCCCCTCTTTTCCAGGCATGTTGGTCTGTATTTACTTCATCATCCTCTTCATCTGTGGAAACTGTATCCTTGAGTGTTTCTCTGTTGCAAATCGTTTGAATATAGTTTGAATTAACAATAGGGCAGCATTGGCAATTGATATGGTTAAGCACCAGCTAGGACTCATATATGATAAAATGATCTATATTGATTGAGACTGCATCCTGCTGCTCTTCTTCCTCTCTGCCATCTCCTGCTAGCTCAACTATTGCTCCTTCTGGATCAGGTAATTAAAACCATCAATGTTTAGCAAACAGCCTCTTATCTGTTGGATTTCAACTTGAACCCATCTCAGAGTGGAGAGGGTTGGTTTCCTGGTTTGTTCTTCTTCATGTGGGAAAATGGATAGAAAGTCACAAGGACAGCAAAAGTTCCTTGGATAAATTTCAGACCTGCAGGTTTGTTCCTAGCAAAACTGCTTCCACCATTAACAGCTGCCTATCCCTTCATCAAAGAAAGGTTTTTTATGCTTTTCATAAGGGAAAGGCAGATAATTCTGCCTTAGAGGATCCAATGAAACACAGAGGACTGGACATATCTTAATTCTGCTCACACAGAGGACCACATTTTGAATATATTTTTAAATTTGTTGTTATGGTTACTTGCAAATTTGTGTTTGACCCATCACAACCCCACGAACAACTTTCCTCCAGGCCTTCCTGTCCTCTATCATCCCCCGGAGACCATTTAAGATCACGCCTACTGCTTCAGAGACTCCATCCAGCTACCTCATTCTCTGCTGTCCCATTCTTCTTTTGCCCTCAATCTTTCCCAGCATTAGGTTCTTCTCCAGTGAGTCCTTCCTTCTCATTAGGTGGCCAAAGGATTTGAGTTTCATCCTCAGGATCTGGCCTTCTAAAGAGCAGTCAGGGTTGATCTCCTCTAGGACTGACTGGTTTGATCGCCTTGCAGTCCAAGGGACTCGCAGGAGTCTTCTCCAGCACCAGAGTTCAAAGGCCTCAATTCTTTGGCGCTCAGCCTTTCTTATGGTCCAGCTTTCACAGCCATACATTGCAACTGGGAAACCATAGCCTTGACTATACGCACTTTTGTTGGCAGAGTGATGTCTCTGCTTTTTAGTATGCTGTCTAGATTTGCCATAGCTTTCCTCCCCAGGAGCAAGCGTCTTTTAATTTCTTTTAAAAAATTTTAAATAATGAATTTCAAAATTCTAGAAATACCAGAAGCCAATGGTAATCGATTTTATTGATTTCAAAAAGACAATATTCAACGAGAATCACTATGGAATATTGTAAAGTCCTATTGTATTCCTCAGTGTTTTATCAACATCTTCAATAGCCTGTATTATAACTCTAGCTGCTGTGTATGAATGGAATCTGGCAACACAGATTCTTTAACATTGATACAAGAGTAAAATAGGGATATATAATATCGCCATTCTTGTTTCTCCTGTCCATGGACTTTGTTATACATAGAGTGATGGATAATTCTAGCTTTGGCATCCCATGGGCAACACCTCATTTAACAGGTTTAGATTTTGCAGATGACATCACATTGCTTGGTGAAAAAAGGGGTGCTTGCAAGAAATGACCATCAGTTTAGATAATGAGGCCAACAAGATTGGCTTATGTATAAATTTTGAGAAGACCCAAGTTTATGCAAGTTGGAAGTGCTCAGGGTAATGTGCCTATAATAGTCCATGGCCAGGTTATAGAACAAGTCCAACAATTTACTTATCTTGGTAGCATTATGTCTATTGATGAAGGTATAAATAAGGACATTAACTATCAAATTGGAATGGCAGCAGCCATGTTTCAAGGCATGCACCCAATTTGGTCTATGGCAGCCATAAATATTACCACAAAGATAAAACTCTTCAAGAGTGTTGTCATACCAACTGCGATATGTGCTTTGTGAAACATGGAAGTTGATTAAACAATTAAATGTTTTGCAGCAATGCTGCTTGAGAAGAATGTTCCATGTCTCACATCGTGACTATGTCACTAATGAGAAGATACTAGAAAGATCAGATTTAGAACACCTATTAAGAACTCAATGAACATCAAATGTGGTTTGCTGGCCATATATCACATATGCCTAAAGACTGGCATTCCAAAATTGCACTACATTGGATACCTCCTGGAGGGAAGAGGAAACAAGGTCAAACTCGGAAAACTTGGCACCAAACACTAAAGAAAGCTCTTAAGATTATTAATACCTCTTGGGACAAAGCCAAAGATGCTACAAATAATCAAAACTATTGGAAATCACTTGCTACCCAATATGTTCTGCACAGGACCTAATGTATGTATGTAAAACTATAGAAAAGGTATATTCCAAGTACTGACCATCTGAAGTTAGCCAAATGCCATCTCTTTTTTCAGTTGTGTAATCATCATGTGCGGTAATTTGTATCTAAGAATGCTAACTTTTACTTAAACATTTACTCTTGATGAACATTTTTTATGTGGCCTCACCAGTGCATTGGGAAACATTGCTGTGTCTGCTATTCTTGGTGAAATATATGAAATAATTTATGCATTCACCCTTAAAACTATTAATATTAATTTGAATGTTTATCTTCACGTTGCCTATTCACATTCTAAATACCATTTCACAGGATTGTGCTTCATAGATATTCACCGATATTTTCTTTAAAGACTCTACAAATAGATATCCTGCTGAATGTCTTCTTGGCCATTGCTGTCGACAATCTTGCTGATGCCGAAAGCTTGACATCTGCTCAAAAGGAGGAGGAAGAGGAAAAAGAAAGGAAAAAACTAGCAAGGTAAACTTTTGTCTATCTTGGCATTTTTTCTAGAGAGCAAAAACATGTCCAGAACAAGAGCTTCTCATGCTTTGTTAGGTACAATATTTCTAGCTAAGGTTTTTTGCACTTGTGTCAGAAGCACCGAGGAAGTTCCAGGCTGAAAGGATTAGCCAGTGACATCACCGTTGCCTGGGGGGCTCCCAGTTGGGGGCTCCTCTCATGTCCCCAGTAGGAGCTGGAGCAAAGGACGAGAGCTCACTCTTGCCCCACAGCAGCAGCACTCAGGTCACAAACATGGGCTTGCTAACCTCCAACCCAATGTCCTAACCGCAAGAGCCACTGTGCTCCTTCTAGCTAAAGATAGACAATGGAAGATATTCTGGAGAAAAATAAGTGTTCTTCACCAAGTGTTTATTCAGTTTATTCCAGGAAGCCAGTCATACAAATTTCAAAATATCTCCTCAAGCACTTCATCTTTTAATGTCAATACATGGGAGCTCTTTTGGCTTGAGCAATAAAGATCAGAAAAGGTGGCATATCTACATATCCTGGATGTGTGTTGAAACTTTAAGTAGCTTTTGCACAGCTTGAAGCAGGGTTGGCAGCATTAGCTTGGAACCTAATATATATATATATTAGTATATGATATATATTAGTGTATATATTAGTGTATATATAACTTTTTTCCTCCATTAAATATATATATTTTATATATATATATATATATATATATATATATATATATATATATATATATATATATATAAAATATATATATTTAATGGAGGAAAAAAGTTATTTTCATTGCAGGCTGAAGATCCTCCACAAATAATTTGGGAAAGAGGTAGCTCCCAAACAAAGTACAACTGATAGGACAGTGATGGTGAAGTATCAAAGCTGACATACCACAATGTCTTGGGTGAAATGTTAGTGCTCACCCACGCATGAGAGCTATTCTCATTAAGCACACTCATTCTTGTGTGATTTTTTTAGAGGCTGTGTAGCCTGTGTGAGAATGGGGCGTGCTCTTACATCTGTGTAAGTTACATCAATACCAAATTCAATCTTATTTTGCATATCTTGTGTTCATTTTCCTTATTCTGCACTTTCTTAAACATGCATGATAATGAATTGGGAAGACTATCTTGCCTTTTGAAGCTATGGATTCTTATCCATCTTTCTTCTTTTGCATAGTTTCTCGCAATGATTCTCCTAATTAAGAATCTACATGTTTGAAACGTGATAAATAGTATAAACTTGTATAGAGATAAGGAATTGTATTAATTATAAGGTAAAACTTGAAGAAAATGTTTAAACTGGAGACGCCACACCATGTCCAATGTTTTTAATTTGTATTATTGATTTAAAAAAATTTAAAAAGAGAAAGAGAATGGGGCGTGCTCTTGCATGGCCTCTGAAAGTTACACAAGAAAGCCATACTCCTAAACGGTACATGGCAGATCCTGGGGAGGGCTGGGCCATGGGTGAAATTGCGCCATTCCCTAATACTCACAGAATGGCAGTGGTGGCACTAAGACTGAGGCCCAGGCCTCAACTTCAGGCCCCGCTTTGGCGCTGCTGCTGAGGGCTACTATTCAATATGGCCTAGATTTAGGAGGAGGGGGGGAGAATTGTCGATCTTTTCTTTGGGGTGAGTAAGTGAGTGACATACCAGCAGAAACAAGTCAGGCATTTTCTGAACTTTGGACATTTTGGTTCACCATCATTGAATTAGGACCCCTGGTTGAAAAATGAATGACGAACTTTCCTTCTATTAACTTGCTAGATTATTTCAGGATGCAAAGTTGTTTTTGAAAGTCTGGTAGGCACATGATTATTAATATTACTTGTTTCTGAGAGGAGCAAGTGTTTCTGAAGGTAAGTGAATATTCTTGCGCTTGTCTATTGGGCTATCTGCTACTCAAGGAAGCCAGTATTGGCAATTCATTAGCTGATTTTGTGTGTGTCTGCTAAATTGGTAGGACTGCCAGTCCTGAGAAGAAAAAGGAGCCTGAGAAGCCAGCTATGGAGGCAGAGACAAAGGAGGAAAAAATTGAGCTGAAATCAATTACAGCTGATGGAGAATCTCCATCTTCTAATAAGGTTTGCTGCTTTCCACTATCCAACTTGCTTTGAGATGACTGTTGACTGTTTTTATGAATCAATAAATAAGCACAACTAAAAGAATGGCTGTTTTCTCTTTTGGCCAGAGCAACACAGATGAATATCAGCCAAATGAAACTGAAGAGAAAAATCCCTATCCTACTGCAGAGACACCAGGTAATTTACTGTCTTGCCCATTTTCTGGAATGACCAGACGTGTCCTCAGGGAAGGATAAAATAACACAAGATGGCGACCAAAAGTATGTGATTAAATTTCAGCCGTGAAAAAAGGAAAAAAATACATTCATCAAGAATCATAAGATTTATCTGTATGAGTTTTGCTGTGCTCAGAGTTTTTATTCCATTTTAAGAAACTTGGCAAATGGCAATTGAGGACTTGAAATTCATATTAACATTTGATTTGTAGGGTAAATATTTGAACGTGTTTCAAAATTTCAGTTTGTTGTGAACTGGCTAGGTATCCCTAGTACCGTGATGGCGAACCAATGGCATGAGTGCCATAGATGACACACAGTGCCCTCTATGTGGGAACGCAAGCCGTCGCCCCAGTTCAGCTCCACCATGCATTCAGGCGTGCCTCCTGCTGGCCAGCTATTCTTTGGGTCTCTGCCACGCATGTGCGGGGGGGGCGCATGCAGGGGATCCGCATGCACATCAGTAGTGAGTTTAAAAATTTTTTACTACCGGTTCTGTGGATGTGGCTTGGTGGGCATGGCATGGCTTGGTGGGCGTGGCAGGGGAAGGATACTGTAAAATCTCCATTCCTACCCCATTCCAGGGGAAGGATACTGTAAAATCTCCATTCCCTTCCCACTCCAGGGCAAGGTTACTGCAAAATCCCCATTTCCTTCTGATCAACTGGGACTTGGGAGGCAGAGAATAGATGGGAGCGGGGCCAGTCAGAATTTTTATTACCGAACTACTCAAAGTTTTCGCTACCGGTTCTCCAGAACTGGTCAGAACCTGCTGAAACCCACCTCTGATACACATGCGGGGAGCAGGGCGCATGCAGAGATACACAAATGCATGGGGGATGGGCCACATGCGAGGGCCGCTCACATGCATGCATGGGGAGCGCATGTGCATTGCATTTGGAGGTTTGGGCGCACGCGCTTTGGGCACTCAGTCTGGAAAAGGTTAGCCATCACTGCCCTAGTATATGTCAGGTGTAAACAACACATTTGAAGAGTTCATTTAGTTGTTTTATTGCTCAAGCCTATACCCCAGAAACTTCTCAAAGTAGTGGTTTGCACTTGGGTGAGATTACCTAAATTTCAGTGGCATTTAAAGGTTTAAATCAGACTTTGCCCTCTTCCCCCTGGCTTGGCCAGTCTCTCTTCAATATTAAACTCCTAAGATTTCTCTTGTCAACTTGGATATCTAGTAGCATAATTAACCTACAGGTATATTTTCATCCCGTTTAAGTGGTTTAATGTAATCTAATGTGTAGATACATTTGACCACCAGGAAGATAAGGATCAAAAGGTCCAATTTATTTTGGAAGCCTATTCCTACTTAGTAGTGGACTTTTATCTTCACTGATTCAGAAGTAACTAAGACAAACACAGATGAGGGTATAAAAGACTGTTTCCCAGCTGTGGTGTATTCTTCTCATTTGCAGTGCTGAAGCTCCGCATATTTTA
The DNA here is from genome assembly GCF_059756535.1 of Pantherophis guttatus. Lineage (NCBI taxonomy): Eukaryota > Metazoa > Chordata > Lepidosauria > Squamata > Colubridae > Pantherophis > Pantherophis guttatus. Next base: position 15,752,170 of record NC_142069.1, on the reverse strand, counting down.
TAGTCGTTTTCCAGTTGATGGGAAATTGCCTCATCCTGGTCCTGGGGCTCAAGTCATTCTTCTCTCACCACATAAATATTTCTCCACCTTGGGAACTTTAAGCTGTGTGGACTTCTAGAATTCTCAAGCCAGTCAAGTTCTCAAGGTTGATACAGAGCCATAGAGATTCAGTTGTTGTAGCTTTACCCTGACCCTATAATTTCTGTGGTCTTGCTGCAACTGAGCCTCGGTGGCTTTGTGACTCTTTTCATAACTCATTGGGCAAATGCATAGAATACCAACAAATAATTTTATTTATACCCAAAAGGCCCAAAAGCAAGTTACAAACATAATCTTAACGCACTGTAAGCCTCCCTGAGTCTCCGGAGAAGGGCGGCATATAAATCAAATTTTAAAAAAAAAATCTAAACTTGGCATTTGATAAAACAGTTTAACAAGTAAAATATTTAATAAATATTATATAATACATGTAAACCCTAGCTCATTGATTTGTTATTAAAAGCCTTCTTTTTAAAGCTATAGTCAAAAGATCTGACTGTTGCCATTGTAATCTTAGGATTTTTTATCTGCAAGTAAAATTTGTACATATTTAGAAGTATCTATTGATAATCTCCTGCTTTAGATTTTAAAATAGGCCAAATAGCCTTCTACCGAAGACCCTTGTAAAATTCACAATACAATAAAATGTGATCCACCATTTTAGAATCGCTACCAAAAAATCTTTGAGAAATAGGATTTTTAAAAAATCTACCATATACCATATTTGATGTCTGTGCACCAGTGTGGGTTGCTCCGGTTCTGTCCAGTTCTTTAGAACCGGTAGTAAAAGCGGCGGGAGGCTCCGCCCACCCACCCGGACGTCATAATTGATGATCTGCATATGCGCAGAAGTGCAAGCGTGCACGTGAACGAAGCAAGCACGTGCGCACGTTCCCATTGTGAACCAGTAGTAAAAGTAAGTAGAACCCACCCCTGCTTTGCACATTACACATTTGATGGCTATACACATTTAATCTGACTTTTGAAAAGCTTATTTGATATTTACTAAAAGGGTATGTTTTTAAAACACGGAAGGATTGCTTCAGGAAATCCCAAAAGTATCCTTTGTAGTTATGTAGTTTAAACAGGTGGTTCAAAAGATTAGTCAGATTAGCATTGATCTTGATTATTTATTCTCCAGCCGTCTATCATCAGCAATTCATTGTATAAACAAAGATCAAGGGTAATTCATTACAGGAATTAATGGCCAAAGCTAAATTATCCTGTTCGCCTACAGTATTTGGAATTAATTGTAGATATATTTTTCAACTCCCTAAATATTTGAATAGCTTATATTTCAAGAAATTTAGACAAACAAATAATGTGACGGTAAGGCAAGGCATCGATTGAGCTGTTGGTCCTTCAATCTCCCTCTGAGCAGCTGCAAGAAACAAATTACTGTTTCAGGTTTGTAGGAATGGAAATGATCACAGCTCATGTTCAGTTTGCTTTTGAAGATTTGGACAGTGGCGACAGGGCCATATTTGTACAATGTGTTTAAACAGGTTGGAGGGGTATCCTGTGGATGGTTAAATCCAATAATCACTGGATTCCACAGGTTAGAAAGGATTAATCTGAACTCCAAATAGCCCTGTGACATTGGTCAGCCATATTACCTGAAAAAGGACAGTAGGTTGAATGGGGAATTAATCGTATCATCTGTTCTGCCTGTCCTAGAGCAGCTGTGAAGAAAATGATTTCACCGGGCATGCCACATTTTATTTTTTATTTCTCCAGAGCTCGACTGAAGAATGAATTAAGAGCAGGAAAGAATGGGTGTGGGCAAACTTTCCATCTGAATGCAATATTGCTGATTCCAATAGGGCCACTTCTTTTTTAGTCCCAGTATATATATTTCAAAACTATAGGAAGGAACAGCTTCCCAGCCCTTTTTATTGCATCCTTTCTTCTCTGGTTCTCCCGTGCTTTCACTGCTTATCTGGAAGAGAAAGGACAATTTTGAGCTTCAAAGTTATTGGAGGGCAACATCTACACATAGAATATTTGTAGCTCAAGGTTGAACTGTTGCTATTTTCTGAGCTTGGTGGTTTTCTCACAGACATTTCATTATTCAGCCAGGTAATATCATTAGTGCTAGAAGGGAGTGGGGGGCTCAGTGGCTAAGACGCTGAGCTTGTCGATCGAAAGGTCGGCAGTTCAGCGTTTCGAATCCCTAGTGCTGTGTAACGGGGTGAGCTCCCGTTACTTGTCCCAGCTTCTGCCAACCTAGCAGTTCGAAAGCAGGTAAAAAGTGCCAGTAGAAAAATAGGGACCACCTTTGGTGGGAAGGTAATAGCGTTCCATGGGCATTTAGGTTTAGCATTTAGTCATGCCAGCCACATGACCACGGAGACGTCTTCGGACAGTGTTGGCTCTTCAGCTTTGAAACGGAGATGAGCACCGCCCCCTAGAGTCGGGAACAACTAATACATATGTGTGAGGGGAACCTTTACCTTTACCTAATGGCTTGCCCTTGCAGTGTTGGTGTGAGTGTCCTTGGTGGTTCCTCAATTTTGTTTGCCATTATTTGCTTTTAGTTTGTTGATAGTTCCTTGACTGGGGTATTGTGTACTGCTTGTTTTTTGTTCTTATGTTAATCTTGCCATTAATCTCTGCTCATATGTGTGAGGTGTTTTGGGCTTTTTGTTTCCTTTGGGCCTTTTGATTGTGTCAAACGAGGACCCCATATCTACTCATATACGACTCAGTTGCAAAGGTCCCTCTTGGTCTCTTCTTCAGATACCTTGTTGAGTAACTAGCTAAAAAGAGAATTAAAACCACTATCTCCAGTTAAAGTCATCTATGGAGGAAGTTGGCTCTACATTTCATTTCATTTCATTTCATTTCATTTCATTTCATTTCATTTCATTTCATTTCATTTTATTAGATTTATATACCGCCCTACTCCCGAAGGACTCAGGGCAGTGAACAGCCAGAAAGATGAAACACACAAACTACAAAATTTAAAAGACAATATAAAAACCCATTAAATAATTTGGCCCAAAACAATTTAAAACACCCCTAATGTTTTAAAACCAATTTTAAAAGTTACAATTAAAAGGGAAGTTAGGCCAGGCCAGCCTGTTGAAATAAATAGGTCTTGAGGGCATGGCAGAAGGTGCGTAAATCCAGGATCCTCCGTATCTCTGGGGGGAGCTCATTCCAGATAATAGGTGCCCCCACAGAGAAGGATCTCCCCCTGGGGGCCGCCAGCCAACACTGTTTGGCCGACAGCACCCTGAGGAGCCCCTCTCTATGTGAGCATACTGGCCGGTGAGAGGCTACTGATGGCAGAAGGTGGTCCCGTAAGTACCCTGGTCCTAAGTCATGGAGCGCTCTAAAGGTGGTAACCAAAACCTTGAAGTGCACCCGAAAGACCACCGGGAGCCAGTGCAGCTCGCGCAGGAAAGGTGACACATGGGAAAGCCACGTCGCTCCCATAACCACCCGCAGGCCGCATTCTGCACCAGTTGGAACCTCCGGGTGCTCCTCAAGGGGAACCCCATGTAGAGAGCATTACAGTAGTCCAGGCGGGAAGTGACGAGGGCATGAGTGACCGTGCGTAAGGAGGTCTGATTTATATTTTTGTGTTCAATGGAAATAATTAACAAGGCAGTATTGACTAAAGCTATTATACCTTTTTTCTTCCAACTTCCCAATGCAATTATTGGCATTCTGGCAGCCTTTCCCCACTGAAACTACAGAGGATATTCCTCTAGGAAAGTGGACTTTTGGGCGGGGGGAGAGAAAAATGAATTAGATTCAGAAAAGTATTAGTTTATTTCAAACGGTAGACTGTATCAAAGTGTTAGGACAGAGTTGCTTGCTCTAGTCATTCACCATATTCAATTGGATACCTTGGTTTTGTAATGTAAAATTAAATTTCAGTAAAGCTTCAGAGCCTTTGATCTCTGACTTGTCTTTGATGAAGATTGGGTTGGTACATAGATACAGGGGAAAGTGACTTCTCATAGTAGAACCACAGCTGGAAACTTTTAATCTGACAAATCTTACTGTTCAGCTCTATTGATTTGTAACTGTACTTTTTATCTAAATAACAGTTTTTTTCTTGTATCAGCAAGTTTATTGTTAAATGCCCAATTCTCCCCTAGTCACTGGAATTTAAATATATCAGAGGTCTGGAGATTCAATGGATATTTAAGATTTCCACATAGTCTTATCATGTTTTGGACTCTATCTCTGTAGGAGCACTTCTTTGATGCTGAGAAAAATCTCCTATCTGTTTTGATACCCATATTTGTCATTGCCTGGCTGTTTTCAAGCTCATCTCTGTCTTTTAATTAGGCCCTGGTTACATCTGAATAGCTAGGTCTGACATAAAGATTTAAAGTTCTCCTGCATCTGGCATCACCATTGTAATACAAATGTTTTAGGCAAATTCCCCACAGTCGGAGAGAGAAACGGGGGAGGAAGGGTATTGGGAGAGGGAAGGTATTGTGTGTAAACTTTGCACTTTCTACTGTGGCTGTTTGCTTACCTGTATATCATCTTGCAACTTCGCAAGATCTATTTCTTTTCTTCAGAGATAGACACAAAGTCCATGTTAGACCATATTGTGCATTTCACTGAGCTGTTTATGGGTGCATATTCCTCCAAGATTTCTTACTAATTTTTTGTTTTGTTGTCTTATCTTTCAATTGCAATGCTGCTTCAAATCTTTCTAACTACTGGTAGTAGGTCCTGTCGGCACTTATGATGCAATTCCCCAAGTTGCCTTTTGCAACTGCCACTAAAGAATTCAGCTATGAAAGTAAGCTTCTTGTCTGGAGAAGACTTATGATGATGCTAGAGTGGCTGCAATTAGAATTTACAATCTATATCTTTAAAGAGGTTTGCTGTTTAAGCAGATCAGATGAGAGTGAAAGATAGAAATCAACTTACAAACTAGAAGGAAAATACAAACCAGGTCCAGTGTTGGGACCAGAGCTGCTTAGCAGCTCATATGTTATCTAATCACCTAACTGATCCTCAATTGATGGTCAAAACAAAACAAAACAAATGAAATTAATGACAGCAAAAAAAACCAACCTTCAAAATAATCTGCCTAAATTCTCTTGAGTGTGCTAGAGTGGGTGGCTGTAATAAATTTAATGTACTAATAGTAAATAATAAATTAAAGGGCCAGACCTTTAAAGGGCAGATATAGGTCATATACATATAGATGCTCATAAGATTTGAATAGACAATGAGTGACCATGAAAGGATTTTGAGCTGTAATGGATGGTTTAATGAAGATATTGGTTCAGAGTGTAGCTATTACAGAAAAGGTAAATGCCAGGCTGAGGTCAAAATCCAAAGGTTTTCTTTAAAAGACTCGTTTGCTTGCCATTCCTTGTTTTGTATGCAACACTTGCTCTTGTGGCAGCTCACAACAATTATACAAGACAAAAAGGAAAAATGTTGTCCTGGCAGATAGTAGTAACACCTGGATGATCATAGCTAAATTCAAATGTTTAAGTAGGCTCAGCTTTGATTGATATTTGAAATGGGAAACTTTTTGGAAATTGCAGGATTGTAAAGTGGATTGGGATGTTGAAGAATCTTGGCAGTTATCTTTTTACTGGTACCAAGAAAACTCCATGGTTATATCTATGCAGTATCACTTAGTGTACTTTATATACCTTAAGCACTTAACAAAGCTCTCTGAATATTGTTTTTTTTTTAGTCTACACATTTGCACAATATGATGTATTTAAAAGACTATTTTTCTCTCTTTCTGTGCAATTACTGCATAGCTGAAATTCAGAGATGAGCTGGTTCACCCACACCTATTATTTAAAGAGATTTGCTTTGAAAAGAAACAAATAAATAAATAAATACAAGTATAGAATTATGGTTGAATTGCTAGCTTTGGGAATTGCTAGAAAGATAGCCATGTGGTTTGTTAAATACAGCCGTGGTTCTGAATCATTGTGCAACATTTCTGTTTAACTGATTACTGGAATGGCAGTGCATGTTGCTCTGGAGTGCATGTTGAGTTGTACGTGTATTATTGTTGGTTTGCTCATTTGATTCTGCAAAGTGTTTGCTGAAACCTTTCCTGTATGCTCCACAGGCCATTCATGGGACTGTTTTCGCCTTTCTTCCTCAAGGGTTATTCGTAAATCTCCACAATGCTTAGAGCTTTTCTTTCTTTAAGAATCTTGTTCAGAAGTTTCTGCTTTTAAATGTGTGAATTCTAAGCAAACAATATTTCCATATTTTCCTTCTTTTTTTTTTTGTAAGAAAAAGTACCTTTCCTATAAAAAATATTTGTGCAGTATAAAGTGGTCAAGTGTTTGCCTCATATACTGTATATATCTATATGGTATAAAATGATATGTCATGAATGCGACTGTTTGAGGGCTCCTGGATTGGAACTGAAAGGCGAAAGGGATGCAGTAGGCTTGTCGCGATCCCCTCGACATCTCACCTCGCTGCTACGGTCACGGACTCAACCGCTCCAGTTGACGGCCGCCAGACGGGGTTGGCGTCGACGGGGGGGGTTGGGCGTCGGAGACTATCTACGCTGCTACACGGTGGTGGGGGTGTTATATGAGGCGGTCGGTCACGGTGGCGGCCGGGGAGAGGGAGTATTGTTTACCTTCCTGCTGTAATGGGACGGCAGCCGGCGGCACATGCGCAGGAAGCCCGGAAGGGCGGTGGTCTTAAATACCATGCCGGCGCGCTATTTAAAAGGCGTTGGGAGGCAGCCGCTCCCAACGCCGACTTTATGTGTATCCGTATACCAGCAGCTTTGCCGTGCAGCGTGTGAAGGCATAGTGAATAAAGAAGTTGCATCAAGCCTAGGCTACGTGTGCTCCTTTCGCCTTGCTCACACGGAAACGCAACGCATCGTTGACAGGCTCCCTCCCACATGCTGGGGTAAACCAGACGTCTCGATAGAAAATACTTATATATATATGTGTGTGTGTGTGTGTGTGTGTGTATGTGTACGTATACGTATACATACATACATACATACATACATACATACATACATACATATATATATATATATATATATATATATATATATATATATTCCGTGCTCTAGATTGGCAGATTTAATTTTGAATGATTAATTATTTGTATCTGAACTTCTGGAGTATGATCTCTCCCCATTCATTACACACGATGTTAAAAAGTTCCCTTGTTTGTTGAAGTTTGACATTTTAAAAAAAATGAGTCTGCTTATCAGAAATGCTTGATTTTGAATTAAATATTTCAACTAATGATTGATTTTATGTAATGTTTGCGATCTACTGTGACTTGCACATTAGCTGTTATGAGAAATAATTGAGTTGATTAACTGAATTTTAGAAATAAATAAGTGTAAGTTGCGTTTAATTCTGGGTGTGGGGGTGTATTTGCATTATTTGGAACCGTATGAACAGATACAGTATGAGACTGTACAGTAAACCCAATAGTCTGGTAAGATTTACTTAGCCTTGCAGCTGTTTGGAGAGTCTAGCACAGATCCTCATCCTTTTGAATAAGAGCTCCGCACTGGTCTCTGTCACTATCTTCTTGGTCTGAAATTAATTTCCACATACAAAGAATTGCCAAGGGTTCAGATCAAGTTTGGTTTTTGCATCAAAGTCTCCTTTTCTGCTAGGAGTTACACAGTTGTTCAGGATCAAGTATACATCGATAGGGGTACATATTCCCTCAGACTCCAATCTTAAGCACAGAAGTTAGGATCTTTCATTCTATCAAGGCTGAAACATAGCCTCCTCTGACCTCTCAAATTATAAGATAATTTTAATTTTGGCAGAAGAATTTCAGATCAACCCAAGATGGAGAACAGTCTTCCCTGACCCTCTTCAACTTCCAGTATTTCTAGCCAACATGTCCCAAAGATGCTTTTCAAAAGGCAACTGGACTTTCGTGGTTTTTCCCTTGAAAACATTTCGCTTGTTATCCTTTTTCAGTTCTGAGAACTGAAAAAGCTTCTTGGATGAGATGTGAAATGTTTTCAAGGCAAAAATCAAGAAAGCCCAGTTGCCTTTTGCAAAAGTACCTTTGGGATTGAGAATCTCCATGACATCTAGCCAACATGGTTTATTCTGGTCAGAATGCTGGAGTGGTACTTGTGTTATACAAGTAGATATAATTAATTTAATTTAATTTAATTTAATTAATTAAATTTATATGCCGCCCGTCTCCGAAGACTCAGGGCGGCTCACAATACATTTAAAAAATCATTATAAAAAGACATTGAAAAATTAAAAAACATTAAAAACATTAAAAACTCATTCACACCATTCATGGCCGGATCTCGCCAGATCACAAGAGCGAGATCAACAGCCCCAGGCCTGCTGGAAAAGCCAGGTCTTCACCGCTTTTCGGAAGGCCAATAGGGTGTGGATGGTCCAGACCTCAGGAGGTAACTGGTTCCAAAGAGCTGGGGCAACCACAGAGAAGGCCCTCCCCCACGGGCCCGCCAGCTGACATTGTTTAGCTGACAGGACCTGGAGGAGACCAACTCTGTGGGATCTTACCGGTCGCTGGGAGATATATTACTAGTGGGCCCCAGTTTGGGATATGTTTGAATACTTCTTACTTTTAAGACTGAGATACAATCAGATATTCTTTATGAGGTAAATCAATAGGCTATTTATGATGAATAATTCTAAAAATGAAGACTTTTACCTTTTAGGAGAGGATGATGAAGAAGAACAACCAGAGATGCCCGTTGGACCTCGTCCTCGCCCTATGTCTGAACTGCATCTTAAGGAGAAAGCGGTGCCAATGCCAGAAGCCAGTGCTTTTTTCGTTTTCAGTCCCAGCAACAAGTATGTTGTTTCTTGTATGAACTTGTGCCACCATGAAAACAGTCCCGATGACATGCTTTTAAGAAAGTGTGGGTAGTTGTATGTTTTGTAGTCTGTCTAGTTCAATGCAAGCCTACTCATGGATAATTCTATGATATAGGAAAATGTATTGTCAGTGATAATATTTTCAATATTGTCACTGATCTCCAAGAATGTTATATGAGACAAATTCTAGAAAATGGAAAAGAAAAATAATCTGTATCTCATAATAGAATTGCTCTGTGTGGGAAAAAAAGCTGCTTGGTTTATATCAGAGATGGATGAATGAGAGCTCTGCTCTTAATCTAGCCCAAGGACTAGCTTGCTGCCATGAAACTGGCCTTGATGACATAAATGGTTGGGGCTTTAAGGAAGGGCAGCCTTGTCTCCAAGCCATAAAAATCTTCCTTGCATTTTCAGCAGAACGGTTTGATATAATACGAGAAGAGTAGAAATTAGAGATGGGGGGAATTAGAAACAATATGTAAATGTTTTCCAGTAATCATTCTACATTCATTCACAGCAAAATCATAAGGCTGTTATCATAATCGAATAGGTCTACCTAGGACCGTGATGGGGAACCTATGGCACGCGTGTCCAAAGTGGCACACGGAGCCATGTCGCCTGGCATGCGCGGCATCACCTGTTCCTCTTCCAGGTTTCTGACGTGTATGCACACGCGATGATCAGCTAGCCTTTTTGCATGCGGCAGTGCGGGAAACTAGAAAATCTTCTAGCTAGTCTAGTCCTGAGTGAGCATGCACACCGGCCAGCTGATTGTCGCATGCACATGCGCACCAGAAACCCGGCTGAAACCAAAAGTTCAGTAGCTGAAACCGGAAGTTCATTTTCGGACGCGCACATGTGCCCTGGGCAGCTCCTCTTCTGTGTTGTGGTCCAGACACGTGCGTAAAGCAGATGCTCCCTTTTTGGCACTTTTTGGTGCCGAAAAGGTTCTTCATCACTGACCTAGGAAATTTTATTTATTTATTTATTTATTTATTTATTATATTTCTATACCGCCTTTCTCCCGTAGGACTCAAGGCGGTGTACAGTCAAGAAAAATATAGACACACAAACATCATAAAATTGCTAATTAAATTAATTAATTAAATTACAAAACTCCTCACCCTATTGAAAAAACAGTACAGTATCCTCCCCCTCTCCAACCGCATAACAGTCTTATCTTCTTTTTAAAAAATAACTCTATTGATTTATTTGACTCATTCTACTTGGATCTTCAGTTAGACACCCTTATGGCTTAGGTGAGTTCAGTCACAAAGTCCCTCTGCTCAGATTTGCAATGCCAAAATATGTTTAAAATCACAGATATCATAAGTCACAATCATTATTTCATCTTTTATTCCCTGCAGAAGGTTGAAAGTCATGAACAGGAATCCGTTTGTGATTTATTCGTCCCGATACTTTCAGGGAGGTGGCAAATTTGTGACTGGACTGTTTTACTTCAGATTGTTGATGAAGATTCATATGGTCAAATGTTCTGTTTCTTTTGGCATCTGGCCTACAAATAAGCTTAAGAAATCGTGTAGATGGTATGAATGATTGGAAAATAGGAAAAATGAGGAAGAGGAATAAGAGGAATAAAGGAGGGGGGGAAATGTTGAAGATCAAGGTGCAATGTAGACGAAATAAAGAAAGATAGAAAATAATTGTTGAATAAGACAAAAGGTAAAATATGTGTAAATAGATGTAAATAGCAAGAAAGGATCACCTTGAAATAGCTGAAGGAATAAGTTATATGTATATAAATGTTGTGTGTTTATGTTTTGTTTTAATATGGTCAAAATAAAAAACTTTAAAAAAGAAGAAAAGAAATCGAGGGGTTGAGATAAAACATTGATCTCTGTAATATCTGATGAGTAAGAGTCTCTCTCTCTCTCTCTCTCTCTCTCTCTCTCTCTTTTTTTTCCCCCCAGATTTCGGGTCCACTGTCATCGCATCGTTAATAACAACATTTTCACCAACCTGATCCTTTTTTTCATCTTGCTCAGCAGCATCTCTCTGGCAGCTGAGGACCCAGTTCGGCATTACTCAGTTAGAAATCAAGTACGCCTTCCACTTTTTCACTGCTCTGCAGATTGTTCAGAATGAGGTTCAGAAGCCAAATGACTAATGCTTACCAGGTTCTCATGCTGCCTGATCTAAATTAATGCCTAAACAGAAAGAGCTACCAGTCAGTACAGGTAGTCCTCGACTAACAACGGTTCATTTAGTGACAACAGCACTGAAAAAAGTCATTTTTCACACTTCTGACCATTGCAGCATCCCCATGGTCACGTGATGAAAATTCAAATGCTTGACTCATATTTACGACAGTTGCAGTGACCTGGGATCATGTGGTCACCTTTTGTGACTTTCTGACATGCAAAGTCAATGGGGAAACCTTAACAACTGTGTTGCTTAACAACTGCAATAATTTGCTTAACAACTGTGGCAAGAAAGGTCATAAAATGGGATAAAATTCACAAATGTCTCGCTTAGTAACAGAGATTTTGGGGACAATTGTGTTTATAAGTCGAGGACTACCTTATAACACACACACATAATTTTGTGTAAATTAACCTAGAATTCATATTAAATTAAGCAGTTGAGTTGTTATATTTATATGAGTTTTTTATTTCAGCAAAGTTTATGTGGTCAAAAGTATATAAATAAACAAATGACATCAATAAAGTGGGTTTTCTAGGGAATCAACCTCAAAAAGACTTCTAAGGATCTATTACCCTTCCAATAAAACTATATTTTCAGTGGATCCCTAGAATGAAGAATGGCCCTTACGGCTGCCACTTAAACATACCTAACAGGAGTAACTCTCAGTAAAATCAATGAAATTAACCTCAAGTAGATTTACATATGATTACATTGCAAACTATTTTTCAATCCTTCCTTAGGAAACTTTCCTGTAATGAAACAGGTCATCAATGTTTTTACCTCAAAATATCATCCTATAAATTGTCAAGCAAATGTTTTTACAGCCAGATTTAGAAATGTCGAGGATTGAACTGGGGCGTCCTGTATGTTAAATATATCATCCTGCATTCAGATTTGATGTAATATACTGTAGATGTGCTTGAACAGATGTTACCTAAATCGTGTTTCTCAATCTTACAAATTTTAAGATATGTGGACTTCAGTTCTTTGGCTGGAAATTCTGGGAGTTGAAGTCTACACATCTTAATTTGAGAAATACTGATCTAAACCATTCCCTGCAGCCTTGCATCCCCAAAACATATTTTGTTTTGTTTTTGAAAGACGCTTAAAACTTTCTAGAGCCACAGCAGATGGCAACAGGTTTGACTGATCTGAAAATCTATGCAAGGTCAGATTAAATTCATACTTGGATTGGAGATAATCAAGACTAATAATAGTCAAAAATTTATACCAGGAGAAGACAAGGGCAAGCCACTCCAAAGTACAGTAGTCTAGCTCTCTTCAAGAGAGTTGTTACTTTTACTATATTTTGGGTATGAAGAGTTGTAAATGGACAGTATATTCACTTCTGCTATATATGGCAGTTTCAGAGGTATTTATACCAAAATCTTTGTTTCAGAGTTTGATCTGTGTTAAAAAGGAAAGCGGAAATATATGTGGAAATAGTTTCAAAAGTATCATTTAGATAACAAGAAATCATCAATATTTCCAACCTCCTCGCTGGTCTTTATAACATTCCTTTTTCAGAAACACCCAGTACTTAAATTTAACACACCATCCAGAAAAGGGCAAATTTCACCCAGTCTGTTTAAAGTAATGAAATTACCTATTGGTGATTCTCTTTGTAAAATGATATTCACTGTAACAAGAAGTCTGCGGCAAATGTTATCTGAATGTGTTGTAAAAAGCAAAACTATACTGTATTATCAAGGTATTTTGAATCACATGACAAAAATATAATTTAATGGGCTAATAATTCTCAATATTTAAACAGCAGAAATTACAGGTGTAATCATACATAAAATAACTTGATAATTGTGAGCATTTAAGGCTGCAATTCTATTTCCATTTACTGCAGAATAAACATAATTGAACTCAGTGGGACTGAATTTACAGAGGAAACATGCCTAAAAACAAGGGGCAAGATTCCTTCCACTTTTAAGCATAATTTGCAATTTCAATTCCATGGAAAGATGCTCCTTCAAAGCTGTGTTTCTTCAGGCTGGCTGGGGACTGCTGGGATTTAAGTCCACACATCTCAAAGTGGCTGAGGTTGAGAAACACTGCTCTAAAGAGTCATGACGTTTAAAAGTTGCACATGATATTTAGTTATCTTGTCAGTTGAAACAGGTTTGTAAATTAAAAAGCTATCCATATTTTTATGCTATGTAAAAGTGTCCAGAAATATTACTAAGGCAGCTCATCACTACACTAAAATTAATGGGAAGCTTGAAAGTTCTATGCATGCATCAATAGTCATTCAGAGCTCAGAAAAGAACACCTGGGCTCAATATTAGTCTAGGAAGACTGTCAAAATGCAGAATTTGGCTCTAGTCCAAATTCTCATAACTTCTCAATATATAATGCTTTGTTCATTCCTATTTCTACCTACTGCCAGAATATTGAATTATACTGTCTCTGCAAAATGGTATCAGCAGGTAAAAATGTACGTGATGGTTCATATACATACTGTACATGTACAAATTAATTGATTCATTATAAAAAAATAAAAAATAATAAATTTATTTACGGTCACAGACCAAAATGCAAGCATAGCTACAGAAAAACATAGGGAAAAGAACATCACGAACAGATTCATTAATATTGATATGCTGGAAAATGAGCACATGAGGGGAAAGATTAAGAGTATTCAATTATGCAGGCCTTTCCTGCTATAAACATGAAGTAGATTCCATAGCAGATTTTGGAAAAGATTTCTTTAATATTCTTACCAAATCTATATTCCAATGTGATATTTTTCCAAATTGTTCAACAGTGTGGCCAGTTCTTCAAACAATCTCTTTTCATCAAATGGGGATTTATTTTGATTTTAATATGATTTAAGACTGAATAAGCATCTGCTTGTCAATCAGCAAGTGAGATTTGCTTTTTGCGGGTGTTTTATAATAATTTCTATTCAATGCATACTTTTTTTTAATACACTAGACATATCCTTAAAAACGTTTTCAATTCAAGATAGCCCCCTTAAGCACCAGTATCATCTCATTCCAGGAAGAGAAGCAGCTGCAAATCTTGTATGATCATATATTATTTCAGGGTTGTTTTGGGTTTTTTTGCTGTTGTTTTGAAGTATTTCTAAATTCATAGGCACTGCATAAGAGTAATTCAAATTGCAGTGTCTTGACCTGTATTGTTTAATTTTTGTAATGATGTAAAATTATATTGTCCAGCTATTTAGTTGGTTATTTACTGTACATTTACTGAATTCACAAAAATAGAGCCACTTCCAATCTTTTTTAAATAAAGTAATTAAGAACTATTGTTGTGAACTGAACAAAATAGTTCCAAAACTGCATTGTGCTATGCTAAACCGAGTATTAATCCGGTCATGTTTAATTATGCTGGCATAGAATTTTGCCCATAAAGCTTAAAAGTGAGGAAGAAAGCTCAATTGGGCGAAAACCCCTTTCTTCCGGCATTATTTAACAACTTCACATATCTTTAAATATGTTCTATTCAAATCAGCTTTTTCTTTGTGAAATGATGAGTTCCTGTTCTTCCCTCAGGGACACTAAACCTGTGAAGTTTAATCAGACTAACTATAAAGTTAAAAGGAACACAACAATATATATTTGACGTTATACTGAATAACATTCAGGGAACAAATCTAACTCAGTTCTACTTTGGCATTTTGTTTATATACAATCAAATCTATTCCTAGTTGAGGATCGATAGAGCTATATTCCACTTTACAGCCTAACCTTAATTATGGTAACCCCAGAGTAAGTCTCACTGATTTGAATGATAGCTATACTTAGGATCACTTTAAAAAAAAAAAAACTCAGTTAAGGTGTGGCTTTATAACAACATAGGATCATCCAATAAATCTCAGGCAGCGTGACTTTGTTTCCCTTGATAATAAAACAGAGTTACATACATATAATAGTTTTTGGAGAGGGAGGGAAAAAGGAAGCATACATTTTCCACCAGAGATCAAGTATATTTAAATTTTCTGGCCAGGGGTTTAATTTACGATATACTGTTTGACAGAAATAGTACTTTGCTTTCTCATGAAAAATAGTAAACAAAGACAACTGTTATTTAAATATCCTGCTTTATAGCCTGATCATTGCCTTCACTAAAAAGTTGCAGTCACTCACCAATATAGCTCCTTAACGTAGCTATTCATTTTGATTTTATATTGTGATTTAGTTTTATAGTGTTCACTCACCTACCTTCCTTCTCCCTGCACCCCTTCCCTTTTGTTTTACAGGTTCTCTTTTGTTTTGATATATTTTTTACTGTCATTTTCACCATTGAAATTGCCCTGAAGGTAAAGTCCCATCTCCTCTTCCATTAGCTTCTCACTTGTAAGCCCACTAATTTCCTGCTGCTCTCTGTTGCTAACCCACACACCTGTTTGTGTTTTGGCCATGCTCGGTGATCACTAACCCAACTGTGCTTATTTTTCAGATCCTAGGCAATGCAGATTATGTCTTCACTAGTATCTTTACATTAGAAATTATTCTTAAGGTAACCAATCTGAGCCATCTGTGCTCCCTCTTGCTTTCTGCTTTGTCATTTTGTACTGCTTTAAATCCGAAGAGTTTTCTCTGTAGACCGGTGTCCTTTGTCGCTCAGTTGTGATTGTGCATGTTTTAGAAACTAATCCATTGTAAATACTACAGTCTCTTTTGTTAGCATACCTGTTAGTCCTTGGTATATAGCAGTGGTGGGTTGCTCCTGGTTCTCTCCGGTTCTTGAGAACCGGTAGTAAAAGCGGCGGGAGGCTCTGCTCACCCATTCGGACATCATATTTGGTGATCTGCGCATGCGCAGAAGCAAGCACGCGCTCCCATTGCAAACCAGTAGTAAAGGTAAGTAGAACCCACCCCTGGTATATAGCAACCAAATTACCCAGGAAGCTCAGGGAAGAATAAATGTCCTGCAACACCACATGTTTTCATTTCAGGAAGCAATAATCATGTACCACACAAAAAAGGACTCTTTGTGATAAGCTCTCCTAATATCCTTATATCGCTCTTAACCTAAAACAAAACAAAACATTTTTTTTTTAAAACCCACATTATAACCTGTCATTATAAACTCAGGCAACATGGGCTCTGACATGAGTCAGACTATTTAGAGTATATTTTCTATTTTATATGTGTTGTAGTGCTAAATTGGCTTTAGGGAACGGAATTTCCACCTAATAGTCCAGAAAGTTCTAGCAATTTCCTAGTGTGAGCAAATACAAATGAAGCCAAGACTCCTTCAATATATATGTAAAAAAGTGGAATTGTATTAGATGTGGCCTACTATGTTACATTACAATTGCTGAAATAGCCAATGCAGCACACATCTATTGAAATAGGAGCAAACTTTAGCCACCCTGAAACTGCAAAAAATGAAAAGGCAGGAGGAAATTATTAAATCGCTATCAGGCCACTGGTAACTGGTTGATAAGTTAAGTTTAAGTTTAACTTTATTGTCATTGTACGTATATAATACACAGTATACCCATACAACAAAATTCACTTAACAGCCAAAGACCAGGCCCAACACACATAACAATCCCCAAACACACCCCCACCCACCCCAATTCCCCACCCCTAAATCACCCAAACATCCACACAACAGACCAAGTAATGCTGTCCAACAGCTCACTGATGGTGGCCCTTTAGTTCATTGTTGAGTGCAATTATAGCTCTGGGATAATTATGCCACCTTGGTAGATTTTAGATTGTTTAGAATGTTGGAGACTAATCAGAAGAAAGTCTAGAAAGGAAACCTCTGGTTGAGTTTCTTCTGGCATACGGAAACCAAAATTACAGCATCACCTTTTAACCTTTTGGTGTTATTGATTCCAAACTTGGATGAGAAATTTATAATCCAGCATGACATCTAAATCCAGAAAACTCTGTTAAGTAAGTAAGCAAGCTGTGAAGGGGTGGATTCTACTTACCTTTTTAATTACCGGTTCGCAATGGGATCGCGTGCATGCCAAGCTTCTGCGCATGTGCAGATTGCCTATGACGACATCTGGGGTGGTGGGCGGAGCCTCCCGCCGGTTTTACTACCGGTTCTTGTGAACCAGTCCGAACCGGGGGCAACCCACCACTGAAGCTGTGGCTAGATAAACTGAGGTAGATCTCCTGTCAAGCCTTCAGCCACTGAAGATAACATCAGCTTTCGGTATTGTTCTTCCTTAATATTAACAGCATCAATGTGTAAAAGATCATATTTCCTTCATTCTTGTAACTTTGCTCTCATATACCGAACAGCACAGATAACTAGAATAAGTGGTGTAGTTCTGAATTCCACATAGTATATCCACAGCAGTTCCCCTTAAGCTTTCACCAAGCTACAACGTGCCCCAAATACTACAAAAGAAAAGCCTCAAATGTTGCCTCGTTCCCTGTTTATTTCTGCCAATAACCTTCTCTTAGCTTAGAAAAAACTAAGAGGGACATTAAACCTGAGAGACAGTAGAAAAGTGGTGCTCCTGCTATCGCTCCATGGGTAAGACAACCTCATCGTAGTCCAAGCTTATAGCATCTGTTGGTATTCCAAAGGATTTCCAAATGTGAAGATTTGTGTAGTTGTATATCTATGTGATTTCCCAAGAGAAATATACACACAGGAGACTACGTGAAAGTGCATTGAAACATTCACAGGCAGAATAGGGAAAATAAAAATAAGATCCCTCTCATTTTACAATTATTATGGTTAGCCTTTAGCTGTCATTATGTTTCGACTTACAACAGCTCATTTAGTGACCAAAGTTATAACAGCACTGAAAAGTGACTTATGACCGTTTTTCACAGTTATGACCACTGCAGCATTGCCATGGCCACATACCAACATTCAGATGTATGGCAATGCATATTTATAATGGTTAAAGTATCCCAGGGTCACGTAATCATCTTCTGGGACCTTCCAACAAGCAAAGTCAATGGGGAAGCCAGATTCACTTTACAACCGAGTTGCTAACTTAACAACTACAGTGATTCACTTAACAGTTGTGGCAAGAAAGGTCATAAAATGGGACAAAGTTCACTTAACTGCCTCACTTAGCGACAGAAATCTTGGGCTCAATTGTAATCGTAATTCAAGGACTACTTGTATCCCTATGAGGTTTATTTTCCTAAATCATGCTCCAAAATATTATGCATGGGGAGAATTCTCTAGGGATTGGGTCTAAATGTTACCATTAGTCAAGACTGGTGTAATTAGCAGCAATTTCATTATCCCCCAGTACAAATAATAGTTGATTTACAACCATTCATTTAGTGACTGTTCAAAGTTACAAATGCACTGGAACAAGTGACTTATGACCGTTTTTCATACTTATGACCTTACAGCATCCCCGTAGTGATGTGTTCAAAATTCTTAGCAACTGACTCTTATTTATGACAGTTGCTGTGCCCAGGATTAAAAATGGGGCAAAACTCACTTAACAACATTCTTGCTTAGCAACAGAAATTTTTGGTTCAGTTGTGATTGGAAGTTGAGGACTACCTGTATTCATTGTTACTGCTAATATTGGAGCACGCAAGCATGCCTTTCAACATTATTTGGTAAAGTGTTAACCAACAGTGAAATCCACTTACCTTTGCTACCGGTTCGGGAATGGGAGCGCATGGGAGCGCTATGCACACGTCTCTTTTGCACATGCGCAGAGCCTTCTGCGCATGTGCAGAGGGTAAAAAACGGGACATAATGATGTCCCAGAGGGTTAGGGTTAACCCTCCCGCCGCCGGCGCTACCAGTTCGCGTGAGCCGGATAGATCTGGCCAGATTTCACTGCTGGTGTTAACCTTTCCACCAACCTATATAAAATTTATAACTGTCCAAGTAACATTGCCCTACAGTTAATAGAAGTTGTGGTTAAGGTCAGAATTACAATTACACACATACTTTACACCAGTGGTGGGATTCAAGTAATTTAACAACCGGTTCTCTGTCCTAATGATTTCTTCCAACAACCAGTTTGCCAAACTGCTCAGAAAGTTAACAACCGGTTCTCCCGAAGTGGTGCGAACTGGCTGAATCCCACTACTTTACACACTTTAAAGAAAAAAAAAGCTTAACTTTAAGACAAGCTTTCCTTCACACCAAAAAAGAAAAAAAGAGATATTGGCCAGAAAAAAACCCATCACCAACATTATAGCCTTCCTGAGCCATCTAAGAAAATTCTCATTTTAAAAATAAAATGAGCGGGGGAAAATCTAGGCTTTGATTTAGTTAAATACAAAAAAAAAATTAATGGGCCTGACTACACAATATCCTATCTGAGAAAAGCTAAACTGATTAATCTTGAAATTTTCAATCAGAGCTGAGTATAATTTGTGTTTCATGCTTTTTAAAAATGTCCTTGCAAAATAGCAAAATAGATCTCTTTCCACCTCTCTCTTCCCGTCTGGAACTAAAGTTTGCTTTAGATTTCTCCTGTAAAGGATTGGACATAAGCTGAAACTATTAATACATGTTAATATGTGAAATACTAATTGAGAATGCGCTCAGGCTCTTAGAGCTTTGCCTTATTTATTTTATAAAATAAGCTGTGAAAACAACACTAACTCTTAGTATGTTTTCTTTGATTTTGACTCAGGGGAATCTGAAAATATGTAGTAAGCTGTTGTCCGGGTTTTGGACAGTGACACTTCTTTCTCAGAAATTTGACATTTGTTTCTACCATCTTGTTAAAAAGTAATTTAGGAAAAATATAATTAAGTAAGTCTTTATATAATTACTTCTGGGCTTACTGTATCACTTGATTCAATTCAGTAAATAATTGGGCACTATATCTAGAAAGCAAATCCTCCATGATCTCTAAACATATATTTCTAAATAACAGAAAATATGATAGTTTTAATTTTTCTGCTAATTTATGCATAGAATTTAGTATTCTTTTGGTATTCTGTTTTCGTCCATCACATGTCCATGTTCATGTCAAAATTTATTGTACAAAATATCCAGTGCCTTTAAGACTCTCCATTCAGTTGTGACTGACCCATTTATCTTTCAGTGATACGGAGAATGTTAAGTGTTAATTTCTACCACTCAGATTAATGTGGATTTTTTTTATCCAGTAGAGGAAATTACAAATTTTTAATGCAGTGCATTCTGCGTTGGCTGCAAGAATTTAAAATGCAACTATGATTGTTTGTTCCTCGTATTGCGATCAGTATTTTAAATTTAATAAATAAATAAAATAAGTATCCTTATTTTAAGACATTTTCAGGTCTGATACATTTAAGGAGTCATGCTAAAATTCCGTGTGCAGGTAATGCTTTCCATGTAGCAACTAGCAACTAGCAATTAAAAAGAAATTTAAGCAGATTAGCCACACTTCATTATTTTTTAAAACATTTCAAAATCAAATCAAATCATATCAGGATTGAGATTTGTATTGTCTTGGTCTATTAAATAAATGCAAAGCAAACAGACAGATCAATCAAGTAAGTTATTATTGTTGCACAGGAAAAATATGAAAAAGTTACTACCCCAGTGTGATGTATGCATGTTAGGATCAAAGGGACTAAAAATAATGAAATGCCTGGGAAAAGGAATGTTTTAGCCTGATGTCAAAAAAAGCAGCAACATACGTGCCAAGTGCGTGTCCTTGGGGAACACATTTCACAAAGCCACAAAGCCACTCTCACTTCACAAAAACTATTGAAGTGTCCTTGAAAGTTCATATGGAGAAGGCATTCCTTGGGATTCTAAGCCATTAAAAACAGCCCCAAGATTTTAAATTACAGATTTTTTTATTTTCTTGAAAGAGAGTGTTGCTGGTAAAAAAAAAAAATCATGCAGAAACTGCTATGATCTAGTTAATAGTACATTTAGATTTTATAAGTGATTGCAAATATTGATTCAGATATATCTACATGATCATTGATAATAAAAATCAAACTTTGGGTTCTTGTGCGAACACTTAGATACCTCATGTTGTAGAACCAATACAGCAGCAGACTAAACTGTACTGATAAAAACCATGCCTGCTGATAAGAAAGTAGCAGAGATATAATCCTCAATTCAGTCAGAGAGATTAAGCAGGATGATGACCCTTCTAAAAGTTTAAAGAATATGAATCGGGTAGCACTATGAAAAGATCCTTCTTCCTATTGAGATCACCAGACTGATTTTCATTAAAGGAGATTTATGGGAAAAGGTTTCCATTTAAATAATAATCATATGGGAAAGTACATTTTACGAAATTCTAGAATGAATGCCGGTCACATTGAAAGCTAACAAAAAGAAAAGTGTATTCGAAAGGCAATAGATAGCAAGCTGCAAACAGCCGTTCCTTAGTTGGACCAGATGCTACTAGCAAGTTTTTCTAGCATGCCCTTTCCTGGAAAACACATTTACTCCTCTTTGCCTTCTTCATGTGAAACTTTGTGCTCAAATGTATAGAGCTTTTCTCCTCTACCCTCCTTTTGGTTGCTCTGAAAATCTTTGGCATTTGCTAACAGTAAAATCTTGATTGCCTATAGATGACTGCTTATGGGGCTTTCCTTCACAAAGGCTCCTTCTGCAGGAACTACTTCAACATCCTGGACCTTCTGGTGGTTAGCGTTTCTCTCATCTCCTTCGGGATCCAGTGAGTAAGCTATCATATCTTTCCAACTATCATATGGAAGATGGATAGATAGATCAGGGAAAGGCAGACACAGTTGTGGCACAAGCCAGATTACGGTTCTCCCTGCAAATTGTTTCTTCTTCTTCTTCTTCTTCTTCTTCTTCTTCTTCTTCTTCTTCTTCTTCTTCTTCTTCTTCTTCTTCTTCTTCTTCTTCTTCTTCTTCCTCCTCCTCCTCCTCCTCCTCCTCCTCCTCCTCCTCCTCCTCCTCCTCCTCCTTCCTTCTTTCTTTTCCTGCTTTTACATGTTTGATTTTCGTTCTCATTTCAAAATAATTGGGTCTTTGTATATTTGTATGAAGAATAATTAAGAAGCCACAATATGCTGTTTTTATTCAGTCCGATACTGGATTTTAAATCTAAGCTATCATAAAACAAAAGTATATTCTGGCAATAGTCAATAATCAAGTGTTAAGGACAAAACCATGAGCCAAGGTGTACTAAGTTATATATATTATAACATTATAGAAGAAACAAAAGAGGAGCTAATGGCAACAGAAGCAAAAGAAAAAAAGAAACAATTTTGCTTGTTTCATTATTATGCATTTGACTCGGCTTGAAGCCTTGGTCGCAATAGGAATTAGGCGGAAGGACCTAAAGCATCATAGGGTTTGAGAATAGATTTAAATCAGCGTGGGAATTTAAAGAGGTTATTACTATATCATAATGTTGAGATAAGTGACTTATTTGGTCAGCAGAGTGCCAGGCCAATATTAGGGACCTGAAAAAGAAAAAGATGATGTCACATGTTTTGCCAAGGAGGCAGAAAGGGTATGAAAGTATGGGCAAGGAAAATAAAAAGAATATAAGCAAATTTGGAAACATGGATTCCTAATTAAGAGCAGATAGTATGGTTTATAGTGAAATCAAAAACTTCAGTAATGATGCATAATTAATCTGATTCATAAACCTAGTACAGCTTTTTTTCAAGTTCACACACTCTGAAAACTCTCAAACTGCTGTTGTAAATAGCAGAAAGAAAGAAGAGTTCAGCCTCTTTCAAAGAATACACAACTCCCAAAGCAAGCTTCTTCAGCGCATTAATCTAGCTCAGTGGTGAAATCCTCCGAGGTTTGCCACTGGTTCGCCAGCGCGCACATATGCGGTGCGCGGCAAACACACACTGCATGCCCAGTGCATGCCAAATGCGTGCTTTGCACGCACATGCAGTGTGCACCAACCGCATGCTGTGCATGCATGCATGCACAGTGCATGCATAGTGCACACCAAACGCACGCTTCACACGGAAAAAGGAGGCTTAAGAAAGTAAGTAGAATAGCAAGGGGGGGAACAACTGTGCCACACAATTTAGATTTGCTAGAAAGTAGGATAAATCATGTGGCATAAGTGATTGTCGGAAATACCAGTTCGGACAAACAGGTAGCATTTTTTTTTACTACCAGTTCATCCGAACAGGTAGCTTTTATTACTACTGGTTTGCCCGAACCAGTATGAACCGGTAGCATTTCACCCCTGATCTAGCTCTTCCAGTGGCTTTGAGCCTCTTTGCGACTGGCCAGGAAGTTCTGCCTGTGCTGGGATTTGTGTTTAACAGAGCCAAGTTGTATGTTGAAAAAATCTTTCAGAAAACAAATAACTATAGAACTAATCTTTTCTGAATTAGTAATTTGGTGAAATGCTTCTGAGAGTCCTTATTTTAAAGTGCTTTGTGAAGATTTCTGCATGGCACCCTTTTTCTAATTATGTCTGCTATGCATTTGGCAGATTGATTTGTCATTCTTCCCTTGTGGTCAATGTGATATTTTTATACAGCTTAATACACCTGTCCCTAACAGCTCCTTCCCCTTTAGAGGCTTAGTATGCAGCATCTAAGCTATAATAGATAATAATAATCATCATCATCATCATCATCATCCACCAGTCAATGGTATTTGTGACACATTTTTAAATGTCCAGTTGACTGAGTTTCATTTTTAATGAATAAAAGAGAATAATAAATAATTTTATAAGATACATCAACAAATTGCAGCTTCCTGCAATAACACCAGCGGAACTGCAAAAAACTGCGCTATTCGGAACATTGTACATTTTAGGAAGGTACTTGGTTGATACCTAGGACGCTGGCAGCAACCCGTATCAACCATTAGCACCAGTCAATGGTATTTGTGATGCATTTTTGAATGTTCAGTTGACTGAGTTTCATGTTTAATGAATAAAGTATAATAATAATAATAATAATAGAATGTGGTAGAAAGACTGTATGAACAGAATTCATGTATATATTTAGAATAATATACATACTTTTAAAACAAAAACCTCAAAACCTAACATGGACATGCAGTGGTAAAAAGAATAAAATCTCTCCTTCTGGGCCAATACACATTTTATGAATAAGGTATTGCAATAAAGTTATATATAAATGATTAAGTTGAAGACATTCTAAATAAGTGCAACATTTTCCTATGAAAAGATTAAATATACTTTTAACTAATGTAAAGATGTCAGTACATGCTGCCAGCTGTATATTTACAGTTTTAAGCAACTCAGTAGAAACATTCCAGGAAAAGATATATGAACCTTTTACAAATCTTCTTTCATATGTCTTGTATATTTTATTTAAAAGCATATCAACTAGTAACCATACTATAATATTGGCTTTCTGTGCTCAGTCATATCTATTTCTCTACATAATTTTCAGCTCATCAGCTAATGCCTTGAATGATAGTAAATCCTGATCTTCAATGTTCTTCTCTAGGTCCAGCGCAATCAACGTGGTGAAGATATTACGTGTTTTGAGAGTCCTCAGACCATTGCGGGCAATCAACAGAGCGAAGGGTTTAAAGGTAGAAAACCGTTTCCAGTCCATGAAAGATTAAATGCTCTCTTGCTTTATGCTACTTCTCTGAATGAATCAGCTTGGGGTTTTTCCTAGTGTTAGGCAGGGGATATAAAGACAGTGATTCCAGTCCATCTGCTTTGTTCGGATAGGCAGGATTCCTTGTTAACAGTGGGTGATTTTTTCCCCCCTGTCTTCAAGGTAATAGTGCCCATAAGTGTACAATTCTATTTATCTTCTTATATATAAATCTCATTCATGTTTATGCCAAAAAAATAAGAGTCTGCCCTTTTTTTTCCTGGGATACTATTGGACTGGATCCAATATTGGAGCCTTATGATTTGGTATTAAATTATTTGACTTGCAAATGCTCTAGGGCAGGGGTGTCAAACTCGTGATGACACATCGTCACGTGACGTATCACAACTTTTTCCCCTTTGCTAAATCGGGGTGGGCGTGGCCAACACATGACGCATCCGGCCCGCGGGCCGTGAGTTTGACCCTGCTCTAGGGCACGAAATTTCTCTGTGTAACAATGACCTATCTTTATATTTATTTATCCAATTTCTACATCACCCATCTCACCTAAATGACTCTGGGTGGGATACAAACAATGTGAAGGGCAATTCTGAGCAAAGTACAGCATAGGCCTGGCTATGCTACATGATGGTACAGATTTTCTCTAATACTGTCCCATCCAAAAATTGTTATGGACTCCAGGGCAGCTTAAGGGTGGCCATTTGTCATCTAAACAAAGACAATATACTCATTTAAGTTATAGGTCCTCTTCTCCCCAAAATCATTACGTTAGGAGATACTATTGCCTTTTCACTATGGATACAAATGGTAAAAAGCTGATGAAGTTTTTAGAAAGTGGACAATCATGAAACATTTATGACTTAATGATGCTCTTACTCCTTTCTGTTTTCAAAATCAGTAGCCTATGGATTTTTGCCTTCTTTTTTTTTTTTTTTTTTTGTAAATATTTTTTTTATTTTTTTCCAAACATAAACATAAAATATAACTTTCAAGAACAGAGTTTCGATCTGGTCATAGATGGTTAACATGCTTACATTCTTTTAACACGCTCTATTCCACTTTTCCATTACACCTTTTAAAAGTTTAAAACAGAAAAAAAAAACAAATTTAAACATAAAATTCTAACATTTTCATCTAAACAAATCTAATATATCAATACAGTTTTAGCTTCAAATTAAATTTTAACTCATTATCTCTGTATCTATATCTCATCAATATCCAATTGATTGTTAACAATATTCTAGTCTCTTATTCTAATTATATACCTTACAATTTTATCACCAGAATTATCAAGTTCAATTTCAATACAACTCCATTTTGTTAAAATTTATAAAACACAATTTTATCAACGTCTTAATTATTTGACCCTTTTTATCAAATCACAGTATCTTAAACTTTTCAATTTAATATCCCACTTATTACACAATTTTATCACAAGAACATATTACTTATTCTTTCCCAAGTTATCAACTCTTTTGAGATTATTCCCAATATTATCTCCTCCCTATCTCCCCACGTTATAGGCTGATTTCCAGCATATTGTTGTGCCCGCGTGACACCCCTCCTGCGCGAGCTGCACTGGCTCCCAGTGGTCTTCCGGGTGCGATTCAAGGTGTTGGTTACCACCTTTAAAGCGCTCCATGGCATAGGACCCGGGTACCTTCGAGACCGTCTTCTGCCACCAATAGCCTCCCACCGACCAGTCCGCTCCCACAGAGAGGGTCTCCTCAGGGTGCCATCAGCCAAGTTATGTCGGCTGGCGACACCCAGGGGGAGGGCCTTTTCTGTGGGAGCCCCAGCCCTGTGGAATGAACTGCCCCCGGAAATACGCAAGATCTCCGACCTCCGAGTGTTTCGTTGCGCACTGAAGACCCTGTTGTTCCGCCAGGCAGGGCTATCAACTTAATAATTTTAATTGGGGTATTTTAAATGTTTGGGGTTTTAAATCGGCCAAATCTATGTAATTATTTTAATTTTTAATTATTGTTGTGTGTTGTGTTTTTAAATTGGCTGTACACCGCCCTGAGTCCTTCGGGAGAAGGGCGGTATAGAAATAAAATTATTTATTTATTTATTTATTTATATTGTATTTGGCTAGTTTCTAGCATAATCTTCTCCCATACTCCCTCCATTGTTTGGCTGACTTCCAGCATATTTTATTTGACTAATTTCTAGCATAGTCTCCTCCAGAACTCCTTCCATTGTTTGGCTGATTTCCAGCATATTGTATTTGGCTAGTTTCTAGCATAATCTTCTCCCAGACTCCCTCCTTTGTTTGGCTGACTTCCAGCATATTTTATTTGGCTAATTTCTAGCATAGTCTCCTCCAGAGCTCCTTCCATTATTTGGCTGATTTCCAGCATATTTTTCTCCAACTCTCCTCCTTTTGCTTGGCTGATTTCCAGCATTTTATTGGCTGATTTCCAGCATTTTGTGTTTGGTTGATTTACAGCATAGTCTCCTCCAACTCTCCTACCATTGTTTGGCTGATTTCCAGCATTTTAGTTATTTTCCCACTTATTTCCTCCGGATTTTTGCCTTCTAAGTGGCCCTGCATAGATGTATAATAAGATGGCTAAGTAACAAGAATATTGATACTTAAAACGACTCAAAAGTGAAACATTCAATTTGTTTTTATTTCTGATTTTTCTTTGCAGCACGTGGTTCAATGCGTATTTGTAGCCATACGAACCATAGGGAATATTGTGATCGTGACCACTTTGTTGCAGTTCATGTTTGCCTGCATTGGCGTTCAGTTGTTCAAGGTAAATGTCACTTTTTCATTGAAGGTCGAAAAACATAGAACCATTTGGAAGAGTTTGGGGGAAAAGAAAAAGAAAAACTGCCTGGGGCTCTACATTTTCTAGAATGATCATCACAAAATATTAAAGTAACCAACTTGTTTAATCTGAGAGCTACTGGGCACTTTAGTTCATAATATTCACTCGGGGAGTAACTAATGGTGTTCAACTTTTGAACTAATATGTTCAATGTCACTGTAATTCTCTGCAAAAGTAGCCCCAAATACTACTTGAATGTGATTTGGGGCCTTGTGCCACAATTGATGATAATTTGAGGGAAGATTTTATGTTTGCAGCTGGATGGAAGTGGGAACCTTCTCTGAATTTTGTTGAGTAGTGAAGACGAGCAGAATCGGCCCAGCTGTTCTCTCAGTGCATTCAGGGCACACATGAATGAACATTTCCTGAAGCTAGGGATAATTCTAGAAGCTGGAAAGTCCGGCATATGGATCTCATCAACCTACATAGTTAATCAGGTGTACACACAGGGCAGATATTAATATTGTGGCTGTTATTGAAAGTAATTGGAATATGGGTTTGAAAAACGTAGAAGCTTTTGCTAGCAATGAGCTGCCTTCAGTGTGTTTTCTATTCTGAAAACTACTTTTGCAGTATCAGCAATAATGGTACATGCGAAGTATGAAAACTCAGAACATTTCAGCTTGCTTCATAAGATCTTAGATTAAGAATTCTTCATTTCATTACATGAATAATAAAGTATAGTTTTATAGTGTATTCCAGTTTTCAGAGTACACTAAACACTTTCCCTAACACAGAGAATTGCTATAATTTTTCAGTGTCTTCCAAAGTCTCCTTTGTTTAATATTCTAATACAAATGTATCATTTTATACTAAGTCAGTGATATTGTCCTTTAGGGTGCAATATATTACTATATGATTCTTATCCTTATCCTTTTTATCCTTACTATAATCGTAATTACAGGTAGTCCTTGACTTGTAACCAGTCATTTAGTGATCATTCAAAGTCACAGTGGCACTGTAAAAAGTGACTTATGACCGGTTTTCACACTTAATGACCGTTGCAGCATCTTCCTGGTCACATGATCAAAATTCAGAAACTTGGCAACTGGCATATACTTATGATAGCTGCACTGTCTGGGGTCATGTGATTTGCAACATTCCCAGCCTTCAACAAGCAAAACCAATGGGGGGGAAGCCAGATTCATTTAACAACCTTATGATTCACTTAACAACTTCAATGATTTGCTTAACAACTGTGGCAAAAAGGGTCATAAAAGGGCGCAAAATTCACTTAACAACTGTCATGCTTAGCAATGGAAATCTGAGGGTCGATTGTGGTTGTAAGTCAAGGACTATCTGTACATACAGGATAAATTATTTCCGTTTGGACTAAGGAAAGCATGAAAAGAGTTAGAATTTATATGCCAAAGAAATTAAACAAATAAAATATGAAAATGCAAAGAAAATTTAACTAAATTTAATTTATATCAAAATCATTGATGTATCTGCATTTTTTTCCACACCCTTTTATCATTGCAAATGTTGTGTTTTGTTAGGTAAGCTTTTAATCTTGTTCTTTTTGAGAATCACATCAGCTCCTTCTAATCACAACTTTCTTAGACTTTCCCTTCCCCCTCAACCTATTCCCTTTCCCTCACACCCATTCAGATAAAGGGAAAATCTTCAGTATATTTATGTAATGCACATGCCAAAACTAGTTGACATTTTGGTGGATTTGCATATTTGAAACAATTTGGAAAATGGCTGGAAACATGTTTTGTTGATGGCTAATCTTTCCATATACTTAAACATGAAAAATATTTTTTTAATAGAAGGAATTCTGAGTTACGAAGTAACTGTATGATAAAATA
Organism: Pantherophis guttatus; assembly: GCF_059756535.1. Taxonomy (NCBI): domain Eukaryota; kingdom Metazoa; phylum Chordata; class Lepidosauria; order Squamata; family Colubridae; genus Pantherophis; species Pantherophis guttatus. The sequence continues at coordinate 15,723,044 of NC_142069.1, read as the reverse complement.
CTTATTCCTATCCCAATTTGACTCTTAACTCTGTTGTACGTGTGTTGCCTTGAATGAAAATTTATAGCTTAAGTTCAAAAGTACAATTGTTGGCAACATAGACTAAGATCCATACAGAATGCAGTAAGGCTGGCACTATCATTCAAGCTGATAAAACTTTAAACAGCAATAGATGAAGAGAGGAGAAAAGCACTTTTTCTTCTTCTTCATGAGGCAGTAATGAAAGCATAACTCTGTGTTCTGCTCTATAATTAAATTATTCTTCTCTTTCATCCCCCTCCAGGGCAAACTGTACAGCTGCACTGATAGCTCCAAGCAAACAGAAGCAGAATGCAAGTGAGTTCATGTTCATTTGTCTGACCTCTTTTCCATGTCAACCGCTGTCAAGGAATTTTCTTTTGTGTCTATTTCCCCCAATCCCCCTTACTTTCCTTCTCCTCATAGGGGCAATTTTATCACTTACAAGGATGGGGAAGTGTCTCAACCGATGATCCAGGCCCGAAGCTGGGAGAATAGCAAATTCGATTTTGACAATGTCCTGACAGCTATGATGGCCCTTTTCACTGTTTCAACCTTTGAAGGCTGGCCAGAGTGAGTATATAAGGCATTATTTCTTTATATTTTATGGATGCAAAATAATTTGCCTTTTTCAGTGTTTAAATGGGCTTGTTTGACTCGATTTGTCAGTCAGTACTTCAGTGTGTTATCATGTGCTAACTCACTACCTGTTTCAAAAGTTCTTTAGAAAATAATGTTTCATTTCATTTTACTGTCTCATTTCTGACATAGTCACAAGACTGAATATCTGGAAATCTGGAAACTTTCAAATGGCACATCCTTGTTTTCTTGTGCTTTCATGCTTAGAAAGGACCTTTTAAAAAGGCCTGCCAATTAGGTTGTCTGAAAGTATTTAGTGCCTATTTCCTTTTTTTTTGTTTTGTTTCCAGACTGCTGTATCGATCTATCGATTCTCATATGGAAGATGTGGGGCCCATCTATAACCACAGGGTGGAGATCTCAATTTTCTTCATTATTTATATCATCATCATTGCTTTCTTCATGATGAACATCTTTGTTGGTTTCGTGATCGTCACATTTCAAGAGCAAGGAGAACAGGAATATAAGAACTGTGAGCTTGATAAGAACCAGGTAATTCCATTACGTGGCTCTTAAAATCCTGCAAGATACAATTCAAAGATCCGACTAAATATTTATTAGAATGTAAGGTGAAGGTGGTACTACCCTACTACAAATCTTAGGGAATTGTGCTAGGCTCAGAGGTGGGTTTTAGCAGGTTCTGACCAGTTCTGGAGAACCGGTAGCAGAAATTTTGAGTAGTTCGGAGAACCGGTAGTAAAAATTCTGACTGGCCCCGTCCCCATCTATTCTCTGCCTCCCAAGTCCCAGCTGATCAGGAGGAAATGGGGATTTTGCAGTAACCTTCCCCTGGAGTGGGGAGGGAATGGAAATTTTACAGTATCTTTCCCCTGGAATGGGGTAAGAATGGAGATTTTACAGTATCCTTCTCCTGCCACGCCCACCAAGCCATGCCACGCCCATCAAGCCACACCCACAGAACCGGTAGTAAAAAAAATTGAATTCCACGGCTGGCTAGGCCTGCTGACTGCTGAAAAACACCACCCTCCCATGGACTATTAGAATATTTAATTATCTTCATAGAAAAATAAAAGAAAGATACAGGGCTATGCATGATAAAACAAGCATCACAATGCAAGGTCCTCCTCTGTTATATGTGCATTGTGACAGCGCTAGTATAATAACGTAAATTTCATCACTGAAATAAAACAGTCAGATTCCACAGAGACTTCTTGGAAGATAGCAAGCCTTTGTTCCTGTTGCAATGGTATACTTTGGAGTATTCATATTGTATTTTAATACACATTAAAAGACCAGTAATCCGGAGATCAGCGGTTTATTCCAAAGTAAATAATTACAATATTGCAATATTAAAGGTTATTGGATTTAGTAAGGTTTTAAGACTGCGACTTCTAGAATTTCCAGTCATCAAAGATCATACTGGATGGAATTCTCAAAATTCCATGAACTTTCATGAAGCACAATTGCTCTACCAGTTGTTTCTCACAAAACGGTCTATGCTACATAAAATGTTGGGCCCAAAACAATGTGTCGGTCATTAAGACACCACAAGACTTAACCTTAGAAAATGATTTCTCCTAAAGCAAGAATTTTTATAATGATTTCTGACCAAGCTATATTTCTATAATGGTAGAATTTATTTTTCTAACCTACTGCTTTCTTTTAATAGCGTCAATGTGTAGAATACGCCCTGAAGGCCCGGCCCCTGCGAAGATATATCCCCAAAAACCAGTACCAATATAAAGTATGGTATGTGGTGAACTCCACCTATTTTGAATACCTGATGTTCGTCCTCATCTTGCTGAACACCATCTGCCTAGCCATGCAGGTAGGTGGAAAGTTAGAAAATACTACCGTGTTTCCCCAAAAATAAGACCCTGTCTTAAATTTCTTTGAACCCCGAAATAAGCACTTGGCCTTATTTTCAGGGAGGTCTTATTATTTTGGGGTGCATGGAAGAAACCAAAGGAAATGGCAGGAACTGGCTGCGCATGCGTTTAAATATTTTCGGGGAGGGCTTATTTTCAGGGGAGAGCTTATTTTAATGCATGCGCTCAAAAGTCCGATTGGGCTTATTATCAGGGGATGTCTTATTTTAGGGGAAACAAGGTAGGGCTATGCAAAGCTTCAGAACTAATTTGGCAAAGATACGTCAAAGAAATCTTTAAAACAGATGTATCTTCACCTGGCTAACTACTGCAGCTGCCATGTTATCTTAGGAAATGGCATTGCTTGCTTTAAAGTTTAAACAGTTGAAGATAAGTGCACTGTCTTTATCTCATGCTTTCTAAAACAGTTTTTTGGAATGGAATTCAAGACAGCATACAGCCCAAGAAAGTCTTACGATATCATAGCTAATATTGAATTCACTGCAATATTCATGATCTAGAAATTGCACAGTTCCTGTAGTTTCTTTAATTATCAAGGGAAAAGAAGTACATTATTAAAACCAAGAATAATTTTTTACTGTGAGAGAACTAAAATTATCTGAAAGTATTAATTTGTTCCATTCTGTAAAAGCAGATTAAATTGTATCAACTGCATACCTTTTTTTTAAAAGCAAGTGTATTTCCTAAGTACAACATACAAAAGCAATAAAAATGTTAATTTTTTAAAAATTTAAATTATGTACACACACACACTGAATTTCTTTTACAATAATCATAAAGTAAGTCACAATGTTGTAAGCAAATCACGTTGTTAAATGAAGCCAGCATATCCAGTGGCCATTTTTTTTGCCATTTTTCAGCCGAAAATCAGTAAAAAAAAAGTTACAAATTGCAGTAACATGACCACAGAATGTTGCAACTAATAGTAAATGTGAGCTGGTTGACAAATGCCTGAAAAACAATCCTGTGATGGGGGAAGCAGCAGTCATAACTTTGAGGACAAGTATAGGTCACAAGGTATAACACAGGTACTCCTCTATATATGACCGTAACGGAGCCTGTCCATTACAGTCCTATGTCATGATAGTCAAAAAATGGGTTGGTAACATAACCAACTTGCTTTTATGTTGTTTGTGGCGGTCATTAAGCAACCCCAGCGGTCGTAAAGTGAATGCTATAGCTGTTAAGCGAACTAATTATTATTGTTGTTGTTGTTTAGACTTCTATACCGCTTCATAGTGCTTTACAGCCCTCTCTAAGCGGTTTACAAAGTTAGCATATAGCATATTGCATATTAGCATATTGCATTTGCATTAGCATATTGCCCCCAACAATCTGGGTCCTCATTTTACCCACCTCGGAAGGATGGAAGGCTGAGTCAACCTTGAGCTGGTGAGATTTGATCTGCTGAACTAGCAGTCAGCTGAAGTAGCTGCAGTACTGCACTCTAACCACTGCGCCACCTCGGCTCTTTTAGTATGTTATACAATGCAATCATGTGACCACAACACACTACAAATGGCCATAAATGTGATCACGTTGCCACGTGCCTAAAGTTTGGACACATGACTGTGATGGAGGTCTAACTGTTGCTACTACAGACCTGGGTTGAAAGTCCCATTTTTTGGGATCCATCATAATTTTGAACAGTCGCCAAGCAGCCAGTCATAAGTCAAGCAGTGCCTGCTCTGAGGACATGGCCTTTCTTTTTTAATTAATTAGATATAGGATAAAATCATATTATCATATTTCAACTAGATAGCCCATGATATTGTGTTAGAAAGCTATGTTCTCCGCATCATAGCTGGTTTTGAAATGAAATATGTTTTTAATGATTCGTTCATTAAATTATAAAGCAATCAGAAGGAGATAGAAGTGGAGCAGAAGAAGGGACAGAGAATGGGTAAAAGGAGAAAACAATCCACTTTTCACAATGCAAATTGGAATAATTAGTTGTTGGGGATTTGTTTTCAGCACTATGGTCAAAGTATCCTCTTCAAACAAGCAATGAACATCCTCAACATGCTGTTCACCGGCCTTTTCACCGTTGAGATGGTTCTGAAGTTAATTGCCTTCAAACCCAAGGTATGTTGTCGATCAAAGTTTCTCTCTGCACCTAAGGGGGTCAAAAAGCAGACTGGAGGAGATTTTTTAAAAAAAAATAAAGTCAGCTTTATCTCCCATACTCCTCCACAATCTAAAGGAAATGGTCTTGAGCAGTTGCTGTCTAGACTTGGAATCTCAATCTGTGCTTGGAATAGCCTTCCGTTTTTAAATTGAGTATACAGACAGAATCATGTCTTTTAAAAATACAGCATTCCTCTGATTCTTCAGAATATATAAGCTGTAAAATGTCATGCACCCCAATGGACACCCATGGGAACACGAGAATTGTCTCAGCACCAACTTGTAACTATACTAATTTGAGGGCATAACTAGGATACTTGCTCCTGGTGCTGAAAAACCCTCTCTTGAACACACTCTATTCCAACTCCTTTTGAAAAGCAAAGTTAAAAAAGACTGCCGTGATGTAAGTTGAGCGCCAAAGAGTTAGGAAGTTGCATCAGGAAGGTTTGTATGATTCAAAAAAGAGGGTTGAAATAAAAAGAGAAAGAGTTAACAGCTGTGTTGGGATGGTGGAGAAGGAAAATGTGGCAGCTTCTCCCACAAAGAGAAGGCAGGAAGAAAGGAGAAAATCTTCATCAAGTAGTAGGCTTATTGATGAAGTTGGAAAGGGAAAGGAAAACAAGGTTTTCTATTTATTCAGCAATGCTGGGTGCCCAGGCCCCACCAGAGAAGGCTAGGGGATGAAGGAATTAAATCTACCCTGCTTGCACGACAATAGTGTCCAATGGAGATGGGAAGCTTGAAGAAAAAGCAAGAATATTCTCCATTTAGCCATAAGTAATAAGGCATTGAGAAGGTGGCCTGGAAAAACTACTCAGTGAGTATGGCACCTAGCCTCCAGGGTCACTGTGGCTTTGTATAATGCTAAGGTATTAACAAGGAATGATGGGCATTGAACTGGCAAAGCTAGGAGCATTTCCTCAAAGCCCAGCAGAGATGAAGTGCCCCCCCATTTCTAAACTTGTCCCCCAAATGCCCCCAATTGGAGGCCGCAACTGAAACAGTAAGGAAATTGGTCTTGCATTGTCTACTCTCTGTATCCTCCTTCTCCAGAACACAGAGGAAACAAAGCAGTACACAATAGCTGAGTAGAGAGAAATGTTCCTTCCAACAATTTCATCACAAACTCCTAGAAGTACATATTCATCTGGAACCAGTACCTAGCTTTAAAAAAAGCTGTATTCTGAAATAAATAAAACATTTTGGTAATCATTTTGTGAACTGCAGCCACAATAATTCCACATAGTCCACATGCACCCATGAGCCCAAAAGATTGAAAAACAGCCCCTAATATACAGGATGTACCAAAAAGGTCAGGCCCCATGGGCAATTGATTATATACATTACATTAAATGTTTGGATTGGTTGCCATTTCCTTGTAAACGCTTCCTTAGTCATTTGACATATGACCTTTGAACACTTCTAAATATTATAAAATTTTCTCTGGGGAAAAAGTAATATTCTGATTGTCTTGGGAACCTGACCATTGATACATCCTGTATATCATTCATTGTTTTAAATTCATAATGAGACAGACTTTGAGGCAGAAGGCTAGTATAAAATGAGTACAAACTCACACAGTTTAAATGGTCTTCTAACAATAGTAGCACAAGTGGTCCTCATTTAGTAACCACAACTGGGACCAGCAACTGGGTCATTAAGTGAAGTGATCACTAAATGAAATTATGACTGTACTTATTATCTTCCTCCAGCTTTCTTTTACTTTATAGACCTGCAATGGTTCTAAATGTGGGGACTGGTCACAAAATTCCTTTTTCATCACTGCCATAACAGCAAATAGTCACTAAATGAGACAGCTGCTAAACAAGGACTACGTAATATGAAATGTTGCAACATATAAAAAGTGATTTTTCTATAGGTTATTTGTATATTTTCTAACAGCAGGAATGCTTTTTAACACATAAATGTTAAAATACATATTTTTCCCTAACATTTACATGTTACTTACAGATAGTTCAGAGACACCTCCCTCCCAAAAAAAGATCTTGAAAATCTCAGTTTTCAGCAGTTTTAGAAAAGACAAATTCAGTTTAAACTATTGAAAATAAAACTCCCATTGTAACATCTATATACCAGGGTATAGTATATCCATATCTAGAATACTATATGCAGCTCTGTTCATCTTTTTTTTTTAAAAAAAAAAAAACTATCATACAATTCGGAAGTGCAGAAGACGACAAGCAGAATTATCAGGAAGTTTGAAAACCTAACCTACAAGCAAAATCCAGAATATTTGGAACACTCTAATATGGAAAACTGGTAACTGAAGAGAGACATGATTAAAACGTACAAAATTGCGGATGGCATGGAGAACAGGGGAGAAAGAATTTACCTTCCTTTTTTAAAACACCAGGAGAAACATCAGTCCATGAAACTAGCTGGAGAGATTTAGAATGAAGGAAAGCATATCTTCGCACAGCATCTAAGTAACCTATGGAATTATTGCGAGAAGACATTGTGAGAGCTGCTAACTTGGATGGCTTTAAAAGTGGACTGGATAAATGGATGGACAACACGTTTCGCAATGGCAATTTGCTCAGGGTTGGAGCCAGCATGTCTCCAAATATCACTTGCAGGAAACGTTGAGGAATGGGATACTGTCTCCATCTGCTTAGAAGTGCAAAGGGATACCTGTTTGGCATAATGAACATAATGGACCAAGCTGGACCATGGCTTGATCTAGGAAATCTATTCTTTTATTCTTAGGTCTGATCTTATGTTCAGTATTTTCTATAAAGCAAAGCTGCTCTTTCTAGCAATTTTGTCCAATGGCAGTAAGAGTAAAGTGATGCACATTAGATCAACAAATATTCTAAGTACGTCGTCTGAATTATTTTATTTATTTATTTATTTATTTTATTTTATTAAACTTGTATGCCGCCCTCTCTCCCAAAGGATTCAGGGCGGCTCACAACGATAAAAAACACATAAAATTCAGTATTCAAATATAAAAACCAATACAATCCCTTTTAAAAACCCCTTCAGTCCAATCCGGCCAGACCAAATAGCCATGTTTTGAGGTCACGGCAGAAAGAGCGAAGGTCAGGGGCCATCCGGAGCTCCAGGGGGAGCTGATTCCACAGAGTAGGCGTGCCCACAGAGAAGGCCCGCTCCCTGGGAGTCGCCAGCTGACACTGTCTGGCCAACGGGACCCCAAGGAGGCCCTCCCTCTGAGAGCATACTGGGCAATGGGGAGCTGTCGCTGGCCGCAGATGGTCCGCCAGGGCCTAAGCCATGTGAATTGTGACTGAACATGAAACGGAACTTGGTTTTATGGTGGATGGCTCAATATAAACATCACTCCAGAGTGGTAACTGAAAAGGGTAAATTCCATGGCTCACTTGCTGACCATTGCTCATTGCCATGATCATATTACACTTATTTTGCAAGCTGTGTATGAGTTACCAACAGTTTTCCAAGTGCAATTCAAAATACTATTATTGACCTATAAAAAGTCTATACAGACTCATCTGAAAAAGCCCTCCTAGAAAAGATAGTGCTGGCTCTCCAGATTTGTGAGGGAAGAGTTGAGGCCGAAACAGCTGCAGTTCTAGAAGCTTGAGTAGGCCCTTCAGCAATAGTTTTTTAGAGGGATTTGATGGTTTGCCAGCAGTATATTTGGATATTGTGTAAATTGTGAATGTACTTACTTGATTTGATTTCTATGAATATTATATATCATACTATATTGTTTGGGGGTTAGTGAGCAGATTATTACTCTGGATGTTCATTATACTATACATTTTTGTTGGTGTAAGCTGCCAGGAACTTAGATGCACTAGGTCAGTGATGGCGAACCTTTTCGGCACCGAGTGCCCAAACCGGAACATGTGTGCATGTGCATGCGCCAGAGCACCGGAAACCTGAAGACTAGCTAACTGGCACGTACATGCCTGTTTTTTGGCCAGTTTTGGGGCTATTTTCAGGCCGTTTTTAGGCCGTTTTTGCCCTGAAAACGCCTCAAAAAATGGCCTGTTTTCAGGCCATTTTTGGGGCCGTTTTCAAGCCCAAAACAGGCCTGGAAAACAGCCCCAAAATGGCCTGTTTTTTGGCTGTTTTCAGGCCGTTTTCCGGCACTCCGGCATCTGTGAAGACCAGTTGGCAGGCACACCAGAAACCAGAAAAGCAGCTGGCGACAGCACACATGCCCACAGAGAGGGCTCTGCATGCCACCTCTGGCACGCGTGCCATAGGTTCGCCATCACGGCACTAGGTGGTGTACAAATTCAATAAATAAATAAAGATAATCACTGTTAATAAGTAGTTACGGAGTCTACATGTCATATCCTATTCTCTCAGTTTAGAAGTTTAGTTTGCTTACCGGGTATTAAAAGTGTTAGTTGGATCAGATACTGCCACACCATACCATAAAACCACAGCATCTCCAACTGTATCATCGCAGATCAAATGGCATCACAGGGTATACATCTACAGTTCCAGCTGTTTTACAAGTCTCTGATAGGCAAGTACTGAAATAGGTTCCCTGTAAATAAACTAGAGGAAACTAAATTCCTGCTAAGTAAGCATCCATTGGACTCAGTGGATCATTAAGAAAGGAAGAAGATTAAGCATCTACCAGGACAAGTTCAGTGCTGCCTACAATGGTTTGTTTTTTGAGCTCGTGGACAGTGTTTTCAGTACCTGTTTTTTTTCCAAAATCCAATTTTAAAATTGGCTTCTTTAGTCCAAACTATTCAACTGTCTACAAGTACTAATATTTTCTTGAGGACACTTTTAAAAAGGAAAACATGAAAAGTGACTGTATCCTCACGTCTACAATTATCTCACAAGGGTAGGTGGTCCTCAGAGAGTTTTGTTACTCTTAGCCTTTTTTCTCTTTAGCTGTTCTTATTATTGCCCCCTGCATGGTCAGTCCAGTGGCCATTATATCTCTGCACTTGATTTGAGACTGTGAAAAAACAAACCAGGGCTTCAGGTAATCTGCCATCCTCTTGATGCATTTTTTTTTTTTAATTTGATTTATATGCCGCCCTTCTCCGGAGACTCAGGGCGGCTTACAATGTGCTCAGCAATAGCCTTCATCCTTTTGTATATTTATACAAAGTCAGCTTATTGCCCCCACAACTGGGTCCTCAATTTACCTACCTTAGAAAGGATGGAAGGCTGAGTCAACCTTGAGCCTTGGCGAGATTCGAACATGCAGTAATTGCAGGCAGCTGGTCTTAATAACCAGCTTAATAACAGGGTGCCTTAGACCACTGTACTACCAAGGCTCTTTTTTTCTGACAGACATGAAAGTGCTTTCTATCATTTCACAGGTAGCATGCTCTGCTCTATCATTACTTTCACAGGTAGCATGCTCTGCTCTATCATTACACGGCCATTGATTGAAATGATGCTGCTTACAAAGCAATAAATTAAGTTTGCAGAGCCCCAACCTGAAATGCACTCTCTTTTGCATCATAGATCTATTTTTTTTTTATCCTTCTCTTGTCATGACCAATGCTTTGATGGTGGGGTAGAAAGGGCCTCAAAGAAAATTACATGGTTCAGAGTTGAGCCTGCATATCAGAGCCCTTATATTCCAAACGTTGTAGTTAATTTGAACAAAGAAAGGAATCTCTCACTCTTTTTAATCTTACAGCCCTGAAAAAAGGTGGGGGAAAGCGGGTTCGGTTCATGCCTGCATGATTCACTTAACAATTGCAGCGGTTTGCTTAAAAGGTCATAAAATCAACTCACTTAAGAACTGCCTTGCTTTAGCAAGGGAAACTCTGGTCCCAATTGTGATCACAAGTTCAGGAATACCTGTATCTCAACTTCTTCTTCATGAAAATCTCCAGGCTCATTTCCATGGAATAGTGGTTTCTTCCACAGTTCTTGTGAAGGGCAAATCCATACTTGAAATCACAGAAGTTCTATCTGAAGCCAATCTTCTGCTTTCATCAGGCTTTATTCTTTGGATCCCAGGGCACTTTCTAATGCAGCATTTGATTCTATTCCTATTCCTATTCCTATTCCTATTCCTATTCCTATTCCTATTCCTATTCCTATTCCTATTCCTATTCCTATCCTATCCTATCCTATCCTATCCTATCCTATCCTATCCTATTCTATTCTATTCTATTCTATTCTATTCTTTTTTCTATTCCTATTCTATTCTATTCTGTTCTATTCTATTCTATTCTATTCTATTTTCTATTTCTATTCTGTTCCGTTCCGTTCCATTCCATTCCATTCCATTCTATTCTTTTTTCTATTCCTATTCTGTTCTGTTCTGTTCTTTTCTGTTCTTTTCTGTTCTGTTCTGTTCTGTTCTATTCTATTCTATTCTATTCTATTCTATTCTATTCTATTCTATTCTATTCTATTCCATTCCATTCCATTCCATTCCATTCCATTCCATTCCATTCCATGTTTTCTGTTCTGTTCCGTTCCGTTCCATTCCATTCCATGTTTTCTGTTCTGTTCCGTTCCATTCCATTCCATTCTATTCTTTTTTCTATTCTATTCTATTCTATTCTATTCTATTCTATTCTATTCTATTCCATTCCATTCCATTCCATGTTTTCTGTTCTGTTCCGTTCCATTCCATTCCATTCCATTCCATTCCATTCCATTCTATTCTATTCTATGAGTCAAACGAGCTTATCTCCAGTAAGTTTAGCTTGCCAGTCACCCATATCTGAGATGCAGAGAGTCCATGAAGCAGGACAAGTTGCTTTCCTTTTTTTTCACCTTTTTCTTTGATAATCTGCATCCGCATAACTGATCCTGCTTCCCATGGCAGTCTCATTGTTCTGCATTGCCCACAAGGTTAGCAGAGCAGCAAATGAAGGTAAACAGCAGAATTCTTTCAGGGATGCACAGTGACAGTGTTGAAGCCTACCAAAATCTCACCCTTAGAAGATTCCAGCACAAAAAAGCTTCATGGCTGTGAAAACAAAGTTACCCACTCTTTTTAAATGTGCTTCTTTCAGGATATAGAAAATGGCATTTATTAATTGCTTTGTTGATTCCAGTGGTCAGTTTACAAGACAACAGTTATATGTATTTGAGCTCATTATCACAGTGCTTTAAAATATCCAGCTGAGACCCTGAATTATACAGAGAAAGTGAAAAAACTAAATTAAATGTCATAAAAAGGAGTAAATAAAACAACAGAAATCATATATAAATTATATATAATATAAACAATTATATGAAGACTAGAGGTAAGTTAGACAGCAGCTTTAAAGGAAGAAAAGTTTTGTTAAATATATTGAATGAAATAGAAAGTTTGCTAGACAGAAGAATGAAAATTGGGGGAAATGAAAGTTATAATAAAAAAGGAAGACAGAAGGACACTATAAATGGCATTACAGAACCGAGGAAAATGGAAATGTTAGAAATATGCTTTGTAACTTTGAGGTGGGCGTAGCAATAGGGCTGTTCTTTAATGGAGATTCTTCAAGAAACATAGGAAGCACCTCTTGTGAAGCCCTCAAAACAGTCACATCATTCCCCAGCCTTACATGCAGGCACAGACAGGAACAGGAACAGGAACTAGAAAAAGAGATATTCCATGAGTTCCAATGGACCTCTTCCATTGGATTTGCAAAATCCCAATAACAATCTGTACAAATATAGGCACATTTTTCTGTTCATTTTCTAATAACCTTACAAAATTTCATTTGCCTTTTCACAGCAGCCATAATTCAGCCAGGTTTTTCATTAATACTTCCACTTTTATACCTAAGCAGGTATGCTTTTCTTTGGCAAGGAAAATCTAGCAATGGGTGTCGGATATAGCTTCATTTATAAGATTTATAGTAATGTAAGTTGTTCACTTAGTCTTGTTGAATATTCCTCAATACTGGTTGGCTGTAGAGTTTAGATACTTAAATTGTTGTGCTGCAAAGCTTCTTTTGGAATAAATAGCAAGGAATTGTCATTCAGGCAGTATTAAAAACTTACTTCCTATAGACATCCCAACTTCGATATTGTATTTTTGGCTTGCACATACTGCACATAGCTTGATGCTGCTAGATTGCGCTTCCACTCTGCCTGGATAGACCTAACAGCGATCTAGCCATAATATACACATGAGACTCGTATATCCAAAGCTGGACCTGTATCAGAACTTGCTCTCACTTTGCTACAAATGCATCAAAGAGGAGAACAAAACCTTAAGTGAGTTCTGAGAGTACTCCAGCTTCCCCCACATAAGACCAGTGGCTTGTATATTCACAGCTAGAGAACTGCTACGAGAACTGACTCTTCCTCAGCCTGGAAAAGCTGTCTGTTCACCTGTCTAGTGGCAGCTGTGGTCAGGGAAGGCCTCTGCATAGGCTCAGGTTGAACCCTTTCCTAGACCAAGAGGCCCTCCTCATAGTCATTCATGCCGCATGATTGGGCTACTGCAATGTGATGTTCATCTGTCCTTGGAAGTCACCAAGAAGCTACAACTGGGTCCAGAATGCAGTGCCCCTGTGCCTGTTGTGTGAGCCCCACAGGTTTCTATATACTAATGATGGCTAACCTTTTTGCCATTGAGTGCCAGGAGCAGGGGGAGGGGTGCGCACTTGCCCACACCCATAATTCTATGTACCCTGCATGCATGATCCCCCCCATGTGATCCCCGGTCCTGGCATGCAATGGCACTGTAGGCCCGTTTTTTGCTCTCCCCAGCCTTCAAAGCCTTTCTAGGAGTCTGGGGAGGGTGAAAATGGCCTTCCCCATCCCCATGAAGGCCCTCCAGAGGCCAAAAATGGCCTGTTTGCCAACTTCCAGTCCCACCAGGAGCTGAGCTCACATGCTCACCGATATGGCTATGTGTGCCACCTGTGGCACGCGTGCCATAGGTTCGCCATCACGGCTATATACAATCCAAGATACTGGTTATCACCTGTAAAGCCCTACAATGACATAAAGCCTAGATATTTGAGGGACCCCATGCCCTCTCTAGTAACTGGCAGTTCTATTTGCTCCAGTAGGGTATCAGTAGCCTGCTCTGATACCCATCAGTTAAAGGGACCCAGAAAGGAGGCTTTCTTTGAAATAGCCCCTGCCCATTGGAACAGCATCCTTCTGGAGGTCTGTACGCCTCCACCTTGCCTGCCTTTGAAAACCTGGATAGAGATGATTGGGAAGGTCCCTTTTTAATACTAGATGCAATGAAGTTAGGTTGTATCCTTCAGAGGTTTCCCTCTAGTTACGTTTTATGCTTGGTTCTGTATTGTTTTCAGTCTGTTTTCAGTCTGTAAAGCCACCAGAGTGGGAGGCAGTTGAGAAATGTGATAAATAAATATTATTTTTGAAATCATTTTTTTTTCTAATTTATCAACATAATTTTAAAATACAGGTAGTCCTCAACTTACAGCCATTTCTTTTGAGACAATTTGAAATTACAACAGTAATGAAAAAAAATGACTTATGACCAGTCCTCTCATTTATGACTGTCCCAACATCCCCATGGCCATGTGATCAACATTCAGGTTGGCAATTGGCATGCATCTTCAGCACTTGTGGCATCAGGTTGCATCCTTCCAGGAATGAAATCCAAAATTTTTCCCTACCAGTTCTGTGGGCGTGGCATGGTGGGCGTGGCAGGGGAAGGATATTGCAAAATCTCCATTCCCACCCCACTCCAGGGGAAGGATACTGCAAAATCTCCATTCCCTCCCCTCCTGGGGAAAGGATATTGCAAAATCTTCATTCCCTCCCCACTCGGGGGCCAGCTAGAGGTGGTATTTGCCAATTCTCCGAACTACTCAAAATTTCCGCTACCGGTTCTCCAGAACCTGTTAGAACCTGCTGGATTTCACCCCTGCATCCTTCCCAACCAGCTTCTGACAAAAGTCAATAGGGGAAGCCAAATTCAGTTAATAACCACATGATTCATTTAATAACTGTGGTAATTCACTTAACAAATGTGGCAAAAAAAACCCATCCTGGACATGACTCACTTAACAACCATCTTGTTTAGTAACAAAAATTCTGGTTTCAATTGTGGTTGCAAGTTAAGGACTACCTTTGTTATTTCAGCCTCTAATATAGAAATAGTATACATTCTATCCACACTATCTTAAAAGTAGAAGAATTGAAATTATAAATGCATCTTGTGATATTAACAAATGTAGTAACCATCCCACTATCTCACCATCTAAGTCAGTAATAAAAACATTTAAGAGTAACCCTCCCTTGGTGTCCCTCCCCCTCCATTTCTAAAATTATTTTGATTATTGAAGAATAGCAGACTACCACGTGTAGTGGTACCTCACTAGATACTTCTGTTTGATGGTGAATAAAGGCTCCCTCCCATCATCTGTTGTCCTCCTGGTACTAATGCTCTTAGAATTGAACCTATATTTTTCCCCAAATAACTTTTACAAATAATTGTTGATTAAAGTAATACAGAGATATGGACTGAGGCTTCATCAATATAATCAGCCATACCAGTACTCTTGTTTTATTATAATATATTTACAATACTTAAGGGACCCAAGAAAAGTAATATCAGAACTAAAGAACTGGATAGGAATAAATAAACTGTTCCAAGTGGAATTGTAGTTCTATATCATGGTGAAAAAATTGGGCTGACTTTTTTCCTGGGGTAGGGGGAAATGCCTTTGGGAGAAGTGAAAAATATGCTTTGAGACAGATTTCAAAGATGGGAGTTGTGTCCTTTCCTTGCTAAATAGTGAATTGAATATTGTAGAGCATTTTTCATTTCCTGAGTCATCTCTTCAGAAGAGCATAAGGTAGTCAAATTGCAGTAGTTGACTTTAAAAAGAAAAAACCTGTAAGATGGAAACTAATAAATATTGTATATAGACTGTGCTTTTCTAACAGTCTGCTATGATCTCCAGGTAGCTTTAGCTTTGAAGAATTTTTTTCTCCTTTCTTCCATTTGGCAATGCTAATTTCATATCTATTGCCATGGCTAAATTGTCTCATGACTTTAATAAAGCATGCATTATCTTTGCTTGATATCAGTTGCTGTTGATACAATAATATTCCATAGAACTCATGTATTTGATTTAGGCTGATGAGTCAGAATGTGCGAAATGATAATAAAGAAGTGATTGCATGCTGTTTTTTAACCAGGATCCAAGGGATTCAAATCTGCTTCATCTAGTAATAATGCTTATTTCTCTTGACAACATGACTTCAAATGCACCCTTTCTCAGCACCTCATAACCTACTGACCATAAGGGGCGGTGAGGTATGGGTAGAGTTAGGATTTCTATCTTTATTTGTTATTCTGTTTGCTCTTTCTTCCGGAAGTTGCTAATCTCAGGATTTTCTTTTCTACCTTTGTTCCCTAGTTATTCACACATGGAGTATTCTCCCCTTGACTCTCCTCTGGTAGGATGTACCGTGTTTCCCTGAAAATAAGACCCTGTCTTATATTTGTTTGAACCCTGAAATAAGTGTTTGGCCTTATTGCCATGCGCTCAAAAGCCCGATTGGGTTTATTATCAGGGGATATCTTATTTTGGGGGAAACAGGGTAGCTAGCCAGGTGCTAGGCTGGTCTGCTTAGGTTTTGTATTTCATGTAAACAAATCTCCTTCTAGTTGTAGCTAGACAACCTATCCCCATAATCTTTACATTAAGTGAATCTCATTTTACAGGAAGGCATTTTTCAGGAACATAAAGAGCTTCCTCCAAATAGAATTATATAAGATCAGGACAGAAAAAGTAAAAATTCTTGTAAAAGACGAAGAAACTGTTAACCGTTCTGTGCACCTGAAAACTAGGAAGGAAAGCAGCAAATTTCTTCCTCAGGCAGTCTGTATAAAAGCTGAACAAACCTGACTTCTCTGGTCAAAATGACCAAGGGTTTGCAAACATGCTAGAAGAGGAAGGACTCATGGATAGAGGGAAGTATTAGAGAACACAGGATGCCTCACAAATGATATGGTTGATAGTGAATGATTCTACTTTCAATGTCATTTAGAACTAGTTGAGGTATCAAGGAATCTTTCTGACCTTTATGATGAAAAATCCACCATTTCAAAAGTACATCTTTTGAGGAATTTCTGTACTGTAACAAGAGAGTAAGAGATGAAAATCTGCATTTGCATGTGAATGAAATGCTTGATGTGGTCAAGCAATTTGAGAGGCAAGACTTAAGAATCCAAGGTGAAATACTAATCCACTTTACTTCTAAATTCTTAATCGATGAAATGGTAGTTTCTTTCTTAGAAATGAAAGATGTGGAGCAGAGCTTTATAATAATTGACTTTGAATTCTGTAATTCTGAAAGAGATCAAGTATCTCTGAAGACTCATAAAGCTAAATTCAGACCACCAGTACTTTGGCTCATCTGTATGCCAAGCGCCCCAAGAAAGACAAACCAAAATCGCCAGCATACATATATTCCAAAGAGAATGGAATCAATCCACAACAGCGAAAGAAAGGCAAAGGACAGAATACAAACTAATAAAATTCAGGAGGAGAGATTACTCTTGTCTTTCTCCAGAACACAGGATGGCTACATATCACTTATTCATCACGGTGTTTCTTAATCTTGGCCGCTTTAAGCGGTGTAGACTTCAACTGGGTGGGGAATTCTGGGAGTTGAAGTCCACACTGCTTGGCCAAGTGGCCAAGGTTGACAAACACTGATCTAATATATGGAAAGAGGGACATTCTGAGCAGAAGAAGCTTAATGAGATTCTCATGCACAGGACACAAAAAAGGCATGAATTTAACAATACAAGATGACCACTACATCTCAGATCAGTCTAAACTCCTGTCAATGAAGCATACGACTCTGGAAAAAGTAGGGTTTAAAAGAAACCAAAGCGATATAACCCAATATGATGAATTAGTTATAAAATATATTCTTTAATAATATGAACTTTTTGATGTGGATTTCGAAGACAATAAAACTAGAGCAACAACACAACAACTATTTAAGCTTCTCTGGCACAGAAGCTTGGAACATAAATTGGAGAATTTAGCCAAATGCTTGAAAATATGACCACATGGAAATCAATCATAACAACCCTGCTATTGGATCAGGACAAGATACAGGACCATTTTTTTTCCCCAAAAGAAGAGATAAAGAAACAAAGGAACCCTCAGAGTTTATTCACAGCAATATTTGTGGGTCAATACAAATAATATACTAGGTGGAAAATTATATATTTGTTGTCTTCTATAGATGACTATTCAAGATTTACTGACCAAACAAGAAGACCCAAGAATTAAAGAAATTCAAAGAAATGTGACTTAGGAGAAAGCCTCAGGTACTGTGCACAGATAATATGAGATGAATATAAAGCAGTGGCAAGAGATTGTACAAAAGAAAACACAGAATAAAATGGCAAATAGCATTTAGACTTATATACCACTTTACAGTGCTTTACGGCCCTTTCTAAGAGGTTTACAGAGTCAGCCTATTGCCTCCAAAAATCTTGGTCTTCATTTTACCAACCTCGGAGGGATGGAAGGCTGAGTCAACCTTGAGCCTGGTGAGATTCAAACTGCCGAAGTGCTGGCAACCGGCAGTCAGCAGAATTAGCCTGCAATACTGCATTCTAACCACTGCACCACTATGGCAAAGAAGAAAAACTCTGACTAGGATGATGAGATACATGCTGCAGTGATGCAATATTGGGAAGAAACAATTAATACATCCACCAGTGCAAATTAGGTTC
The DNA here is from genome assembly GCF_059756535.1 of Pantherophis guttatus. Classification (NCBI taxonomy): domain Eukaryota; kingdom Metazoa; phylum Chordata; class Lepidosauria; order Squamata; family Colubridae; genus Pantherophis; species Pantherophis guttatus. The sequence goes on along the minus strand of NC_142069.1, from coordinate 15,704,777 downwards.
CCAAGCAAAACCATAAATGCAATCCCCTATACTATACATTTTTGACATGGAAAGAAGCCCAGTGTAGGATACATGACAGGTTAAGATTTAGGCTTGTATGTCAGAAGAAAAGAGGATCAAACTGAATTTGCAGATGTATGACAGAAATCATGGTTTGGATACACAAAATACAGCACGGTATACAAAGTCCTAGAATCTGCTCTACACCTGTCAAGATGCATAGTGTTATTGATTTTGATCAGGAGAAAAATACAATGTGGAGGTGTCAGAACATGTTCCCCACATCTAGTTAGGCAGTGAGCCAAGACTACAGGCTTCAAAGGAAACCTTTCTCACAAGCTGGTATGGCAGAGCAGGTAGGAGAAAATGAGGTGCCACCGATCAGATGGTCTGAGAGATCCAAGAAAGGCACTCCACCCTAAAGGCTTTCCTATGTTGTTCAAAGAAGAAGGTAACGGAACTGAAAGACATCAAGAAAATGTCAGTCACTGAGCCAAAAAAAAAAGAGAGAAAGGCTGCATAACCGAATCTCTTCACAATAATGACACATAAAAACTTGTCAAGACACCCGCAGGAAAGAAAACAAATGGGTCTTCAAAGCCAATGCAACACAGAAGGGAATTAGCCAGTACCATAAGGCCCAACTAATGTGTAAACAATACACAAGTATGCCAAGAATTTATGATAAAACTTTTGCACCACTAATCAAATATATTTCTATAAAATAACAGAATTCATTGACCCTGGGAATAAAAATTAAAGTTTCCAAAACATTGCAGACCAAGAACAGAGAGATATTTTCGTTGTATTAAATGGTCAGGACTCTCCCTATTAATTCAGGCCTGGGTTAGAAAGATTAAAAATGATAGGAAGGCTCCACCTTTACATTTTTATTAATAGGTGGAGCCCAAGATACATAGTGGCTAGAATGAAATCCAGTTACTGTCAGTGTTCCAAGTAACACACCCATTGAAAGATCCAGGTTCGCTTCAACTCTGAAGCGAAACCGGCTGGAGCCATCTTTTGCTACCTCATAGTTGCCAGTTACCACATATACTGTACAACTAATTGCTTCAACTATCACATGTTTTGGTGACATAAACATGAATTGCATAGGATAAAGCTGTTCAGCTAACTTATTTAAGGAATAACAAAAATGTACCAAATTTAAATATTTTTAGTTGGGGTGCTTAACATTCCAAAATTAAAACATTAAATATTAAATAAAATGCAAATGAAGTAAAATGAAATAAAATACAAATTTAACTGTTAATGCTGCAGAATATCAACAAAAAAAAGAGAATGTGTTTTTTAGGACTATTTAGAACTATTTTTCTAGAATAAGGAAATTCACTGACAAGTATTTCAGAGTTTTGATTACATTAGTCTGCCTGGGGCTATCAAAAATGGGAAGCATAGTTTGTTTTGTTTTGTTTTAATTTGATTTATATGCCGCCCTTCTCCGGAGACTCAGGGCGGCTTACAATGCGTTAAGCAATAGCCTTCATACTTTTGTATATTTATACAAAGTCAGCTTATTGCCCCCACAAACTGGGTCCTCATTTAACCTACCTTAGAAAGGATGGAAGGCTGAGTCAACCTTGAGCCTGGTGAGATTCGAACTTACAGTAATTGCAGACAGCTGGTGTTAATCACAATGCTTTTTAGTCTGCTGAGCCACCAGTTTGATTGAGAAAGATCATCTTAAAGAATATAAGAATAGCCTGGCTGGATCTTGTCAAGGCTCATCTTAGTCCAGTGTTTTGTTTGTCACAGTGGCCAACCAAACTCTACAACCTGCTCACTCTCCCATCATCCTGATGCCTACAAGAGAGAAGTTTTCACTTACTCATAGTAGGAGAGAAACTGTTTAACTGTTCAACTGTTTAATTGCACTGCAGTTTGTTCTTACTAGCTGATAGCTGATCAATTGGACAATGGGATCAGTGAGAGAAAGATCAAAACAAGATGGAGGTGGCAGCATCATGATTAAATCACTATCCTTGTTTACATATGTCAACCGCTGTTTTGACCCTTCCCTATCTGTGGACACTACTGAACTGGATGTAGGGAAGAAGGCAGGGGTGGGTTCTACTTACCTTTACTACTGGTTCGCAACGATAGTATTGATTAATGCTACTGATTTTCAAATAGGCTGAGGGATGTGAAGGATTCCTTGGTATTTAGCCAAGAAAGGGATGCTGAAGGATGCTAGATGAGAGCTTCTTTTAACAGGTTTTGTTGTTTGCTGACATAAACAACAGGCAGACATGGCTCATGGGTTCCTGTGGCTATCTGGGCAGGTTCATGAAATACTTCATGAACAAAAAGAACAAATATGAGGAAATTTGCACTCCTCTCTACTTCATTCTCTCCATTCAACATGAAAGACCAAGAAAACTTTGAGTAGACGAAGGATTAGCGGAGAGTAGGCAAGGAAATCAAGGGCTGGTTTGACAGGTGCTTTTTTCCTTGCACAAATGAGATTCCATACCACCCACCTACTGTGTACGTTTGATGGGATTTTTCATATTTAATTGATTCTGAAATGGTTTGCTAGAAAAAAAAAAGTATTGTATTTAACAGTGAAGCCAAACTATTATTTCTGAGGGAAAAAAATATCTAACCTCCTGTCTCTCGAGTTAAAAAAAAATTTCAGGGCATTCTGTAACATAAAGAAATTCCTACTTGAGGTCTGGGAACTCTTCTGGAATTTTAAACAGAATGATAACCTAACTCTACCTCTGACAAGTAAGCAAGAGGACTCCCATTGGGTGGGAGATTAATTGTTTCACTCTAACCATTTCAGTTGCAAAAATAAACAATGCTATCAATTTGTTTTTCGTTAAACCCTCCCTAGCTTTTTTTCTCTTGGGAGAAGAAGAAACTCACAACAAATTTTCTGATGGGAAAACGCCTCCTCCTTCCTAGACTGAGGAGTCATTGCTTCAATAAGCTGTTTCCTTTCTAAAGCTCTTACGTAAAGATAAATCACGTGGCCCAGGAAACAGTTTCAGACACTTGGTTTTCAGTGAGTTTTTGGTAACTGTTGATAGCAATTTGTCATCCACAAAATCAAACAAACATACTTAAAAAGAAATTTCCTTTAAAGAACATTTTTTTCAACAGGTAAAATAATAAAGAAATAAAAAAGTAGACTAGAGTAGATAGTAAAGAATAGTAAGAATTTTGCAAAATATGTTATTTACTTGATTTATAGTGGTTATAAATATATTATCCCAACAAGGCTTAGCAATTTTTTTAAAATCCAGACTTTCTGGAAATTTAGGTGGAGAGCTGAGTTCAGGATTGATCATACCAGGATTTGGCAACATGGGGCACCAGAGTGCCATACAGGCTTTAAACCAGTGGTGGGTTGCTCCCGGTTTGGCCCGGTTCGGGCGAGCCGGTAGTGGTGATGATGTGACATCAGCAAACCAGTTCTCTATGACTGGGAGCTGGGCCCGCCCCCACGTTATACCTACCTTTATTTGTTGTTTTTTAGCCCAGCTGATAGGCGCGGCAGAATGGATTGCTGCACCTCAGCTGGGCAGAAATCTAATGCGCTTGCGCAGAGCGCAAGATTGGCGTGCGTGTGAGTGAAGCGAGCATGCGCACAGCGATCGCACGCAAAGCACGGGCGCGAAGAGAACCGGTGGTAATAACGGTTGGAACCCACCACTGCTTTAAATCCCTTTTGGGGACTCTTCAAAGCTACTATTCAACTTGCTAAAAGTAACATAGTTTCTAACCACTTTGAAGTGAGAAACATTAAAACAAAATAAAGTGTACTGTAAGTCCTAAAAGAATCTTAGTCAGCATTAAAGACCCCTCCCCAAATTTAAAGAAAACTCATTTGAAAATCCTGGCTTCACTTAACCCTGCCAGGCAAAATCATTATGCAACCTTTGTCATTAAAAGTTTGCCTGATCCTATTCCTAAATGTTCCTACTTTCAATCAAATTAGAATATTTTTATTATTATTTCAGCTTGTTCATGTTTAATGATGTCTCTCAAACTACACAATGGTGTGTAGTAAAAAAAAAAAAGCTGAAACTAAAAGACAGGAAGCTTTACAACACTAAACTATTATTTGGTTATTCCTATATAAACACAGAATACTGTAGTTCTGTGATAGATAACCTCTTGCATAAGAGATGCTGGTTTGAGAAAATAGCTTAAGTTCTACAAAATGAATCTTGTTCTTTCCTGAGTTTTAGGCCTATATTTTAATGGAGCAGAACTTTACTGTAATGGATTCATTTAAAACCTCATGTGTTTACTTCACTAAACGACCAAGCCAAAATACTGTTGGTAATCTTAATTGGTAAAGCTAGAAAATCTGGCAAATCCCCTTGAAATCACAAGATCTGCTTTATTCTGAAATTGGTTAGCTTTTAGTTATCCTCTTTTTTTTATTATGAAGCTTTGTTTTGTAAAATAATACCCTAATAATGACTGGAGGCAAACAAAGCTTATCTCCCTAGCCAACAGCCAAGAACTCAGAAGATTAAAAGGCATAATGTGGTTGGCCATAAATTCTGAGATATTCAGTGGGAATAGACTCACTCTCTCACACCATACTAAAGCTATTTTTAAAATCCTTCTTCCTTTATCTAAATATAAATAGTTTATATTTTGTACAACAGTGACTTTTTTCTTGCCAATCACTGTATGATAACCCTGATCCAACATCAATAGCTTGATAAATATACAAATATTTTTCCTAGCAGTGTCTAATTTCCTAAAAACCAGTATATCAATAAATTAATTAGACTTGCTTAAGGCTAGTAAAGTTTATTCCTATGAGGAATATTGTGGTTTATTGGTTACACTGGTGCACATGTGGAAGTATTAATTTCAAGTTTTGTTTTGGGGCAGAAGTAAAGATAGCATATAATAAATAATTTAGTATTTGTCATGAAAACGTTACCAAAATGTACACAATAACAATTGTAGCCACAGTAGACTATTTTGTGTTTTACTGGGTACAGTTTGTAAAATTATGAAATATTTCAAAACTGCATACCAAAAAAAAATTACAGTTGGTATAGATAGCTTTGAGAGATAAACTAGATAGATCTGTCATGGATATTGCTAATTTCAAATAGCTAGAACTGAGAGAGAAGGAGTAGGGAATGCAGATTGAGGCAAAGACATGAGGGAAGTGGTAGTTAAACCTTCATATCTCTCTAGTCCCAGCTGAAATTATATGTGCATTGACTCTACTATTCACAATGGGAGCTTTTTACTTAAATAACATGAATAGGGGAAGAGAATTAACTGTTCTAATCTCAATCTGGATTCTTGACACTGCAATGGATATTTGATTTTAAAATAGAACAAGACTTTTATTTTAAATCACATCTAATTTGGCCCTTAAGAATCATTTGAAATATGCTAGTATACATTCTGTTCATGGTTTAGTGTCCAAAAATGTGGCTACCTACTCTTGATTTCATTGAAACAGGTTTGGTTGAGTTTTCAAAACTTTCATCTGTTGGTAAAGAGGACATGAAGATCTTGTATGCATTGAATGTTTGTATTATGTTATTACTCAAAATCTCTGTGCCTTTTAATCTTCATTTTTTTTTCTTTGATGTAAATGTCTAATTCCATATTTATTCCAGGTTGATCTAGTTCCTAGAGATGCTGGCGATCATCGACACTAATTTTAACATTTACCTCTAAATTTATAGGCAGAATATTGAATGATGTATCTTCTACTGATGCTTTCTTCCATTCCCAATGCACTCAGTCCTGTTTTAATGGGATAATAAATAGAAAATTATTCCTCCATAATTAAAATGCTGAATTCAAACTAGCCCATGATGTTTCAAAGTTTACCTGGAAATTTTCCTTATGTATGTTTCAAAAATGCATTTTACTTCTTTCTAATTTCACCCTCTCTTTTACTTTCTCCCCACAAAACACTCTTAACAGTTCCTCCAACTGTTGAGGAGTAAAAATCAGAAAGATTTTCAATCCAGGGATGTTTAGTTGGATTGCAATCTAACTACCCAATCTTGATTCAAAATCTGGCCTAGCTGTGAATTCTAACTGCTTTCCTCTTAACATTTCTAAATCTGGTTTTTCCACCAGTGTTGGAACTAATTGCTTTTCCCATTTCCCTCCCCACCCCCCCTTTTTTTTCTCTAAAAAATCCTGGGAATTCAGGCTCACATTTCACCCACGACCTGTAGTTTCCTGTACTAAGAACAACATCTCCTGTGCCACTTGTGTTTGGTTTCTTTGAAAACTGATCTCAGCTGGAGAAACAGGGAAATCAGATTAGCACAAAATAGTAAACAACCAAAAACCAGCATATGCACTATTTAATAGGATAAAATAAAAGTGGGAAGATGATTTTAGAATATAAATGTGTGAAAAAGAAGTTTTGCAATCTTGCAAAAATGTCTGAAATACTTAGAAATTTACCCACGTTTTTAATTTAAAAACAGAGTAAATTCCACCTCAGGAATTTATAAGATATCAATCTTTAGTTTAAACCCTACCTTACACAAATTCATTTTTAATATTAAAGTGGATCTAATGCTACAGTAATGGATAAATTAAATAAATATGATAGTATATGGATGAAAGATGACAGCTGTCTGTACAAAAGGAGAAACTTGAATTCAGTAGGCCTTAAAGCCATGTAAGCTGTTGGTAAAGATCCACTTTTTCATAATCAAGAAAGTTTTTTTTCTACTCAATCCTCCTCTGTCTGCAGGATATTCCAAAGACAGCTGATTTATGTCAGTTATACTTTAATTTACTCTGAGCACAATGCAACCAATGGCCATTATGGGGTTATTATCCTCAGAATATAAAGAATGCTCTGTTTTAGGCTCTAGACAACCTTTTAGAATTCAGCTGTGGGAACAATTTGTTTCCTATTAGTGCTACTCTCTAATGAACCACCCACAAATCAGTGGTATAAAACATAAAAAGACCAAAAGAAAATATAAAATAGTAAAGGAAGGACTCCTTCACATTAGTCAGAATTAATCTAACCCCAATTTGCATACACACAGGTAGTCCTTACACAAACACTTGATCCCTTTGCTTTCAATGGGATTACATGTTTGAGTAATGCCAACTTGTATGCTTATATGGAGACACCTGATCCTAGCTGCTCTTCTACAGCCCCTGGCATTATCAGGGCAGTGATTCTAATGCCAATTCTGAACTGTTTCTGTCTGTCTAACATTCCTTTTTAATCCCCATCCTGCCTGCCCCTCCCTTATGTAGGGTTACTTTAGTGATCCTTGGAATATTTTTGACTTCCTCATCGTAATTGGCAGCATTATAGACGTCATTCTCAGTGAAACTAATGTGAGTATAACTTTACTCTCCTTAGGATGCCACCAAATCCTCCTTCTCTTCTTCTTTACTTGTTATCTTCTCTTTTTTTCTGGTTTATGTTTTCTTCCCTCTAGTCATGCTTTTATTGACCTTGCCGTTGTCCTTCTCCCGGGGAGGGGAAAAAAGGAGGAGGGTTGAAGACCTCCTTTCTTTTCACTGGTCACAACTGGTGGCTGGTGAAGGCGCACAGAGATTGGGGTATGTGTGCTTTTTTCCCCTCCCCAAAAGATGAAACCAAACCAAACCAGACATGTTTGAGTGTAAAGTTCTAACTAACCAGGCTTTTTATTGATACCCTCCATCATGTTACAGAGGTATGAGCAACCAGTACTGTAGAGTGGTAAGAGAGTTTTTACTATGCCCACATAACCTCTTTCTTTCCTTATTTTTTCTCTTCTCTCCCTCTTTCATGCTTTATTTATTTATTTGTTTGTTTGTTTGTTTTGATTTTTCTTTGGGGTTTTTTATACCCTTTTTCCTTCTCTCTCCTGTTTGTTTTCTTCTTTCTCTTCTTTTTTCTTTCTTTTTTTTTCTTTTTTTTTCTTTTTGGTTTCCCTGACACATGCAGCACTATTTCTGTGATGCATGGAATACATTTGACGCCTTGATTGTTGTGGGTAGCATTGTTGATATAGCAATCACCGAGGTGACCGTAAGTAGCTGGCGTCTGTCCATGAATGTGCCTGCTCTTAATATTCATTTGTCTTTTCTGGGTTTTTTAATCTCTCCTTTTTTTACTCTCTTCCCTTCTTTCTCCCTCCCTTTTTATTTAAAGTTTTTTTTTAAGGATTGCTTATTTTCTTCTGTTTTTGTTTATGCTTGTTTCTTTATGTTTTAGAACAATTTTGAAGATTTTCTGACTGTTGCATCATTTTCTTTCCCTCATAATCAGCCTGGCATGAATAAAAACTGTATAGTAGAAAAAAAAAATCTATGAAAAGTTTGTGGAGTGAATGCACAATAAGCAAGTTTCTGTCCTGGGAAGTTGTAGAAATTAGTCAAGACTGATTTTCCAAAACTATGTTAAATTTCCTAGGGCAATGAAGTACTTGCCACTTCACAAAGAATTATAGGGCAACTCTTTCGAGGTGGAATAGTTGGAACCAGATATGGAAAAACAATTGCAAAGATCTTTATTTTTCCAAATTCTTTTCTTCAATCTTGAATCCACAAGACTTAACAACTAAGCTAACATTCTATAATAAAACTATTACACACTAAATGAAATTATATTATTTGTCTCTCAATTATTTATGGAAAAAAACTTCATGAGAGGAGGAATTACTCTAATTTTTTAAAAAAATCATTAGTACCAGCTAAATTCTGGCTCAGAGAATATTTTGGCATTGTGAACGTTATCTATGTGATTTGTTCACTATTTGGCATTGCTTCAGTGTGGGCATCTACAGAGATCTTGACCAGCTGTAGCTATAGTGATGAAAAGAAATATCATTCATTATCATAAGCTGAGGGAATTATGTTTGGCAAAATCCGTTATTTAATTATAACACCACCCCAATATTATTTACAATTTCAGAATATTCAGTAAATTTTACTGAGCTAATTCCCATTCCAGATAAAATTCTAATTTGGACCTAAAATCAGATAAATTAGATTAATCATACATACGTTCCAATCTCCATAGGACAGCCACATTATTTAGCAGGAAAATATGTGAAATGTGATTGATTGATTGTGCAGGTTTTTATAGCCCAACCAAAACAACAGACTATGGGCAAGTTACAGGTTATAATATAAATAAGCAATCATAGGAATCAAATAAATTACTGTTTTTCCCCGAAAATAAGATCCTGTGTTATATTTTTTTGAACCCTGAAATAAGCGCTTGGCCTTATTGCTATGCGCTCAAAAGCACAATTGGGCTTATTATCAGGGGATGTCTTATTTTGGGGGAAACAGGGTATTTTTAAAAGAAGCAATGCTTTTAACAATACTAGTATTGAAACAAAAAATAAATGGCCTCGATTTATACACCAATAATCCTAACTAGGATTGAAGTCCCACTAAAATAAAACTGCCTTTTAAGAATTTCTCAAAAACATGAGGGAAGAGGGTTTATGGATCTCTAGGAGTATTGAGTATATTTTCTAAATATTAATACAGTACACTAATACATTTAATTAAGGTTAATTAAATATGGAACAGCAGAGATTGATTAAGTTAAACAGTTATTTATAGAACAAAAAAGTTGACTAGGGCTGTTTTTCTTCCCAGTACCAAATAGTGTTGAAGTGCAGATGACATTAATATTGATTCCACTTCACCTCTAAAGAATACCCTTCTACTATACAGACCCTAAAATTTTTGCATATGTCTTTTTATTACCTGGCATGTTTGAAGTTTCTCTTTTAATCTTTGCTTTAATTCTAACATTTCTTATTAAGCTATTCATTTTGAATTCCTTCTAACTTTTTTGCATATCTGATGCACTGATAATTTGCAATCAATTAAAGATGGAGTTTGTTCTGAAATGTTTGAAGTCATATTGCACATATTCCTATAGAATAAGAAACTGGATGGCCCTGTATATCAATTTGTACCTTCAAAAAAATCCTGCTCTGTGGCAGCCACCCAACAAATAGGCATTGTTTTTTGCAGAACAAATTGAAAACTTTCCCTCTTCACTTACCAATTGCATCATTCCTTTGTCGTTCCTACCATGAAAGTTTTGCTTTGCTTATGGTTTGTGAGCCTGTCTTGCGTGCCTGTATGCTGGCTTGCTCTGCACAAACTGGAATGGTGGGTGGAGGGAAGAAGAAAAGGAACATTTCTGAATAGACTACACGATATTAGTTTTTTACTTGATTCCAAAATCAGATAGCATATGATAGCCTATATAGCCTGTACTAACTAACTAAATTAGTCTGTAACGGATCTCTAAAAATTATTGCAAAAGTAACAGGTTTGTATAAAATGAGCCTTTCTTGGCATTAATTACTTTGTCATGAAAGGTGATGGATGCATTAGATAGGAACACTGTGAAGTCTCATCTGCACGGATTTTGCCATGCAGAGACAATTTTATTGAAAAGGCATTTAATCACCAGAAAATCAGAAGGCAAGGGTAAAAAAGTCAGATGTACATAATCAGTGTATGTATGTGCACACATGAATGTGTATATATATATATGTGCATGTGTGTGAATGTATTCAAGTGTTTTTCAGTCAAAACTAAATTTCATAATGGAAGAAAATATTTCTTAGAACTTTTTAACAATTTTGAAAAAGATGCATCTTTGATATTTTATCTTTAAAAAAACAGGGAATAAATAAATATGTGTTCATATTTCTTTTTTAAAATTCCCTTACGTTTAATACATCAATTACAAATCTTAATGGGATATATGAGTTTATATATCACGATATATTACCTCAAGTGATAGAGCGAAAAAACGTCTTAAAAATAGTGTAACCTTCAGCCTATTTCAATATTTGGTTTTGGAATATTTAAATACCAAAAATGATATTTCAAATATATATTGCAGGATAATAATTGTCAGAGTCTTTTAACTTAAAGCTTATATTCTTAATAACTTATTTTTAAGTTATTAGTCTTAAGTTATTAGCAAATAGCTTCAGTGTGATGACTGAGAAGGAATCTGCCAATTTTTCTTCTTTATTCATGAACAGAGAACTTTTATGACTAGTAAAATTGAATGGATCCAAACTCCATAAAATACTTATTTTGGATTTGGAGTTATTCAGGAAACACTGATGTTCCTTCTAATGCATTTTAAGAAATATTGCTGTAGGAAAATCACAAAAACTACAGCAAATTTGAGTAAGCTAAAAGCAGAGCTTTGAGGGGGAGTATAAAAAGGGATTTTTTATGACTATCTGAAAGCTATCCTGAAATACTAGAAAGCATGTTCAGAAAAAAAGGAATAAACCTACAGTTAGTTTTCAATTCATCATAAAGCTTAAATTATTAATCTCATCTCAAATTATATATGGAGATCTAGCCATAGCCATTTCTTATTTTTGCCATATGTGCAAAACTATACTCAATTCTTAGAGTATAAAAATATGAAAATGAAGGAACGTAGCTTCCCATCTGCTCCAGATTCCAGTCTGTATACAACTTTCTGATTTCCCAATCAGCTTCAAAAATGTAAAACAAAAATGAACAAAACATGTAAAGATAAGTAATTATACCTTTCAGAACCTTCAACATGAACTCTAAACTAAAGTATATCAGTGCAGTTTATAAGTCCTTTGAAACATGGCAGATCAAAAACACAAAAGTTATAAAAACTTGTGACAAGGAATTACTGTACATTATTGGCTGTTTGCTACCAAGTGATCGAGCAGAAAGGTTTTGCTGAGACTGCTAATTAGGAAACAAATGAACAGAACAGAATTGTCCATAGCTCAAAGTTCCAAAAAAACAGATAAAAAATCAAGATCTGGATGTGAGAATCTTAGGACCTCTATGATAGAAAAATGGGAAACACATGCAATAGATAACAATTTTCCAATACTAGAAAGTGGTAGAAAGTGGCTTCTAAAACAAACATGCTCTGTTCTTCCTTAGAAATGATAAGTCAATTCCTGAGAGTATTCAGTTAACTTTTTTTAAAAAAAATAATTCTATGTAATTCAGAAATACCTTTTATATACCAGCCTTCCCCAACCTTTTGCCCTCTTAACTATTGGACTATAATTTCTAGCTGTTATGGCATGCAATCTGGATCATTTTTCTCCTGTATATACATCCACTGTGAAAAATTTTCCAGTGCTATAATCTCCATTTTTAGTAACTGGAAGAATATTTGCCCACCCCCATCCCAACACACACACACACACACACACACACACACACACACACACACAATCCATTGTTGGATTGGCAAGGCGTGCTAATGAAGCCCTTAGTGCTCCATTCAGAGTTGCATCTGGAGCAATGCTTTTTGGAAACATTTCTTACAAAGTATTCTTGGAAGACATGCACTTTTGTTACCCTACAACAGCTGCACTGCACATCTTTCTCCAGATAAAACTATGAATTAGTATTAATTAATTAATTACCTAATTAATTGCATAATTAATTAATTAATTATGCAACACAAGGTCAAAATTCATTTGTGTATTTTAGGTTAAAATACACACAGAAGGAATAATTTTTTAAAAAATAGTCTTTTAGATTCTTATTATGTGAAATTACACCTTTCACTATGGATTTCAATATGAATGTTTATCCTGATTTTTTTGAATTTGGATTAAACTGAATACAGTACAAAAGTATAAACTTGCAAAACTGAAAAAAAGAACAAATATAAATTAATCAGTCTGTGGCATGCTGCTGCTTTGGGTAAAAAAAAATAAGCATTATAAAATTAACATTGGGAAAAAGAAGTCTAGAAAAGATTTGGGAAACCCCGGAATTTTTCTTTATGAAACAAGGAATTTCCTAGTAATTAAAAAAAAAAAACCACTTGATGATCTGTATTTGTGACGTGCTGAGATTTCTTTCTGTAGTATAATTAGACTATAGAACAGATCATGTACAGTATTGGTATATAGCCGTGATGGCGAACCTATGGCATGCGTGCCACAGGTGGCACGCGGAGCCATATCAGTGGGCATGCGAGCTCAGCTCCCCCCAACTGATTTTCGAGCTTCCTGTGCCCACCAGTCGGCAAACAGGCCATTTCCAGCCTCCAGAGGGTCTCTAGGGGGGTGGTGGGGAAGGCCGTTTTCGCCCTCCCCAGGCTCCTAGAAAGGCTCTGGGGAGAGTGAAAAACTGGTCTACCAGGCCCACTGTGCCATCACGTGCGGGTTGCATAGAATTATGGGTGTGGGCATGCACGTGCGTGACCCCCGCGCTCCCCTCACTTTTGATACACAATGGCAAAAAGGTTAGCCATCACTGGTATATAGGAATGGTTCTGCAAATATATTTTATCATAATTCAATAGGGCTAGAATCTAATTTTGTGTGTCTGTGTATGTGAAATAAGTCAATGTGCATATTTCTTTATCTGTTTACTTCCTTTTTATCTGTTTCACTTTGGAGGATATTTCAAATAGTCTAAATCATTTAACAGTCACCTGTTTGTATATCTGAATGCAGGTGTATCCCTTAGGGCTTGTGCACACATTAAATTTACTCCTTGTTAAACTGCTTTGCTTACCTTTAGGGAGCAGCACGCTAGCTCTAAGATGAGCTAGAGCTAATTCACTAGAGGTAAGTGAGACTTCATTGGGAAAACTAGTTTCCACAGGGCAGATGACATCCACTTTGGGTAGACAATGTGTGCACAAGCCTTAAAAGTATAATTGAGCTTTTATGTGGATGCATTTGTAATTGTCTAGATGCCTAACATGCTTGGCATGTAATTCTCTTGCATTAGAGTGGATCTGCATGTACTGCATGTGCATGTTTAGTTCATGAATATAAACTATGAACACATGAAACTACTCTTTAGCTACATTCATTTCAAATGAACTGTATTGTCACAAATTTCCACTGAAATCACTGGATTGCCACAAAAACAAATCCAATATTAGTTGTGTGCCACTTTTTAAAGGTATAGGTCAGGGGTATCAAATTCAAGACCTGGGGGCCAGCTTCGGCCCACAGGGTGCTTAGATTTGGCCTGTGGGGCTGCCCTGGAAACAGTGAAGGACCGGTCTGTGGTGCCTCTGCCAGGGAAAATGGAGCTCGGGAGGGCTGCATGCAGCCCTCCCAAGCTCCATTTTCCTTGGCAGAGGCTTGCAGGAGATCGTCGCAGCTGAAAATGGTGCTCACGAGGGCTGTGTGCGGCCCTCCCAAGCTCCATTTTCACTTGCATAGGGTTGCAGGAGGCCATCACAGCCAGAAACTGAACTCGGAAGCCCATTTTAACTGGCAGAGCGCTCGGGCCACCAAAGGTGCCCCCGACACGAGTAACATCGAGCTGGCCACACCCACCCTGGCCATGCCCCCCCAGTTCCCCCCCCAAAAGGTCAAACACAACCCTGTTGTGGCCCTCAATGAAATCGAGTTTGACACCCCTGGTGTAGGTCTCTGAGTGTAGGGTAACAATCTACTAGCAATCTATTATGTCTCTTTTCAGTTTACCTTTTGCAACAGTTGGAAACCAAATTTTAGCCAAGAAGCCATGGTTGTTTCTACTAAGTTAAGATGTTTACAAGGTTGTTACTTTCCTCTCATAGCCCTGAATACAAAATTTAAATCCAACCTACACAACTTTACTTGGAAATAGGTTCTGATGTTATTTCTCAAAAAAGGCGCACAAATTCACATGCTTAGATTCCTAATGTTTAGATACTCTTGATTTTTTTAGCCTTTGATTTCATTTTATTTTCTTGCATCTTATTGATTATTGTTTAATTAAGGGGTTATATGTCTGCCTGGTTATACACTCAAGTGCTAATGCAGCACTTTGTTAATTAGCCTCATGAAGACTGTGGGGGCATGACCTTAAATTGGAAGCTGCTCGGAGGGAGTCTTCCATTCATCTTCCTCTCTAATTCATATTCAATAGTAGGCTTCTCTTAGGTCTAGTTTAGAGAACACCTTACCTTTTGCTAGGTGGCTTAGCAAGTCCTTCATTACGGGAAGGTGTTCTCCACGCACATGGCGTTAATTTCATGGAAATCAACGCAAAGCCTCGTCCCCGGTCTTTTTTCTCTTTGAACAGCACGTGGGCTGCCACTTTGGATTTTGTGGGCTGAATGAAACCCCTGGCCTAATTGGCATTGATGTATTTTCTCAATTTGGCCATCTCTTTTGGGGTCATGCAGTACATCCTTGGCTTTGGCAACTTAGCTCCCAGCACGAATTCAATCACAGTCTATCAGGCAGTGGGGAGGGAGGAAGTTGCAGTCTTGTTCGCTAAAGGTGTCTGTCAAATTCCAATACTCCTTGGACACCTGGGGGCATCCAGGGAGTCCGTCTGTAGCCGCTGCAGTATTTTCTAGCCAGCTGGGGTTGCCAGAGGTTGTTGCTTGTTGACAATTGTCTGGCGGGATTGGTGGCAGTGGACCAATGCCTATTCTCAGTTTCCAGTAACCATCTTCCCACGTGATGGTTGGGCCAAATTTGTCTAGCCAAGCAAGCCCTAGTATAATTGATTCAGTCATTTGGGGGCTACTACGAATCAGATAAGCTCCCTGTAGCACCCCATTTCCAGTCTAATGAGCTCCGTGACTAAAGTGGCTGGGGCTCCACCTATTAGCGTCCCATCGACTTGCTCAAAGCATATGGGATGCACTAGGGGCTTCGTGCTTATTCCTAGTTGTTGGACAATGGGGAGACTGATCAGTCACCTGGTGCAACCGGTGTCTATGATGGCTTCTACATCCTCCTAGACCCCAGTTTCTGGCCCTATTATCCGGGTCTTGACTGTGAAGGGGAGTATGGCTTCACTTACCATCGGGTCTTCTTCGCTGCTGCTTCCACTGGCAGAGCCCGGAGGGATCTCCAAAGCAGGAGTTTCCTCACTCCAGACTGGGGGGAGAGGAATTGCTTGTTAGGCGATTCTCTCCTTTTCTGGTGGCTTCCTTGGGGTCCTCCTTCCCCGGGATGCCGATGGGGTCTGGAGTTGAGGGACTGGGACGGGGGCCAGGTACTCAGATGCTCTATGCTCATGCTGGCCGCATTGGAAGCACTTGATTGTCCACGATGGTGCTGACTGAGGCACTTTGGCCAGCTTTGCAGGGGTTCAGTGACCCAGGGTCCTCTTGGCTGGTTTCTCCTGGGTAGGCTTGCGATGTGGGTGGATCTCTAAGTCCATTGCCATGGCTATATTGTACCAGTCCTGTATACAGTCTGGAACTCCCCTGATGCCACAAGCTTGCCTGAGATCCTGGCCTCTCATGAAGTGGTAGATGAGGAGGCATTCAGGCCAGTCTCTCAGTTTTCGGGACATCCTCTGGAAATCCCAGACAAATTTTTTTGGTGGTCGGCCCACTTGCTTCAGGGCTTTGATTTGGGCTTCAGCCTCTTGCCTATGGGCCATGTCTTCAAATCGGGCCCAGAACAGTTGCACAAACTTGTCAGCATCCTCTATCTCTGGGGCACCTTCATCCTGTAGTTGGGCTATCCAATCTGCTGTGTCCCCCTCATTCATGCTATCAGCAATGGCTGACACTATATCTTGATAGGTTTGGTATTGGTCCCCATAACAGTCAATGTGGGACAAATCCAATTGAGGAAATAGGCCAGCTTCCCTGGGGATCTGACGAACGTTGCTCTGAACCGTGGGGGAGGAGTTGCTGGCTGGACAGGTTGCGGTGCCGGTGGTGGGGCCAGAGCTGGCATCCACTGGTACTTCCTGACCGGGGTAAAAGGCCCAGCCAGGGGGGATTTGGTCAGCAGGAGGCAATCTTAGGACTGGTTGGCAAGGGGGGGTGTTGATGTGAAGGTTCTGACAGATGCAACACGGTTCTTCCTGCAGACCCGGGCTGGAATGCCCTAGCGGGCCTTGCTGCGGTGCTGCACCAGCTCCTGCAGGAGCTGTCATCCCAGTAGACCAGGCCCAACAGGGGAGGCTGAGGCACAATCCACTTTGCGCTGAGTGGAATGAAGATGACACTCCACTCTGGGCAATTGTGGCCCCTGGACCCGGGAAGGTGAACATGGGTTGAGCCAGAACCCATGTTGGACAGTGGGGGGAGGTTGTGCGATGCTGCCCATGTTGAGTTGGTCGAACCGCTCCGGGAGACCTGCTAGCGACTGCTCCATATCGGTGGTGGGAGACCCCACTCCCGGGAATTGCTGGGCTCAAGAGGTTGCGCTGCTCCATTCGAACTCCTGGACATGCTCCGCTCTGCTCGTCCCCATCCGAGGTTCCTGAAGCGTCGCCCCGATCGCCAGCTCCCGCAGCTTCGCCCCATATGGAAGGATCTGGCTGAGAGACCTACCAAGGCACCAGCTCTTTGGGCCAGGCACCCCGTCAGCGCTCAGCCTCGGTGGACTCTGCTGCAGCCACCACAGCCTCTGAAGGGGAGTAAAGGGTCTCGAGGAGGACCTCCAATCCAGTCCCGGTGGCTCCCTCTGTAGTTGCCATCTTCTCTTCCATCTTCCCTGAGTCTTTATACCGCCCGGTGATCAGGTCGACAGTCGGGGCTCAGGACCCCGGACAGCACCCTGCTAATTGGGGAGCTGGGTTGAGGGTTTTTTTTAAGAAGATTCGGGTTAATGTCAGGCTTCCAAGTAACGCCCCCAACCAATGAAGACTCCGAAGCAGGCAGTTTCTCAAAGTTCCATTTTATTAGAGATGTCATATTGGCACATCTGGGAAAACCTAACTCTGAAAGCTCCCAGGTTTTCCCCACCCAAAGGAAAGTAGACATCCCTTCCCCTGCAGCCACATGTCCATTACATGGGCCAATCAATCCACCATCCCAACTGGAGATGCCTCCCAGTCATGCCACTGCAGGTGCAGGCTGAACGTCCTTGACTCTCAGAGAAAAGAATGTTGTTATGACTAAATACTTCTACCAATTCCATGCAAACCTCCCTCCCAGTTTCCCACAGCACTAAGTGTGGCATCGCTGAAGATCCAAAAGAAAAGATGGCCTACAGGGCTGACATAAACATTTCCTCAACTGGTATAGGGAGATATAAAGAAAATTACCTGTCCTGGGTCAGGTTTCTGGCTTTTGAGACTGAGTCAGTCTAATTGAGTACAGTTTAAAAAAAGAACCTGTGAAAAGGTGCCCTTATCTTAATTGAATAAGGCAGATATTCTCCATCAGGCACATATGAAAGCACTGCTTATATGTGCTGAGTTTATATGTCCTTGTATTTGCAAAAGTATGGATATTCTGTGAAAGGCAAGTAAAGTTTATCTACTCCTGCATGGCTAGCAAGGTTTGTGAATGCATCTGTGTAACTATCCTTCGGTTGAATAATATATTTTAGATATATGTATGATTGCATTTAAGAAGGATGTCAGACTTTGAGCATATCAGTCTTAATTTGATGCCAGCTGTGTCTTAGCTTCAAGTGTTTGCATGCAGTAAGTGAGCTTGTATGCTGAAAAGAATAATAGAAGATATACAATGTGTTATTTCTGATCCTAAGTTTCAATAATGTATTTAGAGGATTATTTTTAGGGCCTGATCCTAGCCACTTACAGTGTGAACGAAGTTTATCCTTAGGTTTAATGGAATGACTGTACAGAAATGATTATAAGGAAACGAGAGAGATATGAGGATGTCCCCTAAATATTTAGGAATATCTATTCCTACTTTGGTTTCTAATAAGCCTATTAATGCTTTACTGAAGCTATTAAAAATACCTATTCCTGGGGAAAACAAATTTCTTGATATACTGTCAAAAAAGCATCAGCAGATTTGGTGGCTGTGATTTGCTGCCAGTTCAGAAATTCAATATCTTCCCCATACATTGTGTTCTGATTGGTGTCATCCCTGAGAACTCACGTCCATGGAGAAGACAGTGTCATTGGTACAGCTGCAGGTATATTCCTATAATGATAGTACGAAGCCAATTATTGCTACAAGCCTAGAAGAGGCAGTTTTATAAATATTCCGAGTAGCATTTAAATGTGTCCCTAGAAAAAATTGAGAGGTATATTACCAATAGTTTTGGGAGGTTTCTGAAATGATTCTAAAGTCAGAAGCAAATTCGTCTTCTTCTTGTGCCATATCCATCATTGGACATTGGCGATCATGTTGGCAATCCTATTTTTGTCAGAAGCAAATACAATTGTTAAAAACATTTTGTCAAACCCTATCTTTTTCCTCATTTGGTACTGGTTTATTTCAGGTTAGGACAGGAATGGGAAATCTTGTGCCCAAGTGATGATATTACAATACAACCTCACTCAGTCCCAGCACACTTGGTCAATTTTAACCATAACAAAAGTTGAACCCCCAAATACTTGTGGAAAGTAGATTCCCAGTTCATTCTCCTGGCAAATAAGTGCTCTATCTATATATTATAAATCCAGAAATATCAACACAAATGCTAATATCCTTGGAAATTCCTTTTTCCATTCATTCCCAATGGTACTGTACATCTTTCTTCCCTCCCTTTCTCCATTCCTATTTTTTTATGACAACCTTGCCTTTGTCATTCAAGTCAGGCCAAATGCCTGTCAGCAACAGTCAAGAGTTTCTGAAAGCAGAGAGCTATGGGTTCAACCTGGAAACTTGATACTAAGGCTACAGGTCAGCTGGGGACAAGAGGTAGAGCTCTTTGCATCAAAATCTCAATGATTTTGGGAAACCTGGGTGAGATTCTGGCTACAAACCAATTTAATTTGTATCTGTAATTTCTACAGAAATCAATGGGGTGTGTTTCCCTAAAAATGGCTTTTAAGATTGAAATGACATTGATATTTAATGTAGGCTGGTTTGAAATATGGCAGTAATTAGTATAGTCAACTGATTGGTTCAGTTGGCTGTCTTGGAGCTTCTCTTACTAGTCCCCAGTAGGTGGCCTGAGGATTGTGGCCTAAAACAGCCCCACTCTTACAATGCAACAAAGATTGGTGGAAGGACGGCATGCATCTAACCCTTGGCCTTTTTTTCCAGATTCTGCACTTATCTATGTTGTTCTGTCTGCTCATCTCTCTGGTGCTCTGTATTTTTATTTATTTATTTATTTATTTATTTATTCGCATTTCTATACCGCCCTTCTCCTTTCGGACTCAGGGCGGTGAACAGCCGGATAAAAAACATCTATAACAAACATCACAATTAAAATAAGATTAAGATAATTTATAAATTTGGCTCATAATTTAAAATTTGTCAATTAAAATAAATATTAAAATTTTAAAAATTTTAAAACTAACCCTAAAATCAGGACAGACCAGCTAGTTGAAAAAAATGAGTTTTTAGGGCCCGACGAAAAATCCGGAGGTCGGAAATCACTCGTATCTCTGGGGGTAGATTGTTCCATAGGGTAGGTGCCACCACAGAGAAGGCTCTCCTCCTGGGGGTCGTCAGCCGGCATTGTCTGGCCGACGGCACCCTGAGGAGACCCTCTCTGTGGGAGCGAACCGGCCGGTGGGAGGCTATTGGTGGCAGAAGGCGGTCCCGTAAGTACCCTGGCCCTAAGCCATGGAGCGCTTTAAAGGTAATCACCAACACCTTGAAGCGCACCCGGAAGTCCACCGGAAGCCAATGCAGCTCGCGCAGGAGAGGAGTCACATGGGAGCGCCCCGTCGCTCCCATAATCCCCCGCGCAGCCGCATTCTGCACCAGTTGGAGCCTCCGGGTGCACCCCAAGGGGAGCCCCATGTAGAGAGCGTTACAATAGTCCAGACGAGAAGTGACGAGTGCTTGAGTGACCGTGCGTAGGGAGTCCCGGTCCAGAAAGGGACGCAACTGGCGTATCAGGCGAACCTGACAAAAAGCCCTCCTGGCCACGGCTGTCATATGCCCTTCTAAGGACAGCCGCGCATCCAGGAGGACACCCAAGTTGCGGACCCTCTCTGTGGGGGCCAATGATTCGCCCCCAATAACCAGCGATGGCGTCAGCTGGCTATACCGGGACGCCGGCAGCCACAGCCACTCGGTCTTGGAAGGGTTGAGTCGAAGCCTGTTTTATCTTCTAACTTTTCCAGTCCTTTGCTGTAGAACTGATATTGGAAAGAAATCTTTGCTTTCTACATATGTGTGAATACTTTGTTCCGCGAGAACATTATTTTAAAAAATACTTCTTGCAAAGCTGGTGTGAGAAGAGCAAAGTCCTCCAATATATAGCAAGCAAAGCAGAGGTGGGTTTCAGCAGGTTCTGACCAGTTCTGGAGAACCGGTAGCGGAAATTTTGAGTAGTTCAGAGAACCGGTAGCGGAAATTCTGACTGGCCCCACCCCCATCTATTCTCTGCCTCCCAAGTCCCAGCTGATCGGGAAGAAATGGGGATTTTGCAGTAACCTTCCCCTGGATTGGGGAGGGAATGGAGATTTTACAGTATCCTTCCCCTGCCATGCCCACCAAGCCACGCCCACCAAGCCATGCCACGCCCACCAAGCCACATCCACAGAACCGGTAGTAAAAAAAAATTGAAACCCACCACTGAAGCAAAGGACAGGAGCAGCCCACAGCTTCTTTTGGCGTTTTATATTATTCTTCTCACTGTGTTGTCACCTTAATAATTATGTTATTTCTGATATCTAACTCTGTATTGTGTTTATGTGCATGTTCAAATTGGATGTTGCTTTGGAGTTTTAATGAGTTATTTATTTGGGAGAATAATTATGATTTGTGTTTGGTTTTGTATCGGATAGATTATTCTACAAAGAATAGTCAAGCAAAGGCATTGAGTGCAGAATTGAACATTTCTCATCTATAAGATCTTACAAATGTATGAACGCTGCCAATGTTCCTATGATCCAGCAATGAGACTTTAGGCAGTGTCATACTATTAGAAACTGATTCAAATATGCAAAACAAGCTACTAAATGTAAACATGCTTCTTGCATAATATATGGAAATCACCAATTCTATCATATTGTGTGGAAGCTAAACTTATTTTTTTTCCATGAAAGAATGTTTGTAGCTCTAGTAATGTTTGTGGAACCTAATATTGGATCCAAACCCATTCACACAATTGGAAGGACCTTAGATTGTGAAAGGCTGATCTAAGGAAATTCATGTTTCCTATATGGAAAAAACATTTATTCTGAGTGTGTAAGATTATTTTTCAAAAGTCATAAATATATAAGTAACTGTTTAAAAAAGTAATAGAATCGTTTATTTTTTTTAAAAAAAAATTTGCACACTGCTTCTGATCTAAAATCTCAAAAGTGTATTACAATAAAAATATAACTTAAAATTGTGAAGGATGTAGTAAAATGAAGTATAAATGTACTAACTTTTCTTCATGAGCCAACGTACAGCTTAAATATAATATTTAATATTTTAAATACTAACTACCCAGTTTTCCAAAATGTATTTCTCACTTTTTACATTTTAACAAGTAGAGTGGGGAAAACACAAGAGGAAAATCTATTCAATTTTTCCCTGGTAGCATATATCAAAAATTGAGCTCCATCCTATCTGGTACTCTCCAGATCTCTGAGGTGTGTCATTTCCAGAATTACCAGCCAGTATGGTCAACAGGTTGTAATTTCAACTTTTCTGGAAGATGTCACGGTAGAGAAGACTATTTCAAAGCAATTTCATTTTACTGGTTGAGCTTGCGTTTCATTTGCAGCCTTTAAAAAGTATTCTTACCATTAAAATGAATGGAATTTGTACATGTTCTACAATGAAATGTAGCATTACAATTATAAATCAACTTAATTTTGTGGGATAGATCAACTGTAGCTCGCATGTTATCATTTTATTTCTAGGTCCTTAACATAAAAAGATGACACTGTAACAGACTATATACCTGAATTTCTCTAGAGCCAAATGTTCTTGATATATGCCATATCTGTTAAGCTATGACATTATACAGTTAGTCCTTAACTTAAAACCATTCATTTAGTGATGGTTTGATGTTACAATGGCACTGAAAAAAGTGATATAAAACTAGTCCGTGCACTTAAGACCATTGCAGTATCCTCATGATCACATGATCAAAATTGACAAGCAGCATTCATTTATGAAGATGCTAAGACATTCAAAGTTATTGAACTATGTTTTCAAAAATAAGCGCAGGTTCATTATATCTGTTGTATGCTACCAAATTGCAAAACTATTTCACTGGAAAGTAGCAGCAGTACACCTAGGCTTCATTTCAATATATTTCACAATTCTGACACTTAACTTTTGAGTAAAAATATCCATGACATTGCTATTTGGAAGTGATACATGATCTAGATATTATTAAACAATTTCATACTTTAATGCTTTAAAAAGATGTAAAATATGTTATTGTTGTATTGTCATTTGTATTTTAAACTCAAAATTCAGAATTTTCATCACTATTTCTGTTTAGTCTTGGTAGGCAGTAAATATGTATGTTTGTATTTAGAATACTGAACAAATTAATCTAAAATCTATCTAAAGCTACATTCCTACATCCATTATCAGTCTGTGATTTCTGGCACATTGTCCTCCATTGCGAAATCAAATCACCTCAAAATCCCCTTTATACGTGTCTTTTACTTGCATTGTCCTTGCTGTATATGTTTTCAAGGTATCTTTAATGCATAACTGCTGGATTGCAGAGGACACCATGCAAATATCGGAAAAAGATCCTCTGGCAGTTGCTATGTAATATTTATTTGTCATATTTGTAGGATTTCAAATGTGACCCTGGGCAATGTACATATTCCCTACATATGATTGAAGTAAGTCTCGCTGAATTCAGTGGAAATTATTTTTGAATATTTAGGATTGTACTAGGAGTCATATGAATCTTATTTACTACTGGCTTGCCTGATCCTAAAACATAGGAAATTAATTTTCTGTGAGTGAAAAATAATTTGAAAATGCATCATAATATCAATTATTGGAAATGTATAAACATACACATATACATATACACACCTAAGGGAAGACCAAAGTTAATACAATGCTGTTTTCTCCTAAACCAGGGGTCTGCACCTTAAATACTCAAAGAGCCATTTGGACCCGTTTCCCACAGAAAAGAAAACACCGGGAGCCGCAAGACCTGGGTGGGCGTGGCCAACTCGACATCACTCACTTCCACCAGTCACATGACACCCCACCCAACCATGCCTGCCCAGCCGGTCATTAGGGCAGAGAACCTGTTGTTAAAAAACACCGGGAACCACAAAACCCTTTTGACATCTCTCCCTCCCTCTGTATCTCTCTGTCTGTCTCTCCCCCTCTCTCTGCCCTGGCCGCTTCTCCATCCCCCACCATTGCCCTTACCTTCTCAGAATTGACAAGGATTGACTGGGAGGGGAGGGTGAGGGGCAGGGCCAGCCAGTGGTGGGATCAACCAACAGGGAGCCACAGCAGAGGGCCCAAAGAGCTGCATGCGGCTCCAGAGCCACAAGTTGCTGACACCCGTCCTAGACAAATAATTCAGTTGAACTTCGAGAATCTGACTCCCATATCGCATATAATGTATACACTATATATTCTTAAATACTTAGTTATACTTACATACTGAAACTCATTGCATCACATAACCTTTGCATAGATTGAAATAGATTTGAATGCATCTTTTAATGAGGATGGCAATATGGTCTTGTTAGGGACCAAAATTTGATACTTGTATATAGAGGGCTGATTCAAGACCACATACTATAGATTTCTAGATTTTAATAAACTATACGATGATGCCCAAACATAATGCTTTAACAGTAGTCATTTACATTATGAAGTGTATAAAAGGCATTTGGGAGGAGCGGGGAGCCTAATCTTTCCAAGCAATAGCTTGATCCATTTTTATCCTTAATTGCCAATTACAAATATCTGTGGTCATCTCTTATGCTCATTATTGTAATTATATCTTTAATTGTTCATTATCTTGATATATATACCCACTGATTCAGTATTATTCTTCTGCCAAATTATTCATTTGTTGATCTATTCATTTGATACCTCTCTTAAACCCCTAGAGTACATTGTTTTTCTACCCATTTGCAGATTTATCCATCCACCCACTATTTTTATCTTATCTTCCAAAGCTTACACTCTCCTCCCCCACCATTTCCCAGCTCCTAAATCATAGTTTCACGTGTGTTCCTCATCAGTTCAGCTGTATTGCCATCATCATTCAAAGGCTTTGCACCCTGAAATAACAACATTCTCTCTTCATTCCCTCTGGAATTGAAATTGGCTCCCAGAATACACCCCTCATTTCTCTTTCTTCCTCCATATGCTTCTCAAACACATTTTTCCTGTAGTTTTCTGAGACAACAACCAACTCAATATCCTCTAAAGTTCTAAGCATAATTGATATACATGGCATATTCTTCACATTAGCTATCCTGTTTCTCTTCTGTTCTTTTGCTATTTCCTTATGTCTGTTCTTACAATGCAGACTCTTTGGGCTAGAGATTTTTCAGATGCCATGAACACATATAATGCTATACTATAAATAAATATAATAAACAGACATGGATCCATTCAATCCTCTATTAAAGCAATGTAAATTAATAGTTATCGCTCATGGCTAAAAAAAGTACTCATAGTTGAATTTGTGCTATCTGAAAAGATAAAACTTTTAATCTGTTTTTTTAACCTATTCCAGTCAGTCAAATAATTGGAATGACATGGAAATTTAAAATGAAAAAAATGTTCTCTCATCCCTTGGTTTTGATAGTTTAGCACATAGGAAATATCTGACGTATTTTTCTACCAAATTCTGTAACAGAGCAATTAACGCATCAGACAATATTTGGAACTGAGCACAATACAAGTTTCTAAAATAGCATTTCCATACTTGCTGTTTATTTTGGTTCCTTATACTTATTTTTCTTTAAGTGAGCTTTTTACTATAGCTCCAATAATACTCCCGTCAAAATTCAAATTTTGAATTTAGTATGACAGGTCAGTTTAACCCTGTCACAGCCATAGGGTTTAATATGCCACTTTAGAAAAGGCCTTTAAAAAGCAAAACCCAAACACCATCTCCTTGCTACAAACCGGACCACAACTTATCAGAAAGCATTGCCAACTGATACGTTTCAAACCACTTTAGATCACTATGAACTCAGCTATCCGATCTCATTTCCACTTTATTGGGTCTAATGAGTTTTTAGATTGTAATAAATACAGTCTAAAAACTAAAAACACGTTTAGCTATCTAAATTCAGTTAAAAATATAACTTTCTGCTATGTATCAATGTGAATCTATCATAATAACATCAATCTACTCTACCAAGAAGTTGAGTTGATAAGCAAATGAAAAAACTATGAATTTTATAAGTATGTAGAATTTGAAATTATAAGATAAATAGTCTTTAAATATATGCCATCAAAAAATAGCAAATGCTAGAACATTCTTTACATACCGTACTTGGTAACAAATTATAATTTAAATTAATATAAATTAATATTGAATTAGTGGAGATGTATTAAAATACGTACATTATTAACACACCTAAATAATATGGGATTATATAGATCAAATGTCCAATTCATTTCCCTCTTCGATGGGTTAGACATACCTAGCTCCCTCAACCATACAAAACAAAACAAAAATGCATTATTTTTGTGAATTTTTCTTTTGTTTTGTATGGTTAAGGATGCTAGGTATGTTTAACCTATCGAAGAGAAGGATTGGAGGAACATGAATTGGAGATTTTAAAGAAGAAATTGGACACCCATTTGTCTCAAATGGTATAGGACAGGGCAGGGGTGAAATGCTCCCGGTTGGGACTGGATCACCCGATCCGGTAGCGATGGAGGCAGGTGGTTCGGAGAACCGGTAGCAAAAATCCCTGCCCCCCTCCCATGCCCAGCTGAGTCGCACAATCATCAGAGGCTTTTTTTTTAACTTTTAAAAGCATTTTTTCTACAACCTCTTCCGCCGAAAAAATGCTTTTAAAAGTTAAAAAAAAAAAGCCTCTGATGATCATGCAGCTCAGCTGGGATCATCAAAGGCTTTTAAAAGAAAAAAAAACCTTTTTTTCTTTTAAATGCCTCTGACGATCCAAGCTGAGTTGCCTGATCGTCAGAGGCATTTAAAAGAAAAAAAGTCTCTGCCGATCAGGCAACTCAGCTGGGATCATCAGAGCCTTTTGAAAGCATTTTTTTCGCCGAAGAGGTTGTAGAAAAAATGCTTTTAAAAGTAAAAAAAAAAATGGCCACACCCACCCAATCACATTACCCCACCACCACCAAGCCACGCCCACAGAACCAGTAGTAACAAATTTTAGATTTCACCACTGGGGCAGGGTTGTCAAACTGAATTTCTTTGAGGGCCACTCAACATTGTAGTTCTCCACGGGATGGCCAATGGGGAGACGGGATGGCCTCCTGTAGTACTCTGCCAGCCAAAACGGGACGCGGGGGGCTGAGTATCCTGCTCGAGCAGAGGGTTGGACTAGAAGACCTCAAAGGACTCTTCCTACATTGTTATTCTGTTATAACTGTTAGATATCAAAATTTTAATTTCCTCTGTGAGGATTGGTCAATATCCTGGTCCAGGAATCTCTGTGGAACGCACATACTGTGCCCAAGTATGGGGCGACATATGCAAATGGATGCTTGGTAGACCTTAGGTCTGTGTAATACTGTCCATCAATTGAAAACATTAATGCCAGTCACAGGATAGAAAGAGAAAGTAATAAACTGGATTCAGTATTTATTCTATATGTTACTTTGATCACTAGTAATGATTCAATATCTATATGCCCAGATGGATTATAATCTTTTAATAGCAGAATATGTGCATTTGTGGCAATATAGGCTGTGTTTAATAACAACATAAATATTTTATTAGTGTACATATATGGAATGTCCCATGCACAGTCTTTAAAATGTATATGATATGATATGATATGATATGATATGATATGATATGATATGATATTCTTGGACAATATCAGTAAGGTATTTACCTTTTGTGTTACTGGAAGTCTTTCGTTTTAACCATAGCATTCTTATGTTTCACTCTCATGAATAGCCATTTACTCTGTAAGTCCAGAGAGCTTGTACTATGTAAAATGTTCTGTTTACACAGAACATTTTAATGAAAGCTATTGCGCTGGTGACATACACTCTCATTAATATTGGAACTATTACACAATATCTCTACTGTCAAATTTCAATTTATTGTTTTTTTCTGATGAAAACATAAAGCATGGAAGCTGTTTTATTCTTAATATTTCTAAGTCAATTTGATTCTTTTTCTGGCATAATTTGCTATTAATTTCCCATTCTCAGGAACAATTAGTCAGTTAGAGCTCAGAGTATGTTGTAGTCTTCCTTAAGGATATATTCTTTCTCTAATTATTCAGCAATTCTTGAAATTTTTCCAAGCTTTCCTGTGCCTCTTATGTGATAGTACAAGTAGTCCTTGGCTTACGACCACAACTGATCCCAAAATTTCTGTTGTTAAGTGAGACATTTGTTGAGTTTTGCCCCATTTTACGACCTTTGTTGCCACAGTTGTTAAGTGAATCACTGCAGTTGGTAAGTGAGTAACACGGTTGTTAAGTGAATCTGGCTTCCCCATTGACTGCTTATCAGAAGATCACAAAAGGTGATGACATGATGACAAGTATGATGACAAGTATGAAACCAGTTGCCAAGCATCTGAAGTTTAATCACATGACCATGGGGATGCTACAAAGGTCATAAGCGTAAAAAATAGTCACATCGCTTTTTTCAGTGCCATTGTAACTTTGAACGGTCATTAAATGAACTGTTGTAAGTCGAGGACTACCTGTAATACCATTTTAGATACTTAAAAATTCACAACCATTCCCAGCTTAAGAAACATTATGCAATAAGGAATAAATTGTAGTTGTTAAAATATCATAATTTCAAACTCTACACAAACATATGAGATAAAATCTGACTTAGTACTTAAAACTCAGGCTGTAAGTTAATTATTACTATAATTACTCTACCCATATAGGGAACGCTATATAAGTACTGCCTTCCATGAGAATAATAGAGACATAAAAGTATTATGTCCTTTTCTGCAATTAGAACGATCTCATATAGGGAACGCTATATAAGTACTGCCTTCCATGAGAATAATAGAGACATAAAAGTATTATGTCCTTTTCTGCAATTAGAACGATCTCATTTTTTTTAATAATGGGAAAACATGATTTTTCTTGAGTAATCTCTGTCCAGTTAAAGAGCAAGTGACTATTTAAATTCACAAGTGGAACTCCAAGCATAGCCAAGAAGATGGAAAAGGATCAGCACATAAGAACCATTGACAAAGACTCAAAAATTTATGGATTCTTACTGAGCTTTAGGATCAGAGATCAGATTTTATAAGGTACGATATATTGGAGATCTGCACAAACTAGGGTTCCAAGAATCTACTTTCTACATTTCTGTTTTTGTAACCTAATTCCTACAAGGAAGGAAAAAGACAGCTGGGTTTAAGACCAGTTTCACATTAAATAAGAAAATTATCTTGTGTTAGCAAGATTTCTCTCATGTAGTAATCAATACAATAACAAAGTATGCAGCAATTCTTAATAGCCACGTTCCAGGCAATCTTAAATTAAGAAAACCCAGTATACCCTGTCTGAGATTAATGCCTGAAATGCAGTGATACAGTTTTTATTTTTGAACTGAAGCCTGACTTGCATTAACTTTCAATAAAAGATGGATAATAGAGTTTGCTAAAATTGCAGATCTACTACTTTAACTGGAACCATCAAATACTAACATTACTAGATCTATATTTTATTTTTTTTTATTTTGAAGAAAAATCCATTTATATGAAATTCATATTTTAGATTATAACTATTGACATACTGTCCATATCTCTGATAGTTTCACTAAGAGAGCCAATGCTAATAAACCTTCTCTAGAAATATTTTTAAAATTGCTATTCGGTAAAGCTTTGTTCTAGGTATGGGGGAGATCATTTGAAGACAAACATTGTCATTCCATTCTTCCAAATAAGTTGATATATTCACTTTCTGCTTCATTTGAAACAACATGGGAAACTTAGCATAGAAAGTACATGAACTTATTTATACTCACATACACACACACACCACAATCCAGCAGCAATTTTCAGAAACAATAGTGATTTAGAATGTTGAAACTTAACCAAGGATTGTGTTTATTTTTATTGCAATTATATTTCTTACTAGGAGAAATATAACACTAATCCATTGATCATTACAATGCTTGATAAATGAATCAGGTAATCATAAACACTGTAATTCCTTGACAATGATTGATATTCAGAATCTCAAACATCTCAAACATTTTAGCAGGTGCATCTCTCGTAGATATTTCACAAATGCAGGTAGTACTTTTCATTGTTTATTAGTGTTAAACAAAATTACTAGTTACAAAACCTGCATCTGAGAAGCTCATTTAGCAGACAATTAAGAATGTACAGGTAGTCCTCGTTTAATGACCACAGTTGGGATGGACAACTGGGTCATTAAGCAAAGCAGTTGCTCAATGAAAGTGTAGTTGTGTTTATGATCTTACTACAGTTTTCCTTGACTTTACAGATTGCAAAGATCATAAATGTGAGGATTGGTCCAAAAGTTATTTTTTCATTGTCATAAGCGCAAACATGAAATGAGGCAGTCATAAAATGAGGTCTACCGATACATTTAATACATTCACTATACGAAATACTACTTTGGACAGAAACAAACCTAATTGAGAACACATGTTAATATTCTCAGTAATAAAAAACCCAGAACATACATTTTTGAGACTATACGCATAAAATTCTCCATTTATAAAAATGTGATGAATGGGCCGGTTTATTCTCTTTACTATTCAAAAACCGATTATTATAAAAATGTAATCTGAACTATATTCAAACTTCAATTACTTTAGATCTAAGATTATCAGTTTATCACCAAAATTATGGCACAGAAAGGGGAAATAGCCAATATTTTTAAAATATAAAATTTTAAAATAAGACAATTTCATGAATGATAAATTGTACAATGACTGCTAACCATGTTAAAAATGTCAGAGTTATAAACCTCTAATTGACAATTGCTGGAGGTAAAGCAAAGATGACTATCATACCTGTTGCTCCAGATTGGTTAATATTTCAAATAGAATAGGTGGGCCTTTTCTGTAATCTAAAAAAACATAACATTCAATCCTGTACATTTCTAGTCAGGAATAAGTTTAATTATGTCCAATAGGACACGTCTCCAGATTTTTTATAAGACTGTAACTAAAACTGAATGTTACACAGAAATAAAAATCAACCACATTAAAGACATCAGAAACTTTACTTGGTAGAAAGGTAAGAATATTGTTATATCAAGTCCTCTTAGCTTTTGCCAACTATCGAATAGTTTAGACGTAAGACTGATCAGCCCAGCTAGCATGGCCACTGGCAAGGGATTGTAGAAGCTGTACTCTAGAATATGTGGAGATTGTTTATTTCTTATATATAGCAAAACATCTTGGCTTTATTTTAATATTAATTAACTGGAAAACCCAGCAGTGAAAATGGATCCTGATGTCATTTTTTTAAAAAAAATATATAATAACATTTCAGTTCTATGGATGGAATGTCCATTAAAATTCAATTTTCATAGTGACGTTTATGCCTTTTGCATCATTATTTAACTAATGTTAAAATTGTCAGGTAACCACACAAATTACATAGGTTACATCAATTGTCTGGACTGCTTTGGAAACAATGGAATATATTCATTGTGGAAATTAAGTCTGAAGTAAAATTTTGTCTCTTGTTGTCCTTAGTCTGATAAATGAAGGTCCAGAGATTTGAAGCTTTACTTTATTCTAACATTTGTGCTCTTGGTACTGAGAACGAAATTAGATTAGTCAAGGGAAAGTTCTATCACTTCAGTTAATATAGTTGTATTCCTAAAACAATTGGACTTCATCATTTCTTTTTCCAAGAAAATAGCTATAAGTTTGGAGTCTAAAGGAATGCACTTTCTGAAAAGAAATATAAAACTAACCTGAGAACTATACAATATCTTTTTGATAAGATTCAATTATCTGTATATCTGTAAAACAATGGATTAAAATTCATAACCCCTATTAATACAATTGTGTGAATGTGTGCAATCTGCTGAATTCCATAAGAGGACTCTTTAATAATGGCTGAATTTGATCCATTGCATTCCAGAGAATCTATAGTGTCTTTTCTACTGTGTGATCCTATTTTTTTTTCTTTATATCCTTCCTTCCTTGCTGTGATTTTTGTTGTCCCTGTGTGCATTCCTAGACAAAAACCTAACCATCTTCTCCTGTAACACTTCTTAATCTTCTAATACATGCCTTATTCTCTTGCCACCTTAACTACTAAGGTTTCTGTCTCCAAACCTGGCCCAGTTATCCCTGCATGTAATCTCCATGTTGTGAATCCATCTGTAGAGTCTGGTATTGATTATTCTGCACATGATTTGTATTTCATGTGCATCCTTGATTTTTTTCTTCAATCAAGTTATCTGTTGTCCTACCATATAATGAGTTATTACCAAGAGAGAACTGGAACCCTTTTCGGATTTCTTGTTTGTTAAAAAATGAGCTCTTTGAATTAAGTGGATTGGCTTGCAAAAAAAAAATTCAAACAGAGAAGAAAGCTAATATTCATATCTTCATACAAAAATAAAATCAGACAATAAAGACCCACATAGAATATGAGATGTGGTCACAGTGCAATTCTAGTTGTGTGAACAAATCCTTCCAGCTCATTTGCCCAAGACAGTGTCACACCTACACCCTGATTAATTCACCCTGTTGAAGGATCTCTAATTGAAGGTGAGGGAAGAGAGAAGGAAATGTACTTCTGACTGGATTAGTGTGGTTGACGTACTGTATGCCGGGCCACTGATTTCCCCTTTTTTTGTTCATACTTCCATATTGTGGACAATATGCTTGAAACACCCATTCCTGCCATCCAGGAAATAATGTTAAGAGGCAAATGGGAGCTTATTAAGCACATATTATGCTTTTAAGCTATTACCATTCTATGATACCATTATTGGTTGGTTGAGATGAATATTACCTGGAGCCGTTAATGTTATTTTCTCTTATTTCATCTCACTATAACTTCACATTGCAATGCCTGTGGTAAATTCCTCATGATTAGATAGGACATGTTGTAATGCTCTATGGCTATGGCTCTGAAGTGAAGGTAGGGAATGATGGCAATCACTTAACCAAATTCAATAACATTACAATAGCATAAAGTGTCCCTTACGTAGTAAAATAATTTGTGGGTCTAATAATACGATTCTAAAGAACATTGTATTTCCCACAGTTCCACATTGGTTCACTTTAAAAAGTCAGTTAATGTCCTTTTTCTTGACTACATTACTTAATTCAGCAAATTCTATATCCTGAACAAAATTGGTTGTCAGACTTGGGAACTGCATGTATCATAGCATTTTTTTTTCCTTTCTGAGCTGAACAGCCTACCTTCAACCGCAAGTGTTCATTAATTCTAGAACAAGATTATTTTCATGCATATTTCAGGAAATGTTTCTAAGTATTAAAACCAGTCATTGACTTCTGCAAGCCTGCTGAAATCCCCCCCCCAAAAAATAAAAGCCTATATATGCGTTTTAAATAATTCAATAGGTTTGATTCGCAGTATCTTAATTATGCCTCATTTTTAAAAAAGAAAAATGATGCATTTTACATATAAATTATAGAGGGAAAAACCCAGAAAATTGCAAACTGTTTATATACAGTTTTGTATATAATTCAAGATTTAAACTCTATGTATATGCACATAGACACATAAATACAGGGTAGAAGAGCTAGTGTTAAATTCGTAACAGGAAATCAAAGGACCTGTTCTCTCATGGTCACTACAAGTGGTGAGTAGTTCAAATTGGGAGATATGTTTGTTGGGTGGTAGGTGATCTGCACTGTTTCCAGATAGATCAGAAAGAGAGAGAGAGAGAGAGAGAGCATTAAACTGTTAGTTTGCTGGAAGCCATGGGAAATTATAGAGCTTAAGAAGAAAGAATGTGCTATTACTTCCTTTGAAATCTGCCAGCGTTCTACAGCATATGTAGGAGAAGTAGACCATATCTTAGGGCACTAAAACTCTTCATCCTTCACTAGTCTATCTTGTATGGTTTGGTAACGCCATTACCCAATTCCATACCAGCAGTCTGTTTGGTAGGGAGCCTTCTCACAAAAGCCAAAAGAAACTAGTTGACCCCATTTGATTCAGGTTTATCCTGGCTTAGTGCAGTGTCCATGTAAGTCACAAGCCCCCAAAGGGAATAGTATGGAGGAGTCCTGTGCTAAGGGACTAAGCTATGAGAACATCAGAGGCCACTTAGAAAAAAAAGCTATTTTAAACTCTAGGAACTATTAAACAGTAGTGGCAGGCCAAAATAACTATATTATTTAGGCAGTGGACAGGCTGTGGGAAATACCCAGGGGTCATGAGAAATAAAATTGGGGACAGGGAAAATAAGCGAAGATGTAGTAGGGAACTACAGGAAAACACAAGAAGCACTTGTGTTTTATAATGCAGTACACATTGAAAAAGCAAACTTTGAAATGGCTACTGCTCCTCATATTGCTGAGATTAAGTATATCAGAGATAAACTGAACGTATTTTAAAGTTAGGACTTCTCCTTGCAAGAAGAAACCCCATATAAGCATGCTTCAGACATTATACACATAACATGCATCCATTTTTGTGGGATTTCTGCAGGGAAGAGAACAGAGAAGGTCCCTTATCCCAGTTTCGATTGCATGTTTTTTGCTGGGTTGTTAGTCCATATGGCTAAAAATTGTTATCTCCTTTTGGATTAGGAACTTCTTATTCAGCATGCAAGAAAATGAAACACGTTTTGTATAGCCTGCTTACTCTGTATCTGAGTATTGGGGTTTTGTTTAATTGCCCGTTCCTTCCAAACTCCCCAAATGTGGGGTGTCTGTTTTTTCAGTACAAAGGAGGAAGAATCCTATCTGATGTGTAATATTTACACAAATGTAACAGCTTCTGTTTATAGCATTTTGGGCAATCGTCGTTTCTCCCAACCAAACAACACAGTACATTTGTGTGTGCGCTGTTTGTTTGTTTTTAAATGAGCCAAGTATCTGCAATATTCCTTTTAAAATCCTCTGATACGGTGTAAACTACAGCTACACTTCTATGATTTCATTATACTGATGTCATTGTAAAATATAATTTCATTATATTGTGGAGAAAAATGTAACTGCATGCCTACTTTCCGCAGACTAAATAATGTCGCACCCAAATGTTCTCCCTGGCCATTTGTTATGACCCTTTAATCAATGAGGTAGGCAAACATGGCTTCACATTACCAGCAAGACCCCTGGCCAGTTCTTCTTGTTAAAACAAGGAGAATAATACTTGAAACGTTCCTGAACAACTACAGCGAATTGAAAAGAAGGATGTGGGGAATATATAGACTTACCATAGGGATTTAGAGAAGAGATTAGGGTAGTAAAAGACGGGAGGGGGGGTCTTCTAAGGCAGGGGAACAGTGCAGTGAGCTCTTCCTGTGGAGTCGCATTTTCTGTGGCCCAGGGTGGGTTTTCTCCACCTGCTGTTGTAACTACTGCCCTCTGTGCCAATGGGTTCCAGAACACAGAGGACAACTCTCGCATCTCAATCACCTTTTTCCGACTCTTCCGTGTGATGCGTCTGGTGAAGCTCTTGAGTCGAGGGGAGGGCATCCGCACGCTGCTCTGGACCTTCATCAAGTCTTTCCAGGTATTCCTTCCTTCTGCATTATGTGGCCTTACCTTGGGGCAGCTGTCACGTTTCAGTCTGCTCTTCGCATTACATGCTTCTATGGGATATGGCAACGATTTCTGAATGGTCTCTGCCCAGGATAAATTCGTTTCTACATCTAGGAATCTCAGGATTAGGATGGATGGATGGAATGAAGCTTGGTGGGGTAGAGGACTTTGAAACTCAAATATAAACAGTTATTTTAAAAAAAAAAAAAAAAGAAGAAAGAAATTTGTACGAGTCACACACTTCTCCAATTGCAAAATTATTGGACCCTAAACTGAGAGTTTTATTCCTGTCAATACAAGTGTTAAGGCAGAAAGTGAATACAACAATTTTATAGTAAAATTGTTTTTATATTAAAATAAAGGTGCACTTTCCGTCCATCAGGTCAGCTTGCTGATGCAATTGGGGAATCATTCAGCTATGCAACATTCCCCAATATAGCACCCTCCAGATGTGTTGGACCACATGCTGGCTGGGGATGATGGGAGTGATAGTCCCAACACATCTTAAGAGCACCAGGTAGGGGAAGGCTGATCTATGGCCATTACTGGCAACTGGACTCAGTCCAAACATGGCAAGAGACCCAAACCCTTATGCATATCTTGGTCTTGTTTTCCAGCTGACATAAAATCATGGATGCAAGGGTGAAGTCTATGCAGGTGGCCACAAAACTGAGATCCCACTGTGGCTGGAGCTATTTCAATTTTAAGGTCCCCTGACTCCACAACAATTCTTTAATCACAAATTATCATTTGAAAAAAAAAGAAAAGAAATGACATACATTATTTTATATATAAAAAGAATACAGCTGACCAGAAGACAGATCCGAGACTTCAGAAATGGTCCCATGCAAATACGTATTTAGCAGTCTCCAGTCCAAATCAAACCTACTGATTTCTTTCTGCAGTATACCAATTCTCTACCTGCAGAAGGTTTCTTTCAGATTTATTCTCTATGCGACTCTTGCTGAACTTTCTAGATTCCCAGGTCAATCCTACATACTCGTAGTCCTCAACTTACAACCATTCATTTAGTGACCGTTTGAAGTTATAACGACACAGAAAAAAAGTGAGTTACAACCAGTCCTTGCACTTATGATCACTGCTGCATCCCCACAGTCGCATAATCAAATTCAGGCAGCTGGCTGCAGGGTCATGTAATTGCCATTTACAACATTCCCATTTGGCTTCCAACAAGCAAAGACAATGGAGGAAGCAGGATTTGCTTAATGACTGGGATTCTCTTAACAACTGCACTGATTTGCTTAACAACCGTGGCAAAAAGGATCGTAAAATCAGGCACAGTTCACTTAAGCGCCATGATTAACAATGGAATCTGGTCCCAATTGTGCCCGTAAGTCGAGGACTACCTGTAATTTTTTATAACATTTATAAGTGCCCATGTAATGAAGAAACATGGTGGCTGCAAGAGGGATTCAACTCTTGAATAACATTACTACTTCTTAGAAGTATCTCAGACAATTATAGATAAATGAAATTTGATTGTCTAAGTGGAACAAAATGATACGTTCACTTTCATTCTAATTTCAGGAAGCAATGTTTTTCAATTATCTCTGAAATATGATGACCAGAGTCCAATATCTACTGGACTACTTTTTTCAACACAGTTTCTCTTTGTAAAGCTCCATGCCCATTGATGGAAATAAAATTAATGGAGCTCAAATAATTTCTTATTGAGTGAATTATAATAACATTTTTGCCATATATATTTAGTCCAAAATACTGCAATTCAAAATATTGGATCCATATTTCTATACTAGATAGTTCTGGCTCTATTCTATGCATTCCTCATTTCTAAATTTTTGACTATATCTTTTAACAATTTAACAATGATCTTACTTTTAAAAAACTATTAATGTAACAGTTGGCACATAAAATTTTTAAATAGAGAAGAGTTATTGATGGTTAAAGTTGTATTATTACAACAAATGCTGAAATCATTATCTATCTGGAGCGAAATATATATATATATATAAATATTAAGAAAAATGGTTTTACAGATCTGATAGACAATAGGCAGCAAGCACTGTTTTTTCTAAGAAAAATATTATTGTGAAAAGAAATAGTAATGACAAGAGAGATAGAATGTTTTGTTAGAAGGATTAGTTATGGCAAAACAACAGTGGATCAGTAGAGTCATCTAGTGGAGAAATAAATAGTTTACATTAATGATAGTATGTGCACACAAGTTTTTAAAGGGAGATGCACAAGATCATCTAATGTTTTACTTTCTGATGCATTGTTATGTAAATGCATCCATATGCATTCTACTGCAGATTGTACAGTCAAAGAAATATTTGCCTCTGGTCTTATGCTCTCAGGTGCTTTCAATACGGGAACATTGTATCCCAAGTTCCAAAAAGTTAGCTTTCTTCATAAATGATTCATCATTACCTGCTTTTGATTTTTTTTTCCCAGGCTCTCCCCTATGTGGCTCTATTAATAGTAATGCTGTTTTTTATCTACGCCGTCATTGGGATGCAGGTAAGTGTCTTTCTAAGATTTAATATTTTCTGTTGCAAGCATATGGAGAGGGAATTATAGAAAAGAATCTTCAAGTGAATTCAAGGACTATGTCATATGGAGGCCTATTACCTGAACATGAAGTCAGGGAGTCTAAAATAAAAATGCCAATTTATTTTGGCTAAATCTAAATTAATTTTATGTGTGGGTTAATAAGAGCAATGCCAGTTTGCTGTCATGACTAAAGGTGCTGAACTAGAAACTGAATTCTCGTCCTCCTTTAGGCATGAAATCTGGCTAGGTGACTTTGGACCAGTCCTTTCTCCTCAGCCCAACCCTCACTTAAAGACTCAGTAAACATGGTCGGAAAAAGAATCTGCTTTTGTGCTTTTTTTATTTTTTAGCACTGCAACCATTTCTTCATATTGCTAATAAGTAAAATTAAAAGTAGATTTTAGCCGAAATGGTACTCGTGATTATGTGCAGAGTCTAAAAGACAAAAGAAATTTCTCCACGTAGAAACTCTGCCTTATCATTTTGTTTCCTGAAATGAAAAATATGGCCTGCCTCAGAGTGTTTAATTTGTCCTCTTGCAGTAGTAACTCCCAGCGCCCCCTCAGAGCAGCTGCAACTGTCATTACTAACTAGTGAGTTGGAGAATCTGAGCCCAGAGAGTTCCAGGGCTCCTCAGGCGACTGACTTAGAAGAACCTCCCTTTAAAAGCTCTGTCTGGTTTGGATGCTTAATTTGCACTATTGTTTTGCACTTCTCTACTTTTAAAAAGCTGGTTACTGTCAGCACTTACAACTGTCAGAACAATCTGCATTTGTGCAGAATTCAACCAGAGTTTCCAAAGGTTTTGCATATGAACCCCAAAATAGAATAGTTTACATAAGATACCAGATTGCCAGATGGACACGCAGGATAGGTGATTCTAGTTCTGTGTGCGTTGTCTCCTATCCACACAACTAGTGATAATTACTGCCTAGCCTTAGACCAGGAAGCAAATCGTCTGTGTTTGTTTGTTTGTTTGTTTGTTTGTTTGTTTGTTTGTTTGTTCAGCACAAGTGATTGAGTGACTAGTTTGCTGCTCCTCTCCATCATCACTAATTTGGTATATTGCTCATGCCCTGTAAGGCTGCAGATATTCATACTTTATACAGTAGGGATGTACAGTAGGGACGCATAAACTATATTAGATGCATATTAGATGCATACGCTAGAAATATACAAACATGGAGATTTCAAGGATTTGCAGTGGCACATTAGAGGTGCTGATGTACAGATAATACTCGATTTATGACCACAATTGAGCCCAAAATTTTGGTTGCTAAATGAGACATTTGTTAAGTGAATTTTAACCCTTTTTACAATCTTTCTTGACTCCGAGACACTGCAACCGTCATAAACATGAAATTTTGTTCACATGACCATGGGGATGTTACAGTGGTTTTAAGTGTGAAAAACTGCCATAAGTCACTTTTTTCAGTGGTGGTGTAACTTTGAACAGTCACTAAACGAATTGTTGTAAGTCAAGGACTACTTGTATTGCTCAAGGCACTTTCATGACTCACCCAATATTTGTGATTCCAGTATAGTTCAGGAAATTTGAGCCTAAAATTCTCACAAAGACTTATCAGATTTTTAAAAATAGTTTAGTGGAATCTTTAGTGTTCAGTAGATAGATAGAATTCTTTATTGGCCAAGTGTGATTGGACACACAAGGAATTTGTCTTTGGTGTATACGTGTACATAAAAAGAGAAGATACATTAGTCAAGAATGATAAGGTACAACACTTAATGATAGTCATGGGGTACAAATAAGCAATGAAATCATATTAGGAAACAATATAATATAATTAGGAAACAATATAAGCCGAGGTGGCACAGTGGTTAGAGTGCTGTACTGCAGCTACTTCAGCTGACTGCTAGTTCAGCAGATCAGCAGATCAAATCTCACCGGCTCAAGGTTGACTCAGCCTTCCATCTTTCCGAGGTGGGTAAAATGAGGACCCAGATTGTTGGGGGCAATATGCTATTTAGTATACGATCGATTGTTGTAAGCCGCCCAGAGTCCTCGGAGAGTGGGCGGCATAGAAATATGATTAATAAAAATAAATAAATAAATAAATCGTAAGGATACAAGCAACAAGTTACAGTCATACAGTCATAAGTGGGAGGAGATGGGTGATAGGAACGATGAGAAGATTAATAGTAATAGTAATTTTGAAATCTCATCCACTGTACACTAGTGACTAAGAGGGCGGGGGAGGGAGGGTAAGCTTTCTTCAAGGGAAAACGCTCTATCCCTTGCTAAGAATTTTTCCTCCTTTAGTCTCTGCAGAGAGCTTTTGGTTGGGACTAAGGGGGAAAAAAGTTTTTCAAGAGC
Source organism: Pantherophis guttatus (assembly GCF_059756535.1). Classification (NCBI taxonomy): domain Eukaryota; kingdom Metazoa; phylum Chordata; class Lepidosauria; order Squamata; family Colubridae; genus Pantherophis; species Pantherophis guttatus. Next base: position 15,664,275 of record NC_142069.1, on the reverse strand, counting down.
CTGTGGGAGAAATAAAACCTGCCCCTGAGGGAGAATTTTTCTTCCTTGGTCCCTTCCAGTGAGTTTTTACTTAGGGGCCATGGGGGAAAAGATAAGACCCATTTCTATCTCTTGTGAGGAAGAGGGTTTTTTTTCTTTAGGCCCTAGCAGAGAATGGTCTCCACTTAATCCTGCAGTCATTCATGCTGGAGAACCAGTATGGTGTAGTGATTGTGGTACTGGCCTAGAAACCAGGAGACTGTGAATTCTAGTCCCACCTTAGGCATGAAAGACAACTGGGTGACTTTGGCTCATCATTTCTCTCAGCCCAATCCACCTCACAGAATAGACTAGACTAGACTAGACTAGACTAGACTAGACTAGACTAGACTAGACTAGACTAGAACAGAACAGAACAGAACAGAACAGAACAGAACAGAACAGAACAGAACAGAACAGAACAGAATAGAATAGAATAGAATTTTTATTGATTGGACACACAAGGAATTTGTCTTGGTGCATATGCTCTCAGTGTACATAAAAGAAAAGATACGTTCATCAAGAATCATAAGGTACAACACTTAATGATAGTCATAGGGCACAAATAAGCAATCAGGAAACAATATCAATATAAATCGTAAGGATACAAGCAACACAATTACAGTCATACAGTCATAAGTGGAAGGAGATGGGTGGTGGGAACGATGAGAAGATTAATAGTAGTGCAGACTTAGTAAATAGTTTGACAGTGCTGAGGGAATTATTTGTTTCAATAAACTTGGTTGTTTGCTTGCAGATATTTCATTACCCAACTAAGGTAACATGGATTAGGCTACATAAATCTGCAGAACAGAAACGTCTACTTTTAAGACTCACAATCCTTTTTAGGTCATTAGGAACAGAAACTCTTTCAGAAAATGGAAGGATGTGCAGGTGCTTTAAACCTGCAGTATTTTCCAAACCACTTTTCTCAAGTACCAAGACGAGCATAACGGATTCAGTCTGTCTTGATTATTTATAGAATTATTTCCTATCTTACCATCTGCCAGGCCTCAAACCAAGAATAACATGTGGTGATTCTTCCAAGCTGAGTTATTTATTGTTTCACATCTATAGACAAAATTTCGCCAGAATAAGCACTGTACTATGTGCATCTACAACACACACTGCCAACTAATAAGAAGGGGCTGCCTTCACCCTCTTTCTCTCATGGGTAATAACTGGACTGAGTTGCCTCTTTCTCTTCTGGAATACATCATTCTCTCCTAAGAATCCACTCCTTACTACAGTCCATCACATCATTCATAATCTGCATTCACTATTGCCCAAAAGAAGTAAGAGAAAGAGAAAAAAGAAGAAAGCATAGGGTGAAAATGAAGAAAAGATAATCAGCAGCAGTTCAACTATTAGTAGAGCATCAGGCTACTGGGCTAAATTGGGTATCAGGGAAGTGTGCAATTCAAGAGAGTGAAAGCATTAATAAATCAAGTGGTCATATCATTTGAAACCCAAGATGTCCCTTATGTTTTTCACATTTCCAATATTTCATTAATTTCATGACAAAAAAGTACTGATCTTTGAAAATCTTGAAAATAGTGTACTTATTGAAGGTAAAATTGAGAAAACTAATCCTTACAGAACACCTTGCTTATAAATATCTTAAAGAGTATAGCAATATACAGGATTTCTTAGCACATTTTTAGTTTCCCTAAGTAATTTTAGGACGGTTTATGAAGAGACAGAATAATTAGCCCTCTTATTTTATACAACTAATGCCCTGTATTATAACTCCAGAATTTCATTTTAAAATAATTTACTATTTTTATTAATATCCTTTGCATGTATAAAGAAGAGTGCCTATTGAAGCAAAATGAAGTCTGCAAAATGTTTCTTGAGCAAATTGGAATAGTGAATGGTGAATACCTTAAGAACTAAAGCCAAAATAAAAAGATTAGATCAGAGTGTAATATAGAGCTGGGGTCTCCAACCTTGGCAATTTTAAGACTTGTGGACTTCAACTCCCAGAATTTGCTGAGGAATTCTAAGAGTTGAAGTCCACAAGTCTTAAAATTGCCAAAATTGCCAAGACCACTGTTATAGATGGAGACTGTCAATCAGATGTACATCCAGTGCAGTGGGAAGATGTCAAATGTTGAATTGAGATATCAGAACCATGCAAATACAGGTAGGCCTCGACTTATAATCACAATTGAGCCTAAAATTTCTGCTGCTAAGTAAGACATTTGTTAAGTAAATTTTGCTCCACTTTGAGATGTTTCTTGCCACAGTTGTTAAGTGAATCACTGCAGTTGTTAAGTTAGTAACATGATTGCTAAATGAATCTCTCTTCCCCACGGACTTTGCTTGGCAGAAGATAGCAAAAGGTAGTTACATGACCCCAGGACACTGCAACCATCATAAATATGAATCAGGTGTCAAGTGTCTGAATTTGGTCGTAAGTCACTTTTTTCAGTGCCATTATAACTTCAAACAGTCACTAAATGAACTGTTGTGAGTTGAGGATTACCTATATTTGTTTTTTCTGGAATGTGAAAGCATTTAAGTCTGCTGTAAATTGAGGACTGCCTGAATGTAGAATATATTTTATAAGTTTATTAGAATGAGAATATTAAGCCTATCAGATACAGGAATATCTTGTGGAATGAAACGTTACCTTGAATCAACTTTTTCTCTTATTAGGTGTTTGGTAAAATTGCACTAAACGATACTTCAGATATCAATCGGAACAACAACTTTCAAACATTTCCTCAGGCTGTGCTCCTGCTTTTCAGGTAGGTCGCAACAAGGGAAGCCAGGGCAGGCAACCCATATAAAACCTCCAAAGTCCCTTGGTTGGTGTTGTCTCAGTGTCTTATTTTTCATTACTGAAAAATAATGTTGCAGCTTCCAATAGGAACTCAAAAAATCAAGGGCACCAAGTCTTTAGAATGGTTAGTAAGCCTAAACCAGCATTTTTTAAAAAATCTTCCAGTAAGACTTAAATGTTGGCCCTGCCTTCTTCCATGATGGCAACACTGAAAAAAATAAAAATTAAAAAAAAAAATCTTCCAACCACAAAGCGTTGCTAACCCCGAAGCGTATTTGATTTCATCATATTTTAGGAAAACGGTTTAATCTTTTTCTCCCAGAGGCCAAATTGTACTAGTCCTTTTATTTTTAATTCCTCTGAATTTAATACCGGTTTTATGAGGCATAAGATCTGATACTTTCCAAATCTCAGAATGCTTTGTGTAGACCAGCTACCCAAACTATCAGGTACAATAGACATTTTATCAGACGTCTGTGGCTGCTTATGAAGTATGACTTGCTCTATGCTGCAGACATCTGAGCCAGTGATGGGTTGTGCCCCGGTTTGGACCGGTTCGCAAGAACCGGTAGTAAAACCGACGGGAGGCTCCGCCCACTGCCCCGATGTTGTCATTGGCGATCTGCGCATGCGCAGAAGCGTGCGATCCCATTGCGAACCGGTAGTAAAGGTAAGTAGAACCCACCCCTGATCTGAGCCAGCGAGACACAATTATCTTGTGAGTTATTTGCTGAGTACTTAATGTTTAAAACCTCCCCCACCACCAGTGATGATAAGCCACCTTCTTCTCTACTGCACCCCATTTTCAACAGATGTGCTACTGGTGAAGCTTGGCAGGAAATCATGCTGGCATGCCTATCTGATAAGAAGTGTGACCCTGAATCTGTGGAACCAAACAGTACTACTGAAGGTGAACATCCCTGCGGGAGCAGCTTTGCTGTATTTTATTTCATCAGTTTCTACATGCTTTGTGCCTTTCTAGTAAGTAGCTATGGCGATCTATAAAAGTTGTGTAGTGATTTGCATTTTTTAACCTCCCCCCAAAAAAAACAACCCTGTCAGGGGAGCCGAAGTAGTGATCCCTGAGCCATATGCAAATTCTGAAACCTCTTTTAGCATCTTTTGATCTTGTCTACATATTGTTTTCAAGAGGAGCATTGTAGAAGCACTTTGTCTGAAAAAGACCTTGAAATATAAATTCTTATGGCATGAAATACCTTCTCGTAGAACGAATGTTTTTGTGCTTATTTACAGATCATTAACCTTTTTGTTGCCGTTATCATGGATAATTTTGATTACCTAACCCGTGATTGGTCCATTCTGGGTCCCCATCATCTGGATGAGTTTAAACGGATTTGGGCAGAGTATGATCCTGAAGCCAAGTAAGTTTCCAGCCACACAACTTAAAGAAAGGGACTCTGTGTAACTCTACCTACAAAGTTTAGCATCTACTCAGGTTTCTATTTAGGAGCTGCTTAGGATTTCATGTCTCCTGTCACAAGTAAGACAAATGGTATCCAGTCTTATACGTATAGCAGGGCACATGCTGGCTTTTGTATTCTATTTGGGTGGAACTGATAGTCTGAAAGTGGGGGATCCCTCTAGGATGGATCATTTTTTTTCTTAGGTTCAAGCTAAATGACTGGTACAAATCTTTACAAAAGTGGAGGTCAGAACCAGTTAAAATGACTGAGTCCAGACTACCTCAGTGAACTCAGAAAATATCTAACCTTGTGTGTGTGTGTGTGTGTTTCTATCAAGACACCTGGTCTATCCCAACATGTGGGAGGGGGCATTCTGCTCCCTTTCGCCTTTCAGCTCCAATCCAGGAGCCCTCAAGCAGTCGCATTCACGACAAACCATTTTATACCAAATTTATATTTTGATGAGCTGATGAGAGCTAAATAGCTTGAAATAGATCTATACTAGTCTCCCTTTATTTATCAGCAAAATATAAATTTGATATCTATATCTATATCTATATCTATCTATCTATTTATCTATATGAAATATTATATAAGAATATAGAAACAATCAAGGTCATTAATATTATGCTTCCTAAGCACACTCCCCCATCATATCAATTATTTGATCACCTAGGCAACTGAAAAGGTAGTGGCCTCACATCTCTGCATTCATCTAAATTATACTAATTATCTAGATTGAGTTGAGTTGAGCTTTTGGCCGGCAGGAGGTACTGAAACTCCTTTTATTTACTTGGTAAATTGCCTTTGCCAGAAATTGCATGAGGAAAATGCAGACCTGTTGCTTGTCCTAGATTTTCAGTAGGTTTCAGTATCACCAACTCCAGACCTTATGATGGAATCAGGCTTTGGGATTTGTGAGTGTTCTTTGTTTTCCAAAGATTGGACATCCCACAGTTTAGTTCATAACTGTACAAAATACAATATAGTAGTACATATCTTTCCTATTCCCTTGAATTAACTCCACCCTTCTAGGTTTTGCAAATTGATGTGGCCATATAAATAAGCCCTCAAAGATCATCCTTGTAACAAGTAAAAGCCTTAATGTCTGTAAAGTGGCATACAACCCCCTTGCCTCTCTCCAAATGCTCCTGCACTTGTTGAGTAGGTGCTGACACAGTATGGTTGCTGCCAAACTCCAGGCAGGAATCTTATCACAATGGGCTGCTTACAGTAGCTTGTAGTCCTTTGCAGTTGATTGATAGCTCTCCAGCTTGCCTGTAATAGTCATACGTTCCAGACATCACTTCGTGCTTTCTTGTCTGTTTGTTGTCTTCTCCGTTTAGACTTTTGTAGGCTAAGGGCCTGGGTGGGGTAAGACTGCCTATATATATATCTGCACATTCCTGAAAACACAAGGGTCTGGCTCAATTAGCTAAACATCTGGAACACCAGTGTCAGTGCTTATGAGGAAATTGTGAATGGGGGAATGAAGGGATGAAAATGAATGAGCTCATCTCCTCTCAAGTTTCCGGAACTGTAAACATTTATAGGTAGTCCTCAAAGTTACAAGGGCATTGAAAAAAATAAGTTAGGGTTTTTTCACTCTTACAACCATTGCAGCATCCCTATAGTCATCTGATCAAAATTCAGATGCTGGGCCACTGACTCATATTTATGACAGTTGCAATGTCCCAAGGTCAAGCGATTACCTTTTGCGACTTTCCGACAAGCAAAGTCAATGGGAAGCCAGATTCAATTAACTACCATGTTACTAACTTAACAACAATAGTGATTCGCTTAACAACTCTGGCAAGAAAAGTAAAAAATGGGGCAAAAAACAGCTTTTAACAACTGTCTTGCTTAGCAACAGAAAGTTGGGGCTCAATTGTGGTTGTAAGTCAAGCAATAGCCGCACTGCCATTTGAGAGAAGGGATAAGCTGAGTCTATCCTCGAGGAAGTGAAGGTGGGAAGCATATCTGCTTGGCTGCAGCTGCTTTTCCCAAATGCAGATAGCAACCCCAGCTGCATTCGCTCACAGGAACGTTTTTTTGCAGTGCTTTTGGTCTTTCCTGTCCAAAAGGAAGTGCTGAAACACATTGTTTGACACCTAAGCAAACGTTCTATGGTTCCTATAAGGTTACTTATTATATCCCCTGATGTTCAACATCTACATGAAATTGCTAGGAGAAATCATCCGGAACACTGGTACAGTGGTGAAATCCAAAATTTTTTACTACAGGTTCTATGGGTGTAGCTTGGTGGGTGTGGTGTGGCTTGGTGGGCATGGCAGGGGAAGGATACTGCAAAATCCCCATTCCCACCCCACTCCAGAAGGATACTGCAAAATCCCCATTCCCTCCCCACTCTGGGGCCAGCCAGAGGTGGTATTCTCCGAACTGCTCAAAATTTCCGCTACCAGTTCTCCAGAACCTGTCAGAACCTGCTGGATTTCACTCCTGCACTGGTATAATCAGACACCTAATTCCAAAGAAGCCACCAATATCCTTGAATATTGCCTGACAAGCCTTCTTTTTTAAAAATTTTCCTGTAGAGGACGTATCAAACATCTAGATGTCGTAACACTCCTGCGTCGGATACAACCTCCTCTGGGTTTCGGAAAGCTCTGTCCTCACAGGGTAGCTTGCAAGGTATGATAGGTTTCTGTTTCGTTCTTGTTACTGTTTTGCATTACTTTTCCTTATATATTGATGGATGACAAACCCCATCCACCTTGGCCATTGGTCATATTAACGGGACGATAGGAATTGTCATCCAATATAGTATCAATATTCAGAGCTTGTGATTTCTAGATTTTCTATTATGCAGTTTAATAGATCTTATTATCATGAAATGTGCACTGGTTTCTTAGACAGCAAACTTTTGCTTAGTTGACTGCCTTTTGTTAACATTTAATATTTTTATTTAAAATAATTATTTTCTGGATATTAGTATTATTTCAATATTAGTATAGTGATTAAAATTAATCCTGCACAATGTACACTTTAAAATACATACTGTATTTACTTTTGTCAACACCATCAAGATTGACAAAAAAAACCATCGATCAATTGCAAAAGTCAGTTTTACTTGGAATTGCTTACATTTGCCAGATGTTTAGACTGGATTTGGCATCCATCTAGCAAACCCTTCTCAAGGATCCGGGATAGATAGATGTTATTGTTTGATGGTTGTGAAGATACCATTGCAAAAAATAAGCTATTCCAAGTAAAGCTGACTTTTGCAATTGACAGAATATAGAACACCAGAATTGGAAAGGACCTTGGAGGTCTTCTAATCCAACCCCCTGCTCAGGCAGGAAACCCTATACACGTGATGGTGAACCTATGGCACGCATGCCACAGGTGGCACGCAGAGCCATATTGGTGGGCACGCGAGCGCTGTCCTAGCTCAGCTCCAGCACGCATGTGCGCGCTGGCCTGCTGATTTTCGGGCCTTCTGGGCCCACCAGAAGTCGGCAAATGGGCTGTTTCCGGCTTCCGGGGAGGTGGGGAATGCTGTTTTCGCCCTCCCCAGGGTCCTAGAAAGCCTCTGGAGCCTGGGGAGGGCAAAAAATGTGCCTACAGCGTCCACCATGCCAACACATGCCAAAAGCGGGGGGAGCACAGGGGGCCGTGCACACATGCATGGGGTGCAGGGCACATATACTTATGGGTGTGGGCACGCACGCGCATGACCACCCATCACTTCCCCCGCTTTTGGCACGCGATGGCAAAAAAGGTTAGCCATCACTGCCCTATACCATTTCAGACAAATAGTTGTCCAATCTCTTCTTAAAAACTTCCAGTTTTGGAGCATTCATAACCTCTGGAGGCAAGTCGTTCCACTGATTAATAATAATAATAATAATAATAATAATAATAATAATAATAATAATAATAATAATAATAATAATAATAATTTTATTTCTATACCGCCCTTCTCCCAAAGGACTCAGGGCGGTGTACAGCCTATTTAAAAACACAGACAAAACAGCAATGTAAAATTTAAAATAATTAAATAAATTGGCTCAGATTTAAAACCCCAAAAAATTTAAATACCCCAATTTAAAACTATTATGTTGATAGTCCGGCCTGGCGGAACAACAGGGTCTTCAGTGCACAGCGAAACACCCGGAGGTCGGAGATCTTACGAATTTCCGGGGGCAGTTCGTTCCACAGGGCTGGGGCTCCCATAGAGAAGGCCCTCCCCCTGGGTGTCGCCAGCCGACATAACTTGGCCGATGGCACCCAGAGGAGACCCTCTCTGTGGGAGCGAACTGGTCGGTGGGAGGCTATTGGCAGCAGAAGACGGTCTCGTAGGTACCCGGGTCCTATGATTAATTGTTCTAAATATTAGGAAATTTCTCCTTAGTTCTCACCATGAGACCGCTGGTGATTTTGTCAATGCTGATGAGTTGACATTGCTGACATCAACTTTATTGATAGATAAGAGATAGGATATGGGGAAAAAGAGTATTTGTTGTATTTTAAGAAATGGTGATAAGTTATTAAAATTGTTTATGGATGTTGTGATGAAGGAGAAATTATATATTTCTTGTCTTTTCTTAATATATTCTTATTTTTCCTTTCTGTTTCTTTGTTTCCTTTCCTGCATCTCCTACTTATATTAGTTTTTTTAGTTTGTATTAATCTTTATTGTTGTAATTATAATTCTTAATACAATTACTATAAAATGAAACTGGGAAAACAGTATATGAATTGATATGGAATAGGCCACATAATTCAATAGTGTGTTTCTTTCTTTTTCTTCCCTCATAGCGTCTTGTCTCTATGAATATGCCATTGAATAGTGATGGAACTGTTATGTTTAATGCAACTTTATTTGCACTAGTAAGAACAGCACTGAGAATCAAAACAGAAGGTAAGAAGACAACATGCAGCAGAAATACATTTTGTATATACAGTTTTGTATAGCATATGTGTTATCGTGCCATAAAATAATAGAAACATAGATTTGTGAGGGGCCAACTACCTGTTCATTGATAAATCCGATAAATCCAAATTAAAGTTTCCCTGAAAATGTGAATAGTGGTTGTTAACCAAGGAATACCTATAAATATTTACAATGAAAAGGCAAGAAACGAAAGAAACAGATATATATTCGTATCCAAATTACCATATTTTTCGGAGTATAAAACGCACTGGACTATAAGACGCACCTACCTCTTTTGGTGAGGAAAACAAGAAAAAGAATCTGCCTCTGCCTCCCAGCAATTATGCCTCATTGCAGCAAACAGCCTGCTTTACTTTCATTTTCGTTTTCAGCATAGCTTGATTAGCACAAGAAAAAAAAAAATCTGCTCCAGCAATTTACCTCCTTGCAGCAAGCAGCAGAGGCCCACGCAAAACAGCTGAGAGCAAAACAGTGGAGAGTCAGGAGGCTGATCCAATCAATTTGTGCTAATTAGACTGTGCTGAAGCTGAAAGGAGCTGTTTCTTCTTGCTGCTTGCTGCAAGAAGGTAACTGCTGGGAGGCAGAGGCCAAAGGTGGGGGCCAGTGGATGAGCGTGGCTACATTCAGTGTATAAAATGCACCTAAATTTTCGCCCCCTTTTAGGGGGGAAAAAGGTGCATCTTATGCTCCGAAAAATATGGTAATTTCTGTTCATAACACTTTTTTTCTGTGTCTCACAGAGCTTAATTAACTTTTCTTGAGGCAGGTTTTTATTTCTATATTAATATGTAGAAGATGCAAACAGTTTCAATTCTGAATTGACCTCATAGCTAAAATTGCATTTATCACGCCATTGTCTTCCAAGTGTTGTATTGTAGTATCCTAAAGCTAAGGTCATAATATAGAAGACTATAGCTAGATATTTGATGAATTAACAGTTACTTAAATAGGTGCAATATGAATTATGATCCACTCAAATTTCATATATAGATACAACTTTGTCATCTGAAGTAGCCCCTACTAACCTCTAGCTGTAGAGAATCCTTTAAAAAAAATATTTAACTAGTTCCTAAAATATATTTTTCCTACTCATGAAACTTTCTTCTGTTCAAGGGAATCTTTACATTCTAATTTCCCTGAATACCATTCTACCTTTGTAGGATCATTAACTTAAATCAGGCTTTGTCCTTCAGCCTCAAAAACCAATCTATCACTATGTTTTACAAGTCATAATAGGCCAAAAGAGAAACTGTCATTTTTTTCATTTAATTGGATTTAATAGGATCAGAGTTACTAAGAATCCTATTATAAGATGGCCTCTTATTTTTATCTGTGGCTCTCTTTTTATCTGTGGACCAGATAAAAGTACTGCTCCATATAAGAACTGAAATTCTTTTTTACACTAATATTTCTTCTTATAGGTAATTTGGAACAAGCCAATGAGGAGTTGCGTGCAATCATTAAGAAAATCTGGAAGCGCACTAGCATGAAATTGTTGGATCAGGTTGTACCCCCAGCAGGAGGTGAGTACTTCTTTTTTTTCCAATACTCTATTTAATAGCAATTCCAATCTGTAATACACGCTGCACTTCCTGAATACAATCTGGGAGATTAATTTTTTAAAATAGTAGGGCACTAATAGTTTGTTAGTGAATTACAAAAGCAAATAAACTATCAATTGTCTTAGTGTTCTCTTTGATTTTTTTTTTCAAATGTTTGCCATCTAGATGATGAGGTTACAGTTGGAAAATTCTATGCCACATTCCTAATTCAAGAGTATTTCCGGAAATTCAAAAAACGCAAAGAACAGGGTCTTGTGGGCAAACCTTCACAACGTAATGCTCTTTCTCTACAGGTAAGTCTTGAATACATAGCATGAGGTTTACAGAAAAGAAAGTCAAAAGTGGATCTTCAATATATTGCTTAGCATTATGACATTGATAGAAATTATCAGGCCAGCAGTTTCATTATCTTTCCTACCAAAGATCTGCTCCAGAAACTCTGAGAAACGTCTCTTTAAAAATATGGATTTAGTTAGTTTTGATGTAACAAGATGCCCCAATTTTAAAAGCATTTTCATTTAATCTAATAAATTGGGTATACCAGTTATCATTAACGTATCATTTTAGTTTATTAGAATTAATTATAAATAGGGCCTTTTAGTTAAAATTGTATATGTAAGAACCACTGATTGGAAATAAGGTATCTTGATAACAAATATATCTACTTCTAGATTAATATACTTAGACCAAATATTTATAACATAATTATGAGGAAGTGATGAGGTTATTCTATTTATTTATTTGTTTGTTTGTTTGTTTGTTTGTTTGTTTGTTTGTTTATTTTTATGTGCCGCCCTTCTCCGGAGACTCAGGGCGCCTTACAATGCATTAAGCAATAGCCTTCATACTTTTGTTTATTTATACAAAGTCAGCTTATTGCCCCCACAAACCGGGTCCTCATTTTACCCACCTTAGAAAGGATGGAAGGCTGAATCGACCTTGAGCCTGGCGAGAATTGAACTCGCAGTAATTGCAGGCAGCTGGATGTTAAATGCTGCCTTAGTAGGAGGCATTAGCCTCCTACGCCACTCAGGCTCCATCAAATAGCATCTCAAGGATCCATCATATAGATCCTACCAAAAATCTAGTGAAATTTAGGAAATGTTTATGAAGATATTCACTGTAGTTTTCATCATGTTTTCCCTAAACTTCAGAACAGACCAAGTAGCTTCACTGCATGGGAACAAGTTATAATTTACAATCTTATAAATCCCACTGTCACAGATGGATTGAAAGTGGTACTATTTTTCTGAATTGCTTTTTTCATATTTCAGATACAGGGAAACTATTACTGCAAAACTCCACAAAAAGGGTTTTTGTCCATTTAGAACTGCAGAATGAATCAGCTAATAGGGAAATTTTATTTCTTTTATCTACCAGTATGCTAAACCATAATATTTCCTAGGCTGGTCTGCGCACATTACATGACATTGGACCAGAGATTCGAAGGGCAATATCTGGAGACTTAACAGCAGAAGAGGAACTAGACAAGGCCATGAAAGAAGCTGTTTCTGCTGCTTCTGAAGATGATATTTTCAGGGTAAGTGCTTTCACCATGAATCTGGTGTTCAGCAGAATGAGCCAAAAATATTCAGTCAGATTCATGGACTGAAGTATATGCAGTACAGGATGAACAGAAAAATATATAACTAAGAATAATTTTAAAAAACAGCTCACTTAAAAAGGCATTTCAAATCTATTTACCGGTATACTGCAATTAGCAAGCATCATCTGTGTTTGTAGTCAGTGTCTACTTCTTATGAGAAATCAAAGATTATAGAATCAATAGAGAGGATTGGCAAAAGTAGTGAATAGACCCGAGATTTAAAAGACTTATGTCCCCTTCCTAGCGGAATGTGATTAATACATCATAAAACTAAAATTCTTTCTCTCACTACTGTTAATGTTATGTTTCTACATTCCCAATATATTAAAGCAGAATTGAACAGCCCCAAGAACCATATTACCTGCTGTGTTATAAAATTACAAGTATGTATACCGTGTTTCCCCGAAAATAAGACCCTGTCTTATATTTTTTTGAACCCTGAAATAAGCGCTTGGCCTTATTGCCATGCGCTCAAAAGCCCGATTGGGCTTATTATCAGGGGATATTTTATTTTGGGGGAAACAGGGTACACACAAACATTCACCAATACACAGGCATGGGTTTCATTCATCTCTCTCTCTTGCCCTCCTCTTCCTCTGCAGCTTTGAAGAAGAAAACAATAACCTAAAGGAATCTATTGTAGAAATCAAGCAACTCTAAGGTGGCTTCTGCTTAGCTCCCTTTCCCCTCAATGAAGGGTTGCTGGGAACTCAGTTCAGGGTTCCTGAGTTCCCAGTATAATAACTCAGGAGTATGAATGCCAAAGATGGAGGATATGAAGGATTTCTATTCTATTCCTGATAGACAGAAGCATCCGCATTATATGACAAGTACATTGCTGTGGAATAGGGAAAATAAGACATTGTACATTGGGAGTTTTAAGAGCCATATATTTATTTGCAAGTACTGCTCCAAAAAAAGCATCCTATGAAATGGATTGCTGAATGCATACAACAGGATACGTTGTTATAGCATATTCAGCAACCATTTGTTTAATTACCATTTGATGTTACAGCAGCAACGAATAGAGAGGCTTATGACTGGTCCTCATAGTTGCAACTATTGCAGCATCCCTGTGGTCACATGACTGCAATTTGGGCACTTGGCCCCTAGCATTCCTCTATCACATGATCACCATTTGTGACCTGCATGCTGGTTTCTGACAAGCAAAGTCAATGGGGGAAGCCAGCAGGAATCACAAATGACAGTCACGTGTTCTTGTGCCTAATGACCATGTGGGATTTGCCTAACAATAGCAACTCAAACTGCCACAGCTACCACAGCCCAGTTGTGTTATATTTGCTGTATAACCTCCTATACATTACTACCTCTGTAGTGATGCTTTTATTCATTCATTAATATGCTTCTGTTTTGCTTCTAGAGAGCTGGTGGCTTGTTTGGAAATCATGTCAGCTATTACCAAAGTGATGGCAGAAGCTCATTCCCTCAGACATTCACTACTCAGCGCCCTTTGCACATCAACAAATCTAGCAACAACCAAGGAGACACTGAATCCCCATCCCATGAGAAGCTTGTCGATTCCACCTTCACGCCAAGTAGTTACTCCTCATCAGGTTCCAATGCTAACATCAATAATGCCAACAATACTGCCTTGAGACGCTTTTCTAATCCACCAAGCTATTCCAACACTGTCAGCACCGTGGACAGCTACAGCACCCCTTCCTCCGCCACTGTACGGATCCAGGAAGTTCCTTGGAAGTTCAGATGCAGAAGGTAAAGACTGTTGACAGTAGCAATATTTCTATCATTTGCCAGTTTAATAGATCATTGTAATTGCACATGGAACTTCAAAGAGAAATATATAATAATATAACAGAAATTTGAGCCATTATGTGTGTGTGTGTGTATACACACACATACATACACACATGCATACACACATGCATACATACATACATACACTTCAGTGGTGGGTTGCCACCGGTTTGCCCCGGATCAGGCAAACCGGTAGTGGCGGCAGCATGAGGCTCCACCCACTCACTTCTGTGCATGCGCAGAAGCACCACGCGCATGCAAGCGCACACGCACAAGCGAACCAGTAACGATACCTGCCCCGATACACTCCCTCCCAGAAGATGATGAAAATGGCTATTCCATACATTTCAAAATATAATTAATTTTAAATTGTTATATATTTTCAAATAAACAGCAAATAAATTATTACATTAAATTTTAGTAAAGAATTAGGAATATAAGTACATCCATCAAAAACCTAATGGTTGAAAAAATGAATTAAGACAGTATTTAGTCCTAATCCATCAAGGTTCAGCCCTATCTCCTTTCCATTTGCTTCTTTGTAAATAAAACTTTTCAATTATTTTATGAGTTTTTAATGAGTTTTTAATGTTTTTAATGTTTTTTTATAATGATTTTTTGGAATGTATTGTGAGCCGCCCTGAATCTTCGGAGAGGGGCGGTATTAAATTAAATTAAATTAAATTAAATTAAATTAAATTAAATTAAATTAAATTAAATTAAATTAATTAAATTATTTATATCCCACTTTTATTATTTTACAAATAATTCAAGGTGGCAAACATATCCAGCACACCCTCCTCCTATTTTTCCCACAACAACCCCGTGAGGTGAGTGGGCCTGAGAGATTGACTGCTGTAAAGTTTACCAGCAAGTTTTCATGGCTAAAGTGGGACTTGAACTCTCAGTCTCCTGCTTTCTAGCTTTAACCACTACCAAACTGACTATTTGTGGTGTATACGAGTATTCCAAACACATTACAAAACAATGTTTTATTATTTGTCAACATTATTTCAGAACATTTTAAGCAAAATCACCATATAAGAGATCCTATAATAGAACCTGAGAATGTAAATTGAGGTACTCAAGTAAACTATCCTAATGGCTTCTTGGTATTCATTTACTTATCTACTTAGTAGGTTCCCAGTTTTTCCAGTTGGAAAAACAACTCTGAATGGACCACCTGCATAGGGAATTCCAAGGCTCAAACTTCTATTACGGTAATCCTTCCTCATTTGGGCCAGAAAATTAATGTCTGTAACATAATAAATATTACAGCTTCATAATCTAAGAAGAGTTTTGATGGATGTCAATCTTAATATATGTTTTTAATAAAAACTGACCAATTGGCTCAGTAAAGTAGGAAAGAAGGAATTAGCTCATGTTCACTGATCGTTGGCAGGATTATTGCCTTTTGATTATTGAACATTTATGGATAAAAATTGCCACAAATTTTCATAAGAATTATTTAAGGATATCTGTTGCAAATGTCAGCCAGCAAGTCCATATTCCAGGCAGGAAAGGACATAGAATCCTCATCCACAGGTAAGATGCCATCTACAGAATTAGATTACTCCAGATTCTCCAACTGAAAGAGTTCTAAAACTGAGATGTGAAAAGCACGTGGCTAACTGACTACAATTGGGAATCCCAGGAAAATGGAAGTTGAAACAGAAAATGCATATGAGGAATAGGTAGATGTTCCAGCCAGTAATTCTCTGATATATTTTTTCTCCATGATGCTAAAAGATTTTTTTTTTAATTTTCTTTGTGCAACCTAGTGAAATGTGTCCAATTATCCATTCATCAGGGTAAGCATGGAGATATTGTGTTTATAATCCAAGTTGAAACCTCTGCAGTATCAAAATTTGGCAGGAAAAAAAATCTGTTTCTATTTACATCAGACAAGCAACATCTAGCATTTCCTTTGCTTCATAAATTCATGTTGCATTTTGCATGCTAATTTTTATATTTTGGCAGGGTTTTTTTTTCCTTTTTCTAAGAAAGTCTAATTTTGTTTTACTCCTAATTGATTTTCTCCTGTGCGGGGGTGGGAGGTGGGGGCAAGAAGGACTTATACTCTTCTCCATTTCAATACAACACAGGCAGGAGTTTTGGACTATTTAAATCAGGAGTCTCCAACCTTGGCAACTTTAAGCCTGGTGGACTTTAACTCCCAGAAGTTGAAGTCCACCAGGCTTAAAGTTGCCAAGATTGGAGACCCCTGATTTAAATTATTTCTATCTTGGTATCCTTGAGTAATGGGTTCTGAAGTTATCAAACTACCACTGCAAAAGCAGTAGGTGGAACCAGAATACTTCCAAAGTACTCCTGGAAGAAGAGATTGTACCCTAGGGGCAGAGTCATTCCAATATTTTTTGTTAGTTAATTCTGTGAGATAATTAAGCATATGCAAGAAAAGTACTTTTTTATCTGATCTAAATTAACCATCCTTTAACCATCCTGAGGTCTTTGTGCCCATAAGTCCTTTTAAAATATTCAATATAAAGAAGCAAATATTGAGGATATGTGTGATATAATTAAAGTACGAAAAGTAAAGTATGAAAAATATAACCAAGATCAATGTGTGCGTATTTAAAAGTTTCTTTTTATTTTTCTTTCTGTGTGTTCTTCAACACTCATTACTGTGCTCCTTCAGAATAAATAGTCTTAGGCCTTGTGGAAAGAGGAAAATAATAATTGGCAATGAATAAACACTGCATCCTAGGAGATGATGAAAGACCTAATATCTTTGTGATAGATAAAACAAAAATTATTTTCATGGTGAATTCAACTTGTAGGTAAAGAGTCCTTATTCTTGCCCTCTTTCAATCCTGACAAAATAGGCATGGAAAAGAAGATTTAAGGGGATTAGTGTTTATCATATTGAGATGAAATTGGGATTGCTGAAAAAATATTGCTGAAATGCTTTGGGCATCTAAATCTGACCATTTAATTAATTTGAAACATTTACTTTAAACTGGCACCCTTAACAACTAGGTGGATTGTTTAGTATACTGTACTGAGGAAACTTCATGTAAAATGTCACTGAGATCCTCTCTAGTTTAATTATTTTTTAAATCATATTGTTTAATAGGAAATATTGTTTGTTAATATTTTATTTTTGATGAGATTGCATTGGTTCAGAGCAAGGCAATCTTTGCCCTGTTTTCTGAAGCATAATTTTAAAAGGCTAGGCAAATAGATCTGCGCTCCAGATTTCTGCCTTATTCTGCAAAACTACAGCAATTCAAAAATACCACTTTCTTTCCTTCTCTCCATCTCTATTCCTGATTGTCTTCATTTTTTTTCTTCCCATGCTTTCCTAATGAATTAGGATACATTATTATGAAACATTAGGGAGGGAGCTAATCTTACTGTTCATCTGTATTTCATATAAACATTCATTTAACATTCATTGTTACGGTCGAACTACAAGTTATATACAATCTTAACAACTTATTTGCAGGACCACTTGTCCCTAGCCTTTGGGTCTATCCCACTTGCTGTCACAAAATGGACATGTTTCAGATCTCTCCCTGAGGCAATGCTTTTCTATGCCAATGTCTTCACTTTGGAATAATCCCTATCCCACCCCACCTCAGTCAAAGCTCAGATAGCTCCAATTCTCTTCACCATGCAGAAAGCTTTAAAAGGACTTTTCCCCTTTAGATACTGCCAGAATGACAGATGACCCTGTTTTCTGGGAAGCAAACAGTTTTCTGGGATTGATTGATTGACGCTGCCTCTGTGTTATTGATATGTTGCCTATGGATTGCATTACTTGGCATTGCATTACTTGCATTACATGGCACGGGCACGGGGTATTTGCAGGATCACCCCTACCGGCCTCCCACCGCCCAGTGCGCTCACATAGGGCTGCCCTCCTCCGGGTCCCCTCAGCTAGACAGTGTCGGCTGGTGGTCCCCAGGACGAGGGCGTTCTCTGTGGCTGCACCGACCCTCTGGAATGGGTTGCCCACCGAGCTCTGGATGGCTCCCGACCTCCGCACCTTCCACGTCGACCTAAAGACATGGTTCTTCCACCAACTTCCCTGATCTGCCACGGATTTTAATTTGGGTATTTGGGGATTTTAATTTGGTTTTAATACTATTTATTACTTATTGTCGGGTTTTTCTATTGTTGTGAGCCGCCCCGAGTCCTACGGGAGAAGGGCGGCATATAAATCTGACAAAAATAAATAAATAAATAAATAAAATACTTCTTATGGTCTCTTAACTGTACTCAAATGTTTTTTGCTTGGTTTTTATTTGACATACTGCCACCTAGAGTCATGATTACACACGTCAGGTAGCTATATACATCTAATCAATTAAAAAAAATTGTTACTGGAATGCTATTATGTGAATTGGCAGTCTGTTTAGAATAGTGGCAGGGGTCAATTTTTTCTTCCTGTGTTGTTTTTCTGAATCACAGTTGCATTTACAACTAGCTTGTTTTTTTTTTTAATGGCAAAAAAATTAGATACATGGAAAACATTAATTTAGCCCCTGCCCCTCTGATTTACTCCTAAAACAGTGACAGTTATTTCAATTAAATCACGGTAATGCATGTGAATCACCAAATACCAGTGAGAGGACAGTCATGGCAAAAATAAGTTTTTTAAAATGATGTGTAAGTTGGCTGGAAGCAAAACAATTTAAAAGCTACACTACCAACAAGATAAAATGCAATTACGTACATAAGTCCCAAGCAATACTAACAGACCATTTGAGTAGGTCAATGTAGGTTTCAGGCTTGTTTTTTCAAAAATAATAATAATTATTATTATTATTATAAAAAACAGGAAATCTAAGGCAGGTGCTTCATATCTTGCTTCCCCATTTCCAAATTAATTTCCAGACATGAGATCTGTATCTCATTTGCCAGGCCAATTCAATTTGGCAGGGTTGGCACATCCTGGGTTCCAAATAATGCTACATGGAATAAGGTTCACCTCGAAATTTGAATAACTCCGACTCTATTAGTATTTTAAAGAACCTTAAAGAGAAGACTAACACTCCTTTCTTCCTTTTTGTTCCCCTCTGGGTTTATTTTCTTTGCCATTGTTGTTCTTTTGTCTTGTGCTGTTTTTATGTTTTCACATTGTTCTTTGTTTTTAAAAGTTTTAACAATTATAAACAGCCCAGAGTCCCTCCGAGTCCGATAGTATACAAATTTAATATATTATGGTTCGTTGCACAGGCAGCCAGAAGTTCAGAGTAGAATTGGTATTTTTGTCCGCCTATCAAGTCCTTTTCAAGGATTTGGGATACGCAGATGTAGATGTTTGATAGTGTTAGAGTATTGTCTCAGGATATAAGCCAGTGGTGGGATTCAGCCAGTTCGCACCACTTCGGGAGAACCGGTTGTTAACTTTCTGAGCAGTTTGGTGAATTGGTTGTTGGAAGAAATCATTAGGGCAGAGAATCGGTTGTTAAATTATTTGAATCCCACCACTGATAAAAGCTGTTCTAAGTAAAGTATATTAATTTATCATTATTATCTTTCTTGTAAGATAATTTTGCCAGGACCTGTTTAAAAATAATGCAACAGAATCAGTGTTTCCACTGAGGCATTTTTATATTTTCTTCATTATCCATAAATCATTCTGATCTTTTTGCTTATTAGATCCTACTCCAGAGACAGCCAAGTAGCAATTGTTAGTGAAGAGGAAGCTCCTCAGGTGGAAGAAACATATAGTGAGCAATTAAATGAAGAAACTGAATATTGCAGTGAACCAAATTTGTTATCACCTGAAATGTGAGTATTTTATTGTAGTATACAAGTTGTTTTAGAATTTTAAGAATGGAATCACAACATTCAATCTTGCCTTTCCAATAGTTCCAGGTTAGAAATACATTAGTAACTTTTTCCATATATTTATACCATAGTTTAAATTGTAATTTGCTAATAATAAAATATACAAGGATAGGAAACAAAGAAGAGGAAACAAGCAAAGTATTTGTAGGCAAATCATAATTTAGCATTGTACCTGAATTAATAATTTAGTGCTGTAATATGAAAATAAATAGGTAAGTCATAAATTTAGGCATATGTATACCATACCCAGATTCTTCTATAGTTCTCTATAATGATACTTGGATTGTCAATTGCTGGAGGTTATAAAAATCTGCTTCCACATACCAATTTATTCCTAATTTTTTGGATGAATTATCAATGTATTCCTAACAATACTATTGTGAATATAATTAATATGGTAGGCTGTTTAAAAAAGAAAAATGTTGAAAACTAAGGCATAAAGAAACTCATTCTAAAATATCATTTTCAAATACTTCATCATTCCATTATGGTACAAGTAACAGCTTGGTATGTGGAACAAAAGTGAGAGGCAAAATCTGCAGATTTGAGGGTTAGACCAGTAACCCTACATTGTATGGTTTGACATTAACATAATTAAATCTGATAGAAGAGGCTGTGTTCCTCTTTAAGAACTGTACAACATGTTGGCTAAATTTTGGAAAAAACATGACATTTTCAATTACAGATTATCATACCAAGATGATGAACACCGACAGCTAACTCTCCCAGAAAGCAAAGAAGACATCCAGCCATCTCCAAAGATCGGATTTCTACATTCCTCATCACTAAGTAATACTGTTGACATTTAAAAAGTTGTGCAATCTATTAAAAATCTATCTTTTGTTGCAAACATGAAATAGATTACACAGCTGATACATATTTTCATGGCTTTTAGCTATTAGCTGCCAGAATTTTTGGAATATACTGAGATTCTGTTAATTTATCCAGGATCACAAACATTATTCAACTACTTGACAACTGCTCTTGAATTAAAACTCGCAATTCAGTTAGGACAGCCCTTGTTTTCAAATAAACAAATATTACGTCTTCATTGTGTATCTTCAAACTATAATTGGAGACATATATGTTACAGGGAATTCCTGTAAAATGAGAGTTCCTATCTAGATTATTCTTGATTTTCACGTTTTGCAGATAATGCACATTTTTAAAAAAGAAATTGCAAAATGCTCTGCAATATAAGTTTCTACTTATAGTCCAGATTTATTATCCCAATGAGAAATATCATATAAATATATACAGTGTTTAACTAAGAACTGTGTAAACCGAAATTGTGTGTTTGTCAGCTTAACATAAAAGCCCAATAGCTGAGGGGAAATTCCTAATCTTTTCTATGCCTGTGATTTTCTTCTACAAATGCCATATTCTCACACAGAGAGAGAGAGAGAGAGAAAGAACTATTTTGCCTCAACTCACAGAGATGGGCTAAAAAATATAAACAGGAGCCTTAATTGCAGAACATGGCAATACTCTTCTAGTTGACAAGTCCTTACTACAAGTAACAGAATCCTATCCGTGATACAAGGGAAGTGTGTTATTTCAACATAAGATCATAATTGAGCCCGGGATTATAACCATAAATCATGCTGGTTGTTAAGTAGGTCACCGTGTGACGGTGCACCAATTTTACAATGTTTTTGCAGTGGTCATTAAGCAAACTCCATGGTCATTAAGCAAACCCATTGTACCCAGTGGGCATTTTTTGCTAGCAATTAGGAGTAAATGCTGGTTTCGGTCACAAGACGCAGGACACTGCAAACAGTCAGAAATGAAGGCTAGTTGTCAAGCACCCAAAATGCAATCAGATGACCATGGGGGGAGCCATCAGAACTTCAAAATTGTATCATAATAGCTCTGTGGAGGTCCATTGTAATTTCAAACAGTTGCTTAAGCGATTAGTCGTAAGTCAAGGGCTACCTTCATAGGTATCTGCTTCATAGGCTAATGCTCTCTTTTCAGTGATTATGCAGTTGGACTAATCTATTTTCATACTGTGCAAATGGCTTTTTAGGTCGAAGAGCATCCTTCCATCTGGAGTGTCTAAAGAGACAGAAAAATCAGACTGCAGGTGTTCCCCAGAAAACAATATTACCTTTGCATCTAGTACATCGCCAGGTGAGTATTTGCATCTAGAAACAGCTATCCTTTGAATCATATTGCATTTAAAAAATAAGTTACACAATCTGATCTTTTGATCATAAATGGTATGGTTAATTTTCTGACCTGAATGTATGCATTTAATAAGATATATGTATCTAATGCCCAATGTATACATCTAATAAAAAGATTATTAGTGAAAATAACATCAAATTAATATTATAAATAATAAGCTATCTGCTTAAAATATCACTACTGAATTCTGTTCTACAGAATTGGAAAAGTAATTGAAGACTGTTTAGAGGGTAAGATTTTCCTTTATATTTGATGACTTACTTTCCTAAAGCAAATTCCCAACAGCACAAGAGTTATCAAAAATTGAAAACAAACAAATTATTATGGTATCAACTGCATATGATGAAATGGACTGTAGCTACAAACACCCATGCCATAATATATTTGTTCCTTGATAAAGTACTACAAGCGTCTTAAAGGTGTCATTTCTTAATACAACAGATTTAACTGAATCACTTATCTAAAAAATGTTACCCACCTGGAAGACTGAGATGTTTTCAGAGACAAAGTTTACTAAAGCTCATGAAGAAAAATATAAAGGATGTTTATCGTATAAAACCCAAATCAGGGTTTGGGTGGGATTTTGCACAGTGGGTTTTACACGGTGCAGAGGGGGGAAAAAAAGAAAAAGTCTGCTTTTGAAGTGATAAATTTCTCTTCCAGCTACCAAATCTGATAACATAATATTTTAACACTTTAATACAATCTTTCCCAGATTTTACAGGTTGACCTGCCTTGTAACAGATTCACGAGTGGCATAAGAAGGGATGTCATTAACAATGTCCAAGGGAATGCTTTACCTATTTTACAAAGTTTTTGGGAGGCTAAACTCTAGCCCAACTACTATATAGCTCCATTAACACAGCACTATGATTTCAAGCAGGTCTGATCAAAGTTGAAGTCTAAGTTTGATTTTTATTAGTCAACTATTGGTTTAAACTAAACTACTTTCCAGTGAGTTTTTCACTTCTCACATTACTAGATAATAATTATTGATACAGAAATGCAACATCTAATATGGCTTAATTTTTACTCAATGCAAGTAATTCAGCTATCATCTTATATGGGCAAATTTTGTGCTACAATTTTCACTCTGACATAATTTAACTTTATATTGGCCAAAGGGTATAATAAAATCATGGAATTGGATGATTTTAAATAGGGCATGATGTTACAATATCTTAAAACAATACAGTGAGAAATATCTGTTATAATAATCTGTCACAGAAATCATGGTGACTATCTACATATCATATAGAGGTGCTAGTTTATCCAAACACAACTTCCCAGCAAACCCACTAGAGCTTCAAATGAAAGGCACTCTTCTCTATTCCCAAAACAATGATAGTATCACTCCTATATATAAAGTATGCGTAAATTATCTTAAAATCCATTAAACTGTCCATCAAATTCTAAATGGCATTATGGAATACACAAGAATGATGAGACCCATGTATTATCCTTGTTCAATTAGCAAGTTTCAAGTTACAAATAGGTGAAGAGCAGACATTTATTCATTTTTTGTTAAAAGTTTCTTTTTGATCCATGTTCTAGTTTTCTATAAGTTTGAGGACGTTGTCAGTATGAAATATAAAACAGCAAGTTAAAGGAATATCGTTATCCAACTACAGCCAGCTCCCAGATTAAACTGAACTTTTTTTCAAAAATATTTGGTTCATTTTCAGCCATGTTCTGAATCACCATGTTGCCAGACATACTAATTTATCATGTTTTCTGTCTACAGGCACTAGCAGTTGCAGGTCGGAGTCCTCTTCAAAGTAGTCATTCCTCAATTAGATCTTCTCGACCCTGTTCCACACCCTCTGCAACACATTGTACACAAGACTGGCCACAGCAACATGATAAAGGATTGTGGCCTGATGAGGAGGAATCCAATGAGAAACTCAATAATAGCTTCCCATCAATATACTGCAGTTCCTCATATTGTGATAGCACCAGCTCTAGCAGCACCCGAAAAGCCAGGCCACTCTCCCTTATAGTTCCCAGTCAGACAAGAGAGTGTGGCAGGCAATTCCACGGTAGTGCCAACAGCCTTGTTGAAGCGGTAAGTTGATGTCAGTTATAGTTGTAAACAGAAGAGCAAGCTCCCACGTGTGAATTTTTAGATAAGCACTAATTAATAATTATGTATGTGTACACACATACATAAATATATATGATGCAAATATAGACGAACAGTAAGATGTACTTAACTAATTATTTCTTAAGTTGGTAACTTTAATGATAAGCTTCTTATCAAACATGTATGCTGCCTGACTCACAAAGATTCTGGGCAGCTGACTGATCAACCAAAGAAATTACAATAAGATAATAAAAGATAAAAGTTGACAAACCTGAAGACCAAATGGAATGAAGCAAGAGGTCTCATTCTCCCTCATTAAGAACCTGGGAAAGAGCAAAAGCACAGTGGTGCTGCTCCAGAGAAGGCATGCTTTCATGGTCCTGAGAGATGTTATTGTTTAATCAAAGGAACACAGAGCACGCTAAGTCTGCAAGATCGAAGTGGCCAGATAGATAGGACTACAGCCATAGTTGGAAGGCAAGATTCTTAGTCCCATTCATCAGATAGAACCTTCAGTTTTTACCTGATAGATATTTTTTTCCAAATAGCATTAACGATAAATATATGGGAAGAAATAATTCAGTACAGAGAGGATGCTTGCCGATAGAAATGGGAAGACTAGTCCAAGGTAAATAATTAATTTGATTAATATATTTTATCTTTGTCAGTTAAAACAAAATCCCCAATACACACCAGTCTAGTTGGATGGCTTAGAACTAGTCAATTAACACTAGTTAATTGACTAGTTCTAGTGCAATTAACAATGCACTTTTACTACAGCCAGAACGTTTCTTGGTGTTACATTAGTTTACACTGTGAAAAAAAATTGATTCTTCTCAGTCACGGCTGTAAAAATTGGGAAAAAAACATATAACTTCTACCCAACATGAGGAATTTTTTTTAAAACCTAGCAAGTGGAATAAAGATCCCAAGTGATGTCTTCATTTTTATCATCTCATTCAAACAATTTCTGACCTCATTTCCAGAAGTCCCCACTCTTCAAATAATTTTTGGAAGAGGAGTAGGCTTCAGAACAAAGGCGGTATAACTGCCAAGGTTTTTCACTAATTATTTGTATCAACTTTATTACATTTCAAAGAGATAAAATACAGTAGCAGAAAAGTAAAATGGGGGGAAAGGGACCAAAAAGGAAAAAATGTTAAAAAGTGACAAGAAAAAAAAAATCAAAACAAGGAAAAGTTGTCTTCCAACTTTCTTCAGTACAGATATAAACATATAATAAAGCAACTACTTGCTCTAGGCTGAAACAAAACACAGAAACATCATATAAAAATATACAAGTTAAACAATCAAAATAATACTAGAATTATATGACAAAATAACCTATTACTTTAAGTTTAAATAGAAACATAAAATAATATACAGTACATGTGTCTAATAATAACAGTAAGAATAGGCATTATTTCCATAATCATAATGGATCTAACTATCAAATCCTAAAATCGAATCTTCATTTTTATCTTTCTTAAACAAGAAATCCAAAATTGAGAAACAAACTAGATACGTTTTGTCTTTCATCAAAATAGTCAGTTTAGCCATCTCTATCAATTCTAATTTTATAATCTTCTCTTCAGTTGTCAGAATTTTGATGGATGTCAGAAAGGTGGTATCTTTCCACCTTCGATATATCAATGCTGTTGTCATATATAGAAACAAAATCCCATGTTTTCTTTCAAAATGTTTATCCACGATACTTAAAAAAAGCTTCAGATTTCAATTTTACAGCTATTTTTAATATTTTCTGAATCAAACAACATATCTGATCCCAACACTTGGCAGTCTTACATGTCCACCAAAGGTGATAAAAGGTACCTTCACATTGATTACCTTTCCAATACTTCTTTGATATTCCCTTAAACATCTTTGATAATTTTTCAGAAGTTAAATACCATTAATATGTCATTTTATTAAAAGATTATTTCAAATTATACTTCAATAAAATTTCAATTCATTAGTCCACATATTTTCCCATTAATCCATAGTTTTTGCCTATTTAATCACATGTACTTTATCTTTATCCTACTGGTCCATTTTCAACAACTATTTATAAACTTGACAATGAGAAGTTTATCATTAGTAGATAATTGCTTTCAGTCTGTTTTTTCATCTACAAAAACAATTTTTTTATCCAGTTTAAATCTTTCTGCCAACTGGGCATAGGCAAACTATTGACAAATATATCCTTCCTTTTTCAACTCTTCTCTTATTTTTAATCTTGTTTCTCTTTCAGTAACAATAAATCAGCATAACTAAATGAAGTTAGTATAACTAAAATTTATCTTCTAAAAAAGACTTCTGGTGGTGACAGCCATAAAGAGATTTTAAGACAAATTTTTACTTTACACCTATTCGAAACTCTCAATATGGCATGCCTAATAAAGTGATTTTTAAAATTTATATTAATCGTTACCATACCACAGATAGCTGTGCCACCCAAATCTCAACTCATGTTCTTCTAATTCCAATAAACCTATGTCTTAAAGTCACTCATTCCTTCATAGATACCAAACAAAATACCTCAAAATACAATTTTAAGTCCAGTAGTCCTAAACCATCTCTTTCTTTCAGATCTTGCAACAATTTATATTTAATTGATTTCTTACCTTATCATGCAACTCTAGAAATTTCTTTGCTCCATTGTTTAAAGGGTGAATCAGTTGTCAATACTGATATGGTTTGAAATAAATATAACATCCTTATTAAAACTTCATCTCAATAACATTCTACCAATAGTGAGAACTGTAGTTTATCCCATCTCACAAGTCTTTCTGAATGTCATTCCCTACTTTAATAGTTTTTCTGAAATAACATACAATTTTAAAACCAATGTTTTTCATTAAAATCTTTTAATTCCTCTCACAATATTGTTGTAAAAATTTTATAGTCGTTTTTCAAGAATGAAATTGGTCTATAAATCTTATTAGAAACCAAATCTTGTCCTTCCTTGGTAATAAAACAAGATTTGCCTCTTTCCAGGAATCTGCCACTGCAAGTTATGTATTAAAGTTTTTAGTTGCATCACTTTTTTAAGTGGAATTAAAAGTTGATTCTCAAAACATTTCCAGCATAAACTCAAAAATCTGCTTTCACTGTTTTAATTTTCATTTTAACTTCTGAGGTTTCAAAAGTTGTTATTGGGCTATTCATAATTTGTTTCTGAGCTTGTGTAAGATTTGGTAAATTCTGTTTCTTCAAATAATTATCCATCTCCGATACTTCCAAGGAGATTTCCTGTCTCTTATATAAATGTGAATAATAATGCATTATCTACTAGAGTTGTATTATCTTATTGAATCTTTTTTTCCTTGTTTTCTCAGTTTATAAGCCAACCATCTCCTGGTATGTTGGCAAAATTCAATTTTTTTCTGTTTTAGTAATTTCATTAATTTGGTTTCTATTTCTTGTGTAGTTAACATCTGTAGTTGTTGCTATAAAAGTTTTATTTGATATATAAGGGGGGGAATCTATTGGTATTTTCTGCAGTTCAACTTTTCTTTCAATTTCCTCTAGAATAGTTTGCATTTTTCTTGTGATTTTTTATTTCAGAATTATATTAAATAAAACAACTCATTGCAGCTTTACTAGCATCTCAGGCAGTTTTTAATTCTGTATCTTTGTCAAGGTTGCGATGAAAAACCTCATTTTATTTCTTTTACAATTCTCTACTACCCAGTCTTTTTGAATTAATGCTTCATTTAATCTCCATCTGAAAGTGGTAGATTTTGTCTTTAGTATTAACTTAACTGGATTGTGGTCAGAAAAAGTCTTTGATAACATGTCTACTTGGACTACATTTTAGCCACTTTTTAAAAAATCCATATCAAATCAATTCTTGAAAAAGATTTGTTTTTCTGAAAAAAAGTACATTCTGTTGAATTTTTCATTTTTCTGTCTCCAAGAGACTCTATCAATGCCAAATCATCCATCAAATATATATATTTATTTGATAACTTACCCTGATTGGATTTAATTCCCTTACTATATGTTCTATCAAACTGAGGAAGGGGTACCCCATTTCAATTCCCCAATTCTGATATGAAAATAAAAATAATTGATCCACCAAGTATTTAAAAAATGTCTCTTTATCATCATGTGGTACATATAACCCAATACAAATAGATTTAATTTCTTGCATCTCCCCTTTCACAGCCACAGATCCAGCATGTCAATTAAAGGCATTGATTCAATTGTGATTTTATATATAAAACAATCTCATGGGACTTTTTTTGAATTTGCAGATATCAATTCATCTCCCCAAATTTTATTTATCAAATGTTTTGTATCTTTTTTTCCTTTCACTGATTTCTTTGATCCTTGCTATAACAGTGATATTAATACTGATATCCACTTTTGTTCCTTGTTTTTGATGTCCTGGATTATCAAAGGTCTTGATTTCGGAAGGACTGATGCAGTTTGCTCAAGATCCAAAGTTCATTGAGGTTACCACCCAAGAACTAGCTGATGCCTGTGACTTGACAATAGAAGAGATGGAGAATGCTGCGGACAACATTCTCAATGGTAACAGCAAACCAAGCCCCAATGGCAACCTCTTGCCTTTTGTTAACTGCAGGGACCCAGGGCAGGACTGTATGGGCGAAGAAGCAGAAGCAGCCCAAAACCCAGATTCTAGGAAAAGTCAAGAGGAATCTAAGGATACCAGGATTTATATCAGCAGCCTGTAGTTGCTGAAGCTGAAAGTGATGCTGGTTTTTTAATTTGTTTCAATGTTCCTAATGGGTTTGTTTCAGAAGTGCCTCACTGTTCTCGTGACCAGGAGTAACCAGAACAGCATTCTTCATTTATTTCTGTCGGGAAGAATTGCAGAGTTGGGTGGTGTAGAGCTTTTCAGGAGTGAATATAGAACCCCAGCATGTGTCCGTGAAGGAAGAATCAGGAGAAATCAAAGGCAGTGTGTCAGCTCCCTTCTTTTTTCAGTCCCTGCACAAGGAACAACAGCTGCTTCCTGAATGTGAAGGAAAACCTCAACTTCCTATGGATGGCCGTAGCCAAAAGGACACTGTATCAAGCGGGTGTCTTTCAATTCTGCTTGTACAAAAAGGAATCATTTTGCACATGTTCTGTATGAGCCTCACTGTCTCCATAAAGCCAAGACCCTTCTGATCTACAAGTGGAATAGACTTCTGCAACAGATCCCACACATTGCTGAGGAGAAGGAAGCAGAAGTTGCAAGATAGGAGATGCAGGTGGCAATATTGCAGATGTTTCTTGATGGAAATGCAGAGACTCCCAGGCAGTCTTCTCTGCCAACCAATCAGAGCTCAGGCAGTCATCTCTGCCAAATTGAGTTCAAGACAGTTAGCTGTGCCAATGGCTCCAAGAGCATGAAGCCAGCTCTGTCAAAAGGAGTTCAGGCAACCCGCCCATTTCTAAGAGAGGTGGTGATGGGCTTATGTAGATCTCTCCTTGTTCTTGCTATTTAATATTTTCTTGAAAGCATGTTCCAATTTTTATTTTTGGATATTTTATTTTATTGTATTTTATTTTTTAAGGGAGAGGGATGGAGTGTTTACAGAGTTTGTAATCACCTGCCTTTTTGTTTTTCACCTTCACAAATGTTTAACATTGATTTATTTTTTTGTTTTTGTTTTCCTCCACTGACATTTGGTAGAAGCTAATGATATTAGGAGTTTTGCCAATCATAATGTATACCAGACTTTGTAATTTTATTTGAAGTAATGAAAATTTCCTTTTTTGTTGTTGTTTTATAATTTAAAGATAGTAGGCAATGCACTTGATATAATCTTGCACATATGAATGATTGATTTGGATTCTTTATAGTACTAGGTATATTTGCAATGTGTGAACGAATGAGCAGGACTGGGTGAATGAGTGAGCAAGTGAATACACACCTGAAAGTGTGCAACTTGATACAGTTCTCCATTTCCTGGTTATAACTGAAGGAGAGCTTTATCTGGGGTGATTTGAGTGCAAAAATAAATCACTGTCTCTGCTTTTGAAAGGGGAATCAGTAACTCTTTGCATTTTCTGTTCCACAAGATATGCAAAAACAATGCAATAATATTAATTTTGAATAAAATGTGTGAATTGTGCTGGCATTAAAACTGTATAGAAAAACAAAACAAGGGGATTAAAAACAAACAAAACCAACCAAGTGAGAAGGAGTTATATTTCAATATATTCCGTGTGATGTTTTATTGCATTGATAAATGTTTCTGTTGAAGAAACCGTAATACTTGAATTCAGGTCAGTTTCAGTATTTTTCAACTATTTTTTTAAACTGAATAGCAATTGTGCCAAGCAAATATAATGAATTAAGTTTGTTTAAGGGAAAAAAAATAACAATTCTTGTATATTTTGCTGCATGTAAAGTAAATCATTTCGTATTTGGAGTGTGCCAAGCTTTACCTTTGAACTTTAAGTGCTTTTCTACATGTGGTTGGGGGAAAGGGTATACTATTTTTTTTTTCATTTTTTAATTTGTATAATGAACAAAGTGTACCTAGTGCTAAGTAATTATCCTGCAACCCACTGACAGGTTGAACATTAACTGATTTTGCATATCTTGTGTTCATTTTCCTTACTCTGCACTTTCTTAAACATGCATGATCATGAATTGGGAAGACTATCTTGCATTTTGAAGCTATGGATTCTTATCCAGCTTTCTTCTTTTGCATAGTTTCTCTCAGTGATTCTCCTAATTAAAAAGGTGAATAATTCCATATGCTAGGATAATCAAATATATCCAATCCTGTAAACTGAGCTGGCATCAGCAACCTGGGACGAGAATATCTTCTTTTTATTATATGCCACAAATATTACAGAGATTATTGTTATGACATCAAATAATGATTGTCAGCAGTTTGTTGAATAATTTCTATAAATTCAATAGGACATAGTATATACCTTTAACCAAATTTGTATGTGTAGAGAAGCTTCACTTGTGTACTTCAGAAGACTAGTTAAATATTTTTCATGGTAAAATAAAAGGGAAAGAAACAGATTAAAGAAAATAAATAAGAATGTAACATTTATTGTAACACATGGCCAATATGAAAAAGGAATAAGATGCACAATTATAAAATGAAGAATAACATAATAACAGTAACGTGCCAAAAAGTATTTAGAGATTGTGATTAAAAGTCTGATATAAGTCAAAAATCTCATAATGAATAAATAAGACAAGAATTTTATATTGCATTATATTAACTGATTTAAAAATTTAGAATGTAATTATCATTTTCCAGAACTGAATTTACAAGACCTTAATGAATGAGGATAATTCATAAAATTACAAAGAACAAATACAGAAAGACGTGATATGGTAGCATACTAAAAAAAATATAGGAAGAAATATTGATCCCTTTCAAATATTTAAAAACAGGTGGCAGTTGCTTCTGTAGCCTCAGTTCATGGATTCATACATGCAGCAATGTAGTACTTGGAAATGTTTGAGCATATCTATTACCACCTACCTCCTGAACATAAGGAAAGCATTTTGGCATAATTCAACATCAACCACTTGTTTAAGAATTAGTAGAATAATTTGAGTAGTTGATTAATATTGTAATTATATGCTGCTCAGGATTAAAACTATAGATATAGTTTGCAATTCAACATTTGGAAACACTTCTGCAGGTCCACATGCTCAATATAATATAATCCTCTATAACACACAGGTCTCAAAAGAGGAGGGAATACATACATCATGATGAATATTCATTGATGGGGGAAACATACATAAATCACAGGCCAAAGGCAATTTGATGTAAATATTTCAAATACAGTTTCTAACAGAAGCAACTTTCCTTCACAGAAGATAAAATGAGTAGTTTTTGGAGCTGCTACTCATAGGAAATGTTATTTTCAAGAAACAAAGGTCAGTCAGTACGAATCCAATCTTTGGTTCTCTGAATACTGAAATCCAGATTTCTTCCAAATCAAGTAAAATCTACTCTAGAGTGCTGTTTAGAGCCCCCTTCAGAATTATAAAGTTGAACACTGAAATCATTATAACCTTTGGTTAATACAAACATCCAAATTAAACTTTCAAAAAAATGGTTTCTAATATTTATCTACTGGAACACATCCGAAGAAGCAACTATCTTTCTGGGTAGTTGGTTTCATCATCAAACAGCTCTTAACAGTTAGGATACTCTTACTAAAATTTATTTTGAATCTGTCTTCCTATAGCTTAAATCTATGATGTCAACTGTTGCACTCTGAAATGAGAAAACCAATCCTGAGGGTTTTTTATGTGGTCTTCTTTCAGGTATTTGAAGAGTGCCGTTATATCCCTATTAAGTTGTTTTTTCCTAAGGCCATCCATAGTCCTCCACCAATCTTTCTCTGAGTTACCCTATACAATATTTTACTCCAATCTGAAGGAACATGTTGAGTATCATGTTCAAGCCAGCTCTGTATCCATTCATATACCATCCAGCCTATACTTAAGCCTATATAAACTTTGACAAATGTATTCTGAAATCAAAATATATTATTCTCACTAATCTGACATATTCATTTTACCATTTGTTTCTAGGTGATAGTTCATTCAGAAGTGTGAAAGCATATCAGTTTACTGAGATTTCTTTAAACTCCAGTCTTTCAAAAATATCCTACAATAAATAATTTTAGATACTTAGCATCATTGTTTGTCATACTACACATCTGTTTCTATCTTCACAGTACAAAACTAAATTTCTTCTACTATATTAAAGTATTAGAATCTGAACATTCCTTTTCTGTTCTGCAATGTAACTATTATTTTTCTTTAGGGTACTTATACTCCATTCTTCAAAGCCAAACAAACCCTGCCTTTACTATGAGCATAATAAATAGTCATTAATTGAGCTATTGAAAGTTTCAAAAGCCCTGCAAAATGTTTTTAAATAGCCAAAATATTCATAACTATTGATAAATCTTGCTCACTAAAATCTTTGTGCATGTTAATCATAAAACATAAAATAGTTTCCCTGAAATTAGAAACTTGCTATCAGTCAATAAATATAGAGCCTATAAGACAAAGATACAAAATCTGCCAGAGTATTAAATTCCTTTTCCTTCTAGTTATTTATCTAGTCTTCCCCTTGATATCATCATGGGGGTCTAGTTCATATCAGCATCTTGATTACTGGGTTGCAGTGCCTTGGAGTAAATTCAAACTTAATGAGATAAGTACAACTGTGCTAGTTGTAATTTTGACCTTGGGTAAAGAAATTGCAAAAGCACATGAGCCAAAGCAGACATGTTCTTGTGGGTTAATTTAAATTGCTGACTTTTGGCCATAATAAAGAATTCCCCAAGCACCCACTAACTGGGAGAATTAATTTATTGTTCAACTACAGTAAATGAAACATCACAAAGTAAAAGAAGTAAAACTTCACATTACCTAAAGTTCAGAGATACTTTACATTGTGCAGAATATGAACAATATGAATCTCAAGACCAAATGCTATTAATCTACAATACGGCTTATTCCCATAGAAGCATACTGTAAGTCCAGAAAAGGTTAATGTTTGCGTACAAATTTATTTCAGATCATCATGAACTTTTCCCAAATTTTCTGGGGCTTTTAATATTGCATTGATAGCATATTAAAAAACCTCTATTACTACTCATATATCTCAGAAACAGCTTAAAGTTTTTCATCAGAATTAGTTCACACTTAGTTCATCCATTGTATAAGAAGCACTCAATTGGCAAGAAATTGTAATATATACACATATATTAATGCATTAATGCAATTAATGCATATACACAGTAGTCCTAAAATGTATGCTAACCCTCATTCCCAATACAAATATATATTACAAATTCTGATGAACAAGGAATAAGATTAAAAACAACTAGTTGAATTATTTTATATCAGTTGTGAAAAGGGTTAAAGTATGCAATTACAAAATTATTACTTGTGATAACGTTCTGTTTACCAACACCAAGATGTTTTCAGGTCAAGCTCAGATACTGGTGACTTACATAGATACAAACATATTTTTATGAGATAAACAAGTGGTTTGCCAATGCCTTCTTTCAAGATTTTTTTAAACTTCCCAGTAATACTTCCAAGGTTTTCCTCCTTAGCTTCCTAGATCAGCCGAGGTCAGCTAGGTGCTGCCAGGATCTTTTATTTACAAGATTGAAATCCACAGGTAGCATAGTACCAGTGTAACTGGTCATATATGGTGCTATTTCCTTATCTTCTGTGGTATATAAGCACCTTTTGCCCAGTCTTTGCAAATGCCAAATTGCTTTATTTATTTAATTGGTATAAGAATTAAATTGTGACATTGCACATTCAGGTAAAACATAGCTGCAGTAAGTGATGGCATAAGTAACGACTACTGAACAATGCCAGATCTATACAAAAAGAAGAATACAGAAGCATGTTCACCAGATGATAGTGAAGAATATGTCATTTATGAATTGATCAAAAGGAATAATTTCTGTACTGATCAAGTAGTATATAAAGTAATCTATTTATATCGCCAATTTCTGCATATTTGCTAACATGTTTTGAGACTATATATTTAACAGTTATTCTAAAAGGCTCTTATCTGAACTATTCATTTGTGTATATTCTCTAAGCCTCATATGAATATGCATAATAATTTTTTATGCAAGTTACAGTCAAAATAAGTGATAACATTCCAAAAGCCTAGGGAAGAGTATTAATAAACTCTTTACATAAGGTATGGTGCTTATTTTGTGCTTATGTAAAAAAATAAAAGATCTATGAGTGCTCAAAGATCTGAAAAGGGATAATATTTAGGGTAAGTTATTTTGCCATGATTATGCATTTGGGATATTAGTTACATCTCCAATTAAAGAAGAACAATTCAATACTCAGCTTGGTAGCAACACTTGCTTCATTTCTGAAAACTATCAGTATATATGAACACTAACATATTAGTCTCAATTTGCACCCTTTTGAATGTTGATCAGTTAAAACAAAACTGTATCCTGTATCTAAATGAGAAATTGGTGGATAAAAGGGAAGTTTGCTGGTGCCAGCACATTTTGCTGGTGGGTAGTTGGCAGTTCAGCTCACATGGCTGTAACCTAGAAAGAGAGAAACTTCAAATGGGTATGAGCAAAGAGCTACTGCCTCCTTTAAGCGGGGCGAAGTTTGGGGCACAATAGAAAAAAGATTTGATTTCATAACATGTTCTCTTTTCCCTTCATATTGAGCTTATATGCTGGATACAATCATTGCACTGCAGCTGGAAGCTTTACAGAATCTAAAGACTGGGCTGTTTCTTAGAAGGGAAAATGCAAGCATCACTCTTGAGTTTGTCTACTTGTGCAACAACTAAAGACATTGATTGCAAATACCAAGATTTCCATCTTCCCCAGCCATCTTGGTAATTCCACCAGATCAATTATTTTGGATCTATTTTTCTTTTTCTTCCTTCTGCTGTATGATTTAAATGATGGGAGGGAACAGGAATTAATGATCCAGAGCAGGCGTTCCCTTAGCCCCAGAATTTCTCTGCATCGTCTACCTCTTCAGGTGAACACACATGATGAAGAAGTTTCTGATTATGATGATGCAGATACTGCTGCTACTGCAAGGGATCCAATCTGCTTTATTAACCAAACTCCCACTGTCTGAGGAAGCAGCCAAAGGAGCACTATGTACAGGATTGCATCTATTCTGGTTTGTTTTCTACCCGTGGCCCCATATCATTGATGACTATGAAGACAACAACAAAAAAGGGCAAATGCATTTTTTTACATTTCTTGATAATTTTCAAAGCAATGTATCATTGCTTTCTTTAAATTGATGCCAATATAACAATTGTATGGGTCTCAGCCAGCCTCCTGTGTCTTTTTCTGACTTAGAGTTTGAGATCTTTCTGTGAAAAATTCATATTTATATAAAAATATAATTTGACAACCCAGAAGAAACTTTTAGATAATACAAACTCCACTAGCTGATCAGAGTTACTAAGATAAATTAAAGTTTCTTAGATACTTACTTAAAAACAACCCACACTATCCTTTAACGCCCTCGTATCTGAACCACATTCTACACTGTTTTCTATATATTTGTGTTAAAACATTACAATATGCGTGTACACACACACACACACCCACACACACACACAGAATAAGATTTTTCATTAAAGAAAAATTATGGAACAATTGTGGAACTGAACAACTGAGCCTATTATACATGAATGACTTTATATTTCACAATTAAAATAATATTTTACAATGTCTAGAAAACAGATTATAGTTTAATATTTATATAGGCCTTCAAAATCCTCTTGCAGAAAAAGATGAGATGCTAACAGAAATGTAAATAGGGAACTGTTACAAGAATAGAGAACATTAACTATTGATCTAATAGGCCTTGCAAGCCATGGTAACCAAAGGTATTTATTGCATGAAGGGATGTAACATTATAATAAGAATTATATTTCTGAAAGGTACCTCTATTATTATTTGTTCAATAGAAATCAGGAAATGCAAGTGGTGTGGAGAGGTCTGGGATCAAAAGTATATTGGTGGTGCTATCATGACTGCTGACTGCCAACTGTCAGCATTCACAAGTCTCACTGGCTCAAGGTTGACACAGACTTCCATTCTTCCGAGGTCGGTAAAATGAGGACCCAGATTTTATGCTGACTCTGTAAACTGCTTAGAGAGGGCTGTAAAGCACTGTGAAGCAGTATATAAGTCTAAGTGCTATTGCTAAGTCTATAATAAAACAATGTTCTGGATTAAATTAGGGTTTCAAAATACAGTACATAATGTTACTGAATATCTTACAATTTCCTATACCAAAATTGCCTGGATATAGTCACATTTAACTTTCAATGAAAAAGAAATTTATCCACATTTTATGCATTGATACATGTTACAAGTATGAAATATGATAAAAATCAAGAGTTCATGAACATATATGAGATTGGATCAGATCTCCTTCTTCCTCTGAAATGACTGCTGCAGACAGAGAAATGTGGAAGGGAGAATGATAATGTAACCTAAACACAATAATACAAAAAGGCAGGTATTTTTTCAGAGAAACTGGATCCAGGTTTAGCATATGTTACAGGGACTACAGCACACAGTATGTCTTTACATGTGGCTTATCCTGTACCATATCAAATAGCGCAGGTAGATGAATAGCCAACTCTGAAAAATCAGTCCTGCTCCTGAGTACAGTAACATTGACAAGATGTGGAAATCAGGTGTAATAGCACACCCCCAAAGCACCAAAGGGTGGAGAATTTCTTTAAAAACAAAACCTATTTCTTTTCTTATATTCACCATTCAGGCTGCTCCCTCGCCCCACTTTTATCACTGTCTAGGTTTTTTTAACCATTTCTAAACTAGGTTTTTTTTTAAATCCCATTTATTCAGCACTTGTTCAGAAAGTTTTGGAGTCTAATATCACTAATGCCATTTTGAAATGGTTTTATTGTCAGAAACTAGGACAACCACCAGATTCAGCAGACACAGAATTTTCAAATTCTCACATCTAGCAGCTATCAGATTTCTGGTAGATTTCAGATTTCGTTAGATCTGGTAGTCCTATCAGATAACTTTCTCGCCCAAACTCTTAACTAAGAGTATTAAGGCTACCAGGCACTTTCTACCATAATCTTCTGCCAAAATCAAATTGAAAGCGGAGATTAGTACAGAAAAAGAGCCTAGTAATATAGTTTAGATATTTATGCTAGTTACTCCATTTAATAATATTAAAAACTGAAATCAAGTAAATTATTTCACCTCAGCTTCTTACATTAATGTGTAGATTTTAACATGCTGTTTCACTATCTTGTGCTATAGGCATGCACATTTTTTGTTACATCTTGTATTACCAATACTCAAGATTACCATTCAAATCATGCTATTGGTATGAATTTACTAATTTATTGAATCCCCCTTCCTTCTTTGAATGAAGCATGTAAATCTAGATAAAACAAATTATTCATTATGCCAGAAAATGCAGAAAAATAATCTTCCTAAATGGCTTACAAACTTAAATCCCCATTTAAAAGTAAAAACAGTTACGTTTTTGAAGCTAATAAAATAAATAACAAAACTGCTTTTTATATGTATTTAGCCCAATTATTTAAGAAGAAAATTTAGATCAGTAATCTATACTTTCAGCACAGACAAGCCATTCCACCTTATTAAAAACCAAACACCTATTGAGGTATAGGATTCTCACAGATCTTAATCATGAAATAAAAATAAAAAGACCAAGCTGACAAAAAGAAAGAAGCATGTAAACATCTGAATTGTAGACAAAACAACCTCTGTCCCCTTGAGATCCTGGCATGTGCTTTCCAATACTGCTTTTCCCTTTTCCACCCACTTACTTCTGCTCACAGCAGAAAACCTATATTATTTCTCTGCTTCTGGTGACAATTTATTTCGGACAGGCATTTCACAGTTGCAGGGGCTAAATACAGAATCCTACAAACCAGAAAAACCTATTGAAGAACTGTCTAGAATATTTATATATATATATATATATATATATATATATATATATATATATATATATATATATATATATATATATATATATTTGCTGGCTTACTTGTTAATTATAGTGGGCACATATGTGCTATGGACCAAAGCTGCAGATGAACAAATTTCACATTTTCATTTTTCAATGACTAGAGAAGATTTATCATCTTACATCATTGCTGACTGATAAATGGAGGTGAGACCAATTCCAAAATGAAAAATAGAGAAAAAAATCCTCCAATTACATTTTCTGAGAACTTTTACTATAAATTGAACTATAAATTGTTCCCAGGCAAACTAGTTAACTACAACTGCTATTGTTGAACTCCAGCTAGAAACAACTTCCATAAAATATTTAGATGGGAAGGCAAAACCCAAGGCTGCCCATTTCCTCTGTATGTGTAACTGAATGCGTACGGTTGACCAAGATACACAAATAGGTCCTCTTCTCCCATAACTTCATTAGGCATACTTGGCAATCAAAGCCTATAACCATTCCAGAAATTTTTGGAAAAGGACAGAAAAAGGATCTGTTTGTTGTCTTCCAGATCCCTAAAAGTGAAGCAGTGGGCTGAAGGCAAACAGGCTCTGGAGAACAGTAGAAAAAAACATAGTGGTAACTTCTCTGAATGATTAAAAGGTGGCCAAATAGAAGTTTGCTCATGTTCTCTTTATGAATTGATGAAATGCTTCTTCTCTCCCTGTGCATGCAAAATTAAACGTATATTTTTTCTGACTTTATTCATTACAGTTTAATTATGTTCCTCCAAGAAACTCAAGAAGATGTGCATGATCATATCCTTAAATATAATTAAGTTGCTTTCATTCCCTTATTTGCCTTAATTTCTTATCTCTTCTCTGGACATATTTCTAATATAAGTACATGGGCAATTCAAAATGTTCATGACTTAGTGTTTGCACTGGCTTAACCAGAATCAAAGGCTTAAAAACAACAAGCACAATACAAAATAGATCTCAGCTTTCTTTTCAGTGTATATACCATGGATCTACTCCAAGAAAATCCTCATATTACATTAAACGATTAGACTAATAATGTGGTCTTCTATTTTAGGACAATTTGAAGTTCTTGACCCATTGTTATCAATAAGCTATCATTTTGTAAATTTATGTCAATAGGGGCAAGTTGATAAAACAACATATTTTATTAATCTTCTATATTACAAATACATTAGAATTAGAATAACTGAATTTTTCCAATTAGTTCCTATAACATTACTGGTGTCTTACAAGGCCTGTACTTCTAAAAAAGAAAAAATTTCTAGATTCTATAATTATGAATTTGAGATTCATACATAAATAAGGCATATTATAACCTCACATACCCAGAGCTTCCATATCAACATTCTTCCATAAAATAAACATGCTGCATGTCTCTACCAATAGATATTTTAATATTTATAATACTATCTCTATGTCAAAGATGCCTCTATTGCAGATATGTTTGATTATCTCAAAGTGTCTGGATGATGAGGCTACCTTGTGCCTTTCTTCAATATGTATGTATAGAGGATGGGAAGATTTATTCCTAAATGAATGTAATTTAGAAAGATAAGCATTTTTGAAATAACAATTTATGTAATTTTACTTTAAAAACTACATAATGTAGGGTATTATACCTATAGATCACTGTCTCTGATTTCAGCTTAGCACAGTACAGGAAGAGCCATATTTATCCTTACCCCATTAAGCTAAGAGAGTTGATCCTGGAAAAAAAATATTAGCCACCTTTTCTAATTTCATTGTAAGGTAGGCTGGAGAATAATTTTGAAGGTCTGCCTTTCTGACCATCAGTTATAAATATTTATTTACATGAAACAGCCTTTTGCATGTAGTTTTTTCTAAGTGTCTGGATTTGTGAATTAACTGGATTCTCAAAATGTAAGTCAGTTAAGAGATATACGTCTATTCCACATTCCCCTTTTCTCTAACCTGAAATGCTCATACTGTTTTAGAGATGTGCCCAGGTATAACTGTTTACCACACGTACAATTTTAAAGAACTTAACTGAAATCAAGAAGGCTGCACTGCCCTTGTAAAATAAAACTGTATACTTTGTAACCATGCAATCCTGCCATAGGTTAAAAACAAAAAGTCTCACCCTCTTTTCAAATATTTTAAATAAACAGAATTAATTGTTCAGAAGTGAGCCAGAGAATTGCCTTGGTGTGAGACAAATGTATATATCTGTAAGACTGCATTTTTATTTAAGGAATTATGTTATTTTAAAAATTACTAATAAATTTTTTAACTATGTCATTATTGGTTTATCCTAACTGTTTCTAAATATAATCCTTCCTCTTGGAATCTACTGCAAACTGACCAATTTGCCTGATATTGTCATCTATTTATAAACGTACTCACCCCAATGTTATCTATAATAGTCCCATCAATGCAAAATGCAAACAGAATCAGTCTTAATTGGCTACCACCAAATATAAATATAAATACACACACACACACACACACACAGAGAGAGAGAGAGATTATTACAAGTAATGAACAATTTGAGATAAATCAGAATCAGATATCAAGAATCTTGATTTATAAGAACTCTTCAAGATTTAACAAAACTATTTCCCATAGTTTTCTATTTAAAATGCTACGGGCTACATTTAAAAACTGAACCTAAAACCTCCACTAAGCAACAATCTTCCCCGATGTTCAAAATAGCTATACTGCAGGAAAATATGCTCAATTGTACATTCCTGTTTATATAAACACTTCAGTGAATTTTCTACATGGAACATATCATGTGGCCATCAAGATGTCTACAGTTCTAAATGCTATTCACTGCATTAAGAAAAATGTGAAAGATACAAGTTATTATAAGAATATAAAAGTGAAAGGGGCAGAAAAAAATTAAAATTCAATAGCATTTATCTTTAAACAAATGAATCATACACCCATAATTTGAAGACAGATGTAATGAATTAAGTTACAAGAAGCCAGACTCCAGCTGATTATTGGGGAAAAAATAAGAGCAAAAAAATCAAATAATGGAACCAATTATCCAGTTAAGGAGTTCCTTCACAACCTATGTTCAAGCAAAAGAAAGTCATCTCTCAAGGGGATTGGGCACAATAGAGAAAATGCCCGCTTCTAACTCTATATTTATAAAAAATATGAAATTTGTTTTGACATTACTTTGATATAATTATTGCATAAGAAATAGTCTTACTTATATATTCCTATATTTTAAGACTCCTGAAATGCTAGTTTAAAGTATGTGAATACTAATAATTTGAGGACCCAGTAAAAACTTAAACTTTATATAGTAAATCAGAATCAATTCTTGTCCTAAATTAGTGAAATGTGTGGATTTAATATTCTTATCTGTAGCATTGTAAGAAACCCATGCGGCTTGGTTTTGTTTCCAAATACATTTTATCATTTAAAATAATTAATGTATATATTCTGTGTTGGTCATTGAGGTAAGTAAAGGATCAGTCAGTATTGGACTTCTTTCAATTTGCCAAAGAACATATGAAGAACTTAGCTGGATCAAGACCAAAGACCTATTTCAACTAGCATTCTGTTTCCATAGTGATCGGATGTCTATGAAGATCACAACCAGTAAGATATCAACACAACACTGTCCTCTTTCTTTGATTGCCTAGCAATTTGTATGGTGAAACACAATGCCAGACAATGAAAATAATACAGAGCCATTATATGTAGTAGTTACTGATAAATGTAAATTCCATGAATATATGGAATCTTTTCTGAAGCCATTCAGCTTGGCAATGATCAATATGAAAATCATAATTTAACTATATGTTGTAAGAAAAGTATTTGTCCAACATCTGAGAATTCTACTTCATTGATTACTTGGATAATCATGGATTGTACTTTTATATCAGGAGGAAAAAATATTCTTTTCCATCATCTTTCTATCATGCATAATTTTATATATTTCTATTGTGCCTTGTCTTAATAATATTTTTCTTACTTAAAAACTCCTGTTACCAATACATAAAACTGTAAAAGTCACTAGCGCTGTATAGACAACTAGCTGATTATAAAAAGCTCTGCAAAGAGACCACCTTTATGTTTGTTCTGAATAA
Source organism: Pantherophis guttatus (assembly GCF_059756535.1). Lineage (NCBI taxonomy): Eukaryota > Metazoa > Chordata > Lepidosauria > Squamata > Colubridae > Pantherophis > Pantherophis guttatus. The sequence goes on along the minus strand of NC_142069.1, from coordinate 15,621,512 downwards.
TTTACTTTGATACCTGAAATGGCACATAACCATCATAACTGATTCTGGAGATAATACATAATCATGAATGCTAGATACCAATAACTATAGCCTGCATGAAATTCAAATATGACCTGCAGCTCATGAAAGATTATGCCTGTTAATAAAATAGCTTACCACACTGATCTTTTACAGAAAAAAGCAAAACTGGAAGAGGGCACTGAAGGAAAACAGGCTGAAATAAATTTCAAATATTCAATAGGAATAGGAATTGAAATAAATTTTTAATAGGAAAAATATTGTTCCCCACAGCCTACAACTGGAATTTCCAAAAGAAAGATAAATCCTAATCAAATAAAGCAGAGAATGTCTGCTTGGGGAGGGGGGGGCTTTTTCTGTAGAAAAGGATATATATTCTAGTCAGAATTTGCTTCAGACCATTTTTTTTTTACACCCATTTGTGTGTTAAGGGACACCTGCTGCTGTTGTTAATTCTCTGTACACAAAATAGCACTGTGAAAGTACACTGTGTTGTGTACTTTTCCAGCCCATTATTCAGGCTGATTAGGAAGATGTTTTTGGTAATTTATGCAATAAATCACATCTTTCCTTCTCACAGGACAAAGCATTCATTTGTAGCGGACTAACCTATCCGGAATGCATTTTCTTTAGTACTTCTGGGGGCTTTCTTCGATAGCTTCTTCTTAAAAGTTTATTTATTTTATTATTTATTTTGTCAAGAGCATCTTAGGTAATATATAAGTGTGTGTGTGTATATATTGTAAGCCGCCCTTAGTCTCCGGAGAAGGGTGGCATATAAAAATAAATAAATAAATAAATAAATAAATTTATATATAAGTATAAGCATGAATTGAATACATAAAAAATACTAATAGAGGAAACATTAGGACAGGGACGGTAGGCACGCTGGTGCTCTTAGGCACTATCTTTTTCTTTTTCTTTCTTCTTTCTGAGCAGATTGGGTTTATTTCAGTTGTTTTCGATTTTAACTCTTTATCTATTTTACTTTTGAACTCCAGAAGGACTTTGGGAAGGGAGGGGGGGCTTCTCTGTCAGGCATCAGGGCTAGCAAGAGGACCCTCAAAGGAAGGAAACGGTGGGGTCTGGGCGGGAAGAAAGGAAGGCTTAAGTTTCTTCGGCCTGAAGCTTCCACTGCAAAAACATCAACATCAAAGCAGCAACGCGCACAAACCAATCTTGTCAATAATATCTCTGTCAAACCCCCCCCCCTCCCCCCCCCGTAGACGCCCTTTGAATAGCTAACCGGCACCCACAGGCTCGCGCTAACTAACGGCCGCCGCTCGCGCTCGGCCACGCCCTCTTTTTCCCTCAGCTTGTCTCCTCACCGCCGGTCCAGAGGAGGGGGGAGGCCCGCCCACCTTCCCCTGTAAGCCCCGCCCCCCCACACCTCCTCGCCTTAAGGTAACGCACATCCGAAGCCCCGCCTTCTCTGGGAGACCACGCCCCGCCCGCCAAGGCCCCGCCTCAGGTGAGCTTCCTCAGACTCCTCCTCAATGTCCCGTTTCGAGTTTGGTCCCGGAAGCCGGAGACGGGCGGAGCCAGGTCAATGAGGCCGGTGGTCCCGCTTCGGGAGCAAGGCGGCGGCGGCGGCGTGGAGGATGAGGGGAGACGCTTCGTGGTTCTTGGTGCTGGTGGCGGGGCTGCTCCCTGGGCTTTCAGGGCTGAGGCTTCTCCTCAGCGCTCCGCCACTTTTCAACTGTTCCCAGCCGGTAAGTCGGGCCCGGGCGGGCGCACAGCGTGATGCGCGTGGGAAGCAGGGCGGGGAGGGACGCGCAGTCTTTTCTACCCAAGCGAAACTCGCTGTATTCGGGAAAAGACGCGTGTCTTTAAGCAGCCTTTCTCAGCCTTGGGCCTGCCAGGTGCGGGGAACATTTGGCGGGCAGCCGGTTGTGGGGGGAACGTTGGGGCTGTTCTGGAACTCGGATCCTGCCTTGAGCTCCCTTTATGGCAAGGTTGTCTCGGTCCTTTTCGGGTTTGACTGGAGGTTACAGTGCCAGTTTTTATATTTCTGAAGTGTTTTGTGGATCAGGCGGTAAGCCGGTTTTTTTCCCAGGGGGTTCCGGATCTTGCAATTTTATTATTTATTTATTATTTACATTTTTATACCGCCCTTCTCCCGAGGGCGGTGCACAGCCATACTAAAACATACGTATCTATAAAATTTTAAAAAACAGTTTAAAACAATAAACAAATAAACAATAAATTTATTTATTTATTTATTTATTTATTTATTTATTTCTATACTGCCCTTCTCCCAAAGGACTCAGGGCGGTGTACAGCCTATTAAAAACACAAGACAACATCAATTAAAATAGTTTAAAATTATTAAATGAATTCGGCTCAATTTAAAACCCCAGAAATTTAAAATACCCCAATTTAAAATTATTATGTTGATAGCCCGGCTTGGCGGAACAACAGGGTCTTCAGTGCACAGTGAAATACCCGGAGGTCGGAAATCTTACGTATTTCCGGGGGCAGTTCATTCCACAGGGCTGGGCTCCCACAGAGAAGGCCCTCCCCCTGGGTTTTGCCAGCCGACATAACTTGGCCGATGGCACCCTGAGGAGACCCTCTCTGTGGGAGCGGACTGGCCGGTGGGAGGCTATTGGTGGCAGAAGTCGGTCTTGAAGGTACCCGGGTCCTATGCCATGGAGCGCTTTAAAGGTGGTGACCAACACCTTGAATCGCACCCGGAAGACCAGCTCATATTAAATGATTAGGCCCTATATTAAAAACTAAAGCACTCATTAAAATCCATTCTTAAGCCAGCCCAGCCTGTTGAAACGGTAGAGTCTTAAGGGCACTGCGAAAGGTACCTAGGTCAGGGATCATACGAATCTCCGGGGGCAGTTCATTCCAGAGGGCAGGTGCCCCCACAGAGAAGGCTCTCCCCCTGGGGGTCGCCAGTCGACATTGTTTGATCTACGGCACCCTGAGGAGTCCCTCTCTGTGGGAGCGTAAATTTTGCTCTTTGGGTTTTGTTTTTCAATCTATTTCCCATTGGTATAATAACATTATATGCCGATTTTTTATTATTTTCATTAGTATAATACCATAGAAGATTTAAGATTTATACTGTTAAGCATGGCTGACTGGGGGATTTTGGGAGTTGAAGTCCACGGGTCTTAAAAGTTGCCAAGATTGGACACCTGTGACATAGACTGCAGGTGTCTCCAACCTTGGCAACTTTAAGCCTGGAGGACTTCAACTGCCAGAATTCCCCAGCCAGCAAAGCAAAGCTGGCTGGGGAATTCTGGGAGTTGAGGTCCTCCAGGCTTAAAGTTGCCAAGGTTGGAGACCCCTGGTTTAGATCCCAATTATGATGATATACAGGTAGGCTGCCGGTGGAGACAGGACGAATTGTAATCTCCTGCATTATTTGGTGCCAACGAGGGTGAAGAAAGCTGTAGCCTTCGACGGATCGTTTTGAAGTCAGTCTCCTCTCCCCTGGTGCCTGGGGAATTCTGGGAGTTGAAGTCCTCCAGGCTTAAAGTTGCCAAGGTTGGAGACCCCTGACGTAGAGGATGTTATTATTTCTGATTTCGGCCATATGCGTTGTTTTGAATCATAGAGCCAGAAAGGAAATTACAGGTCATCTAGTCCAACCCTTTATAAGATTCACTAGAATACTTGTGACAGATGACCATCCAGGTGCTAAAGACCTCCAATGAAAGTAACCCACTAGAAGGAAAACTCACTACCTGTTGTTGACTGTTGCACGGGCTCCCAAGTAAAGCTCTCTGAAATGCTTAGCTTGAAACTGCTTCCTTTGCAGTTTTAATCCATTAGTTTATGTTGGTCTATATGAGCATAATAAACATTTAATTTGGTAATCTATTATTATAGTTCTATTCTGGAGCAATAAAGAAATCTATTCCCTCCCCTATAACCCCTTAAATATTTGAAGATTCCTATCTGGTGACTCTTCAGTCAAATAACGAACAGATCCTTTTATTCCTATTTGTGCAGTTTTCAGATGCTCATCCTTAGGTGCAGTCCTTTGAACTGGCTTCAATTATTACTTGTTGTTTTTTTTAAATTACAGTATCCCGAGCTAATGTCTGGTATTTCCAATTGGATCTGATCAGGGAACAATTACTTGTCATTACCTGGACTTTGTTTTGCTGTTAATTGCATCCCAGGATAGTTTGCCTTTTTAGCAGCTGTATAATAGAACAGCATATTATGTATTCCTTAGGTAAAGAGATGTATTAAAAATATATTCCTTGTTCATAAAGGAATATAAAAATATTCATATTTTTTGTGGAAAAAATTATTTTGACTGAAAATGGATTTCTTCTACATTTTATATTGATTTTTATCTCATAGTAGCTTCTAATACAAAAATACTAGAAATAGCATTTCAAAAAATTAATATAAACAAGTATCCAGCATACATTCCATGCACATGGACACATGTATGTCTGTGTTCTGTAAAAATGCCAATAAAATTAATCAGTTATGTAAAACACAGCTTATGTAAAAGTCATCAGAAACAAACCATGTATATAATTTGTTTTATTTTGATTGGAGATCATCATACAGGTAGTTGATATATGACCACAACTGAGCCCAAATTTCTATTGCTAAACAATATATTTGTTAAGTATGTTTTGCCCCATTTTACGACCTTTCTTGCCACAGTGAATCACTGCATGTTAAATTAGTAACATGGTTGTTAAGCAAACCTGCCTTCCCCATTGATTTTGCTTGTCGGAAGGTCAGAAAAGGTGATCACACGACCCCGGACACTGCAGCCATCATAAATATGAATCAGTTGCCAAGTGGCTGAATTTTGATCACATGACCATGGGGATGCTGTAATGGTCGTAAGTGTGAAAAATGGTTAGTCACTTTTTTCAGTGCTGTTGTAACTTTGAACGGTCAAAGTTGTAAGTCGAGGACTATCTGTATAGCCATGTCCTGAGCAGGATAAGCTCTGATAATACAGCTGAAATGTACTTCAGATGTTCTATTCAGTTTATTGCTTTGTATAGTCCTCATGTTTTCACTAACTCTGCATTATTTATTTCTTTAAAAGATTTATATGGCCACCTATCTTGTAGCACACAATTCTGGATGGCTATCAACAGTGATAAAAACACAAATATTAGAACTACAGTAATTCACAAAGAAAAGAAAGAGAGAAAAATTGAGAAAAACCAGGGGGCCGGTCCATAAATATACCCATTAATCTCTTCAATTCCTGGGCTCCATCTTTAGTGCCTGAGGGGAAAGCCAGCTCTTCACTAATTCACAGAAGGCATTACTGATACAATCATATTTTTATAGCATTCTTGGAATGATATTTTGAATGTTGAAAATGTAACAATATTACCAAATAAAGCATTTGTATATTTATGTTTGCTTCTTGTTTATTTTTTTTAAAAAATCTGCACCCATCCATGTATACAAAACATTACCATCAATTATTTAATTCCTGAATGGATACCAGCAATTACATTTTTTAATTAAGTCTGTTTTCTCAGTCTAAAAGGATTTTTTTTTAAAAAAAGCAGAGATATTATGAGGCAGAGGAGAGAGGCCTTGCAAAGCCTGGGTCAGGTTGAAAGAAGGAAAGATGCCTCTACTAAGCCAATTTTCTTCTTTTAACTAACAGGTCTGGGTAGCAAAAATCTGGATAATCATTAGTTGGTAGCAAAAATAAATGTTTGTGATATGATAAGTTAGCCCCAACCCTAGACTTAGGAATAGGAAGGAAACAAATAAAAAGTTATAGATAGTCCTCGTCTTACAACCACAACTGGGATCAGAAGTTCTGTCACCAAGCAGTGTAGTTATTGAGTTGTCACATGACCACACCCAATTTTATGTCCTTTTTCACTGCGGTCATTAGTGAATCCAGTTTTCCCCACTGACCTTGCTTGTTGGAAGCCAGCTGAGAAGGTCACAAATTATGATTGTGTAGCCTCAGGATACTGCAACCATTGTAAATACACGTTGGTTGCCAAGTGCCCAAATTGCAGTCATGTATCTACAATAGTTGTAAGTGCAAGGAGCAGTTGTAAATCATTTTTTTCAGCATTGTCATAACTTTGGTCGTACATTGAGGGCTACCTGTATTTAGAATATTGAGAATGCAATGTACATCCGAAAAAGTAAGTCTTCTAAAATGAGACAAGACTAATTCATTCAAGCAGTTAAAGTTGTTCCACAAAACAGCAGTCAACACATCTGTTATGAATTGTACAATAGTAGGAAACCAAGATTATTAACTTCCGGATGCAGACATAGTAAATTTCTTAACCAATGATGATAGTGCAGTTTGTCCATGTTTTTCTTACATGACCATCTATGTTGAATGTACATGGTGAGAAGGGAACAATTGTGTCAGGAGAAAATGTATATAGAAAGTAGAGATAGTGATTGTGTGATTAATTATGACCTTAATGTTTTTTTCATACCCTCAGTAAATGGAGTGATCTCGTTAGAGTAATATTGCTTAATGCCATGTTTCTCCAATTACTTCATGACAAATATATGCATTTACGCTCAGTTTCATTGAAATTAATGTATATAATTAATTTAAATATGTTTAAATAAAAATAAAAGGATTTAATTTAATATTTTAGTAAATACGGCTTCAGTATTCATATGAGTTCACAGTATGAATTCAAGATTGCAAATATCCATCTGTAAATTACTTCCTCCAAGATTATGTTTACTCATATAAGTGTCCTATTGGTAGCACCTATTAACCAAAATAAGATTCAGAGTATCATAACCAGTGAATTATTGGAAAAATAAAAATAATTTTAATAATGAATGCCTTTTATAATTTTGAGGATGAAAATGGCTAAATTAAATTATTCCCATATTACATTTAAATACAGACTGAATTAACTGATTCAGTACAGACTGAATTGACTCTTTAGAAGAGCAAATGAAATGTACAGATAGACCACAGCTTATAACTGCAAGTGGGACTGGAATTTCCATCTTATTATGGTCATTAAGTTGAATCAGACCTGATTCTATGAAAATTTTTACAACAGTCATTAAGTGACTCCCAAGATTGTTAAGCAAATCAGAGGTTGTTAAACAAATCACACAGTTGTTAAGTGAATCCAGCTTTCCCAATGGTTTTTTTTTTTTTTGCCAGAAAATTGCAAAAACAGTTGCAGATCATGATCACAGAATGCTGCAACCTTTCATAAATGCGAGATGGTTGCCAACTGCCCAAATTGCAATCACATGACCACAAAAGAGACCGTAAGTCACTTTTTAATAAGGCTTTATACTCATTAAACAAATGGTCATAACTCGAGGACTACCTTTTTAAAATTGATAGTAACTTTAATTTATTTTTAAGATTTTAACATTCCTTAAAATCTTCCAGAATTCAAATCTAGTCAGTAAACCTTTTAAAATAATAGCTTGATCTGCAAATTTCTAAAAATAAAAATAAGCTATAAAAACAGGTGGGGTTTTTTTCTTAAAGGACTCCTTGCTAGAAAAACGACTTAGATTTCTTTAAATAATTTTTAAAGATTTGAGAAACTTTAGGAAGATTTAAAGTTTTCTTATATGACTCAATCTAATGCAGTACAATAGCTGCATTTTCTATTATTTGAATAAGTCTTAATCAACCTGAACAAGTTTTATTTGATCTTTTTAAAATACAATTCATCTTTGCATATTTAACAAAATCATTTACAGCAGATAAGTGCTATGGGAATGGTTCTCTGGCTTCTTGTGTTGCTGATAATGGTGGTAAAAGGAATTGAGGGATCCCAGAATAAACCACCACTCCAGGAAATGACCCCTCCCAAAGTAACATATTTAACCGGCCTGCAACTGTGTGACTTCTCCATATGTGTTTGCATTTCATAATAAGGTTCTTAATACTAGACCAAAAGATAACATTGCATGCCTGAGTCTGTATTATATTTATTGTCAAAGGTGTTCTCTACAAACATAAAAATCAAACTCCACAAAATAACTTGCATGCAGTATAATATATATATATATTATCTCCAGAACAAAACGCTTAGCTGACGAACAACACCTAAAAACCGAACTACACACTCTCACTAACATACTAACATCCAATGGATTCCAAAGAAATAAGATTACCAACCTAATCCAAAAAGAAACCCCCACTAAAATCCAAGACAGAGAACAAGAAAACGGCAAAGCCCTCCTCCCATACATAAAAGGCACCACAGATAGAATCAGCAAGATCCTCCACAAACACAACATCAAGACAGCATTCTGCACAAACCGAAAAATATCCACCATTCTAAGAAACCCCAAAGACAAAATTGAGTTAGAAAATCAAGGAGTATATGAAATCCCATGCACCGACTGCCCCACCACATATATCGGACAAACCAACAGAAGAATAAGTGCACGCATTGAAGAACACAAGAACTCAGTCAGAAAAGAGGAACCAACTTCTTCCCTGGTCCAGCACCTTAGAGCCACAGGACACGAAATTGACTTTAAAAAGACCAGAACTATCGCCAAAACTGAACACTTTTAACAACAGAATAATCAGAGAAGCCATCGAGATAGAAAAACGCCCACACAGCATGAATAAACGAGATGATACCTCCCGCCTACCAGCCATTTGGAAACCCGCCCTTATTGACAAACGAGTCCCCAACACTAAGAATGACACCAGACCCACACTCACAAAAACCACACAGGATGTCACCACCACACATCCACACAAAAAACAAACCCAAATCCACACCGATGAGGCACAACCACAAACCAGAAGCCAGACCACAGCTGCATCATTAGCCACTTTAAACCCCTCCAATCCATACATGAAGCAAACTGACACCCACCATGAAGATGTGGGACGACCACGAACGCAAAGCCAAACAACAGCAACGCAGCTCAGCAGCTCAAATCCCCCTGAAACTCAGACTAACCTGAGCACAACCAAGCCCCCACCTAAACAGAACACACCCCCAACCAATCAGAGCACAGCCAACCCTCCATCCAATCGGAGCACAGCCAAGCCCCCAACCAATCAGAACACACCCCCACTGGCAGTTAAAAGGAAGAAACAGCTGCGATCACACACTGCTCCTAGAAGCACGAAGCCGAAAACACCAGTCTGAAGATGACGAATGAGACTTCGTTGAAACGTCGCCAAGACACTTCCAATTTTATGTGGGAGAAAACCCGAATAACCAAAGACGTACATACATACATACATACATACATACATACATATGTTTTTTTTTCCTCTAGCCAGGAAAACATACACACATACATATACACACACACACACACACACGTAACTACATTGTTTTGCGTTCCTTTTTAAAGAAATATTACTGCCTTTTAGAGCTATAGGAAGGCAGAGAACCACTGGACAGGAATTCAAGAGATACAAACTACAGTAGACTACACCTCCATTTAATGGTCGGGTAGTTTTTTTAGCTTTGAAATAATAGCCCAAATATTTGATTCTAAAATTCTATAATTTGATTCTAACTTTCAGCATTTTATATACTAGTGTGAGAATTCTAAGAGGAATCTAGCACAAGCATAAATCACTAGGAACTTCAGAATATAGATAAAAGCATATAAGAACACCTATGTACTTGGTGTATATAAACTCTAACTTCTGTTCTTTTATTATTTATCTGCCAAGCCTGTCCTAAAACAGATTGTGAAGAAGATGCATTGACGCTTTTCTCAACCACATACAGAAGCTTATACAATTCTTTTCCCTTCCTTCCTTCCCTCTCTTTCTCTCGCCTTCCCTTCCTTCCATCATCCCCCCCCCTCTCTCTCTCTCTCTCTCTTTCTTTCTTTCTTTCTTTCTTTCTTTCTTTCTTTCTTTCTTTCTTTCTTTCTTTCTTTCTTTCTTTCTTTTTTCTCTGGCTGAAATCACACAGCAATGATGTGACTGACTAAAGCTAGATATGCAAACATCCCTAACCACAGTTTTGAAAAGCTGGGGCAACATACCGGAAGTATGTGTCAATACAGAACAGTAACAGCAATAGGACCTCTTTTACAGTATAAGCTCTCAAAATCATATTCATAACTGTATGTTTATTTTGAACACCACCATAGTAGAAGTAGTGACAGAATGTTATTGGAGATATGCGGTATTTTAGGTTGACCCTCCATGTATCTGTGAATGATTTTTACAGTATAGAATTTTTCATGAAATGACAATTGGGAAATTTTGGCAAGGAAGCAAACATTCTCTACATAAACTAGGATCAAAATAGGATTTTACTGACATATTAAAATATGGTGTCCTGGTAACTTTGTTTTTTTTTTTTTTTTAAAGGTTAGAGGGCTATGCATAGATTGACTAAATAATCATTTCAGCCACTCTCAATATTTCCTAGAAAAGCTAAAGATTTTAGTGTTTTGCATAAAATTACCCTAGGAATTTGGGCACCATAAAGGGAGGGGATCAACAACATCAAAATGGTGATTGCAACCAAGCAATCAAAACCCCACTCCTTTTAAAAGTACCTATATTTCTTATGCTTGTCATTCTTTGTTCCTACAATAAGGCATTCTGATTACTTTTCTGCTACTTATTTGAACTATTAGAATTTAAAAGGGGAAGCTGTTACCCTAATCTTTTTGGAAAAAAAGATACTTTCAATATAACGTTGAATCATACAGAAATAGAATTAACAGGAAAATAAATGTCAACCATTTTTATCTCTGTGATCTATGTTAACTATTCTGCCTATTTTTATAGGAGTATTTGCATATAAACACGATAATACTTGCCTTGTATATAATGATTCAGCAACATAGCTTGTTACATTTGTTTCTCATATTAAATTAGAATACATTTATCATCACATGTATGACAAAGAAGAAATACATTCTTTTTAAATATGCTGAAATGATTGCAGGTGAAAATTCATTTAATAAATACCCAGCTTAGTAGACTAATAAATAAATAAGTGTCTGTTAAGTTTAGCATCTGTTAAATGGTGGGGTGGGATTTTTTGAGTTGAAAATATATGTAAAAAAAACTACAGATAAAATTTAATACCATTTTCAGGTGAAGCAACATTCATGATCCATTTTACTCTTAAGACTTTTTTTAATAACATATTTATGTTCTCTCCTGTAGGGTTTACGCTGCCTTGTGCGAAACAGTAGGTGCACTTTTTTTCCCCCTTAATTAATTTTGCTTATTTTAGAACTGTAATACTAACTCTGTTCTGTGCAACATTTTATAATTGATTGATATTTCAGTAGGAGGAATGTTAGTGTGAGGTAGCTATTTGTCATGTTTAGTTCAAATGAGTTCAGGATCAATATAATTTACATATGAAAATACACATACATTCACATTCCCAACCACCTCTAATATCACCACAAGCGTTTGTTATACATACATCTACAAATATATTAAACAAACACGGGAATATCTCACATCTGTGACTTCCTGCTTAATGTTAACCATTCACTAGGCATTCTATTTATTTACATTTATGCTTTATTTATCTCATACATTACTTTTACTGTATGGAGCCAACTCCATAGTCACATAAAATGTACCATAACTTAATCCTATTCTATTTATCATATGCTTTCTCTAAATCAAGAAATATACAATAAGCTTGTTTTCCCAAAAATTAACCCAAAATGTATCTTTTTGTCTGGAATAAAATGTAACAATATTCTAAATGATCCATATTTATACCCTACTGTGGAATTCTTAATCTAAATAGCATGTATCCAGCTACATCTTAAATATTTTTTATCTGTATGTTTTAGAGTAGGCTTTGTCAACCTAGTATCTTTCAGAGTTATCAGAACTGGCTAGAAATTCTAAGAAATAAGAATCTGGAGATAATTTAGGGAAGCCTGGTAGAAGGTTAAAAGTTTAGTCAATATTAGAAGACACATTTTGCTAAGAAGCATAGAAACTTATGTGGAGTATTGATTATTCAATATGGACACTAATAATGTGTAAACTCACTTTGGTTCACCCTTTAATTTTATTTCTCTTAGCTTTTCTAAACAGTGTTGTAATGCAGCAGATAGTATTTGATAGCTTGTGCTGCACTGAAAGTTTGCGAGGAGGCACCATAGCTAGAATGTTATAGTCTAAAGGAAAGTCAGTTGTTATCTCAAACGTGGGACTGAATTAATTTCCATCAAACTTGTAGGTTACTGTGTGGATGAGAGCTGGCTCCTTTCTTGGAAATGGACTCCTTCAGCCCCGAGTTCTGTTGACGTATTTATTGATACATTTTTTGCTGAAGATGGGAAATTGGTCCCTGTGCTGAAGATAGAGTGGAAAGTGGCTACTGATGGTAAGTGAGGAAGAAATCAATACAGAATTGCATTGTTTACAGCATGTAAAAAATGTAGCATTATCTATTAGACAAATTATAGTAGCCAAAACTATCTCCATCATGTTTTAGAGGCTGGTTTGGGAGTATAGTAATAATATGAACTGGTAATGTTTTTTAAAATGTATTCGGTTACTCAAAAGAAAAATAATCCTGATTTCCTTATAAAACAGGAAAAAAAGTACCATGTTTCCCCGAAAATAAGCCCTAGCCTGATTTTTTGGGCTGGGCCTAATATAAACCTTACCCCAAAAATAAGCCTGGGGGGATGGACGTGGCCAGCACAAGAGGCGGCAAACGTGCAAGGGCCGATAGTGTCCAGCAGCAGCTGCAGCCCACCAGCCCCTTGGCACAGTGCAGATAAGTTTGAGCACAGAGAAAGAGGCAGGGGGAAGACAGGTGATCTGGACGTGCTGTGCAGCTGCCTGGCTCATGAGAGATTTGCCCAGCAGAAGGCAGCAGCAGAGGCAGGTGATCCCGATGCCCTGCACTGGTGCCTGCCATGGCGTGTCCATGGGCAAGCCAAGAGACGATGGGACAGAGTGGGATCGGCTGCCTCCCCCCACCATGCCCCTGGCTCTGACATCCACTTTTCGCCCATAGCAAGATGAAACTTAGTCTGCTTGCAAATGGGGCACTCTGAAATAGAGCTAATTGCTCCATTTCAAAATGCCCCATTTGCAAGCAGATGAAGCTTCCATTCTTCATCATTTCTCCATCCGGCAAAAACTGTCCTGGGAAGCCCTGTAAGTCGTTGTGGCCGCAGGCAAGCAAATGGTGGGAGGAAGCAGGTGGGCGGGCAGGCGCAAAATAAGACATCCCAAAAAATAAGACCTAATAGGTATTTTGGTGCCCCCCCTCCCCAAATATATAAGACCCGGTCTTATTTTCAGGGAAACACATTTGTTTGTGGTGAATCCATGGTACTTTCCAATTTTAAAGGTAAATTATTGGGGGAGGAGTTAATTTTCCTTTCAAATAACAACAGTTCAGAATAAAAATGTAAACAATTTAGAGTAATTTGGGGATGAATATTAAAATGCCAGTATAGCATGTCAGTATGTATTGTTTTCTTTTCATAGAATAAAATCAAAATGTTTGAATGCTGATTGTGATATCAGTCTTTCTAACCCATGATTCTCCATCTCCTGGACTGAACACTCTAACATAATTTTGCACAGTTGGGGGGGGAGGAATACTTTTTGAAAAGTTTGTCCTGGCACGCTGCTTCTAAATTATAAACCATGTTATGATTTAGCTTGCACCATAATCAAAGAATACAAAGAGAGATCTCTACCAATGTTTTTATGTCTCTCATTCTCTAGCAAGCATCATATACCTCAGAGGAGCGGAATTGGCTGTAGTACAATTAAGCGATAACCGCCAGATTTGCGCTCAATTTGACTTTCAAAATAACCTGACATTCCAAGTCCGTCCAGACAATGGAGGCCGGGTAAGCGATCGTGAAAGTTTTACAAATTTATACTTTGCCTTCTTAGAATCCAATAGAATTGTAATGGAGTTACATTAATGCCTGGTGCATTTAGTTAAGTAAATAAATAACAGTATATTGACTAAAGAAAGTATAACATTTGCTAGCCAAAGAATAACATGGTGCTTAAGAAAAGCTTTGTAATTAAGAACATTGTCTGTTACATACAGCAAGCATAGATGACTTGGTATGGCCTCTACTATGTGTAAAATGCTAGTGTTGGAATAAATATATGAATAACTTTATGCTGCAGTGCAGAAAAAATAAATATGACTTATTCCAGGAGAAGGGATGAGAAAAGGCCGGGCTTCAAGCAGGGAAACAGTTAAATTTATACATTTGGTTATTGTTACTTCCATTTCTGCTTGATGTAAAAGCACCAACTATGTTACATTCCTCAACTTAAGGAGGTATTAGAACACAGTGCTGCAACTTCTCTTTTAACAGCATTGACTAAATATTTCTGGATGTCCTGGAATAAGAGGTCACGAACCAAAAAACATTCACGGGAAGCAAATATAATTGATTACCCCAGAATGCTTTTCTCTCCAATGACTCCTGTTGCCAGCCTATAAATTTTTTAATCCATTGTTTAACATCACAGTTTTGTCACTGTTCATTGTGTTTTATCAGAAATAGGGGAAAGAGAGTGTGATGTCTGAATTTACTTCCTAGACCGGGGTCCCCAACTCCAAGGTCGCAGCTCACTACTGGGCTGCGTCTCATTTGCAACTAGGCCGTGCAAGTGGCAGGTGAGTGCGTGTGGGCACACAGCTCCACTTGCATGAGTGGCGGGTGTTCACACTCACAGCTCCATTTGCGCAAGCGGCAGGCATGTGCAGGCACCTACCACTCACATGGAACCTTCCCCTCTCCTCCCACCCGCTGGGCTGCCAAGCCAGAAAGGTTGGGGACCACTGTCTTAGACCATCTTTAAAAGCTAACGTTTGTTTATGATAGAGCTCTGTTAGGTACCTTGTACATAAAATAATATGAATTCATGTTTACAAGATTCTGCATTGTGAAGAGAATCCTCCTTTCCCTTTCATTATAGGAAATCAGAAGAAAAAGTACCTGTGTTAGAATATGTTATGTTTCCACATTTGGTGAAAGGAATGAATTTCTATGAGGATATGGAGAAACAATTCATTACTTTTCTTTCCCCAAATCAGGGAAAATGCTTGTGATGAAACAGGGATCATTCGAATCCAGATAACGAGATCTAAAGAAAATTAATTACTCTGCCTAAGTGCTCGTATAGATCTGGCTTGTGAATTTTCTTTTCTTTCTCCTAGTACAGAATTTCATACAAGGTCAGTGTTATAAGTCACTGCATTGACTCACTGTATGTTTTTAAAAATATTTCTCCTTTTATTGTTTCAGTGGAATTTCTCTTTCAATCGTTTTGAGGTACAACCAGGCCAAATGTACCAAGTAACAGTCTATCATTTGCCCAAATTAAGTACTCCAGGGGACTATAACAGGAGATCAAAGCCATTCACAGTACCAAGTAAGTAAAGGACATTTTTATGATATATACAAATATATTTATTTACAGATTTTTTTACTGACAATCCAACTTCTAGTTCAGTGCTTTCCAACTTTGGCTACTTTAAAATGTATGGACATAAATTCCCAACTTGATGGGCATGGCTCTCAACACCTATCTGAGGATGAAAGCACCAGATAGCTTGATTCTACCTGAAGGTGGCATTCATGCAAACATCTGGTTTTTAAGCCATAATGGGTTTTTTATATAAAACAGCACTTTGAATATTACCAGGAAGCTTAACAGAAGCCAGTGTTATATGGCCAACATGCTAAGAAGCAGATCACTGCATTCTGTCCAACTGTATAGTCTTTAAAGACAGCTCTATATACTGCAGTACATTGCAGGACTTGATCTGGGAGGTGGTAAGCAATGAGTAACCGTTATAGGGGCCTCATGTCTATACAGGTCCTCAGTTAATAACCAGTTCAGTTCAGCAACTGTTCAAAGTTACAGCAGCACTGACATAATGGTCCTTACATCCAGACCACCTAGTTACAGCCATTGCAGCACCCCTGTGGTCACATGATCAAAATTTAGGTGCTTGGCATCTATCTGCTTGAGGGGGGGGATACAGGCAATCTGAGGCTCATCTGAAAGACAGAATTTTAAAAAATGGAATCGAAAGATATGTAAATGAAGAATCCTTAGTTGCCCCAATTGGCACTAGGATATCCTGCACTTCCAGGATATGAAGAAGACTTAACTGATAAACAAAGCCTACATAGTATGAAAGTTGCACATTCAAAGTTGCTGTCTGCAGTGCTT
Source organism: Pantherophis guttatus (assembly GCF_059756535.1). NCBI lineage: Eukaryota > Metazoa > Chordata > Lepidosauria > Squamata > Colubridae > Pantherophis > Pantherophis guttatus. The sequence goes on along the minus strand of NC_142069.1, from coordinate 15,605,356 downwards.
AAAGGAAACACAGTGAGGAAAATGCTGCTCCTCAAAAAAAAAAAAAAATCAAAGCAGGGGAGTGGAGAACGAACTAGTTCTGAGCAGAGTGGAACCAGATAAAAGAAACCTGCATCTTCTTTCAGAACACCTCCATGTTTAAAGTGGTTTAAAGCCACTTTAAAGTGTTTAGAGTGGTTTAAAGCCACTCACCTAGGAAACCTATGAAGGGATGGAGTAGAGGCAAGAGTGGTATTGTCACCACTGCCATTTTGTCTCTGCACATCCATAGCTCTTAAACTTCCTCCAGCTGCACTAAGCCTGGCTTATCTGAATCCACAATGGGGCTGGGACCCGGGATGCCAAGCAGGGATAAAAAAGCCTCTACTACATTGGTGGAGGTTTGTGGAAGTTGCTGGATGATGCAATGCGAGTCTGTGGAATGAACTTCTTGAAGCTATCTGAAATGTGCTTTCTTTCAAAATTGCATTACATCTTCTGTAACTTTAATGCATTTTTTCCCAACGATGTAAAGTAATAGTTTTAGCCCAATAATCTTTTCATAGTTGGCTTATGTACATTTGAACATGATTCTTTTTAAACTACTTGCAAATTGAAGTAGTCAGTTTAGCCAGTATTGTCTTTCAGCACACAGATGCAATCTTTCTGGATTTTTTTTTCCATTGCAGATTGCACACATCCTATCATGAAAACAACAGAACCGTGTCTGCGAATAGGTATGCTTTTTTCAGGTGTTTGGGTGCATCCATGAGCGGTGCCATTTGATGTCATTGATGAGTTTTCTGCATTTAGGGAGTTTGTGGGAATCCAGAATTAGTGGAACAAGTCTAGATGACGATTCTGTGTTGGTGAGCTTTGACCCTGCAGAGATACCAACCACCTATTTTATCCACGTAATCAGTGTTCGGGAAGATGGAAAGGAGTGCAAGAAGGCCACGGAAAGTATTTCAGAGGTAATCAGTTTTGCTCCAATCTGTTTTCTCCTCCAGGCATTTTATTTTATTTTATTTTATTTTATTTTATTTTATTTTATTTTATTATTTTATTTTATTTTATTTTATTTTATTTTATTTTATTATTTTATTTTATATTTTATTTTAATTTATTTTAATTTTTATTTATTTATTTATTTTATTTATTTTATTTATTTATTTTATTTATTTATTGGTTCGAGTTATATGCCGCCCTTCTCCAGTGACTCAGGGCAGCTTACAATGCATTAAGCAATAGCCTTCATACTTTTGTATTTTAGCAATTCCTCATTACCATTACTTACCAACCCATCAGAACCCTTGTCTTCCCAGTAACAAAAGCCCAACAGCTAGCATGTGTGGAATTTGAGCCTTTTTAAAAAACATGGTTTACCACAAAATGTGAATTCTACATAAATTGCAAATTATGAGAGTTAGTCACCTGCTTATTTACAAGATTGAGACAGCTTTTGCATTTCTACCATGTCAGAATCTAGAATTTTATACTACTTTTATTTCCTTTAAGGGATTTTTTTTTAAGCAAAAAAAAAAGTGGTTTGAAAGGTGGGCTGGGCAAAAATCTGCTTTCTTAATATGCCCTTAAACCAGAACTGCTTCCAAGCAAACAAGGAAATTGTGTTGCTGTTTATTGGAAAAGTAGAAACCACTTCAGAATAATTGAATAGAAGAAACTGCAATTTCTTGCCTTTTCTTCCTAGTCATGTGAAAGAAGCAGCAGAATGGTAATCAAGTAGCTGCATGGTTGTATGTGATCAACCACTCCAGATTATGCTATGCTACTTGATTTCATGTTACCATAGCTATTGAAAAATGCACCAGTGCATCACAACTGCAACAGCTGCCCCTCGCATCCATGCAGGAACTGTCCTGAATCCATTCAGTGCTTTATGATAACACGCAATTGGCTCCTTGATTTCTATTTTTGAGCCCGCTTATTTACCCCAAAGATACAATATATTTAGATTGATCACAATGCTGTTGCTGGTCCTGTCTCAACTGTGCCTCTTGATTTCTGCAGAAGGGTCTGCAGCAGCGCCTTAATGTAACGGTCAAGCTGGAAAGGAACTTGAAGATTTGCTGCAAATACAAAGTGGAGGTAGGTTTAGCTTTATTGGCTTCTGACAAAAGAATAATTTCTTTCCATGTTAATAGTCACATTCAGTTACAGGTGATTTACAGACATTTGTTCAGTGACCATTCGAAGTTGGAAAAAGTGACCTAATGACCATTTTTCACATTTACGACCGTTGCAGCATCTGCATGGTCACGTGATCACAATTTGGGTGCTTGGCAACTGGTATGTATTTATGACGGTTGCACTGTCCAGGAGCCCTATGGCACAAAAGATCGTAAAATGGGACAAAAACTCACTTAGCAACCATGTTGCTTAACAACAGAAATTTTATGCTCAGTTGTGCTCCTAAGTCAAAGTGGTGGTTAGGGAAGAAAAGTAGAGATAAGGATGTTCTCCAGAAGACAAGCTCAGTTCCCTGGTGATCAAATAGACACATCCATTGAAACAACAGTAAAATAAAAACTGGTTTGCTTTCTTCTGTGTGTGTGTGTGTGTTTTTTTTTTTTTTTTTTTTTTTTTTGAGTACCCAATTTTATCTCCAGTGTTGGGATTTCCTAATAACCTCCCTTCCAAATACTGAGTAGGCCCTGCACTGTTTAGCTTTTTAATCCACCTGCTAAAACGTCAGGATATGGGTGCTTGTGACTTAGTCGATAGAATCGGGTGAAATCCAGCAGGTTCTGACAGGTTCTGGAGAACCGGTAGCAGAAATTTTGAGTAGTTCGGAGAACCGGCAAATACCACCTCTGGCTGGCCCCAGAATGGAGGTGGAGATTTTGTAGTATCCTTCCCCTGCCTGGCCCATCAAGCCACGCCCACCAAGCTACACCATGCCCACCAAGCCACGCCCACACAACCGGTAGTAAAAAAATTGGATTTCACCACTGGATAGAATCCTGAGTTAACAAGCGGCAACAGAGATGACAGTGTTGGTTCACTTATTTTAAAGATCTCCCTCATTTTAGCTCTTTAGGCATCTGTAGTCTTTTAAAGTAAGAAATGTTCCTTTGAAGTGCTAAAAACTGGAGAAGAAACATCAAAAGGAGAAAGAGTCCTTTCATTTCAGAACTGAATTAAGGGGAAATCAGCTGCATGCTCCTCTTTGCTTCAGACAACATCTGCTTGATTCTTAGCTAGGAGTAGCAATATAGAGCTCATGAACATCAGTGTGCCTGTGGATGTTTCTCCTGGCATCTGCCAGATCACTGTCCCACTCAATTTTAATGATTTTTTTTTACTTTTTTTTAATTAAAAGCAGACTGACAGATGTTAATCTAGCATTAACTCTACGGGACTTTGTCTGCATCCAGATGCTAAGTAGGATTGGACCTCAGTGAGGACTGAGGACTAGTCTGGGAATTTTTACAGTTACATTTGCCAGTTCTTCAGGTTATGCTTGGCTTTCATAAGGCTCAAATCCTTTCCAAGAACCTAGGATAATCATAATGTATCAGCATAGTAGATGTACAGATCCAAGCAGGATGGCCTTTTGTAATTGACAAATCAAAGTTTTGTCAGTGTACAGATTTTCTAAGTGCTATTTTAAGATTTTTTTGGCATGCCATCCGTTGTGCCAATAACCTCTGCGACAACCACAGCCACTTCATACCATAATCCTTCAATTTCAGTTTTTCAGACCTTGATATTTGTGATCTTCTCCAGTTCTTTCTGTTCTACAATTCCCTGATATTGTCACATCAATTATCCACATTTTTTTTCAACTACCATTATATTTGGTGTGTTATCTTTATCAGTTTGTATTCAGAAACCATCAATAATAATAGTAATAATAATAATAAATACTGTATTATTGATATTGAGAACATATTTGATGTAGCAGTTAAGGCACCAGGATAGAAATCAGGAGACTGTGAGTTCTAGTTCTGCCTTGGGCACAAAGCCAGCTGGGTGACCTTGGCCAGTCCCTCTCCCTGAGTCCTAGAAAAAAGTAGGCATTGGCAGACTACTATCAAAATCTTGCCAAGAAAACTGCAGAGACCCGTCCCAAGCAATCACCAGCATTCAAAACTGACTTGATGGGACAAAAAATAAAAAAGTAAAAGTTTACTTATATTGTTATACAATATATTAATATACTATATTAATAGAATATTATAATATAGTACATTATACTGTATAATAATATAATTACATTATATTTATCATTGTACATTGTATTGTCTAATAATGTATATTACATTTTATTTATATAATGTAGCCAAGAGAAAGTAGTCCTACATAAGGTTTTGTTTTTACTTTTTAAGTCTGGTGGCTGATAGTGCATTGAAGTAGTTGCTGTAATTATCCTCTCTCTTCTTTTTTCACCAGATCCAACCCTTCTTTCCTGGCTGTGCTACAGACTGTGAGAGGCATTCATTTTTAATCCCATGTTCTTCTGCTGATACCTTAAGTCTTCCTGATCAATCCAGAATGAATGGTGCATATATATACTCTTAAAGTGATCTGATGTAGTTCGAAAAGAGTCGATTTTTGTACAGATTAGGAGTTTAAGAACTGGAGATCCTCCCCTAATTCATGTATGGAAATATATCTAAACTTCAGAGCATGAAGGAAATATAATATCTGGATGATTTAGCAAATCCCCTCCCCTTTTTTCCTAAAACATTTACCTTTAGAAAAATCCCTATGAGGATAGTGGGGTACAGATTGCACTTTCTCCTAGAAAGAGTAAACATGATTCTGTTGTTGCTTTTGTACTAGAAAATGTGGACTTAGGGTTGAGTGCCCTGAGCAGAATCAAGAAAAATTTGTTTGCATAAACTTGCCCTACTTTAGCCCTATCAAAAGGAACTTTCTTTTGAAAGTTAATGTTTTGGTGGATACAGTAACAGGTTGTGTGATGCCTGACCACACTTACATGTGCCCTCTGTTATATCACATTGAGAATGCACTAAGCTGAAGATTGGAATTTGAAATATTAAATATCACAATAGCTTCTGTGCAGAACCAATGAAATAAATTATTCTACTATTTCCTGGTCCATTACTGTTAAAAATGGGGCCTTTCCTACACATCAAGACGTTCTTCACAGCATTACCTGCTTTGATGATTCTACCTATCATTTATTATGATGATTATTTTTCAGATACATTTTCAGTGGGCCTACCTTGGATCCACACCATGATCTGCATTTTGTTAATTGGTTCAGCTATTGGTTCCGCAATCTGCCTTACTCGAAGACAAAAAGGTAAGGTGGATTCTACAAATGGGACTTAATGGTGTTTTGTCTTCAGAATAACTTTCTTGGAATGGTGTAGAGTTGGACCAAATTTGTGCAGAGGGGCAGCAGACATTAAATTTCTCACCCTCCCCAAAAAAACCTTCACGGTTTGGCAGACAAGCTGAATCTTGTCGAGCACTGCAGGCTGGGAAGAGGCTAACCTCTGAAAAAAATCAGGTCAGAGTTTTAATTTTCTGCTTAATTTTCAGGTATACCTTTCTTTGCCCTTTGTCTCCTCCTGTTAACAGAGGTCTTCAAACTTGGCAGCTTTAAGACTTGTGGATATGTTTATTGCCAGCTATGCTGGCTGGAGAATTCTGGGAGTTGAAGTCCACAAGTCTTAAAGCTGCCAAGTTTGAAGACTTCTGGGATAGAGACTGGGAAAACTGCCAAGGAAGAAGAGGAAAGAAAAAATTAGCAGCTCTGTTACACCTGTGTTGTCTTAAATTCAAGCTCAATTTCAGCCCTTTTGGAGAAATTTAGATAGCCTATTGATATAAAGTGATTCAGTTGGAATGTTTTATCCTACCCATTGTTAATTATAGCCAATCATCTTAATTTCATGGTCAACCTGACACCATTTTTTCAGCATTTCATTTACGTTTCCTCCAGTTCTGTCAAGGAAAGCTTAAATTCTTATTCAAGATTCTGCTTTTTTTTGCTTGCACTTGAGTCTCAGATGAAGGCCATTGAATTGTTAGCCCTTCTTTTTCAAAAGTATCTGAACTTTTTTTGATCAAAATTATGTTCTTTTAAATTGTCTATGTTCTTCTATCCCTCCTAGAATTAAATTCTGCAGCAAAAAACGGTGATTTTGAACTCCAAGGTAAGAGAACTTTTATTTTTTTATTACTCAGCATTGATTTATAATCTAGGTACCTGGATTAGATTCAGCTCTTAGAGGGGACAGCATTGACTTTTTATTTTCTTAAAAGTTTCGTGTGTGCTTTTGGTCACATGAACACAAACACAGACAAAGTCAATTCTTACAGAGTTATTAACTGTTCATTTATTTCTGTGGCTGAATATCGGCTGGGCAGTGTTTATATTAATGTCAAGGACTACTACTTTCTGACACAACTTCTTTTCCGGGAGAAATAAATTTCTACATCAAGGATTGCAATTTTCTGAAATAAAATATCTTCCATCTATATCACTGGTACTGGAGATAAAATTCAGTTGGCTAAACTGAAGCTAGTGATCTTGAACATTGTTTTAACATTAAGTGCAGTAATGTATACATGAAACAATCCTATTTCTTGTACTCTTTTGTTTTCCATGTATTGGGCGGGGGGCAATAACCATAACATTACACTTTTTATATATTTAACTTTTTGACTTTCCAGATGTCACCCCTATGTTACAACCTCCTCCACCCCTCAAGCCACGTACAGTTTGGATTGTGTATTCTGCTGATCACAAGCTCTATGTAGACATTGTGTTGAAATTTGCTCAGTTCATGATCACCGTGTGTGGTACGGAGGTCATCCTAGACCTGCTAGATGAACACCAGATATCTGAGATGGGAGCAGTGTGCTGGCTTACTCGGCAGAAACAGAAAATGGAAGCGCTGTCTTCAAAGATCATCATCTTGTGTTCCCGGGGTACTCAAGCTAAGTGGCAGGCTATGCTTGGGCACGAGGAATCCAGTGTGCATCTGAAGCAAGATAATCTGCTGCCAACAGGAGACATGTTCACTCCAGCACTGAATCTGATTTTACCAGATTTTAAGCAGCCAGCTTGCTTTGGACTGTATTTAATCTGTTACTTTGAGGGCATAAGCAATGAGAGTGACATTCCAGACCCTTTCCACGTCATCTCCAAATATCAGCTGATGGATAAATTTGAGGAAATTTACTTCCTAATCCAGGATCTTGAAAAATTTGAGCCAGGGCGAATGCATCAGATTCCAGCCATCTCGCCTGAAAAGTACACTGAAAGCCCCTGTGGCAAACAGCTGAAGGAAGCTTTGCAGAAATTCCAGACATGGCAGGCTGAGCATCCAGATTGGTTTAAAACTGAATGTGTCTGCGCTGAGGATGAAGATGAAGATGATCTACAACCTCTGAGTGGGGAACTCATTGAAGAATTAGTATTCCCTGGAAAAGGAATTCTTAAGCAGCAGCTGCTTCCAAAGGAACCTGGCTCCAATAGCTGTTGCTTAGTCAATCTTCTGGTTAATGAAGATGACTTGGGAGCATATAAATTGGCACCTCAGCATCTGTCACAAGAAGATCTAGCATTCCACACTCTGGTCACTCCCGCTGAGACACCTTCTGTTCAGGTGGTCAAGCCAACTGCCCTTGCAGAAGAAAATGAGATACTCAGTCATAAACTGTTGACCAATGAAGATTGGCTAGAAAGCATACCTATGATAGAAGCTAGCATCCCAAGAAGAAATCATGTCATTCTTCAAGAGCATTTATCCTCAGATCCCCAGGCCTTGCCAGCTGACGTGAGGCAACAACTGGAGGGATTGATGTATTCCCTCTATCAACAAAGTGTCATCCCCTCTGATATGCCCCTTTGCCAAGAAGATGTTAATGAGCAGCAACAGCTGTTGTTTGATGAGGCTTCCAAAGTTCAGAGACAGTCGGTACAGTCAGATCAGGGTTATATCTCCAGATGTTCTTCTTTCCCTTCTAATAGCACTGTTGAACCAGAGGAAGAAGAGAACCAAGAACAGGAAGGATATTGGTCTGCTGAGCATCTCACTGCAGATGTCTTAAGTAGTCTAAAAAGTCTTCAGCAGCAGTTGCTTTTCCAGGATATCCAGAAAAACTGCAGCTAAGGTCACTTGGGAGAGGGTCGGGAGAATTTTGTTTTGTTTTGTTTTTGAAACAACTAGACAACCCATGACTGATGAGGTCATTCTTCTTTCAGTATGTAATATAGACCCTCATTGTTTCCCCACCCCTTGTGACATTTGAGAGCCCTGGTGAAACCCCTCCCTCCTCTTCCTCAGCTGATTCATGAACCTGTCACTTTGCTAGAGGGAGAGAGAACAAAGAGAGGAAGGGGGCTCAAGGGCTCAGCTATCACTGGCACACCAGAGCCAGTCCTACCCAGGCATCCCAGTCTCTTCTTTGTCTTTTCTGTTTCCAAATATAATATAGCCTTGCACCTTTCCCTTCCGTTCACAACCCTCAAAAGAACCCCTCCTCCTGCCCTCAGCTGACATGTGGAACTGCCTGCCACTTCATTGTGGAGAGGGAGAACTATGGGAGTCATGGACCACAAGGAAAACTGCACCCTCCTTCTCATTCTGGCATGTCCCCAAGGGATCCCTCTCTCCAGGGAGGAAGAAGGCTCACTTCAACCAACCCTACCTTACCAGCAGGCATCCAACTTACTCCCTCATTCTTCCCTTACTAGCCACTGCCATTAAGAGGTTTAAAATTTTGACCATGGTTTCAAAGCTGCCAGTGGTCACTTGTCTCTCAGGTCTTGCTACCAGCCAATTGGGCGTAGGGGCCAGAGGGAGGCTGGAAATAGGGTAAGTATGTGTCCCTCCTATCTTCCCTTGTGCCATGCAACCCATAGCTTCCTGGAAAGTACAGTCAGGAAAGTATGGCACTAAATCGTTGTCAAACTCCCATGGGGGTCATAGATCCCAGATTTTGGACGCATTCTGTAAATTGGTCCATTTAAAGTACTTTGATTCAAAAATTGTTGCTCTATGATGCACCATTTTGCCCAATTGAAGGCCACAAAGTATCAGACAGACACAAGAGTTTTACTGTAGTACTGTATATAAGTTAATGGCTGTTTGTTGGAGTGTGCAGCGCCTAACCTAAGCTAAATAGCAGTGTGCTATAATGCTATAAACTGCCTCTTAAGAATACAGGCATAGCCATAGAAGATCAGGAGAATTTGCCAAATATTCTGAAAGCTCTTCTGAAAGTAACAAGTATTAAAATAGAAAAAAAACTTTAGGTGACATGAAAAAGACTGTCTAGTCCAGCACCATTTTCTCCATTGTGGCTGATAGCAGATTATCTCTGAATTTTGTAGTTTTGTAAGGCAAATCAGCAAGAATCGCCAGTCTCTTTTTATAAGTCTTCATTTTTGTAACTCTAGTCACAATTTGTAGCAGTGATTTTTGTTAGCCAGTTTTGCCCTATACAAAGGTTTTCTGTCACCTCTGCCGTTTAATTTCATAGTATTATCTGCATTTATCTTATTACTTAGCAAGGAAGAAAAGCTCTACTTACGGTACCTTATGTCCCTGGTGCTCCAAGTGATGCTGTAGCTGTCCTTAGTGCCTGGAGACCGTAGGGACCTGGATGGGGGACAACAGACTTCACTGAATCCTATCAAGACGGAGTGGCTATGAAGGCAGGGGGACCTCAGGATCTGGTTATTTATCATCTTTAGTTCTGTATGTGGTTATACTACTCCAGACAGACCTGGTGTGCAACCTGGAAGTTCTCCTGGAATTGCAACTCGTGCTCGAACAGCAGGTGACAGACGTGTCTAGGAGAGCCTCTACACAACGTTGAGTTGGACGCCAGTTGCCCCTTTATTTGGATCATGAGGCCACAGTCAGTCATGCCTTAGTCATCTCTCAGTTGGATGACTACAGTGCTCTCTACATGGGGCTAACTTTGAGGAGTATTTAGATGCTACAGCCGATGCAGAAGGCAGCGACACAAATAGTTCTGAGGGCCTGTAGGGTGGCATGTATAACACTGCTATTTGGGCAAGCTGCATTTGTTACCTGTTTGCTTCCAGGTCCAGTTCATGGTGTTGGGTTATTACCAAAGCCTTATATGGCATGGATCCAGAGTATCTGAGAAGCTGTCTCAGCCCAGTGTGACTAGCCCACCCCACTTGTGCCAGCGGAAGAGGCCTGCTACAGACTCCATCTGCTAAGGAATTTGAGCAGGTGGGCTAAAGAAGAGCTTTTTTCCTCTGTGATCCCGATCCTGTGGAATACAGGTAGTCCTCAACTTACAACAATTCATTTAGTGACCATTCAAAGTTACAACAGCACTGTTGTAGTGACATGACCGTTTTTCACAGTTACAACCTTTGCAACATCTCCATGATCATGTGATCAAAATTCAGATGCTTGGCATCTGGTTCATATTTACGACCATTGCTGCGTCCCAAGGTCATGCGATCCCCCCCCTTTTTTTTTTAAAAAAATTGATTTATATGCCTCCCTTCTTCGGAGACTCAGGGCGGCTTACAATGCGTTAAGCAATAGCCTTCATACTTTTGTATATTTATACAAAGTCAGTTTATTGCCCCCACAAACTGGGTCTTCAATTTACCTACCTTAGAAAGGATGGAAGGCTGAGTCAACCTTGTGCCTGGTGAGATTCGAACTTACAGTAATTGCAGACAGCTGGTGTTAATCACAATGCTATCAGTCTGCTGAACCACCAGGCCCTGCGACCCTCTGACAAGTAAAATCGATGGGGAAGCCAGATTCACGTAACCGGGTAACTAACTAATCAACTGCAGTGATTCACTTAACAACCATGGCAAGAAAGGTCGTAAAATGGGGCAAAACTCACTTAACAAATGTCTCACTTAACATAAATTTTGGGCTCAATTGTGCTTGTAAATTGAGAACTACCTGTACTCTACCACTGAAGGTGAAAACTACTCCCGGCCTTTTGGCCTTCCAGAAGGGCATTAAAACTTGGTTTTACTGGTTGGCCTGGGGCCCCAACTGGGGGTGCTTCCGCTGGAGGTGGTTGACCTGGTAAGAAGACCTCAGCCCCATGTCATCCACCTCCTTGGTTCCAGTTTTTTGCAGAGTTTTAAATCTTTAATTGCTTTTCTATTTATCTTTTTATGTTCTATACACCATCCAGAGTTGCCCTACTCAGGGAGATGGGTAGCATATAAATTTAATTTTAATTTTTTTTTTTAAAAAAAGTCAGATATAGGAAATAGCTGCAATTGTGCGGTTGCTGTGGGTTTCAATTTTACCCCTTTGGATTCTCCATGGGATGTTATTTGCAGCACAGAGACAGCATTTCATAGCAAAAGTCTGTTGCCTCTGAAACAAAAACATGCATGGTTTCCAAACTTGACAGTTGCCCTGACAACAAGTTGAAGCAAATAATTGTTGTTAAAAGGGTGTATGTATGTGTGTGAGTGTACAAGCGCATAGATGAGAGAGGGAGTTGGAGATTTCTCTGCCAGAAATTATTTAGGGTGCAGAAAACACATCTATCACTTGATTCAAAATTTAGACTTGTTTTTAAAATTAGCTTCAAGAATCCAGATAAACTCTTTGCTTTTGCATACAGTAGGTTCTTCCGAATTAGATACAGGTGGTTCTTGACTTGCAACACAATTGGGATCAGAATTTCCACTGCCAAGCAGGGCAATTGTTAAGTGAGTCATGCCCTATTTTACAGCCTTGTTTTTGGTTAAGCAAATCACTGCAGCTGTTAAGGGAATCACAGCCATTAAGTGAATCCAGATCTCTCCCCCCCCCCAATTGACTTTGGTATGTTGAAAGTTGACTGGGAAGGTCGCGTGCAGGTGGCAATCACATGACTTGGGATGCTGCAACCATGGTAAATGCATGCCAGTTGCCAAGTGCCCAAATTTTGATCATATGACTGGGTATGCTGCAACCATTTTAAGTGTGGGGCCCGGTTGTAAGTCACTTTTTTCAGTGCTATTGCAGCTTTGAAAGTCACTAAACGAATGCTTGTAAATTGAGGACTACCTATATACTGTTGAATACCCTTACATTGCAACTTTAATACCCAACTGCCGATATAGGAATTGAAAAAGCTATTAAAAGATCCAAGTACATTGGGTTAATTCAGTTCAAACTCAAGTTAAATAGCAGCCGCTGTGGAGGATTTAGGAAAAGTAATTTCCCAACTTGATTACCTTACGCTTTTCATACATTGTGAAACCTGCTTTCTTGCTAATTACATCAATATATTAAGGCAAATGAGCAGGACTGTTGTTTTTCTCAACTAATGACCTTCTAGCCTAGTGGAAATTACGCTGCAGTATCTTTCAATGTTTATCACTGATGTTCAAGCTGGTTATTTTAATTTTACACTCTGTCTTTTCCGGTGTAGCTTCTATTATACAATTAAATTGTGTACTATATTTTTCAGCGTTGCTAGCTTAATTTAAATTTGCAAATAAATGTAACCATATTTTTAGTCATGTATTAATCAGATTGTTTTGTTTTGCATTTGCATGTTTGCTACTTTTGGCCAAGCTTGGAAATGAACAGTTACAGAATGCTGAACAGATGCTAAACCTGTTTCATTTTTTACCTAAATATTTAAAGAGCAAGTGTCAGTTAGCTAAGTCCAAAAAACTGTGGCTAACTCATAGTTGCTCATGAATCGACATACCATTGTGGCTGAATTATCTATATATCAGAAATAGGAAGAATGAATGGAATGATTAACACTCCAAGTACTTTGTGTTTCAGAGACACTGTATATCAATGGACAGTTCACACCAACAGAATGTTATTCTAATCAAAGTTTAGAATATTTTGTATAACAATTCTTTTCTTACAATGGCCCTGAAATGATGGAATACAAGAGTATTCTTCATTTTCTTTGTAAGGGCAGTATTTCATAACCAGTTTTTACATACTTGTAGTTGTTAGCAAGTTTCATATCAAATTTAAATAGCTGTTAAAAGATGCAAAATTTATCTTGAAACATTAAACTTTGTTATATATTTAATGCAGTGGTTCCCAAACTTTTTCAGTCCACCACCCCCTTGGTGCTACAAATTCATCCTCAGTGCCCCCCACCCCCAGCCCTATAAATAGCATTGTTCGGAATAGGGGTTTGCACGACCCACTAAGGAAGATAGTAACAGTAAAATTCAAAACTAACAATTAATTGCACATTTATTCAAAATCCAATTTAAAAATCTTTTATTAATTCAACAAAATTGTTGAACACGATCCAGTGATACCAGGTTTTCAAAGTCTGATAGTCATTTATCAAGAACCTTAGTAACTACTAACTTAGTAAACTCAGTAAAATTTAGTAACTACTTTACTGTTCAGTAAATTCTTAATGTGATGGATGGGCTTGATGAAATGATACCAGTTTCCCAATGTCTGGTTTTAAGTCACTTAGCAGGAGTCTTAAATCACCACATTCAGTAATCTGGAGTTGATTACTTTGCTTGGAGAGAAGTTGGGTGATCACACTGAAACCATGTTCCACCAAATATGATGTTGCAAATGCAACAAGGAGCTTTTTAACCACTGTCCATAGTGCAGAATAGCAATCAGAAATTTCCTTCTGTAACCAAAACTCTTGGTACGATTTCTTAAACTTTGGCTTCAGCTCAATGTCATTTTACAGCTCTATTAGTTGTTCCTCCACTACCCCATCTTCCTCAGTATCTGAAAATGGATTTATCACCCATCTGGAATTTCCATCAAAAGAAGACCCTGATATCGCTCAGACATATCTTTATGCAGCATGTCCAAATGGTCACAAAAACCTTGCAGATCATCATCTTATATCCTACCTTTCTCTTCTAGCTCGGACAAGCTTGGAAATTGGTATAGCTCGCGACGGCCTATATTGCGCTTGAATAGAGTTAACTTTGAAATAAACGTAGAGATGACAAATTTGGCCTTAATAAGATTGATCTCATTTCCTTGCAACTGCAAATTCACTTCATTGAACTTTGCAAACAGTTCTGATAAATAAGCAATGTCATGCCTGATCTCTTTGAGTTCATCACTAAGGTAATGACTGATGGCCACCTAATGTCTTAACCTCTGCAGGTTCTCAAAGATTTCTGAGACCAGTGTTGAATATTTAAATTTCAGTAGTCACTAATCCCAGTCTTAAAATGAGTTTAGAATCAGTAGTCACTGATAACAATGAACTACAAGCTACTGATAATGAGTCCAGTCCTGCCTTTCTTTTCCTTCTGTCCAAGTTTTGCAAGTACTTTTTCCAAGCATATGTTTTATTCCACAGTATACAAACCATTATTGTTAGGGGGGAAAATTGCTCTTCCAAGCAATTTTAAAAGACACTTGTCAGAATGACTCTGCTCTCAGCCCCCTTTGTGACTCCTTGAAAAGCACACGCTCCAACACCTGAGGAGGCAGGAATGGGCTGCAGGTGTCTAGAATTAAAAGGTGGCTCGAATCCCTAGTATAGTCCTCCTGCGTGAGAAGGGGGTTGCTAGATGACCTCCAAGGTCCCTTCCAACTCTTACTGATACTGGCCCTGGCTTTCCTGGAGGAACGACAGTGGCGGCAATGACGGTGGCAGCGGCAACGACGGTGGCAACAACTCCCCCACACACAGCAGCCCACCTGGATCCTCGGCAGGGGGGCGGCAGGCCTAGCTGGCTGCATACTAGCCATCCTGGGAAGGCCTCTGGTGACATCGGGGTCTGTAGCAAAGCTCCCAATTTCTCCAAATGCCTCTTACCGTTGTAAGGGGACGGGCTGCGGTGCACAAACTTCAAAAGCTTTTCCGCTGCCGCCTGCACCGCTTGCTTGGAGCTGGTTTGGAAAGGGAAAAAACGCAGCCGAATTAGGTGGGACATGCCCCACCCAGATCCCTCCAAACAGGTCTCCCTTCGGTAGCCTCCCCGCTGAACTACGTGACCCAAAAGGACCCCACCCAAACGGAGCCCGTTCTTTTGCAGCGAATGAACTGGGGATGTGAAAAGCACTTCCCGCTTCTCTACCTGCATGCTGTTGCGCCCTCCAAGACTAACAAGACGCCACTACCCAGGGCCACCGGCCACTACCTGGGTGCAGAGCCTGTAACAGCATGCAGATAGAGGAAAAGCAGGAAGCACTTTTCAGTGGGGAGGCTACCATAGGGAGACCCGTTTGGAGGGATCTGGTGGGGCGTGTCCCACCTAATTCGGCTGCGTTTTTTCCCTTTCCAAACCAGCTCCAAATAAGCAGTGCAGGCGGCAGCGCAACAGCCACTGACGTTTTGCACCACAGCCCGTCCCCTTACCATGGTAAGAAAGAGGGATTTGGTGAAATCAGGAGCTTTGCCGCCAACCCTGATGTCACCAGAGGCCTTCCTGGGATGGCTAGTATGTGTCCAGCCAGCCAGCCAGGCCTGCCCCCCCCCCATGGCAGCCTACCTTGATTCTGGGCAGCACAGCACCAGCAGCGGCCAGCCAGGCCTGCCACCCTCCCCAGGCCTCCCCCCACTGCAGCCCTCCTCCTTCCTGAGCGGCCCGGCACCACCACCACCAGCCAGCCAGCCAGCCATGCCACCCCCACAGGCCCTCATCCCCCATGGCAGCCCACCTGCAACTTACCAAAAACTAGGAAGGTGACAGCAGTCAAGCAGGCGAGGAGCAAAGCAGCTGGGCCTAGGCTGGGTGGTTCGGGCAAGCAGTGACCAATAGCAAGCAAGCAAGGAGAGCAATAAGAAAGCATCCAACAGTTCACGTGTGGTAAGAAGAGCTGCCCAGTGGGCATGCGTGCGGCGGGAAACAAACTTTCAGTTTCTGGTGCACGCATGCACACTGGCCAGCTAGTCATAATCTGAGCTTTCGGGTTGCGAACCCGGAAGAGGAATGGCCAACGCCGTGCGAGCCCACCTCCAGCACTTCTCTGCCGCCCCCCTTGCCTCTTAGTGCCCCCCTAAGTCATCCCACCGCCCCCCAGGGGGCAGTACCGCCCACTTTGGGATCTACTGATTTAATGTAATCTGCTCCGATGATCATTGCCCAGAAACTACAGGTTGTTCTTGATTTACAATGGTTCATTTAGTGACTGTTCAAAGCTACGACAGCACTGACAAAAGTGACTTATGACCGTTTTTCACAGTTATGACCTTTGCAGCATCCCCATGATTATGTGTTCAAAATTCAGAAGCTTAGCAACTGGTTCAACTTTATGTTGTTGTCTCTCAAGGTCATGTAATCCCCTTTTGTGACCACCTGACAGGCAAAATCAATGGGGAAGCCAGGTTCGCTTAATAACCGTAATACTAACTTAACAACTGCAGTGATTCACTTAACAGTGGCATGAAAGGTTGTAAAATGAAGCAAAAATCACTTAACAACTGTCTTACTTAGCAACAGAAATTCTGGGCTCAATTGTGGTCGTAAGTCAAGGACTACCTGTAATTATACATAGTTAAAATCTGAAACAACCAGTGGAATGTTATAAATATCTTGTGTATCTGTTGCAACAGCTAAACTTGACTGCCTCTGAGTTTTCTAAAATGCATCCATCCTCAATACCTTTCTACCTTTTCTGTAGCTATATAAAAAGTTAAGAACTTGAAACTCTTTTGTGGCCTTCAAACTAAGATCATGATTCAAATGAAACTTTAACTTCTACTCCCTGCAGTGGAGATTAGCACAAGCTCTAATTAAGATTTGTACCATTGAAAAATGATAAGACTTTTGACAGGTATGCATCCATTGCAGTCAAAATGGCTAGGTCTACATGAAGTGTACCTATGTTATCTTATGCCACAAAGCAAACATTTTATCTTGTCAAGTTGTAGAAGTAATGCAGATGATTTCTCATAGCCCAAAGTCTTCATGACAGGTGGATAGTGAAGAAATATACATATGGAAAACTGCATACCAGCTACTTCCTCAAATTTTGAAGAACTGAAAATTCCCAATGCATGTTTTGATAAGTATCCAGACCATAAGAGATGTTTTTTAAATCTTCCAGCAAAAAGGAAAACAAAAGAGCCAATAAATATCCAGCCTATTGCCAACTATAAGTCAGCATCTTGTCTCTATATTGTATTGTATTTTGATACATGAATTGGAATTGCCTGAATTCTGAGGTTTTGCTAATTTAAAATTGGGAGGAAAAGTGATACATTTTTATCATACCTGAATTGCAAATATTTAACCAGATATCAGCCAAAATACGTTCTTTTTATTTTAAGAACAAAATTTTTATTTTATTTTTCTTAACACTCTGTTAAGTGTATGGGGATGCTAAGTTTCCTGGGCTATATAACTGTTTTATTTTCCATAATATTGTTGCTTGTATAGCTGCCCTTGTCATACACTGGAAATTTGCTGCTTAAAACTAAGGGTATGGGACATAACTTCCTACAGGTAACTGTAGTTCAAATTTGAATGCTAGCTTGCAGTCAGCTATCATTTCAATAATGCCTACTTAAACTAATGCATAACAACTTGCAGTCATTGTTATTTCAGTTAATAAGTGTGTATCATTGTAAAAGGTTCAATATGGGCCAAGGTTTAATACTTATTTCCAGTGCTATGAAATATGAAGTGATTGATGCTACAAAAGATTAGCCCAACTGTTTCAAAAGGCAACAGTTGCATGTATTCTAATGATATTTGGGGGAGCAGATAAAACATGGTATTTCTTTAGTAGGCAACTAGCATCCCCATTTAAAATATCAGAGAGTTCAGGAAAGGGCAGGGGGAAGAGTGCACAGTACTTAAGCTTCACAATCACAATCACAGCACCAAGATTGTCCAGACAAATAGAAAGGAAATACTAAAGGGGAGGCCTCTGGCCAAAATTTTACACTACTGTTCTTCAAAAGCTCTGCTTTGAGACCAGAATAAAGCACTAGTGAGAGAGTTAAACCATTTTCATTCCTGTAATAACAGGTTTAGCAAACATCCCAAGAGTTGTTGTATAGGATTACATAATGAAGCACCCAATGGAAACCTTTATTCATAAATTATAGAGGAAAAAAGAGTAAAGTGTAGTTTTAAAACTACATTGGAGGATCAGGTCCTTTATTCATTTTTTCATAATTGATAACTTAATTGCAAAGAATATTACTGAATTAAGGAGAAAGCAGTGCTTCCCCCACACGCCATCATAGGCATTTTACATCTTTTTGTGGAATAGTCGTCTTGATCAAGCCAGTTTATAGGGAGAAAGATGTAACTTTACATTTCTTCCATCTTATGTCCAATAATTTGATTCTCTGAAAAAGTAGGTATTGAGAAAAAGTGAGTAGGTGAATATTTTCTTACTTGCCAATCACTGCACCTACCATCATTTCTAAGCCTTTCGTGTGCAAGAAAATGTTTAAAAAGCATGAGTGACTGAAAACAGGTTACTCTAAATTCACTTTGGAGCCTCATCCAAATTTGGAGCTTTATCTAGCCCTGTTGAAGCCTGGCTGCATTATGAAACGTTAGGACTCTTGCCAAGACATCCAAGTTCGCCACTAGTGATCTTTGCATGTTAATCCCTTATCAAATTAGGTTGAACGTATGAAGAAGCTATGTCACACTCATGGATTAACAGGTACAAAAAGGCTAATCCCAATTCATTTGGCCTGCCTCGAATGGACATTTTTAGCAAGTAGAACTTAATAGACCTGAATGAAGGCTGTCCTCAAAACAGAGCACCAATTTATTGAAATCATACAAGGCTTATCCCAAGAGACATGAACGCCTCAGTTGGAGGTTGTTAAAAGACCCTGTTATCACCGGTGAGTTAGCTGTTAATCAAGAGAGATGGACATTCAGGCCCCTCTCCAGATGCAATAAGTTTCAAGCACAGAGGTAGACATCAGCAAAGGAAAGGGGAACACCTTTCTTCTTACAAGAGTGTAGGCAGCACCCTAATTCCAGGAACTTTCCCCAAATGGACTCTCTATCTCTGTGAGGAAGAAGAACAGCAGGTGTTGGTGATTTAAAAAAAAAAACCTTTTTAAAAAGGAGATACAAGAGAGAGCCAGGGGTTTAAAAGGCAGGCATGCTGAGGAAGGCAAGGTCCAGGACAGTCGGTTACAATGATCAAGAGTATCATGATACTCTATGGAGTACTTTGGAGCCTTGGCATTCAAGAGGAGAGGACAAGATTAAAGCAATAAAGGGCACTATGATTGTGCAAAAGATAAAAAAATCAGCCTACAGTACATATGTGGCTGAATCCTTGGACACCTTAAGAAGAAAAGGAACCTGCAGTAGATTCCGAAGAGGTGAATCTTAACTGATTTATTCTTATACATGTTTGGGATCTTTATGCTGAATTTTTCCTCCACACTGTTAGCCAAGGGAATGTAGAAAAGGAAACAATTGTTAAAAAAAAGTCTCCTTGATTTGCCCTTGGTCAAAGCAGCTGGTACAACTAGAGCACCTTAGAGCAGCAATGCTGAGGAGAGGCACATTTAAAAAGAAAAATGGCTTAACTCTCAAGACGGTATTTTCGTGCCCAGGTTGTTCAGTCTGCGGGTGATAACTCACATCCATAAATCTCCCACCCCCGCCCCCACAAACCTAGAATCTATGGGTAGAAATTTGGTAGAGAAGAAGCTAAAATTCACATGCCTTGACATGTCATTTTGACATAGAAATAATGTTTATATCAGAGGACCATCTGATCAGGATCCTCCATTTTTTCAGTTGGATAAACCCCCTCCATATCCTTATTCATCGAACTATTCCAACATAGCATCAGCAAAAAAATAATCATTTTCTTTCATTAGTCAGCATTGCCATCAATACTTAAGTCCATTAGGAAATCCAGGCAGGTAGGCTAGCTTGAGAAAAATTGTTTAAAAAAACCAGGAAGGCAGCAATGTGGAAGCTGCATTTGTTTGGTTGCCAAGAGAACTACGTAGATATATTCATGATGTTACCAAGAGTCTGACTCAACCCAAAATAGATTTTAGCCACTGCTGCAGGAGGGACACTCTGAGATGCTGTATGTATGGACAATCTGAACAGTTTAGAAGAATATATCAGACAAAGCTTCATGATCTTTCCACAGCATGCCACAAGTGGTTGGCTTGTCCCCAGTTCTCCCTTCATTGTAGGCATTGATGGCAGGAGGCACCTCAGCAAGGACAGGTGAGTGGGAAACCTGACAAGGTGAAGAAATGAAAATAATGTACATTTCCCCCTTTCTTTGGAGGATAAAGACTAAGAAGCTGCCGCCTTCTCCTTGAAATCATAGGAGATGAGCAAAAAGGAGTCCGTAGCACAGCACAGCACATAAAGCATCTGTTAGAATCTATAGAATAAATAGGGTCAGGTGTAGAAAGAAAATATTTAGAACTCAGGACTCTAAATGTGGGGATGATTTTGTTTTTGATGAAAAAGCTTATTGCTGCCATCATTAGGCCTAGTGGATTCAATACTGGGATTAATTGGGAATGGGATGGGAATGCACCTATTCCCTTGGAGAAGAGATATCTGTATACATTTCCAAAAGTTACATATGCCTATGATTATAAATGGTTGGGTAGAGAAGAGAGTGAAGCAAGAATAGCATGAAGAATGCAACAAGAGATCCAAATTACACGGGTTCTCTCCGTCCAGGCATCCATTTCATAAAGCATTCTACCCATCTTGACTACTGCTGCATGGACATCCTTGCCCTGATGGGAATCACCATAAGCCAATGTTCACATTATCAGCCAAGTATCTACAGGGAAGTCCTTGTGTGGCAGAGTCTTCAGAAAGCCAACTGAGATATGGAGTGGATTTGTGAACAATGACAAGGATAGTATGGGAGAGCTCATAATTAAGACTTGACCAAAAGGAAACTTCACAAATATCTGGGGGAAGAAAGGTATAAAGACTACAAAGTAAATACAGGTTAGCAGAACCCCCACTTTCCAGTTGCATTCAGTAAGTGACCAACACAGTCATGGAGAAGGAGTAAATTTGGTGGGACGACTGAATGGATGCCATCTCCTGAAGGAAGCCTAAATAACTTGGACAGCTATAAACACAAAATAACCAGAGAGGGCTGGGCACCTAAACTGGATTAAGAAGGAATACAGTTTACAGAGGATGGATGGGCAGGATGAAAGAAGCCCCTCTCCCCCAGTCTGACTTTGAAACCCCTTCCCTTTGTCCTCAGCTCTGGGCAGTGACGGCCAATGTGTTGACGTAGCCATGGGGCCCCATGTCGTTCTCTGAGATGCAGTGACTGAGCTGGCCAGCCCCAACGCCCGTGGAAAGGACGGGCACGCTCTTGCCCTTGCCGCCCTGGCCGCCGGCAGAGTGGAGAAGGTAGCAGGTCTCCATGGCCTCCAAGCCCCGGCAGGCCAGGAAGAAGAGGTTCTTGAGCATGAAGATGGAGAGCGGCTGCTGGTAGCGCACCAGCAGGAGGCAGCGCAGGGCCAGCAGAGGCGCGTCCAGGAGTCCGGCGGGGAGCAGCCAGTGCAAGGCCAGGCGGACGGCGCCGGGGGCCCGCGGCGCGCTCAGCTCGTACAGCCAGAGCACCGGCGAGGCCAGGCACAAGAAATAGACGGCGATCAGCACGTAGCGGACGGGCGGCGGCAGGGGCAAGGCGGGCCGGCCCGGCTGCAGGAGGAGCAGCTCCAGGAGGGTGAAGCTGTCCAGCAGGTCCAAGCACGTGGCCAGGAAGGCGGCGGAGGCGCGGTGCTGGGGCGGCGGCTGGGGCGGCAGGAGCAGCTGGCCGCCGCCAGGATCGGTGCTGATGGCGCGCAGGAGGCAATAGAGCAGCGGGGCCGAGAGCGCCAGCGTGATGCGGAAGCCCGTGGCGCCCAACGGCAGGCGCAGCTCGACCAGCTCCAGGATGGACGTGCCCAGGATCAGGGCCGCTTTGGGCGTGAAGGCGATGGCGTAGATCAGCCAGGCCAAGTGAGCGTAGGCGAAGTCGCCGCTTCGCGGAGCGGCCCCCGGCTTGGCCCCCGAGCCCGCCCCGCCGCCTCTGCCGCCGTAGGGCCCGTGACCCAGCAGCGGGTGCAAGGGCGGCGGCGGGTGGCCTCCTCCGGCCCCCAACGGGCGCTCCCGCCGACGGGCGCGGCTGTTGCGGCAGAAGAAGATGCTCCAACCGGCCGCCAGCACCAGGTCGGTGGCGATCCAGCTGCACCAGTACAAGTCGGTGACGGCGATGAGGTAGATGTCCAGCAGCGCCCCCTGGCCCAGCAGCAGCACCAAGGACAGCGCCTGGTAGCCCCAACGCGGGCCCGCCGGGCCGGCGCCGAAGCCCCCCGCCCACAGCAGCCCGGCCGCCGGGCCCGCCGCCGCCCCCGGCCCGGCCAGAGGAGCCCCGTACAGCTCGCCGGCGGTCATGGTGCAGCCCGACGACGAGGAGCTGCTGAAGCCTGACGAGGCGCAAACGGAGGCTGAGGCGGCGGCGGGAATGGCAACGACGGCCGCCGGCGAGGCGGGCTCCTGAGCCGGCACCAGCGGCTTGGCTTCTTCCCCTTCGCCGTCCTCGTCCTCCTCGCTGCTGCGGTCGCTGCTGCTGGTGCTGGTGCCGCGGCTGCTGCTGCTGCTGCTCCGGGTCCGGGTCGAGGCGGAATTGGAAACCGAGCCCCGCCTGCCCCTCCGGGTGCCGCCGCTGGAGCTGCTGGTGCTGCTAACGCCGCCGCCGCCGCCGCCGCCCAGAAAGAGCGGCTGCAGATCCCCGGCAGCGGCGGGGGGAGGCGGCGGGGGAGCCTGGAAGGAGCCGGAGGAGGAGGAGACCGAGCGCTGGTTGGAGACCACCCGGTGCATGGTCAGCCTGACCCCGCTGCCCAAGGCGAACGGGCCGGCCGACGGGGCCACAGCCCTCCCGCCCGGGCGGCCAAAAAAAAACAAAAAAACCCCCAGCGACCCTGCCCGGCGCAGTCGAGTCTCGGGGAGCACGAGCGCTGGGCGGGCGAGGCTGAGCGAACGCGGAGACCCGGCCTGGATCGTCGGGATCCGGGGAAACCCGGAGCGGATCCGCGCGGAGGAGGAAGAGAAGGCAGGGGAAAAAAAGGGGGGGGGGAGGCAGAGCCGCTGGAGAGAGAGGGGTCCTGGCTGGGCGAGCGAGGCGAGGGCTGGCTCTGCTCTGAGGAAACCGCTGCCGAGCAGCCCAGGGACGCGGGCAGGGGCGGGCGCCAGGTAGGAGGACACTTGGGAGGAAAGCCCC
Source organism: Pantherophis guttatus (assembly GCF_059756535.1). Taxonomy (NCBI): domain Eukaryota; kingdom Metazoa; phylum Chordata; class Lepidosauria; order Squamata; family Colubridae; genus Pantherophis; species Pantherophis guttatus. The sequence goes on along the minus strand of NC_142069.1, from coordinate 15,582,242 downwards.
CCCCCTTCTAGCTCTCATCTTGGCAACAACTGGGTGGGCGGCCTGTGACAGCAGCACATGAGTCACTTGCTGGAGGGGGCAGGAAAACGTTGCCTAGCTGGAAAGGAAGTCTGAGACCCTTGAGTATGCCCCCCCCTCTCATGACTTTGGGAATTAAGGAGGGGTTGTTGGAACAGACTTTTGTCCAACATGGATCCCACCCCCACCCCCTCACCCATGAATTGGTTTTTGGGCGCATGTGCGTGCGCACACATCCTTTCGGGTCAGTCTGTGACTCCTGGCGACTACCTGAACTTGTCCCTGCAGTTTTCTTAACAAGGGAGTTTCCTAGAGTGGTTGGTCCAAGGTCTTCCACCTGGCCTTGTGCCTAAGGCAGGTCTAGAACTCACGGGCTTCCAGGTTGCTAGCCTGATGACTTAAATCACTACACCTGCCCAGGGGTGAAATCCAGCAGGTTCTGACAGGTTCTGGAGAACCCGTAGCGGAAATTATGAGCAGTTCGGAGAACCGGCAAATGCCACCTCTGGCTGGCTCCAGAGTGGGATGGGAATGGAGATTTTGCAATATCCTTCCCCCTGGAGTGGGGAGGGAATGGGGGTTTTGCAATATCCTTCCCCCAGGAGTGGGGTGGGAATGGAGATTTTGCAGCATCCTTCCCCTGCCACACCCCCAAGACACGCCCACCAAGCCGCACCACCCCACCAAGCCATGCCCACAGAACCGGTAGTAAAAAAAAAATTGGATTTCACCACTGCACCTGCCTCTCCAAGATTGGACTACAGTTCCTTTGTCATCTCCAGAGAAAGTGTGTGTGTGGGGGGGTGTCAGATGGAGAAGGGTGACTTTTGCATTAGATGCCTTCTACTTTACGCACTTTAAACCCAAGGGTCCAAAAGGGGCTTCTTCCACCTTCTCACGTTCTCTGAGAAGGACATTTACTCCTGCCCGTGGCTTTCGGCAGAAGTCTTTCTCACCCTGTCCTCACCTAGCCAGGGCAGTCTGGTGTGATGCCATATCAATGATCCTGAGCTGGTATTCTTTGCAGCATCCTCTTGGCCCTTTGAGAAAACTTAAGCCCAGCATCTGGAAATCAGCCAGGAGAAACTTAGGCCTTCTATGGCACCAGTCCTCAACCTTTCTAGCTTTGTGAACCTGCAGCAGTGTCAGCGGGGAGTGGGGGAGGGATGATGGTTCCTCACGAGCAGCGGATGAGCACACATGTGCAGCTCCATTTGTACAAGCTGCGTGCATGCACCCACACCACTCACACAAATGGAGCTTCATGTGTGCATGCACTCACCCGCCTACCAGTTGTGTGGCCTGGTTCCAAATAGGCCAGGGCCCAAGGATTGGGGATCCCTATTCTATGGTATGTTAGTGGACTACAATTCTGCAAGACACAAAAGAGGAATCCGAAATGTTTAAAGTATATTCAGAGTATATTAAGAAGATACCATGGTAAAGAAAAATATGAATGGGTGTTAGAATTAAAGAACCTCGATTTAGAAGTATGAACGAAGGACCAATAGATAGTTCCCTTCTAAGGGAGGACAGAAATCAAATACTTGTCCGGAGCACAAGAGAATAAAACCAAACTTTAAAACCAGGCTATATAATTAGACTCTTTAGTTAGAAGTTTGGCATCCTACAATCTGAGGTGGGGCTTCTATTTTCTTTGTCACTGCGTTTTTTTTATTTCCCAGCTGAGCTTCATTATTTTTGGACTAATAGACTTACTGTAGTTTGCCAAGTTCCTTATCAGTATTTTACTACGCATGTCCGCATTCTTTCACTTGCTTCACACACTCTTTCTTTTGTTCTCTTTCCAGCAAGGTCCGGCTGAGAAATAGCCGGCAAGAATTATTTCAAAAATGTAGCAATTACTTTTCTTAGTTAGTGAGGTGTTTTATTTTCTTTATAACAAATAAATGAGTTTTATTAGAAACTTTTCTTCACGTTTCTTTTTCAGAATATTGCAACAAGGAATAAGCCTCGATCCATCCTCTAATAAATCAGGGTGATTTTTCCCAGAGCCAAACATGGGATTAATCAACGCCCTGACATCCTTCCCCACAGACAGCCTATTCTCTTCAACAGAACAAAAGCTTCCAGCAAACTTCTTTCTGATTGTTTAGCTTCAAAGAGAGGAGAATTATTCTTGCTCTGGAATTGGGCTAGGTAACCCCTCATGAACATACCTTAATAGAAGCAGAAGGAAAAAGTCTACAGATCAATTGTGTTTGGATCTAACAGGACTCTGTAGAACAGGGGTGTCAAACTCAAGGCCCGCAGGCCGCATCTGGGGTGCTTAAATCTGGCCCACGGGGCTGGCCTGGAAATAGCAAAGGACTGGCCCACAGTGCCTCTGGCAGCCAAAACAGGGCATGGGGGGGCTGTGTGCGGCCCTCCAATGCGGCCCCCTGTACTCCTTTTTTGGCCTGGACTGCCTCCTGCAACACTTTGCCAGCCATAATGGGGCACAGGGGGGCCGACCAGGGGGGCACGCCTGGTACCCTGTGCCCTGTTTTGGCTAGCAAAGTGCTCCAGGAGGCATCCGTCCCATCTCCCCGTCTCCCCCCCTTGGCTGGCCTGTGGAGGAGAACTACAATGCTGATCCGGCCTGCGAAGAAATCCAGTTTTGTATTGCTAGACTAACACCCCAAAATGCAATGTGGATTTGCAATGTGTTCAAATGCTTCAGTACAAAATTCTTATCTGGGAAGAATCTGCTGCAAAGTGACATCAGGCAGGGCTACTTGCCAAAAAAAAAAAACAAGGTTAAAAAAAACTTACATCACCATGTCGTGGCCCATATGTGGGCTTTTCTACCAGTCTTTTAATAGTCATTTTATTAAATATTACAGTGCATAACAGTAAAAACTAATGCAAACTAAAAAGAAAAAAGAACAAGGCCTAGATTCTTACTTTTTGGCCCATAGATAATATGTTAAAGGACAGGAAGATGAGAAGGTCTTTTATGATTAAATTATTTGGTACAATGCATCCATAATTATTATTCTAATACCAGTCGCACTTTTAAAAAAATTGGGACTGCTGGACAGCAGAACAGAAACCCTAAGCCAAAATGTTGTTAAAAAATAGTAAAAACAGACTTTAGTCTCTCTCTCTCTCTCCGAATAGTGTGTGAAAGAGCAGCGGGTGAAAATTTTATTCTCCAGATGATCAAGAGCCATCTTTCTTTAGAGGAGAGAGACTGAAGAAGGGGGAGTGTTTAAAATAAAACACTCCGAAGCCCACAATTATGCCTCACAAAATCTGTCAGGAGGTAGCAGGTGCAGGAGGGAGACAAAGAGAGTAAGACAATTGGATTCCTCTTTAAAAGTGCAAATAGCTGTTTCAGGGGGTGTGGATGGATGACACTCCTGAGACAAATTAAGCGGCTTCGCAAGCCAGAATTAACATGCCAAGATGGTTGCTGAACACTCAATGGTTCCCATCTCGCTGCTCTCCAATCGCTAATTCCCATTTCCCATTCTGTTCAGCTTGCATCTCTTTTCCCCTCTTCTGCCTTTTCACTGGTTCCTTTTGTTCAACACCCGAACACAACACCCGGCCATGTTTTACAGACCTTCTGTGCTCAAAGGACTTCATGCAGCTCCCCAGAATTGCAGAACCAGAGAGAGAGGTTTTGGTCACCTTGTCTGGAAATCTTGTCCCTAGATTGTATTCTAAGAAATTTGGGTTGGAATCTACTGTTCTGTAATCTAGATATATAACAGCGAAAACCACTCACGCCCGATCACGAAATCTCCAGAACCGTAAAGCCTACAAACTTGAAATCTGGCACGTATGTTCCTCTTGGCTTCTAGGTGCTCACTAAGAAAGGATTTTTCAAAATGACCATCAGATCATTAGTATTTTCTATATTATTATTAACACGCTCTGATGCTAATTAGTTAGACATTGTATTCCCCCTCCCAACCTGAAAATAACTCTGGAGAGAACGGGATAGGACAGGAGAGGCTTCTGTGGGGCAAGCCTGAGGAAGAGAAGGAGATAGGAGCCTTGGTGGCGTAGTGGTTAGAGTGCAGTACTGCAGGCTACTTCTCTTGATCACTGGCTGCCAGCACTTTAGGAGATCAAATCTCACCAGGCTCAAGGTTGACTCAGCCTTCCATCCTCCTGAGGCCAGTAAAATGAGGACCCAGATTGTTGGGGGCAATATGCTGACTCTGTAAACTGCTTAGAGAAGGCTGTAAAAGCACTGTGAAGCGGTATATAAGTGCTATTGCTATTGCTATAGGACAGGGGAGGCTTCTGTGGGGCAAGCCTGAGGGAGAGAAGGGGATAGGATAGGGGATGCTTCTGTGGGGCAAGCCTGAGGGAGAGAAGGGGATAGGACAGGAGAGGTTTCTGTGGGGTAAGGCTGAGGGAGAGAAGGGGGATAGGATAGGATAGGCTTCTGTGGGGCAAGCCTGAGGGAGAGAAGGAGATAGGACAGGAGAGGCTTCTGTGAGGCAAGCCTGAGGGAGAGAAGGGGATAGGATAGGAGATGTTTCTGTGGGGTAAGGCTGAGGGAGAGAAGGGGGATAGGATAGGTTAGGCTTCTGAGGGGCAAGCCTGAGGGAGAGAAGGGGATAGGACAGGAGAGGTTTCTGTGGGGCAAGCCTGAGGGAGAGAAGGGGATAGGATAGGAGATGTTTCTGTGGGGTAAGGCTGAGGGAGAGTAGGGGGATAGGATAGGATATGTTTCTGTGGGGTAAGGCTGAGGGAGAGAAGGGGGATAGAATAGGATAGGCTTCTGTGGGGCAAGCCTGAGGGAGAGAAGGGGATAGGACAGGAGAGGTTTCTGTGGGGCAAGCCTGAGGGAGAGAAGGGGATAGGATAGGAGATGTTTCTGTGGGGCAAGCCTGAGGGAGAGAGGGGGATAGGATAGGATATGTTTCTGTGGGGTAAGGCTGAGGGAGAGAAGGGGGATAGAATAGGATAGGCTTCTGTGGGGCAAGCCTGAGGGAGAGAAGGGGATAGGACAGGAGAGGTTTCTGTGGGGCAAGCCTGAGGGAAAAAAGGGGATAGGATAGGAGATGTTTCTGTGGGGTAAGGCTGAGGGAGAGTAGGAGGATAGGATAGGTTAGGCTTCTGTGGGGCAAGCCTGAGGGAGAGAAGAGGATAGGATAGGAGATGTTTCTGTGGGGCAAGCCTGAGGGAGAGAAGGGGATAGGATAGGACATGTTTCTGTGGGGTAAGGCTGAGGGAGAGAAGGGGGATAGGATAGGTTAGGCTTCTGTGGGGCAAGCCTGAGGGAGAGAAGGGGATAGGACAGGAGAGGTTTCTGTGGGGCAAGCCTGAGGGAGAGAAGGGGATAGGATAGGAGATGTTTCTGTGGGGTAAGGCTGAGGGAGAGTAGGGGGATAGGATAGGATATGTTTCTGTGGGGTAAGGCTGAGGGAGAGAAGGGGGATAGAATAGGATAGGCTTCTGTGGGGCAAGCCTGAGGGAGAGAAGGGGATAGGACAGGAGAGGTTTCTGTGGGGCAAGCCTGAGGGAGAGAAGGGGATAGGATAGGAGATGTTTCTGTGGGGTAAGGCTGAGGGAGAGTAGGGGGATAGGATAGGTTAGGCTTCTGTGGGGCAAGCCTGAGGGAGAGAAGAGGATAGGATAGGAGATGTTTCTGTGGGGCAAGCCTGAGGGAGAGAAGGGGATAGGATAGGACATGTTTCTGTGGGGTAAGGCTGAGGGAGAGAAGGGGGATAGGATAGGTTAGGCTTCTGTGGGGCAAGCCTGAGGGAGAGAAGGGGATAGGACAGGAGAGGTTTCTGTGGGGCAAGCCTGAGGGAGAGAAGGGGATAGGATAGGAGATGTTTCTGTGGGGCAAGCCTGAGGGAGAGAAGGGGATAGGATAGGACATGTTTCTGTGGGGTAAGGCTGAGGGAGAGAAGGGGGATAGGATAGGTTAGGCTTCTGTGGGGCAAGCCTGAGGGAGAGAAGGGGATAGGACAGGAGAGGTTTCTGTGGGGCAAGCCTGAGGGAGAGAAGGGGATAGGATAGGAGATGTTTCTGTGGGGTAAGGCTGAGGGAGAGTAGGGGGATAGGATAGGAGATGTTTCTGTGGGGTAAGGCTGAGGGAGAGTAGGGGGATAGGATAGGTTAGGCTTCTGTGGGGCAAGCCTGAGGGAGAGAAGGGGATAGGATAGGACATGTTTCTGTGGGGTGAGGCTGAGGGAGAGAAGGGGATAGGATAGGAGGCGTTTCTGTGGGGCAAGGCTGAGGGAAAGAAGGGGAGAGGAGAAGCCAATTGTAACTACTCATTAATTTTCAAGCTGTGTCGATTTATCAAGCCCGATCACATAGCTTCATAGCGGAGCACAGGTGTTCAGCTAGTTTAAACCCATAATTTCAAGTCCTTACTCTAAAACAAGACAGGTAGTCCTTGACTTACCACCTCAATTGCGACCAGAATTTTTGTTGCTAAGCAAGGTGATTCTTAAATAAATCGTGACCAATCCTACACTTTTTTGATTCATTTTTTGATTAAGCGAATCACTGCAATTCAGGGAATCATAGTTATTAAATGAATCCAGTTTCCCCCATTTATTTTGCTTGTTGGAAGCAACGGGGGAAGGTTGCAAATGGTTATCACATGACCTGAGATGCTGCAACTGTTTTAAATACATGCTAGTTACAAAATTCGGCATGCCAATCATAAATGTGAGACTATTTGTTACTTTTTCCAGTGCCTTTGTAATTTTGAATGGTCACTAAACGAATGGTTGTAGTTCAAGGACTACCTGCATATCCTTCCTTGTAGATTACATGCCCTTCCTTGTAGGGTGACCTAGGTACATACACGCCTAGATCTAGAAAATTTCTAAGAGGATGCAAGAGGCTTAGACGGAAGATTGAGGTAAGCACACGGCCCTGATTTAAAAGGGTGCTTGACTCTTTATACAAATATTACCACAAGCTCAGAAAGTGAAGATCTATTTGGGAGACAATTAACCCCATAAATTATACATTAGCCCTTAATATTGGGTAAGAGCATCTACCTCTTAAGGTATTTTTCTCTATTACCTCATAATTTCAATTTTCGTTAAAAGAGATCCTTGTGATCTTTCCATCCCCCACTTGCTTTGGGGTAGAGGCTTGTGAATGACAGGATTTGCCAATGAAGTAAATCAGATTCCAGTCTGATGAGTCAATCAGCGATACCAATATACCTGAACAATTGGAAACGGAGGATGAAGACACAAGTGATGGGTCTCAGGAGCAGACAGGAGGCCTGTACTAAAAGAGAACACCAAACTTCCTTTGTCCCAGGCACCAGAGGTGGGTTTCAGCAGGTTCTGAACAGTTCTGGAGAACCGGTAGCGGAAATTTTGAGTGGTTCAGAGAACCGGTAGTAAAAATTCTGACTGGCCCTGCCCCCATCTATTCTCTGCCTCCCAAGTCCCAGCTGATCGGGAGGAAATGGGGATTTTGCAGTATCCTTCCCCTGGAGTGGGGTCGGAATGGAGATTTTACAGTATCTTTCCCCTGCCAAATGCCCACCAAGCCACGCCCACCAAGCCACACCGAGAGAACCGGTAGTAAAAATTTTTGAAACCCACCACTGCCAGGCACAGTACGGAAAAAAAAAAACTGGTTCAGTCATCTTGAATTCCGCAGTGTAACTTTCTCTTATTTTCTTATTCCTTCTATTACAAATAAAGTATTGGTTTACATGCCCAAATTTGAATATTTTTTAAACTAAATGACCAATTTCTGATCAACACTATATGGAGAAAGGATGATAAAAGCAAACTGAAAATATCCAGATCTTCCACCAGCAACATGCTCCCATGGCTATTATTATCCTCATAACTATTATAAAGTGTGTTGGATATTGAGTGTTTTTGTAAAAATAATAAAGGTAGGTTCTTTTGCATTCATTATTCAAAAAAACCCTGAAGTCTTATACACATTAATTGTGTGTGTGTGTTTGTGTTTTTTAATATTGGGGGTATATACATATATATGTATATATATGGTGTCATAGGTATGGTGCCATCGGCCAAGTTATGTCGGCTGGCGACACCCAGGGGGAGGGCCTTCTCTGTGGGAGCCCCAGCCCTGTGGAATGAACTGCCCCCAGAAATACGTAAGATCTCCGACCTCCGGGTGTTTTGCTGCGCACTGAAGACCCTGTTGTTCCGCCAGGCCGGGCTATCAACATAATAATTTTAAATTGGGGTATTTTAAATTTCTGGGGTTTTAAATTGAGCCAAATCTATTTAATCATTTTAAATTTTTAATCGTTGTTTTGTCTTGTGTTTTTAAATAGGCTGTACACCGCCCTGAGTCCTTTGGGAGAAGAGCGGTATAGAAATAAAATTATTATTATTATTATTATTATTATTATTATTATTATTATTATTATTATTATTATATGTATATAAACTTTTGTACATATACATACAATTTTATTAGTTTTATATGCAGTCATTATATATAGAATAATCTGTCCATAGAAAATACTCTTTAAAAAGGTAAACTACTCTTAAAAAGATGATCCTGGATAAATTTCCTTTCCAACTTATTTAAATAAATTTTATTTTTTTTAAAATAAAAGATGCACTTCTCACATTTTTGTACCTTACCTTTTGTAAGAAATGATAGGTCTGTAAGAGCACACGTGTAAGACCTTCAAAAGTGCAATTTGGAGGGCTTAGTCCCCTTATGGCAAGTAGAGATAAATATTTAAAGACTAGTAAAATGAGGTAGTGATGAAGAAAGTCTGAATTAATTACTATGGTACCTACCTATTATGATCCTCTAATTTGTATGGCATAAAGTAGCATTCTGACCGGGACAAGAGGTTCCATAGCTTCCAAGCAGCCCATTTATTATAAATGAACTTACGATGCACATTTAATATGGCAGTCATATTAAACTGTGTGGAAAAAAGGCAAACCCAAAAAGTGTACAGGCGGTTATCAGGTTATGACCGCTGATCAACAACTGTTCAAACTTGCAGTGGCACTGAATCAGGGGGACATATGACAGGTCCTCAGGGTTCTGACCAACAGAGTCCTGCGGTCATGTGATTGCGATTTATAAACCTTCCCTGATGGCTTCCCACAGGAAAAATCAATGGGGGAACTGGCAGGAAGTCAGAAGTCGCAATCATGTGACTTCCTCACTAAACAACCCATGTGGTCCTCACTTAAGAACAGCAGCTGGGATCATATGTTTAGCAATGTTTAGCAATGGAATTCCAGTCTCAATCACTGTTGTAATCCAAGGACTTCCTGTAGCAGCACTCATGATACTGGATTACAGTATTTAGACAGGATTCCCCATCCCAATAATAAAACGGATGAAACAAAGTCACAAAGTGAGATTATTCAATGGCTGATTGTATTTCAGGCAAAAAGAAATCTCACAGATGTGTGCAATCCTATGGGATCCCCAAGTGATCCATTCAATTAAGAAGTCCTTATACCTCTCTGGCCAAGTCAACATTAGCAAAGGGGATTAATTTTAAACTACATGGTTGACAATTTCAGGGTTTTGAAAAATTGTTTAGTACCATCCCTACCAAAAAAAGGGGGGGGGGATTGGAGAATTTTCTTTCATTTGGGCACGTGTTAAACAAGAAAAGACCACGTTTTCTTGCATCCCCACATCAGATGCTGTTGGCAATAGATTGGTCATTCTTGTTTCCAATTCTCTTTTTGAAATACAAGTTCCACAGCATCATTCACATCATGAACAACGTAAGAAGCTTCCACCAAGGATGGATCAAAATGGAAATCACGATGCCCGTGGGATAGAATCTTCAGGATGTCCTCAGGGCCAGTAGGGATGCCTCCATGAGGGTTGTAGACCCCGGTGCAAACTAGTATAGAGTGGCAGTTCTTTGCAGAGCTGATTGAGATACTGCAGTCTCTCTGGGTCTCCAGATGTTTCTCCCTCTCGGCTGCCATAGCAGTTACATTGACTTCAGCCTGACTCTGGAGGTAGCGGTGGTAGAGGTTGGCACCATAAATATCAGCCATTGGATTATCCCTATAAGTAGAGTTAAGATATAAGAACACAGTAGGGTGGGGACGGGACAAATAGTAGTTAATATATGATTTTGACCAACCATTAAATCATTCTTCTCCAACATATTATCTTCCAGTTGTGTTGTGACCAGAACTCCCCAATTCCAATAAGAGCCAATAACACATTTACAACGGGAAAAACCTCATTAGTAGACTTGTCTCCACCTGAGACAATTTTCCATACCCTAACCATGCACTTTACTGCTTATAAACAGATACGCTGTTCAAGATCAGCAGCAGGAACAGAGACCAGGTTCTCACCCTGACAGGTTGTGCCTTGTGCTTAGCCACAAACCATGGTTTACACAGTGGCTGGATGTATATAGTTTTCTCAACCCAAACCAACAGTGAGCAACACAATATGTCTCACTGGTCTTTGCACTATGGCAAAACCTTCCTCTTTCCAAGCTAAAACAGGAGGACTGCTTACCCAATAGCATAGAGTTGGTGAAGAGGGGATGACCAGCCACAACTCTCCATCTGCTGCTTAAGGACGTGTTCAGCATAGCGGTAAGTAACAGTGCTGGGCTTGCCTAACAAGGCCTCGTACTTCAGTTCTTTCCCAGTCATTTTCTTGTAGATGTTCTCCAAGCAGACAAGAAAGGTGCCATGGCCAAACCTTGCCAATGGAAAAGACAGTGGAGCAGGTAGAAAGGAAGTCAACATAGATGCTGATTGACTGACTGGAGTACAACAGTTTGCCTTATATCAGGGGTGAAATGCTCCTGGTTCAGACCGGATCGCCTGATTCGGTAGCGTGATGGCGGTGGTGGCTCGGAGAACCGGTAGCAAAAATCCCTGTGCCCCCCCCCATGCCCAGCTGAGCCGCGCGATCATCAGAGGCTGTTTTTTTAAATTTTTTTAAATTTTAAAAGCATTTTTTCTACAGGTTGTAGAAAAAAAAATGCTTTTAAAAGCCTCTGACGATCCCAGCTGAGTTGCCTGATCATCAGAGGCTTTTAAAAGCATTTTTTTCGATTGAAGAGGTTGTAGAAAAAATGCTTTAAAAGTAAAAAAAAAAAAAAAAAGTTGGTCTGACCCAGTCACGTTACTACCACCCCACCAAGCCACGCCCACACAACCGGTAGTAACAAATTTTACATTTCACCACTGCCTTATATGTATTCTGGATTAAATATACCATATTGCAATGTCCAAGCACTGGCCACAGCAACTGGAGTGGAGGCAGGATCAGGCCTAATTAGTACTTCCAGGGAGAATCACCTAAGAATCCCAGAACTATTGGCTAAAAAGAACTAAAAAATGCCACAGCAAACTACTTCCATCACACTTCCTAGAACAGGGGTGTCAAACTCAAGGCCTGCGGGCTGGATATGCCCCACGGGGTGTTTAGATCTGGCCTGTGGGGCCACCCTGGAAGCAGCGAAGGATTGGCCTGCAGTGCCTCTACTAGTGAAAACAGAGCTCGGGGAGGCTCCGTGCGCCCCACTCCACCCGTGTGAGCTCTGCTTTCGCTCGCAGAGGCTGCAGGAGGCCGTCGTGACTGAAAACAGAGTGAGGGGGGCTGTACCCCGAGCTCCATTTTCGCTGGTAGAGAGCTGCAGGAGGTCGTCGCGACACAAGTGATGTCGAGCTGGCCATGCCCCCTGGCCACGCCTCCACTTCCCATCGTCAACACACAACCCTGATGCGGCCCTCAGTGAAATAGAGTTTGATACGCCTGGCCTAGAAGATGGCTTAGATGCTGCTGGCAAGCTTCAGGGTGTTTTTATTTTTACTTATCAAGTGACATACACCAGGATGTTCACCTGACAGTGATATTTGCTCTTGCAAAATTCAATATTTGCTGCCGCTCCCTTGTTAGCGGTTTGCTCTGTTACCATTAGACTACAACAAAAATGTTCTCTCAGAACTCTCCCCTAATAGATAGAAAAAAATACCTGGATTTCTCCAGAGGAAGGAGAAAGTTTCCAACAATTTGTTAATTCATAAATGCCTGGACATAAAGGCATCATAATGGGGCTATTACTCCAAAATTCCAACTCCTGGCTACCACACTGTGAGCCATTATTGGTTATGTCCATAAGCAAGGCCCACCGAGCAATCTGACTACACATCATCATTGGCTATCATTGGCAACCTTCAGTCTCAAGAGACTATGGTATCGTGCTCTGGAAAGAGGTCCTAAAACAGCGTCTAGTGTGACTAAAAAGGCCAATTCGAGAGTGGCAATCCCTTCCACACTGAGGGCAGATACATTCTGTCCCCTGCCCAGCCCCCAGATTTCGCTGGTTCCGGGACTGCCTCTTTGCCTCAGCCTGCCGAACAAGTGTCTCTTCGAATTGGAGAAGGCCATGCTGCGTCTTTTATCCTCCAAGCTGAACGATCGAAAGTCAAGTTTTCCCAGTTGTTAATGTCCATTCCCAGGGCCTTTAGGTCCCTCTTGCAGATATCCTTATATCGCAGCTGTGGTCTCCCTCTGAGGCGCTTTTCCTGCACTAATTCTCTATACAGAAAATCTTTCGGAATCCGACAAGTTGAACGATATAAAGGAAAGTGATATTTTCAATACTAGAATCCTAAACTATAATGACTTTATAAACAAACATCAACCCCTTAAGTTGAGCCTGCCAGTTCATAGGTGCTAAGATTATAGTGCTTTCAGGCCCATAATTATATATAGCCCCAGTTCAAAATTAGGCAGCCATATTCTGTACTAGTTGTAGCTCCTGGATTAACTTCAAGCAAGCCACAAATTGCAGCAAACAAATAAGAGAAACTGGAAGATCAAAGATCCCAAGAGTCTAGGCTAGGTTTTTCCCTCAACTCTTAAAGTTCTTGCCAACTACATTGCTGCAAGTATTATTTTCTTAAGCGAGATGCTTAGAGAATTGATGGCCATCAGTCATGTTTCAAGACTGGATATAATAGGAGGAGCTTAGGAAATACCATTATGTTAGTTTCTCTGGCTCTCTCGGCAATCTTCAACACTTATTAATCATATAAAATTGCTAATGCTGCTCAGTCAAAAGTGAATGGAGACATCTCAGGGGTAAAATTCAAAATATTTCCCTACCGGTTCTGTGGACGTGGCTTGGTGGGCATGGCAGGGGAAGGATATTGCAAAATCTCCATTCCCACCCCACTCTGGGGCCAGCTAGAGGTGGTATTTACAGGTTCTCAGAACTACTCAAAATTTCCGCTACCGGTTCTCCAGAACCTGTCAGAACTTGCTGAATTTCACCCGATTTCAGTGGTTTCCACTATTTTTTTTTTTATTTGATTTATATGCCGCCCTTCTCCGGAGACTCAGGGCAGCTTACAATGCATTAAACAATAGCCTTCATACTTTTGTATATTTATACAAAGTCAGCTTATTGCCTCCACAAATTGGGTTCTCAATTTACCTACCTTAGAAAGGATGGAAGGCTGAGTCAACCTTGAGCCTGGTGAGATTCGAACTTACAGTAATTGCAGACAGCTGGTGTTAATCACAATGCTATCAGTCTGCTGAGCCACCAGGCCCAGGGCTGGTGCTTCCACCATAGAATGGCACTAGCAGGTCTATTTGACTGAGATATATTAAAAATAAAGGACAAAAAAAAAGCTCCCTTCCTAAAATAATGCCAAATTACAACTTGTCTAATGGATAACAGTCAGCTTCTAACTCATGCAAGCTAATTGGGAAAGGCCTATTCTGCAAGAGATTTATCAAGAATGCTAATTATATTTGGATGGGTGGGAGAAAGTGATTAAAAAATGTCATTGAGAGATACATCCCCACCAGTTATTTTGCTCACCTTGGCATCTTGGCTTCTGCCATCCATAAGAGGTCCATGTTGCAAGCAACGATAGGTATATGTGGATATGGCGCAGAAGCAAACTCTACTCCTGGATTCCCATTACTCAGGAGTATATCAATAATCAACTGAAGACAGGTTTCCCACCTTACTGGCTCCCCCAACAGAATTATTCCTAAAGTTGGAGAAAGCCAGACAACTTTTAAACAAGGCATGCCTGCATAGCACACTTTCTAAAACTTTTACAATGTTATTCATTAGATTGTCCACAACTTTTTTTAAAAAAAATTTCAAGTGCTATTTTTAGCCTGATCAAGACCATAAATTAAGCCTGACCTAAGAAGAGCAAACTGTATCCTTAAACTGTATCCTTAAAACCGCAAAGGTGCCCAATAATAGTTACCTTCTATGGTGGGAAAGTCAGTGGTTGGAGGAGGCTATAAAAAAAAAAAGAAATAAATTTTAAGCAAATGAGTCAAGGTATTGCCAGAGAAAATAATCAAATTTAGGAACAAATAGTATTAAGTCCATAAAGCAAGAGAGGTCCAGCTGGATCGTATTTCTCTCCCAGAAATTCCATCCCAAATATTTCATTTTTCTGAACAAAAGACTTCCTTTCTAAGAGAAATGACACAGTGAAGATAGCTGAGACTTCATTGTTCCAGAACCTTAACCCTGATGTCATTAAGAGCTTTTCTTATATCATAGATACAAAGGAATGGCATTAATTGGCTTCATATGGGCTTCTTCTATAATTTATAATATCTATAGGCTGGGATCAAACCAACCAATTAATTTCTGAGTGAGGTCAACAGGCTGTCCCAACTTGATAGAATATGGATAAATAGGGGTGCTTGTTATCTGCAAAACCTAACTTTATCTAAGTTGAGAACAGCACTTTTTAAAGGCAGATACTGTTCTTCTATCAGCACTGCTTCAAATTAGGTATACAGTAATAAAATTTTCACAGCAGAATGCATTTGTCCATGTGGAAATAAGATAGTTGAAACTACCTTACACATATTATTACGTTGTAGATTTTATAGGGACATAAAGTTTATCTATATTTCGCCCCTACATCACACTTCTTTCTATGCCCAGGTTAATACGTGCCAGTTCTTTAGGCCGCCGCTTCTGATCAACCATATCCAACAAAGGAAATGCTTTCCTGATGTCTTCAATGGTGAGAATATGCTGAAATCCCAAGCTATTTCAGATGGTCAAGGAATAGCACTTCTCCCCCAAAGAAAAATGATCAGAAATAAAGGTAGTCCTTGACTTACAATCACTTGTTTAACAACAGCTTGAAGTTAAGACAGCCTCAAAAAAAGTGACTTGTTATGACCCATTCTCAAAATTACAATCATTGCACCATCCATGCAGTCTTATCATTGCAATTCAGGTACTTGGCAACCAACTCACATATACAATGGTTACAGCATCTTGTGGTCAAGTGGTTGTAATTTGTGACCTTCCCAGCTGGCTTCTGACAAGCAAAGTCATTTAAGGAAGCCAGATTTGCTTAAGAACCATGTGATTCATATAGCAACCGTGATAAAAATGGTCATAAGTTTTAATTCAGTATCTTTGAACCAGGGGTGCTATTCAGCAGGTTCTGACAGGTTCTGGAGAACCGGTAGCAGAAATTTTGAGTAGTTCGGAGAGCCGGCAAATACTACCTCTGGCTGGCCCCCGAGTGGGGTGGGAATGGAGATTTTGCAATATCCTTTCCCCAGGAGTGGGGTGGGAATGGAGATTTTGCAGTATCCTTCCCCTGCCATGCCCAAGCCACGCCCACCAAGCCACACCATGCCCACCAAGCCACGCCCACAGAACCAGTAGTAAAAAAAATTTGAATTCCACCACTGCTTTGCAGTCATTGCTACTGAAATCCTTTCATTCCAGAGTTCATTTAAAATGCATTAAATGGTAACCAAAGTCCCACAACCCAACTTTGTTTACCTCGTACGATTATTCTTGCTGGGTTGCCATTTATTGTAAATTTCAACTGACAAGACTTTTCAGCTGATGCAAACTGTGCACCATTTTTCAATTTACAAGCCGACCATGTCCTATTTTGAAACCTAACAGCCCATTTGGAAGGAGAAATACATGACCATTTCTTTCAGGATTGTTTTGGGATTGATGTGTATTTCAATAATGATTCCCTCATGATTATATAGAAGTGATGCATAGATTAATCAATTACCATCAACAATCACCAATTCGGTGAAAATTGTCCCATTATTAGGGACAGAGGAGATATAATAATCCACCTTAGATAAGACCCAGTGTTCTGAAAAAGACTCCCAATACTGAGAATGTAGAAAGGAAAGAAAAGATGACTAAAAACAAAATGGCTACCCAAAGTTACAGTGGGTAAAGAGTGCAAGATCTGAAAGACAAGCCAAGGACAGATGATCATGGAGAAAATCTATATTGTCACTAAGAGTTGGCAAAGATTTGATGGCACATAATCAATCAACCAATCAATTTATGCAAAACTATGTTCCTCAAACCATCACACTATTATCTTATTTCTTCCTCATGTCCACACAACGGATGAGGCCACAAGAGTATTTGAGTCTTATTGAGCGAGATGGGACTTCAGACGGGATTTCAGCCTCTTCTTCTCACTATATCCAACATTTCAAAGTAGCACAGGGGCTACAGTATTGGCCCGGAACCAGCGAGATCTAGGTTTAAGTTGCTATTCCTCCATGGGGTTAATTGTGTGATTTGGGCCTCTCACTGTATCACCCCCAATTTACTTGTTTTTGTGTGGAGAACATTAAGGGGAAATTTCCATGTCTGCTATTCTGAACTCTCCAAAACAGGAAAACAGGATAGAAACTGAACAAATACATGCAGCAAAAAATACATTATGTAACACTGCTTCTCAACATACAACTAAGGAAGCGGGAGGTAAAGGAACAGAAAAATTTTGGAAACCGAAAAGGATACTCCCTGGCATTTTGTTCCACAGGACCTTGTCCACACACGAGCACACACTTGTCATGGAGCTGGTGGAAAAGTTGCAGTGGGCTATGGGAAAGGATTACCCATTCAGGAGATACCTGAAAAAGAAAGACAAAGGACATGATAGCTAACCAACTTTTTAACCAAAGACTGCCATCATAAATAATTTGCCTGGTTAATGCCCAGATTATTTCTATCTCATTCTAAAATGGACTGAAAAAGCCAGCTTCAAAACTGAGAGATTCCTAGATCCAACATTTTCACTGACGGACAGATAACCAACCCAATTATAGAACTGGGCATCCTTATACATTTGTTTAAATAAATGGATACATAAATAGGAATGTTTTTATATGGATGATATTCTAGTTACTAGCTGCACCTAGACAGGTCTAGATATACATGTTGCGGTTATCTTTTGGTTGACTTAGCACAGTGATGGTTAACCCTGCTCTTCTGGGTTCCAGCGTGCATGTGTGCCGGCCAGGTGGTCCAGCGTGCATGCGCCCCAGCCTGCTGTTCCCTTCCAGATTCCGTTGCACGCATGCACCCTGGGCACGCATGTGTGCGCCAGACCCTGGAAGCAGTAATGAAATCCAACTTTTTTTACTACCGGTTCTGTGGGCGTGGCTTGGTGGGCGTGGTGTGGCTTGGTGGGCGTGGTAGGGGAAGGATATTGCAAAATCTCCATTCCCACCACACTCTGGGGCCAGCCAGAAGTGGTATTTGCTGGTTCTCCAAACTACTCAGAATTTCCACTACCGGTTCTCTGAACTGCTCAAAATTTCCACTACCGGTTCTCTAGAACCTGTCAGAACCTGCTGGATTTCACCCCTGCCTGGAAGACAGCAGCTGGCCAGTGCGTATGTGCGCAACAAAACCCGGAAGAGCAGCTGGCAACAGCACGCATGCCCACAGAGAGGGCTTTGCATGCCACCTCTGGCACGGATGCCATAGGTTCATCATCACGGACTTAGTATAACACATTGACCATAGAATTTCCTTTAAAGATCGCTCAGAAATTTATGCTTATCCAAATTCGGCTGGCTAATATGATCATGCAATGTCACTATTTCATCAGCTTTATTGGGTGCTTTTTTCCCCCCCAAGCCAATGCAAAGTGTTGATGCTGCCGTTTAAAGTCTTGAACAATTTGGAGCCAGATTATCTCAAGGAACTTTTCTTCCTGTATGTAGACATTTGCATCACCATCATAGGTCTTTCCCTATATGTATGTTCCTTCTTAGTTACAAGAAAGAAAGTGTTTCTGTTCCTGACTTTTCAAATATTCTTCCTCAAAAGCTAACCTGGTGCTTACACCATTATTTGTTTACTACTGGAATAAATTATTCCTCTTCTTCCAGCAATCTGAGAAGTGGGGCAATTTTGGGGTGATGTACCTGTTATTATGTCAGCATGATGGCTCTTTTTGTTGTGTAACTTATGGGGGAATTTTAAGGTTTTATTATCTTTCATGTATGCATGAAACTATGTATCTGGCTTAATAATCTCCTTGGAGAACTCTTGGCCCATCGAAATGAAAAATAATAATAAATAGGAACAGAAAACATGCATAGACTTGATTAACTATATTCTTCCCTTTTTTCCTGGCACACACATACTTTATTTATTTTTTTCTAGGCTTCAAAATTCAGGTTAATGGGATTATTTTTCAGAACTGAATCATTATCAGATCCAGCACAAAATGAAGTTTCATGGAAATATTATGTTAGAGCTTCAGCTCAACATCCAAACAGGGCAGACTGCAGACAGCCCAATTTTTGATGAAGATTTTAGTGATGGAAGGAGAAGCCCAAATACACATTACAATCCCAATATGGATCTCTTTATGAACTTGCATAGCTACATTTCACCTGGAAGAAATGCCCTGACAGGAACATCATATTTTTATTCCTTTTAAATTTTAATCTCTCCAGAAATAGGAAAAAAATGTACCTACAGGTAGTCTTCGATTAAGCCCAAAATTTTCACTGCTACCGGTAAGCAAGAGAGGTTAAGTGAGTTTCGTCCTATTTTATGACCTTTCTTGCCACAGTTGTTAAGTGAATCACTGAGGTTGTTAAGTTAGTAACATTGTTAAGTGAATCTAGCTTCTCCATTGACTTTTCTTGTCAGGCGGCCATAAAAAGTAATCAGATGACCCCAGGACATTTCAATGTTATAAATAGGAGCCAGTTGGCAAGCTTTTGAATTTTGATCATATGACCATGGAGATGCTACAACGGTCATAAGTGTGAAAAATGGTCCTAAGTCACTTTTTTCAGCCATTGAAACTTCAGTCACTAAACGAACGGTTGTAAGTTGAGAACTACCTGTACTATTAATGCATCAGCTTGGAAATAAGAAAGAGCCGGTTTGGTCTAGTGGTTAAGGCACCAGGCTAGAAACCAGGGGACTGTGAGTTCAAGTCCCACCTGGGGCCTGAAAGCCATCTTGATGACTTTGAACCAGTCATTCTCTCTCTCTCTCTCTCTCTCATCTCAACCCACCTCACAGAGTTGTTGCTGTGGGGAAAATAGGAAGAGGGAGGCGTATTAGGTATCTTCGCCGTCTTGAGTCTATTATTCTAAAAATAATAATGTAGGGATACAAATAAATAAAATAAACGAATGACAAATAAATAGGAATAATATCCAACAAATGGACTATAATTTATTTATTTATTTGCTTGTTTATTTATTTATATCCCACCTTTATTACTTTTACAAATAACTCAAGGCGGCAAACATATCCAACATACCTTCCTCCTCCTATTTTCCCTATAATAGCAACCCAGAAGTGGGTTGGGCTGAGAAAGAGAGTGACTGGCCCAAGGTCACCCCACCAGCTGAATTAGCGGAATTAGAACTCATGATCTCAATTTCTAGCCTGGTACCTTAAGCACTAGATCAAACTAATATATGCAGCATTAGTTGTACTAAACCAATTCTAGAGTGAGTTTCTGTTAGTTGAGCCCATGAGTTTGGGATCAAGTCTTACCAACTTGAGATACCAGTGGCCAATTACAAGGGAATAAAAAACCTGCAGTCCGAAATAAATTGATGCAATGCAAGTTGATCCGTTCTTGCTCTAAGTTTACAATCAGATACTATAGGTTTCTTTTTCCTTACAAAAATCCTGCACAAAGACTTTAAGAGAATGATCTTCTTAGTACTTCAGAACTCTACTCTTGTAGTCAGCCATTGACTTGATATAACATAGGTCATCTCGATACCTTAAATCCAAGGGCTTCCGTCAGTTCCTCAGCCTTGCTATCCCGAGAACAATTCCCGGCATTGGTTACAAATGCAACAGGCACACGAAAGTGGCCATTCACATTTGTCAGTTTCTGGAATGCCTTCTTTGCAGCGGGAATGACTAACCGGCCCCGTAAAAGCACTCCATCAATATCAAAGAGGAATCCAAATGAAGGAGATGTCAGCTGCAGTGGACAAAATTTCAAAGGGAATTGGGATTAGGTGCAATGTTAGTTTGAAGAACAACAGTTTGTTTTTTTTTAATTTGATTTATATGCCGCCCTTCTCCGGAGACTCAGGGCGGCTTACAATGTGCTAAGCAATAGCCTTCATCCTTTTTGTATATTTATACAAAGTCAGCTTATTGCCCCCACAACTGGGTCCTCAATTTACCTACCTTAGAAAGGATGGAAGGCTGAGTCAACCTTGAGCCTGGCGAGATTCGAACCTGCAGTAATTGCAGGCAGCTGGTCTTAATAACAGGGTGCTTTTTAGACCACTGTACTACCAAGACTCCTTGGTAGTGAGAATGAGTTGCCTTAAGAGCTTTATCAAGACTACGTTTCCAAGAAAAGATAAACAAGGGCAAGTTAAACATTTCTAATCATTTATTTAATGCATTTAATTAATACATTTCAACCGTTCTCTATCATACGTTCAAGGAAGCGATCAAGAATGCTGCTTAAAAGTTAACACTAAAAATTCATGTGCAGTCAATAAAAAGCTGATGTAGAAAGTATCCCTGATTATTAAAACAGTAGCTTCTTAAGGAACCAATTCATTTCACAAGGTCTCCAAAGAAGTGAGCTGTTCTTGATTTTTTTTTTTTTTTAAAGTCAAGAATACATATGTTAAGCTCCAGTAAATTATTCCAAAAACCCAGGCCCATCATTCTGGGTTATTCTAGAAACTCAGGCCCATTCACGCTCACAATATGGTTTGGGACCACAAAGTATTACATATCAGTAGGTAAGGGATGCAGTTGCTCAGTGGCTAAGATGCTGAGCTTATCGATCAAAAGGTCGGCACCTCAGCAGTTCGAATCCCTTGGGCCGCGTAACGGGGTGAGGTCCAGTTACTTGTCCCAGCTTCTGCCAATCTAGGAGTTCGAAAGCACGTAAAAAATGCAAGTAGAAAAATAGGGACCACTTTTCGTGGAAAGGTAACAGCATTCCTTGCGCCTTTGGCATTTAGTCATGCCGGCCACATGACCACGGAGACATCTTCGGACAGTGCTGGCTCTTCGGCTTTGAAACGGAGATGAGCACCGCCCCCTAGAGTCGGGAACAACTAGCACATATGTGTGCGGGGAACCTTTACCTTTAGGTAAGAGACTTTGTAATAAAGTCGCTTGGAGATATCTGTGTAGTAATTCCAGAAATCTGTAGAGTAACTTCAGAAAGGAGTGTGGGCATGAGAATAAAAATTATAGTTTTTATTTCTCTTCCTAGCAATATTTCTTCAGCTTAGGGCTTCTCAGCTCCTGTCAATAGGGAAGAACAGCCTCCATAACCAGATAACCTGGTGGGGAGGGGGGTGAGCAGAGGACCCAAGGGCCACAGGAAGGCCAAAGAACATGGGCTGTTGACTCTTGAAATACAGATCGGGGGAACATATCTGACAGCACTTTACAAGATGATCTTCCAGTAACCTTCAAACTATTACAGCTGAGAATCACAGTCACAGCTAAACAAGGAATCCTGGCATCAGAATCACCTTCAACTGCTCAGGACACTCTTAAGACCAGCTGGATGCGCTATTACAATGCAGACTCAATAAGAAACCCACAGGTACCCAGGGTTAACTATTTCTTTCCACCTGTCTTGCCAACCCATTTAATACAGGTAGTCCTCGACTTACGACTGCAACTGAGCCCCAAATTTCTGTTGCTAAGTGAGACATTTGTTAAGCGAGTTTTGCCTCATTTTTACGACTTTTCTCGCCCCAGGTTGTTATGCAAATCAATGCACTTGTTAAATTAGTAACACAGTTCTTAAGCATATCTGGTTTCCCCAAAGACTTGGCTTGTCAAAAGGTCGCAAAAGGGGATGACATGACCTCGGGACACTGCAAACCGTCAAAAATACGAGTCCGTCGCCAAGCGCCTGAATGTGGATCACATGAGCATGGAGATTGCTCTAAAGCTCCCCCCCCATCCCACTTTTGGGCACCAGGGACCAAGTTCCGTGGGTTTTGCACGCCACCTGCATCCCGCCGATGGGGCCACCCTGGTTTGTGTGGACCGGTTGGTTGCTGGCCTGTCGCGGACCGATGTCAGTCTACGGACTTAGGTTTGGGAATCCCTGCTTGTAAAGGGTTGCAAAGAGTGAAAAACGGTCACAGGTCGGATTTTTTTTCTTTCCCCCAGTGATGTTGATTTATTTATTTGTTCGATTTATATGCCGCCCTTCTCCGGAGACTCAGGGCGGCTTACAATGCGTTAAGCAATAGCCTTCATACTTTTTATATATACCTGCTTAGTAGGGCTTTCGCCCCCCCAAGCGGTATTCTTTTTTATACAAAGTCAACTTTATAAGAGCCTTGGTGGCGCAGCAGACTAAAGCACTGTTAAGTAACACCAGCTGCCTGCAATTACTGCAAGTTCAAATCTCACCAGGCAATAAGTTTATTTATTTATTTATTTATTAGTTCGATTTATATGCCGCCCTTTTCCGGAGACTCAGGGTGGCTTACAATGCGCTAAGCAATAGCCTTCATACTTTTGTATATACCTGCTTAGTAGGGCTTTCGGGGGGGGGGGCAAGCGGTGTTCTATTTTTTTATACAAAGTCAGTTATTGCCCCCACAATCCGGGTCCTCATTTTATCTACCACGAAAGGATGGAAACCTGAGTCAACCTTGAGCCTGGTGAGATTTAAACTCGCAGTAATTGCAGGCAGCTGGCAGCTAAGTGCTACTTAAGAGCGCTTTAGTCCGCTGCTCCACCAAGGCTCTTGTTGTAACTTTAAACGGTCCCTCTACGAACTATAAATCGAGGACTACCAGTAACCGGGGACCGGCTTCATTCTATCTATCCCCTTTCCAACGTTGGGCGTGCGAGTGCAATGGCGAATAGCATTTGGAGGTCAATCTATCAAACAATAAATAGAGCCTGAGTTTCAGAAGGGAATCCCCCCCCCTTTACAATCCTGGCCAGGGAATCCCCCCGCCAGCTGGGAAGGCGAGCGCTTTTGCACGGCGGCGGCGGCGAAGAAGCCCGAAAGGCCAAAAAGTGGGGAAGACCTTGCGCCTTTTCTCCCACCCCCTCGGCTGGCTCTCCTTGGAAAGGTCACCGGCCATAAAAAAAAAAATAAGGCACCAGCGCTCGGGAGGACGCCCGGGAGGCTCCGCGCTCACCTGATGGAGCCCGGAGGCTGCGGTTGCAAAGCCGCGGCTAAGGCTGGACAAGCGGCCGGACCCGGCCTTGCTTTGCTCCGCTGCTCCGGCTCGCAGCGCCTTTCCCAGCGCGGCTCTGCTCACAGGGCGCCAGCAGCAGCGCAAAGCCATCCGCCCGCCCGCCTCGCTTCCTTGCCCTGCCCGAGGGGGAGCCCGGGGGTGGGTTGGTGGGTCGGGGGCAATCCCGGCCCCAGATCACATGGATCGCAGGGAAGAGCCAGGAACTACAATTCCCAGGTTCCGCTGCTCGCGGGCCGAGGGAGGGGAACGAGGGTGGACGAGGGCTCACCCCGAAGCGGCTCTTTTGGAAACCCGCCCAGGCAGGATCCCTTAGAAAGGGGTTTCGCAGAATCTGAGATCGATCCAATCCCGATCGCTGGGTGGATCTCAGGATCCACCCCCCAAAAGGAGCCCCCCCCTCTAATCCAAGGCTTGGGTCTGAATCACCGGGTTCAAAACCCAGTGGATTTTTTAAAAAAAACAAACAAAAAAAAACAGAGTTTGACAAACTTGTGCAAACTTTTTAGATGGGTTTAGAGTCCAGAGGTCTCCAAACTTGGCAGCTTTAAGACTTGTGGACTTCAACTCCCAGAATTCTCCAGCCAGCACAGCAGAGCATAGCATAGCCAGCATAGCTGGCTGGAGAATTCTGGGAGTTGAAGTCCACAAGTCTTAAAGCTGCGAAGTTTGAAGACCTCTGCTATAGACGTAACTAAATAAATAAAAAGCCCTTGTCTCATGACTTCAGTATACAAGTATTGCCTGCAGATGGGATTATCCCTGAGTATATACCCTGTAGACCAGAGGTCTTCAAACTTGGCCGCTTTAAGACTTGTGGACTTCAATTCCCAGAATTCTCCAGCCAGCATAGCATTTTGGAGCTTGTAGTTCTAACGTCCTTTAACGCTACGCGTTCCTGATTGGCTAACCCCAAACTACATCTCCCAGAATGCAAAGCCCTTCCGGAAAAGCTCCGGCTATAATTAGTTATTTACGTAGAGGTGTTTTGGTTCGTTTGTTTTTAAGGCTGGCGGCAATATAAGTTATCCAGTTTCTGAAATCTGATCGTGATTCAGACTAAAGGAAGATTTAGGATCTAGGTTTCACACACTAAACCGTTAGCCGGGAAGCATACAATGATATAATACCCGCTTCTCCCCTCCAAATTAAAATTCAAAATATGAATTATTTGGGCAGAAAAAAGTGGCACTTACTGGTTGGGATTTTTTGAATTTCAAAAGACCGTAACTAGAAAATAAATGTTCAATAAAATATGTATATTTTTGGTAAAATAATACTGTATGAAAAATTGCTCACTTCCCTTTAACATATTTATCTGGGTAGCGTTGATATCTTTGACTTTGACTTTTATTAGATTTCTATACCGCCCTTCTCCCGAAGGAGTCAGGGCTGTTTACAGCCATATTAAAACACATAATTTACAAAATTTAAAAAAAACCATTAAAATCGGATATACAAAAATTTGGCCCACAAGTTAAAACTAACATACACCCATTTAAAATTCATATTCATGTTAGGCCAGCTCGGCTTGTTGAAATAAAAGGGTCTTCAGGGTGCGACGAAAGGCGCACAGGTCAGGGATCATATGTACATCTAGGGGCAGCTCATTCCAGAGGGCTGGTCCCCCCACAGAGAAGGCTCTCCCCCTGGGTGTCGCCAGTCGACATTGTTTGGCCGACGGCACCCTGAGGAGCTCCTCTGTGTGGGAGTGAGTTGGCCGGTGGTAGGCTGTCGATGGCAGAAGGCGGTCTCATAAATACCTCGGTCCTAAGCCATGGAGCGCTTTGAAGGTGGTAACCAACACCTTGAATCGCACCCGGAAGACCACTGGGAGCCAGTGCAGCTCACGCAGGAGAGGTGTCACATGGATGCGACAAGTCGTCCCCATAATCACCCATGCGGCCACATTCTGGACCAGTTGGAACCTCCGAGTGCTCTTCAAGGGGAGCCCCATGTAGCGAGCATTGCAGTAGTCCAGACGGGACGGGACGAGGGCATGAGTGACCGTGCGCAGGGCATCCCGGTCCAGAAAGGGACGCAACTGGCGTATCAGGCGAACCTGATAAAAAGCTCCCCTGGCCACGGCCGTCATATGCTCTTCCAAAGGCAGCCGTGCATCCAGGAGAACACCCAAGTTGCGAGACCTCTCTGAGGGGGCCAAGATCTCACCCCCAATAGTCAGCGATGGCGCCAGCTGACTATACCGGGACTCTATACCAGCCACTCAGTCTTGGAAGGGTTGAGTCTGAGCCTGTTCCTCCCCATCCAGATCCGCACAGCTTCCAGGCACCAGGACAGATATTTCCTATATCTGAAGCAATGACTTATTTAAAAAGTATGTATATTATTATTTCATATTGTCCCATTGGGAAGCTTTTATTTATTTAAGAAAGTTAACATCTACCCTTCCCTAGATTTACAAGGCATCTCATAAAAATTATAACAAAGAATTACAGAACTGGAAGAGCTGTTGGGCTCTTGAATCCAGCCTTCTTCTTTGGTGCAGGAATCCAAATTCAATCAACCCTGTACCTGCTTATTATTCTGGTTATAGTTAATTTTCTAGACTTTTATTGGACATATCCAGATAAGGACAGCCCAGAGCTTTTCCTGTTATAGTAATTAAAAGACAGTGGCTCTGTCAGGCATATGAATTTAAGAATAAATTTATTTAATCTATGTGGAAATTAAATTGAATTTAAAACTGGATTTCACGACTGGGGTTCCACGAGAGGTCACTAAGCGTTCCATGAAAGATCATGCTTTACACGTAGTCCTCAACTTACAAGAGTTCATTTAGTGACTGTTGGAAGTTACAATGGCACTGAAAAAAGTGATGTGATCAAAATCCAGACGTTTGGCAATTGATTCATATTTATGGTTACAATGATCACCTTGTGTGGCCTGACAAGCAAAGTCAATGGGGAAGCCAGATTCACAACTGTGATACTAACTTAACTGCAGTGATTCACTTAACTGTAGCAAGAAAGATTGTAAAAGGGAGAAACTCATTTAAACAAATGTCTAATTTAGCAACAGAAATGTGGGGTTCAATTGAGGACTACCTGCATTAAAAAAAAGGGGGGGGAGACGCTGAACAAAACCCCTCCAATCTCCAACACTAGGTTGGTTCGCTTGACTGTAACCTTGTTGCTGGTATCCTTACGATTTATATTGACTGTTTCCTAATATGATTTGATCGCTTATTTGTACCCTATGACTATCATTAAGTGTTGTACTTTATGATTCTTGACGAATGTATCTTGTCTTTTATGTACACTGAGAGCGTATGCACCAAAGACAAATTCCTTGTGTGGCCAATCACACTTGGCCAATAAAGAATTCTATTCTATTCTATTCTATTGAGCAAAGCAAGAGCAAAGGAGTGAGGATAACATACCCTTTGAGTCAGCTGCAGGCTGCTTCAGTCACTCACTTGCGCCCCCTTCCCTCCCCCCAATTTCCTGGCAATTCCTCCTGGGATCTCTGCATTCCGCTGAAGTGTGCAACTCACAAGTAAAAAGCAAGATATTGAACTAAGCAGCAAAGCTTAAGGGAAGATTGGCAACAGCTGTGCATGTCAGGCAGGGAAGACATTTAAGCCTCTCAGAAACAGTTTTCCCTTACGGCAAGCAACTTAAGCACCTGCCTTTACGTTTTGTGACTGTTGCCTGAAATCCAGTTATGTATGACCCTGGCATGTTAATTAATGAAGACTTTATCTCTCCCTTGACTTGGCATCGTAAATCTTCAGCTTGACCTTGGACAGCTTGACTTGAAATTCACCTTTGCTCAGCTAAACTCTTATCTGCAAGTAATTTTTCTGTCTTTACATTTTTCTCTGCTCTCTTGCCGCTCAGCTGTTTGAAACAAGTCCTCGAGTCCTATATTGTATACTGCACAAGTTAAAAAGAGGGCTGTGAAAATATTTACAGACCCCTCACATCCTGGACATAAACTGTTTCAACTCCTACCCTCAAAACGACGCTATAGAGCACTGCACACCAAGACAACTAGACACAAGAACAGTTTTTTCCCGAACGCCATCACTCTGCTAAACAAATAATTCCCTCAACACTGTCAAATTAGTTACTAAATCTGCATTACTATTAATCTCATCATTCCTATCACCCATCTCCTCCCACTTATGACTGTATGACTGTAACCTTGTTGCTGGTATCTTTACGATTTATATTGACTGTTTCCCTATGACTATCATTAAGTGTTGTACCTTATGATTCTTGACGAATGTATCTTTTCTTTTATGTACTCCAAGAGCATATGCACCAAGACAAATTCCTTGTGTGTCCAATCACACTTGGCCAATAAAGAATTATATTCTATTGTATTTAACACTGTGTGTGCATGTGTCTGGCTTCTAAAAGGGGGATAAGAAGGCCACGATGCTAAAAGAGAAGGAGAGAGGAACCCCGGATGGTGAGACAGCACAGACTAGTGTGAGATGCTGCCAGGAACTTCATATTGGGGCTCTCCCACCTTTCTGCAAATGCAGTGGTGAGGGGAAGGAGCTCCATCTCAGCAGGGGTGGGCACAGGAGGTTTGGCTGGGCACTAACAGCAACAGGTGCACACCTGTCTTTCTGCAGGTGCAGGAGCCCAGGGGGCTGTTTTGCCTTGAGGTGGATGCCAGAGACCCAGAGCTTGCCAGAAGCAGAATCAATCCACAAAGCAGGTGAGGGGTAGGGGAAGGAGTCAAGAGAAAAGAATATGTTTTATTCTTTTAATTTAACTGTTAATACATATATACAGGAGAACATAACGAAATGAAATAATTTTGTAACTTCTGTCCTAGATTTGAGCTGGAGTTTGAGCAGGGCTTCCCCAAGACCTGAAAAAATATTTTGAAGGTTCCTCTGAGCTTAAAAGGTTGAAAAAGCTTGCTCTGGCGTATATAAATGGGATTGATTGAGATTAACTTCAAATGTCTTATATTTTTTTTAAAATGTTGTTTTGAGGACTTTTTTAAATTGTCAGTTTTAATCCAGTTTTAGGTACCTAGAGGGTCCCATCTGTAACTTGGGGGCAGCGGCAGCCATGTAAATTGAATAAACCAGTAAATGTCCGGAACAAGAAAAAGAAAATTGCAAGTATCCACCAGTGGTGGGTTTCAAAAATTTTTACTACTGGTTTTGTGTGTGTGGCTTGGTGGGCATGGCATGGCTTGGTGGGCGTGGCTTGGTGGGTGTGGCAGGAAAAGGATACTGTAAAATCTCCATTCCCACCCCACTCCAGGGGAAGGATACTATAAAATCTCCATTCCCTCCCCAATCCAGGGGAAGGTTACTGCAAAATCCCCATTTCCTCCCAATCAGCTGGGATTTGGGAGGCAGAGAATAGATGGGGGCGGGGCCAGTCAGAATTTTTATTACCGGTTCTTCGAACTACTCAAAAGTTCCACTACCGGTTCTCCAGAACTGGTCAGAACCTGCTGAAATCCACCTCTGGTATCCACGTATTAATTTGGACCCAAAAAGTGGCCATCAGAAGTTCACTTGAAGAACTCAGAAGGTGATGGAGAATTGTGTTGAACAGGTGCCAAGTATCAGATTCATTTGGATCTACACTATGTTGCAGGAATATCGCTGGTTATTCAAACCTAATCATTCTGAAGTGTCAGCAAGTCTAAATACTTCTTAGGATCATAATTCCTAGATTATAATTCTTGGTATGGATGTGGTGTTTTTTTCTGTTCTTGTTAATCCTACTGTATTAATTCAGGAGAAACTATTGTTTTGATTACTATATACAGGTAATGCTTGATTTATTACCACAATTGGGAACAGAATTTCCATTGCTAAGACAGGTTTTTTTTTTTAAAGAGTTGCACCTGATTATATGACTTTCTTTTGCCATAGTTAAGTAAATCATGCAGTCTTTAAGCAAATCCAGCTTCCCCCACTCACAAAGACTTTGCTTGTGGGATGTTGGCTGGGAAGATTGTCAATGGCATAATCACATGACCAAGGATGCTGCACCTATTAAACACCTGCCAAGTGCCTGAATTTGGGTGACATGACCATGTGGATGCTATGACAGTCCTCTAAGTACAAGAATGGTGCCCCTGTAACTTTGAGCAGTGGTTAAATGGTTGTAAATTGAATGTGGGATACCAATCTTAAGAAAGTGCAATCATTTAAATATTCAGTCCCAAAGTTCTTCTGGTCATCCAGAAGAGGTCACTTTTGTGCCATAAACATGAACTTATTGATACCAAAGTGCAGTACAATATAAATTAGCACTCTGCTGTTGGCCAAGTGTTTTTAGAAGCTAGTAAGGACCAGTCTCATGAATAAACCTTTGCTCCTTCATGTAAAGTACTACAGTAAATTGATTGTGTCATTAACTTGGTGTCAGCTCCTAGGAACATGTGTATAGACTTAAAAGACAAAATAGTGAATACTGAATAGGAACAACTGATATTGAAAACTAATGATATTTCTCTGAAAAATGGAAATGCTACTAGCAAACATACAACTTAATCAGAAAATCACTTTGTTAATTTTAAATTAAAGTTATATATTCATTTTTACAATAAATGTTGTATGTTACTTCCAAAGGAGGTGCTCCAAAGAAGTTAGCACATTTTAGTTGCTGTAAGAATTTATCCAAAGTTAAGCCTTTTGAACATCTTAAGTGAATAAAATGCTTTGAAGCATTCTGCACCCAGATAAAAATCCTTCTGAATTCAGCAGGCTTCACTCTGTGTGTGTGGCATAAGAAACACTGCTGAAATTAATGGTATTTAGCATATGCACTATAATTGCGCCTTTTAAATCCAAGGTAGTTGTAAGTGTGTAACTGGGCCTGACACACATATTGAATTAAAATGTTTAACTGAATGGTGTTTATAAAGTTATAGAAACTCCATAAAATAATTTCCTATCAGAAGCACTGCCAGTTTTAATGTTATAAATGAAGAAAAGTCTACAGCAGTGTGTGGACTTTAATTCTCAGAATTCTGTTAAAATTGCCAAGTTTGAGAAACAATAGTTTACAGAATAAATTTAGGATTCTTTTTCAGTATTCTATTTTTTTAATGACATGGATTTTTCTATTTACTGTTTTTTATTCCATGTGTTTTCCAATTCCCCCTTCTTTTTTTGCCAAATGTTTAAATGCAGTAGCAGGAAAGGAAATCTTTTATCAATATTTCCATAATTCCAGGCCTTCAAACTATACAAATCTAATGAATTAATTTTTGAGATAAGAGTTCCAGGTGCATATTTCCTTCCTATAAAACCAGTCTGTTCAGCACATAGTACCTCAAGCATTTACTGTCTATGGATCATATCAATATTTTTTAAAAATGAAAAGGGCATGAGGTAACACTCCTTGGGTTATCTCAGAATATCATTCTGGAAGGATTTCTTTGATGTTCCAGGGAATAAATAAACCCTTTTGTACTTTCAGGGTCAGACCAATTTCATTCCCATTTCTTCACATGCTAGTATAGAGTTCAATTTCCTTAGTAATGGAGGTCAGAGCCATTCAGCAAAGGGACATCATTCCCTACAGAAGGATTTCATTTGAAGGAGCTCACACAAATCATATTCACCCTGAAATCAGGCCCCAGAAGAGCCTACTTATAATACTGGGGAAAGGAGACTGCATTTATTTATTATCAAAATAAGCTGCCCCTGTGAGGCAAGGTATCAATTTTGAAAACATAGTCAAGGAGATATGCAGTCAAGCGATCTCTACTCTCGCGGTAGAGTGGGTTAACACAATATGGTTGGCTAAACACTGCAGGGCCTGTGACAATATAACCATTCCCCCTGCTGGGCTCTAAAATTAGGAATAAAGCATCTTGAAGAGGCAGGAAGAGCAAGAAAGTGCGAAACTAAAGCATCTTGAGGAGACAAGATTAGGAGAGAACACAAAATATCGGTACCAAAATCTAAAGGGCACACTGGGCCAGGAGGTAATTTCAAACAATTGTTATTTTTACATCTACAGAGTAGATTCCCCAATAAAGCAGAATGAAAGAGTAGCTATTTGTTTTTGTTGCTATCTATAAGAACATATAGGCAAAGTGGGATTCATATTTTATTTTTCAGATTGGGGGCCACTCTTAGTGTTTGTGACGTTTCTCTCTTCAGGTATACAGCAGTGGTGGGTTGCCCCCGGTTCGGACCGGTTCGCAAGAACTGGTAGTAAAACTGGCGGAAAGCCCTGCCCATCGCCCCGGATGTCGTCAATGGGATCATGCGTGCGATCCCGTTGCGAACTGGTAGTAAAGGTAAGTAGTACCCACCCCTGGTGTACAGGTAATCCTTGACTTACGACCACAACTGGGGCCAGAATTTGTCGCTAACAAGACAGTTGTAAAGTGATATCATGTGACTGCATTACTTACCAACAGTGCCACTCCCCGTTGCTATCATTAACTAACAACTGTGGGTCATTAAACAAGTACCGACCCCATTCTAAGTCATTTCAGACTTGGTTCCTCACAAGCCCAAGCCTCAGGGTAAGGGACTGCCTCCTCTCCAACTCTCACCCACCCACCCACCCTATCTCTCCTCCATCTCTGCCTTTTGGCCACATTGTATCCTGCCTTGTGGGGTGACAAGCAGCCCCAGAACCTTGTGTCTGTGGATTTATTTGCCACGTTGTTGTTTGGACTTCTTGCATGTTGCTGTTGTAGGGCTCCAACAAACCCTTGAGCTGCATCACAGCAGAAAGCTCTGCCCCATCAAAGCCCTTCACAGAGCGAAGCCCAGCCCTAGACCAGCAACACAAAGCAAGCAGCCACCCCAGGAAGCTCCAGCCGCCCTGGAAACGAACCCCCAGGAGTGCCATGTGAAGCTGACATTACAGGAAGCCCCAATCACCCCAGCCCCCCTCACTTTTGAGATCCCTACTGCTTTACACGCCACCACCCCAACTGACCTTTGCTGTGTCCTTGCTCCCACTGCTGCTAAGACTGGCCCAACTTGGCTGTTGGTGAAACAATTGCTGGCCACGTGAGGCCATTTCTTCAGGTCTCACAAGGAAACCACTGTGCACCTGAGGAAAAAAGACTCATGCAGCCAGCAACGGCCTCTCAAAGGCCAGGCCAGCATGTTCGGTCAGCAATGAAGCAAGAAGACTACGAAAGTAAGCTAGGTTAACAGGAGCCATGGAGTGCAAGGGGGCAGGGAAAATAAGTGGGTAGGGAGAGTTGAAGTGCCTCACCATTGTGAGGGTGGGCTGCCAAGGGCCCAAATTTTGATCATGAAGGCACTGCAACGCCCAAAACTTTGAGGACTGATCATGAGTCCCTTCGTTCAGCATCTCTGTAACTTCGAACAGTTGCTGAACATAATGGACGTAAATTGAGGATTACCTGTACAACTGTTTATCTTCTCTCAATTTGAAGACTACAACTTGAAGGCAGTTTTTGAACAACCTTTGCCGTTCCAGGAATAGCAAACTGTTCTGGGATCTCATTTTTACCAACTGTGGTGTAAATCAGCAGAAGATGTCAATATCCACAATAACAAACTGGAGGATCCTCATAGATATACATGATTCTGGGGACCTATAAATCAGGAAGCTTACATTCTGCTAGCAGGTTGGAGGTTTAGTTTGGCAGATTAGATCAGCCAATGGTTTTCTTAACAAAATGGTTTTTCCCTTATCCAAGATAAAGTTTTGAAAAAATCTGGCAGTACTAATAATCAATATTTCTTGTCCTAAGGAACATGAGCATATATTGATTATGAACTATTAGACCATAATGTAAGACTTTTGTAACATCCATCAAAATACGAAATTATTGTATCTGCAATTTTCATCAGTTGCAGTTGAAGGAAATTGGGGGGCATAGAACAGCACGGAGGTTGGGACTAAAAGCTGATAAGATCTAAAAAGCATCCTGAAAAGTATCTTACTATGGTTTATCTAATTGACTCATTCTAATTTTCAGCCATTTTTTGCCTACAATTCCAAGTCCTTCCCTTACTTATAGCGAAACTATGATTCCAACTTACCTTTTGATCTAATTCAGTTTTCTCTTCCATGCTACCTTGAGACATGAAATAGTTGTTCCTTTTTCCTGACCTATCTAGCTTATTTGCATACTAGACTATGATTGGTTGTAATGAACAATGTTTTGAAAGGCGGATTATACGTGTAATAATCACTGCACATCACAGTTATCACTATGATGCATACTGGATTGTTGTTTTCAGGGATGCCTCATCAAAAATGTATTCTGATTCTGACACATTAAATTTTCAGATTGAAATGTAGAAAGTCAGTGCCTACCCCTCCTAGAAGAATGAAATATTTTGAGGAATATTTTAAAAAAAGGCAGAATATTAGATTTCCCTAAATGAGAAATGAAGAAACATGTTTTTTTAGAGGCAGGAAGCAAACTCAGTCTTTCTTAATAGCCCCAGCAGATATTTTGTGCCCATTAAAAAAGATTGACCCAGACTATTCAGAAACAGCCCCAATCTCCCTGCCCCCAAGCAGAAACTGAGGAGGCAGCTTTTAGAAATGCAGATTTGGTAATCCATTCAAGACAGGATATTTTGAAACTCCCTGCAGCAAAGTCTGAACAAAGGCAGAATGGTAAGATCCAAAGCAGGGTGAAAGCTATTAAGCCACAAAAGGAATTGCCCAACACCCTAAGAACACAAGCTGCTTCACTGATCACCCCCAGAGCAGTCCAAACTTCAACCAAACCTGGGAACTCAGACAAACACCTAGGTTTTGTATTTCCTCTTTTGCCTATAGAGCTATGACCCCTACATAACTTGTACATGACTCCATAGGAATCTGACAACAGCCAATAGAATATATGTTCTTGCACAGGAACAGGAAGCTCAAGTGCAAAGCCCAAAAGAAGGTATAAAAAAAACCCCACACTCAACTCCATTTTGTCAGGTGCCCAGAACCATAAACCCATGTGGTTCTGCTTCATCAATAAACCCTCTTTCCAATCAGCCTCCATGTTTCCAGTGTCTTTCTC
Source organism: Pantherophis guttatus (assembly GCF_059756535.1). NCBI lineage: Eukaryota > Metazoa > Chordata > Lepidosauria > Squamata > Colubridae > Pantherophis > Pantherophis guttatus. The sequence goes on along the minus strand of NC_142069.1, from coordinate 15,547,802 downwards.
CCAGCTTGGAACCGAACCAGATGGATATTTCTTCCAACAGAAGCATGATTCACAGGTGTAATTTTGTAATAATAAATGAAAGAAGCAAAAACTTGTAATTACATTTATTTATTTTATTTTATTTATTGTCATATTTATATGCTGCCCTTCTCCCGAGGGACTCGGGGAGGCTCACAGAATAAAACAACCCAACAATAAATAGAATTAAAATGTTAAAATCAGATTTAAAAAAACCCAAATCCCCCAAATTAAAATGCACAGCAGATCAGGGAATTTAGATTGGCGTGGAAGGTGCGGAGGTTGGGGGCCGTCCGGAGCCCAGTGAGTAAACCATTGCAGAGGGTCGGTGTGACCACAGAGAACGCCCTCATCCTGGGGGCCGCCAGCCAACACTGTCTGGCCGATGGGACCCGGAGGAGGGCAGTCCTATGTGAGCGCACTGGGCGGAGGGAGGCCAGTAGGAGGTAGTCCTGCAAGTACCCCGGGCCCATGCCATGAAGGGCTTTATAGGTGAGCACCAGCACCTTGAAGCGGATCCGGAGGACCACCGGCAACCAGTGCAGCTTGTGCAACAAAGGTGTTATATGGGAGTAACGGAAAGCACCCATAACTACCCACGCGGCCACATTCTGGACCAGTTGGAGCCTCCTGGTGCATCCCAAGGGCAGCCAGATGTAGAGGGCATTGCAGTAATCCAGCCGAGATTACATGATTTGAATTAGTACTAAAATTTTAGTACTAAAATCTTGGTCTTAGAGAACATTGGAGGGGTTTTATTCTATCTATGCCACCATGGTTTTTGGCTGTTCTTGGCAAAATCTAAAGCATTGGGGTAGGTGAAATCGTGTTTATTAATTAATGTTCTATTAATCTAATCAAAGGTGATCTGTTTAATAAATCATCATTGTACAAATCATGGCTTAATGTTTATAATAGCAAAGATCCCGTTTTGTTCCAAGATATAATGGATGGATTTGCACAGCATATTAATTAACCTAAATTGTAAATTCCTGGTTTTTGCATACATTTATCTTATGCAAATCCAGAAAACAGCATTAGTTTATGATTCAGTTTGTTCTGAAAATCCAGTTTTATTGCTTGCATGGAGAAAATTAATTTCAGCACAGTATATGGTAGAAGTATTTATTAGAGTAAGATTCATACATGCTCCATTACATGATTAATGTATTCACAATTGATTATCAGCATTTTAACAAAGGAAGATTATATATATATATATATATATATATATATATATATATATATATATATAATATAATATAATATAAAGTATAAACAGACACCACATGAATAGCATTGATCTCTGATACATACAAAAAATAATGCCTCTAACATTCTGCTATTACTATTTTACCAATATTTTTCCTCCAGAAAAAAAGTGTGCTTTATTTATGTACTTATAGTGAAATCAAATCTGATTAGTTAAACAGAATTCAAATGATGAATTGAAGAGGATATTAATTATAGATCAAGTCTTCTCATAGTCATCCAACATATATATAAATCGTGAATTTGGCAATGAATAAAGAAAATATTTTTTAAAAAATTGTATTGCTGCTAAAGGAAAAAAAAAAACAAATATAGTTCATATTCAACTCTAAGTTTCTAATAGCTACTATTCTCATTCATTGACTTGGTCAATATACCAAGGTTTTTCTTTATCTTGATGGTATTGTGTCCTGATAGAAATATTGTTAGACAATAGTATGTCTAATATTACTATACTGCACTCCATTAAACTTTTGAAAACCAGCTGGGTTACGTATAAAGTGAAATAGATACATTCAATAAATATTACACCTGTATAATTGTTGGGAGAAATGTGTGATCATTCAGATATATCTAAATTAAACTGCAAACATCACTGATCGTCTGAAAGTCAACAAGGTTCTTACCTTTTCTATGCTGTCAAACTAGGCTGCATATTTTTTAAACATTGGCTTTTTTAAAATGAAGCATACGTGTAAGCATTTAATTGTATTTCTGCATTTTTTTCTAGCCCCCAAAATGCAGGTAATCATTTCTCTTCTGATAGTTCATATGATACATGTTTGATAAACAAAAGTAGTAAGGTGCAATTGTTACAATTAGAGCCAAGTGTATTAATCTGTGTTAAATATCTATAGGCGATTGATCATTCCTTCATTCTTTTATTCATTTTACTGGGATTATGGGTGGTTCCCACCATGAACCACTCTGAGTAATATAGAGCTCATATAATAAAAATCAATATTATTATTAGATTTTTATCCTTCATAATTTTAAAAAGGTAAATAATTGGTCAATTCAAGATTGTAAAAGTACTGTACAGGTATTGTAGTCCTTGACTTACAGACACAATTGAGACCAGAATGCCTGTTGTTAAGCATGGTGGTTTTGAAGCGAGTCATGCCCAATTATACAACCTTATTGCCATGTTGTTAAGTGACTCATGCAGTCTTTAAGCGGATCCTGCTTTTTCCCATTGACTTTGTTTGCCAGTAGCCACCTGGGAAAGTCCCAAATAGTGATCACATGAGCCCCAGGACCAGCTGCAACCACTGTAAATACATACTGGATGCCAAGCAACCAAGTTATGATCATGTGACTGTGGAGATATTCTGTTGGTTGTATGAGGACTGGTTGTTAAGCCACAATTTTCAGGGCTGTTGTAACTTTGAATGGTCACTAAAGGAATGGTTATAAGTTGAGGACGACCTGTACTTAATACTCCGGCCTCCTGTTTACTCACAACAATTATACAACATTTACCAATATAATTAAAAATTAGAGAACTTTCTGTTGTTCGTGGGGAAAAGAACACGTCTTCTATTCAATCTCAGTACAATAAATTCCATCTTTATGGAGTATATTCTGATTTCAATTATTTTTTTGCCAGATTGTTAAATGAGCAATGATCTGATCAAATTACCTGGGAGAAGCAAGATTTTGTACAGAAGCTCTACTGTGGCTTTTTACCCAGCAACCTCCTTGAACAAAGCTGTAGAATTGGCTATGAACTGGTCCCACCTTTTTTGCCAAATGGCCATGGCCTTTTTCTTCTCATTATGATTCATACCACTGTATCTATGAAGGGAAAAGATTCAAAGATAGCAAGATACCCTTGAAGAACCAAATGCAGGCAGCCTCTCACCCCACCCCCGCCCCAAAAGTCATAATCTTAAAACTCAACACATTTGTATTCAAATAGAAGATACTGAATAAACAGAATACGGCAGGCTTTCCAATTAAGCACATTAAAGCCAATTCTCATTTGCACTTAATGGTGAAAACATCTTTTTTCTGCCCATTCATATGAATAAGGAAAGCTGAAGCTATCCTTAACTGTACCACTTAAAGTAGATTTCTCCCCTCAAATCTGCTAGAATCCATTACCCATAATTCTTTTTTGGGGGATGGACGGACAGTGAGGTGTCTTTTAGAACTGGGGAAAAAAGATAAAGAAGCAGGACAGGGATAAATCATGGTACAACGAATGCCAATATTTTGTCCCTGACTAAAGAGTGTGGATTATAACGCAGCAAAAGTTCTTAATATAGTAGCTGTTATGCCCCCAGCCTCAAGCTCAGAGTAAAAGAATGAAAAGTTTGAGTCATTGTTGTACTACTGTCTATAAGGCTGGATCAGATTTCTGATGCTGGTGCAGGATCCAAGCTGGGTCTGTCAGCGGGACCGAAGGGTTTAGTCTTGTGAGCTTTTGGACTCATGCTGGAAGCCCATCCTCATGGAATGTCTCTCTAATGCAGTGTCTAGTGTCTGCTAGAGAAACATGCCTTGAGGATGGGCTCCAGAACAAGTCTAAAAGCTTGGAAGATTAAACTTGTTGTGGTCCACCAGCAGCCTGCGGAGCTGGCAGCGGAGTCAGACAAAGGTGGAGGAAGAACATGGGCTAGTCCTGGAGGCTGGGGAAGGCCCGGATGAGGGCTCTGCGTCAGAGGCAGAGATGGGGCCAGGGCCATCGGGGAGTGAGGTGCTGACTCCAGAGCCTCCAGAGACTGATAGGAGTGAGGCAGAGGAACAGGAGGAGTCTGTTCCTAATGCACGCATGAGAAAAGCTGCCAGAAGGCAAGAGCAGCTCAGACAAAGAGGACAACTCGGGAGTAGGGCCAAGAGATGATTGGCCCCTCCCACAAGGCTTAAAACAGACTAGCAGTGGCATTTGGGCTTTGCCGGAAAACAACATTGGTAGCTTCGTCGTCTTCTTCGTCTATGTCTTGTATTTATTTTTGTATCTGTGACTTCTGAACGTTTGCCAAGAAAGGCCTTTGGCAGTTTGCCTAATTGGACCAAGATTTGCGATAGGACTGAGGAATTTGTGTTGGGAGGAATTTGCTTTAATTTAGTTGAACGACGCTGGGAATGAAGTAATTCTCAGCTGTTCGAATAAAGTTTGTTTGTTTTTTCACTGATTTTCCTACTACTTACTTGGGCCTGGGTCACAACAAAACCTCTGGTCCTGGAAACCGGCCCAGATTGGATCCTGCAACATTATCCTAGGACACGTACATTTGTTCTGATGCTGGGCTTGAGGCTAATGTCCAGCAGGCTTCAGGAATTGATCCAAGATCCTTTAGATGCCCTTGCTGAGTCCATCTATTCTATTGTTTTTGCTGAACAGATGAGTGCCAGATGGAGGCCCCAAAAGGTTAAAAAAATCCCTTGCCTTCAAGACAAAAGGTCGGCATGTTGAGGATTCACACAACCTTTAGGTAAATAGAATCTAGGAGGAGCAGAAAGCAATGCCCCATTCATTCTAAATCTTTACCTAAGTATTGGCTTCGGAGGGTCAGTGATGGTGATGGGCACAATAAACAAAAAAAGGGGGGAGAATTTGTAGTGTCTGTAGAGTTTCTTTATAGTGTTTGAAGTTTTGAAGAAGACTCCATCTAGCTCCATCCTAAGTACCTAAATGTTTTCGGCCAGCAAACTGTGTATTTTCATTTTTTTAATGCAAAAAACCCCCCCACCCTATTATGGCAAGATAGGTATAGTTTCATATTTGGGCTTCCTATCCAAATTTTGTTGACTCTAAATTCAATGCTGATATAAACTAGGGTGCTGATATATATGAAAAGTCCAGCTGGCTGTAAAAGTTGTCCCTATTTATTGCCCTGTTTGGATATATCTTTGTAGATAGATGATGGGGTTGGTTTTTTTGTCCATAAATGTCAGCATACAAAAGACATGCACTTACCTGAAAGAGTTTAGCATCAGTTGCTTCAGAGTTTTCAGATTGGCACTCAACCCTCCTATGCCCATAAACATCTCGTAGAAATCGTAGGATAATCCCTTTGATCCAAAGATGGATGGATCATCAGAGGCAACCACTATCTGTTGACCTTCTGACAACAGAAAAGCAGCAGGATGGTTTCTCAGATCTGATACTAGCTTCAGGACCTTAAAGAAGAAGACGACGTTATCCAAGAGTTATTTTATTGAAGCCTGCATTTGGTTGTGAGGCCATTGGTACAAGGGAACATTCAGAAGTAAGAGAGATGTTTACTGCTCTCAGTAGTAAGAGAGCAGTAAACATCTCTCCAGAAATTTAACCAGTACTCAGGAATCAACTGTAAGTGAATCTTAACTTACAATCTCTTGGATAGATATTTTACACCTTCTGGACTTTTTTATTTTCTCAGATTCTTTTTCCCCCCCTCTTCTTCTCAGTTGTCCTTTCCTTTATAGGTAGTCCTTGATTTATGACAACTGGGACCAGAATTTCTGTTGCTAAGCAAGGCAATTGTTAAGTGAGTCACGTCCAATTTTATGACCTTTTTTGCCATGGTGGTTTGGCAAATCACTGCAGTTGTTAAATGAATCATATGGTTGTTAAGCAAATCCAGCTGCCCCTAGTGACTTCCACCACTCTTTGCATCTTTTATCCCACTGAGTGCTAGGAGCATTGTGAACAAAGACAGCACGGAAAAAGTGGTATTTTGTTTCTAACTCTAATCTGATCTTCCACGATTGAAAAACTGGTGCTCTAATCTTTAGCCTCCTTGTTATAGGAAGACGAGCATTTTTTTTCTTCCCATTTCTATATTCCACCATATAGATGTTTCTACCTAAGCATACAATATCCTTATTAATGTTAACTGCTCCTTTTAGCCTACAATCATGTGTCTGTTAATACCCTTGTTGGTGTACTCACTTAGCAACTGTTTGAAGTTATGATGGATCCTCCCAAAGGTTACTTACAACCCAGTTCAGGTGGCTGCACAAACTCCTTGCGGTCACATGACTTGGCACTTCAGGTGCTTGGCAACCAGCTCGTCTAGTGTTCCTGCAGTCATGTGACCACTATTTACAACATTTTTGCTGGTTTCTGGCCTTTTATTCTTTATATTCTTTTATTCTGGTTTAATGACTGGCACAAAAAAAGTCACAAATTTGGGTCTGGTCACACAGATGCCTTGATTTATAGCCAGGGGTGAAATGCTCCTGGTTCAGACCAGGTCGGGCGATCCAGTAGTGATCGTCACGGTTGGTTCGGCGATCTGGTAGCTATGGCGGAGCAAAGCTACACCCACCCGCCCGGGTGTCATTACTTCCTGGCAGGTGGTTTTGCGCATGTGCAGAAGGTCCGCGCGTGCACTTCCGAACCAGTAAGGAAGGTAACTAGATTTCACCCCTGCTTATGGCCATCATGACTTAACAATGAAAATTCCGAGGCTCCATAAATAAAGAAATAAAGAAGGAAATAGAGATTAAATATTAATTAATTAACAAAATCCATATGAATAGTATTACATTTAGTCTTAGAGATTTGAGCACTATTAGCTTTAAGTGTTTTGAAATTAAATCTAGCTTTAAGAAACAATATCAAATAAAAGACAAGTAATAATGCATGTAGATGTATATATGTATATAATTGCACCAATGAACCGAAAATGTACCGAATGTATCACTATATGTTATAATAAAAATCAAATTTAAAAAAGAAAAAAGAAAAAAAAAAGAAAATTCCGAGGCTCCATTAAGGTCCTAAGTCGAGGACTGCCTGAATCGATCTATTTGCACATGGATTGTCTGCTAAGTAACTTAATCCTAACATCTAGAATGTTCCTCAATCTCCATCTTTTATCTTTCCTTTTTTTCTGGGCTGACAGGAATATTTCCGAATAAAACCTAGTATTTTTCATTTTCTATGGAAACCTATGAGATCTGTCAAAGGATTGGAAAGAACACATGAAGTAATCTCCCCATTTCTTCCTATCCCAGAATATTCTAGAGCAAAGCTCAACACTCTTTTTCTTGAACAATACCTGATTAGAAATAGGACAGACTTCTATAGCAATATTCTCCTTCACTGCCCACCTCCTAGCTTCCGAGTGCTTGGCAAGGGCAAATCCGTGACCAATCCGGTTGGTGTTCATTAGCACAGCATCGAACAAATTTTGGTCTATCGAAGTGCCTTCCCAGTCTGAGTAATAAAGGGGGGGGGGGGGAAGAGTTGTTATATAACTTTACAAAAGGATGGCCATCATGGTAGAACTCTCTCAAAATTTTATTCTGAAAGAAGAAATGCTAACGCAATGTGGAAAAGCCTTGTGGCATCCTCTGCAAAAGAGCATGAAGAATTCTCACGTTTTTTTAGCGTCTCAAGGACTCAAACTAAATCACAATGGTATCATATACCTATTTTATCCTTGGAGTAAGACTCCTCATGAAACTCAACTGAAGTCATATGCTCCAAGTTACCAAACATTAAGCATTTGCTTAATGACTAAAAAAAGGCATAAATTCAAGTCAAGTCTCAATTTATGACCATCATGACTTACTCTGAAAATTCCAGGCTGGGTTAAGGTCATAAATTGAGGACTGCTGTAATGGGCTAATTGCACATATATAGTCTGCTAAGTAAGGTTGCCAACTAGGGTTAACTCCATGTTTTCCCTATAGTTTTCTGCCATCAGATCTAATTTTTAATCCTAACATCCAGGATGTTCCTCAATCTCCATTTTTAATTTTCCAAGATAAACCTTTTAAGATGCCTATACTTGTCCTGTCTTCTTTGTCACCCTGGCTTTCTTATATCCTTCTGTATTTTGGAGAGCAAAGTGTGCAAAAATTTGTGGGAACAACAGTCTGATCCTTAGCATTGATGAGTTCACCATGGACCCCTTTTAAATATCTTTTGTGGCCATGGACCATGGCCCTGGATTCCCAAGATTTAAATCATAACATTTCTTCAAACCTTCACGGACCCCTTGTGACAACATCTTGGCCCCTCCAGGTATCCATGGACCACAGGTTTGGACCAGTGTCATATATTGATGTATATTTACTTAAAATTGCCTTCTGCTGTGTTCAAAAGATTCACCTCAGAGCAGGGGTGAAATTCAAAAATTTTCCCTACAGGTTCTGTGGGCGTGGCTTGGTGGGCATGGTAGGGAAAGGATACTGCAAAATCTCCATTCCTCCCCATCCTGGGAGAAGGATATTGAAAAATCTCCATTCCTACCCCACTCTGGGACCAGCCAGAGGTGGTATTTGCCGGTTCTCTGAACTACTCAAAATTTCCGCTACCGGTTCTCCAGAACCTGTCAGAACCTGCTGGATTTCACCCCTGCTTCAGAGGTAATTACAAAGAAGTTTGCAGAATTCATTTCCTAGTTATTTATTGCACTTCAAAGGTACACTGTGATGTATTTGTGCTTACCTGTCTCACCAGCATGAAAGAAATATGGCATCTTAATTCCTTTAGTTTTTGGCAAATTTAAAGCTTCTTTCAGCTCCGAGAGAGACTTTCCAGCATCTTCCCAACCAACCTGAAAAGAGCATTGCTCTGGATCAGCATTCAGTACTTGGATATTATTAATGTATCAATAACTATCATTAAAAAAACAAACAGATCTACTCTATTAATACAGACTTATAATGAGCAGTGGTGGCCCACTCGTTAGAATACAGTCCTGCAGACTACTCCTGCTGACTGCCAGCAATTTGGCAGTTCGATCCTCACTGGCTCATGGTTGACTCAGCCTTCCATCCTTCTGAGGTAGGTAAAATGATTGTTGGGGGCAACAGGCTGACTCTGTGAACCATTTAGAGAGGGCTGTCAAGCACTGTTAAGTGGTATATATAGGTCTAAGTGCTATTGTTATTATGATCACAAACGAGCCCAGAATTTATGTTGCTAAGTGAGAAATGTGTCAAGTGAGCTTTGCCCCATTCTACAACTTTTCTTGCCACATTCACGGCTATCTTTAGAAGATCATTTGACGGCCGTGACCAGGGGGGCCTTCGCACAGGTACACCTGGTGTGCCAGTTGCGCTCTTTCCTAGATCGGGATGGCCTTGCCACGGTCACTCACACCTTGTTACGTCTCAGTTGGACTACTGTAACGCCCTCTACATGGGGCTGCCCTTGGGATGCACTCAAAGGCTACAGTTAGTCCAGAATGCGGCCACACGGGTTGTTACGGGGGCTTCTCGGTACTCCTGTGTGACACCTCTCCTGCGCGAGCTGCACTGGCTACCGGTGGTTCTTCGGGTTCGTTTCAAGGTGCTGGTGCTCACCTATAAAGCCCTACATGGCTTAGGCCCGGGGTACCTGCAGGATCATGTCCTGCCATCCTCCCATTGTCCGGTGTGCTGACACAGAGCGGGCCTCCTCAGTGTCGGCTGGCGGCCCCCAGGGGGAGAGCATTCTCTGTGGGAGCGCCGACCCTCTGGAATGGGCTGCTTACCGGCCTCAGGACAGCCCCTGACCTCCTCTGCTTCCGCCGCGAATTGAAGACGTGGCTTTTTCACCAAATGGGCTGAATCCGTAGGGGTGATTTTTAATAATTTTAATTAAATTTTTAATTAATTTTAACTAATTTTAAATTGACTTTGATGTTTATGTAATTTTTTTGTTTCTTCTTGTAAGCCGCCCTGTGTCCTTTGGGAGAAGGGCGGCATATAAATTACATAAATAAATAAATAAATAAATAAATAAATAAATAAATAAATAAATAAATGAATGAATAAATAAATAAATAAATAAATAAATAAATACATTTGTTAAGTGAATCACTGCAGTTGTTAAATATGGTTGTTAAGTGGATCTGGGTTCCACATTGACTTTGCATGTCAGAAAAGATGATCACATGACCTTGGGACGCTGCAAACCGTCATAAATATGTTGTCAAGCATCCAAATGTAAATCACGGGGATGCTGCAAGAGTTGTGTGAAAAACGGTCATAAGTCACTTTTTTTCAGTGCTGTTGTAACTTCGAATGGTCACTAAATGAACTGTTGTAAATCAAGGACTACCTGTACTATGGCATCAGCTGCAAACAATTGGCACTGGAAATTAGGGATCCTCCCTGGTTTTCCAGAGCAGGGGTCTCCAACCTTGGCAACTTTAAGACTTGTGGACTTCAACTCCCAGAGTTCCTCAACCAGCAAAGCTTTGCTGGCTGAGGAACTCTGGGAGTTGAAGTCCACAAGTCTTAAAGTTGCCAAGGTTGGAGACCCCTGTTCCAGAGAGTACAGGTCATCCTCAACATATGATGACAACCGAGGCCAAAATTTTTGTTGCTAAGCATGGCAATTGTTAAGTAGGTTTTGTCCCGTTTTATGATTTTTTTGCCACAGTTATTAAGCAAATCACTTCAGTTAAGTAGGAGCCTGAGTGGCGCAGCAGACTAATGCTACTGTTAAAGGTAGTATTTAGCTTCCTGCAATTACTGCGAGTTCAATTCCTGCCTGCAATTACTGCGAGTTCAATTCTCACCAGGCTCAAGGTCGACTCAGCCTTCCATCCTTTCTAAGGTAGGTAAAATGAGGACCTGGTTTGTGGGGGCAATAAGCTGATTTTCTATAAAATATACAAAAGTATGAAGGCTATTGCTTAACATATTGTAAGCCGCCCTGAGTCTCCGGAGAAGGGCGGCATATAAATTAAAAAAAAAAAAAAAAAGTGAATCTGGCTGCCCTCATTGATTTTGCCTGTTGGGAAGCCAGCTGGGAAGGTCATGAATTGTGATTACATGACCCTGGGATAGTGCAACTGTCATAAATACATGCCAGTTGCCAAGCACCTGAATTTTGATCACGTGACCACAGAGAGGCTGCAAAGGCCGTAAGTGTAAAAAATGGGTCAGTGCGGTTGTAACTTCAAATAGTCACTAAACAAGTGGTTGTAAGTCAAGGATTACATTTAAAATGGAAGAATGGGAGAAACACTTTCAGTCTTGCAAGGTTCTGTTAATGTAATCTAACAATAAAGAAGAAGTGGATTTCCTGATTGAGCTTCTGGTCTGGGCTTCAGTGCAGGGCTAAGGTAGTCGTGTGATGCCACTTAAATACTTTAGCTCCCCATTATTTCATCCTCTTGCAGTCCTTCTGAAGTAAAATGTAAAACCCACGAGGAATATCAGGAATTACCAGATCAAACCCTGCTATAGTACTTGGGAACTTAGCTCTGAGGTCCATGGCTGTAAGAATGGCTTCTTTGATCTGGGCAAGTTTTTGCTTTCTGCAAGGCAAAAGCAGGAGAAAATATCAGGGGGGAAAATGGTTGCAGATACTATTGCTTTGATTAAAAAATGCTGAGCAAATATTGGGCTAAACACATATGATGCCTGAAAAACAGAATAAATACCTAACCAGTTCACCGACAACAGGGAGAAAAGTCATGAGACAAGGGCTTTTTATTTATTTAGTTACGTCTATAGCAGAGGTCTTCAAACTTGGCAGCTTTAAGACTTGTGGACTTCAACTCCCAGAATTCTCCAGCCAGCTATGCGCTAGACCTTACAGAATTTGCTGGCTGAGGAATTCTGGGAGTTGAAGTCCACAAGTCTTAAAGCTGCCAAGTTTGAAGACCTCTGGTCTATAGGGCATATACTCAGAGATAATCCCATCTGCAGGCAATACTTGTATACTAATGCGTTCACCCCAGGAGTGGTCTAACTTAAGGGGTCTCCAAACCTGGCAACTTTAAGACTTGTAGACTTCAACTTCCAGAATTCCTCAGACAGGAATTAGCTCCCTTACAACCTAAGATGTGACTGTATATTTAATTAGGCTCCCTTTACAATGAAAAGTTTGGAACAAAATACTAAACTCACATCAGCCTTGTCAATCAATGTTGGTGCCCCTGCCCTGTGTTAGGTCAGGGGAATCTTAGACGTGGCCTGCAGGGCCGCCCTGGAAACAGCAAAGGACCGGCCTGCGATGCCTCTGTCAGCAAAAACGCTACCCCTACCTCAAGCTCTGTTTTTGCTGGCAGAGGGCTGGAAGAAGCCGTCGTGGCCGAAAACGAAGCTCAGGAGCCCTTTTTTGGTGGCAGAGCAGTCGGGCCTCCACAGGTGCCCCAGACACAAGTGACGTTGAGCTGACCATGACCACCCTCGCCCCCGAGGTCAAACACCACCCTGATGTGGCCCTCAATGAAATCGAGTTTAACACCCCTGTGTTAGACTATAAATCTCACAAATAACTTTGAGGATACCGAATTGGAGAAACATGCCAAAAGGGATTCTTTTCATAGTATCAAACACATACTTTACACCGGAAATTCTTCTACATGCTCATTGTGATGCCAAACTCAATTAGGATTGGCTTGGAATAAGCCAAGTTATTCCTCACTTCCATTATAACATATTTTAGGTTCACCCTTCTGAATATTCAGGACTCGCTACACCCCAACCTCCTAGGTGGTAAGGTTTAATTCTATCTTAGTCTGATGCCCATGCGCTTTCAAGCTCCTTCCCTTTAACACAGTGGTGAAATTCAAATTTTTTTACTACCGGTTCTGTGGGTGTGGCTTGGTGGGCATGGCTTGGTGGGCATGGCAGGGGAAGGATATTGCAAAATCCCCATTCCCACCCCACTCTGGGGCCAGCCAGAGGTGGCATTTGCCGGTTCTCAGAACTACTCAAAATTTCCACTACCAGTTCTCTGAACTACTCAAAATTTCCGCTACTGGTTCTCCAGAACCTGTCAGAACCTGCTGAATTTCATCCCTGCTTTAACACTCTCCAACAAACCCACAAATTCTATCACACTTAGCTCTTTCGTATCCATTGATCTGGTTTCTATTCTAAGGAAATAAGAAGTAAGTTGGAGGAAAGGAAGGCAGGAGACTGGTAGGCCTTAACAATTCATCCAGAAAAGAGCTATAATACGACAGGGAAGCTGTGATACCCCTAATGTTGCCCATTTCTCTTGTCACTGGCTACAATGATGTGGGTGTTGGTCTGTAATTCAGGATTTATGGATTCACAGTCCTAGTGGGCATCAGGAAGAAACATTTCTCTAGATACCCATTGGATAGCTATAAAGAGTATGATGGGATTTTTAGTCATTACCCAAAGGTAGTTTAATTTTTAAAAAATTAAGATTGATTGATTGATTATGTGCCATCAAGTTGGAGTCAGCCACACAGATGTTTTTTTCCAAAAAGATCTAATCCCAGCCTGGTCCTTCAGGCCTTTCAGTGCCAGTATAATTGTGCTCTTCCACCTTGCTCGTTAATATTAGTTACTTAAATTCAAATGTATGGACCTGCCCCAGGTGCAAAGCTACCTAGACATCCCTTACCGGAGGGTCGTATATATAAGTTTTACACCCACAAAATCAGGATGACTTTTTACAAATCTCTTAGTCACTTCTTCAAAAGCTGCCACAGCCCAAAATTTATCATGAACAGTTCCATCCAGCTCATATATCTGTGGGCAAAACAAGAACAAAAGTTTAAACCATGTGAAAAAAGCTCTTATAGGAAAACCATATATACCATACGTAACCATTTGCTAACATAGATCACCAGGAGGCAGTATACGACTAATTTCATGGTAAATCTGGACTCTCTGGATGTATGTAGCTACTGGTGACTCTTATTCTTATTCAAACCACAGAATAAGATCTGGTTATATACGTCCAATGAGTCCCAGTATAGGACAAAACCTGTTATCTACTGCCACCTGGAAATAAAAGCACTAGATAGGATTCATTGTACATGATATAAAAATAGATTTCCCCTTCTCCAAGAAGGGTGGTAGAAGTCACATATGTGATGTAACATTCCTTCCTCCCTCCCTCCCTCCCTCCCTCCCTCTCTCTCTCTCTCCCCACCCCCTCCCAAAGATCAAAGGAGGAGGAGGAAGGGGAAGGGGATAGGGGAGGGAAAGGGAAAGAGGAAGGAAGAGGAGAAGGAAAGGGGGACAGGAAGAAAAGCAGGAGATGTAGAAGAGGCGGGGGAAGAGGAGGAGAAGAAGGAGAAGGAGATATGTATATATTACCGGTGGCAGGATAACTCTGATTTCAACATACTGCACATTATCTTCATAGAGCTCCATCAGCGCTTGATACAAATAGGATTTAAACACAGGTGCATAATTAATAAGGCCAGAAGCGGTGTTAATGATATTTTCAAATTTCTGCCGGATGATAGCTTGAGTTTGGTAGGTCTCCTCTGGAGTATCTGTTACTAGTGTTAGATTCCTCAGTAAACTGGAGAGGGAGAAACAAAGGCATAGTGGCAGTTTAACAATGCGCACAAGAAGCTTGACTTCTGACTTGAAGAATCATCACAAAATCTCTTGTTCTTGGACACAAGCTCAAGATCAAGTAACCAGGGGTGAAATTCAGCCGGTTCCTACTGGATTGTATGATACGGTAGGGCCAACTACGCAAAGCCCCGCCCACCCGCGCGGACATCATGACGTCCCTTTTTTGCAATGATTTTCAGCCACTGCACATGCGCAGATGACATTCACACATATGTGAACCGGTAGGAAAGGTAAGTGAATTTCACCCCTGCAAGTAACCTTTTAGATACTCCGAAGATCAGTTTCTTGCACAATCACTTTTTTTAAAAAATTATTTTATGCAGACACAATTAATAAACTTCAAGCCTAGAAGAAACAAATAAAGACAACCGCAAACAAATTAAAATATATACTAATAAAGTAAAATGAAGAAAAATAATCTCTTAAATATTATACTTATCAATAGTCATTGATTTACTAACGAATATGTTACATAATATGTTCAATAGAAAATATTATTGTAAAATATTACATCTCTGGCTTTGCCATAGTAGCACATACAGCTGCATCTTTTGATGGTAGAAAATAATCAAATAAATGATCTGAAAATAATTTTCCAAAGAAATAAATGACACCTCTTCAACAACCATTCCTTGAAGTTTGGAGTAATAACAAATTTCCATTTCTCAATATAACTCTTTTAGTTCTCTTACCCAGAATTACTAAGCATGTGTATTCTTTAGTCTTTGTTTATGTTTTTATATTTCTTAACTGCTCTTTTCCTTCCCTGCCATAAGTTCCAGTGGACATTTAGTATGTTTGCTTCAGGTGTTACGGCTAGGATTCAGTCCTATGCCTATTTGGTCTGAATAATAAATTCATTCATCCCGCTATTTCAGGTTACTTAACTTTTTTTAGTGAATTAATCACAATTACTAGATTTGTTATGATCCATAAACCATGGCCAAGAACCAGAATATGATAAACCAAAACCGAACTAGCCACAAAACAGGTGCAAAAATGCAAAAAGGGGATATGACTTTTTTTTACTTCCCAGTGCAGTTTATAGCTCTGGTATTTCCTGGTAATCTCTCATTCAAGCATTAACTAGTGCTGCAGCTATTGTGATCCTTATTAATTAAAAGAAAAAAAAAACTGGGAAGGTATATAAGGCAGAGGTGGGTTTCAGCAGGTCCTGACCAGTTCTGGAGAACCGGTAGCGGAAATTTTGAATAGTTCAGAGAACCGGTAAATACCACCTCTGACTGGCCCCGCCCCCATCTATTCTCTGCCTCCCAAGTCCCAGCTGATCCGGAGGAAATGGGGATTTTGCAGTAACTTTCCCCTGGAGTGGGGAGGGAATGGAAATTTTATAGTATCCTTCCCCTGCCATGCCTGCCAAGCCATGCCATGCCCATCAAGCCATGCCCATAGAACCGATAGCAGGGGTGAAATGTAAAATGTGTTACTACAGGTTCTGTGGGCGTGGCTTGGTGGTGGTGGGGTAATGTGACTGGGTGGGCGTGGCCAACTTTTTTTTTTTTTTAACTTTTCAATGCATTTTTTCTAATGCTTTGAAAAACCTCTGGCGATCAGGCAACTCAGTTAGGATGGTCAGAGAAGCTTTTTAAAAAATGCTTTGAAAAGCCTCTCTGCCGATTAGGCAACTCAGCTGGGATCGTCAGAGACTTTTCAAAGCATTTTTTTTACCACCTCTTCGGCCAAGAGGTTGCAGAAAAAAATGCTTTGAAAAGCCTCTGAGGATCCCAGCTCAGCCGCGCGATCATCAGAGGCTTTTTTTTTTTTTACTTTTAAAAGCATTTTTTCATCGGAAGAGGTTGTAGAAAAAATGCTTTTAAAAGTAAAAAAACAAAACCTCCGATGATTGTGCGACTCAGCTGAGCATGGTGGGGGGGGGGTGCAGGGATTTTTGCTACGGTTCTCCAAACCACCTGTCACCATTGCTACCGGATCGGGCGATCCGGTCCGAACCGAGAGCATTTCAACCCTGACCGGTAGTGAAACATTTTTGAATCCCACCACTGATATAAGGCAAAGGTGGGTTTCAGCAGGTTCTGACTAGTTCTCGAGAACCGGTAGTGGAAATTTTGAGTAGTTCGGAGAACCTGTAGTAAAAATTCTGACTGGCCCTGCCCCCATCTATTCTCTGCCTCCCAAGTCCCAGGTGATTGGGAGGAAATGGGGATTTTGCAATAAACTTCCCCTGGTGTGGGGTGGGAATAGAGATTTTACAGTATCCTTTCCCTTCCACGCCCACCAAGCCATGCCCACCAAGCCATGCCACGCCCACCAAGCAACGCCCACAGGACCAGTAGTAAAAAATTTTGAAACCCACCACTGATGTAAGGTAAAGATAAAAGTTCCCCTCGCACATATGTGCTAGTCGTTCCCGACTCTAGGGGGGGTGGTGCTCATCTCCGTTTCAAAGTCTAAGAGCCAGCGCTGTCCGAAGACGTCTCCGTGGTCATGTAGCTGGCATGACTAAACACCAAAGGTGCACGAACGCTGATACCTTTCCACCAAAGGTCCCAATTTTTCTACTTGCATTTTTTACATGCTTTCGAACTGCTAGGTTGGCAGAAGCTGAGAGAAGTAACGAGAGTTCACCCTGTTACATGGCACTAGGGATTTGAACCGCTGAACTGCCGACCTTTCAATCAACAAGCTCAGCGTCTTAGCCACTGAGCTACCATACAGTCCTTAATATTCTCTTTTGAGGCATTTTGAAGGTAGCTCTGTGTACAAGAATTAGATTTTCAAAGCACTCAGTGGTATCCATTGGGTCAGCTTAACACTACCTAGGCTCTGTGCTGTTCAGTTTATTTATTAATGACTTTCATGTGGGGAGAGAAAATATGATCTTGAAAATGATAAACAGGACAGGATTAAATTTGTTAAAGTGGAATAAGATAGATGGGAATAACCTCAAGATTCAGGAAGTTCTTGACAAGCTGGAATAATGGGCAGAAAAGTTCCTTCATCTAAGTAGGAAAAGCATGATTATGGGATGTAGGGCACAGAGCTGAGCAACGTGGTTTTTGAGAAAGGTGTTTTGATGGAGCACAAGTTGAATATGAGCCAACAATATGTCAGTGTTAAATACAAGGTCAAGATCATGAGAAATCATTGTTCCATTCCATTTCTTATTCTAGAATGTACAGTATCTAGAACATTGTGTCTAGTTCTGGGCACTGGACTTTGTCCAAAGGAGCACACCCATGAAGAGCACTGGCCTGGTAAGAAAAGATTGTAAGGAAAGATTGGAAACCTTGGGCTGTGCTTAATCTGGAGAGGGAAAAAATACAGTAATGTATAGTAGCTGTCTTCAAGGATCGTAAACGCTCTCATGCTGAACATGGGAAGGAATCCTTTCCATGTGGATCAGTTGCCATAACCGTATCTCGGATCCAAAGAAGAACATGAGAATCCAAAGAAAAGATGATTGTTTTGCAAACAAATAAACTGGGATGCTGATTTGTTATTACTGCTAACAATCATATTCTTATTACAATTATAGAGAAGAGAGAAGACAGCATGTTCAGGGCAAAGTTTAGCAAACAAGATGTGCTAAAACTGAGAATTGTGCAATTAAAAGTGGAACCCCAGAAGAAACAACTGCCCAGATTCATAGGCCATGCTGCAGCAGCTGAAATGCTGAGGATCCTACTGGTACCAGATCAGCAGGAAGTCCACCTCTGATGGGTATCCCAGATCCAGCATTTCTGCCCTTCACCTGGGAAGCCTTAGAACAGGGGTCTCCAACCTTGGCAACTTTACGACTTGTAGACTTCAACTCCCAGAATTCTGGGAGTTGAAGTCCACAAGTCGTAAAGTTGCCAAGGTTGGAGACCCCTTCCTTAGAAGACATTATGAAGAAGGCACCAACTACTTAATCCAGGGACTGCTTCTCCCTCACTTGGTTAATTCTTCTTTTGCAAGAATTAGCATCTCATGAGATTAGCCTCAGGGTGTAAAAATGCAGATAGCACTAATGTCTGCTGACTCTGGGGGTTGGGAGGAGAACTTCCTTCTTTTTAGGAAACTGAGCAGAAGGAATGGGAGGAAAGCTGCTTTCTGAAAGCTGCCCCGGGAAACATTCAGTAAAACCTGGCTATTGGGCTACTCTACATTTTGGATTCACATAATGACACAAGTTATATATCTAGTTTGCATAAACTAGAAATATAGGCTAGATTCATAAAAAACAGATCATGTCACAAAAATATATGGAAGGTCAATGTGCACATGGACCTACTAACTCTTCAACTAACTTGGTTGTGCCATTAAATATACCAAATATACCACATTTCATTTCAGTTGATATCTTGATATTTAGCAATCTTATTGCCAAATTTGGACAATAGGAACATCTTTGACTATATTAGTTGTAAACAGTGGTGAAATCCAAATTTTGTTACTACCGGTTCTGTGGGCGTGGTGTGGCTTGGTGGGTGTGGCTTGGTGGATGTGGCAGGAGAAGGATACTGCATAATCTCCATTCCCTCCCCACTCCAGGGAAAGGATACTGCAAAATCACTATTCCCTCCCCATCCTGGGAGAAGGATATTGCAAAATCTCCATTTCTACCCCACTCTGAGGCCAGCCAGAGGTCACATTTGCTGTTCTCCAAACTACTCAAAATTTCCGCTACCGGTTCTCCAGAACCTGTCAGAACCTGCTGGATTTCACCTCTGGTTGTAAGCCCAAAGGGCTGCTACATGAGGTGGTGAGTTCATTTGCATGGCTTCAGGTAGAGGCTAGACGGGGTGTTGGAAATGCTGGATTGGATCGTTCACTGAGTAGGCAACTGGACTGGATGACCTCTAACATCCCTTCTAAACTTCTTTTGCCACCAATAGCCTCCCACAGACCAGTTCGTTCTCACAGGGAGGGACTACTTAGGGTACTGTCAGTCAAATTATGCCGACTGGCGACTCCCAGGGGGAGGGCCTTCTCTGTGAGGGCTCCAACCCTTTGGAATGAACTGCCCCCTGAGATACGAAATATCCCTGATCTCCATGCGTTCCGCTGTGCCCTCAAAACCCTGATGTTCCAACAGGCGGGGCTAAACATATGAACATGTGAATGTTTTTAAAATGTTATCTAATTTTAGGTTCTATTTAATTGGGTCAAACTATGTTATAATAATAATTTTAATTAGCAATTTTATGATGTTTGTGTATCTATATTTTTCTTGACTGTACACCGCCTTGAGTCCTATGGGAGAAAGATGGTATAGAAATATAATAAATAAATAAATAAATAAATAAATAAATAAATAAATAAATAAATAAATAAATAAATGATTCTATTACCGAAAATGAATTTGAATACTGAACAATTTCTACACTCATAAATATTTGTTCTAGGGTCTCTAAAATGTTTTGATATAGATTTCAGTGTTCAATTTTCATCAGTACTCTTGCATTTTCTTTGGAATGAGTAATTTCAGTTTATTTCATCATAAGAAATGTCCATCTAGTGCCTTTTGACTTATTATCACTCCCCCCCCCAAGTGAATAACATGGAAATATGCTCATTATATGAAGGAGAAATATGCAAATCAAGTTTGGCTCATGCTGTCGCTCCATCCAAGCCCTTCACAATAAACCAGGGTTTCACCCAGGGCCTACACCACATTCCTTCACTATGACAACTGTGACCAGCTCCTATACGTAGCTTGTGCTTGGTGCCTTTCCTAATCAGAGCCTGATCGGTGAAAAATATACATTTTTCACAAGCAAGCAAGACTTAGATTTAATTTCCCCATCATGTCCGTCATTATTATTAATCGTAATAATATTTGTGCTCCTACAACTTACAAGAAATAGCACTGTCAATTATCATAACCCGAGGTAGCAATGGGTCTGGTCAAACAGACAGGATGGGACAACACAAAATGGATTCTCTTTGCCACACATTTAAAGGGTCAGCTGCTGTTTCCCTGCCCAAGAAGTCCTCCCTATGCTTTTAACTGCAGTAATGTTTCATTCCCTTACTAAGCGGGATGGGAGGACTAGATTAAAAGAGTGGGGAAGGAAGCTAAAAATCCAATAGCCCTGATTTGCTCAGGGTGTTCTTTCTTTCTTTCTTTCTTTCTTTCTTTCTTTCTTTCTTTCTTTCTTTCTTTCTTTCTTTCTTTCTTTCTTTCTTTCTTTCTTTCTTTCTGTGTCCACCAGTCAAGGAACTCAAAGTTAAGGTTTCCACAGCAACCTTAACTCTGCCCTCTTGTGCATGACAATGGGGGTCTTTCGTTACATTAGCAGACAAAAGATTGGGCAATGCAAGAAACTACTCCGTAAACAATGCAACATAATAGGAAGGAAATGAACCATAGCACACACAGCAGCATTTTCTACTAGTTTATATGTGGTAGTAACTGCCATTTCAGGGCTGTTCTGAGAAGAGCTGCTTATGTAGTGGACATAGCAAACATCACCCTAGAAACCAGGAATGGATGAAGGGCAAAGAGGCATCTTTTACAAAGTTATCTGAAGGATAAGATACAAGGAATGGCCAAGAAGGATAGTTTTAAAAGACAGATCTCCTTCAGCTCAACAGGGAGATATCACAAAGATTTGGCAAACAAAACAAAACAAAAAATCAGAGAGAATTTTAAACTACAGGTTTTTTTAATTAAAAAAATAAACACAATTTTGGGCAACTTGATAATATTTATTCAAAATGAGTCATATTATACCGGTACCTAAACCCTACTAAAATAGCGTAGAATTGCATTTTAAAGACCGATATATGTGTTCAGTATGATAGTACAGGTAGTCCTCGACCTATGACAGTTCATTTAGTGACTGTTCAAAGTTACAGTAGCATTGGAAAAAGTTAACTTATGACCATTTTTCACACTTACAACCGTTGCAGCATCCCCATGGTCACTTCATCAAAATTCAGATGCTAGGAAAAGGACTCATATTTACGACCGTTGGAATGTCCCGGGGTCATGTGATCCCCTTTTGCAAACTTCTGACAAAGTCAAAGGGAAAGCCAGATTCATTTAACAACCATGTTATAAGAGCCTTGGTGGCGCAGTGGACTAAGTGCTGTTAAAGTAGCACTTAGTTGCCAGCTGCCTGCAATTACTGCAAGTTCAAATCTAACCAGGCTCAAGGTTGACTCAGCCTTCCATCCTTTCAAGGTAGGTAAAATGAGGACCCGGATTGTAGGGGCAATAAGCTGACTTTGTATAAAAAAGAACACCGCTTAGGGGGGGCCGAAAGCCCTACTAAGCAGGTATATATAAAAGTATGAAGGCTATTGCTTAATGCATTGTAAGCCGCCCTCAGTCTCCGGAGAAGGGCGGCATATAAATCGAACTAATAAATAATAAAATAAATAAATACTAACTCAACCACCGCAGTGATACACTTAACAACTTTCTTAAGAAGAAAGGTCATAATGTTGGCAAAATTCACTTAACAATTGTTCCACTTAACAGAACCTTTGGGCTCCATTGTGGCCATAAGTCGAGGACTACCTGTATTGCCATTAACATTTTAATCTCAGCAAAATGTCGTCCTTGCAGAAGTTCTCCACTCTTGAGAAAAGAGAAAGTGTCTCTGAGATAAAATGAACCAAACAGATCTGATGGGTTCACAGAACGTTTACTATGGGTAGGAAAATGGATGGAGAAATTTAAAGACAGTCAAATGCTGGCAGAAAGTGAGTAGGTGATATACGGCCTCGCTGTGAGGAATTCCTGTTTCTCAGTAGAAGCAAAACTGGCTGGGTATATGAGCATGACAGCTAGAAATACCAGGAGAAGCATAAAAACTGAATGCAGCAGGAATGGGGTACTTAAGAAGGGTGTGGGATAAAACAAAAAGAGATAGGGTCAAGAATGAATGGCTGAAGAATGAATGTAGACTGAACACAAATCAGTGTGAAAGGAGTGTGTTGATATGGCTTGGCCACACAGTAAGAATGAATGAGAAACTGAATTGCAAAACAAATACATGAAGGAAGAATGTATGGGTTGAGTGGAAGGAGAAACAGAATCATGTCTGGATGGAGTTGGTGAGATCTTCAAAATGAGAGAACCTTGAAAAATAAAAGGCAATGTTTCGAAGTACAGCATGAAATCGAGGATGGGATGAGTTACAAAGATAAGAAAATATGGAGAGGGGGAATTCATGATCGTATATATTGGATTGAAGTTTACCACTTATCCTTTTCCTTATTTCATGCCTTTCATTCCCTTTGCTTACTATTTATTATTCCTTCCCTGTGTTTTGGATTAAGTTGCTTATTCAAACAAGGGAACTGCATGATGGGTATGTATGTATGAATGTAATTGACTTTCGCAGGACTGAATAAATTGGGTATTCTTGCTTGATTTGAACTAATGTGAAATACTTGCCATAGTCAGCAGATTCTGGGGAGGGGTGGGGAAACCATTTTCTCAGCTCCAACTTTCATGCAAAATGCATGTTGCATATTTGATGTAACAGTGGCCGGGTCTCTTTTTTTTTAGGTTTAATTTTTAATTAAGCTTAATTAAAGGCTTAAATACATTAACTAAATCCTTTTGAGAAGAGACAGAAAATGTATATTTGCGAATTAGCAGTTTGCCATCAAATGAAATGGTCCAATCTCTGTAAATTATAGAAAGTGCAATAAGGAAACTCAAGGGTCACATGTCTTCTGGAAGACATATGTAGCCCACCCTGTTCATAAATCAAGTAACTGAGATTCAATAGGCAAAAACGTGAAAGACTTTCATTTGGATTACTTCCTACTTATATTTCTGCCCCTTAACCCATCAAGCAATAACTCCTCAGCCTATCCGTGCTTACTACATATAAACTGTAGATATTGCTTCTAACTAAAATCTCCCATTCTGTAACTTACTGTATCATTTTGTTTTTACATGGGATGGGGACAAAATTAGCTTTGATCTGTATCACAGCCAGAAATGAGGTTATCAACTTTTTCCATGTTTAAAACATACACAGTTCCATCAATCTTTAGATCATCATAAGATGATCATAAGATGATCATCATAAAATGATTCAATCTGGCCACAGAACTGGAAATGAAATTTGACTACAGTAATGCAGAATCCAGAATATTCAATAACCATGTAGGTCTTGGAGTGAGGGCTGAAGCTGGCATGGTAGGACAATCTTCAAAACATGATGCAGATGCCCTCCACAACCAAGGCTGAGAAACAGACAGCCAAAAATCCATTTTCACATAGTAATTAAACATAAGACATTATGAAGGGCTTGGTTGCTTCTTCATTATTAGGTTTTCTAGTATCTGCAATTAAAACAACATATCTGTCCCAGCAGCCTTGACTTTGATTCCTCTATTGGTATCACTTGAATGCTGGTTGAATTTTGAAACAGATCTACTTCCATGCCCTGAATGAAGCTCTTTTATGAACAATACTCCTTATATTGAAAAAATAAAGAACTAGTACATCTAAACCACTATCGTGAGTCAGAACAGTAATTCACCTAGTCCAATAATATTGATCCTGAATGGCAATGACTACCCAGAGTTTTAGATAGGTATAATGGAGATACCAAGATCTGAACCTGTAATCTTCTGCATGTAAAGTACATGCTTGAGGCGCAAGAATACATATTTACAAAGAAGTGCTGGTTGAATTCTCTGTCTTCACTCATTAATTCACTAAGAAGTTTTAGATGGATGATTAACATATGGTCTTATCAGCCAACTCAACTCCACATTTTTTTTATTGTAGGGTCATAGTAAAGATCAGGTAAGGCACCCTGAGTAATTAGGGAACATATTGTACAGAAGTTAAGTATTATGGTTAAAACAACTTCAACATAATGTTTGCTCCACTGAAGCACTATGATGGCTTCTAGATTAAAAGAAGAGGCCCTGATGGAATAAACATACAGAACAAGTATTCCATCTTTAAAATTATGCAGATAGTGCTCCAAACCAGCTTTCTTCAATCTGTTGTATTTCAGATTGATGCATACTAGTTACACATTCAGGGAGTTGCAGTCCCAGCACATCTGGAAGAGGCAACTTGGGGAAGGAAGAACCAACATAATAGTGTAAATATGCTTGTAATCAATCTGAAATATTTTCACCCACCTCTTATCAAATCCACACATATCCCTCAGGTACTTGCGGTAGTTCTTGAGTAAAGTCCACTTGGAGCAAGGAGACACTTTTGTAGGAGGAGACTTTGAAAACTTGAATTGAACAGTCCCCCTCGGGCAGAAGCAGATGTAACAGTTAGGCAAGTAAGTCGCAATGTATACCAGCCACTCAGCACTCAGGATAGCATAGTCGTGAACATGTAAAAGGCCACCTGTTGGCAAGGAAGAAGCAAGTGGACAAAGAAAAACAAGACGATGGATTGAATTGCTTTGTCAAGACAAAGAAGCTATCTATACTCAGTGCAATATAGCGATCTGACCAGTGTGGGTGAGGAAGCCTATTAAGTGACTAGATGAATTGTCTCAAACAGTAAAAAGCTAGGAAGAGGAATACTGCTTAAAGATAAATTGGCCCTGTACAAGACTAGATTGAAATGGCGAACATAAACCCTAGCCAATAACACTGTGCAAAGGCTACAATGCTTAGATTGCACCATTGTCCAAAAGATTTCGTCTTTAGCAAACAAAGGTTGTATTTATTTAAAATTAGCAATATTTGCATATCTAACTGTAGGCAGTGAACAAATGATGGTGCGGGAACAGCTTTCATGGTGTTGCGCTGTGGTGGTGCAGTGGTTAGAGTGCAGTACTGCAGACTACTTCTGCTGACTGACAGCTGCCTGAAATTTGGCAGATCGAATCTCACCTGGCTCAAGGTTGACTCAGCCTTCCATCCTTCCGAAGTGGGTAAAATGAGGACCCAGATTGTTGGGGACAATGTTTAAACCGCTTAGAGAGGACTGTAAAAGCACTGTGAAGCGGTATATAAATCTAAGTGCTATTGCTATTGCTATTGTCTTTAAGACTTTATTTTCCTGCTTTGTTTCTTTATATGTTGGGTTCTCACTACAAGTTTACTGAAGACAGATTTCATGAAAGGCTTGGATAAAATGTATATGAAAGCAATCATGTTCCAAACGTGAGACAAGAATGCAAGATAATAACTTTTTTTAAACTACCATGAACTATCATAAGTTCTGGTAACTCAAACCTGGATATTTTTTCAGGGTAAAATTTTTCAATGGAATTGAATGCTTTGGGAATTGGCAAAATGCTTTGGGAATTGGATAGCATCTATTGAGATGCTGTATTAGTAGATCACTACATTGGGCTAGAAGTTGGACTATTTGATCTGCAAAGTTATCTCAGAATCTTACGTTTAGTGATTCTACAATTAACAAAAAGTAAAGCCAAGTAAATATTTTAAACAAAATAGTGGTCAGTGGTCATAACACAAATACTTCCTATGCAAAATCTGCACAGTATCAGATTTATCAGTACGATCATGCATGAGGAAAAGCAGAGCAGAAAATTATTGTTGAGACTATTGTTCCCAAACAGAATATCTTGGTAAATGGATGGCTGTGTGCCCATTCCATTAAATAAACATTATTTCAAAATAGCATTTCTGGACTCCACCTTAGCAACTTTAAGATATATGGACTTTGACTCCCAGAATTCTCAAGCCAGTTTGTCAGGAGCAAAGGTGTGAATTAGAACTTGTTCGGTGAATCACCCAGAGAATATGTAGCAGGGGTGGGCAACGATGGCAAGGTTGCAACCTGTGGATTTCAATTCTCAAAATTCCTAGCAAGGCTGTCTCAGGAATTCTAGGAGTTGAAGTCCACAAGTCATAAAGTTGCCATAGTTGCCCCTCCCCTGATATACAGTATAGTTCTTAAACAAATCCGATGTCTAAATGAAATAACTAGTAATGGGGAAATTGTCTGGTTTAACAGAGAATGTTCCAGTTTAGATGCTAAAATGACTCAGGATCTTTCTTTAATTGGTTTATTATTTGGGATTAATATTTCTTCCAAATGTTTGAGGATCTTAGGCATACGTCATCTGATAACCAACTTTATAAAATCCTGCTGTATAGAAAGGCCAAGCCATGGAGTGAAAAGGCTTCCTTATTCATTGTGTTCCATCCTTATGGACTGTCCCCTGGGATTTTAATTCAGCAAAGACCCTTACCTGTATTACAGGGAGATGTAAGAGAAATGCTGAAGTCCCAGAGAGTAGGTATCAGTGGAAGAGAGAAAAGAGAGCTAGAGCAGCCAGAAAGTGACCCAAAGACCAGCCTTGAAGCTATTATAGGTAGTCCTTGACTGACGAATAGAATTAAGCCCAAAATTTTCATTGCTAAGGGAGGCAGTTGTGAAGGGAGTTTTGCCCTCATTTTGTGACCCTTTTTTGGTACAGTTTTGTTAAGCAAATCACTGCAGTTCAGTGGTGGGTTGCCCCCGGTTCGGACCAGTTCTATAGAACCGGTAGTAAAACCAGCGGGAGGCTCCACCCACCGACCCCAATGTCATTAGAACTTTTCTGCGCATGCGCAGGAGAGCGCGCACGTGGCCCCACTGCGAACCAGTAGTAAAGGTAAGTAGAACCCACCCTGTTGCAGTTGTTAAGTGAACCTGGTTCCCTTAACTTGTTGGAAGCAAGCTCCTCATAAGCCTTCTAAAGATGCAGATCAGCTACAGTCAGCCATCAAAAAGTAACAGTATTTAATTCCTATGAACTGATAAAGAATGAAAGCAAAAGAAGCAGTAAAAGGGGTCAATTACAAGCCCAGGAAAAGATGTGGGAATATTATTTATATTGCTAATCCATGTATGCCACACGGTGTCAAATTCGATCGCGTCACATGACATATCGTGATGTTTTTTGCCTTTGTGGAGCTGGGGTGGGCGTGGTCTGCGCGTGACGCATCCGGCCCGCAGGCCGCCAGTTTGACAGGCCTGATGTATGCCATTCACCAAATAAATAAATAAATAGTCTTCATTGCTGTAAATGGTGGGCAGTTCAAAAAACAAAGGGGGGGAAAAAGGAAATCTGTAACTGTCAAATATTGTCACTTATCACTATGCTGTTATCACTAATGAATATAATTAGGCACAGAGAAGTAGATTAGTTCTCTATTTTTTGTTTTGCATAATAAACTAACATCATGTAAATATCGAAAGAAAGCATTCAGCATTTGAGTCCGTGGTTTGTACCTTAACTGGAACACTCAAACAAGCTTGGAAAATCATTTTACCTAAAATTCTAAAACAAAAACTAAAACTCTGCGACTAATTTTGATAAGACTTTTTTTTTAAGCAAAAGCTTTATAGTTGGAAAGAAGCGGATTTTCTATAACAGTCGCCATTCCTTTACTTTGTAGAGTTTATTTTAGTCCACGATCAACAATCTAACCAACCAAATTATCTACTTAGCATGATATTCATGGAGATGTTGAGGAAATCAGGAATGATTTACCTTTGGGCATTTTTTTCAAGATGCCAAACACAGCACTTTTTTCAATGATATCTTTAGCCTTGAAGAAATGCATAGCCGGTGGAAATACCCCAGTTTCAATAGCTTTATTTATTTCTGTTTCTTTCAGTTGCATGAGCTTGCGGTTGAAAGTTTCTTCCTGCCGACTTAGGATAAGGTTGCCACCTGTACGGCGGAGGTCCTCCTTCTGAAGTAGCTTCTCCCGTCTAGTGGTTGGGAGGGTTACACATAAGGAAACACAACTGAAAAAGAGGATCAGCCAACCTCCGAAACTCTGAACAAGCACTTTCATTGCTACACCTAGAAAACATGGATACAAATGCAAATTTAAAAAAAAAATAAATCTAAATTTTCTTAAGTATACTGTGTTTCCCCGAAAATAAGACCCTGTTTTACATTTTTTTGAACTCCACTTGGCCTTATTTTTGGGGAGGTCTTATTTTGGGGCGCGTGGACAAGACGGGGCTCCTCTTGCCATCTTACCTGATTTTCAGCTCTGTCTCCCTAACCTTAACCAGAGGAAATGGCTGGGACAGGCTGCGCTTGCAGTTAAATATTTTCAGGGAGGGCTTATTTTTGGGGGAGGTCTTATTTTTGGGGGAGGTCTTATTTTCAGGGAAACATGGTAGGAAACAACTGGAAAAGTCAGAGAGAAACCTGTTTTCAAAAACATGTTCTCTGCTTGAAACTAAAGGACTTAAGTTTTAGAGATTCAAATCTTAATTTAAGGGTTTAAGAATTTCTCCAAGAGATTTTCCAGCCCACAATAATGCCCCTTCCTAACAAAAGGTCCTTAAAAACTCACTTGGGAGACACCCTCACAATTTACTTACGGGTAATTTTTTTCCTTCCTTGGGCTTGGCAAAAGCTCTTTCACAAGCCAAAAGCCAGAGCTTCTCAGGAACATATAGGTAGTCTGGCTGTGTATGAAAACTAATCCTCCAACATAGAATGAAGTAGTAGATATACTAGCAGTTGCAATGCCTTTATTGTTTCAGTCAGACCATAGAATTCCTCGTCACTCTTTAAATAAAGGAGGAAGCCATGAAAATGGTAATGAATTACAGAAAAACTACAATTGTCATGCTCACTTAAGCAAAAATTAGTATTATTCACTATGATTTATTTAGAAGTATACATATTGACTGAAAGGTCAACAGTTTAGCAGTTCGAATCCCTAGTGCCGCGTAACGGGGTGAGCTCCCGTTACTTGTCCCAGCTTCTACCAACCTAGCAGTTTGAAAGCACATAAAAAAATGCAAGTAGGAAAATAGGGACCACCTTTGATGGGAAGGTAACAGCATTCCGTATGCCTTTGGTGTTTAGTCATGCCAGCCACATGACCACGGAGACGTCTTCGGACAGTGCTGGCTCTTTGGCTTTGAAGAGATGAGCACTGCCCCCTAGAGTCAGAAATGACTAGCACATATATGTGCGAGGGGAACCTTTATCTTTACCTTATACATACACAGAACTGGATCACCTATGCTTTTATAGATCATCGCCTCTCTGCCTCTCAACTACGTTAGCATTAGTGCTTTACGGCCTTGGACTCAATTCAGCACAAGGAGTCTTGATGCAATGGACATCTAACAGTTCAGTTTTATAAAGGATATGGAAGTAAAAATAACATTTTGAATGGATTGTGTTGAATAGGCTGCTCACAGGTAGTCCTCGACTTACAACAACAATAGAGCCCAAACTTTATGTCGCTAAGTCAGAAATTTGTTAAGTGAATTTTTACGTCCCATTTTACGACTTTTCTTGCCAGATTTGTTAAGCAAATCATTGCCATTGTTAAGTTAGTAACATGGTTGTTAAGTGAATCTGGCTTCCCCATTGCCTTTGCTTGTCAGAAGGTGATCACATGAACCTGGGACACTGCAACCATCACATGAAGCAGTTGTCAAGCATCCAATGTAAATC
Source organism: Pantherophis guttatus (assembly GCF_059756535.1). Classification (NCBI taxonomy): domain Eukaryota; kingdom Metazoa; phylum Chordata; class Lepidosauria; order Squamata; family Colubridae; genus Pantherophis; species Pantherophis guttatus. The sequence goes on along the minus strand of NC_142069.1, from coordinate 15,517,905 downwards.
ATGTGACCATGGGGATGCTGTGTCGGTCGTAAGCATGTAAAATGGACATAAATCTCTTTTTTTCAGTGCCGTTGAAACTTCAAATGATCGCTAAATGAACTGTTGTAAGTCAAGGACTACCTATCTTCAGATGCATGTTTATTGATTTATTATATTTAAGAAAGTAGGAAAGGCTAATGCAAGCCCTTAATGGGGGAAACAATAAGATGAGTGGAGTAGAGGACAATCACATTTAGAATAGAACAGAACAGAACAGAACAGAACAGAACAGAACAGAACAGAACAGAATAGAATAACAGAGTTGGAAGGGACTTTGGAAGTCTTCTAGTCCAACACCCTGTGTAGGCAGGAAACCCTACATCACTTCAGACAAATGGTTATCCAACATCTTCTTAAAAACTTCCAGTGTTGGGGGGGCATTCACAATTTCTGCAGGCAAGTTGTTCCACTTATTAATTGTTCTAACTGTCAGGAAATTTCTCCTTAGTTCTAAATTGCTTCTCTCCTTGATTAGTTTCCTCCCATTGCTTCTTGTTCTACCCTCAGGTGCTTTGGAGAATAATTTGCCTCCCTCTTCTCTGTGGCAACCCCTGAGATATAGGAACACTGCTATCATGTCTCCCCTAGTCCTTCTCTTCATCAAACTAGACCTCCCAGTTCCTGCAACCGTTCTTCATATGTTTTAGCCTCCAGTCCCCTAATCATCTTTGTTGCTCTTCTCTGCACTGTTTCTAGAGTCTCAACATCTTTTTTACATTGTGGCGACCAAAACTGAATGCAATATTCCAAGTGTGGCCTTTTTTTTGTTTCCTTTCTTTGTACATTTCTTACAAGAGGTATCATAGGCATCAGACAACAGGAAGCAGTGATGCCTACACAATTATTGTCCAATCATCTCAGACACAAAAAGTCTAGTAGAAGAAAAAAATATAGTTTTAAGGGGAACTCAACAAATTTGCAGATGACACCAAGCAGAGGGGGGAACTGCTAACTTTTTAAAGATAGACTCAAGATTCAAAAGGATTTTGATAAGACTTGAGCATTAGGCCCTGTATCTAACAAGATGCAGTTCAGTGATGAGGAAAGGAAGGTCCTGTACTTAGGCCGGAAAAAACAATATAGAGTACAGAATAAGCAGTACCTGACTCAACATTAATAATTGTGTGTGAAAGAGAGCTAGGTGTCCTACCAGATCACCAGTTAAGCATGAGCCAGCCATGTGCTACAGCTGCCAAAAAAGTCCATGTATGCCTAGGCTGCATCCATAGAAGGATAGCATCAAGACGTGATAATACCACTTCATACCACACTAATTTCTGCTGTTTCTGCTAGTTTTTTGGAACTTAAAAGGTCCTTAAAAGGACCGTGGGGTTGTGTGTGAAGCCAGGAGATCCTCGCGGATGTCTGGCTACCAGTCCGTCTGTTACTCATTTAGCACCACCCAGGAGGCATGTGTGACTTAAGGATTGCCACAGACGCGAGTAACTTTGCCTCCCACAAGAACATTTAGCAACAAGGACATCGAAGCTACAGAAGGCGTACTTACAGCCGACCTTACAACTTTGAGCACATACTTCCACCAATGGAGGTTAATCCCAAGTGTAAGTAAAACAGTTACATCATGTTTTCACTCAACAACAAATTGGCAAAAAGAGAACTCAATGTATACCTAAATAACAAACTGCTCCCATACGAGGCAACACCAAAATACCTGGTGGTCACCTTAGACAGGACCTTGTCCTTTAAGAAACACATCCAGAATATGGCTGCCAAGGTTAACAGCAGAAATAACATCCTACAAAACTATGCGGAACAACTTGGGGAGCTTCAGCCCCAACTCTCCGATGTGCAGCCGTCGGGCTTTGCTACTCTGCAGCGGAATACTGTGCACCTGTATGGATAAACAGCTCACATACAGGACTTATTGATGTTCAACTTAACCATACGATGAAGCTAATTACTGGGTGCATAAAATCTACACCTAGTTACTGGTTACCAGTTTTTAGTCACATACTCCCCCGGCACTTACGACGACAAGAAGCTCTCATTCGGGAGTATAGTAAGATCCTGTTAAATTCCTCTCTACCCATACATGGATACATTCCTGATCTCTTAAGATGCCGATTAAAGTCAAGAAATCCACCAATCTTGACAGCGCGTAAGTTGATGGCCGATCATCAGAACACCACACAAAAGTGGATGGAGGCGTGGAATAGCTGTTCCCCCCAAGATGTCTCCGAGCATATCAGTCCTAGTAGTATACCTCCAGGATTTAGCCTACCCCGACACATATGGGTGACATATAATAGAATTAGAACAACTCGTGGGGTGTGTGCTGACTCCCTGTATAAATGGGGAAAGACACCTTCAGCACAATGTGATTGCGGGGCCCCTCGACAGACTATCCAGCACATAGTGAGGGAATGCCCTAACAGAAGGTATCCAGGAGATTCTAGGGACTTCCTCTGCATAACAACGGCAGCTACTGACTGGATCTCCAAACTCAACATTAAACTTTGAAATGTTATTTCTGTTTTCCTTTTAGGTTTTCTTACTGCTTTTTTATTGTTTTAATTGTTTTTAACCTGTAAAAATGAAGTGTTTTAATGCTGTGTGTGACCAGCCATACGCTAAATAAATAAATAACCACACTAATGAGTCCGTACCTGAAATACTGCGTACAGCTCTAATTACCATGATGCTGATGTCAGCTTGGGAAACCATATTAGGCCGGAAGCTTCCAAGCTGCCACCTTCTCATGGGTGGGAAAGTAGGAGGGGGGATTTATTTGAGAGTTTTGTATTTAGACAAAATAGCATTCTTCCCGTCGGTCAAGGTCAGGACGAGCACTGCATCTGGAGAAGGAGTGGTTGGAGTGCTGTCTCGAGATGGAACGGATGGTGATTGGAGCATGTGATCGACTGAGGAGTGAGGGGATGGTTTTGGGGTTTTTTGATTTACTGAGGGAAAACCCGGAACTCTCAGATTCGGGTTTTCCCAAGATGTGCCAGTAAATGGAACTTTGAGAAAATGCTTGCCTCAGAGTTTTTAATTGGAACAGAGGTTTTTCTGGAATGCTGACATTAACCCGAATCTCAGTGTTTCCTTGAAATTGTTTAGAGAAGATGATAAAGGGTATGGAGGCAGAATAGAATAGAACGGAACGGAATGGGAATAGGAATAGACCTGGAAGTGACCTTGGAGCGACCTCCTAGTCTAGCCGCCTGCTCAAGCAGGAGAACCTTTATTATTTCAGATAAGTGGCGGTCTAGTTTCTTCTAAAAAACCTCCAGTGATGGAGCGCCCACAATTTCTGAAGGCAAACTATTCCACTGGTTAATTGTCCTCACTGTTAGGAAGTTTCTCCTTAATTCCAGGTTTCTTCTCTCTTTGGTTAGTTTCCAGCCACTGTTTCTTGTCCTGCCCTCTGGAGCTTTGTAGAATAATCTGAGCCCCCTCTTCTTTGTGGCAGCCCCTCAAATACTGGAATACTGCTATCATGTTGCCCCTAATTCTTCTTTTCTTTAGACTAGCCAAACCCAAATCCTGCATCCGTTCTTCATATTTATAGTCTCCAGGCCTTTGATTATCTTAGTTGCTCTTCTCTGAATTTTTTCCAAGGTCTCAACATCTGTATTGTATAATGTATAATTGTATAATGAACATTTGAGGAGCTAGGTATGTCTAGCCTATTGAAGAGAAGGATTAGGGTGGACATGATAACTGTTTTGACGGGCTGTCATAGAGAAGAGTGGGGCTGACTTATTTTCCAAAGCACCAGAGGGCAGGACAAGAAGTAATGGGTGGAAGCTTGTTAAAAACAGATCCAACCCAGGAGGAGACATTTTCTGACAGTGAGAACAATTAATCAATGAAACAGCCTGGCTTTTGGAACTGTGGGTGCTCAGTCACTGGAGATTTTTAAGAATAGGCTGGACAACCATTTGACCAGGTCAGGGGGTTGGAATAGAAGATCTCCGAGATCCCTTCCAGCCCTATGATTCTATGTTCTATTTTAAGTGCTGGGAAATGAAATTCCAGAAAAGAAGTACAGGTAGTCCTCGACTTACAACAGTACATTTAGTGACCATTTTGTTGGAAGTAATGTCCATTTAATGGTTTAATCCTGTTCCTGGGGCTTTGTCTTTCCTATCCTGAGGGTTAATTCTGCTAGAAAAGAGGAAAAGGGGAGTTCCAGGTGAATTATTTTTAGCCTGATTCCCTTTATCTTAATGGCTCTACTTAAGTATTTCTATTGTCCGCTCTGTTAGCAGGGCTGCTCTGTGTTTTTCTTTCAGCTGGTGCTTCTTGGTTTTCTTAAAGGGGGAAGGGCTGGCTTCATCTGCATGGTGTCATCTGCACCTCTATAACTGTCTGGTTTGCTCTGCAACCCAACAAGACAGAGACAGACTTCAGAGGATAATTAGAACTGCAGAAAAAAACAATTGTGACCAACCTGCCTTCCATTGAGGGCCTGTATACTGCACAAATCAAAAAGAGGGCTGTGAAAATATTTACAGACCCCTTGCATCCTGGACATTAACTGTTTCAACTCCTACCTTCAAAATGACGCTATAGAGCACTGCACACCAGAACAACTAGACATAAGAGCATTTTTTTCCTGAATGCCATCACTCTGCTAAACAAATAATTCCCTCAACACTGTCAAACTAGTTACTAAGTCTGCACTTCTATTAATCTTCTTTGTTCCCACCACCATCTCCTTCCACTTACGACTGTATGACTGTAATTTTGTTGTTTGTATCCTTACGATTTATATCGATAGTTTCCTGATTGCTTATTTGTACCCTATGACTATCATTAAGTGTTGTACCTTATGATTCTTGATGAACGTATCTTTTCTTTTATGTACACTGAGAGCATATGCACCAAGACAAATTCCTTGTGTGTCCAATCACACTTGGCCAATAAAAAATTCTATTCTATTCTATTCTATCCTAAATAATTATGAGGTCATAATTATATGTTCACCTATGCAGAAATTATGAGTACCAAAGAGAGGGAACTAGAAGTCTTAACCTAAGAATCCAAACAGATCAGAGAGATAAGATCAAAGCCATGGCAGAAAGGATAGCAAAAAGGACTAGATAAGCCTATTTCCTTTTCTTATTCTGCATTCCTCCTTCTCTGCTGATACAGGCATCTTAACTCCTCCAAAAAGGAGCTAACAATGAGCAGAAAAGTCCCTTTTGAAGCTGGGAAAGCCAGTTGTAGTTTCTGCCCAGTTGCCATAGACAAGACCTCTGAAGATTCTTGTTCTGTATGACAACAGAAGTCATTTTTGCCTCCTTCCACTCTGACTCTGCTCTGTTGATCTTAACAATTGCTACCTGCTGGCATGCAACACAAGAAGGCCAGGGGACTGGGCACAAAAGCCTCTTTCAGATGAGGGGTTTACCCTAAAGCAGCCAGGCTTGGAGAAGGCAGAGTGAACAGTTTCCCCCCACCTCCAAGCCCCTCTACCCAACCACTTTGCATTTCAAAGCCAACAATCACTTTGCAATCCCCATTCTCTGCTGCTCTCTGCATTGTGGGACTTATATCTTACCTGCCCACCACTGGCCACCAGTAGCACATGAAAGGAAATGGATACTCAGTGGAAAGAGAAACAGGAGAATTTTTTTCTCTTGCCAGTAGTAATTTGTGAGCATTTGGGGTAAAAGAATATGGATACAAATTACATGCCGACATACCTCACTAAACCTATAAACCGAGCGTATACAGGTAGTCCTTGATTTACGACCACCATTGAGCCCAATGTTTGTTGTTAAGTGAGACATTTGTTAAGTGAGTTTTGCCCCATTTTATGACCTTCCTTACCACTACAGTTGACAAGTTACTAATCTGATTGTTAAAGTGAATCTGGCTCCCCCTATTGACTTTGCTTGTCAGAAGGTCACAAAAGGTGATCACATGACCTTGGAACACAGCAAGAGTCGTAAGTAGGAACCAGTTGCCAAGCATCTGAAATTTGATCACACGATGATGGGGAAGTTGCAAAGGTCGTAACTGTGAAATATGGTCATTAAGTCACTCTTTTTCACTGCTGTTGTAACTTTGAATGGTCACTTTAGTGAACTGTTGTACGTCAAGGGCTACCTGTGCACACTAAAGCATGGTTTCTCAACCTTGGGAACTTGAAAATATATGTGGACTTCAACTCCTAGAATTCCCAGGGCTGACTGGGGAATTCTGAGAGGTAAAGTCCACACATTTGGCTGAGGAATTTTTGAAGCTGAAGTCCACACATCTTCAACTTCCCAAAGTTGAGAAACACTTCAATGGAGTAATGTTTCCTAACCAGGTGCCTCCAAGATATGTAGTAATACAACTCCAATCGCCCACAGCCAAAATGCCCCTATTGTCTGGGAATTATGGGAGTTGCAATATATCTGGATAGCATCAATTTGGAGACCTGTATTAATGGAATGATTATTCTTTCCATTTTCCTGATAAAACTTGGGGCTTCGTAAGAATCTACAACAAACCATGATTTTCTTGAGTGCTGAAGACACAATTATAAACTAACTTTGTAGTTTAAGCCAGCCTTCAAATGGGAACTAATTTCACCCACCAGATCATTTTCCTTGATTATTTTCTTAGCAATTTCTCCAGTGCTTTCACCAGGACATGAAAACATTTTTCAGATCAGGACAAGTTAGACTGCAGATCAGGGAAAAAAAAGGCAAATGCTAACCAAACTCTTTAGGCAGTCATTCAATGCAGTTCCCAGTGAGATAACTTCACAAGGCCATCAGATAAATGAGACTCTAGAAAACTATAATCTGCCTTTTTGAAACTGAATGGGCAAGTCTGGCAAATCAAATTCAATCTCTTATCCCCATCTTATATTTACCTCTATATCAGTCTCATGGTCATAACCATAAGCTGGTCATGCTAATTTCATGAATTTAAAGTTACTCTCTTTGAGTTAAATCTGCTCCTCCGATTACCAGTTTAGGGTAGTGAGCTAAGTATGAAAATATGAATCCCTACAAAAAAAATTAAACAAAACCCCCGAAAGCAGAAACCAAAAATGTAAAAGCGCCATTTAGGAAGTGAAAAAAAAATGGTAATTTTAATTAGAATCATATCAGATAGGTCATTCTTGGCGACCTATCTTTTTACAGTAAGTTCTAAAGCAAACCAACATCCTCTATGTAAATAAACAAAAGTTTACTAATCCATCCTGAATCTCTTAAAAAGGTTATAGCAATCTGCCCTTGGCCTTTCACTAAACTATACTGCTGGGTAGGATTATGCATGGTGAACAAGGAAATCTATTTGTATTTCACAACATATTCTTGAGCGTTGTTAAAATCTCTTGCCTGTTGCCATTCATGAATTTGGGCATAGGTCAGGTGTCAGCAACCTGCGGCTCTGGAGCCACATGTGGTTCTTTGGGCCCTCTGCTGTGGCTCCCTGTCGGGTGATCCCATCACTGGCTGGCCCTGCCCCTGCCCCTGCCCCTCCCCTCCCAGTCACTCCTCACCTGGGCTGAGAAGGTAAGGGCGATGGCAGGGAATGGAAAAGAGGCGGGCAGAGACAGAGAGATACAGAGAGGGTAAGAGAGATAGAGAGACACGGGGGGGGGTAGGAGGGAGAGAGAAAGAGAAATCTGTCAAAAGGGTTTTGTGTTCCCTGGTGTTTTTTAACAACCAGTCCTCTGCCCTAATGACTGGCTGGGTAGGTGTGGCTAGAGGGTCATGTGACTTTTTGGAAGTGAGTGACGTCGAGTTGGCCACACCCATCCAGGTTTTGTGGCTCCCTGTGTTTCCTTTTCTGTGGGAAACGGGTCCAAATGGCTCTTTTGAGTATTTAAGGCTGCAGACCCCTGGCATAGGTGAATGTTCTGTTTGCCTAAAAAGAAAAACAAACCACAGTACAAATATCTGCAATTGAAACAGTACTGGGAAGAATAATCTAACAGCCTTTTGAATAAATTTGTCAAATCTACATAGTAATCCTGCTTTATATACTATGTTAACCGGCTATAGAAGTCTGATAAGCAGGATGTGACCAACATTTTTCAAATTAAAAGTAGACATGGGAATAAGAGATGGAGGATCGGATTGGGGACACAAAAAGAAAGAAGAAAAAACAAGTTTTTCCCAGTATCAATCAGTGTCAATATTCACACAATGCATCCATGGTTAACCATATCTTGCTCAGCTTAGCCAACTTTCCAAGTTAGTATGTTGCACAACAAATTGACTACACAGGCTGGGTTCACACAATATGCAAGGCTAATATGTGGCTATTTGTAGTAGTTCAGTGAATTATGTGAGTACACTCAAGGTTCTTCCAAAATCTTATGGTTACCCGAGATAATTTTTGATCATAGACTGGCCCCTTACAAATGTAAATCAAACACTTAAATTAAAATTAAAAGGAGACAGGTATTGGTGGCCTAAGTTTAAAAATATCACCCACATTGCTTTATGATCATCTCGTTTAGATACAAAAATGGTACTTTGGTCTTCACTGCATGGGGTTTGCATCAGAGGTGGGTTTCAGCAAGTTCTGACCAGTTCTGGAGAACCAGTAGCGGACATTTTGAGTAGTTCGGAGAACCGGTAGTAAAAAGTCTGACTGGCCCCGCCCCCATCTATTCTCTGTCTCCCGAGTCCCAGCTGATTGGAAAGAAATGGGGATTTTGCAGTAACCTTCCCCTGGAGTGGGGAGGGAATGGAGATTTTACAGTACCCGTCCCCAGCCACACCCACAGAACCAGTCGTAAAAAAATTTGAAACCCACCACTGTGACCAAGTTACTTAAATGGACAGATAACAAAATTTGATTTAGAGAATCTCAAGCTTGGAAGATCATTGCTATCCATACAATGATGCAATCTGCCTCTTTACATAAGCAGGGATTTATGTTCCTCCTGCAAACAACTATCAAAATTTCTGCTGGGGCATGCCTGTGCATTTTGACCCCATGTAGAATACGGGCACACCCAGTGGTGGAATTTAGCCTGTTCGCACCACTTCGGGAGAACTGGTTGTTAACTTTCTGAGCAGTTTGGTGAACTGGTTATTGGAAGAGATCATTAGGGCAGAAAACCTTGGTGGTGCAGCGGACTAAGTGCTGTTATGTAGCACTTAGCTGCCAGCTGCCTGCAATTAGTGTGAGTTCAAATCTCACCAGGCTCAAGGTTGACTCAGCCTTCCATCCTTCCAAGGTAGGTAAATTGAGGACCCGGATTGTGGGGGCAATAAGCTGACTTTGTAAAAACACCGCTTATGGGGGGCCAAAAGCCCTACTAAGCAAGTATATACAAAAGAATGAAGGCTATTGCTATAAGTGCATTTTAAGCCGCCCTGAGTCTTCGGAGAAGGACGGCATATAAATTGAACTAATAAATAATAATAAATAATAAACCGATTGTTAAATTATTTGAATCCCACCTCTGGGCACACCGTATTCATCACGCAAGGTTATAAATTAACTGCCTATTGATCTTAGTCTCTCACAATCCCCCCAAATTATAAATAGGCTGAACAGCTGACTCATCATAACATCTTAAACCAAAAAAACCAAAAAACAAAACTAAAACTCCACAAAAAACCCTACCAATCCTAATCGGGATTACAATTAACAAAGCATGTGTGAACGTTAAGCGTTGGATCTTTGCCTCCTCCGACAAAGCTTGTTGCCCAAGAATATATTTATGTACTGGATCTTGCAAAAGACACCTCAGATACTTGGTAAGCCCTACCAGAGGCAAAAGCCCCCTCCCCTCCCCAAACACACCCTGGGTTTTTTCAGGATTATTCCCCAAGTGAAGACTGTGTTCTCCAGTTGCCTGGTTGTACTATGGTTACAAACCTGAAAAATACTGCCTGAGAAAGCCTCTGGATCTCCTTCCTCCTGCAGCCAGCTGGTTTTTTTCAGTCTGTTGGGCCACCTTTAACAGCAGAGCAAATACTGTAAACAACTTCCACCTGCTCCCACTTCCAACCCCGCCTCCTCTACAGATCAGCTGCATTTCTCCAGATGTTCCCCTGCCAGTCTTTTTCTCCTGCTACAGTTTCCTTATTTCTAACTGCAAGAACTGCCATGAGAATCTGGTCCAGCAGTAAGCAATTTGTTTCTGTTCACGGTGGCAGTGCAGGGTCTTTCTATTGGCAGACTATTAACCTGTTAGCAACAGAGGGTTATTGACTGAATCCGGCATAAGTTTTCACTTATGAAAACTTGAACTAATCGCATGGGCTACTTATTCAGCTTCAAATTAGCCGACTCTGTGTTAGCAAACATAAGCCTGATTTGCAAACTCAGGCAATAAATCACTTTGGACCCCGATGGGATTTTGTGCCTTTGACCTCCATTCAAAAGTGCCGAACCAAAGATGGATAAAAATGGGAGAAACATTTCAATTCTGATCTAAGCGTAGTACATAAAATTATCTGCCACAATGTCCTACCTGTCAATGACTACTTTAGCTTCAACCACAACAATACACGAGCAAATAATAGATACAAACTCAAGGTAAACCGCTCCAAACTCGATTGCAGAAAATATGACTTCAGCAACAGAGCGGTCAATGCCTGGAATGCACTACCTGACTCTGTGGTTTCTTCCCCAAACCCCCAAAACTTTAACCTTAGACTGTCTACTGTTGACCTCATCCCATTCCTAAGAGGTGTGTAAGGGGCATGCGTAAGTGCACCAGCGTGCTACCGTCCCTGTCCTAATATTCCTTTTCACTCTTACACTTTTCATGTATTCAAATTATGTTTATACTTTTGCCTGTTATCTTATATATGCTTTACAAATCAATCAATCAATCAATCAATGAAATAGCTATTGAATGGGAATTCCAGGCTTGCTTTGTCATTTTTTTTATCTGAAAGGCCATCAGGACTTTAATTAAAATCCTACATATGAAATTTATATAAATTACAGCATCTCACTAAATATGATCGATAGACCTTGAAACCACAATTGAAGAGTTAAATGCAGCAGAGATAAAATGATGCAACACGCATGCTTTTAGCTTCAAAGCCAAAGATGTTAGATCAATGCCTGCCTGCTATTGGAGGGAACCAGGTTTACAATACTCTCTCTGGTCACTGGAACTCCCAGTCTACATCACAAGATTGTTATGGAGATGAACATCAAAATATATTGGAGACAGATATAATATTTGTAACAAACAAATCCATGTGTGAACTAGGATCAGTAGCTTTTGAATTAGTTTTAAAGATACAAAAAATACATTGTGCTGGATAATTGTGCTGGTAGCCATCAAAAATACATCAATCAGACAATAATTGGCTGTCTATAGAAAGGTTCCCAAATTAAATTATAGGGAAAAATAATTACTAAAATTAAAATAAAATAATTTCTTGTGTGTTTTAAAAACAGACTAAATCTATGACATTTTTAGAACAGAACAGAACAGAACAGAATAGAATAGAATTTTTATTGATTGGATACACAAGGAATTTGTCTTGGTGCATATGCTCTCAGTGTACATAAAAGAAAAGATATGTTCATCAAGAATCATAAGGCACAACACTTAATGATAGTCATAGGGAACAAATAAGCAACCAGGAAACAATATCAATATAAATTGTAATTTTTTGAAATAAATCAGTTGGATTCTTCATAAGCATCTATAAAAAGAGGAAGTGGTTTTAAGTAAAGTTACTTTTTTAAAAAAATTTGATTTATATGCCGCCCTTCTCCGAAGACTCAGGGCAGCTTACAATGTGTTAAGCAATAGTCTTCATACTTTTGTATATTTATACAAAGTCAGTTTATTGCCCCCACAATCTGGCTCCTCATTTTACCTACCATAGAAAGGATGGAAGGCTGAGTCAACCTTGAGCCTGGTGAGATTTGAACTTGTAGTAATTGCAGGCAGCTGATGTTAATAACAGTGCTTTAGTCTGCTGCGCTACCAGGGCTCTTTATTCAAGGCAACTATAAAAGTATTAAAGCACCAGATAATTTTTTTGTTTTAATATAGTTTTCCCCAAACAGAGACTCTATGGAGACAAAAATACAATTGCATCACAGAGCCATGATATAATTACACAAATAATGCCATAAAGCTTGTTTCGGTGCCAGGTTTGTTTGTTTTTATGTGTTTAGTTTTATGACTTTTAATGTTATTTTTATCTTAATTTTTTTTATTGGGAGTTACTCAGTTTGTGATAAGATGTGTGGCTATATAAATGTTTTAAATAAATAAATGACATGCTCCTCCCCTCCATATTTATGCTTCCAGATTTGTGCACATGTGATCAGTGGAATTTTCTTTTCATCATAATACAGTGCGGTGAACAGCCAAAATAAAAACATTTGTACACAAAAGTTAAAATAATTTTAAAAATAATTAAATGAAATTTGGCCCATAATTTAAAACATTTCAATTAAAATCAGTATCAAACTTTAAAACCAACATAGAATCAGGCCAGCCGGCTAACTGAAAAAAGTAAGTTTTAAGGGCCCGACGAAAAGTCCGGAAGTCTGATCAGCAGATTAATTATCCTTGATCCCAATGTGTTCAGGAATCCTACAGTAAATAGACTTCTCTTCATGAAAATAATCTCTGAGAGAAGCTAATAGAACAGAATGAGAGTTAAGTTCAACCTAAAAATCCATGTTCTCTGGATATAACAGCATTTTACACTACGAACATTTACTAGTTTCTATATGAATGGGATAAAATAACAGGAATTATACTTTAGGTAGAACTGAGAATACACAGGTAGTTCTTGATTTACAACAGTTCATTTAGTAACTGTTCAAAGTTACAAAGGCGCTGAAAAAAAGTGACTTACAACCATTGTTCACACTTATGACTGTTGCAGCATCCCCATGGTCATGTGATCAAAATTCAGATGCTTGACAACTGACTCATATTTATGATGGTTGCAGTGTCCAGAGTCAGGTGACCTTTTATGATCTTCTAATATGTAAAGTCAATGGGGAAGCAAGATTCACTCAACAACCATGTTATTAATAGAATAGAATAGAATTTTTTTTAATTGGCCAAGTGTGATTGGACACACAAGGAATTTGTCTTGGTGCATATGCTCTCATGTATATAAAATAAAAGATACGTTCATCAAGAATCATAAGGAACAACACTTAATGATAGTCATAAGTTACAAATATGCAATCAGGAAACAATATCATTATAACTTAACAACTGCAATGATTCACTTAACAACTGTGGCAAGCAAGGTCGTAAAATGGTGCAAAACTTGCTTAACAAATGCCTCACTTAGCAACATAAATTTTGGGCTCAATTGTGGTTGTAAGTCAAGAACTATCTGTGTATAGGCATGCATGCCTAACAATTCCCAAGAAAGTTTGAAAAAATAAAGCTAATTGTGGAAGCGCATAGCACAGGCCTGCCTTTTCTTCCTGTGGCCCGTTTTCAGAGTGCATTTTTATTTTTATGTGTGGGGCGGATCGTTCAAGTAATTCTGAACAGGAGTTTCATGGAAGCAAATGGCTTTTGCACTCGGCAACATCTTTGAAATGGCACATTCATCGTCTCATCTGCAGAAGGCTAAAAGGGATTAGCCCACATAAACTTGACACTTCCCTGTCAGTCAGCCAAATGATGACCTTGCATTGATATGGGTTTCTGGTCTCCAAAGGGAGCAATTAATGTGATGCACCAGCCTCTCCAAATGTGACAAGACAGCTTGTTCCCATGAGCTGCAAGCAGTGAAACATTCAATTGCTTTTAGTTGCTTTAACAGGAATTAAATTTTCAAAGTCACTTCCAAACCGAGGTAACTGTGGGGTCTTTGGTGCTCTCTCAGCTTGTGGTTTTCTTGCAGATGTTTCATTACCAAAGTAGGTAACATCATCAGTGCTACAAAGGAGTAGTGTTTGTTCTTGTTTTATATACTAGTGGCTTGCCTTGTCAGGTTGATGGGATTAGGTTGATTAGGTTGTTTGCTGTTAGTTTGTTTACATTGGTAGTTCCTTGACTGGAACTACCAACCATTGTTTAGTTCTTGATTGTTGGTCTAGTTTTATCTTACTATTAATCTCTGCTCATATGGGTGCTGATTGCTAGTGGGAAGACATTTTAGTCTTTTTGTTTCCTTTTTGGTTTTTTGAGTGTCTCTTTTGAGTGGTATCTGGATATCATTTATCTTTATGTGCCTGTTGTTGGCTGATCTGTCTGAGTGCCAGGCTTCTAGGAATTCTTTGGTATTTTTTTGGACTTGGCATGATCTAAGATGCTCAGTTTCCCAGTTAAAATGATGGTCGAATCTGTCCATGCGTTGTGAAATTAAGAAGCTTTTATCATATCTTCTGACTGCTAGTTGTTCATGGATGCCAAACCCAAATAAACACAAGATGACTTGGTTTCACAGAATGAAATGACTGATCTATTTCTAAGAAGAAACAAAGCTGCATTGTTACTAACTAGGGCTTATTAAAACTGGACTGCAAACTGAGAACAATCACCAGATGGTGGCAAAGAGTTAGGGAGTTTTTGTATGTGTGCTGCCATTTAGTGATCATCCAGAGTTTTACATCAAAGATTTGTTGTTAAAGACCATGCAGCCACGTTGATTTTCCTATTGGACTTGGTTAAAATTTTATTTATTCTTATTTGGCCCATTACTGATAAATAATAGCTGTTATCCTGGACTTTTGTGAAGCTTATTCTCAAATAAGTAGGCTCAATATTACAGTCTTTACTCTTTTTAACCCTTTACCTAGGGGGAAAAAAGAGAGAGAAATCCAGCATTTTTCGGTCTTCCCTTTGTTTGGTTTATAACAGATACAAGATGATACCAGATAATTATTTGAGAATATTCTGCCTGTGAGTCCACACTGAGGAAGTCACCTCAAAAGAGGCTGAATGGGCATTTCTTTCCTGCCCCTGGGGAATTTGTAAGAAGAAATCCTTTCCAAGCTGTCATCCTCTCCCATCCTTCAAATCATGTGCCCTACCATTCAGGCAAATTGGCCTGCAGGGATTATGGTGATGGGCAGAGGTGGGGGTAGTGGTGGAGGTATAAGAGAAGAGCCCTAAAATTTATCCTTGATGTAGTATTTAGGCCCAGGGAAAAAAAATTCTAAATTCACATTAATGTGAGCTGGTTTTGTGCTTAGAATTGCCATTTGGAATTGGAAATCATTACGAAGCCTCCCCCCTCCCCCAATCTAGTAACCTTATCAAAAAGATACCATTTCTAATTTAGTATGGGGACAGATTTTCTTGTGGGTTGGATCTAAAGGCCTGTGGGCAACATCAGAATAATGAAATTACTTTTAGTTGGGTTATATGTAATCAGCTGTCTCTAATTGTTTTCTAGAGTTTGGCATGGCAATTGAGGTGCTGGCCCAGAAAGCAGGAAACTGTGAGTTCTAAACTCATTTTAGACATGAAAGCTGTCTGGGTAACTTTGGCCTACCCAGAGTGTCACTCTCCCTCAGCCCAACCCACTTCACAGGGTTGTTCATTGTGGAGAAAAAGATGAGGAGGAAAAATTATTATGTATGTTTGCTGTCTTGAGTTACTTATAAGTAATAAAGGCAGGACAAAAATCATAGAAATAAAGAAATAGAGGTGTTACCCCAATAGGAAGACTGAGGATTGTTCTTTAGACCAGGGAAAATTGATGCCAATGTTCCTGCTCAGCCAAGAAATGGCCAGTTGCAATGGCCGACCTTAGTGTATTATACAGACCTGTGGCAAGACTTGCCACTAGAGTCACCTGTAATGGCATATGGAAAGGACCTTAAGTGACATCAAAGAAACTGGTCAGATCAGTTTGCAGCTGAATAGTGGGTGGGGCATGTAATGGTATGTGAGAAAGCTCTTGAATAACAGAGTTGGAAGGAACCTCAGAGGTCTTGTAGTCCAACCCCCTGCTCAAGAAGGAGACCCTATACCATGTCAGACAAAAGGCTGTCCAATCTTTTCTTAAAAATTTCCCAGTGATGGAGCATCCACAACTTCTGTAGGCAAGCTGTTTTACTGGTTAATTTTTTTCATTGTCAGGACATTTCTCCTTAGTTCTAAGTTGAATCTATCATTGATAGTGTTTCCATCCTTGCTTCTTGTCTTGCCTTCTTTCAGGTGCTTTGGAAAATAGGTTGACCACCTCTTCTTTGGCAGCCCCTCAAATATTGGAACACTGCTATAATATCACCCCTGGTCCTTTTCACTAGACTAGGCACATCCAATTTCTGCAACCGTTCTTCATGTGTTTTAACCTCTAGCCCCCTAATCACATTTGCAGCTCATCTCTGTACCTTTTCCAGAGTCCCAACGGCTTA
Organism: Pantherophis guttatus; assembly: GCF_059756535.1. Lineage (NCBI taxonomy): Eukaryota > Metazoa > Chordata > Lepidosauria > Squamata > Colubridae > Pantherophis > Pantherophis guttatus. The sequence goes on along the minus strand of NC_142069.1, from coordinate 15,501,609 downwards.
TTTATATTGTGGTGACCAAAACTGGAAAGTTGGGGTAAAGAAATACTGCCTAGGGCAGGGGTGTCAAACTCCTGGGGTGACGTATCGCAACTTCCTCCCCTTTCCTAAAATGGGGGTGGGCGTGGCCAGTGCGTGATGCATCTGGCCCATGGGCTGCAAATTTGACACCCCTGGCCTAGGGAATAGTCAAAGAAAGCATAGCCAAAACTAGATAATAGACAGAGAAAGAAGTTCAGAGGGGACTTCTCAGAGTATAAATGACACAGCGAGACTTGTACTTTCAGGCTTGCAGGATTCTAAAAACGTAGTTGATAATTAAGTAGAATTAGTTCATCTGATTGTGTTTTTTATCTGGTTTGCCCTGCAAGGCTCACATATTCTCAATACATCTCAACAGAAGAATCTCGGGGAAAGTGTTCCCTAGTGTTAGGCAAGTGTTAATCAGATGTGAAAGAGGGAATAGCAGGAGCCAATTCCCTCTCAAAGCTCTTCCTCCCTCCAGTTAGTGGTTATTCCCTAAGCCCAGCTGATGAAAGATCCAGTTGTGGTTACACAGAGCTTTGCTCAGCCCGTTGGATATCAGTGGAGCAGAAGAAAATAGCCTGTCACGTGTGAAGTTGCCACCCAAATGATTTTCTGAATTGATTAGCTCCTCTCTTCTCCCTGCCCCCATCGTGAATCTCGAGATGGACCAACAAGGATCGGTAGATCCTCACACAGAGGAAGGCCACTCGGTGGCTTCCCCCTTTTAGATAAAGAGACAAAGGAGAAAAAGGCCGGGTGGGGTGGGGGGGGCGAGTGGGCACAAAACCCAAGAGAGGCACTAAATAACTGCTAGAAAGCAGCACAGATTGTAAGAGAGACCAGACCACCTTGGGGCAGCAGCTGGTTTTGTCTCTCTGGCTTAAAGGAGAGGCTAGGCCAGCATGCTGGGAAATCCTGCAGACAGAAGAGTTAATTAATAAGGGATGGACAAGCAGGCGGAGAAAAGGGAGGCTTAAATCCTCAACTTTTCTGGGGGCCAGGCTTCAGAATAAAAGATATGCTAAGCAGGAGCCTGTTACAGAAGCTAGTTATGGTCAGCAATTATTGTACCCATGTAGGCGGAATGCAGAAGGCCGTTTGGGAATAACGGCGCTGGCAGCTATGCCAGCAATGTATTCCAAGACTGAAGCTGTCAAGGCCAACTTTCAGCATCTTGTCTCTTTAAGGCCATAAAGTAAAGCCAGCCAAATGCTAGAAAGCCCAATGGCACGTATTTTCTTTCAGATCATAGACGTGGCATGATGGTACAGCCTGGGCATTGTTGACCACCTTCACAACATAGACAGTGGTATAAATGTCGTGAAAGCAACTCCTTTGGGGACCACAGATGAAGGAAGCCAAGCCAGGCCTTCAGATCTTTTCTAAAGGTAAAACAAATCTGCTTGTGGCAGGCTGCAACGACACTGGTCATCCTAGCAACTTTATAATAGTGGACATCAACTTCTAGAATTTCCCAACTAGTAGACGGGTTGGGGAATTCTGGGAGTTGAAGCCTACCCATTGTAAAGTTGCCGAGGATGACAACACTGGGCTACAAAGCACCTATAAAAGAAATTGAATTTTAATTAAGACAACCTGATAGGGAGGGATACACAACCAGAACTATATTATCAGTCACGCTTCATCTCCAAGATCACGACATCCAATTTATTCGATTGTTCCTGAGTGGATTAAGATATGCAAGCCTTAGGTGTTTGAACAGACTGCTTGGTACAGGTTGCCCTCGGCTTAACAACCATTCAAAATTTCGATGGTGCTGAAAAAAAGTCATTGATAACCGGTCCTCACTTTATGACTGATGCAGCATTCCTACGGTCATTTTAAAGGATTTGATCATAACTTGGGCACTTGGCAACCAGCATCTGTTTACAATGGTTGTAGCGTTGCCATTTGCAACTTTCCCAATTTGGCTCCTGACAAGCAAAATCGATGAGGAAAACTTGATTTATTTAATGACCGTATGATTTGTTTAACAACTGTGGCAAAAAGATTATAAAATTTGGTGCATCTCACTTTTAATGACTACTTTGCATAGCAAAAGAAGTTCCGGACCCAATTGTGATCATAAATTGAGGACTACCTGAACTGTATATGGATTGAAGAAATCCAGATGACTATTAGATAGGAGAAAAAAGATCACTCTTCTGTCTCTCTTTGCTGCCATCTAATGACTATCTGGATTTCTTCAGTCTATATCTAGTATCCCTGATTAATTCAATTAAACAGCAGAAAATGCCTTTTTAAGAGTGTGAATTGTAATCATTCCACGCATATTTTCCACCTATTTGACAAGGGAGGTAGACCTTTGGGACTGGGGCTTAAATAGCCATGAATGGGTCTATCCTTTTCATAGACTCAGCATGAGAGATGTTCATTTGAATCCCCTTTTTATTTTTTATGCAGCAGGCAAGCTCAGTCATGTTTATCTGAGCTTGGTAATTAAGGGTAATGAGAATGGTTTGTTGTATTTGTGAGTGGCATTGTTGTGGCTGCTTCTTCTGGTTGTGTAGTATTTTGTATGTGAATGAATGCCTGGGTGAGGAAGCCCGTAAGTAAGTAAGTCGTAGAAAGAGTAGAGTGGCCAACAGTTTAAAGGAGGTAAAATCTACATTGCAATGCCAAAAAGAGACTTCACACAGTGTACAAACTATCATACGTTATTAATTTCAAAAGCTAGTAAGATAATACTTAGATTCATCCAACATAGATTAGAACCCTACATGGAAAAAAAAATACCAGATGTTCAAATTGGCTTTAGAAAAGGATAAGGACATTATTGCTGATCCATGCTGGATAGCTGAGAAAACCCAAAAATATCAAAAAGTCAGAATGTGCTTTATTGATTATAGAAAGGCATTTGATCGTACTGATCCCATCACAGTATGAAATGTGGTTAGAAAAATGGGAATCCTAGAACATGAGTGTCAAACGTGGTCGCATCACGTGACGTTATCATGACTTTTTGTGCCTTTGCAGAGCCGGGATGGGCATGGCCTGCATGTGAAGCATCCGACCTGCAGGCCGCCAGTTTGACACCCCTGTCCTAGAGTATCTCATGGTCTTCATGCAAAACCTATATACAATAGTATCCATAGTATAGGTAGAACATGGTGAAACAGACTGAGTCCAAGTTGGCAATGTAGTGACTTATGTCCAGTGGTGAAATCCAATTTTTTTTACTACCGGTTCTGTGGGCATGGCTTGGTGGGCATGGCAGGGGAATGATACTGCAAAATCTCCATTCCCACCCCACTCCAGGGGAAAGATACTGCAAAATCCCCATTCAATCCCCACTCCTGGAGGAAAGATATTGCAAAATCTCCATTCCCACCCCACTCTGGGGCCAGCCAGAGGTGGTATTTGCCGGCTTTCCGAACTACTCAAAATTTCCGCTACCGGTTCTCCAGAACTTGTCAGAACCTGCTGGATTTCACCCCTGCTTTGGTTTTAAGAGAAAACTCCTGAGATTATCATGGTTAGCCTACGAAACAAATACCATAGTTGGATTATAAAATAAATAAGAGTAAATATGGAATTTGGTTTTTCAGTAGGGAGGGAAAGCTTCATTTTTAGATACTGTCTTAACTAACTGGACTTCGTACTCTCTTAGTCCTAACAGACCTATCATAGCTTCTGAGAAATGTAATGTGGACTTGTGTGTGTTTGCACATAGTCACTATTTCAGATTTGATTTCAAAACAATTCAGAGCACACGGAGGCACCAAGATAGAACCTGTCTACTACTTTTCCTAAGATTGCGAAGCTGCTTTTCTTATGTTCTTAGGAAAAGAGGTGGCTGCTTTAAAGAACTTCAGACAGGTTCTAGCTTGTGCCTCCACACTGTCCCACAGCATCTTTTAGGAATCAAATCAGAAGTGGTCATACCTTTAGGTATGTGTACATTTTCTGAAGCATTGGTTCCAGCCATGACATACAAATTTGTTTGGCATGACATTTTATGTGGCCCTGACAAAGAGCTTTGCGACTCATGATGAGAAGAATGAAGAATTTAAAGGCTGGATGAGGATGGTGAGAGATTTATGCATCCGATTCTTTATTATTCATGAAAGGAAAGACCATCTGTGAGTGAAAAAAACGAAGAACCCTCCCTACCAATGAAAAAGATACAGCTGTACTGTCTAGGTCAGTGATAGCTAATCTTTTTCTTGTGTGCCGGAAGCGCGTTTGCGCATGTGTGACAGCGTGCACCGGCACCCATAATGCAATGCGCCCACCTGCCCGTGCGCTCCCCCCATGCGTGTGCAACTCCCCCGCCCAACGTTTTGGGCCTAGCAGGCCTCCCTGCAGACTCCTGGGCCCAAACATAGGCCGTGGTGGGGATGTGCTGCACCCCCCCATGCTCCATTTTTGGCCTAGCAGGCCTCCCAGGCCCAAAAATGGGGTGTGGGGGTGGTGCACTGCACCCCCACACCTTGTTTTGGGCCTAGAGGGCCTCCCTGCAGCCTCCTGGGCCCAAAAATGTCTCCTGCATGCGCCACCCCCCCTGGTATATTCCAAAAAACAGCTGGCCGGCGGGAGGCATGCCGCGAATGCGCGATGGAGCTAACTTGCCCGCAGAGAGGGCTCTGCATGCCAGCTGTGGCACATGCGCCATAGATTTGCCATCACGGGTCTAGGTCAAATTCAGTCCAGATGTTTCAGGCTCAGAAGAAGGTGCAACAGAATGCTTAATGCATGCCGTAAAGGCCATAGTCTTTCTGCATCCTCAGGCAGCATCAAACATCTGCCACAGATGATGATGTCTTTCAATTTATAGCTCACATTTAGAATACAACACATAGAAATGGAAAATAGTCTCCTGTTCCGGTTGTACTTACGATGGAACTTGGTTCTTGCCTCAAATCAGCTTGGGCTTTTTCTCCAAGACCTCTTTTCTGAGAGTTTAGACAGGAGGTCTCAAATTTTTTTTATAAGTAAAATTGGTTCCTCAACTTGAGATAGCAGGCTTTCTGCCTACCATACAAGATGAAAGAGAGAAGGCATCCAGCTGTATTTTATATCTGGCAGTGAAGTTTGTTCTGTTTCAGAACTGGCCGTGGAGATAACAAACTGCATTAAATTGTGGAATTCTCTGCTCCTAATTTACGTAGACATTTACTTCACAGAGAGCGTAAATTTCATCCCATGCTTTAATTTTAACTCAACAATTTCTACTGTACAGATGTTCTTTCTGTATATAGTAAAATACACAATTGAGTTTTAAATTGATAGTATTCTGTACTAGTTTTCATACAATATTCCCAGAAGAGTGGAAAATAATTTTATACAAACACATTATTATAGCTAGAGGTTTCAAATATCCTTTTTCTTGTGTGTGTGCCTTCAAGTACATCCTGCCTCCTGGCAGTTGCTTAGGCAAAGTCCCTACAGTTTTCTGGGTAACATTTTCAGTTTTCAGATGGGCTTTGCCACAGCCTTTTTTGTAAGACTAAGAGAAAGCGACTGGCCCAAAATCTCTCGGAGAGACTTTACAATAAAGGTCTCCTGCTACATAGCCTCGTGCTTCTAACTTCTACACCAAACTGGCTCTTTTTTTTAAAAAAAACCCTACAAATGTGTATATTTAGTGAGCCTAAGTAGAATCTAAAGAATATTCACTCTGCCCCAAATACTCTTTATTGTTTTTACTACTGTCCATTGTTTTAGCTTTCCTTGCTGCTTCTCCTAAACCAGCTTGTAATCAGTTATTCTAAGAAATAATATCAACAACTTGGAGAAATTGTCTTTAGAAATAAGTGGATGGTAGGGCATCGCAGGGCATAGAGAACCACAAGAAGGAAAGAAGTCAAAAATAGAGACAGAAGGAGCCAGAGAAAATACCGAAAATGGATAGAATGACACCGAGAGAAAATTCAATTCTGAAAGAAATGTGTGTGGGGGGGGCTGAACACCCTTTCCCACTTTCAAATTTTGAATGAAAGAAGATGCATATATAATTGGTTGAATACATGGGTGGATGTACCAAGGGAAAATATGGAAGAAAATTGTAAAGGTGTAAGCAGAACTAACGTTTTATTAACTGTAAACACCAAAAAAGAGTGAATGAAAGGCTTGGAAATTAGTTCCTTCTGATGTTTTATAGGTTCCATCCCGTGTCACCCCATTGTCTCCCTTTAGGCAAAATTTGTTTTTTTTCAGAGGAGGGATAATGACATATTGCTTTTTCATGTAAGAAGTCAGTATCATCTTCAAAGGGTCAGTCTACAAAGCAGAAAGAAGTACATGGGCCATAATTTAGTAGCTATTATTCTTTTAAATTACAAGGGTAATTGTTTAGACACTTCAACTTACATCCTTATGCCTTATTCCATCTGGTAACTATAACAGAAACCATACCTTCATGTATTGAAAGGCTAATACCAAAGAGCATGGATTTTTGTATAAAATTTCTCCCTTCAGATTCAAAACATCTGCTGTCATCAACTCCAAAGGAGGGATGATCTATGTGAGATCAACATCATTGCTTTATAATTATCAGATATCAGAATTTCATTTACCTTCCCCAGTCTGATACTATAGATGAGATGGCACATATCCTGTTTCCCCCAAAATAAGACATCCCCTGATAATAAGCCCAATCGGGCTTTTGAGGGCATGGCAATAAGGCCAAGCGCTTATTTCAGGGTTCAAAAAAATATAAGACAGGGTCTTATTTTCGGGGAAACATGGTAGTTCCCATGATGCCTAACAGTAAGGTTGGGGATTTAAGGTTGGGGGATGCAATCTCTACAGAAAAATGTACTGTGTTTCCCCAAAAATAAACCAGGTCTTATTTTCTCTTGGGCCTCCCGTGTCTGGTCGCCCCTCCAGCCCACCGCCACTTGGCTTTCCCACAACCCATTCAGTGCATCCGGATCACCTGCCTTCCCCCCTCTGCTTCCACCTGCTGCTTGCACAGATACTCAACTCACCTGTGCTGCGTGGACTGCAGCCAGACACTGTTGGCCCGCACAAGCTCACCGCCTATGCTGGCCATGCCCAACCCCCTTCACTAGGGCTTGTTTTTGGGGTTGGGCTTATATTAGTCATGTAAAAACAGGTTGGGGCTTATTTTTGGGGTAGGTCGTATTTTCAGGGAAACACGGTATGTATGTATTAAATTTATATCCCCCTCCCATTATCGCACTATCTAAATAGAAGCAGAAATAGAAAGCAGAAGCCAAACAGGACACACCCAGCCCAACTACTTAAAGCTTCAATCCTATGCAACTATTTATTTATTTAAGTCGAATGATAGTCTAGTGTTTTATGGGAATATTAGAAAGGCAAATGCATTCTTAAATTTTGGCAAAGAGTTTTTCATAAACCCCAATCACAAACTAGCAACATCAATACTAGTATAAATTTTTTGGTTGGGGAACAAGGCCATCATGTTCTGTAGTCCCATCTCTACAAGGAAGTTGATTCCAGGAAGAACCTGTAGATGATTAAACAGATTAGTCACTACTCTTCCCTATGGAACTAGAGTTAAATCCCTTTTCACCATGAATCAGACAAACACAATCAGTCCCAAATCCCACTAAGCTTCTCGCCCTTAATTTATAGTGTTACCACTGCTTACATGAACTATTTTTCACTCTGGAGATCAATTTGTGGTAGATACAGTGGGACACATTTCCTATCTGATATTTGCTACTTAACACAACACCTCAATGACAGAAGCTCTTATGTTTAATATTCTATTTTCCCCCGAGATAATACACTTGCAACTTTAGAACTGCTTGCAGTACAAAGCAGTTATGAAATTGCACTTCCGTGGTTCCTTGCTAATGCATTTGTCTTAAGGTTTAACTTTATCCTTATACCAGAAAACGAGCCATCCGTATAAACAGTTATGTGCACTCTGCTGCAGAGGAAAAATGGGCTATTTGTTTTAATGAAAGATAAAAGAGTCTTGGTCTTTAATTGTGAGTGTAACTCTCTAGAAAGTGTGGGCAATTTTGAACCTTTCCATCTACTTTAAACCCATGTGGGGTAACATAGAGAATGCATAGCTAATGGAGCTGGGGAAGAAGCTAAAATATTGGATGGATGTGAAAGATAGGGAGACTCTGCCAAGGAATTATATCCCTTGTCTGGCAAAGGAAGGGAGATGGGGGAAGTGACTAAAGTCTGAATTCTAAATGCATGAGAAGCAAACTTCCTAAAGAAGATCTCTTATCTAGGAAGTTAAAAGGATGACAAAAACAGGAAGTATCTCCTGAGCTACTTTAGGATGGAACTACAGTACCTTTCTATGGTAATCATAGAGATTACCATTACAGCAGGCTGTGGGGTTCAAGTAAATAAATCCTAGAATTAATTTCAACTTTTGGATCAGTTGACTTTTATATACAAATTACTGATTTAAAATGTTAAAGAGGCTGGTAAGACCCCCAAGTCCAGCAACCTGTTAAATTCATATCCTTTGCTATATCTACTGCTCCAGTAAGCAAGATTAACTCTACTTTCCTGTGACTTGAGTTCTCACATATTTGTAATTTTATGATCATCACAACTTAAAACCATGATGGACAAACTCCATTATGATCATAAGTCAAGGACTGCATTTATACATATATTAAAATGGGAGGAGGAAGGCATGTTGTATATGTTCGCCACCTTGATGTATTTGTAAAAATAATAAAGGCAGACATAAAGAAAGAAATAAAATTAAAATTAGTAAGAGAGAAGGGAGATCTTTGAATTTCTTCTTTGCCTCCATCCCGTTTTTATTTATTTATTTTATTTATGTAATTTATATGCCGCCCTTCTCCCATAGGACTCAGGGCGGCTTACAAAACAAAACAAAGAATTACATAAACAGATTAAAATCAATTAAAAATTAAATTAAAATCAATTAAAAATTATTTAAAATTGTTTGAAGTCACCCCTACGGATTCAGCCCATTTGGTGGAAAAGCCACATCTTCAATTCGCGGCAGAAGGAGAGGAGGTCCGGAGCTATCCTGAGGCCGGTGGGCAGCCCATTCCAGGGGGTCGGTGCTCCCACAGAGAACGCTCTCCCCCTGGGGGCCGCCAGCCGACACTGTCTGGCTGACGGCACCCTGAGGCCTGCTCTTTGTGAGCGCACCAGACGGTGGGAGGAAGGCTGCAGATACCCCGGGCCTAAACCATGTTTTCTTCTTTCTTCCTTTCAGGTTCTTTCCTGACCCTATTTTTCTTAGGCAGTAGTTTTTTCCCTATATTGTAACGGACAGTGTGTATATATACTTCATTTACTATAGCCACAGCTGGCTTAATTCAGAACAGGCAAATACAAATACTCAAGAGAGCAACTGCCATCCAGACTATGGTTGAATGCCAGTCACTGTTTCCTGAAATAGGGACATGATCACTTCAGCCTGTCATTTTGTGTGCATGTGACCAAGAAATCACTTGTCTCAGGCTGGATTGTTCTGGGATAAAACACACATACATACACACAAACACATGCCGTGTACATAATCAGTGAGAAACAGTGGCAGAATAATAGCTGCAAATAAATAAAATTGTTTATCCACATCACCAGACCAGCACAAATATATCTTACCATAATAGGAACATCATATGGCAGTGCAATGGTCCAGCTAATTTAGCATCCCTTTGCGGCCAGCTGCCAGGATCACACGATTATTTTTAAAAAGTGCTTGACATACCCGGATGGACAATTACTGAATAATCTGCATGAAAATGGAAGTTACTTTCTAATTCTTACCATCAGTAAATTGTTATTCTGTGCTTTAAAAGAGGGGAAATTTTATTTCCCTTTTATTTCCCTTGAACAAAAAGGATTCTCATCCCATCTAATGTAGCCACAGATGGTCTCAATAGCCATAAAAATGTCTGCTTTTTTCTCCCAAACGTACTAAACTCTTGGCCTTGGCAATATCTTAGGATAATGAATTCCATATGGTAATTATATATTGTGTGATTTTCTTTTTTTAAAAGAAATTTGCTGCCTTTCAATACCATTGGATTACCCTTTCATTTTACATTTTCAGAAGGGCCGGTAGTAGCTTCTTTCCTACTAGAGCATGTCATCATTTATTTTAAATATTATGACCATTTCATATTCACCATCTCATTCCATCTCTCAGAAGGATCTACCCTATTATTATTCTGACATTTGCAAGGCTGAATAGATAATATAACATGCATTCTTCTGACAAGCTAAATCTCTATTAGGTATAATCTCACCTGTTATATATGCCAACATTCACTAGATTCAAAAGCAGAGAAAATAAATTTGGAAGGAGAAAAAAGCACTATTGATATGACTCAAGCAAATTTAAGGATTTATTTTGTTTCAGACTATGCATATGCCCCCAATATTATTTGAAACCGATGGTATTGGCATCTCACCTCAGTTACCCAGTTTGCTAACACCAGAGTAAACACCTGTTTACTTTTTAATTATCACTGATGCTATAAGGCTGTGATGGCAAACCTATGGCATGCGTGCCAGAGGTGGCACACAGTGCCTTCTCTGATGACACGTGAGCCATCGCCCCAGTTCAGCTCTGCTGCACATGCGTGTGCACCTCTCTGAGCTGGTTTTCGGGTCTCTGCCACGCATACACGGGGGGGGCATGTGCGGGGGCATGCACTCATGCGCATGGGGGGATTGGGGCGCATGCAGGGGGCTGCGCCACATTGCATTTTGGGGGGTTCGGGCACGCACACACGTTTGCTTACGTGCACTCTTTAGGCACTCAGTTCGGAAAAGGTTAGCCATCACTGCTATAAGGCAATAATTGGAAGAAACAGATGTATAAAGAAGTTGCAATGGTGCTCCAAAGAGCTACATTGTACTGAAATAAAAAGTACTTCCTGGAGAAAGGCTTATTTCATTAAAAATAACTTTACAGATGAAAAACATATTGAAAACTTTTTCATGGAGTTTAGTCAAACAAACTTCATCTTTGCCAGGATATAAAATTATAAAGTTTTCAAATATCTTATTAGAAAAATATTTCAAAGTAAAGCAGGACTACAATCCTGCCAATTAGAATTAAAGAGTCAGACTTACATTTAAGTGGGCAATTTGTAATTGGCCGTTCTCCATGTTGGTTGGGGAATTCTGGGAGTTGAAGTCCACACTTCTTAAATTTACTGAGGTTGAGAAACACTGCTCTAAAATGTAAGAACAGATCTTAGACATCCTTTCAAGTACTAGAAAATGCAATTATATTTCACTCCTCCCTCTTTTCAATATGCCCAATTCCTTCCATCTCCCTTTGTGAAATTTATTTCTTAATACTCTGATTTTTATACCCTATAACTCAGTGGTAAAGTCCAAATTTTTTTACTACTGGTTCTGTGGGCGTGGCTTGGTGGGCGTCATGTGGCTTGATGGGCATGGCAGGGGAAGGATATGCAGAATCTCCATTCCCACCCCACTCCAGGGGAAGGATACTGCAAAATCCCCATTCCCTCTCCATTCCTGGGAGAAGGATATTGTAAAATCTCCATTCCCACCCAACTCTGGGGACAGCCAGAGGTGGTATTTGCTGGTTCTCTGAACTACTCAAAATTTCCGCTACCGGTTCTCCGAACTGCTCAAAATTTCTGCTACTGGTTCTCCAGAACCTGCTGGATTTCACCCCTGCTATAGCTCTTCTTTGAAATTGTTGTAATGTGTCTCAATCTTCCTTTAAAGTATGGTTGCCCAGAACAGGACTCAATACTGGAGTTGGGGGATAAGCACTTGAAAAGTGCTTGAGACCCAAATATGATGATTAAATTTTAAAGTCAACATTCAGATGAAATCAGTTTTTTTTTACTAGTACTTAGTAAAAAATACTAGTAAAGTACTAGTAAAAAGATGGAAAGTCAATTAGAAAACACTCATGGACAATTGGTTTTATATATGGTAACCACAGCACAGCTACCGTATTACAGATAGTTCTTGACTTACAATAGTTTAGTGACCCTTGAAGTTACAACAGCACTGAAAATCTTATAATCATTTTTCACAATTGTGACTGTTATAGCATCTCTGTGATCATGTGATCAAAATTCAGCCACTTAGCAACTGGCATGTATTTATGATGGTTGCAGAGTCCCGTGGTCATGTGATTACCTTTTGCAACCTTCTGACGAGCAAAGTCAATGGGGAAGCCACATTTACTGAACAACCATGCTACTAATTCAGCTGAAGTGATTCATTTACTAACAGTGGCAAGAAAGGTTGGGGTAAAATGCACTTCACAACTCTTTTGCTGAACAAATGAAATTTTAGGCTCAATTGTGGTTATATGTCGAGAGTTACCTGCATACAGAAGTACCCTTAATGGAGGAACGGGTTGTAAAGATGGCGGAGCTTGCAGAAATGGCTAAAATGAATTTTATTAAAAAAAAAAAAAGTTATTTTTGTAAAAAAAAGGAACTTGTTTATGAACTTTTTACTGAAATTGAATAAAACGAATAAAACTAATTCTTTTTATTCAATCTGGGGGGGGGTTAAGGGAAGAAAGGAATCATGATATTGGTAAAGTGGAAATGGAAATTACCATAATTGTAACTGCTGCAAAGAAGCTTTAGATTTTTTTCCCTTGACCTTTGTTGTCTCTCATTTTTCTTTTGTTCTTATTTTTTTTCTTTCCTTTTCCTTTTCCTTTTTCTGTTTCCATAATCCTTTAATCTTTTAATGAAATATTAAAAAATTTAAATAAAAATTATATACAAAAAACAAAGAGATGGGGAGATAACCAAGGCAGAATATAATGGATTATATTTTTATTTTGGAAACTAGATTTTTAATGGTACAAGATTTGGCTACAGGGGAGGGGGGAGGCTGCAATCATATCACAGTGTTCATTTTTGCACAATGTGCATTTGATCTGATGTATTTGCCTCTGTTAAATTTCATTGTTACTTCCAGCCCATTTCTTAAACTTGTAATATCATTTGAATGCAGCTTAAAAACCAACTGTGCCCATTTTTGCAGCCAAACCATACTACAAAGAGAATATGAATACAGGTAGTCCTTGACTTACAACAAGTTTATTTAGTGACCAAAGTTACGCCGACACTGAAAAAATTACTTATGATTTTTCACACTTATGACCTTTCCAGCATCACCATGATCATGTGATCAAAATTCAACTGGTTCATATTTGTGTCCCAAGGTCATGTGATCAGCTTTTGCGACCTTCTGATAAGCAAAGTCAATGGGGAAGCCAGATTCACTTAACAACCGTGTTACTAATTTATCAACTGCAATGATTTACTTAACAACTGTAGCAACAAAGATCGTAAAATGGGGCAAAACTCACTTAACAAATGTCTCACTTAACAGAAATTTTGGACTCAATTGTGGTCGTAAGTTGAAGACTACCTGTGGTTGACTATTCTAAAATCCTTCTTAGAACGACTGTTACCTAGTCAGGTCTGCTCCACGTTATAGTTATGCATTTTATTTCACTTTCCTAACTGAATACCTCTGCACTTGTCTTTTATTTTTTATTTATTTGTTTTTATTTGCCATCTATTTTTGACTCATCAAGATCATTTTAGCTATTAGATATTCTATCCACTTTTATCTCATCTACCAAACATGTGACTATCCTTGCCACCTCTGCATCTACATTATTAACATAAATATGGAAGATCTCAACTTTGTGTCATCTCATGGGATAGCTCCCCAATTTGGTGAAGAATTCTTGAGCACCGTCCTTCACCTATAATTGTTATGCCCGGTTAAGATGTTATTTAATAGTCATATCATCCAGGTCATGTGTAACGGACAGGCTTGCTAATCAGAATGTCATGGGGCATTCTCTCAGGTGCTTTGCATTTTGTCTACAACTTATCCATAGTCTAAGGAAAGGAGAGAAGATTAAGTCTGGCAAAACTTGTGCTTGACAACTTCAGATGTCTGTTAATCACTTCATTGTTCTCCAAGTGCATACTGATTAATTACTTTACTGCTCTGGAATCTTCTAGGAATCAATATAGGATTGATTGGCCTGTAGTCCCAGGGTCATTGTTTCCCCCTGGGCAGGATGTTTGTTGTCCAATAGTCATGTTGTACTTTGCCCATTTCCCACAATTTGTCAAAGATAATGGAGACTATTATCAACACTGCAAAATTGAGTGTTTTTTTTTAAAAAAGTATAATTTGTCAAGCAACCCAATGGAAGAATCTGTACAGTAATATAGTAGTTTTCATCAAGTTGAGCTTGGCTCCTGGTAACTTAAATGGACATATCTATTTAGTTTTCTTCACATAAAGACAAGTACTTTCTTACTGCTTTCTTCTGGATTGTTTGTGTGTGTTTTTAATTTTTAATCTGAATTAACCTCATAGATTTACTTCAGAAAACATGTACTCATTTTTCTAGTTCAAAGTCTTCTCAGCAGTGTCAAATATTGACCTTTCTGGGTTTAGAGGAATGTTGATTTTTCAAAAGACTTAACACAATTTTACACTGATTATCTGGAGGAGAACTAAGGCACAAATTGAAACCCTGGAGCATTATTTTCAATCAATTAAAAAAAAAGCACCCCTTAAACATATTTAAAATTCAGATGTACACTACAATAAAAGGAAAAAAAATTCAAAATTATTTTTTTTAAAGAATCAAACTTCGCTGCATTGAAGCTACTATAAACAAGTAAATTGCTTTCGAGAAAATAGTTCCTGGAGTAAAGTGTTTACTCCAGTAGGAACAAACAAGCTTTACAGGAAATTCAGATCTCTGAATATAGGTAAAAATTGTATATTTTAACAGTGATGGAACTTTTAATTCTCACATTTGCAGAGTTGAGCACCAGACCACAACACAGCAGTATAAAGCGCTGAAATCCACTTCAATCAACGAATGAATTTCGGCTCTCGCTACTTGACGGTTGAATACTTTTATTTCCTATTTAGACTTCTTACGCCCCCAGAGTTCACTTCAATCGGTACAAAAGGAAACACTATCCAAGCTTCGCGTTGGGCGATCCCATCTTGGATTATAATCCGCAAGGAGGTGCGGGGGGGGGGGGGGGAAGGGGATCCCTAAAGTGGAAAAAGAAAAGATCAAAAAAAAAATTAATCTACCTTTTATCCACTTTCCCGACCGTAGTTGTATAAAACACAGTTGGCTAATTATTGCAAACGGAGCGAGAGGATGAGCGCAGAATGTAGTTCAAAAACAAGGTAAAATGCGAAGACAATTCAAAGGAGGAAAATAAAGACGTTGCAAATGTCAGGTTAATTTTTTAAAAAATAAAAAATAAAAAATAAAAGCCCGGCGGAAGCAGCGAGGACGACTTCGGACCTCGTGCAATTTTTGCAGTTCCATTTCTAAGCAGTCGAGAATCCTGGAATCAAGTTGCTTTTTTTTTTTTTTTTACATCCAGGCAAGAACCAGCGGGCTTCAGCAACGCCGTTCACACGGTTGCTCCGTATCTAAACAGGCACGTTTACTTGAAAAGTGAATCCCAATGAATTTCTGCGCGGACTGGCATCCGGAGACCCTTTTTTTCCACCCATATTGCAAAGCCGGGGCCGCCACGTGCTGTCCGGGAGCCGAAGCTCAGCCAGTCCCTTCGTTCCCTTTTGCCGACAAGAGCTCCGCCTTTCCTGCTCCGCAGCCATAGAAATCCCGCATCGCGCCGGCCCCGCCCACCGCGAGCTCCGCCATTGGCAGCCCCGAAAAAAAAGGCGGAGCCAGGCTGTTGTTATGATAAAGAGCGGCTCCGCCTCCGCCTCGTGGGCGAAGAGCTTCGCCGAGCCGGCTCCTTGTTTTGTCTCGCGCTCAGCAATCTCTCTCTTTAAACGGCTCTCGGGGAAACCTCATTTACATCCCCGGCCCCGCCTTTTTCCTCCAGGGCTCGTGCGGCCGCTTAAAAAAAAAAAAAAAAAAAAAGTTAGCTGCCAGGCTCCGCCCCTTGCTCTACTCGAAAGACGTCCGGTCCCCTTCTCGCCCATCCACCCCCTCGCCCCCCCCTTCTCCCCAGGATTAAGAGGCTTGATCTAAGGCCGAGCTGGTCCTCCTCAAGAGTCGAAGATCCCTGTTCCTCACGACGCCCCGCCCCTCGGATCCCAACCCCGCCCCTTTCCTCCTCCGCTCGCGCCCCTCCCCTCTCCCCCCCCTCCCGCGGAGCCCCATCTGTTTCTCCGGCGTCGAATGCTTATCGGAGCGCGCGCTTGTTTTTTAAACCGTTGCCTGGACCAGGCAACAGTTGCAGCGGCGGCGAGCTGAGGCCAAAGGGACGTGCGGGTGGGGGGGGGGAAGGAATAGAAGAGATGGGTCTTTGCGGCGGCAGCCCCCGCCGAGAGCAGCGCCGCCTTCGCCTGCCCTAGAGACCCCCCAAGCGAGCGGGGAGGAGGAGCGGAGGGTGAGGAGGCGCCAACCCGGAGGAACCCCATGCCGAGAAGCGGGCGCGGAGCGGGCAGCCGTGGCCGCTGAGGGGGGAAAAGAGGACAGTTCGGTCGCAGGAAGGGAGGAGGAGAGCATCTCGCGCCGTCGGCCCGGAGCGAGATGTGTCCGGAGGAGGACGGAGGCTGCGGCGACGGAGCGGGAGGGGTCTCCACAGCTGCGGCGGCGGCGGCGGCAGCAGCGACTATTACTTCAGCCGCGATCGGAGGAGCGGAGGGCTCGACGACGGCCAGCGCCGCCGGGTCGGCCGCGGAGACGAGCGCCCTGAGCGAGCTCCGCTCCTGGTGGGAAGTGCCGGCCATCGCTCACTTCTGCTCGCTCTTCAGGACCGCTTTCCGCCTGCCGGACTTCGAGATTGAGGTGAGTTCGGCGACCTCCTCAAGGGGGAAGGGAGCGCGGCCAGAACCGGGCGCGTGTTCGGGTAAGGAGCGGCCGGTCCGCAGAGCGACCCCGCCGGCCTCTGGTCCCGAAGGAGAAGCGAGAGGGCAGGACAATACTTTCAGCCCTTCTCGGCGCAAGGCGTGGAGTGGGGGTGGGGGGGTGGGGGGGCTCTTGAAGCGCCTGCCCGTCTGTCCCCACGCCGCACGGTGGGGGAGGGGAGGGTCAGGATCGCGGACATTTCCACCCCCTCCCCCACCGTGCGGCGTGGGGACAGACGGGTAGGTAGGTAGATAGGTAGGGCTTCTCCTCCTAAAAGTTGTGGTCTTCTTTTTCTTCGGGAGGATTTTTTTTTGGGGGGGGGGACGTCTTTTTTTAAAAAAGTGGTGCCGCCGAGGCTGTTCGGGGATTGTGGCTTCGGTGTGAACAATGACAAGAGGGTAGCCGAAAGCCCCACCGAAGGAGGTGGGGGGAGGGGAGGGTGCCTTGCTCCCGAGAAAACGTGCGGAAACACTGACCTGCGAAACGCTATAAAGTGGGCAAGTCGTTTTATGGCAGCCGGATGGAGAAAGGGAAGCCTCATCTCGGAGATACGGAGTAGGGCCAAACAATAGTAGTTCTTCTGTTTTGTGTTACAGTATCGCTTTTTTTTTTTTCTTTCTTTCTTTAAAGCTTATTTCTTGGTTGGGAGAGGTTTTTGATCCTATCGGTTCTCCCCCCCCCCTCCACTCCCCCGCCAATGAAGTGTCACAGTTGGCGAGGAGGATCCTTTCTTTATAACCCCAAGGGATCCTTATTTGTTCGGAGCCAGGATGTGTGGGAGCGATGTGGAGACTTCAGCCGCCTTTTGAAAAGCAAAGTAATGCCTCTGTGTGTGTGTGTATCTTGATTATCTCTTCTTTATCAGTTCACTGAGCAAGCTGTAGAGAGGAGGAGAGTGGCTCTGATTCTAAAGTCTTCCATTTTGCTGTCCTTGCTCTTTTTTAAAGTTTTGCTACCAGGTATTTAAAAGGAGGCTTCCATTTCAAAGACAGAAGTTTCCATCTTATCTCTCTGGGGGCCTGAGATCAGTCCAAGGGTTTGAAAAGAGTTTGCTTTGCTTCCATTATTCCTGCAGGGAAAAGATGGGCAAGAGGGAGGGGAGTTTTGTTTCTCCATCCGTGCTAGGGTGGTGTTTATAAGCTCCCTCCAGGTTTTGTGACAATCAAGCTGTAGGCTTTGTGGCCATTGAGCAGGCGGTGTGTTTCTCCTCCTTTTCTCTTCTTTTAAGGTTCTCTGGAGTTTAGACTTCATTTTCATAGGAAAGCAGCACATTGAAATAAATTCATTCAGCTGAAGTTGGGAAATCTGCTTAGCTAATAAGATGGATAAACAAAATTATTGTAATAGTGAATTACTGCAAATTTTACATTGGATAAGTTACTCTTACCAATTACTTTTTTTCTAAAAAAAAAAACCCTCTGAAATTTTGTCTGTTTATCCAACATTACTATTCCAGGGTTCAGAAAGGGTGTTTTTCCAGCATTGCTCAGTTGTTTGTCCAGAATACAGCCTTAAAAATATAATACTGTGCACTTAATTTGACTCTAGAAAGTATATGAGCTTGAGGCAGTGGTTTTATTTTATTTGTTGCACAATTTTAACAATACCAAAAGTAATTAGGTCAAATGGAAGAATATGACCAGGATATGTGTATGCAGACCTCCCAGAGGCCTTGTGTCATTTTCCAAGATCTTAAGTAGCTTAGGCCAATGTGATTAAACCTGAGTTTACCATCTGTTTATAACAGATGCAATAACTTTAGTGTCGCATTTTCTTTTCAACTTTTAAAATGTGTATGATAAGATCCTGTTAGGCTCTCTTCATACCTTAAGACAAACTTAGTGAAATGTAAACATACTTATATAATTGCTATTTTAACAAAGCTATTCATTAGACTACCATTATACTGTATGTACCCTGTGTATAGCATTTGGAATAAAGATAATTACTTCCCTAAAGGTTGTTTAAAATGGTAGCTTTACTAGAGACTCAGATCTGTGATCTATAGAAAAAATATTCTTAGCTGAATGATAAGGAAAGCAACATCGAAAGTTGAAGCTGAGTTACCTTGTTTCTGCACATAATGAAGATATTCAGAGGTGTGGTTTTTTTTGTAACTTTCCCTAGTTGTGTGTTATCAGGCATAGGCTATTTATAAAAGCTACAATACATTCTGATGTTTAGTTATAGGGGCACACGTATTTATATGTCCCTGCTGAAATGTGTTTGAGCAGCACATGTGTACACTAATAGTAAGCTACTTTTAAAAATTTAGCGCAGGGAATAAAATATAGTGTTAGAATTCTATTAGCACACTATTTTTCTGTCTAATTTTAAAATCAGTCAAATCTATTTTGTCTTGTAACCTATGTAAGTGTGATTGACGTAGTCAGACTCAGTAGTAAGGTATAGTTAATGATTGTGAGTATAATGTCTTGCTGTGTATTTTGAATGTAGATACAAGGATGTATGTTCAGGTTTAATTTTATTGTGGCCTTAAATATTAGTTTTGGCTTGAGTTCATCTTTGGTGAGTTAAATATTGCTGTGACATGTTTGTAATTTTCAAAGGTAGTCTAAATCTTCTTTCCCAAGATACTGAGTACAGCAGGATGTGAGAATTCCTACAACCCCTTTAACAGGATGTGAATGTAGAGGGAGGAGAGAATCCCTTATGCAGTGCTAAATTTCTGAAAGAGTAAATTATCTTCCAGTGATAGTACTCCTTAGCAAAAAGAGCTCCTCCTTCACCTATTGATGTGGACCCTTAAAAGAAATTTCCCTGCCCAACCATATGAAGCAGGGGGAAAGATCTTGAATTTACAATGATAAAAGGCAATTGTACTAGCCTTTCCCCTTTGGAGGCTGAAATGGCATCTGGTTTGTTTCACAAATAAGTCAGTTTGGATTCTAGTTCCTCAACTTCCATACCAAGTGGGAACATTTAAAGTGGTCTAGAGGGATTATGCATTTCAGAGGGAGATGAGGAAGGAAGATTTGTGATGCACCTCTTCTGTTTTTATTTGATTCTCTTTTAATAAAAACATACCTACAGATCTATATTTGCTTATATTGAATATAATATTTTTAAAATAAGAGCTCTGTGAAATAGCTGTTATTAATGAAACTAGCTTGAGACAAAGTAATGAATAGAAGTTTTATGCTGGTTTTCTATATTGAAATATATTGGGGTAATATAAGAGAATGATGATTTGAAAAGAGGGTGCTAGGAGAATTCAGGAGAATTTTCCTTCCTGGAAAATATATAGATGGAACAAGCGTACAAATACTTGGAAAGTAGTGGAGTGAAGGACTGAATTACTGTTGGAAGATTGTCAGGCTAAAGCTTCACATTATCACTTGATCAATTAACATCTTTATGTGATCCATCATGATTTATATGTTGAAGATGCAAAGACTTGCATTTTTTTTGTTAAGGATCAGTATAGTGAAAAACTACATATGTTTTTACAATATTGTTATTTGCTTCAAGAACTTCAACTGTGTATAATGTTATTTCATTATACAACTCTTATTTCATGGTTACAAGTTCTAAAAAATAAACATTTTTTATTGAACAATTTGAATATATACCTTATCAGGGAAATAAATGTAATATGGGTAATCCTCAATTTATAACCATTCATTTAGTGACCATTCAAAGTTACAACAGCACTGAAAAAAGTGACATGACTAGTTTTCACACTTACAACCTTGCAGCATCCCCACGGTCACATGATCAAAATTCAGATGCTTGGGAACTGGTTCATATTTATGATTCATTGCAGTGTTCTGTGGCCAGAGGATCATTTTTTGTGACCTTCTGACAAGCAGAGCCAGGTTCACTTAACAACTGCAATACTTTGCTTAACAATTGTGACAAGAATGGTCATAAAATGGGACAAAATTCACTTAATTGTCTCACTTCACAACAGAAATTTTGGGCTCAATTGTTGTAAGTTGAGGACTACCTGTATAAGATTTTTTTTCATTGTGACATGTATTCAAGAGTTTTAAGCAACTTCAATGTTTTTTTACTTTTTGTAAATTTCAATATTATCAGAAGAAACATTGATTTAATTATATATTAAGATATGTTATTTTCATATAAATTTTGATTAATGATCAGTTGTCAACCTATATTCTTGAGATGGAGGACACATCATTTATGTGCACAATTTCTTCTCAACAAATATCTATGATTCATAGTTTTTCTATATGTGATATGTATATTGATTTATAAGAGATTTTGATCATGCTGTTCCACAGCTTAAGAATGTTAGGAAGATGCATGGGAAGTTTTACAATAAAAGCAATCAATGTGGACAATTATAACCTAGCCATGCACATTCTTACTTGTTGATAATTTGAGGTGGTTTTAGATTATGGGCATTGCTAAATACTACTAAGAGGTTTCTAGTATTTGTGTAGGCTTAAAGTGCTTCCTGATTTGTTTGTCCAGCCTAGGAGTGTTATCTTCAGAATTGTACCTTTTGAACTCAGGGCTTAGAAATTCAGTACCTGGACATTTCCAGAATGTTTTGCCCATGTATGTATGCTGTTTTTCTGAATTCCTAATTTGTATTCTGTGGAATTTACCCTCACATAATCAGCATGAATTTTATACTAGTTTCCAGAGCACATACTTGATAAATTATGCAGGACAATGATGGTAATCTCACAATCTTCTTTTGCTATTGTTTTCATTAGGTTTTTTAGTATTGTGAAACAAAAATAGCATGGTCTGCAGTCTGATCTGATCCCATGCATCTTTCTCAGAAAAGTGCCTTATTTCTTGATTCTTATACCTCATACTGCTATCTTGGATTAAATAGCAACCTTTCAACTACACCAAAAAAGGGAGCCATAGGAACCCCCCCAATTCATATTAATATATCCACAATTTTTTATCAGAAGAAAGCATTTTTTAAAGATGGACAATTTTTAATCCTTAAATTTTAAAGATGGGCAATTGCCTTGTCAAACGATGATCAATTTTAACATTTATTTTGTAGATTTATGATGAGAGAGTTAAGCAAATATACTTTTATGTCTTGTTTCCATATATCAGAGTGGAAGCAGAGGGGCAGCAATATGGAGGTGGTTTACCTTCCACCTTTTTTGGCTTTACCGGTTGAGTGTACAATCCTAAGATTCCCTGTTTGTCTTCTTTCCAAGCACCAACCATACTTGACCTTGCTTAGCTTCCAAGCCCAGACAAGGTTAGCCAGCTGTTGCTGTTTACTGAATGAGCCAACCCATCTTTTGATGTTCCACTTTTAAACATCTGACTTGTCCTGCCAAGTATAATATAATGAGCTTGACTCTTCCAGAATTAACCTGAAGCTCTACAATCACTGCTTGCTAGGAATGCTGGAAGTTACATCTGGGCATAACTGCAGTGTTTCAGTTTAGGAAAAATAGATAATATAAAAAAAAGGGATAAGCAAAAAGCAAGCTAGTTTGTATATATAGCAATAGAAATGCAAAACAGTTAGGTTAAAATGTTGCAACCATCACCTACCCTAATATACTTAAGTGTTGCAGTATTTTTTTTCCAGAAAATATGAGCTTGAAAAGAATAATGCACAAATAGTGTATTTCACATCAGCTGTTGGTAGCATATGCATATAGTAATTTAGATGTCTTTGAAGTCTTTTGCCAATTTTTAAAAACACTTAATTTATTTCTAATTCTAAATGTCAGTATGAAAGGAAAGTATATCTGTCACATTTCTTTGCAGTCGTAAGACACAAAGGACTTTTTTTTTAAAAAAATCTGGGTTTGACTTTATAAGTTTTGCCCCAGTTGGGATGATTACTAGTGGTCTCTATACTGATATGCTTCACTGTTCGTTTTAGAGAAGAAACTTGACATCGATTTTCATCTGTGCTGTCCAGGTTTTTGTCCTTTTCATTCTCAGTCCACAACATTATGCTTTCTAGACTAGAAGATGGTGATCTTTCCAGATGTGTACTTCATCCACCAGCTGGATATCTCAGAATGTGTGAAGCAGATGTCCTTTTTTTCTTTTCCTGGACTACCCTTTAAAGACAGGCTGAAGAAGGGGAATGGATTTACGAAGCTGGTTGGCTTAAATAAAGCAGTGCATCCATCAGACAAGGCTCTGGGTATTGTTATGGGAAGAAAATGTTGAACAGCCAAGCCCCCATGCTGGCTTTAGCAGAGGCAGCTGCCTCACGCGACTCAGGATCCCTTTTTTCAAAACATCGCAGCTGTGGGTTTGGAGGGGAGGAGGTGGTTCAGCTCTGACCAGGTCAAAAGTTCAGTGGGACATGAGAGAGATGCATGTGCAAAAAGAATATTGCACATTAAAAAAATATTAGATATTTCAGAACATTCCCAGAAGAAACCCAGGCATTGAATACTTCAGAATTTCAAGGATATTTAAGATATACAGGTAGTAACATCATAATCAAGATGAGAAAATAGGAATGATGTATGGGATTGTCAGAAACAGGGAGGGTTTTTTTTTTTGGAAAACCAGTAAATATTTTTTTTAAAAAATGGCCATTAGTGATATCATTTCAGTGATTGATTGCCTCTATTACTTGTACCTAATTTTAAAGGCTATGCCTTCCTAATTTGCAAAAATTTGTATATGCACCTGAGTTTTTGTTTGCCTCCGGCAACCTTTTTACTTTATTTTTTACTTTATATTGTCCTACTGGCCTATTTAGTTTTTCTTGACTTGTACAGTATTAGAACAACTCTTTATCATCTTAATATGACAATATCAACAGGAATTGTATGTTCAATATTAGCAAGTTTATAGAAGTATTAGTGTTTTGAAATAGACTCTGTAAAAGCATGAAGTGTTATTCTCAGTTGCTAGTTACCCCTATATAAAGAAAGAAAGTCTAAACTGAAAATCATAAAATGAAAGTGTGTTAGTTGTGTTTCCTGAAGAGTCAAAGTATGCTGGATAGGAATGGTATGATCTGCTTATTATGACAGCAGATACTACATTAATACCATGTATATTTTACTATGATATGCTAATTATTGTGTTTTTTTCAACTATGTAGGCTGCTTCAAGTCATTCTGGAGTAAGTCTACCTTCTAATTCTAATAAATAAATCCAACACCTGTAATTTGAAGGTACAGATTTCTTGCTGCTAATAGGAAAAGAACACACATTTGGTGCTTTTTTTTGGTATACATTATGATGACTTATGAGTTTAGAACCAGAATGTCCTGCACAACTGATTGATTTCTAATATTATCTGATTGGCTGCTATATTATAAGGCACATTTGTGTGTGTTTACCTTCTTTTGCAGAGAGTGGCTTTTCATCCTACGTTAACTGAATTTCAGTTAGAGATCACTAGTCTATAGCATATTACAAAATAAGCAAGTGTATTAACCACTGATACTACCATAATTTGTAAATACTACATGAGATAATACAGAATTAACACTTTGAATTGTTCTAAGGCTTAATTT
Organism: Pantherophis guttatus; assembly: GCF_059756535.1. NCBI lineage: Eukaryota > Metazoa > Chordata > Lepidosauria > Squamata > Colubridae > Pantherophis > Pantherophis guttatus. Next base: position 15,477,303 of record NC_142069.1, on the reverse strand, counting down.
CTGGACCCATAGTTTTTAGTAGGCTTCTTGCTGGTAAATTCCCCCAATGAGGTTTTTTTTTTTTTTTTTGTTCCATTGTGTATGTAGGAGATAGGAAATATTGTAAATTTAAGAATGCTTGGATAATGTTCTTCAGACATAAACCCTTGTTAAGTAGATGGAACAATTGTTATTGTATTAGTCTAGACTGGTAGTCTAAGAAATAGCAAAGAACCTGCATTCTCCCCCTCCCCCAATTCTTTTTGTAACCACTAAGCCTTTGTTAAACACCACAGCTGAAACTTTTTACCATAGTTTCCCTTTATTTTGTGGTGAAATATACAGACTAAAGAAACCAGCACAGTTCAGAAATCCAAAACGCATGTCCCAAAGACAGTTATAGCCAATACTGGTCCATGTCCATGTGCATCAGCTCGTCTTATTTTGCATCAGTGTCTCATCTTGGTTTTCCATTCAAACCAGAGGTGGTTTTCAGCCGATTTGCACCGCTTTGCCCAAATGGTTGGCAGAAATTTGGCCAAGGTCGTTGAACTGGTAGTGATGGCTGGCCGGCCACACCCCCGAACCGGTCCCCCGGTTACAGCTTGCTCACCCTGCCCGCCATCTTCATCAACGCCATGTTCTATGCGCATGCGCATCCCATTGCCTTGCAAGTCCAATGGGATGTGCATGTGCGAAGAATATGGTGGCGACAGCAGCAGCTTTTTCCGCGACCTCTGGTACTTTTCGGCAGTCTGTGGCCAGCCGCTGCCTCTTTGAGAGCCGCTTTGTGGCTGCGGTGGCTGGCTGGAGGCCACCAAAAACTGGTCAGCTTGCCTTCCGGACTCTGGACCAGCTGTCACAGAAGGTAAGCAGCCCGAACAGAGGCGGTGGTGGAGGGAGTGGGGCTAGGGCCGGGGCCACTAAAGGAGGGGAAACGGGGGTGACTGGTGAATGGAGGGTGGGGGGTAGATAGGTGGAAATTCCAAAAATTTTCCTACCTTTTCCTGTTGGTGTGACTAGGTGGGGTGTTTGTGTGTCATGTGACTGAGTGGGCGTGAGTGACGTCAAGTTGACCATGCCCACTCAGTCACATGCCCCCCCACCTAGCCACACCCACCAAACCGGCAGTGAAAATTTTTGAAACCCACCACTGATTCAAACAATGTGTGTAGTCTTTCATCACAAAAGAGTTTCCTTGGATTATGTGGAACTACACACTACTAGGCAGTAGTTGGAAGCACAGAAATATGCAACAATTGACAAGAATGCTATCATAGTGGGCTTTTATTAAATACTCCATAATATATTTTATTTTACTTTGCTAGCTTGAAGCTGAACCAGAGAGGTTTTTCATTTGTGAATGGAGCATCTTGTATAGTTTGCAGGAGTATACTGTCTATTGCAGCCTTTCCCAAGCTGTGTACCTCCTTAGGGAGGTGCAGGCAGAGTCCATGGAGGTGAAGAAACTTTTAGTTATATTATTACAATAAAACCATTTTTCACAAAGTTTCATTGGATTACAGGTAATCCTCAATTTACAACCACAATTGAGCCCAAAATTTGGGTAGCTAAGTGAGAGTTTTTAAGTGAATGTTGCCCCATTTTACGACCCTTCTTGCCACAGTTGTTAAGTGAATCATTGCAGTTGTTTAGTAACACGGTTGTTAAGTGAATCTGGCTTCCCCATTGGCTTTGCTTGTCAGAAGGTCGCAAAAGGTGATCACCTGGCCCCAGCCTGCAACTGTCATAAATATGAACCAATTGCTGAGCACCTGAATTTTAATCATGTGACCATGGGGATGCTGCAATGATTGTAAATATGAAAAACAGTCACAAGTTACTTTTTTTGATGCTCTTGTAACTTTGGACAGTTACTAAATGAATGGCTGTCAGTTGAGGATTATCTGTATTCCATTTATTTCCATGATAAGGTATATAAAGGACCCCCAAAACAGATTTTTTAATTTACCATTTCATAACAGGAACCTATTGAATTAAAACCATTGAGGTTAGGCAGAAAATGTGGAAGAAAGGGTGATTGTCCCTTATCTTTTTGGTATATGGAACAAGCAGAGAGGGAGAGAATTGGAGTTAGGAAATTTGTACATTCCCACTCCTTAATTTCACTCATTGTTTCATGTTGCTGTGAAGCATTAGGGGCCCTGTACCCTGGATAGATGGGAATGCTTGGAAAAAATGTTTAATGAAGATTGGAAGGTTTTTCTCCATCTCTAAGACTCCCAAGTCTTAAAAAATCAGGTTCCTTAAAACATTCATAGCACCCAGATCATTGGTAGGGAATTAGGAATCGAAAATACATACTTTACAATACAGATTCCATACCTGCCTTTACTAAAGTTTTGGCTATTGTGGATGTTGTCAATTTGTTTTAAAGGATATTTAAAGAGTATTGCTTTATTATTTGATATTGTAGCAGTTGTGGCTTCTATAGAAAACATAAGGGCTGCAATTATTTAAAGTGGCAGGTGGGGTGGGGCTGGGGAAGACGTGAGATGTGTCTTACCTGCCTTGCAGCTCTGTCCTGTGTCTTGCCGTTGTCTAAAGGCAAACACGTTTTAGGGTAAAAAAAAAACCCTTCTCGCAAGTTTGAGAAGTTTGATTAAACTTATGAGGTTTTTTTACCCTACAACGTGTTTGCCTGCAGATAATGGCGAGACACGCAACGGAGCTGCAAGGCAGGTAAGACTCGCGTCTCCCCGGCCCCACCCCTCCCCACCTGCCATCCCCAAATTGCATCCAATTTGGGCAGGGGCAGGGAGCCCTGCCGTGCCCGCCAAGGTGAGGGGAGAAGAGATGGCAAGAGGAGCCCTGTCACTGTTCTGCCCCAGCTATGGACCCCAAAGAACGCAGCACGCACAAAGTCTGTTCAAACCTTGGTTTACTAAATAAATCAGTCTTTTACAACAACAGCTGTTAATTAACTGCATTAACAGCCGCCAAGAATTCAAAGAATAATAACTGAAAGCTTACTGTGGTTGGCAGAATGCCCAGAAGCAATTTGCAGGAAGCTGATAAGATAAGCAAGACACGAAGGTATGTGAACGAAGTTGTTCCCTGCAAATTGCTTCAGTCGGCGTTCCTCCTTAAATAGGCTAAGGGAGTGGCCAATTAGCCCCAAGCCTTACTCTCGAGGAGACCTCCTCCTGAGGAGCCACTCCTGCCTTTTGGCAGCTCTGCGCGCCTGTGCATCGAGAAGAGGCTCCTCCTCTTTGTCCTCTTCACTTAAGGGAGCTTCTGGAGGTTCTGAAGGCCCTGGCTGAATCCCCGCCTCTGGCACCACATCTTCTCCAGACTCCTTATTGTCCGACTCGAGTGCCAGCTGCACAATCACACTCCACTCATCTCGCTTCTCCCCCGCCCCATCTGCCACCTCCCTCAACAAAGAGACGGTGGGGAAGGGAAGCAGCCAGCCTGCTGTTATGGTACCATTGGGGTGCGTGGAGCTGTCTTACTGCCTTGCAGCTCCGTCACGTGTCTCGCTGTTGTCCGCAGGCAAACAAGTTGTAGGGTAAAAAAAAACTTCTCACAAGTTCGAGAATTTTGATTCTCGAACTTGCGAGGAGTGGGAGAAGAGACGGCAAGAGGAGCAAGCCCCGACTTGCTTCTCCCCCGCCCCACATGCCATCCCCCTCGATACAGAGCCGGGTGCTGTGGAAAAGAGAGCCGGGGGGGTGCAGGCTTTGGTTGTCTGGGGCTGCTGGGGGTCACCTGGCGGAGAGGTGGGAGCGGGGTGGGAGTTTGCAGGCGATGGGGGTGGATGGGAGGTAGGTGAGTGTCAAGAATGCCGGGGAGATTCCCACCTTTGGTTGCCCCAGGGAACAGCTGACGAGGGCTGCTACAGCAGCGCAACACAACAGTAGCAGCCATGAGGTGGCCATGCTCGCTACCTCCTGTACCCCCAAAATAATAAGACCCCCCTGATAATAAGGCCAAGCCCTTATTTTGGGGCTCAAAAAAATATAAGACAGGGTCTTATTTTCGGGGAAACACGGTAGTAAAAATAATATGAAAAATCTGTGTTGCTGTATACTTTTCCCAAATCTTTTGACTAGTAATTTTTTGTGTGCTTTCCTTTCCAAACTCTTTATTTTTTATTTTTTATATTTTAAATAAAAAAATATCCCTATTCCTTTTTCCTTCTTGGCTAGTCACACTTATGGGGTTAGGATAAAATTAAATGTGATTTTATTAACAATACTTAAATACAGTTACTACTATTATGCCAGATTCTTTCCCAGTGAAATTTACAATGATCCAAGCTTTTACAGAGGCATGTAGCTCTCAGGTATTAATTTATGCCTGAGTATTTCTTTTCTTTTCTTTCTAGAGTAGAAGCATTTATTTTATGACTTGCAAATTTCAGTTTATTTGAATCAGTATATAGTATTAGTGGGTAAATAATGTGTTACTATATCATAGAATGCAATAATTAGGAAAGGTCTTTGTAAATGAAGCTCTGTGAACTTATCTGGGAATAAACACCACTTAGTACAATAGAATTTATTTCTGAATGCAAATTCCTGGAAATATGCTGCTTAAGTACCATATAAGTACCATATAATTAATATGCCAGATTTTTCCAGACAGGATTTAAATTCCCCAAATAATATTTAGGAGAAAATGTGCAATAATCAATCTTTTCCTGACTTGATGCGCCGGCAATCCTACTCATGGGATCTTGTTACGTTGATTGGATGAACTGAGTGCCCATAATTTTCTTGCAGCCTTGGCTCCGCCCCCAGTGCCGTCACCCCACCAGTCTTTTTCACTCAGAGGATTGGTGAACACCTGATGCCCTTTCTACTGAGTGTTTTTGATTAATTTACTAAAAATTCCGAGCTATTTTGATCTTTTCTTTCAATTTTGGTGTATAGAGAGCTGCGCTAAAAGATTGTGTATGTTTTGGAGCGGCGCTTTCGGCAGTGCCTTTCTCTTGCTGATCCGCCATTTCACTAATTAAGAACAACTGAGAGGCGCGGGCAGCGGTTTCGGCTCAGTTTAAACTGCCGACCCAGCCCTTAAATTAGCTCCAACAGACAGCTGAGAGGCGTTTTCGTAGTTTTCGCCCAGCTGAAGGGGACGGCACACAGGGAGCTTGTTTAGCGTGGCTTCTCCTTCGAATAGGTATTTGCCTTGACAAGCCGTTATTTGTGATCGCCGTGAGGGACGCTGGAGGCATTTTTTAGGTAAATTTCCCCAGCTGAGAGGTGCGCCTTTTATCCCCGGTGGGTGCCGCAGGTGGTGGAGCTGGTTTTGGTCTGCCATATAACCCCCCCCCCACCTACGCAGCTCTCTCTCCGATTGCGGCTCCAGGGTCCCTGCCCGTCAGAAGCATACACCTGAAATTAGAACGTAGTTTCGTGGCGGTTGAGGCTTCCTGCCATTTTCAAACTGACAAAAATTTTCTGGATGCGGGCGAGCTCTACAGTAACAATAGTTTAACTACCTGCTGCCTTCATTGATCAATTGATTATCTTGTAACTGATATTTGTGTAATTTTTTCCTTTTAAGAGGTTTGTGGCGTTCTGGCAAATTTTTTCTTCTAAATTCCCTCCGGTCGCCATTTTGCTGAAGAAACTTTCCTTGACAGCTCCAAAGTCCGGCAAGCGTGGCGTGCTGACACTGTTCCTGTAGCCATCTGCCTCAGCCTTCCATAACTGATTGCCAGTTGATTGAAGGGAAGTGATTATTGAATTTTTCTTACGTTTCTATAATTGTCTTAGTTAATTTATATTTTATATAAAAAAAAAAACACCTCTGTTCCACGGTTATGGCGGATTCCCCTTTGTCCTCTGATATTGAAAGGGAAGTTTCCCCTTGTAGGGCCCCTTCTTCTAAACCTGCGGGGAAGAGAAAGGCCAAGACCAGAGGTGTACCTAAGACAACTTCCAAAACTGCCCCAGTTGAGGGGTCTATGAACAAACATGCTCTTAGATGCCATAATGCCTTAGAGAGACAATTTAATAGAGCTAAAGCTACAATGCAGAATGAGGATCCGCCTACTTTACCCACTGTGGTTAATGAGCCTCAGCCAATGGTGACTCCTATCTATACTCCTCAGGACCCCAACATTGTGACCTGGCCACAGGGTGACATTATTCTTATCCCTCAGGGTCACAATTTGATATGCAGTCAAGGTGATCAGGGTCAGTCTCTACCACCGCAGGTGCAAACTGCAGCTTCCGACACTAATTCTGCTGAACCTGTTTCTCAGCCGCAGGTAATGGGCCCCTCTAACTCTGGTCAGGTGATTGATTTCCAATCTATGCTGTCTCAAGCGTTTGCCAATTTTTTGCAGTCTACATTGCAACATAATACAATATCTCCTATACCTATGACTAACCCGAGGGCAATGCATTCTGGCTTAGCAGCCAAACCCTCAACTTCTATGGCTACTACTGCCCAGCAAGGTGGGGACGGCTCTGAGCATGGTGACGATTATTTCGAGGAATTTGATATGTCTGAGGATGACGAAACACTGTCTGATAAGCTTGCTTTTCCGGGACTGTTCAGACCAGCTATCTTTCCGTCCTTGCTACATAAGGTTATATTTAAAAATTCCCCCTCTTTCAATCTTACCATTAATTTGCCTTTATAGTTTATGGGTTTGTCTTCTTTCAAATTTGCATATTCCTGTATCAGCAAAAATTCACCATCTTAGCAAATGTTTGTTGCTTAAATCTATCAAATATTGATTAAGTCTATCAAATATTGATTTTACAACAGGGGTATAATACATTTTACAAGACTTTGGTTTTACTTTACATTGTGAAAAAGCTTGTTTCATTTTTCCATTAAAAAATCTAAACTTTTCTCTTACTTTATGAGATAAAGTTCTTGAAAAGTTCTGTGATGAGATGGAATACACCTTCATTTAATAAAACTGTGTTTAATATTAGGTAATAAAGTTTTGTTTTTGTTTGTGATGTTTTGGTTCAACATTAAACATATTTTCTCAGCTAACAAATGATAAATTACATTTTGGTCCTAGAGATACTCTATATAGCTCCATCTTTAACATTAACGGTTGGTTTATATCGGGGTAAAATGCTCCCGGATTGGGGCGGATCGCCTGGTCCAGTAGCGATCTTGGCCGGTGGTTTGGCGATCCGCTAGTGATGGTGGAGCAAAGCTCCGCCCACCCACCCGGGTGTCTTTTACTTCCTGGTTTTAACCAGGAGTGATGCCCCTTGTGCGCTTCTGAACCTGTAAGGAAGGTAAGTAGATTTCACCCCTGGTTTATATATTTAACAATAGATTTCTATCATTTTAAATTTTAAAGTTGTACACAATATATGTTTGAAGAAAATCAGTACTACATATAGTTACAATATTTCTCGCTTCCCATGGGTTTAGACATTCCTGGTATTGTCTTGTTATTGTCATCAAAGATCTGATGCTGGCTTCCCATAATTCAGAAATAGTATATGGGCTAGTCATTATATGGTAAAAGGAGTCCCTGTGGATTTTACTCTGCTAGTCATTGCCAACTTTAGGGGGCAGTGCTCATCTCCTTTTCAAGACTATTGAGCCAGAGCTGTCCAAAGACATTTCTGTGATCATGTGGTCAGCATGATGTCATGGAGCACTGTTACCTTCCACTGAAGTGGTACCTATTTACTCTCATTTGCATGCTTTCAAACTGCTAGGTTGGCAAGAGCTGAGGCGAGGATGGGAACTCACCCCTTCTGGCACTGTGATCTCAAACTTGTGCTGCGGACTTTACAGCTGACAAGCCCAGCATCTTAACCACTGAGCTACTGTGTCACCAGTTATTATATGAAAATTATGATGCAGATAAGACTTGGAAATGGAAGATAAGAAATGTGTCCTTAAACATACATAGAATGCATTCTCTATAAATGTTTAATGCTACATTGAAAATTGTGTGAAGACAGTAATAGCTCCACTTGTAATTTTATTAACTCAGTCAACAAATGATATCCCATTAGATATAATAATGAAAAGATTGTGATAGATTTTCATTGAACTTTAGTATGAAATATCAGTTTGGATAATAAAAGTTAAGTTTCAGTGCTGAAATACATTGAGTTAATGAAACTTCAGCACAGAATCTTCAGTTTAATTTTTGACAATTAAAACCCACATTAAAAATCATGAATTTGCATTGCTTTTGGAAAGACATAGTTTTTAGCAAAGTAGTATGTGAACCAAACAACTGCCTCAAACAAGAGCTCAGAGAAGGTTTAATTCAGTACAAAATAATATATTGGGTTAAGGCAGTCAAGCTTTGTTTGCTGAGCAAGCCTAATTCTTAAGGGTTCTGTTCTCCCTAACATGGCAATTGTATATTGATAGCTCTCCACGCTTGGCATCTGTTCAGTGCCTGTTTGGTAGGACATGGGGGAGGGGGAAGACTACTTTCATGATGTCTAAAGATGTTTTCATAAATCTTTTGAGAGGAAATTATTACAGATTACTGTGATAAGAGATACATTTAAACTTAGGTTATAAAGATATAGGTAAAAACACTGTAATATATTGTTTTTATATTTTTCCAGTTGCATAGTATGATTGCATCTATGTTCCCTGTGAGAACAATGCAACTAGCTTTCTTCCTTACAGTAATGAATCCAGCTAAATACACAAGCTCATTCCTCCAGAGTGTATCCTTTTCAATAGACATGTTCCTTTTAAAATGGGTGCCCATTCCCGGGGTCTCTATTGTCTTGGCAACAATGGTACTAGAGGCAGCTGATTTGGTTGTCAGAAAATATGTTAATTTAACAGATCCATTCACTGTAGCAAGTTTCTCTAATGTGGTCAATTTCTTTTGGCTTACTGGAAAGCAGTGTTATCAGAGTATGCTTGAAGAGGTTGCCTCTAATTAAAAGCTTTCTGGAAGTTTTTTAAAGCAAGATTGTGGCTGTTAATAGATATTTGTTAATCAAAATGATAGCCCCAATAGAAATCTTTCATTTTTTAAAAAAATCAAAAATAAAGTTGATTTAGTGAGACTTTGTATAATGCAATTTTTTAAACAGTTATGAATTTCATAGAAAATTAAAGTATCAGTGACCATTAAGCCTATGAGCCCAGTTCACCACTTGGACACTAAATGCATTAATTAAAGTTTCCCCAATACAGGTAGACCTCGACTTACAACTGGTTGTGTAATGACCATTCAAACATATGACAGATCTCCCCAGGGCTACTTACAACCTGGATTCAAAGTTCTGATGTCTCCCCTCCCGCGTCATGTGATTGCATTTTACAGCAAATTTTGTTGTTGATGTTGGAAACCAGTGTTGCTTCAAGACAATGGATTCTCTTAAGTGTGGTGATTCAGTTAACAAGTGCTGTAAAAAGGTCATAAAATGTGATGATGTGACCTGCTTAATGACCAGCATGACTTATGACTATAATTCTGGCCTCATTCTTGTATCAGACAATTCTCAGTCTAGTGATCCATAAATTCAGTATTCTATTAAAACTAATACAAATATCCATGACCAACTTATAATTGCAATCTACATTAGAATTATAAACATATTCTTATAATCCACACACAGTCTTATTCATGATCATAAATCACTCTAACAGATGGAAAATAACATTCTTAATAAATTTATAACTCCACTAAATAACCTACAAGTAGTGATGACTGTAATTGTGATCCTACCCATGCTAGCCTGTGGTTTTTGGGTTTTTTTGCTTTTTTTGTTTTTTTGCTCTTTTACTCTTGTTGGTAAAAGGGAGCTTTGCACCACTGTAGTATTTTCTTGTCAATTCTAAGGCTACTTTCTGTAGCTGTTGTTACCATTTTGATCTTTATATTTAATTTTATGACCATTTTTTTTTCACTGTGTTCATTTTCAACTATCGGAGTAGTATCATGAGCATCACACAGATTACTACTTCTTCAGTTTTAAAATCAAACTCAATCCATCATCCCTCAATAGTCTATTCATTACATTGTATAAATAAGGAGAAAGTCTACTGTACAGTTTTACCTTACACCTTTGCTGACCTGAAACCAATTTGTTTCATTATGTTTTGAGTGGACTGTGGTTTCTGGTATAAATTTTGGATGAAGACAACGAGATTTATTCTAAAATAGCGGCATCTTCCTTGTCTGTGACTATTTCGACTCTCAAGAGTGTTGGGGTTTGGGAGATGAAAGTGCCATCCGGTTTAAGTGATTCTTTGGAAATTGTGACAAAGCTGAAATGTATTACCAAGCTGTTATATGACCATCAGTTTATATTGGATTTGGTAATATTTAGCAAGAGAAGAACTATCGTTAAAGCTGTTCTGGAGAGTGTGTTGCTTCGGTTGAAGGTGCCATCAGCAGAAGTGTCGATGGGTTTGAGAGTGTGAGATCAGCTGCAATCTATGCCGTTTTGGGGGGAGGAAGCAGTGGGGACAGCCAGCTTTGAAGCAGGGAAGTCTCCCTCCCATTCTGAGTCTCTGCTGAGGTGGAGATGATGTGATCGAAAGAGGAAATGAGGCAAACGTGGAGGGCTAACAATTGGGCTAAAGACTAATCCATATAGAGTGTCACTACCATCTATTTTGTTTGCTAATGTGCTCCTTAGAGCCTTAAATGGTTTACATGAAAGCTAGAGTTAATAACAAACCGGCAGGTGAGAAATTGCTGTGTCATCATTGCAACGGAAACTTGGTTAAAACATTCTGTCGATAGTGCTATGAGCTTGGATGGATTTTCAACTTTTCAGCTTATTTTCTTTTGAGATCAGGCATCAGAATTTCATTTTTAATGTGTGCCAGTGTATTCACAGAAAAAAATGACAATAAAGGTTATCTTATATTCTTATTTCTATTTTCCTGACATTCCACAAGTAGAGCTGTTAACACAACTGAAGGTCTTTCTATAGTCAGTGAGGCACATTTTTGTCTGTTTTTGCTTTGGCTCTTCCTTTCTTGGTAATTTCCATTGTTGTTCTGACATCTAGTTTGATTTGTTCTTTATTTTGATCTTTGGCAATGTTTTCATATCGATCTTCAACAGTTCCATTGATTTTTTTTCTCATAGTTCCCTGTTTTCCTATCAGTGAGATTTGGGATTTCATAAATGATTCCTGACATTCCCCTTAAAAGTGGTGAGTTCAAGATCATATTGTGGAAACTGGCTGGCTTTTGTTCTTGTTCTTGTGCTTTAGCTTAATTTGGAACTTGCACATGAGCATTTTGTGATCTGTTTCACAGTGAGCCCCTAGACATGTTTTAGCTGATATAACTGAACTCTTCTATCTCTATTCACCAATAATATACCGTAATCAGTTTGATTTCTGTGTACTCAATTGGTTGTGTCCATATATTTCAAAAATATATAATCATATAGATTGGATATTTGAAAAATATATTAGTAATGAGGAAAGAGGAAATCACTGGATTGGCACTGGAGAAGTTTTGCTGCTTCATTTAGCATCTGCACGAGGCTGCTAGATATGATTGTTAATTATATTTCCATCTTGACCTCCCAGTGTTGCTGTGCATGTTCTGTCCCAGTGTTTAGAAGTTGTGGAGTTTGGGAAAGGGGAAAAACAGGATTCAGCTTAAATCTAGCAAGACTGAACAGCTCTGAGTTCTAAGGCCTCCAAATTTGTTCTGCGGATTTTCAATCTTTGGTTCTCATTTCCCAAACAAAACCACTGTGTAATTTGGGGATCCTACTGGACTGAGGACTTATGTTAGCTGAACAGGGCACAGCCATGTTCTGCTCGAATTTGCAGTGTTATGAGCCTATTGTGTTTGTTCCTCAACTGGCAGGCCCATAGTCACTCATGTCTTAATCTTGAGTAGACTACTTCAGAATGCAGTGATACTGGCAGTTAAGTGTGATTCCCAAGCAGTTGGTGTTATACTTATGCTCCACAAATTGCAACTTTGCTTCCAGATTCAATTTAAAATACTGTTAGTTACCTATAATGACCTTTGTGGCATAAGACTAGGTTATTTGAGGAAGCGCCTCTCCCTGATTGTGTATATCCGTCCCATCAGATCTAGCAAGTGAAATATGCTATGGATCCTCTCCATTAGAAAGTGCCATCTGATAGGATCCAGGAAGAGAGCCTTTTCTTCCTGATGCTTGTCTTTGGAACATCATCTCCCTGGAGATCGGACTAGTTCAACCCTGTTGGCTTTTCATAAGACCTTGAAGACATGACAGTGTCATTGGGCATGGGAGTCACAGTATATGACAGAGCTTGTTAGATTTTTGATTGATGTTGTATTCAGTGTTGGTTTATAGTATTGTCTTAGCTGCTAATTATGTATTTGTTGTGCTGCTTTATGTTAGACGAATGACTGTTGTGTTACTGAACTTTGGTAGTATCATCAAATAGGCCTCAGGGTTGCAAGAAAGAGCCTGGGGGCAAAGGTTAGTTACTCATCCTGATGTGGAGCTTTTAGCATCAAGCAGGTCTATCAAGTCTTTATAGTGGATGGATTGCACAAATGGTCCTTAAGTGTGCAAATATACAAATAAAGCTCTACTTCATACTGAATATTTTTTGTAGAGTGAAAGTGACACACATTTTATATCTCATTTCTATCATGTCCTTAACCTTTGGGATCATATATAACTAGTGTAGAAATGGGAGGTGCCACGCTGGGATATTCTATGCTCTAGCTCTATGTCCTGAGTTGAAAACTTCTGAAGATCCGCCTCCCTGGTGACGTCTCTTCAGTTTTTTTTCAACTCAGCCTATGCTCATGGTTGCAACTTTTTCAGCTCCTGAGCTGTGAGTTGAGCTTAGTTATATTTCCCTGGACTTATTTTATTTTATTTTTTCTCTGGATTAATAGTTCCTTTTCTGTTTCTTCTTCTCCCTGCGTGTTTGTGGTGAGTGGATTGCACGCTGGGGAAGGCTCTCCGCTTGCGGATTGAGCTTGGGGGAGGGTGGCTTGGTCAGCTCCCTCCACCCTACCCTGTCCCCTTAGGTGGCTATTTGGGGGCTAGCTGGCTGGCGTTCGCCCCGGTCCCCTTGGAAAGTCAGGAAGCGGCTGGGAGCCTCGTTTACAGCCACCAGAGCTCTTCTTAGCTTTGGCGCGGCGTTCCTTTGATCCCCGCCTATCAGCTGTGAGGCGGAGTGGCTTTTTTTGCTATTTTCACCGCCTTTTCAGACTGCTGCGGCCGCGCCAGCCTTGTGCAGCCTGGGCGCCGGCCATTTGCCTGCGGAGGTTGGGAGATACCTTCTGAGGTGCAGAAGCGGTCAGTGCCAGCTGCCAGGGCCCGCTACCGGACTGTTTGTGCAGTGCGGGCCCATCGTTAGTGTTGTAAGTCGCGGCGGCCTTGTTTCCCACGCAATCTGTGGTGGCCATCAGTCTGGGCGGCTTTGCTCCCCCAGCATCCCCGATGGCACAGAGCTGGTGGGCTCTCCGCTGGAGCGGATGGGAGCCTAGGATCATTGACCAGCCTTGGATAGTCTGCGGGCTTGCTTGGTGGCCTGACCTGACTCTGATTGTGGCCATCTGCATCGATTCCAATTTGAACTGTGTCAGTTACGAGCGGCCATTTTGGATCACCAGCGGCCATTTTGTCTTCTGACTCAGGCCAGTATATTTGTTCCTTTCCCTTCAGGCCTTACCTTTGGGACTTTGCCTTCCCTTCAGGGGACCTTTGTTTTATATTATTGGCCTGGGGAGCTAATTCTAAGGACATGGAGGATGCTTCTAGACAACCATCCTTTTCTGCTGAGGGCTCTTGGTTGCCTCAGCCTGACAGAGGCAGGGTATCATGCAGGCCACGAACTGCCAGCATTGTGGCAGCTACTAAGATTAAGGCCAAGGCTAAGGCTCGCTCTGGCCTATCCAAGGCAGAGGAGAAGACGGCAAAAATTAGGCAGAGGGCCTTGGACAGAGAATTTGCAAAGACCTCAGTCACTACGTTGACTCAAGATCCTCCTCCTGCCCCTATGTCTGGCCAACAGCTTCCTACTCCGTGTACGGAGGTAGCAGGTCAGCAGATTCTGCCCACTCCTGCGATGGCACGGCCTTCCAGACCGTGGTCCCCAGAGGTTCCTGCAGATTCTCAGCCGCTCCTGGGGCCTTCAGGAGTGCCAAGTAGAGTGCCTGAGGCCACTTTCACCCCCACTGCGGCGGGGCTCTGCCAAGGGGAGATGGGGGAACAGGATGTCCTGAACTTTATGAAGTCCTGGATTGATCAGGCAATTAAACGGGGCATTGCGGAGAGTATGCAGCTGAAGACCCAGACTTATGCCGAAATGTATGCCTTCCATCCGGAAGTGGAACCTCAAAGGTGCAGGGCAGCTCCTGCGGAGTACCAGGACCCAGAATCCCCTTCCCCATCAGAATTGAGCTATTACGCTGAGGACTATCAAGGGGAGGGAGAGTTCTCTGATTTGGACCAGGAACCACTCCCTAGGCCTTCCTTTAAGGGTTTGTTCAATCCAGCCCTCTTGAAGCTGTTACTGGCCAAGGCTAGGGCTACGGCATGTTTACGTTTACCAAGATCCTCTCTGTCCTGGCGGCATACCTCAGGTCTATCCCCATCAGGATTCAGTGCTATCTGGACGACCTACTCCTTCAGGCGTCATCACAGTGGCAAGTGGAACAGGACTTGGCTACGACAATAGGCGCGCTGAGGGACCATGGATTCTCTGTGAATCTGGAGAAGTGCCAGCTTTTGCCTTCAACGAGGCTAGTCCACCTGGGGGCCCTGATAGATACTCTAACGGGGCAGGTATTCTTGTCCCATGACCGGCAGGAGAGTATAAAGGCACTGATTCAGTTGCTGCGAGAGTGCCGGATGGTGCAAGTGGCCCAGTTGTCCCAATTGTTAGGGAAAATGATATCTTGTCTGAACATAGTTCCCTGGGCCAGGTATCATGCGAGACCACTACAGTGGTTCTTGCTCCCGTTTCAAAGGGCGGGCTCATCCAAAATCAGGGTTCGGGTGCCGCCACGGGTGCTGCGCTCCCTGGCTTGGTGGACTTCAGAGGCCATCCAGAGGGGTTGCTTCTTCAGGGAGCCCTGCAGGGTGGTAGTAACATCGGATGCCAGTTTGTTGGGCTGGGGAGGCCATTGCGGGTCTCAGGTGGCCCAGGGACGCTGGTCTCAGCTGGAACTTTCCCAGCAGATCAATTGGTTGGAGCTGCGAGCTGCATGTCTATCTCTTTAGGTATTTCTTCCACAGGTGAGAGGGCAGCATGTACTCCTTCTCATAGTCAACATGACTACGGAGGCCCATATAAACAGGCAAGGGGGGACTCGTTCACGGTCGATCTGTCTGTCGCCAGGCCCTGCCGGATTCCCCTGGACAGAGTCTTCCTCAGCCAGGGGCAGGTGCAGCACCCAGACCCTCAGAGGCTGCAGTTAGCCGTTTGGAGGTTGAGTGGGGGCTCTTGAGGCGGGAGAACTTTCCTGCTAGGGTCATCCGGACGGTGCAGGCAGCCAGGTGCCCTTCCACCACGCGCATTTACGAGGCCACGTGGAACACATTCGCCGGTTGGTGTGCCTCAAAACAATTGGATCCTACTTCAGCATCGGTGGTGGAGGTGTTGGTGGTTTTATAGGAGGGCTTGGAAATGGGGCTTTCCACTAATACTCTAAGATGACAGGTGGCTGCGCTGGGCTCCGTATTGACATTTGGGGACTGGGGCTCCCTCGCTAACCATCCAAGGGTAAAGACCTTTCTGCGTGGAGCGGCTAATTTAAGACCTCCTCCACTTTATCGTTATCCCACTTGGGATCTGTCTAAGGTTTTACAAGCATTGACCAAGGCACCTTTTGAACCATTGAGGGAGGCTAGTCTTCGTCTCCTCTCGTGTAAGGTTGCTTTCCTTGTGGCCCTCACATCTGCCTGACGGATTTCGGAGTTGGCAGCATTATCAGTGCAGAAAGACCTGTGTATTTTTCACTCCAACAGGGTGGTCCTACGGCTGAACCCTACCTTCCTTCCCAAGGTCAACTCCTTGTTTCACCGAGCGCAGGAGTTGGTCCTGCCGGACTTCTGCCCAAGGCCTCAGCACACCTTGGAGCAGACCTGGCATACATTGGATGTTAAGAGGGCCCTCCGTATTTACATATCTCGAACCTCTTCTTTCCGGAAGACGGGGGCGCTCTTTGTCAACCTTTCAGCCGTCAACTCTTGGCCACAGGGTGACCTCTTCCACAGTGGGGCGGTGGCTTAGGACATGTATATCGTCTGTGTACGAGCTTCAAGCTCTCCCGGTGCCTCGGGATAACGGCTCACTCTACCTGCAGTGCAGCCACAACAGCGGCCTGGGCTACTCAGGCTTCCGTCGAAGACATCTGTAGGGCAGCCACGTGGACTTCTCCCTCTCCCTTCATCCGCCACTACAAACTTGATTCCTATGCTTCGGCGGAGGCGGCGTTTGGGAGAAGAGTGTTGCAGAGGGTCCATGAAGATCCAGGTTCGTCGGCCCAGGACAACTCCCGCCCATAGTGCTGGCCGATCTTTGGTATATCCCAACCTGGCACCTCCTATTTCTACACTATGGAGAAGGGACGTTGGTCTTACCGTGATACGTTCCTTCTCGTAGTGTAAAATGGGAGGTGCCAGCCCCACCCTGTCTGTGTCTGTCTGGGCCGGTTCCCGTTGGTGGGGCGTGTCTCTTTCTGTCTTTCAGATGATTTAACATTCGCTTCAGCTTCATTGGCAAAACTGAAGAGACGTCACCAGGGAGGCGGATCTTCAGAAATTTTCAACTCAGGACATAGAGCTAGAGTATAGAATATCCCAGCCTGGCACCTCCCATTTTACACTACGAGAAGGAGCGTATCACGGTAAGACCAACGTCCCTTCACTTTGAGAATCTCCTGCATTAGGATATGAATCCTACTCCAATATTTCATCTCCACCATAAATGATAAAAAGTCCCTTCTTTACATTTGTATTTCTAGCATTCATTTGAAGTATCTTTATACATTCTTGATAACCTATCTGGTGTTAAATACCAACAATATTTGTAGAAATAAATTATAGAAATGTGTTGATTAATTCTAAGTCATTCAAGAGAGTTCCCATGCAAGTAAAAAAAAAAAACTTTGGCAAATCATTGGAAGAACTTAAGGCTGAGATTTTATACACTTGCTTGTTTATATTTTGCTTTCCAATTAAGACTGTTCTAGCATCATTAATGATGGACTCCGATACCTTTCAAAAGTCAATTCATTGTGAAAAGCTGATGAGGTAGTATGAAAAATGCACTTTTCCTGAGTTTATCAGAATGAATGTCTAGTACATCCTACTCCGCTTTATTGAGAATAACTTTAGCCAGATGTAACTGTTTAAAAACTTTACATTCTAATGAATTTAACTCCCAAGGTTTATCACATACTTGTAACTTCTGAATATGCAGTTAAACTTACATTATTCCATGGTATAGCTTACATCAGGGGTCCCCAACTCCCAGGCCGCTGACCACATCAACTGCAGTGTGCCAGAAACTGGTCCAAGCAAATGAGCAAAGCCCGATCTGCACACACACGGGATGCAGGCAGTGTGCGAAGCCCACCCCAGCGCAAAAACCTCTCCACAAAACTGGTCCCTGATTGAGACTTGAAAGGTTGAGGGCCACTGGCCTACGTTTCTGAATGCAAATTGTTTTGGAAGAGAAGATAATTTTGTTTTGTGTGTAAAATAATAGTTGGTTTGAAATTGTAGTAAATTTACCACCAATTGCCTTCTCTGTTCCTTAACCTCCATTGTTTTCCCTGAAAACTGGTTTCAAAAGATACAAGCCTAGCTATAGAAGGCCATGAAATGCTAAAGATGGAAAACATTTGTTATCTCCCCTCCCACCCCCCAGTGTCATCTATCTTTATAGTCTAGATAGTCTATAGCAGTGATGGCTAACCTTTTTGCCATTGCGTGCCAGGAGCGGGGGGAGCACGGGGGGGAGGTCATGTGCGTGCACCCACAACCATAATTCTATGTGCCCCGGGTATGCGTGCGCGACACTCCCCCTTGCTCCTGGCACGTGATGGCCCGGTGGGCCCGTTTTTCTCTCTCCCCAGGCTCCAGAGCCTTTCTAAGAGTCTGGGGATGGCAAAAATGACCTCCCCCCCCCTGGAGGCCCTCTGGAGGCCGAAAATGGCCCATTTGCAAACTTCTGGTGGGACCGGAAATTGGCAAATGGGCCATTTTTGGCCCGGGGGTGGGGAGGCTGTTTTTGCCCTCCCCAGGTTTTTAGAAAGGTTCTGGAGCCTGGAGAGAGCAAAATATGGGTATTCCCCACCCCCCCCAAGGCCCCCTGGAGGCAGGAAACAGCCTGTTTCCCTAATTCTGGTGGGCTCAGAAGGCCCGAAAATCAGCTGACTGGTATGCGCATGCGCGCCGGAGCTGAGCTCACGTGCCCACCGATATGGTGGCACGTGTGCCATAGGTTCGCCATCACGGGTCTATTGTTTATGAAACCTCAACTATTATATTTGAAACTAACTTGCCTGTTATATTTTCGGTACTGAGGCCATAATTTTTGGAATGAAATTGACAAATTATTTAGAAATATTGTGCATTTTGGCTT
Organism: Pantherophis guttatus; assembly: GCF_059756535.1. NCBI lineage: Eukaryota > Metazoa > Chordata > Lepidosauria > Squamata > Colubridae > Pantherophis > Pantherophis guttatus. The sequence goes on along the minus strand of NC_142069.1, from coordinate 15,458,803 downwards.
GAAAACGGATTGTTTAGGGTATGATGCCTTAAGCTGTTTATATGGCTGGATTGCAGAAGGACTGACAAGTAGTAAGGCAGCAAAAAAGATATATGCAGCTAGTGCTTTGGCAGAATACTTAAGAGACTCTGATGCCAAATTTTGGAGCTCTGAGCTTCCAAATAGCTTTCATTTCCTCCCTGCCCCCAACTTCTCTGTCATGCTGTGTAGAAGTGTCCCATTTCTTGCAGCTGTGTCAAATTGTAATGGGTCATTTGGATCCAAAATCCCTGGTAAAAGGGTAGGGGGAGGAGGGGATGCTGAAACCTTGCTTCGGTGTGACAGCTGCCAGTTGGTACTTTCCCTCTGTTTGGAAGTAAGCCAAGGAAAATAATGATGTGCAAGGTGGTGGGGGTGAGAAGTTGAAGGCTTTCTGGCTTCATTCTGAGAGTTTTAATGGCTTTATGTAACTCATTCCCTACATGGGTGGTAGTCATGCCCCATATATTTTAATAGGTCTCATTGCCTGTCCTGGACTCAAGAATTAGGTTACGTTGCAGAGAGAAAAATATGAGGCTGCAACTTAAACTCTTATTTGCAATTGTTAAATCTTAGTTTTGTGATTTAAAAAATAGGCAGAATGTATATATTTATATATATCCATATAGAAAAGCTTGTCAATAGTTCATTGTTCATCATGAAACTGAGAAGTGTTAACTTGGTCACTTTTAGATTTTTTAAAGAATTGACAACATTATCTCAGAAGATACAGAAATACACAGAGAACTTGTGTGAGAAAAAGTTGTGAGGGATGTGATTTTAATGTCCACAACAAAGGCAATACCTAACCACCATGACTGATTTTAAAAAGCTGAGCAATATTGGAAGTGTTTCATACATACGTAGATGAGGAAATCTGAGGCTAGGCAAATAATTTTTCATTATTACTTGAAAACTGTACGATCATGTTGCCAAAAGTCAATGTCAATTCAGTGGAGGTGTTATCTTTCTATGGTTTAAAGTTCATCATGCTTTAAAAGATTATGTTCCCAGTTCCAAATAGTAAAATATTTTCTGTGGGGTCCTTGGTGCTGTCTGTGTGGTTTTCTTGCAGATATTTCATTGCCAAAGTAGGTAACATCAGTGCTAGTAAGGTTTGATCTCATTTTACATACTAACGTCTTGTCAGTATTAGTGGGAATGATCTTGATGGTTCCTTGATTGGGCTGTGGTCCTGAAAGTGGTGATTCCATAGGTGTTCCCTTTGATTTGTTGATATATTTGTCCATCAAACTGAAAATATGTGGTTAGGCAAAGGTTGCTAAAAAGACTGTTGAACTTACCTGAACGTTCATTCTATGTGTGCTGCGGGAGAGTCCAAGAATGGGTTAATTCTGTCTTGTTGGCCAGAGACTGAGTTGCAATTTCTTTGGCCATGCCCCTTCCGCCCAGCTGAGCTCCAGTTTTTCAATGAAGACTTGGATCTGGAGAGGACATAGCCAACAATGAAATTGATCACACCTGGACACTGGACATAAGGAACCACAGTGGGATTGGACTCTTCCGCAGCGCACATAGAACAAACGTTCAGGTAAGTTCAACCTTCTTTCTCCTGTGCGCTGCTTGGAGAGTCTAAGAATGGGATATACCCAAGCTAAATATCCATAGGGCGGGGGGTCAATTGGTCCAGGGTCCCATCTACAGGAAGAACTCTCACCAACACTCTTCTCTTGAATGCCGCCTCAGCCGAGGCAAACATGTCCAATTTGTAATTCCTGATAAATGGTGAAGGACTGTTCTGCCCCAGCTATGGACCCCAAAGAACGCAGCACGCACAAAGTCTGTTCAAACCTTGGTTTACTAAATAAATCAGTCTTTTACAACAACAGCTGTTAATTAACTGCATTAACAGCCGCCAAGAATTCAAAGAATAATAACTGAAAGCTTACTGTGGTTGGCAGAATGCCCAGAAGCAATTTGCAGGAAGCTGATAAGATAAGCAAGACAAGACACGAAGGTATGTGAACGAAGTTGTTCCCTGCAAATTGCTTCAGTCGGCGTTCCTCCTTAAATAGGCTAAGGGAGTGGCCAATTAGCCCCAAGCCTTACTCTCGAGGAGACCTCCTCCTGAGGAGCCACTCCTGCCTTTTGGCAGCTCTGCGCGCCTGTGCATCGAAAAGAGGCTCCTCCTCTTTGTCCTCTTCACTTAAGGGAGCTTCTGGAGGTTCTGAAGGCCCTGGCTGAATCCCCGCCTCTGGCACCACATCTTCTCCAGCCTCCTCATTGTCCAACTCGAGTGCCAGCTGCACAGGCTGCTGGTGCAGCACCACACCAGCCGCCTTGCTGTCTGAATCAGCTACTAGCTGCACAGGCCATGTACGGGCCACAACAAGGACAAGCCCAAGTTGCTGCCCTGCAAATCTTCAGAATGGAGGCTTCCAAAGCCCAAGCAGCCATGGTAGCTGTGCTTCTGGTCGAATGGGCCGTGATATGCCTGGTGTAGGCCTGGTCTGATGTTCGTAGGCCAGCGCAATGCATGCCTTCAGCCAGCATCCAATGGTAGATGGGGTCACCTTCTTTCCCATGGACCTGGGTTGAAATGAAACAAACAATGATTCTGTCCTGAAGGAGGCAGTTCTGCTGATCTACTTGCGAAGAGCTCTGCATACATTCAAGGTATGCCATCGTCGTTCTCGAGGATGGACAAAAATCCGGTAGGATGACTTCCTGGGCTCTGTGAAACCAAGTGTTAATTTTAGGCACGAATGTTGGATCTAATTGTAGAATGACTCTTATTTTGGTGAAAGATGCACAAGTCTTGTCTCACCGAAAGGGCCGCCAGCTCAGAAATTCGCAGAGCAGATGTGATCGCTATAAGAAAGGCAATCTTAAAGGTCAGTAGTCTGAGGCTGGTGGAACCTAACGGCTCAAACGGAGGGGACGTGAGTGCCTGTAAGACCAATGATAGGTCCCAAGTTGGATATCTATGGACAGTTAGGGGCTTTAGATTGGACACCCCTTTCAGACAACTGCGAACCCTTGGGTGTTGGGAGAGGGGATTCGTTCCATCACAGGTCAGGATTGTGGCTAAGGCAGCCACCTGTCGGCATAGGGTGTTTGTGGACAAGCCTTTATCGAACCCCTCCTGAAGGAAGTCTAACACATTGGGAACTGACGCAAATGTGGGAACTTTGTCCTGGCGCACCAGTGACAAAAGGATGTCCAGGTGGCTTCGTATATCCTCTTTGTTTATGGGCGTTGAGAAGCCTGAATAGTAGAAATTACTCTCCCAGAGAAATGGCTGCTTTTCAGGATCTCCCTTTCAAGTGCCAGATGGCCAACTGGAGCCACTGAGGCCCCAGGTGGTTCATGGCCCCCTGGCTGAGGGAAATCCTGTCTGGGAGTATCCTTCATGGGCAAGAGATGGATAGATTCACCAGGTCCGCAACCAAGGACACCTGGGCCAATGGGGTATCACTAGAAGAACCTCGGCCTCCTCTTCTAAGATCTTTCTTCTAAGATCATGACCCTCAGAATGAGAGCGGTCGGAGGGAAAGCATATAACAGGCTGTGAGGCCATGGGCAATGGAGGGCATTGGTGCCCTTGGCCCCTTCTATCTGGAACCTTGAAAAGAACCTCGATAGTTGAGAGTTCGTTGGGCTGACAAATAAGTCCACGCTTGACTGGTCGATGGTTGTCCTGCTCAACCAGTTCGCTTGTGTGTTGGATTCTCTGGAGATGTGCTCTGCTTGTAGGGAAAGCAGGTGCCTCTCCGCCCACAGGCCTAAGTCCCCTGCCTCCCGCATCAGGGCCTTGGAACATGTGCCTCCCTGTTGGTTCACATGCGCTTTGGCTGTTACATTGTCTGTCAACAATAACACATAACCTGGCAACGTCGCCTGAAAATGGCGTAGTGCCAGATGCGCCGCTCTCAGTTCCAAACAGTTGATGTCATTTGGAAGTTCTTCTGGGGACCACCAACCCTGGGTCACTCGGGATTGTAGATGAGCACCCCAGCCGAACAGGCTGGCGTCCAAAGTCACAATCATATGGGTGGGCTCCTTGAATAGACAGCCTTTCTCCATGGCTGCTGACGTCCACCAGTCCAAGGATCGGAGCACTCTGCGAGGAACCCAGATTCGTGTGTTGGAATTGCTGAGCCCTGATCTTTGACTTGGTAACAGTAGCCATTGTAGGGCCCGGGCATGCAACCACGCCCAAGGAACGATTGCCAGGTATGATATCACCTTTCCCAGTAACTGGGAAAGAAGAATCAATGGAACTAGATGTATCAATTTGACATGATCCACCATGACCTCTATACTGGATAACTGCTCCTGAGAGAGGAAGACTTGACAGGCCTTGGTATTGATCACAGCTCCTAAGTGGTTCAAGCTGGTAGAGGGTATCATTTGACTCTTCTCCAGGTTCACGGTAAACCCGTGATCCTGGAGGATTTGGACTGTGATCTGAAGTTCCTGTCCCACCCGAAGCGGAGACAACGACTGGATTAAAATGTCATCCAGGTAACATTGCAGTCAGATGGGTCTTGTCCGAAGGTGAGCCGCTATCACATCCAACAGCTTGGTAAAGGTTCTGGGGGTCAAAGGGGAGAGCCTTGTATTGAAGGTGGAGTCCTGAATAGGAGAACCTGAGGAACCTTCTGTGGGACTGTCTGATGGGTACATGGAGGTAAGCCTCCTTGAGATCTATTGATGTTAAAAGATCTCCCTGTCTGATGCAACCCAGGATCGAATGCAGGGATTGCATTTTGAAGCATTTGTACTTTATGTGTACATTGAGCTTCTTTAAATCTAAGATGGCTCTGTGTCCCCTTGAACTCTTTGGGACCAGAAAGTGGATTGAATAAAAGCTGAGACCCCATTGCCCCACTGGTGCTGGCTCAATGGCCTGTATGTCCAGCAGGTGCCAGATCTCGGCCTCCATCAGAGACCTCTTGGTGGCCTCCCTGGGAACAGGGCATTGGATGAACCTCCTTGGGGGTTTGGAGCAGAACTACAGAGTGAGCCCAAGCCTCACTGTTTGAAATGCCCAAGCATTGGTAGTAATTTCCTGCCATTGGCTGGCGAGCATCCTTAAACGGCCGCCAATGGGGATGTCGGATTGAAAGTCACTTTATCCAATTATAAGGTTGGTTGCTGGCTCCCCGATAGGGTCGCCTGGTCTGTGGCTGTCTGGCCTTATCTCGAAAGCATAATCTATCCTGCAAGCAATCCATACTCTGGGGGTATGGTCTCTGGTAGGCCGGTGTGTTAAACCCAGCCTCAGGACCCCGAAAGAACTGCCTACGATAGAAAGGGGTGGTCCTTCTCTCCGCTATCCTGTAAATATGAGGAAGAGCTTTCCTCTTACCATTGCCCTCTACTAGGATAGGATCTAGTACCTCCCCAAAGAGAGTGCCTCCTTTGAATGGAGTGGGCGCTAGTCTCCATTTAGATTTCGTATCAGTTTGCCAATGGCGAAGCCATAAGAGGCGTCTGGAGGTGACATTAGACACCAGCGCCCTGCAGGCAAATTTTGCCGCATTGAGGGTCGCATCTGCCGAATACTCGGCTGCTGCCATCAATTTACTAATATCTTGATGCAACCTGGTGTCCTCCGGGGATGTTCGGGCCTGCATTTGACGCAGCCAGATTAGCGATGTTCAAGTGAAGAAGGAAGCAGCCGTGGCTGATCGATTCACCCAAGCGGCCGCCTGGTGCGTCTTGCCTGGTGCATCCTGTCCTTAGTCTTTAGACCTTCCGCTGTGTCAGAGGGAAGGATGGCTGCTGTTGCCAGATTGGCCAGTGGAGCATCCAGAGTTGGTAACTTCAGGAGCTCCTCTAGATCCTGTTCTACAGTATACATCCTCCTGTCCATCCCACTGGGGGCTGAAATGGATCCAGGCTAATTCCATTGTCTTTGGATGACATTAACAAAGAGCTTAGGAGAAGGTATCACCTCCTGCGCTGTGACTGGTTCTGTAAAGAGAAGGGCACTGGGATCCTGAGGGTCTGTGGAGGCATTTGTCATTCCAACAGCTATCCCCATGTTGGCCATTGTTTTGGCTTTAAATAATAAGGTCTTAAACAGATTAGGACGAAATAGCCCAGTGAAGACGGGCATGTCTGGGGTGATACCTTTATCTTCAGAGTGGTCATAGTCCCCCATCTCATCATCACCCACAAACGAAATATTGCTGTGATGGGAAGGGAGCGGGGAATTGGGTTCTTGAATATGGCCCATGTCGGGTTGCACTTGAGGGTGCAGCGCCGCTATACGGGAAGAACCCAATGATAAATGGCCCGAGAAACCCCTTTGTTGAAGGGCTACATCTATGCCCTGTGAAATGGTTTGGGCAATCATTTTGTGAAGCTCTTGAGATAAACCAGGACCCAAATTCTCCTCCAGGCGGAACCCTGCCGTGGTAGGAGTAAAAGTGGCTGATGGGGCAGAAGATCTGGTAACGGAGGTATGCTCTAACCCTACAAGGTCAGGCAGGAGAGAGAGAGGAACAAAATCCTCCTCATAAGAAGTTGCCTGCAGGCCTTGTAGCCCGGTGTTAACATTAGGAGACCAGTTTAACGGTTCCTCCTGTAAGGTCTGAGAGGGTAATTCCTTTTCCAAGGAAATGCTAGCCTTAGCCCTACTCGCTGCTTCAGCCTGTTTCTGGGCCTTTGAAAATTGTTTTTCTATTGTAAGTTGTTGCAATCATAAGTCAGGTTGCACCCTATTTTACAATAATTTTTATGGTGATCATTAAGCGAATCATCACAGTGTTAAGCAAGTCACATGATTGTTAAGTGAATCTGGCTTTCCCAATAGGAAATTTTTGCTGGAAATTGGCATCAAGGTTGCAAAGCATGATCATGACTGCAGGACACTCCAACCAGTCATAACTGTGAGCCAGTTGTAAAGTGCGCAAATTGTGAACATGTGACCATGGGGGTGGTATGATAGTCATAAGTGCAAGTACAGGTCATAAATCCAAGGCTGTGTAATTTTGACCTATCATTAAATGAATGGTCATAAGCCAAGGACTACATATATTGTTTTCTCCCTGGTTGTTAATGTTATCTGAATGCTGGCTGCTAGAGGGGATGTATTCTAGTCTTTTTGTTTCCTTCCAAGGTCTTTTATTGTCTCTTTTGAATGGTGTGTAAATGTGATTTATCTCTAGAAATACTCTTTCTTTATGATCAGTTTTTTAGTGACCATTTGACGATATGACAGACTTACCCAGGACTACGTCTGATCTGGTTTTGAAGTTCCCATGGAACTATGGCCATTTGCAATATCCTATGGCCATGTGACTCTGATTTACGACATTTTTTTGCCAGAAATTGCAGTTTACTTCTGATTTCCAGTAGAAAATGCCCATCATGGTTTAAACACCATGTGCTAGCTTAACAACCACAGCCTTTTCTTAAGACCACTGCATTTACTTAATGACCATCACAAAAAAACATTGAACACGGTCACATAGCGACCTGCTTAACAATTGTCATGAGCTACAAGTTTGGGCTCAATTGTGGTCATAAGTCAAGGACTACCAATATGTGACTTTTGATGGCTGAATACCAAGCTTCTGGGAAATCTGTAGCATTTTGGGGTTTCGCTTAGTCAATTGGTTGGACTAATTGTAACTATTGTTTATACGTTGTCAGATTAAGGAGTTTTTGCCATGTCTTCTGACTGCTAAAGTTATTCTTCTACAGACTACTAGTATTGGGACAGAAGCTTAATTGCATTACTTGGCAGTTGAGGGTTGAGATATATAAATGGGTATCATTAGCATACCAATGATACTTTATTTCATGCCAAAGGATAAACTTACCCAGTGGCTTTATGTAGATGTCAAATAGGAGCAGGAAAAAGAATGAGCCCTGAGGCACTTTCATAAAGCAAGAGCCTCAGGCCTAGATACCCCACCCCCATACACATAGGAACTGGCTCTGGAAAAAGGAGGTAAATCACTCCCCAACTCCCAGATATTCAGCATCCAATGCCTAGCTGGCTAATTTGCCAGAGTCCTTTGAGCCACTTCTACCTCAGGATTTAGCAGCTTCTACAAAGAGGTCAGGTTCTCCTTTCTGTAGATATCATAGCATCCACCCACCTCAATTGGGTTAAGTTACCCAGTTACCCATCTCAATCCCAGGCTCCAGATTGAGAAGGATTGCCACCCCCTTCTGCCTGTCACCCAGAGGGAAATCAAATGTTCTCCACTTCGGTTGTCTCCAGTTGCATCGGTTTGTGGGGAAAACATCTCCTGTAGTCTTGCCAATGCATATTCCTCACCCTCCCAGTTCCAAAGTTTTTTCTTGTTGAAGGTATAACCAGCATACAATATACTGCCAGTAGATACTTCAAAGAGCTGATGGTCCTCTTTAATCAGATGTGCACTCAATAGTTCACCTAACAATGTGCTTCCATAATATTTAAACTAGTGCTTCTATTTCATTTTCTAGCAGCAAGCTTTAAAAGCACTTTGTTTTAGTAATATGTTTAATCTAGCTGGAGTTTTTTTCCCTATACTTTTCCTTGTGAGCTGCCATAATCAGTTTAAAAATAAAGTATTTGAAAAGACATAATTTCTTCTTAGTAAATTGGCCAAATTAATATAGGTAATAAAGGGTGAGATGTGTTAAGTAAATATCTATGACTGATCAGATGGATTTTTAAACCAAATTAAATTTATTATTTATTCTTCTTCCACAGATATAAATGTTGGGGATTTGTCTCTATCTAATATTATTTGGACAAACACTGAACAACAATAAAGAGGCCAGTGTTGTTGGTGTCAGCCTTTCTTGCTGACAGGTTGCCCATCCTTGTTCTCACAGCATTTTTTTTCTTTTATCTGAAACTATCTTGTATTGTAAACTCTGACATATATTTGTTTTTATTTCAGTGTTTACTAGTTAAGGTTGTAAATAACTTAATAACGTGAATAATTCATTCAAATTATGAGGAAGACCATCAAAGAAATGTGTATCAAAATGAGCACTACATTAGTTTGAAAAGAATACTAGTTCTAGATATCAATTAAGCTTTAATATTTTATATAGCTAATATATGAACAAGTAATGTAGCGGAAATAAACTACTTCTGGAGTAGGATCACTTCTCCTATATCTAAAACTAAAACAGGAAATGGCTGTCAACGGCATCTCTTTCTAAATAGAGAATTAGAAGTTTGGAAAAAGAGGTTTGTGGTGTAAATGATGACAATAAAGCAAAAATTCCTTCATACCTATGCATCCAGAATGACGACAAGGGCATGTATATGTTTTGTTCACTGGAGAATATCATTAACAAGTAGCAAGATCAGCATATAGATGAAAGATGGCCTGTTGAATATTTACTCCATACTCTGTCAATTCTCAGCAGTTGGCTGGAGACTATAGGATGATCCTGTGGAGCTCCAACAAAAGGATGAAGCAAACTCCCACCCTGTGAGTTCTTCTCCCTAACAATACATGAAGCAACTTGATAAATGATTGCAGTGTCAAGGAATGGTGGAGATGGAGATGTCTAACAAACATAAGAGGGAACTTGCCTTATTTGAATATTATGGCCAGTTGAGGGGCTGGGTGAATGCAAGATGCAAACACTGGCCTTTCATCTCTATCTAGAATAAAAAGAGTGATGGTATAAAAACAAAATGGCAAAAATACACTATTTAGTTGGTTCTGGCCCCTTCTCTGGAATGAATTTAAGATTTTCTTTCCTAGAATTAATAGAAGGGATTCAGGAATATTTATCAGGTATATACTACTGTCAGTACGTATGAGAAATTTATAGATTTGGGGGATATTACCTGAAACAATAAGAACACATTTCTTGTAAGGAGTTTCAATGTAGTCAGTAAAAATAGACTATAAATGGAGTCTGCTTTGTACTTACCAATGGACTGCCTATTACTAAAAATGATGGACAGCATTGTGCTTCGAGTCAATGAAACATTGAAGCCATCCAATGCTTTCAGGAACAGTTGAAAACTGCTGAAAACAGGTTGCATATTAAAACGTGCAGCTTCAGTAATTCCATAAAGCATTGCATAGCTTCAGTGTTTCGTCAGCTCGAAGAAGGACTAAGTTGTCTATCATTTTTAATAGCAGGAAGCCCATTCATACCTAGGAATTTTTCTTAAGTCAGATGTTTTTAACCTGGGGACTGCTGTATAGGAGCAAAGATAAAATCAACCAATACAATTAAGTTAACCAAGATATGGGCTTAACCACTCATTTGTAAACACCATACATAAAGAAAGTAGGATCAAGTCAAATCTAATCTCCAGGGGAATTATGTTCAATGAGATGACATTTCCTAATAGACGGGACCTGGAGCATGCTTCTCTTGCTTGATATTACAGGATGATACATTGAGGAAGAGGCAGGTCCACAAGAAACCAAGCCCCATAGCCTGAAAGGCTTTATAAGTTACTATGAGTACCTTGAATTGAACCCAGAAGCATATTGACAATCAGTGCAGTTCACAAAACATAGGTATCACATGTGCCAAGCAACAGGCATCCATAAGTATCCATGCCATTGCCACTTGATATTGCACCATCTTAAGCTTCTGAATGCTCTGTAAGAGCAGCCCTATGTAGTGTGTGTTGCAGGAGTTCTATTGGAGAGTGACCAGGGCATGAGTGACTGTGACTGTGAGCAAGGCCTTTCAGTCTTGGGATAGACACAGTTGTTGTACACCGTGCAAAGGCCTTCCTAACCACAGTTGCCACTTGCTGTCCGGAGTAATGCAGCTCCATACAGAATAAAAGATGGAAGGCCTTCAGAACTAGGGTGCTCAATACCCAAAGCCAGTAGATCTTGCTATGGCTGAGCTGAAGCTTTTTGTTTACCATCCAGACAATGAGACAGGACCTCTAGGATCCTGGGGGTGAAAATATAAAGATGGGTATCATTATCATTAACATTATTGATGTAAATGGAACCACTGATTGGTTCAAAATTGGGAAAGGAGTCCGGCAAGGCTATATACTGTTGCTATGCCTATTTAACTTATATGCAGAGCACATCATGAGAAAGGTGGGGCTAGATGAATCAAAAATTGGAGTTAAGATTGCCGGGAGAAATATCAACAACCTCAGATATGCAGATGATACCACTCTAATGGCAGAAAGCGAAGAGGAACTAAAGAGCCTCTCGAAGAAGGAGAGTGCAAAAGTTGGTTTGAAACTCAGCATTAAGAAAACTAAGATAATGGCATCCGGACCTCTCAATTCCTGGCAAATAGATGGGGAAGAAATGGAGGTAGTGACAGATTTTACTTTCCTGGGCTCCCAAGATTACCGCAGATGGGGACTGTAGCCAAGAAATTAAAAGTCGCTTGCTCCTGGGGAGGAAAGCTATGATAAATCCAGACAGCATACTAAAAAGCAGAGACATCACCCTGCCACCAAAAGTGTGTATAGTCAAGGCTATGGCATTCCCAGTTGCAATGTATGGCTGTGAAAGTTGGACCATAAGAAAGGCTGAGCACCAAAGAATTGAGGCCTTTGAACTATGGTGCTGGAGAAGACTCCTGCGAGTCCCTTGGACTGCAAGGCAATCAAACTGGTCAGTCCTAGAGGAGATCAACCTGATTGCTCTTTAGAAGGCCAGATCCTGAAAATGAAACTCAAATACTTTGGCCACCTAATGAGAAGGAAGGACTCACTGGAGAAGAGCCTAATGCTGTGAAAGATTGAGGGGGATGACAGAGAATGAGGTGGCTGGATGGAGTCACTGAAGCAGTCAGCGTGAACTTAAATGGACTCCAGAGGGTGGTAGAGGATAGGAAGGGCTGGAGGAACATTGTCCATGGGGTTGCGATGGGTCGGACATGACTTCTCAACTAACAACAACTATTTGTTGAAGAGCATACTGATGAGATCCCACCTAGCTGCTTCATGTAGATTGTAAACAGGAGAAGAGAGAGCACCCAGCCCTGCAGCACCATATAAAGCAGGAGCCACTGATTAAAAAATAACCCAGAGGAAGGAGGAAAGTAGCACAAAACAGTGCCATCAACCCCAGGCCTTTAGAGCTGGTCAGGAAGAGTACCAAGATAGATGGTATTGAAAGAGGTCAAGAGGAGCAAGGTTGGACACATCACTTCCATCCCCCTTTTGTCATAGGTCACCTAGAGGTATAATTAGTGCTGCCTTGGTCCCATACTAGGGTCTGAATCCTGACTGAAAGGGGTCAAGATAAGCTGCATCTTCCAAAGTTCTTGGAGCTGTTACACAGCTATTGTCTTCCTTTTCTCTCCTGGAATTCAGAGTTTTGGTGTTGCTGAGAAGGGTTAAAACAGGCCCAACCTCTCCTCAATTGGAGATTTTGTTCCATGAAAAAGGACCAAAAACCAAACAAGGTATAAAAGGGGTCAAGCCTGGAAGACAACAGAGAAGCGGGGAGGAGGAAGAAACACTAATTCAATTGCCAGGCCTAGGACAATGGAACAAAACTCTTAAGTTTTAGAACTGCAAGACTAACCAGAGTCTGCAAAAGAAGTGACCCAAAACAAGCCCATTGCCTGCAGCAGTCTAGGCTCACAGCTCCACAAACCAGCTTCAGAAAGAGACAGGGCTGTGAGTGCTTGGGTGGGGGGAGCCCTTTTCGCAAGTCTGTAGAGAAGTGAAAAGGGTTTTCAAATGCAAATGAACTGAGATTGGCTACAAATGCTGAAAATCAGGGGAAAATAAGACTTGTGTCCATGGGTGGTATAGAAATTTGATAAATAGCCAAGCTAGCAAAACATAGTATAACACATATAGTGATACAAACACAGAAGTAGAGATTTGTAGAGAAAATAGAAATAATTATAAATTTGTAGTAATAGATTAATAGTAATCTTAATAGTAATAAAAAGACTTTAGATTAAGCTGAGAGCCAATTTGGTATAATAGTTAAGGCATCAGACTAGAAACTAGGAGACTGTGAATTCTAGTCCTTTACACACAAAGCTAGCTGGGTCACCTTGGGCTACTCACTTTCTCTAAGTCTAAACCATAGAAAGGAGGCAGTGGCAAACCACTTATGAAAAACCAGCAAAGAAAATTGCAGACTTGTCCAGGCTATCTGAGATTCAGACATGATTGATTTGAACAGAAAGAGAGTGGAGTGGGGGGGGGGAGATCAAGCTAGATAGCAAAATAGATACTGTAAAATCTCCATTCCCACCCCACTCCAGGGGAAGGATACTGTAAAATCTCCATTCCCTCCCGATCAGCTGGGACTTGAGAGGCAGAGAATAGATGGGGGCGGGGCCAGTCGAATTTTTACTACCGGTTCTCCGAAATACTCAAAATTTCCACTACCGGTTCTCCAGAACTGGTCAGAACCTGCTGAAATCCACCTCTGCTTCATACCGATCCTACGCAGTTTAATATTTTAGCTAGGTGATGTGATTGAGGCCTGAAAAAAGGATCAACAGTTCACAAGCCCTGAGAGGCCAGGAACAAAATAGTACATATGCAATGAAAAATTGTTTCTTGCTCTTCCTGTCTGTTCACTACACAGGAGGAAGTCTGGCCACCTAGGGATATAGGGAAGAACAAGAAATGCTTGTCTCCCATTTCACTATAATTTCTCATGCTGCTTTTCCCTTCTCTTCCCTCCCCCCCACCCCAAATCATTGGAACCAGTCAGGGAAAGCTATAAATTTCCTGCTTTTCAATAATCACCCTGAAAAACAAACCTTATAAACCTTGGAATGGTGAAACCTGCTTGAAATTCCATGAAAAATGTTATCTGTGGTCTAATAACATAGTTTGGTTTTATTGTCTCTGGAAAATTTTATAGCCCAGAATGCAAAGAATTCCAGTTCTTTAGTTCACAGTGTAGAGAATCTATTAGTTAAAAACATTACTTCTATGAATTGCTTTATTACTAGGATTAAAGAAATGATGGTGCTGAAGTAGCTGAATCTAGTGTTTTTACAATATTTTGTCAAAACTTTTGGTTTGACTTATTGTTAAGTGAGCCAGCATAAAATACTCCCATTAGACTTTAAAATCCCTATACTAGGGGTCCCCAATTTTGAAAGAAAGGAATAAAGAAAGTATAAGAAATCATAAATTCATTTTTTCTTTTTTAATAAAAAGTCCATAAGGGTTTCCAGTCTGCAGTAAATGTAGTAATTGTCCTTTCTCTAATCAAACAATTTTGCCTTCTCTGCTAATTCTGTAATCTTTTATCAGACATTCATCCATTGTGGTATTTCAAAATCTCATTTTTGTGCATAATTTTGCAGCAGTTATCTTCCATAACTCTCTTTATTTGTCTATTTTAAAGTACATTTCTTTAACCTCTCAAAATTGTTTATTTTAAATTCTAAAGATTTAAATCAGGGATGGGCTGCTGGGGGTTTGCATGTGTATGTGCAACATTGTGCCTGTGAAGGAAGTGTAGCAGAGAAGGTGGGAAGTAGAGAGCTGAGGGCAGAAGCATGACCATCTCAACAGTGATGGGGAAAGAGAGATATGATGAGAATCCAAGGCCAGACTGCACTTAGCAACACTGCTCCTGCTCTTTGAAAGCAATTCTGTCTGGCCTTTGACTTCTACTCTCAGTGCCTGGCAACCAGATGCTCCGTGACCCTGGATGTTGACTGTTGTTACTGAATGCCAGGTAGATATAAAATCAAGTTGGTATATAATCAAGTTGTCTTCATCCATGATCTGGATAATCTGTATCCTTCAGGGTTCTCCTCAATTGCAAACCAATTACTTTCTTAACAATCTTTCCCATAAAGAGAAGGGCCTCTTGTAGAAGGGTCACACTACCACATCATTCAAGGCAGGAGCTATCAAGAGAAATTGACATTAAAGCCTCAGCTCAAATGTGGGGTAGACTCTCATTGGCTAAATGTGCTTAAGCAGAAGCTGGAAATTATTTCACAAAGGGTTTGTTGTGCTTGGATAAGTTATATTAACTTATGTACCTACCAGAACTAAAAGTTGGAGCAAACTTTTATGGCACTGCACCTGAGGGAACATATGTGTCTGTCATATGTATCTGTCATTTGGGGATGGTTGCATAGGAGTTCCTTTTATATGGCAGCAAATTTTAGTGTTTCATGCTTCAATGTGCCTTTCCTTCCCCTGCCTCCCAGCAGGAAATCAGAACCAATCAGCTTGCAGGGTATGCACCTCCACACAGTGCACAGTTGGGATTCAGGAGTTGTTTGTGTCAACCCATCTTGTAGACCTCTGCAACCTCTGCTTACACATCAACCCTTTCACAATGTAGGTATGCAGCAACAGCTACAGGCAGTTGCGGGTAACTCTAAATCAGCCTTAAGTGACTGTGGGTATTTGGACCACCCACATCTGGGAATATTCCTTTTTTGACCTTGATTGGGGTAGTACTTCTCCCTTTAAGGTGCACAATTTGGGAGTTCTCCTGGACTTGAGCTCCTGCTTGAAGAGCAGGTGGCAGCTGAAGCTCTATACAACTTCATCTGGTATGCCAGTTTCACCTTTCCTAAATACTGGGACCCCTCCGATAGTCAACCGTGTCCTAGTTACCTCAGTTTCTATACAGTTCCAAACAGTTTCTTTACAAGCATGTTTTTCCTAGCTATGATTAGCAGAATATGAGTCCTATGAGAATTCTACTTTTTCTGTCAGCTGCTGTGAGAGCATGGTGTTGGTCACTAAGCAACAGGATTGTGGCTTGTTTGGTTTTATTTTACTAGCATCCTGTGTAGCATGATGGCTCATTGAAGCAAAGCAGTACTATAGGAGCATCAGGAAAACAGGAAATAGTAAATCTCACTTGGAATTCAGAAACCAGCATTAGAAACATAGTTTCTAATTGGTCATAAAATATACTTGCATCATTTTTATCAAAAGCTTAGCTGGTCCATCTTCCAGATAGAAGTTCTGATACTGAATTTTTAAAAAATTTTAATTGCTGTTTTTGCTGATGACTTAATAGATCTTATATGTTTGCTAGGATATCTTTGATATCTGTGGATTTCATGGAAAGTCTGCAAAACATTCTTTAAGTCATTATTATTTCTTAGAATAAAATAAAACTGCTCTTTAATATACACTGCTCTTTAATATAAGATAAAGATAACTTTGTTCATACTTTTTATTTTCTTGAATATCAGTTTAGTGTAGCTGGAACTTATTAATTTGAATATATTTAGATACTTAAACTTTCTTACTTTAAGATTTAGTGTTTGGTTTTCAGCTAGTAGCTTTCTCTCCAGCAGTTTGTTTGTGCCAAATCTGTATGAATGATGCACAATACTATTAGAAACTAGAACAGCTTGGCATAATGAGTGAAATAATTATGCAATTCTTTGTACAAGGCTTCATAACAATTTGTCAACTATGTACAACAACATGTGTATAAAAGCCATTATTTTGTAGGGATAAAAAAGACAGTTGTATCCCAGCCCTAGGTTTTGTTCTTGGTGATTGAATTGTGATATAAAAATCTGTAAATTTTTAATATTTTTGTTCAGAGCATTTCCTTTATAGATGAACTAAATGAACAAAAGTTGCAAATGTTGGGCTATATGGAAAATAGCTGCAGAATATTATGTCATAATTGATTTTTTTTTCTTTTTCGATCCTGCAGTCCCTTTTTATCAGGGTGGAGTCAGCATGATTGAATCGAGCTGGAGTTCACAGCAGATATTTTCTCTTAGCGCCCTGATAAACATCTGTCACTGCCTAGGATTGAACTCTCAATGTTCCGAGTGGGAAACATGCATCTTTACCTCTAGGCACCGTGCCCAAAATATCACTTGAATAAAGGAACAAAAATCAATGATAATACCTTAAAGTTCACAATAGCTGATAGTGGGTTTTACGCAATACTATGCTGCTAAATTCACATTGTTGCCACCAAGCTGCAGCAATTGGTGCACTAAGTATTGAGACTTACCTCTGCGATCCATTTGTTTACTAAATTCCAGACAATTCTACTGACTCTCATGAGCTGATCCAAGCTGACTCCAGCACGCCACTGGTTTTATACTTAAGTCTGAAGTAACTTGTGGTTCTATACAGGTAGTCCTCGACTTACGATCACAATTGAGCCCAGAATTTACGTTGCTAAGTGAGAAATTTGTTTTGCCCCAATTTAGAACCTCTTTCACTACATTTGTTAAGTGAATTACTGCAGTTGATAAATTAGTAACAGGATTGTTAAGTGAATCTGGCTTCCTCATTGACTTTGCTTGCCAGAGGGTTGCAAAAGGGATCACATAATCCCAGGACACAGCAACTATTGTAAATACGAACCGGTTGTCAAGCATCCAAATAAATCACGTAACCATGGGGAGACAACAATAATCATAAATCACTTTTTCAGCGCCGTTGTAACTTCAAATGGTCACTGAATGAACTGTTGTAAGTTGAAGATTACCTGTAACTGGAAATGCTAGTTAGATATGTGAGGGCTTGTTAGATAAAAAATATGAACTCTGAAATTTCAGTAGTTCAATACTCAAATGGTTGTGATCTTTCCTTTAGTTTATTACATAATGCAAACAATCTTCAGTGACTATATACATCTGCCTTATTAAAACAAATGGTTAAATAATAGATTCTGGATTATTTGTGCACACTAGAATATATTCATACCAACTCAGGTTATAACTACATTTTATTGCTTATAATGGATAATCTCACTGAATTATTCAAATTTGAAAATACTTTTATCTGGTTTGAATATGTGAGGAGAGTTAATATAGTCTATAGTAATAGGATTTTTGGAAAACAAATTACAGGAATTTTTGAATGTGTTTGGGTTCAGATTAGAAAGTTGTTTTTTGTGCTCATAAGATGGAAGCCACAGCCAATCCAGCAGCACAATGAAAACATTGCCACTTTGTTTTCTTCATTTGCTATGCTAGGAAGTGTAATTTTCCAAAATATTATAGGTTTGATCCTGTTTACATGTTGCCAGTAGGCTTAAAAGCTTAAGAGAATTTCTACTAGATACCCAGGAGGCATCTAAGTATAGAAATTGGAAAGATTCTGGGATCATCTGTTTTGTATTTATCTCTGCAATGGATATGCCATACAGTTTAAAGTTGCATTTATTAATCAGAATATCATGGGATACTTCATTAAATATTCTCTTATATTATAGGAATGCTATGGATGTAAAAATTATAGAATTTACCTGATATTTTCTGCTGGCTAGAGTCTGATCAATTCAAGGATAGTTAATTTCCTTTGTGCTTTCCTCCATTCTCTGACTAAAAACTTGTTAGCGTAATAGGTCAGGGAGTTTCTTACAAAGTGCACTTTTGATAGAGATTGTCCCTCAAGAGGTGTGAGGATAATTAAAATCTCCCATCAGTATTACTTCATGCTTCTTTGAAAGAGCTGTAGTTTATTTTTTGGGAACCTATAACTCACATGTTCTTAATTGAGAAAGATAATATAAAAAATATGAAGGAAAAAGTAGAACTTCTCACATCTTGTCTGTATGCTAAAAGAAGTATGTCCTTGGGCACATTAATGATCATGGTGCAGTAGCTTTTCTAGGTGAGGCAGTTTGGCCAATAAAGAATTCTATTTTAGCTGTTTCATGCTTTTTTTAAAAAAAACTTCAATACAATTGTACTACTCTTCGAAATAGACTAGCTAAGTCATTTTATTCTGCTTATCATTCATGATAACAAGCAACATTCTGTTATTAAAAAAAAGTCTTGCATATCCTTGAGTGGGGGGAAATTCTTGGTTTCTGCTTTCAGTTTATAACCTTCTCTTTGTCTCAAAGCAATTACCTCACACCTCAGCTAAACCCCATTGTAACATTATGCCCTTGATCTAATGCAATCTAAATAGCCTCGCATGAGTAGTTTAAAAAAGGCTAGGGGAAGGAATCAAAGCTGTGAAGTCTGGAAATAGCTTTGTCATTAAAAGTAAATCCAACAAGAAACAGTTTTCTTCCTTCTTCAACTTCTATTTGGTTTCTAATAATATGTGTATATTGTAATATGTAATAAACATATATATGTGTGTATATTGCCTTTTAGAACAATTTGGGTGTTTTTTCGGTGAGATAATGGTAGAATGCCTGAATTCTTTAGCATAACTTGTTCTTCATGGAAAAGATGCCAAGAAACAGTTTTATTGAAATGACAATAGATTTAAATATCTGTATCACTTTCTATTCTTGGTGTTGAGATAGTAATGTATTGTTCTAGTGGGAAAGCAGAGGAATTTTCTGTTCAGGAAGCCATAAAGCACTTTTATTGAAAGCAGGTAATACAGTATTGAGATCTTTTGGTGTGAACTTCCTATAGATGAGTACAGGGGAATAAAGCTAAAGTTATGGTTAAATTTATCTGAAAACCAGATAATTCTCCAACGCGCAGCTTGGAGAATCCAAAGCTTCGGGTAATTCAATAGTTGAGTAGCCTACACTGAGTGTGTTCCTTTAAATTCTTTTCCCACTTGCTCAGCAGAGTCCCAGTTTAGTTCACTCAGTTGAGCCTGTGACACTGTCTGAATTTTTCTCTGGAATTCTACTAAACTTGTTCCTGAAGCTTTGGATTCTTCTAAGTTCTCTCTTTTTTCCTTTTATTGTGGATTTTCCCTCTTTGTTTGATTGCCAGGGGTGAGTTTTGACCGCTGCCTCAGGCAAGCCGTCCGTGGCAGTTTCCTGCCCTACGGGAAGCCCGGCCACTTCTTTGAATCTCCCACCCCACTTAACAGCCGCCGGCATGTGGGTAGGTTCCCCGGCCTGCCGGCAACACCGCCCCCGCCCTTTTTGAACTTTATTATTTACTCTGGGTGGCTTGAGATTGTTGCCCTGCTCTCAGCGGCACTTTCTCATTGTTTTGGACTGGACTTCGGTGTTTGGATCACTTCTGAGTGATCGCACGCCTGAGGAGCGCTGGGACAACTCCGCGGCCTATGCTGGTTGAGCCCTCGATCGCCGGACCGCCCTCGTCATCACAGCGGTCTCTCTCCCTGCTCCGACCTTTTTACGCAGCGCTGGGGTGCTTTTGAGGCTTCTGCTGCGTACCTTGCTTTATCGCCTCAGCTAATTGCCTTAATTGTCTTGGTGGTGGCGCTTGGAGACTCCGGCTTGTTCGCGCCATTTTCGCCCGCCTCAGCGCTGGGAGCTGGAAGTTTGACAGCTCGCGCCGCCTTGCCTGTTCTCCTAACGAGCCTCATTGACTTCCTTCCCGAGCCTGATCGTTTGCCCAGCTGCAGAGGAGTGGGAAAGCAGGAGATCCGCTTTAAAGCCCCTCATCAGTTTATCTGCAGCCCTTGCCCTGCGCCATTTCTTCGTTCTCTGGGCAAGTGGATTTAACGGCTGCCATTTTCTGCCTAGTAACTGCTTCGTGCATGCGCAAATAACTGCTGGGTGCCAATTACCATTTTTGCTGGCAAAGTCAGGCAATAATTTCTGCCTTTCCCCCTGTTATTTCTGAACTTACCTGCTATACTGACCTCAGCTCTCCTCTGTTACCTGAGCCTCAGTTCTTACCTGTTTAAAAAAAAAACAATTGATAGAAAATTAATAAATATTTACCTCCTCGATGCTCCGCCACTCCACTGTATGGGTTACTTTCTTTCTCTGTCATTAGATCGACTGGGTGCCAATCAATTTTTTCCTCCACAGCTTTGTCCCGCCTCCTCCAACTGCGCATGTCCAGTCTTTTCACTCAGTCGATAGTGATCAGACTGCAGTGCCTATTTCTCTATGTTTTAAAAAGTTTATTGCGATCGCAATTTGAAGAGGGACTTTTAATTTGAAGTGAATTTTTAGCAGTGAGAATAAGCGTTCCCGGCTGGGGCGCTTTGCGTTGATGTTTACAGCGATTTATTGAAGACCTTAGGGAGGTTTAAAATTCCTCTCAGCTGATTGACGCCGTGAGCGAGGGGCGGTTTAACCGGCGCGCCGGCAAACCGTTTTCCCTTTAAGCTCAATTTAGCGGCAGTTTCAAGTCCCTGCCTTGCCGGCAAACTTTAAACGTCAGGAGCTTGTTTCACAAAGAGTTAAGCGGCGCTTTTCAGCAGCCAAAGAGGAGCGGTTAATTTTGACAGTGATCCGGCAGGATCAAAGAGCAATAGCGTCTGCATTTTAAACCGCTGTTACTTCGCCCAACCGTATTTCTGGCAGAGCGGTTAGAGGGCTATTTGGCCAGTTGTCCATCAAGTCTGGTGGAAGCTGTGTGTGGGACAGTACCAACGCATGGTCTGTGTCTTGACTCCTGACTGTGATTATCTACTATTTATTACAGGAAAGTATAACTTTATTTTTAAACCTTTAGTTTAATTTGGGGGCATTGTGTGTCTTATAATGGCAGAGGAACCAATTTCTTCTGAGTTGGATCAAAGTCCATCCCCTATTAGAGTACCTTCTCCTAAGCCAATGAGACAAAAGAAGTTTAAATCTAAAACTTCAGGGCATGCTCAGCATTATGGATCCATTCAAGCAGATGGGTCTATGAGAATAACCAGACAGGATCAGCACAGACACAATGCCTTAGAAAGGCAATTTGATAAAGCAAAGCGCTTGGCGCAGACAAATGTTCAAGGTGGGGAAAATGACATAATTATGATTCATCCCCAGTTGGACCAAGTTGGACCAAGATCAGCAGAGCATGACTCAGGATTCTGTCTCTAACCAAGAAAGCAGGGCAGTCTCTTTGGAGACTGTTCAGAATATGGATCAGAATCCAGAAGGATTAAATTCACAAGAAGCTGTTCCATTATCAAAAATTTGACAAGGTCAGTCCCAGAGGCCACGTTCACGCCAACTGCAGCTGGACTTAGGCTTGGGGAGGATTTGCTAGCTGAACAGGCTTCAGAATTTCAGTCTTTTTTGACCCAGACATTTACCAGAATATTCCAAACAGGTTTACAACACTCTGGTTTACCTGTAGCATCTAAGGAACCTGGGGCAGTCCAGTCTGGCAATTATAATGTACCTAGGGCTGAGTTTTCTCATTCTGTACAATGTGATAAATCAGCAGAATTGATTGATCCAGAGGATAACTTGGAGGATTTTGATTTATCTGATGATGACGGGGAAGTGGTTGACAAACCGGCATTTCAGGGTTTATTTAATCCCGCTTTATTTAAGTCACTCCTTCGCAAAGCTAAGATAGCTACAAATATGGATAGTGATTCTAACCAATCTTCTTCTAATAATCTGGTTGATTCGATGAATAATCTTTTCCCAGTACCTACTTCGGATAGTGATTTTGTTCCTTATCCTGATTTATTTGCCCAAGTTGTCCAGAAACCTTGGGAACGACCAGGTTCAATTTCAGTTCCAAATAACTTTGATAAAAAACTTTATTGCGCAGCTCCAAAATTAGATACGATTTTACAAGTACCATCAGTAGATGAGCCAATAGCTAGTCTTTCCTCATCAACTGTGTTAGTAGGAGATGCAGGAGATGGTTTAAGACAGGAAGATAAAAAAGCAGAGTTAACTTTCAAAAAAACACATCAAGCAGCAGCCTGGGCTATCAAGGCAGCTACATCCGCATCTTTTTTTAACAGAGCCTCACTTGTATGGCTCAGACAACTGAAGGATAGAGTACCATTTCAAGATAATCGCACCCAACATGATATAGCAAAATTGATTGCGGCAGCGGAATATGCCGCAGATGCTTCTTTAGACGCTGCAAAGTTTGCTTCTAGAGCCCTTGCGTCTACTGTTACTTCTAGGCGTCTTTTATGGTTACGTCAATGGCGTGCAGATATGAGATCAAAATGGCGTTTGACATCAGCCCCATATCAAGGTCATTCCTTGTTTGGAAAATCTTTGGATGCCGTTCTAGTGGAAGGACGGGATAAAAAGAAAGTATTACCTGTAGCTTACAGACGTTCTGAGCATCGGTTTTCTCCGTTTCCACGACAGCCATTTCGTTCTGAGCAGGGATTTGGTGGATCCTACTCTTCACGTACATCTTACCAACAGTACAATAATGCCAATGAAAGATCTTCCTTTCGGGACAGGGGAAGACGTCAGGCAGGGTTCAAGAGGCCATTTAGAGGAACGAGTTTTCGTTCCTTCCGTCGTGGAAAATGACTCCTTGATGCATTTTCCCATTGGCGGCAAAATCCAATTGTTCTATCACCAATGGGAAATGTCAACAACAGACAATTGGATAATACAAACTGTAACCGACGGACTTCAGTTGGAGTTCATTTCATTTCCCCCTTCCTCTTACATTCAATGTTCCCTACCATTGATTCAGTCCAAACATTATCTTATGAAAATGGAGATAAAGCATTTATTGGAAATAAAAGCAATCGAAGAGGTTCCTCTACTTCAACAGACAGAGGGATTTTATTCGATCTTATTTCTTGTGCCCAAAAGCTCGGGTGGATGGCGCGGTATTCTAAATCTGAAACATTTGAATCTGCATGTGAGGTACCGACGCTTCAAAATGCATTCTTTGAGAACAATACTCAGATGTGTTCGATCAAACGATCTCATGCAATCCATAGATCTGAAGGAAGCATACCTTCATATTCCCATACATCCTGCACACCGCAAGTTTCTCAGATTTGCTTACGGGACCCAACAATTTCAATACCGAGCGATGCCTTTTGGCCTATCATCAGCCCCTCGCACGTTTACGAAACTCATGGCAGCAGTAGCGGCCACGCTCAGAGAACAGTCGGTAAGAATTGTTTGTTATTTGGACGACATTCTGATACTGTCTTCGACAATACAAAAGGCTCAACGGGACAGAGAAAAGGTGATCAAATCTCTACAAGATCATGGTCTCACGATAAATTGGGACAAGAGTCATCTAATACCCACGACAAGGTTATTGCACCTTGGAACAATTATAGATTCAAAGCAAGGCATGGTGTATCTTTCAAAAGACAGACAGAACAGCATAAGGAATTTGATTTCACAAGTTCTATTTCACAGAACAGTTTCTCTGTTAATGTTGTCCCAACTTTTGGGAAAACTGATATCGTCGATCAACATTGTACCGTGGGCCAGACGCCATTCTCGTCAACTACAATGGCTTCTATTGCCATTTCAGAAACAAGGAATAGCCAATTCCTTAAAGAAAATAAAGGTTCCTCCGTCTGTGAGAATTTCGCTGAAATGGTGGCTATCCCCGGCCTTATTCAAAGGGACTCTGTTTCTAGAACCAACCAGAGTCATTCTGACAACAGATGCAAGTCTCCTAGGATGGGGGGCGCATCTGAACTCTCAATTAGCTCAAGGGACATGGTCGTTAGTGGAGAAACAACAGAACATAAATTGGTTAGAACTGAGGGCGGTCAGATTAGCACTTCGACATTTCCACAGGGAGTTAGCACAGAAACATGTTTTAATTCTCACAGACAACATGGCCACGAAGGCACACCTAAACAGGCAGGGAGGAACAAGGTCCAAGTCTCTCATGAGCGAGACAGAGAGATTGATGGCATGGGCAGAAAGAAATTTAAGTTCAATAAGAGCAGAACACATTTCAGGATCACTAAATCAACAAGCAGATTGGTTAAGCAGAGGAATAATAGATCAAGCAGAATGGATGTTACATCCACGACTGTTCAACCTGATTGTAATCAAATATGGAACACCGATAGTGGACTTGTTTGCAACAGAGAAGAACAAACAACTCCCAAGATTTTTCTCCAGGTTCCCGGCTCCGGGTGCAGAAAATCAGGATGCGTTGAGGGCCCCATGGCCGAAGGGGCTTCTTTACGCATTTCCACCTATTCCGATCATTCCATATGTAATCAGAAAGATGATGAGCGAAAAAGCAGATCTCATTTTGATAGCTCCATACTGGCCACGTCGGGAGTGGTTTGCAGACCTAAAGGATCGATCAATAGACAAACCATGGAAGTTACCACTGGACAGTACTTCTCTAAGTCAGGGAGCAATATTTAATCCAAATCCAGAATGGCTGCAGTTGACCGTCTGGCGCTTGAACGGATTCGTTTAATGAAGGACCATTTACCGAATGATGTTATTGCCACTATTCAAGCAGCCAGACGGCCAGCCACAATTCGCATTTACAACGCGACTTGGAGGAAATTTGCTCTTTGGTGTTTGGAAAACCATATAGACCCTACATCTGCGTCCATTCAAGACATTCTTAGATTCTTACAGTTAGGTTTCGATAAAGGATTGGCTCCAGCAACTCTGAGACGTCAGGTAGCTGCATTAGCCACAGTACTATCAACAGATAGAAAGCATTCTATTTCACAGGATGAGAGAATCAGATCATTTTTACATGGTACAGTAAATTTAAGACCACCCGTGGTACATAGATTTCCGAATTGGGATCTTAATTTGGTGTTGCAATCTTTAACATCTGGTCCTTATGAGCCTATCAAAGAATCATCTTTACGACATTTGACAATTAAATTAGCATTTTTGTTGGCTATAACATCAGCGAGGAGAGTGTCAGAATTGGCAGCATTGTCAATTCGAAAAGATTTATGTGTGTTTTTTCCGGATAGAGTTGTCATGAAACTAGATCCGACGTTTATTCCCAAAATCAATACTATTTTTCATCGTGCCCAGGAAATTATAGTACCAAACTTCTGCCCAGATCCGAAACATCCGAAGGAAAAGATGTGGCATACGTTAGATGTACGTAGAGCATTGAAATATTATTTAACTAAGACAGCGGAATTCAGAAAGACGGAAGCTTTACTGATTTCATTTCTGCCTTCAACTATGGGTCAGAAAGTGTCATCAGCAACGATAGGTAGATGGATCAAGTTATGCATTTCGACTGCATATAAATCGAAAGGTTATCAAGTACCTGGGGGTATAGTGTCACATTCTACGAGAAGTGCAGCTACATCGATAGCTTGGGCTAAACAAGCATCTATAGAAGAAATTTGTAAAGCGGCCACTTGGTCATCTATTTCCTCTTTTATAAGACACTACAGAATAGATACATTTGCATCCGCAGATGCGGCTTTTGGTAGGAGAGTTTTACAAGCAATAATTCCCAGCCATGGCCAGGAGATGGATGCAGTTCCCTCCCAAATCAATTAGGCTTGGGTAAGTCCCATACAGTGGAGTGGCGGAGCATCGAGGAGGTAAATGGGATGTTGTCTTACCTGAACGTCCATTTGGTACTCGATGCTCCGCCACTCCGACCCGCCCAGTTATTGTCCATCACCTGGTCCGGCTGGGGTGTTCTTTATTTTTTTCTCTACAGCGACAATTACAGGAGGACCATAGATGATGTAGATATGGAAGTTGATGAGTATGGTCCTGAACACAATAAAGGTAACAGTCTGAGGATAGTTCTGGATGGACTTCGTGAAAAGACTGGACATGCGCAGTTGGAGGAGGCGGGACAAAGCTGTGGAGGAAAAAATTGATTGGCACCCAGTCGATCTAATGACAGAGAAAGAAAGTAACCCATACAGTGGAGTGGCGGAGCATCGAGTACCAAATGGACGTTCAGGTAAGACAACGTCCCATTCTGTTACATTAATCATAAATAATACAAAAAATACAAAGTCAAAAAAAAAAAAAAGGACAAATACATTCATTGTTATTTTCCCAATTGTTATCAAATATGGCCGAACGTGACCTTTCTTCTGACCTGGAAGATATTCACAGTTCCCCTGAACGGCACCCGGAGCAGAACAGGCATCGTAAGAAGTCTCGCAAACGTTCTTCGCATCCTTCGTCTTCATCTGACGCTTCAACGTCAAAGAGGTCCAAATCTTCTTCCGCTGCAGCCAAGGACGCTTCCAGAAGGCACAAGGCTCTGGAACGACACTTTGAAAAGGCACGCAAGCAGTCCAATCAGGCTTCGTTCTCGCGCTTACCAGTCCCGCTATCACCGGTGGCTGAAGCAAGTGATCAACCCATCCATCAGGCTGACCAGCTACCTCTACAGCCTGGGTATCGACAACCTGATGTGAGCAGCTTCTCTGAGGCAATTCTGACCCATTGCGTGGGACCGGTGGACCTCTCGTGTAACAACTCCCAAACTCGAAGGACTCAGCCGGAGGCGACATTTACTCCCACGGCTGCAGGATTGCGGGCCATGGAGTCGGCTCCACCGCCTTTTCCTTATGACATTCAACAGATCATATCCGAGACTGTACCCGGCACGCTGGCAGCAAAATCTCAACATCCAGTGCAATATGCTGCCTGGCCTCAACCGCAATATCCTCCTCCTCCACCTCTGCCTCGGGCATCCCAACTGACTCCTTACCAGTATCCCGCCATGTCACACGTGGACGCGTTTCACCCAGACTTCGGACACGGCGGGGATTCGTCTTCGGAGGAGGACGAGGCCGACCTTTTGGATATGGACTTATCCGATGATCCTGATATGCCGCCTGAAAACCCGGCTTTTTCTGGCCTGTTCAGGCCCTCGCTATTTAAATCCCTTCTACACAAAGCCAAATTGACCACAAAACTGGAAGATCCGACCCCACAGGTTGATCAACCAGGCCCTTCTCAACAGCATGAAGCCCTGTTCACGGCGCCCAAGCATGAAGCAGACTTCATTCTGTGCCCGCAGCTCTTCTCCGAGGTGGTCCAACGTTCCTGGTCCACACCCTCCTCCTTGCCTGCCCCATCGGGTCTGGACAAAAAGCTGTATTGTTCGGCGCCTAGCCTCTAGGAACTCCTTCAGTTGCCAACTGTGGACACCCCTGTGGCCAATCTGACTGCTTCTTCGGTGATCTCCAACGACGTCGCTGACGGCCTGCGATCGGAGGATCGGAAGGCTGAGTTTACTTTTCATCGTACGCATAATGCGGCCGCCTGGGCTGTTAGGGCGGCCACCTCGGCTTCCTTCTTCAGCCGGGCGTCCCTGATCTGGCTCCGCCAACTTCAGGAGCGCCTCCCTCCTGACGATTCACGACTCCGCCAAGATGTTAACAAACTGGTGGCGGCTACAGAATATACGGCGGACGCTTCGCTCAATGCCGCAAAGTTTGCTTCGTGCGCCCTGGTGTCATCCGTTACTTCTCGCCGTTTATTATGGCTGAAAAATTGGAAAGGTGATGCAAAGTCCAGATGGCGCCTCACCTCAACTCCGTACAAGAATTCCCGATTGGAGAAGTGCTAGATCCCATCCTTGTCGAGGACAAGGATAAGCGGAAGGTCATGCCATCCTCCTTCCGAAGGGCAGAACGTAAGTCTTCTTCTTACTCCACTAGGCAGCCCTTTCGGACCGACGCCGGATCTTCAGCGTCCTTTTCTTCAAGGTCCTACTCGCAAGGGTTCGATCGTTCTTTCGACAGGCCTTCCTTCAGGGACCGTGGTCGCAAAACTCCAGCTCCCAAGCGACCTTTCCGAGGCACAGGCTCCCGTGCCTTCAGAAGAGGAAAATGACAACACCCGCCTTCCCATCGGCAGCCGTCTGACTCATTTTCTGTCTCAGTGGGAGGTCTCGACGACAGACGCCTGGGTTCTCCAGACAATCTGTTTAGGACTTACCCTGGAGTTCCGCTCCCATCCTCCTTCTCACTTTATCCAATGTCCCCTCTCGTCCAATTTGGACAAGCGTCAATTAATGGAAGCAGAGATCCATCACCTGCTCCAAATCCAGGCCATAGAACCGGTCCCCCCCCCCAACATCGTGGGACCGGCTTCTACTCAATATTCTTCCTGGTTCCCAAGGCATCGGGGGGTTACAGGGGCATATTAGACCTCAAGAGACTGAACGAGTTTATCATCTACCATCAGTTCAAAATGGAGTCTCTTTGCTCAATTCTGGCTTCCATTCGACCATCGGACTGGATGACTTCTATCAATTTAAAGGAAGCCTACCTCCACGTGCCCATTCGACCGTCTCATCGTCGTTACCTCCGTTTTGCCTACAACGGCCGGCATTTCCAATACAGGGCAATGCCCTTCGGCCTCTCTTCCGCCCCCAGAACCTTTACGAAGCTCCTGGCAGCAGTGGCAGCCCACCTACGTCAACAGCTGGTCCGGCTCCACTGCTACCTGGACGACATTTTGGTGCTCTCCCCTTCTCCGGTCCGAGCCTCTCGAGACCTGGAAATAGTGTGTCGCTGTCTTCGTCAACATGGCTTCTCCCTCAACATCCCAAAGAGCCAATTGCAGCCCACTACACGAATACTTCACCTAGGGACGGTAATAGATTCAGTGAAGGGCCAGGTGTTCCTGTCAGCGGATTGGTGTGCCAGTCTCCATTCATTGATATCCCAAGTCCTCTCCTCCAGGAAGGTGGCATTGCTGCTCCTGTCCCGCCTGCTCAGCAAAATGATATCCTGCCTTTCAGTCGTCCCTTGGGCGGGGTTTCACTCCCGACAGCTGCAATGGTTCCTCCTCCCCTTTCATAGGGCCAGACGGAGCAACTCTTCCACTCGAGTAACCCTTTCGCGGGAGGTCTCACGATCCCTCCTTTGGTGGTCTTCCCCAAGCCTGCAGCAGGGCTGCTACTTCCAGAATCTGCAGCGCCTAATTGTGACAACGGACGCCAGCTTGTCGGGATGGGGAGGTCATCTTCTCTCTCACGTCACCCAGGGTACTTGGTCACCGGAGGATCGCAGCAAAGGGATCAACTGGCTGGAGCTCCGCACAATCCGCCTCTCTCTCCATCAGTTCCAGCAGTTCGTGTCGGGGCGTCATGTCCTGATACGCACGGACAATGTAACAGCAAAGGCACATGTGAACCGCCAAGGGGGGACCCGCTCGGGGCCACTCATGGAAGAGATGACACTGCTTCTGACCTAGGCGGAAAAGCACGTCCTGTCACTTGTGGCGGAATACATCGCCGGGACCACGAACATCAGAGCGGACTGGCTCAGCAGGCAACACCTGGACCACGCAGAGTGGCGCCTTCACCCAGATCTGTTTGCCGAAATTGTTCGGAGATTCGGCATGCCTCTGGTCGACCTATTCGCCAGCCGCAACAACACTCACCTTCCCAGGTTCTTTGCTCGGTACCCGTGTCCCCAGGCGGAAGGAGTCGACGCGCTTGCCTCTCCCTGGCCCAGAGGTCTCCTCTATGCCTTTCCCCCTCTGCCACTCCTTCCTCATCTGATTCGCAGGATAATAGCAGAAGAGGCCGATGTCATTCTTGTCGCACCCCACTGGCCTCGGAGGTCCTGGTTTGCGGATTTGATGGACCTGTCGATAGTAAGTCCATGGCGGATTCCAGGGGACAGGATCGTTCTCAGCCAGGGGGTCATACTGCACCCAGAACCCCAGTGGTTGCAGTTGACCGCCTGGCGCTTGAGAGGATCCTGCTAAGGAGAGTCAACGTGCCCAGCAATGCGATCCCTACTATTCAGGCGTCCAGACGACCGTCTACGTGTCGCATTTATAATGCTACCTGGACTGCCTTTTGTTCCTGGTGTGTCAAATCTCACCTGGACCCAACGTCTGCCTCCGTTCCCGAAGTTCTGGGTTTCCTCCAGGAAGGCCTGGACAAGCACCTAGCTCCAAACACTCTTCGTCGCCAGGTTGCTGCACTAAGTACTGTTCTCTCTACTTCCGCAAATCTTCCTATCTCACAGGATCCTATGATTCGCGCCTTCCTCCGAGGACCAGCCAACCTGCGTCCACCAGTCATCCATCGCTACCCGTCCTGGGACCTGACCTTGGTCCTGCAGGCCCTCATGCACCCTCCGTTTGAGCCTCTCGCTTCCATCCGTCTCCGATTTCTGACACTCAAGGTGGCCTTCCTAGTCGCAATTACTTCGGCTCGCCGTATATCTGATCTTGCGGCCTTGTCGGTGAGAAGCGACCTCTGCATTTTTCACACAAATCGTGTCGTACTGAGGCTAGACCCCTCATTTCTACCTAAAGTAAATTCATCCTTCCATCGAGCCCAGGAATTGATCCTCCCTGACTTCTGCCCGGAACCTTGGCATCCACGGGAAGCAAACTGGCACCTCTTAGATGTCCGTCAGGCCCTACGCAGATATATTAAACGAACGGAGTATTTCCGCAAATCTGAATCACTCTTCATTTCCTTTCTGCCCGCCTCCATGGGCTGGAAGGTTTCCTCTACAACAATTGGGAGATGGATCAAATCCTGCATCTCCAGGGCTTATTCAGCTTGGAACAGACCGGTTCCGCAGAGAATCCTTCCTCACTCCACCAGGAGCGCCGCCACCACGGCCGCCTGGGCCACTAATGCGTCCATCTCCGACATCTGCAGGGTGGCTACCTGGTCATCCTTAAATCCCTTCATCCGGCATTACAAGGTGGATGCCTTTGCCTCGGCGGAGGCGTCCTTTGGTCGCCGTGTGCTCCAAGCTGTATGTAATTCTTCAGACTACGTGCAGCAGCCAGTCTCCCCCCCTGTCTGAACTTGCTTGGGTATATCCCGAAGCTTTGGATTCTCCAAACTGCGCGTTGGAGAATGGATGTTGCTTACCTGAACGTCCCTTCTCGACGCGCAGCTGGAGAATCCAACCCACCCAATTGGGCTGCTGAAGTTCCATCCTTACGCTCTACTGCTCCCTACTTCGTGAACAAAACTGAGACTCTGCTGAGCAAGTGGGCGTGTCTGAAGAAAAGAATTTAAAGGAACACACTCAGCGTAGGCTACTCAACTATTGAATTACCCGAAGCTTTGGATTCTCCAGCTGCGCGTCGAGAAGGGACGTTCAGGTAAGCAACATCCGATTTAGAAGGGAAATCTATTGCAAATTGAGCTTCCTGTGGATTGTTTGTTCCTATTTTAAGAGATAACTTGGGATTCTAAATACAAATAACAACTTCTGTTTCACTCCCCAACAACTGAGGAAGTTGGGATATTGCAGTTATGTCATTGGATTGTCAGTATGGAATATTTCAACTTTGTTTATTGCAAAGCTCTTGCAAATAATTGCTATTCAGTTTAACAGTATTTGTTAAAACAACTTGTAAGTTTGTAAGAATAACCAAGCCCCTGCCATATTGTTAAAGGGCTCACATGGAAACTTTCTATTATACTTATAGTGGTTTCACCTAAACATCTAAATGCTACAAATTAGTAATAGTTAAAATGCAAAGACAATGACAAAGAAAAGTTAATTATTCTACAATAACTGACAGCCATAATTAAGCTAAAGAAAATCTAGGGTTTGTTCTTTCCATAGATTTCCATAGCTATATGGCCAGGAGCTTACATGGGGGGGAGCATTTTTAATCAGCAAAAAGACATTGCAGGCTGGAAGTGTCCTTTTTTTTTCACCAGTAAAACAGAGGACATCCAATGAGGCAGTCCCTGGAAGATGGTGAAAGCAGGAATCATCACGCTGCTATTCCAAAGCAGGAAGTAGGACCAGGATATGAAGATCCAGACCACTTCACTGTATTGCTGTTTCACTATACTAGTTTTTTCCATATCAGTGCCCTCAGATTTCAACTTCTTTAATACTCAGCATGACATGTACAAATTGTTGCCATTCTGTATCATTCTGGGACATTTTTAGAAATATTTAAATGTCAATCTAATTTTAATTCATCATGTATAGTCAATTTGAATAGGCATTCACTTTAATTTTCTTGTTCACTGAAGTACTTCCTGTAAATTCTCAACTCTAAAATAGGGATAGGGATTGCGCTTGAACCACAGTTAAGTAATCAGTGTAGCCATAATTTAATAAGCAATAAAACTGTAAATAGCTTCTCTACCCTACAACTTTGTATACACCTTCTTTTTATAGCTGAGTAATTATTGGGTTCATCCCAAATAAATGACAAAGTTATTACTCTGTTATGGATTTTAAATTTATCAATGGTTAATAATTGTTTTTGCTGCTTTCACTGTATTTTCTATCTTCATTTTAGCTATGTTGCAGGCCATTCTTTTCTTTGGACAGGTGGATCAACAGTATATGTTTTCCCAATAGCCATTGAAAATCTTCAAGTGAATTGTCATGAAGAAAAAGGGGGGAAGGAGAGACATTAAACAGGCTTTTCCTTAATGACCTGGAGAAAGAAAGAATGTGGCTTTTTTCTCCTGGCTACTGCTCTGTGAATAGTATATAGAGGAGTGGAAGAGAAATTACATATGTCCACTTTGGGCCTCAAAGTGGGCCATTCTACCACTTCAGTACTTTATACATCCTATGCTAATTTGCTGCCTCCTGTACTTTTCTGCTATTACCTCAAAGCATTTTGGCAAGGTTTAAATTTTTGAGCTCACAGCTTAGTGTTCAAAGAGAAGAGGGAAAAAACAAAAATTGATGTGGCTGTGGTAGGTATTTCAAGGCTGAACTCTGAAGTAAAGAAAATCTCTTCATTCATTCACAGATTCATTCAAATCTGAGTTCTAACTTTCTCCTTGTATTTTTATCATTTGTTTAAACACTTATGGAAATTTTAATGTTACCGATGTTTGCCTAGAATGACACCATCTTTTTGTTATTCCAATAATTTTTTTTCTGATTTTCTATCCTTATAATACAATAAATCTGGCTCTTTGACAATGCAGTGTCTAGGATTCACATCTATATAAGTTCCTCAGAAGTGCTCCTTAATGTAACTTATCCAAGCACAACAAACACTTTGTGAAATAATTTCCAGCTTCTGCTTGAGCACATTTAGCCAATGAGAGTCTACGCCACTTCTTAGGGGGTCATCTTTCCATCACTCTTACTCAGACATGATTTTCTGCAAAAAAACCAAAGACATCCTTTCCCTGAGAATTTTTTTCTATTTTAAAATACATTTTTATTATTAAAATACTGAAATACAAGGAAGAAAAGACTATATTAGAGAGTGGCAATAGAATAAACAATTGGTTTCATATTCCCCCCCCCCACCATATTCCCAATGCCTACATTTGCCCTGGTGTGTAATGCTTGCTTAAATTTGGTTAGGCTTCTGTTGTGGATGTATACTGTTAATTTTATTATTGCAGTATATTCTCCAATTTTGATCTTCCAATCTGGTATTATTGGCAAGGCTCTTTTCCAATGTTGTGCTAAATTTGCTTTTGCAGTGGTCAGCATATTCTGCATATTCATAGATTGTGATATTTTTATATTTTCTAAGATGATAATAACATTTGTGTATCAGATCAAATTTTCTGAATATTTGATATGTTTTTCCAATATTTATCTGATTTCTAAGTGCCAAGCTTTCAGAAAAAGGAGGGAGCCTGTCACATACTTCTAGTCTACTAATCTCCCACTGGGAAAGTAACCCAGACTGTCTTCTTTTCCTATCATGCATGGTTTCAAGGTGACAAGAAGACAGACTTGTATAATGTGTTTCATGGATCTGCCCCCGGACCTGTCTCCAGAGTTTGGGGGATGAGTTTGAATTGGCAGCGTGCTAGCCTGACGGAGCAGCCTCAGCTGTATTGATCTGAGGAACAGGCTGAGGCTGAGCTAGGTGAACCACAGCTGCAGTAAATTGGCCAGGAGGCTCCAGGCAAGGACTGGAAGCAGCTGCCACCCATTAGCAATGGGGAGGAGATGGAGTCCACATCTCCTCCTAATCCAGGGACAGGTAGGGCAGAGAGGAGACAGGCACAATGCCAGTTAACTAAGGTAATGCTACTCATGAGGAGGCAACCTTGACTCATGAAGGACTGTACCATGTTGCCTACTTAATCCTACCCTGAGGACTTGAGCTTTGCTGGAGCAACATGTCCAATTCGGTGCCTTGCGTGTTGACCTGTTTGAATTGTGGACTGTTTTCCTGACTTTATATGCGCTTGTTTGACTCAATTACCCAGTGACTCTTGCCATGCTGAGCTTGGAATCCAGACCTGGGCAATAAAGTAGAGGTGCTTTCTAAGGACCTGTTTGGAAGGTTTGAATAAACACCTGTAGAACGCTTACTGGGGGGGGGGGCGGGGAGCAGGCAGCACAATGTGCAGCATAAATGGGATACTATGTTTGCAGAGTTTGCTTTATTTTTCCAAAAGCCTATGTTGTGTCTATTGTGACAAAGAATCCAGTGACAACATAGACATGCAGTGACTTACTACCTCACTGCTGTTCACGAATCATGTAAATTTGTTTCAGTGCCTTCCTTCCATTTAGAGTAGGCAGTGTCCATTTGAATGGGCTTCCTCTGCTCCTAGCCATCCTTCCTAAAAATGAAGAGGGCTTTCAAATTTTGTTTCTTGAAAACATTTTTGAAGATTTCTGTTCCCATTGAAACTGAATTACTCATGTATTAAAGAAACAAGCAAACCACAAGAATGCATGGGAACATAAGTCATAAGTTTTATATTAATAGCTGTGTTCACAGTGTCTTTCTTTTTCCCCCTGAATCCATCGGGAAGTTGAGAAAGCAGAATATTTCTGCCCATTATTTTATCTGACAAAGTGCATGAATAAACTGGAGTACCTGGATAAGTGATTACCCGACGATTATGAGGTAGTCTAGTTGCACTAGAACAGGGGTGTCAAACTGGTGGCCCATGGGCCGGATGTGTCACACCCAGGCTACACCCATCCCAGCTCCACAAATGGGAAAGACGTCATGTGACGGCAATGTGTCATGGCGAGTTTGACACCTGTACACTAGAATAAGAGTGCCATCCTGATATGTAATGGTTAAGTGGTGGACTAGGAGCAGGGCAAGCTGGGTTTTACTCTTTCCTTAAGCAATGACACCAGCTGGACCAATCACTTCCTCTCAGCACTAATCAGCATCAGGCTTTGCAAAAATCCAGCTGATTAATGTTGTTAGCTTTACAATAAGAACTAGGTGGTGCAAAAAGAACTGCCCCCCCCCCAAAACCATGTGGGACAAATGCTAAAAAGAACAACCAGTTGGACTAGAGTAGAAGTAGAAAAGCAATTGTGCCTTTATAGCCAGCTACTAAAAAGAGATAATATGTACTTATTTGTAATATGAAGCTCCATAAATAGTGAAAGAAATTGAAGGAGTGCAAATAAATGATTCCTTGAGATGTATGTTCATATATAGACTTTGATTGGGTATTTCTCCGCAGCTTTAATATTTGTCTTTAGGTGACATGCATTGCTTGTGAAACACCACTGAATATATGAAACTGTTTATAAGGATGGCTATCAATCCTAAAAGAAAAGTGTCTGTGTACCATCAAAAATGCAGCCTGTATAAATTATACAAATTTAATTGTTTTTAATTTGTTTTTATAATTACTTCTGGTTCTTCTTCATAGTCTCTGTGCATCACACATGGACGATGTGCCTCTGCAGAGCCCACACTGGAACTTTTTAGAGCTGTGAAGAACTGTCACCTCTAGCACACATTTGTTCCCACCTGTCCCCTCAGTTTCATTTCAGCTAATTTCCATAAATTTCCTTTATTTAGCAGAAGAAAACTCACTTCAGTTTTTCATTTTGATGAATTTTGTCTAGTATAGGAGGGTTACATTTATTTTTTCCTCATGTGGTAGCAAGTGGCGCTAATGAATGGACACTTTGTTTTATTTACTTTAGGGAGGCAGAAATAAGACATTGCAGAATATTATAGGGCTGATTTGATGGACCTAGATTTATAAAACAAGTGCAAACTCATGATGGAGTTTGGCAATAAATAAATATATAAACAAATGATTATTTCTTGCTTTTGGTCAATAAGCTATCGGTGGCATAGCACTCATTTGAAACAGCTTCAATGCCAGCAATGCATTCTCTTCTAAGGCCTATCTCCTAAGTGCCATCAGCTTTCAAAAGGTTGAATGATAAATCCATACAATGTCCTCTCATTAGGAAGTAAAAGGTACAGATGGATCTTATTTTCCATGGTTTCATATATTTGTGCTTGATAAATATGGACCACAATTAGTTATCCTTAGTAAATAGATTGGTGTGTTCACTGCTTTCCATGCATGATTCTGATCCATCCGTCATTTTGTATATATGCAGAAATACGCAGCTGGAGTTGTCCATCCCCATTTCACAGTAATCACCGAATTACCTTGGAGTCACCCTGTGTGAATTGGGCGGCCATATAAATCTATTTAATAAAATAAATAAAATAAGCAAAAGCAAGGTGATCTATAACATTCTAATATTCCTTGATATTGCTTCCTCTGCAGTGAAAATGAGCAAACACCCACTGAGAGCCCTACTGGGGGAAGTTTTGTCCCTGAGAGAGAAGGCAGAGTGTCTGGATTGGGCAGTATCTATTCTATGTCATTGTGTGAATCCACGTCCACTTCGTAAAGAAAAGTAACATTAATACCTTAGTTTGAAATGGATGGAAAGGACCCTCAGCCTTTTGAATGGAAAACCAAGCCCAACGTCATTAAATAATCCCTGAAAAACACTGTTGCTATACAAGTGATTTGTAATGGAAGGTGTTGGTTTATAAGTCATCAAAGTCTGGTTTCAAGTATTCAAAAATTATTACAGCCTCTACAGTATCACATGACCAGGAGACAAATACCATTGGGCATGAGGAGGCACATACATCGCTGAATCTTAACAGTTGATGAATCCAAAGAGTATAAAGTATAGCATTCCCCTTGGGAGATCTTAAAAGGGGCCTTTTCTGTTGGAAGACCATTCACTCTAAGATTAGGTTAGCCCAAGCCCTACTGTTTTTTGGAAAGCCCTAAAGAGACGAATGTGTTCCCAGGCATGGGATCATTAGCTGGAACTTGTGAAGTTGTTAAAGTCCAGAGAGATTTTTTTTTTTACTTCAGATGTTTTTTTAACCATTATTATGTTTTTAATAGTTGCTAACTACCCAAAGCTGTCATGATGATGGGTGGCCAACAAACAAATAAATAGCAAGTCTTCAATGCTCATGAATAAGTGTGTTCTGGAAGCAAATGCACATCATTTCCTCATTAGAAATGAGAAACATTTTGAATTTCAAGACAACCAAGGAAGCTTCACTTTTTGACATTCAGCAATACTACAGGAGATTGAATGATCAAGCCTATATTGAACATAGATTGCACATGCCCTGAAAAGAAAGAACAAAGGCCAGCTAACTCCAGCAGTGGAGTTAAGAAAATGTATGTTTCTTTATTCTGTATTCTTTATTTTGGCTAAAAGAAGATGGGAAGCACAAAATCTGAGGTGGCCAAAGCAGCACACCATTCTCAATTCTGCTTTTTATTTTTATTTTTTTTGTGATTTTTTTTTCAAGCATTTTTGAGGCTTCATACTTAACCCTTCAGTTCAGGTTGTTCAGTTATCCATAGTTGTACAGTATACTGGATTATAATCCCCATTAATAATTAAGTCCATGTTATCTGGAAAAGATAGGACTTCCATGGAAAGGAAAGGACCTCTAGACTATGCTTGGCATATTCTCTCTCAATAAGATGTTGGGGGAAATTAAAATCTTACATCACTACTAATTGCTTCCTTGAACATTCTTCTGGAAAGTATCAATCATGTCTTTATGGTTAGGTTGGCATCAACAGCAGTATTGTTTTTATTTGTTCCTCCAATTTTTAACCAATATTATCAAGGTACTTGACAATCAACTTGATTGTCTGAGCAGATGGAGATATTTAGTAATATATAAAACTATAAAATCACACACAGAGGACTGTTCTTTGCAATGAATTTGTCACCCAAAGAATTAGCAGGAAAGTACAATTTTTTGTGCACTTAATAAACATGAAAGTTGTTATGTTGTGTTGCTGATCTGAGCTTTTGAGCTATTTGTTTGCTCAAAGAACTATCTCTTACAGTAGATTTTCCAGCGTTTCACTGTCTTGTAGTCCTCCTATTTGTATTTAGCAACTTTTGTTACTTTTTATCATCCAGTTCTCTCCCATTTTCTGAAAATTCCTCGCTCATCTAAAAAAGAATACTAAATCTGTATTTTCCTATTCAGCATAAAGTTCCCTCACTCAGTCTCTAATAAGCCATACTTATTAGCAAATGTTTGCTGTTCTGTCAGATACATATTGCCTACTGACTTTTGATGCTGCTTCCCTTGTTACAATCGTTTTGGCTTTTCAGGCCAATGAGATATACACTGTTAAAAGTTGTTCAATCTTTTTTTCATACTTAACATAGAAACTGTTGCTTTGCATCAGAATCAAATTTATTTCCTAAAATTGTTTCAGAATTTTATTTCTATTGTGTTTGCTACTTTCTACTCAACTCCATCTAAAATTATTGAAATACTTTTATTTATCTGCACATTTGAAATGCATAAAATTTGAGTTTTTAATATAGGCAGACCGCTCACTTTTATAATTCCATATGTCTTTTCTCTATTTTCTGGATCATTAGGAAATATCTCCATTCTTACCTCAGTTTCCAAGAGAGGGAACTCCTTATATTTGGATCTATCCAGATTCCAATATTTTTTAGCAGCCTTTCTTGTAGCTGTCAGGTGCGAAAGATCAAATCCACACATCCAATTAAAATGATTTGCTAAAAAGCCTATGCACAGGAATCTTCCCAACTAACAGCACCTGCCTGGACTTAAGTAAGGGTCAACAGAATTCAAGGGGGTGTTGGACCTAGTCCACTTGTGGCTACATAGGGATTCTAAGCTGATCTCTCTTTTAACTCCACTCTTGGACCTGCAACTCCTTCATCAAGTGGTTTCTTAC
Source organism: Pantherophis guttatus (assembly GCF_059756535.1). Taxonomy (NCBI): domain Eukaryota; kingdom Metazoa; phylum Chordata; class Lepidosauria; order Squamata; family Colubridae; genus Pantherophis; species Pantherophis guttatus. Next base: position 15,419,404 of record NC_142069.1, on the reverse strand, counting down.
TTGCCATAACTTAGTCACAATCATATCAGATTAAAAGTGAATTTTTACATTAGCAGGAAAGTCCTCTAATCTCACATGACTAAAACTTTGTTCATACCACCTTTGTGATTATTTATTTCTTAGATTTATATGGCTGTCCAATCAAACAATCATGACTCTGCACAGCATATAGTCAAAAGTAAACAATGTAATTCAAAGCAGTTACAAAAGTTATTGGGCAATTGAGAACTCATATTCATATTATAGCCCTCCGGGCAGGAACTCCTGTCAATTTGGCTGCAATGGTTGAGGGTCAAATGCCTGATGCACAAAGATCATGAAGAAGAAAAAAAAACCAGGTTGCATAACTGTAAGTGTAGTTTTTGAGTGGTCATCTGGCATTTACATAATTCACACGACTTCCCCTCTGCAGATACTTCTGCTAAGGAGCCTTTTTTCCTAAGAGCAGCTATGATGATCTTGAAAAACTGAGGGGACGGATGGAAACAATATCCAGGAGCATGTGTGCTAGAGAGTGAGCTTCTGCTAAAAAGGCCTGCACAGCTCTAGAAGATTCTGATGTGCACAGGTGCACCAACCATCTGTATGAATGCACAGATGACCACTTGAAGAACTACGGTTGCAGGTAAGCATTCTGACTTTTTGATCATGCTGAGAACATGATGACTTTTAAAAGCACTGAAAGCTGTCATCTGGCATTGGGTGAGAAACTCTTCTGGCTTCTGAGATTTTAAATATTACCCACATATCACATGTATGTCCTAAAGCAGGGGTGTCAAATTTGTGGACCGCAAGTTGGATGTGTCACGTGCTGGTCATGCCCACCCCTGGTTTAGCAAAAGGGGGTGGGGAAGTCATGATACGTCACATGATAATGTGACGCTGCGAGTTTGACACCCCCTGTCCTAAAGTCTAGAACTTTCCATTTTAAAAATCAGATTTACAGAAAACAATATACCAATATATATGCCATATTTTTCAGTGGGACATCTGTAATCAAACATCTGTCATTAAATATTCTTTATAAATAACTGCAAACATATGCTAGAATCCATAAACTAAGAAAAGAATGGGAGTAAATCTGGTCACAGAATAATACAGATAGTTTTAGAGAGTTTTTTCCTCAGTGTTTTTCAAGAGTACATATTACATTTCCTTAGTGCAGCGGTCCCAAACCTTTTTGGCACCAGGCACTGGTTTCATGGAAGACAATTCTTTCATGGACCAGTGATGGTGGTGGTGGTGGTGGTGGTTTTGGTTTTGCTTGCTTATCCACCTACCACTCACCTCCAGCTATGCGGCCTGGTTTCTAACAGGCGGTGGCCTAGGAGTTGGAGATCCCTGCCTTAGAGGGATGGGAAGAGGAAGGTCATTTTGGAAAGGATATGTATGACGTGTTTTTGAAATTGGAAAGGCAAAATGAAAACAATGAAAAAACACAATGCAAGAGAAACTTTATTGATTTGAAGATAAATAGGATGAAAACTTTAAAGACATGCTTAGTAGTAATAATTTATTATGTTTACTTACTTTTTCATCGCACTTCTATTATTTTTTTATAAATAAGCCAAATAACCAAAGCTATGGCTTCGAATGAAGCCCCCGACAAGGAGAGTTCAGAATGGGGCTGCGGAGCTCGCAGACCTTGCTTCCGAAGGCACCGGAAGTTCAACCGGAAGTAAGGTCTCCAGGTTTCTAACCGAGTGCCTCAACCAGTGGTGGGTTGCTACTGGTTTGTCCCAGATTGGGCGAACCGGTAGCAGCGGTGGCAGGAGGCTCCGCCCACTTGCCTGGATGCTTCTGCGCATGCGCGCACGAGCAAACTGGTAGCAAACTAAATTGAAGCCCACTACTGGCCTCAATGTCTATAAAACTGGCTATTTTAAAATAAAACAGTAATATCAACAATAATAAATTTACATACCTTTCATGTTAATCTCTTTCAAGTAAAGCAATATTGTGCAAGACACAGAAAAACAATAAAAAAAAGCAAAATAGGGCAAGAGATAAGAGAAAAAAACACATTAACCAAATCTATTTAGAGCATTCACTATACTTTCCATTCCATTCTATCCTTGTTCAGTTATCCTTGTAAATAATTTTTTATTTCTCTATGTCCATCTTCCTATATTCATATATAGTTTTCTGTTCTTCATAGTTCATGCTGCTCTTTTTTCAGAATCTCATCAACACTTCCACCCAAAACCTTCTTGGTCTATTTTTAATTCTCAAGCTATTGCATTTGTTCTGCAAATTGATGCTTTTTCATTTCTTTGAACATCTTGACATCCTTCTTTGACATTAATTACTCATTTTTATATTCTGTCCATATTAATTGATTACCAATTCGTTTTTTATTTTTTCCTTTTGGTTTTATCATTTCCACTACCAAATGTTTTTCCTATCATACCAGGGGTGAAATGCTCCTGGTTTGGACCGGATCGCCCGATCCGGTAGCGATGGCGGCGGATGGTTCAGAGAACCGGTAGCAAAAATCCCTGTGTTCCCCCCCCATGCCCAGCTGAGCCGCACGATCATCAGAGGCTTTTTTTTTACTTTTAAAAGCATTTTTTCTACAACCTCTTCCGATGAAAAAATGCTTTTAAAAGTAAAAAAAAAAGCCTCTAATGATCGCGCGGATCAGCTGGGATCGTCAGATGCTTTTCAAAGCATTTTTTTCTGCAACCTCTTGGCTGAAGAGGTGGTAAAAAAATGCTTTGAAAAGTCTCTGACGATCCCAGCTGAGTTCCTGATCGGCAGAGAGGCTTTTCAAAGCATTAGAAAAAATGCTTTGAAAAGTATATAAAAAAAAAAGTTGGCCACGCTCACCCAGTCACATTACAACCCCCCTCACCAAGCCACGCCCACAGAACCGGTAGTAACAGATTTTACATTTCACCCCTGTATCATACCAACTCTCATTTCTATGTAACAAAGTACGCAGAATCATATTCTCTTCTTAAAAAGTTTTTCCAACCACTTCCTCATCCTTTTTGTAAATAATCTACCAAAGTAGATTCACCCACTCTGATTATTCAGCATTTTATGCATACATAACTTGCTTTTGCTTACTCCATTTTTGTTGGTGGTATAAATGCAAAGATGGTCTTCGATATATTTATTTTTAGATATATCTTTTCCGTCATATGATCAAATCATTCAGGTTCTCCAGCTACAATACAGCATAATCTACTTGCAAAATTATGTTATTGCATGTTGTTAACCAACCCATAAGGCTACAAGCATTCTTTATACAGTTATCCATAAGTGTACAAGGGTATCTTATTCTCTGCTCAATGCTGAACTTTCAGTAAACATTCTATTTATTTTCATGCATTTTTTCTTCATGTTATACCACTCTTGTCACATTTGTTCCATCAGTTAAACAGTGCCACCGTTTCGGATCCCAGAAGCATACTTTCTCTATGCATGCCCCCCACCCCCGGAACGAGGTTTCCCCTGTAATTTGAAAGCCCTAGCTTACTGGCATTTCAAAGAGCCCTGAAGATGTGGCTCTTTTCACAGGCTTTTGGTGAGATAGTGGACACCCCTTTTCTTCCTTTTCCTTGTACCCATCTGGGTTTATTTTGTCTGCCATCTTTATTCCTTTGTTTCTTGTATTGGTACTTTTTTTGAAATGTTTTTAACAATATGTAAACTGTCTAGAGTTGCTAGGAGTTAAACAGTATATAAATTTAATATATTATTACATTATTCAGACCACCTTCAATTCCATATTCATATCCATTTCCATTAACTATGCTGGGAGATTAATCTGTTTTCTAATACATGGATATCAAACTCTCAAATGTATCTGTGGGTCACATTATATAAAATATACTGATTGATGGACCAAATTTATTCACATACAATAATGCAACAAATGTTAATATGTACTTATGAATAATTAATTCACTCAATAACATAATTAATAAATTAAAATGACATTATTAACGTTTAATGAAAGCAAAAATATGTTGCCTAATGTACAATAGTAATAACTTCTGCACTGTGATGTTTGAGACCTCTTTTCTAATACTGCATATAATAATCAGATTTTCTTTCTTTGCAATCCGTTTGTTTTCATTCTTGTTTCAATTACTTTTTTTCTTCCATTTCATTTTTTCCCCAGGTTCTTCTCTTGATGTTGATACTGAGAATAGAAAAATGTTGTGCAAAGTATAAAAATAATTATGATTCTTATGCTAATTATTGTAGTAGCATGTAATTGCCCAATCCTTTTTCACCAGCCAACAAGGAATTTAGAAATTTATTTAATCATTCTTTTTCTCATTAGGAACTTGAAGCAGCTCTTTACAATGATGATGTGGAGTTCATCAGTGACCTGATTGCTAGTCTTCTTCAGGGCTGCTACCAGCGCAGTGATATTACGTGAGTATTCTCATTCTACAGATTCCTAAAATTAAGAAATATCCCCCCCCACCCCAATTGTATGCTTCTGGAAAAAATAGATAAGCCTTCTGCGGAAGTGAAGTGCAGCCTTCACTTCTAAAGAAAAGTATAAAGAGAATTCTAGCCTTTCCCCCCTAGAGCAGTGGTTCTCAACCTTCCTAATGCTGCGACCCTTTAATACAGTTCCTCATGTTGTGGTGACCCCCAACCATAAAATTATTCCTAAAATCATTGAAAATATGTGTTTTCCGATGGTCTTAGGCGACCCCTGTGAAAGGGTCATTCGACCCCCAAAGGGGTCCCGACCCATAGGTTGAGAACCACTGCAGAACTACTGTTTTACTTTGATTCTGTCTGCTGCTTTCAGACAGGTCTGAAATATTTGGATGCTTTCAACAAGCTTCTTTTAGTTCTGGTTGTCTAGAATTAAACAACCAGACCAACAAATAAATATAGGGCTTCCCCCTGTTGCTGATCTTCCATTTGCAGTCTGTGAAAAGACAGATGTTGCATAAGTTTGGCTCAGTTGTGCCATGGAATCTATTGTAACAATAATGCCTGATATAACAGTTATTGAAAAGAAGAAAGCCCAGTTCATTGATTTTGCCATCTCAGGTGATGCTAGGATTGAGGAATAACAATTGGGGAAAAATATTGAAATATTGGGACTTACAGATTGAAGTTGAATCCTTATGGAAAAGAAATCTGTTATTATACCAATCGTGGTTGGAACCCTTGGAGCAATACTTAGACTGGAAATCCTGAATTTATTGGACCTAATTTAAACAGATGAGTGAATTAATATTTCTAAAAATTTTGAAAAAATGATTACTATGTGTATGATAAGTAGCACAAAGTCTACTGTAAGTCTCCTCAGATACCTGCTGTTGTTATATGGCTTTTCCCTGTTTAATGCTATGCAAATAGAAAAGCTTTATGCTTATACTTAGGTCTAAGTCTGAAAGGAAATTGTTAATTCACTTCAAAGTAACAGGTATGTGTGATTTCTCTTGCTTATACATTCTGTACCATAGTAGTAAAGCTCCATAGAGACTTCTTGGCTGCTGTTTAACTGAAGATAAATAAGAGAGAGGGAAGATGAAAGAGACCTTTTTCATCCTTTTAGTAAGTGGCAGTGTTCACTGAAAATCTAAACAGTTTTCAGATATTTATGGACAGATAGTTGACTTTTCTAAACTACTCTATCTGGATTTTTACTAGTTAAAGAATCAGCCTCATATGTGATGCTGATTCTGCTTTTTGTTTTGCTGACAATTGAGTTCCAGCATTAGTATTTGATGGTTACAGAATAGTTTAGATGAAGAGCATTGTAGAACAAAAAGGAATACCGTGTTTTCCCGAAAATAAAACCCTGTCTTATTTTTTTGAACCCTGAAATAAGCACTTGGCCTTATTGCCATGCACTCAAAAGCCTGATTGGGCTTATTATCAGGGGATGTCTTATTTTGGGGAAAACAGGGTAGTGAAAATATTTATGAATCCAACATTCCATTTGCCAAGATTTCCTCTATCTAGTGAGTGAGCTATAAGTGAGTGAATGAGTGTATACATTGGAAATAGACAATGAAATACAGGTAGTGCTCAACCTACAATGACAACTGAGCCCAAAATTTCTGTTGCTAAGCAAGGCAGTTGTTAAATGGGTTTTGCCACAGTTGTTAAGTGAATCACTGCAGTTGTTAAGTGAATCTGGCTTCCCCCATTGATTTTGCCTGTTGGAAGCCAGCTGGGAAAGTTACAAATAGTGAGCACATGACCCCAGGACACTGCAATTGTCATAAATACACGCTGGTTGCCAAGAGGCTGAATTTTGATCATGTGACCATAGGGATGCTGCAAAGGTTGTGTAAAAAAATAGTCATAAGTCACTATTTACAGTATCATCGTAACTTTGAACAGTCATTAAACAAATGGTTGTAAGTCAAAGACTATCTGTTTACTGTATCTACAGTGTAAATGATTCTCTTATCGGAATCTAAGGGAGCAATCTTATCTTGTTTAATTCATGGCTTCTCTAAAGGAAAATGTTTGATTAATACTGAGGCACAGAGTGGCATCTCAGAATCCTTTAAAAGTTAAAAATTACAGTAAAGGTGTTTTTTATGATGACACCCTGAAGTGCATGTGAACACATGTTCCATCAATTAAACACATGTTCTCCCTTAGTTGTACCTACAATGGCATGTTAGGGAAATCATTCTATATTCATCTTTAGAAATAATTTCTGTGTGAAATTCCTTTTGGCATTTGGCAACCCTATCCCCCCCAACCAAAGATAAGAAAATAACTCCATTGTTGCTCTTTGAGGTCAGACCTGTGGCAGTAACTCAGATTAGGTTGACCTTAATCAGAAGCAAGCTGTTTTTTTGACAATGCTTGATGGATTGCTGTAGGGAAGAGAGTATTAACCATTCCTTAGATTTTTCCCCTTTTCCTGATTCAGTTGTCGCTTCTTCTGACCTACTAATGATATTTGACTTAGGTCACTTAAACTCCTTGTACTCTTAATTCCTAAAAAATATTGCCAAGCACATCAGAATAAAGCATTTTTGACCATTGTTATTACTTGAAAAACACTCTTCCTTTAGAGAGAGACATGTTATATCTATTGTCTTCTAATTTCAAGATATATTCTTTGAATTAAGATTTTTTTTCTATTCCAATAGAAACTTCTGAAATATTTATATGAAAGCAATGTGTTTAAATGTTTATTTTTAATAAAAAAATAAAAGCAACTCACAATTATTCAGCTGTTTTTCTTAGTTCTTCCTACCTCAGTTGATTAAACTTGCTGTTATAAAACGTGGGGAAAATTAAAAGATTATAAAAAGGTTAACAAAAGGATCCTTTTTCTCAGGAATTATTCAAATGGGGGTGGGAATTCCATTTTTTAAAAAGCACTATTAAGGATATTTGATTAATATAAAAACTCATTTCTTGCAATCGATTGTGGCAATATAGTGTAATTTTTTTCCTTTCTGCATTTTTGTTCATGCGGTTTTATAATATAATTTAAATTTAATGAATTAATTGGATTTTAAAACACATTTAACTAAAATAAAAGTGTCCATTGATTGTTGCTCCAGGTGCAACTAAGAACAATACATAAATAGTTTGCAATTTGATCAACTCATGGGGTGGAGCATTAATGCTATCCTAACACATGGAAGCAATGTTTTAATTAATTGGTTACATAAGGATTCCAAGTTAAAAATGGTCGTGTAATTAGATTTCTTTTTACATCAATCACATTGATGCCCCTTAACTAGTATAGTAGCTTTGGAAAGAGTGTATGTCATTTATCATTGAGGGTTTTGAAATTTGAGGAAATCACCTGGAGTGTCTTAATTGGTTTGCTGATGTCAGCAGTTTCAGAGGATGATAAATCACTGAATTTTATATGTAGAAAAAATGTAAGTGTTTACGGAAGCGTGACTCTTTCATTTTTGTGAAAATGAAGTTTAGTAATAGAAGTGCAGTGCTGCCTGTAAAATATAGATTATTTTACTTAAATGAAAGTGTAAATTTAATTTTTCAATTCTATAGCACCTTCTCTCTTATTATCTAGTTTTATTCTAATGAAAAAATAACAGTTGAGGAAGATAGCTGAAAATGTAAACTGATGAATTTCTCCTGCTAGAAGTACCACATACCAAATATATTTCGTAATTCTTTAGCTGCTTTGATTGATCCTGTTATATGAATTTAAAGTTAATCATGTTTGTGTAAACATTGTTTCTGTTATTTGTTTGTATTTAGAAATTCAGCATGTTCAAGCCACTGCTATAGGATTTAAAAGATGAGAAAGGGAAACGTTTTGACTAATCACTATTGAATAAACATTAGAACAATAATATAATAGTTTAGAATATGAGTGTGGTCCAGATTAATTCATTTTATGTAATGATGTTTCTGAGAATTGCAGAAATGATGAAAAGTTCTATTTGATTTAGTTTTATTTGAAAAAATATGGAGATGTCCTACTAAATAATGACACCTATGTCATAGTCCATATAATGTAATAAAAACTAAACAAGTCATATTAATATCACAGCTTACTTCTAGGAGCTAAACTAAAGAAAATAGCACATCTCTTTATTTAAGTCTATCATCAGTCTGTTCAACAATTTAAAAAAGGAAAAGCCCACTATTTCATCTCAGATCTTGGTTTTAATAGAAAAAGTGAGTTCAGATGAGAGAAATCTTAGAAACTAGAGAGAAGTATAGATTTAATGTACAGAAAAGCACAAGTAGGTATTATAAATTGTTCTAAAATACTTTTTAAAATTTAGTATGTTCCCCCAAAGGCATATATTTCCAGGAAAAAGAGAGAGAGAGAGAGAGAGAGAGAGAGAGAGAGAGAGAGAGAGAGAGAGACTATTTTTTTCTTTGTGATGAAGTATTTTTTTTTAGAATTTATTCACTAATACTATTTTATAGACTATGTAATCCAGTCATTTATTATTCGTAACTTCAGTAGTTTTCCACCTCGCTGCTCCGACATTCCACTGATTGGGATACTCTCAGTCTCACTGGACAGCCTGGGTGCCACTCAAACTTCCTCTACAGCTAGGATACGCCCACAGCTCCTGCGCATGCCCAGTCTTTTCACTCAGGCTTAGGTGATCAGACTGGTGTGCCTTTTGCGATCAGTCAAAACTGTCAGATTTGGTGTTTTAGTGAAATGTTAGACCAGATTTGCTATTAGGAGGGTTCCGTTTAAAATAACAAAAGGATTTAGCGCTGAGCGGTTTTCGCGTTTCCTGGCTGGGGTGCTAACCGCTTTGGGATAGATCTATCAGCGCATAAGAAAGCAGACCTAGTAACGGTCTCTAAGCAGCCGTTGGAGCCGCGAGCGGGGAGCTGGTTAAATTCTTCAAAAAAATGTGAAACATGCTTCAATTTTGCGCAAGGAACTGGAATAACCTGGAAATATTTTCCTTGCCTTCTTCATGCAATCATCTGTGAAATGATGGATAGGTCAAATTCTGTATAGTAATTGTATGGCCATTTGTTATCTTTATTAGAACCCAGACATTTCATGGCTATCTTGAAGATATAATCAATTATCGCTGGGAATTGGAAGAAGGAAAACCTAACCCCTTGCGAGAATGTACTTTTCAGGAACTCCCCTTACGAACCCGTGTGGAGATACTACATCGTCTTTGTGATTACCGACTTGATGCTGATGATGTTTTTGACCTGCTTAAGGTATGTTGGATGATGACAGATGCTGGATGAGGAACATTGAAAATGTAATATACATTTCCCACCATTAAGCATCACATCACATACAGTATAATAATGTTCCATGTTCCTTTGTGCCAATAATCTTATTTAAAATGTTAGATTATTTTGAGTGTCTATTATTTTCCAAGTTGGACAATGTAGAGAAGCTGACCGTAAAAAGTTTTAAGTGTTTTCTGGGGATTTAAATTTTAAATTATGCTTTAAAATACTACAGTAATAGTTTAGTTTAGTTTATTACTTTCTGGTCTGTATTTAGCCAGCTCAGTGGTTTGTGTTGGTGTCCCAAGTATTGTTTTAGTCAAAGGATTTATGTATCTCAATAACACTCAAGGATCCTTGATAACATTTTCTGGGGTTATCAGATAAAATCCATTGCAACAGTTTTGCATCCCCCATTGTATATAATTAGTAATGACCATACCTGACATTGGGTATCTCTGTTTCTGTCTCCTTATAGTCTCTAATTGTATTTTTTGTGTATGTTTTGGGTCATTTTTTCAATCTGAACTCCCAGGGTGAGGGAGGTGAAACATATTTATAATCTGGTTTGAATTGAGGAGATTGAATTGCTATTGTCCTTGATAGCTAGTTACCCATTGAGATATGCCAATGACCTGAAGAACTCTCTTTAGTATAACACAGTCATTGTTGCTAATGCTTATAAAGCTTGAAGTGAGCCTTTTAAAAAGATCTACTGTAAATGGTTTTTGTAAATGTAAATGTAATAACAAGTAGACGCAAGGTAACAGTTGTAGCCTTCGACTGTGCAATTAATTAATGACATTTGCATAAAGAGACATAGCTTTTGAAGATACTTAATAACTTTCTTTAGAAAAAATGTTTTTGTGAGTTAATACCATTTCTAATGCCCTAACATTGTTGAGGCTGGTTCCAGAATGGCATATGTATTGAGATATCTGCTTATAAACTCACCATGGCTTCAGAATGTAATTTGGAAGATCATGAATGAGTGCTGTATTCATACGTTCTCTCTAATTTGAGCTTAAAACATATTTTTCTAATTCGCTGTAATGTTGCAATAGGCAAACTGTTATTTGAATCCTCTATTGGGAGATCAGATGAAATGACAAGGCGCATGGCTTGATTAAAGTAGAAAGTATAGTACCAAACCCTGTGCATGAAAATAGTGAGGGTGACGGGAATGAAGAAGCAAACGTGAGCATGGCATTTGTTTGCTATCCAAATACCAATTTAGAGGATTATAGCACTTGAGGTATCTAGAGTAGTATGAACTACATGGGGATGTTTGTGGGGGCTAGAGAACTATAATGCTTGTCTTGCATGTTTCTACATTCTACAGACGACAGTGAGTTTATTAGCTAGATATCACATCCACAGGTGCTAGTTTAGCAACACTTAAAATTTTGCCTCTAAAAATAATCTACATGAAAAACGGAATTGAACGTTTTCAGTAGGAATCCAGTTTTGAGAATAGTATCTCTTTTTTAAAAAAAGTACAAGTGTAACCACTTCTGCCTGACTGTTTCCTTATGCATAATGCCTCAGTGGAAATAATCCCTAAAACAGACTTCTGCAGGCAACCATTATATCGAGAGAGACCCTTTCAAAGCTTTTGGAAGGATAAGTTAAGCAGGTGTGGCTTCTCTTGTTACTGCCAAACTGTGGTAGGAAAAGATGCACCTGCTTGCAGTGTGAAGCCTGGTATTGCCTTTGTGGAACTTTAGAATTCTGCCACTTGAAGAGAGAGTACCCACCTGCTGCTTCACTATTAAAGGTATAAGAGGCCACTTTTTGTTAGGCATTAGCAAGTTTAAATTAGTTTTCTTTCTCATGAATTTAAAAGCACATAACTCTCATTGTCAGTTGAACAGTTGATCATTTTTGGGAGCAAGCAGAGATCTGAATCTTTATAACTACTACTCCAAAGGCCAGTGGTGAGGAGTAACATGAATACAAGAAACTTCTAAGCTCTTACATTTATGCGTATGTGTTTTCAAACACAGGGCTTGGATGCAGACAGCCTCCGAGTGGAACCATTGGGTGAGGATAGTAATGGTGCCCTCTACTGGTATTTTTACGGCACACGAATGTACAAAGAGGAACCTGTGAAACCAAATGGAGACCTAATAACTGACAGGTACAGATTTGTTCTTGCCTGCAGGGAAACGGGGATTGGAATACCAGGAAAAAAAACATTTAAAAAGAAACTATTTTTGCAAAGGCAACAAATGTTTATGAAATTCCTTATCTTTAGAGTAGTACAGTTTTCAAAATTCTTCACCATTTTGTCTTGTTTACTTGCAACAATTTACGAATTAGACCACTCTTAGTTCCATTTCAGTTCCAGATTGGGAACTAAAACTTGAAAAGTTATCATTCCAAGGCTGCTCACTCTTGAATGAGGGAAGATTGAATGAAACCATGGTAGAGCTAGAATCCACATTTCCTAATTTAAGCTCAACTGTAGCCACTAAAGTACTCTGGTTCCTTTAGACTCTGGGTGTCAAACTGGCAGCCCGTGGGCCAAATGAGTCACGTGCAGACCACGCCCGCCCCAGCTCTGCGAATGGGGAAAACATTGCAAAATGTCATGTGACGGCAACGTGATGCAGCGAATTTGACACCCATGTTTTAGAGTAACTAATTTCAAACACAGTCTATTGTAGCACCAAAAAAAGTTGCTATTTGAGTGGGAGAGCACCTGTACTTCTTTCCAAGGAAGCAATTTTTTAAAAGGTAACATAATGTTGGGTTGTGCTCAAATTAACTTTTCACCAAATCTGGCTATATACTTTCTCCTCTTTAGAGTTATTGTCTCTTAGCTTGGCTCACAGCTGCTACTTCAATCCTTTTCATTGTCAATGATCACTTTTTACCTTTTTGCTTTACTAGGCCCATTATTATGTATTTAGCTACTTTGTGTATCATTTCAATATATTCCAGGGAATGCGGGATACACAAAAATATTCCAGACATTACTGGAAAGGTAGTAAAAAAACGGGGGCGACCTCCAAAACGAAAAAAAATGGTGGAGAACATCTTAAGGTAAATGAATATTATAACTGGAATATTAATTTGCACACCTCAGTAATAAAAACAATGTTTGCTTCATCAAAATACATTTATATTGTATACAAAGCAGAACAAAATAAATTATACTTTTCAGCTCTTATAATTAAATATTTGTGGCAAAGTTGGACGGTATAGGTAGAAAGTTAGTGGTGGTATAATAAAGGAATGGAATAAAGTATGCCATTTTTTAATGTAAATAAGAGTAAAATATTCCCTTTCTTCCTCCCTAATCCCCCCTTTCTCTCTTAGGCAGCTATGGCAAGTAAGAATACTTTTCCATCCCATAAATTCCATAGGGATCTGCCATATGTCCTCAGATTCTCCTATGCTGCCTCCTTGCGACAAGGGGCTATTTCTGGGAGGAATGAGTAAATAATACTCAGAGTATATTTCAAGAATATGTAATTCCAGCAGGGTCATCCAAAACTGATGACACTGTTCCTATAGTCAAATATGCAGGTGAACTACAAGTTCTAATAAAGAAAGTCAAGGAACATAATGAAAAAGTAGAACTAAAATAGAAAGAAAAGCAAACTTGACAAAAGATTCAGCAATTGGAATTAACAATAAAGATACTGGAGTGGTGGATTGCTTTTTCCTTCTAAGATCATCTATTGACAGCAAAGGAACCAGCACTCAAGAAAATAGGCCACAGACTATTTGGTAGATTAGTCATGAAGGTCTTGGAAAAGGTATTCAGATTTGGGGTTATGTTTACACCTACAAAAATCAGAATTGTGCATGCAGTGGTTTTCTCTGAGACATTCCATGGAAGTGAACATTGAAATTACAAAATAGGAAGTGTACTGATGCTTTTGAACTTTGGTGTTGAGAAGACTACTGAAAATACAGCGATTAGCCAGGAAACAAATACAGGGATTATTGAACATATCAATCCAAATTTCTCACTCTGGGCTGAAAATCACTAGGCTCAAATTATCATAACTGGGACACATTATGCAGAAACATAGTCTCTGGAGAAGTCAATAATCAGGAAAGGGAAAAGGGAAAAGGTGACCAGCAGCAATCTGGATGGACTCATAAATCAATCAATCTTTTATAAGAGTTGACCAGCTGAGTATCAGTAGTTTGGACCTTTTCTCAATTTCAATTAGCCCAGAAACCAGTGGCAAGCATGTTAATGGAACTTAGCCATAGCATTACATTTTATGGTATTGTCCTACCATGCTTGTCTCAGGTTTTGTTTCTGAGCTTGAATTTATTTGAAAGAAAAGCACCCCTACACTTTCAAAAAAAATTCATTATAACTACTGTTTTTTAAAGACTATGAAAGACTCATAATGAATATTGAGTTCCATAGGATTAGAATCTAAGTGTTTTGTCTTCTACAGCTAAAATATAACTACAAGCTGCTGTGGACTTTTAGTATCAGTGTAATTTATTCCAGTCCTGGGTATAGTCCTTAGTTGAAGATTGCTCTTTATAATTTTTGCATTATTTTTTTCTTTTTTTGCAGAGACAAAGAAGAAGCCAATACACTTGTTCATGAATCACAGTCCAGAAATTGTGAGTAGAATGTGTGGATTATAGTTGAGTTCCAATTACCGTATTTTTCAGACTATAAGACGCTCCAGACTATAAGACGCACTTAGCTTTTGAGGAGGAAAACAAGAAAAAAAAAATTGCAGCACATTTTGCCTCCTTGCAGCAAACAGCCTGGTCAGCTTCAGCACAGCCTGATTTAGCACAAGCAGCTGATTGGCGGTTGGATCTGCCTCCCGGAATACCGCCTATCAGCTGTTCTAGGCTGCGGGGATCACTACTGCCCATTGCCACTGCCACCTATCGCTGTCTCCACACGCCCCATTTTCAGCCTCTGCGTGTCCCATTTTTGGCCCATTTCAGGTGGCAGGGATTGGCAGCGGTGGCGATCCCTGCTGCCTGGAATGGGCCGAAAATGGGATGCGCGGAGGCGGTGATCCCCGCAGCCTGGAAGAGCTGATAGGCGGTATTCTGGGAGGCAGATCCAACTGCCAATCAGCTGCTTGTGCTAAATCAGGCTGTGCTAAAGCTGACCAGGCTGTTTGCTGTTTGCTGCAAGGAGGCAAATTGCTGGGAGGCAGGGGCCGAAGGGTGGGGGCCGATGGGTGGGCGGGACTTTGGCAACATTCACTGTATAAGACGCACAGGCATTTCCACCCACTTTTGGGGCGGGGGGGAAGTGCGTCTTATTCACCATTTAATACAGTGTAAATAAAAATGCAGCTTGGAAGAGAGGCCTTCTTTGTTTTCTTCATTTCATTCTGTACAGTTAGAAAATAAGTTCAAAAGTATTTCTTCCATGTTTAGTAATAAAGTTCTTGCCATTTTAAAAAAATGGGAATTGACAGCAAAAAGATGCTTGCTCTACTAGTAAAAATATTCATTTGTTTAATGTTACAATACAGGTAGTCCTTGACTTATGACCACAATTAAGCCCAAAATTTATGTTGCTAAGTGAGACATTTGTTAAGTGAGTTTTGCCCCATTTTATGACCTTTCTTGCCACAGTTATTAACTGAATCACTGCAGTTGTTAAATTAACCACACGTTTGTTAAGTGAATCTGGTTTCCGCATTGACTTTGCTTGTCACAAAGTCTTAAAAGGTGATCACATGATTCCAGGACACTTCAAAGGTCATAAATATGAATCAGTTGCCGAGTGTCTGAATTTTGATTACATGACCATGGGGATGCTGCAAAGGTTATAAGTGTGAATAATAATTTTTTTCAGTGATGTTGTAACTTTGAACGATCACTAAATGAACTGTTGTGAGTCGAGGACTACCTGTACTCTCTTTCAAGAGGCAAAATATATATGAGCATGTTATTTTTGCTTTTTATGTCATTGAGAAAGAAGAATCCTTATCCCTTTCAGCTGAATTCATCCTTTGCTAGTGGAGCTTCTGACCCTTGGAGGCAATAATCTAACTCCCTTAAATAGCTCTATCAGTTGAGATCCCCAGATTGTTTTCATTATGTCCATGTTAAAGTTTTGTATAATTAGTCCTATGAAAATTAATTCATGTATGCTCACCCTTGGTGTGGAACGATCAAATCAAAATTCATGAGAAATTCTATGGATGTTATTCAGGTCCTTGCTTACCAATCACTCCAGTGACTGTTCAAAATTATCCCAGCACTGAAAAACAAGACCTACGACCAGCCCCCAAGGCTGTGGTCATTGCAACCTCTTGACAGTCATATGATCACCTTTTGTGGCCTTTGCAGTTGTCCTCTGGTAAGCAAAGTCAACAGAAGTTGCAGTCATGTGGCATTTCACTTAACAATCCATGGTGATTCACTTAATGACCACAACCAGACCTGATGTCGTAAATCAGTGCGACTACATGATGTCACACTAATGATTGTTCCCTTTAGTGACGGTTGCCAGTCTCAATCGTGATTGGTGAGGACCATCTGTACACAAAAGTATAAAATGAATTTGCAAAATGCAACATAGAGAAATTTGAATTATAATTATATAAATAATATGATTATGGTCAGATTAATAGAAAATTATCCCATTATGAAAGTTTCTCAAGGATTGGGCCATGGAACATGGTGGTTAATATGCCAGACAGAAGAGGAGTGGAGGCAGGTTACAGAAAGCTTCCGAGAGAGAACATCTTTAAGAGAAAGGCAGCTTTATAAACTCCTGAGTGAAGATTTCCTACCAGAGATTTGCAATATGATTACACAAAAGGTAAGAAATAATTTTTTAAATATGTGTTTGTGAAGCAGCTGGGAACCAGATTAGACAACAAATATAAAGTTTTGCTAAATTATTCAAATGATATTAATTTTCCCAATTTGCAGTATGTGGTATTTTTTGCACAAATAGTTAAATGAAGGAAAATGTCCAGTGTATACATAATATTGGAGTGGCAGCACAATTAATAAAATTTATCTATAAACTTTTACTCTGCTATAATTAAATAACTTTCAGTTTACACACTATATAACAAAGAAAAAATAACATATACATGGGCAGATTAAAACCAATTTCAGCCACAATAGTAGTAGTCTAAATTAAAATACTCAATCAAAAACCATACAATATAATAACAAAGGTAAGAATAACGAATCAGGAATAAGGAAAAATAAATGAATATAAATCTAAGGAAAAAAAGCTTTTGAAATACAGTGTTTCCCCGAAAATAAGACAGGGTCTTATTTTCTTTTGAACCCTGAAATAAGGGCTTGGCCTTACCGGGGTGGGTGGGTGGGTGTGTTACTATTTTGGGGGTGGAGGAGGCGGTGAGCATGGGACTAGATGTTTCGTTGTCGCTGCAGTCTCCCTTCCCTCTTCTTTGCGCCGGCCGAGTGGCTGGCCGCCGCTGCCCTGACTTGTCCCGGCGCTGCCTCGTGGAGCAGGACTCTGCAAGGCTTCTTGTGCCGTTGCACCATTGCACGCACAAACTGCAGCACCGCCACGAGCTTCATCATACTGGCATAGCTGGTGTCCTGCCGCTTGCGGCTGCGCCGGTATGTCAAACCTTGCGGCAGTGTTGCCGTTCGTGCATGCAAGGGCACAAGCCTTGCAGAATCCTACTCCACGAGGTGGCAGCGGCACAATGAGTCTCACAAAGACTCATTTCTGACAGGTGGGGTGGGGGAGAAGCGAGACACGTGGAACGAGACGTCGCTCCCCTTGCCGTCTATTCTCGCCCACTCTCGCTGGGCAGGCAGGGCTCCTACCCCTTGCTTAGCCACCTGCCCCCTTTAGAGATGCAATTTGGGGGTGGCAAGTGGGGTGGACGAGGCGGGACACACATCTTACCTTTCCAGCTCTGTCGCATTCCTCGCCGTTGTGTCCAGGGAAACGTAAAAGAAAACCTTCTTGTGAGTTCGAGAAGTTTGAACTCGCGAGAAGGTTTTCTTTTACAACATTTCAGACCCATTCCCTTAATATCAATTATTGGACAGAAGGAGCATGCTTTTTTGTTGTTGTCAGATACATATCTGCAAAATGTCCATTTCTTGTTTTGACACATTCTTTCTTAGAGAAGTAATAAATACAGTAGATGGGCAAAGAGACCTGTTTTACAGCATGTGACTAGACTGCAGGGTATATTGGTGCACATTAGTTATGGAAGATATTCGCCAATCCTAGCAGCATTTTAAATCAGTGGTATTTTGGACTTTTCTCTTTATCTGTTTTCAGAAATCTTAGACCTGTCATTTCTGATAGACAAGGATTAAATTTTGAAGTTATTTCTATACTCTAGAATTCTGTAATAAACTATAGCAGGGACTTTTCTGATCTAGTCCTAACTTTACTGCTTTTTAGGAGAAGCGTCTGCAGCAGACAGAATTTACTCCCAGGTGGCTATCTGATAGTCAAAACATCAAGCCAATGCATCCAGAGGTAAGAAATCTCTTTAGAATGGGAATGCCCAGTACAATGGGTTTTATTTGTGTATGCTATGTATAGACCACCCCAAAAGACAAAACAGTAAATTTAAAGAAAAATAAATAGAATGGAATAATATATAGCACTCTTTTTAAAAAAAATTAAGAGCAATTCAAGCAGAATAACAACAGCAGACGAAAGGAATTAAAAGCATATAACTACAATTTTTTTTTACCTATAGCATCATTTAAAAGACCAGAGAAAACAATTAAAAACTGTGTTTAACATTTGTTACTACCAAGATCTCTGAAGAATATTTTCTATAAATACAGTGAAAGGCCCACTCAAAAGGCCTTTCAGGATATCCATCCCATTTGGCAAGGAAATCATACATGAGAATGCTTCAGGTATGAGTGGATGCATAAAGGAAAAATATATTAAGAGCCAAAATCTAAAGAGCTCTACCATTCAAAACCAGCAATTTGCTGGTGATCTACTACAGTTAATAATACCTGTACCCAGATCATACATTTGTTACCACATTCTGAATATAGTACTTGAAGTTTCTGCCCTATTTTCAAAGACCCTGCTGTCTTTTAACTCATTTTCAAATTATGGATCACTGAAATCTGCTAATCTTTCTTGAGATAAAAGTGTGTAGAGATTCTCAGTCATCCAGGTCATGGTTGTCCCAAAGGTACTTTTTTTTAGGAGGCAACTGGACTTTCTTGTGTTTTCTTTTGAAAATGTTTCGCTTCTCATCCAAGAAACTTCTTCAGCTCTGACAGGATAGTGTCAGAGCTTCCTTCTCCACAATCCTTCCATTCCCCACTATCCTGTCAGAACTAAAGAAGGTTCTTGGATGAGAAGCGAAACACCTTCAAAAGAAAAAACAAGAAAGTCCAGTTGCCTCCTGAAAAAAAGCACCTTTGGGACTTACTTTCTTGAGGTAATAATTGAAACTGTTATACCAACTCCAATTGCCTTTAGTGACAGAAAGGATCAGTGGGATATTGGGTTAGGATCTTCGGATGCATGGGCAAAAGTGGCTTTGAGGTACTTTAGAACTCATCTTGGCATATTAATATCTAACCTTCCTCACAGTTTTATTTTAAGGATAAAATTCAGAGAACTATATACCTCACCATCATTTCTTTGGACAGCAACAAAATAGGAATAAAATAACTAAATAGATGCATGACTTTCTTCAGATGACCCCAGTCGTGTTTAGTAGAATGGAGAAGCAGAGAAGGCGAGAAGAAGAGGAAGAACGTCAGATCCTTTTGGCAGTTCAGAAAAAGGAACAAGAACAAATGCTGAAGGAGGAGAGGAAACGAGAAATGGAGGAAAAAGTCAAGGCTGTTGAAGGCATGTGGATCAGCTTATTGAAATAAAACGTGCATTTTTTTTTTTTTTAAAGGAGAGCTTGAAAACATCTGTCATGGGTAGGGAAAAGTAGACTTTCAACCACTTATGCTGGAGTTGTGAGATGGGAAGGTGAAAGACTTAAACAGACTCAACTTCTTTACTTTCTTATGTTACTGGCCTCATTATCCTATTTTATTACTGCTGCATTCAAGATATTTTTATGGGATCCTTTTCAGTATAGCAAGTGGTAAGATCAAAATATGATTCGTCCCCCCCCCCCCCGAGACAAGAATTTTAACATTTTTTTTAACCATTAAGATAAATCATCCAGTTTTAATCCTTTTTCCTACATTTATTTTCTATTGTTCTTTTAACATATCTCTTTACTCCATATTGAGACATTTAAAATAGCCTACCTAGTATATATAGTATTTGTACACTTTTTTTCTATAGGAAGAAAAGAAAGTAAGTTACTGTTAATTCTAAATTTGCCTTCCTGTAGTTGAGCAGCCCCTTGGATTTTGGGGCAAGAAAGCTTCTTTAGGAATATAATGACTTTCTTCTCCATGAGCAGAACGAGCCAAGAGAAGGAAACTTCGAGAAGAGAGGGCATGGCTGCTGGCCCAGGGAAAGGAGCTTCCCCTTGAGCTTTCCCATTTAGATCCCAGTTCACCAGCTAGGGAGGAGAAAACTAAGGACTTGTAAGTATATTAAATACAAATACAAATATATAATCTCCATAAATACAAATATATAATCATCTATAAAGCAATTATTACTTCTTATGTGAGAGACAGGAAAGAATGTCTTAAGCTTTTGAGTAACTAAGGTTACACTAAACAACTGTAAGTTCCATGATATTTTACACACCCGGTTTACTTATTTGTATTTTACTAATCATACTTTTATTTGATTATGGGTTTTTCATTTTTCATGGTTTATAGTCTTACCCAAATATTTAAGTCAAAGAAGAACAGACAGGAAGGAGAGTTGTAGAAAATGAATGGAATTATTTGCATTGAAAAGGCAATTGCAATTTGTTGGAGTTGAATATTTAATACTTAATTTTTTATCAAATTCCAGAGTTGACAGAAAGATGAGGTTCTTTGTATTTATTTTTGCATTTCATCTTCACAGCTTTGAATTGGATGATGAATTCACTGCCATGTACAAAGGTCAGCTCCAAATCCAGGTTTAAGTTTTTGAAAATCTGTTTATTCATAAAATATGGACTTCCTGTTTGTATGAATAACACTGTATTCCATTTTATTTCTTGACAGTGTTAGATGTTGTAAAAGCTCACAAGGACTCTTGGCCATTCCTAGAGCCAGTTGATGAATCATATGCTCCAAATTACTACCAGATCATTAAGGTAAACAATACATTTTCTTATAAATGGATAGCATAGAATCTGCCATAATAATAATCTGATAAAATATGAGGATGTATATTTCCGTATGTGATATTTTCAGGTTCCTATGGATATTTCCAGTATAGAGAAAAAGCTAAATGGAGGCCAATACTACACCAAGGAGGAATTTGTGGGTGATATGAAAACTATGTTCAGGAACTGCCTTAAATACAATGGTGAAAATAGTGGTAAGAATATAGAAATACAAATTATCTCACTTAGATGCCTATAAATTGGAAAACACCCCATATATTGTGATAGATAGGAGAGGAGAAAGCTGATAAGTATTAATTCACAATAAATATATTAAAAATAAAATATGCATGTTGTACATATAATATAAAAATAAACTACTTCCAAAAGTTTTTTTTCTCTTTAGCTGATATCTATGATGTGGATAGAGTGACAGAAAATAAAGTAGAAATAGGAAACCATAAACTTATTACAAAAGGGATTGGGAACTGTGATGGTAATAAATATTTATACCCTGACCATTTATTCCTATTTGCTTTTCACGAAGCGTTAGTCTTTATTTTTCCTCCCAACAAATAGAGAATAATTTAGATTCTGTATGTAGTATCTAATTAGAAAAGAAATGTCAACACCAAGAATCTTGTACCCATGTGACTATTCATTTGCTTTTTTAAATACAGATTATACTAAAATGGCTTATAACTTAGAGAGGTGCTTTCATCGGGCAATGATGAAGCACTTTCCTGGAGAAGATGGAGACACAGATGATGAGTTCTGGATCAGAGAGGATGTGAAGCGTGAGAAAAGATGCCGTCGGACAATACGTTCCAGTACAGGAAATGTTTGGACTCGATCCAAAGATTCTGAAGGATCGGGCAGAAAACAACCACATGTACAAAATGGAGGAAAACTTCCACCTCATAAAGCAAAACATCGTGTTCCCATTTCTTCCTCATTATCTGTCTCTTCTTCAGCAGAAGATTCAAGTAGCCAGTCAGTTCAATTGTCTGGAAAGATGGCATCTTCTAATGGCCGAGGCTTTCTGCATTCACATCACTATGGTGGAATGCCCAGTTGTGTATCCCATTCTGGGCATATAGTAAGTATCTGTCTAGCAAGAGAAGAAAATACCCCTTTGCAGAGAGGAAATAATATTTGGCACCCAATCTTAACTTTAGTTTTTCCATTCACTTGTTGTATTGTCCTTTTTTACCTCAGTCTTCTAGTATTTCCATTGCTTATTTCAGGGTTGTCAAACTCTCAGCTTGTGGGCCAGATGCGTCACGTGCTGATCACATCCACTGTTCTGACCGAGACTTCCCAAGAGCATGAAGCAGACTCCTTGTCCCGACAAAAACCCCTTTTTATTAAGTTACTGTGAATTCTTCTCATTTACATTCAGCAAAAACTTTCAAGGGAAAATTTACAGTCACAGATCTTATCTGGCTTGGAGAGCTGCCAGGCTGATATCTTCAAAACTTGGCAAGGAGTCTCAGAGAGACATGAACCAATTAAGGGAACTAATTGTCTCCTTCAAACTCCACTCCGCTTTCTCTCCTCTTTTATTCCCTCTGGGAGGGGCCATTCATCGTCCACCTGTGGCCTTACTCCCAAGTCGACCCTTGTTCTTTAGCTGTTCCCTTCATCTGGCAACTCTGCGCATGCGCACACTGGGAACAGGCTCCAGCTGTTCATCTGCCTCACTGATGTCTGACTCCGAAGGCAGCTGATAACTGGCATACGGCCCTGGCCCCCTCTCTGCCTCCGATGCAGAGCCCTTATCAGAGCCTTCCCCAGATTCCAGGACTGGCCTATGTTCCTCCCCAACCTCCTCACTGTCCGAATCTGCTGCCAGCTCCACTGGCCGCTAGCGGGCCACAACACCCACAGCCAGATTAGCGAAGGGGGAAAAAGTTGTGATATGTCACGTGACACCGCTATGGTGATCCAAGTTTGACACCCCCTGGCTGATTCCTTTCTTCATGGTGTACCTATTCCTGAAAAATATGAGGACCAGAAGATTGTTTTTAGTCTTAACACTAAGTTCAGTTACAAATAAATGAATAATTATCAGATTTTGAGCAAAAATAGTATCTTATACAATCATTTCATGGATTTCTTTATACCCACTTTCAAAGAAATATATTTCAAGCCTGTAGCGATGGACTATTTTCATGCATCGTTGTGCCGACATTCCTCAGTTATGGGAACCTTCACTCCTTTGATTTGTTCTACTGAGTGCTTGTCAAATATTTATCTCCCTCTGCAGTATGGTTCCGCCCCCTCTTTCTGCGCATGCTCAGTCTTTTTCACTCAGTTGACTCAATAGGTCTAGAGTGCTTTTTGTTCTACAGATAATCTGTCTAATTCATCATTATTCAAATAATTCAGTAAAGAGCAGAACTACCTTCTATGTATTTCACTCTCGGTTACAGTCTAGATCACTGATATGTTCTATTGGAAGAGAAATATCCAATTTGATCTTTAATACAATGATCAGTTTATTGTGATCTAGGCTTCCTGAGTCATTAAAACACACAAATAGTCCCAAAAACCTCTTTTATTGCAACAGCTGTGAATTACGTTCATTCACAGCTGAGTCCCAATTAGTTGCAAAAAGTCTTTCGGGAGAAGTCCTTCGGGATAATCACCAACCTTTATCTCCCTTGACACGCTGCCAAAGACCTATTAGACAAAGCAATACAGAGTCCAGAATCAAACATAGATGCTGACTGGGAACGGAATTAACAACATTGCTTTCCTGCAAAGGTCCCACATGCCTTTGCTCTTCCTTTATGCCTTATGGGAGGGGCCAATCATCTCCAGGCCTTACTCCCAAGTCATCCCTTTTGTTTTAATTGTTCTTGCCTTCTGGCAGCTCTGCGCATGCACGTACTAGGAACAGGCTCCTCCTGTTTCTCTGCCTCTCTGCTGTCCGACCCTGGAGGCTCCAGAGTCCGCGCATCACTCCCAGATGGCCCTGGCCCCATCTCTGCCTCCGATACAGAGCCCTCATCCAGGCCTTCCCCAGACTCCAGGACTGGCCCATGTTCCTCCCCAGCCTCCTCACTGTCTGACTCCGCTGCCAGCTCCGCAGGCTGCTGTCGGACCACAACAGTTATACTCTCAAATACGGTGGTGAATTATTCCTCCTCAGCATGAGCATTGTAACTGAGTCTTTAAAAAAAAAAAAAAAAAAGAGCACATACAGTTAGACCCCCATCACCCCATGTTCTATCTAAAAATGAGACAATCTTTATTGCTTTGAAGAATGGAAGAAGAAGATTGTAGGTACAGCAGCTGAAGCATCAGAATTTTCTTTTTAAAAGATGGAATCCATCTATTTTCCCGTATCTGTTTCATTTTTTTGCTGCTTCTGTTTTATCTCCTGTCGAGATGCCTATCAAGTCTCATAGACAATTTTATTTTCCTGTCCAGAGACCACCTATTCCAGGAACATTTGATTCTCTGCGGGGATCTGATCCTGCAAAACCATATGGATCACCACGAGTACCAGAACCACATCCTGGTGAGCCAGGTCAGCAGCACCAGCACTTTGCCATGCAGGTAAGAAACATATGAGCCAAGCTTGTGTCTGAACATGTAAGTCTCTGATAATTAATTATCTATTTTATCTTTACAAGTGAGAAATGACTACTTCGCTAATTATGGTTTTATAATAATTGCGTATTTCTTTATTTTTACAAGATTTTGGGATGAGTGTGTGAAGCCAAGTCAGACAATCAACATTAAGGACATCCAAAGTTTGGGTTTCTTTTAGTATAAGATTTCAATACATTACCTTCTGCTTGATTTGTTAATAAAGATAGAATTGAGGCTGGACAGAACCTTTTATCGATTGTTCATTCATATTGTACTGGCTTTTTAAATTATTGAATATTGACTTGATCTTAATACTGATTTTAAAATCAATACAATAAATGTTGTATGCAATACTGACCTAATTTTATTCCATTTTATACTGCTTGTAGATCTCTATCTTTTTTCTAAAGTTGTATGTTTTTTAATGTACCAAAATAAATGAATAAAGGGCAGGAGGAAGAAGGATAGAAAGATTTTGCAAGGTGTATAGGACGGATGGAGGATGTTTTTCCAGTATGAGGAGTTTGTTTCTTTAAGGGAATCTTTTAGTTTAGTTTTAGTTTTTATTATATTTGTATACCGCCCTTCTCCTGAAGGACTCAGGGCGGTGAACAGCCATGATAAAACAACATACAAAACAAAATTTAAAAAACATATTAAAACAATTCAATCTTTGGCCAAAATTAAAACTTCCAATTAAAACCATTTTAAACCACTTTTAAAACCCAATTTAAAATCATTTATCCCATCAGACCGGCTTGCTGAAATAATAGGGTCTTCAGAGCACAACGGAAGGCGCGGAGGTCGGGGATCCTTCGTATGTCCGGGGGCAATTCATTCCATAGGGCAGGAGCCCCCACAGAGAAGGCTCTCCCCCTGGGGGTCGCCAATCGACATTGTTTGGCCAACGGCACCCTGAGGAAGCCCTCTCTGTGGGAGCGTGTCGGTCGGTGGGAGGAAAACGGTGGCAGAATGCGGTCCTGTTAGTAACCAGGTCCTAAGC
This sequence comes from Pantherophis guttatus, assembly GCF_059756535.1. Classification (NCBI taxonomy): domain Eukaryota; kingdom Metazoa; phylum Chordata; class Lepidosauria; order Squamata; family Colubridae; genus Pantherophis; species Pantherophis guttatus. Next base: position 15,393,952 of record NC_142069.1, on the reverse strand, counting down.
CATGGAGTGCTTTAAAGGTGGTAACCAACACCTTGAAGCGCACCTGGAAGACCACCGGGAGCCAGTGCAGCTCGCGCAAGAGGGGTATTACATGGGAGCGATGAATCGCCCCATTATCACTCGCGCGGCTGCATTCTGGACCAGTTGGAGCCTCCGGGTGCTCCTCAAGGGGAGCCCCATGTAGAGAGCATTACAATAGTCCAGACGGGAAATGACAAGGGCGTAAGTGACTGTGCGCAAGGCGTCCCGATCCAGAAAGGGACGCAACTGGGAAATCAGGCGAACCTGATAAAAAGCCCCCCTGGCCACGGCCGTCATATGATCGTCTAAAGACAGCCGTGAGTCCAGCAGGACGCCCAAGTTGCAAGCCCTCTCTGAGGGGGGTAAGATCTCATCCCCAATAGCCAACGATGGTGTTAGCTGGCTATATTGGGACGTCAGAAACCACAGCCACTCAAGTCTTGGAGGGTTTGAGTCTGAGCCTGTTCCTCCCGATCCAGATCTGCACCGCCTCCAGGCAACGGGACATCACATCAAGGGCATCATTGGGGTGGCCTGGGGTTGAAATGTACAACTGCGTGTCATCGGCATACAGTTGACACTTCACCCCAAAGCTACGGATGATCTTGCCCAGCGGCTTCACATAAATCTTCTGAGGGACTTACATAGAAGTGGGCAAGTTTAATGGTAGACCATCCCATTCATTCTCAGATACATACACACAGTGCATGCATACATATGCCTAGATTCCTCCAAGTTACCATAGATTTGGAAGTCTTGGGGATGATATTTCCAAACTATACTGGTTGGATGGGTAGAAATTACGAGTCCAACCTGAACACTAATTGTGATGCTGCATCACCTGCTCTCTAATTAGAAATAGAAAAATATTATTGCTGTGAGAAGTGGATGGCATTAGTGTTTCTGAGATGGATGAAAGGGCTCTGCAAGTTGTATTCTATCCATTGATTGGGGTTTCCTTATCCTCTGAGATTCTGGAAATTTTGTTTATAATTTTAAAGATTTCAAATTCTTATTTTTTTTTAACCTTCTGGGGGAATCCTGGTTTTAATAATTTAAGTTAAAATGCAAAGGTTGATTTTACCGATGGACATAGTAACTGGATTACAAGTATACATTGAAGATCATAAGATAACTTGATTTCAAGCCAATTAAAATTTAATACTGATGCTTAATCAGGCTTGGAAATGTATTAATGGCCAATGTATGATACTAAATTTTCAGTTTTCCTGACTCCAGGAAAAGCTGAAGGTCTCTATGCTATTTTCAAAAACAGACCTATGTAAAGAACATTGTCATTCTTTTTGATAACAACTGCTGCTTGAGTATGTATGGGTACATTAGCTACTCTAAAGCTCAGTTTTAGAGGCGGTATATAACAATTCCTTGCATAATACTGAGTATAACAGATGTACCATCTACCCTTTATTATTTTTTTTTGAAATGTCTATGTTTTAAATTCATTGTGTAATATGTCCATGGTAAGAATGATATTTATTTCCAGCCTCCAGTTGGTCTGAAAGATCATAGAGGACCTCGGCTTCCAGCTCCAGAGAAGCAAGGATGTGCTGCACCAATGCATGTTTCCACAGTAGGACCACATTCTACATCTTTGCAACTTGGTCGAATGAGTGGCCCACCCTCAGATGCCAATATGTATTCTTCTGGGCAATTCCAGCCTGGATTTATTTCTTCAAGACACAATGGACCTCCTATGAGACAAGGAGAGACCTCAGAACTTCCCCCTGGCCATATATACAGATCCTATAAATATCCTGCTGTATGGAATGGAAACCATGATGCAACAAATCAGATAGCCCTGGGAATAGACAAGAAATCTCCTGTGGGCCCTTGCTCTCCTATATTGCCCCATGCTTTGAGCCACATAATGGATCCTCGGACTGTGAGACAACCTTTGCCCCCAAATCAATGGTCTGAGCAGTCTAATTTCCTACCTCATGGAGTTCCACCCTCAGGATATATCCGTCATCCAGGAAAAGCCTCCAATCAAAGAATACAGCAGCAGCTTCCTGCCTCATTATTTGGATCTATCTCTCAGATTCAGAGAGGAGCCCAGGGTGGGGATTCCATGATGGACAGTCCAGAGATGATTGCCATGCAGCAGCTGTCCTCCCGGGTATGCCCACCCGGCATGCCTTATCACTCACATCAGCCTCCTTCCTCACATTTATCTGGACCATTCCCACAATTAACTCATGCAGCAACTGCTAATATTCAGCTTCCAAAACCAGTATTAAGGAATGGGAATTCTGAAGATGGCAGCCAGACAATTAATTCAGAGAACAATCAAGGTAATTATATATTCTTGCTTCATTGAGGCTAAATGGTGACTACTGCATGCTGTTTTGGAGGTACTTGCTCTGTTATATAATGTGGTGGACCTATTTAGAAACTGCTATTGTCCTTTGGATTTTCTTTGGAATTTGTCAGCTTTGATGCTTTGCCATGCATAAATACTGATTGAATATTAATATGCTACTAACTCCCCCATTGGAATGAAGCAAATTGAGCTGAGCAGTATAGTCCATGGAAACTATGATTCTAACACACTTGGAGAGCTATAATTTGGGTAAACTTGTATAAGACCTTTCCTTTTTATCTGCTGTTCTATAATTGTGAAGGAAATTTGGGAGATTTATTATATATTATATTCTTTATATTCTTGTTCTATTTACAACTTTCTACAACTGGTGATAGTATGACATTCAGCAGCATGCAAATGTGGTATTAACTGAAGAATTGGAATTATGTTTTTGGTTTTGATATCCACTAAGGCAGTTTCACATTAAATTTCCCTGCCCCTTTTATTGTGGTGTAGCACTGCATGTATGCATATGCGTGCACATTAATAATAAACTGGAAAAGCTTGTAAATTCATTTCCTAAACAAATTGTGAATTGTATTAATTCCTAAATTAATATTGTGCCTCAGATACTGAGAAATAGAACCCCGTACATATGCTAGAGGTGTCAATTCATATAATGAAAGAAGTTTGAGTTAAATCTTTTTCTCTAAACTGCCTCTGTTTTTTTTTGTGCATTAGAGCTTCTAGCAGAAGTGAATCAGAAAATGGAGTGTCTTCCAGAAGAGACATACCCCAAGCTGCTACCTCATTCTAAAGTCCCATTGCAAATGGACTGTTCCCGGCAAAATTTAACGCAGGAAGTGGAGGGAAATAATCCTGACGCTAAGAACAGCTCAAAAGCAACACAAAACAAGAGCACATGGCCAGCAGAGAATAACTATACAAGTTCTGTATCTCAGAGTTGTCTGGGTGATATTGTAACAGTTATGGAGAGAGGACCATTGCCTGGAAATGATGCTATAGGTGAAGGGTCATCTGGTGGTACTGAAGAGAAAGGTGTACCTGCTAATATAATAGAAAAGCCTGGTTGCACTGGAGGTGGAAATCTGTTAGAAGCAACTGTGGCTTGCATGGGACAGAGCACAAGTACCCCTGCTAGTGTGGATGGAAATCCAATAGGGGGCACTTCTAGCCAATTTGCTCCTCTTTATATGCCCAACATGGAATATCCAAATTCAGCCACACAATATCACATCAGTTCTGGATTTCAGGGTTTTAGTGCTATAATGGGAGCAAAACCCCTTTCAATATCACATTCGCGTTTTTCTGCTCGGGGCTTTCATGCTAGCAACAGTTCACATGGCACTTACCCTCGCTATCGTTCTCACCAGGGAGTGCCATACCCTTACCATCCTCAGCCGCCTCCTTATCATCATTATCAGCAGCCTCCTTACTATACTTGTCCACAAAGCTATTCAGACTGGCAGAGGCCTTTCCCTCACCCATCAAGCCCCACTGGGCATTCACCTACCCAGTCCCCTGTGGCCAGACCACCTTTCTCAGACAGAGGGACAGTGGGCAGTGGCATGCAGAACTGTGAAGTGCTTAGCGCCACTTTGGCTTCCCCAAATCAAATAGACATAGCAGGCACCAAAGAGGATTCAGCCAACGGACAAGAACTGTCCCTTGAATCTGAGAAAGCAGAGGAGCCCCAAGAAAGGCCTGAGAGTCCCAAAGAATTCCTTGATTTGGACAACCATAACGCCACAACCAAGAGGCAAAGATCAGTTGCGGCAGGAGAGTATTTGTACGGCACCTCCTTGCCGTCTGTGAGTTCTTCTGCGTTTGGATTTGGCCCTTTCCCACCCCATGGCATCATGCTGCAGACAGCGTCACCATATGCATCACGACATCCAGCTGCCCATTTCCAGGCCAGAGGTTATGGGTCAACAGTGAATGCTCACTTGTCACATCATCAAGCTACCAGTCAATCCAATGGTCTTGCTCTTGAAAGACCTCTGTACCGTTGCCAAGATGAGAATGTGGGACATTTTCAGGCCTTAATGATGGAACAAGCAGGACGTGGAACTAACCTGGGAGGGCAACGTACAGATATGTACAGAACACCAGGGTATGTATGGAATTGTGTTGTTACTAAATGTAATCTTATATAAACTGTCATTATTTAAAATTTCAGTTATTTATAATAAATTATTAAAATGCTACCAGTAAGTTAAAACAGTATTTTAAAAAACATAATTTAAAAAGTGAGAGAAAGGAAACAAGAATGAAGCCAAAAATATTCATACAGGAAACGCCTTGTTAAGAGATAGGTCTTTAAAAGGAACTAAATAATTATAATTATAGGCATCATCACCAGCCAGGAGGTCACAAGTTGTGGTCACATAATGTGTCACCTAACGACCATGACAAAAAAGGTTGTAAAATTGAAAGCGGTTACATGATGCCTCACTTAATGACCATACCGCTTAACAACAAATTTTCTGGTCCCTATTGTGGTCAAAAGTTGAGGATTACGTGTATAGAGGTCACTTAAACAATCCTCATTTATTCTACAAGTGTGTTCATATTTTGCTTCAGAAATATATAGTCTGTTTTACGAAGATGGGTGTTCAACATTTTGATGTTGTCTAGCTCCAGAACTTCAATGGCCTTCTCGGGTTTTGTGTGGGAGGTTAAATAACATTGGAGACAAAATGGAACCTTGTGGCAGCTTGCAGCATAGCTGCCAGGATACAAAAACATACTGATAAAACACTATTTATTGAGACTGTCCTCAGAAGTTGCAGTGGAACCACTAAATACAGTGTCCTCCAGTGAATGCAGTGAACTTGTAAAGAAAGTTCAGGAGAATATCAACACATGAATTAAAAACCTATGAGCAATCAAACAGGTTAATCTGTCTCTCTTCTGCAGGAAATCTTAACACATGGCGCCTTAATTATTTTTGGATTAAAGATACTTATGAAAAGGTATGTGGTTACTATAGTTTTTTCTCTGTTTTCTGTGATTTCAGAATGCACATACATCAGCCACAAACTCCATTCCCAAAGGTGCCTACATCAACTTCAACTCTGGAAGAGCTGCAACCACGAAAACCACCAGCATTGCCTCTAGATCAAGTAAGTACAAGTAAACAATAGCATTTAGAAGATAGCGTATCCTTTTGAAAGATTTGAGATTTCTAGTTGTCTAAGTGGGAAGTAAAGGTTAACTTGCATGCATTTTGCTAAGGTTATTAATCTAGTAAATAAGATGCTTTTTCCACCTCGCTGCTCCGACATTCCACTGATTGGGGATACTCTCAGTCTCACTGGACAGCCTGGGTGCCACTCAAACTTCCTCTACAGCTAGGATACGCCCACACCTCCTGCGCACGTCCAGTCTTTTCACTCAGGCTTAGGTGATCAGACTGGTGTGCCTTTTGCGATCAGTCAAAACTGTCAGATTTGGTGTTTTAGTGAAATGTTAGACCAGATTTGCTATTAGGAGGGTTCCGTTTAAAATAACAAAAGGATTTAGCGCTGAGCGGTTTTCGCGTTTCCTGGCTGGGGTGCTAACCGCTTTGGGATAGATCTATCAGCGCATAAGAAAGCAGACCTAGTAACGGTCTCTAAGCAGCCGTTGGAGCCGCGAGCGGGGAGCTGGTTAACCGGCGCGCCGGGATAACCGCCCTCGTTTTAAAACCCTCCATAGCTTAAATTCAATTGAATCTATTTGTAAGCGGCTTGGGAGTCCCTGCGCTGTAGCAAACTCCGACTATCAGGAGAGTTACCGGCAATAGAAAGAGGCTGCAGTGAGGAGCGTTGCCTGAGGCTCCGATATCTCGCTGTTAATTGTCTGCCGTTTGAAGTGCCTAGCCGCTAATTGACAGAGCGGTCTGAGGGAGTGCCTTCCGCAGGAGCTGTTTTGAGGCTGTTTAAGAGGATACTAAGTAACGACCACAGACATTGTGTGTCAATTTCTACTCTCCTGAATTCATTCTTCAAAGGAAAGTAACAATTTATTCTTATTCTCAATTTTATTGTGGGGTTTATATTTATAATTTAAAAAAAAAAAAAAAATGACAGAGGAGTTTTCCTCAGAACTAGATCAAGTTGTCTCACCTCCAAGAATGCCATCACCTAAGGGTATTAAATCAAAAAAAGGGAAGGCTAGAACTAGAGAGTTTGTGGACCAACCTATGTCTAGACAGGTGGAAAAGCCTTTAAAAGAAGAACAACGTAGGCATAATGCCCTTGAAAAGCAATTTAATAAGGCCAGAATGGCTACTCAAATTAGACCCCAAAGAGAGGAACAGGAGATACTGTTACCTCAAACTAGTGAATCTTTAATTTCTCCATTGGGAGAAGAAGAACAGAGTGTTTGGCAGAAAGATGAGTTTACTTCAGTTACTCAAGACATGCCTTTGTCAGCTAATGATTTGTATTCAAATACCCAGAGCAGGGTAAATGTGGAGACTAGTAAACAACCTTTAATTCAGCATGCTCCTGAAGCTACTTTCACCCCTACGGCCGCTGGCCTCCGTGTGGGAGAAGGGTCAATTCAAGGCCAAAACTTAGATTTTCAGGCCTTACTTTCACAAACCTTTACACGCATATTTCAAGCGGGGCTACAACAGTCTGGGTTCTTAGCAGAACCAATACCATCGACATCCTTTAATGTTCATCAAAATCCAACTCACCATTTGGTGGCTGAGTGTGGACATACTGAGGAGGAACATCCAGAGTTAGATTGTTTGGAAGAATTTGAGTTGTCAGACGATGAGGAGATGGAGGTCGATAAACCTGCCTTTCAAGGTCTATTTAAGCCCTCAATGTTTAAATCCCTTCTGCGTAAAGCAAGGATAGCAACAAATATGGAACTGAGTAGTGATAAATCCTTGGATTTAAATTCACATGCCGGAACTTCTAGCAATTTATTTCCAGTTCCATCTAAGGACTATGATTATGTTCCTTTACCAGAATTGTTTTCTCAAGTCATTAAGAAACCCTGGGAGAGACCTGGATCTATATTAGGTCCTAACTCTTTTGATAAGAAGCTTTATTGTAGTTCACCTGAATTGGAATCCCTTCTTCTGTTACCTTCGGTTGATGAACCAGTGGCTAGCCTTACCTCACCATCAGTGTTGGTTAGTGATGCAGGTGAAGGTCTGAGACTAGAAGACAAACGTGCAGACATGACTTTCAAAAAAACTCATCAGGCGGCCGCCTGGGCTATTAAGGCAGCAACGTCTGCGTCATTTTTTAATAGAGCTTCGTTAACTTGGCTTCGACAGTTGAAAGAGAGGGTGTCTCCAAAAGATGCAAGAACCCAACATGATCTAGCAAAGCTAATTGCTACAGCAGAGTATTCGGCTGATGCAGCTTTGGATGCAGCCAAATTTGCATCCAGAGCGTTGGCTTCCGCAATAACATCTCGTAGACTACTCTGGTTGAAACAGTGGAAAGCCGATATGAAATCAAAATGGCGTCTTACAGCTGCACCATATCAAGGCCAGTCTTTATTTGGTTCTTCTTTGGATGCAATATTAGTAGAAGGACGTGATAAAAAGAAGGTGCTACCATCATCATATAGACGTCCAGATCGTCGTTTCTCACCATATCCAAGGCAGCCCTTTCGGCAAGAGCAGGGACCTGGCGGTTCCTATTTTCCTAGATCATCTTTTCAACAATATTCCAACTTTTCGGAAAGAGCAACATTCCGTGATAGAGGAAGACGCCAGACAGGTTTCAAACGTCCATTCAGAGGAACGAGCTTTCGCTCATTCCGCAGGGGTAAATGACTCATTGACTCCTCGTCCCATTGGGGGAAAAATCCAGTTGTTTTACCACCAGTGGGAGATTTCAACAAAGGACAACTGGATCATTCGCACAGTATCGGACGGTCTACAACTGGAGTTCACGTCAACTCCTCCAAATTGTTTTATACAATGCCCCTTTCCAAAGCATTTAGACAAACAAAAGCTCATGGATCTGGAAATTCAACATTTACTAAAAATAGAAGCCATAGAATTAGTTCCACCGGACCAGATACAAAAAGGATTTTATTCAATAGTATTTCTTGTGCCCAAGAGCTCGGGAGGATGGAGAGCCATCCTCAACTTGAAGCGGTTGAATCTTCATGTGAGATATCGCCGCTTCAAGATGCACTCCCTCAGGTCGGTATTGGCTTGTATCCGATCCAACGATCTGATGCAATCCATCGACCTGAAGGAGGCGTATCTACATGTACCCATATACCAGGCGCACAGACAATATCTAAGATTCGCTTATGCGAATCGACATTTCCAATACCGCTCTATGCCTTTTGGCCTTTCATCGGCCCCACGAACTTTCACGAAGTTGATGGCAGCGGTTGCAGCAACACTTCGGGAAAAATCAGTAAGGATTGTCTGTTATCTGGACGACATATTGATACTGTCGTCTTCAATAGACCGAGCGAACGAGGACAGAACTGTAGTTCTCAAAACATTGGAGGATCATGGATTAACTATCAATTGGGACAAGAGTCACCTTGTACCAACAACAAGGATTATACATCTGGGAGCAGTAATAGACTCCAGACAGGGCTTAGTATATCTATCGCCAGAGCGCCAATCCAGCATTCGGAGTCTGATAGTTCAGGTTCTATCACAAAAGACTGTTTCATTGATCCTACTGTCTCAACTGCTAGGAAAACTAATCTCTTGTATAAACATAGTGCCTTGGGCCAGACGTCATTCTCGACAACTACAGTGGCTAATGTTGCCTTTCCAAAGGCAGGGCATAGCGGATTCTCAAAACAAAATTGTAGTTCCTCACAAAGTGAGACTATCACTAGAATGGTGGAAGTCTTTTGCAATAAGTGCGGGAACTCTTTTTCTAGAGCCAGTCAGAATCAAGTTGACCACAGATGCCAGTTTAAGTGGATGGGGGGCCCATCTGGGATCTCAAATAGCACAAGGCACTTGGTCTCAGGTGGAGAAACAACAAAGCATAAATTTGTTGGAATTGAGAGCGGTCAGATTGGCGTTAAAGAAATTTCAGAGACAAGTAACAAAAAAACGTGTTAGTTCTAACAGACAACATGACTACGAAGGCGCATCTGAACAGACAAGGAGGAACAAGATCGAAAATTCTCATGGACGAAACAGAAAGACTAATGGAATGGGCAGAAAAATACGTCCTTTCCATAAAGGCGGAACACATATCAGGATCACTAAATCAACAAGCGGATTGGTTGAGCAGGGGAATCATCGACCAATCGGAGTGGAAGTTGCACCCGAGTTCGTTTCAGCAGATTGTCAAGAGATTCGGAAAACCAGAGGTAGATCTATTTGCAACGGAAAAGAATGCCCAACTTCCGAGATTTTTTTCCCGATTTCAAGTTCCAGGAGCAGAAGCTCTGGATGCGCTGAGAGTTCAATGGCCTCGGGGGCTACTTTATGCATTTCCTCCAATTCCCATCATTCCACATGTCATCAGGAAAATGTTAGAGGAGAAAGCGGATCTGATTTTAATAGCACCATATTGGCCGCGCAGAGAGTGGTTTGCAGACCTGAGGGATTGTTCGATCCAACAACCATGGAAGCTGCCAGTAAACAAAATGTCACTGAGTCAAGGAGCAATTTATCATCCAGAGCCAGAATGGTTCCAGTTGACCGTCTGGCGCTTGAAAGGATTCATCTAAAAAAAGACCAAATACCAGATGAAGTAATTCATATTATTCAAGCTGCCAGACGACCAGCAACCATACGTATTTATAATGCGTCGTGGAAAAAATTTGCCAGATGGGCTTTGGATCATCATACAGATCCTACTTCGGCGAATGTTCAAGATGTTCTAAAATTTTTACAGTCAGGATTTGACAAAGGTCTGGCTCCAGCTACATTAAAACGTCAGGTAGCAGCACTAGCAACAGTGTTAAATACTGACAAAGGTCATTCTTTATCTCAAGATCCTAGGATTAGATCATTTTTACATGGAGCAGCAAATTTACGACCACCAGTGGTACACAGATATCCAACTTGGGATTTAAACTTGGTACTACAGTCATTAACTTCGGAACCATATGAACCTATTAAAGATACGGACTTACGTCATATTACAATAAAACTAGCCTTTTTACTAGCCATAACATCAGCTCGTAGAATATCGGAATTGGCAGCATTGTCTATTCGTAAAGATCTATGTATATTTTTTCCAGACAGAGTGGTGATGAGACTGGATCCAGTATTCATACCAAAAATTAATTCGCTATTTCATAGATCTCAAGACATTGTACTACCTAATTTCTGTCCAAATCCTAAACATCAATTAGAGAAGGCTTGGCATACATTAGATGTTCGTAGAGCATTGAAGTGTTATATTACAAGAACAGCATCATTCCGTAAGTCGGAAGCATTGCTGATATCATTTTTACCATCGACGATGAGAAAAAAAGTATCTTCAGCTACAATAGGTAGATGGCTTAAGGCTTGCATTGCTTCAGCATATAAAAGGAAAGGTTACCAGGTACCAGGAGGCATAGTACCACATTCTACTAGAAGTGCAGCTACATCAGCTGCTTGGGCCACACAGGCTTCTATAGAAGATATTTGCAAAGCGGCCACATGGTCATCAATATCGTCATTTATTAAACATTACCGAGTGGATGCATATGCTTCAGCGGATGCATCATTCGGTAGAAGAGTTTTGCAATACGTAATTCCCAACAGGGGCCAGGGGATGGATTCAAAACCCTCCCATTAAAGAAAGACTTGGGTATGTCCCAATCAGTGGAATGTCGGAGCAGCGAGGTGGAAAAAGGGACGTTGACTAACCTGAACGTCCGTTTTATCCTCGCTGCGACGACATTCCGTCCCTCCCTGTTGAAGTCCATCGCCTGGCCAAGGCGTATCCTTTTGAAAGATTTGAGATTTCTAGTTGTCTAAGTGGGAAGTAAAGGTTAACTTGCATGCATTTTGCTAAGGTTATTAATCTAGTAAATAAGATGCTTTCTAGATGATATGTGAGTGATTGATTGATTGATTGAATGTATCATCAAGTTGGTGTTGACTCTTACAATAGCTATCATATGCAGTGATGCTTAAAAGTTTGTGAGCTCTTTTTGAATTTTCAGTATTTTTGCTAAATATGACCGAAAACATGAGAACCCAGTTAAATGAATTAAAAACCTTGTACTTGTTCATTTATTATATTATTATTATTGATTGATTGATTGATTGATTGATTGGGGTAAATGATCCAAAACCAAAGGTATACATTTGTATGTGATTCCAGTTCATCTCAGTTCACTGATGCCTAAGATATCCCTATATTGTTGATTCACATGATCTTTCTCTGTGTTGAGCATTTCTATGTTTGTGCTTCTTACGTTCCATTTCCCACTTTGCAGCTCTTTGCAGATTTTTTTCCCCTTGCATGGCAACATCATCAACTAGACATCTCAAAGGTTTTAATCTAGCCTCATCATAAACACCATTAGTACTATGAAAGACCCTTGGTCCTTCCTCAGTAGCATGTTGCCATCCAAACTGAGGAGCCCATAATTTTGTGTCATTATTAATCATATTTCCTATCCATGTGTTTTCTTGGTAAAGTACAGGAGTGATTTTCTATTTTGTAAAATTATGCTTTTACTTTTATCACTAAAGTAATCTTCCATGCCCTTCTGTATCATTGCAACTCAACATAGGCACCTGCTTGTTTAACTGGGCAGTTGAAGTGCCTTTCATACCTTATGTGACCCTGCTGGGATTATCTACTCTTGGCATACACTGCCAATGTTCTTCGTTTATCCGTCCTCAACATCCTACTGAGGAACAGTAATTCTTTGAGTTGATATTGCATTTATGATTATTCACAGTACCTCTTGATAATCCACATAGCAAATTTGTAAGGCAGCCTATCATGAGAATCCTTATATTATTTCCAGGGCTAATGATTTTGCTGCTGTGTGATTTGTCAAAATCACACAACAAAAATTTGGGTTAAATTAGTGTAAAATAATTTAATGCCATGTTAGATTTATCTGAAATTGTTGGTCTGAAAGCCAACTGGATTGTACATTAACAATATAATTTTATACCTGAGGTCAGTAGAGCTAATTTTTTGGATATCCGCCTTAAATATCTGAGTACATTTACTGAACCTCTTTTGTTGGAAATATGCAAATAGGTAGCCAGGTTAGCAGCTTCTCCTCCAGTGAAATGGGATGCCACTAAACTCAAACCCTAACACTGCTGTTTGCATCCCCTATAAAGGACGTCTGTAATGCTATCCTCCTCACATGCTTCTGAAGCTACTGTTTTACAAGCCAAAACCGGACAAGTCAAACACACTCACATATTTGTGATATTACGTAGTATCTTTTTAATTGTTTTTTATTTTCATGTTTTTAATCTTTCTGAAACTTGTATTAATTGCTTTCATTTATCTTTTCTAGACCTAATCTACGGAAGAATACCCAGAAGAAAGAGCCACATATGAATAGATATGGACAAAGGGAGCATCCTTTCTATTCTTACCTTCTTTCCTAGCATGATTTGGCTTCCATGGTACTGTGCAACACAGTGCCCAATTGACAGTGGAATTGTCCCAAATCTGAGCCAGCAGTATGCCTGTCACAAACAATCCCACAGCGAATCAAGAGAGAGGGTCTCAAATTAGGGCTTTGTTTCTGATCAGAGGGTTTATTTCATTCAGGGTTTAAGGAAAGTTTGAAGGACTTAAAACTTTCATTAACTGCTAAAACTCAGGTATATTTTTCAGGGTGAAAGACTGGAGATAGAGGATAATACTTGTATTAATATGTGTGCTTGGGATGGAAACCAGTTTACAGTTTTTTTAAACCTTTTAACCTATTGCCTTTAAAAAACAAAAGAAAAACATCTGTTTGTGAATGTATTGTACATGATTAGGATTGAGGTTGTAGACTCAACATGTGCAAGCATAGCACTGGGATGATCAAAAGATGTTTACAATCATGTCATACCTTTTTTGTTTTTAAGAAGGTAGATGTAGAAAATGGCAAAATTCTTCCTCTACAATGTGATAGTGCTGCCTATTGGTAGTTTGGATTTGAGGAATACTTACTAATGGATCACATTTATTCAGGAGAAAGCACAGTGTTAGATCTCCTGCCCATGGATTGTGTGCAGTACTGCTGTAGGAAGAAAGGAACTGGAATTTTCAGAATATTGGGATTTTTATGTGAGATGTAGCATTTGTTTCATCATTTCCGAGATTCACCCATATGTCAGTCAATATTGAAACCATTGTCTCTAAAATCCTAAGATAGGAAGAAATCTTGCAACAGCATCTTTAGTAAAGCCCAGTGATAATAATATTAGACAGGAAATGATGCATACTAAACTATTTAAGTGTGATTGGCCCCATGCTCTGATTAGTGCAACTCAGAAATAGATCTCCATTTAAATTTCAGCATTCTAAGAGGATCCAGATACGCTGTTGGGGACAGACAGCATTTGATTCTATATATGGTTATTGAAGCATGTATGCTAGAAGAGATGAAAATGAAACTATGAAATCACCTATACATTCACACAGTTCATTTAATAATTTCAGGTATCACAGGACAGCTTACACATTAGCTCAGTCTTTCACAAATAAGTTTCTGAATCAACCAATGAATTGGAGTTTGGTGGCCAACAAATCTAAGTACATAAATAATAGCAAACCTACTTGCAAATGGCTTATAGAAAATCTGCCAAATACATCATGCTATAAGCAAAAATAATGAAAGTAGCATTGCAGATTTATATGATAATACTTGAATTTGTTACAATGATATTTATTATTTCAGTGTGAATGCTTGGATTAGTCTAATATGGTGCTTTGTTCTAACTTAATGAATCTGAAAAAGGTAAACAATTCTCCCAGAGATTGTTAAAATGTTCTATTGACATATAATTTTTCCATTGTTAATTAGATTTTATATAAAGATACGGGGTAAGACAGTGCTTGTCCTCATCCCTTAGCCTCTACTCCTCCCACTGTTTGTGACTAAATAGAAAAGTTCCAATATTTATTTGAGTTTCTCTGCTGCGTTCTACCTGGAGTGACTTCATACCAAACATGAAAAGCAATGCAGAAATGAGAAAAATGTTCTGTGTCCCATCCCTGTTGCAGTCCCAAAACCAAATTAAAGACAAGCAGATTCACAGTCATAACCATTTCAGACGACCTGATGCAGTTAAGAACAGCTAGCATCTTGTCTGCTAAGCAACTAATACAACTGTTAGGGGCAGTAATTTTCCTAGGAACATGTTAAAAGAAAAGAAAAATATATTTTCTTACATATACCTTATTCATCCCATGTAACTTTGGCATGCAAATTATTTTTAATTATTTTACCAATTTCTAAGAAACTAAAAAGAATAACCTAATTTTATAAACTGGTAGGCGAAGAACGTATAAAATTGATGTAAGATTTCAAAGAGCCCATCTTTAGTTAGCATTCTAAAGCATTCTGTTCTTCCATTTCATCTCTTCTAGTACGTTAGTTTGGAAACGCATTTCAAAGGCATTGTATTCTGCTCTTTGAAACAAATTGGTTGGTTATGGGGCATGCTTAGAAAGGGAAGACCCAACTGCTCAAAACAAGGAAGCAGGGTTTTGGTTGTGAAAAGTCTGCAATCAGCTTATCTGGATGAACTTAAAACCATCCCTCCATAAACATTTAGGGTAACAGTGTAATCTGTCATATCTATTAAGCATGTGATTTTTAGTTACTTCTAGGGAGCCAATGAATTAGGGTTTTGGCTTTATTTCATTAAAAAAGGTTTGCTTTTCAAATTATTATTTTCAAATTATTATAAATTATCTTGTACAGTCAAGATCAATGAATAACACAGCTAGAGCTTGTCTGATCATGGGTTCAGGCCTTACGCTTGCTGTGATGAAAGAGCCGTCTAATGCAATAATCTTCTCACTCCAACCTATCTGTGTCTGCTTACCAGTTAGATGGGGTGCAGAATATTTCACCTGTGCAAGATCTTTGCTTTTCATGTGGAAATATTTTTTTTAAATCCTGTTTGCTTTTCTCTAAACCTTTGGGAATAGAGTATGGTAGAAAATAAGATTGTGGGATCATTTAGAATAATGCTTTTCAAAATGAAAAGTCTTGGTGGTTAAAGTTAACTCATGTAATCACTACTTGAAATGTGTTTCGCCTCTGCTCCCCAAAATAACTACTTACATATTAGCAATTTGAGGGTTTTTCCTCCTTACTCATGGTTAGAATTTTAAAATAAACCTTTGGTATTATTTACCAGCAGTAGTATTTTGTTAGTTATATATGTTTTACTCCAACTGGTATCTCCTATTCAATAGTGATTATTGTCTTAACGGCAAGTTAAAAGTTTTCTTTTATCAAGAGGTGGCTGTTAATTTAATGAGCTTCTGAATTCTAAACCTTGATAGAAGAGAATAATGATAAGATAGTTTACTTTTCTTTGATCCCAAATCAGGATTTTTTGGCTTTCAAAGAAAAAGAATTATTATGTTATATAAATGCATAGACATATTACTCCTTTGTTAGTATATCATTCTGAACCTACTTAAGATTTATTACCATTTTACTAAAAGGTTTTCTCAGTGTAAGTCAATGTTACAATATGTTCTATGTAATTAGTCCCACTGCATTTTTCTTCAAACAAATTTTAAGTAAAGAGCCTTAAGAAAAGAGTTCTTAAACACCAGAGAATGTAATTAGTTTTTTGCTTGAATTCAAATTCTATCTAGCACAGGTGGAAGGAAATAGGAAGAAGGCCCAACTTCTGGGTTCTCTTGAGTTTTCACCAAATTATGCCCTGTAGTGGCCTTTATAAGAGTTAAGGAAGCTGGACTTTCTTTCCTCACAATGAAGTATGAGCATTGTATAAAGCATCTTTTAATGCTCACCTTTACTACTATGTTCAGTTTTTAAAGAAAATATAAACTATTTCCCCTGATTCAGAGGTAACTTCCTATATGTTTAAATTTGCAGTGGTGAAATTATGAGGCAGTAATAGAAGGTGACAGTTTATAATGTCAGACTAGGCAAGCACTCTGGGGAACAAGTAGGAAAAGATATGTAGAAGCACATCAAAATAGGATGTTTAAATTCTACCTAGAAAAATGGAAGATACGAGATTCCAATAAGGAGTCTTTAGTAACAGGTCTGCATGAATACATATGCCAGTGACAAGGATAATTTAATGAGTGCAAGTAGGAGAAAGGTGAGAACATTCATCTCGATACTCCCTGTGAGCTTCAAGGGTGCTTGAAAGCAGTGATGGGTTTGAAAGCCTAGCATATCTGAATACATAATTTCCTCACCGTACTGTGAATCTGAAAGAAAAGCCGTAGGTTAGCCTGCTCTTCACACTGAATTTCAAAGACATATTTTAGCTGCTAAAGCCAGCTAAAATCTTAGAACCAGATGATAATCTTTTGAGTCAGAGGAGTTCTTATTAAGAAAGGTTTTGTCAACAATTTGCTTTGTCATACTTTTAAAGAGAATTTAGATGCTGATAAGCTGTAAAAAGGTAAAACAAATATGTGTCTTGAGCACGGATCTGCCAGGTGTAATTGGCGGGTCCTACAGTGCAGAATTCATTCAGTCCTGGATATCAAGAGAATAGCCGTTACCTCTAAGGCAGCCTTTCCTAACTGATGTTCTCCAGATTTATGGACCTACTATTCCGAGAATTTCTCAATTGACATGGCCAAAAGTATCAATTTGGAGGAAGGCTGCTCTCCATGATCAATGACTCCATCAAAATAAGACAAAATCCTTAAGTCCTTTATATAAACCTTTACATTTAGCCATCATCTTAGCTGAGCATAAAATGTAAATTTTTCACTTAGCTGCAACTTCATTTAAATTATATCAGGTTCTAAATGTGACAATTATTCATTCTCCCAAGAAGTATAAATTGCAAGTTAGATGTAATAATTCACTATATGACCTGCTTATTCTGGTATTTTGCTTTTTCATAATAGTTTGATGCTAGAAGCTAGAAGAATTACTTAGCAACAAAGCACAACAATAATGCTGCTTTCTCCTGGTTTACTAGGTAGCTGAAAAATTTAAATGGGAAGCATTTTGTAAGATTCTTAAGGTTGCAAATTAGATTTGGCAGTTGTTAGTTGAACCTCATTGGAAATATTAACACTGAAATAGAAATATTTTTTTCTCCAAACTTTCTACATTTTTAAAGTATCCAGTTGTTTCATTGTTAATTGCCCTGTTTATTTTTTATCTGCACAGCTGAATTTTTCCATCCTAAATAAAAGGAAAAAAGGTTTTCTAATTTGGAGGAAAAAAGAAATGGAGACCAGTTGTGGGAAAATATTTATGGTATAAATATGTCAATATTCTGATTTTGAGCTGGCAATGTTTTACCAATCATAACCATTCCTAAAATTTTGTGTCTTGGGTCAAGCATTGTATGGGTAGAAAGGAGCTATTTTATTGTAATTAAGATTGTAAAGAATGTAATTTGTCTGTTAAAGTCAGAGAAAGGGAATGTTTCTTTTTATGAATGCTAGCATCTAGATAATGTTTTTGGTCTTGGAAGCCTTGCACATCAAATCCCAGTCTCCATGAAGCATCAATACAATTTTTAGTCTACAGAACTATGAGTCATTATTGTAAGAGATCTCTCACCATCAAGCTGTGAAAATATCTAACAAACCCTGGCAAGAGACTGACATAGTCTGGGCTATGCACAACAATGAACTTTCCACCCCACCACAGAGTGAACTTGTGCTGCAGAAGCTACCATCAGCCCATTGTTTAGAGACAACACCATGGATGAAAGCAACGATCCCCATATCTTCCTCTGTATTTATCACCTGGAGCTCAGGTACCTCATTGCTCCTGAAAAGCCCTGGTCAATTCCCTTGTCCATGGACTATAGTATCAGGGATCCTTTCTTTCCTCTTTGGAAACAGCAAAGAGCTAGGTTTGAACTTTCCTGGTCAATACTGGAAAAGGGAATACTATTTATTTTTATATTGTTTATATTTTCTCTTGTCCTACTGATTCCCTGGCAGTGACAGTTACCTCAATAGCTAGTTTAATAATGTGTGTTTGGATAATTTTTAAAGGTTCATTTTTTTTAAAAAAAAGAGTTTTGATCTTTAGAGATCTGTAGATTTTATTTCCATAAGAATGTGTTATTTTGTATAAAATATGTTCTTAAAATAGTATTTGGTCTGTGTGTATCTGAGAGAGTGTGTGGGGAATGGGGATGAGAATCTCTAGGAACATTAAACAATAGCTTTATGTAAATCAGAGCAATAGTTTGTCTCACCTTTATCTCTAGAGACTGGCACCATCTCTAGATTTTCAGGCAGTAGCCTTTCCTAAAATAGTTACTTTAGACAATTTTGCCTGGAGAGGCTGATAATTAAATCTGAGAATTTTTTTTTAATACAAAACCATGCGACTTAACCACTGAGCTACCAGATCTGTATTATTATTAAATTTTATTTGGCCAATAGTGATAAAATCCTGCTACATGATACTTATTAATTTCTGTTGTACAAAATGTAGAAGGTATAGTGTTAATAATTTTAGAGTAAATTGGAAATTTCTTAACATTGTCAAATCACTTATTCAATGCAGGATTTGCAAGAGAGCAACTAGTGGTGTGATCAAGGCATTCTTTTCTTCTCATCAGACATAGATTTGTATGTAACTGTTTTTGATTTTAGGGAATAGTTTTGCCCTTTCCAGGAGATAAAATGGTGCAAATTACTGAGGCCAGAATAGCAAAACTGACCCAACTATATACACCTATACCGTCTTTGTTTCAGTTAGTATTTTGGTTATCCTTCAAAATATATTCTTTTAGCAATTATGTTGAGTTGTTTATAAAATACCATATGAAAAATCTTTAATTTCAGCAGATTTATGTGACAAATAGATAATTATAATACCAGTTTGCAAAAAAAAACCCAAAGTGCTCTGAAAGGTTCCTGCAGAATAAAGAAAAAGAGAGGGACATTTTGAGGGAAAAATGACCACAACAGAAATTCTGGATCACATCTGAGAAACTAATATTAAACATGAGGTGTTGTGTTTTTTTTTTTAACTCTGGAGAAACAGCACCCAGCATCCATTCAGGAAGACTTAATGAGGAAGTAACGGGAGTGATGATTGTTTAAAAAGCCAGAGCCGTAGCATGTTTCTCTTCTGCATAAAGTAACCAAAGAGATCTGTAATATTCATCTGCCTTGGCAAAGTTGCCTATGGCAGTGATTCCTTTCCTGTTGGGTGGAGCAGTCTCTGCCCCCCTTTCTTCAGCAGCCCAGCCAGTAAATCACATGCTGTTTCCTTTTTCCCTCTCCATTGTAAAGCCTACGCGTCTAGGGACTGTAAAAAGTTTGCAATCTTTTTTTGCCAGTGCAAGAATTCTGTGCCTGCCTGGCATAGTAATAGGAGTGGTCCATAACTCTTCATTAGCATAGAGCAGGCTGCATGGTGTGCGAGCAATCACCGGTTCCTCCCCAAAGGGTCTTTTTCTTCAAAAGAAGTCTTGCCAATGAATGTATTTCCCATGCACTGATATTAATACAAGCTGCTGTTAAAAAGTGTCTTCTCTGTGGCTGTAAGGACTACTTTTACAAAACGCTTAGATTCACTCTGGATCTGTTGTTGCCGAAGATCACTGACTGAAGTGGAACCCTGACTATAACTGGCCTGCTCTGCTATCTATGCAATCAGTACAAAAAGCTTCAAAAAGATTTTACTGCAAATTTCCTTTGCACCCACACAGCAGCTGGCGACAATGAGGAAGTTCTGCATTGGCTTTTTCAGCCAGGTATGTTATGTGGAAATGTTCGCTATAGCAATTATCTTCATTCCATCAAATGCTTCCTATTATTAGTTAAGATCAAAACACTTGCTAAACTTTGAGTTCTTGTCCAATTATTAATATCAGGCCTATGATTAATAGGACATGACAGGAAACTATTAGCTTTAAAACAGGATTGGACAACCATTTTGTGCTTATAACTGTTTTGTATTTCAGGACCATATTTTTTTAGGGAGTGGGGAGAGTTACTACAAGTGTATTCATGTTACATTGGTGTCACAAATTTTAGCTTGTTTTTTTCCTGGGGTCTTGCGAAGATGTTGCTTGCTTTTTTACACTTTTTTCAAACTTACGACTTGCACTGCTGTTCTTACATGTTACCTGCATAACTGCAGGTACTTGTCCAGACAATCTCAGAATCAATCTCTGGAAGGGGAAAAAAAGGACAATTTTAAATAACATGAATGTATGCATAAATACATGACTAACATTATGAAAGGAATATTTGAGAACCATCCTCTAGGTTCCAAGTCTTTTGGATTAGCAACTAGTTTTAACAGAAAAACTTTTGGCCTTCACCAGAAAACCGATTAAAATCCACCCTAAATTATTTTAGACAGCTAGACTATTCTTCAATTGTCAGATAAGGGTCACATTTATGCTGACACATTCAGTTTGTTGTTAATCTTAAAATTCTAACTTTTTGTAAATGATTCTCATGAATTAATTTCAAAAGGGTTTTGTTTTCTCACCCTCATTTTCATTTTTTTTAAAAAATATTTACAATACATACATTAAATACAGAAGGAAAAACCTTACATACATCTGTTAATAGCTAAACGAAGTCTGTTTAATTGGGCATGCTTTCAGTTCCCCAGTAAATAAAACTAAACTATTTGTGTGCTGTTTATTCTATACAGATTACTAGTTACATTTTGTCAAAATATCCATTTGCTTCTTTTGTTTCCAAAGTCATTTTTGAAGGCAAAGCTTTTTCCAGTTTCTACCGCATATTATTTTAATGTCAGTAAATTAATAAACAACATTTTGCAATGTTATGGATATAGCAAAATGTAATATAAAATTAAGTTGACATGGATTTTTTTAAAATGATTTTTGTGTTTACTAGACGGAAAATAATTTCAAATACAAATATCCAAAGCAAGCAACATACCAGAATCCATCTTACCTCATTTAAACATTACTGATTAAACTCATACTATTCCTTTACACAATGGCCTTTGAGCAACAAAATCTATTCAAGAAAGACAACATTATTTGAGAAATTTCTAAAAGGATAACATCAACTGAAATATATTTGAAAGTGGTAAGGTTGTATATCAGTTTCAAAAGGGTTTTAGTAGTTAATCTACTTTGGCCTTGAATCTTTGTGAGCTGAGGAGGATATAGTTAAAACATGCCCTTTGATGATCTTATACTTCAACATCTCATTTCAATGCTTTTTAAAATTAAAAATATTTTAAATAAATTTACAAAATTAAAACTATGGTAACTAAAATCCCAAAACACTTCTAAAATGAAATATTTCAATTGTGTAACAAGGTGTAGTAAACAAAAAGAATGTGTTTAGCCTCTTGGAAGACTGGATTGATTTTGAGAACAGATCCTGCTAGATGGGGGAAGGGCAGGCCGGCTGATGTAATGGCTGGTATCTTCTCTACCTTTAAACACCGCTGTGTTTCTTAAATGTTGCTAAAATTGTAATGCATTGCTATTCTTAATGCTGATAGAGAGCCAGGTTTGGAAGCACTGACTTTCTAAGTTCACCAGGAGTTGAAAGGGGTTTCTTGTACTGCATATTACAAGTTTCTTTTTCACCTTTTTCATATTTCTAAGGCCGCTCAACCCCTTGGCTTTGGGTATATGCAAAATAAAAACAAGGATATAAAACATCAAACAGCAGAAAAGGAAAGTCATTCCTGTGGAGCAAACATCCACTAAAAAAAAACTAACCTCCCACTCTAGATCAGAGCCTGGAGCAAAAGCTTGGTCTTTAAGGTATACCTAAATAACTAGAGACTATGACAGCATCAGGTGACATTCTGTCCAATCTTATTGAATAAGTAGAAACAGGAGAGAGACTGTCCCTCAAATAGTTAAACTATACAGCATATGCCTCATAGGTGACAACCAGCACCTTGATTTGTATCTGGAAGCCTACTGGTCACTAGTACAGTTTGCAGTGGGAGGTCGCATTGTGGACTAGCTATTTCTGAGTTGTCTTCAAGGTTAGGCCCATTGCATTTGCCCACATGCAGGATGTGGCATGAGTCATCATGTAAAGAAACTTCTGGTCCAGAAACTGGCTTAATGAATCTTATGTAAAAGTCTTACTGATCATAGATGTTTCTTGGCTGTATTTGCCCATTAAGAGTCATGGAAGACCCCTAATTGTTCACTGATCTGTAATTGATTTGGGGATATGAAATCTCATCGCATAATACCACATTAATGGAATATAATGTTATCAGTCAATATAACCTTGCTTGAGAAATTAGAGCTTGACTAAATGAACTGAAATGTACAGCATTTGTTTAAAAGTGTCCTCATCCAATGGAAAAGGCTTGAGCTGGAGTTTGTCCCTTTTTTTGCTGGACCTAAAATAAGATGAACAGCGAGAAAGAAAAAAGGGTTTCCTGTGTATATTCAGATAATATTACTGGGAATTTGTGGACAGTCCCTTAAAAGAGGCATGAGTGGTGGTTTTTTTTAAGGATTCCAGATGTGAGTCAGATGCTTAAAAATGAGAGAGGAGGAAGGGAGGAACCCAACGGCTTGAAAATAAGGAAGGTAAGTTTCCCAACTTTTCTGACTTTACATTTCATTCATAAAGTATTTCAGTATTTATCATTCCAAAAGCAATCTACAAATTCATGGCATTCTTTGTGCAAATGAATTTGGGGACGAATGGTCTAACAAATGGGACAAACTAGTGAGAATGCTAATTAGTATAAGTGGAGAGGGAGAGTCCATTTCTTCAGTGAAATTAGGTGTGAATTAGGAGGAGGTAGTTTATAGCCATTTATTTCTAACATTGCTACAGAAATAATTATTTCCAAAACCTCTTGTAGTTTCTAAACATTTGTGTCTGATGTGTATTATATGTATAATTAAAACTGCATTTGTGCTCTATAAAGCACTGTATGGATACATTTGCGCTAACGATTGTAATTATTCCATCAACCAAATGCTGAAACTGTTTTATTTTGAAGTTTTCTATAGATGAGGAAATGCATGTGAATCAGTGACCAGTAGCTAATAATAACAGCTTCCAGAAAGTTAGGATGCATTTATATCTGATTAATGCAGTGGCTACTTAATGTATGATTTTTGACATTTGAATAAGGTGTTGTTGTTTTTTTACAGTAGAGGAAAAAGGTTGTGGATTTGAGAAATCAGGTCAATTTCACAGGAATGACTTATATTTCTATTTTTTAAAGTTTATATTGCAGGTGGACATTTGACCTTTTTTAATTGAGTATATTTTAGTACTTTTTGTAAGTTTGGTATTACCATTTTTAATAACACTCAAAATATGTAAAGATAGTTTATTTTGCCACAACTAATGTATATGAGGGCTGGCTATGTATTTTTTTTTGCACAGTTGCATGGAGATAGATTGCTCTAGAAGTTTAAAACATCAATAATATGCATCATGCAGTCTTACTTTTTCAGTGCTAGTATTGCAATTCCAAAGCTTATATAAAATGTTTACATAAGAATTATGACTAATCGTAAAACTATTGGTGACATTTTTTCTGTTATATGATTCATCGTTTGTATATGTTGTACTATCTTTGCAAAATAAAAGTTTGTAGAGCGGCTGGAAAAAAATTATATAATGACTGAACAACATAGTAAAGTTTATAAATATACCCAGGGTGAGTTTGTTTGTTTTAGCTGTACCATATCCAGTTGAAAGCAGAAAAATACCATCATTTTCTCTTGATGCTATTTCCTGGCTGAAACAAAAAGACATATTTAACTTTACATTTAGCACACTGGTTGGTTTCAGAGAATACAACACAGATTGCATAGATTTTTGCACCCATTTATGGTAGGTTGTTTGGTTCTAGCTTAATGTGTTTTATAGAACTCCATCTTTATGGCTTAGAAATCATATTTTATGACTGAAAGTTTGTAAATCTAGCTGTTTCTGACTTATCTAATAAACCACAATTTCTACCTTTGAATTAATAAAAAAGAAAGGAAAAAGCACAGAAACATTGCCTACCCAAAATTATTTTAAATTAATAACTAGTTTTTAAACAAATATTTAAACCTTGATTATACAAGAGTTGGTCTTTCAATCGACAATGGTGAATAGACCATAATCATAATTTACAAATATGACCACTGTCACCAATTCAGTTCAGATGTCAACCTGCTTAAACTATAATTAGCTAAATAGTACACTGGACTATAAATGTGGTGTAATAAATGCAAAGTCTGGAGGTACAGAACACATTAGCCAAAAACCTAGCATGGGTTAGACTGGGGTGTGGTCCGGTTTATTAATTCCAGTGATTTTGGAATTATGTAGAAGGATAGATCTAGAGAATTTTAAATAATTTTGTCTTTTTTAAAAAAAATCACAAACCACAAATATTTTAGCTCTTCTAGCTCTTATTTTCACATTAACTACCATGGTAGGTAAAAGCCACACTTGAGTAATATTTGCAAGCCTCCTCCTCTTTTTCCAGATGGATGTTTGTTTACTTCTCCTTCCCTTACTTCACAAAGAGATTCTACAGTGGCCTGAGGTTCCCTGAAATGTCTTTTTCAACATTTGCAGGGTGTGGGCTGAATTCTGTGGATCTGATTGTTCTTTTTTGTTCATGGTCTGGAGCCAGATGTTACTGAATTGTAACTCCTTGAAATTTTTGGTGTTCGCATCCCTCACTTGACGTTACCTTGAGTAAACTAACTGAAGATCACACATCTCATTTTGCTCTAATGTTACTGAGCGCTTATTTTTCAGCTCCTTAGACCTCAGATGCATTCATATGTAAGCGTGAGGAAAGGTTGTTTGGAGACAGGGAAAGTATCTAGTATAAACTGGCTTATTAGGGAAAAGAACGGAAGAAAAGAACCACATTTATTCAGCAAACTTTCCTGAAAATCCCCGGGACTTGATTGAGCTATGAACACCCAATTCTTATTTTTGAACTGTGTGATTTGTTATCCAATAAAGAAAGAGGAATTGTTTTCTGTCTCCAGTTAAATAAAGACAGCAAAGACAGTGTTCCTTAATGTCAAAGAATTTCCTGGGTCTGTTGTAGCAGCAGCCGCCATCACCCAAGGAAAATGACAAGCAAGAAGATCAGGTCAGTAGTGCCTTTGTGTGCTTGGTTTTCAAAGGTCTGTTCATGTGATGTTTGTCATTATTGAGAGAAATAAGGATGTTGAAGATAAGAGCAAAATTTAACTGAAGGAGGTCAAAGGGTTCACAATCTACTGTAAATTTCCTAAGGGTGGAAATTAATAATAACTGCAATGATTGGAACTGCTTTGGCCAACATTCTCCCATTCTATAATAGGGACTCCTCAAGGTGCCGTCAGCCAGGCAATGTCGGCTGGCGACCCCCAGGGGGAGGGCCTTCTCTGTGGCAGCTCCTGCCCTCCCCCAGAGATACGAAGGATATCGGATCTCCGGGTTTTTCACCGTGCCCTAAAAACCTTTCTTTTCCATCAAGCAGGGCTGGCGTGAAACACCCCCTCCCCCCCGTTTTTAGCCTTTTTTAGCCTTTTAAATTGTCAATTGGGTTTTAGTTTGAATGTTTTAAATTTTGGGCCACAGTTATATAATTCTTTTAAAAATTTTAAATTTTGTATTGGTTTGTGTTTTAGTTCCGGCTGTGCACCGCCCTGAGTCCACTAGAAGAAGGGCAGAATATAAATTGAATAAAATAAAATAAATAAATAAAATAAATATTTCATAATATTTATGTTGCATTTATGCAACATATACCATCATCAGAATCTGCTAAGTATACCTCCAAGAATACCACAGAAGAGGAATGGGATTTGAAAGCATTCTCATGCTTTTTAACAAATGTTGGTAACTATTTCTATTTCTTTCTTCCCAGCCTTCCAGCAAAATTAATCAATGGAGGTATAGCTGGCCTTGTGGGGGTAACTTGTGTATTCCCCATTGATTTGGCCAAAACCCGTCTCCAGAATCAGCAAGGACGAGCAGTCTACACAGGCATGTGCGTGAGTGACGGTACAGAATATTACACTTTGAGCTGAAAGGAATCAAAATGAGTTCTATTGATTTCCTAACACTATTGAGTATGCCTCAGAATTCCATTTTCTTTACCCATAATGTTTTTGATATATCTTATAAAGCAGCAACACTCAAAATTTCTAACCTGTATATTGCAGACCCAGCAATTGTGACAACCACAAGGTTGGGAAAGATGCTAGAGTTGATGGGGAAAATTACATTTCCCACAGTTGCTAACCAGCCTAATTACCTGAGTGTCAATGATATAATGTTACATCATTCAGAAGTAAAATCAGTAATGAAAAAGAATCCTGTTGCATATTTACTAAAAGCTGAATGTAATTGAGCTTTTCAACGGTCTTGGTGCCATAGCTAAGAAGGTCTTGCTACCCTAAGGAGAATATCCTATCACCCATCTCCTCCCACTTATGACGGCATGACTGTAACTTTGTTGCTTATATCCTTACAATTTATATTGATATTGATTGTTTCCTGATTGTTTATTTGTACCCTATGACTATCATTAAGTTTTGTACCTTATGATTCTTGACGAATGTATCTTGTCTTTTTATGTACAGTGAGAGCATATGCACCAAAGACAATTCCTTGTGTGTCCAATCACACTTGGCCAATAAACAATTCTATTCTATTCTAAACATGATGGAAGAACAGTGAACAAGAAATAATTAGGCACATGAACATCAACTTTGAAATAGTTTTTGTAATTGTTTCTCCCTCTCATATTCTAGGCAAGATTGTTTGGTGAAGACAATACGCTCAGAAGGGTTGTTTGGCATTTATAGAGGTAATCCCTATAGAAATGGAAGGGCTTTACTTTGCTCTGAAATTTTAATAATTTGTTTTTTTACAATAGCTAAATTTAAAGTGAAACACGTGATTTGAAAATGTCTCTGTGTGTGTATATATATATATATGTATGTGATGGTTGAAAATTGGAAATGAAATAATAACATTGCATGGAGGAATTTAAAAATAACATATATAGAATCTTTTTTCTTAATTCCTGTCAATTCCAGCTCATCTGGTGAACTTTTGGAAACTTTAGTTCAAAAGCATCTGGAAGATTCCAGATTGCCAATTCCAGTGTAGTAATTAAAGGTAGTTTCAAGAAAAAAGTACTATAAAAGTACATGCTGCATTCTATTAATGTTTATTCAAAGGCAAATGCTATACAGTTCAAGAATTAGTCTCCCAAACAGTATTTCGTTGGAAGTTTCGGGCTTGTTCTGGTACCAGGATCTTTGGCCACCATCCATCACTTGTGAGATTATATTCTGGAAACTAGCTTTATGCCATTCATAGTCTTCCTTTTTTAAATCTCTTGGTTCCTTTCATAAAAACTTGACAGCCTTACTTCTTAGAGCACGTGGACTGTCATCTGATATAATCCTTTTTAGATTTCACTGTTTCAAAGTATCTTTGGGGCAGCAAGGAAAGGAATAATTGTAGGTGTAAAACATGAATGATGAGAAGCTTCCCCATGTTCTCTAAAGCCAACCTGTGCAAACATTTTCAGAAGTATAGAAAGCTTGCTTTGGTAAGGAAAGGGTGTAGTCCTAAGAACATATAGAGAACCTGGCTGGGTAAGGCCAGCAGGCCATCTTGTATCTTGCAGTGCCAAACCAACTGCATTCAGAAAACTCACAACCATTAAATAGGAATTCTCTAGCTCTCACCCCTGCCAACTTCTCTTTGCTACTCAACACAGCCAATCCATACAAAAGCATGTGTTGAGTTGAACCTATCTACATCCTTCATGACTGAATTTGAAACGTGAAAAAAATCGGGACATGCTGTAAGACTTTAACAGTTATTATATAATTGGTACTTTAATTTTTTTTTTTCTGAAGCCCTAAGAGGATAATACTTAGTTGAGTTTGGGTGATCTAAAACACTAAGGGTTAGTACTTGGATGAGAGAAATCTCATCCTAGGATCAGGAAATCCTAGGGCTGTAGGCTACACTGGGAGCTCAAACAAGGCAACGCTGGTATTTTTGTATCGTTGGAAAGAAAACTACATGAAAAACACTAGGAGTTGTGTTAGACTCAGAGACTTAATGTTTCTGAATAAATGATATTTAGTATTGCATTTGCTTTATTATTATTTTGGTGGAATGTTTACTTAAGATTATACAGAGAATATAGGAAGACGGATATATATATATATATATATAATATATATATATATATATATATATATATATAATATATATATATATATATAATAATTGAAGCTTGTTTTATTTAAATATTATTGCTTTTGTGGATTCTTGTCTGCAAGTGAAAGCGATCAACATTTCCTGTTGGGAGTAGGGATGAGCCAGTAAAGTCACCATCAAGGCTCCTTAATGCCTCTTCTGTTCTCTCCAAGGGGCTGCTGTAAACCTCACTCTTGTCACTCCTGAAAAGGCGATCAAGTTGGCAGCCAATGATTTCTTCCGACAGTTGCTCTCCGTGGATGGGTATGGGGAAAAAAGCATTTGTTCTCTGTTTGTAATCTTGCTCCAGTCTGAGCATTGTTTCCATCTGCCCTTTTGAACTGGTCCTGTACCTTTGTGCTATTCTTAACAGAAAAGAATTGTCATTGGCCAGCGAAATGCTGGCTGGCTGTGGAGCTGGGACATGCCAAGTGGTGGTCACAACTCCGATGGAAATGTTGAAAATTCAGCTTCAGGATGCTGGACGGTTAGGTGAGCGCCTCAATACTAGAAACTGTAAAGATTACAAAAACCAATTTGGCTTCATTTTTGTAGCAAAATTGCTTCCTGCATACATAAATGTTCATATTTGCTAGGACAGTTCTTATATTCTTATCTGCCAGCCACAAAAATACCAACAAAAAGTATCACCTTCCCAGCTGGCCAATAAATAAGAGAATGGAAAAAACAGCAGCCAGTCAATATCTTGGTCCCATTTCATGTTTCTAATATATGTTGCTTGCATTTGCCCTTTGAATTCCAGAGAGACCAAAAATAAATTGTTACTATGGAGGGAGATGTAAGCCTTGCATTTATCCCTCTGTTATGTTTAAGACTAGGAAAATTAAAAGATCTCATCATGATGCCACTGTAGCCAAACCTCTGTGGGCAGTGGGTGAAGTCTGACCCAAACCCAAAGCTAGGAGGTGGAGCAAAGCACTTTCCAACTAGTGATAAAATAACTCATTCACCAAACTCTATAGAGCTTCATCACTACAAATGGCAAACACTGCCTTTTGCCATTTTTAATGCACAGAAGCTGCCTCAGAACAGTATCTGTTCCTGCAATTGTACAGTTTGTTGTGACTCCAACTCCCGAGCCTGTCCTCATGGAGGAAGAGGACTCAGAAGGTGAAGAGGAGGAATTGACAAGGCCTCCCTCTCCAGGACCCTCCTCTGGCAATGCCTCAGGTTCCATCCGAAGGCCAGGAGGAACAGCCTGGGATGGGCCAGGAGGAAGGCATTTCGGAGCACCCATTGATAGAGAGTGATAATAATGAATCCTGGCTTGATCCCAGGCAGCGTCGGAGGGAGAAGCGTGCACAGCAAAGGAAGAGGCATGGGAGGGCCAGGGATTGAGCTGAGTCACTGAGCCATGCCCCACAAGGGATAAAAGAGGGCGTGATTGCTCGGCAGGCTTTGTGACGGACAAAAGTTTAAACTCTTATTAAAGAGTCACATCGTGAATCCTGCACTTCGGCTCAGATATATTTTGGACTAAACTCTTGTGGATAATTTGTCGCTCTGGAAACGGACTGCAGATAAGGCCTCTCCTGCTTTTTGGGAGTACTAATTGAACTGGGCAGGCTGCCAGAACTCTCATCTGCCAGGATTTCTGGTCTGTTTATATAATAACTTATTGGCAGGCGTGTTTGATATTGCATTTGTCTGTGTGAGGACGGGACAGAACACAGTTACAGAGTTACTTTTGGGGAGACCAAAGGGTTATACGATATAACCAAATGCCAATGATGACGGCTTATCTTGGTGTGGAAGATGGGACTTACAGTCAAACACATCTAGAGGGCAGCAGTTTGGGGTAGGCTGTTTCCCAGTCCTCATTTCCTTCTGTTGGGTTATTTAAGTTAAATCCCAGAGGAAGGTGCTGCTGTTTTTAGTACATGCACGTATAAGTGATACATGTGATAAAAACAGACTCTACATCAACCTTTCTCATCTTGGCTAGGGATTCTGGGAACGGAAGTCCAACACATCTGGAGGGCACCAGGTTGAGACAGACTGTTTTTTGTGGAGCACAACTTCTCATTTCACATCTGCAGGTGAAATCTAACTGATCCTAAATGACATAATGTCAGACATGGTGTCTGTCTTAGCTACTGTTAGAAAAACATCTGTCTTTAAATTTTCAGGGGTGGACAGGCAGCAAATTAATATAGTTTGAGGCAGATAGAGCAGTGGATTGAGTAATGCATAATGAAGCTTGTATGCAAATAGGAATATGCAACTGCCTGAAGGAATGGGAGCAGCTGGTTGAACTTACTTGACTTTGGGAGCTAAGCAGAGTCATGTGCTTAGTATATGAACGAACAACCACTAAGAAATTTTTAAACTATAGATTAGACTGAGAGATTTTTTAAAAATTGAGAAACTACGTCTATGTTATTGCTGGGGAAACGCATGGGACCTCACCAAGAATTGCATTTAACTCAACCAAGACTTATTTTCCTTATTTTTACCCATGAAATGTTGAAGATCTGCTTGTGTAAGACCCACAACTTTTAATAATATAGCCTTCAGAGTTCAAGATTTGATATATGTATAATTTTTGGTGAGAATTTTTTATGAAAACTTTCGCAAGCGTGGTTCAGAAACAATATGAAACCATCTTCTGGTTCAAAGAACTCAACAGAAGATGAAAGAGAGTTGCCTATTGGTAGGATAAAAGACAGGTCTTTCTGTCTTTCAGCTGTTCATCAGCAGAAAGCCCTGGGGCTGGAGGAAAGAACTGCTGCCTCTTCTCACCCACCACAAGGACAGCCTTACACCACTGGAACTATGGCGGCCTCCAAACGCCCTTCTGCCACTAGAATTGCAAGTGAACTGCTGCGCACCCAGGGGATAGCAGGCCTGTATAAAGGGCTTGGGGCCACCCTACTCAGGTGAAAAGAGTGTGTGAATCTCCTTTTTTGATAAGTTCTATGGTAGTAACATCTATTGGTCTAAGAAGAGAACTCGATTGGCTTCAACATATTTTACACTCGTAAAAACGTCTCCGTTGACTTCAGAATTGGAGTCCGTTTCCCTACAACTGGCTTTTTATTTTGAATAAAATAGATCAATACTAAATATAACTTTTTGAAGAAATCCAATGCAAATCAAATTTTATTTTAGTAATTTATAAGAAAACATATCAAAAGCTTTCTCATCATCAATATATATTATGTAAAGCAAATATAAACATTGGACATTTTATATTATGGGAAATATGTGGGTCGTACATAAATCCATCTTGAAATGGATGTATAATAGCTGGAGAAACAAGGTGTAGCTTAAGTGCCAAAGGGGCTGTTAAAATCTTGGCATCTATATTAGCCAATGAAATAAGTCTCCACTGAGAATATCATAAGATCTTTACCTGTCTGAGGAAGAACTGTAACTTGAGTCACTGAAATGAGGGGAAGCACATGATTTGAAAATGCTGCATTACATGCTTCCAAGAAAGTAGGCAATAAAAACCCAATATACTTGCTATATCAGTGGCAAGTGATGCGACATCCAGAAAAAATACAGCATCCTTCACTTAATCCTCCAGGGAAAGATTGAAGGCAAACGAGGTCCAGGCAGAAGAAGAACATCATGGCTTCAAAACCTAAGGGACTGGTTTGGACAAAACTCAGCAGCACTTTTTCATACGGCTGTTGACAAAAATAGGATTGCAAACATGATCGCCAACGTCCGATGACGGATATGGCACAAGAAGAAGAAGAATTAGTGGCTTGGAAATTACATTTCATAAATATAAAGTTAGTCATAATTTTTGAGTTACTAATGAAGCAAAATTAGTAACTTGCTTCAGTGAGAAATATGAAAATCTCTCCCAAGGCTTACCTAAAATATTCTACTTCTCTCAATAGGGATGTCCCTTTTTCCATCATTTATTTTCCACTCTTTGCCAACCTTAACAAGTTAGGACAAAAGACCTCTGAAGAAAAAGCATCTTTCTTTCATTCATTTCTGTCTGGCTGTGGGGCAGGATCTCTGGCTGCAGTTGCAGTAACACCATTGGATGGTGAGTATTAGATGATGCTACTGCAAAAATAAAAAAAGGCTTATCTTCATCCTATCACAATTTACTACCCTGTTTCCCCCAAAATAAGACATCCCCTGATAATAAGCCCAATCGGGCTTTTGAGCGCATAGCAATAAGGCCAAGCGCTTATTTCAAGGTTCAAAAAAATATAAGACAGGGTCTTATTTTCAGGAAAACATGATACCAGCTAGTATATCTAAAACTAAAAGAGTTTGGGGCAGTTCGGGAAAGAAAGCACCACATAGTTACTACTGTAGTAATTCTCAAATCAGAGATGAGCATTTTTGCAGGTTTATTTAATTGAGCAGCTGCTTGACCAGAAAGAAATAAGCAAATAATAAAATCTGAGTCTTGAAGATATTGCTCTGCAGTATCTGTAAATCTGTAAAGATGTGTAAGTCTTAGATCAAATTTCTTTACATAGATTAAACAAACTATCTTGTTACAGTTCTAAAAACTCGCATCCAAACTCTGCAGAAGGGACTGGGAGAAGATACCTACAATGGAATCATTGACTGTGCCAGGTAAACAGAATTAAGTAGGATTCCTGTTCTGTGAACCATTACCTAAGCATTAAACACTTGAACTCTGAAAAGTATTCCCCGTACGCCAAGGCTTTAAACCCCAACTTGTCTGAACTGGTGGATACATTTGGAATTTAACAAATAAGCTGTGGATGTTCTGTTGGTTCACAAAATGGCTGCAGGTGGGTGTGAGCAATCACTCAATATCATTTGATGAAACGTTAACTGATAAAGATGTGTTTTTTTCTAACCGTACAATTCACACAAAATGTTCTTGAGTCTGCCCTTGAGTTTACATTTACTTTGGGGTGGAGATGGGAGGTGGAGGGCATGTTTCCAAAGATAGTTCTGTGCTACCCTTAAAACTCTTAATGCCATTCCTGAAACAACAGATGTTGCATCTTCCATGTCCCAAATGCCAGCTGTTGCCTGCAAAAAGCAAAACTGTGATGGAAATTCACAAAAATTAGACTGCCTTTCTGCAAAAATGCTGTGGCACATTTAGAATGCATAGGAGCAAAAGCAATGATATCCCTTCAATGTGGTTACTGCCCTTTTCAGACTTCTGTGGGAGCCTTTAAAACGACAGGGCTGATTTAATGAGTCAACTCATTTTAAAAGATGTGTCTTTTTTCAGATTCACTTGGAAGTCTGAAAAAGATATAGTTGCTTTAAAGAGAAGTGCTGCACATGTGATGCTGTGGGTTCCAGAATACCTCTTCTAAATAATTTTTGAAATATGAAAAGCCCTAATGTTTGATGCACTTCTGCTGCTGAGAGCAACAGCTGCTACTCAGGATATCTTTACTGAAATTATCTTTCTGTGAATTACCTGCAGGAAGATCTGGATTCATGAGGGTCCTTCCGCTTTTATGAAAGGAGCAGGATGTCGTGCACTGGTGATAGCTCCCCTCTTTGGCATAGCCCAAGGAGTCTATTTCATTGGCATTGGAGAATGGATCATGAGCTTTTTCCAATAGCGCCATCTTGCAGTTGAAGACGACTCTGGGTTAAATTTGCACAAATTCCAAACAATCACTTGAAAACCAACAGAACCATCTTGGGAGCATTTTTGTGGATCATAAACCACCATCCAGGAAAGATGGCCTAGAAGGAATACCAATCCCAGTGTTCACCATTGCTTCTTTTTTTATTATTCCGCAGATGACTTTCAGCAAATTAGAATATAGAAGTTGTGCTTCTAAATACACACATTCTGGGTAAATCTTCATTGGATTAATTACATCTGACAGAGCATTCTTTGATTGAAAGCGTATTTGAAAGCTATAGCATCTGTAAAAACAACTGAAATAGCAAATGCAATACAAGTAGTATTCAACTGAAGACCGTAATGGGGCCTGCCCATTACAGTCGCAGATGTTGGCAGCTCTTAAGTGAGATGGCCTTGCTTAATAACTTTCACTATCTGCTTGCCTTGATGTGGCCATTAAATGAAATGCATGAGTTGTTAAGCAAAGCACGGGGTACCTCAGGGGTGGGGGGAGACCCGGGACAGGCCCAGGCCCACCTGCCCTAGACTTCCCAAGCCTCCCCTACCCCAAGGCATCCCATGCTCTGCTTCTTGGGGTCCCTGCAGGCCTTTGTCTGCTTCTTACCCAGCCCCTTACCCAAAGGGGCATAAGACGGCTACTGGCACGCAGGGGCTTTCTTTTCACTCAGCCACCCAAGGAATTTGCAGGACTCTGCCTGCTCCTCAGCCATCTTCAGGGCCCAGCAGCACCCAAGTTATCTGTTTGTTTGTTTTTTACAAAGGCTCCCAGCTGGAATGATGCAAGGATCAGCTTTCCCTACAGAGGCTATCTCACGGCAACCTTGTGCTACAGTATTCTGCAAGCAGGCACGATTGTTGCGAGCTTATAGACCGGGGGCTCCATTTTAAAGGAGGCTTCACAAACACTCTCAAAAATTAGAGCCTCTGTAGAAAAAATTTAAAAAATGGAGCCCGCTACAGGCTTCTGACAATAGTACCTGCTTTTAGAATAGCACAAAGTTGCCTTTATGGTATTTTTCTCCAAGGATGCATCTAGGCCACATCATTGCGACCCATAATCAGTTCCTGTCCAATTGTGAATGGTCTACCACCACCACCACCAAAAGGAGCTTTAGGCTAGACTGGAAGTTAGAAAAACATCCTGTAAGAAAGCAATGGCAAACTATTTCAATACTGTTGCTGAGAAAAACTATGTGCTTATATTCAGTGGAGCCACATTTGACTCGAACAAGTGTTTATATATATATATTTATACCTTTCTATCATTGCGTGCATAGGCTTTATACCTCTTATTTGTGCCTGGTCCAAAATGTATAGAAGTTTTAGTTGCACAGATTTACCATTCACTAATATTGGCGACAAATTCTTCCTGCAGCACTGCCAGTTTTTTAAAGGATATTAAAAATAAACTGATCCAGAATATTAGTGCTGTTTTCTTTGTCCATGAGTTTTTTTTTCAAGTTTTCAAACTCGAGTTATCCAAGAATTGGGACCAAAGTTAAACTTGTTCCTCCAGCAGCCTTTAATAGAGGAATGACAACTGATTGGGGAAAACAAAGCTAGGTCAAATCAGTCTCTGTAAAGAATTGGCTAGGAAAGGAGACTAATATTCACTTTCTAGTTATACACATAACAGATTTTAAAAATAATGGTTTGAATTCCCTGACGAGAGATAAAGATCAAAATATAAGCCCAGTGATAAGGCTGAATACCTGAAAAATTAAAACCTGTTTCTCCATAAGACAGACATACTTTAAAGGAAACCTAAGGTTCTTGTCACTAAAACGTCTGTCGCTAGATCTGTTAGTCTTAAAAAGGTAAGATTCCCCCTCAAAAATATTTCAGTTTTAGAGTAACATTCATTTTATCAGACTTATAAGTTAAATTAAGAAACTTGTAAGAGGTCATGCTTTACAAAATTCAGTATATTTTATAGACAAAAGATTAAATCCATAACAATTAATTGAATAACTTGAAAACTATTATCCTATATCCATAAGGTTTGGGAGGTAATTTTTGATATTTATTTTTAAAGTATAAAATATCAGAATGTATCAATAAGTTCAATACTATCAAACTTCTCTTCAACTTCAAAAGATTTCAAAAAGGCATACCAATGTTTCCTTGGTCTTATTACATTCATGATTAATCTTATTTTCTCATTTTCACTTAATAACTTGGAAAACACTGTACCAATATCTCAAAATAAGTCAGCTTATTTTCATCTGACTGGTTATCTATGAGTGATTGCATATCTTTCATCTTCTCTTTTTGGGAAGCATTCATTTTTCTAGTCCTCAAGGGGGTAATGATCTTACTCCTACTTTCAGTTCAATTTTGCTTCAGTGGACGTAGCTTGAAAACCGGTGGTAGTTATCTGAACAGCAACAGCTTCAATCTGTCCAAAAATTACAGCAAATTTTGAGAAATATCCCCAGTCTATTGATAGATGAACCTGCCCAATTCACCGAGATAATCCTGTTGTGGCTTTATTTAAGACTGATAAATTTAAACCCATTCCTATAGCTTACATTATGACCTGGTTTGCACAAGATATTTAACCTGGTCTTGTCTTCTTAGTGATTCTGGCAGAACACTCTCATCCTAATTTGAGTTAAAAGGATTACATTGTACTTAGAAAACAGGTGAGAGGTGGATATAAACTATCTAGTACTTCAGCATTTTGTAAATTATGATTATTCTTCAAAATTTCCAGAAAGCATCTAATTAGTCAACATTGATATTCAGAAATACATGTTTTCCTAACGTCAATGTGAAGTTTTTGATTCCACGAGGAACTAACTTCATATCAGGTTCCCCATATCTAACAAACTACAGCTGCCACGCATTTGTTTTCATAAACTGCATGTGATTGTAATGTCCGTCCCCAACAACAACAAAAAAATCAAACACAGGATTGCATGCTTTTCATTTTAATAAACTCCAGCACAATGAGAGTGCGTATACACACACACATATATATATATAGTTTCAATCACATATACAGAACAAAATTCTGGGACTAAAACCAAGTTAACTGGTTGACTTGCTTTTTTTCCCGGCCTGGGAAGCACCAGATTGGGGATGTTGTGGGGTTTGCAGTCATCGGCACGTGAAACGTAAGCTTTGGAAAGGAATAAAATAGATAAGCAGCACAGACTGGTGGTATGCTTTGAGGGGAAAGAACAATACTGGAGACTGACGACAGAGCTCCAAATTATTTCTCTCATTGGTCTGGTTCAAAAGAGTGCAAATGCCTTCATTTTTGGATGCCGCACCATTACTCTCTGGAAAAAGTTCTTCCTGCCTTTCTCTCAGACTAAGCACAGCAAGTATGCAAAAGTTAATAATTTAACTGAAAAAAACGTATTCAGGTAACACAATAGAGCATGTCGTACATTTTAGGGGAAGGGACATTGTTTTATTGGAAATGCTCCAGCATTTCCCCTCAGCACAACGGTGGAAGAGAATTCCACCAGCATTCCAAGGAATTTAGTCCATGAACTTCCTGTTACTGTTGGCACCAAAAAGTGCTGTCCGGATCTCTGGCATCATCTGTTGGGGGGGGGAAAAAAAGAAAAGTTCTGAGTATTCCTTGACGATCCAGCAAATTTCTAGAACACGCTTAACAGTCATTCAGTCAAAAGTATGCTAAAAGGCATGCACCTTAGAAAAAGATGGCAATAAGATCTTCTACTTCTAAATACTGAAGAATGCTTATGGTAGAAACCATAGCTGAGCCTCGCCTCGCATCTCACAGTCTTTCCAGAAATTGCTATATCGTGGGCAAAGAGCTTACATAAGAGAAAAGGTTGAAATCCAAGACTGAGGAGGGTTTCTAAATCAAGTAGCCCCCAGATAGCTTTTCTTGGTGTCAGGGCTGTTGTTAGATGGTAGTAGTGGACTTGTAGACCCCAGCACTCAAGTTGCCATGATGTCCCATAGCAAAACCATGACTGACCCAAGAATTGAATGAGTTGACTGCATAGAGTTAAATGGAAAACATTTCATCCATACAAGAGAAAAATTTCTAGGGCTACCTGCTGAGCAATGAGATCCAGGCGACTTTCCAGTGTATTAGATACCTTAATTCTATTGTCACTGTTATAAATTTCAACACCTCCGGCTCTAGAAGAGAAAAATACATGCTAATGAACATGCTGGCACATGAAATCACTCCCACTATTCTGTCATTCATTACAATGGTTAGAAGTCTGATGAGAGGGAGGGAGAGAGAAGAATAAGGCAGTTTATGAAGCTCCCTATCTCACAGTAGTGAATCTGGGAGGTACACCGAGAATTAAAACCAAAATAAGAGAAACTGGTGTATAAGTAAGACCACTAATCCAAAATAGGATGCCTAGGGTCTATCTATCCATAAAGACCACAACAGACAAATCTACCTATAGGGTTGGTTTAACCTCCTGACCTAAATGAAAGACCAAGGCCACTGGGTCTGCCCAATATACGCTATCAAGTACAGGACAGAGCAAATTCCCACTAAACTACATTTCGTACGAGAAAATCCCAAGTTCATTTACCTTACGCAAGCCCTATTTAAAACAATGACCATCACTATATTAAACAGTTTCAGCAAGTTATTTTTTTGTTTCTAGCTGTGTTTGTTTCTTACATGTCTTCTGGAAGAAAATTGTCCTGATCAACATGAACATCGACATCTTTTTTGGTGGCAGTTTTGTACATTGGAATAGTTTTCTGGACTGCATTCTGAAACGGGATTCATACATTTATACAAAAAATTATTTGATTCTATTCCAGTTCCTAATAGTATACAAACAATTTAATTTATCTAAAGCTCTACTACCGAGGTGGCGCAGTGGTTAGAATGCAGTACTGCAGCTACTTCAGCTGACTGCTAGTTCAGCAGATCAGCGGATCAAATCTCACTGGATCAAGGTTGACTCAGCCTTCCATCCTTCCGAGGTGGGTAAAATGAGGACTCAGATGGTTGGGGGCAATATGCTATTTAGTATACTGTCTTTGGTGTAAGCCGCCCAGAGTCCTCGGAGAGTGGACGGCATAGAAATATGATAATTAATAAATAAATAAATAAATAAATAAATAAATAAATAAATAATGTCAATTCAACACATACCCCACATGCTCCCAGCTCCAACAGTTAGAAACTAACTTTATTTATTCCTGCCAACAGGCAGAAGAGCTAGCTTGACGTCTCTTGGTATGGAAGTTCCAAAGTTTGACAGCAACTATTCATTGATCTCTCAAAAGGATTTGGATCAGAGGTGAAATGCTCCTGGTTCGAACCGGATCGCCCGATCCGGTAGCGATGGTGGTGGGTGGTTCGGAGAACCAGTAGCAAAAATCCCTGCCCCCCCGCTCAGCTGAGCCGCGTGATCATCAGAGGCTTTTTTTTTTTTTTACTTTTAAAAGCATTTTTTCTACTACCTCTTTGGCCAAAAAATGCTTTTAAAAGTTAAAAAAAAAAAAAAAAGCCTCTGATGATCACGCGGCTCAGCTGGGATCGTCAGGCTTTTAAAAGAAAAAAAAACTTATTTTCTTTTAAATGCCTCTGACGATCCAAGCTGAGTTGCCTGATCGGCAGAGGCCAAAAGCTCAGCTTGGATCGGCAGAGGCATTTAAAAGAAAACCCCCCTTTTTTTTTCTTTTAAATGCCTCTGACGATCCAAGCTGAGTTGTCTGATTGGCAGAGGCTTTAAAAAAGCCTCTGCCGATCAGGCAACTCAGCTGGGATCATCAGAGCCTTTTGAAAGCATTTTTTTATAACCTCTTCACCGAAGAGGTTGTAGAAAAAATGGTTTTAAAAGTAAAAAAAAAAAATTGGCCACGTCCACTCAGTCACATTACCCCCCCCAAGCCACGCCCTCAGAACTGGTAGTAACAAATTTTAGATTTCACCACTGATTGGGATGTAAGAATAATAAATACTTGTAGGTCAGCAAAAGAACATCTACTTTGTATCATTCCTTGCAGGCTTAGAATCACTTGTCAATATTTCCAGTAAAACAACACAGGCACATAACGATGAAGAAACATTTTTGAATGCCATTGCCAGGGAGAGAGAGAACTGATCTAACAGAGTAAGGTTATCCAATTCAGTTTTTAACACATGCTGTTTGCATTGCAGATAAAACACATTGTTGATAAGGCCCCAATGGGAGCTAATGTAGCACACACTACATCTACAGAGACCAAGAGAACCAGAACTGTGTACCTATTGGTGTGTTTTCATTTAGCAGAATAAGCAACAATTGGAGGATGGATACAATACAATATAAAGTGAGAGTAAACCCCATTCCTTGCTAGCACTGATGATGTTACCTAGTTGGGTAATGAAATATCTGCAAGAAAATAATCAAGCTCAGTGAGCATCAAGGACTTCACATGGGAACAATACAACTTGTGTTGCTGCTTTGATCAAGCCCTGGGCATCACTACAGGACTATCACCATTTACTTATTTTAACAAAAATTAGAAATAATAGGATATGGGATTCTGTGGTTTTTGTAATATAGCTATAAGGATTTTTTTTTTTTTTGGTCAAATTCTATTTCATTTCCGTTTTGTCTAATATACATAAAACCCTTACCTTTACTAAGGGAAGATCCTGTTTCTTGCAACGGATAGTCATTCTAGGCTCAAGTAATTGATACAATCCCTTTATAAAAGAGAACAGAATTTATGTCTTCATTGGAAAGCTCAATGTAGTTTAAAATATAAACACAATAAGCTACAAATTTTAGCTTAGCATTTTACAAATACGAACTATTAAAAAATACTGTAGTAAAGGCAGATATAACTAACATCCAGTATAACATCCAGTATAAGTTTCATCTAGTGATATTGACATATGTGCTGTGGTGACACAGTGGTTAGAATGCAGTACTGCAGGCTGCTTCTGCCGACTGCTGGCCGACTGCAGTTTGGCAGTTCTGAGTCTCAGTGGCT
Organism: Pantherophis guttatus; assembly: GCF_059756535.1. Classification (NCBI taxonomy): domain Eukaryota; kingdom Metazoa; phylum Chordata; class Lepidosauria; order Squamata; family Colubridae; genus Pantherophis; species Pantherophis guttatus. The sequence goes on along the minus strand of NC_142069.1, from coordinate 15,352,767 downwards.
CGTGGTAGACTCAGCCATCCATTCTTCTGAGGTTGGTAAAATGAGGGCCCAAATTGTTGAAGGCAATATGCTAACTCTGTAAACCACTTAGAGAGGGCTATAAAGCACTGTGAAGTGGTATATAAGTCTAACTGCTATTGCTATATATCTAGGATCCCATTACCTGTAGTACTAAGCCATCCAGCAGGGTTTGGTACCTGCCTGTATCCTTCACTATTTTAGCCAGTCTCTGCTTGGCTTCGCTCAGCAAGTCCTATATTATGGGGAGGGAAAAAAAATCAAGTGAGAAAACTCTTATTCTCCTTCCAGCCTTAAGTGAGAAATTTAATTGCAATTGATACCTATGAATGCAACATCTCTCAGGGACCATGATACCAATAGAATTGAGGATGGAAGAAGCATGAACCTCATCACCAGGTTACTTATGTTACTTGTTACTTATTCGAGCATAAGAGCCGAGGTGGCTCAGCAGTTAGAGTGAAGTACTGCAAGCTACTTCAGCTGACTGCCAGCTGCAGTTCAGCAGATCGAATCTCACCGGCTCAAGGTTGACTCAGCCTTCCATCCTTCCAAGGTGGGTAAAATGAGGATCCAGATTGTTGGGGGCAATATGCTGACTCTGTAAACTGCTTAGAGAGGGCTATGAAGCGGTATATAAGTCTAAGTGCTATTGCTATTCACATGACTGTATATTGGACAGATCAGCTTTACAACCGGTCACAACATTCTCTGGTCACATGACTACGATTCTCTGTGGTGCAGTCCTCACCTAATGATCACAAAAGGGACTACCGGAACTGCCGTTGCTAAGCAGTGTGGCCACATGAAGTTTCGCCTAATAATTGTTTTGCTGAGGAACAGCAATTTTGGTTCCAATTAGGATTATTAAGTGAGGACTATTAGTATATTTGTGATGTCTCTTGAATTTACTGTATGTTATCCAGCAGACCGAATTTGCTTATCCTTTATGCCTCTGTTTCACAAACAAAATTCAATGGATGCCATTATTTAAATACCAGATATTGTATTTTTGCACATAGCTACTTCTCTAAGTAGTGGGTTTGTAATGCAAAGTAAGGGTTAGGGTTAGCTTAAAAAGTGAATGCCTCTAGTAGAGCATAATTTGGGATTATTTTGCGGTCTTAACCTTTTTCCTTCAACTTGTACATCTTAATATGTCCCCATACAATTAATTGGGTTGCACTCAAGAGTGCTGGTAATTACAATTACAAAGCTATGTCTTCACTTGAGTAATTAGAGGCGTTAAGCAATATTTTCTATAGGCAAAGAATTGTTTTGAGGGTAGAGCAATCAGGCATATAAAATCCTAACCTGAAGAAGTACAATTTAGGTAACAAGCATATAACCTCAGTAAGAACTAGAACATACCCTATACGAAGAGTTAATATTCCCAAACCTTAATTTTCCCTTTGTGCAACATCTAGTACTTATTCAGTGGAAACGTTTGTCACTATCTGGCTAATAATAGGCTGAAAAAGATACTATTAACTATTGCCCTTCTTCAGTGGTGAAATCCAAATTTTTTTACTACCGGTTCTGTGGGTGTGGCTCGGTGGGTGTGGTGTGGCTTGGTGGGCGTGGCAGGGGAAGGATATTGCAAAATCCCCATTTCCACCCCACTCCTGGGAGAAGGATATTGCAAAATCTCCATTCCCACCCCACTCCTGGGGGAAGGATATTGCAAAATCTCCATTCTCACCCCTCTCTGGTGCCAGCCAGAGGTGGTATTTGCCGGTTCTCCAAACTACTCAAAATTTCTACTACCGGTTCTACGAACTGCTCAAAATTTCCACTACCAGTTCTCCAGAACCTGTCAGAACCTGCTGGATTTCACCCCTGCCCTTCTTCAACAAACGAAATCAATGATGCAGAAATAATTTCACTATTCTATATTTCTGGCACATCTGCCCTCCGCAATAAGACATATATTACAAATATTTTCTTGAAAGATATATTAGAAGAACAAATGAAGGTAAAAATTGCAGTGTATTTTTCAGGCAAACAATGAAAAAAAATTCTTATAAAGAGATGGCCAGACTTACTGAAATCAGATCGTCTCTTGCTTTGAGAACCTTCAGTCTTGCCTGATTCATCAGGTTGGACATCTGACTGTAAGACAGATGGAAAAAATGAAACGGAGTACAAGAGGGGTCAAAGAGTGAAGCACCAGACACTAATTATGCATTCTCACAAGCACATGCCAGACTAACTCCCAAAATGCTCAAGTAGCAAAGCCGGTGTTTAGTAGGCCTCTTGTGAGTTCTATGTAGTGACCAGAAGTAGCCTTTCCTAAACCTTGCTGCCAGCCTTCCTTCTTTAGTCTATTTTTAAAAGCTCTCAATTCCCACTCAATCCCCAAAATGATGGTTCTACATTCTGGTTTTAATTAGCAGTGCGTACTGATGATGAAGAAACCTTGCAAACCTAAATTGTATCCTGAAATATTACTGTTTCTGCAGTGAAAAAAATCTCATAATTTTTTAATGTGGGAAAGACTCAAGTCTGTAAACTATTAACTTCAGCCCTAAAGTGTAAACAACAACATTCTGTTTATACACGTGATACCCAAATTGTCTCTTGAAAGCATTTACCTCAGTTATTTTCTACATCATTGGCTACATCAAAGCTGTCAAAATCCCAGCCTGCAGCGGATGTGTCACGCACTGGCCATGCCCACACTGTTTAGCGAGGGGGGAAAAGTCCTGATATATCACATGATGCTACTGTGACGATGGGAGTTTGACACCCCTGGGCTACATAGTTACTGATTTTAAAATATGTCTTAAGCAAATAAAAAAAAAAAATCATATAAACCAGTAAACATTGGAAATGGGCAGCAATAAATAAATCTTTGCATGCTTTCACTAATCAGTTTAAACTCATGGCTAGTTCTTTTATTTTTTTCCTAGTCTAAAATCAGCTTTGACATCTTCCATTACATACATTTTCTTTTGCTGTTCTATTTGTTTTTCTTTCTTTTCATAGTACTCCATGATCTTCAACCTTTGTGTCTGAACAAGTCGACCTTTCTCAATGTTGAATTCTTCTTCAGCCTACAAGGAAAGCAGACAGGTTCAAGCAAACCCCACAGATTTAGTCATATAATACATGTAATAACTGCAGCGAGGATAGTATCTGCGTAAAGATGGAAAGCAGAGAAAATCCCTACAGAGGGAGAAGTAATTAAGAAAATATTGGATTGTGCAGAAATGAATAGATTTACTTTGACAATTAAAGAGATGAATCGGAATATTATAAGATATGGGGGCAATTTTATCATTGGTTAGAGAAGAGATAATATATAGGGTAATGTAATGAAATGAGTGAAGAGAAGATAGATAAATGTATTAATAGAAAAGTAAGAAATGTAGGGGAAATGTTATAATAAATGTAATGAAAATATTAAGATATGATAAACATTGGAGGAGTAAGAAGACACAAAAAATGTACTCAGATGATGCACCGAATGAGTGATTATGTATTGTATGTTCGTTTGTCTATAAAATAAAAAACTTCAAAAAAATATTTAGTCATATGAAGTACCTAAAGCATTGACTAGAATTCTGAAAGAATGGAATAGTAATTAATATTCATTAACAATATACAGTGTGCTAGCAATCAAAATCAGTTCCAACAAACTAAACCCCAATAGGAATAATTTTACATATTATTATCATATATCCTAAAATAGATATAGAAGTCCATAACACCAAGTTTGTTTAGCTAATATAAAGTCACATTTTAATGCTTTTTAAAAAATGCTGGCTTCAAATTGTTATCATTAGTGATATAGAACAAGTTCTGTCTTCCAAAAAGACAAAGTAATCAATTAAACTGCAATTTCATGCATATTAGTTTGGAATAAATACTTGGTGAGGTTAATCTGTGTTAATAGATTAACAGAACAGATTAACAGAACAGAATAGATTAGGACAGAACAGAATGACAATTTTTAAAACAAATATCCTTCACTTATGTGAAATACAATATAATTGCTTTAAGTACATATTAGCTACTGGTAAATAAAATGATTTTTTTAAAAAATCATAACTTGGCAGGGCACAAATGAATTTTAGGTATTTGAAGAAACCAGGCAGGCCCTCTATGGGATTTTATACACAGGAAACATTGAAATGCTTTTCATTTACCTTAGCATCTATTTCTTCTGCCTTTTCATTGGCTTCTTGCTCAATGAAAGCCATCATGTGTTTAATCTGTAACAAAAATAATATTTTCCATGGAAACTAGCAGATATATTTTGTTGCTGAACATTACAGAATTTCCCAGTTCACAAGCGGTGTATTTTTTTAAAAAATAATAAGAAAAGATTTTCCAACACCAATTTGTTATTAACTGGATACCTTGTAGTTACAGATATTTATTGTTCACAGAAGCTTAAGAACTGAAACTGCATTCCAACTGATATTGCTTTACAGTTTTAGAGATAGGATTACTATTTCAGCTGGCAGATAATTTAATACTCTATAGGAAAAGGACAGGGGAAACCAAATTCATCCTGTAATGTAACCTTTCAACAACAGATTCATCAGTTTCCAGAGATGAGAAGCAGGGGTGGGTTTCAAAACCCATTGCTACCAGTTTGCTCATAGGTGCTCTTGGGCGCTCATGCGCGACGCTTCTGCGCAAGCGCAAAGCATCCAGGTGGGTGGGCGGAGCCTCCCGCCGCTATTGATTTGCCTGATCCGGGGCGAACCGGTAGCAACCCACCACTGATGAGAAGTTCTTAAGCAGGAAATACTTGCTGTAGTTACCAGCCTGCTTCCACTTGCAAGCAACAGGGCCCTAAAGATGAATGCGACTCACAATTAAAGACAGCCATTTTGGTCTAGTGTTTAAAGCCTCAAGCTGGAAAGCAGGAGACAATGAGTTCAAGTCCCATCTTAGCCATGAAAGCCAGCTGGGTGACCTTGGACCAGTAACTCTCTCAGCAGGACTCACCTCACAAGGAGGTTGTGGGGACAATAGGAGGAAGTTGTGTTGGATATGTTGAGTTACTTGTAAAAATAATTAAGGTGGGAAACAAAAATTACATACTGTGGCCTGCTACACGATCCTAGGTGACATTTACTATACACATAAAGATGGTGTAGCTGGTACATCATAGGCAGGCTTTTTTTTTTTTTTTGGAACAGAAAATATCTACCCTGTTGTAAATATTACAAGCAAATAATGATTACATTGCCTACTCAGGTATACTTAAATTCCCATTGATTTCAGTGCCAAGTTGGTATCCCTGTCCTGGATGATTTGTGGGTCACATGGGTACAAATTATTTCCATATATCACATTTTGCTTTCAAAGGACTAAATTATTTGATGGACAAATAGCCTGATCCATTTAGAACAGTGTTTCTCAACCTTGGAAGCTTGAAGATGGGTGGACTTCAACTCCCAGAATCCCCCAGCCAGCAGCGCTGGCTGGGGGATTCTGGGAGTTGAAGTCCACCCATCTTCAAGCTACCAAGGTTGAGAAACACTGATTTAGAATCTTCCATGTGCAGTTGAAAAAACCTCTCAGTGAGAGTAGAGCGACATCAACAATTCTAAGGAAGAAGACATTCATGGAAACCAAGTATGGCCAGTTTATGGACTGCAAGAGAACATTGCTTTACCAGTATCAGCTGGCTCACTGCAACAGTCAGTGAAATATTCCAACTCAAACCCAGCTCAGGCTGGTTTTACTCTAAAGGGCATTATTTACAGTCAACAAGATAAGCTTTAAAGGACAACCAAATCACACATACAGTATTGTATCATGTAAAATTCCACCACATTGCAGGGAAGTTACAAATTTTTAAAAAAAAAATAGTCTGCCAGTATGAATTAAAAAGCGATATTCTTGCAGATGTCCTCAACATTCTTCATTAAGCAAAAGCCATTATTTTTTTCAGTATGTTTTAATAATTAGCAGTTAACTTATGGCCTGAATTTTCAAGTTCATTCATATGAAGGGACAATTGCACCTAAAGACATATTCATATGTTAAACAATATTTTCCTTCCTACAGTACCCTCTTTTGTACTGTTTTCTATATGCCATTAAGTGACACATATGCAGTTGCAGTATTTAATTATCAATAGATGCATTAGTAATGATAAATACTGGTATCAAACAATGCTTCGGTGGGACCAATTAAAAACACAATGCCGGAATTTCACAAGATTGTTCTTCCCTCAACCGTTCAGTGGAGGCAGAACTTCCTGTTTTCTCATGAATGTGAACATTAATCATTAGCTTTTTCAGTTCTTCCTTTCCATGATATGAGGATCCTTCATTGCTCTCTTGCAGTTTAGGTCTCTCCTGGTAAATTGTTAGGACAAGATTTATTCCAGTTACTTCTAGTTTTATGTATTAATCAAATATTCTACACAGAAGTAATATAAATTATGCTCCATATAAAGTCACTGTTATTAAAACATCTTACAAGTGAACATCAAACCCATATATAACATTACAGGAATATTTATCAAATTTCTATACCATCCATCATATTTGCATGTCTCTGGATGGTTTACAAATATATAGCTGATGCTGAAACTTCTTAATCTCAAGTGGGTTATTGATGGTTCAAAATTGTCCCAAAACCCATGCCAATGAGGTGGAAGTGTCTATCACATTTATGTATAAACAACTGTACTGGTTGTCAGTTGCTTTCCAAGCCCAGTTCAAGGTGTCCATTTGGATGTACAAAACATTGCACAGTTTAGGTCCAAGTTAACTGCAAGATCAACTAACCCTTTACAGTTCAACTCCCTGTGCTATCAAGACAGCACATCTTTTGCAGATTCCACAACAAACGTATCTAATATCAATCAATCCTCATTTGATTTCCTTATGGGGGTTCTTTGTGAAATAGAATTCAAGCGTGTCCCTTCTAATTAAAGTATAATCCCTAACAGAAGCAATCTTTACCTTATCTATTTCTTATCTATTTCCAGATTTATATATAATCTAAGCCACTCAGGAATATCTCTATTTCCATCTCCCCTCATCTCAAAATTTCATTCTAACCTTCAACAAGATTTTCATAGCATATAGAACCCCATATTGACAATTCTGAATATAACACCAGATAATTTTTTAAAAAAAGTAATCAGGATTGAATTCAAATAGTTGTTGACATTCTATCTATTCTCCCAGCCTTGCCCAAAGGACATTCTTGGGAGGTCTTCTTCTAAAACAATCCTTCACTCTCCAAGGACATAAATTCAAGGTCAGATGTTGGACAGTATATACCCATTAGCATCACACTTCTATACTCACAATCATGACAATAAATGCAGTCACTTTTCATGTGTGTCAAAAACTTACCAGAATTAACAAGGTTATTTGAATTGAACTAGAGAAGCCATTGCTCAACTATATTAATTTGCAGAATTAACCAGCATGATATTGCACGACAGGCCCAGAAAAGTCTAGTGTCGCCCTATTTTCTTCTCAATCAACAGGTACCAGTTTTAAGAAAATAAATGTTGTGACAATGCCATTATAAAAAAAAAAAACATTTTACTTAAGAATCCCAACATGTGAAAAAAGAACTCTCTCAATTTTGTGCACGTTTGGGAATAAACTCTAAAATCACTTTTGAATCACATGTTGTACCCCTGTGCAAATATTAACCAAAATGACATGGCACATATAGTGCCATTAAACGCTGCACCTTTTTTTATGCAGAAGCCAATCCCAATGGATGAAACCCAAAAGAGACTTAAGAACTAACTTTGCTCATTTCCAAATGGAACCAAATACAATATATCTTGTCCTTTTGCAAAGCTTGCAACGGGGAAAAGGTCCCACAAAGTGTTTTTTTTTTTCCTTTTCTTTTCAAAAAGCAACTCAACTTTCTGGGCTTTTTTTTTTTCTTTGAAAACATTTCACTTCTCATCCAAGAAGCTCCTTAGTCCTGACTGAATGGTGGGGGAATAGGTGGCTTTATAATGTTCTTTGCAGTCCTCTGCTCCGTTATCATTGTGAAGGTCGATCCTTAGCTTGCAAGGAACACCCAAGAAGGTCCAATTGCCTTTGGAAAAGCACCTTCGGGACAACCATGACCTGGGTGACCGAGAATCTCTACGGACATTTGCAGAGGAAGATTTTCTCTTCAAATCACAGACAGATCTGGATACAGCCGGGCTCCCAAACGATGCCCTTTCCCGGTGGGGGATCCCTGTGCAGTAAACTGCGCTTGACTAACGGGCACCCTCGGCTGACTCTCCGCCCCTCTTTGCCTGCGATCCAGGCTGGAGGACCTCTCCAGCGTCCCGTCAGCCGAGACCAACCGGCTCGAAGCGGGTCGCCTTCCGGATGGGCTGATTTACAAGCCCATTCACGGTGGTTACGACCACCGCCCGCCTTGAGAAAGGCGCTCAAGGCTCCCCCCCCCCGGGACCGACCCCGCACTCCGCCGTACCTGCTTCTGAACATCGGCATCGCTCAGCGCCATGTTGAACGCGGGCTAGAGAAGCGAAGGCTCGAGGAAAGGAACAGAAGGAGAAGCGTCCGTTCGAACCGGGACTCCCGCAGGCTGAAAGGGATCGAAGGGCCCAATCAGATCCGGTTTAAGTCACTCTCAGGGGTTGCTGCAGCTGACATACTACGTCATCCCGACCCCGGCCCCTCATTTGCTCGCGTTCCACCAATGGGAAGGACTCGGTGACGTCATCCACCCGGAAGGGGCCGTCTTTCACTCAAGGGACTTCGGGATTTGTAATAAGGGAGAGCGCGCTTTAGGATAGGATAGGATAGGATAGGATTCTTTTATTGGCCAAGTGTGATTGGACGCACAAGAAATTTGGCTTCGGTGCATATGCTCTCGGTGTACACAAGGAGAATACAATACATTCATCAAGAATAAAAAGATGTAGCACTTAGTGATAGTCAAGGTTACTAATAAGCTATCAAATCGTACTAGGAAACAAATAAAAACATATAATTGAAAGATACAAGCGACATGGTTATATTAATAAGTGGGAAGAGATAGAGAATAGAATAGAATAGAATAGAATAGAATAGAATAGAAAAGAATAGAATAGAATAGAATAGAATAGAATAGAATAGAATAGAATTCTTTATTGGCGAAGTGTGATTGGACGCACAAGGAATTTGGCTTCGGTGGCATATGCTCTCGGTGTACACAAGGAGAATAAAATACATTCATCAAGAATAAAAAGATGCAGCACTTAGTGATAGTCAAGGTTACTAATAAGCTATCAAATCGTACTAGGAAACAAATAAAAACATATAATTGAAAGATACAAGCGACATGGTTATATTAATAAGTGGGAAGAGATAGATAATAGAATAGAATAGAATAGAATAGAATAGAATAGAATAGAATAGAATAGAATTCTTTATTGGCGAAGTGTGATTGGACGCACAAGGAATTTGGCTTCGGTGGCATATGCTCTCGGTGTACACAAGGAGAATAAAATACATTCATCAAGAATAAAAAGATGCAGCACTTAGTGATAGTCAAGTTTACTAATAATCTATCAAATCGTACTAGGAAACAAATAAAAACATATAATTGAAAGATACAAGCGACATGGTTATATTAATAAGTGGGAAGAGATAGAGAATAGAATAGAATAGAGTAGAGTAGAGTAGAATAGAATAGAACAGAACAGAATAGAATAGAATTCTTTATTGGCCAAGTGTGATTGGACACACAAGGAATTTGTCTTTGGTGTATATGCTCCCGGTGTACATAAGGAGAATAAAATACATTCATCAACAATAAAAAGATACAGCACTTAGTGATAGTCAAGGTTACTAATAAGCTCTCAAGGCCAGGGGGCCTAGAGATGGAGCTCTTGCTTCACAATCAGGAAGTTGTAAGTTCGATCCTAGGTAGAGGCAGATGTAGGGTCTCCTGCTTGGGCAGGGGGTTGGACTCCATGACCTGCAAGTGGTCCCTTCCAACTCTGTTAATCTGTTAATCAAATCGCACTAGGAAACAGAAAAAATATAAATTGAAAGATAGAAGCAACATGGTTATAATAATAAGCGGGAAGAGATATACACTGCTCAAAAAAATAAAGGGAACACAAGCAGAAGACATCTGAGATCTGAATGAATGAAATAGCCTTATTAAATACTTTGTTCGTTACATACAGTAGTTTTGTGTTCCCTTTAGTTGATTGAGCAGTGTATAAACTACTGTATGTAAAAGAACAAAGTATTTAATAAGGCTATTTCATTCATTCAGATCTCGGATGTCTTCTGCTTGTGTTCCCTTTATTTTTTTGAGCAGTATATATACAAGTAAGGAAGAGAAGAATAGTATTACAGTCTTAGTAAATTATTTGACAGTGTTCTGGGAATTAGTTGTTAAGCAGAGTGAGGACATTCGGGAAAAAAACTGTCCTTATGTCTAGTTGTTTTGGTGTGCAGTGCTCTATAGCGTCTTTTTGAGGGTAGAAGTTGAAACAATTTACGTCCAGGATGTGAGGGGTCTGTAGATATTTTCACAGCCCTTTTTTTGACTCGTGCAGTATACAGGTCCTTTCCGGCTCATGTCAGATAACCCATCTACATTAAGGAAAGCGATGGAAGGCTGTCCAAAAGTTCCTCGCTCCCCTCCTTTATTAATTTTTTTAAAGATTGAATCTGGATACAGTTAACGCAAGTTGATTGGCAAAACTGTTGTTCATTACCGAGTTTCCAAGATCTCCCCAAGTTACATAATTAAGGGGGGGGGGAAATAAATAGGGAAATTGTAAAGGCTGTGTTAATTCTATTCTATTCTATTCTATTCTATTCTATTCTATTCTATTCTATTCTATTCTATTCTATTCTATTCTATTCTATTCTATTCAGGAATTGATTCTTCTAAAAACTTTTTAAAATCTAAAATCTATTAAAATTAGCCCCTTGTGAGATATGTAGATTTGTTAGTACCAGTAGGAGGAAAACCATCTGTTGCTTTTTAATGTCTGAATAATAGAAAGGCAGTTGCAGGTCACACAACAGGAATACTGTGAAAGTTTGAACCTTTATCCGGAGTCAGTCATGGCCCAGATGGGTTGAAATACACTGAATTGCTCCAAGCCCTGGTTGTCTTTTGTCAATAAGCAGACAAAGCTTCAACCCTCAGTTCCTGTGAATGGGGAGGTGGAGCACTTAAGCTGCACATTTACCGGTAGATTGCTGTCATGAGTGGCTTTCCGGTATTGGCTGGCGCCAGAGGTGGGTTTCAGCAAGTTCTGACCAATTGTGGAGAAACTGGTAGCGGAAATTTTGAGTAGTTCGGAGAACCGGTAGTAAAAATTCTGACTGTCCCTGTCCCCATTTATTCTCTGCCTCCCAAATCCCAGCTGATCGGGAGGAAATGGGGATTTTGCAGTAACCTTCCCTCGGATTGGGGAGGGAACGGAGATTTTACAGTATCCTTCCCCTAGAGTGGGGTGGGAATGGAGATTTTACAGTATCCTTCCCCTGGAGTGGGGTGGGAATGGAGATTTTACAGTATCCTTCCCCTGGAGTGGGGTGGAAATGGAGATTTTATAGTATCCTTCCCCTGCCATGCCCATGCCAAGCCATGCCCACCAAACCATGCCACGCCCACCAAGCCACACCCACAGAACTGGTAGTAAAAAAAATTGAAACCACCAATGTCTGGCGCACCACTTACAACCCATTTTGAACCACGAGGCTCCTGGGCTGGATTGCTAGTATGCTTAGAGTGGGGCAATCTTTGGGGATGGCCAGGAAACTGCAGATTTCCCAAACTGTGGAGCGTTGAAGAGACAATGACATCTAGGAGACCGTAGGCCAGAAGTTAACCTGGGGACTCAGAGGTCTTGTTTCTGTAGCTTTGAGTAGCCTTTCTATTCCAAATACTTGAAAAACTTACCAGTGTTTCTCAAATTTGGCAACTTTAAGATATATAGATTTCAACCATGGTGGTTGGAGAATTCTGGGATTTGAAGCCCAAACATCTTAATGTTGTCAAGTTTAAGGAACACTAGTTTACAACAATTGTGCCTCTAACTAGGAGTATCATGGTGTGTGTGTGTGTGTGTGTATTAATTGCATATCTTCTCTTTTAGCTTCTATACTGCGTTTGCATCTTATTATCCACGACGCAAAATGTATAAGTAGGAATAGGTTACAAAAACTGTGAAATAAACAAACAAATCGTCCAAGTATGAAGCTGGCCCGCTGAGACTATTGAAAGGAAGAAAAAAAAAAAAAGTACCGCACCGCATCGTACAACTCTACATTTTCTATCTCTACGTCCGAGCGTTTAAACCACGTCGTTCTCAAAAATCCTCTCGCTAAGCGTCGCGGCGTGAATCTGCTTAGTCACCTCCTCCGCTACACCACGGGTGACGTCACACGCCCTCGCGCGCGCCCGCCGCCTTCAAAAAAAACCCCCTTCTTCTGCCCTCGCCCGGCATGGCGGCCACGGCAGCTGCTTTTCTGGAGGAGTGACGGCGGGGGTGGGGGGGGAAGGGGAGGAGAAAGGAGGATGTTGCTGCGCGCGCAGCACCGACAGGCGGCAAGGGTCACTTTCGAGGGAGCGTCGCGCGCCCTCCCTCGCTTTGACCTCTGCCTCTTTTTTTTTTTTTTTTTTTTTTTTTAAATCGGTCTTAGCCTCGCGAGACTCAGGTAAGAAGCCGAACGGCCAGGAAAGCCTCATCCTCCCAGTTCACTTCCCAGAAGGGGAGTGGAAAGAAAAGCTGCCTCAGGGTTCGTTCGCGCGTGGTTCCTCTTTGGTCGCGTGCCGCCCCGAGGGTGCTGGGCGGTTAGTTGCGCGCTCAGGGGGTGACTGACCCGGGAGGCGGGGGTGGGTGGGTGGGTGAGGAGGCCGGAGCCCTGATTCGTGGATGCGTTGGAGAGGGCTACTCCCTTATCATCTTTCTCCCTTTCTCTTCCCCCCCCCTCACCTTTTCCCGGTTTCCCCCTCCCCACTTTTACTCAGGTCGCCCCACGAGGCCCGCTGAGACCCCCCCCCGTCCCTTCCCAGTCACCAAACGCTTCCCTTCATCTCTTGTGCGCCCCGGCCTCCTCAGAGTTAACTGTGGAGCATGGGTTTAGTAGTCACGGTTCTGTGCTGAGGGGTGGGAGCATCGTTTGGCCTCAGCAGGTGGAACTTGGCCTGGCCTGGTGCCTTCAGTGGGCCTCGGTGGGAAGGGCGGGGCTCATTCCTCTTGCCAACCCCCCCCACCCCCCAAGGTTTCTGTGAGCTGCAGCCATTTGGGAGACTGTGGAGCCCCCCCCTCCATATCTTTCCTCACTTAAAGGGAAGGAATGGAATGGAAAAGGGGGTACATGGTCTATGATTTGGTTACGTGGATAAGGTGGTCCACTTTGTGGGCTGATATAGGATAGCTCTTGTTTCTGTTTTGCCTGCCACAAGGATTAAAAATATTGTGGACTAAATAAGTTTTTGTCTGGCAGAGGCAGAATCAGTTGGTGGGATAGCCTTGTGATTATGCTGGGAGTACATACAGTACATACCTTTGCAGAGGTAACTGTTAACTATTAATCAAAGCCTCCAGGTAGACCAGATCAAGAAACCACAAGAAAGAAAGAAAGGAAGGAAGGAAAAGAAGGAAGGAAGGAAGAAAGAAAGGAAGAAGGAAGGAAAGAAAGAAAGAATGAATGAATTTTATTGGCCATAATAACAGAAATTTGCATGTCTGATTTTGCTGATTTCCTCATCCCTCGTCCTCCCTTTTGCCTAAATAACAATTCTTTCATGTTTCCGTAAAAGTAACCTTTCTTACTCTCTATAATAACTCTAACTCATTTGGTTAGAAGAAAGCACAAGATAGACAAAATAATTGACCATAATCAGTTGGGATACAGAACAATCTTGCAGGCAAAAAAAAAAAAAATTGCATGGGCAGAAAAGGAACAAAAAAACCAAGAGGACTGCTGTTTGTGACTTGATAACTGAATATGGGTATAAAGTTTTGAATGGAATAGAGGCTGAGCTCTCCTGCTCTGCCTAAATAAAAATGATGATGTCTATAGAACAGTAAGGCCACCTATCCCGAGAAGAAGTGAGTTAAAAAATCTAGAAGTGTTGTGGGAAGTAATTTCATATATTTGCTTTCATATAAATGGATTTTTTTTTGTGATTGGCCATTTCCCCTATTGTAGTCATTTTGTAACATCCCAAAATTTGTTACGATTGTAACAAATTTTACAATCATTGTAAAACATGCCACAGATTTCTTATCTCAAAGTGTTTGATATATTTAAATTGATCCTCTATCTCACTTTCCTTCATAATGTTAATTAGCTTTATATAGTCATATAGTAATAGGAAAATTATATACACTATTAAACTGAGAACTAGCAGATAGGTATTTTTTTTTAACTTACAATAATTGAGTGAATTATTTGGGTATTGGAACTCTTTTCAGCATCTGGAGTTGTCAATCTGATTATCCATGATTTTTGGTTGAAACTCAAATAACTGACTGCTAAGTCATGCGATTACATGGTATAGTGCTTTACAATCACATATAGTGACAAAAATTCCAGTCCCAAATGGTGTCATTAACTGAGGACTACTTCTGTGTCATGAAATAGTTAACTATGTGTCTGTGTGTGCACATAAGTTTATGCATGCCTTCAAGTCAGTGTTGATGCCTGGCAACTGACTGGACTATTTAATGCAGTTTTCTTAACAAGAGTTCACAAACATTTTGCCATTGACAGCTTTCTAGGGCTGAAAGAGAGTGACTGGTAAGAGGTCACCCAGATGACTTCATGTTAAACTGAGGCTAGAACCCACAGCCTATATGTGGAGGATAGATACACAATTCCAGGAAAAAGATAACAACTGCTTTAAGGGCTAGAAGAGAAAGCAGTCTTACTAGATTAAAGCTGCAAACATATTACTAATTTATTTCCTACAGAAAATTTTATAGTACAAATTATGGTAGGAATACCTGCATCTAAAGACTGCTTCAGTAAAATAAGTGATAGAATGACAAACATGGCCAGATTGGATTTATCTTTACAAAATTCCAAAATAACTTGAATAATAGCTGATAGTATTATTGAAATATATTATGCTGTTCATTTGTTTAATTAGAAATTTGAAATATAGTTCACATAACGTCTATTTTTTAAATGTATTTCAGCAGGCAATTCTTGGGCTGGTTGCAATTTATTAGTTGTACAGAGTGTCTAAACCAGCATTTCCAGGCAGCTAATTGCTATAAAGGGCTTTCTCAAGCCCTGATCAGAGAGCTGACTTTCCTGCTTTCCTATTCAGTTCCTCCAGTTGTTGATCAATATTCAGCAGGCTGTGGGGAACACTCAGATACAACGGAACTGGCAGTTGTGCCCTCTGTGCCCCTATCGGGGCGGGGGAGAGGAATGGGTCAGAGGCAAACACCCAAAAAAACCTAAAGAGAAGAGAATGCAGATGTGAACAGACAATCCCAAAGTGATCAATAGGTCACTATAACTCACCCTGTTCCTTATAGGTCATGTAACTCTCATCTGTGGCAAAACAAGGCAGATTGTGCATATCTGCAAATTGTCATCAGTTGCTGTTAGGGAAACTCTTTAACACCAATACTTGTAACCACAATATAAGATTGCTTAGCAAGATTGAGGATAAGAGGAACATGGAAATATGGCAAAATTAAGCACAGTAGGAATTGTTTGTACAGTATTGAAAGGCAAGTGGGGAAAGACCTTTAATCATCTACAAGGACCCTAATATAATTATTACAATTTCTGTAATGAAGTATTTTAGAGGCTGGTATAGGTGCAAGTCACCTAATTAGGAAATCCACTAGTATTCTTTGCCAAGGACCATTTCAGATCTCAAGTTGCTTATTAATTTTCAAGAAGGCTATTTGAACTGAACGCACATTTTTTCCAGTCCTTCTATATTTCATGTTATTGCAGTTACAAAAAACCTACAGTAAGAAAGTGTGAATATTAGAAATAGTAAACATAAAAAAGTGACTTTCATACTATTTGTATGTTTTTCCTGTTTATCAATTTCTAAACAGAAATCTGTGATGGAATTTCTTGTTATGTTACTCAGGCAAAGAGTTTAGTAAAGCTGTGTCAATCTGTAGAGGATTTTATAGTAGAATAGAGTTCAAAGGAGCTATTTATATTATCACATTCCATGCAGGAATCCAAATTAAACTATCCATGACTAGTAGATGTCCAGCCCCTGATTGAACATATTTAATGAAGAGCTGTTCCAGCTCTCTGGGAAGTTGTTTCATCCTAAACAGTTCATCCTAAACTCTTATTTTTTTCATTTATTACCCTCCTCTAAACTATTCCAGGTAGTTTAAGACTTATTAGAATAAAATCTGACCAATACAGAATAAAATAACATCTTTTAATATAACCTAACATTGCATTTGCTTTTTCTAAAACATTGTCACACCTATGAGTCATGTTCAGTTTGCAATCTATTACTGCTATTCCAAGATCTTTTTTCACAAGTCCTGTCAGCAAGCCAGGTGATCCTAAAATATATCTAATGATAAATTTGACAACTTGCTATAAAGTTTATATAATTTCTTATTTCTTTAGATATTTATGTTGATATGTGAACCTGAAGTATAATAATAAATGTGTGCTGACATAATTTTGCTTGTGTGGTTGCAAATTTCAAAAATTAAATGTGTATTTTTCCTTATTTAGATTATAAACGAAGAAAACATTACGTGGGCCATAATCCTACGGAATTTTGGAAGCCAACTCAATGGCATCCTCTACTGCTGTACCTGTAGGTTTTCATTATGAAACAAAATATGTTGTCCTCAATTATTTGGGTCTCTTGTCACAGGAAAAGCCTCAGGAACAGCCCTCTCTGTCCACTCAAGGTAAGATATTCAGTTCAGCTGCAGTTAAATATGTAATAAATGGAATTTTAAAATTTTAAAATGTAAATTGTGAACACTATTTTACTGAATGATAAGATAATACACCAAAGTCTGGTGCTGAGAAAAAAAGGTATTGATATTTTTCACTTAAGTAGCATTGTCTATATTTGAAAGGGTCTTAATTTTACTTTTAATAAGTAATTCCATTGGGATTGGTCATCAAAATAATTTTAATACTAATTCTAAATGTTAAGCATATGAGTAATGTGTAACTTATTAAATCATCTATGGTAGTAATTGTAAGAGTTAGCTTTATCTCTAGAGAAAAAATATCCTTAATACATATTTTGTACATGGGAACCATCAAACAATTCTGGAACATTAACAGTTCGTTTCCAGTTTTGTGAGTATTGTGCAGATGAATGTTATTTTAGTACTGCCCTACAATAAGAAGAGGAAATTTTATAATACCCTTGGAACAGGGCAGATTGTTCTATATAATATTTTACCTGTATGGTGCCCAATCATTACAGAATCTTGGCAGTAGATACATAGCAAAACACAATAACATTTTGTTGTAAAGAACAGAACATCTCCGGTTCATAACCAAAAACAGTAATTAATGCACAAAGAATAAGTAAATGAATGAATAAGCATCCAAATGTTGATGCCCATTCCTTGAAGGTCCTGCAGAAAAGTTTGATCTTAGCAACTTCCAGAAGCCAACCACTGAGGAGCCAATCTGTGTTCTAGAGAAAACATTTCTAGAGCATTGGTGCCATGGTGGAAAAAGGGTACTTTGTGGTCTCAGTCTTTTCACCGACCTCCTAAAATGGAAGTACTGTTGCAGAAATTTGTAGTTACATAAGAATCAGTGTTCCTTCTTCATAGCAAAAAAAAAAAAAAAAAAGCTTTTTGTGAAATGAGACACTGCTATATATGCACCAGTCTGTGGCAGTCAGAAACTTTTCTAGAGGTGGGAAGCATGTTTTCTTCTGCAAACATGAATAAGAAGGAAAAAATAACAGAATAGTAGAATATTGTAGTTAAGAGAGTATACTATTTAAATAGTAAATGCAAGTAAAACACTTCTAAGAGTTAATATGTGCATTATTCTAAGAATGTCCCTGCGCTCAGTCACTCAAGTCCTCTTCATCTCTCAGTTGGACTGTTGCAGCACACTCTACATGGAGCTGCCCTTGAAGTGTATCTGGAAGCTTCAGCTGGTATAGAACACAGCTGTGCAGGCAGTTCTTGGTGCCCCTAGGACGGCCCATGTTACACCATTGTGAGCTGCACTGATTGCCAGTTTGCTTCCGGGTCTAATTCAAGGTATTGGAAGCCCTTAATGGCAACACCCTACCCTTTGTGGCATGAGTCCAAGTTATCTGAGAAACCAGGTCATCCTGATGGGATTAGTCTGCCCCACCCAAATTGGCAGAAAAGGCATACTACAGGGCCCCATCGATCAAGGAACTTTGGCTGACGGAGTTCAGGAGAAGAGCCTTTTCTGCTGTGGCACCTGCCCTCTAGAACATCCTGCCCCCTCCTCCCCGAGATGAGATCTATACCCTTCCTTCTGGCCTTCCGGAAGGGCTTCAAGATCTGGTTCGGCTAGCTGACCTGGAGCCCCAATTAACAAGTGGTATCTTGGAGTTAGTTAATGGATTTAGCCAGACCCCACCTCTTCCCCATGCACACATTGCTCCCTTCCTTTCTATTTTAATTAAATGAATTTCAAATGTATGGTTCTTATTTATTGTTTGAATTTTTTATATGGTATTTTAATTGTAGGACTGTAAGCTGCCTAGAGTTGCCTTGGTGAGATGGATAGCTTAAAAATTTAAAAATAAATAATCTTCCAGGAAATTAAATATCTCAGATTTGCAGATATTTATAGGTATTGATCCCCAAAGACGTCACTTTAATTAGTCTTAATTTTCTTGCAGTTCCCATTATTAAACATGTATTTACAGCACTATCCCACTAATGTAAATGTAAAAGGATTCAATAGGTGTAGTATTCCTTATGATTAGTTTTCTTCAGTTATGCTTTGCTGTTGAAAAGTTTGCTTAAATTTTTCCATGTATTAAGTACACAGTCTTGACTTTCTAAGTTTATGATAAAATAAAGTACATTTGCTTTAGTGCAAATATATATACTAGTGATTGATCTTTGCTGCTCATCCATGCACAGATCCATCTACGTTCTCACAAGCTGTAGAAAAAGAGATCTTGGAGAAAGTTAAAGCCGAAATTGAGGAAGAATTGAAACATCTTGATGAAGAAATTTTGGAAGGTCTGTACATATTGGTATACTTTTCTTCCTGTATTGTTAATGCTATGAGGGGGTATTATTTTTCCTTCTTCCCAGAGGAAGGACTCTTAAAACAAACATCACTACCATGATTTGACCACTCACTTAACTTGTTAATCACAGCTTTTGAAATATTTGATATAAAGGTATAATCCAACAAGATTTAAATTAACTGTTTTGACAATTTTCATTGGAGGTTGAGCGGGCGTGAATAAAAATAGAATTCCTACATATTATTACTCTGTTTATTTTAGTATTATATGATGGGTTACCTTTTATTTTTCTGTACCTTTATTGTATTCTTCCTAGTTGTATTCTTAATAATGTACACTTGAATGAATTCCTCTTTTTATAATATATTGTTTTCACTCGTGATATAAATCCTTGCTAAATGAATTCTGCTGTTCATTTTCAGCTTTCACTACAACTGGCTTTGACTGCCACACATCTCCAGTATTTAGTCCTGCAAACCCTGAGACTTCAATTGAAGACTGCTTAGCTCATCTTGGAGAGAAAGTATTCCAAGAATTGAAAGAACCCATTGAAAAGGCATTAGAGATCCTACTTAGCAAGTGAGTTCTCATTTGCTTTGCTCAGCAGGAAGGTACTTGCTCTTAAAATTCTCACAATTTTGATAATGCTGATGTGACTGAATTTTGCTACAGCTTTTTGTTACCTTAATTGACTTGCTCTCAAAAGTATGTGCTTGCTGATTATTGCAGGAAATGAACTAGCACTTTTTCTATTATTTAAACCTGGAATTTTGATCCAACACAAAGAAAGCACATTTGTCATACCCAGTGGCCAAGAAAATGAAATGGCCAACAAAATAAAAGGTTATTTATTAACATATGGCATATCATACATGGACTAGCAATATATATTAACGTTTCAACTATAAGTACAACCTAGTAAAATATAAATGTTTAAAAGATCTATGTTCAAATATCAATGTCTAGAAGAGGGTTGTCAAACTCAAGGCCTGTGGGCTGGATCTGGCCAGTGGGGTGCCTAAATCTGGCCTGCGAGGCCAGCCTAGAAATATGAAAGAACCAGCCTGCAGTCCCTCTGGCGGTTAAAACGGGCTGCGTGCAGCCCCCTGCGCCTTGTTTTCATCCTCCATGGTCTCCTGCAGCACTCTGCCAGCTGAAAATGGCCCAAAAAATTAGCCAAAAACAGCCCTGGAAATGGGCCAATAAAGGCCTGAAAATGGCCCGGAAAATAAGCCAAAAAGGGCCCTGAAAATGAACTGAAAAACGACCCCAAAAACTACCTGAAAAATGGTCCGAAAAACAGCTTAAAATGGCTGGAAAAATGAGCCAAAAACGGCCCCGGCAGAGGTGCATGGAGGCCACATGTGGACTCCCTGCACCCCATTTTGGCCGGCAGAGTGCTGCAGGAGGCATTCCCCCCGCCCTCTCTGCCCTGCCAGCCCACGGAGGAGGACTACAATGCTGATCTGGCCCTTGAAGAAATCCAGTTTGACACCCCTGGTCTAGAGCATCTAACCACTGAAGTGCAGCATTGTTTATATTAAAAAAATAACAGGTTATTATTCATATTAGATGAATCTTTCATCCCAAATATTCAATACTGGATGCTATACTGTAGGGCTAATACTGATATCTTTGTATTTTACAAACCACAAATGTTGCCAAACACATAGCGGGTGTACGTTTTCTATTAAAATTGCTTCTCTATTTTCATAGGGGAAGCACTCCTGACATTTAATAAGGTATCAAGTAGAAAAGTGGAACTTGCTGTAATGTAGGTCATCAATATGTGTTAATATTAGGTAGGAAATTGATACCTTTGCTAAAACTACACTGTTTATTAGTTACTTATGCTTGCATAGATCAGGTATAAACAATGATAATGCAGTATGGTCATTGAAGTATTCTATTAAACTTTACATATACAAGAACCTGTCATATATACATACTTGTTGGTTTCCTTTTCCTACCCTGATGTCTTTATCTAACTTTATTAAAGAAGTTATAACGTTGGCAAATTGGTCTCAGAAAGCAAAGCATGATCAGATATAGTACACTCGTACTTTGATTGGGTTGAAAAAATTGATATGTAAATTGAGATATTATAAAATTCAAGCATTAATGTTGTTAATACTATGAATGTTAATATGATAAGATAAAAAGTATCACAATAACTTGCTATATGTGATAGCACCTCTGTGTTATATAATACTTTAGATTACAAATTCAATTCCATTTTATTTTGGTCTGTGAGATAAATACAGCAGTGAATGGAATTTCAAACTGCAATAATTTGTAAAAGAAAGAATTTTAAAAGGCATTGGAGTTTTATTCTATCTAGAAAAACTAATGTCTTTCTTAAACAAGCTTGCAGTCTATAAAGCATCTATAGAACCAAATATGGCAGTGGAAGATTTACAGTTGAGATTTCTCTGATTATCCTGAAAAACATGATATGTAAAATTTGAGAAATGATATTGCATTTAAGAACAGATCATCAACACAATTTTCCATTTTATACTGATTTCTTCTCCGTCATACAAATGACTTTAGGGTAATTCTCTATTAGCATTGTTCATTTAAAATCAGGTACATAAATAAATCACAATATAATTATTGGCTGATATTGTCACTGGAGTGAAGAAACACTAATTTGTATTCTGCTCAATTCCAAATGGCTCTGTGTGATTTACAATATAGTAACTACTTGACAGATTTCAGATAGTATATATACTTTCAGTATTTCAGAGTATATATACTTTCTGTCAGTTTGTTGACAACAGCAAAAGCCTGTCTCTAGTGTTTGATATATAGTAGCTATTGTATAATTTATGCAGTTATAATATACTCATTTATGCAGTATAAGTGGCAATTTATTTCTCTCACTAAATTCTCAGTAAGATGTGCTAAGGTATACTAAATATTGTAATTAGGTTTTGTTTTTTTTTTATTTATTTATTTATTTATTTATTTATTTATTTATTTATTTATTTATTTATTTATTTATTTATTTAGTATACCGCCCTTCTCCAACAGGACTCAGGGCGGTGAACAGCCACGGTAAAAACACAACATATAAAATTTAAAAACAATTTAAAAAACATTAAATAATTTTGGCCATCAATTTAAAATAACCCAATTAAAACCAATTATAAATTTAAAACCGCAAGGATGGGGTCAAGCCAGTCAAGGTTTTCATAAATTGTTTTTAGGAATTTTTTTTTTTTTTTAAAGTAAAGATAGTCCTCAGGTTATGCCATAACCGTTCAAAGTTATGCTGGTGCTTTGTAAGGGGGAGTTTTGATCAGTCCTCAAAGATGCAGCTGTCACACATTTCTGTGGTCTTGTGATTGCAATTCTAGCACTTGGCAACCAATGCGCAGCATTCTCTGATGATGTGAGTGCCCTTTGCAAGGTTCTCTGCCACCTTCCCACAAACAAAGTCAGTTGAGAAGCTGGCAGGAGGTCACAGGTTGCTTCTGCTCTTGCTCCTGCTATTTTTAATCCTGAGGAGCCCCAGGTGGCATGGAGAATTCATACTTGGTTGGGTCTACCTGCCTACAGAACCAGCCCTCGGTAGTGCCCATCCACAGTACCTGCCCATAGCTCTCACCCACTGGTCTGCTTGCCTGGGACACAGTTTCAGTGCCTCTTCCCACATTTAAGTCCTTGCTTAACAACTCTAACAGTTCTTGCTTAATAATAACAACAAGGACTGCCAGGATTGCTGTCATTAAGTGATGCAGTCACATGAGATCACAGTTTATGACCACATTGATTAGTGATGGAAATTCCTGTCCCAATTGCTATTGTAATCTGAGGACTTCCTGTAATACAGCCAATCTCCATAAATTAGAAAAATAATTTCTGAAAAACATACAGTTGGTCAGAAAAATACTTTCCACAGCTGAAAATGATGTTCTATAGTATTCCATAAAGCCCTATGTTGGAAAAACAGCAATTATATGTAACATAGGGCTAAATATTCATTTCTTGATGTCAACCAGATGTTATAATTAAACCCATAGGTCCAGATAATCTGGGACGCATACTAGGTGACACTGTAAACTTGGTTTATTTAATTAGGACTGGACCTATTAAATATAATGTTACAGGCGATGCAACACCTATCCAAACTTGGTTAATCTGGAAAATCTAAGCAATGTCAGAGCCATTTAGTTATTAGAGGGGAACTCAGGAGGAAGTCACAGGACAGAAGGTTAGACTGGGAAACTGGAAAAATATTCCAGAAGAAGGTCATGTCAAACTACAAATTGGAAGCCATAACACTGTGGTTCAGTTAGCTGAATCCAGATTCAGTATTGCTTAAAGCTGACTCACAGCAATGGTGGAATTTAAATTGATAACTAGTTGCTCTAAGCAGAAAGTGTCTGATATACAAATCCACATGTTATGCTCAACACATTCCTTCTGGTGTGTCCTGTGTCTTTAAAGGATGCATCCAAATTGAATTTTAACTGAAAAATCTTTGTTCACTTATGTATTATATTATTCCTGTACTATGAGATTGTTGTCTTCCCATAGGAATGTGTGATGCTTAGTACAAGTAGGCAGAATTGAAATTTGAAGTTAACAAAAATACAGTCAAGACATGCTTATTTATTTTGAATGAGTTTAAATCCTTGGGGCAAAATGAATTGCATTCTGCAGCATGGAAGAAATGCTGTTGGTTTGGTTAAATATTTCTGTATTGAAGAGAAAAACAAATGAATTGTGGGAAACTAGAGGTGGGAATTGTCCCTATCTTCATGCAAGGGAGCATGTGATACTGATACTTGGGAAGATTCTATAGATTATCATGAAGTGGTCATTCTGTGAGAACCTTGAAAACAATGTGATGGGATAGTTAATATCGTAGAAATAATAAAATTAAGTTGCTTGCAGAATTATATGTAACAAAAATATAAGTGATTGGAAGAGTTTGAAGTGGTTTGCTTCTATTATTAAACTGTATTAATATCTGTGATTTATCATACAAATCAGAAAATTTTGGCTTCTAAATAAATCAGCTTCTAAATACACAATGTGAACCTGATTTTTAATTAACTAGGGTGTATAGTGGTTAAATAATGGATTTTAACTGTAGCTAATTCAATCTAGGTTACATAAGATACATATATTAAAAACAGAATTTGAATCTTCCAATTTTTTTCCTGAGTGAACTATTTAACTTTTCTTAAGAAGTCATTACACCCTGAATTCTGTATAAGAATGATGGGTTGCAAATTAAAATATTTAAGTTTCTGACAATGTCCGTTTATGAGTGGAGGGCAGTTGACACCTGCTCAAGACATGAAGCGTGGCAAAATTTGGTTAACACAGTGTTATACTTTTGCTGTTTGCTTTTCAAAGTCTGTATCATCATTTTTATCATCAGTTTTGTGGTTTAAGATGTTAATAGATTGGACCAACTTCTTGAAACCAAAGAACTGCTTTGGCCTTTTTGATTGGGTTAATGTGGTTAGTTTAGTAGTGTACAGATATCATGAAAAATGCTATATTTTGCCTTTCTTTAGTTTCATTATCTTCCCTTTTGGTTTCTCTCATTCAGATCAGTGAATTATCAGGAATATAAAGAGAGGACGCAGGAAGCAGCAAGTCATGCCAGTGGATGGAGCAAGGTAATGAATGACCAGATCACTTTTTAAAACTTCTTTTCAGTGGATATTGAGTCAGTGCCAGTTGAGTTTCCTGAAAATACCCAATTTCTTAATTCTTAATTAGATTCAGGATGAATGGATGGACAGACAGATTTATTTAACATGGCTATTTAGTGATGTCTGCAGCATTCATTCCTTTTCAGGGACATCTTTGAGACAACTCCGATTCACTAATAATTAGTTGGGAAAAATAATTGTTGAGTAAGTACATTACATATTTAATATGTTTTATTTACAGTGCATATTAATGCATGTATATGAAGCTTGAAGACATTGGAGTAGGTGATATGAAGGATAAACGGAAATCAGTAATGCAAACTAAAAATTATGATCCAGAAAGGTCCTGTTTGATTCCAGTAGTGGGGTTTTTTTTTAAGGCAAGGCTTTCAGTCTATTGCCTTATCAACAAAGAAATATTAGCATTGCTTTCTGACCCAAAAATTGTAAGTTGGCTGTAGCTTTCACCTACACCTCATTGCATTAACTGCAGAAAACAAATGAAACAACTTTTGGGCAATATTGTTTCATTTTCTTCATGAAATGACTGGAGAAGTCATCTAGAGGTTTAGGTTAAAGTGTCAGTAATATTTTGATTAGATGTAGTCCTATCTTCTTTCCATTTAGTAATCTTAAAAATGGGGGCTACTTTTAACCCAATAATCCTGCAAAACTCAAAACAAATGCTTGGAGGAAATTCTGAAATAATGTAAAAAAAAAAAAAAGCTTAATTTTGATAAGCAATGAATGAAGAAACTTATTATGAGATAAATTAGCCTTCTGGACAATAACATAATTGACCAGTATTCTATTGAGTGTTCTAATATTCTTTCAGATTTGAACATGTTAAGGTTTTAACTTTTGCTCCTCTTATAAATAATATATGTATATTTTGATGGGCTTTTCTTCATGTAAGTATACTGGGTATGCTTGCATGAATACTGTATGCCCACACACAAATGTATAACATGCATAAAATGCTTTAAATGTAGACAATTTTGTCATTATGCCACAATATTACAGTTCCTGGTCCTTACTTTTTCTAGGTTTTAGTGCCCTTGGTGATTCTTCAGAGGTTCTTGGTAGAGCTGTCCAAACGGGGCCAAGAACCACTTGGTGCACTTGTGAATTTTGGAGTGACCTATCTTGAAGATTATGTTGCAGATTACATCATCCAGCAAGGAGGATGGGTAAGACAGATAATATTTGACTATATATTTCTTCTGAAATGACAGCTTCAGATATGCTTATTTTAGTGTGACAATGGCTTTAACATAAAGCATATAGCTTTCTTTTTGAAAATAGCAGAGAATGATAAAAGATTTTGTTAAAACTGGCTTTAAAATTCTCACTGGTCTCTGCATGAGACAAAGCTTATTCCTAAATAAATATTTTTTTTCTTGTGGAGTTTAAGCTAATCTAATCTTCAGATTTTGGAAGAAGTATCAAACAGCAAAAAGCAATTCTATTTTATCCATTTATACTAAAATTTTGTGAATGTGATAAATTCTATAATTTTTTTTATAAAAATTATATTATAATTTTCTATAATATTAGGAAATTACCCTTCTAAAATATGGATAGTTATTGTTCTGCAAGAAATCAGTTTCATTTAAAATGTTATTTAAAGTAATGTTGAATGTATAATGAAGCCCGCTTGAAACATAACAGTTCATTTCCTCCTTTTTCTCTTCTATTTTTGCAAAAATTGTGAAGTGGAGCTGAGAGCACCCAGATTATTCCTTACTAGGAGGCAGAACAACACTAGATTTAAACAGAATTAATCTGGGATTAGTGAAATTATCTCCAAGTAGTTTTAAAACCCCTCTATATTTGATAATATAGATTATGCTATTATGTAGGTTATGTTCTATTTGATTTGTTATACATTTTTTTCTCATTCTCTCCCCTTCCTCCATTTTTTCCCTGCCTTGGTATAACACATGATTTAGATTTCATTTTTTGAACTACCCTTGAAGCAGTGGTGAAATTCAATTTTTTTTTACTACCGGTTCTGTGGGCATGGCTCGGTGGGCGTGGCAGGGGAAGGATACTGCAAAATCCCCATTCCCCTCCCCACTCTGGGGTCAGCCAGAGGTGGTATTTGCTGGTTCTTCGCACTACTCAAAATTTCTGCTACCAGTTCTCCAGGACCTGTCAACCTGCTGGTTTTCACGCCTGCCTTGAAGTATGAAGCAGGATTCATATATCCAGCTACAATCTTGAGTTTTAAATTGAATGAAAGTTAGCTTCCAGTTTGCCTTTGGCAGGCAAATAAAACTTTGGGCTTGCTTGTATGTTCATGTCATAGTTAAGAGTAGAATTATTAGGCAGCCAATATACTATTTTAGCAATCTTAATATCTACTAGTCTTTTCCACAAATGGTTGGAGAAGATGCAGCTTCTAATATAAATGCAGGGCACACACTATTTCCAACAGAAGCAAATCATGCTGTGGTTTGCAGTATGACTATTTTAGGTTCGCCATTGGAGCACTCCAAAGGACCAGACCAGGGACAAATCATACCAGAGAAAATCTGGGTGGTCACTAAAATTTAGCATTGAACTAATTTACTACATGCAGTATAAATCTGCAATTAGATATACTCAATTGCTACTGGATTAGAAGGGAGTAATTCATCCGTGAATTTCATCCGTCTATTTCATCCGTGTGGGTCACTTGTAAGACATTTTAGCTATCCAGGCAGTTCTTGATTTACAAATCATTTAACAACCACATCACTTAGTGAAGGGAGTTCTGCCTCTAATTGTGATTGTATGGACTTCCTGTATGTGGTTAAATGATTAAGATGTGTGAATGTGTAATTGTTCAGTCATATCTCCCATTCAATAATTCATTTTGATGGGTTTACAGGTCGCTTTCATTCCTCAATATATTTGATATATATTTATCCATATTTGTGCTATACTACATAGCTGTTCATGAAAATTTAGGGAATTTTACTTCTAAGAAGTTAGGAATGTTTACTGTGGAACACTGTTTGTAATGACTTTGGTTTTAATTATTTTAATTATTAAATCTCAGTGCTCACTCAAATACAAGGGTTGCTTAATGTCTTTATGAACTGGCTATTTATACTGGGATGGATAGCTAACAAGTTAGACAGACTTTCCAGAAGAGCTGTGATCTCAAAAGTCTCATCTTGTAGTTAAAGATAATCCTTTTCCAAAGGTGCTGGGTTGGTCTGCATCTGTACCAGCATGGATGGATGTAAGATAAAGAGCCAAAGCATAAACAAGACACACAGATGTTACTATCACTTGGACTTAGAGCATCTGGACAACTTTGTCAAGTTTAGTTAACTGAAAAAGAGTAAGCTGTTATCAGCTCCAAACACACTCTTTTCATTCTCATAAAACGTTGGATGCCCGAAAGAAATAAACTGCTTCACAGAAATTTTGAAATTATTAAAGCCTTTTGCACGTAACTACTTTTGCTAAAACTCTTCTGTAAATTAGGACTTTAAACTAATAGTACCGCATAGAAACGCTGAAAGTAATGTTGGAATAGAAAAAGGGAGCAAATCTTGCTTCAATTCAAGGACTCAGGTGGAATCAATCCTTCTGAATTGACTATCATTATTAAACCCTTTGGACTTTCTGGATTATTTGTGAGGCTTAGTGGTGGTGCTGATGTAGCACTTCTATTCCTTACTAAATGGGAGTTTTAGTAGTTAGCGTGAGAAGAAAGAGGTTGGTTTGGAGATTGTGCCAAATGTGGATTGCTATGAGGCTTTTCTTTTTCTCACTATCTTTTGACATTTACTTAGATCTTCACTTTGGGCCAGGCCACTGATGCAGTGGAACTTTTGATCTCTCATATAGGGGCTGTCGAGGTCTGAATGAGAAGAAACTAGGGGAAGCTGAATCCAAGCAAGACTAAATTGCTGTTTATGCAAAAACCCAATTGTGGTGGAATGTTGTCTGGGGTTGCGGGGGAGGGCTCTTTCTCAGAGGACAAAGAGACATTGGAGCTGGGGAATGTCTGGTAGGCAGGAAGTGGCCAAGGATGGACCATTCCTAGCAATTTCCATAACGCAGTAGTTCACTTATTGGTGGGTGAGAACTGCTGCTCACAACACCAGTGTTACAGATTCTGCATTGGTTACAGTAAGCTTTCAGGTACAGTTCAAAGTGCCATTTTTGACCTATGATGGCCTAGATGGCTTGGGCCAAGTACTTTAAGGACCATCTTGAAACGCAACATAATTGTTCAGTTTAAATGTCACATATGGGGAAGTTGAAGGTTTTTTTCTCAGCAAAAGATGGAAGAGGTCAGAAGCTAATTCTTTTCAGCAGTGTTCCCTATTGTGTGCTGATATTTTGAAGAGTACTCAAAAATGCTGTTTAGAAGACCTTTTAATAGTTATATTTTATTGGAGCTGCCAATGATAGTAGGATTTTGGTATTTTAAGATACCAAAATTAAATGGTTTTAGGCTGTGTACCCCAAGAGTCTATTGGAAGTGTGGTGATATAAAAAATAAATAAGACTATTTCTACAAGTACTTTCCACATGCTTAACTAATTTTAATTGACAAGGGAGGAATAGTAGGTCAATCAGAATTGACCCCAGCTCATAGAAGAAAGACTCATTTTGTTTTCTTTGTAATTGGTTTCTTTATACTGAAATGCTTTGCTTTTAATTTTTTGAACCGAAATGATAGTTGCATAAAGATTGAGAAACAGTCAGCAATAAGGATAAACCAGTATTAAGGTTTTAAAACTATCTCTACATATTGAAGGGCAGCGGAGATGTAGTTGCAATTCAGTCATGTCTATGTAAGCAGTAGGTATTGACCTAAATTAATGTGTCCACTAATCTACTCTGTTGCCAAACATTATATAGATTTTAAAAAGCAGAGAAGGGGAGTGATTTCTGTTGACTCATTCATCTTGTTTGTTTTTCTTAAGGTAGCATGCAAGTATTTTCAGAGATGAAATTTAATAAGATAAGAGACCAGCCCTTTAGCATTTTTATAGACAAAGGTTATTTTGCAAGCAGTGCTTAGAAAGGGAAAGGTTTAGTATTTCTCCTTGGGTAAATTAAAAATGTCCACTCTAATTTGGCAGCAGCTTAGCTTCACAGATGCCCCAAAGCAGTATTAAGGCACAAGCTGATGTATGTACACTCCCTTTCCCTTATTCCATTCACTCACTCACTCTCCTCTGTGGGTAGCATCTGTTTCATGAGAAGCTTCTCTTGGAAAACTGCAGAATAGGAACAGTAAGCTTAGGTAAGGTTTTTCTACTGAGGTGATACATGCTTTAAATATCACCCTTTTCCTTATTTTCAGTGCTGCATAGACTTTTGGAAAAGGACATGAGAATTAGCATAGGAGTGAAAATGACTAAATATTGTTACTTGAACGTTATTTTTCTAATGTCAGGTATCTACTTGTGGGTTGTACTGCTTTTCAGTTCTTTGCATCATTAAAATCTTTGGAACGTTTAAATATATTTGAATTTAAAAGACAAAATGGAATTGGCAGTGCATAATTCAGTATTTTTTGTTTTTGGATGAAAGTTCATAGAATGATCTAAAGATTCCTTCACTGGTACATGATTGTATGGTTGATTGTTAAATATGATGTGTTATTTTAGTTTGTTTTGGTTCTAAAATTGACAGTGTTTAAAATTCTGGTGAGTAAATTATAAGGAGAACATTTATTTTCTACTTAAACCATAATTGTTTGATTCCTATTTCTATCTGTTTACTTTCCAGGGTCTAAAAATACTATGGGTTTTTTGAGACTTAATATTAAGATTTTGACTCTAAATGACGCAGCAGAAATTATTAGAGGTAATGCTAAACCAAGATAGCAATATACTTTGAAGATATTTAGATAGGATAGTGTGCACTTACTAGTAGAATAATAATAATATGCACTCAGGTTTAATTTGGCTATGGAAATGAGATACTTATTTCAGGAAAATTGGTATATTGTTATGAAACAATTGGTATGAAACCTGACTTTCATTTGGCATGTGAAATATTTTATACTACCTGTTTCCAACAGCTACTCATGTTTTTCAGGAATTGATTTATTTGTTTAGTTCTTTCTTTCACACAGTGATTTAAAATGGAAGATAGTGGATTTTAATCAGCTTGATGTATCATATTTGATAGAAAGAAGCCTATATTATAGCTTATTCTTGTGCAAACTTATATGAAAACATCTTGTTTTTGGGTACAATAACTTGCAAATATTAAATAAATTTAGATATTCCTCATGTTTTGATTACAGCACTTCTGAAATTGCTTAGAAAATTCTAATAAGGCAACCTGAGATTGGATGGACATATTGCTTTTTAAAAATACAATATTTATGCTTTTGTTAATTGCCCTTACATTCATTTTTTTAAAGAAATGTTGACTAACAATACTAAAAACATAAAACATTGAGGTAAAAATGTAATATAGGATATAAAATAAATAACATAAAACAACAACAATGATTATGTAAACGTATGGATATGACCCACATCTGATCCTACTGGCTCTTGCTGATAGTCGGTTCCTGATGTTAAGCTACAGTTGAACGCTGGAGTTTTTTGCGTTCGATAGATAGCGACATTACCGTGGGCATCTTTGGATACAGTATCTTCTTCTACTGGCATCTTAGAGACAATAAAAAGCCTGTAGTTTGGTTCATTAAGGTTTTTGTAGCCTGTGATGCAGCTTTAATTGAAATGGAAGAACTGTACACCTTTCTTCTGTGACCTCAAAAATATAATTTGCATTAAATTACTCAGCTTTATGTTTCATGTACATCTGTTGTACACATTTCTATGTTCTAAACTTTAGGCATACTTGTGTAGAAAAGGCTCTAGATTCCCTAGCAAACTTTAACTTTGTATAAAACCTCTTTTTGTGGGATATTGTACCTATAAGGAATAGGTGATTCTGTTCCCGTCCTTATTTTACTTGATTTCTTGCCATGAAACCTGCAAATTTGCATGTAAGAATTGCAGTTATGTCTGTTTTATCACCATGCCTCTTTAGTCTTTTTTTTTTTTTTTTTTGACATTGAGAGAGGATTTTGCAGTAAATGTACAGTAGTCTGTTGGGATCCCATCAACAAATGAAGTATAGACATTAGATTCTGATTTGTTGTTGTTAGTCGCAAAGTCGTGTCCTTCACGACCCCGTGGACAATGTTCCTCCAGGCCTTCCTGTCCTCTACCATCTCCCGGAGTCCATTTAAGCTCACGCTGACTGTTTCAGTGACTCCATCCAACCACCTCATTCTCTGCCGTCCCCTTCTTCTTTTGCCCTCAGTCTTTCCTAGCATTAGGCTCTTCTCCAGTGAGTCCTTCCTTCTCATTAGGTGGCCAAAGTATTTGAGTATTTGAGATTCTGATTAAATATATATAAATTGTCAAGTGTTTTTACCAAATACATTTCAATTTTTTGCAGTAAATCTCATAGAAATAAATGTTTATGTCTATATTTTTATTAATATAGTAAAAAGCTATTTTCCCTGAGAACCTGGCTCCTGAAATGTGTAACAATTAAATGAATTACCTGTACTGTTCTCTTAGGGATAATGAATTGCGTTGTTTCCAAAACATAAATAGTAGTACTGAAAAATTAACCTGTTTTTAAGCTTCTTTGTATTGGTACTCTATTTTAGTAGATATGTGGAATTTAAAAAATAGCTAGATTTACATATATTCACAAATTAAGCAGAGTGGTAGAATATCGCCTCCAGGAAAATATTTTCTGAAGTATTATCCATATCCCTCCTGAGTTTTCTTCTGATCTCTTAAGTTTTCCTTAGTAAAAGTAATATCTGATGGGAAAACCTATCCATGCCATGCCCTAAAGTAGAGAGAATTATGGGAACTTTTCCCCACAAGGTGCTGTCACAATTATAAATGCTATTGTGCACTTCATTCGTTTTATGATTTTCTGTGCTGAAGCAAGGGCGGGGGGGCACGGCAGTAGAGCAGGGAGTAAAGCAAGCCAGCCTAGAAACATGTAGAGCTCAGAGGAAAAGGAACCGTTCATGAGTGAATAACGTGTACTTTTCTCTATTAGGCCATTCAGCCCATATGACAACTTGATCATTGAAAAGGAATGATAGGGGATTTGCAAATAAATGCTTGCTGGATGGCTGCCGGCCAGTCCCAGTGCAACTGTCTGAATGTGCTACATTCTATTAGCACAGATGGATGGATGTGAAAAGTGGCCATCAGTGGAAGTTCTAAGAGCTTTCCCTGAATAATGGATGAATGTTTCTGTCCTAATGGCAAACAGGACTGCATAGTCTGTGCATTTAGCTTATTTTTCTATGTTGGCATAATAATTATTTAAGTTCTCCCGATTCAAATAAAGTAAATTAAACTTTTTAAAACTGTGATGAAATTTTATAATAGGTTTCTAGAATTGGGAAAAAATAAACAGGAAACATTGTTACTTTTTTGTTTGATCATGAGATTATTGTTAATTTTGGAAGGTATTAGAATGTAGAGCTGGGCAAAGATGTGAATTTATGGAGGATAAAATTTAAGCATGCACATAGTATATATTGGGAATAACTTGTACAAATTGAGATTTTTTTTTCAGGATTGCATATGAACAGTGGAGGGCAGCACTGTAAGCTTAGGAAAAGATAAATTTGCTTTAAAGCCTACCATAGGATTTCTAACCAATCCAGCTATGTTCCTAGCTCTTTGAAGCTGTGTGCTGAGATTCAAATACTTAACCTGCTTTTGTCTTTTCAGCTAAAGCATTTGAGTATTATTATTGCATTTCTCTAAATCCTCTGTTACCCAATAAACTCTTCAAATGTATTGATCGGTAAATAGAATTAAAACATGGTTGGATTTGGAAATCTGGTACTGACCCAAATACCAGGGCCTGGTGGCTCAGCAGACTAAAAGCATTGTGATTAACACCAGCTGTCTGCAATTACTGTAAGTTCGAATCTCACCAGGCTCAAGGTTGACTCAGCCTTCCATCCTTTCTAAGGTGGGTAAAATGAGGACCCAGTTTGTGGGGGCAATAAGCTGACTTTGTATAAAATATACAAAAGTATGAAGGCTATTGCTTAACGCATTGTAAGCCGCCCTGAGTCTCTGGAGAAGGGCGGCATATAAATCAAATTTAAAAAAAAAAAAAAATAGAACAAATAAGTTATTCTTAGGTTTAAATGCCATATCATGGAGTTTGCGTAAATGCACTACAAAGTAAAAAATAGTTCCAAAGTTTTATCACTTTCTTTATGACTATAAATTGCCTATTCAGTAGTAACATAGTTTTCTTCTAATTTGTTTATTAAAATTCAGAACTTGGTTCTAATACCAGTAAGTGCTACTGCATATAGTTAGTCTTTGCTTAACAGCCATTTGTCCAGTAATTATTCAGAGTTTTGATGGCGCTGAATGAATGATAGTTGTGGCCAGTGCTTGAAGTAGTTGCAGTGCTCCTGTTGGTCACATGATTTTAAAAAAACAGCCCTCATTTACAAGTGCAGCACTTCAACTCTCCCCACCTGCTCTCCCCCCCTATCTCCACTCTATACTCTACCACAGTCACCCACTCCCGCCATTCCTAGCTGACATCTTCTTCCCACTGCTGGCCTGGGATCCAGGCGCTGTGCAAGGGTGGAGCTAGCAGAAGAGGCAGGGCAGTGATGAGGCACTGACTTGCTGCCATCTT
Organism: Pantherophis guttatus; assembly: GCF_059756535.1. NCBI lineage: Eukaryota > Metazoa > Chordata > Lepidosauria > Squamata > Colubridae > Pantherophis > Pantherophis guttatus. The sequence goes on along the minus strand of NC_142069.1, from coordinate 15,318,229 downwards.
TACCCAGGGAACCTCTGCCTGCACCACCATCCTGCCTTCTCCACTAGCTCCATTCCACAGCTTCCTCCTTGGCTGGGCTCAGTGAGTTCCCTTAGGCAGACAAGGCGCTGTTGTGCTTGCTACCTACATCTTTGGCTGCAGCTTTGGCCAGTGCCTGGATCCTGGGCCAGCAGTGGGAGGAAGGAGACAGTGAAGGTCAGAGGGTGGGGTGGCCAAAAGAGAAGAGATGAGGGAAGATGGGAGCGGGGAGAGTTGAAGCAGAGGCAACTGCAAGACTGCCAGGCCTCATCTGCACGAGGCTGAAGAAGCTTGAGATCTTCATCTAAATATGGTTCAGTCTTCACCGAATGACCACAATCAGGACTTCTGGGACTGCCAAGTGAGCACTACCAGTATTTCAGATTCCTCTAGCTGTTAAATAATATATATTGCTTAAAAGTATATGTTCTGAGCTCTGATGGTTTTGATGACTGCTATTTTCCCCTCCACCCAGGGAACTGTTTTTAGTTTGGATTCTGAAGAGGAAGAGTTCCATGGAATCATTGCTGAAGACAGCAATGACATCTACATCTTAACTAGTGACAACTCAGGCCAGGTGAGCCCACCTGAGTCACCCACAGTAACAACATCTTGGCAGTCGGAGAGCTTACCTGTTTCTTTGTCGGCCAGCCAGAGCTGGCATACAGAGAGCTTGCCAGTTTCGTTGGGGCCCGAGTCGTGGCAGCAAGTAGCTATGGATCCTGAAGAAATCAAAAGCTTGGACAGCAATGAAGGTGGTGAAGAAAGGAGTGAAAACAACTCTTCAAATTCAGATATTGTACATGTTGAGAAGGAAGAGATACAAGAGAGTGTTGAGGCAGCAGTGTCAGAAGTGAGCCTGCAAGCAAGTGCTAAAAAATTGAGCTTGCCAGAAGTCCCAGCTGCATTGCTGAAAACGGAGTCAGAGGCTGAAAGCTTATTGATCAAAAGACTAAGCCCTTCTGCACCTTTGCCCACTGAGGGTCACAAAGAAGGGAGCGTAGTGGAATATCCTGATCCTGATCCTTTGATGTTGAGTAAAACTGCCAAACAACTAACTCCTTCAAGTGAAAAGGCTTCCCCCAAGCCTGAGAAAATACAGCTACCAGAAGAAGAAGCAAAACTACCGAGAGAGAGCTATTCTGAAGAGAAGTCGTCTGATGGAGAGGAGAAACCCATTCTTTTGCCAGAAGGCAAATCACTTCTGCTCTATGGTGGGGCAGCTGCAGTAGCTATCCTGGCTGTCGCAGTAGGTGTAGTGCTGACACTGAGGAAGAAGTAGTCAACTGTTCTCTTCAGAAATACTGCCTGAATTGGTTGCATTGACTTAAGGTTTGCTATGCCTCCTGTTAATGAGAAATCTGTGTAACGTGACAGGAAGGTGGGGCATGAGTTTACTGCTATTTCTAGGACAATCATGTTTTTAGTGGCCTGGGACTGGATCTTCCTCTTTAATTATAGGGGTAATATTGGAACTCCCTTGCACATTTAAGTATCTCAATATATCTGAAAAAATTGGGGTGGGGGGTGGGATGTTGCTTATACACTGGAAATCGGATCAGGAAATCCCAGGGCAATGGAAAAGTTAATTGTTAACCCTGGAGAATTCCTTTATGTAGCTGCTATTGCAGCTTCTTTGTTCACCTCCACCTCTTGAATGAGAGGTTCTCTAATCATGTAGCATGAGGCTACTTCATACCCTTTTGTCTCAGCTTCCTCAGGTACTGCATTGCTCCCAAATTTTATGATTAAACCCCTAAAGCTATGAAATGAAAGCCTTCCATGTAAGGATGAAAGTATAATGCATTTTGGAGAAAGGTAATGTTTTTTTTTTCTATCATTGTACATTAAGCATTTTTGTGATCTGCTATTGTTGTGTCTCTGTCCCTATCCCCTCATTCATCCAGCTTTATCGTGTCAGTTTAGTTATCAAAGATACACTCCTTTCATGTAAGTACCTATCACCATTTTGATGAATGCAAAAGAAGAAAATATTTCCATGTAGTAAGCAAAAAAGTACAAGGTCAAGAATTGAATACTATATAGGTAGTCCTCGACCTGGCAACCATTTGTTTAGTGACTGTTCAAAGTTACAATGGTACTGGAAAAAGTGACTTATGACCATTTTTTCACACTTAACGACCACTGCAGCATCCCCAGGGTCATATGATCAAAATTTGGGTGCTTGGCAGCTAGCATGTCTTATGGCGGCTGCAGTGTCCTGGGGTCATGTGATCACTTTTGGCAAGCAAAGTCAATGGGGAAGCAAGATTCACTTAGCAACAATTTACTAACCTAACAACTGCAATGATTCACTTAACAACTGTGGCAAGAAAGGTCATAAAATGGGGCAAAACTCACTTAACTGTTTTGCTTAGCAACATAAATTTTGGGCCCAGTTATGGTCATACGTCGAGTACTACTTCTACAGATTTAATTCAAAATTGTTTCAAAATGTATGAAGTATAAATAGAAAATTTGTCTGCAACTCTTTAAAGCAATTGTGCTTTAAAGCAATATGGATGATTTCCCTCTAGATTTGCTGTTTCTCAGAAAAAGATAGTTGCTTTAGAAAGTTCAAAACAAGTGCTGTGAAGCACTTCTGCAAGTTCCAAAACACTTTTTCTATCTAAACTTGAAGCAGTATGGCCCTACGAAATTCCAGTATTTAGTAGATTAAAATCTGATTATTTATAGATTAAAATCTGATTTGTTAATTCAGTTGCAAGATTGGAACACAAATTTACTTTTATCGTTGTAATGAATTCAAAATCTTCAAGGAAATGACTCAGCAGTTAACTGAAATAGCATTTGTCTCAAAGGTGCTTTTTCCAAAAAGCAACTGGACTTTCCCCCCCCCCCCCTTGAAAACGTTTCGCTTCTCATCCAAGCTTCTTCAGTTCTTGGATGAGAAGCAAAACATTTTCAAGGAAAAAAACCAAGGAAGTCCAGCTGCCTTTTGGAAAAGCACCTTTGGGGCAACCATGACCTGGATGATTGAGAATGTCCATAGACACGAAATGGCATTTGTTTCCAATTTCCAGTTTCCTGGCCACTGGAGGAAAAATGATTTGAAACCATGTCTTGTAAAGCTCATGTAACTTTTCAGGTAACTTCTTTTCTATGTGTAGACGATTCCTTTTTATTCCATCAGCTATAATTGGGCCCAGGAAAAAAAAATAAAATTGATCATTTATGTCAAATTGTTATTTTGTGTGTGTTGGAAAGCTCTGATGGTGACATTGTCATCAGTAACATAGTATCACAGGTTTTTACTTGAACAGTAACATGGCAGCAGCCTCTTTTTACATATTTTGGAGATGAGCTACAATTTCCTCTTTCCCTTCCCATTAAACCTATTATTTAAAAAATCAAATTTGATGATAGAGTTGGGAGTGTTTTACCCTGTTTCCCCAAAAATAAGACATCCCCTGATAATAAGCCCAATCAGGCTTTTTGAGTGCATGGCAATAAGGCCAAGTGCTTATGTCAGGGTTCAAAAGAAATATAAGACGGTCTTATTTTCGGGGAAACACGGTAGTTACATCCCATCTCTAGTCAGTATGCATGTCTGAGAGGCTACACCTATAAACATTTGTGTTCACATACTATAGGACGCTTGGTGTAATATATAAGTATTTACAAGGAAGTCTTGATTAAATATACATGCACTTTTTCATAGTACTCATCATGCATTTTTCAGAATGAAGTGCCTCAGTGTGTTCCAGTGGGATTAACTGTTTTCTGCCCCAAAATAAAAAATCTAGCTGTAACCACAAGTTACGTTTTTTTAATGTGTAGGGGTGGGAGTGGGGTGGGGAGGAAACTGATATTGGACATATTAAATAATTATGTTTTGATAGAAGCATTGTTGCTAGAAGATTGCTATAGATTTCGGCTGCAGCTTATCCTCTTATCTACAGTAAATGATGGAGGAAATACAGGTAGCCCTCGACTTACAATAGTTCATTTAGTGACTGTTCGAAGCAGCACTGAAAAAAAGTGATGTATGACCATTTTTCATATTATAACTGTTGCAGCATCCCCGTGGTCACATGATCAAAATTCAGACACTTGGAGACTGACTCATATTTATGACGGTTGTAGTGTCCTGAGATCATGTGATGACCTTTTGTGACCTGACAAAGCAAAGTCAATGCGGAAGTCAGATTCACTTAACAACCAGGTTACTTAACAACTGCAAAGATTCACTTAAGAACTGTGGTAAGAAAGATTGTTAAATAGAGCAAAACTCACTTAAGAAATGTCTCAGTAACGAGATTTTGAACTCAATTGTGGTCGTAAATTGAGGACTACCTGTAATCAGTGTAAGGTTAAATATCAATCCATTTTGTCCAATTTCAGCCGTGTCTATTTGAACAGAAGATAACAGACTGAACACCTGAGATACTTTCTCTTTCATTTCCAGGATGATTACTTAGTTATAGCTATGCTCATTCAAATGATCCAATATCTCAACCAATAAACAGTGAGATGATTTACTTTTCATAGCCAGTAAAATGTTAGAGTGCTAAGGATTAGAATTAGGGGGAAATGATGAATTAACCCTTTCAAATACGGATATATTACAACTTGATTATAGATTACCTAATTTCTGAATTTAAGGGGCAAATTTTCCAGTTTTGACTACTGGTGCTTCATAATGGATTAGACCTTGGTTAAGATGTGAAAACTTGTATTTGTTTTTTTGGAACTGCAGTCATTAATTCTGTAGAAAATATTACCATATCCTTCCCAGTGCTAGTGAAATGAAGACAAAGTAAAGGTATACCAGTAGGATTTCAATAATATGTGTTAAATAACTGTCACTTCAAAATATTTCATAGTTCTGCAATAGAAGTTCTACAATGTTGTTGGACTAAATGCTGCAAACTATACTTACTTTCTCCTTCCTGCTGCTTCCATTGGGGAAAAAGGCTGCAGTAAAGACGCAGTAAAAACAGTTTTGCTGCCTACTGAAATACTTGTTTCCTTCATGTGAATATACTTTTGGTTCCTGAACTACCTGCTGTGGATGACCTGCAAGAGTTCTTGAAAGCAAAATAAGTGTCATGCTTGCTTAGTGTTTTGCACAATAAGCTGGAGCTGAGTAATTATTTTAACAAATAGATGCTTCAGAACCCGCTTGTGCATATCTGAAGCATTTCTACATTGTGACTTTTAATCTGGTTGGAAAGCTGCCTGTCTGACCTTGTTTGTACACTGATCCAGGAAGAGAGATTTGCCTGTATTTATGGCTTGAAAACCTTTCCAAGAATTCATAGAGCCCTAAAATAACCCATGCTAGTTAAAAAATTAAGCCATTTGATGATTTCTTCTTGAACTACAGTACTATTATTACTTTGCGCTAACAGTTTCATGAGGATGGACAACTCTTCTTCTTAGCATTGGACGTGTTAAGGCAGAGTGGTATTTCTTTAAGCTGTATGACCATAATTATTTCCCTGGAGCTATTTTAAGAAACACAGTGAGGAGGGCAGACATAATCACCATCTTACTGTTACAGGCTTCTACTGTATGAATTGAAAAATACTGCTTCCAGTGTTAAAAACAAGTGTTCCTACTGTTTATAAAAGATTATGTGTATTTTTGCTTGACCAATAATCTCAAGTAAGAGTACGCCCTTATTTGTATTTTATTAAAGTTAAATTTTGAAGAAAAAGAGTGTGGATTTTTATTAGCTGGCGCAAAATATACTATTTTAAAAATGTATTAGCTGTAAAAAAAGAACGGCTTTGGCCTTCCACAAGTTGGTTTTTCCTCAGATATAATCCATATTTGGGTCAGAAAGCCTACACAGTTGAAAAATCAAAGCACAAAAAAGAGAGCCATATCTATTTAAATATTTAGAGTTATGTTCATTCCAATGACCCAATATCTCAACCAATAAATAGTGAGATTCCATTGTTCTTGCCAGTACACGCTAGAATTTTTCAGTTTACTTTTCAAACATCTATCAATCTAAATCACAGTGTCAAAAACAAGTATATAAACCTTTCAAGTCAATTGATAAAATGTAATGTTTTTGTAAACAATTTCCAAATTCATTCCTAACTTTAATACAGAGACCATCAAATATTTAAAAATTGTACTATGGCTGTCACTTATTCCCCCCCCCCCCCCATTAAAATCTATATTCCAGCAATGGCCAAACCCAAAGCAGAAAGAATTACAAATATTATAATTGACCTTTACTGTATTGGTGTTGTTTGAAAATTTCCTTTCCTAATATGTCCACAAAACCCATAGTAAAGATAATCAGCCTCAGTTGAGAACACCAATTGTTTCTGGCTTGTGCATTAATGCTGTCTATTAAATATGAAAAACAATACACATTTTAATTTTTTAAGACTTTATATTATGGCAATTTTTAAATGGCAGATAAATGAAACAGAATAGCATGCATTTTTTTAAAAAAAATTCGCAACTATAAATCAAGCATATTCCATCAACTATTCACTTAAATAGCAAGTGGCAGAACAGACTGTCTAATGGTATTGTAAGGTGGTCATTAGCTTCTATTCTTCAAGGAGAGATGCCATCAACACCTGAGAATATTAATTTTATTCCTGAGAATAATAAACCACTTTGCTTTTTTCTACAAGGGACATAAAAAATGGCCCAAGATTTCAAGTAGAAAAGGTTGCCAATTCATATTTCAGTCAACTATGTAGAATAATGAAGTTACTGTTGATAAAAAGTTCAAAAACGTCTTAAAATACCAAAATGATACAATTTTTCTTAATCTTTAAAAACTTTTTAAAAAAACAAATTACTTCGTGCATGCAGATGTGCATCCCTTTTGTTCAGTTCTAGAAGAGAGAGAGAGAGAGTTAGATGCATCCACTACAACTGTTACATTAAGAAAATGATTCTTCAGATATTTTCTAAACTAGCTAACCAAGAATGTATCAAGACAAGCTGAAAATCAGCACAAGATTGCACATTCTGTCCCCTGTAAGATCCAATATATTGTATAGTGCTTAGATATCACACAATAGACATAGACAACTTGTATTTTATCCTCGGACATAGTGCAAGCCTAGTTTACTTAGTTAATGTATAATTCATTGAGTTGAATTAACTGAATAAACCATGTTTAATTTGTGACCTTTGTCCATCACTCCCTGATCTAATTAAGAGTGTATTGAAGAGGTTTTGCATAAAATGTTAATTCTCAACAAATTCAGGACATGTTTTAGGTCATTTAAGGATACCACTTACAGCTACAGAATTAGCCGTTTAAATATACAATACAGTATTGGATCTGCTTTTAACAGGGATTGGAACCACTTCTTGGCCTCCAAAGAGCTCTCAGGTAGTCTTTGATTTACATTTGTTTAGTGATCATTCAAAGTTATAACAGCACTGAAAAAAGTGGCTTATGGCCATTGCAACATCCCCATGGTCACATGATCAAAATGGCAAGCGGCATATATTTATGATGGTTGTAGTGTCCTGGGGTCATGTGATCACTTTTTGTGACCTTTTTTTTTGGTGACCTTTTGACAAGCAAAGTCAATGGGGAAGCCAGGTTCACTTAGCAACAATTTACTAACCTAACAACTGCAATGATTCACTTAACTATGCAAAGACGTCACAAAATTCACTTAACCACTGTCTTGCTTAACAATGGAAATTTTGGGCTCCATTGTGGTCATAAATCTAGAACTACATGTAGAAGTGGATCAAGCCAAAACTCCTAGGCTGCCACTGTTTCCAGGCTTTCCCAACACCTTGGAGCTAAGAAACCGTTTTCCCGCTTTTTGGCTTTCTGGGTAGGAGGGCTGAGCAGGAACTAAACCCCAAGGGGAAATTTCCCACACCACCTTTTCAGCATTAGGTTATAAGACTTTAAATGAACCCTCCTTGAAAGAGGCATAAGAATCACTCTTATAAATGTATTTAAATCAGCATTTCTCAAACTTGGCAGCTTTTAAGACATGGCCTTATATTCTCAGAATTCCTCAATCAGCCAACCATCTCCTCTGATTTGGAGATGAATATAACTAGAATGTAATGCTGTGATTTGATCTATAATCACCTCAGGTCCCAAATTGTTCACATAATCGTGGAGGTTCTGGTTGATATAATTCACTGTTGTGCTGAACACTTGCTGCAACAACGCAGGGACTACGTTGACTACTTTTTTGGCCAAAATCATTGCGGCCATTAACATGGCTTTTTCCTGTTCCATATCCGGAGGCATCCTTGCCACAACGTTCCTCACTGCTTCAGACAGATGCTGGGTGATAGAATAGAATTCTTTATTAGCCAAGTGTGATTGGACTTACAAGGAATTTGTCTTGGTACATATGCTCTCAGTGTACATAAAAGAAAAGATACATTCGTCAAGAATCATAAGGTACAACACTTAATGATAGTCATGGGGAACAAATAAGCAATCAAATCATATTAGGAAACAGTCAATATAAATCAAGGATACCAGCAACCAGGTTACAGTCATACAGTCATAAGTGGGAGGAGATGGGTGATAGGAACTGTGAGAAGATTAATAGTAATGCAGACCTAATAACTAGTTTGACAGTGTTGAGGGAATTATTTGTTTAGCAGAGTGATTGCGTTCGAGAAAAAACTGTTCTTGTGTCTATTTGTGATCACCTACAGAAGCAGAAGAACAAATATCTCTAAAATCCTGCTCCTCAGGCCTCTTGAACTCTAATCCAGTCAGATGCTAGATTTTTCTTCTGACTGTAATAAAGACTACAACTAAAAAACTTTACAAATAAAATGTAAATTAATGGTCACTGTTAACTATGAGAGAAGCCTTATAGTTTCAATTATGTACAAAGTAACAACATTCAGTTACTAATTAGTTAATTGTACCATTCCAGCATGTATGAATGGAGGGATGTATCCTCATGCCTTCACTGGAGTTTTGTGTCTTCTATCCCTTTTATATCAGCTAAGGAGATACTTCAAAGATCATCCAAATTCAACTTCTATTTTTAGCTGTATTCTGCAACACGACTGCCCTCCCAATTCATTCTTCAATTAAATTGCAGAACACTGAGCTACTTCCAATCACCTAATGCCATTTACTAGGTACACAGGTGGTATTTGAAAAAAGAAGTCATGACTGACAAAAAGAAAACAACCCTTAAAAAAACCTCACAAATACAGGGTTCATTTTCTCATTAAAGTCCTCCAGTGCTATCTTATTAAACTCTAAGTTTCTTCTCTTTCTCACCTGACTGGACACATTTTCCATCATGAATTGTTGTGCTAGATTGTTCACAAATGAGTCCTCAATTTCATCAGCCAGTTGATCACCGATTACAGCCAACCGCGCTCCTATTTTCCGGAAAGTTTCCTCATTGGCCACTGAATTTAATTCCATGAATGAAAAAGACAAAGAACAAATTGGCTTTCAAGCATGCAAGAACATTGTGCAACCTATAGATCATAGCTAACGTTAGAATACTGGATTTAGGACAAGATTGGACACTGCATATGATTTCTATATCAGAATACACGGAGATGTTTTAAAGCCCATCCCAGCTTTAAACCAGGCGTTCGGCTGGAAGTGCACTGATGCTTTGCATTAGCTAAAGACCCTCGAACATTAGCAAGTGAATTAAATTGCAGTGATGGACAACCTAATGAGAATGATTAATTAGATAGCTTTTAAATTAATTTCATTTTGGAAGGAGGCAAAGGAATTCTAATGCCATCCCTTGCAAAAAAAAAATAGTGTCCTCTAGTTGTGGAGGACTCTTAATTCCCACCCACGAGGAAAAGAAGCATTTAGTTCAGAGGTCTTCAAACTTGGCAGCTTTAAGACTTGTGGACTTCAACTCCCAGCTATGCTGGCTGGAGAATTCTGGGAGTTGAAGTCGACAAATCTTAAAGCTGCCAAGTTTGAAGACCACTGATTTAGTTCATCTCATTTGGAGGTCACATACTTTGGAAGGAACAAATTAGGTGGGAGTTCAAGACATCTGCAGAAATATTCAGGTAGTCCTCGACTTATGATCACAATTGGGGACCAGAATTTCTCTTGGTTACTGAGTTGTGCCTGATTTTATGACCTTTTTTGTCACCATTGTTATGCAAATCACTACAGTTGTTTTAAGTAAATCATGTAGTCATTCAATGAATCAGGCTTCCACTCACTGACTTTGCTTCTCAGAAGCCAGCTGGGAAGGTCCCAAATGATGATCGCATGACCCTTGGATGTTGCAACCATTGTAAATACATGCTGGTTGCCAAGGACATGAGTTTTTAACCACGTAACTGTGGAGATGCTGCAATGTTCGTCAGTATGAGGACTGATTGTAAATTATTTTTTTCAGTGCGATTGTAACTTCCAACGGTCACTAAACGAATGGCTGCATGCTGAGGACTACCTGTATTAAGGTGTAGAAGGCCACTGTTACCATTGAACCAGTGTTCCAGCTCAATATTCAATGAATTAATGTCAATGCAAAAAAAAAAAAAATCTGTGAGCATGGATGGATGTGTACAGGGCCTTCTAGAAACCTGCTTCTTTCTGCTCTTAACAATTGAAAACCTAGTATCTACAGGCAAAAGTTAGTCCACTTACCTTCAAAACACTGGCTGCTCTATAGAAATATGGTTAAAAATATGCCACCCGCTATCCACTTTAAGAGTTCAACATTTGGGTGTAGTTTGAAATTTCATGAGGTTTTTGATAATTTTGGCAGAATTTCATCATTGGAAAGAGGACACACGTTGAGCCTAACAAAGTTGTTACCCAGGTGTTAATAACAGTTCCTTTGTTATTCAAACTGAAAAGTAGGAGAAAAAGAACTTTGCTCACCCAATGTTCTGTCTTCTACTCGTCCAAAATTATTGCCATCTGTCTGAAGCTCCCCATCATCATATACACTGTAAGGTACTAACAACTGTTTTTTCAAACTACAAAGCTTGGAAGCAAAAGTAACACCGGAGGAGTTTTCCAGGAAGGAGTAGAGAACAATACCGGCAACTTCTATATTATCATAATGGCCACTCTGTTTGGAGAGACACAAAACATTCATTTGTTATTATTAATAACAAATAGGAATCTACCTGTGATAATTTTGAATTGGAACATTAATAGCTCCTTCCCCCCCTCCCAAACTATCTCATCAGCTAGTATTTAATTCTTATTAAGAGAATGTGCAGGCCCTACATGACAGGATGAGGAGCAGGAATGTACCTGTGATAATTTTGAATTTGAAAATTAATAGCTCCTTTCCCCCCAATATCACATCAGCTAGTATTTAATTCTTTGTTTCATAGCTACTGAATGTACTCAGTCTTCGCTAAACTGGCTGCTGCTAATGGGAAGGGATGTTGCCCGTTAGTACCACTAACACCTTGGACATTGAGAAGAAAGCAAATTATACAACTTTTTTTAAAAAAATCCTCCTGAATAAACAATAAGCATTGAATCAAAAGACAAACCCATGTGATATTTGTTAGTAATTTTGAATCCAACCTGATTCATTGTAGCTACTGAAACAAGGCAACCGGATTATCTTTGATTTGCAGAAGCCGTATATCCTCTATCTGGAAAAGAGAAATTACAAACAAAAAGTGTTGTTGTGAAAATGCTGACAAGGGGGCATGTTTCCACAAATTTTAGAAGAAAGGGGGATAAAACCTGTCTGGTAATGGTAGTAAGTCAAACTTCTCCAAATCTACCTTCAGGTCCTATAATTGGCTCTATATAAGAACATGCTACAGTGTTTACTAGAAAGGTGAGGACTTACATAAAGCATATATAGGATGTACATTTAAAAATAAGTGGAGATTGAATTATACTATTGTGGCTGCCATCTTGACTGTTCTGGCTGTACCCTGAGAATATCCCAATGGGCAAAGTAGAAAGTGTCTTAAAAGAACCCAACTTTTCTTTCAATCCCTCAAATGAGGGTAAGAAGTGAAGATTAAGTGAATAGAATAGAATTCTTTATTGGCCAAGTGTGATTGGACACACAAGGAATTTGGTGCATATGCTCTCAGTGTACATAAAAAGACAATATACATTCATCAAGAACCACAAGGCACAACATCCAGTGACAGTCATATGGTACAATAAGCAATCAAATCATACTAGGAAACAATCAATATCAATATAAATCGCAAGGATACAAGCAACAAAGTTACAGTCATGCAGTCACAAGTGGGAGGAGATGGGTGACAGGAACGATGAGAAGACCAATAGCAATAGCAATGCAGACTTAGTGAATAGTTTGACAGTGTTGAGGGAATTATTTGTTTAGCAAGAGTGATGGCGTTCGGGAAAAAACTGTTCTTGTGTCTAGTTGTTCTGGTGTGCAGTGCTCTATTAGCATCGTTTTGAGGGTAGGAGTTGAAGCAATTTATGTCCAGGATGCGAGGGGTAAATGTAAATATTTCCACAGCCCTCTTTTTGATTCGTGCAGTATACAGGTCCTCAATGGAAGGCAGGTTGGTAGCCATTGTTTTTTCTGCAGTTCTAATTATCCTCTGAAGTCTGTGTCTGTCTTGTTGGGTTGCAGAACCAAACCAGACAGTTATAGAGGTGCAGATGACAGACCTTTCCCATATTTATCCACCTTGCCCTCTTGGATCTCTTCCAAGTGTTCCATTTAAAAATGATCTATAAATATCTTCGAGAAGATAATTTTAAATAGTGCCATCTACCTGCAGAATGCTACTCTGGAAAAGCCTGTCTGGCTTTCAGTGTACCTCTTAAATTTCTTTGATCCAGAGGGACAAAAACCTCTCCAAAAAGTTGTCTTTCCTCGCTCTCAAGATTATGAGCCATAAAAAGAGCGATTGCAACGACTTTCCTCTCTTCTCATCCAGAATGGGCTGCTTAGAACTTTATATATTGCTATGGAAATTTCCCTGGGTTCCTTTCTCTGAGCGAGACCAAGGAAAGAAGATGCAAAAGGCAGCTGCTTGGGAAAATGGCTCACTTTTTTATTTGGATCAGAAACAGTACACGGCTTGTTTCTGGGACAACCGACCACAGACTGGCACACCAATAAGGTTTTTATATCGTTTTGAGCCCTCGGTGTAAGACATGAGATCACAAGAGCGTGATATGAGTTTTATGGCCACAAAGAAATAGGAAACCCAGGTGTGATACTTTTATGGTCAGAGGAACTTAGAAAATATTTTGTCTGTTATCTCCTTCATCAGGAAAGATCTTCCCGGCCAGGCAGAGGTGCTAAATTCCCGAGCCTTTTAAATGTTGATTAGATTTCAGCTATTTTATTGCCTTTAAGGAAACACTATTTTATGAGTAGAGGTGGGCTTCTTCGACTCCAAATCAGAAGGCAGTTAAAAGGAGTTGGGCAGATTAAAGGCTTTTTAATGTCTATCAATATAATGTAACGATTGTTTCCTTCCTTCTCTCCCCAATTCACTTTTCACTATGTATCACCTAAAAGCAGTACTGATCAAACACTTTCACTAAAGTTTCAAGGGCCACATTAAAAAAATCCTTTAAAACAACAGCTGAGCAAATATAATCATTTCCCCAGTAACAAAACTCCGCACGCGCCCCAGGCGGCTGCTCGTCCAGTTTCCGGCACATGCGCATGTGCTCCCGTTTTGGCACTTGGTGCCAAAAAGGTTCGCCAACACTAGTATAGGGTTTCCTGCCTGAGCAGGGAGGTGGATGATAAGACCTCCAAGGTCCTTTCCAACTCTGTTATTCTGTTAAATTCTGTTTCTTCCCATATTACTCTTTCACCAAAGATATCCTGCAAGCACCATTCAAATATCTAAAGTACAGGCAGTAACATGGAGATAATCTGAAAGTTGATCTGTTCTTCTACCAATCATATCCCCGCAAGAACAGAAGACAATCTTATGGAGGACACATCTATCTATCTATCTATCTATCTATCTATCTATCTATCTATCTATTAAATTTTTGACATTTTATAGCTGCCCAACTCACCAAACTGACTCAACTTTCTTGGCATACAAGAAGGCTAAAAGTTAATAAAATATATAAAACCACTTATCAGTATTAATAAATATATTAATAATAATCAATAATCACAATTAATAAGCATCCATGTTGTCTCATCAGTTAAAATGCTGGGCTTGTCGGCTGGAAAGCCAGCAGCCCAGGTTCAAGACCCAAGCGCCACATGACAGGGTGAACTCCTGCCAAACCAGTAGTTCGAAAGCATACAAATGCAAATAGATAAATAGGTACCACTTTGGTGAGAAGGTAACAGTGCTCCATCACATGCTGGTCCCATGTCTGTGGAAATTTGGACAGCACTGGCTCAATGGCCTTGAAACAGAGATGAGCACTGCCCCTATAGTCGGCAACAACAAGCAAAGTAAAATCCTCAGGGACTCCTTTACCTTCTACCTTTTATCAATATTAATTATAAAAACATTTAAAAAAAACCCTAAAGAAGTAAAATAAATAAGAAAGAAATTTCTAGGCCAGACAGCCGGAGACCCTGAGTTCTGGTCCCACCTTAGACATGAAGCCAGCTGGGTGACTTTGGGCCAGGTACTCTCGCTCAGAAGAGTGAAAGGTACAGCAAATCACATCTGAAAACATTGCCAAGAAAACGGCAGGATCTTGCCCAGGAGTCAAAACTGATTTTTCTCCTTCTGTTCTGGCCACTTTTTACAGAGGCATGATTGAGAGTGTTTTAACAAACTGCATCGCTGTTTGGTTGGGGGCAGCAGTGCCTCAGCTACAAGATCCATACAGAGACTGGTAAGGACAGAGGAGAAGATTATAGGAAGCTCACTTCCTGTTATTCAGGATACAACTTATAAGTGCTATGTGCTTAGAGCTTGAAGTATTCTTATAGACCCCACACACCCATTTCATGGTCTGTTTCTGTTGCTCCCCTCTGGGAGGAAGTTTTGAAGTATCTATAGCAGGACTACTAGATACTGGAATAGAATTCTTTAGAATGGAATGGAATGGAATGGAATGGAATAGAGGATAGGATAGGATAGGATAGGATAGGATAGGATAGGATAGGATAGGATAGAATTCTTTATTGGCCAAGTGTGATTGGACACACAAGGAATTTGTCTTTGGTGTATATGCTCTCAGTGTACATAAGGAGAATAAAATACATTCAAGAATAAAGAGATACAACACTTTGTAATAATCAAGGTTACTAATAAAGCTATCAAATTGTACTAGGAAACAAATAAAAACAATATAATTGAAAGATACAAGCAACTTGGTTATAATAATAAGTGGGATCAGATAGTATCAGATAGATACTATCTGATAAGGAAGGGAAGGAATAAATAAGAGAGAGAATAATAATAATAATACAGTCTTAGTAAATTATTTGACAGTGTTGTGGGAATTTTTTGAAATTATTTGACAGTGTTTTTTATTTTTAAAATATTTTTTTAGTGTTTTACTTTTCTGAAATTATTTGACAGCAAACTATTTGACAGTGTTGTAGCTTTGTTCCTTATGCCATCCGTCTTGTAAACTCCCAGGATTATTTGTATATGTAAACATCCGAACTAGACTGTAATGTTTGTGTCATATATGTGTGTGTATGTGGATATATGTATAATGGCTACCTTTTGAGAACTGAATGCAATGAAATTTCATTTTAATGTATGCTGATTAGTGTACATTTGAAGTGACAATAAAGATTCTATTCTACTCTACTTTGAAGGGGGGGAAAATGGCCCTCAGAATAACATCCATCGATAACTTCATATTATTCCATGAAGTTTCTTCTTACTGACAGAACCAAATTGTTCAGTAACCCTAACAGGCTCATCCCCAAGGGTAAGAAATTGGAGGTAATTAAACCAAGAAGGAATGTAAGGTAATTGAACAGTCAGTAAATGCACCTAACTCTGAGAATACTGAGAACCAAAGGAGAGGAGTATTCCAATCATCACGATATGGCTTAGAAACACTTCCTCTGACAAGTCAGAGGTTTACAACTACTTTGTTCAGTGGATTGCTTTGCATATCTGGCAAGCATCAGAAAATGAAGTCAGCATTTCAGAACTTCAAATTACTTGTTAAATTCCACAAATACTAATTTTGAGTATAAGCATTGTGCAATATCTGTAGGAGAATGCCAATCAAATGCCAGAAAAAACCTCAATAAATATAACAGAAATAACAACTATAAATCCAGCCCAGTGATTATTATAGGATATGCCTGTGTTTGCCAGAGAGTTTCCATGCATGCATGAGACAGGCATAAATATTTTACGTAAAAAAATGGAAAGAAACTAACTGAAAAAGCTGGGATACACCCAAGGTATTTCATTTACAGACTTGCAAATTCTCTAAGTGAAATTACTGGAGGAAACCATCATATGCAGTCAATAGTCTAAACTGCCTGAAATTCAAATAAAGCTGAAAATATACAATTTTTAAGTGAAGAAACAAAAGCACAAATAATTGTTTAACATAAGTAACTTGAAGGAGAAGCATTAGTCAATATTCTGTGGATAGATTTTTTTGAGTGAGTAAGAATGAACATCTCCGGAGATTGCAATTTTCTTTATGTGACTAATCTTTTCTTATGGAAAACATGAAACTTTAGAAGTTTTGAACTCTCAGCATTTAGCATGTAGTTTTCTAAACAAAGTTGTATTTCAAAGCTTCATTTTGATCCCATTTTCTGCTATATATCTCATGTTCAGTTTATCTCAGAACAGACAAATTGCTAACAAAGGAAACTAAACCAATACAGATACAGGAAATGGATGATGCATAGAATAGTTATAAAAAGCAAAATTGTACTCACCAAAGCTAGTTATTATGTCAGACAAATCCACAATATGGTTTAGCATAAAATGCAGCCTCTTTCAAAGAAACCACAATTTACAAACCATAGTGAATGGGTATCTATATTAAGCTAAGCCAAACGGAAACAAGCCATGTTTTGCATTAGATTGATTCAACAGTTATTCCTTCTCTCCAAAGAATTATATTTCTAAGTAAGAATTTATGGGAAGTTCTCAGCTATCTCTCTAAATTAGAAGTTTTTTTTAAGTAAAACAATCACAAATTAGCACAACATTGAAATACATTTGTTGTGTATTACTAAGGCCACGCTTATTAGGAAAAAGGTGCTAGAATTATCCAAATTCATATTTTCTTTTTTGAAGTAGGATTAATCAACATAAAGGCACAATTTTAAACTAAAGGAGTAATGTGTACATTCAAGCCAACATGTGAGAAATAGGGTTGCTTTGTGTTCATTTCATTTCATCTTTTCATTTCATTTTATATTTCATTTTATTATTTTTGCATTTGTCCTGCTTGGTTGCAGGACCCATGTGTTCTTCTACTGCACTTACCACTAGTTCTACGGCTATCAATGCGTGATGCAAAGGGTTTTTTTTAATCAGCGGACAAGTCCCGGAGCCAGATGCTGATTAGGACTAAGAGTAGGTCCAGAGTCACCCCACTGATTTGTATGTCAAAGGAGAACTAGTATCTGGTTCCCACTACTCCTAAACCAATACTTTAACCACATCACACTGGCTCTCATATAAATGAAAAGTAGGGTGATGGGTGGAGTCTAGTCATTTGGATGAAGATACATAGAAACTGCTTGAAAGGGCTGTAAAACTTTATGAAGGAACTATTGCTATTGCTTCATTAATTCTCTAAGTGGGATTGAGGGAAACAGACTGGCAGTTCTAAGTACTTTCACACCTGGAACTTATTTCAGAAAATGAAAAAAAATCATAGTAAATTCAGTCAACAATATGGATATTTAGGACCAACCAAACCTACGTAAAATGAGTCAGGTCTCCGAGATGTTGACTCTTTTTTCCCACAAGTAAGTAAAAAAGTACTTTTTTTCCTAAGTAAACTTAAATACAAATCAGAGCATTTATTTGCTCTGCTGCCTACATGGCATTATTACTGTATTACATTAAGATTGTGATTCATTCATTCCCTTTTTCTAGGAATTGTACACAAGTCACAACCCGAATGACACATTACTAAAAAACCGTAAGTTTCTTGTTGGGTTACACACTTTCACAAACAATATAATAAAGTGGTTAGAGGAACGAAACTAGGAGAAGTGAGAGATCTGAGTTCATTCCCCTTGTCATGAGATTTATTGGGGTGACTTGCCACCCTCTTCCAAAGATAAAGCAGACAGAGAAATAAGGATCACTATCTACTATCTTCTTAAAATCCTTGGAAAAAGACTAGAATAAAAATGCAATAGGGTCATTTAAATTTGTAATCAATCCTCAAGAAAGAAACCCTAGGAGTTTATAAGAAATCAGCATTTCATCGAAAAGAAAACCAGTAATATTATAACAGGTAGAACAAGGTGTCTCTCAAGCAGAAGCTACAGCATGAAGTGGATTTGAATCTCCCTCAATTATCAATTCCCAGACATCAACTGTTTTCATAGTCTGGGTCACTTTTTTAAAAAGCTTCACAGAAATAACTTCACAAGGTTGTAAAAATAATGTATGATACATGAAGAATGCTGAAAAATCTGAAAGTGCAATGTAGTACATCAATGGTGTTGGCCTGAAAAATCTATCTTAGCTACTATAGCAAAACAGTTCTTGCTAGTGGTCACCGCCAAATTCAAGCAAAAATCCTGAAAGACCTCTTGTGCCCATCATCTATCATTCTACTGTACTTCATGAACAAAGAATTAAGAAGTAAATAAGAAACTTACTTCATGAATATTTACATACTGCAGAAGTGACTTCTGACTTCCTGCCAGATTGACCATAACTGCTCTTTAGCAGCAAATTGTAGGAGTAGTTTATCTGGGCTATGGAAGGCTAGGGACAGACCAGTCTAGCTGATCTCCAGGTGCCAAAGGAAAGGCCAGTTTATCCGGCCTCCAGAGGCCTGGTCCAGATCTGGTCTACTGAGCCTCCAGGTGGCAGTGTGGCAGAACTGAAGTATTTATTTATTTATTTATTTATTTATTCGATTTGTATACCGCCCTACTCCCGAAGGACTCAGGGCGGTGAACAGCCAAACAATAAAATAACATAGACATAAAAAATTTAAAAACCAGATAAAATCAAATTAAATTATTTTGGCCCAGACAGATTAAAACACCCCAATAATTTAAAAACAGATTAAAATTTACATATTTAAAAGGGAAGAGATTAGGCCAAGCCCGCCTGCTGGAATAAAAAGGTCTTCACAGCGCGGTGGAAGGTGCGCAGATCCGGGATCCTCCGTATCTCCAGGGGGAGCTCATTCCAGACGGTAGGTGCCCCCCCAGGGAAGGCTCTCCCCCTAGGGGTCGCCAGCCGACATTGTTTGGCTGACGGCACCCGGAGGAGTCCCTCTCTATGAGAGCGTACTGGCCGGTGGGAGGCTATTGGTGGTAGTAGGCGGTCCCGTAGATAACCAGGTCCTAAGCCATGGAGCGCTTTAAAGGTGGTAACCAAAACCTTGAAGCGCACCCGGAAGACCACCGGGAGCCAGTGCAGCTCGCGCAGGAGAGGTGTCACATGGGAGCGCCACGTCGCTCCCATTACCACCCGCGCGGCCGCACTCTGCGCCAGTTGGAGCCTCCGGGTGCTCCTCAAGGGGAGCCCCATGTAGAGAGCATTACAATAGTCCAGGCGGGAGGTGACGAGGGCATGAGTGACCGTGCGTAACGAGTCCCAATCCAGAAAGGGACGCAACTGGCGAATCAGGCGAACCTGATGAAAAATCCTCCCGGTCACGGCCGTCAAGTGCTCTTCTAAAGACAGCCGTGAATCCAGGACGCCCAAGTTGCGAGCCCTCTCCGTGGGGGCCAATGATTCGCCCCCAATAGTCAGTGATGGCGTCAACTGCCTATATCGGGACGTCGGAAACCACAGCCACTCGGTCTTGGATGGGTTGAGCCTGAGCCTGTTCCTCCCCATCCAGATCCGTACGGCCTCCATGCACCGGGACATCACTTCAAGGGCATCGTTGGGGTGATCCGGGGTGGAGATGTACAGCTGGGTGTCGTCAGCGTACTGATGGTACTCCACCCCGAAACCACGGATGATCTCGCCCAGCGGCTTCACATAAATGTTGAACAGGAGAGGCGAGAGGACCGACCCTTGCGGCACCCCACATACGAGGGGCCTCGGGGTCGACCTCTGTCCCCCTGTCAACACAGACTGCGACCGGTCAGAGAGAAAGGAGGAGAACCACCGCAACACAGTGCCTCCCACCCCCAACTCTTCCAACCGGTGCAGCATGATACCATGGTCGATGGTATCAAAAGCCGCTGAGAGATCTAACAGGACCAGGACAGAGGAGCACCCCCTGTCCCGAGCCCTCCAGAGATCATCAACCAACGCGACCAATGCCGTTTCCGTGCTGTACCCGGGCCTGAAGCCCGACTGGAACGGATCCAGATACGTCGTTTCATCCAGGTGCTGGGGGAGCTGTTGCGCAACCACACTCTCAACAACCTTCGCCACAAAACGAAGGTTGGAGACCGGACGATAATTTACCAACATTGCCGGGTCCAGGGAAGGCTTCTTGAGGAGAGGCCTCACCACCGCCTCTTTCAAGGCGGCAGGAAAGACACCCTCACCCAACGAAGCATTTATAATCCCCTGGAACCAGCCTCGTGTCACCTCCCGAGAAGCCAGCACTAACCAGGAGGGACACGGGTCCAATAAACAGGTGGTCGCGTTCAGTCTACCCAGAATCCTGTCCACGTCCTCAGGGGTCACAGGATCAAACTCATCCCAGATAACATTCTCAAGACCTGCCCCAGTCCCTCCCCCTGAGACTACCCAGTCGGAGTCCAGATCTTCCCGAATCTGAGTGATTTTGTCATACAGATACTGAACAAAATCCTCGGCTCTACCCTCCAAGTGACCACAAATTTGCCACATTTCAATCCCATAGGAGCCATGGGTCTCAAAATATTGACGCATTCTGTAATTTAGCCCATTGGAAGTACCTTAGTTCAAAAACAGTGCGTTATGGAACAGCAATTTGAATCACCCAATTACAAGTCATAGACATGAGACTTAGAAATATATAGATTGCTTGTTATCTCTCTTGATCCTTTTCCTGCTTTTAATTATGAGAACTTGCTGATTTTTTTGTTTTTGTTTTACAGTGCTATCATTACTAATGCTTCAATTATTAACTGTTGGTTGGCTTAAATGGGTTAAAAAAATAAAGCAGTAAGTCAAGCAAAACGTATTAAAACTTTTAATATTTATTTTATACTCAATACTTAAATTACCACCATAATCTGTTGTCATTTAATTTTGCCGTGTTTTTGCAGGCATTATTTTCTAAGCAATTCTAAATATTGCAAATTGTATAGGACAGATATTAAGCTAGGCCACATAAGTGAAACAACAGTGCAAAATCTGTCACCATACCGGTCATCATAATCAGAAACTCCATGGCATGACTCAGATAGCAAAGACTACATTTATTAAGGAAATAAACTGTCAGAATTAGATAAGATTCAGTTTCTAAGTACCAGGAAAACTATTCCTGGAAGTAAAATTGAAAGTGGCTAAGAGAGCTAAATGTACAAGTATCTTACAAAAAATTATTTTCAAAACTCTATGCAAAGTTTATTATTTTAGTTCATTAAATCTTCTTAAGCAAGACTGGGGAATTTTGGCTCAGCAAATTTTACTGAATTAAACTTGCCACAGCCACAGGAAATCACTGTGATAGATAAAAGCTGTAGCTAAGCCACAAGTGCTGTCTTAAATCATTGTTTCTTTGGGGTTTTGATGCCTATCTATTCCAAAATAGCAAAGGGTTAATAAATCAATAAAGTAATACAATTATAAAACCAAACAGAATTAAGGCACAAGTTACATTAAAAATAATTATAAATTTTATTAAAGATTTATTCAGAAATAAAGTTACAGGACACTATATTTTATTATTGTGTTGCTTAATGACAAATTCTGATCCCAGTTGCCATTGTTTCATGAAGAATACCTGTACTGGTTTTTACCCATCTTTTTCACATGTAATTCAAGGCAACAAACACATACTAATACTCTTCCCTCTGTGAGGTGGTTTGGACTGAAAAAGAGGGACTGATCCAGTCATTCAATTGACTTTCATGCCTAATGGAGGACTGGAACTCAGTCATCCAGCTTCTAGGACAGCATCTTAATCACTACATCAAAAAATAAGTTATACTATTTTTATTCAAAGGGAAAAAACCCCACAATTTTCAATTATTTTAAGCGAAAAGCACTTCTAAAACTACAATTAAACACTGAGGTAAGTTCAACCATTGAAATCTTTTATTTTGCAAAAGATATATATTACCAATATTTTTTATTTTAGCTAGTTAGATGCCAAGAGGGTTTTGGTAGAGTGGTGGGTTGCTTCTGGTTTGCCCCAGTTCGGGCAAACCAGTAATGGCCGTGGTGGGAGGCTCCGCCCACCCGCCCAGATATCATCAAAAACGCTCTGTGTATGCGCAGAAGCGCTGCACATGCACTACCAATAGCGAACTGGTAGTGCCGGGATTTGAAACCCACTACTGATTTGGTATACACATTTTGACTGCTTTGTTGAAGTACAGCAATGCCAAATCTCCCAGTTGCAATTGTTAAATGATTGCTTGGGTCATTAAGTAGATGGAATGAGACAGATGCCTGCTGAAGGAGGGCAATCAGCTCCCCTCTGTGTGTGGAAGGGAACTTTTGTTGGAGATGAAATGGAGATCCTGAAGGCCTGAGTTTGGTGATCCTGAAGGCCTAACAAAAGCTTCTCCCTCCCCCTGTTTATGGAGGGGAGGGGAAAGGAAATTCTTCAGAAGGCAGGAGAAGTTTGCAACATTCCCTGCTGGGTTCTCCATTGACTTTCTGGGGAAGACAGGAGAAAAAGATTGCAAAGGAAAATTACATGATCATTGGGGGACACTGACAACCAGTAATAAGTTAACCAAGCACCCAAATCCCAGTCATGTGATTGCACAGAGCAAGGGGAGTTAGTGCAACACTTTACAATGGCCAGAATGCTTTAGAGACCCTTTCTGAGCTTCACAGCTTCAAACGGTCTTCAAAAGTCATAAGTCAAAATCATAACTCAAAGACTATCTGTAGTGGTTAAAGGCATCAGGCTAGAAACCAGGAGACTGAGTTCTAGTCCTGATTAGGCATAAAGTCAGGTGAGTGACCTCAGGCCAGTCACTTCCTCTCAGCTCTAAGAAGGAGGCAATGGCAAACCACTTCTGAAAATCCTTGCCAAAAAAACCCCCAGGGGTTCAGGCAGTTGCCAAGAGACAGGGTTGTCTTGAAAATGCATGTGTTCATACAGAGACACAAAATGTTGCCAGTTGCTACTCTTCAAAAAACAGTAATGCCAAAAGCAAAATAAGTGACAAATCACCATTCAAAATACAGAATGACCGTTTTAAAATAAAATTCTACCAAACAAAATGCCCATATCAGCCATTTACAATTTGCTTGATATGACCATACTTAGCATCCAAATTAATTCCAAAAACATTAATAAAACACATTAATATTATGTATGCCAACTCACAGCAACCAAGTATATTGTTTTGAGATGCAAATAAACAGGTAAAAAAATATTTTTATAATTATTCATCTAAAATTTTACAGGGACAGGATTTTAAGTCATACAGGCCCATCACCCACATATATTTTAAAACTCCCCACTGAAACATATTAAGGCGTTGCCTCACTGAATACCTTTGCTACAGCTATAAGCAAAGAAAGGATCGGAAGGAAGGCCCATGAGGCTGAGCAAAGCACTTTAATTCCCTGTTCCTCCCATCAAATCTAGCTTGATTCTCAATGGGAGAAGCAAATATTAAGAATAGTTAGACAAAGCAAGATTTGGAGTCAAGAAAGGTTGAATTAGAAAATAGACTGAGTACTTGTTTTTCAGATTAATTTATATCCAAGGTAGGTTTACAATCACAACTCTACGAGAATGTACAGAACATTATTTTTGAAACACAATTATGGTCTGAACAGTTTTTAGCTCATCTAGTCTTGTCTGAATTATCATTACATGCGTAAACCCATTTCCATCTACACTTTGATTACAGAAATGAAAGATACCCTACTTATTAAGGCTGCGCAGTGAGGATCCCTCCTCACAGCAAGTAGACACAGCTACTTTAATGAGTTTTGGGAAATGTGAAATTTGTACTTTTGTACATTCCAAAGTCTCTTCTGCAAATCAATTCCTAAGCATAGCAAAACCCAGTCGATTATATTTTTTAAAATGTTGTCAATTATATTTAAAAAAAGCATATCTGGGCTATCCATCATCCAGTCATGCTTTATGAAATATAATACACCTTTCTGTCAGCCTTGAGTGCCCCAAGATCAGCAGAAGGGCAGTGGACTTCATGAGTCCCACAGCGCTTGCCCTAAAACTGCAAAGAGGCCAGGGCAATTCTTCTGAGATGATGCACTTGCAAGGCAGAGAAACTAAGTTTTTTTTAAAAAAAAAAAAAACCCACAGCCCTCTGAAAGGTCTGAGTTAAACTCATCGCCATCCTTTGCAAGACAAACCATCAATAGCTGGAAACACACCTCATCCCAAACCATGGTTTACAAAGCACATCACACCCTAGAGATGTTTACCTAGTTCAGGATAATGCAGAGGTCTTCAAACTTGGCAGCTTTAAGACTTGTGGACTTCAGCTCCCAGAATTCTCCAGCCAGCATAGCTGCCAAGTTTGAAGACCTCTGGGGTAATGGAACATCTGCAAGAAAACAAGCAAGCTCTTTTATTAGGAATTGTGCCAGAAACATACAATAAAGAATTGAGATATTTGATTTGACTGTATTGACAGCAGCTAGAATTGTGTTTGCTAAAAACTGGAAAAAAGAGAAAATACCAACGCAAGAGGAAGTTATTAAACAAATCATGGAATGTGCTGAAATGAGTAAATTGACATTTGAAATTAAAGAACAAGAAGATAAACCATATTATAAGATATGGGATTTATTTTACCAATGGCTAGATAATAAAACATGGAAATGAAATATAAAATGAATGTTATGTGAAAATAATTTTTCGGGAATGATAATGCCATTGTTAAATACATGACAAATGAGGATAATGATATAAAGATATATATCAGGTTGATAATATGAGAAATTAGATAATTATTAAAATATGAATATGGGGAAGAAGCACAAGGGATTTGTAACCCACCGACACACTGTTTGAAATTGTAATGGATAATGGATGTTTTATGTTTTGTTTGTTTAAAAATAGTTTTTCAAAAAAAGAAAAAAAGAAAAAAAGCAAGCTCGGAGAACACCAAGGACTACCACCACCACCCCAGCTAATTTTAACCCTGGACTACAAATATTCTATGCCTGGGTCTTAGCAGATACACTAAGTTCACTCAATTTATTATTTACTGTTTATAAAAAAAAATATTATATGTATATGAAATCTTATTCTGTTCACCGCCCTGAGTCCTTCGGGAGAAAGGCGGTATAGAAATCCAATAAATAATAATAACAATAACAATAATAATAATCTCATTTATTGGTGACATCACACACATCCCCCACCCTGCAACGCTGGCCCGGGAGCCTTGGCGGAAATCAGGAGGTCAATCGGCGGTGGATTGAAGGAGGCACCCCAATTGCCAGGCTGGTCTCAGCCCTCAGGACCCTCACGCCCAGCCAGACGCTGCCCCCTCCCCATTCTCCCCTGCCACCGGCTCTGAGGGGCGGAACACCGGGCATGGCGAACAAACGGTACCCGTCTGTCAAGAACGGTCACTTCTTGACTTCTGGGGTCCTGGGAGCCCCCCCTACCCCCCCGGCTGTTAAAAGGCGGGAACTCTTTGTCAAGCTTTGCTCAAGCACGGCCGGAGCGTCCCATTTCCTCCTGGCCCGGGAGGGGCGAGGCGCACGCCTTTTGCTTCGGCGAGGGGCGCATCCCCGCCCCCCCCGCTCCCACCCACCCCCCGTGGCCCGCGGGATCCTTTTTCCCTCCAGCGCCCCATCCCTGCCTGCGGGGGGGGGGAATGGAGAGGGGGGGCTCGTTTGGCTCACCGCACGTTATTGTCCGTTGTTCCCCCCCCCGCGAAAAGCCCTCCTTCCCCCCCCCCCACACTCTGGCGCGCGCAAGGAGAAAGGCGCCTCGAGCTGTTTGCACACGCGCACTCGTCGGCTTCCCTCGCGCTTCGCCGGCGGGGAAGGCAGAAAGGCGCGCAAAGCGAGCGCGAGAGCCAGAGAAGGCGGCTTCCGAAAGCGCTTACCGAACCCGCAGGTAGGTTGGTCGGTGTGCAGCGGTGCCGCGCCAGCCACCTCCTCCTCCTCCTTTCTCCGCCCCAAGCTGTGGATTTGCCGCCGCGGGGCTTGACTTCACTTCCTCCGAGTCGGCTGAGCTGAGCAAAACCGCCTTTTAAAAACGACAGGACTCCGCTCCTCCCTTTCCTTTCGGTGGGTGCGCTCCGGTGGGTGGGGCTGAAAGTCGGGGTTGGGATTCAGTGGTTCTTAGGGGTGGGGGTGGGGGGGTGATGCAACCATCTAAAAATACCCCCCTCCCGCTTCTTATCCTATCGAGGCGGCCGTTACAAACATTTTACTGGGTTGAATTTGTTTACCCTGCGGGCCCAAAGGATGCCTTGCAAAAATCCAGGTGTTGCACAAAATAAAACACGGGGAGAAAGAGGTGGAGGTGCAGAGAGAGGCTCCAAACAAAGAAACCACCAGATCAGGTCTGGATACCACTCCCAGGGAGAAGAATTGGCATGCAACGGGTTATTAAGGTACAAAGAAGCAGTCCGCACCTATCAGCAGCAGATAAAAGGAAAGGCAGAGGTGCCTTTGCAAAAGTGTGACAGGACACTGCTGGCCAAGACTAAAAGGACAAGCTGTTCTGGTCTGCATTAGAAGATCCTCAATCTGTGCAGGCAGCTATGGGTTCTTCCCCAATCTCAGCATAACCCTCAACATGTGTAGCAGGGCAATGGATATGTGTTATGATGCTTCAGCAATTATAAATTACAAAGCTTAAGTCAGAATAGAGCTGAAAGGGACCCGGGAGGTCTTCTAGTCCTGCCCCCTGCTCAAGCAGGAGACCCTATACCAGAGGCCTTCAAACTTGGCAGCTTTAAGACTTGTGGACTTCAACTCCTAGAATTCTCCAGCCAGCTATGTATACTCAATAACCAAGAGAAATTCTGGTCCCCAATTGTGATCATAAATCGAGGATTACTTGAATATTTCTGCAGATGTCTTGAATTCTCACCTAATTTGTTCCTTCCAAAATATGTGACTTCCAAATGAGATGAACTAAATCAGAGGTCTTCAAACTTGGCAAGACTTGTGGACTTCAACTCCCAGAATTCTCCAGCCAGCATAACTGGGAGTTGAAATCCACAAGTCTTAAAGCTGCCAATTTTGGAGATCTCTGCCCTATACCATTCCAGACAGGTGGCTGTCCGGTCTCTTCTTAAAAATCTCCAGTGATGAAGCACATACAACTGCTGAAGGAAAGCCATTCCACTGCTTAACTGTTCTCACTATTAGGAAGTTTCTCCTTCATTCTAGGTTGCTTTTCTCATTGATTAGTTTCCATCCATTGTTTCTTGCCTTGCCTTCTGGTGCTTTGGAAAATAAGTTGACCCCTTCTTCTTTGTGGCAGCCCCTCAAATATTGGGGGGGGGATGCTTCTGCAGGTTAAGAGAGACTCTATGTATGTTCTTGGTGTTTTGTACCCAAGCTTCAACAGTTTAGCTTTGAGCAACTCTATTCTTGAGGATTGAAACCACATTTGCAGATTGAATGTCTCTGGGCTGTGTAGGCGAGAAAATAAATCTAGCAAACAAATGGAGGCTGCACCCTTCCCTCCACCTCATTTAGCTATGACCACTGGTCAAATCCATTTCATCTCCTTGCCTAATCCCATCAGGCCCAAATTGACCCTTCCTGCTCCAGACAAAGCCCCCCTGCAATTCCATTAAACTGATGAATAGAAGGCTCTTCGCCAGCTCACAGTGCAGCCCAAAGGTAGCCTTACAAAGGAATCGCATTGTAGAGCAGTGTTTATCAGCCTCAATGCTTTTAAGATGGGTGGACTCCAGCTTCCAGAATTCTGGGAGTTGAAGTCCACATATCTTCAGCTCGCCAAGGTTGAAAAACACTCCTCTTGAAGAAGAAATCGCAACCATCCATTCTGTATCAGCTGACAATTTCAACCTTTTAGCTCCTTCACAGTGGACTTCCCCGACTTTTCTGTTCTCTTGAAAGGACCATTTTGCCTAACTCCAGCTGCGTTGACTTGTCTGACTTCCCCAAATTGGCCAACAAATCAGATTACTATAATTTTCCACCTTCTAGCCTACAAAAAAAAACCTTTGCTTTTCCATTGTTCAGGATCCCTCTTTCTTGTAAAGCAGCAGGGTGGATAAAAATCAATGATTTTTTTAAAAAAATCAAAAAAATCAGATTTTTTAAAATTTAAATCGGATTTTTTTTATTTTTATCGAATTTATTTTAATAAAAAACTTTGGGGTAAAAATCTATTGTAAGATAGTTTTCTATTTAAGATACATAAATAATTTAGTTTATTCAGCATGAAATGGAGCTTAGTGATGTAGCAGGAGGCTGTATATTCTGCAACACTGGGACTATTGGTGAGTCAACAGTGGGTCAAAGGAGCAGCAGAGATGACAGTTGCTCTTTAAAAATTATGATTTAAATCGAGTTGATTTAAATCAAGCCTTTTTACTAGTGATTTAAATCATGATTTAAATTGTGATTTAAATCAACTCGATTTAAATCAAATCCACCCTGTAAAGCAGACAACCAATTATAAACATGAATAGTTGTAAACTTATTGCAATAAACCTGATTCTTCTCAATGTTGTGTTCTTGCTTCAGATTGAATCCTCAACACTCCGTTCCTCTGCACATTTATTTGCTGTAAAAAACCCTGAAAATATATGAGGGTATCTGTTAATAAATTCCCCACTGACATATGCTACTAAGCCCCAGACACCCTTATTTAGCCACAGGTGAAGGTGACTTACAGGTGTATCTCAATGGGGTGTTTGAAAGTGGAAAAGAATGAAGTATAAACAGAAATTTGGGAGGAAAGGATCGTGATTTTCTTTATATTGACATCTAATGATTGTCTGAGCCTGTTTGTAGTGGTTAAGGCCTCAGGCTAGAAACTGGGAGACCCTGACTTCTGGCCCCACCTTGGGCATGAGGCTGGCTGGGTCACTTGGGCTAGACCATTCTCTCTTAGCCTACAAAACAGGAAATGACGAACCACTTCTGAACTCTTGCCAAGAAAACCACAGAGACTAAGAAAACTGCGCACAAACACAAAAACACGATCATCCTTATTTTAAATCTGTTAGCCTTACATGTCCCAAATCAGCCATAATATTGGTTCATATATGATACTAAGCCACAATGATTGGGTTCAAGCGCAATACTTCCAGATCCAATGAAGTGGATAGGATGTTCTGTGTCTCCCCTGGGCTTCTGGGACAGCAAGAGGTGTTTTTTGAAGGAGGCTGCATTGCCACTATATTTGAAAGAGGTGACAATGCTTCCTCTTTCGAAGTGGCCATATCTGTATCCAGCCATGATGTATGTTTGCCACATCATCTCCAAGCTTCCCTTTTCTAGAGAAGATTTTTTGAGAAGATGGTGATAATGAATTACAGAAAATCCTAAATATAGAAGATTACCTAGACCCCTTTTAGTCAGAATTTGTTCTGCCCCAGCTACGGATCCCAAAGAATGTAGCACACACAAACTCCGAACAAAACTCAGTTTACTTCAAAACACAGTTTTTTGCAAATGCAGGCTGTTAATAAAACGTTCTTAACAACCTGCCAGAAATTCCACAGATAAAATAGAGTCTTATTAGAGTTGGCAGAAAGCCCAGAAGCCAGGTTTGCAGAGAAAATTCAAACTCAATGATCAGCGAACGAACGGACACATGTTTTTTCCTGCAGCTTTTTACAAGCTGTGTGCAAACTTAAATAGGCTAAGGGAGTGGCCAATTAGCCCCAAGCCTTACTCTCTAGGAGACCTCCTCCTGAGTAACCACTCCTGCCTTTTGGCAGCTCTGTGTGCTCGTGCATTGAGAAGAGGCTCCCCCACTTCATCCTCTTCACTTAAAGGAGCCTCTGGAGGTTCTGAAGGCCCTGGCTGAATCCCTGCCTCTGGCACCACATCTTCTTCAGCCTCCTCGCTGTCCGACTCGAGTGCCGGCTGCAGAGGCTGCTGGTGCGACACCACACCAGCCTCCTCCTCGTCGGGATCAGCAACAATTCGCGCAGGCCGCTGGTGGGCCACAACAGAATTCAGACCTGAAAATGGCATAGAAACAGCCATTGAGCCCTGTTAGTTTAACTCTGTGAGAACTTGGATGGAGGAAACATGCTCCTCCTCATCCTATTGAGCCCATCACCAACAGTATCATTCTAGACTACTTGCAAAGATTGAAAGTCTGATATATCATTTTGCCTGAATACCAGGTCCATGGTGGCAGGGAGCACTTGAGCCCATAATTGTCCCAAGATGGAGGGCTGCAGAAGGCTTGGTCCTTTCGCCCATGTTGTTCAATATCTGTAAGAAATCATTGGGAGAATCATCGGTCAGTTTGAGGCATCATTGATATGCTGATGATACACAATTAGTATATATCAAGAGAAAGGAAAGGGATAGAAGCCTTTCCTGGATTGGTATCCAGAAGTTGTAAGATGAGTAGATGAGAAACAAGTTCAAGCTGAAGTCCTAGGAGACAAAGGTGCTGTATGACAGTAACCGACTTGCTCTTTTAGAAACATTGATCCCAACAGTTTGATTGGAGGTTTCTGATCCACAGGTAAAATTTCTGGCCTATGTACCTGGAATAAACCCAGGAACTGCATATTGAATCTATTTAAGGTAGAATGAGTGGGAGCAGTTAGGTCTAGTGCCGTGATGGTGAACCTAGGGCATGTGTGCCATAGGTGGCATGCAGAGCCCTCTCGGCAGACATGCGAGTCGTCACCCCAGCTCAGTTCCAGCGGACATGTGTGCGTGCCTCCTGCCGGCCAGCTTGTTTTTGGGTCTCTGCAGCACATGCGCAGGGGCAGGGCATATGCAGGAGATGAAGCGCATGTGGGGGGGGGCACATGTGCAGGGGTCTTACATGCATGCACAGGGGTGTGCACCAAGAGGGGGATCATGGGTGCATGCATGGGGTTACACGTGCATGTGCGGGGTGGTGCACACATGTGCAGGGTGGCGCGCCTGCAGGGAGGTCGCGTGTGCATGCAGGTGGGTGGGGGAAGCGCGGGGGAGTCATGTACACATGTGGGGGGCAGGGCACACACAAAGGGGTTGAGTGTGCATGCACGGGGTGCAGGGGGGGTCGCACATGCATTGAATTATGGGTGCGTGCATGCGCTTTCGGCATGCAACAACAAAAAGGTTAGCCGTCACTGGTCTAGTTGTTAAGGCACCAAGCTAAAAAGCAGGAAATTATGAGTTCAAATCTCACCTTAGCCGTGAAAGCCAGCTGGATGAAGTTGAGTCAGACGCTGTCTCTCAGCCCAACACACCTTACGGGATTGTGCTGGGGAAACTAGAGGATTGCATTGGATAGGTTTGCCATCTTTAGTAATTTGTAAAAATAATAACGGCCAGATAAAAATAAATAAGTAAACAAGTAAGTAAATAAAAACCAAATAAATAAATACAAGTAGTCCTCAACTCACAACTGGCTGCTTAATAACCAAAGTTACAGTGGAAGCCCAAGAACCTATTTACAACCCCAATTGTGAAGCTGCAGTGTTGCCCCTCCCCACTGTCATTTACCACATTTATGGCCATTTGAAATTGCCCACAGTCATGTGATTGCAGTTTACGGTGGTTTTTCTGGAAACTGGCATTTACTTCTGATCTCCGGCAAAAAAAAACAAAAAAAACCCCAGCCCATAGCAAGCAATGGGTTTGCTTAATGGTTGCTGCAAAAAAAGGTCATAAAATTGGATCAGGCCACATGTGACCTGTTTTACAACTGTCACAAGTTATGACCATAATTTTCAGGCTCAATTATGGCTGTAAGTCTGGGACTAGCTATACTCTTTATAGATGGAACAGTGGCTTTGAATTCAGGAGGTTTTAATCAGTGCAAATAAAGAGCAAAGGGCCAACATGTTTATAAATAGCATACAATTTGAGTGGATCAGATTTAATGGATCATGGACACCTTTTGTGAACTTTTTGCTGAAAGTTAATAAAAAAAATGAACTGTCTATTTCTGAGTTTCCAGCTTTATGACTTTGGGTAAATCACTTTCTCTCAAACCAGCTTATCTTACAGGGTTGTTGCAGGGAAAATAGGAGGAGAAAGGGCTCTGAAATACATAAACCACCTTGCATTGTATAAGAAAAAAAATTGGAATAAAAATCTAAAAATGGGAGGAAGGTTGAATATGAGAAGATGGCAACTATATAAGGGGGAAGAAAAACTGATTGTTTAACTTTTTCTTTTTTTCTCTTTATTTCTAGCACTTTTTTTGAGTTTCTACTTTTATACATTTGTTTTTATTTATTTCTTCATTATGTAAAATCTTTAAAACAAAATTATAAAAAAATAAAACATGCAGTGAATAATGATCCACGAAAGCTTACCCCCCCCCACACCGAAATGTTATTCTCAAAGATGCCATAAATTGTTTTTTTGTTGTTGATTTTTTGCAGCTGTACTGTAGCGTTGTTTTCTGGGGAAGATGGAATTTCCCCTTTACCCCAGGTATCTTTGACACCAATTTATCCTTCGCAAGGGACCTGATGGTGAAAAGATTATGCAAAAGAGAATACCAGGTGGTACTTTCCTTGTTGAGTCACCCCAGCTTTTTGTGGCTGTGGGGTGGCTACGTTGCAACTGATTGTTGTGTTGGGAATTTCCCAGGCTGCCCCAGTCAGAAAATTGAAGTTAGGGGACTGGGAATTTTTATCAGTGTTGTTCTCAAACCAGAGATGGAAAACAAGCCATATGAATTCTTCAGTGAGTAAAGGGTGGGACAGAAAAGTAAACACTAAAAAAAAAGAAAAAGAAAGAAGACGAAAT
The DNA here is from genome assembly GCF_059756535.1 of Pantherophis guttatus. NCBI lineage: Eukaryota > Metazoa > Chordata > Lepidosauria > Squamata > Colubridae > Pantherophis > Pantherophis guttatus. Next base: position 15,285,175 of record NC_142069.1, on the reverse strand, counting down.
AGATTCATCTTTGGAAAAGGAAATTTTTATATTTTTTAAATTATATTTTATTTTATTAAAATATATATTTTATTATAATTTTTTATAAAAATAAGGGGCATGCATAAGTGCACCAACGTGCCTTCCGTCCCTGTCCTAATGTCCCCATTTATTTGTATCCATTTCATGTATTCATAATCATGTTTATACTTATATCTGTTATCTTATACATTCTTGACAAAATAAATAAATGGAAAGAGAAAGAGAAGGAAATCTTCCCAAGCTACCACCAGAGAAATCCTGGAGAATGTGAAAACACCATTTCCCTTATTTTATGGCCGTGAAGATTTTTAAATCTTTTGACCTAATTTGGCTGTTTCTGATCAAATGTTCCCAACTGAAACTCTCTTCAAAACAGTAAGAGTTGGAAGGTACCTTGGAAGTCATCTAGTCCAGGAATCACCAACCTTTCGGACCTCAGGGACCATTAAATTCATAATTTTAAATCCTGTGGACCACTAATATGATCTGCCTAATGACTGGCTGGGTGGGCACGGCTAGGTGGTCATGTGACAGGGTGGGCATGGCCAACTCCTCGCCTGCCCACCCAGGCTCCTTAGGGCCCCAACAGGAAGCTGTTGTTGGAGCTAAGCAGCCACCATGAGAAAGAATTGGCAAAACAGCTGGCTCATTTTCAAATTGGATCTGACTCAGAAGGAGGCTCAGCAGAAGCACCTCACTGAGGACTACGAGCATAGGCTTTCCAAGTAGACCTGCGGGAGTGCAAGGTCAGGTATTGACGCCTGAAGGCTCAGCTAACTGAGATGGTCAGCTAGTTCCAGGCCATAATGCAGTCCCCCTTGAACAAGGTCCTCCAGCTCTTCACCACCAGCGGCACTTCCCCCCAGCCTTTGCCCAAAGCCCCACACCAGGAGGCCAAAGCAGACCCCAAATTGGAATTTCTGCCCCCCCCCCGAGCCACACAAAAAAGACCCAGAAGGGGGACACTCTGCAGCAACACAAACGTTCATTGCACGTATCTGGCCCAGGGGCCGTAGTTTGAGGACCCCTGATTTAGTGCAAAATTAAAAATGCAAATAATTTTTCTGTGGACCACCAAAATTTTCTTGCGGACCACCAGTGGTCCACGGACCAGCAGTTGGTGACCCCTGCTCACGCAAGAGACCTGTACTAGGGATTTGAACCGCCAAACTGCTGACCTTTCTGATCGACGAGCTCAGTGTCTTAGCCACAAATAAAAATAAAATCTCCGGACATGCAATTTTATTTTTTTCCTATTATGTATAGGAAATTAAATCCTTTTGAAAGACAACTTTTTAAAAGGTGTGTTGCAATCAAAGCGCAGATTGCAACATGAGACTTCACAAGAGCTATTTTAGTGTAACTTGACCTTTGCTGCGGTTTTGCTATGTTAGCAAAATGCTTTCCCAAGTTTTGTTCCTGGTTGGCTTAAAAAATACATATGTTATCTTTTAATTTTATGAGAGAGGGAAGGGTGATTGAGGGTCAGCATACTATATCTCCTTTCTGTGCCCCTCCAGGTGTAAACAGTATTAATTAACTGAGCAAACTGTTTACAATTGGAGTAGCACAGTGGCACAGATACTGTTCTTGATGGCAATACCCCACCCCCTGACTCATTCAACAAGAAAAGAGGCTTAAATATTTGCTGTATGTCCATACGCAGAAACTTTCCTGGCAGTACAGTACATCTTCCTCTTTCTAGCAACTGAAAGTGAAATCAAAACCTATTTCCTATTTCCCGGATCTTTGGTGAATTATAACACCAAGCAAGCATAAAAGTAACATAGCAGTGATAGTACAATAAGAAATAGCCAAAATATTAAAATAAATAAAATTTAAAGGGGGGGAAAGAAAATAGGGTAAAAAAAAGACAGATCTACATAGCATCAGCATATGTTTGATTAAAAACTTTAAGATGATATTAAACCTATAGATAGAAAAAAAAATTGCTCCATTGTCTCAATTTTAGAATCTAAAAAGATTTAAACATTGAAAAAAGAATAGCTCTCCGGAATCAGCTCTTTAACATCATGAGTATAAATTGCTACTTATGTAAAAAAAAAAATATTTTTTAGCTGTCAGAACTGAAAATTTTATGAATTCTACTCCAGTTATGAAAAGATGAATAACATTTTCATCACACCCTCCATTTTAGATTCACAAACAATTTTATGAGGGAGAGATAGTGAAGTTCTCAAGGTAAGGTCCGCAAATGAGTGGAAATTTTGTGTTTGTGTTTGAGTTTAAGTTTAAATTTATTAGATTTCTATACCGCCCTTCTCCCGGAGGACTCAGGGCGGTGTACAGCCATATTAAAACACATAGATTTACAAAATTTAAAATTAATTAAAATTGAATATATAAAAAATTTGGCCCACAAATTAAAACACACATACACCCATTATAAAATTCGTATTAGGCCAGCCCGGCTTGCTGGAACAGAAGGGTCTTCAAGGTGCAGCGAAAGGTACGCAGGTCAGGGCTAAGACGGACTTCTAGGGGCAGCTCATTCCAGATGGCTGGTGCCCCCACAGAGAAGGCTCTCCCCCTGGGTGATGCCAGTCGGCACTGTTTGGCCGACGGTACCCTGAGGAGCCCCTCTCTGGGAGCGTATTGGCCAGTGGGAGTCTGTTGGTGGCAGAAGGCGGTCTCGTAAATACCCCTGTCCTAAGCCATGGAGCGCTTTAAAGGTGGTGACCAACACTTTGAATCGCACCTGGAAGACCACCGGGAGCCAGTGCAGCTCGCGCAGGAGGGGTGTTACATGGGTGCGCCGAGTCGCCCCCAATACCACCTGCGCCGCCGCATTCTGGACCAGTTGAAGCCTCCGAGTGCTCTTCAAGGGGAGCCCCATGTAGAGAGCGTTACAGTAGTCTAGACGGGCCGTGACGAGGGCATGAGTGACTGTGCGCAGGGCATCCCGGTCCAGAAAGGGACGCAACTGGTGCATCACGCGAACCTGATAAAAAGCTGCCCTGGCCACGGCCATCATATGATCTTCCAAAGACAGCCGTGCATCCAGGAGAACACCCAAGTTGCACGCCCTCTCTGAGGGGGCCAGAATCTCACCCCCAATCTCACCCCCAATAGTCAGCGATGGAACCAGCTGACTATACTGGGATGCCGGGAACCACAGCCATTTGGTCTTGGAAGGGTTGAGTCTGAGTTTGTTCCTCCCCATCCAGATCCGCATGGCCTCCAGGCATTGGGACATCACGTTAAGGGCATCATTGGGGTGGTCCGGGGTGGAGATGTACAGCTGAGTATCGTCAGCGTACTGATAGAACCTCACCCCGAAACCATGGATGATCTCACCCAGCAGCTTCACATAAATGTTGAACAGAAGGAGCGAGAGGACTGACCCTTGCGGCACCCCACATACAAGGCACCTCGAGGTCGACCTCTGTCCCCCTGCCAACACAAACTGCGTATGGTTGGAGAGGAAGGAGGAGAACCACCGCAACACGGTGCCCCCCACTCCCAACCCCTCCAATCGTCGCAGCATGATGCCATGGTCGATGGTATCAAAAGCCACTGAGAGATCTAATAGTACCAGGACAGAGGAACAACCCCTGTCCCGACCCCTCCAGAGATCATCAACCAATGCGACCAATGCCATTTCCGTGCTGTGCCCCAGCCTGAAGCCCGACTGGAACGGATCTAGATAATCCAGGTTCAAGTCTTTCTAAATATCTGTCAGGGATGTCAAACTCGATTTCATTGATAGCCGCATCAGAGTTGTGTTTGACCTCGGGAGGGCTGGGGGTGTGTGGCCAGCTGGATATCACGAGCTCCCGAGTTCCGTTTTCACCTGCAAAAGTCTCCAACCCTCTGCCAGCGAAAACAGAGCTCGGGAGGGCCACCCATTTTTGCTGGCAGAGGCACTATGGGCCGGTTCTTCGGTGTTTTCAGGGCAGCCCCATGGGCCAGATCTAAGCACCCCGTGGGCCGGATCCAGCCCGCAGGCCTTCAGTTTGACACCCCTGACCTATGTGGTGTTTCACATACTACATACATTAGCTGTCTCCATCCTTTTTGGCTCAGGACTGGCGGAGGTAGCAGTGGGGAGAGGGGATGGTTTTGCGTGTGTGCGCCACTTTCACAAATGCAGCTTCATGTGCACATGCGCTTACTCACCACTTCCATGGCCCAGTTCTGAACGGGGTATGGCCCAGCACCGGGCCACAGACTGGGGGTTGAGCACCCCTGCTATACTCGTTACAGGTTGATCATTCTCTTATTTCAGGTGGAGCTATCCAGGAGTCATCCAGGTCATGGTTGTCCCAAGGATGCTTTTTCAAAAGGCAACTGGACTTTCTTGTTTTTCTTTGAAGACGTTTCGCTTCTCATCCAAGAAGCTTCTTCAGCTCTGACTGGATGGTGGGGAATGGAAGGATTTAGATTCCTTGCAGACAGCTGGTCATTTGCATTCTTTTAGTTGTTGAGGCCACTTAGAGGTTTATGTTATTCTCAGGGTCACCAGAGTAGTGCAAATAGGTATGGACTGTGTTGTAGACTAGAGATAGATGATGTTGTATCCATCCCCCTCTGTTTGGGGGGGGCTGTTCAATTTTGACATAGATGGCCTATTTGACCTCTCTTTCAAAACAGACTGCCATCTATGTCAAAATTGAACAGCCCCCCGTCATCCTAAACTCTACTGAAGATGTTACCTAGCCTGTTAACGAAATGTTTGGAAACCAACCCACAAGCTCGGAGAATGAACCTTCGCCCTCATTCTCTGGGTGGTTTACAATGTCAGCATATTGCTCCCGACTATCTGGGTTCTCATTTTACTCACCTTGGAAGGATGGAAGACCGAGTCAACCTTGAGCTGGTCAAGATCTAATTCCAGACTGTGGACAGACTTTACCTGCAATATTGCATTTAACCACTGCCCCATAAGAAATTGTGACTTTTTTGCCAGATGTAATGGCCAAACAGTGATACACGATACTCATAATAAACATGTTGCTATTTGGTAAAGGATTGGTATGGGAATAATAAAAGTCATCCTTCAGGATTTTTAGCCAAATTAAGTAGAGGTAACTCCCCAATTGGTTATGACACTATCTGATAGCTTTAACAATATTATCTGCCTAATTTGCCTATCAACTTCCATTAAATATCCCAAATGTAGGCATTACAGGTAGACCTTGACTTACAACAGTTCATTTAGTGAGTGTTACAGTGGCACTGAAAAAAAAGTGACTTATGACCGTTTTTCACACTTACAACCGTTGCAGCATACTCAGTTACATGATCAAAATTTGGGTGCTGGGCAACGAACTCATATTTATGACTGTTGCAGTGTCCCAGGGTCATATGATTACCTTTTGCAATCTTCTTATAAGAAAGTCAATATTCTCTTAACAACTGTGTTACTAACTTAATAACTGCAGTGATTCATTTAACAACTGTGGCAAGAAAGGTCGTAAAATGGGGCAAAATTCACTTAAGAAATGTTTCACTTAGTAACATAAATTTTGGGCTCAATTGTGGTCGTAAGTCAAGGGCTACCTGTGTTAGGAAATACTCTATTCTTTTATGGTGCATAAAAAATTTGTTTCCTTTTAATAATAGGCTGTTCCTGGGGGTTTTGTTTTCTTTTTATTGCAAACACTCCCAAACTCACAGCATTTTCATTTTCCTTACAGAAGAGGATGGAAAATGAATACAATAGTTCCCTCTGAAGAGAAGCCAAAGGTAAACATACTGTCGAATACATTGTCTTAAATCCATACAAAGAGAGTGACAATTTTTTTGCTGTTTGCACCAGGAGAGCATGCAACTCTAAACATCACTGCAGGTACTCTAAAAAGCTCCTGAATGGTATGTACTATAAAAAGGTTAAAAAGCCAGAGGGCACAACATGTATGCTTGCTACTTATCTTAAAGAAGGCAAGATGCCACGTTTAAAACAAACAAAACTCCCTGATAATTCAGTCAAATGATAAGCTCGGTGAGTGCAAAATATTACAGGAAATGCTACGAGTGTCAAACTGATTAAGGTTCCGGGGGCAAGTGGTGTCCCAGCCATGGAAATCTTGAATAACAAAAAGGTCTTGAATCTCCAGAACAAGGTTAGAGCTGAGGTTGAAGAGATGAAGCTATTCCATCCTCACTTATGATAGAGTCAATTCTTCTCTTGTGATACCCACAGCCAAAGAGGAAGAAGTATAATTAGCAAGAGTGATTCTTTTCTTGTTACGATTAAAAAAAAAAAAAAAAGGGAGGGGGGGGGGAGTTTCCAAAAAGTAAAGCCTGGTTTACTGAATGCAGGAGGTTCTAATTCTTATAAATTCTTAAATAAGAATGACAGTCATGATTCTTATAAGTCACCAGTGTTTCTCAAGCCAGCTGGTGAATTCTGGGAGTTGAAATCTGCACCTCTTAAACTTGCCAAGGTTGAGAAACACTGAACCATCCAGCGTCTCTTTCATCTGAATAGGTGCCAAGATATAGCAGCTAAAGGCAAGAAAAATGAGGAAATGATTTCCATTCTCACTCGTATCCTATCAAGACCTGAAAGTTGTATTTTCTTTTTTTCTTCCTAGGTATCAGGAACCTGGCCCATGAATAGTCTTTTAAAAATCTCTTCCTACTTTAACTCCAGAGAATATGCACTCTATTTGCTCTACAATCTTACTTAGTGTGAAATCTCTGGGTGCTATGTATTTCTGCCTTTCCAATCTCCCATTATGTTCAGCATATGGCATGTGTAGTAATTATCATCAGCTTTTCAAAAGTGTGATTTGAGCTCTTCTAAAGACATTCCCTTCTTCCAGCAACATTCTGCCTCTTCAAATTGTTTTTTGAGAGTTTATAATATTTCTACTTTTTCTGTAGGCTTTCCTACCGAGGAATACCATTTCTTAAATATGGTTATCAGTGCTCAAAAACCATTTCATCAAAATTCAACCCATTGAAAAGATGCATTCACCCTGTGTATTACTTCCAAAATAGCTTAATTTCCTCATTTCGCAGCTGTGTCATAAAGAGAATTTAAACATTAATAATTTTGCCTTGCGGGGATAATCATCTTTTTGTTTCATGGTTTTATTGTTGCACTAATGGTTGGTGGAGATCAAACAGGCAATTATCAATTCATGCAGGAATAAAGATGCTTCAGGTAGCATGGTCATTTGGAAGAGCTGGAATGGAAATGAAACACTGAAGGAATGGACTTACTAAGTCAGTGATGGCTAACCCTTTTGCCATCGCGTGCCAGGAGCAGGGAGAGCGTGGGGGGGGAGGGTGTCGCATGCGTGCCCATACCCATAATTCTATGCACCCCACCCCATGCATGCACGCACGATCCCCCCCCACCCCCTGCTCCTGGCACGCGATGGCCCGGTGGGCCCATTTTTCTCTCTCCCCAGGCTCCAGAGCCTTTCTAGGAGTCTGGGAAGGGTGAAAACAGCCTTCCCCAACCCCCCCAGAAGCCCTCCAGAGGCAGAAAACAGCCTGTTTGCTAACTTCCGGTGGGACCGTAAGGCCTGTTTTTTGTCTCCCCAGGCTCCAGAACCTTTCTAGGAGTCTGGGGAGGGCGAAAACGGCCTTCCCCACACACCCGGAGTCCCTCTGGAGGCTGAAAAGGCCCGTTTGCCAACTTCCAGTCCCACTGGAGCTGAGCTCGCGTGCCCACCAATATGGCTACGCGTTCCACCTGTGGCATGCGTGCCATAGGTTCGCCATCACGGTACTAAGTACTCATAATATTAAAGAAGTACCTGTTTCTGTGAAAGGCTCTAAATGCAACTTTTTTGTCCTTAGATGTTCTCTTTGTTTGGCTTTGATATCCATTCTTAGGTATCAAGGCAACATGAATGTTGGAAGTGGACATTTGTGATTGAGATGTTGAAAGACATTCTTCCGCATTCCTTTAGAGGACTTTGATTTGGTTGAAATGTAATAAAAGAGACATGCTACCATGGCTCCTTATCTGAATTTGCCTGAACTAGAAGGATCTGTTTGTAGAGCAGTCATAATCACCAAAATGCAATATAAGGGCAGCTTTCTCTGTGTATGTCTATCAACACACAAACATGTTTCAAATCTGACTTTTCCTCCTCCATGGGGATTTGTACAGAGATCCACACAAGAAAGGATCATAACTATTAGCCTGCATTGCACAGGATGAATTCTTCAATTCACAATATTACTTCAAGGTCCTAAAAAGCTAGAAGAGTTTTGTTTGTGGAATGGAATGAATTTCTTTCATTAAGGTCAAATTTTGGTTAGAAAATAATGAAGCTGAAAAACAGGTTTGTCTGGAATCTTCTACTGATGACATTAAAACCAATTTCCAAAAATAATAATATGATGTATCAAATCTCCCTTTGTAGATGGGGAAAAGATGCACGTTAAGTTCTTTTAACAGTGGCCATGTTCATTATCAATTTATCCCAACAGCTAAGGAAAGGAATTTAACATTAAATAGGATTTTCTTTTCTTTTTTAACATGTGTAAACAATTTGTATTTGTTTCCAATTTAATAGGTGAGACAGAACTTCAGAGGTAGGATTTTGCCTGTCATCTGTTGCTGTAACTGGGTGGTGGGGTGGGATACTCAGAAATTTAATGTGTTCCTCTTTGAGCTGTGGTAGGTAGCCAGGTACAAAGGAGGATAGGACTACTGTGCCTTTTTAAACGAAGTCACATGATCAACTGCAGTGGAGATTCCCTCTTTTACAAAGCTATTAAAGAAACAATGTCTGTCCTCCTTCCAATCACATGGAGTAGATCAGGGATGCCCAAGCTTGGTAATTTTAAGACTTATGGACATTAGCTCCCAGAATTGGCTGGTTGGGGAATTCTGGGAATTGAAGTCCAATTCTGGGAATTGAAGTTGCCAAGCTCGGGCACCCTGTAGTAGATATTTAAGGTGGCCAGAGTTGCTTGTGAGCCTAAAATAGCAATTACCATATATACTTAGAAAACAATACCTGTGCAGTCTCCTGGAAAAAAATCATTTCTTTCTAGGCACTGCCTAAAACACAGTTGCTAAGATGCTGCTTTTGAACACATACAATCTAACATCAAAGTATTTAATGGAAAGAAACTCTCTATTGATTAAAGGTAAAAGGCAGCAGCCATATTCTTCTAAAAAAAAGTAGAAATTAAGGCTTCTTTCAAGACAAAAAGAGGTACAGTCCCTTTCAGAGGTAGGTGCTGCCAACACCAGAAAGGAAATCCTTGTTTCGATTAGCCAACATCTGGCTAAAAATTTCTGGGAAGCTTTTATAGCTATAGCAGCAGGAATTATCTTCTCATACTGTTGCAATGCCAGAGAAGCAAAATTTGCTGGAAGCTTCCCTTCTTGACATAAGTACAGCATTGGAACTCCATTCTCTGTTCAGTCTAGTAAATTAAGATGCCGTAAAGGACTTAATCCAGAGACTGGGGTTTTCTCCCCCTAACACAGTGCATTGGTAATGGAAAATTCTGCAAGCTGCAGGCCAGCACCTTTGAGAAACATGGTGAAGGATATGTGCTTATGGAATCTTAGAGCTGGTGTTAAACATGAGTCTATTTCACGTCTCTTTTGCTTTTACACTGGGGGAGAATCACTTATTCCCTTCCTGAACAAACCAGAAACGGGGGACAGAACCACTGAAATTGGTGCTAATCCTTCCCTTGATGGTGGACTTCTATGAGGCCCACTGTCATTGGTTGATTACATGAACAGAAGTGCCAATGCCATTCTAGTTACAAACCTCTTGCAATAGTAAATAACATTGTCTATTTACCAATATGCAGGGAAGAGAGGGAGCTCTTTTGAAGTTTAGGAAATAAATCCAATGATCACTGCTCTTTGCTTCTAAACTTTTCCTTGAGGGTGCAAGAAAATACTGCGTGGGAATTCCTCCCACGTATTTCCCAGATCCTCCCGCTAAACATGAAGAAGCCCAAATCAGAATAATAGTCTGGAATTTAAAAGCATCTTTCTTTCAGATCAAATGTACTGTGTAACAGTAATATCATTAATAATGACTCTAATAAATAGATACAGGGAAGAGGGGAAAGCATTAAACACACAAAGATGGACAGGTTGGGCTGGCACACAGATTTACCACACACTCATCTGTTCACTTCTTAAAAAGGTACAAAACCAATTTTTCTTTCAAGTATTAAAAAATAAGTTAATGGACATTAAAGGATCTAAAGTGACTAAAGGTCCAGGATAGGTCTTCTGCTTCATTTCTGACGTGCAAAAAAAAAGAAAAAAGGGGGGAAAGGAAAAAAAATATTCCCCAAAACACAAAGAGTCCAAAACCTACTGAACAGCCCACTCTTGGAAAGTTTGAAAGCTGGAGAACTATCCCCAGGAGATCCCTCAAAACGCTTCAGAATGAAACCATCTTTTGATAATAAGCACTTTCCAGTGTCTAAATGGTCATCGAGTTCACAATAGAGCAGTCCAAGGTCATCAGAAAACAGGAAACAGCTTCGTTCAGTTCGGAGCACTTCGTGGCCAAAAGGAAAAAGTTTGCATGCTGGAACTGCTTGGAACGATGGCAACTCCTGGAGATTGCAGAGAATGGGGGTGGGGAAGTCTGCCTCTGTCCCTCTTTGTAGAAATCACAAGAAACCACATTTCAAGTTCTTAGCGTTCCAAGTTTTCCGTCAACATTCAGATATGGATGTTCCTCCATACGTAGACCACAGTGGCAGCTTCGGATTTCTTTGGTGAGAAGAGCATATACACAGTGTGCTTTGTGAGTGGTTTGCTCTTCCAAAGGCTGCTACAAGGTGACCTTTCAGAAGATTTAATTAGACACCCCTTTCCTTTGTTATTTAAATGAACAAATCCATTAATACCACAGGTTGGGTAAATATGAAATGAACAGGTTATGGCCCACCTAAATTGGTTAAAGTTCTTTTTTAAAAAAAACATCACACAAAATATTTTCGTTTTTTAGTCTCTCTCGGAGATCACACGCACACAAAAAGACATTGACCTCTTGCACAGGTCCTCAAGGAAGGCACGCAATCTCAGATCACGACTTCGTTCTTGGCTCTGTAGCCTCACCCAGGACTCTGATTCCTTACAAGCAACCCTCTTAGAAAGAAGCTCCTGGCTCAAGCACTCAGCTGCTGCAAGTTTCCTGAAGCAATTCCTGCTCCAAGTTGTCTCCTCTAACCAGGCAGCTCCATCTAACTTGGCATATGCCAAGTGGACAATGCAGTTCAGCAACCAGTCATGGTGATACACTCAGGACCAGTTCAAGTTGAAGCCTTTGGACAGCATAACTGCTTCTAAATCCTTGTCTTCCTCCTTCTCTCGAAGGCGCTGTTCTTCAAGTAGAGCCACAAGAGAATCTCTCTGCTCCACCACCTCTAGCATTTCATTCAAGATCTTCTTCTCCTCCGAGAGTTCTTCGTCTGTCTTTAGCTGATCTGGATAGAGGGAAAACAGTAAACCTGTCAAGACAAGATGTCCTAAGGATATGGGACATCTTGTTTCTACTGAGAACAAGAAACCCCCTACCATCCTAAACCTCACTGAAGATGTTACCTAGCCTGTAAACGAAACGTTTGGAAACCAACCCACAAGCTCGGAGAACGAATCTTCGCCCTCATTCTCTGGGTGGTTTACAATGTCAGCATATTGCTCCTGACTATCTGGGTTCTCATTTTACTGATCTTGGAAGGATGGAAGACCGAGTCAACCTTGAGCTGGTCAAGATCTAATTCCAGACTGTGGACAGACTTTACCTGCAATATTGCATTTAACCACTGCCCCATAAGAAATTGTGACTTTTTTGCCAGATGTAATGGCCAAACAGTGATACACGATACTCATAATAAACATGTTGCTATTTGGTATAGGATTGGTATGGGAATAATAAAAGTCATCCTTCAGGATTTTTAGCCAAATTAAGTAGAGGTAACTCCCCAATTGGTTATGACACTATCTGATATCTTTAACAATATTATCTGCCTAATTTGCCTGTCAACTTCAAGAAGAAGTTGAAGAAGAAATAGAACAAGAAACCCTCTACCAGGCTTACCTTCCACTGCCATCCTCTCTCGAAGCTCTTGCTGTAGCCGGCTCTGCCTGTCCTCTAGTTCTAACTCGCGTGCACTGAAAAGAAAGGTAGAGAATAGTTAATTATGGCTCATTTCATCAGGAACCTCAGTTATGACTTGAGAATGCTCAGGAAATGACATATTCCAATATTTTCTCTCTTTTTAAAGGATTCTTGAAAGCAAGCAAGCTTTCAAGAATAGTGACAACCTTCAGTTTTAACATCTGTGCTATTTTTGTGGCATGACGTTATTTCCAGGATCAAAGGAACTTCACAAGTGCATGAACTCAATAATCTTTAATTAAATAAAATGTTCAATTCACTTCCACAGATTACAAAGGAGGACTGAGTGAAGCTATTCTCTGATCTAAGGTGAGCAGGTAAACACCCAGGTGGGATATTTCAACATCAGCACTTTTGTACTTTTCCTGAAGTACATCGATAGAAGAACAAAAAAGGATACTAAGATGGTGCACCCATTGAAAATTCTAGGTGGAGAATTCTAATATTATGTAGCTATATGTGAACCATAGTCTAGAAAGAAAAAATAAGCTCAGCAAAAAAAAAAAAAAAGGGGGGGGGGAAATCTATGACAGAATCTGCCAGATGTGCTGAATATACCTGTATTAACAAGAAGGGCATTCCAAATCATGATTTCTCTACAACCCAAACGGTCCACACTGTCATATCAATCAGTTCTAGAGTTAATGATCAGCAGTTTTGAACAATCGGAATTTTGAATGGGTGTATTGCAGGAATCACAGTCTAGAACTGTGGAAGCTGTCTATCATGGACTCAGCGATTCATCTAACACAGTACTGTCTATTCTGACTTTTTCATTCACCTTTCATTCATCACCTTCATCTTTTCATGTGTCATCCATTCAAGTCTTTTCATTCATCTTTAAAGCCATTTTCTACTTATCACGATTATCAGAAAGCAGCACGTCAATAACTGCAACCATATTGGTGCTACAACATATTTGTTACTTTTCTACGTTGGGGTGCAAAAAAGAGAATGCTTACTCACAATATCATCAGCTCTGATTCATAGCGCACCAGGGCGTTCTTTTCCTGCACCAGCTTGAACCACTCTTGCATCAGCTTAGGGTCATCCTTCTTCCCCATGCCTGCCAAGAGAAAGGTTGGAGTCAGCTCTCGGACATACGCTCTGCTATTTTCACAAGCTCAACAGTCAGGCAGGGACAAAAATGGAGGGGGGGGGGCAAAATGTGCAAAGAAAGCTGAGCGAGATGCTGCCAGAGCGCTCCCATCAGGTTTGTTTGTTAGTTTGCCTCTAACACACATAAAGTTAAAACAAAAACACCCCCAAACTCTCCCTTGGATCTGTGCATTCATCTAGATTGGAGGTCTTCAAACTTGGTAGCTTTAAGACTTGTGGACTTCAACCCCCAGAAATCTCCAGACTATTCTGGGAGTTGAAGTCCACAAGTCTTAAAGCTGCCAAGTTTGAAGTCCTCTGATCTAGATTCTTCCCTAGATGGTAGGTCTCCCACCCCAGAATAAATAGTCAAAATGGCAATGCTCTGTTCGATACTGTGTTGTATTTCTTACGGTAATTTGTGTAATTTCAGACCTTTAAGCAGCCTAGCTTTGAATAACGGATATGAGGTGATCTGGATATTCAAAAGCATGTGAATGTCTCACCCATTCTCATAACTCAGAAGACAACTTGACACATAGCTACAGAGTGATTAACAGACAGATCACTGTACAAACTCAGCACACTTCCTTGTGTCACAGCTAATTTAAAATATCTTTGTTGACATGGCCTGTACATTATATTAATGACTAAAAGCAATCATTTCCTGATTTCTATCACAATAATTTCTAGATGTATTTTCTAGTAGTAGATCCAACAACAATCTCTGAGAGCAGATTAAACGGCACATTATGTTTGTGCAAATTAGTTGCATCCACAACCAATGTATAATATACAATGGCAGTTCATTACAGATAATACCAATTCAAATACAAACAATGTGATTCTAAGGTGATTCTGATTGTGAAGGACTTGCCTCTGTTGGCTAAGTTGACCTAGAAACATTTAGAAAATTGGCAAATGGAGAGACCATCAACAAAAGTTTCCCAAACTCTCATATATCCAAAAGATAAGCCTTATCTTGTTTTGGAACTGCCATTTCTAAAATTCACAGACAGTAAAATTAAAATATCATCAATAAACTATATCAAAAGGTGTTTTGTATATTTAAAAATGCAGGGCCTTCAACAGTGTACGGTTAGATTTAAAAGGCCAAGAAGAAATAGCAGAAGTGAAATAATCAACCAACAAGGTAGATCCTAACCGAAGAGTGTTTCCCCAGAATTTCATCAATACAGTGTAAAATTGCTGAAGTCATAATCAATTTGGATTCTTTGCGCAATTTTATAATTCCATCTGAATGGAACAGTTTTTCACTGTTGGATTATATTATTAGATCACATTAGCAGCAGCTGGTTTATATAACAAAACGTATTTCTAGCATCTGTTGAGAAAACACAATAGTCCCTGAAACGAGACACTGTTTCAGGAATCTCACTGTTGCTTGAACCTCATCGTTGAACTGAAGAGGTATGGTCCACTGGTTCTTGGTAGTATTCTTACTTCCAGTGGCCTGGCGTCCTGTGCTTTTTCCTCCTCCAAACCACTAAAACATCTATGGAATTAGGAGAACAGAAACTATATGAACCCTTCATCCTAATGCATTACGGTTTTCATGTAACTGTTGTAACTGCCAATACCTGTCCATTGCTCAGTCCAAGCATGCTTTTCTGAGCATCTCTGCACAAGTGCCCTTATAGCCATGATGAAAGGAGAGAGAGAAAGAAAAGCTTATACATGCAAATGGCCAGAATGGTGGAGCCATGAAAAGCGTTGGAAATCCTCCCCACTCTTTCCACTGAGAGGATACATCAAAAAAAAATTCCTAAACAAAATAGCCAAATATGTGTTATTACTGACCTAGAGAAACTTTTTTATTTGACTTATTTTGTAAAAGCCAATGAGCAGAAGGAGGAGGTGGAGGTGGGGAAGAAGCATGTATAGTGGATGAAAGCCCACCATGAAAAGCAGAAACAGTGTTTAGCATAAGTTACACACAACAGTCACATTCCACCCCTTTGCCCCATGCCTTGGGAAATGGAAACTCTACAATGGATATTGGGTCCACATGAGATAAAGTTGAGAAAATGCTTAGCAAGATATGGACGTCAGGAAATCAAACTAGATCACACAAGTCAGGAGGTTGACCATTCAAATTTGAGGGAAATCAAGGAAATCAGTTGCAAAAAACCAAACCAAACCAAACTACAGTATTTCTTTTTCCCGTTAATTTTATAAGGATTTTGTTTCTCCTCTATTTTCCAAGAACCTCTTTGGGATATCTAGCATGTCAAACAGGAATTTTGTTGTGTTGGACTATTACCACCCCAAAGAAAGAGCTTCAGTAGCCTGGAGTATTATAGTTACCCTCACAGTTCACATCTAAAAAAGGAATATTGTAATTTTACAATATTATCAGGGACATTTTGAAATACTTTTGATAGTGAAGGTATCACTGAGTAAGAAGGAAAGAAAGGAGAAGTTTGTGAAGTACTTAAACTGTCACATGTTGACTGGTGTCCCTATATAAATTCAAACTGCAGTTTGGAACGTGGATGGAGGGAATGCAAGAATTTACGTTACCTTCATGGGCACAGCAAGGACAGAAGGAGAGAGGTCTACGGCGTGGTGTCCCGGCATTGGGCTCAACTTCAATAGGACCAAAAATGGGAGAGGAAGAAGGGACGGGAAGAGGATATCGGAAGTGGAAAGAAAAAGGAGGAGAAACAGGGTGAAAATAAACAGACAAGCAAAAGGACAAAAAAAAAAGCACAAGAGTGAGAAAGAAAGGAAGCAACCAACCAGAAGAAAATAGGAAAGAAAAAAAATAATACAAAAAATGGAGACGCAGAAACAACTGTCTACAAATGAAACATCCCTTGTCAACACTGATGGGAGAGAACAGACTGGGGCATTGGAAACGAAAACAGCAAGAGCCACAAACATTACCAGGATGAAGAAAAATTGCCAAGATTTGACATGTTTTGTGTATGTAGATTTTTCACACAATATTACACTTTATGGATATAAAGAGAAGGTAATACTAAGAGGTTGGTGAGCAATATTTCTAAGAAAGCAGGATTACAAAATATGTTTGAAAGGCCACTTTTAGAGTTGGCTTCATGTTGGGATGAGGGTCCCCCCACAAAAATGGGTCAATGATAGAAAATGTTTAATGTTTAGAAAACAAAGGCAGATAAAGAAGGACCAACTACCCAACATTTTCTAAAGCAGATTGACCAGGATTATGTATCCCTTATGTTAAATATTTTGGGGTTAGAGCCAAAAACTTCTCCTTCTGCCCAAAATATCTATAATCACAGAAAAGAATCTTTGGCTACAACTTGTTAACGAATAATATCCTTAGACTGGGCCTGCCTTAGCTTCATCCAATACGTTTTGTTCTTAGTACATATACACTTGAACCTTTCTAACTTCCATATTATTATAAATTGAACAATGTTTATTACTAAGCACAGATATTTCCCCCTTTTGAATTTCATGTGAAACATAAGTAAGGCCCCAAATAGAACTCCATCAGCTATTGCTTTAGACTTTAGGCCTTCAAATAGAAAGAGAATGCAGAAAACTATGGAATATACTCCATTGAGCTATTATGTATCTATAAAGGAAAAATTTGCATGGAACCAGTAAACAAACATTCCTTCTGAGAGAGACACAGAATTCCTCCCTCTGAAGAGACAGGAGGAGGCATATTTCTCACTGTTCGATTTTCTGAATCAACGTTAGACCTCAGCTGTTGTTTAGACAAATCCAATCATTTCTTATCTAGCTGTTGACTAGAAAGGTCCACCCAACATCATGAAGAATTCAAGATGCACTCTAAATCAGGAATGTCAAACTCATGTCATCACGGTGTCGTCACATGATGTATTGGGACTTTCCCCCCCTTCGCTAAACTGGGTGTGGCCAGCATGTGAAGCATCCGGCCTGCAGGCCGCGAGTTTGACAGCCTTGCTCTAAACGTTTCCAGAGTGGATTATCTAATATCAGTGGTGTTTACTAGGCATGGAAGGCCCAGAACAATAATACATGCTGAAGAGGAAAAACTCTGTGGGAGGGCCCAGAGGGAGCAACTACATGAGTTTATATGTAAAGAGACAAAGTCTTATACAAAGATTTATGACGTAAGGATTACAGCAGATGAACTGTAGTGAAACTACTGTGAAATGAGGAAGAACCATCACATTCCTTAGAAAGCATTCAGTAGAAGCCAGAGTTACATGTACTCAAAATGGAAGAGTAAGAGAGTCATGTTTTCCATTTTGAAGAACTACACAATTTGGGAAGGGAAGTTCTTTTAGAAGGGACCATCACAGAACTAGAACAGAAACACAAAGGATGGATCAAAATTAAAGAAACACCAGTCTGCAAACAGGGTGGGGATAAACCAATTTTTATAGACAGAAGAAACATTTATATTGAGTATGGAAAATTTAATCAGAAGAAAGGAGGGTACAGTACGGTAGCTACATAAATATTTTACAAAGTATATATTTTCTAAAATCATATTTGAAGAAATTCCACTGCTGGTATCTATAGCATATCTATCTATCTATCTATCTATCTATCTATCTATCTATCTATCTATCTATCTATCATAATAAAATAACTAGCTCAAATGTCCCCAAAGTGGTTTTTTGTTGTTTGAGAAAATCAGACTTGGAGATGCATGTCGACAAGAACAATCTATGTATTATTTAAATAACAAAATAAATCTGGAAGAATAAGTTTTAATTTTAAATTCTCTCTCAAGATCCCAGATTGGGTATCTATTTCAAGCTATTGGAATTTTACAGCTCTAACTGACTAGGTTTGCATCAACAAAGCAGCATGGGAATGTCCTCTTGAATTTTCACAGCCTCTAGATTGACAGGTAGCAACCATAACAAAGAAAGTGTTTACACAATAACAGTCACTGAAGCAACCGTGACTATTTCTGAAGTAGCAACAGTCACCTGTGCATGAGGACATCATACTTAGACTACCGAAAAGTGTTTCCTATCTAACCTAAACCTTTAAAAGTATATATAAAATGCATCATCTAGGTTGCTAACTGGTACACAGGTTATACAACACATATCAAAGATCTACATCGTCTATCAAGTGTTAAATTTAATTATAAAACCTTGTAGCCTGACTATCCCTTGGATGATTTGTCAAATAATTAAATTTTGCAGAAAAAACCTTGTTGAAGTCACCAGAGTCACAGACCTCTCCTTCTCCAATCCAACAGCGAAGACTCCCGCAACCTCAAAAAGGTTCCTTTCTATCAAATACTACACAATAAAGTAAACTTCTCTACTCTCACATCTTCCATATATGTCAGGCTGCAACTCCATCATCTCCCACAAACATGGTCCAATTATAATAGATTTTTTAGTAGAAGACATCTGGAATAGTGCAGGGCAGGGAATGTTGAAGCAAAGCATTAAATAGGTGAATTACATAACATTCATCTCCACTGTTTTGTTGATCAACCAATGCAGAGCTACACCTTGTACATCTCACAGGCTTGCAAAGCTCAACACTCAATACAGAACTGAAAAATTAGTTCTCTCATGTTTGTTTGTTTGTTTGTTTAAATGAGATTTGACCACCACTTGAAACCCATTGGACTCTAATGAATTGAAAGAGCTTACAAAACGAAACACAGCACAAAATACAAAATATACTTGTAATTAAAACAGTAAACTTCAAAATGTAATTCTCCAAACTGGAGACTAACATTAAAATTCACTTGGTGCAGCACTGCTGGTTAAAATTAATCCCTAAGAGTTCTGGAAGGCCATGATGGAGGACTCTCTTGTTTCATGGGTGCTGTTAAAAGAATGGCAACCGCTGAGTGTTCCCCACTGTGTCTCCTAGTAGCTGGGGACCATTAGCAAGTGCTTCCTAATTTTTTGAACAGGCAAGTAAATAACGGCAATCTCTACAATACCCAGGCCTTGGGCCAGTACAGGTCTTCGCAGCCAGCATCTTCTACTGCATCCAAAAACCTACCACTGATCAGGGCAGCTCCTGCAGCAGCGGTCTAATGAAATTCACTTCCAAACATCTTGATTTGTAACAACAAGGTAAAAGGTAAGTGGTCAAATTAAGCTAAAAGATACCTCTTTGAATAGAGTAAGGAATAAAACATTAGAAGAAAGTAACCAAAGATAAAGTTCAAAGTGTAAGACAGAAAGAAAAAGAAAAATAGGAAAGAAAAAAAAGATATAAAGAGGTAGATTTACAGCAGGTATAAGTACAATTATAAATTTACCTCTTTCTCCAAAGTTGCATTATGTCTCCTTTCTATGATCTATCCTATCTAATTATCAAAACCATGAACTGTAAATTTCATTTTTTTCGTTTTATGCAAAAAGTCTGTAACAGGTTTTGAATTGGCAATAAATATTTTTTCTCTAATCAAGCAAATTAACTTTGCAATCTCAGCAAGTTCTATCGTCTTCTAATGCTGACAGCCACAATAGGTTTTTGGACACAGTTTAGATTTGTATCTGTTTCATATTCTCAATATGGCACGTCTAACATTTTTTAACGTTCACATTAATTTTGACTTTATCATATCACAAATATCTATGCCACCCAAATCTCAGGTCATGTCCTTCTAACATTAAGAGCTTTTTATTTCCCAGCAGCATTCAGTCTTTTATCCAAACCAAACAACAAGCTGCAAAATATAATTTCAAGTCAGGTAAAACTAATTTTCCTTTTTTCTTTGGATCTTGTAACACCTTATGTTTAAATTGTGATTCCCCCCCCACTTGCCACATAAAGTTAGATATATCCCTTTGCCACTGCTTAAGTGGTGAATCAATTGTCAATACAGGTATTATCCAAAATAAAAACATCACTAAAACATTGGACTTCCAGGGAAGAAATAGTGAACTGAAGATGAATTCACTAAAAGTGAAGCTGATGATCTTGGCAGAATGAAGATGATTTGGCGAGTAGACAGGCTCTTTGTAATACCTCTCTGAATAAGGAGAGGACACGAGATCACCCACAAGTGTTCCAGATAGCACTTTTCATGAGGAGATTGCAAGACAGCAGTCTCTGGGCAAGTTCAGATGAGGGAATAGCTCTCGTGATCCAACTACTGTTGCATCTTTAAGGACCCTTGATTCACATATTTCCTTTTCTAATTAATTTCAGAAATTCAACTTCAGTCAAACTCAGTGTTGAGTTAGAGCAAGGTCCTCTAGTGAGATTTACCACAAGTAAGCTAAAACTGGTGATAAATTATCTTAGAGCTTTCACATGCTCTCCCTTAACATTTAAACAACTTTCCCCGACACAGCACTTTGCAAATATATTGGGGCACAGCTCCCAGAATTCCTCACTTCTGACCGAGTTGTTCAGATGAAGTCACATTCTGAGGGTTTCTTTTGGAGGGAAACACTAATCCCTCAGATTTTCACAATAGTAACTGAAGACTCCCTTCATTAGATATTAATAAAAGCTGCTAAGTTTATTGTAGATATTTTAATTGGATATTTTAATTGGAAATTCCTATTCCAGTTCCAATTCGATTTGTGAGCATTCTGGCAGCCCCGTGACAAAGTAATTGCATCAACATCAGTCACACAACATGAACTACAACTAGAAAGCCACAACTTTCCTTTTCTGCACTTAACACAGCATTGCATTTAAAGCAATGTTTCTCAAGCTTGGCAAATTTAAGAGCTGTGGGCTTCAACTCCCAGAATATCCCAGCCAGCAATCCATATGTCTTAAAGTTGCCAAGTCAGAGAAATACTGATATAAAGGGATACTGCCATTTAATTAAAGGAATATCCATTTTTCCTTTGGGTGTTTAGATTTTGAAATCTCAAAAATAGCTGAGAAGCAAATATTTATGTCATGGTTTAAGAGAAATAACTGGAAATTGTGTCATTCTATTAGCATAATTTCAGTGAAAGAAACACCATATAAATAATTCCAAAATTATTTAGCGAGGCAGAAAGTAATAAGTAGTAGTGCTGCATACAGTCCATTTTCCAAATGGAATAGGCAGATAGCCAAAGGACACAGGTTATGGAAAGCAAATTTGACTGGGTTTTTTTGTTTGTTTGAGCAATGTAAAACTGTTATATGAAAAATGACAGTGTTCCTTTAAATTATTTCAAGGACTATTTTTTAAAGCCATCAGTTAGCAAAAGTGAAACGAAGACTGTTTTCCAGGAGGAGTTAGGAAGAGGAAGCAGAAATAGTAGTAGAGTGGGAAGAACATCAGCCAGGAAGGAGAGCCTACTAGGTGTAATTTAGCATTAACCCTTTTACAGCTCCATCTATAGACACAAAGCTTTCTAGAAAGACACTGAAAACATGGTTCTTCCCTCAAAGCACGATGCTGAATCAGTGATCATTATGTGTTAAGATAAATGAGATGAATTCTTACTTTGGCACCGAAGGTATTAATACTGTGTGTTTTTTAAAAACTATTGCTGGATTTTTATTATTTGCATCTCTGGCTGCTTTTAATGTTGTTAGCCACCCAGAATTGTTTAGCAAGCAGGCAGCCATATAAACTGAACATAAATAAATACACAACATGATTCTGTCCTGTATCTTACAAAACAAAATACATTGGACTAGCACTGCGTCCCTATAAATTGTAGTGTTTGTGAATGTAGTAGCACATATGTGAAGCTTCAAGCAATCTATGAGTGAAATATGTATGAGGGTTTTTTTGCAACCATCGAATCCCGAAATACATTAAAAAAAATTATACTGTAAATGAAGTATAAATGAACACACTTTTTTCTTGAAGCAAGGCTTCAAGGGTGGATGGAAAAAGGTTAACAGCCTTGGAAAAAGGATTGTCAAGATTTTTAAAGAAAGAATATGTGAAACTGGAGTTTGATGTGTCTTTGTCATTCACATAGTGGAATTCACAGTAGCTGAATGCAAAAACAAAAATATGAATTGCATTCCAAAAGTCATCAGCTCGAGAATAGTAATCTAGAACTATATTTCTCAACTTTACAAGTGTGGATTTCAACTCCCAAAATCCACCAGTGAAATCCACACATCGTAAAGTTGCTAAGGTTGAGAAATACTTCCATCTGGCACTTCCTAAGTGTAAAATGTGCAGTATAGCAAACGATAATGGCCCCTTTTCAATTCAGTGACTGCTACATATGGAAAGAGATTTAGAGATTTGAGCCTCCTAAATAGGCTGTCATGCTATCAAGCTGCTAGAAGAATAGAATTTCTAATTAATTTGTTACTGAATAAACTTGTCTAAATTAAATTAATCAATATTCCCAATGCTTAGACCTATGCAAATATCCAGGAATGGATCTCGCAGTTCTGGATGAAAACAGAAAACCACAATTCCTAGAAGTAATAATCCAAATACTCACTATAGGAATAAAACACATGATTAATCCTAGGACAAAAAGAAAAGATGTTTTCATTATGAACAAAGGACCAATTTCTTGACAGGTCATTTTGAGCAGTGAGATTCTTCTTCAGGGAGGGACAGCTTGAGTTGATGTGAAAGCCAAGTCTGATTTCACTTTGAAAAAAGTTGAACCAGGGCCATCTGAAAAACTCTTTTAATATTCAAAGCAGTCTGTGCCTTGTCACATATTCTCTGCAGTTTTGAGGTCTCTTCTGTATGTTGTTACTATATCTAATGCAAGAGTGAGCAACCTGTGGCCATCAGTTAATGCTGAACTACATCTTACATTATTGCCATTATTCTTGGCAATAATGGCCAAGGTTCTGAAGGAGGAAATGAAAGCATAACAACTGCTGGCCGAGGAATCCTGGAAGTTGAAGTCCAAATACCTTAAAGTGGTTTAAGTTTGAGAAACATCACTCTAGAGCAGGGGTCTGCAACCTTAAACACTCAAAGAGCCATTTGGACCCATTTCCCACAGAAAAAAAAAACACCAGGAGCCACAAAACCCTTCCTGTGCCTGACTGTTTCTTGAGCGGCCACAAAACTGGCATATAGAGTTGAATTAAACATTCTGTTTTCTTCTGAAACTTTTCTTTTGTTGGATTTATCCATGGTTGGCCTACTGGGGGTTGAAAAGCTCAATAAATCGTGTGCAGGCGGATGTCGCATGTTGGCGGTTGTGATACCTATTTTGAATGATAGGGAGCCGCAGCAGAGGGGTGAAAGAGCCACATGTGGCTCCAGAGCCGCAGGTTGCTGACCCCTGCTCTAGAGGATCACAAGGAGCTTTCTCTTAATCTATTTCCATCCCTCCTTTTTTTACAGCATCAAGTTTGATTGTTTGCTCATTTATTTATTTATTTATTAGATTTAAAGGCTGCTTGACTCGAAAACAACATTTGGTGGCTTATATTTTGAAAGAATAGAAAACAATAAAAAAGAAAGAAAGAAACCATGTACTGTATGTCCAGACAAGACAAATTCCACATGTTCCAAAAGGTAGGTACACGTGGCGAGTATAATTTGCTTTCTCGGTCTGGTGCTTGCCAGCCAAACTGAGTTCTGAAACAAAAACCTGCTAATGAAAGGACTGCTCTAGAGAATGAAGTCTTTCCTTTGAGCTGGAAAAGGGGTTGTGCCCTCGCCAATCCATTGGGTGGTTCCATCTCATGGCTTGTGAGCTGGGGTGGCGAGAAGTCAGTGCAGGGGAACTGGAGCAGGAGAGGGTGTCAGCAAGGTTAGTGCCAGAAGAGAGGGTCTGCCATACATACCACCCAGATGCAAGTCGATGAGGTCACTGTAATAAGACTCTCCCCAATAGTCTACAACAAGGAATTGGTGAAGAGAGAGAGTTATTGGTTCAAGTCCCCCCTCCCCCGCCTGCCTTCCCCACTCCCTGCCCAGATTTCAAAGCATTCTATTAGAGAAATTGCAAACATGAGAATGTACAGAGAAAGACTGAGAGAGAGAGAGAGAAAAGAGAGACAGAAACAACAATAAATCATGCATCTTTATAATCATCATATGCACATACATATATATGATAGATACTAAAAAGACAAGGAAAGGAAGTAACATTCCCTTTAAAAAAAAAGGCAGGCAAGACAGGCAGGGATGGACTTCCAAGCAAAGAAAGGGAACAGGCTACGTTTTGTAAAGTTTATTTCAGCATGTGCACTTCCCTGTTTCTTATATGTCATCGGAGGGGCATTAAGGAAGGTTCTGCAAACATTTTCCAGTGGGAAGAAATTCAATGTATGTAATATGTATTCTCCATTCAACCAAGTAGGAAAGGGCAACTGTGTCCATAGGAGAGAGATCAAGAATGTCAAGATGACAGGCATAGCAGCATGGTCGAAATTCCATCCTTGTGTACATGTGTTGATACTATACTTATGTACAAAGGGGAAGGGCTTTGATCGTGCTGCTGTGGTACGACCTCGACTTGTTGATAAAGTCTACTCCCATGAATGCCGCTGGATTGGACACTGTTGAATGTTGCAAGGAGGACTTTAAAGGAGAATATTTGTAGCTCAGGTTTGAAATGAGGGGTTCTTGGTGTTCTCTGAGTTTGCTTGTTCCATCTTCAGTCTAGGTAATATACTGGTAATATCATATCAGACTGATGGTATTACCTAGTTTGGATATTGAAATATCTGCAAGAAAGCAACCAAGCTCAGAGAGCACCAAGATCCCCTCAAGGATGACTTTCTTCCTTCATCCTTCAGTTGCTCAGCCATGTTGCCCGCTTTTATCTAGGAGGCTAAAGAAATGCGAAGTTTTCCTCTCCCAACTATTTTTTTACATTTTACTCGTTCTTCAGAGGAACATTCACCAATAGGACTCAATAGAATCCAGGAGTTTGCTTATGAGATCCTAAGAAATTCTCAGTTGTTAAACAACTATGTAACAACTTTCCTCAACAAACAATCATTTTGTATAAATGAAATAATAATAAACATAGTCCATCTGATGTAGCCTTCACAGAACTAAAAAGTGCGGGCCAACACTGTTGGAACTGAGCAATAGTGTAATAAAAACAACACAAAATCTCAAAACTCAGTGGCATTAAGGAGTTGCCATGTCTCTTCTGCAGAAAAGGAATATTCCTCCCCAAAATTATGTTCTACAGAGAGATCCAAAGGAAAATTCTTCCAGTAGAACTTCCTTTAGATCCAAAATGTGATTTTAAAAAATATTTGCAAAGTAATTATGTGAATATTTTTATTTATTAAAAGCATCCCCCTTTATGGGTTATAAAAAGAAGAAAAAGACATAGAATATTAATTACTTGAAATTCAATTTCTAGTAAGAAATTACCAATAACACACCCAATGTACCAAACCTTCCTTTGTGGCTTTCTTAGGCAGCACACAGAGAGAAGTTGGCGTCAACTGCCAATGTTTGTAAGCACTATTAAAAAGCATTAAAACACTTACTACTTGATTATTGTTCATTTGCCATTGGGAAGAAGTAGAAATTTGATTTTTTTTCCCCCTCCAGTGCCAAGATATCTCTATACTGTATGAAGTATACTTCTCTTGACAGAATACAAAAATTTTGCCTAATGCAGAGAACTCCACAATCCATAGAAAACAATATATAGAGTGCAAATTTGTGCTTTAGGCAGAAGAGAGGTTTTCTGTGTAGTCCAACACCTTAGCCATCAATCCATTTTGGCTATTTATCAAATGTATACTAAACAGAAATATAACTAGAGGGTCTAAGGTCAGTGATGGCTAACCTTTTTTCCATCGCATGCCAAAAATAGGGGAAGTGTGGGGAGGTCGTGCACGCGCGTGCCCACATCCATAATTCAATTTCTCCCCATACTCCGCCCCCCCTGCGCATGCGCGCTCGACCCCTCCCCCCTGCGCTCCCCCTGCTTTTGGCACACTATGGCAAAAGGGTTACCGGTAGGCCCCATAGGGCCGTTTTTCACCCTCCCCAGACTCCAGAGGCTTTCTTGGAGCCTGGGGAGGGTGAAAACAGCCTTCCCCACCCCCGGGAGGCCCTCCAGAGGCCAGAAACAGCCCGTTTCCTGACTTCCAGTGGGCCCGGAAGGCCCAAAAACCAGCTGGCTGGCACACGCATGTGTCTAGAGCTGAGCTAGGGCAACGCTCGTGTACCCACAGATATGGCTCCGTGTACCACCTTTGGCACCCGTGCCATAGGTTCACCATCACAAGTCTAGGTATACCTCCAGAGTGAAACAACCCACTTTACAAGGATGTTATTTTAACATTCATCATCAGCCAACAAAGGATGGGAAGTTTTTCTTCCCATCATGCAGTGTCAGAAGAGCATCATCTCTTGCCACACTGACAACTAGTCATTAAAGGAGAGACAATGCAGCTCTTCAGTAATTTCTTTCAAAAATTTTATACCCCTGCATTCTGTGCAGTATACAACAACAACAAAACAGTATCAAGAATAAACTATAATGAAGTACAATAAAAGTCCAAGGTGACCCATCAGTATAATATAGGCACTAAAGGCTACTTAAAATGAATGGCATGTTAGTGTCTTCTTAAATGCCAGAAGTGATTGGACTAGGCGTAGAGTTGAGGGTAGAGTTTTGAAAGATGTGGGGGATACCACATAGAAGTCCTGCCCCTTAACTTCACACCACAATTGTATTTTTTTTGGCAAGACCTATCTAATTCTTTTGAGACCAGGGAGATTCACTTGGGATTACCGCTAAATGCATCAAACTGACAAACTACATTAAAAAAAAAAAAACACATGGGGAGATATAGGTGGGCAATAGTTGAGGATAAGTCACTATTGAGATTGAAGTGACATGAGCATCTAGAAATCTTATGTCCCACTTGATATCAGAAGAGTCTGAACCAAGTCTACATTTCTCTTTCTTTTTCAATAATAATATCAAACTATTTTAAATTCTTAACCCTGAGTTGAAAAGACAATTAACAGTAATGATGGGCCAGCTCAAAAGTGAAGCCTTGGGGAAAGCTGGATATTTTCCTCAGCCACTACTTTCCTTATCTCCCATCACGTTTTGTATATATATATAGTGGAACTATGAAGATCTTCTGCCTACCAGCTCACCATCACTGCATGTAATATTTGGGAGGTAATGACCTCTCATTTTACAAGATTGCTCAGTCTCTTGTGGCCCTATTTACCAGGATGTCATAGACAGCCCAACCAAAAAGAAAAGAACTTGCATTGGCAGCTATCTGAAGGAAATCTACATGTGAAAGGACACAGATGGATTAAAGCATCACACCCTGTTGAACCAGGAAAGTGGACTAACAAAGGCATGAATTAGCTATAGACTACCTTCAAATGTATCTTCATCAATGCCTTAGAAAAGCATGGGTGATAACCTCTCTAGAACTGATAAAGGGATTACAATACAATGTAAGAGGTCTAGGAGGGAAGGTTCTCAGGAGGGGAATTTCTCAGGTTGTCCCAAAGGTGCTTTTTTTAAAAGGCAATTGGACTTCTTATTATTTCACTTTTCATCCAACAAATTTCTTCAGTTCTAACTAACTGGTGGGAAGTCCTTTAAAAAAGTACCTTTGGGACAATACAATGCAAGAGAAAAACCTCCTCCTAAAACTACTCCTGCTTTTAACTGGAGATGTTCACCTCCTGTGGTGGTCTTGGGTCTATCTTTCTCTACTCCACTCCCAAGGCCGTGGAACTCTCTTTCCAGTATAATGCAGAGGTTGCTACACATGTATTGTGTGTAAAAAAAGCTTTAGACCCACATCTTTCCTGCCCACAACATCCTCATTTATAATTTCCCTCCATCTCAAAGTCCAGGGAAACCTACTGCATGACACAATGTCATCACACTTGGATGACATCTGCTACAGATGGCGTGATGACTAATATTGTTCAAGAAGCTTTCATTTTCTTAATTTGGGGCCTTCCAGATCTGTTCAATTTGCAACTCTCAGATAGCTGACATTAAAATCTAGAATGTTCATATGACTTAATCCCAAAACTTCTGAGGAACTACCAGTTGAGGGAAGGTTACAACTGACATTTTAAAAGGGGAAACATCAGATTTCAAGTAGAAGTCCTGTGTTTGTTGTGAACTTTTACTTTTTCCTATCTCCATCTACGGTATGTTGACTCTAGGAAATGCTCACTAAAACAAATCACCAAGGGTGCAAACTCATTCTATGAACAGAAGATGCAGAACATCATTTCATGCATTATATGAATGTATGTTCCATGTATCTTGGTGAGAAGACTGGGTTGGTGAAAAATCAATAAACAGTATGTGGCATTGGTTGGGGCTGTTCTGTGATGGTCCCTTGCAAGGCCACTGATTTCAACTCACAACATCAAGAATTAAAACCATGACAGATTTTCATTGTCTCCCTTTCACTTGCTGAAAACAGCTGAGCTTTTCTTACTAAGGCAAATTTTAGTTCCGAAACGAAGCACAAGTGCATCACAACTTTCTGGAAAACATTAAGAATTGGCCAAAGTCTGAAAAACAGGTTTGGGATCGAAATCCCTTTCCACAGTGTTATCTTGCCATGAACACAACTTTGCAGATAAGGGAACTGGTGAATTTTCATTCATATATTAAAAGGACTGGTAACTCAAAACTATTTGCAGCTTAGAAAGCAACCTGTTTTCCAGAGACAGCATAAAAGTCATATATATTTTTGCAGGAAAATTTGATAACATTTTTTTCTAAAAAGGACAGACACAATACTGAATGGTGGAAAGTACCTGCTTCACCCCGGAGGGCTTTTTCCACTGCAACTCCTCTCTCCTCCAGCTGCCTTTGCTTCTCTTCAACCTGCTCTAATTGTCTTTGGATGATCTATGGAAGGAGAACAATGATCCAAAATGACTGTGCACTCTGCATAAATGAGATTTTCCCCTTCTAGTATTGCAAAGAAAGGTGTGCCCATTAGCAGTCCCATTTCTACACACCCTACCAGTTGATTCTGTAGGACCACTGCAACATAGCCAAGTGCATATCTATGGCTAGTAACTGTAAGGAATATCTCTCCCTCCCTAGCTTTTACCACAGTGACACTTGGAGATGCAGCCACAGAACAATATTCACAGCTGGAAAGAAAACCTTTGCTATATATGATGATGCAGTAATTTATTCTTTCCCTTCTTGAACCTCAGATTTTGTAGGACTTTTACAGTAGCACCCCCAATATACTATACTGCCCAACATTAAAGCAAGCAGACAGAGATAAAACTTCAAGTTGTACTTGAATGACTACTATCTTCTTTAAGGATTTCATAAATCTGAGGTATATTTTCTTTAAGGACTTCATAAATCTGAGGTATATTTTCTTTAAGGACTTCATAAATCTGAGGTATATTTTCTTTAAGGACTTCATAAATCTGAGGTATATTTTCTTTAAGGACTTCATAAATCTGAGGTATATTTTCTTTAAGGACTTCATAAATCTGAAGTATATTTTCTGATGCACAATGCAGAGAGATATAGGCCCAAGGTGTTTTCTTTCTTACGCATTCATGCAAAGCATTTTCCCAAAAAGGGATAGCTGTACCTGGGCCCTGTGTAACCTCTTCAGTTCTTCTTGTTTGGCTTGACGACGAGCGGCTTTCTGTACTCGCCTGGTCAGTTTGGCGTTGAGTTCCTCCTCCGTGTAGGCTTTCTGCAGTAACAAGAAATAGCAACATATTCTAATCCCTTGCTGAAATTTATCCCTAGATTCTGGGATTGAAGCATTCTACTTTCTAGAGCACTGTGCCACTTGCTGTGCTTTCTGTTCAGCAAGCAAGTTGTCCTCCCAGGTGGATGTGAGCTAATGGCGCAGCAGGTGAGCTTTGGTGGAGTTCTAAGAGGGGAAGGAAGAGGCTTGAACCAGGTGCAAAGCAGTGATTTTGACAGAGAGCTTGAAGTTATGACTGTCTTCTTAATGCTCCTTATGGCCTGTCACATACAGGAGAGATGCTCTTGATTTCATTCATGTTCTTACTACGTATAAAATCCTATGTATTATTCCTTATGGATCTATTGAGCAAACATGTAAAGAACTGGGCTAAATATATCTGAGCAAAGTATGGTGCGTGGCCAAGAGCCTTTTCAATGCTGTGGCTAAGACTTTACAGGTAGTCCTCAACATGCAACCACAACTGAGCCCCAAATTTATGTTGATAAGTGAGAAATTTGTTCAGTGAATTTTGCCCCATTTTACAACTTTTCTTGCCACATTTGTTAAGTGAATCACTGCAGTTGTTAAATTAGTAACATGGTCGTTAAGTGAATTGCTTATCAGAAGGTTGCAAAAGGTGATCCCATGACCCTGGGACACTGCAACAGTCATAAATGTGAGTCAGTTGTCAAGCTTCCGAACATAAATCACGTGACCATGGACATGCTGCAACGGTCATAAGTGTGTGAAAAATGGTCATAAGTCACTTTTTTCAGTGCTGTTGTAACTTCGAATGGTCACTAAGCAAACTGTTGTAAATTGAGGACTACCTGTAGTCTGCAATTCAATTCACATTTCAAAAACCCTTTGAATGACCCAAGTTGCACTCTCAACATAAGGAGATGTATTATGCATTTTGTGATTCACTTGGAAACCACACCACAGGAAAAGGGCTGAATTCTCCATCATAATATTTAAAACAAATCAACTTCCAACATATCTTCAACCAAAGTACTTGGGAGAAGGTAGGCTAGAAAATGGGGTCCTTGGTGCTCTCTGAGCTTGGTTGTTTTCTAGCAGATGTTTCATTACCCAAACTAGGTAAAATCAGGGAGCACCAAAGACCCCTCATTTCAACTCTAAACTACAAATATTCTCCTTTATTATAAACATTTTGCCTATTAGGTCAATATTTGAGGAGAAAATTCATGTCAATAAAGATATAATGGAATCATATTAACAATAGTCTTAAAAGATACACCAGCAGTAGCTGCATTTACACCTTAGCTATATATATATATATTTACATAAATTGTCCTATAATGCTATGATTCATCTTTTTTTAAAAATACGAAATCCAGCATCTAAAATATGACATCTAAGTGATTAATGCACATATTTATTTTCAAGATAGTTATGTGACTTGTATAATTCCTTTTAGAGTTTAAAAATTCCTATGTGTCTAATAAAAAGATTCCCATGGCAATTGTAATATATGCTTTATGACCATTTACTGTATCTCCTTTTATATTAAGAGAGCAGATCCTCATTTATATAAGCAGCTAAAGGCTGTTTTCCCGTTTCCCACATTTTCACCTCATTAAAAATAAATCAATCAATTGAACGCTAGATCATTGTAGCTGAATCCCTCAACAGATAAGATGAAGGAAGAGGAGGAATACCATTAAAGTCACCACTAAGTTCATTAGAACTGAAAAGATGTCATACAACAAGAAATCTCTTCCGAGTCCCTTTAAATTAGTCTTCTCCAATTAGGAACAGAAAAGACCAAAATTTGGGAAGCTCCAATTACAGCTTAAAGCTGCTTTAAGCCTTCTACTACATCAGTCTGATAATCAGTTCCATAGTGAAATTAATAATTTGGAGAGAATGTATAGCTCATGTAATTGGCATAAGATAAACAAATTGATGGACTGCTTATTTCATTTTTTCCCCTTCACGACTCAAACCTACAACTATAATTGCTTCGTATGTACCCATAGGCCACGATCTATGCCTCTCAAAAGTCTTTCTTACCCACACAAGGCCACAGTGGATACTCATCAATCAAGACTCAACATGGTACAGTGACGGGGTTACAAGATTAAGATCGATCATGAAGATCCAAAGACAGATCCCTGGTTGACTCTGAACCCATCCTTTCCTCTCTGTTTAACCTACCTTTGAAGAGTTGTTGTAAGAATAAAATGGAGGTAGAATCTGTAATATGTGGTAATATTTAGATCAATCCCTCTTTTAGGTACAGGGCAAATATCCAACCCACCAAGGTAAGCACTTTGTAGAGTGCCTCCAAAACCTGTGATTAAAATCAACAGTTTTCCCAGCTGGGTCTTCAATACACTTCAAATGGACTTGATGTTTTGGGACTTGAAGATGATCTGTTGTGTTGATGTTGTTAATTGCTGCGTACATGCACAATCTCAGGTTGTATTAGTATAAATGGAGGCAGGAAAGAGCAGAGGAGATATAGGCTAAGAAGCTGGTAGGTTAATAACAGGAATGCATGCAACAATGGCCAGTCAATGAGAATGGAGACACTACCTTTGATGCAAATGATCTCTTGAATGCCAAGGCGTGTGGTATGTAAATCGACTTTAAAAATGGGGAGGGAGGGGAAGGAGTAGCAAAGGCAAAAATAAAAGAAATACACAAAATGGAGCAAGATCAGTTCAACATAATAACACTCAATACAGAAAGACAACAATAAACAAAAATGCTGCTTGAAATATAACATGAAACTACAGAATACAAATACTTCAGAATTTGGAAATACGCAATGGAAGCATATACAGTAGCTTTACAAGAAATAAAGTAAAGTAAAATAAAATAAAATAATCTTTGGGGTCCCAAAGTTATTAGTTGCATTTGCATTTTCAAAATTTGCAAATTTTATGCAAATATGCAAAAGGCAATCACTTCCTAAATCCCAGTGTTAGATTTTAAGGTCTTGGGATATTGAATTTTGGATCTAACACTTTATTTGGGTAAGTAAGTATGCCAAAACACTGACAGGACTGCACAAAACACAGAATTATTTCTTATTCTGAATGCCTGCCCTTCAATACTTTTGGCAACACATTCACTTTTTCTGAAACTAAGCACAAAAACATGAACAGGGAAGTGAGAAAGGTTGGGTGAGTTTTAAATAAAATTTCTGCATTTAGGAAAAGGCAACATATTTTTGAGCAATCTGCAACTACATGATTTAAATGTTTCATGACAGCAGCATATACATATATGACGATAACTGATTCAGGAATACAAGCTACAAGAAATTATATATTTATTTAGCAGATGCTTTCAACATTATACATCAGATCCCCCGTCTTCCCAATGCTAGGCAGTAATGTCATTTTAGTCACTACAAAACAGGCAGCTGAGCCTTGGTCTAGAACAGTGGTTCTCAACCTGTGGGTCGGGACCCCTTTGGGGGTCGAACGACTCTTTCACAGGGGTTGCTTAAGACCATAGGAAAACACATATTTTCAATGGTTTTAGGAATAATTTTATGGTTGGGGGTCACCACAACATGCAGAACTGTATTAAAGGGTCGCGGCATTAGGAAGGTTGAGACCCACTGGTCTAGAAGCTATGCACGAGTAACTTTTACTGTTTGGAAAATCACACTGACTGTGCTTTGTTTCCCTGGCGTGACAATGTTCTCTAGAAACTTGAGAGTTGGAATAAAAATTTAGACTGAACTGATTTTATAACCAGGTTCATATTTGTCTTTGTATAATATTGTCTTTGTCATTCTCTATATCTCTTATGTAGTATTCTTAAGAATTGGATTTTAATATTTGTACTGTTCTGCACCTGGTCATAACTAGTATGTTTCCTTTCTAAGGAATATTGTTGTTGTGATTTTACACTGTGAAGGATACCTGTACCAGTTTCTCTGTTTATTTTGTTTCTTCATCACTTGGAAAACAAGTGGGGGTCTTCCACTAAGACAAAGATGGGCAATTATAGCCCATTTATCTGTGGCTGGCTCAGGAATTCTGGGAGTTGAAATCCACAGGCTGTAAAGAGGCTATAGTTGTTGCCCAACCCTGTACTAAGATATAAACACACTCAGTCTGCCTTAGACCAAGGCTCTGTGCAAGGTTTATGTAATCTTCTGGCTCTTGCTTTTTAATCTTCAGTGACCAGAGTAAGGGATTACGTGATTTTTCAAGTTTCCTTCCAAATCACACACCCTATAATTCAAGGACAGTCCTGTAAAACTACATTATCAGCTCATCTAGTCCACATTGTTAAAGTTAAAATATCCCATCCCACTTTGCCACTGTTATGAAAAATATCCCACAAGGAGAGGGGTACAACAAAAGCTCTTCGACAATTATGTTTAAAGTAGGAGTTAAACCATCTGTTGCTATTGTCAGTCTGATCCTTTAACTACTCTAAGAAATGCCTGTAAATGTACTCTTATTAAAACACTTAGAGTGGATTAGCTAATCTATGGAACATTTATTGCTAGCAAAAAAAGATTTCCTAGCTCCCACTTTCAATTTAAATCTTAATACTGTAATTCCTAGCACCATTGCTCTTTAGGGATTATGACATCTGGAATATCTCTATGTTATGCAAACTAGGCAGGAAAAACACAATATTCACTTTGACTGGGGTTTTTTAAAGGGGGAAATTGTTCTCTCTGTTACATTTAGGCCCAACCTGCCTTAAGTAGCAAGGTTTAGATTTCAAGATGATTGATTACATTGGAACTCATAGGAAACTACAATCTTTATCCCTTTTCAGTATCACAAGTATATCTTTTTAAAAAAATTCCCATATGTAATGTAGAACCTGCAATGGAAAGCTAAAAGGCAAACATAAAAGTGATAAATTTTAAAAAAATCAAATAAAAAGAGCAATTCAAAAAGAATTGTTACAGAGAAGTTAATCCAGGAGAAAAATGTAGGCACTGAACATAAAAGAGGTTGAACTTCGAACCAGCGATTTTATCTTCACTATCCTCCACCCCACCAGAATTGCCTTAAGCTATCCTGGGTAAAAGCAAGTCTGTTACCAAGCTCAGTCACAAGTAGGTTTGAGTAGCAAAAAGAACAATTTGCAAATAGCTCAGTTTGCAAATAAACCCAATTGCTATTTCAATCAAGAAGTTTGCAGGATAATAATCTTGTACAATTACCAAACAGGTTAGTTACTTCTTTCTCAATTCAAAGTTGATTATTAGTGACTATAGGAACATTTCCACTAAGTTTTACTAAGCAACAGTATAGATATAATTTGCCATTGCCAAACTTTGCTAAAAAATTGAGTGTATATATGATTATTTGGGGGAAAAAAACCCTGGCCAATTCCTATGGTTATTACATAATTTAGAAAAAGAATTCTTTTTATACATTGCTTTTTTGGCAATGTAATTAAACATCTTTTCCCCTTCTATTAAAATAACTTTTGGAGTAGCTAGCTACCTAAGCTTACCTAGAATTCAGGACTGCACAAGAATCTGAGATTACATATAGTCTTTGCTTTATAACCATTTGTTTAGTGACTGAAGTTACAACAGCACAGAAAAGAGTAACTTACAACTAGTTCTGGCAGTTACAAACACTACAGCCTCTCCACAGTCACATGATCAGGATTTGGCCAATTGGCAATTGGCATATATTTATGACGGTTGAAGCATCTCGGGGTCATCTGATCACAATTTCTGACTTTCCAAGCTGGCTTCCAAAAAGTGAAATCAGTGAGGGGAGTCATGTTCACTTAATGATCACATGATTCATTTAACAACTTTCATGATTTGCTTAACAATTGTGCCAAAAAGCATTGTAAAACTGGCTCTGACCCACTTAACTGCCTTGTTTAGTAATAGACATCCTAGTTGCAATTATAGTTCTAATCTGAGGACTACTTAGTTTCAAAACAAACCTTTTAGATATAATTTATGAAGTTTGGTCTAATTAATTTTTCTCATTCTTATTGGATCCAGAGATCCAAAATCACAGGGAAATATTAAAATGACCCACAAAAGCTTCACGGTCTTTGTGAAGCTTTTGTGACATATCTTGGCTTCAAATGATCACAGCAGTATCAACTTACCTCTCGTTTAGATCTCTGTGAGGAACGTTCTAAGACATCTTCATTAGAAAGATCAGAATCCTCGGAGAAGCTTAAGTGTTGGCGCAGTTGCAAATCTGAGACAATAAAGAAATGTGTCAAATGGCAAAGCTCAAGGAGCATATTCATTCTCCCCAATCAGGCCCTAAACCAGGGGTCCTCAAACTATGGCCCGTGGGCCGGATACAGCCCGACAAAGCCAGTAATCTGGCCCACATGGGATCACGAGGCTGCCCTGCCCACATTGCCCACATCGCCCCACCTACCCAGCGGCCTCCACCCGCTGGTGGGCAAGGAGGCCAAAAATGGGACATCAGAGGCCTCAGGAGGCCAAAACTAAGGCCATTTTTGGGTGACAGAGTGGTTCTGGAGGCCGAGGCCAAAAACGGGCCCGTTTTTGACCTCCCCGGCCTCCAGAGAGAGAGAGGGAGGGAGAGAAAGACACACACACACACACACACACACACACCAAGGCAGCCATATCCCTTCACTAATCTGCTTTCGAGCCCCAGGAACATAACAAATTAAAGTTTAATTTGTGTGTAGTTTAATGGACTGCTAAATTGGCCACGCCCACCCAGTCACATGACCACCTAGCCATTCCCACCCAGCCAGTCTGCCCCCCACAACAGTCTGAGGGACCATGAATTGGCCCCCTATTTAAAAAGTTTGAGGACCCCTGCCCTAAACTGACCCATTCTCCAGGTGTTGGGTTAGAATGGGTGGTGGAACCCTTCTGTGATGTTATATATATATTTTAAATGACCGTTGTTTTTTCTGGACTAGAGTTATGTGTCTTACAGACTGGGAGAAATGCAATAAATAAGTACATGCATAGATACGAGAAGACAAAATTACCAGACAAGAATTAAGCAGACAATGTTCAACTTTCCATCAGATCACTGGTGACACTGGGTGAATCACTGTCCTTCAGTCTAATCTAGCTACGGTGAGATACAGAACTCCCCAATATCTGGCAGAAATCTAAAGATACCCGATGCCTTTTAAAAAGGACTGTATGTTGTTATTCTGACATCTCATACTTATTCTTCCTTTTCAGCTACCACTAAATATATGAAGGGTTACAGCAAACCAACATGCTGGAGCAAATCTGATGGATGTGCACAATGCCTGGAAGAGTTTCTGGCTAGGGTGAAATCATTATAATATATAGGCACTTATATTATACCTGCTGCTCTAACCAATGGAGATGCCTTATGCTTCCCAGAATCCACTGTGGCCCCACTGGAAGGTGTGCTAGGGCAAGATTTGTCATCTGCCTTTTTCTTCTTGTCTTTCTTGTAACCGGAGAAAACCGACTTCCAAAGGGATTTGGGCTTTGTGGATTCCT
Organism: Pantherophis guttatus; assembly: GCF_059756535.1. Lineage (NCBI taxonomy): Eukaryota > Metazoa > Chordata > Lepidosauria > Squamata > Colubridae > Pantherophis > Pantherophis guttatus. The sequence goes on along the minus strand of NC_142069.1, from coordinate 15,247,960 downwards.
CAGCGGCGCTGCTGGATTTGTCAGATTGCTTGTTTTCATTCTTTGACTTCTTCTCTTTTTTGTTCTTCCGGGGAGAGAAGAGAGAACTCCTTTTTTTATTCTTCCCGCTGGAGCCTTCTGATGATGTGATAGACCCATCGTGACCACTAATGTCCGTTAATGGGGGAAAGAACCTCTCACTACTAGCTTCATGCTTCAGAGTAGGGCCTTCACTGATTTTGCCAGTCGGATGCCTTGAGGTGTCTAAAGTAAATTCTTTGGTCTTTGAGGGTGCTGTAGATGCTTTGCGCGATTTTGCAGCAAGAGCACTGCTGGTCATCTCCAGATCTTTCATCCTGCTGAGCTGCTTAGCCATAGCATCCCGTAAGGCCTGGCTTTTGATAGACTTCTCCCTGGCCCTCATCCTTTCCTCAGCTAACTCCTTAGCTTCAGCAGAGACCTGAGGAAGGCCTCTCTTTCCTCCTTCAGTGGACGATGACCTATCACTTTCCTTAACCACATGCAGTTGGAGAGGCTTCTCAGGCCTTGGCTTGCTAGGTGGAGTGTAGTATTTGTCATTAAGGCTGGTATCCTCTGTTTTGTCATCGTAAGTGTCCTCTACGTCATCAGCAAATGGTATTTCATCCACACTCTCAACAAATGACTTCCTTACCTCCTCTCTGGGTGGGTGAGAGGAACTTCTGGTGGGTCGGATCCTTTCATTGGCTGGTGCCATCTGAGGTGTCTGTATGGACTCTGCTTCATTCTGCCAAATCGCCTGGTGCCTTTTTCTTCGCAACGTTGCTGGTTCTTCGTTTTGAGGTGGTGGTGGAGGAGGGCTAGACGGAGGGGTGAGCATGGTGGAATCCGATGTGTTGAAACTTTGGCTGGCCAGTGTCCTCATGTTGGATGAACTACCCTGAAGTCCCAGTCCAGAACTGCTGGAGAGATCTCTTTTCACATCCTTTGAGTTTTTCAACTCTTTCTCTGATTGGGAGGTTGGTGTCAGCAAAGAAAATTGTTCCTTATCCAACTTTGGCATGATTACCTTTGATGGTTTGACAGGATGGATTCCCTTTTCTTCTGACCCCACATCAGAATTAAATAGTTTAAGAGGAACAGATTCTAGGGGTGAGTAGGTAAAGTTTGGGTCTGATCCCCTGCTTCTGTTGACAGGAGTGAGGCCTAAACTCCTACGGATTTCAGCACTCTTCATCCAGAATTCCTCCACAAGATTATTCCTTTTCAAAATCTCTTCTGTTGTGGTGGGACTTTCTAGTTTTTCCATCTGCCCATCTTTACTTTTTAGAGCAAGTTTGGCCAAAGGAGTAGAAGTAAAAGCTGGGATTGGCTGAAAACACACCGGTGGCTCTGCTGGAGGTGTAATGGAGGCTTCAGTGGTGGGTAAAGGCTGTGAACAAATAGGCAGGTGGGCAAGAGGTGGAGAAATTGATTCTACGGGTACTGTTGACGGTGATTTTACAGGTGATATTGGTGTAATGGCTTCAGGCAGTGCAACTGGCTGTGACCGTATTGGTGAAATTGATGCTGGTGGACTTTGGGCTTTTTGATCATCAAGGATCTTTTCTTCTTCTTTTTCCGGGAGGAAAGGCTCAGAGAAAAAATGGATATCCGAAGACTTTTCTCTGTATGATATCGGTATAAGAGATTCCTACAAACATGATAAAATCAGAGCATAGTTAGTGGCCTAAAATATCTTTCACTAAGTTCTAAAACAAGGGTCTCCAAACGTGGCAACTTTAGGACTTACGGACTTCAACTCCCAGAATTCCTGGCTTGGTGAAGAATTCTGGGAGTTGAAGTCCACAAGTCTTAAAGTTGTCATGTTTGGAGACCCCTGTTCTAGAATAATGGCTTCCTATTCCTACTTTCTGATAATATTTCCTCATCAATACATCGAAAGAACAGTGCCTACAATTTTGTTGCAGAACCACAGCATATTACTACTGGATTCTGGGGAGATAATCCAGGGTGCACTAAAGCTACTTCTTGCTACACTTGAAGTCAACACTATTATTCAAAATTGCCCCAATTAGTGTACATTACATGGAAGATAAATAGCAGTTGGCCAAACTATTTTCCAGCTATTCCTACTGTTAATGGCCATCTTACTGATGGACTCCCAACAAATTTTCAATCAACATAATAGCATATGTGGTTACAATATCAAAAGTATTGTTCCAGAGAATTCTACACCTGTTCAGACAATCAAAATACAGAAACAAGAATGCAAGTTTGTAGGAATAGAACTAGTATTGAAAACAACTGAGGCACATTATTTACATTTGGCAGATACTATTACTAGTTTCTGGTGTAATTTGAACTTGAATTTGAAATTATGGCCGCTCAGCTGGAAGCAATATCAGCCACTGTCTACCTATTGTCTTATTGCCTTATGCTCTTTTTCCTTAGCTGGGTAAAATTATAAAAATGCTCCAAGCTGAGACTTCCGGCATTGGCTCCCAAGAAGCAGACATTGCAATGTTGTCCTTAAATCTTAAAATGTCCCATCCCTGGGAGGCAGATTATATCTCTACAATGAGAAATATTAGTTTCCCATTCAGCCCAGAAAATTAAAGAACTCTTTTAACAAATCTTGATTTGACTGAACCACAGTATTAATTGTGTGAAAGAAAGTCACTGTAGTTATCACCATTTCTTCTTCACCTATAATACAGTTTGTTTTAGACTAACCACGTGAATTTAATAATTGTATCTTAATTGTATATAAATAAGATTATTATGACCTGTACAATTAAACATCATGGTTTAGGTTTATGGATGAAGACAATTTCTTACCTCTTTTTCTTCTTCCTTATGGTTACAAATTGGAGAAATAGAACCAGTCCTTTCACATGGTGACTGGACTGGAAGACAAGGATTACAGGTACCTGAAGAACCAAAAAACAGAGCTATGACCATTTTAAAACCAAATAAAGTACATGGAGTTAAGTGCCTCCTTTCATGCTCCTTTCTAGATAAATCAATTTGCTACGTGATCCAAATTTGACTGTCTCTCCCTTCAATACTCCTTGGCATTATAGTTGGCGCAATTTCTTCTTATGCATATTATTATGATTATTATGCACATTACTCAGAAGGAAGTCCCTCTACATTTCAGATCTTATTGCCAAGGAAGAAGGCTTTACATGCTGAACTGTTTGCAAAAATGGTAGTAATAGCAGTGTGAATTTCTATGGAGAGTCTCAGTCATCCAGGTCATGGTTGTCCCAAAGGTGCTTTTTCAAAAGACAAGTGGACTTTGTTTTTCCTTGACGATGTTTCGTTTTTCATCCAAAAAGCAAAACATCTTCAAGGAAAAACAAAGTCCAGTTGTCTTTTGAAAAAGCACCTTTGGGACAATAGTGTGAATTGCTATTTAGTTTGAAAACAATATGTTTAATCATGAAGGATCCAATATTAGTTTGTTGAGTCTACTATCTTGTGGGCCCCCATTGGCATTCTGCCATTGTGCTTCTGAAGCACAATGGCAGAATGACCCAGTTCTATATTTTACTTTACTCCTATTCATAAGGCCTGAATACTCAAACAGAACCAGCTGCCAAGAGTCAAAGGCTCAGTATTTGATTACTACATGCAGTTCATAAGCATCAAGATACAAGATAAGGTTGTCTTGATCATTCTTGAGCTTCCAAAGTTCCCTCAAAATCTGATCATGCCAACAGGCCTTTGGAATGCTGAACTCAGAAGGTGGCTTCCTTATTATTGACATCCTTCTGTTCTCTTTTCCAGTTTTAGTTCTGCCTTTATAATTTTAAATTCCTTTAAATCATTATTATCCAATGGTTTTAACTAATTTTTGTCTTATTTATTTACTGTTTTTACTGGATTATTGTATGCCACCCAGTCACTTTCTGTGGGATGGGCAGCCATATAAACTTTAGATAGATGATAGACAGACAGACAGACAGACTGACTGACTGACTGACTGACTGACTGACTGACTGCTCCTGATATTACTACGACTGTCAGGCTAAAAATGCAAGAGGCAATATTATGAGGCAGAAATAGTTTGAAATGACATCTTCCATGATGACACCTTTATGGTAATTGCAAGAATTTCCTGAGTGGCAAATGTGTGCTGGCAAGGGATAACAGATTTATTTGAAAACACTGTTAATGGAAATCGTTCTTTGATTTGTTCTAAATTAAAAAACAGGAAAAATTGCATAATTTGGCCTACAGGTTCTTAGCCAATCCAGTGTGCTGAAATGCTTAGTACCTTCCGTCATAATGAAAGGGGTGACTGTTTCTGTTTCCCTGAGTTCAGAGACTTTCAGTTCTTCTCCTTCTTTTTCTTCTTCTTCTTCTTTTTCTTCTTGATGTATGCGACACTCTGCCTCTGCATCAGAAGGGATGTCATCTAAACCCCCATCAATATATTAGGAATTGGAAAACAAAAAAGAATTAAGATTCAAATTTTATACATGTTTATAGTAACTTCATAACAAGGGAAGGGAATGGTGAAACTATGTAGGCTTCTGCTCCCTCCCTCCCTTTCCTTTTTTCTTTTTTTCTTTCTTTCTGTCTCTCTTTCTTTCCCTTTCTGTCTCTTTATTTTCCTTCCTTCCTTCCTTCCTTCCTTCCTTCCTTCCTTCCTTCCCTCCTTCCTTCCCTCTTTTCTTCCTCCCTCCCTCCCTCCCTTTTCGTACTTGCTGCTCAGAGTAAATTATGTGTATGCTAAATTACCTAGTTTTGTTAGTTCTAAGTCACAATTTTAGAGTAAAAAATAGGTTTTCTCTCTGTGTTTCTGAAGCCCTTTACTACATTTTTATTTAACGTGGCTGTTCCACATGTGATTTAAAAATGACATGTATATTTATCTTGAAATCCTTCTCTACCACTCCAAGTCTCACACCATTAAACCACTACTTAAATTACTGTATCAACTGAGCTCTTTTGTTTGGGGTTGTCAAATTTGCACACAATTGTTTTGCATTTCTGCAGTATTAACTGCCAGCTCTCACAGGTAAACAGGACAGGAAACAAGACGAGCTCATTCTACCTTATAGTAAAAGGTAAAGGTTCCCCTCGCACATATGTGCTAGTCGTTCCCGATTCTAGGGGGCAGTGCTCATCTCCGTTTCAAAGCCAAAGAGCCAGCACTGTCCAAAGACGTCTCCATGGTCATGTGGCTGGCATGACTAAACGCCAAGGGTGCACGGAGCGCTGTTACCTTCCCACCAAAGTAGTCCCTATTTTTCTACTTGCATTTTTTACATACTTTCGAACTGCTAGGTTGACAGAACCTGGGACAAATAATGGGAACTCACTCAGTTAAGTGGCGCTAGGGATTTAAACCGCCGAACTGCCGACCTTTCTGATCGACAAGCTCAGCGTCTTAGCCAATGAGCCACCGCATCCCCATGTGGTGAGGTAAAAGTATAGTAAAAGGTAAATGTCCCCACTTTATAGTAAGGGCATATTAATAGAATCTGGCAAGTCTGAAGCTACAAATTTTCCATCGCTACTTTTAACCATCTAATCAATGAGGGCAGTCTTTCCTAAATTACTTTCTCTGACTGTTAAGCCACTGGGGGCTCCTCCCTCTCTTATCCGATTGTTTTCTAGGGCAGTGGTCACCAATTGGTGGTCCATGAGAAAATTTTGGTAGTTCACAGAAAAATTATTTGCATTTCACTAAATCAGGGGACCTCAAACTATGGCCCCTGGGCTGGATACGTTCAATTAACATTTGTGTTGCTGCAGAGAGTCCCCCTTTGCAGACTTTTTGTGCGGGTCGGAGGGGGGGGCAGAAATTCCAACCTCCTGGTGTGGGGCTTTGGGCGAAGGCTGGAGGGAAGTGCTGCTGGTGGCGAAGAGCCAAAAGGCCTTGTTCCAGTGGGACTGCATCATGGCCTGGAACTGGCTGACCATCTCAGCCCACTGAGCCTCCAGTCACCGGTACCTGGCTTTGCACTACTGCAAGTGTTCCCTCTGCTTGGAAAGCCTATGCTCGTAGTCCTCAGTGAGGTGCTTCTGCTGAGCCTCCTTCTCAGTCAGATCCAATTTGAACTGAGCTGTTTTGCCAACTCTTTCTCGTGGTGGCTGCTTAGCTCCAACAACTGCTTCCTGTTGGGGCTCTAAGGAGCCCGGGCAGGCAAGAAGTGAGTGGGAGGGGAGGGGAGAGTAGAGGCTGTTGAGACGCCCCTCCCCTCAATATCGAGTTGGTCACGCCCACCCAGTCACATGACCTAGCCACACCCACCCAGCTGGTCTTTAGGCAGATCATATTAGTGGTCCATGGAATTTAAAATTATGAATCTAGTGGTCCCTGAGGTCCGAAAGGTTGGTGACCCCTGTTCTAGGGAGCATCTCTTCCCCCTCACCCCCAAGGTCATCCACACGCTCCATTACATCAACCAACAACATACTGCGTGAAGATGCCCTCAGACTCCTACCATCATCCAACTCTGCCCCAGTGTCTCCATCTTCAATTGCTTCTGCAGGCTCGGTACCCACTTCATCTTCATCATCATTCTCTTCACATAGGGCTACAATAAATTGTTGTACCAATTTTAAAAAGAGACAATGGGGTGGAAGAGAAAATAGATTTCTGTTTGGAGGATCACTTAAGACACACTCCCGTAATCCAAATAGAGCAAACATGTGATGTTTGTTCGGCTAGGACTGTACCACTTTGGATTAAAATTGATATGTGTGACGGAACAAGACTATCCTGGAATATTTTTTTTTCTTTCCTTTGAACGCTGAAGAACATCGATGTATGTGACATTGCTGCATCTGAGCCGAGACAATCAGATATGAGCTACAGCACATAATTTTTTAATCATAAAAGCTCAGTTCATATATGTTGGATAAAAACAAAAACTTGAGGTCATTAGTCAAATACATCTTTTTAAAACAAGTAGAATATCTTTGGTCAATATATGAAATGAATGGTGCCCTGAAATGTGAGGCTGACCTTTTAGAATATTCATATTTAAATATTTGTAATATTATACAATTGGACCATGTAGCCCTATTGAAGTTTAAACATAACTGGAAATATATTTATGACGTATAGTATTAGCTGTAGCTATTCTAAGCAACCATCCAAACTAAGAGTACAGTGATATCTTGGTATTCCTCATTAATTGGTTCCAGGAGGCACAATGAGCACCAAAATTGATGAGTTCCAAACAAAATTTTCCCATAAGGAATACTGTAGTACGTCACAAGGTAGCTGACAACACAAGTTCTAGCTTGTGTGTTGAGTACCAAACAAACGATGAGCACTGGGATAAAAATTTTATGGCAAAATGCTTTGGGTACCAAATTCAATGAGTTTCAAAGTAGCTGAGTACCAAGGTACCACTGTATGTGGAGGTCAAATACAGCATTTTAAAATCAAACATAACTAGTGCTATACATTTAATTGGTGTAATATTTTGGAACATCCTTCAATATAGGAAAAACTAGTCTCTCCTAAGCAATCATGCATATTCCCATGAATCAAAATAAAATTTCAGTGGTATGTTAATGGAGGCACACATTAGCATATATTGGTGCACATCTATTCTTGGGGAAATGTGTTCTATTCATAGTTATTTTGCAAATACATCTTTGCACATATTAAGCAGTTAAACATAAAGTGCAGGGTAGGGAAAAGCTCTCGCATAGAACCTTAAGAGCGATGCACTACTATATCCCAAACTACTGGAAGCCATGTTTTGCCCAGATTGGTCAGCAGTCAAAACTGGCTAAGAATAAGGCAATATGCAAACTCTGCTGACAGAAGCAAAAAAAAAAAAAAAGTTTTAGAAATGCACTAGCTCCATTCATGCAAAATCTAAGTTGCCAAGTTTCAAGCAATCTCTGTTCTTATAACCAATTCTTTTAGAAGGACTCAGTTTTAAAAATAAGACCAAAGGATAGCAACCTGTAAAATTTAGCTATTTTATATGGAGTAGAAAAGACACATAACCATGTCCCATCCTATAGTAAAGTCACTTTACAAAGAATCTATCTAGATGGCGGAATTCCAGGCACACAAACATATCTCAATTCTGACTTTAATATATTTCACGTTGACTTCAACAATGACTTCTCATGGAAGTTTTTGTCAACTTAAGGTCTATCTAGACCAGCATTCTTCCAGCTCAGTGATCTTCAATGACTTCTCCTTCAAACTACACCTCTTTTCAGAACTGTAGACACATTTTGTCTACCATTTCTACTTTAAAAAAAAAAAGTTTCGAAACTGGCTAAAGTAATGAAGATAATAGCTACAGAATAAAGCAAGTGAGAAGATTTTTTTCCCCCACATTAGGAAGATGTTCTGTAAAAATTGTAATATTACAATAAGATTATGTTATGTGGGACAGATCACACATCTTCCCATTATGAATTTTTAAAGATGGAACCATTTCAGATCACCTAAAACAGCATTGAACTTAAATGTAATTTTAGAAAAGAATTGCCACCAAGGGCCTTGCTTAAAATCAAGACTATGAGAGTTGAGTAAAGGAAATAATTTATCTTGGGGTACGATCTTCTACTGGCACCCATGGAAATCTTGGTGGGTTTTTTTAAGCAAACTGTAAGATGGGTATTTAGTCATCAGGATAAATACCTATATAAGAGGGTCTGGCTTGTTTTCACCTTTCAGTTAGTGTTAGATTTAAATAGGTCCTACTGGTCTATGGCATATCTAGAAAATCTATTTCTCTTCTCAACTACATCTGCATTTCCAGTATTGTCTGCAAGAAGGGAAGCTGAAGGAATTAAGATGGTGATCTAATTCATGCAAGAATGGCTCATCTCTTTGAGACATGCAACCCCTCTTTCCCTGCCTCCCCAACTCTGCCATGCAGTAGCAATAAAGACATTGATAGTTCCTGGGTTAAAAAAAAAGGCCAGCAAATGGGGCACTGGAAACATGGAGCAGTGGCATTGCCAGCGGTGGCGGGCAGGGTTACTTGTGAGCTATAAACAGAACATCACCAAAACTACCTCCTGGGACTGCATCCAGCCATGCCTGTACTGCCTCGTGGCGGATGGAGGGAAGGTCAGATGCTGAATTAAAATAAAATAAAATTATAATAAATTTCCACAGCACACTCAACATGTATTTCGAAATGGAAACATCACAAAAGAAGAAAAAAAAAGTCGAGAAGCAGAAAAACAAAACAAAAACACACCATGGGAAAGCAAACTCAGACGGACTCTAAGTGGGATTGTAAGAAGGGGAAGATTGAAACATGAATTCCTTGATCCTGGTATCTGCTGCCATGGCTTCCGCTACCTACCTGAGGCAGGTCTGTTGAAAAATTATTACAAGCTGAGATTAACATTTGCTTGAGCTCTGACCTTTCTCGTAGAAATCAAGATCCTCTAGTAAAATCAAAAATACTTAAGACAGAAATGCTCTGATCAATTCACTCCCTTTAAGTGGATGAATTTTTCTTCTGATGATTACTCTGCCATAGAGTACACAACTCTTAGAAGTCCTCAAATTCTCATCTCCCATGTTCTCCTGCCAAATATATCCAGCTTTGATAAAGACTGTTCTATCTACAACAGGGGAGTCAAACTTAGATATTTTTAATTGTAAATGGATTTTAGATGGGAGGTTTTAAATTTTGGGCCAAAATTTGTTTCATTCTTTAAAAATTTTAAATTTTGTATTGGGATGTTTTTTATTCTTGGCTGTGCATTGCCCTGAGTCCAGCAGGAGAAGGGCGGTATAAAAATTTAATAAAATAAATAATTAAATAAAATAAACTCAATTTCATTGAGGGCCGCATCAGGGTTGTGTTTGACCTTGGGGGGGCAGGGGAGGAGGCATGGCCAGCTCAATGTCACTCGTGTCAGGGGCACCTGTGGTGGCCCGGGCAGGGCTGGGAGAATCCATTGTCTCCAGCTCTGTTTTCAGCTGCGACGGACTCCTGCAGCCCTCCACTAGTGAAAACAGAACTCCCTTTTCACTGGCAGAGGCACTGCAAGCCAGTCTTTTGCTGTTTCCGGGGCAGCCCCGCAGGCCAGTTCTAAGCACCCCGCGGGCCGGATTCGGCCTTGAGTTTGACACCTCTGATCTACAACAAACAATGTAAAAAGGGTAATAATTCAGAACCCATTGCTTAATATGAGTTACGAAACTGCATGTTTAGACTTCTTTTGTACAGTTTATCTCTTACTTATGAGACAAAATCAAGTTCTTTTATATTACTGGAACCTTTAAAAGATTGGGTCAATGTTCTCTGTACCTAGCTGGCACTAGTGTTACCTGGGACTGACTGCCCTGGTTGAGAATTCAAAAGAGTTCATTCCAACAAAAAGAAAAAGGACCATACCAGCATATAGCAAATTAGGAAAATCAAGGAAAGGAATCGGAGGAAAGTTCTCATGAAGCCAAATAAATGGTGAAACCCCAAACCCTACACCGGATCATCAAGAGAAAATCCAAGGAAATGAGGCAATTATGAAATATCCATAGAATATAACATAAGGGAAGTATAATGAACATATCAATCTTTTCAAACTGCAAGAATTACTGAAACCCAAAATATGCCTTCTTTTTTTTCTTCGGAGAAAGTATAAGATCAACATATAAGATCTCTTGTGCTTGGGCTGTTCGTTTTCAATTTCAGAGGTTTGTCAAATTTGAAAAATGCTTATATTTTAAGAAGTTCAGATTGTTGTTTCCTTGATCTCAAAGGTGACTGAGTTACTGTTAGGAAAAAAGTGTTTGAGGTTTCCATTAATAGAACAGTAGAGGTATTGATTATATGTTTGGATGAAAATAGGCTGAGATGCAGGGTTTGGTGAAAGACTAACTATCTGAGTGATACTTTCAAATAACATACAGATCCTGAGCTGGAATAATTATGTAATCAGTACTTGGGGAAAACCATTTACATTCCTCAAAAGAAAAGATAACTGTTTCACCCAAATCATTTACCTTTAAAATGGGAAGGTTCTCTTACATTCAGTGAAAAGGGCAGTAAAGGGCAGATGATGAGTTCTTTCTTTCTAATTTTCCTTATTTGGAAGGACTGCTTTAAACTGATTTTTAAACTCATTTTTGGTAGGTTACAGCATAGGTATTTGGAGTAACATTTCACAGTATATAACAAGTGCAGAACTCCAAGACTAAACAAACTAGGAATCTTTCTCTTGTAAAGTTCATAATACCTCCTCTGCTGATAATTATTCTTTGTCAGTCTCTCTTGGTCTGTCTGTCTGTCTCTCTCTTTGTCTCTGTCTCTGTCTGTCTCTCTCTCTCACACACACACACACACATATATACTCATCCCTTTCATTTCAAGAAAGTATAAGAAAAGAAACTTTCTAAAAGATTTGGAAAAAGCTAGTCAATACGTAATTGGACCAAAGGAGTTGCAATTTCAGTGGCTTTGGGAGGGAGAGAGCCCTTCCTTGCAAAATATTAATATTTAAAAATTAGGAATACAATAGGTATTATAGGAATAGGAATGAAGAATGGGTGACCTCTAGATGCTGCTCAACTACAAGTTTTGGCAGTCCAGCCACGATAACCAACAGGGAAGGATAAGGACACCTTGCCCAATCCTAGAAAACAGGAATCTGAGGGAGGCTATTCTCTATTAAACCAGCCTAATGAACTGTATAGGCTCGATTTCTCTCTTCCATTAGGTTAGACCAGGAGTGTCAAACTCAATTTCATTGAGAGCTGCATCAGGGTTGTGGTTGACCTCGCGGGGCTGGGGTGGGCATGGCCAGCTTGATGTCACTCATGTGGGGGGCACCTGTGGTAGGTGAAACGCTCTGCCAGCAAAAACGAGCTTCCAAACTTAGTTTTTGGCTGTGACGGCCTCCTGCACCCCTCTGCCAGTGAAAATGGAACTCTGAAGGCCATGCATAGCCCTCAAGGGCAGAGGCACTGTGGGCTGGTGCTTTGCTGTTTCCAGGGCAGCCCCACGGGCTAGATGTAAGCACCCCAGGGGTCACATTTGGCCCACGGGCCTTGAGTTTGACACCCCTGGGTTAGATTAAACTAGTTAATTCTGCCTGCCTTAGGAAATCATGGGTACTTAAAGCTTAAAAGAGATACCTCCTACTATAATCTTCATAGTACATACCCGCAGATCCCTCTTCCATTACAAATAAATGTTCATACCATAGACACAAGACGTGTTCCATTCTATTACAAACATTTGACAAACAGGAAAGCTCTAGAAGTAACATGAGGATGGTCTCAGAATTAGTCTTTCTGCATTTAATGGAAATCAAACGCCCTTATGACATAGGGGGTCAATGCAGTGGACATGGTTACCTCTTGAGGTGGAGGACTTAGAAGTGGGAGCCACTTTTTCCTCCTCCTCCTTCTGACGGATGTGTGTCCAATGCACATCAGCCAAGATTTCCAGGGGATCAATTGGATTAACTATCTGCTGCAGCCTCAGGTTTCCAGCTAGCAGAGAAAAGGCCAATGGTGGATCACGTAGAAGGCATAGATAAAGAAAAACAAGGAGGAAAAGAAGTACAGGAAAGACAGGGAAAGAAAAAAAAGTTATTTGAAGTAGATTGAAAGAGAAAATAGATAAAGATCAGCATTGGGCATGCCGGTGTGTCCTTCCACATTGCAGTTTATATATTCAATTCACTGCAAAATACAATAATCCTTCAGTGGTGCATACAATATTTGAAGATTCACCATGGTTAAGACTATTAGAAAAGCATCTAATTCCAACATGTATATTTTGTCACTCTTCCTTAACTGCTAATAAATATACCATGTTCACCAGTATGGTTTATAACAGACTGTTTTTCTCTTCTCTTTTACTAAGCAGCATTCCAAACGATAACTGCCCAATATGTGCAACTTAAATCACAGAATAGCCAAAAAGAAACTAAAAATAGAGGCATAATGTTAAATACATTTTGTTCTTTTTCTTTAATTCGCACCCAATCCTACTTTGCTTCCAAGAAGAATGATGTAACTATAAAACCATCCTGTGGAATTTCGAAGAACATCATGCACTCAAGTTCTCTTGTTGAATTATGGCAACTCATGCCGCCAACTGTCCTTTTCCATCACAAATCCTTGGGTAAGTATTGTTAGTGTTAGAACACACTGCTGGGGAGTTAACAAGATGAGTTTAATTTGTGAGATTAAAAAATGTCTGGGGATTCATACATAGAACCTTAGCAAGGCTCTCAAAGAGCAGGCCTCATCAACGATCAGAAACTAAAGCTTGTTATTCTGACAGTATCCAACAAAACTCACTATTTCCAATTTTCTTTAAGCCCATAAAGATGATTTGTTTACCCTGAAGCTTTTGACCTAGTGGTAAACTTTAACACGGGATTATTATGTTGAATTTTTGAAAATCTGTAGCTTAGTATAAAGAAAAGGGGTTTGATGATTGAATGCTGGTCATCTGATTACTGATGAATTCTGATGGTCCAGCTGGCACTTCTTTTAAAAATTGTTTTCTCTGAAAGCAAGAATAAAATGTGGATCTGTCTTGTTCTATAAAAGATAGAAACCCTTGTTCAAATGTCCCAATAAACAAAATATAGAGTAGTCTGTGATTTGTTATCCACAATTGCTGGAAGGGTTTGTGTGTGAGCAAAACAGCACACACTCCTATTCTGCTTGGTCTCCAGAAAGATATAATTCTTCAAAATTTTATTTATGACAATATATAGCCATAGTGACTGCTATTGTATCCTGTTCTCTATTTATACACAACCGTTTTTGCAGCTGAATTTCAGACACGAGAAGCAAACAGCTTTTATCGAATTATCACAATATGTCACAATAACATGTGATATAATATTAAGCCAAAATGGAGGGAACTTCCAATTTTTCAAACCAAGTCTTCAAAAATTGGAACAAAATACTTTTTTTCTGGTTAATAAAAAAGAGAGATAGTGTGGATTCTTTTTGATGAAGTTATCACTGTAACAAAAATGTCAAGCTATGACATAAATAAATAAAAAATCTGGCACAGTGAAAAACACAAGATCACAATGCTGCTTGTCTTTGAATGCTTAGAGTTTGACTCATTCCCAGATAAGCAGCACAAAAAAGACAGTATATGAGTGTGCAGCAACGGACACATATTTGGCCATGGAATTTAATGAATTTAACCTAGAAATGTCTGAGCCTTAATCTATCTTTTACTCTATTTACATTTATGAAAGAGGCAGGAAAAAAAAGCAAATGTTATATTTGCTCCTGATAATATAATGGTTAAAATGTTCAATAAAAAATTAACGAGAACCAGTCCCCATTTGATCATGGTAATTAGGGATTGAATTGAGTAATCTCTATTTCTTATCTCACAGTTATTGTGATGAAAAACTAAGGTAAACCACAAGGTAAAACCACATGGTAAATTACCATGCTAATGTCCTAAAGCAGTTTTTCTATCCTTAGCAATTTTAAAATATGGGGACTTCAACTCCCAGAATTCTGAAGCTAGCATGGGTGGCTGGGGAATTAGCTGGGGAATTCTGGGAGTTGAAGTTTACATAACATAAAGTTGCTAAGATGAGAAACACTTGATCTAGAGGAAAAGACGGATATAGGTGTGCTTTTATTTAGAATGTAATTTTGTTGAATACAGCAGTTTCTAAATATGCTGTACCACATGAGACCTGCTCTTTGTAATAAAGGAGCTCCCTCTTTTTCCTCAAGGAATGCAGTGACGGTGCTAGGGTACCTTTAAAAGTACCCATGTCCTCTTCGTTTGATAGACGTTGAAGCCAGAGGCCTTGCTGAAGTTCTCGCTCCCAAGGGTAATACTCTCCCTCTACAGCAGGGGGAGGAAGACACCAACAAATAGCATTGACATTGAAATAAAGGACAGAGAGTGAGAAGGAACACAGGTGAAAGCTGAGGAAACCCACAGAGGCCTTAAATTGCTTCACTTTTCTAGATAGTCTTACGCATGTTCAATCTCACATAGGAATCTGAACATGCTAAATATGTACAGATACATGTGTAATGGATACACATCTATCCCACAGCACACAGAGGCTACAAAATTGGAAAATCCGTATATATCCCACAAATTGTGTGTGGAGCCTTGGTAGTACAGTGGTCTAAAGCACCCTGTTATTAAGACCAGCTGCCTGCAATTACTGCAGGTTCGAATCTCACCAGGCTCAAGGTTGACTCAGCCTTCCATCCTTTCTAAGGTAGGTTAAATGAGGACCCAGTTGGTGGGGCAATAAGCTGACTTTGTATAAATATACAAAAGGATGAAGGCTATTGCTTAGCACATTGTAAGCCGCCCTAAGTCTCCGGAGAAGGGCGGCATATAAATAAAAATAAAATAAAATAAAAAATTCCTGCACCTACGGTATCTATCTAATTTTAATTTATTTAGGATCTCTTAACCAAAGACTCTTATTGGCTAAAATCCCCTTCTTGTGTTCCATTACTAAAGGAGTTGATCCATGCAGAACGTGAGAGAGTGATCAAATGCTCTGACAGACCATATTTTATTTTAAATATATGGTCTGACCATATTTTTATTTTTATCTATTTTTATTTTTATCTAATTTTTAAAATAAAAATATGGTCTGTCTTTAAAATAAGACTTATTTTAAAACAAGAACCAATTGTTTTAAAAAAGATCAGTTCCAAAAGTAACCAAGTTGGTGGTTTTCTCAGTTATGATTATAAAAATCAGAGATGCTGGGCGCCTACTCACCTTCCAACCTACATATTCTACATGTTTATGATTTTCTACTCGCTGCTATAATAAATAGTGACTTGCAGCTTTTTGATTACAGTTGACTCACAGCTTTTTAAGGGTTTTTTTTAGACAATTGCGAACCTAGCCTGTTGTGTTCATTGAATGTATACCAATTGCAGGCTCAGACTCACAATAAGGTAAGGGAAGATACTTACTGGACTGATATTACTGTTTATGACCTTGGACTGTTTTACCTACACCGAGACTGCTTATTATCTTGTATATAAAGTATTTTTCTCACACGAGCTGCACGTTTATCTCCTTCCCTGTGTGTTTCTGCTCTGCTCGTTGCACAAGCAACAAATACTTTTTACACACACCCTAACACCCATCCTCATGCCCAGGAATGAGAAAGTCTGTTTCTCATGTACAGCGTCAGATTCCCTCATTTAATATTCCACCTCATTTCTCTGCTAGGTATTGTTAATGTTTAGTTTTTTAAAAAACAAAAGGAATAAGTTCATGAAGCTGGAGAAAGGATAATGTTCGTATCCTTCCTCACAGTTCTTTGCTACTTGCAGGTGGTCCTTGACTGAAGAGCACAATCGGGGCGAGAATTTCCATTCTTAAGCAAGGTTGTTAAGTGAGTTGCGCTTGATTTTACAACCTTCTTTGCCACATTTGTTAAGCGAATCACTGCAGTTGTTGTATGAATCACATGGTCATTAAATGAATCTATCCTGTTTCCCTGAAAATAAGACATCCCCTGATAATAAGCCCAATCGGGCTTTTGAGCACATGTGCTAAAATAAGCCTCCCCCCGAAAACAAGCCCTCCCTGAAAATATTTAAGCGCAGAGCTGGAAATCAGGTAAGACAGCAAGAAGAGCCCCATCTTGCTCCATGTGCCCCAAAATAATAATATTTCCTCCCTGGAAATAAGGCCAAGTGCTTATTTCGGGGTTCAAAAAAATATAAGACAGGGTCTTATTTTCGGGGAAACACGGTAGTTTCCCCACTGACTGCTTTTTGGCTCGCAAATGGTGACCGCATGATCTCAGGATGCTGCAACTGTTTCCAAACTGTTTATAGCTTATAGTAACAGCTTCACAAATTTCAGATAGAGGTTTTTCTCAGCCTTCCCTGCAAGTGATAGAAGCGGAACACTGAACTTCGTAGATAATTAATAGGCTTTACAACAATGATATAACTGTTTTCTGAAATGTCTGCCTTTGGAGGTCGGTTTCCTGGCTCCTAATATTGTGATTCTGTCTTCACCTTGAGTGCAACGTATTCATTCGTAGCTTTTTCCTTTGGTAAACCCAAATAGGACAGTTGAGTATTGCGTTTAAGATATTAAAATTAAATTAAGGCAATGAAAGATGGATTAGACAAAACACAATGAGAAAAAAATAGCCTCAATTTGGATTCTACCAGATTACTTCCTCAAAGGATTTCTTTCTCACTTCCCAGAATTTTTTTTATATATCAGACTCAGTCAGATTTACTGCTATGTATTAATATGTAAGTTTTCCAGAGAAAAAGAGGAATACATAGACACACATCAGGGGTGGGCTCCTGGGGGTTTGATAGGGTCTAGACACAGATCGCCGGGGTTCAGTGAACCCCCAAATGCCACTCCTGGCTGGCCATGCCCACCTTGCCCTGCCCCTCCCGCCCCTCCTAGGAGTCTCCACGCAGCCCGTTCATCATTCCAGGTAAGTACAGGGGAGGGCAAAAAACGGGCCTACTGGAGGTTCCAGAAGTCCAGAAACGGGCCTGTTTCCGGCCTCCGGACCCTGGGGGAAGCAGTTTTTGCCCTCCCAGAGGCTCGAGGAAAGCCTCCAGAGTCTGGGGAGGGTGAAAAAGCCCCCCCCCGCCGCCATGATGCAGGCAGCCGACTAGGCCACGGGGCAGCAAACCCATTGCTAAAGGATCTGAAGCCCACACCGACACACATATATCACACATCAGCACACAAATTTATAGCTAGATGGGGGAAAAAACTATTACTAACCTTCGCTAGAGACTTCTTCTTCTTCTTCTTCCTCCTCCTCCTCTTCTTCCTCCTCTTCCTCCAGCTCCTCCTCCTCTTCTTCCACCTCTTCCTGTTCTTCATGATCATGATTTTTCTCAATCTTCAGCTCCTCCTCACTCTTTCCTTTCAACATGGCATGTATTCGCACAGCCTCTTTCCACGGCACGCCACCCAGATCGGAGGTAGGTTGCTTGGGCTGGTCTGCTGCCTCGGCCTCCTCTTCCTCTTCCTCCTCCTCCTCCTCTATCTCTGATTCTGAACTACTGTTGGGAAAACAGGCAAGAGCCATCTTGAAAATCTTTCAGCCAATAATACTTTTCAATAAATAAAGCTAAAGGAAACTATCATCTACCTGTTCAGAATACTTAACTATTTAGCCTGATATTGTATAGGTCAGGGGGTCTCCAAACTTGGCAACTTTAAGCCTGGAGGACTTCAACTCCCAGAATTCCCCAGCTTGGCTTAAAGTTGCCAGGGTTGGAGACCCCCGGTTTAGGTAGTCCTTGACTTGCAACCATTCAAAGTTGCAATGGCACTGAAAAAAGTGACTTATGGTCTTCATATTTATGACCATCACAGCATCCCCACAATCACGTGATCAATATTTGGGCGCTTGGCAACTGGCATGTATTTACAACAGTTGTAGTGTTCTGAGGTCATATGAACAATCAACGTGATTCAGCTGCAGTGATTTGCTTATCAATTGTAGAAAACATAATATCGGGCATAACTCACTGAACAACTACCTCGCTTAGCAATGGAAGTTCTGATTCCAACTGCGGTCATAAATTAGGACTACCTGTACATCCGGCCGGCAATAGCTTTTTGACATGTCAGATACAGATTTCATATATTTATGTATTGTATTCATTCATTTCAACTAAAGATTCCTGGGGTAAAATAGGAGATCACTCAAACATGCAGTTAGTGCTAAATTATGATTTTCCCATGGTTTTGAATTTTCAAAAGGTTAGCAGCTATATCTGAGATCATGTATCCCAGCAGTCTACTGAAATTTTCTATTCCAATTCTCACACACACATCCTTATTTTAATGGAGTAGGAGAGTTTCTATCTTCATAAACAACCTGAAATTTAAGTTCTTGGGTATTCTATGGCATAAAGGCAAAACTGAATCTAGAACTTTATTTAGAGAAGCGGATTTACTGAGAATAGGGGTATAACAACCACCATACCCCTATCTGAAGAGCATGTACTTCAATACCCTTCAACAGCAGCCAGCATGGCCAATGGGCAGAGACTATGAGAGCAATTGTCAAAACATCAGAAGGAATATTACTTATTCCTGACTTTAAGTCCTTCAGATGTTCTATGATCGTTTCATTTGCTACCTGCACAGAAAAAAGTTGTACCTACCATTATTTTACCTGTGGAAACCTTTGTAATCTGTTGTATGAATGGTAAGAGAGCTTGATAATTGCATTTTTAACTTTTCTCTCTCCATAGTTAATAGTCTGAGTCACTTAAATGTCTGTATCTCATTTATTCAACCCATGCTTTAGTAATGCATCTTAAATAATGGTCCCCATTTGGAGAGAAAAAAAAACCAATCACCAAACTTAGAGAATCATTCATTCTATCCTCTATTTCTATCTTCCCCAAATAGTATGTGTGCAAATAGATTCTTTTAAAAAAATAATAAGGTTGCTAAGTAAAATTATGGGCAAACTTAACAAATGTAAATCATCTGGGAATTTTATCTAGAGTATGAAAGAAATCTGCATATTTTTTCGACTTCTAAGAATGCATTTTCCTCCCTCCCAGCCTCTGCAATACAAACACATTATTTTATTTTAGTATATTGCCTTGTCAGATAAGAAACCATCATGAAAGAATGTTAGCTTTATTTCCTTCGAAAGACAAAAGAGTTTGCTGTTACTTGAAAATGGGGTATATAGAGTATAGAGTAAGAACTCTAGCTGGAATCTATGAGTTAAATGGAGTTCTTCAATTGCTTCTCTACATTATTAATACTTGCCTCTAGAGCAGAGGTCTGCAACCTTCAACACTGAAAAGAGCCATTTGGCCCCATTTCCCAAAATAAAACACCGGGAGCCACAAAACCCTTCCTGTGCCTGACTATTTCTTGAGCGGCCACAAAACTAGTATATGTAGTTGAATTAAATGTTCTGTTTTCTTCTGAAACTTTTTTCTTTTCTTGGATTTATCCATGGTTGGCCTACCGGGGGTTGAAAAGGGGGTCAATAAATCGTGTGCCGGCGGGTATCACGCATTGGCAGTTGTAACACATATTTTGAGCGACAGGCAGCCGCAGCAGAGGGATGAAAGAGCCACATGCGGCTCCAGAGCCGCGGGTTGCTGATCCCTGCTCTAGAAGTTTTCACAAAATGATTGGACAGTCATTTGTCCAGAATGGGTATAAAGACTCCTGCCTTAGGCAGGGGCTTGGATTAGAAGACCTCCAAGGTTCCTTCCAGCCTTATGCTTCTATGATTTAAGATGGTTGAGTGAATCGCCAAGTGATAAATAGATTTCTGATGACAACATGTACTAGAAACAAGGGTGTTCACTGCCACATTTGGTGGTTTTTGTAGTTCTTTTAGAGCAGGGGTGTCCACGGAGCATGGCTGGCTGGGGAATTCTGGAAGTTGAAGTCCATAAGTCTTAAAGGTGGCAAAGTTGGACACCCCTGTTTTAAAGTAAAGTGTTAATATCTGAGGGCATTTTTGTGTTTGCAGAAGGCGGCTTACAAACCTTTTCTATAAAAAAAAAAAAGTTGGAAAATTGCAAGCTTTATAATTTGGCGGTTGCCATTTTTGAATTTAGAGCTGAACCCAAGATGTAGCATTTTGGTTGACCTCTTATTTGGACAGTTTTTTGATTCAGACCCAAATCTTAAATCTGAAGAAGCATGCAAATCTTGCTTGGTCTTACTAAGTTTTATAGGATAAAGAGTTAAAAAAACAGCAGTAAACACTATTCAGGACAAAATGTGTCCTGTGCTAAAAATGGTTGACTAGACTGTGCTAAAAATGGTTGACCAACTAGAAGACAAAAGCTTTATAAGATTTGTAGAGAAACCATAGGATAATAGTAACCTTATAATGGAACTCCAAACCCATCTTTCTTTTCAGTCTCTGGTATCACAATATATTAAGAGATTTTTGCTAGTTAATTTGAAGAAGTATATTTTAGCATAAGCTATAAAAATCTAACTACAGAAGCTGTTAAAGATGCCCAAATCAAATAACCTGCTGGGTACATCCTCTTCTGTTCCTTTGTCTAGCACGCTGCTGAGGTTGTGCTCTGCCAATGTCTCCTCTGGCACTTCTTCCAAATCTTCTTCCCGTTGTACCGAGAGCCGATAGTTCTCCAATTCAATCCGTTCTGGTGTGCCACGCAATCTCTTAGCAAGACTGGGTTCCTCTATGCCATTTATGTTGGGAGCTGGAGAAGAATTAAGAAACAAACAACCAGAAGATATTATGAGCCCTGATCCCAATCATGCATCTGGAACAATTGCCTTTGTAACAGTCCCACCAGGATGCTAAACTGTTGACTTCCAACCGGGATCTGACTACAGGAGACTCATAGTAGTCTTTTAAAGCAAGTTGCAAGAGAGGAATATGTTTTGGAGAAAACAACAATTTGTTATGGTATTTTTTCTTATAATGTAAAAAATAACAAAGAAAGGTTGTCTTTTTCTCCTCTTGGACCAAATAGCATGCTGCGTTACTCCTTCAATACCTGGTGCCCTTCAGATATCTTAGATGCCTCTCATACCAGCTGGGGACTGTAAGAACAAAGTTGAAACACATCTGGTGTAGTTTAAGTAGAACACTGTGGTCCATGAATTGCTACATCTGAGGAAATTTTGGTGCTGGGGTGGCACACACTAGCCATTCTGAGGGAGGAACAACAGCAGCAGTGGCTTAAGTTGGGAGTGGAGTAACGCCAGAAGATTGTATTAGTTTTAATGCTATCAGATCTGGCTGCAAATATTTAGATGATCATAAAAGAGCAGATTGGGCATTCCAACCGTCACCACCCATCCACCCACATGACTGAACTTTGGGTACTCAGCAAGTGGGCCAAATTTATAGCCATTTGCGTGTCCCATGGTCATGTGACCTGATTCTCCAACTGCTCAGTGTCTCTTACATGAAATGAACTGCCAGAGTAGAGTAAGGCAGGATGGTTACATGAATAGTCAAGTGACCAAACATACAATTTTAGTTACAGATAAGCAATTGGAAGAATAGTGAGCTTATTTGAGGACATCAATTAAGGGGTTCTAAAAACGAACAAAGGACAGCCCTGTAGAAAAAAGCATCCATTATAACAGTTAACATCAAGCCAATGACATTTCACAGAGGTGGATAAGGCTATTCCTGTGGGTGAAGCTTCCGAAGACGCAGTTGAACGGGTGAAAAGACTCTGAGCATCTTCTGGAAGAGCTAAACCATTAATGCAAAAAGTGAGCTAGTTCAACTCAATGATCAAGTACGAATAGTGTCATGCTTAGACAGAGAGGTCATTGCATGGATTAAAATGACAAGGAAGAACATAGAAGATTTACTCATAGTCTTATTCCTAGCTGAAAACAGCCCCAAAATATGTCAAAGACAAAGACAGAGTAAGATGTGTACCCGGATTATGAAAAAAAAAATCATCAGGCCACTAAAACCTGTGACATTTGAGAAGTAGAGAAAATTTAAAGAAAGGATTCTCTTATCACAGACAATAATCTTGTGTTTATCCAAAGTTATGTAGAGCTGACAGTGTTTACTTGTACGGCAGGCAGAGACACAGTTTTCATAGTGAAAAGACATAAAGACGCAGAAGATCCTTGGCTCAAATGTTTTGGATGATAACTGAGCAAGGACCATGGAAAGACTCCAAGAAGGGGCCCACTTAGTAATAGGAGGAAACAAGCTATGGAAGCTAAATCTAAATTGTTTAACTACAAAGAAGACAAAAATTGATGAAATACTAGTAGTATTTATATAGTAGAAGGAAAAACTGAAATTACCTGACAAATAAATCCTAAAGGCTTAATAGGGTCTCCATTTAACACTTAACAGAAGACAAAAAGGCATCTCTGCTGGCAAAGAACAAGGACTAATCTGTTTCTATCAAGTACAAAGGCAATATCTATTCCATTTTGCTTTATAATAGCACAAAGTATTAGGTTTCCTTCAGGTTTTAAAGATACTTTAAAGCAGAGTTCCACAACCTTTCTAGCTTTGTGGACCGGTGGGGAGGGGGGAGGGGACGGTTCTGTGCGAGCGAACGGCAAGCACACACAGGCACAACTCCATTTGTGCGAGAGGCCAGCACGCACATACACACACTGCTTAAGCAAATGGAGTGTGTGTGCAAGTAGGGATGTGCATGTGCACGCTTGCCTGCTGCTTCCACAGCCAGGATCCGAACGGCTCGCAGCCCAGTAGTGGGCCACAGCCTGGGGGTTGGGGACTCCTGCTTTAAAGAATGCAAGATTTGGAGAACATCCACTAGACAATTAGGCAAGGACTCACAACCTGTAGTAGCACTTTTTCAATCTTTCTTAAAATCAGCAGGAATTCCGCCTCAGGCTGATATGGAAGGACCTGAAAGAGAAATTGGCTTGGACTTAATTTTTTTTTTTTTTGACATCTTGTATTTGAAGCTGGTAGGAGAATTACATTGGCAAGGTCTAGAGCAGGGGTGTCAAACTCAAGGCCCAGAGGCCGGATATGGCCCATGGGATGCTTAGATCTGGCCCAAGGGGCCGCCCTGGAAACAGCGAAAGACAGGCCCACAGTGCCTCTGCCAACGAAAATGGAGTCCGAGCTCCATTTTCACTGCAGGGGGTTGCAGGAGGCTGTCACAGCCCAAAACGGAGCTCTGGAGCCCGTTATCGCTGGCAGAGTGCTCGGGCCACCAAAAGCGCCTCTGACATGAGTGACATCGAACTGGCCATGCCCACCCCAACCCTCCAAGATCGAACACAACCCTGATGAGGCCTTCAATGAAATTGAGTTTGATATCCCTGGTCTAGAGCCTTATAACTCTTACTCCCCACCCAAAGTAGACAGTACTCTTAGGG
Organism: Pantherophis guttatus; assembly: GCF_059756535.1. Lineage (NCBI taxonomy): Eukaryota > Metazoa > Chordata > Lepidosauria > Squamata > Colubridae > Pantherophis > Pantherophis guttatus. The sequence continues at coordinate 15,224,195 of NC_142069.1, read as the reverse complement.
GCCTTTTCCCAAAAGGAGGTACGGAAAGGAAAAGGCCCCTTGCCTGAATGTCTGTGGTATAAAGTTCTAGTCCTAAACTCAAAATTTGATCCCTTTGTCTTTTTAAGGGTGAAAAAAGAACTTTGGCTGTTTGTGAGTCAGGGGATTCACAACTGGAGTAAATTCAGAAAAAGAGCTTCAAAGCCGATCTTGAAGGGCTGGGACTGGAAGCAACTGAAGAACTGTGAGCTACAAATGATAGTACATTTTTTAAAGAAAGAGGAAAGAGATATGCCCAAGTCACAACATGCAAAGAATGCTCCTCATAGAGTCACCAAAATGGCCAAGACAAAGAGGAACCGAAACAGTTTTGTCAGATTACTCTTCCATTGAGAGTTGAAGGATGTTGGAAATGTAAACAAGCCCAGGGTACTTTCTTCCATGCTTGGTGGCTTTGCCCAGAAATAAAGAAATATTGGGAAAAAAATAAAAACATGGATAGTAGAAATAATAGACCAAGAAATTGAACTAGAACCAGAAGTTTTCTTATTAGGCATGATTAAAAGGAATATTAGAAAAGAGATAAAATACTTAACACTACATATAATTATGGCAGCTAGATTGGCACTAGCACAATTGTGGAAAACAGATCGTTTGCCAACGGATCAGGAAGTAATTCAAAAAATGTATACATGTGCAGAAATGGACAAATTAACTCTAGAATTAAATGACAAGGAAGACTCAAAATATTTTATAGTATGGAATAGATGGTACAAGTGGATAAATCAAAGGAAAAAAGGGTAAAGACAAAAGTTAGGGGATATTAATGTAACAAAGATGCACCGTCAGATAGATAGAATAGGTAATAAGTCACTGTTTGTATATATATGTGTATATATAATCACATGTATTTAGTTTGTTTGTGTTGTTGTATTGATTATGTAATTTAATGATTGAGAAAATTTGTATATTTTCTTCTTTTTTAATATTTTTAAATTTAATAAAGTTTGTTTTTAAAACCAAAAAAAGAGAGAGAGGGAGAGTTGAAGGAAGAGAGCTGTCACATTTCAGACCAATTGTAAAAAGTTTCAGAATGAACATCTGCATGAATGCAAACCCATTAGTGTGACATAGAGAGACCATGAAAAATAATAACGGGTTTTCAAATATCAGCCCTTGCTCAAACTGCTACTGAATAGTGTTAGATACTGAGTGGGAAGGGAAGGGGAAGGTATTAGATTACTATGTTTTTACTAGACAATTGCACTGGCCAGAATTAGAATAGCATTTTGCTTGCTTTTTTTAATCCCCAGCTGTTAATATGTCCAAAGATACTACAAACCAAACCAGATCAAAAACAACCAGACATCCAATTTACAGAATATTCTTTCTCTGTGTATTTGTACCATGTGTCTATTTATCTATTGCTCATAAATTCAAAATATGCTATCAGGCAATCGGTTCCTAATAATCTGTATCATTAATAAATGCAATTATCCTTTGTCTTATGATAAATATAAGCTACTAGATAGTAAATCTTATTAATATTCCTATTCAGCATGAAGTGTCAATGATTTCACTGTCTTATGCAGTGTTTTATTTTTTAAATTATAACCACAAATTCCAGCTATATTATCTTCCTTTTATCATTATCTCTAACCAGTGTCAAATGTAATTGCTTGAATCTGGGTCACTGACAAATAAAATGATCAGGCACTTAAGAGATGAAGTATATTGGAACTTCTACCTGTTATTAGCTAGAATAATTAAAGACCTATGAGATGTCAAGAACACATTGCAATTTTGAGCACCTTTCAGCAAAATAAATGCTTGTGTATATAACTGAAGTTAAATAGTGTAGTTGGCAGAGGCTTCCATAAAACATTTCTAAATTTCATACATATCAACAAAACCTTATTTGAAACATCCCGGAGCCAAAGCCCAACTAAGGGGAAAAAATGGCCATCTGCAAGTAAAGAAATGTTAGTGTGCATGAATCACATGTTAGTGTCACATGTTTGGAAGAGGAACTGAGGAACAACATGAATATTTTGCATAGTTTGTTCTTATCTTGCTCCTTCTGCACATCAGGCAAGAAATTGCAGTCTATTATTTCAAATTCTGCATTCCCTTGATAAACCTGGTGGAAGACTGGAAACAGTCACTACAAGTTTCCAAGGAAGTTCAATGCTGTTACATTACTCACTTTCAAAGTTACCTAATTGCCTAATTAATTCTCAGGTTTTCAATGTGCCCACGGATCTCTCCTATTTCTGCTTTCCAATTCCACCACAGCATGCGTTTTGTGAGTAAGTAAGTAAGTATACTAAAGGTAAAGGTTCCCCTTGCACATATGTGCTAGTCATTCCCGACTCTAGGGGGTGGTGCTCATCTCCGTTTCTAAGCCAAAGAGCCAGCGCTGTCCAAAGACGTCTCCATGGTCATGTGACCGGCATGACTAAATGCCAAAGGCACACGGAGCGCTGTTACCTTCCCACTAAAGGTGGTCCCTATGTTTCTACTTGCATTTTTTACATAGTTTCGAACTGCTAGGTTGGCAGAAGCTGGGACAAGTAACGGGAGCTCACCCCATTACGCGGCACTAGGGATTTGAACCGCTGAACTGCTAACCTTCTGATTGACAAGCTCAGCGTCTTAGCCACTGAGCCACCTCGTCCCTACCTATAGTAGCGAATGTAAAAATAAAGAATAGATGTTACTTGGTTTAGCATTAGTAGCTATAGTATGAACTTGCCTTGGGGGGAGGGGACGAAGCATTTGGGAATCTTGGAACTGTATTGAATTACAAACTGAGTATGAGATCACACTGTGAAGCAACTGCAAAAAATGGACATGCCATTTTAGGCTGTATCAACAGAAGGAAGTTTCTAATTCACAGGAACTCATGAATCCACTTCATTTTAGTCTTGATGGGACCCCATCTTGAGTACTCTGTTTAGTACAGAGTACAGATCAACCTAAGGAATCAATGAATCAAGAGTGGGTTCAGAGAAGAGCAATAGAATTCGAAACTAAGACCTATGAAAAGATTGAAGGAATTAACAGTGCTAGTCTTGAGAAGAAAAAAAATGAAGAGAGGTATGACAGCCTTCTCCAAATACTATACCTAAAAGAAGGTAAAGCCTATTTTCTATCACAGCAAAAATTTACAGGAAGATGGATTCCAGTTAAATGTTAGAAGAAACTTCCTGATGTAAGAGTAGTTCAACAATTTTAACGACATGTGGGGCTGACCTTGGGAGACAGGGGAAAGAGCCAGGGGTGGGTTTCAAAACCCGTTGCTACCGGTTTGCTCATGAGGGCGCATGCGTGCATGCGCAGAAGCATCCGGGCGGGTGGGAGGAGCCTCATGCCGCCACCGCTACCGGTTTGCCCGATCCAGGGCGAACCGGTAGCAACCCACCACTGGAAAGAGCTATAGCCAGAAGAAAGGTCAAATAAGAGACAGCTTAGGTCAGAAGGAGTGTGGGCATAAGGGACCCTCCATAGTTTCATGGGCGGTATAGGTGATGGAGAAGGAACGTACAGAAATTCTGTTAATTTAACTTGACAATGAAATACTAATAGTTCATCTAGGCATGTTTTTGGATTAGCTCACAAGGTTGACAATAATGGAACTGATTGGTGTATCTCCTTCCCTGAAAGTATTTAAACAGAGGTTAAACATCCATATGTTTGGGAAGTTTCAATTTGAATTCCTGAGGTAAACTAGGAGATCATTCCAAAGTTATGAGTCCAGGAATTCTAGATTAAGACCCTAAACCTGGGCAGATAAAATGCCCAGGTTTAGGGGCATTTTATCCCCTAAACTATACTCAAGTGCCTTCAAATATGTATTGTCAGGAGTATTGCCACTGGATAGCATCCTGTTCATTTCATAATAATTTTCAAATCTGGAAATAAAAAACATGAAGATACAGATGAGTTCTTTGTCCATTATCAGCCTCTGGAAGGTATGAAATAATACTGAGGATGCAAGATGGCTTCCTAGAGTCTCTAGAAGTGAAGAGTCTATTCTGCCATATAACAGAGATCTTGGGTCACATTGAAGATTCACAAATACTTAAGTTGGGGGAAAGAGGAAGAAGGGGAAGTCTGGACTAGGTTGATTTGGACAATGATGGGGATTTCAGTGTTGTTTGGCATCTATATGCTTGTAGAACAATAAGGATTTTCCCCTCTAATTTATCCGAGAGACTGATTCATTCACTTTAGAAGAGCACTTTACATTCGAACACCAATAATCCATGTGGGATTGTACTATGAATAGAGTAGGCTAGCTGAGGTGTTTATCATATTAAACTACTCTCCAATTGGAACATATCCTGGGAAGGCAGGCGGGCTGGAAAGGCACTCATGGCCAAAAAAAGGGCCATGCCAAGATGCAATCAGTAATGGAAGGGAAGATTGTGCTGGCAATTCTCTGAAAGGTACCAGCTACTGAAGAGTGACTCAGTTCTTTAGTCATAGGGATTTTGCCTTAGAGCAGGCCTGTCAAACTGGCGCCCCGTGGGCACGATGTGTCACGCACAGGCCACGTCAACCCCGGCTCCACAAAGGCAAAAAATGTCACGATATGTCATGTGATGCAATCGAGTTTGACACCCATGTCCTAAGAGTATGAGTAAAAAGTAACCTTCTTTAGTTCAACTGCTGGCTGGCTGGGGAATTCTGGGAGTTGAAGTCCTCAGGTCTTAAAGTTGCCAAGGTTAGACATCACTAATGTAATCATTAATGAAACATTCTTGGAAACTTCCTTAACTTCAAATAACTTCATCATTATTTTTGATTAAGTATTTAAAATAGTTTGCCATTACCGTCTTCTATTTCAACCTTCCAGTCTAGCCTAAAGCCTCAGTACTTCCTAGGAAAGGGGTCGGCAACCTTAAACACTCAAAGAGCCACAAAAATCCTAACTGGAAGCCCCCGCATTCAATTCTGGAGCCAGGTGGAAGTCCAGTCCCCCCCCGCCTAGAATCTCCTCCTAGCGTGGCATCCTTTTTCCTCTACCTGTCCTAACCAAAAGCCCTATCAATTGTGGAGCCGACTGGCAACAGGGAGCTGCAGCAGAGGGATGAAAGAGCCACATGCAGCTCCAGAGCCGCAGGTTGCTGACCCCTGTCCTAGGAGGTGTCCTGCCTACCTACTAACCAAGTACAGCCAGGCTTAGCCTTTTCAAAATCAGCCAGACTTGGATAAGTACAAATACTGTAATGTATGTAATTTTTCTGAGAGTTTCCTATTAAAGGACTTGCCGTGTTGATGTTAACGCAGCAGAGCAATAGAGCTATAATCATTTTATAAAGAAATTCATTTCATTTTCTGATTTCTTTTCAATACAAAACTATAAATTTCCTCCACTCAAAGTTAATTTTTCTTGTAACTTAACAGAAAAAATACTTCGGGTGGCTTATTTTTTTTCACAGTAAAATGTCAATAGTATTGGAGGTGTTCAGGTGTGTTTCAGTTTCTTCTAGAGTTTTTGGCAATGTTAAGATATCTTGAATAATTGAGCCACATAATGTCTTAGGGCAGGGTGGTCAAAGTTGATTTCATTGAGGGCCACATCAGGGTTTTGTCCTTGGGGGCCTGGGATAGCCGTGGAGAGGGTGGACATGGCCAGTTTGATGTTACTCATGTCCGGGGGGGGGGGCGCCTGTGGCGGCCTAAGTGCTCTGCTAGCAAAAATAGGCTCCCGAGCTCCGTTTTCGGCCGTGATGGCCTCCTGAAGCCCTCAGCCAGTAAAAACATAGCTCGGGGGGGGGGGGGGGGCTCTGTTTTCACTGGCAGAGGCACCGCGGGCTGGTCCTTCGCTATTTCCAGGGCAGCCCTACGGGCCAGATCAAAGCACCCCATGGGCTGGATCCAGTCCCCGGGCCTTGAGTTTGACACCCTTGCCTTAGAGTTTGTTTCAACAAGCTCCAGGGAGCCCTGGAACCTGTCATATTCCAGAAACACATTTATAATTTTTATGTCATTTGTTATTCAAGTATGTTTCATTTTGAAACAGGTTATTGGATTTGGTGTTAAGTTTGTGTATGCGTGTGTCTGTGTTTGTGTGTCTTTGATTCCATTCAACTGCCTGGAAGGGTCCTGGTAATCTTTTCAGAAGTGGTTTGCCATTGCTTTCTTCTTCCTAGGGCTGAGAGAGAAGAACTAGCTCAAAATCACCCAGCTGGTTTCGGGCCTAAGACAGGACTAAGGTCATCTGATTGCTAACCTGGTCCCTATAAGCAATACATTAAATTGGCTCTAATCTATGTTGATACACTGGATTTTAGTAAACTAATATTTTGGTATACTTTGGTTTTCTTTTTGCTGCAACATTAAATCAACCTCACTGATTATTATTTAGGGGCCTATTTAAAAATGTTGATGATTTCCTTTAAAGCATAAATCATCATCATATCAACCAAATTTCTCTGCCATCTGAGAAGGGCCTACAGGTAATTTGTAAAACAGATGCTTTATATAGATAACAGTTTAAATTCCCAGCATTTCAAGTAAGGCTGAAGATCTGTTCCTTATACATGTTATATATTTAGACCAGTGTTTCTCAATCTTGGGACTTTATGATGTTTGGACCACAACTCATGCATGCTGGCTGGGGAATTCTGGGAGTTGAAGTCCTTGCATCTTAAAAGATTCAGAGCTTGAGAAACACTGGTCTCTGCCATCTAGAAAGAATCTGTATTATTTCACAGAGGGCTTTGATGCAATACATCTTAAAATCCCCAAGGCGCAAAAAAACTGGTTTAGGTTGTTCTTTCATAGTCCTTGCAATATGGCTCCCACAACTTAATTTTTCAAAACACTCAGAGAGGAAAGGATACAAAAGAAGAGTTTTAAAAATTCTATTTATTTGATAAGAATGAGACTGCAAAAGCTTGCAGTGGTACAGTAAAAGAATTAGAAGATCTCATAAGTCTAAAAATACTGATGTGTTGTTATGAAAGCAGTATTATTTTGAAATGAGCTACCATGTTCACACTGCATCAGTTTAGGTACAATTGAAGTAGTAGGCACCATATCTCAGAAGAGGTAGAGGGGAAAGAGATACTAAAAGAAAAAAAAAATTGCAGATCTCAAAAATTTCCATTTTTGTTTTAAATCTATTAAACGTTATCTTATTTTAGCATCTCACATTAAACTGTAGCAATTTTCTACAGCAGTCTGTAGATAATTGAAGATTATCTCCAAAGATTAAATGAAAAGCATGTGTTGTGGGGAAGTCACTCAGTTCTTACAGCCATATTCTTGGCTTTTAAGTTCTGCTAAAGACTTGCATTTAGCTCTGTTGATGACTTTGTCTACCAACCGGAAGTAACTGGCCCTGTTCATAGAGCTACCCTTGAAAAGCATCCGGAAGCTTCAGCTGGTACAAAATGCAGCCACACAAGCTAACTTGGGCATTCAAAGAAGAATGCATTCGGTGCCAGCCGGTTTCTAGGTCCAATTGAAGGTGTTGGTTATGATCTTTAAAGCCCTAATGACATGGGACCAGACTACCTATGGAACCATCTTCTCCCCATCATATCAGCACATCCATCCAGTCAGATAGGGAAGTTATGGAACAGGCCCCACCAGTTAAGGAATTCCAAATAGTGGGCCCCAGGAAGAGAGTGCTGTCTGTTGTTGCCCCTGTCCTTTGGAACAGGGGTCTCCAACCTTGGCAACCTTGTTATAAATCAATTTATAACAACCCTTGTTTAGGGTGCTGAAGAGTAGCAGTTACAAGGGCTTTGGGCCTCAAGGTTGTGTCTTCCTGTGGGAGTCCCAAGCTAGATAGCAAGGCCAGGGCTTTAAGTATTTTCAAAAGGCTGGAGATTGGGGGTCCAGGCTGGAGAGTGGGGGGAGAATATTCCAAAGCAGTGGTCTCCAACCTTGGCAACTTTAAGCCTTTTGGACTTCAACTCCCAGAATTGAAGAATTGGATTTATAGACATCTACTCCTTCCTTCCCCAGATTAGATTTCTTGAAGAACTTGCCTGATTGGTTTTTCAAAGGGGCTAATATTGCTTTTTCGCTTGACGTAGAATTTGTAATCTTCAGGATTAAACAGCCCACTCATTCTTTATATGGAAGAAAAAAAAATACAACAGATGAACAAGCTTAGAAGCCTGTCTGCACATTTGGTTTAAAAAGAAAGGGACCAGAACTCTTTTAATAAAACTGCACTACGAATAGAGTACAAATCATGCCAGATGCCAGGAATGTTATCTTCTAAGTAGAATTACTTAAATAGAATGTTCTTCCAACTGTTAAGTGTAGCGGAGAAAGAAAAGTTCCTGGTGCATTTTGTAGCATTTGCTATCACACTACCATTTATCCTGACTGTGATTTTATAGGTACTGTTGAAATTTACCTTCACCCCATGTGTGTTATGACTCAGCCCTACTGGAAACCAAAGAGGACTTAGGAGAAGACCTCTCATATGTGTCTATTGCTCTCACTTTAAACAATGAGAAACATTTCTCAGAAGAGCGCTTTTATTTAATTGTCTGGAACTCAAGAGGCATAACTAGATGTTTGGGAGCTTTGACATTTTCTTACTGCATCATGAGTGACCCAAAATATTTACATTACAATGTCTTCCAGAGTTCAGACATTTCATTCCTCTTTCTTGTCATAATTCTGCCCCATTTTCTTAGTGGCAGAAAGTGCTGCCACTTATGAAGAAACTATCATCAGTATTCTACAACAAAGTGGGAAACATTTTCAGCGATTTAGCATAATGGGCATAATACTGGAGGTTAATTTGTATATTATATATATATTTTTATTCAGTAGTCAACCAACAGAATCTGTGGGTATTTAACTTATGTACAGTATTCTTAATATAAAAACACCACCTCAACCCACTCGGGGTAAATGGCATGGGTTTCACCATTTTTGTTCTCTTTTGCTTGATTTCTTGATTATTTGGTTTACTGGAGGGTCTTTGGTGCTCTCTGAGCTTGGTTGCTTTCTTGCAAACATTTTATTACCGAAACTAGGTAACATCATCAGTACTAATGACTGATGATTTTACCTAGTCTGGGTAATGAAACATCTGCAACAAAACAACGAAGCTCAGAGAGCATCAAGGACCCTTCATTTCAATCCTCAGCTACAAATATTCTCCTTTATTGATATTTTGTTTATTGTTCCACAATTTAGCTTACCTATTATGAATCGGAGATAAAAGATGGGCCGAGTTATTTATTTAAATCATTCATTCCATTTATGTAAGTGCCCAGCTTGTAACTGTGACTGAGCAATGAACGTAGAATTAAAAACCAATAAAAAGGGAAAAAATAATAATAAGCAGAAGTAAGATGAAAGACATGAAGTCAGTTCCAGTTCATGCACAGCTGTCTGCTTTATGTACAAACAGATGTATTTGCTTCATTACTTTACTATTGCTATTCCCTATTGATTGAGCAATCCCCTATTGCTCTGGGATTCTAAGCATATTGTAGAACAGCTGAGGGGAACGATGGCCCTTTTATGACTTGTGGATTTCAATTCCCAGAATTCCTGAGTCAACCACAAGTCATAAAGGGGCCATCGTTCCCCACCCCTGCACAGAATCACGAACTGGAAATGCAAGGATTGGAATTGTGCCAAGCAAACCTTAATTCTTTCAAATTTTCTATAAAGAATATTTATTTTAGTGCTAGGGTGATCCTAATTTCAATGTTGTGGGTCAGCTGCAGAACCTCCTAAAGCGTTTTCATTTCCAACCACTCCAAGCTGGAGTCACACAAGATGAACAACAGAATGGAAAATAAACACTCAGAAAACTGAATATTGCTTGGAATTTATTTCCTTTTTTTTAAATGCACAAAAACATAATTCGGTTTCACAGTAGGAAGAAAATCCAAAGTTACAGAATGTAAACATGCGCATGCACTGTCACCCACACAATAAGTGCAAAAAAACCAAAAGCTAAAAGTAAGGTGCAACATCTCCAGCTGTAAATATCAAGCTTTTTGGAGTACATTCCCCTTTCCTCCCTGAGCCCCAGTCTCAATCTCAAGTCGGCCGACGGTCGGTCAAGTTTGCATTTCAAAAAACAAGTGGTTTAAATAAAAGCACCTTGGACTCAAAAAGAGATAAACTATTGTTCTTTTCCAAGATTCAAAGTATTTTAACATCAATGCACAAGCAGTATTGCATATTGTTTGTGAAAATGCCTGGAATAACCCATGTCTTTCAAGAAATGCATTTACATACAAATAAAGCAAGTCATTGTAAGGTTGAAAAAGAGATGAAAGGGAGAGAGAGAGGGAGGGGAAAAAAAAACTCATTTCCCTAGCAAAAAAATGTTCTCCACCGCATATTATGCTGGGGTTCCAGTATCCTATGGCTTTCTGCTTTGTGGCACTTCTAAAATGTTTCTTACATTGTAAAAAATGCAGAAGATTCCATTTTTATCCCTGTTCTTTTGCTATAGTTTCTTTGGCATTCCATATTCTGACCTTTCATTATTATCTCATCTATATGATAGGAAAGCAGATTTTGTTCTGTTTTAAAAACTTAGTAAGAACATTGATATGATGGGAACCCAGAACAAGACAATTCCAAGTCAAGTTCTCAAAGACTCTGGAAGTTTCAAAAGAGAGGGACCCTACACCTATAGTACCCCAATATACAGTGTAATAATTATTCCTAAACAAGGCTGTTTATTAATGTTAGTCTAATGGCAGTTTCATACATTGCAGCAGCTATGTCTAAGCCAGTGTTTCTTAACCTCTGCAACTTTAAGAGGGGTGGACTTCAACTCCCAGAATCCCTCTGCCTAGTTCGCGATGGGTAGGGGAATTCTGGGAGCTGAAGTCCACCCCTCTTAAAGTTGCAGAGATGAAGAAACACTGGTCTAAACCATTTAGAAATAAATCCATAATATCTTATTCCACAGAAAAACTTTTAATGTAGATAAGCAATATATTTCATAGAATGACTGCTCTCACATGAAGATACTTTTGTATGACAGAGTCATCTATGTTAAAGGTGTGTAGCCTTCGTAAAATAGGCAGTGTTCTAGGGTACTATTTATACAATGGCAGTTTTTTCCACACTGAGTCTTCTCTAAATATGAGGACTTCCAAGTTGTCCAGAGAAACACGTCTATTGCTGCTAATTCTGGCCACTGAGGTTACACATCTGGAGGGAGAACAGTTCAGGGAAGGCTAACTTAGGTCTTATTGAGAACAGATGCAGATAAGATGCAAACTAGCAGACCCTGAATGGCTGTTTTGATATACCAAATGATCCAAAATCTCTTGGGTGTGATTGACCTATTTCCGTCTTTGACATGTCACTTAATATAACATGATTGTTTGAGTGCCGCTATTTTATCCAGTTACCTAGGAAAATAATAAAAAACACCTTGCCTCAGTCTTGTGTGTTCGGAGTCCACAGTGTAAATTTTGACGACTTATAAGATTTCCAAAATAATTTACTATATAAAGGAAATATTTTTGGAAATATTTAATTTAGCAGCTTGACAGATGCTGCACAGAAGAAGTGGAGATAGTAAAAATCTACTGTTTCACAACACAGCTGAAATTCTCTTATACTGTAGTGCCTTGGCCAGGTACAATAAGAAAAATATATATAGATATTTTAAAGGGTTTCTCACACCTGTGCAAAAGTGCTTTGCATATTCCAAATATTTTACTAATTTAATGGTCAATTGGGTGAAATATGTGCTATACTAATGTAAAACTGGTGTCACTAATACAAAAATTGAGGTCGGACAAATAATGTTTCAAGTTGAGTTTTTGGGCATGGTTAACTTCAAGTCAGCAATGCAGGTCCTAGAGAGGTCTATTTGTAACGTCCTATTTGTACCGTACGACAATGCAGTATTATACTGTATGTAGCTTTATCCTCTACTTAAAAGTTGGAAATTGATTTAAGTAACAAACATAGTCATTTAATCCTTGGTGAAAAGCTTAAATTAACCAAACCCAAGTTTAGTATACTGAATTATCTGCACACAAAAATCATGTACAGTAGTAAAAAAAAAAAAAAATCAAGACCTCTTGCCTTTAAGAAAGGAATGCAATTTGTAAAGATCATTTACTATATGTGTGCATATAGTGCATGGAGTATGTGTCAATTCCTTATTATAGCCATGTTGCTATAAAAATACCATTATCAAATTTTAACAGTGAGGTAAATTAATGATAATTATTGATTGGTGATCTCAGAGCGATACCTAAAGGATTTCCTTGGTATATGGAAATAATGAATTTGAACACCCTAATTTTATAAAAAAAACCCACCAAAACCCACCCTGCTTGGACTGCCTTTATTCTTAGATGTTATCTTAATAATTCTTGGCTCCTCGGTTAGGACTTGAATTATTAATTTCCACCAGTCTTAGACTGTGAATTTAATAATTTATTAAACTGTATGCTGCTTAATTATCAACAACTCTTAACTGCCCCTCAGCAGAAACCTTCAATTCTGTGTGTATACTGGATTAATCAATTTGTTTATAGAAACGTAAGTTTGGTTTGGGAATTTAGGAACCATCTCTGATAATTTTGGTGAATTATGCAGAGTTTTGTTCTACAACAGAGAGCTAAAACTAGAATGCTAGAGCATTCTACTATCCCTTTTCTATCCTTCAGCAAATCCCTAACAACCAATAGGAATCCAATCAGAGCTCATTCAAGAATATCAAAAGCAGAGACCTCCACCCCACCCCAATATGCAGTCTGTATGCAGCTTTATAAAATCTCTGCTTAGAACATTGCCTTCATTATGTGATTAAATATATATCCAGATCATAATCTATGAATGTAAAGATTAATTTCCTAGTAACCCAAGTATCTTGGCAGTGTGTTGGGTAGCCTTCTCCACTAGTGCCCTCCAGACTACTGAATTATACCTCGCATCATCACATGCCAAAATAACTAATAACTGAAGTACTTGGAAACAAAAGAGATGGTAGTTTAATTAATCTTGGGGACACAGGTCTGAGAAAGATCATAATTATTTGAACAGTATCTTAACTTCTTAATCCAAAGGGAATCAATTACTTAATTTCCGTCTCACAAGCAAGAATATTTGTTTCAAAAAATAATGTAAATGTTTTTGTGTTGTTGTTGTTTTTAATCATGGGAGATATCCTGGATTGTGCAGGTAACAATTCAGGTTTTTCATGAAAAGAAAATTGCCATAGTTTCATTACATCTATGAGACTGTTCCATACCTCTGAAATATGGTTCCCTCCATCTGATGTTTTCCAGATGTGCTGGATCATCACTGGCCATATTGACTGGCAGTTCTACAACAAGGATCTCCAAACTTGGCAACTTTAAGACTTGTGGACTTCAATTGCTGGCTGGGGAATTCTGGCAGTTGAAGTCCACCGATCTTAAACGTTGCCAAGTTTGGAGACCCCTGTTCTAAAAGCTAGAAGACACCAGGGTGGGAACTCTGAACTAGACTCTTGGGACAATCAACATATTTTAGAACATTTTACAAACAATGAATAACATTTGTGTATTTAAAAATACATATTTAAAAAATTAACACTCACTGTAAAACAATCAAAAAATACAAAAGACAGGCAACTGTTACAGGAGATAACCGCTGAAAAAGAAGGACTCTCATAGCTTTAATTGGCAACAGCAACAACTGTATCATATAGGCAAAAGTAAAGCGGTTATTTGGCACAAGAGTTCCAGGGGAAAAAAGTACAAAGAAAGGTTTAATACAAGGACTGCAATAAGTATGTCGGAGTTCAAGTTTAGAAAGCACCAGTTGTGACTTTCATCACTCTTGGATTAGCAGAGAGAACTGCAACCTTTGACAGTCAATTTCCAAAAAATGTCTCCAGATAGCAGGAACATCAAAAGCAATTCACGGAAAACAATTTCAGGGGCCTTTGCAAATCAGAAGCAGCCATGAAGAGGAAGTGTGGCCTGCTTTAATAGCTGTACTAAATGTATTTAAGTTTAGTGAATGATGTCTTTGATCTAGAATTATATTCTAATGACAGTCACACAATCCGTAAAGTGGAAGGGATACATGTGCCAGGAAAACTAATAACAACTTACAGGAAGTACGTATTTTATCTATTAAACCACATACCAGAATACAGTAAAATTCTCTTCTTAGCTAATAGACAAGGGAGAATTGAGATTTAAAATTCCATAGTAACCAAGCAAACATTGAATGCTAACTTGCTTGAAACATGCAAACAACAGAAAAGCAGCACACCACTCTCATGCCCTGGCCCACTCTGAACCAAGAGCTTGGAATGGACAACTGACCACAAACATAGATTGGTATGAGGGACAGAGTTTGTCCAGCATTTCTAATATATTAGTAAACTCCCTGCTATTTTTTCTTGACAAATCAGGAATAATTTGAACACTTCAAAATGCCAATTTGCTTTAATTTCAGTTTCTCTCATTGGCAGTTACAAGAATCCACTCTCTTTATTTCTTGGTAGCAATTTAGAATTTGCACAAGACTTTGTAAAAGTTTTTGGAAACAAGCTAGGTCTGAAAAATCCTAAGACGTCCAGTCTGACCTAGATAATATTCAACATTTCCTCAGCTCTGAGTCCACGCTGGTATGCGATGATTTGAAATAACTTTAACTATCACCAAAAGTCATAAAGCAATTTATATCACAAAACACAGGATTGATTCATGCTTTAATTATTGCTATAATCAATTTAGTAGGATGCTTATAATATTACTTCTATAATTCAAACATGTAAATCACACATATTAGCAAAATAGCTATTTGACCCCTGAAGTCACACTATAAATATATAAAGTACTATCTAGTTGCTTAGTGTAGCATATATATTGGTTTCCTATACTTGTCACTCACTACTGAAATGCCACTCTACCTAGCAGTCAGTCATGAAATATGAGATGCCAATTACTTCTCCTGGCCAGCAGGGGACAGGAATTAACAGGTTAAGTAGCTTCTGAAGAATCCACACCAGCCATTAACCCAAATTAAACTGAGAGAAATAAGTCAGAAGCTCCCTAGCGTTATTAAAAATCTGGTTCATAGGCAATTTACTCCACTTTCAAATTACCTAAATTGTCCTATCAAATAACAAATTTAAATTAAACCTGCCCTTTCAATATTTGCCTGGACTACTAGGTTAAAACTCCTTTTAAGGGATTCACTCAGTGACAGCAACTAAGCAATTACATTAATGGAAAACTCCGAGGCTCAAGTCATGCAATTACAGTTTTTTTCATGCATTAAAAAAAAAAAGTCTTAATGTCTTTTAAAGATTCATTCAAAGGCCAAACCATCATGGCTTCATTCCCAAATATTGGCCATAAACTAAATAGGCCCACAGTTGTCCAGACCCAGAATTAAAATCCATTCTGATTTTCCTTCAGGTTTCCTTCCAGTTTGGTTACCAATGGTCCAAAAGAACAGCCTAGCCACATGAATGTTTTTGGCACAAAACGCTTCCTTGAAGGAAGCATCAATTTCAAGGTCAAGCAGAATCCTCTCAATAGCACTTTGACTTGAAAGCCCATTCCTGAACCACCATAAAGCCCCCCTATTTAGGCAGAGGAGATCGGAGCTTGTCAACCTCAGAAACCACTAGAGTTAAAGGCTATGGGGGAGGGGCCCCTCTTCGCTGTCCAGAGAAATCAAGGAGGATTATCGGTGAGGTTTTGATGTTTTGCTATTCAGATACCAAATTAGTGAGAATCAGGGGATACAGGGATACAGCAGTCAAAGAGTTTGGGTAAACACAGAAATTTAATTAATGAAGCCATATTCCAAGCCTTTTCAAGCAACACTAACATCATAAATAATTCATCAGTTACCCATTTCACAGATCAATTCTTTTGAAAAACTGGACCCACCATAAGGAAATGCTGAACTGGTTGTCTGTGTTTACCTGAACCAGATTCAAAACAAGATTTTTAAAGGTCATTTTTGAAGAGATTTGCCTCTAAAACTACAAGATACGTTGCTCCTTTGCCCCCCCTCCCCCATGTACATATTGGTCCCCAAGCGTCTCCCCAAACAATTCAGGGGTTACAATGCTGTGGTTAATATCCTAGTGCCGATAAAAACTCTCCCAGTATCTGCACAAGGATCTCCGACTGGACATAGAGAAAGGGGACTCCAAATGCTACCAGCTGGCACATGAAAAAGGAGTCCAAAGGATTTTGGGCTATGTGGTACCCAATGGAGGAAACCGTGCCCTGCAGCAGCTGGCTTGCCTCCCTAACTCTGTCAAAGACGCAGAGCGAGTACCGCACCATCTTGCCAAACAAGGAAGCAGAGCTACCTGGGGTCTTCTCTGACGAGGCTGAGATGGAATTGGCACGCCCTGCACCATCAGCCGCCATGTTGTCCTGTACAGTCCCTTTGTTCTCCTGGAGGGGGGAGGGAAGGTAAGGAAATAGACAATGTTAAGTGTAGGTAAAGGAAGACGCAAATGCAAATGAACAAAGGGTGACACTGTTTTGTTTAAAAAGCTGAACATGTTTGCAGTGGGGAGCTGCTGAGATCTTACTTAATCATGATTTGATTCATTATACTACTTTTGATTCCTTCAAAACAAAGACAGCTTTTCGGAACTGATAACTGATTTTCAGCATATCCTCCTCTGCTGGCTATATGAGGTTTTTTTTCATTGAAATAAAATGTACTGTTGAAATACATTTGAAGACTGGTTAAAGACTGTTCATCAAACCCCACAACTCCTTCAGCTTTCTCCAGCTCATGGGTCTCCTTCTGATATTCCTTCTGATATTCCTTTCTTTCTACACACTCTTGTCTTTGCACCTACTTCCCTCACTCCCATCCATGTTCAATGGATTGCTGGGAAACAGGCTGCTTCTGCCAGAGGACAAAACTGACCATAAGCTGCTGTTTGATCCAAGGATACCAGAATGACATTCAAAATGGTGGTGGTGGGACCAGGAGCTTGACAACAGCCTATTATTTAGAAGCTGCATCAGCCTACAAATGCATACAAGTCCATTTCGTCAGTTTCTTAACCCCCATCTGTCAGCAAAGCCAATTTGCGACAGGTTGTGAATCAGATGGTGAATGGCTAACAAAGTCTACTGGCAAAATGTCAGGGGTGAAACCAGTCGTCAGCTGGAAGTTGGCCACCCTAATGTAATTCATGCTTCCCTTCATCATCAATGCTCCATGGCTAACAGGTAAACATGATCGCTTATTTTCTTATTTATTTAAAGAATGTACATGGTTGCCTATCTTACATAGGGATCCTAGGCAGTTTACAGCAACCAATAAAAAGAAGATTAAAATATAAACGATTTTCATCAGGTGTCAGACCAATCATACTATTGAGCCCCTGACTCAACCACATCCGAAGCCAATCTTGGTGGAAACAGCCAAGTTTTCATTACCTTCCAGAAGGCTATAAGGATAGGGGGCCCTTAAATCTTAGGTGGCTATACGTACCTACCTATCTACCTCCCTACAAACATACATACCAGTGGTAGATTGCTACTGGTTCGCACTGGATTGGGCAAACCTGTAGCAGCAGCAGCGGGAAGCTCCGCAGACCCGCCCGGACGCTTCTGCGCAGAAGCGCTGCGAGCGCGCACAAGCAAACCGGTAGCGACAGATTTGGAACCCGCCCCTGATACATACATACATACATACATTATATAAAAACAAACAAACTAAAACATGGATTTATAGATGCAGATTTGGCCATTTGATGTTATGTAAAGTTTTAAATGCAAAGAAAGAATATAAAGTCAACCATAGAGATAAAATGAACATGTTACTGTTTTAATTTATTCCTTCATCTAGTTGATCTGATATTCTGGATTGGGGTATAGACCTCGATGTCTTCCACATATTTTGGTTTACAGTTTCCATAAATCCTTTCCATGGCCCATTTTGCCTCACTTTTATGAAAGAGATAGTCCAAAACATTTGGAGGACATATTCATCAACAGCCAGCCTTGCAGATTTTGAATCAAAAACTATTCTTTTGTGAAATACTTGAACATACGGGGAATAATACAAAGAAGAGTATTTTTATGATTCTATATGATATTTTCAATTTTGACTACAGAGAAGTATAATTTTACATCTACTGACACATTCTTGCATGGTCTCTACAATTCTGCAAGGTTTACAATTAATCCTCCCCTTACAAGCGACTCAAAGCCATTTTTAATACCAAGAAGCAACTCTTATTAAAAATAAATAAATAAAACTACATCTTACCTTTCCTGACAATGGACCCACTGCTGGTCTCTTCCTCTGGGCATAACCTGAAAGCCTGTAACAGTAGTGAGGTTTGCAGTAGAATTTTCCTACGAACAGATCAAGGAGAACAATAAGATAATAGGCGAACACCACAGTTGTTTAACACTTGCAGTGCAGGAATTTCTTTGTATCATGTCTACTTTGTCACGTCAACTATGTAATTACGTCCTCAAAGTCTGAATTTAAGTTAACTTATTCCAGCTTCAAATATAATCAATTTTCCTACGTTTCCCTGACATCTATTAACCAACACCCAGTTAGCCACCCGAGCATCCCAGGGAAACTTGTATGTTATCCCAAACAAAGCACTACTGTTAAGGAACAAAGGCTGTATCACATGAAAATCTGGCAGAAAAACTGCTAGAAAAATGAATGCAAAAAACAGAAGGGCTAGGCATTAACTCCAAACAGGCTACTTGCTTACAAGCAACTCTGGGAAACTTTGAGGGATGAAGAATGGGGAAAACTGTCGGAATGTGTCATGCCAAGGCAGGTGGTTTCCAACTATACATTTTAACTCTTAAATATTCCAACAGCCAACAGATCTGCTACTGAAGTCAGCGGTACAAGAACATGTGATGACCCATTAAACCTTCCGAAGAGTCTTTGAGGACATTTCCTTATGGAAAGTTACAGTTGTCTAACCACAAAAATCTTAAAAGTTGAGAAACTGGCCATTCCTCTCCTCAGGGAATATCTTTGTTAGTAACTTATGGGGTCTCACAAGAGAAGTCTAATTAATACGTGGCTGCCAAGATCTACAGTCTCAGCACTGAAATGGTATTATTGTAAACTGTAAATATAAAATATAACCAGCCTTGCTAATTATTAAGTTTTCCACAACAAAAACATCAATTAGGAGTTGAATCATATGTATTTTATCCCTTCTCTATGGAAGAATTTGTCCCATTGAAAATCTACAGCTGAGATTTAAAAGTATCTGTTCTTTTGTCTTTAAAGCTAAAAGCCTCCTTTCTGTAAGAGATAGGAGTAACTGTTGTGCATTGCAAATGCAATTGAGTAGTCTCACTTGGTGCTTTTGTAAAAGTTAGTATATCTAGTTCTATACTAAATCTTTAGTATCTGGCTTTAATATAAACCTAGATGTTAATATGTGTAAGGCTTGTATTCTGTCAAGAGCTCAAGGTGATATACATAACACCTTCTCCTCCTCCAATTTTTCCCAGAACAACAACCCTCTCCTTCCTCTAAGGACATATCCCGAGATTTATTTCTGCAGACGTGCAGCCCCAGAAGACAAAGGCAAATTCAACTTCAGAGAAAATTTCACTTACCGTCCACCAAATCGTAGGCATAGGAGGACAAGCGCAGAGTGGTGGCACAGTATTCACATTTAAAGCAGCTGCGGTGGAAGAATTTGCCTTCGGCGCTGAGCCTCTCCATCACATAAACCCGCTTGTGGCAGAAGTAACAGACATCACTGCCTCCAACATTGGGGGGGAATTCTTTTTTTAAGGAACCCTAAAGCAAGAGAAGCAAAGAAAGCGTGGTAAGTTGACTTTTACTCCCATTGATTGAAGGCATTCATTTTCTCTTGGGTTGTCTTGAAATTTTCTACAGAGTGGATGCTCCAGAGAATGCCCAAAACAGAGTAACTTCCAAATAAATCAAGGATCCTGAGACGGTGAGAAAAGGTTGGCAAATGATACAAGTAACCCAGAACCTGTAGCACTTAACTACCCGAATTATACAAGCCCCGTGGCACTTGATGGATTAGAGGATATATAAATAATTCATAGGAGTCTTGTTGACCTTCACCTCCCATCTCTAAAGGAGGAAATAATTATTTACTTTGTAGGGGTATTGTGCAAGAGATACTTGTGATATAGAAATTGCAATGGTAATAAGCCTCCTCATCTACCCAGGCAAGAGTTTCAACCCGTCTATATGATATCGAGTGGCGTCCGCATATATAATCCTAAAGACACAATCTATTTCTCAACTCATCTTTTATTCATAGGAGTTTTTACAAGAGTCAGGAACAGAAACAGGTATGCCTGACTATCTGTCCCAAAGGTGCTTTTCAAAAGTCTCTCTTGGTTCCCCCCCTCCCCCCCCCGGAACTTAGACTTTCTTGGGGTTTTTCCGTGAAGACGTTTTGCTTCTCATCCAAGACGCTTCTTCAGATCAGATAGAATGGTGGCGAATGAAAAGATTTATATTTGTGAAGTCATCTGGCACTCTGAAGGCTGGTCTTTAGCTCTCTGAGAGTCATTGAGGACACCTAGGGGTTTACCTCAGGGGTGAAATTCAAAATTTTTCCCTACTAGTTCTGTGGGTGTGGCTTGGTGGGTGTGGCAGGGGAAGGATATTGCAAAATCTCCATTCCCACCCCACTCTGGGGCCAGCCAGAGGTGGTATTTGCCGTTTCTCTGAACTACTCAAACTTTCCGCTCCCAGTTCTCCAGAATCTGTTAGAACCTGCTGGATTTTACCCCTGGTTTACCTGTACCTTCAGGGCCACCTGAATCAGAGTGCAAATGGGTGTGGAACCTTCTTCGGACTGCTAAAAGGACTGTGTTATAGACAAGAGATGGGTGATGTCTTATGCTTCCCCCTCTGTTGAGAGACGGCTATTCAATTTTAACACAGATGGCTTCTTTGTTCTTTCTCTCTGTCCAAAATGTGGACTTTGCTGTCTTCAAAAGAGGGAGGGGGGGAACCAAGGGAGCCCAGTTGCCTTTTAAAAAGCAGTTTTGGGATAACCATGACCTAGATGACTGAGAATCTCCATAGATGTCCGACTACCTCAGATAAAGCACCAAGGAGAAAAAAGGCTTTATAATGAGATGAAGAAACAGAACCTAATTTCAAATCTCACAAACACATATTGCTTTCGGCAAGTCATTCTCTTACCAGTTCCTTTTTGTCTAGTAGGGTTTTAGGCTGGTCTTTCCTTTGAAGCTGATTGGCTATCTGCTCAGCCAATGAGCTCACGCCTCCTGTATACATCTTTATATACTTCTACCAGGTGAAAATAATTGGGGAGAGGGAAGGTAATGGATGGAAAGAGAAACAATATAAATTGCCTTGAAACCAACAAAAGGGGGAAAAAAAGGATTAAAAAAAGAGTGCAAAAAACGAATCAAACCATGCCAGGGCAGTGGACCACGCAAGTGGGTGTGATACCAGCAATACAGGTGGCAGCAGCAACAACCAGTGTGTAAGCAGCACAAAATGTAACCACTCACAGTCCATGTGATTCTCAGAAGAGACTAACTAATTTGTCAGAAGACACTTCAACAAATGGGAAGAAGTTCAAAGACCAAAGTGTTTTTTCTCCAGTGGGACCAGTCTAATCAGGGCAATCGCTATTTTTGTGTGTTAAATTTATGTTTTACCGAACATAAACATTGGTAAGACATAAATTTAACACTTCAAATACCAAAGTTCCATCACCCTATTTCTTCAATGTGCTGTATTTATCTCTGTATTTAGCCCCCTGAAAGGTCTAGATTTTAGCAGCAATTTGGCCCTGCACAAGGACCAAATTGCACAATTAACTGTACAAGCTGATGCACAAAGCACGAGGATAGGAGTACACCATATTTGCTCAAAGTGAGACAATCTAAATTTAAGAAAACCACCCATGGAACATTGGACACTTAAAAAACTTGCTTCCATTACCACAACTTTGCTAAATCTAACCTAACCTTCCCTGTCTGAAAGATGCATGTGTTAGAAAAGAGTCCTGTTGCTATTTCAGGCATATACAGTACCCAGAAGAATGTTATTCACAGCAATATCTAACTATTTGGATATTATGAGTTACTTATGACATCCAAAAACATAAGCTTGGGAATTGTATGTTCTGAATAAAGGATATTTTGGAAGGGGGGGGGGAAAAAAGGCGACAGCAGAAAAGAGACAATTAATGTGAAAATTGCTGATTTTAGCTTATAGCCCAAGAAGAAGAGCGTTTCTACAGGGTTCTAAAAGCAAACGATAAATCAAACTGCACTACAGAAAAAAGCAGACAGGATTATCAACCGGGAACTATATTGGAAGAGGAAAAGCTTTTGTTTGACAAGTCACACAAAATACATTCTGCCAACACCTCCATGGGAAACGAAAAACAGATTGATGTTGGATGGCACCTCTTCAAGAAAAACAAGTTTGAAAAGAGATTCAAAAACAAAGTAGAACCATCCAGCAGTTCAGTCGTTTCAAAAACAAAGGATGTTCCAACTATTACACATTAATTTCCTTTGCACAGAAGGACACAGGCTAAGGCCTGCAAGTCTTCCCTTTTTGCCTTCTTGAGTGACTGAAGGTAGCAGAAAAGGTATGATAGCTTTGCCCTTCTCCAACTTGGTGTTGGGTGGATATGCAGAAGTACATTTCCATACTGCCCAACTACCATGATTGTAAAAGCTGCTGTGACTATAATGTCAATCTAGACCAGGGGTCTCCAAACTTGGCAACTTTAAACTGGCTGAGGAATTCTGGGAGTTGAAGGCCACAAGTCTTAAAATTGCCAAGTTTGGAGACCCCTGATCTAGACACACATAGAAGATTAAAAGGCTTGCCATCTGTTTTGCCCCCACCACAACCCCTGATATCCATTAGTTCAGGGGGGTCAAACTCGATTTCATTGAGGGCCACATCAGGGTTGTGTTTGACCTTCAGGTGTGTGTGGCCAGAGCAGGCGAGGCCAACTTGACATCACTCGTGTCAGGGGCGCCTGTGGTGGCCCAAGCGCTCTGCCAGCGAAAATGGAGCTTGGGAGGGCAGCCCTCCCAAGCTCCATTTTCCCTGGCAGAGGTACCACAGGCCAATCCTTCGCTGTTTCCAGGGCGGTCCCATGAGCCAGATTTAAGCACCCTATAGGCCGGATCCAGCCTGTGAGTCTTGACACCTCTGCATTAGTCAGAGCTAGTCTGTTTCAATGGTTAAGGTGCTGGAGTAGAAACTGCGAGGCCATGAATTCTAGTCCTCCCTTAGACATGAAAGCCAACTGGGCAACTTTGGGATGGTCCCTCTCTCTCAGCCCAATCCATCATACAGGGTTATTGTTGGGGAAATAGGAGACAG
Organism: Pantherophis guttatus; assembly: GCF_059756535.1. Taxonomy (NCBI): domain Eukaryota; kingdom Metazoa; phylum Chordata; class Lepidosauria; order Squamata; family Colubridae; genus Pantherophis; species Pantherophis guttatus. The sequence continues at coordinate 15,200,882 of NC_142069.1, read as the reverse complement.
AAACATTAGGTACAGTGCCTAGAATTGTACAAGTAAAGAAGGGATATAAATCTAATAATTATTTATTTATTTTATTTATTAAATTTGTTTGCTGCCTATCTTACCATGATAAATAAACTAGGTGGACTGAGGTTTCTACAAATATTTTTCAGTTTCTTTGGATTTATTTTGTCTCCTTTTAAGAACCGTTAAAGCTCACGAAATTCAATGTTGGCAGCAATCAGTATGAAGAAATTGTTTAATGATCTATCGTCAACTCTACTGCCAATCACCTGTGACATAATTTTAGCATTATGTCAAAGAAAAATCCCCGTAATCTGCAAAATTATGTAAGCCTGTCCTATATTCACAGAAAATAGGACTCAGTTTGTGGGGGCAATAAGATGACTTTGTAAAAATATACAAAAGTATGAAGGCTATTGCTTAACGCATTGTAAGCCGCCCTGAGTCTCTGGAGAAGGGCGGCATATAAATCAAATATATATATATATGTATTACAGTATGGTGTTCTTCAACTAAAATCCACAAGTTAGTCTCAACCTTGCATGGAAAGTTCTTCAATGTCCATTTTGAGTTGGCATATCAAAATTGTATCCAATATTCAGAGAAGGGGACTACACAGATTTACATAAAATTATTACAATCCTGGCTGATTACCTAATAATCTGTAATTCTGAAAGTGTCTTTTATTGTGGCTGCAAAGTTTTATGTAAGAACACAACACCCTACCCCTCCTTTTTTTTTTTTTTCCTGGAGAAATCACAGAGTTTGGACTTCATCAATGTATGCTGTAAATCAGAGGTCTTCAAACATGGCAGCTTTAAGACTTGTGGACTTCAACTCCCAGAATTCTTCAGCCAGTCTTAAAGTTGCCAAGTTTGAAGACCTCTGCTATAGATAAAGTTCGGATTCTTGCCTTCTTTAGCATAAATCTCCTGCCACTTTTGGAGTATATTCATTATGTTATTGCCTATTCATCTAATTTGAAATTCTTCACAATTTGCTTTGCTTTTCACCATGCCCCATATTTCAGGAACATCTCCAAGTCTGGCTAATCTACGGATCATCATCTCACCTTGCAATCAGCATCCACGAAATAATAATTGTTTGGAAGATAATGTTGCTACTTCCTGTTTCTGTATGAATGAAGCAAGCAAGTCTTCTAAAATTGCATGTTATCTTGAAGTCTGGCAAATTAAGGTCCTTTGAAAACCCTGTTTGTTTCCATACATTATGACCTTCTGTCTTATTCATATACTGACAGTATAATTGGTCAATTATATTGGATAACTGCCAGAAACCAGTTTCTCTCTGCTTGTCAGCAAGTTTTAACTCACAGAGAGTAGATTGTGACTTGTGAATGCTTCTTCCTTTTCATTTGGAAGGGCCGGAGAAACTGTGTGACCTATGGGTCACCAAAAGTTTTTTAGTAATTGGTTTAAGTAGGTTCTGCCTCAATCAGAGGAAATGACTACAGAGGCCTCTTAGTCTTGATTTCCTACCCCAAATCTGGTTGGAAGAATTTCCTTTTTTTTTTTTGGGGGGCTGGGAATGGGAGATTTATATTCCCAGTCTTCCAACCAGAAAGTGTTTCTGGAGATCTGTAAATTTAGCCATCACGTTGGATATACCCACTCAAAATTATATCTCCTTCTGCTACCCAGATAAAAGCAAACCAACACACAAGAAAACAAGATTAGAAGTGGATTCTACAGTTTCAATAATAAATGTATGTTTGCAAAACTGGCGAATATCTGTAGCCTGGGTGAAGGGTGAGGGTGAAGGTTCATTCTCTGAGTTTATGGCAGTGGTAAAATCCAAATATTTTTACTACCGGTTCTGTGGGCGTGGTGTGGTGTGGTGTGGCTTGGTGGACGTGGCTTGGTGGCATGGCAGGGGAAGGATACTACAAAATCTTCATTCCCTCCCCACTCCAGGGGAAGGATACTGCCAGAGGTGGTATTTGCCGGTTCTCCAAACTACTCAAAATTTCCACTACCGGTTCTCTGAACTGCTCAAAATTTCCGCTATCAGATCTCCAGAACCTCTCTGAACCTGCTGGATTTCACCCCTGGTTTATGGATTTCATTACCAGGCTAGGTAACAGAGTTTAGGGGATGACAGTGTCAGTGTTCCTTTTACAAGGGCTTTAGGTGTGGGTGTGTCAATTGAGGGTCTGTGATGGGTCTTGTGATGGGCCAGGTGTAAGTCATCACTGAGTCTTGTGAGGGGTCTTGTGATGAGTAGGTTATATCAAGTCAGGGTCATTGGGAGGTGAACTGCTGGGGGGGCTGTGAGGGTTGGTTGAGGGTCGGTGCTGCCTGTTTATCTGCAAAAATAGGCAACATTTTCTGATAATAAATAAAATGTTTCCTAGTTTAGGAACATTCACGAGCTTTAGTTTCAACAAAGCGAGTGACAAACATTTCATTTCTTCACCTATTTCTTCACCTATTTTATTGGTCTCCGTTTTTTTACTTTCCAAAATACAGTACATTTTGTTGTTAAGTTGCCGTGCAACTTCAATCGTCACAATTACAACTACTGCAAAAGTGAGAACAAAAGGAGGACACGATCCTGAGATAAGAGTGGAGAAAGGTAAGAAAGAAATATACTTGCTGATCAAACCATAGTTTGGTAATTTTGAGCTCCCGGGGTGCCTCAAGCAGTCCAATACATTGCAAATAACAATATTAGAAGGAAGAGGCTGTTGAAGACCTCCGTGATGTGTGGCCTTGTGTTTTGTGAATGACTTTGGAGGCATACTCTAAAATAGAGCCAGTGATGTTAAGACAGGCAAGATGCACATCGGTACCGATTTTTATAAGCCTTGGAATACCCTGGGTATAAAGCAGCTTAAGCTTTCCCGTTTGCAAGCAAAACAGAATTAAGCTCAGCTTCACCAAAGCAAAGACCTTGGAGATGCCTGAGGCCTATTCAACAGCAGGAGATGGTGCAGGCTCAGGTATGCAGCCAGGTGTAGCGAGAAGCCCCACACCATGCTACCTGTCTGAGGGAATCAGATGAGGGAGAAGCGGGGCGGCTGGAAGAGCGGAGGCTACAGGAGAGCTCCCACTGCTCGACAACCGATCGACGAGCTCGCTCAGTCTCTGGCTACAAAATAAAGGCGAGAAAGTCAGGCGATGACATGTTTAAAAGCCACGAGAAAATGAAATCCACCCAAGCTTCAATATATCAGATGCTTTCAGCGGGGAAACAATAGAGACTCAGTGCTAGTGTTGCCATGAGGGCTTTCCTGTCATGTTTTCTTCAAATTCTGGAAATGAAGATTTAATTTAATTAATTAAATTTATATGCCGCCCCTCTCCGAAGACTCAGGGCGTATAGATCTATCCAAATTGATGAGGACTGGGGGATTTGGAAAAATTTAAAACTACACTGTAGTCAACAATCTGCTCTGAAGAAAATCTGGGAAATCTTCCTGAAAGATTTCCTTTGTGTCGTAGAATATCCTTTGGTAATAATAAACAGAAATATTCTGGATATGAAACACAACCATAAATAAAAGATTGGGGTTTTTGAAGAGATTTTTTTTTTAAAAAAAAACTATGCTAAGAGTTTACAGCTTTATGGCAAAGCTGTTGGCTGTAATGTGTCAAAATGGTTTTTATACCATCAGGATTAATTTGGGGTTTGACTCCCGTAAGCCAAAACTGATAGCTGAATGGACAGAATTCAACACTGCAGCAGCTTACACAAGACTATAAAGTATATTCTAGTTTTCCTAAATCTGGCACCCTCTGCATTGTGTTTAGACAGCAAATGTCAGAGTTCCCAGACACTGGAATTTTAGGATCTGCAGTCTCAACGCATTCAGAGGGTGTGTTGAGAATTGCTGCAGAATACATTCTAATTTTCAAGGGATAATATATGACTGAATTCCTGGCACTGAGAATCAGATTAATGAAGCAGAGCAAATGCAGGAATTTGGTTTGTTCTTTTTTTTCTAAGACCCATTTTTAAATTGGATTTAAACCCTGTTATGGGTTAAGTTACTTTCTGATTTCTTAACTACTTCTTAAGGAGGCCATTTTACAAAAACATGATCGCCCAAATCTAATAAATACTTGCAGACATTATTCTGCTCCAGACTGGCCAAGCAATGCTCTGCTAACACTGGTTGAATCAGTTTCAGTCTCTGAAAAATGCAATCCCAATTCTTTGGAGGTACAAAACATGCTTTTGATCAAAAATCCTTTTTAATTTAGTCATTTCCTTCCCACAGAAGCCACATTCCATTCATTAGTGCCAGAAGCATCTACTGAAATACTGATTCTGCAAGGGGGAACAATTTTTAGAAAAAGGGGGCTCACAATTATTATTATTTTTTTGCTACAATGTGAGTATACAGTGATCAGCCATTAATACGTGGCGCCTGATGCCTGCCACATTAGAGCTGCAGCAACTTTTCATTCCCTTTCCGTGGAATAGCAAGCAATCAAACCAGACCAGACAAGCAGGAAATCCATCACCTGGTGCCTGGTTGTTGGCCTCTGCTCCAGAAGAGCAGCCAGCTGGCTTGCCCTCTCTTCAATGGTGAGGGTATGCTCGGCCATATGGTCATCTGAAAAGAAATGATGAGTCCTCTGCAGAACAACAACGAAGGAAGAAAATGACCAGACGAAATAATACGCACAGGGAAGAAAAAAAGAGAGAGCTGGAAGCACAGAAGCCAAGCTGACAAGTGTCCGTGCCAGACAGCTCAACGATATGAAGTTTGAGGGAGCTGAAAAACTCTTCTAGAATAGAAGCTATTTCCCTCCTTGGGTGGGACCAAAGCTTGTCATAAGCCATTTAGAGTGGCCCAATCTGATCATATCTGCTGTTGAAGACCTACTGGTTTCCAGTAGATTGAAAGTATAGGCTGCATTCGGAACTGGGCATCTCGTAGCAGCGTGAAATAAAACATGCTTCCATGTCTAGCCAAACACCACAATCATTCTAAGTGACACAGAATAAGAGATTAAGGCAGGGGAAAAGGTAGGGCACTTTTCAAATACTGATGAGAGAAGAACTGTACTCCTGTGTGCCCTGAAGAATCTTTTGGGGACTGAATCCATATAGCACTGTGAGAGTTAGAGAGCAAGGACAGAAAGACTGATGCAGTATAAGGGCTATGCGAAAGAGAAAGAAAGTACTCTATTTCTTTTCTTACTCCAACTTTGCCCCCCATTTTTTAATGTGTGCCAGCGTGTTAAAAAAAAAAAGACAACAAAGGTTATCTTATCCATATTTCAGCTGCTATCTAATAAATCTGATAGCACTGAAGGGGAATCATACCAAATGCACCCTTAATGCCAGAAAAAGCTCCTTTTTTGCTTCACACCACAGCATTTCCTACCCCAAAGCTGGTTCCACATCTGCAGTGAGCAACGTGCCAAACTGAAAAAGCATACTGCATACTCTTAAAGGTGGGTCAGAACCTTTTCAAGCAAGTACTTTGGTGTAAACCCCATACACTCAAGAGAATGATTAATTTTGGAAAGATGTTCAGCAGCGCTGCGCTGAGGTTATTAGCATCATCAGCCCACAGATAGACATACAACTATCCTCCCCTGCCAGCTGACGATGTGCCTTCTACAACTCATGCTTGCTTTGGTCATGCCAGTTTACCCATTGATGCCTGGGACTCTGTTCTCCAGGTGGATCTGTCTGAGGATCTCTTGTGGCCTGCAGGCAAAAGAGTTACCTTAACAACACCCCCTCCCCAGACACACAAAAGACAGCAGAGTTTAATTAGGATCACCCTAGAAGAGAAAAATATTACCAGTCCAGGAAATATTTTGATTTCGGCACAGGTCATGCCGGGATAGGGAGAACATACTTATCCAACTTTATGTGGCATGGTTAAAAATAACACTCTAGACAAACTGTGTTAATAACTGGTGACGTAACACTGCATACACAGTAATAAAAGGGGTGCAGGAAAAAGAGACAGTTTCCAAGAAATGACCAAGTTAGTGCATTAAAATCTACCTTGTTTTAGAAATAACATGGGGAGTTAGACCTAAATAATTTGGGTAATTAAAACCAGATAAATTTATTATGCCGAAGTTTTTAAAAACACATTTATTGTTTTGAAAAGATCCAACTCTCCTTAACAAGACAAGTAAACAGGCCTCTGGACCAGCCTCGCTCTTATTTCCATCTATGGAGGCCATAAGCTATCCTGCCTTAAGAAATCTAGATTAAATCTGTATTATAATTCACCTATCTATAGTTTAGTCATCATGGAGAAAATCTATCTATGTGGTTGCTAAGAGTTGACAACAACTTGATAGGACATAATTGTTTTATCAAACTGAAATTCCAAAGAACACCAGAAACTACCAACTCTTCACAAAGAAACTACTATAGCTATAATCTTTCTATCAAGTCTATATTTATATATTGCTTAAATGGCGTTGTTTTCTGAAGTGCTAATATAGAAAGATGTTATCTTCTGACCTAACAAATCCAGAGCTGCCTTGCTCAAATCATAACCATTTTACACATATTTTTAAAGACTTTGATTTTTGGTTCACCATCTGTGACCAAAGTAACACTGACTTTTGAAACAAATATTTCCCTAAAGGCTTGGGAATGGACAGCTGCTTCTTGCTCTTTTGTCTGGATGAAAGCAGCACTGGAGCTTCACACCCTAAGCTCTAACACCTGGAGGTGTGCATACATAACGTAATCCCCATTTAGCAACTGATATCATTCAGTTATGAGAGTGATGAAAAAATAAATTTAATCCTCGCATTTATGGCCTTTTATGGCCTTCGCTGGTCTGTGAAGCAAAGGGAGGCTGAAGGAAGTTTGTAAGCAGTCACTTAGCGACTGCTTTTCTTAAGGACCCAGTTGCTGATTCCAATTATGGTCGCTAAACAAGGACCACTATACTGTCATACAAAACAAAAGCGGCATAGTTTGCAAGGATACTGCAAAATTGCTTCATCAGCCTGGCTTCCTCCCTCCCTCTAAGAATGCCTTCGGATACAATTCAAAGACCCGCAAAAGGACCAGAAAATTACCCTTTCCAAAATGACCGGAGAATATAAATGGAAGGATATTCTATTCAGTGTGAAAGGGATTATATTTTAACTAAATAAATTTTAAGTGTTTTCCTGAAATCGACTTTTGAAATCTCAGCCTATCTGTCTCTTGAATGCTAGATGTGATCCTAACAGCACAGCTTTACAAGATGTAATGACAAGTTAACTATGGGAGTTTTTTCCCCCCCTTAGTTGAATCAAGCACACATTTTGATTTATGTCTGTTTTTTCCAACCACGAGGACAGTGGTTAGAAAATCAATTTTATTTTTTACAAATGAGGATACCAAAATTGGTATGCTTGTTAAGCTACAGCTGATTTACTCTTAATTTGTCATGCTGTTGCATAACTATTTATACTTAGAGAAACACATTATTTTTCCAAGTCTAGTGCCAATGCAGATGACCACTATTATTTCAAGTTTAGTGACATGTTTTGATTTCTCCTTCATATTAAGAAAAATCTAGATGTTTAGAGCTCATTCTGAGCTAACCTGTTTGGTATTTCTTACTCTTTTTTTACTAAATAAAGGAGAAGGGAGGAATTTACACCAACTGCCAAGCTTTTCTTCCTGGGAAAAATCTTTCAATTCCCATCTCAGAGTCATGTGCCAACCAATCAAATTGTCAGGTCTTATAGTCTCATGACCAAACAATGCCATGAAGTCACGATGCCAGCTTTCGATAAAAACCTTGAGATCGTTGCTTGTTGGGAGCTTCTGCATGGAACCCACTACTGGGAACTATGGAAATTAGCTACCCTTGGGGTATTATTAAGAAGCTCCTGGCGACTCCTCTGCTTGAGCTAATAATAAAGCTTCAGCTACCTTTGTTTACAGGCCTGCTTATTGTTTCTAGATCTAAAAGAACCGATTGCCTGGGCACCTGATTGCTGCCTTGACATTTGGCAAAACACCAAGGAACATTTGCCTGGAAAGAATAACCAGAAAAACCGAAGTAGATCATGTGCAAGATGTAGACATTTTAAAGGATTGAGTTGTTTACTAGTGCTTTATAAGTGGGAGAAGATAAAATAAAGCACTAAAGGAAGTAAGGTAAAAATGTTAGTGGGCTAGAATCAGCTAAACTAGAAACTCTTTTCTTAAGTGTCAAGCACGATTGAGTTTTCCAATCTCACAAGTAAAGAAGAAAATGTCTCTGTGCTCCACTGAAGAGCAGGATTTCTCTAAGAACCTTTATTAATAAAACGCTTCCCAAGAATTGAATAATATAGAGCAGGGGTCTCCAACCTTGGCAACTTTAAGACTTGTGGACTTCAATTCCCAGAATTCCTCAGTCAGTTTTGCTCCAAGGTTGGAGATCCCTGATATAGAGGTCACTTCACAGCACAAAAACTTCATCTACATGTTTTTGCATCTCACTTTCTCTCTTTAAAAAAATAAAATAAAATGAGCAAGATTGGAAAGAATTTGCATTTCACCAGTGGCGACGATGACAGGGAAAGAAAAAATATCTTGAAATCACAGATACCCCAAAGATGCTTTTTCAAGAGGCAACTGGAATTTCCGTTTTTTCTTTGAAGATGTTTTGCTTCTCATTCAAGAAGCTTCTTGGATGAGAAGGGAAACATCTTCAAAGAAAAACCATAAAGTCCAGTTGCCTCTTGAAAAAAAGCCCCTTGGGGACAACCATGACCTGGATAACTGAGAATCTCCATAGACATCACAGGTATCCAACTGTACCAAGAGTCAGATAAGAACAAGTAGATTTTGATATTATCAAAACAACAATGTATTAGTGTAGCCACTGTGTGAGGCTACATCAATTTGTTTCATAAATAAATTTATGTAGTGCTTTAATGTGCACAAATACCTCATTTTCTTTCTTCATATTGAATATATATGTATATGTATATATAATATAGATATAGATATATACACACACATATGTATATGTATATATAGATATATATGCATACACATAAAATAAGAATAAAGTTTAAAAAAGAGAAAAATGCCTACAAATTTTCTATCAAGAAGAACACTTCAAAAGGAAAAATGCCTCTAATGTTTGAAGGCAAATAAATAGAGTACTTTAATCATAGTAAACAAAACAAAAAACCCCAAACAACAGGTAATCATTAAGATCTTAAACTAAAAATAGAACCAAACTATTTTGAATTTAAATTGCTAGTATTTATTGCCACTCTGCTTATAACAATAAGATAGCTACGCAATCTCAACATTAGCCTTTATTTAAGCTCAGGATTTTATTGGGTTCAGCAACTTATGTATTTTACACATAATTATCTAACGTAATGGACCAGGTAGATTCCGTGTAATCATAAGATACTAAACTGAAATCCAATGTGTACCCTTAAGTTTTCTCTTGGGAGGAAAGGGAGAATCTGATCAAGAGATCTGCAGGCTCTTAAGGAGAAACTCAACCCAAGAAGGGCATGTAGTCCAGTTGAAGAAGCAAGGAGGAAGAGAAAAAGGAAAGACAGAGCATGCAGAATGAAATCACCTGCTGACTGGGGTACGATGGAGAGGAAGTACAAATGGAAGAAGAAGAGAGCATGATCACTTTTTTGGGACAGGTCCGACAACGCTCCTTTTTCCTCATCTTTGTTTTAAAATGATAGAACAAGAAAAACAATATCATCGGCTTCATTTTAAGACCCCGCATACAAAACTCAACATCTTAATTTTTTTTTTTTCTGCAGAGAAAACCAGCCTAGGAGCAAAACCTTTTCGTTCAAATACGGAACTGCTTAATCTCAAATTGTGTAGCCAAGGAATACATTTTAAGCGCCTTCCCCTGCATTTTGCCTGAGTTGTGGCTGAAAAAATGCATCATCTGGAGCAGTGCTCCTTAAATTTTTGGGGTCCTCTGAAATTTGGATTGTGGCCTTTAGCCAATGCGATGTTGCTGGGGATAATGAGTGTGGCAGGTGAATATATGGGGGAGGAATCAAAGAGAACAAGTGATTTGAAAGAAATGGACCTTGTTTTCTTTCTTACTTTAGGAGCCAGAGGTCTTCAAACTTGGCAGTTTTAAGACTTGTGGACTTCAATTCTGGGAGTTGAAGTTCACAAGTCTTAAAGCTGCCAAGTTTGAAGACCTCTGAGCTAGAACCTCTGCAGAGCAAATTCTTAAAGGGCAGGGTTTTCACTTCACCTGAAAATTTTCACAAATGTTCATAACAAGTTGCTTCATGTGTCTGAAATGCTCAAAAACGTTCAAATATGAAATTCTGTGTCCACTTTCAAAAGCACCAAAATACAGTCAAGCAAAACGAATTGCCTGCCCTACTCAATGCAATGTTGAACAATCTGCATAAAACAACTCAAGCTATTGTTGTTGTTGAGAAATATACTGCTGTTTCCTATTTTTATATTATTTTCCCAATTCAATAATATTAATTGCAAAGCATACCAGAATATACAGGTCATACAACATAAGTATATCATCAACTTTACTGCTTGCCTAATGATGACTCATATCATGAGGGACCACATGATGATTGATGACTGACATAAGGTTCCACCTGGATTTCTTTCTAGTTCCCCTAAGCTAATACTACACTACACTGTAATAGGACCTGACATTTCTACATCTACACCGGCCTATCTTCCAAACTTCCTGATACTATGGTGACTATGTGTTTAGAGATGGAGTCACGATGTTCCATAGGAATGTAACTTTGCAAACCACACTCCTGGGTGCCCATCTTTTTCATCTTTCGAAAACATGCAAACAAGATGTCAGTGTGTCAGTCCATACAATATGATTGTTCCCCAGCCATGACATTCAACCTCTGAATCCTTGAGCACAATACAAAGTCTTCATGATCAGTAATATTAATAATCTTATTCTTCATAAATATCACTACAATTTGTGCAACTTAATTCACAGTTGCAGTTTATTATTCCAGTTTTGTATTTTCCTTCTTTTTGGTCCTGGGCTTCACTCTATCATGTCCCAATAAATTCATCTAAAGTATGGACCATTCCATCAAACTTCTAAAAATGTAGAATACACTATTTTCCACTTGAGATGTAGCACTCAGTTCTTGGTTTCCAAAAATACAACGATGAAGGATGTTCCCTGGGTCAACGCATTAAAGGTAAAAAGGAGATTGTGCATTACAGAATTCGCTGTTGATGTTCTTCTATAATGATAACCTTTTTCCATTTCAGTGTAAAAAGATCTGATGTTGTTGCTGACATAATTCTTCTCCATCAAGTAATAAACACATTTGGCTATCTTGACACAATGACCTACCATCAGAATTCCAATCCACAATTTTAAGTTTCAAAACTTTATTTCCCCTTCCCGTCCCCACTCCCACTCCCACACACACACACTTGTGCTATTAGTATGCAAATGAAGAGTAAAGCTGTTAAGTTCAAGATGAAACTGTCTTCAACCATAGAGCAGTCATGTTTATTTCTTCAGTACTATTGCTAGAATTTTTCCCTAACATGGTAGAAGAGTAGATTTAATCTTTTTAATAATGTCCATTTTTATAAAAATAAGAGAGACTATACTTCTGACTGTGTATACTCATGTTAATAAAAATGTGAGGATGATTAGAATTGGTAGAAAGATGTTGAATCTACTTAATTAAATTTGTTCAAGGTAAAGTATCAAGTGAATAAGAGATATAAGATTCTTTTGGTCACATCTTTTTGTGAAATACAATCAAAACACAAAGGACTAATGTCTCAGACACTCTTAGATCTGACCAAAACATATGTGGGATGAATTGTTTCTTGTCTGTAAGTTGAAAGAACATCAAAGAGCTGTTCCACTTAAATTTGATGCTGTTTCTCTTGGAGAAGATACCATGTTTCTACATGCTTCAAGCTACTGAGCAAAGAGATGGTTGACTTGTTCAATGAGCTTCAGCAAAAGTTCACACCATAATTTATAAGACTCTTAAACAGTAATTTGGAAAATGTTGTACCTTTCACCTTCAAAGCCATATATGCTTTGTCTTCAAGAAGAAACCATGATATTGACCAGAATGAAGTTCATTCAAAAAAAAAAAAAATGCCCTAACTAAAATTTTTGTCTGTAATTACAATATTCTCCTTGTGTTGGTAGTAATAAAAATGGAAATTTCCATTAAAGATTTCCTCTTTGGGAGGAAAAAGGGGTTTAGGGTGCATATAGAGGAGAGAGAAGACAAACAGTTCTGTTCATGAACAACTACCATCTGATACAATCAGAAGAAAAAAAATATAAGGAACAAAGTCATGAGATCTTGCAACCATTGTTAGAAAGGCATATCTCCTTTAACTGATTTTGGATAGCTTGTGGGATATTTGTTATATTCTTATAGTGTCTTTTCCATTAGCTGGCCACCAAAAGTTCTTCAAATGCTGAAATCTCTTATGATAATTCATCTTGTTCCAGTAAATCATCCTTGATGTGCTTTTCATTGATCAAGATAGCATCACACTTTAGCAGCACTGTCTTTGCATACGACAATTGTGAAGATTAAGATCTCAAAGCAATTTCACTTTGGTAGCCAGAATCACACCCATGTTATAATTATATTTCAGACTACTGCTTTCTCAGGGACTCATCTGAATCTAGGTTAAGAAATTAAACGATCTGCTACAAAAAAAGTGAAAAACCTTTAAGTCTGAGAGTTGTGTGGATTGGCCCTGAGTCCTGTACATAAATTCCTTAGAAGAAAGAAATTAAACTATATAACATAGCAAGGTTCTACTCTATCAACTTGGTATTTTAAGCTACACACCAAAAAGAGAGCCATGTTGCAAAACAACTTTGAAAATATTCCTTTCTTGCAGATTAATTCCATGTTTCTTGGCTCTGCACTTAACACATGATCTGAGCTGCAAATGAAGCATATCCATCCGGCACGGTTACGTTCTGTCTGCTATTTTCCACTTCATTTTGCTTTCAGAACGTTGTGCACAATTTTGGCTAGAAGCAAGTAGGAAGTATGTATGTTTTGACTGAGTGGCTGATACACAAATTAAAATATGTTGGTAAATAATTACAGGAGCATTTCATAATCTGATACCCTGCTGATGGTAACAGGTTGAAAGAGGCTATCCATAGGTTGATAATAATGATGGACAATAGCTGCTATAAATAAGTAAGTCAACAAGAGATATTCACCAGCAAAAGACTAAATAGACTCATCTTCATTTTCATTTGTGTTTTAAGCAGATGTAAACTGAGAAAATATTAGAAGCTCTAGTACTGCTATACGTTTCCTTTAAAAGAGTCTATATACCTATTGTATGTGAATGTTTAGAAACATTATTAGTATATTATTAATCCTCACATTAGTTTGCGGGTTTTTGCTCATGTTCTGATGAGATTGTTTCCTAACCATAAACTGATTTCCTTGAAGAATCTATACATTGAATACTTAAAACAATACTAGAATAGGAATCAGAAGACACGTGTTTAATTTCTAAACGATTTCTCCCAATTAAATTAAATATCTTTTTTACATTTACACTATAATAAAATCTCTTTGAAAATTCTTCAAGCTGAAAAAGACCAGCGTCTACTGTTAAGTATAACAAAAATCCATAATGCCAAATGAAATAAACTTTTCTTATCATCTGTAACAGAAACAGAAAGATGCATCTTTGGGCAACTGCCAGTTCCTCTATATTAGTGCAAGAAGGATGTACAATTGGTATATTTCAAAATGTGTGAAGTATTTCTGTCAGGGCTAATTCTCATATTGTTTACCAGTACTGCAGATTATATCTCCCTCAAGAAAGTTCCTCATAGATATTAGAATGCAATAATATCAACTTCTCCTAAGATTGAATTGAAAATATCTTCAAATCATGATTATATAAACTGATGGGATAGCCATGCTTCCATATAAATGAAATTACATTTATTAGATGCTTTCAGAGTAGTGATTTCATGACTGCTCAAGGTTTTGTTAATAAGATACATTAGAAAGGATCTTTGCTATCTTTTCTGTGCTATCAATTTTACTGATGACTCGAAACTAGGAACCATATATAAGCCATAACTTTTTAGTAGGTTCGGAGATCTTGAACAGAAAGCAGGGCCTGCGTAAAGGAGCAGGAGTAGTAGTGTGGGATGGAAAAGCAGTAGCCAATGGGGCAGTGTGGCAGTGTGACACTCATTCATTGGGGTTCGTTTTACCTGTTTCCACTGAGGTATTGGGGCATGGCGGCCCTGCTCTCGCTGTCGATAGGCAGGATGGCTGAGAGCACGGTCTTGATAAGGCTGGGCAGAATGTTGCATGCAGGTCATAACATGCCCAGGATGGTGGGCATTTCCACAAAAGGCAAAAAACGGAACTCACAAAGAAACCCACAAAGGGACGGGGGTAGATATTAAACAGGGTGATTCGAAGACAGACATCAAGGAGGGGGAGAAAAAATGGAGTAAGAAAAAATTAGTTGGCAAACAAAAAAGTAGAGAAATATTTAAAAATGGAAGGGCGGGGGGAATGGGGAAGGAAGACAGAAACGTAGCCACGAGGAGGCCATCTGTCTCCTATTATTTGGACAAGTTACTTGAATAGGTTTAGATTGGAAGTGAAAAAAAAAATTCCTAAAATAATCACAGCACAGATGTTTTAATCCGTTCTTCATGCCAACAGTATCTTTACCAGGGTATCGTTTGAAATTCTGGCATTCCGTTTGCAGCACATTGCAAATTGGATACAATGCTCACTGGGAAAAAGATACGTCTCCTGCAGTGCTCAGTCAAGTTAAATAAATCCTATAGGATCCCTGGGTGAAGCCAGTTATTTGAACCACATTCTCAAACAGAGAAGCTGATTATGTATTAATGATTCATTGCAACAGCTACTGAAAAATTGTCTTCTGTATGTTGAACAGATGGCAATTCATCCAAGATTATTTTACAAAGAAGTTCCCTGAAGACTACATTTCATTCCAGGATCAGCACAGAGCCGGGGGCTGACGGGGCTCTCAAGCAGTAGCTTTCATGACCTGGGAACCTGATCAGGCCTCCAACCCCAAATTATTTCTAGACACTGAGCAAAGAAATGGCAACTTGCCATCATGTCTCTGTATTCCAGCACTGCTCTTGGGCAGATTGGCATAAAACTCCAGCAGGATTAAAAAGGGCTTCTTGATTCCTAGAATGCAAGAGCAGCTTTTATAACTTGTTTGGCTACAGAGGGAGACTTGCATGACCTCCACTCAAGTTCAAATGCCCCTCCAAGGCAAGAAGATCCGTCCTTTATCAAAGCATTAACTAAAGCCCCAAATGCATCCAATACGAGGTCCCTTCTCACCTGTCTCCGAAGGCCTGTGGACTGTGCGGGGGCGTTCTCCTCAAATTTGGCTAGCAGCTGTGTTGCCATAGACTTCACTTTATTCTGGTTCCCGATAGCGGCATCAATTCTTCTCTCGGTCAGGGCACTTACAAGGGTGGGCCTGTCTTCACGACAGCTTCTGGAAGTGTCTTCCTACAGATCAGTGTCAAGAATGGATTAAGAGATTCCTTTCGGGTACACTTGAAAATCCCTCTACCCAATTCCAGTTCTGAGCATCATTATGAGTTCTGAAGAATGTTCTCATTCTTGCCAGTTTCGCAACTTGGGTGTCCTCCTGGACTCACAACTGTCTCTAGAAGGGCATTTGACGGCTGTGGCCAGGAGGGCATTTTATCAGGTTCGCCTGATTCGCCAGTTGCGTCCCTTTCTGGATTGGGACTCGTTAAATACGGTCACTCATGCCCTCGTCACTTCCCGCCTGGACTACTGCAATGTTCTCTACATGGGGTTCCCCTTGGTCTTCCAGGTACGCTTCAAGGCTTTGGTTACCACCTTTACAGCGCTCCATGGCCTAGGACCGGGGTATCTATGAGACCGCCTTCTGCCACCAGTAGCCTCTCACCGACCAGTACGCTCCCATAGAGAGGGGCTTCTTAGGGTGCCATCGGTCAAACAGTGTCGACTGGTGGCCCCCAGGGGAAGAGCCTTCTCTGTGGGAGCACCTGCCATCTGGAACGAGCTCCCTCCGGAGATACGGAGGATTACAGACCTGCGCACTTTCCGCCGTGCCCTCAAAACATTCCTATTCCAGCAGGCCGGCCTGGCCTAACCTCTTTTTTAAACTGTTTTTAAATTTTTTTAAATTTTAAATTTGTCTTATAAATTTGGGGTGTTTTACAATTTGTTTTCTGGGCCAAATTATTTAATTGTATTTTAATGGTTTTTAAACATTTGTATTATATGTATTTTATCTTTTGGCTGTTCACGGCCCTGAGTCCTTTGGGAGTAGGGCGGTATACAAATTTAATTAATAATAATAATAATAATAATAATAATAATAATAATAATAATGATGATGATGATGATGATGATGATGATGATGCATCCGGCCCATGGGCCGAGAGTTTGACACCCCTGATCTATGGCCATTTACAAAAACAAATTAAAAATGCAAATTCCCTACGTTCAACTAAGGAATGCAAAGAAAACCAAATCCTATTGGTTCAGAATTACAAATGTTAATGTATAATCTTCCATTAGGATACACCACATATTTTAAAATTCCAAAGATTCTGAGACCAAAGTAAAGTTAGGAATATGTTCCATGTAAGTTTACCCAATGGTTTAATAAAGACTAGAGGGGGAGGAAAGCAGTCTCTGAGCTTTATTAGCACATGGAGAATCACATAAATGACTAATCCTTTGACCAAATTAAACCCGTGAAAGTAGACAGGGAGTATGTCAAGGCAAAGGCAGAATGCTTCATCCTAATATCCAACTATATAGACAGGGTTCGATTTATTTTTACTTCATTTTATTGATTTTATAAAGAAATATTCTAATTGTTATTGTAAACTGCCCAGAGATACTTAGGTAAAATGGAACAGTGTAGAAATGTGATACATAACATTAAATAAATATTCAATCATGTCCATGATCACTGTTGGAAGTGAACGCCCAGTAACACATTTTTCTCCCCATCTAATATTTGTAGAAATTAAAGCTGATGATTAAGCATCTTGTAAACTATATGGCAGCCATTCAATGTCTTCTTAAGGATTAGAAACCCAAGTGACTGTGTGCAGGAAAGTTTAGTAACAAGGGCTTCAGGCTTCTTGCTGTTATAAATCCCAAAACTATGTTGAGGAATGCAAGATTCTTTTGAGCTCCGGTCAGATCTTAACCTCTTAAAGTTAAGTTCTTACTCTTTTATTTATAGTGGTATGTACTTCCCTTACTCAAGTGACTCTAGGTGGTTTACAAGAGTAAATTCAAGATATCCATAAAATCCAAATATTAAATATCTTTTTTAAAAAATTTGGTGTTGTGGCATCCAAACTCAAAATATTTTCAACTGCTTCCTAATGTATAAAGTGATGGAGGCCAACCTAAAGCAAGAGAATAAAGTGTCCCACAATAAATAGCCCACCATGAAGAATGACATTTTTTGGGGGGGTTCTTTGATCTCTCTAGGGAGCAGGTACCCGTACCATCTTCTCACAGCCAAGGTACGGTGAGCAAATTTAATCTGGAGAAGATAGATAGGGAACAAGCCCACTGAACAGGAATCTAAAAAGTGTAAAGCATAAATATTATCCAGATTATAGTGTGCCAGTATAGGGGATAATTCTGAAAAATTATCCCCTATTCCAGCATCAAGATAAGAAAATACGTATTAAGCTAAAAAGAGCACCATTTTTTAATCACTGGAATGTACAGGTTGCTGTGGGTCCCAGTTTTGACTGCTGGTATTTACCTAGTGATTAAATTGCATGAAAATAGTTATTTAAGTGCCGGAGCTGTGCCCAAAACAAAAGAAATGTGATTTGTTTTCAATCGGAAATAGTTATGTTGGCACTCAGAATGGGGGTGTCAAACTCAATTTCATTGAGGGCCACATCGGGGTTGTGTTTGTCCTCGATGGGGCCAGGGTGGGCGTGGCCAACTCGAAGTGACTCGTGTCGGGGGCGCCTGTGGTGGCCCAAGCATTCTGCCAGCGAAAACGGGCTTCTGAGCTCCGTTTTCGGCTGCGACGGCTTCCTGAAACCCTCTGCCAGTGAAAACGGAACATGGGAGGGCGGCAGCGCGGGCGGTCCTTCACTGTTTCCAGGTTGGCCCCGCGGGCCAGATCTAAGCCCCCAGTGGGCCGGATCTGGCTCCTGGGCCTTGAATTTGACACCTGTGTTCTAGGTTGACTTGTGGTTTGACAGAATCAAACCTGGGATATTTTAGCTCTTAATTTCAATTTATTGGCTATTTTGATTGTTGCGTTCAATTTAGTTTGGCTTTTGCATTTATTTCATTTGAAGTACATAGAAATTACTGATTTAAAAATGTTTTGCTAAGTTACAGTTCAATGTACTGTGCAAATATATGATCCCTGACTCCTCTAATTCCAAATTAGCTAAGATTCCAAAATGAACAGGAATTTAAAAAATGAAAACAGTATTACTTACATCTTCTGACTGGCTGGTTTTCCTCCTCTTTCCTGAACCATCCAGATCTTTCTCCTTTTTATCCTAAGCAGAAGAGAGAGAATTCTGAATCCCGGTTGTCTCTATATCATATTTTATATGTTGATAATGTTATTATTCCTGTTTTTCCCATCTGAGAACAACCTGAGGTCCTTTTTCTGAAGTGAGCCGGTGTGTTTGTAACTTTTTGGATCAGCCTATTCCACGATCCACTACAACCTAACAGGACTAAGTGCTGTTATGTAGCACTTAGCTGCCAGCTGCCTGCAATTAGTGCGAGTTCAAATCTCACCAGGCTCAAGGTTGACTCAGCCTTCCATCCCTCCGAGGTAGGTAAATTGAAGACCCGGATTGTGGGAGTAATAATTTGACTTTGTAGAAACACCACTTATGGGGGGCCAAAAGCCCTAATAAGCAGGTATATACAAAAGAATGAAGGCTATTGCTACAAGTGTATTGTAAGCGGCCCTGAATCTTCAGAGGAGGGCGGCATATAAATTGAACAAATAAACAAATAAATAAATAAATAAATAAATAAATAAATAAATAAATAAACAAACAAACAAACAAACAAACAAACAAACAAACCTCAATTGGAAAAACTGGGACAATGTGTCCTCATTTGATCACAGGTAGTCCTCAACTTACGACTGTAACTGAGCCTGGAATTATGGTCATATGTCACTGCAGTCATAAGTCGAGACATCAGATGACCGAACTCTACTTTTTGGCTTTTTTTTTTTGCGGTGTTCATTAAGCAAACACCATGGTTATAAAGCAAATGCTGCGATTGTTAAGTGAATCAATTTTCTGCAACGGGCAGTTTTTTCCAGAAAACAGAAATAAATACTGGAAGCTGGCAAAATATATTGGGAACAGTGCAGGGGTGAAATGCTCTCAGTTCAGACCGGATCACCCGATCCAGTAGCGATGGCGGCAAGTGCTTCGGAGAACCGGTAGCAAAAATCCCTGCCCCCCCCATGCCCAGCTGAGCCGCACAATCACCAGAGGCTTTTTTTTTTTTTAACTTTTAAAAGCATTTTTTCTACAACCTCTTCCGACGAAAAAAATGGCTTTTAAAAGTAAAAAAAAAAAAGCCTCTGATGATTGTGCGGCTCAGCTGGGATTGTCAGATGCTTTTCAAAGCATTTTTTCTGCAACCTCTTGGCCGAAGAGGTGGTAAAAAAAATGCTTTGAAAAGTCTCTGACGATCCCAGCTGAGTTGCCTGATCGGCAGAGGCTTTTCAAAGCATTAGAAAAAATGCTTTGAAAAGTTTTAAAAAAAAAAAAAGTTGGCCACGCCCACCCGTCACATTACCCCCACCACCACCAAGCCACGCCCACAGAACCGGTAGTAACAAATTTTACATTTCACTCCTGGAACAGTGGTCATGTGACCATGGGATGCTGCAAACAGTTGTATAACTTCAGCTGGTTGCCAAGTGCCCAAAATGTAATCATATGAGGTGTGTGTGTGTGTGTGTGTGTGTGTGTGTGTGTGTAAGAGGGAGAGAGAGAGAGAGAAAACAGTTGGGGGGGTCCATGGTAACTACAGGTAATAGTTACAACAGTTCATTTAGTGAACAGTTATTCATTCAAAGTTACAATGGCACCGAAAAGAGGGACTTATGACCCTTCTCAACAGTTACAACCTTTGTAGCATCCCCGATCATGTGATCAAAATTCAGATGCTTGGCAACTGGTTTATACTTATGACAGTTGCAGTGTCCCAGGGTCAAACGATCTCCTTTTGCAACCTTCTGATAAGCAAATTCTATGGGGAAGCCAGATTCACTTAACAACCAGTTTATTAACTTATCAACCAGTGATTCACTTAACAACTATGGCAAGAAAGGCAGTGGTGGGTTTCAAAAATTTTTCCTACCGGTTCTGTGGGTGTGGCTTGGTGGGCGTGGCATGTCTTGGTGGGCGTGGCAGGGGAAGGATACTGTAAAATCTCCATTCCCACCCCACTCCAAGGGAAGGATATTGCAAAATTCCCATTCCCTCCCGATCAGCTGGGACTCGGGAGGCAGACAATAGATGGGGCGGGGCCAGTCAGAGGTGGTATTTACCGGTTCTCCGAACTACTCAAAATTTCCGCTACCAGTTCTCCAGAACTGGTCAGAACCTGCTGAAACCCACCTCTGAAGAAAGGTAATAAAATGGGGCAGGACCAACAAATGCCTCACTTAACAACAGAAATGTTGGGCTCAATTGTGGTCATAAGTCAAGGACTACTTGCCATCATCCAGGCAACAACCTTTCCGAGTTGATGCCATACACATCTTGGGAACTGCACTGGCTCTGAATAATATCCATGCCTATGGCACGTAATAGTATGTAGGAGTATCAAAAGACAGTTGTCTTTTGATACTCTTACATATTATATGTATAATAATATTATACATATCTATAAGTATCAATTATAGATCTGTTTTTAATAGATCCAGGTTGTCTGTAGTTCAGAGACCACAGATGTTTCCATTCGAAAAGAGACCAAACTTCTACTTCAGTTCAAACAAGGAACTGACTCTTTCCCATACAACCTTTTAACACACATTTGCAAGGCTAAATTTTCTTGCTTTTCAGATATTACTGATTATCTATATGAAGCATACCTTTTACACCCATTCCACCTACTCTACGCTAGCAAAGGAACCAAGTAAATAATGACAAACTTCCAGAGCAAAATAGATAAAATGAATTTTTACAGAAGTGCAGACTCTAAAAAAAAAGCCAATGAACGACCATCATAGTCATCTTTCTAGGAGATAAGCAGCTCCAGTTGCTCCAAGTTTCTCTTCCAAGCTACCCAATATGACACTCAAAAATCATGCACCCAGCTTCATATCAAAACACAGCCCTAGGAATTCAGTACAACTTGATTCTCTAACTTCCATTCAGTTGACTTTGGATGCACTGGACATTTTAGTTTGGACTTCACCCTCAAACTTCAAGCAAAATCTATTATTTCTGAAAGAATCCAAAACTGAGAAAATTAGGACCAATTGGTTCATTTGCAAATGAAATAATTACACAATGCAAATGATATATCACCCATCTCTTCCCACTTATGACTATGACTGTAACTTTTTTGCTTGTATTCTTATGATTTATATTGATAGTTTCCTGGTATGATTTGATTGCTTATTTATACCCTATGACTATCATTAAGTATTATACCTTATGATTCTTGACGAATGTATCTTTTCTTTTTATGTACACTGAGAGCGTATGCACCAAGACAAATTCCTTGTGTGTTGAATCACACTTGGCTAATAAAGAATTCTAATTGTAATATAAATTTGGATTTAACTGATATTCCTTCAAGTGGGCTATTAAATCACAATCTTACTGAGATTTACCTTTATTTCAAAAACATTATTTACCTTTGGTGTCCGTTTCCGTGAAATAGTCTGTCCCAATTTGCTTAGGAAGGAAATTGGTGATTTGGTGTTAGTAATTAAAGCAGCTTTTTCTTCTGCATTCAGTTCCAGATTATCTATAAAAAGAAACAAAAAATTAATGGAGGCATAACAAAATAAAAAATCTCCCAAAGTTCAGACTTTGATGTTGGCTCTTTGCTACACAAGTATAGCTATTTCCGCTGTCTACACTCAGTTGCAAACCACAAAAGCTAATCCTCCATTTAATGTTTTTTCTATCCTAGGAATTGATTTTCATTGCAATCATTTAAGATCCATAACAAGACAATGTTTGCCACCCTCAAGTAGAGATGAGAGCACAAATAATGCCTAACAAGGAAGGTATTACTTTTTAAAACATATATATATATATTCTTTATCTCCAAAGACAAAATACAAGGTCTTATTTTTCTGGGAACAATTTATTTTCATATCCTTACTGCAAAATTACTTTAGCTTTGGCAACACAATTACATTTTTAGATATTATTGCTATTAACCAGTGGTGGGTTGCCCCCGGTTCGGACCGGTTCACAAGAACCGGTAGTAAAACCGGTGGGAGGCCCTGCCCACTACCTCGGATGTCATCATCGGCGATCTGCGCATGCACATAAGCTTCTTCTACTACCGGTTCGCGATCCCATTGCAAACCAACAGTAAAGGTAAGTAGAACCTACCCCTGCTACTAACCATTTGGTTAGATCATATAAGGTACATATTTTTCACTACAACCTCTTATTCACAGACTTGCTCTAACAGATAGTCTTCAACTTTCTTCCTGTAGAAGTTTCTACTTCTTTTAAGGTCACATTTTTGCCTTTAATATTAAATTGTGACAGAACCAGTTTGAATGTTCTTTGCATAATTCATCAGCAATGTAAAAATATTACAAAGGTAAAGAGATAGTCTTGATGGAAAAACACTATGATAGTAGCAGACAGGTCAATCTTCTATCTCATCATCTCAGAAATAATTCAATCCAGAATGCTTCACAAAATAATGTCCCTATAAGAACAGTAAACGGGATTACCATTTACTATATTGTATCTATTATCTTGAGAAAAATTTAGACACAGGAAACATTCTCTTTCAGCATCAAAGAAAATAAATTGTTCTAGACTAGAACAAGAGCTGTCAGTTCTATATTGCAACTTTCAAAGATTGTAGTAGATGCATAATATGTATCTTACCATTGGAAGGAAGAGAGTCCTTGAACATCTCATAAAATTGGGTGAGATACATGACCATGGACAACTTGTCTGGTTCACTAACTGACGCCATATCTCTGCCAGTCATGATGGGAGATATTCCAAGCTCTTTCTCAGCAATGTCAAATGCTAGCTGATTGTTCTTCTCAATGTTGTATTCATCTAAAGAATCAAAATCTCTGGAAGAGAAAAATACGTTTTCTAAATTATAACAAAAACTCTTATCTACTATAGCTTAGGAAAATATAAATACCCCCTCAATTGCCTGACTGAATTTCTTCAAATAGCTATTCACAAGCAAATGCTATTGCTTACATCAAGTCTGGACGAAATCGATGAATAATAGCACACAGTGCTAGGCCACTCTTCCATGACATTGTAAGATCTGTTATGTTCACACCAACATATCCATCTGTCTGTCTCTGACACCAGCCCAGAAGTTTGCTAGAACGGGCCACAGACTCTGAAATAAACATTGAGAGACAGTATTATAGTGTTTGATGTGACTATGAAAGTAGTATTCTCGATCATTCTGGTGGACAAAAGCCAGTTGTAATATTTGGGCAGAGAACTAAGAAATACAAAGTAGCAGTGGTGCATTATACATATGGATTAAGCTAGGATTTGGAGAAGAATTTGACAGTTGTCTTGCTCAGTGGCTAAGACGCTGAGCTTGTCGATTGAAAGGTCGGCAGTTCAGGGGTTTGAATCCCTAGTGCCGCGTAACAGGGTGAGCTCCCGTTACTTGTCCCAGTTCTGCCAGCCTAGCAGTTCAAAAGCACGTAAAAACTGCAAGTAGAAAAATAGGGACCACCTTTGGTAGGAAGGGAACAGCGTTCCGTGCGCCTTTGGCTTTTAGTCATACCAGCCACATGACCACGGAGACATCTTTGGACAGCGGTGGCTCTTCGGCTTTGAAACGGAGATGAGCACCGCCCCCTAGAGTCGGGAACGACTAGCACATATGTGCGAGGGGAACCTTTACCTTTTTTCTTTTTTTAACTATTTCCCTTTCCCAACTCAAAATGGGCCAAGAACTGTAACATCAGTCTTTAACAATCATGTTTAGGAGGGATAGCTTGGGCATTGAAAATGGAACTCAAGTCAACCTGAAGCCCCAGATTTATAGACTGTCCACCCCCATTATAAATCAATTTTATTCTGACGGGTGCTCTTCATATATACTGAACCAGAGATTAAAGAATTTCATGCCAATATTGTATAACTAAAGGACATATAGGCCTAAAGGGCATGTTGGCCCAAAATTTTGAAGGCTATAATACAACAATTAAGAGGGCACAGCATTAGGAAAGATTGTTCATAAACACAGAGTTACATCAGTCAGAAAATACCAATTTCCTGGTCCTGATAGCACAACAAAACCCTCTTGTCTCTCTACTTTTAATGCACACAGAGCTCTAAGGAAAATGTTTTTATTCTCATTCCTGTCCATAAGAATGTAAGTGTACATAAGTGAATACTAAGTGTATTTATAAGAGCCTGGGAGTCAAAGAGATCACTAATGGCTACAACACAGCTTAAGTAAATATCCAGCCAATATTCTCTTAATGCACTATTTGAAAATGGCAGCTGGCATGGAATCCAATTTCAAATTTCCAGGAAGGAAAGGAAAAAAAAAAGACAGTAACAAGGAATGCATGGAATGACTTACCATTCCGTGATAACTTCGGTGTCCTAGAATTCACCAAATTTTCTATCTCCAGTTGAATATCCTTCAAGTCTCCTGTATCATACAAATGACGTACCTGCAGCAGCCCCAAAAGAGTGCATGTATCACATCAAATGTCAAGATACCAACAAAGCAATTGTCCATTGGCCAAAGAGTGGGCAAACTGTATTAAGTATCTGCAGAAAACTCACTTCTAATATAGCCCAGGAATATTAATAGCCAATGACTCTTGTTTGTTGAATGCATTTGAACATTGCATATTAATGTCAAAAACCATCCCAAATTGTTTCCACATTTTGCCTTTACACTCTAGGATTGACTGAGATCTCACATCTAAATATTTAACAAGCCCAATGATGTTCCTCCTCTAAGTTTAGATTATGGTAGCCAATGACTATCACTTGTTTATACATTTCATGGAATAAAGGTTAACAAAAAAACAAACAAAAAACCCTGCCCAAATAATTATGAAATTATTTCCTTTCCAATACACTTTTTGTCTTAATTATTTGGACATGTTTATAAACAATACTAGCCGATAACCTGGCGTTGGCCAGGTATTTAAGAATCAATCCCCCTTACCAGAGGGAGCCCCCTAGTGGAGTACTGTGAAGCCGTTACCATGGCACAGTTCCACTGTGCTGTACAGTAGAAGCCATTTTAAGGCACAACAGGCTGTATCTTAACAGAACGTGAATCCAAAATGCATGCTATCACTGTCAAAAGTACTGGGATTTGACACTATAGATATCATTCATTCCTTTTCATTTCAGTGGCCCAAGCATTCCAGAGTTATGGTGGAACACACAGACACACACACACACTGAAGAGTATTGGGGGTGTCTTACCCCCACATTATTTTTTTCTAGAGAGTAAGTCATCTGTGTATCAAGTTTGGTTGAAATTGCTCAAGGCGTTCCAGAGTTATGCTGGAACACACATACACACGCACACACACACACACACACACACCGCCATTTATATATATATATATATATATATATATATATATATATAAATAGATCCTTCCATGGACAAAAATGAACGTAACATTTTATTGTTGGCTGTTCACCACCCTGAGTCCTTCGGGAGTACGGCGGTATATAAATCAAATAAATAAATAAATAAATAAATAAAATAAAAACTACTCAAAGCCAAAAGTGACCCCAAGACTTCTTTTGTGGCAAGTTTTGATTTATTCTGTTCTGTTGCTGCAGCTGACATGTTATATTGTAGTACTTCAGTGCTGTATTTATATTACTTCAATGCTATTTCTTCAACTGGCTACATAATGCTTATTTGTACCCTATGACTATCATTAAGTGTTGTACTGTATGATTCTTGATGAATGTATCTTTTCTTTTATGTACACTGAGAGCATATGCACCAAGACAAATTCCTTGTGTGTCCAATCACACTTGACCAATAAAATTCTATTCTATTCTATTCTATTCTATTCTATTCTATTCTATTCTATTCTATTCTATTCTATTCTATTCTATTCTATTCTATTCTGTGCCCATCATAAATCCTGGAACACCACAGGATAGAGCCAATTACCTGGCTTGGCCTTAGGAAATTGATATTGATGTTGGGGTATCGAGTGACAGGATCAATGCTGTATTGGCTGAAGTTCTTGCTGACATTTTCTGGTGTAGTTTGAGGCAACAACCTATAGATGCTCTCTCTAGGAAAAATAGGACAAGGGTGCCAGTTTCAGTGATATAAAAGACATTGATAGACATGACTTTACTTCTTAGAGCAAAATGACTATATTCTACTGGGTGGATGGCATGTACTATGGTGCCTCAACTGCAGATAGTCCGTGACTTACAACCATTAATTTAGTGATCACTTGAAGTTAAAAACGGCACTGAAAAAAAGTGGCTTAGGACCGTTTTTCACACTTATGACCGTTACAGCATCCCCAGGGTCATATGATCCAAATTCGGATGCTTGGCAACTGATCCATATTTATGATGGTTCCAGTGTCCCAGGGTCATGTGATCATCTTTTGCGACTTTCTGACAAGCAAAATCAATGGGGAAATCCAGATTCACTCAACAGCAGTGTTACTAACTTAACAACTGGAGTGGTTCATTTAACAATGGTGGAAAGAACGTTCATAAAATGGGGCAAAACGCACTTAATAACTGTCTTGCTTAGCAACAGAAATTTGAAGCTCAATTGCGGTCTTAAATCAAGGACTACCTGTCAAATGGTTATACTTTTCTGCATCTAGAATAATTGCCTGATCCATACCCAAACAGCTTGACGCTAGCATTTATACTTTCAAATGAATGAAACAGGGCCCTTTCCAAGTCTTCCATATTGCAAGAAACTGCTGCTTGGTTGAGTAAGCAGAGGAAGAAAGGCAGGTATAATAGAGAAGTCATTTTGATTATGGTCTTAATTTCCAATTCGCTCGACACTATGCTTCACTGACCGCCAGCGAAGTACATACCAATGGAAAAAAATTTGCCTTGCAAAGATAAGCAAAGTGGCATCTTGACAAACTGCACATTTCATGCAGTTTTCAAATCAGGACAGTGCTTGGTCTGTTGAGAGGAACCAAATGCAATGAGAAAACTCAGAAAGATGAGTGAGGCTAAGCTGGGATATTTAAGGGAGTTAAACAAGAGAAAAAGATTAGTGAGCACTGTGTTGTTAATTCTTCCATGAGATGAAAATTAAGGGAGCAGGAAATAATTAATACTTAGCAAGGGGACATCTATTTAATTTGTTCCAGGTTTTTGCACTGCCATCATTTCCCCCCTTTTTACACATTTTACCATCTCCCCCAATGTACAAAAAGTGAAGCTAATAATGCTATTGTTTAATGAAAGAAAAATGCATATTGGAAAAGAATACTTACAATTAATTACACTGCTGTTTATTAGATAGATAGATAAGTATACTCTATAATAGCTCATTTTCAAATGCTCAGTTCCTGTAATTCTAAAAGGCTGGTGTATTCAATGCCATTTTTGACAATGCTGCTTAAATGTAGGTTTCACTTATTTCAATGCATCCTAACCCATATGAACTGCATCCTTGATTATAATGTCATATAATTTTCTTGATCCAATCTGCCTAGATAAATCTTCCGTGTCCTTTTTATATATCGCACCAAGTTAAATAATTCACTAATACTGCCATTTTTAAAAAGGCACTTTTAAAAATCACCAAACACAGGGAGACTTACATTTGTGTTGGCATACACACCACACACAAAACTAAGCTAAAGGGGTTGAATAATTTGTGGTTCATATGTAGTAGTAACCCAGACATTGTTTTGCAAGTTGTGTGAAACAACTATGACATTTGTTTTGGGCTTAATGTGTTATGGGAATATAACAATCATGTTTTTTAACCTGAATTTTGGGCTTAAGAATGTTGCCAATTAGAAGCATAATGAGGCAACTTTCTCTGTGTCCCCCTAATTATGTTCCGATACTTCAGTTTAAGCCATTTTTTACCCCATGCACAAAGAGAAAAGTGTGTTACTCCTTGCTATGCTATTGTAGCTGAACACAGAAAATAACAAATATCTCTGGATAACACATTGACTAGCACAGGGACAAATAGGAGGGCATAGAATTGACATATAAGAAGATGCTAATAAATGCCCACACACTGCACATTAATGATCCTGAAGTTCCATACTCTTAGACATACAGTAGATACATTTTAATAGTAGATGAATTTTCTGCTTACAACAGCATACATATGGACGTACAAAAATGCATACAGAGAAACGGGCATTTCATTACCTTTCTGCAAGGACCTCCAAAGGACCTGTTCCTAAGGACCAGCTTCGTACCATCCAGGCAGAGTCCATGGCTGCAAGAAAGCCTCTGGCTATTCCAGTTCCCATTGGCCAAAATGGCTGGAAGCAACCATAAAAAGGGATGAGAGAAGGGAAAATATACTCCATGGGAAACCATGGCTGAGACACTTCCTTTGTATGTACACTGCAAAACTACCATATTTTTCGGAGTATAAGATGCACCTTAATTTTTGGGGAGGAAAATAACAAAAAAACTGATTGGCAGGTGCATCGGCCTCCCATAATACCCCCAATCAGCTGTTCTCAGAGGTGAATTTTAGCAACAGGTTCCTTGATTGTGAGCTCTGTGCCTTGCTTTTTTTTTTTTTTTGCTTTTTTTTTCTGCCTCTGAAACTTCTGAAACTCTGTTTCAGAAAAAACTTTTTCCTGCTTCTGAAAGCCTCCGAAACAGAGCTTCAGAAAAAAAGCCTCTGAAGCTCTGTTTGGGGGCTTTTTTTCTGAAGCTTCGTTTCTGATGCTTTTTTCAGCCTCTGAAACCTCCCTTTGAGAAGCTGGGTGGGGCTACATTCGGAGTATAAGACGCACCCAGATTTTCACCATCTTTTTTGGGGGGGGGAAAGGTGTCTTATACTCTGAAAAATATAGTACTTTAAAACCCCAAGGGAGCATCTGTAGGACAAGATCTGATGGGACCGCTAGAGATCATTAAAAGTCCTAAAATAATTTCTTGAAGTCCAATATAACATTGTGAATAACCTTGTTTAATGCCAAATTAGAGACTCTATATAATCATGTTTTTCATACACCAATGGAATATTAAGTAGAGGACTACTTCTAATGGGGCCTTGTGTCCTAATGGGCCTTGTGTTTAAAATGTCAGAAATTCATGTCACTTCTTTACATCACTCCTTTTTACGTTGAAATCAGAGTTACAATCAAACTCATTTATTCTGAAAACAATAATAATTCTAACCTCAACTGAAATGTTCATATTGCATGTCTGTTCATCTTCAGAGATATCTGTGACTCCGAAAATATAAATATGCCCTCAATATATCACAACGAAATCACCTTAGATATATGTACATGTGCTACTCATTTAATGTTTGAGGACAAAATGAAATTTCATTATGTAGAGTAAGTTACCATTATTCACTAAAACATATAATATACAAGTAATTCTCAACTAATATACAAGTAGTTCTCAACTTATGACCATTCATTAATGATGGTTTAAAGTTACAATGGCCTTGTAAACATTGCTTCACAATCTGTACTTGCACTGAAAACTGTTGTACCACCCCAGTGGCACAAAAGAACAGCTTAGTGTATTCGCTGGGGGAGCTGGATTTTAACAACCATTATGATTCGTTTAACAATCATAACAATTGTCATAAAATTGGGTCTGATCATGTCGTGACATGACTTATGACCACACCAACTTACAACTGAAATTCAGTCCCAATTGTGGTCGTAAGTCCAAGACTACCTGTATTTCTTGTGCAGAAAAGATTTTAGAGAAACAGAATGACTAAGATAGGCACACAGAAGAATAATTAAAATGATCTTTCTATTCATAAGTGAGTAGCTAGGCTCCTCGAATCTATCTCTACATTCACTTTCATTTTTTCCCCTCAAAAACATTATTTTCATTATTTTCTACATTTTTTAAATCCTAGACTGGAAAACTTGAATAAAACTCAAGTTTGCTTCCATTTTAAGTCCTTTGGCAAACAATCTACACATTTCTCCTCATGAAAAAAAAAAACCCTATATGATAGGACTTTGAAATGGTGTCTGTTTACCATTTTAGTCTACAGCAGGGGTGTCAAACTGGCAGGCTGTGGGCCAGATGCGTCACACGCAGGCCACGCCCACCCCAGCTCCGCAATGGGGAAAAACATTGCGAAACATCACGTGATGGCAACGTGACGTGACGAGTTTAATACCCATGGCCTATAAATATTAAAAGACAATTTAAAAAGGAAATATCCTGTTTCCCCCAAAATAAGACATCCCCTGATAATAAGCCCAATCGGGCTTTTGAGCGCATGGCAATAAGGCCAAGCGCTTATTTCAGGGTTCAAAAAAATATAAGACAGGATCTTATTTTCAGGGAAACATGGTAGAACAAAAAGAAAGAAATGGTTCAAGGAAGACATGGAGAGAACAAACCTCTAACAAACTGTCCCCGACCAATGCCACAAGCAACGGGTGGCCATTCAATTCTCGAACCATGGCTGCATTCTCTGAGGCATACATGCACGTGAAGTCAAACATTGCGACATCGGGCTGTCCATAGTGGTTGATGGCAAAGTTCAGCGATGGCAGCTGCTGATTAGTTGAGAAGTCAGCAGCTTCCCTGGCGTAGCTGAGCAGAGCCTCTTGGTCCACATTCTCTCGTGAGAGTAACAGTTCTGTGTCTGCATAATCCTGCCAGGCAAAATAAAAACAATGTCAGGGTTCCAAGTAATACACCCATAGCGAACAAAACTCTGAGGCAGGTAAATTCCTCAAAGAATAGTTTTATTGGATATATCAAATTGGCACAGTTCTGGTGAAAACCGACTCTGAAGGTTCCCACGGTTTTCATCTAATTAAAAGTAAAAGTTTATCCCCCTCCCCAAACAGTCAGTCACATGGTCCAATCAAGGTGCAGTCTGGTTGCCTGGTGACATCACTCCTTCCTCTGACCAGGTGTGAGAATGTCCTTGGTTCCCAAGAGAAAGTATTTTGTTTTGGCTACAAACCCCACTACTATCACTATTCGCCCCTCCCTATACCACAGCTCCAGCGTGGCAACATCGAAGCTCCCAAATGGCTTCGGTCAGGTCAGCTTCAGAGTTGACAAACGAACCATGAGCTATGTACTGAAGATACAATATACAGGAGCTACATACTGAACGATGGATAGTCCTCGACTTATAACCATTCACTTAGTGTTCAAAGTTATAACGGCACTGGAAAAAAAATGACTTATGACCAGTTTTCACACACTTATAACTGTTGCAGCATCCCGATAGTCACATGATCAAAATTAGGATGCTTGGCAACTGGCATGTATTTATGACAGTTGCAATGTCCTAAGGTCATGTGATCACTATTTGTAACCTTCCCAGCTGGCTACCAACAAGCCAGTTTCTCTTAACAACTGCATGATTAAATTAATAATAATAAATAAATAATGATTCGTTTAACAATGGCAGTGATTCGCTTAACAACTGGGGCAAAAAGATGTTGTAAAATAGGACACAACTCATTTAACAACTGTTGCTTAGCAATGGAAATTTTGGGCTCAATTGTGATCGTAAGTCGAGGACTACCTACTACTGGTGCCAAGTCTGCCCAAATCAATAACCCACGTAGTTAGAAGATGGCCCAATGTTCCTTAGAACAGAGAGTACAAAGGAGATCATGCAAAATCTGACTGGATGGATCGATCATTTGTAGCACAATATATTGACATTTGAGATGGATTTGGTATATCTCTGCAATGGGATTGCCTTCAGCATTCAGATCTTTTACTGAACTGTCAGTTTGATTTACTCAGCATTTCCTATTCATACAAAAGTATGAAATGCATCAATTGCTGGGGAACATGAGTGGAAGTAGTTGCATCTCCCTTTATCTTGCTTCCCTGTTGTGATTAATTTGTGACCCACAACATATCTCTATGTCTCTCCACAGAAAGAAAAATGGATGCAATTCATTGTTTGAAGCTTATGCAGAAGAAAGCCCTCCTTACTTGGAACAAGCTGGCAACCAACGTAAGATTGTATTAAAATTCTATGGTTCTGGATAAATTAAAAAGAAATAGTTACTCAGGACAACTGATTTCACAATGGCTATCTTAAAACAAAATGATGTTATCCAAATATTCCTCCCTGCTGCAAGGTAAATTTCCTTCAGCAAAGCAGAAAGGTGGATCACTGTCCATTACAATCTGTTCTGAAAGATTATAGGGCAATGAAAACTAATATTATGATCCCCTAACCTGCTTTAAACAGATCAATGGCCTCCTCACCCAGGTAGAACCAAGGTTCCAAATGAGCACACTTACATGTAATATGACTCCTTTGTCCAGCAAGCTCTGTTTTTTGGCAGTCATGACAAAATAGTGGGTATCATCTTTGTAGTAGACAATGTTCTCTAGATCAATGCCTAAAATGGAATCAAGAAAGGTCAAGAGCCAAGGAACAGGACCGTAAATACCAAATCAGCAAAATGAGTTAAACACTGCCACCAATAGTAGAAATGCATATCAATTTAGCATGTTTGTCCACTCAGGTTCAAAAGATCACTTAGAACATAACTCACAAGGTCAGATTTCTCTTTAAAATTCCTTCCACTCCAATATTGGATGAGTCATTATTATGACACTGATTATTAGTTCTTGGCTGTCGTTCAAAAAAAGGGCTTCTCAAAGCATAAATTAGGAAGCACCTTCTTTTAAATGTTTAAAGCAGAATCATCTTCTTCCAGGCATGTCCAATTGTTTGGAAGTTGACCCCGGAAAACGGCTTTCCGTGCTTGGAAAACTGTTCTAGTTTGCGAAGATCTGGTTGCCATGAATACACAAAGAAAACATACTGTAGAAGCCGCAGTATGTACACCCTTCTTTTAGTTCATCCTCTCTGCGTGCAAACTGTAAAACTCACAGCATTCATAGGCTATGACACAGTGGTGAAATGTAAAATTTGTTACTACCGGTTCTGTGGGTGTGGGTTGGTGGGGGGTAATGTGACTGAGTAGGTGTAGCCAATTTTTTTTTTAACTTTTAAAACCATTTTTTCTACAACCTCTTCGGCTGAAGAGGTTGTAAAAAAATGCTTTTAAAAGCCTCTGACAATCCCAGCTGAGTTGCCTGATCGTCAGAGGGGTTTTTTTCTTTTAAAAGCCTCTGACGATCCCAGATGAGCCGCGCGATCATCAGAGGCTTTTTTTTTTTTACTTTTCAAAGCATTTTTTCGGCCAAAGAGGTTGTAGAAAAAATGCTTTTAAAAGCCTCTGACAATCCCAGCTGAGTTGCCTGATCGTCAGAGGCTTTTTTTCTTTTAAAAGCCTCTGACGATCCCAGCTGAGCCGCGCGATCATCAGAGGCTTTTTTTTAACTTTTAAAAGCATTTTTTCGGCCCAAGAGGTTGTAGAAAAAATGCTTTTAAAAATTAAAAAAAGAGCCACTGATGATCGCGCGGCTCAGCTGGACATGGGGGGAGGGGGCAGGGATTTTTGCTACCGGTTCTCCGAACCACCCGCCACCATTGCTACCGGATCAGGCGATATAGTCCGTACTGGGAGCATTTCACCCCTGCTAGGATAGGGATGTCAAACTGGTGGCCCACAGGCCAGATGCGTCACGCGCAGGCCACGCTCACCCCAGGTCCGCAAATGGGAAAAATGTCATGAAACATCACGTGACGGCAACGTGACACGGCGAGTTTGACACCCGTGGGCTAAGAGCATCTCTGGAACAAAGACAGAATGAGATAACGTTACTTATTTTCAGCTGTCAATCACTTCTACTAACCAGTTGCTTCTCGAAGATCCTGGAAAAACTTCTGGTTGAAAATGAAAGCCACACCACTGATCTCTTCAACCTTAGCCTCAGCTGTGGTATTCCGGTTGATAAAGTTTGCCGTGATGGCAATTGCCAGCTTCCCACGAAACTCTTTTCGCCGAAACCCTACAGAACAAATACACCATGACAAAACAGGCCTCAATTTTCAAATCAACTCCCTGAGAAAAAATTTTTCATGAATACACAGGATGACTCTAGTTCTACATTTATAGTAACCAATCATGTATTTAATTTTCTCCCCTCCAAATGAAGCTGTACTAACATGTACATGTACAAAGTAATGCGCAAAGAACTATGGAATTTTTGTTTTGTTTTTTGGAAGCAGATAAACAAATGAAACGTTGCAGAAAAAATACAATTCCACACTTAGTTAAGTCATCGCTTTCTCTGGCCTTTCTCAACTCTGCCTGATAACAATTCTGGAAGATCTTAGCTGAAAATTCTTTTCCCAGCTCCATTATCTAGGACATAAAACTGGAAAAGAACTTAATAAGGAATCTCTTGTATGCAAATAACTTGCTTGAACACACAGTCTACATATCTAATATAATTTATTCTCATTAAAATGTCTCCCTGGATAAAGGGCCACAAGAAAAACAGCATAATGCAGTAATAAGGAGAGGCTACAGAAGTCTTGCTTCTGTGATGGACTTCTTTTCCCATCATCTTCAGCCAGTAGGGCTAACCTGGCAATAACTGGGTTGCAGGCATGCCCTACACATCAGCATAAACATCAGCAAGTTACCTTCCAAAGTATTTCGCCTTCCATCCCCTCCAATTATGACATCAAACTCGTACTCGGATACAGGATGTGTTTTTGGATAGACTTGTGCACGCCAACCTATCCCTGTGGATAAATTATATATTAACACAGCATGTACAAAAATGAATACAAACATATAAATGGATTGAACTGGGCCTTTCAGTACCAGCGTGGGACTTATATCTGTAAAGTGGATTAGCCACATACAGTCACTACTCATGATGGTCTGATTATACAAGAGTAGAGGTAAAGAAGTCCCTGTGGATTTTACTCCGCTAGCCGTGGCTGACAATAGGGGGCAGTGCTCATCTCTGTTTTGAGGGTCTTTGAGCCAGCACTGTCTGAAAACATTTCTGTAGTCATGTGGCCAGCATGATGTTACAGAGCACTGTTTCCTTCCCATTGAAGTGGTACCTATTTATCTACTCGCATTTGCATGCTTTCAAACTGTTAGGTTGGCAGGAATTGGGGTGCAAATGGAAGCTCACCCTGTTGAGCGACACTCCGTCTCATACCTGGGCTGTCGGCTTTCTAGCCGACAAGCCCAACGTCTTAACCACTGAGCCATCATGCTGCCTTATACAGGTAGTCCTCGACTTACATCATTTAGTGACTGTTCCAAGTCACAATGGCACTGAAAAAAGTGACATGATCATTTTACACACTTATGACCGTTGCAGCATCTCCATGGTCATGTGATCAAAATTCAGATGCTTGGCGACTGACTCATATTTATGACAGTTGCAGTGTCCCGGGGTCATGTGATCCCCTTTTGCAACCCTCTGACAAGCAAAGTCAATGGGGAAGCCAGATTCACTTAACAACCGTGTTATAATTTACCAACTGCAGTGATCCACTCAACAAAAAAAACATGGCAAGGAAAGTTGTAAAATGGAGCAAAATTGACTTAGCAAATTTCTCACTTAGCAACATAAATTTTGGACCCAATTGTGGCCATAAGTGAAGGGCTACCTGTACAAGAGTAATTCCTTAGATCGGGGTCCCCAAACTTGGCAGCTTTAAGACTTGTGGTCTTCAACTTCCAGAATTCTCCAGCCAGCATAGCATAGCATAGCATAGCAGTCCATAAGTCTTAAAGTTGCCAAGTTTGAATATCTCTGCTTTAGATATTGTATAAAGAGGAGGAATTTCACCCTGAGTCTGCTATAAATGCCAACCCTACTTAGTACTTACTCTCATTCTCCTGGTCCTCAGGAGGACAGAGAAGACCCTGAAATTCTACATTGACATGGATCTCAACACCGAGAATTAAGGAGACCTTCAAGAGTATCAGCTGAAGCTGACGAATACCTGAGAAACAGAAGCATAGATAATAATAAAGATAACACATTCTTCACAATTTATGCAACAGTTGCACATTTCAAAGATCTGTAGAAGAGCTTGTCATTTAAAATGTAATCTCATCAACAAAATGATTAAAAGCACCTGAAAATGCTTTTTTTTTTTAACTTTTTTTACTTTTCCTTTGGAAAGAAGAAAGAAGAACTTTTCAAACTAAGTTCCAAATGGAACTGGCCATAAATCAGACAAAACAAAACTATTCCAAGTTCTGTTTCATTTAATCATGATAGCTGGGAGAAAATTATTGTGTGGATTTCCTTCTTGAACAACTAAGCTGCCTATTAAGGTTCTCTTTCAGGTAGTAACAGCTCATGGAGTGTTTTAAATTTTATTAATTTCTGTCATATACAGATTACGGCTCCATTTCAATCTAAAAGCATCACACTGGATCTGTTATTAATAAGAGTTTGCTGTGAATGTAATTTGCATGTACTTGTACATGCTAAGAATCCACATCTCTAAAAGTGATGGATGGCTCTTTTGACACATACATGGACTAATTCGGAGTCAGAGAGCCCACAACCTCCAAATGCTGGATATAAAAAGGTTGAATATTGATTTTGATTGTTCCCAGAAGCTTTCGATGAACACTTGGGATCTCCAAGAAGTTGAGAACCTTTTACTTCAGGAAACCTTTTACTTCTGATAAACAGATAAAACACAGAATTTGTGCTTTTTGTTTTCTGTGCTGTACTAATCCTCATTTTCTTTGTCTCTATAAATATCCTAGAAATGGGTGTTTCATTTCAACTCTCATTTACACTTCAGGTTATATTGATGAAGATATAACTTTTTAAAAAAAGAACCTTATGATCCTCAATTTTTGTGGCAGATACCACCACCTGCTGGTGTGTTCAGAATACTGTATTATCTTCTGGAATATTCTTTCTTAGTGAATTTGTAAGGTGCTGCATTACTATGAACTGGGGTTTCCTGAATTTATCTTTTCCCATACTAAATGTAATGCTTGCAAGAAAAAAAAATGATTTTTCATTTTACTTTATAAGAGCTTGATTTTCTTCACTTACTGTGAGATTGACTGAGATAAAGGTGAATCTTCTAGTCACCACATCTCTATGATATATAACCAGGTAGATATTATTTCATCTTTGGTATTTTTACCTTTTAAACACCAATACAGGGTATAAGATCCTGCTCCACTCTCTTCCACTCGGCTTACGGATGCCAAGTGATATGCTCTCTGGATAATAGCAACAGGAAACATACAGCTACTATCCCAGTGCAAAGTAGGGGGCTAGAGAATGAGAGCCCAAATGAGTTTTGGGATAGGAGGCCTGGAACCTCTTTCTACCCTGTGGATCCCAGCATCACTATTGGGATAAAAGCATATTTGCGTTTTTTAAAGAAGATTTTATTAAAGCTGGGATTATATGTATTAAATATAAACTTCCAAATTTTAAATTACTCACGCTTTCTTCTCAATTTATGCTTTATGCTTGGCCTTTCACATCCCTTTCTTAAGTCTACCTCGTCCATTAAAACCCTGACACAATCCATTTGTCCTTTACTATGGTTAACATCAGGGGTGGGTTCTAATTTTTTTTACTACCAGTTCTGTGGGCGTGGCTTATTTTGTGGGTGTGGCTTGATGGTCATGTGACAATTATTTAGGATTTAGCAGAGGTACTGGTCTACCAGGCTTTTAACTGCTTGCAAAGCTGTACCGATTTACCCATTTATTTTTTGCAGGCACTGGTCTACCCATTTATTTTTGCAGGCACTGATCTACTCATGTATTTTTGCAGGCACTGATCTACTCATGTATTTTTGCAGGCACTGGTCTACTCATTTGTTTTCTTTTAACACTGATCAGCTGTAGGGCGGCCCTTTGAAGCCCCGCGGCAAGAGTTTAAATAGTTTTTTTCCCTCTAGCCATCAGCTGGGACTCAGGAGGCAGCAATAGATTGGGGGTGGGGCCAAATAAAAGGTAAGAATAACATGGGGGGCACGGGGGCCCCGAACCAGTTCAGTGACATCATATCGTCACTGCTACCGGCTCGGGAGAACCGGCCTGAACCTGGAGGAACCCACCACTGGTTAACATCATATATTATCCATCCCTTCCACCTGTAAGCAGTCCTTACTGATATGGTCGATGGCTCCTGCACAAAATTTGCCATAGAACTTTTTGGCGCCAAGACCTCTCAAGTCATGAATGGTGAATGGCCACAGATGCAGAACATTGTTGCGGGAGAAGGCATCACGCTTTTCTATTACCACCACCTTTGCTCCTAAAAAGGAGAGATCAATGGCTGTCCGAAGGCCACAGGGTCCAGCCCCAATAATGAGACACTAGAAGAGAAGGGAAGAATCAGCATTATTATACACAGATGAACAGACTTTCGATGCACCGGAAATTAGGAAGGTATTGAAGCAGTTAGTGAAGAAATGCAGCCGCACGGGTGATTATGGGAGTGGCGGGGCGCTCCCATGTAATTCCTCTCCTGCGCGAGCTGCATTGGCTCCCAGTGGTCTTCCGGGTGCAATTCAAGGTGTTGATTAACATCTTAAAAGCACTCCATGGCTTAGGACTTGGGTATTTACGGGACCGCCTTCTGCTACCGACAGCCTCCCACCGGCCAGTACGCTCCCACAGAGCTCAGGGCTCCTCGGGGTGCGGTCGGTCAGGCAATGTCGACTAGCGACCACCCGGGGTCTTCTCAGTGGGGGCTCCTGCCCTCTGGAACCAGCTGCCCCCGGAGGTACGAAGGATCCCGGACTTGCGCACCTTCCGCCGTGCCCTGAAGACTTTGTTATACCAGCTAGCCTAATTTTAACGGTTTTAAATTTTAAATTGGATTTTAATGGGATGTTTTTAATTGTCAAAGTATGGGCCAAAGTATTTAATTTGGTTTTAAATTGTTTTTAATTTTTATATTTATGTATTTGATCTTGGCTGTTCACCACCCTGAGTCCTTTGGGAGAAGGGTGGTATATAAATATAATAAATAAATAAATAAATAAATTTGTATCCTAAAATAAGCTTTCCAGGCTTACTGTTGCAAAACATTGCTTCAGTGCACACACTTACAATAACAACAAAGTTAGTAATTTTAAAAGCTCCGTTTACCCGTACCAAGAAATCTCAGAATTTCAGATCACAATTTCCACTACAGCATGGATTACCTAAATTAGAAAAAGTTAATGCTACCTGCATGCACAAACTGCTTTGCAAAAATAATGCAGTCCTTACAACGTGTAATCCATTTGGCACAGAAACAGATAGGATTCCAAATAAGTAGTTACTAGACTTCCAGACATCAGGGTATTTTGGGCAAAATATAGCTTTTACGGCAGAGGCCTAGAAACTGTTACACTTTGCAGATGTTCAGGAAGATTATTGCCTGAGTTGTACTTATATCTTCCTTTACAATAATCCTGCAGCCTCAATAGGCTGAGACCTTCAATAACAAGGGTGTCAAACTCAATTTCATTGAGGGCATCAGGGTTGTGTTTGACCTCAGAGGAGGCGTGGCCAGCTCGATAGCACTCGTATCGGGGGCGTCTCTGGTGGCCCGAGCGCTCTGCCAGCAAAAACGGGCTTCTGGGCTCCGTTTTTGGCTGCAACAGCCTCCTGCAACCCTCTGCCAGTGAAACCCTCTGCTCCATTTTTGCTGGCAGAAGCACTGCGGGCCGGTCCTTCACTGTTTCCAGGGCAGCCCCACAGGTCAGATCTAAGCACCCTCTGGGCCAGATCTGGCCTGCGGGCCTTGAGTTTGACACCCCTGCTTTATAAGATTTCAAGCAAATTCCAAGGCACCACAATTAAAACCAAACCAAGCCACAGATGGATGAATTTACAACAGCAGGAATCTTATAGCTTGTGGGCTAAATGAAGTACCCGTCTGTACCCCACAACACCTCAAAATTCAGCAAGACCACCAAGTTATTTTGCTTCTCAAAGGCATCCCCTCCCGCTCTCCTTCTAACTAAGCTAAAACATTTTAGCTGTGTTCTTTCCAGTGACAACATCTGGTTAGCCACCTGCAGCTGTCCAGAAGCTCCAATTACACCCTCCAATAGGTCAAATAGGGGCATACAGCTGTGCAATGCGATAGAGCAAAACATATAACTTCAGATGTCACATAGCTCTGGAATGGGTTGCTCCCGGTTCACACCGGTTTACATGAACCGGTAGTAAAAATTTGTAGTTCGGAGAAATGGCAATAATATTGGCTGGCCACGCCCGCGAATATTGGCTGGTCACTTATCCCGCCCATCTCATCAGAGGCGGTTTTGTTTTTTTTTTACTTTAAAAGCATTTTTTCTATAACCTCTTCGGCCGAAAAAATGCTTTTAAAAGTAAAAAAAAAAAAAAAAGCTTCTGATGATCGCGCAGCTCAGCTGGGATCGTCAGAGGCTTCTGAAAGCATTTTTTTCTGCAACCTCTTCAGCCGAAGAGGTTGTAGGAAAAAAAAATGCCTTTAAAAGCCTTTGGCGATCCCAGCTGAGTTGCCTGATCATCAGAGGCTCCTGAAAGCATTTTTTTCTGCAACCTCTTAAGGTTGTAGAAAAAAATGCTTTTAAAAGTAAAAGTTAAAAAAAAAAAATGGCCATGCCCACCCACATTCCCCCCCACCAAGCCACGCCCACAAAATAAGTCACGCCCACAGAACCGGTAGTAAAAAAAATTTAGAACCCACCCCTGAATGACTCCCCTTATCCACAGCAGTTCCTGAAAATATGGAGGGGGGAGCAAATTATGGAGAAAGGTTCTAAGTCCAGTCTTAGTTGCACTAGTCTGACAGTGAGAACAATCCACCAGTGGAAAAACTTGCCTTCAGAAGTTGTGGGAGCTTCATCACGGGAAGATTTCAATAAGTGACTAGACTGCCATTTGTCAGAAATGTATAGGGCCTCCTGCTTGGACTAGATGACCTACAAGGTCCCTTCCAACTCTGTTAATCTGTTAAATCTGTTAGCTTTTATTTGCAGGGGAGTTTTAATTTTACAGAATTATTAAGGGCAACCCACATCTGCAGTCATAAGTAGAGTTAGTCCTTGATTTACAACCCTTCATTTAGTGACCATTTGAAGTTACAATGGCACTGGAAAATGTGGCTTATAATTCCCTTGCTTGGCAACTGACTCATCTTTATGACGGTTGCAGTGTCCCAGGGTCATTTGATCGCCTTTTGCGACCTTCTGACAAGCAAAGTCAATGAGGAAGCCAGATTCAGTTTAACAATTATGTTAACAACTTCAGTGATTCACTTAACGACAATGGCCACAAAGGTCGCAAAACAGGGCAAAATTCATTTAACAGAAGTCTTGCTTAGCCACAGAAATTTGGGGTTCAATTGTGGCCCTTATACTACTTATAACAACAGTGTATTCAATTATCTCAGAACCTTCTTTTCTGCTGCATATGCAGATCACATTACAGATGTGAAGCTCAGAATTTTCCTTTTACTCTCTTATCCTCTTTTTGCCTCTTAGTGTTACTGGAATAAAATAAAATTGGTGGGAGACATTTATCCAAGACAACTGAGACATCTGACATATCACAGCAAATATCCATATAAGCAAATGTCTATGGAGATTCTCAGTCATCCAGGTCATGGTTGCCCCAAAAGTGCTTTTTCAAGAGGCAACTGGACATACTTTGTTTTTCCTTGAAGACATTTCACTTTTCAGCCAAGAGAGCTGAAGAAGCTTCTTGGATGAGAAGCGAAACGTCTTCAAAGAAAAACAAGGAAGTTCAGTTGTCTCTTGAAAAAACACCTTTGGGACATATAAGCAAATGCAGTGGGACCAACCATTGCTCAATGTTACAAAGGTAACATTCATATATATATATGAATGGCCCTAAATTTAAGATGATCCCATAAAAGAAAGATTAGACAGCGAAATCAGAATGAATTAAAAGCATGCAGAAAAGCCCTGTGTTTTGCCTAGTTTCTACATCTTGGCAACCAACTTGGGTTACTGATTTTAATCTGAGACCAGACCTGGGGATTTTTCCATCCACCCCCCAAATGTGTGTAAATATACACAGAGAACTCATGTTCTTTAAACAAACAAACAAGGACCAGCTGGGACATAAAAGAAGTAGCAAAATGAACAATTACAATTAATGGTCAGTAAATCAAGACACCACATTTACAAAATAAACTGATCTCCATCTGCACAGACCATTCCGTCTTGCACACTCAAAATACTTTCAGAAACATATGACACAGACACACAAAAAAACCCTTCCCTCCATCATTTAGCACAGAGGGTCTCCAAAGTTGGCAACTTTAAGACTTCTGGACTTCAACTCCCAGAATTCCACAGCCAACTGGCCGAGGAACTTTGTGACTTGAAAGACGCAAAAGCAGGGATGAAATGCTCCCGGTTCAGACTGGATCACCTGATCCGGTAGCTATGGCAGTGGGTGGTTCGGAGAACCGGTAGCAAAAATCCCTGCCCCACCCCCCCATGCCCAGCTGAGCCGCGCGATCATCAGAGGCTGTTTTTTTTACTTTTAAAAGCATTTTTTTCTACAACCTCTTCGGCCGAAAAAATGCTTTAAAAACAAAAAAAAACAAAAAAAAAAACCCTCTGATGATCGCGTGGCTCAGCTGGGATCGTCAGAGGCTTTTCAAAGCATTTTTTTCTGCAACCCCTTCAGCCAAAGAAGTTGTAGGGAAAAAAAATGCCTTTAAAAGCCTCTGGCGATCCCAGCTGACTTGCCTGATCGTCAGAAGCTTCTAAAAGCATTTTTTTCTGCAACTTCTTAAGGTTGTAGAAAAAATGCTTTTAAAAGTTAAAAAAAAAAGTTGGGCGCACCCACCCAGTCATATTACCCACCACCACCAAGCCACGCCCACAGAACTGATAGTAACAAATTTTAGATTTCACCCCTGCGCAAAAGTCTTAAAAATTTCCAACTTTGGAGACCGCTAATTTAGCAGGAACAGAGGGAAGAGTAAGCCAACGTATTGTCCCAAGGCCAGAAGAGGAACATAACTGAATGCAAGGGAGGTTGGATTAGAAGACCTCTAAAGTCCCTTCCAACTTTATGATTCTATTAAAAATATACCACTAGAAACAATAACACAGAACAGATAAGAAAAAGATCTGGAAACCACCCCCTCCAGTTGATTTTCAGCCTAATCTTCAAAGGCACAGTGTTTCGTGGCAGTCGTGTTTGCAGTTCCTTTTATCTCCTGCCCGCCCCTTTGTTTTCAACAGCTACTTCTCTTCTTATCATTAAAATGCAAGAGAACTTCTTCATTCCTCTTTATCTGTGTTTTTTGGAAGGAAACATTTGTCTTCCTTATTGGGGGATCATGATCCTTGATTCGTTTCATTTAGAGAGACGTATTTCGATATGCCTCATTAAGCTACCAGGCAGCCAGAACAGAAAACCATAAGGCTAAAGGTTGGATACTGAGAAACGATGCACAGATGGTCTCCAAAGCACACAGTGAACTGTACACAACTTAGGAACCTGTCGTAACTGCGCATAAGGAATAGAAGCAAACACAGCTGCTGACCATTTCTCTACTCGTTGCTGGTACAAGGCAGGTTACATGCTCAAGTGAATCATTGTTTAAATATGACTCTGTTTGACAGAACCCTGAAAAAGTGACTAGAAGATTTGCTGACAGAAGTGGGAGCTGAGATCAAGAAAGACAGGCATTTAGGTTTAATTGACGCTTTCAAAGAATAACTTAGCTTTATACTATTTTATATAAAACTGGTTATTTGGTTATTCAAGAGAGTCTTGTTAAGATCAAAATCCAACTAGAAAATTAAAAATTAAGTAAATAGTTTCTTGTCTAATGTATTGCTAAACGACCTAATATCTTCTCCCAAATATTTTTTTTTTCCTCTGAAAACATAAACACCTTTTTCACTGTTTGATTACAATGAAGTA
The DNA here is from genome assembly GCF_059756535.1 of Pantherophis guttatus. Classification (NCBI taxonomy): domain Eukaryota; kingdom Metazoa; phylum Chordata; class Lepidosauria; order Squamata; family Colubridae; genus Pantherophis; species Pantherophis guttatus. The sequence goes on along the minus strand of NC_142069.1, from coordinate 15,156,677 downwards.
AAACGGGAATTAGTAATGAATTTTGATTTTGAGTTTTACCGATTAGACTGATGCATCCTTATAGAAATGGCTGGTTTATATTACTATGAAAAAACAAAAAAAGTTGTGATTTGATTTTAATGCTTTATTTTACTGCAACAGAGAAAGTTGGAAGTCAATGCTTCTTTTTCTTTTTCCTAATCCTTCCTCACCCTTCTTCCCATGCTTTGGGAAGCTAAAGTTTGTTACTTCAGTTCATCCACACATGATTAACTATATAGCGTACGGAAGCCATTCTCATAAGTAGGACTCAGAGAAACGTAAGCCATTTTGCCATGCTCACCTTCGTGTTGGCGCACACTTTCCCCTTCTTATACTCTTTGTGGCAGCCCCTCTTATCCAACTTGGCCCAAAGAGCTTTAGCTTTCCAATAACTCAACTTGGATTTGAGCTTGTGGTAGAAAGTACGGTAATCCTTGGGCTTTAGCTCCAAATAATCACAGAGCTCTTGAAAGGCTTTCAGAGTCCCTTTGCAGGTGGAAGCCTGGACAAATCGGTCAAAGAGGACATGGGCCTGGTTCATCTTTCCATTAATCCCCTCCTCCATGCTTCCAGTTGGGCCAGGGGTTCCCCCGGCAGCTGATCCGTTCCAGTCTGCCTGTCTTCTGGTCCACTATTTTGCTCATCAATATTGCTTCTTTTATTCCATAAGGATAATTAATCTAGAGAAAGGAAAAGGGGAAAAAAAGATTACTAAATAGGCACAGATGGATTTATATCTACATTCACATCCTGTCATTAGCATTAAAAAAAACCCACTCAGCTTATATCTGTTAAACAGAGGGAAGGGCACATAAAGATCCATTCTGAATAATAAGACCATATGTTCTGCCTTCTATCACATCCTTAATTGCATTAAGCAGAGATTTCATGTTTTTAGCAAAATAAAGAGTAGGAATTCTGAAAGATTCCCTCTTCTTGATGACACCCCTTAGATATTGGAACACTACTATCATATTACCCCTAGTCCTTCTTTTCATTAAGCTAGACATTACAAGTTCTATCCAGCAGCATTCCAGGGGTGAAATCCAGCAGGTTCTGGAGAACCGCTAGCGGAAATTTTGAGTAGTCCGGAGAACTGGCAAATACCACCTCTGGCTGACCCCAGAGTGGGGTGGGGATGGAGAATTTGCAGGATCCTTCCCCTGGAGTGGGGTGGGAATGGAGATTTTGCAGTATCCTTCCCCTGCCATGCCCACCAAGCCACGCCCACAGAACCGGTAGTAAAACCGGCAGCATTCATATAATAAACCACCAGCAAAACCTTCTTTAGGAACGTATAAGCAAACAAGGTGTTGCCATAAGTGTGGGTTAGTTCAAATATGCTGCTTAATTTTGGTCAGTGCAATTACAATTTACAAATCAACTTCAAATTACGGTTTTATATGGGTTATGATCAATCTCTGGAGTCAGTATATCTTCAGACATAATGCTAAACTATAGCTACAAAACTACTAGAATATATACCTACGTATAGTCACTAACATTGTGAGGCATTTGGTTTTTTTAATACCATATTTAAGGAATATATTAAAATAGCAGAGGATGTATTGAGCCTCCCAGGCAGAGAAACTTCCACAAATGATGGGGTTGTTATTTGTTCTGGACCAAATTCCCTTTTGACTCACAATATGTGCCAGTTGAAAAACCAAAGATTATATACATTACAGAGCCAGCAATCCAATTTTACCCACTTAATATGCTTTGAAAATGAGTTACCCACGCTGCATATCCCACCCACTTCCTGAAACAAATCCTAGACTAATTACATGACAGATTAGCTATTGTCCATTGTCCAGACATAAAAGTGCAGCTGTGTTGAATAAATTCCCCAAGCACTACCTTTACATTGTCCCTTTCCCTCTATAAATATCAATATACATATACATATTAATTTGTCTAAGGTGGATCTGCCTTCCATTGAGGATCTGTATACTGCACGAGTCAAAAAGAAGGCTGTGAAAATATCAAGAGACCCCTCATATCCTGGACATAAATTGTTTCAACTTCTACCCTCAAAAAGACGCTATAGAGCACTGCACACCAAAACAACTAGACATAAGGACAGTTTTTTCCTGAATGCCATCACTCTGCTTAACAACTAATTCCCACAACACTGTCAAATAATTTACTAAGACTGTATTACTAGTATTCTTCTCTTCCTTACTAGTATCTACCTCTTCTCACTTATTATTATAATCATGTTGCTTGCATCTTTCAATTATACTTTTTGTTTCCTAATACGATTTGATAGCTTATTAATAATCTTGACTATCACTAAATGTTGTATCTTTTTATTCTTGATGAATGTATTTTATTCTCCTTATGTCCACTGAGAGCATATACACCTAAGACAAATTCCTTGTGTGTCCAATCACACTTGGCCAATAAAGAATTCTCTTCTCTTCTCTTCTCTTCTCTTCTCTTCTCTTCTCTTCTCTTCTCTTCTATTCTATTCTATTCTATTCTATTCTATTCTATTCTATTCTTCTATTCTATTCTATGCATTAAGGTATTGAGGCAGATGAATTATATATACCGGTATATACAAAATGAAGGTACCTTAAGAAAGTAGAAGTAAGCCTTGATGTTTTATTCATACCATAATGAATCTTGGCTTTTCTTTAGCATGAAGCACAAACTGGCTTTTGCAGCAAAGGTGGGAAATCTGCAACAAGAGGGCTGCTTGAGCCTGGGATGTGGGAAGGGGGTCAAAAAAGTCAAGATGTCTGCAACAGCGCAAAATCTGATCTCTTTGGTACACGTGTCATATATTTACATACAAAAAGAGCGAGGCTTCAACTGCTTAGGTACCATCTTAACTTTCTGGATGACCCTAGCTCAGGGGTGTCAAATTTGTGTCGTCATGTCATCGTCAACGTGATGTATCGTGACTTTTTCCCCCTTCACTAAACTGGGGGTGGCCGGCGCATGACGCATCCAGCCGCAAGTTTGACACCCCTGCCCTAGCTTGAGGACTATCTCTGACAAGCACTGAAAATCTGTGGTTTTCTAGCATTCTGTGTCAGGAAACATGTGAAAACTATAATACAGGTCTTAAAATAGTCTCAGACAAAGTTTAGAAAGCTCTTAACTTCTCCCCCCAATCTCTGGAAGATAAAAACAAAAATCTTTTTAAGCTAGCCATCTGCATAAAAATCCCACCCACTACAGGTCTCAGACCTTCTCTGAAATATGTGGCCTGCAGCTACCAAACAGTTCCCCATCCTTGCTCTAGGTTTTAACATTACAGTATTTGTAAACCAAATCACTATGCTTGATAGGGTTGACTAGGCCTTAAAAATCCTGGCTCAGCGTTCACACAAAGACAGCACTATGTTCCTTTATCAGAGTGCCTCTGGCAACGGACACATTTTTTTCCTGCAAAGTTATTCAGTAAAACCTAATGTATACAAAAAAACAAATGCCTAAAGTTGTGCAAAGCATTCAAAAGGGCTCTTTCAAAAGGCACCTCTTTTTGAAGCATTAAAGCGCCCGCATCCTTTTTAAAGCTTCGTAAGATGGTTTAGCAGCTTTTCCTGGTTATCTCCACATCTATGTCCCAGGTGCAAACATCCCTTCTATTGGGACTCCCAGGCAAGTGAAGTATTGTGCATGCCCATGCATATATAAAAAAAGGCAACCAGAGACAACTTTTGAAGCAGCCACAACAAACTGTGTAAAGATGCAGCTGTGTTAATGCTGCGAAGAAAACTGCTCAATTGCATTGCCATGCTGCAAAAAGCTTGTTTTTCAACTGCTCTGTGTAGCACAAATTGTTATCACTATAAATTCACACTAACAAGTGAGCAAAAAATAACATCAGCTATCTGTTTCCTCTCTTCTAGCAGTTGCTTATAATCTAAGATAAAAAACCCACTTTGAATTCTGTGTTTTTTTAAAAATATAATCAGAAACCAATAATTATTATGGTTTAAATGAGTTTGCCCTGTTTCAAAAGATTCTGGGCAAGAAAAACAACAATGAACAACTCTGGGTAAGTATTCTAAATCTTCCGATCCATATTAAAGATTGTGTTTTCCCGGAAACCCTATCTGCATGTACTTCCAAACCTCTTTAGTGTGTCAAGTTACACTTATGCCCTTCTACTACAAGATAAAACACTTTATGTATTAATAGGGACCATAAACCAAAGAACACTCAGCAATTAAGTACCAAGAGAAATCTACAGACCAAATTTGAAGCTAAATTTAGCACATCTATATCCCCTGCTACATCTTGTTTTGGGAGAAGGGGGAAAAGACACTTTGCCTAACCTGGATGCTATAATAAGGTGTATGTAAAACAATTTCAAAGGAGGTTAAAACAAAATGGCCTGGAATTCGCTCATCTCAGAAAGCTGAATCTTCAATAGAATCTCCCTCAGTGTATTCAGCCCATCCTTTACTTTTATGATCCACCAACCAAGGCTAACCCTTCAGACATCTGTGGAAATGAACTCTAATCTATTCTAGAAAAAACTCTGCCAAAAGAAATCTGATCATCTTTATGGATAACACTGGATCCCTTGGCTAACCACAGAGATGAGCACCGCTCCCTAAAATCGGACATGACTGGACATGGAAAATCTGTACCCTTTTTTTGCTGGTGTAGTTGTTGTGGTCCGCCAGCAGCCTGCGGAGCTGGCAGTGGAGTCGGACAGTGAGGAGGCTGAGGAAGAACATGGGCCAGTCCTGGAGTCTGGAGAAGGCCCGGACCAAGGCTCTGCGTTGAAGGCAGAGATGGGGCCAGGGCCATCTGGGAGTGATGTGTGGACTCCGGAGCCTCCAAAGGCTGACAGTAGAGAGGTAGAGGAACAGGAGGAGCCTGTTCCTAGTGCACGCATGAGAAGAGTTGCCAGAAGGCAAGAGCAGCTAAAACATAAAAGGATGACTTGGGAGTAGGGCCAAGAGATGATTGGCCCCTCCCATAAGGCTTAAAGCCATAATACTTAAAAGCTTACAGAGCCCTGGTGGCGCAGCAGACTAAAGCACTGTTATTAACACCAGCTGCCTGCAATTACTGCAAGTTCAAATCTCACCAGGTTCAAGGTTGACTCAGCCTTCCATCCTTTCTAAGGTAGGTAAAATGAGGACCCAGATTGTGGGGGCAATAAGCTGACTTTGTATAAATATACAAAAGTATGAAGGCTATTGCTTAACGCATTGTAAGCCGCCCTGAGTCTCTGGAGAAGGGCGGCATATAAATCAAATTTAAAAAAAAAAAAAAGACCAGCAACTCTTTGTCGGAAAACAACATAGATTTGTTTCTTGTCTTGCTGCATTTATTTCTTGTCGGCGTCTTCTGCTTCTGAACTTTTGCCAAGAAAAGCCTTTGGCAGGTTGCCTAATTAGACCGAGGTTGGTGATAAGGCTGAAAACTTGTGTTATGAAGAATTTGTTTTGAATTACTTTGGACTACGCTGAGATTGAGTTCTCAGCTGTTCTAATAAAGTCTGTTTGTTTTCGAACTGTTTGTGTCTGATAATACCTACTTGGGCCTGGGTCACAACAGTAGTACTCAAAGCTTTGCATGGTGCAAACCTCAACGAGGCTGTCAAGAATTCCAGAAAAAGATTGGAAATTCTGTTAGTGGGAAAACTAACTTGTCATATACAACCTATCTTCCATAATTTCCATCCTCCTCCCAAGAGGAGGCACCCTCCCCCCCTCTTGAATCCCAAGGGCAGGAAGTGAGATGGGAGGGAGACACATCTGCTCAGTTTCCAAGGTGCTGCTTATGCATGTCTGGGCTGGATGTTACTGTGAGCCTGCAACACCTTGCATACTTTGTCCTAGCACTGACTCAGAGCCTCTACATATTCCTTGGTCTATGCATTGGAAAGGAGGAAGAAAGGAAAGGAAAGGAAAGGAAACAGATGGATGTTTAATCTATGAGGAAAGACGCAGGAAGAACCCTTTTCCTCTGTACAACTGCTAGTAAGTACTTGTCCTTGACTCATGACTCCATGTGCCTCTCGGGTTCCAGAACAAAAGGAACTACCAACAAAAGACTATATAATATATGAGGACAGACAGCAAAAAGTCCCTAAAAGATTACTGCCAACCAGGTGTTGTTGTTCTTCTTAGGAAAAACAGCTGTGTTTTGCAGCATCGCTTAACGAACTTAAAGGAAATGCAGAATGTTAACTTTTCTCCACACGAATCTACTCAATACTTAGCACTCCACAGGCAGCATATTGAGAATCGCTGCTGTATAATGCAGTCAACCAGGTTAAAAAGGTGAAAGGATCAATATACAGTCTTAGAAGCCTGCTGGACATTTTCTGATTTAAAACGAAGAGATTGGGTCAGAGGCCCATAGCATTCTAGTGAGATCATCTGTAATAGAATAGCAGGGATCAAAGAAAGTCCACTTTCCATCCACTCCACAACAAGATATGCCACTAATGTGCTTCCTTCTTTTTGTTTCAGATAGCTGGTGAAACACCTTTTTAATCCTTTGGTGTGCTGACATCAAAAGATTTCCAGTTGCAAAGGGCAAGGCCACCAGGCAGACCAAGAAAAGCAGCCTAATTCTTTCCACTTCTCTATGATAGCTTTGTGAATTATAAATATAAGTATGGCAGATGTGCTGCCTATAATCACTAGGGGGGGAAGGAAAGAAAAGAGGAGTGTACTGTAAACTATCCATAATTATCAGGCAGAATGTTGCAGTCTGGCAGAAGTAATGTATTTGTTTTAAACATTTATATAAACAAACACAAAGCCAATTCAAGAGGCTCAAGATGATGAGGACATCCATGCCTTGAAAGCTGAGCTACGTAAACCACGGTTCAGGCCTGCCCAGATGTTACGCTGCCTAAGAGGATGTACAGAAAGACACACCTTAGTTGAGTTCTACAACAAACACAAGAGGGAATATTTATTTATTTATTTATTTATTGGTTCGATTTATATGCTGCCCTTCTCCAGAGACTCAGGGCAGCTTACAATGCGTTAAGCAATAGCCTTCAAACTTTTGTATATACCTGCTTAGTAGGGCTTTCGCCCCCCCCCCAAAAGCGGTGTTCTTTTTTATACAAAGTCAGCTTATTACCTCCACAATCCTGGTCCTCATTTTACCTACCTCGGAAGGATGGAAGGCTGAGTCAACCTTGAGCCTGGTGAGATTTGAACTTGCAGTAATTGCAGGAAGCTGGCAGGTAAGTGCTACTTAAGAGCACTTTAGTCCGCTGAGCCACCAAGGCTCCTTCTATGGCAAGAAGAAAATTATATGGAGACCTTGGTGCTCTCTGAGCTTGGTTACTTTCTCGCAGACGTTTCATCACCCAACTAGATAACACATTCAGTGCTAGCAGGGATTGGGGTTTCTCCCTGTTTATATACAGTTGCTTGCTCTGTCATGTTGGGAGTATTGTTTTCTTCTTGGTAGTTTCTTGATTAGAGTGTATTTTACTGTTTATCTGATTTGGCAGTTTGTTGATTGGGTCTACTAATTGATTGTTGGTCTGGTATTAATCATGGTGTTAATCCTAGCTTATATGGGTGTTGATGATGAATCCATACCAGATCCATACTTTTGGTTATATGCATGGGAGTACTATAATTTCTAGACACTGCATTACAGTCTTACTTTGAATTCTGAGAGTGGTAATCCCCGGATATTCCTCTGATTTGTTAGTGTATTTGTCTGTTGTAAAAAGGAAACAAAAAGACCAGAACTCCTTTTCACCAGCAATCAACACCCAGATGCAGTACATCAAATAGTAAACAACAGTCTTCTTCTGAAAAAAACACTCCCAGCAATACTGACAGGGCAACCCACTGTATATAAACAGAGAGCAAACCCCACTCTCTTCTAACACTGAAGATGTTATCTAGCTGGGTAATGAAACATCTGCAAGAAAACAATTAAGTTAACAAGTTAACCAAGGACTCAACAATTCAACCTCTATTCAATTTGTTGAATAGAATATTCAACAAATACTCTATTGATAGAAATTACAGGCAAACTAACCCATTGTTCAGGTAAAATTAATTAAAATAGCCAATATTTATCAAATATTATCATCATGAATCCTACTAACAATACAGTATAGCATTGTTTCTTAACCTCAACAAGTTTAATGCTAACTCTTTTAACTCTGATTCTCACTTGCAAAGTTTAACCTTGTTTTTCAATACATTTTAACTGTGCTTTAAATCATGTTTTTATATTATTTTATTATGTTTGTTTGTTTGTCATATTTCTATGCCGCCCACTCTCCGAGGACTCTGGGCGGCTTACACCAAAGACAGTATACTAAATAGCATATTGCCCCCAACAATCTGGGTCCTCATTTTACCTACCTCGGAAGGATGGAAGGCTGAGTCAACCTTGAGCCGGTGAGATTTGATCCGCTGATCTGCTGAACTAGCAGTCAGCTGAAGTAGCTGCAGTACTGCACTCTAACCACTGTGCCACCTCGGCTCTGTACACCTCCCAATATCACTTTAGATAAGATGGCTGGTGTAGAAATTTGATCGATAAACAAAATAAATGTAAAAATGCCATGCAGTTCCATATGGTTTTTGATATTGGAAAAGAGAAGCCAAACAGATGAGTTAGATAAAAGGTTAGGTTTTACATTTTATTTAAATTTACACTATGGAACAACTTATCATAAGTTCAAGAGTTGTTAATTATAACAAAAAAATAGAAATGTGATTTTAAAGCAACAAAAACACCCAACACATTAGAGAGGTTAGAAGATTTTGCTCAAGTCAACCCCAGAACATGATTTTGAATTGTACAACTTAATTGTATGATTTTGGATCTGTCACTTTTTCATGGAGGACTGCTATGCTATCAGGATAAAATGAGACAACTATGTATGGAGTTCATAACTGTCTTAGAAGAAAATTAAAGAAAAATATAACCAATAAATAAATAATCTTAACATCACCAAAAGCAAATTAAAAGCAATCAGCAATAAATTACTTCAGGACGGAATCTCAAAACATTGGTATCACAACTGAAAAAGCCCTGCATATCAAGTTAATAAATAACAAATGCTTCCTATGGCAGGATTACACAACACCTAACATATTCAGTGTTCATCCTTAGGACACTTCACAATGTTGCTTCAACAAGACATTGGTCTGGCTTAAATTCAGTGTTCTTTGTGGAACATATTTCATCATTAAATGCCAACCTTCTCTAATCTGGTACTCTCTGGAAGTATTGGCTTTCCAGTCTCCAAATTCTCAGCTGTTGGAAATTATGGGAAACCAGTTGTTAGATCCTGGAGGCAGAGGTTTTTCCTCTATCAAAACTTTAAGTATGAATTGTTTAACCCAGAGGTCTTCAAACTTGGCAGCTTTAAGACTTGTGGACTTCAACTCCCAGAATTCTCCAGCCAGCTATGCTTGAAGTTGAAGGGAGTTGAAGTCCACAAGTCTTAAAGCTGCCAAGTTTGAAGGCCTCTGGTTTAACCAATGTTGCTGAAAAAATAAAGAACACTTCAGAAATGGGTTGAAAGGGTGTCTCATTCTTCAACCACTTACTGGCAGTGTTCACTAAGCTAAGGAAGGAAAAACATATAGTAAGGACGCAGCTTGTTTCTCTTCTTCTTGCCCCCGTTTTCAGAAGAGTAGGTGAAGAACTTTGAACATACAGTTTGGTAACAATTTCTAAGCCAACACACTATTGTTTATAGGTAGCTTATTTGGGTCCCATAAACCAAAGCAGTACGGATGATTTGGAAAAAGGGGAGAAAGCAAAGACTGAGCAACGGTATGAATCAGAATCCTGAATGTTTATACTGCAATTGAGCAAGCCAGAATTCAGTTTATTCTTATATGAAAGCATAGCTATTACATCTTTCAATGTATTACCCACAATGGCATCTGGCAGCTTTCCAATCATGGATGGAAAAATGTGGAAAGTTCCTGCAATGAATATCCAGTTAAAACAGGCTGAGCATGTAGGTGTGGCCACCTAGCCATCTTTCCATTTATGTAGGAAGAACATCAAAAGCTGAACTGTGTGTTGAGTTTCCTTCCAATTTTTATACAACAGAAGAGAACAGGTGATCTTTGCCAACTCTGTTGTGGACTTTGTGCCTGGAGGCTCATTCTGACCTGCTTGCATGAGTCACATTCTAAGTAATCATAACCACACTATGCGCACAAAGACTGTGCTGATCCCTCCAAGAAAAATGGAAAAAAAGCTACCAAGGGTTAGGACATCTCTTGCTGCTAGATGTTGCCTTATAAGAGCACATGGAAATCAGTTAGGGAGCTAAAAATAAATGCAGAAAAAATATTTTCTTCTAAGTGCACCAAGAAATAGACTTGGGCTGCCGTTAAAAACTTCACTGCTGAAATGGGTCTCAATCAGTGAACTAAAAAAAAAACCCCAGTTCAAAATGTATGTCTGTTTATTACTAAGTTCTAGTCCCTCCCTCTGGAGAATGAGACCACCAATTTTAAGTATGAGTATATATATTTACTGACTTGAATGCTGCTTACAAAGTAGATCCCATGATCTCAATGAAAGACGGGAGGAGGATCATATGATGGATGCTTTGTTGTGGTCAAGGCATTCAGTTGCTTCTGACAGAGCTATGGTATAGAGCAGCTCTTCAGCATGTCCCAAGATCCACAACCAGGAGAATGTTTCTATCCACCCCGCAAATTTCCTTCACAAAACAATGTCAGCATCCTAGGGAGATGCCTCTGCTAACATGCTCTTGCTAACATACAAACATATTTCTATTTGGAAGATTTCATTGTTTTCAATACAGCATGCATTGAGAAGATGGAGCCATGACTTTCACAGATGCAGCTTAGGAGAACAATCCGAAGAAAGAATAATTACAACCTGCCTGCCTTCCATAGAAGACCTGTATATTTGCGCAGGTCAAAAGGAGGGCTGAGAAGATATCTGCAGACCTCTCACATCCTGGACCAGGGTCAGCAACCTTAAACACTCAAAGAGCCACAAAGGTCCTCACCGGAAACCCCCGTTCAATTCTGGAGCTGACCGGAAGTCCAGTTCCCCTACCATAGAGTCTCTTCCTAGCGCGGCATCCTTTTTCCTGTACCTGTCCTAACCGAAAGCCCTATCAATTGTGGAGCCGACCAGCAACAGGGAGCCGCAGCAGAGGGATGAAAGAGACACATGCGGCTCCAGAGCTGCAGGTTGCTAACCCCTGTCCTGGACATTAACTGTTTCAACTCCGCCCCTCGGGACGACACTACAGCATTGCGAGCCAAAACAACTAGACATAGGGACTGTTTTTTCCCTTTAAGCCATCACTTAGCTGAACACCTAATTCTCACAGCACTGTCTAACATCAATATGTATTTATCCATATAGTATGGCTGTAGTATTATAATTTTATCATTCTTATTTACCCTTCTTACTCTCAACTCTGATTATTATTATTCTATCGCTTTGCTTGTACACCGAGAGCTTTTGCACCGGAGACAAATTCCTTGTGTTTCTAATCACACTTGGCCAAATCAAGTTATTCTGTTCTGTTCTAATCAATTCAATTCAATTCAATTTGAATTGAATAAGATAATGGGAGACAAAGTGCAAACAGCTATATTAAGGGAGGCTATTTCAGCCTTTTCGTTTCACACACTATCCACACTCCTGTCTCACATTCTATCAGCCCAGATTCATTCTTGGTATCTGGCCTTTAAATAGGCAATTTGCCATGATATTTTTTTTTTTTTTGCACAGAAAAGAGGTGCAATGCATTTTTACAAGAAAATGTTGATTGCATACAATCTTCCTAAAGGAAATCGACCCTGGGGCGTGGCCGAAAAACTATGACTCAGTCTCTAGGCAGACTGTAACAACCCATGTCTGGACGATGCCACAGCTTCACTGGAGAAGGTTAGATAGTGTCACTGACAAAATAAACATGAATTTGGGCAAAGTTCGGGAGACAGTCGAGAACGGGGGGGGGGCCAAGCATGCTGTGGTCCATGGGGTCGTGAAGAATCAGACATGATTTAGTCACTAAACGACAACAACACACATAATTTTCTTGATTAGTGATTTGAATACTGGAAAACCGTGCCCTTCCCCCATGCAACTGGCCTCTACGTTGGGACTCTTTTGTAAAGAGCTCTGAAAACTGGCTGCTTCCCAAGGCTAGAGTGGGTTGTGGATCCCGTTTTTTTAATGGCTGTTTTTTAGATAGCATTTGGTGGCGTTTTTCTTTTTAAACTGAGTGGCACGATCGCTTTTACTCTATATTGCCCGGAGTCATTGCGGAATTGAGTGGCCTAATTAATTAAAGAGTATTTTCCCCCTGAGTGGGTTTTTTAATTTATTCCCATTTTAAATCAATCCCAGCCTGAATTTACCGTCTTCTCTATGGCTCCACCATGCTTTTATCCTTGCTTTACAAAAGTGATTATTTTCTATCCTGGCTCTTAATCAGTATGCCATGTATGAGCTTAAAAAAAAAAAAAATAGAAGTAAGGTTAGGTTCAAGCTGAGCTTGGCTCCTAGTGAATGTATGGTCACAACCACACAGTTTTCTTGGCAACAGTTTTAAAGGTTTTTTTTTTTTTTTTCTTTTCTGGGATATGTTTCAACTTTCTAGCCTAGTCTTTAGCCAGGTATTCCCTAGAATCTTCCAAATGCTAAATAGGCCCAGACCTGCTTATCTTTCAAAACCAGACATGGTCTGCCAGGTGATGCCATCTGCTGAGATAACAAGCAACCAATTCTTTAATTTACCCAATCCCATCCAGGAGAGGGCAGTCACACCTATACACAGGTAAAAGTAGTAAGTATTAATTTCGCAAACAGAGATCAGAGAGGCAACCAAGTTCCAGTTACGGCAACAAACTGGACAATTTATTTGTATGTATTACTCAATTCATACCCCATTTTTCTTTTTATTCCTGTGCGACTTACAAATAATAAAAAACGCAACGTACAAAACAGAACTAAAGTAATACAATTAAAATCAATGAATAAGGTAGCTGACAACTAAAAGCTTTGAGAAAGGGAAGTATTTTCAATACCTTCCTAACTGATGACACAAGAGAAGCCAAAGAAAGTCTTTTAAGAAGCCTGCTCAATAGCCTGAGAGCCATAAAAAAGGCGGCCCTTTCTTGTGTATCCCATAGATGAGCTTCTGGCACTGGGGACGTTCGTCTGCTGGTGTCAGTAACCAGACAGGTCATAAGATGAGAAGTGGTCTGGAACAGCAGTCATCAACTGGTGGTCCATGGACCACTGATGGTCCATGAGAAAATTTTAGTGGTCCGCAGAAAATTTATATGTATTTTTCATATTGCACTAAATCAGAGATCCTCAAAGTACGGCCCCTGAGCCAGATATGTGCAATGAACATTTGCGTTGCTGTGGAGAGTCTCCCCCTTCGGGGACTTTTTGTGTGAATTGAAGTGGGGCAGAAATTCCAACTTGGGGTCCGCTTCAGCCTCCTGGTGCAGGGCTTTGGGCAAAGGCTGGAGGGAAGTACCACTGGTGGTGAAGAGACGGGGGGCCTTGTTCCAGTGGGACTGCATCATGGCCTGGAATTGGCTGACCATTTCAGCCCACTGAGCCTCCAGGCGCCCATACCAGGCCTTGCACTCCCGCAGGTCTTCCCTCTGCTTGGAAAGCCTATGCTCTTAGTCCTCAGTGACATGCTTCTGCTAAGCCTCCTTCTCGCTCAGATCCAATTTGAACTGAGCTGTTTTGCCAACTCTTTCTCATGGTGGCTGCTTATCTCTAATAACTGCTTCCTGTTGGGGCACTAAGGAGTCTGGGCGGGCAGGCAAGGAGGGGCTGGGAGAGGAGGGGCGAGTAGAGAAGAGGCGATCGCGCGCGAAGCACGCACACAAAGAGAACCGGTAGTAAAGCCGGTTAGAACCCACCCCTGGAGCTAGGAAGTGTGCCTTTTCGGTGGCAACCACTCTCTAAGGAACATCTTACCCCCTGAAGCTTGTCAGGCTCCCACCCTTCTAGCTTTCCATTCAATCTTAAAGACCTGGCTTCAGTGGTGAAATCCAATTTTTTTTTACTACCAGTTCTGTGGGCTTGGTGGGCGTGGCTTGGTGGGCGTGGCAGGGGAAGGATACTGCAAAATCTCCATTCCCACCCCACTCTAGGGGAAGGATACTGCAAAATCCCCATTCCCTCCCCACTCCTGGGGGAAGGATATTGCAAAATCTCCATTCCCACACCACTCTGGAGCCAACCAGAGGTAGCATTTGCTGGTTCTCCGAACGACTCAAAATTTCCGCTACCGGTTCTCCGAACTACTCAAAAGTTCTGCTACTGGTTCTCCAGAACCTGATGGATTTTATTCCTGCCTGGCTTTCCCCTCAAGTGTTGGGAGATTAGACAATGATACGTTTGCCTGGACTGGCACCAGCTTTCTGTTTTTTACTTTTCTAAATGTTTTATGTTTTGAGTGTATTTTACAGTTGTTAAAGTGATTTTATTGGGAGCCGCCCAGAGTTGTCTGAAATATGGGCAGCCATATAAATATTTTAAATAAAACAAACAAATTTATGTTTTCCAACTTTCGCTAGAGCTGATTTTTTTCCCCCCTTGCCAGGTCTCTTTTAATACTTGGCAAATCAATGCTTTCATCCAGCAGCATTGAGTTCTGGATATTTTATGAGCAATTGACCTGACATTAAAAAGCAGGAACTGTAGTCTGCAGGAGTGAAATCCAGCAGGTTCTGACAGGTTCTGGAGAACCGGTAGCGGAAATTTTGAGTAGTTCGGAGAACCAGCAAATACCACCTCTGGCTGGCCCCAGAGTGGGATGGGAATGGAGATTTTGCAGTATCCTTTCCCTGGAGTGGGGTGGGAATAGAGATTTTGCAGTATCCCTTCCCTGCCACGCCCACCAAGCCACGCCCACAGAACCGGTAGTAAAAAAAATTGGATTTCACCACTGGTTCACTGTATCACCTAAGTTTCCTTGGTTAAACTCAGCCTGAAGGGATAGGGAGTCAACCACGAATCCATCCTATTCCCTGCAACAGCCACATTACAATCTCTAATTATCTCTCTCTTTGCCAGCTCTTACTCCACCAGATAAGTGCACTAACATACCAGGAATCAAAATACTTGCATTTTATTATGCTAAGAGCCTGACTCCATTAAAATATCCCGAGCCCCATCATCGTGAGGGATAACATTACCATTTTAGGCAACTTTAAAAGCATTTAAGGCATCTCTGTATTCTTTATAACAACTTCCACTGGACTTAGTGCAAGAGAAATGAGACTGAGAAATATTGACTTGATCTGAACAGTCCATTAAGGCACGGCTTATTAACTATAGTTTATTGAATAAATCACAACTTGCCAGGATGACAGCAATTGTAAACTGTGGCTTACATGATTAGATTCACATATAATATTAAATTAACCCAAAACAAAACATATCGCATTAAGACCAAGATTCATCTGGGAACTATCGGCTTCCCTAAGGCCACCTGTTTAAATTAGAAAGGTGAAACCTCAAGAAAATAAGGTGTAATTAACTAATTTTCTCCAGCTGCATATTCAGCGCACAATTCAAGTATATTATGATGATTGGGCTAATTGCCTTTATCTCATTCCTTAAAGCACTCATAGGTTAAACCCATAAAGCAACCTGAATTACACGATCCTCAGAGTGCATCTTGAAGACCGAGCGATAGCATCTCTCTCACTTTGTTTATTCCAGTTTTGGATTATTAAATTCACACCACACCAAATCAATTATCTAAACATCCATCCGTCTCTGTTCCCGTAATTTTTATTTATTTATTTATTTTTTAAAAGAAAAAGCAATGCCCTCATGGAAACCAGAAGATCAAGCAAAGCAATTAGGAACAAATTTGCTAGGCTTTTACATTCACCGCTCTTTTAAGTCAACCACACTTTACCACGTCTCCTCAGTGGTGGGAGTGACCAAGAATTCCAGAACACAAATCTTGTTTTGTTAGGTTGGTGCTGTATCAATCCTCCCCTGTCTTGCCAAGGCAGATTCTGAGGCTTTGTTAGCCGGGTTAACAAAACAAATTATTTTCCCATGAAGCACTCTCGTAGGACTGGCAAGGGCCATGCAGTTTCTCTTTGGAAATTGCTTGCTGCAATTTCTTGTGCAAACAGCACTCTATAGAAGCCTTGACCTAGATTCGGCAAAAGTAACAGCTGATTATGACCAGAGTTTCTGCTTCAGAGGACAGTTACCAGTATTCGTGCACTGTTCAAGCACTTAAAAATAGCAACTGGGCAGCGTGTTCTCCTCCCAGCTTGGACACCTGACTCCGATTTGAGGCCAGAAGTAACTTTCATTCACAGGGACACCAGACCAGTGGTGAAATCTGAATCGGTTTGACACCGGTTCGCTGGCCATACAAGCGCTGTGAGCACCAAATGCATGGCGTGTGCACATGCTCGCTGCGCACCAAATGTGTGCTGCGCGCACATGCACAATGCATGCAAAACACACACTGCACACGCATGCACAGAACACGCCAAACGTGCAGAAAAAGGAGGCTTGGGAAGGTAAATATAACAGCAAGGGGGGGGAATAGCTGTGCCGCATGATTTAGATTCACTAGAAAGCAGGATTTCCAGCTTTCTAGCTATTTTAAATCGCACAGTACAGCTGATCGTCGGAAATACTGGTTCGGAGGAACCGGTAGGATTTTTTTATAACCGGTTCATACGGACCGATAGTTTTTATCACTAGCGGTTCACCCAAACCGATGCGAACTGGTAGGATTTCACTGCTGCACCATACCTGACTTAGTTCTTTGTCTAGCTTATAGTCAGGTATGGTGCAGCAGTGAAATCCTACCAGTCAGGATTCAATCCTACAACTTCAGAATCAGGAGCTAATAAAATCCTATTAGGAAATCAGTTTTGTCAGGAGGTGGCAACAATTTTAGAAGTGTGGCTGTTCCTGCCTGCAGGCATCTCCACGAATGCATCATCTGTCCTTGGAACCACCAGCAGATCCAAGCTAGGACGCCTCCGCATTCCAAGGTTTGTGGAAGGCTTGTTGGAAGCGGAATGGGTATTGCAGGTTAAGAAACTTAAAAGGGAAGTTAGGAATTTTATTTAAAACAGCCAAACCTCATTCCTGGCAAGGATAAGAGTGTAAGAGTAAGGAACAAGAACAGCCCTTTAATGGACTTCCAAAATGGTTTTTTGCCTCTCACAGCATCAAATCAAGGATTGTATGGAGCTGAGTAAATAGGCTGGAATCCATTTCACCTGCAGTCTTTACAGATGCATAGGCGAAGAAGAAAGTTGAGAGATAAAAGGCTAGCTTAAGTGAAACTGCTACATTTTATTATTTCATTATTTATTAAGCTACCTTTCTAGAGACTTGCACATAAATGCAGCCAGTTCCTGTTTAGCAACCCACAATTAGGACCTGCAACTACCATAATTAAGGAATGAAGTTGTTAAGTGGAAAATCACATGACCTTGACCCTGCTTACTTTTCTTCCCCCCCACCCCCCACCCCATTTGAAATACTTGACCTTCCTGCACTGGGATAATTAGCAAAAAAGGAAATTAAGATTTGTATCCGCATTCATTGGAGAGGAAGAGATTACAAGAGAACAAGCAGCCCCACAATGGGAACACGCTGGGTTGTCTAAATAGTGCCCTTGAGTCTGTCGGTTGCACTGTACTCTTTTCATGTGTATTCCCCATTGTGTGCCTACTTACTCTCTTGTAATCCCTTCTTCTCCAATTTCTCCACTCTGCAAGGGGGAAAAAAGGAAAGCAACAGGACAGGCAAAGGACAACCCATACTAACTATAGGTAGGAGTCCTCAACTTATGACCACAATTGAGCCCCAAATTTCTGTTGCTAAGTGAGACAGTTAAGTGAATTTTGCCCCATTTTACGATCTTTCTTGCCCCAGTTGCTAAGTAAATCCCAGCAGTGGTTAAATTAGTAATACAGAAGTTAAGTGAATCTGGCTTCTCCATTGGCTTTGCTTGTCAGAAAGTCGCAAAAGGGAATCACATGATCCTGGGACACTGGTCATAAACATGAGTCAGTTGTCAAGAATCTGAATTTTGAGCACGTGGCCATGGGGATGCTGCAACGGTTGTAAGTGTGAAAAACAGTCATAACGTCACTTTTCAGTGCCGTTGTACACTCACTGAACAAACTGTTGTAAGTCGAGGACAACCTGTAAAAATATTCAAATGGAGGATTTCTCATTCACAAGAATATGTAGCCCAAACTATATCTTGCTTGGGCTTGTCTTTTGAAGAACATGGCCTGACATTTTTGTAAACCCTGTGGCCTGAGATTTTTGTAATTGGATCATCAGGATTAAAATTGAAGATTGTCTACAAAACACATTGTATCATTGTCTCTCTATTGCAATGATGGAGAACCTTTCTGGCACCGAGTGCCCAAACCAGAAAGCCTGTGCATGTGCGCACGCTGGAGCGCTGGAAACCCAAAGACCAGCGCATGCCTGTTTTTTTGGCTGTTTTCTGGCCTGTTTTCCAGGTCAAAAATGACCCAAAAACCAGCCTGAAAACAGCCCGAAAAACAGAAAAAGTCTGTTTTTTGGCCTGTTTTCAGGCCGTTTTCTGGCACTCCGGCACCCGCGAAGACCAGCTGGCCAGAAACCAGAAGAGCAGCTGGCGACGGCGTGCGTGCCCACAGAGAGGGCTCTGCATGCCACCTCTGGCACGCGTGCCATAGGTTCACCATCATGGCTCTATTATATGATTTAACGTGGATGGTTGCCTCAGTTTGGATATCCTAAATCAGGGGTGTCAAACTCACAGCCTGCGGGGCTGGATGCATCACACACTGGCCACACCCATACCCGGTTTAGTGAAGGGGGGGGGGGAAATCGCAATACGTCACGTGACAATGCCACGACGACGCGAGTTTGACACCCCTGGCCTAAATGGTTCCTTCCAATTCTATACATCTATAGAGCTTCCTCTGCCTGAGCTGGGGTGACCGTATTATCAATGTTCGATTTTCTTTGGGGACAGTTCTAAAGAGAAGCAAGATGCCAGCCCCTTCCCTTTCAACTTTTTCTTTAGATTTATAACATGCACTCTCTATATACATCACCACTGCTTTACAATATGTCAACTTCAGGAAGATGACTTTAAAACGTCAATATTTGGCTGTAGGGTTTTGCAAGTTGATTCTCTTGCCTCGATATGCAGAAAATGCATCGGATATTATAATATGGAAGATTTTAGCTCTGAATCGCTGCACTGCTGTTCTTTTCAGAGTTCAGTTTAACTACTTATTATGTGTAGCCTGTACTTATATCAGTGGATGCCTAGGCAAGCAGGGTGAATAAAAAAAATGAACCAGTCTGTAGTAGAATCTAGCTTACAATTTAAAAACAAGTCCGTATTCTTTCTTTTTAAAAAAAAATAAGTCTGAATCAAGCTGTTGATTATAGTACAGGCTAATTCCCTACAAAATTGTAGCTAAAATGGAGATAACACTACTTTATTTTCCATAAAAGTACAATTTTGTACTTCACTTTTTGAAGAGTTGTGAAGAATCTTTCACCATATGTTTATGCCTTCCTATAGAATTCACTTGATTCACATACATACGAATTGGGGTGGGGTATATAAATACATGAGTAAAAAACTTGATTGGAAGAAGTTTTGGCACTTCGAGTATCATTCTGCTCTTGAAGCACAAGAAATCCTCACTTACCAATCACCTCATTCAGGGACTGTTCAAAGTTATGACACTGCTGAAAAAATAACTCTACAACCATTTATGATCTCCTCAATGTCCCTCAGTCATGTGGTTGCCAAAATACAGGCAGTCCTTGACTTACAACAGTTCATTTAGTGACCGTTCAAAGTTACAACGACACTGAAAAAAAGTGACAGGACCGTTTTTCACACTTTGCAGCATCCCCCATGGTCATGTGATCAAAATTCGGATGCTTTGCAACGTCAAGCAGTCAATGGAGAAGCCAGATTCACTTATCAACTGTACTACTAACTTAACAACTGCAGGGATCCGCTTAACAACTGTGGCAAGAAAGGTCGTAAAAATGGGGCAAAATTCATTTAATAAATGTTTCGCTTAGTAACAGAAATTTTGTGGGATCAATTGTGGTCGTAAGTTGAGGACTACATGTATTTAGTTACTTGGCTGCCTTAGGGAAAATAGACATTCTCTACACTGAGATCTGCTGTATCAATAAAGCTGCAAATTGGTCTATCTATCATGTACATTAAGATATGATCAACCTCATGGTTGAAGGCCTTCTTTGTTTTCAAATCTTCTGGATCTCTGCTCACTGAGATCCACTACTTGAATGGGCAAAAGCATTCCCCTATTCCTAAATACAACACACAGGCACAATACAAATACAACTGACACAGGACATTGCTTTCTGCCACATCAAACTCTTGTCTAGTCATCCCAGAAGTGTCCACTCTAGTCCCAGTTCTTAAATTCTTCCCACAAAATTTGTTTCCTGATTCTTTGACTCTGAGTTGCTGGAAACTGCAATGAGATTATTATTTTTTTAGTGAAAAGAACGCATTCTCTTCCTGTCTAAGAAATCTAATCGGGACATGCCTATTGATGGTTTTAAGGTCAACGGCCCATTTAACAGTGCCCATTTATCAGTTTCAGCTGACAGAATGTATTATTATTTTTTATTGTATACACTGTAATAAAAATCCTATGAGGTATGTATTCTTTGGTCAACTATATCCATGAATAACCTAAGCAGTTCAGTGAGCCTAGAGCAGAAGTGTGACTAGGCACTATATATAGTATTCAAGCAAGCTTACAAACGATTAAGCTGAAAGGATGGTTATAAACCATAACAGCTAAAAGAACTTTTGAGGACTGACAGATATGGAAAGTTCACAGAGCAGTTCCTGATGGAAAAATCAGAGCAACCAATCACATGGCAAATAAAAAAAAGTAGTCAGAGCCTTAAAATAATTCAAAAATCTTAAATCAGGAATTGTAGGATAGCATAACTTCCTAAATGCTTTTTATATATTAAAGGGTAAAAAAAATGTGTATTTCTAAGTACAATATAATACAGAGATAATCTACAATATTTCTGAAGTACCGGTGGTCCAAAAGATCCAAGTAGGTCAAGAAAAGAGGCAAATGGTTTATTACAGTCCATGGGTATTATCCATGTACTTATTTCCTGAGGGGGTGTTATTCATTTTCAGAACAACCATCTACAATTGGTTCAACTGAGAAACAGTAAGTGGTTCAGAGCCTGCTGTTCTCAGGCAAATGGCTGCTAATAGTTGTTGTTAGAGGATATAGTCTTGTATTGCTCGTTTTATTGATGGTATTTTTATTGACCAATAATTGAAATAAACTCCTGTCTTTCTGTCAACGTTCTCAATAATCAAATGAAAATTTCAATCACGTTTTCCTTGTCTGAATTCAACATCTTCACATCTTACTACACCCCCAGATTAGAAGTAGAATATTTGCAAGTCTTTCTTGGAAGTATAATCCAACATTAATTCCAGGATTTGAAAGTCTGATTGTACTGTTTAACGTGGAACTATAGCAGATCCAAGTAATTAAAGTCTCTGACATGATTGTATGAAGCACTTTGGAAGGACAGAAAAGTGATAATGGTCCTGGCGGGGGTGGGGGGGGAGTTCTTCTGGCTTTAGATACCCTATATTTTGAACCCAAATCAAAGAGGCAAATATGGCTAAGCAGAAATTATTCATGAGATAGATAGATAGATAGATAGATAGATAGATAGATAGATGATAGATAGATAGATAGATAGATAGATAGATAGATAGATAGATAGATAGCAGAATCACAGAGAAACCCTACTGAGGATGTTTGTCTGCAAATCTACAATCGCTGAGCTTGCTGAAGTTATTTTAAGGGAAAACCATGTCAAAGATTACATAGAGCCATGTAAAATACTCAAGAATAATGTTCAATACCAACAAAAATCTTCCACACTACCATATTAATAGTTCATAAAATAATGACCATATTTACCTGTGATGTTAAAACACTGATTTCCAGTGAGTACATCACATTATTTCCTATTTTTAAAAGGTACAGATGGGATAAGCCTCCTATTGACAGAGAAAGATCTGAGAACTACATTACCAAGATACTGTTAAAATCTGATTCTGCGTTCCGAACACTACCAACCTCATACACATCAGCAGACAGAAGGCTCCATAAAATAAGAGACAAACATATGGAGAATCATCACATAAAGTGCTACTACGTGGAACAGCTTTCTGGCAGCTTACACCAAGGAGCTCTAATGTTTGATCAAATTAAACAAATAAAACAAAACAGCAAGAGGGAAGATAAGCAATAGACAGACAGTCATTAAAGATTCTGTGAACATGGCCAGAAATGTAAATTGCTAAAAAAATAAATAAAAGGTATATACTTTTTTAATGCTCAGATCTGATTCTTAATCATACAATTTCAGTTGAAAGTTCCTGCTTTGCCTTCAGCTTTAATTGAAGGCGCTTGTGAAGTTTTCTCTTACAGGGCAATTAAGAACAATTAAGGTGGGTTAAAAGATAGGGCTTACCAAGTTACAGTATTGGATGAAACAAAGAAAATATTTATGCTATGAATCAAGAATTTTCTTATGCTTAAGAAATGAAACACGGAGCAGAGGGAGAAAAACAAACTGGCATTTTTTCAGAGTTTAGACGTATTTTGGAAGGGTCACAAACACCCCCACCCCCCCCGCCCGATAGCTCATAAACAAGCAATCTCCAAAAGGCACTCTTGTTCAGCGTGACTCTCAAAGTCTTCTTAGATACTTCCCTATTGTTTTCTTGGCAGCTTTATGGAATTGCTTTGCCACTGTCAGGGTTGTTTTTTTAACTTTATATTCTAGTCTGTATCCTTTGGAGGTCTTCTTTCTAAATATTAACCAACTACATCTAATTTTCCTTAGCCTTTTCAGAGTGGCCAAGTTCAGCTAGGGCTGTCATCTAAAGGTAAAGGTAAAGGTTCCCCTCGCACATATGTGCTAGTCGTTCCTGACTCTAGGGGGCGATGCACATCTCAGTTTCAAAGCCAAAGAGCCAACGCTGTCCGAAGACGTCTCCATGGTTATGTGGCCAGCATGACTAAACGCCAAAGGCACACGGAACGCTGTTACCTTCCCATCAAAGGTGGTCCCTATTTTTATACTTGCATTTTTTACGTGCTTTCGAATTGCTAGGTTGGCAGAAGCTGGGACAAGTAACGGAAGTTCATCCCATTACACGGCACTAGGGATTCGAACCACTGAACTGCCAACCTTTCGATCAATAAGCTCAGCATCCACTGAGCCACTACATCCCTCTTTAGGGCTGTCATCTAGCAGGAGCTAATTTTAAGCTAAGTGTTTAAAAGGAAATTAAAGCTACAAAGGAAACCTGCTAATAGTAAATTTAATGACTATTAATGCAACATAAAAGTCACAAGTTATGTGAAAATCAATAATGAGATTCACTGAATGAAAGATGGACTGTTTTTCTGGTCTTTAGAGGCAACAAAAATACCTATTGGTGGATTGGAAGCCACATATAAAAACATCTGCTAAGTGAGAGGCAGACAAGCTCATACACAGAGCTCTTCTTCATTTCTTGTCAGCTGCACAGTACAGGTAGAGAATTCCCATTTTTTATTTTTTTTAATTAATTCATATCTTTTTGGATTGGGAACTGAACTACAGTACCTCCCCACTCCCATGTTATTTTCTGAGCAAAAACTGAATTCAAAATTGTTCTGTGCCTAGATCAGGGTTGTCAAACTCCCAGCCCGCAGGCCGGATGCATCACACACTGGCCATGGCCATGCCCATTTTAGCGTAGGGGGGAAAAGTCCCAATACGTCACAGGATGCCGCTGTGACAACGTGAGTTTGACACCCTTGGCCTAGATAGTCTAGACCAGGAGCGTCAAACTCGATTTCATTGAGGGCCACATCAGGGTTGTGTTTGACCTTGGGGGGCTGGGTGTGTGTGACCAGCCTAACGTCTCTCATGTCAGGGGTGCCTGTGGTGGCCCGAGCGCTCTGCCAGTGAAAACGGAGCTTGGGAGGACTGTGTGCAGCCCTCCCAAGCTCCTTTTTCACTGGCAGAGGATTGCAGGAGGCCATCATAGCTGAAAACAGAGTTTTCCAGCAATTTACCTCTTTGCAGCAAGCAGCAGAGCCTGCGCAAAACAGCTGAGAGCAAATCAGCTGAGAGTCGGGAGGCAGATCCAATCAACTTGTACTAATTAGGCTGTGCTGAAGCTGAAAGGAGCTGTTTTTTCTTGCTGTTTGCTTGCAAGGAAGTAACTGCTGCAAAGCAGAGGCCAAAGGGTGGGGGCCAGTGGGTGGGCGGGGCTACATTCGGTGTATAAAACGCACCTAAATTTTCACCCCCTTTTGGGGGGGGGAAAGGTGCGATTTATACTCCGAAAAATACGATAACTCTGCTTGCAGAACCACCAGGAGTCAACACTCATTATTCATTTTCCAAGTTTGTCCAATTCAGTAACTGCCAAATCAGGGAAACAAAAGGAGGAAGGCAGAATGCAAGCTTGTGCCTAAACCCCCTTTTTAGAGGATCCTGGAGATAAATTTTGAGCTTTCTGGTGGAAAGGAAACACTATTGTCTTTCCCTCTCTACTCCAGACTGTTAGCCTTCTCCAATAAGGAAGTGCCCATAAGGTCAAAAATACTCAACCAGGAGGAATGTCAAAATAAATACTAAGCCAGTCAGTCAGGAAATTGCTATCAACCACCTCCAAAAAGATCTGCCTTATTTTTACCCCACAAAATGCAGTGAACTGACCAAACCAACTAAAAACACTTCAGCAATAACTATTTATTAATTTGGAGAGCATATCCATATACAGTAACAGCCAACATTATTTTTAGTGTTTTGAAATATATTCTTTGGAGTTAAAATTAGGAATGACAAGTCCGAGGTAACTTTTAAAATTGGTGTGACAAGAGTTGTAAATTATCTCCACTTCACCAGAAGGCATTCCAGAAATTCGGTAATAATTCTTTCACTACTGTTTTTCCACTCCAAATGGATGGAGCCATCACATTATGGATTTTATGAGAAAGAATTGTGGCAATAAACACAGTAACTATATAAAATGTTTGTTCCAGATAGTTTGCAGCAGTCCAAGGTTCATTAGAAGTTAAACAGGTTCACTTTATCTTTATATACAGTATGAAATTATGTGAATAGAGAAATTTATACTTGGGATCAACTCTAGTGGATATTCATAGGGCTTCATTGAAGTGTTACCAACTACCAAAAAAAGGCACACATCTGGCCATGGTAAAAAGACTACAAGCAGCTGGAAGACCCCCTTGATGACTTTTGGCCAACGGGCTAACAAGGACAACTAGAGCGATTGTGACTTTTCACAGATAGAAGAAGAGAGGTGAATATGCAAGAGGCAATGTGTCAGCCGGGAGCAGGGAGTGGTAGGAAACTAGGATTGTACTTCCTGTCAAACTAACTCCTATTTAACCCCTACCTCCAATTCACAATGAGAACCAAAACATTACTACGTCACTTCTCTTAAGGCACCAATACGGACTAGCAAAACAATTGAAATAGAAATTGAAGATGGGTTTGGCCCCCATGCAAAAAAATGCATCACTTTTCATTTGGCTTCTCAGAATAGATTATATAGGAATGGAGAAAAACAGAAGCATAATGTCTTAAGAAAAGAACAGGCTGAACTCTTCCACATGCAGAGAATAAATTCTGGACCGCTCCTTTTTATGGCTGAAGGCTGTCTCACTACTGACTAATGGAGTGGAAAAGCAGAGTCTTTGGCTTAGGTATCAAAACAGCTATGAGAAGTCCATCTGAACGGTTTCCTTCAAAGTTATGCTAGGGCAGACATTCCTCATCTTTAGGGCCATTGCCATTGGTTGAAGGACTATGTTTTTCTGTATTTCTCTTACTACCTGTTTCAACTTTTTAAAACTCACTTTGGATCTCTCTATTATAGCACTTTAATGGCCAACTAAATCTACATCTTCTTTGGCTCTGAGAAACTATATTGTGGAACTCCTTAGCCAGGATGTTTTAATGTAATTAAAAACAAAATAAGAATACACTCTCATAGGAAACAAAATATGAAAAACTAACACGGAAATTCTATCAATAGAATCCAAAAAATCTTATTGCAAAAAATCACAAATCTTTCTGATCCAAGACCTGGAAGAAAAGCTAAGTCTTTAGGTTTTTACAGCGGGCAAGATAGGGCTATCCATATCTCAAGAAATTGCATTTCATAGAGTAGATCCAGCAACAGAGAAGCCACAATGACCAGGTTCCATAAGAAGACACTGTTTAAAAGACAGGATTTGGACCTTGTCAATTGTTACTGAGCAGGCAGACCTGACTGGGAACATGTTGTCTTCCAAATAATCTGGCCCAATGCCACAATGGGCTGTAAAGGTGATAATCGGTTTCTTAAATTGCACCTGTAAGAACCAATGTAGAAATCTTGCCAAGTAGAGTTCTTATATATCTTTGTCCAGGATTTATGGTTGGGTTTTTTTTTTAACTGCTTGAATATGTTTTGTTATCTCCAGTGCTCCCATGAATACTGTTGCAGCCAGTTAGTAAAACACAAAATGATTTTTTTTTTATTGCTACACACAATACATACAATAACACACAATAACCGAAAGGGTATGCAACCCTTTGAAGGAAAGGGACAAGGTGACTGTAAAGGAAAGAAAATAAGGTAAACTTTTTAAATAAAGGAATAAAAGTTAAGGTTTAATTTATGTCAGTTTCATGTCTTCAACTTTTTCAGCGGGTCATCCAAAGGAAATTTAAAAAGCAAGGGAAGTCAGTTGAACAATGCCTTGCTTGGAGGAGGGGAAATCTGTCAGACCTGGTAGATGGGAATAAAGATATATTCTTGTTAGTGTGGATGTTTTTTTACACAGTAAAACGTAGGCCATCTGTGCCGCCCTGTCTCTTCCGAGGTGAAGTTAAGCCACCGAGGGACTAAAGATAGCTCAGTGATTATATGTTTGCTGGGGAGCAGAGTATGAAATGTTGGCCAGCAAGCTAAATGCAAGTGCTCCAACAGTTTATGTGGACTTCTCTAAAATCCAAAATGCGCCAGTATCCACATCCTTAACAGTGCATGACTCTTTTTCCCAAGTCTCCATTATCCATCACAAATCGTCCACCTTTTGAATTTTTTATAAAGTTGTTTTAGAATTTTAAAATGTTTAATCCTAAATTATTCTGATTTTAATGTTTGATTAAATTCTACGCTTCCCAGAGCCTCTCTCCAAGGGAGATGAGATGGGTGATTAGAAAGTATGAAATATAAATAAACAAATACCTATATACATACAGTGGTACCTTGGTACTCAACTGCTTTGAAACTCATTGAATTTGGTACTCAATGCATTTTGACATGAAAATTTTGTCTTGATGTCTGGGACAAACACGCTAGAACTTGTCAGTGTTGGCTGCCTAGTGGCTCAGTAAATTATTTCTTATGGGAAAAATTTGTTCGATACTCATCGTTTTTAGTACTCATTGCGCCTCCCAGAACCAATTAACGATGAGTATCGAGGCACCATTGTACTGCAATCAGGAAAAATCTGCCTCTACAGCACTTGAGAATTCTCTTATTACAGCTTCTTGATATTGAATGCTAGGTAATCCTTGAAATAGGTTGCAATTACTCGATTTCTCTCCCAGACAGCACACAAACTTATGGTTTCTGCTTCTAAGTATGGCATTGTGTATCCCAATACTCTAGCTGAGCCATGTCTTTTTTTTTTCCAAACAAATTGTAGTGGACTGGTTAATGTAGTCAGGTAATGTCTATCAACGGAAGTTAATTCTTAAAATTGCTCCTGGAAGCCAAATCTTTCTGGAATGTTATGAACACAAAGACAACAATGTTGAAGACAGTGTGTTATGACCCAGGTGGTCACAGTTAGGCAAGCCTCCAGAGAGTTCTTTATTTCTCTTGGGAATGGTTAAACAAATGACCCTCCGACGACCAGTAAAACTCCATCCTCAGTCCCCCAAACAACAGTTCATAGATTACCCAGCCAGGCCACAAGGAAAAAGTCCAGGCATAAGACAAGGATAGTTTCGAAGGCAAAATCTTCAAAGCTAGGACAAGACAAGAACAGTCCTCAAAGCAAGGCAGAAGCAGTCTTCACAGCAAGGCAAAAGGTCTGAGTCAAAGCCGGGAGAGTGCAACCTGAAAACAAACACTTGTTCCTGGCAAAAACCCCTCCTCACAATGTCTCCCTAAATACTATTCCCCAGGTGAGCATTGTGAGAAGGGGAGGGGCAGTCTCCTCCCAAGTAGACAAGCCACCCTGCACTGATTCCTTCTCCTCTCCATTTTCCGCACTTGGGGATCAGGTGGAGGAGGCAGTTGCTCGTCTCGGGAGCTCTTCTGCTCTGCTGCCTGCCTTTTCCCTCTCCTCCCTCCTCACTTGGTCATCCTGCACCTGTTCTTCCTCCCAGGACCCAGGACTGCCTCATCTTCCTTCTCAGATCGTTCCTCCTGGACCATAGGGACTGCGCCATCCCCCTCTGTTGGTCCCGGCTTCATCTCCTCCTCCTCAGACCCAGGCTCTGATGGGGCCATGATACTGTGGCTGGATGAGTTTGGGGTATATATGGATAACAGAAAGTGCTGTTCTTTGGAATCATACTGAAAAAGATATGGGAGCTGTACTTTAAAAGCATCTGAGATACAATCAGATACAATAGTAGAAAAACTAACCTTTCCAAATAGTAAAGTATGCCTTCAGCTAAGCTCAATTAGTATACATCTACACAAACCAAATATTGAAAGAATTTAAGAATATTTCTTGCCAAAGACACCAACAAGATAATTAACAAGATTTTTTAATGTTTTTAATTCTTAAATGTTTTTTATAATGATTTTAAATGCATTGTGAGCCGCCCTGAGTCTTCGGAGAGGGGCGGCATACAAATTGAATTAATAAATAATAAATAAATAAATAAATAAGTCTACCCTAGAATTTTCCTCTGATGGGGGAAATAGGTGAATCATTGTAAGAGAAAAACCCATTTCTTATCTGATGCTCATCAGATATATTCTACTGGATGATGGCTTCTGATGATGGGAACGGTGCTCCAACATCTATAGACAGTGCTAGATTGACAAGGCTGTTGAAGCAGCAGGGCAATGGCTGGGTTACAACTTGTCAAGCCAAACTATTGTTTTCTATATTTACTTAAAACATTACTAGGCTAATATAAAATTCCATACCAGGCTGCATGCAGTACTGCATACGTTAGGAGTCTTGTATAAACTAACAGCCAGTTGCTGTAATGAATTGCAATGTGAAATTACAAAGTCCCCCTTTGAAGTTATACAAATGGAAATGACTTCAGAAAAAAATGTTTTAACTTAACGCTGCATTAAGTTAATGCTACTTTATTTATGTAATGCAAAGTTTTAGAGTGAACATTTCCAAATAAGACCTGGACAGTTGATTTGAGAATTCAATAATGGGTTACAGGCCACAGGTTTGAAGTCAGGAGTAGTCTGGTAGCACTTTTTCCAACTAACTCATTAAAAGGCAGCAGCTTTCATGAACTGCAGCTCACTTTATAAGGTGAAGTGAGACTAGACTGATGTAGAATTTCATTTGGAATGCTTCATAAACACATCTTTTAATAACATTTGTCAATTGGAAAGTGTGCTATTTGACTCCTTCTCACTTTTTTTGCTACCATAAATGACCAAAGCTCTCCTCCCACAAAGCCATTTGTTTGAAAGCTAAGAAAGTGTTATCAATTAGCAAAAATTATGGTTTAGAGACCCACTTTAGGCAAACAGGCGTGCCGGTTTAGTCAGGATGCCAAATTACAATGAGATGTCCTCAACACCGGATCTGAATCGACTTACACTCAACAGATACTAAGGTATGGAGTAAACAAGGTTAGATAACAGCAGATTATTTTCTTTTGAGCAAAGGTTATAAGGACTGTGAATCTCTCTATTAAATCCCTATTTTCCTTCTTATTTATCTCCACTATTAACTGATAGCAAGGATTATAAATTATAAACTTTCATGGAGTTTCTATAAAGCAAAGATTAAATAAAAATGCATAAAGCCACAGAACAGCGTGTTACTTTCTATGTAGCATCCAAATTTAAGTTTGGCTTATATGTGTATGCTTTGTCGGAACAAGAGCCAGCAATAGGGATGTGTAATATATAATGAATATATATTCATTCATTATATATTACACATTGCAGGTAGGTAGGTAGGTAGGTAGGTAGGTAGGTAGGTAGATATAGAGATGAGAGAGATAATAGATATAGATGAGAGAGAGAGAGATGAGAGATGAGAGATGAGAGATGTAGATGTAGATGAGATAGATAGATAGATAGAGATGATAGATAGATAGATAGATAGATAGATAGATAGATAGATAGATAGATAGATCTCTGAATATATAGATTGAGCATCGCGGAAATGTGCAGAATTGTTTCGCTTAATTTACTTCATAATACATCCAGAAAAGGCTAAAGGAAGAAGGCAGGACAAAAAGCAGTGAAAAGCAAACACTCAACCCTAAATTAAAATTATGCTTGATGAATCCCAAACAAAAAAGTAAATTTGGGTGAGGAGGGCAGAATAGAGAACAGACTCTCTCCCAGGGTAGATTTGATTTAAATCGAGTCGATTTAAATCATGATTTAACTCACTAGTAAAAAGACTTGATTTAAATCAACTCGATTTAAATCATAATTTTTAAAGAGCAACTGTCATCTCTGCTACTCCTTTGACCCGCTGTTGACTCACCGATAGTCCCAGTGTTGCAGAATATACAGCCTTGTGCTACATAACTAAGCTCCATTTCATGCTGAATAAACTAAATTATTTATGTATCTTAAATAGAAAACTACCTTACCCCAAAAGTTTTTTATTAAAATAAATTCAATAAAAATAAAAAAATCTGATTTAAATAAAAAAAATCCGATTTAAATCAAAAAAATCTAATTTAAATCAAAAAAATCCAATTTTTTTTATTTTTTTAAAAAAATCATTGATTTTTATCCACCCTGCTCTCTCCTCATCCTCCCTATTTTTATATATTGGTACAAGGGCAGCATTCAGGGCCAGGTTTGTGAACACGATGGCCAAAGCTTCTGCTTTGGCAAAATTCATTCTATTTCTGGGCAGCCAAATCCTATCTGAAAATTCTTGGCAGAGATAAAAGGAAAACCGGCTCATTAGCTCTTTGCTAATGTTGCTCTTGCTTTCCGCCTGCTCTTGTGCTCTGCCCTCGGTTACCTAGATTCTGTATTGATCCCTTGAACCCTGGCCTTGGGAGAGATAAATTTTAACCCAGTGCAAATCCAGATTCTGTGCTTCTAGTCTTACAAGAGCTGGTCTCATGCATGGCATTCTCCAGGCAAGAGCCCAGATTTCTTTTCACCCTAAGGCAAGTTTTGCTAGTGCAGGGAAATCAGAGATAAATATAGTAGCTGGACCTGTTTACACAATGGAAATAAAACTCAGGTCTATTTTAGTTCTGTGCCTTTCTGCCAGTGTGGCTGTGGCTTACAACAATCTTTGCGTTAAACCCTTCTAGTGTTACCTGTTTATTACTATAGATCAGGGTTTCTCCATCTAGACAGCTTGAAGATGCGTGGATTTCAACTCTTAGAATTCACCAGCCAACATGGTTGACTGAGGAATTCTGGGAGTTGAAGTCCACGCATTTTCAAGCTGCCAAGATTGAGAAACCCTGATCTATAGTAATGAACAGGTAACATTAGAACTAGTGACTCCCATTGTCCTGCTACCAGGAATTGTAGTTCAACAATCCTCTTTAGGCACAGAATAGATGTAGAATAGAATAGAACTGAACAGAATAGAATAGATCTAAGACATGGAATGGACTTTATAGATCGGACGTTGTGTTCCTGAACGTCCATTTTCGGGGCGCTGCGACTCCAATCCATGGACGGGGTAGCTTCTCCTAGTTGCTGGGCAGAACTGAGTGCTAAACCTTCCACTGTTAGGCCACGCCCACCTCAACCAATCAGCTTCAGTCTTTCTTCACGAAGGCGCAGGAACCAGGCCAACTATGAAAAACCAACAAGATTTTAATCAAGAGAAACAACAGAAACAGGAAGCCGAATGGGTGGGTATGGATTGGAGTCGCAGCGCCCCGAAAATGGACGTTCAGGAACACAACGTCCGTTTTCCATTGCGCTGCTCCTCCAATCCATGGACGGGGATATACCCAAGTTCAGGAGCTCAGGGCGGGAGGCTGCCTGGAAACCTCAGCCTGCGGCGTGGCCACTTGTTGTAAAACTCTACGTCCAAAAGCTGCATCGGACGAGGCGTACTGATCAATTTTGTAGTGCCGGATAAAGGAAGAGTCAGAAGCCCATGAGGCTGCTCTACAGATTTCAGACACTGAGGCATTTGTAGACCAAGCTGCAGATGTGGCCGCACTGCGTGTTGAATGTGCGTAGATCTTAGCCGGACGGGGACGTTTCCTTACGTCGTAGGCCATTGTGATGCACGCTTTAATCCACCTGGCAATCGTGGTAGATGAGACCTTCTTCCCCATTGAGGAAGGTGTGAAAGACACAAACAAGGATTCAGTCTGTCTAAAAGACTCAGTACGCTTGATATAACGCCGGAGAGCTCGTCTAACATCTAAAGTATGCCATAAGGACTCAGTCTGATGACGAGGGTTCGGACAAAAGTTAGGCAGCACCAACTCTTGAGTGCGGTGAAATCGTGAGTTTATCTTAGGTAGGAAGGATGGATCCAAGCGCAGGATCACTCTGTCACTATGAAAGATACAAAGGTCCTTGTGGACTGATAGTGCAGTGAGCTCTGATACGCGTCGAGCTGACGTAATGGCTAAAAGAAAGGTGACTTTAAGTGTCAAAAATTTTAGAGACACTGAAGCCAATGGTTCAAATGGTGATGCTGTAAGCGCTTGAAGGACTAACGGAAGATCCCAGGATGGGTATCTATGTACCACCGGAGGTGAGATGTTGGAGGCCCCATGCAGGAAACTCTTAATCCTAGGATTATGTGAGAGAATACGGTGTTCTTCGCACTGAATGACCGTGGACAAGGCGGCTACCTGGCGACGAAGTGTGGCAGGAGCAAGACCTTTGGCCAAACCATCATGTAAGAAGTCCAGAACGTCCGGGATATCTGCAGAGGTCGGGTCCACGTGATGGGCCACACACCAGGAAGAAAATGTACGCCACGTAGACTCATAAATCCTAGTGGTGGAAGGGCGCCTGGCCGCTTGTATCACCTTTATGACGCCGGAAGACAGTCTGTCCTTCTGTAGCTGGAGCCGCTCAAGCGCCAAGCGGCCAATCGGAGCCACCCTGGATCGGGATGGAAGATGGCCCCCTGGCTGAGCATCTCCTCCCCTAGTGGTATTACCCACGGAGGGGACACGGACAATCCCACTAGGTCTGCATACCAGGGCCGGCGAGGCCACTGAGGTGCTATCAGAATTAACTCGGCCCTCTCCAACAACATCTTCCGAATCAGTCTTGGAATCAGTGGCAAGGGAGGGAAGGCATAGAGAAGCCCTGTGGGCCATTGACAGCTTAGAGCGTCGTAACCTTCTGCACCGACGGTAGGGTAACGCGTGTAGAACCTCATTAGTTTGGCGTTCTGGGGCCTGGCGAAGAGGTCCACTAGAGGACGGCCAAATTGCTGTACTACTTGATCGAAGAGGGCAGGATTGAGAGACCACTCTGCAGGGTCCAAACGCTCCCTGCTCAGCCAGTCCGCCATGATGTTGTCCTGTCCCGAGATGTGGTCCGCCACCAGAGATGCTGTGTGCTTCTCCGCCCACGCCAACAAACTCTCCGACTCCATCATCAGGGACCTGGAGCGTGTGCCTCCCTCCCGATTTATGTGTGCCTTGGTGGTGACGTTGTCCGTCCGGACCAGCACATGTTGTCCCTCCAAGGTGTGAACAAAATGGCGCAAGGCGAGACGAACAGCTCTCAACTCCAGCAAATTGATGCTGTTCGTCCGCTCCGCCGGAGACCACTGACCTTGAATCACTGCATTCTGTAGATGGGCCCCCCAGCCCAACAGGCTGGCATCGGTAACCAGAACCACTCGGTTCGGTTCGAGAAAGACACATCCTTTCTGCAGTGCGGGGGACCTCCACCACGTGAGTGACAGTCGAGCTTGTGGGGTTAAGACAATCTGATGGGATGACAAGCTGCGTTTCTCTCTCTGGAATGGGAGCAACAGCCACTGAAGTGGGCGGGAGTGTCTGCGTGCTCACGGAACAACATGGATGCAGGATATTAACTTCCCCAACAATTGATTTAGCAGGAGCAGCGACACTTTCCTCTGGGACTGGACTCGCCTCACCATAGACCTGATGTCGCGAACGCGATCTGGGGAGAGAAACACCTGACCCAGCTGGGAATCGATCACTGCGCCCAGGTGTTGGAGCCGAGTCGTAGGCGTCAGATGGCTCTTTTGCCAGTTGATAGAGAAACCGTGGTTCTGGAACGCCTGGAGGACCACAACCATGTCTTTGCTCGCCTGCGACGGGGACGTTGACATCACTAGCAAATCGTCGAGATAGCAGCTGAGACGTACAGAGCTCGATCGGATGGAAGCCGCGACTACCGTCACCAGCTTCGTGAAGGTCCTGGGAGCCGAGGACAGGCCGAAAGGCATCGCCCGGTATTGAAGATGCATGTTGTTGTATTCGAAGCGAAGGTAGCGACGATGCAATGGGTGGATAGGGACATGCAGGTACGCCTCGCGGAGGTCTACAGATTGAAGATAGTCCCCCTGCCTGATAGATGCCAAAACTGTCCTGAGGGAGTGCATCTTGAACCTGCGATACAAGATATATTGATTGAGGCGCTTTAGGTTCAAGATGCCCCTGTGGCCCCCCGATGACTTCGGCACCAGAAACAAGGTAGCGTAGAACCCAGTTCTCTCCTGGCCTTGGGGCACCGGCTCCACGGCGTTGATGGAGAGGAGGTGTGAGATCTCTGCTTCCATGAGCTCCCTCTGGACTCTGCACCGAGGGATGGGGCAGCGACGAAATGTGTTGGGTGGTAGTGTGTGGAACTCGAGGCGAAGCCCGTGCTGGATAGTTGTGCGGATCCAAGCGTCGGTCGTCGCAAGGTCCCACTGGAGGTAGAAGTGCTGGAGTCGACCTCCGATAGGGCCTGGAAGCAACGAGTCACTTTCCTCTGCGTGGAGGACGGTAAGAGGAGCCTCTGAAGGGGCGCTTTGATTGGTATTGATTTCTTGATCTGTCACGAAATGGCTGTCTGTCCGATGTCCGGTCAGACGTCTGTGAATAAGAACGTTGGTAGTATTGCCCACTCGGCATCGAGGAGGACCGAAAGGACTGGCGCTGTGTATAAGGCGTATATCTCCGCTCTGCACGACGGAAGGAGGACGGTAGCACTTTGCGCTTGTCTTTATCTTCTATTAAGATTGGCTCCAGACAGGGACCAAATAGTGCTGGGGCCGAAAATGGAGCCGAAGCCAACTTCCATTTAGCCTTATTGTCTGCGCGCCAATTTCTTAGCCAGAAAAGACGCCTGTTGGTCACAGTTGCTGCCATGGCTCGAGAAGCAAATTTTGTCGCCGTCAAGGAGGCATCAGCGGAGTATTCCGTTGCTGCCACAAGTTTGTTAATGTCTTGGTGCAGCCTGGTATCGGTGGGGGGCAACCTCTCTTGCAGCTGGCGGAGCCAGATCAGAGAAGCCCTGTTGAAAAAGGACGTGGCCGTGGCTGCCTTGATGGCCCAGGCCACAGCTTGGTGCGCTTTACGAAACCCCATCTCCATTCTGCGGTCCTCCGCCTTGAGGCCATCCACCACATCAGAAGTCAGCATTGAAGAGGTTGACAAAGCAGCGACTGGGGAGTCCACTGAAGGGACGGCAAGGAGATCCTCCAGGTGTGACTCAGCAGAATAAAGACGTTTGTCCAGGCCACTCGGAGCAGTCAGTGAGCCCGGTTGGCCAAAGGCAGATGTGATGACATTGGAAAATAAGGGAGGACAAGGAATCACGTCCTGCTCTTGTTTAGAAACGTGGAATAGGGCTTCGTGTGGGTGTCGAGAATCAGAAGACTTTTCAGCGCCCCCATCTGCAATACCAAACTTAGTAGCGACCTTGGCTTTATGAAGCAAAGATTTGAAGACAGAAGGTCTGAACAAATTTGTGAAGCAGGGCTTCTCGGGAGGGAGATCCTCATCCTCTGAGAATTCGACATCCTCTGGACAAATCTCTCCTTCCTCAGACTCCTCAGAAGAAGACACTACAGGACGTTGTCTACTGGTGCTCGGAACTGCATCATCAACAGGGGCCGGAGCTGAAGAAGGTTGACAGGTGTTAACTGGCCGGGCCACCTCCTGTTGTATGCCAGCAGCTAAGATCTTTGCTAGCGCATCTGACAACACAGAGTGAAAACTCACAGGAGTGTCAGGCACCTCTGGGCGGAGCCCCGCCGCAGTAGGTGTGAAGGTAGCCTCTGGCACACGTCTACGGCCCAATTGAGCATCAGATTGGCTGGACACATCTGGCAATGACATTGACACTCCTTTGGAGCGTTGCAAGTTGGAAGCAGCGAGCCTGATTGCAGTGGAAGATTCGGTTTGCAAATTACCAGAATGATCGGCCCTGTCCTCAGAAGCAGTAGTCTGTCTGGACAGGGAGGCCTGTTGTAGCTGGGCCCTCTCAAACTGCTTTTCTAAGGCTTCATGGCGCCTCTGCTCCGCCTTGTTGGTAGTGGAGGGCCTAGAGGTCGCCTTGGATTTGCGAGACTTGGATTTAGGTTTCTTGCTGCCTGATTTATTTTGAGTGGCAGGGTAATCACAGGTGCCCTCTGAATCAGAAGATAAGGCAAAGTCTGCCATGCTGATGAGGCAGAAGAGGGCAAATAGTAGGCCAAGTCCACTATAGAGCAGTACGGAGTCTTTCCCCAAGGAAAACTTGCCCACCGTGCAGAACCAGATGTGTAGGGGAGGGGGCAAATTAGGCTCAGAAGCTGCTGAGCTCAAATCCCCAATACAAAGAAGGCCCCTTAAGCCAGGCAAGGAAGGGGTAAAGCTGCCAGGCCTTGGTCAGAATTCAGGGTCCAAAGTCAGCAAGGGTGGTTAATAACCAAAGGCCACCCAGGCGCTAGCCGGCAGAAGCCTCCAAAGCCCCCCCCCCCCTTTTTTTTTTTTTTTAAGTTTGTCTCTCCAAAATGGCGGCCGCCACGCTGACAGAGTCCCGAAACAAAATGGCGGCCGTCACAAGGGCTGAATACTTGCTGTATCCGATGGGGAGAGGTACTTCAGGAGACGAACCCCAACAATCCGGTCGATATGTGCCTCGATGCAGGCCGGAAGAAATCAGCGCAGGAGGAGTCCGCCAAATAGCGCTTGTCTGCGCTATCTCCGCTGGTTCCGAGCGCTCGCCAGCTGATTCACAACATCGGAGGCCGCCCGATGACAGGGCCGGCACTCCGGAGCCGCTTGAAGGACGGAGCTGAGGCGAGGGCAGCTCTAACACCTCAGCGGAAGGCTAGCCCCTCGCCAGCGGCAACGGAAGCGCGGATCCGCCCAGCCGGGTCGGAATCCGGTATGCTGCAGCCCCGATTGATAAGGGGCTAGGCCAGGCGGCTTGGAGCCCCAAGCACGCCGAAGGCACACAGCAAATTAGTAATCCCACGTGGCAGCTCCTTGGTAAAAGTAAAGATGTGAAAATAATAAATTAAAATAACAAAACAATTAGCAAGGAGGGTAAAATAATTAGAGAGCACTCAAATTGCCAAGTTCTCACAGCAACTGAGTGAGAAAGACTGAAGCTGATTGGTTGAGGTGGGCGTGGCCTAACAGTGGAAGGTTTAGCACTCAGTTCTGCCCAGCAACTAGGAGAAGCTACCCCGTCCATGGATTGGAGGAGCAGCGCAATGGAAAATATTTCAGTGTTTTGTCCAGGGTAAGATATGTGTTTAAATTAAATTAAATCTATTAAAGTTTATAAAATTATTCACGCTTTTGGGAACTAGTTCTATCTTCCAAGATCTTTATCTCTCACCCACTCTATCTCATGCTGCCAACCAATGAGTCCCCCTCTTTTGATCATCAAGACTGAGCAAAAGGTACTTTCCAGAGATTTGAAAACCTAGGCGGAGTCATAGCAGAAAACATGTCTTTCCCAACAACACTGTTCCAAGTTGTCCAAGATTTGTAGGACATTGCCAGCAATTTAACAGAATAACAGAGTTGGAACAGAGTTGACCTTGGAGGTCTTCTAGTCCAACCCCTTGCACAAGAAGGAAATCTTATACCATTTCAGATAAATGGTTGTCTAATCTCTTCTTAAAAACCTCTAATGTTGGAAGCACCCACATCTTCTAGAGGCCTATCCTTTGAATTATTCTCAATGAAATTATTGTACCAGGCAAATTACATGCCCCCTACAACCAATCCATCCTACAGGTCTCAATGAATAGTTCCATTCAATGCAGAATTCTGAATGGGTTTAACTCTCTGAGAACTCTTTTTTTTTTTTTTAATTTGATTTATATGCCGCCCTTCTCCGGAGACTCAGGGCGGCTTACAATGTGCTCAGCAATAGCCTTCATCCTTTTGTATATTTATACAAAGTCAGCTTATTGCCCCCACAACTGGGTCCTCAATTTACCTACCTTAGAAAGGATGGAAGGCTGAGTCAACCTTGAGCCTTGGAGAGATTCGAACCTGCAGTAATTGCAGGCAGCTGGTCTTAATAACCAGCTTAATAACAGGGTGCCTTAGACCACTGTACTACCAAGGCTCTTAAAGCATGCCCACCACCTCCTAGAATTCACTGTAGCAGATTAGGAACATGTCAACATATCTCCATTAATAGGGTGTGCTTGTCTAATATCAGCAGGCAGATATATTTAAGCGTTTCTCTAAAATCATAATATCCAAGCTCAGAGTTAAGATTTGAGAACAGACCCAGCTGTAAAAAAGAATCATGAGAACTGCACCATCATCCACTGAAGATCAATTCTCTATTTCTTGAGTGAGTTTACAATTAATGATCATCTCTGTCTTATTTGGATATGAGTTGTTTTAATTTGTTGCTGGAATTGGGTATGTCTAGTTTTATTAAAAGATGGACTAGGGATCATATGATAGCAGGGTTCCAATATCTAAGGGTTTTCCACAAAGAAGAGGGAGTCAACCTATTCTCCAAAGCACCTGAAGGCAGGACAAGAAGCAATGGATGGAAACTAATTAAGGAGAGAAGCGACCTAAAACTAAGAAGAAATTTCCTGACAGAACAGTTAATCAGTGGAACAACTTGCCTCCAGAAGTTGTGAATGCTCCAACACTGGAAGTTTTTAAGAAGAAATTAGACAACTATTTGTCTGAAATAGTATAGGGCTTCCTGCCTGAGCAGGGGGTTGGACTAGAAGACCTCCAAGGTCCCTTCCAACTCTGTTACTCTGTTAATTTCATCCACTCCATTACCAACATCAGGCTCTAACATAGAAGATATTTGTTACTCTAATATACCACTTTTTTTTTCTAGGATTTCAAGACAGAGTACTTTGAGGGTCCCTCTTTATTTTATATCCTCACAACAATCATCTTATGAGGTAGGTTAGGCTGAGAGAGAATAATTAACTCAAAGCCAGTTAATGAGATCTTTGGCTATATGGGGACTTGAATCTGCAATTTCTGGTCCAAGGCCAATACATTAACCCTACACAATATTGTTCCTGGACAACTTTCATGAATTTAAAAGGATAGAAGAAAGAGAGAGGAAAATAATGTTTTTATTTTGCAACGTATGTAGGAGGGAAAACTATCTTGACAGCATTGTTTCTTGCAACTGTTATGCGGTATGAGATAGTATCAGTGGTGGGATTCAACCGGTTCACACCACTTCCGCAGAACCGGTTGTTAAATTGCTGACTGGCCCCACCCCACCCCTCCCCTTCCCTCCCCTTCCAGAAGTCATCCCGTGGCCCGTTTTTGCTCCCAGGAGGCTGCAGGGAGGCCTACTAGGCCCAAAACAGGGTGCAGGGGGCTAGCACCACCATCCCCGCGACTCGTTTTTTGCTCCCAGGGGGGTGCAGGTGGCCGAGTGCTGCCTGTCATACCCCCTGGGCATACCCCACCGTGGCCACACCCACCCAGCCAGTCATTAGGGCAGAGAACCGGTTGTTAAATTATTTGAATCCCACCACTGGATAGCATCCATTTTGATGTACAAAAGGTTAAATACTAAGACTAGGGTGCAAGATTATTGTAAAAAAAAAGTAAAAAATGTAATAACACATGTCACTAATTGTTCAAATTTAAAATCTCTTCAAGGTGAAATAAACGTTCACTTGTTTTCTGCAGAGTGGTTCTATTACTAATTTTGACAGAACAAAAAAAAATGCTGGTTAGATTTCCTACTTTTTCATCTCGAAATCTGTGTAGACTTTCAGACAAGAAAAAAAAATCCTTGGAAACCAATATATTGAATTGTTTAACATTGCTTTTGACATGAGACAAAGAATGAAAGAAGAGCTGAGAGATGTTTTCAGGCCAAAGCATACATGCACTGAAAGTTTCTTGGACAACATAGAGCTCCTACAACATCTGATGTCCATCCTGCACATATCTGAAATTCTTCAAGTTATCCCACAATAAGTGCAGTTATTATTCATTTATTTGTCTGATTTATATACTACCTTCTGTCCAAGAATTGAAACAACTCTATCAGCTGCTAGCAGCACGGCAGCCAACAGCTAGAATATGTGGAATTTGTTATATAAATTATTAAGAGGTCATGAACATTCTGTAAAATGCCATAAGACAGAACCCTAATCTGTCTAGGGTTTGGATCCACTGACTTCCACTAGCAAAATAAGTATTCCATCCATGAAGACAGATTGTCTAAAATGTATACGGTTACTTTAAATCTATGTTGGAAATATGGAAATCGTGAAGGTTCGTTTTATCATGCCTGAGGGAGTTTTAAAGAAGCCAGAAATTTCTGGGTTCAGATATATATATATATATATACACACACACACATACAGTATAAAGATACAAAGGCTGTTAAAAATCAGTTTTCAACTGAAACCAGATTTTTTTTTCTTGCTGGGTTAATGGACAGTCAATTAAAAAAAAAACACATGGAAGACTATATATAATTACTGTTATGAAACTACTATATATGTAGTCGCACGCTTAAGACTTTCCTATTCCATCAAGCTGGTCTGGCCTAAATCTTCTCCCCTTTTTAAATGTAAATTTTTAAATGTAAATTTTAATTTGTTTTAAATTATGGGGTATTTTAAATTCTGCCAAATTATTTAATTTGTTTTTAATTCATTTTAAATTTTTGTATTTATGTGTTTTATCTCGTGGCTGTTCACCGCCCTGAGTCCTTCGGGAGAAGGGCGGTATAGAAATTTAATAAAATAAATAAATAAGTAAGTAAGTAAGTAAGTAAGTAAGTAAGTAAGTAAAAATGGAAAAACCCTGAAATCCTTGCAATAGAGAACAGATTGATGAAAACGACAAACTAGCCAAGATGGCAAAATTAAACTTGTTTGGTTAGGGAAAAATCGATAACCACATTTATCAGTGGCTGGAAACTCTTATGGATTTTTAACAAGGAGAAAAATAAACTTATGATTTATGGATTTGAAGATTAGAAAGGATACTTATGGAAAGGAGATTACTGAGCCAGAGAGTAAAATATAAATGCATTTATAAGCTTACAATGTTAAAAAGATTGGAAGCTGCTTCTTTATCTTTTTTGTTTTTTTCTTTCTTTTCTATTTCTTTTTATGTTCTTTTTTACTTTTTTACTATATTTTCTTATTTTATTTTCTAATACTTGTATTGTTTTTATCTTTTTAAATATTTCTTCAATAAAATTATACTTTAAAAATTATTTGGTATTTCATAGTCTTGAAAAGATGAAGAAATACTTTGGGTATGGTATATCTGTAATACATGAGAAAGAGAAGGGCTAATGGCCAGGAGAAGATCAGATAATTTAGGTCAGGGGTGCTGGCTGAGGAATTCTGGGAGTTGAAGTCCGCAAGTCTTAAAATTGCCAAGATTGGACACTCCTGTATTAGATAGACATGCCTAGTGCAGCCAGTAAGGTGATCAAGTTCATCAATGCCAGAGGGATAACTTGAGAGTGTTTCTTGCAATGATAGAGTACCAAGAATGAAGAATAACCATGGACCTTACAGTCTTGAAAAACATTTGATTCTTGATATAAAACTAGGATGATTACTCAAAATCGCCCACAATACTTGAAGTGCAATATATAATTATTGCACTTCAATATATAATTATTCAATTATACAATATATAATTATTCAAAGGCTAGAAAGCTGTTGAGAGCACTGTGGTTTTATTATTTTATTTTATTTAGTTGCATTTCTCTGAGAGGACTAGCCATTATTGCAGACAAAATTTAGGGATTATTGCTCTGCTTTCATAGCGTTAGGATAAACTTCAGCTGTAGATAGGCAAATCAGGGTCAACACAAGTATAGAAATGTTTCCAATTTTGCTCTTTTGGGTGAAAGCTACTTAAATCTTTATCCATTTAAGGCAAAATAAGAATCTTAATGGCCTGAAGATAGCTTGACAGAATTTATTTGAAGCTGAAGCTGAATAATCGCTTCACACTTCACTCTTCTTCTACTACCCTCACTAAGGCTCGCATAATTCTACATTATTTTCAATTGACCTGAGTACCAATCTCTAGCTGGGTCAAGGGCCAGGCATTTTATGTGAAAATCCATTCATCTTGTTAAATTGTGTTACTCAATCTGGTAGTTTAGGAAGCTGGAAGAAAAAAATGACATCTCCAATG
The DNA here is from genome assembly GCF_059756535.1 of Pantherophis guttatus. Taxonomy (NCBI): domain Eukaryota; kingdom Metazoa; phylum Chordata; class Lepidosauria; order Squamata; family Colubridae; genus Pantherophis; species Pantherophis guttatus. The sequence goes on along the minus strand of NC_142069.1, from coordinate 15,113,789 downwards.
CAAATTGCAGCTCTTTCATTTCATCCTATACCAGTGATGGCTAACCTTTTTGCCATCGCGTGCCAGGAAGGGGAGGGGCGGGGGAGGTTTGCGTGGGTGTGTGCCCACACCCATAATTCTATGTGCCCCGCCCTGCGCATGCGACCCCCCACTCCTGGCACACGATGGCCCAGTAGGCCCGTTTTTCTTTCTCACCTGGCTCCAGATCCTCTATATGCATCTGGGGAGGGTGAAAACACCCTCGAGGGTCCTCCGGAGGCCCGAAAGGGCCCGTTTTCCAACTTTTGGTTAGTCAGGAAGTGACCTTTTTGCTGTCCCCAGCCTCCAGAGACTCCTAGAGAGGCTGAGAGCTGAGCCGGCGTGCCAGGCAACATGGTTCCGCGTGCCACCTGTGGCACACATGCCATAGGTTCGCCATCACGGTCCTATACCATTTCCCTTTTCTACTATCACATGGTTGGTTTTTTTTGTTTGAATGACAGCATTTCACATTCCTGAGCAAAATAAGTAGTTTTACATTGTATTTTTTCTTACCTACTTCTTGAATTTATCATTTTAGATCTCTTCCTTCTCCTTTGTATTACTACTAGTGTTGCTATTTCTATATACAGGTAGTTCTCGACTTACAATTATTTATTTAGTGACTGCTTGAAGTTACAATGGCACTGAAAAAAGCAACTTACAATTGCTCCTCACACTTACACCATCACAGCGTCCCCACAGTCATGTGATCAAAATTAGGGTGCTAGGCAACCGGCATATATTTACATTGCTTGCAGCATCCTGAGGTCATGTGATCACCATTTGAGACCTTTTCAGTTGGCTTCCAACAAGCAAAGTCAATGGGGGAAGCCAGAGGCGCTTAATGACCACATGGTTCACTCAACGGCTACAGTGATTTACTTAACAACATGGCAAAAAGGTCGCAAAATGGAAGTGTAACTCATGTAGCCTTGCTTACCAATGGAAATTCTGGTCTCAATTGTGGTCATAAGTCGAGAACTATCTATATTTATTCAGGTATGGTCTTGTACAGTATTTAACTGTAAAAACTGTGTTGTAAAAACAAGAGTAGCAGTTGCAAACCACGTTAGAATCAGAGATTGGAAACTGAATGGGAAGAATAGATTACTGGAGATGGCTGTAGCAAACCTGGCAACCACCATAATCAAAATCCAGACTGTCATGCAACTCCTCAGCCCAGGTTTCCTATAAAACTGAACACAGCAGTCAGTTACACAAGGGACAATGGATCAAGATTTGTGGGTTTCAGAAAAGAATCTCCTGTGAGACTTCAGCTGTTTCCTGATACATAATACTGTGGCAAGTGTGAATAGGATAAAGGACAGTGACGTGGTACGAGAAACAGGTGAAAGCATCTATACAGCCATCGAGCTCAAAACATCCCTTGCTGAACTTACTATTTTTGCTCTACCCTATTTTATCAACGCTAAAAGACACCCACTCTACAGTGCATCGCTAGATGTAAAAACTAAATTCATACTAATCTTGCTCGCACACAACTGAGTCCCTGAAGAAGCCAGAGCTTTGTTCTTACATGACTGAGATAAAGACTGTGGCCTGTTTGAAAAGATAATGCATATTGATAACTGGAGCGGTCTTAACATGAAGATTGAATATGCCACTTGGCATTAACAAAAAAACATTGCCACAAAGAAAAAAGATAAGCAGAGAGTGATAAAAAGAGTATCTTGTACATTCCAGAGGCATAATCAGCATTCGGGATCTATTTTCACTGTTCCATTGCTCTCTATGAACCGAGAGTAATTTTTAATGGAAATATATACTGTATATTCTATCAAGCAAGCAAGTTCTTCACCAACGCAGCCTCAGCTCTCCGTAGCTACAGACCCTCCATATGAAGAATCAAAGAGACAGAAAGGAAATATTTTTCCCTCAAACCATATCCATTTCAACTACGGAGTAGCTTGCTACAGGCTGTGGTGGGAACCAAGAATGTAAGGTTTTAAAATACGTACACTCAGAGTAGCCTACGAATTACAAAAGCATAGGAGGCTGCAATGAATTAATGCAGCCAGAAGTATTTATATGCAGTTTTGTATATTCAGAGCTCTGAAATGTAAAGAATTTGAAAGGCTGCAACTAATCTGTACCCTAATGCAGAACATACAAATAAATGAAATAGCCCGATGATCGCTGGGTTTACTCACTTGGTAATCTTCTGAAAAATACGGAGTACAGGGTAAAATATGTCGGATAGCATCACTCCTTGACCTACATGTGTGTGGATAGCTATATACCCTTAACCCCTTCTCTATGTCCCATTGACAGAAGCCAACATGTGGGATTTGGGGCAGGAAGGAAAGGACCACCAACGGCCACAAATTACTAGAGGAATATATTGGTAACACGAGGCAGTAAAAATATCTGTGGGCTGGATAGTTTCATAGCCTGAGGCTGACAGCTAGCACACAATGTAAGTTGTGTGGCCACACTGGCTATGGAGTACGGAAGCCAAAGTCCAACCCATTTGGAGTTTACCAAGTTGGGTAAGTCTGAAATACATCTCTAAATTCCTCCTGTGAATCAGAATAACTGGTCTGGAGAGGTTAACACTTCAGCCTGGATTCCAGAAGGAAAACCATCACTTTGCAATGGTTATATCCTCAAAGATTGGAAATCCTGCTTAACAAAGTCTTTTGTTTCGATCCCTCTCTGTCCCTCCCTTTATTTCTTTGGAATCAGAGAAGAGGATGCAACTGTCAAACACGCTGGCAGCAATTGCAGGATATGACCCAAACAACTCTAGAAAGAGGAAATGCCACACAGTGTCAGGGAAGTTACAGAGACTATCAGAACTCAACCCAAAGCACCAATTCATTGTTGAATGAAAAAAGAGCCACATTCACCAGAATCCTTTTCAAATTTGTTTCTCTCTATATATATTTTCTTATTATCCTGAGATGGCTTCCTAGAGCAGGGGTCAGCAATCCGCGGCTCTGGAGCCACCTGTGGCTCTTTCACCCCTCTGCTGTGGCTCCCCATTGCGCAAAATATGCGTCACAACTGCCAACGTGCAACACACACCGACACACAATTTATTAAGCTTTTTGACCCTCGGTAGGCTAACCATGGATAAATCCAAGAAAAGAAGAGTTTCAGAAGAAAACAGAACGTTTAATTCAACTATATATGCTAGTTTTATGGCCGCTCAGGAAATAGTCAGGCATGGGAAGAGTTTTGTGGCTCCCGGTGTTTTCTTTTCTGTGGAAAATGGGTCCAAATGGCTCTCTGAGTGTTTAAGATTGCCGACCCATGTCCTAGAGGAACAAGAAAAGCTCACCCAAGATGTACTGGCAGGTTTGTAGTAAGCTATTCCCTGGCGACAGAGAATACTTTGCCGTGTGAACAATTGGGTTCTGATGATGCTCTACCTGCAAATTTAGGTAGCAGCTACTTTCTACTCTTAAATGAATAAGACTACTTCCCAAAAGCCAACCTTATCCAAAGGCCTGCTCTAGTTCAGAAACCTAACACAATCTGTTTAAAAGTATGGTCAATATTGAATACAGCGTCAGGAATAAAATTGAGCTTGCTCAGGGTGTTGCTTTTAATTTTCCTTAAAGATAAAAAAATATATATCTAGTGTTACTAGCAAGTGACACAGAAACCACAGCAATATTTACAGGAGAAGAACAAGTAGAGATGTCAACACTCAGCTAAATGCAGTGTTTCCCAAATATACATTAGCCAGCATCTGTTGTTTTCCCAAAAAGAATGAAGGCATACTCTGATTAGATGCCTGCATTATATTCAGCCATGGGCAGGTGCATACAGTACGAGAACAAGACTCTCTTAAGTAAATGGATCCTGGGTCATAAAATATGTAAGAAACTCCATGCTACTGAAATACTAAAAGCAAATTTACAAAAGGCTGAAGAAGACCTAGCTAGTCCCTATTCACCAGAGCCTCTGATGCTATTATGTTTATTCTTCTGCGTTATTTGATATAAATTATTACTTAATTTAAACTTATATTTGGCAATAATATAAAATAGGTGAGCCTAGAAGGTGAAAGAAGACTCTTTCCTATACTTTTTTAATTGTTATGTTTATTAGTTTATAGTATAAAATATAAAAATACAGAAGTAGCTTCCAAGTAGAAAGAAAAGTACTTACTGTATTTTTCGGACTATAAGATGCACCTAGATTTACAGGAGGAAAACAAGAAAAAAAAGGTTTTGGCCTTTACATGTTGCATTTTTGCCCTCCCCGGCCCCCAGAAGCACTCTGCAGTGCTCTGCACATCCTGTTTTTGCCAAAAATGCGCCCATTTTTGGCCTGCAGAGTGCTTCTGGGGTCCAGGGAGGGTGAAAACACAAGGCGCAGAGGGTTTGGGAGGCCAAAAATAGGCCCGTATTCGGCCTATAAGATGCACTGAAATTTTCACCCACTTTTGTGGGGGGGAAGCGCGTCTTATACTCCGAAAAATACAGTATATTCTTTTTTTCTTTGATCAAAATGGTCAATTTAGCTATCTCTGCTAACTCCATCAACTTTTGTAATCATTCATCCATGGTGGGAGTTGAAATGTCCTTCCGTTTTTGTGCGTAGTCTTGCTGCCATCAACATATATAAGATCAGAGTTCCAATTTTTCTTCCAAGTCTTTTCCCATTAAGCCCAAAAGAAAAGATTCTTGTCCCTACCAGCTCCTAGCATCCTCCAGTAATCTTCTAGCAACCAACCAACCAACCAACCAACTAACCAACTCTCCAGTTGCAAAGAGGTACTCTCAATCTGGAGCATCATTATCGCTTGATTGTTTGCTCAGAAATCCAAAAGGGAAAAGTCACATCCCCTTCTAAATGTGAGAGGGGAAGAAGGATATAAACAAAATCCATTGAAACACTGCTAGCTAATTAGCCAGATAAAAGCAGATGCCAATTTAAATAACTGAAGGGAAATATCCATCTCTTAATGGGGAGTGACCAAGATCAACACTGCCCTTCCCACAGGAACTGAAGGCAACTTGTAGGGACATGTTCCCCAGAAGGACTATCTTTATAAGAACAGCAGTGTGCCCTTCTTCTGTGTTTTAAACCAGCCCTGTAACAACATCAGACAAAAGAGCTCAGGGCCCTTCAAAAGCTATCCAACTAGAGCTATCTTTCCGATACAGAAACGAGCTTTGTGTCTCCTCCAAGTAGAGTCGTTTGCCAATTAAAAAACAACACAGTGTAAAGGCGGGGGTGATGCAAAGCAGCAGGTGGCTGGGTTGTCAGTTTTCCAGCATCAACAGGCTAGATAACCATGCTATTTTGCCTTTTTTTTTTTTTTTTTGAAGTCTGCAGCTGGGCTATCAAGAAGTAGGTTGGTACTACTGCTTCAGCTGTAAAGACTGCCTCATGACCAAGCTGGCTAAAACAGCAGCCAACTTTTTTTTAGCAAATTCCTAGAGGCGGAACAGGGAAAACAGCACACATACATGCAGGGATGGGACTACTTATTATTTATTGAGGCCAACTGGCTGTTTATGGAGCTAGTCCAAATTCTCCTCTTGTTCTAGATTTGCACTTGCATAATTCCATGTAACAAGACAATGAAGAATGCTGCATTAGAACAGTCTTCTTCTTCTTCTTCTTCTTCTTCTTCTTCTTCTTCTTCCTCTTCCTCTTCCTCTTCTTCCTCTTCCTCTTCTTCCTCTTCCTCTTCTTCTTCTTCTTCTTCTTCCTCTTCCTCTTCTTCTTCTTCTTCTTCTTCTGCAATATTTCTTTTCTTTATTGGGGCTCCTATGCTGCTTCAATCTAATAAGCAGCCCATAAAACATTTAACAATATATACTGAGAAAATGCACATAATACCCCTCCCCCAAACTAAATGAATTTCAAAGTACTGTCAGCCCATATTCCACACACCATCTATCATTCAGAAGCCAGAGGGAAAACATTCCCATAAATGCATATGAACCCTCAAGCTTTGAAAGCCCCATGAGAAAGTAAAAATTTCACCATATTTTGAAATGTGAGGTGGGGAGTCAACTTTTCTTTTCTTTTCTTTTTTTAACCAGGGGGAAGTTCTCCCAAAGGAAAGGGAGTTTGGCTTATTGGCTGTCTCTTGTTAAATTTATTTGTTTGTCAGTCAACAAGTACAAGGAAACAAGTAACAGTATAGACCAGGGGTCTGCAACCTTAAACACTCAAAGAGCCATTTGGACTCGTTTCCCACAGAAAAGAAAACACCGGGAGCCACAAAACCTCTCCCGTGCCTGACTATTTCTTGAGTGGTCACAAAACTAACATATGTAGTTGAATTAAATGTTTTGTTTTCTTCTGAAACGTTTTTCATTTCTTGGATTTATCCATGGTTGGCCTACTGGGGGTTGAAAAGCTCAATAAATTGCGCGCTGGAGGGTGTCGCACATTGACAGCATATTTTGAGTGACAGGGAGCCACAGCAGAGGGGTGAAAGAGCCACATGAGGCTCCAGAGCCGCAGGTTGCTGATCCCTGGTATAGACATAGACAAGAACACATGAAAAAAAATTGGCACAAATAAAAGGAAATAAATAAGCAAAACATAGCCATAAACACATAAAATGAGTACATATAAATGGGAACAGTAGGACAGGGACGGTAAATCTCCTGGTTGTTAGGGATTCTTAGTCTGTTCTTTATTTATTGAATTTATATGGTTGCCTACTCACTCTCGGTGACTCTAGGAGGCTTACAAACAATAATTACCACTTTGAAACTGTCTATCAGTAAAGCTCTTACAATGAAGATGTTAGAAGACCATAACTAATCTTGTCTGCTATCAATTCAACCTCCCCATTTTGTATCAGCTTTTCAATGGTCTTCAAAGGCAGCCCCAAGCACAGCAAATGAATTATTTTTTTCACTAGATCATACCCCAATTTTCTTCCAGAAATTTAATGCAAAGAACATGCTACTCTTTCCTCTAATGTTTTCTTCATAATAACCAGCGAGGAGGTCTGAGCTAAAACAAAGTGAATGAACTACAAGTCATACAGACAGATTATATGGCTGCAGATAAGACTTCCACCGGGTCTCCCTGGTCCTAATCTCATGCTTCAATTACTATATGAATTACTTTACTATAGTAATTATTATTAATTATTAATAAGGAATTCTGCAGCACATTATTAAAAATAATAGCAAAAGGGATCATCTCATGAGCAGCAGAAATTAATAACAGCTGCACTACAGACCTGAGTAAAATTTGCCATCCTATTCTCCCCTTCTCCAGAAGAGAAGCAGCAGCATACAAAGCATAAAGATGTACTGAAATATGTAGACCAGGCTAACTGCAAATCTACTGCTCTAGATCAGGGGCACTCTGGTTCTAGATCTGCTATCAGGAACATGGATTCCATTCAGAAGACCCACATATAAATCTCCACCAACGGTGAAACTCTTTTTGTCTTCCAATCAGACCTGCAACTGTTGAGCTGAATCAACAGAAAAAGTTTTACACTGCAAAGAAGTTCAAACAGAAAAGTACAAGAGGCACCATCCAGTCTAAAAATCCAGTTTTCTGATCTTTTCAGCCTTCTCTTTCTAATCACGGTTGATGGAAAGTTGGCCAATACTAGCCCAACGCTTAAGAGCTGCTTTCATCATGCAGACCAAAGTTGCTTTCAGTAAAAAAAACAATGATTTCAAGTCCACCTCTAACACATATTCAGAGGCATCATTTCAAAACCAATGCAACGCAGAAGGACTCGCTTCTAAACAAAATGAATCCCAGCCATCTTTTTAGCTGTGACTGCAACCCCATTCACATACGTCCCAGATGACCATATTGGGAGCCATGGAAGCCAGGGGCGAAATCCATCAGGTTCTGACAGGTTCTGGAGAACCGGTAGCGGAAATTATGAATAGTTTGGAAAACCAGTAGCGGAAATTGTGAGTAGTTTGGAGAATCGACAAATACCACCTCTGGCTGGCCCCAGAGTGGGGTGGGAATGGGAATGGAGATTTTGCAATATCCTTCCCCCAGGAGTGGGGAGGGAATGGGGATTTTGCAGTATCCTTCCCCTGGAGTTGGGTGGGAATGGAGATTTTGCAATATCCTTCACCTGCCACGTCCACCAAGCCACAGCAGGCCCACAGAACACATTCCAAGAAACACACTCCAGAAGAAAGATAAATTTTTGAACTCGGCTCCATCACAAACCAAACTCTTCACCCTCCTTCTCTCAAAAACCTCAAGATATAAGCTGCTTTGATTGTTGAGGTTTAAATCAAAAGCATGGAAATATCTTCTAGAACTTTCCTTTTTTTCCCCCTCTCATTTATTTATGACCTAAGATAACTGGGCAGAGAGTAAATTACCCTGTGAAACTCTGCGATCAAGTGGGAACCCAAACCCCTACTAGTCTGAGGTCCTAAGTACCTAAGCAAAATAAATGAATTAGAGAAGAGAGCAATATAAAATATTTATGATGGGAGCAAATATGCAATTGTTAATTTAGATAAGTAAGAAAAAGGTTATAAACCTGCAATTCCAGTCACAACAGCTATTACAAATATCCTTTGGCAAGACATTTAACAATTCCATAAAAGGAAATTACAATCACCCAGCCAGAGACTAGAACTAAACCAGGAGGTCAGATTTGTTTTGTTTTTAAATCAGAGTCCACGCAGAAACCTCAAAAGAGAAATCTATTTTGTCATGTCTCCTACCAATTCCACAGAGTTCCATAAAAGAAAACATGATATCCATGACTTCTTACAATCTTTTAGGATGCTGGCTCTATTATTCATAAAGAATTGACAATATCCTCACGTCAAAGTGTTATGCAACAAAAGATAACATAAACTGCACAGGGAATTTTATTTAGCCTGGACAGATATAAAATCAGGTAATAGGAAATCAAGAACTTTTCACCACTCTTCTTGAGAAGTTCAGAAATTATGTACCAATGCTTCTGAATAACAGTCAAGCTGCAGCATTCAAACACCTGACTGAATCTATGCCAAGTTGATTAAACACTTATATTATACATTGTTTTATATATAAATCAATACAAAATATATAGATTTATATATTATAAATTGTTACTTGAACACATCAGAAGATACAAATACTGGAAAAGAAGTTGGAATCTAGTTATTGAGCTACAGTGATTCTTCTCACGGAATCAAAATATTGAAAAGATGATACCAGATGCATTCTGATTATTGGCAGAATAGGGTTTCCTATTTGGAAGCACATAAAGAATCCAGATAGGCCAATTAAGTCATTCAATTAGAAGAGTATATTGAAAGCTCCAGTACGTACTGTATAAAAGGTGAAAATGTGTCCCTCATGAAGTATGCAAAGTAGCTATTAAAAAAACTGATAAGATGAATCAAATGCAAACTATGAAATGTATAATTCTAGATCTTTGAGTGTAGGCAATTCATTTTCCAGATGATAGCTGAGGTTATGAAACACAGAACACAGAATAATAGGGTGGGAAGGAACCTTGGAGGTATTCTAGTCCTATCCTTTGCTCAAGCAGGATATCCTATACCAGTGATGGCTAACCTTTTTGCCATCGCGTGCCAGGAGCAGGGGGAGCAAGGAGTGGTCGTGGTGCACGTGCCCACACCTATAATTCTATGTGCCCCACCCCCGCACGTGATGGCCCGGTGGGACTAGAAGGCCCGTTTTTTGCTCTCCCCAGGCTCCAGAGCCTTTCTAGGAATCTGGGGAGGGCGAAAACAGCCTTCCCCCCCCAAGGCCCTCTGGAGGTCGAAAACGGCCCATTTGCCAACTTCTAGTGGGACTAGAAGGCCCGTTTTTTTCTCTCCCCAGACTCCTAGAAAGGCTCTGGAGCCTGGGGAAAGAAAAAATGGTTCTCCCCTCCCCCCCGAGGCCCTCCGGAGGCAGGAAACAACCTGTTTCCCTACTTCTGGTGGGCCCAGAAGGCCCGAAAATCAGCTGCTGGCACGCACATGCGCACCAGAGCTGAGCTCGCATGCCCACCGATATGGCTACAAGTGCTACCTGTGGCATGCGTGCCATAGGTTCGCCATCATGGATCTATACCATTCTGGACAAATGGCTGTCCAATCTTCTTGAAAATCTGCAGTGATGGAGCACCCACAATTCATGGATACAAGCTGTTCCACTGATTAATTGTTCTCACTGTCAGAAAATTTCCCCTTCAATTTCTTCAGACTTAAGGTTTTCTCACAAAGAATAATTAGAAATAACTGTAATAGGAGCACAAAGTAGCAACCCTGAAAGGAAAGAGGTGGTAAGATCAAGGGCCCATTTTATCATTATTTACCAGAAAGACACAACAAAGTGATGGGAGGGAGAAATTTCCTGTAAGCACTCTTAAAGCAAACTATTGATAGGTAGTTGCTACCAATGCCTCAGAAATGAGCAAGCAAGGGACATAAGAACTATCCCAAAGAGTGAGACTAAGAATTTGTCTGTGCAAAACAAACTTTGCAATGCTGTTCTTGCCAGTTTTTTTTATCCTCTTTAGATGTAAATGACTTTCACTGTCATGAAGGAAAGCATCTTTCCATTATCATTTTCTCTTATCAGCTTTGGTACCATGCTGGTAATCCTCAGCATGGCACGCTTTCAGGTTTCCTCAATTCTACAAACTTCTACAATTTGGCTTTGAAAAACTATTATTTCCTTAATTTTTTAAATAAGTTTTATTATGGCCATCAGTAGGCTCTGGGCAGTTTACAAAATACAAATACAAAGTTAAAAGATAAGACACGTTAACACAGTTATGTAACAGCTTGAACTAAAAATAACAACAATAAAAAACCTGACAGGGCCCTTCCAAATACAAATACTTTGCTCCCCCAGCCTGGGAGCAAAGCTAGAAAGATGGAGCCTCTGGGCACTATTCATATCTCTGGGACAGGGATCTGCAACCTTAAACACTCAAAGAGCCATTTGGACCCATTTCCCACAGAAAAGAAAACACCGGGAGCCACAAAACCCTTTCTGTGCCTGACTATTTCTTGAGCGGCCACAAAACTAGCATATGTAGTTGAATTAAATGTTCTGTTTTCTTCTAAAACTTTTCTTTTCTTGGATTTCTCCATGGTAGGCCTACCCGGGGTTGAAGAGTTCAATAAATTGCGTGCTGGAGGGTGTTGCACTTTGGCTGTTGTGACGCATATTTTGAGTGATAGGGAGCCACAGCAGAGGGGTGAAAGTGCCACATGCGGCTCCAGAGCCGCAGGTTGCTGACCCCTGCTCTGAGGGATGCTGCCCTAAAGGACATGGGCAACCAATGAAGAAGGCATGCTTCCTCAGTCCTTAGGAGCCTTGGTGGCGCAGCGGACTAAAGTGCTGTTAAGTAGCACTTAGCTGCCAGCTGCCGGCAATTACTGCAAGTTCAAATCTCACCAGGCTCAAGGTTAACTCAGTCTTTCATCCTTCTGAGGTAGGTAAAATGAGGACCCGGATTGTGGGGGCAATAAGCTGACTTTGTATAAAAAGAACACCGCTTGGGGGGGGGCGAAAGCCCTACTAAGCAGGTATATACAAAAGTATGAAGACTATTGCTTAACGCATTGTAAGCCGCCCTGAGTCTCCGGAGAAGGGTGGCATATAAATCGAACCAATCAATCAATCAATCAATCAATCAATCAATCAATCAATAAGGAAGGAAGGAAGGAAGGAAGGAAGGAAGGAAGGAAAGAAAGAAAGAAAGAAAGAAAGAAAGAAAGAAAGAAAGAAAGAGACATTTAATGTTATGACTTTCTCAATAAGGCAATCCCTTTAACTTTGCATTTCAGTGTCTTTTTTTTTATTAATTTCCCCATCATCTAAGAAATTATTTTTAGTCAAATGTGATGTCAGACTTTTCTTTTAGCAATCATCCAATAATGTCTGCATTTGAATAAGACAGCATTGCAGTCACCGTTTCCAATTGGCTTAATAATGCTAACAATCTTGGAGAAAATCCTGGCCGCTGTTTATTTAATCTGTCATCACGCATGTTCGGTGCAATTAAAAGAAGAATATTTTATATGCTTTTTCCAAATTGTGCATGATTTTTATACATCATTACACTGCTGTGTGCAATCCTGGTCTCCGTTAAGGATGGTATATTATAACTCCCATCTTCCTTTGCTAGGACACTCAGCCAAAATACCTGGGGGAAATATAACCTCAATATCTCCAGACAGCAGCAGGTCAAGACAGTAACCAACTGCAGTATCCAACACTTTCCAGGTAGTCCTCAACTTATATCAGTTCATTTAGTGACCGTTCCAAGTTACAACGGCACTGAAAACGGACGTTGTGTTCCTGAACGTCCATTTTCGGGGCGCTGCGACTCCAATCCATGGACGGGTAGCTTCTCCTAGTTGCTGGGCAGAACTGAGTGCTAAACCTTCCACTGTTAGGCCACGCCCACCTCAACCAATCAGCTTCAGTCTTTCTTCACGAAGGCGCAGGAACCAGGCCAACTATGAAAAAACCAACAAGATTTTAATCAAGAGAAACAACAGAAACAGGAAGCCGAATGGGTGGGTATGGATTGGAGTCGCAGCGCCCCGAAAATGGACGTTCAGGAACACAACGTCCGTTTTCCATTGCGCTGCTCCTCCAATCCATGGACGGGGATATACCCAAGTTCAGGAGCACAGGGCGGGAGGCTGCCTGGAAACCTCAGCCTGCGGCGTGGCCACTTGTTGTAAAACTCTACGTCCAAAAGCTGCATCGGACGAGGCGTACTGATCAATTTTGTAGTGCCGGATAAAGGAAGAGTCAGAAGCCCATGAGGCTGCTCTACAGATTTCAGACACTGAGGCATTTGTAGACCAAGCTGCAGATGTGGCCGCACTGCGTGTTGAATGTGCGTAGATCTTAGCCGGACGGGGACGTTTCCTTACGTCGTAGGCCATTGTGATGCACGCTTTAATCCACCTGGCAATCGTGGTAGATGAGACCTTCTTCCCCATTGAGGAAGGTGTGAAAGACACAAACAAGGATTCAGTCTGTCTAAAAGACTCAGTACGCTTGATATAACGCCGGAGAGCTCGTCTAACATCTAAAGTATGCCATAAGGACTCAGTCTGATGACGAGGGTTCGGACAAAAGTTAGGCAGCACCAACTCTTGAGTGCGGTGAAATCGTGAGTTTATCTTAGGTAGGAAGGATGGATCCAAGCGCAGGATCACTCTGTCACTATGAAAGATACAAAGGTCCTTGTGGACTGATAGTGCAGTGAGCTCTGATACGCGTCGAGCTGACGTAATGGCTAAAAGAAAGGTGACTTTAAGTGTCAAAAATTTTAGAGACACTGAAGCCAATGGTTCAAATGGTGATGCTGTAAGCGCTTGAAGGACTAACAGAAGATCCCAGGATGGGTATCTATGTACCACCGGAGGTGAGATGTTGGAGGCCCCATGCAGGAAACTCTTAATCCTAGGATTATGTGAAAGAATACGGTGTTCTTCGCACTGAATGACCGTGGACAAGGCGGCTACTTGGCGACGAAGTGTGGCAGGAGCAAGACCTTTGGCCAAACCATCATGTAAGAAGTCCAGAACGTCCGGGATATCTGCAGAGGTCGGGTCCACGTGATGGGCCACACACCAGGAAGAAAATGTATGCCACGTAGACTCATAAATCCTAGTGGTGGAAGGGCGCCTGGCCGCTTGTATCACTTTTATGACGCCGGAAGACAGTCTGTCCTTCTGTAGCTGGAGCCGCTCAAGCGCCAAGCGGCCAATCGGAGCCACCCTGGATCGGGATGGAAGATGGCCCCCTGGCTGAGCATCTCCTCCCCTAGTGGTATTACCCACGGAGGGGACACGGACAATCCCACTAGGTCTGCATACCAGGGCCGGCGAGGCCACTGAGGTGCTATCAGAATTAACTCGGCCCTCTCCAACAACATCTTCCGAATCAGTCTTGGAATCAGTGGCAAGGGAGGGAAGGCATAGAGAAGCCCTGTGGGCCATTGACAGCTTAGAGCGTCGTAACCTTCTGCACCGACGGTAGGGTAACGCGTGTAGAACCTCATTAGTTTGGCGTTCTGGGGCCTGGCGAAGAGGTCCACTAGAGGACGGCCAAATTGCTGTACTACTTGATCGAAGAGGGCAGGATTGAGAGACCACTCTGCAGGGTCCAAACGCTCCCTGCTCAGCCAGTCCGCCATGATGTTGTCCTGCCCCGAGATGTGGTCCGCCACCAGAGATGCTGTGTGCTTCTCCGCCCACGCCAACAAACTCTCCGACTCCATCATCAGGGACCTGGAGCGTGTGCCTCCCTCCCGATTTATGTGTGCCTTGGTGGTGACGTTGTCCGTCCGGACTAGCACATGTTGTCCCTCCAAGGTGTGAACAAAATGGCGCAAGGCGAGACGAACAGCTCTCAACTCCAGCAAATTGATGCTGTTCGTCCGCTCCGCCGGAGACCACTGACCTTGAATCACTGCATTCTGTAGATGGGCCCCCCAGCCCGACAGGCTGGCATCGGTAACCAGAACCACTCGGTTCGGTTCGAGAAAGACACATCCTTTCTGCAGTGCGGGGGACCTCCACCACGTGAGTGACAGTCGAGCTTGTGGGGTTAAGACAATCTGATGGGATGACAAGCTGCGTTTCTCTCTCTGGAATGGAAGCAACAGCCACTGAAGTGGGCGGGAGTGTCTGCGTGCCCACGGAACAACATGGATGCAGGATATTAACTTCCCCAACAATTGATTTAGCAGGAGCAGCGACACTTTCCTCTGGGACTGGACTCGCCTCACCATAGACCTGATGTCGCGAACGCGATCTGGGGAGAGAAACACCTGACCCAGCTGGGAATCGATCACTGCGCCCAGGTGTTGGAGCCGAGTCGTAGGCGTCAGATGGCTCTTTTGCCAGTTGATAGAGAAACCGTGGTTCTGGAACGCCTGGAGGACCACAACCATGTCTTTGCTCGCCTGCGACGGGGACGTTGACATCACTAGCAAATCGTCGAGATAGCAGCTGAGACGTACAGAGCTCGATCGGATGGAAGCCGCGACTACCGTCACCAACTTCGTGAAGGTCCTGGGAGCCGAGGACAGGCCGAAAGGCATCGCCCGGTATTGAAGATGCATGTTGTTGTACTCGAAGCGAAGGTAGCGACGATGCAACGGGTGGATAGGGACATGCAGGTATGCCTCGCGGAGGTCTACAGATTGAAGATAGTCCCCCTGCCTGATAGATGCCAAAACTGTCCTGAGGGAGTGCATCTTGAACCTGCGATACAAGATATATTGATTGAGGCGCTTTAGGTTCAAGATGCCCCTGTGGCCCCCCGATGACTTCGGCACCAGAAACAAGGTAGCGTAGAACCCAGTTCTCTCCTGGCCTTGGGGCACCGGCTCCACGGCGTTGATGGAGAGGAGGTGTGAGATCTCTGCTTCCATGAGCTCCCTCTGGGCTCTGCACCGAGGGATGGGGCAGCGACGAAATGTGTTGGGTGGTAGTGTGTGGAACTCGAGGCGAAGCCCGTGCTGGATAGTTGTGCGGATCCAAGCGTCGGTCGTCGCAAGGTCCCACTGGAGGTAGAAGTGCTGGAGTCGACCTCCGATAGGGCCTGGAAGCAACGAGTCACTTTCCTCTGCGTGGAGGACGGTAAGAGGAGCCTCTGAAGGGGCGCTTTGATTGGTATTGATTTCTTGATCTGTCACGAAATGGCTGTCTGTCCGATGTCCGGTCAGACGTCTGTGAATAAGAGCGTTGGTAGTATTGCCCGCTCGGCATCGAGGAGGACCGAAAGGACTGGCGTTGTGTATAAGGCGTATATCTCCGCTCTGCACGACGGAAGGAGGACGGTAGCACTTTGCGCTTGTCTTTATCTTCTATTAAGATTGGCTCCAGACAGGGACCAAATAGTGCTGGGGCCGAAAATGGAGCCGAAGCCAACTTCCATTTAGCCTTATTGTCTGCGCGCCAATTTCTTAGCCAGAAAAGACGCCTGTTGGTCACAGTTGCTGCCATGGCTCGAGAAGCAAATTTTGTCGCCGTCAAGGAGGCATCAGCGGAGTATTCCGTTGCTGCCACAAGTTTGTTAATGTCTTGGTGCAGCCTGGTATCGGTGGGGGGCAACCTCTCTTGCAGCTGGCGGAGCCAGATCAGAGAAGCCCTGTTGAAAAAAGACGTGGCCGTGGCTGCCTTGATGGCCCAGGCCACAGCTTGGTGCGCTTTACGAAACCCCATCTCCATTCTGCGGTCCTCCGCCTTGAGGCCATCCACCACATCAGAAGTCAGCATTGAAGAGGTTGACAAAGCAGCGACTGGGGAGTCCACTGAAGGGACGGCAAGGAGATCCTCCAGGTGTGACTCAGCAGAATAAAGACGTTTGTCCAGGCCACTCGGAGCAGTCAGTGAGCCCGGTTGGCCAAAGGCAGATGTGATGACATTGG
The DNA here is from genome assembly GCF_059756535.1 of Pantherophis guttatus. Classification (NCBI taxonomy): domain Eukaryota; kingdom Metazoa; phylum Chordata; class Lepidosauria; order Squamata; family Colubridae; genus Pantherophis; species Pantherophis guttatus. The sequence continues at coordinate 15,097,411 of NC_142069.1, read as the reverse complement.
AAAATAAGGGAGGACAAGGAATCACGTCCTGCTCTTGTTTAGAAACGTGGAATAGGGCTTCGTGTGGGTGTCGAGAATCAGAAGACTTTTCAGCGGCCCCATCTGCAATACCAAACTTAGTAGCGACCTTGGCTTTATGAAGCAAAGATTTGAAGACAGAAGGTCTGAACAAATTTGTGAAGCAGGGCTTCTCGGGAGGGAGATCCTCATCCTCTGAGAATTCGACATCCTCTGGACAAATCTCTCCTTCCTCAGACTCCTCAGAAGAAGACACTACAGGACGTTGTCTACTGGTGCTCGGAACTGCATCATCAACAGGGGCCGGAGCTGAAGAAGGTTGACAGGTGTTAACTGGCCGGGCCACCTCCTGTTGTATGCCAGCAGCTAAGATCTTTGCTAGCGCATCTGACAACACAGAGTGAAAACTCACAGGAGTGTCAGGCACCTCTGGGCGGAGCCCCGCCGCAGTAGGTGTGAAGGTAGCCTCTGGCACACGTCTACGGCCCAATTGAGCATCAGATTGACTGGACACATCTGGCAATGACATTGACACTCCTTTGGAGCGTTGCAAGTTGGAAGCAGCGAGCCTGATTGCAGTGGAAGATTCGGTTTGCAAATTACCAGAATGATCGGCCCTGTCCTCAGAAGCAGTAGTCTGTCTGGACAGGGAGGCCTGTTGTAGCTGGGCCCTCTCAAACTGCTTTTCTAAGGCTTCATGGCGCCTCTGCTCCGCCTTGTTGGTAGTGGAGGCCCTAGAGGTCGCCTTGGATTTGCGAGACTTGGATTTAGCTTTCTTGCTGCCTGATTTATTTTGAGTGGCAGGGTAATCACAGGTGCCCTCTGAATCAGAAGATAAGGCAAAGTCTGCCATGCTGATGAGGCAGAAGAGGGCAAATAGTAGGCCAAGTCCACTATAGAGCAGTACGGAGGCTTTCCCCAAGGAAAACTTGCCCACCGTGCAGAACCAGATGCGTAGGGGAGGGGGCAAATTAGGCTCAGAAGCTGCTGAGCTCAAATCCCCAATACAAAGAAGGCCCACTAAGCCAGGCAAGGAAGGGGTAAAGCTGCCAGGCCTTGGTCAGAATTCAGGGTCCAAAGTCAGCAAGGGTGGTTAATAACCAAAGGCCACCCAGGCGCTAGCCGGCAGAAGCCTCCAAAGCCCCCCCCCCCTTTTTTTTTTTTTTTAAGTTTGTCTCTCCAAAATGGCGGCCGCCACGCTGACAGAGTCCCGAAACAAAATGGCGGCCGTCACAAGGGCTGAATACTTGCTGTATCCGATGGGGAGAGGTACTTCAGGAGACGAACCCCAACAATCCGGTCGATGTGTGCCTCGATGCAGGCCGGAAGAAAACAGCGCAGGAGGAGTCCGCCAAATAGCGCTTGTCTGCGGTATCTCCGCTCGTTCCGAGCGCTCGCCAGCTGATTCACAACATCGGAGGCCGCCCGATGACAGGGCCGGCACTCCGGAGCCGCTTGAAGGACGGAGCTGAGACGAGGGCAGCTCTAACTCCTCAGTGGAAGGCTAGCCCCTCGCCAGCGGCAACGGAAGCGCGGATCCGCCCAGCCGGGTCGGAATCCGGTATGCTGCAGCCCCGATTGATAAGGGGCTAGGCCAGGCGGCTTGGAGCCCCAAGCACGCCGAAGGCACACAGCAAATTAGTAATCCCACGTGGCAGCTCCTTGGTAAAAGTAAAGATGTGAAAATAATAAATTAAAATAACAAAACAATTAGCAAGGAAGGTAAATTAATTAGAGAGCACTCAAATTGCCAAGTTCTCACAGCAACTGAGTGAGAAAGACTGAAGCTGATTGGTTGAGGTGGGCGTGGCCTAACAGTGGAAGGTTTAGCACTCAGTTCTGCCCAGCAACTAGGAGAAGCTACCCGTCCATGGATTGGAGGAGCAGCGCAATGGAAAAAGGTGACTTATGACCATTTTTCACACTTACGACCTTTGCAGCATCCACATGGTCATGTGATCAAAATTCAGATGCTTGGCTACTGGTTCATATTTATGACGGTTGCTGTGTCCCAAGGTCATGGGATCCCCTTTTGTGACCTTCTGACAAGCAAAGTCAACAGGGAAGCCAGATTCACTTAACAACCAGGTTACTAACTTAACAACTGAAGTGATTCTCTGAACAACCGTGGCAAAAAAAAGTCATAAAATGGGGCAAAATTCACTTAACAAATGTCTCATCTCGCAACATAAATGTTAGGCTCAATTGAGGTCGTAAGTCAAGGACTACCTGTATTCATACTTGTATGTATTTTCTTTCTAAAACTAAAGAAGGGAAGAGCAATGCGGTAGACCAATGAAAGCTAAAGCATTCAGAATACAGGTAATCTTTAACCTACGACCACAATTGAGCCCGTTTCTGTTGTTAAGCAAGATATTTGTTAAGTGAGTTTTGCCTCATTTTATGGCCTTTCTTGCCAAATTTGTTAAGTGAATCATTGCAGTTGATAAGTTAGTAAGCTGTTAAGTGATTCTGGCTTCCCCATTGTCTTTGCTTATCAAAAGATCACAAAAGGGGATGACATGACCTCCCAGGACCCAGTAAAGGTCATAAATAGGAACCACTCATCAAGCATCTGAATTTTGGTCACATGAAGATGTTGTAAAGGTTGTAACTTTAAAACAGTCGTAAGTGTTGTAGTCGGCCAGCAGCCTGCGGAGCTGGCAGTGGAGTCGGACAGTGAGGAGGCTGGGGAGGAACATGGGCCAGTCCTGGAGTCTGGGGAAGGCCCGGACGAGGGCTCTGCATCAGAGGCAGAGATAGGGCCAGAGCCATCTGAGAGTAATGCGTGGACTCTGGAGCCTCCAGAGTCGGACAGCAGAGAGTCAGAGGAACAGGAGGAGCCTGTTCCTAGTGCACGCATGTGCAGAGCTGCCAGAAGGCACAAACAGTTAAAACAAAAGGGACGACTCAGGAGTAAGACCTGGAGATGATTGGCCATAAGACTTAAAAGAGGAGCAAAGGCACATGGGGCCTTTGCAGGAAAGCAACTTTGTTAATTCTGTTCCCAGTCGGCATCTCTGTTTGATTCTGGACTCCGTGTGGCTTTGCCAAGCAGGGCTTTGGCAGAGTGTCAAGGGAGATAAAGGTTGGTGATTATCCCGAAGGACTTCTCCCGAAGGACTTTTTGCAACTAATTGGGACTCAGCTGTGAATGAACATAATTCACAGCTGTGGCAATAAAAGAGGTTTTTGGGACTACTCGTGTGTTTTAATGACTCAGGAAGCCTAGGTCACAACAGTAAGTCACATTTTTCAATGCTGTTGTAACTTTGAACGGTCAGTAAATGAACTGTGGTAAGTCGAGGGCTACCTATCCTTAAGGACCACCCAATGTGAGACAGCCAACCCAACGGGGCACTCGCAACCAGCCTTCAGTGCAAATCTTGATTCCTAAGGCCACGTAGAAAAAGGTTTAGCCTTCCAGTAAGAAGAAGAAAAACAGGCCATTCTTATCCTTCGGGACATTGTAATCTCCAGGAGCAACACAATGTGTGGTTGCTTTGGAGTGGTTTCTTTGAAAAAAGGGAAAGCTTACCAAAATCACTGCTGACAGATCTGCTCAATCTATTTCCATCCAAGATATGACCGAGTGGGCCAATTTTAAATTTAATTTTAACATCCAAATGAAAGGGTTCTTTTGGGACTCCAGCTTGTATGCTCAGTCACCTTAGAGGCACGTCTAAGAGATGGAAGTAATTTTATCTGCTTTTACTACAAAGCATTAAGGGGAAGAGGCTTGGGGGGTCTTTATCACAAGCAGCACAGGACCGAGAGATAAGAAAGATTAAATATACGAAGGTAGAAAAAGAAGCTGTTCTTGCTGGCAGAACTAACATGAAAATGAAACATCTGGCTCTCTGGATAGATTTGCTCAAATCACACTTTGTCCAACTGGAAAATACACTGGCAAAGTGGCACCTGATCCTGGCAACCACTGCAGATGGACCCTCTGAATTAGGGCATAGGCAAAAATATTTAAAGAATGCAGAATTTCATTCCCAGTTCTGGGTTGCCAGGGCAGTGCCGATGGTAGCCAATACATTTCTGAACCTTGCCAATAAGCCTTAAAAGATTCTCTGTTGCTAAGAGTCTTTTTTTTTTTTTTTTACTAGAAAGTGAAATGAGGTACAAGGTTAGAGACTCTACAAGTAGATTTAATTTTTTTTAAATTCAAGAGTCTTGATCAACTTATTTTTCTTTAGGTCACATCTCCAGGTCTTCTGAAATGTTTGGGTTTTTTTTACTCACCATCGCATCAAAAAAGATAATGTCCACTCTGAAAATTTAAAACATGCTCAGCTGTTAGAGATTTCTGAAGTAGAGGATGCAATAAAATCAAGGCTATTTTTAAAATTCAGGTAGTCCTCATTTAATGCCTGCTTTGAAGTTACAACAGCGCAGAATGAGGGATATCTATGACCAATGCTTGTAGTTCGGGTCACTGCAAAATCCCCAGTCACATGATTGCAATTTGGCACCTGGTAACCAGTTCACAATTATGACATCACTGCATCACATGATGAGATTACTGCGCCATTTGCAACCTTCAAAGCTAGCTCCCAACAAGCAAGGTCAAAGGGGAAGCTACCAGATCACAAATGGCAATTATGTGATTATGGGATAGTACAAACACAAGGGATTTGTTTAACAGACAACTGGAGCTGCCAGAACTGCTGTCATAAGTCGGTATGGTCACAAGATGCCTACGTTGCTTAGCCATGGAGTTCCTGGTTCCAATTATCATCAGTAGGTGAGGATTGCCTGTAACCAGCCACGGCAGCCAAATAATTTTGCACAGCGGTGCTTCCATTTTCAAAGGCCAGACAAGAATTAGCCGCATATTATATTTATATTTTATATTGGAACTTTCGTGTTTTATCTTCTTCTGAAGGAAACATGCAGATTTTTCCCAGAACGGTTATAAAGAAATCAGTAGATTTTCTTTTCATTTTCAATTAATCATGATTTGTAATCCATTTAATTCCAAGTTAATTTTATGATTTAACAAGCCAGGATTTTCTGAGCCCATTTTAAGAGGATTATGTTGGCCTGCTCACTTCCAGACAGCTATTTGTGGTTCTTATTTTCTAAGAGTGCCTGTAAAATCTTGTTCTTGTCATCTTAATTAAATAAAAAAAAATTTTTTTTTAAATAATACAGAGACTTCTAAGTACCATCAAGTGCTAGAGCATTGTTAAGGCTAAACAAAAGAATGTTAGGCTTGGACAAAACAGCAAGACATTATCAGTCTTCTCTAACCTGGTGCCCTCCACATAAGTTGATCTACCGCCGGTACGCTGCTCAACCAGCATGAGTAATAAATCAAATAGTTGGCAATTCCAGGACTTGGTATCCAACACATCTGGAGACAACCAGTTTGGGAAAGGCGCTCTTTCAAACAAACACTCAAGTAACATCTGTAAAGTCTGCCAACATTTTGGATCTTAGGGATTTTGTGAGGCTTTGCTAATCTCTTTGATTAAAAAGCTCAACTGTTCCATGGGAAGTCACGTGCTCCGGTTCTCTGGTTTCCAACATTTGCCTGATACACCCTCAGCAGATTCCTTGGTAAATGTTAACAGCTGGTGAGGTGTTGAAAGGATGCATTTTTGTGTAAAATATACTGGAGTGGTTCTTTTATAGTTTTAAGTTACAGTGTTTAAAAGCACAACTCAGCAGCTTCCCAGGCAGACTTTTAATACAGGAAAAGTTATACATTCAGTTCAGTAGCGACAAGGCGAATAAGAAAGGAAGGACAAGACCAGTCAGTGATTTACTGACTATGGAAGAGATACCGTGGTCCTCAACTTACGACCACTATTTATTTATTTATTTATTTATTTATTTATTATATTTATATACCGCCCTTCTTCCGAAGGACTCAGGGCCTTGAGCCCAAAATTGAGCCCAAAATTTCTGTTGCTAAGTGAAACACTTGTTAAAATGAATTTTGCCCCCTTTTACGATTTTTCTTGCCACGGTTGTTAAATGAATCACTGAAGTTATTAAATTAGTGACAGGGTTGTTAAGTGAATGTGGCTTCCCCATTGACTTTGCTTGTAAGAAGATGGCAAAAAGGCGATCACACTGTAACCCTAGGACACTGCAACTGTCATAAATATGAGTCAGATGCCAAGCATCCGAATTTTTGATCATGCGACCATGGGGATGCTGCAACGCAGGGTGGATAAAAATCAATGATTTTTTTTAAAAAATCAAAAAAATCAGATTTTTTTGATTTAAATCGGATTTTTTTTATTTTTATCGAATTTATTTTAATAAAAAACTTTTGGGGTAATCTATTGTAAGATAGTTTTCTATTTAAGATACATAAATAATTTAGTTTATTCAGCATGAAATGGAGCTTAGTTATGTAGCATGAGGCTGTATATTCTGCAACACTGGGACTATCGGTGAGTCAACAGTGGGTCAAAGGAGTAGCAGAGATGACAGTTGCTCTTTAAAAATTATGATTTAAATCAACTCGATTTAAATCAAATCCACCCTGCTGCAACGGTTGTTAAGTGTTGAAAAAAATGGTCAAAAGTAACTTTTTTCAGTGCCGTTGTAACTTTGCTCACTAAATGAACTGTCGTAAGTCAAAAAATATATGTATTCATATTCAATCTGGGAGGGCCATGGGGGGGGGGAGAGAAGGAAAATTAGCCTAGAATTGGAATTAACTGTGATGAAACAAAATTGTTTTGTTTATTCATGATAGTTCTAGCTTCAAGAGGGTTCACAATGGGAACAAAACCTATAACCAAGAAAAAGCAAACATATAAAAGACCATCATTGAAAGCCCAGGGAAAATCCAACACATAGACAATTTCTTGTTGTTGTTGTTGTTGCTGTTGTTGTTAGTTGCGGAGTCGTGTCCGACCCATCGCGACCCCATGGACGTTGCTTCAGGCCTTCCTGTCCTCTATCATCCTCTGGAGTTCTTTTAAGCTCACGCCTACTGCTTCAGTGACTCCATCCAGCTACCTCGTTCTCTGTCATCCCCTTCTTCTTTTGCCCTCAAACTTTCCCAGCATTAGGCTCTTCTTCAGGGAGTCCTTCCTTCTCATTAGGTGGCCAAAGTATTTGTGTTTCATCTTCAGGATCTGGCCTTCTAAAGAGCAGTCAGGGTTGATCTCCTCTAGGACTGACTTGTTTGATCGTCTTGCAGTTCAAGGGACTCACAGGAGTCTTCTCCAGCACCATAGTTCAAAGGCCTCAATTCTTTGGCGCTCAGCCTTCCTTATGGCCCAATTTTTACAGCCATACATTGCAACTGGAAAAACCATAGCCTTGACTATATGCACAGGCAATTTAGGACAACTCAAAGGGCCAAAAAATGGAATAATCTCTTTTTTTATGATAGCCTTTCCAGGTTCAAAGATCCAGACCAACAATATCTGGGGAGAAAGTTACAGTATTTGGTAGCACTACATATCAAAATAGTTTTCTCTGCAGTAGCTACCACATCTACCAATCTTTACTCCTGATCTCTAGTGATAAAACAGTCTATTATGTAATAAAAAATAATTTGCTCCATATTTACAAATCATTCCCAAGGGAAAAAAGTGGGTTACTAGTCACAGTAATGATGTATATTTTGTATTTTAAAAACCCTATATTTTATATCAAGGAGGGGGAGGGGGAGGACAAGGACAGGAAGGAAGAAGAGGAGGAAGAAAGAAGGAGAAAAAAGGAGGAGGGAGGGAGAAGGAGAAGACAAAAAACTTCCAAAAATTCCAAGGGGGACCGACTTGGCAGTCACCAAGAGTGAAGTCTGACTTGAAAGCACAGGAACCTGACAAATATGTATTTATTTCAATCTCTCTTCTGAAACAATAAATGCACTTTCTTAAATGGAAATCTTGAATGAATGGCATTTTTGGCCTAAAATCAGGAACTGCCTTTAGTGTCTCTATTTAGGCATTTCCCCATGATACAAGCTTCTAAAAAGAGAATACTACTTACAACACTATATAGAACACAGAATACTATTAATTGGATTTTGCTGCTCTGCTTAACAAGTTTCTTGGCAGTATAAAAAGGAGATAAAGTAGAACTAAGTACAAACACATAAAAACATGTTGCAGCTTCTCCAACCTCACAATAAGGTATAAGTACAGAAAGTTGCTGTGCAGTTTTTATTGTACTTTGGAGAATTGATACAGCCAAAACCAAATAAGCCATCTTTGAAAACTGCATACTTATTTGATAAAGGCGACAGTTAAAAGTGCAAATTTTTTTCAGATTGAAATAAACAAATTTGCAGAATTCTAATTGCAATCCTTCTTCTTCTCAAAGCCCTTATCTGCTAACACTTGTCTAATATGAAATCATGATGACTAACAGCCTGCTTTTTTTTAAAGGTTGATATAAAACATAGATCATTCTATGACAGCAGCCCACAAAACTGCATTAGACTTGGCAAAAACATGTCATCATATGACCTAAGGCTGGTCAGTTAGGGAAGAGACGATAAAGGAAAAGGAATGCTCTTTGCTTGTTCCTTAGAGGATATTTCTTTATTGTTGTTACAGCTTTCTTTAAATAAAATAGAAAAAGTGGAAATGCTTTTTAAAGAACATTAAGTAGACAGCACTCTGCTTAAACAATAAAAAGGGCACTTCATACCAAATAGGAGTATAAAGGAGAAAAAAAAATCTGATATAATCAAAAACCGAGTCCTAATTTTTGCTACAAACAATTGATACCTGGTTTGATACTACTTTTAGAACCCTCCAAATCAGGGGTGGGTTCTACTTAACTTTCCTACCGGTTTGTAATGGGGCCGCGCGCACGCACTTGCTTTGCTTGCACACATGCGCTTCTGCGCATGTGCAGAAGCTTCCTGATGATGTCGGGGTCAGTGGGCGGAGCTTCCCGCCGGTTTTACTACCGGTTCTATAGAATCGGTCCGAACCGGGGGCAACCCACCACTGTTCCAAGTACTTGATTTAACTTCAAACTTGGCAGCTTTAAGACTTGTGGACTTCAATTCCCAGAATTCTCCAGCCAGCATAGCATAGTCTTAAAGCTGCCAAGTTTGGGGACCCCTGATTTAACATCACAAACATAAGGAATAGTTGGCAAATGTTCCACAAATTGAAAATGATGCAAAGTGACAGACAAAGGTCACAGTTCTGACACCAAGAGTTGGTAGTTAAAGTTCCGTGTCCAAACCCAACATTACCAAGTCAGGGTAGAGATAGCTGTCTGAAATTACAAGGGATTTGAAATGACTCCTCTGGGGCCATGTACGTATTTTTAAATTATGATTTCACCAGCCCAACTCTGCTTAACCCAATCTCCCTCCAGATGTGCCAAGCTGCAACTGGACATGGTGAAATTGAATCCCGTATCAGCAAAGTAAATAATCCACCCATTCCCTATCTATTTGTAGGCTTCCCCTTCCTCAACCAATGGTCATACTATCTCTGAATATTAGGGAGTCATAGACCAACCTGCTTAGATACCACGTTAGGAAAATTGCCTGAAATCTTTCAGTGACAGAATGAAGATTGTTCTGGTTGAAATCTCAATGGTACTGGTAGCTCTAAGAGGAGATAAAAACTGTTTTCGACACACTGATACTTAGGAAATCAAAATATTTATCAGCTCTATTTAAGAGTCTGTTTTGATCTTGTTTGCAAAATAATACACCTACATAGATTTAAATATGCTACTTTGGAAATCAAAATATTTATCAGCTCTATTTAAGAGCCCGCTTTGACCTTGTTTGCAAAATAATACATCTATATAGATTTAAATATGCTACTTAGGAAATCAAAATATTTATCAGCTCTATTTTAAGAGCCGGCTTTGACCCTGTTTGCAAAACAATACATCCATATAAATTTAAATATATATTTACTCATTCATTGCTTGTGGGAACCTTCCATGGGTGAATAACCAATAAGATTATTCTGTGCCTTTGAAAAATGGTGAGCTTCCTCCCAAGTGGGTGATATGAAACTTCCAAACTAAATTCCCTTAAGGTATTTCCTGGAGGGGTTTAATCGGGATTAACCAGAATAGCTAGTTTGCTCTACTACTGTAAATGATTACATGTGCAACAAGAGACTGCTGTTTGCTTTGAAATGCTATTATTTCGTCTGTAAACTCCATTAACAATGCCATTCTGGACTTCTGTTTAGCGTGGGAGGGTTATTCGGATAGCGTGACATCTATTCAACCCAGAAAAAAAAATGAGGGTGGGTGTTTTGTTTTGTTTTTTGGAGACTCCATTAGGGTGGTTTTATGAGGAAATAGATCCTCCACATCGTAAACTGTAAATGACATTAGTAGCAGTGGTGGTATTCAGCGGGTTCTATCCAGTGGTGAAATCAAAAATTTTTTACTACCGGTTCTGTGGGCGTGGCTTGGTGGGCGTGGTGTGGCTTGGTGGGCATGGCAAGGGAAGGATACTGCAAAATCTCCGCTCCCATCCCACCCCAGGGGAAGGATACTACAAAATCCCCATTCACTCCCCACTCTGGGGCCAGCCAGAAGTGGTATTTGCCAGTTCTCCGAACTACTCAAAATTTCCGCTACCGGATCTCCAGAACCTGTCAGAACCTGCTGAATAGCACCCCTGCATTTGAGGCAGGATTTAATAGTGGATAACTTTTATCCTGATTATTTTCTCCTTGAGGTATTCTTTTAATTTCAATTTCTTTTTAAGCCTCATTTATATTAATTGTTAGGATAGCTTTTGATAAAAAAAAGATTCTTTGAAAAGAACATGATCTTATAATATTTTAACAAGTTAAATTATTACAGAAGTATAAACTCTAACGACTCACATTCTCTTTAATACAAAGCAGACTGTAACAATAAAACAAATCTTTCTGCATTAAAATTTAAAATGCCACGACATTTTTTTTAAGCTGCAACAGATAAAAGCCTAAGTTCTAAAATGCAAACCTGTAACATGGTTTGTTTGGGGTTTTTTGACCGTCAATTATGGTTTATATAAATCCAGTCAATTGTGGTTTGTTTAATAAAACTTGGTTACCTGATGTGAGCCCTAGTTCAAGAAAGCTGCTCCTCTAGAAACTTTTATATACAAAACTGTTCTTTTTTCGTGCCCATGATGAGAGATATAGAGCGTCTCTTCAGTATTTAACAGATCAACAATTTTGCAATCTAAATGAAGCACATACATTTGCATATGTTTTTAACTTCCTTGTGAAATCTAGGGTTTTAATATTTAGAAGGCTGAATTGCAGAGCATCTGATATGTGAGAAAACACCATTTTGCTGGGCCTTTCACAACCAAATGTTTAAAGGTTGTGTTGGAGTTTGAAAAAAAAACTCTTTTAAGATTTCCCACTGCTTTTTTTGAGAAACACATCTAAGTTTTCTTTATAATTTTATTATTTATTTAGTTATTTATTTATTTCCTATTCTTAACCAGGGCTCTGGGCAGTATACAATATAATCAATATATAAACAACACACAAATTGAACATTAAAATACTAAAATTAAGATTAAGAATAAAAAAAAAAATAACACCGCAGAATAATTTAAATTTCAAATAATTTCAAAATTACCATAGAAACTGTTATCTCTTCTAATCAATAAGGAAGTTTGATGAAGAATGTCAATAATTTTTGCAGAAAATACAACTTCAGCAACAGAGTGATCAACGCCTGGAATGCTCTACCCAACTCCGTTGTTACGGCCTCAAACCCGCACAGCTTCAAACTCAAACTGTCTACTGTGGACCTCACCCCATTTTTAAGAGGTCCATAAAGGGGACATGCATAAGCGCACCAGTGTACCTACCGTCCCTCTCCTACTGTCCCCGTTTATCTGTATTTACTTCCTTTGTTCATGTTTATGTTCATACCTATACTTGTTATCTTGTACATGTTTGACAAACAAACAAATAAATAAATCAGGGGTGAAATGCAGCAGATTCTGACAGGTTCTGGAGAACCAGTAGAGGAAATTTTGAGTAGTTCAGAGAACTGGCAAATACCACCTCTGGCTGGCTCCAGAGTGGGGTGGGAATGGAGATTTTGCAATATCCTTCCCCCAGGAGTGGGGAGGGAATGGGGATTTTGCAGTATCCTTTCCCTGGAGTGAAATGGGAATGGAGATTTTGCAATAAGAGCGTGGTGGCGCAGCAAACTAAAGCACTGTTATTAACAGCGCTGTTATTAACATCAGCTGCCTGCAATTACTGCAAGTTCAAATCTCACCAGGCTCAAGATTGACTCAGCCTTCCATCCTTTCTAAGGTAGGTAAAATGAGGACCCAGATTGTGGGGGCAATAAGCTGACTTTGTATAAAATATACAAAAGGATGAAGGCTATTGTTTAACGCATTGTAAGCCGCCCTGAGTCTCCGGAGAAGGGCGGCATATAAATCAAATTAAAAAAAAAATCCTTCCCCTGCCACACCCATCAAGCCACACCCATCAAGCCACGCCATGCCCACCAAGCCACGCCCACAGAACCGGTAGTTAAAAAATGTGGATTTCACCACTGAAATAAATAAAATAAATAAAATTTGTTTTAGCTCAAGTCAGTGCATCAAGTAGACAAATCCAAACACAAAAATGTACTGGAGAAAAAATTATATAAGCACATATAATGGTAAGAGACTATGGTAAATATTAGATTATAAACAGAACATGTAATTCATCATAACTGAAGTATTCATAATTAAGATATGCCAACACTTGCTTTTATAAGTAGTTGCTTAGTTTCCTGGGCGGTCAATATTTAAGAGCTTTTGCTGGATTCATGACTTACGGATGGATGATCCTAACAGGATATTCTCAGTTGACACAGGATTTTCTGCTTAAAAAGCAGAAGAGAGAATCTATTTGGGCAAACCGCAAAAAGACATAATATATGAATTACTCATAAATGGAAATTTATACAAAGAGAGAAAAAAATAAAAGTATGATTTGGTAATGTCGTGACTGGCCCTAAAAAGCAGCTTTCAATGAGTTAACTCTACAACAATTCGATTTTTTTTCCTGAATCATAAATTATTGTTATGCACTGCTGTCATGGGGAAAATAGGAAATAGAAAATAGGAAAGAAATGATTACCCGCTGAATTCCACAATATGTATTATGAAATGCAATATCCTTTTAGATTAATTTTTTTCACAGAGGTTACAAGCTTAAGCAAATAAAAAAAAAACACTTCTGAAAGTTTGCTTTCAGCAACAAGGTGTAGCATTTCAAAAAATACAGGATTTATTAAGAGGTTGTTTGCCCAACTGAAACTATCAGCTCTTGAACAGCTTAAATTCCATGCAATTTTCCTTTCAACATCCTCCAAGATTAAAAATATATTAAGAGTGTTCAACCTTACTTAGCTGTGGTTTCTGATAAGCAGCAACATACCATATCCAGAAACACTAAGCAAAAATACTACAGTGTGTTTGTGTGTGTGTGTGTCTGTGTGTGTGTGTGTAAAATTTATATTTCGCTGACAAAGAAATAGAGGGAGACTAGTATAGATCTATTTCAAGCTATTTAGCTCTCATCAGCTAGCCATACCCTTACTTGGATTCGAACTTGGGCTGCCTGCATGTTAGGCAGATTTGGCTCATGCACAGGGTTGGGCTATTGGAGGTTTGCAGGGGTTCGGGAGAACCTCTAGCTAAGATTCTGTGCAGTTCAGAGAACTCCCAAGTCCCACTCCTGGCTGGGCCACACCCACCCCTCCCAGGAGTCCTCACGCAGCCTGTTTTGGATGCAGGTAAGTGCAGGGCATACACAGAGGCTCGGGGAGGGTGAAAAACGGGCCTACCAGAAGTTCGAGAAGGCAGGAAACGGGCCCGTTTCCAGCCTCCAGAGGGCCTCCGTAGCCTGGGGAAGTCGTTTTTGCCCTCCCGGAGGCTCAAAAAAAGTCTCCGGAGCCCAGGTAGGGCAAAAACAAACACACACACACCGCCGTGGTGCAGGAGGCTGACTAGGCCACACCCACCATGGCCACGCCCATCCAGCGACCAGGCAGAGAACCCCTTGCTAAATTTTTTGAAGCCACCCCTGCTCACACATCATGCTAAGCCGAGGTTTCCTTAAACATGACTTACTTAAAACAGCTCCAACCGATTGGCTTTGCTCAATATGCAAAGCCACAAATCACAGTTAATGAAACTGTGAGATTTGGTTCACATTCTTCTTCAATCTGATGCTCTGCAAATATTTGGGACTAGAGATATTAGCCTTTTAAAGAACAATATTGCTAGCTGATACTGATGTAAATTCTCATCCAAGAATTAAGAAAATCAAATAGTAAAGCAAAGGGCCAGTTTTGTAGTAGTTAAGGTACCAGGCCAGAAACCAAGAGATTCAGAGTTCTAAACTTGGTGTAGGCACAAAGCCTGTTGGGTAACCTTGGGCCAGTCACTCTCTCTCAGCCCTAGGAAGAAGGCAATGGCAAACTACTTTCAAAAATCTTGCCAAGAAAAGTGCAGGAACCAGTACTGGCAGTCACCACGAATCAACACTGACTTGAAGGCAATAATAATACATAGAAATTTGATACTGTACAATTTTATTTTATTCCTACAAGAGAAAGAAAAGATCCATGTTGAGGTTTAATGGATTGTAACATCAAGTGGCAGGCAGAGTTTAAGATATCGAAGACTCAAATTCAACTTCCTGACTTTCAGGAACATAACAGGCCATTGGAGGTGGCTGAAATCTTTTGATTCTGGGGAGGGATTTTAACGGCTGGCATGGGAGCACAAAACCTTCCTCAGGCAAACTAGGTGCATACCTATCTTCCAAAACTACCCCAAACCTTGAAAAGCAAGTTGAAATCACATCAAGAATTCAGTCATTTTGCCACCAAATATCGGCATTATTCTTGAAATCAGGTGACAATGGTTACGTATAGGATGTTTTGCTGGTAAATAAGTAATTTTATTAGGGTCATTGCAGAGGTGGGTTTCAGCAGGTTCTGACCAATTCTGGAGAACCGGTAGCGGAAATTTTGAGTAGTTCGGAGAACCGGTAATAAAAATGCTGACTGGCCCTGCCCCCATCTATTCTCTGCCTCCCAAGTCCCAGCTGATCGGGAGGAAATGGGGATTTTGCAGTAACCTTCCCCTGGAGTGGGAAGGGAATGGAGATTTTACAGTATCTTTCCCCTGCCATGCCCACCAAGCCACGCCCACCAAGCAATGCCACGCCCACCAAGCCACATCCACAGAACCAGTAGTAAAAAAGTTGAAACCCATTGTCCCAGACAATACAAAAACACAATAAAACACACGTAATAAATAGACCTATGAGCGTGCTTAGTTTATTTTGCTATTAGCAGAACATAAACTCTGTAGGCTACAATTATAAGCTTAGCAATGGCAAGAGTTATTTTAGGCTCTCTATTCACCAAAAAACACACACCATATGTATTATTCTTCTGTCCATTCCAGAAATGGGCTAAAAAAAGGGGGTGATTTTCCAAAATTTACCATCCAACACCATTGATAGCAAGCTTTTGAACAGCAATAGAAGTTTATAAACTTCTATGAAGTTTATTATGTTTTTTAACATAAACTTGTATGAAGTTTATTATGTTTTTTAACATAAACTTGTATGAAGTTTATTATGTTTTTTAACATACAAATGCTAGTTTAAAATAAAATTTGGTATATCAGATATATTCTGGTGATACTTTATTGTATTCTGTAATATATTTCTACTTCAGTAGCATGTAAAGTAAGTAAACTGGTCTGCAAGTCATAGCTCTGTTTAGACCAGGATGCTTTAGAATGGTGACTTGGCCCCTGATCATTACCCAAGTGGTTACATAGGGCTAGATTTGAAAATGATTTTGGAAAATAGAGCTGGCATCATGCACAGTGGCCAAGTGCATGGGGAACCCCATCTTCTTATATATGCTGCACTAGATATTTGAGAGGAGTGGGTCAAGCTATTTTCCAAAGCACCTGAAGGCCAGACAAGGAATAATAGATGGAAACTGAACAAGGAGAGATTCAACCTTACGAGATCGCCTTCTCCTACCGATAGCCTCCCAACCACCAATATGCTCCCACAGAGAGGGACTCCTCAGGGTGCCGTCGGTCAAACAATGTCAACTGGTGACCCCCCAGGGGGAGAGCCTTCTCTGTGGGGGCACCTGCCCTCTGGAATGAATTGCCCCCGGAGATACGGATGATCCCTGACCTACGCACTTTTCGCCGTGCTCTCAAGACGTTATTGTTCCAACAAGCTGGGCTGGCCTAAACATGAATTTTAATGGTTGTCTTAGTTTATTTTTAAAAATATTGGGGCCAAATTATTTAATATATTTTAAATTGTTTTTAAATTTTATGCATATGTGTGTTTTATTGCTGTATGTTTATCGGGAGAAGGGTGGTATAAAAATTTAAATAATAAATAAATAAATAAATAAATAAATAAATAAATAAATAAATAAATAAATAAATAAATACCTGGAAATATTTTCTGACAGTGAGAGCAATCAACCAATGGAACAGAAGTTGCCTTCAGAAGTTGTGGGAGCTTCATCACTGCAAGCTTTCAAGAAGAGACTGGACTGTCATCTGTCAGAAATGGTGTAGGGTCTCCTGCTTGGGGGGGGGGAGGGTTGGACGGGATGACCTACAAGGTCCCTTCCAACTCTGTTAATCTATTAAAAAGATGCCAGTGGGCTTTCAAGCCCAAATCAAAGAGCTGGTCATGACATAAAAAGTCCTGTACAACATGGCATCAAATCAGATCAAGGACCATCTTACCAACCTGTCCAATTTGGTCTTCTAGACCTGTTAAGGATTCTGCTCCCTTGAGAAATCCATGGGACAGCGACAAGATGCCAAACCTTCTTGACTTCAATCCCCAGTCTATGGAACAGAGTTTGTGTCTGAAATATGATCGTTCTCTTTGTATTCACAAAGGTCCTAAAATAGTTTTTACCCCAATGGACCTTTGGACCATTGTATGACTTTTGGCTGATATAACTTTTTCCCAGGTTCTTTCTGCCTCTCTCCCAGGTGTGGCCAGATGCACCAGCTTTCTCCCACCTGATCATTCTTAAGATAGGCAGGACTCAAATTCCTGAGTGCCATGAAATTCAGTCAGTGCCATTCCCAACACAACCGAGAAATGCTAGAGTGGGGATGCACAGAGTCCCAAGATTACTCACTTCATTTTCTCAGAGATGGTCCGGCAATAGGAATTAACCCACCTGCCCCTGAAAACAATAGGATCTAAGCTTTAGTTAGCAGGCCCCATTTCTTGGAAAAAGGTTTTATTTCGTGTTTGTGATAACATGTTATACTTCCAATCTATGATTTCATGCTTAAGAGTTGAGCTTTCGCGGGTGTCACATTAAATTAAACATTTAATTAAAAAATAAATAAATGTGCTGTAGCCATAGCACTTATGAACAGTATGCGTTGGCTAGAGCCTCATCCATGCTAAGTTGAATTGAGGACCTGGCGGTATATCTTCTCTTTTAGTCTTCCCTTAAATTGCCACCTCAGGGGCAAATTTTGGCACCAATGTTAATCCTTGCAATTTTTATGTCTTGTTCTGCTGGTGCCTGGTTCTACTGACAGCCAACGCCTTACAGCTGACTGCCCTGTTAGTCAGCAGAACTCTGAGCTATCTGTCACTATTACTTAAGTCAAGTACTTACTCCCGCTCAGAGCTTTTTCTACAGAGAATCAACTTAAAATCCACGTTGCTTCCTGGTTTTAAGACAGGGGTCTCCAACCTTGGCAACTTTAAGCCTGGAGGACTTCAACTCCCAGAATTCCCCAGCCAGCAAAGCTGGCTGGGGAATTCTGGGAGTTGAAGTCCTCCAGGCTTAAAGTTGCCAAGGTTGGAGACCCCTGCTTAAGAGACAGACGGAACCCTTCATCAAACTAAAGAACAGTGGTATATTCTCAGTAGTGAGAATATGTTTTAAACCTCAAGTTTCTTTTCAATTCTTCATGTTTTACTTTTTGACAAGGCAAGGGTTCCCTCAGCAGAAAGCCCAAAGTGACAGAGGAAAGGAAGAGAGGAAGAGATGCTATTAAAATGGAACAGGAGGAGGAAGTGTGGCGAGTGTGGATACTCCTCGTGGCAATGGCATTAAATGGGTTGTATAGTTAGCGCTCGACTTAACGACTGTAATTGAGCCTGCAATTAGAGTTATAAACCATTGTGGTCATTAAGCGAGTCACTACTGACTTTCAACATTTTTTTTTTGCTGCAGTTATTAACCTAGCATTATACCCAATAGGCAGGCTTTCCAGGACCTGGAAACCTATAAAAAAATGTCAAAAATTGCATGAATGTAAGAGCGAGCCACTGCAAATTTCTGTGAAGGTGAGCCAGTTGCTAACGAGCCAGAATGCGATTCTGTGTGTGTGTGTGTGTGTGTGTGCGTGCAAGCGCGCATGTCATAACTTTGAAATTGGGCCGTAAGTACCTTTGGGGAAATCTGTCATAACTTCGAATGGTCGCTAAATGACTGGATGCAAGTCAAAGACTACCTGTAGCAGGAGGAATAAGTCTTTACTTATTTGCTGTTGGCCAGGAAGAGCAAAATGTGGAAGGAGAAGGATAATAGGGAGAATAGAAATTTATTTATTTATCGGATTTATATGCCGCCCTTTCTCCACAAGGACTAAAGGCGGCTCACAGCAATAAGCAACAAGTCCAAATTAAAATTCAAACAATAAAAGAATCTAAAATTCCCATTAAAACCCCTTCAGTCCAGGCCAGCCTGGCGAAACAACCATGTTTTAAGGTCACGGTGGAAAGAGCAAAGGTCGGGGGCCACCCAGAGCTCCAAGGGGAGCTGATTCCAGAGGGCAGGTGCGCCTACAGAGAAGGCTCACTCTCTAGGGGCCGTCAGCCGACATTGCTTGGTTGACGGAACCCCAAGTAGGCCCTCTCTGTGTGAGCGCACCGGGCAATGGGGAGCTGTTGCTGGCTGCAGGTGATCCGCCAGATATCCTGGGCCTAAGCAAATACTGGGGTGATCTGGGTCATGTGGCTTTAATATTGGCACAACACGGCAGGTGACACAACCTTATGCAGGTTTACAATCAAGCAAGGTGTGGGGACAGAACATAGGTGGTGGGTAGCAGCAGGGATGTCAATCAAAGATCTCTTGGGAAGTGGTGGGAGAGGTGGCAATAGCCTATATGGCTAAAGCTGGGCCGAAGAAACAATAGGAACACAGACTTCAGATCCAACAGATTTGTCTCCTCTTTCTAGAAGCAGTTTAAGTGAAAAATTAGCCCACCGCAGCCAAAATCCATTACATCAAGGTCTGTTGAACCGAGGTTTTACTATATAATGCATGGTTTAATTCCAACAGAAAGTTGCAATCGCTGAATCTGTTGAACAGAGAGCCTTTGGAGCCAAGGTTTAGTAGGCCCTTGGCTGTGTGATGTTCAAGCAACAGAGGTTTTTATACACCTCACAACTATCTTTCGTGCAACTCAATACCATCCTATGTCTCTAATAAATTTCTATGCCAGTGATTACCTCTTTATAAAGCCATGGCAGAAATACAAATACAGCTCTTGAATTTGCAGGGCTAATACGTACAATACTTGTATGTAATTAATTCTTCTGCCAAGCATCTTCTTCCACATTCAAGCTGTGGAGAACGTGTAAGTTTATTGCCGAGCACATCACTGATTATGACCTCTTTAAGACAAGTATGAACTCTATTTTGTTCCAAATTTAGGTCTTGAAAAGAAATGTCTCCGTTATGTAAGACGAACATTACTGACCTAACTTTCTGAACTCTTCAGGGAAAGATTTCTTAAGAATATGTGTTAATATTTGCAATTCCTCACGGGAGGGTAAAAATAGGTTAAGAAATTAAGGAAGCCACATAGCAAGACAACGGTGGATTTTCAGGTTTAAGGCCAACACAACTAACGAACCAAGACTGAATATCCAATATTCTCCATTTTATTGTAGAAGTTGGAAATTGGAAAATAGTTCTAACCAAAGATTCAACATTCATCCTAAGAATTGTGATGGCTGGTACTTAACCTTAAACCTATGTCAGATTTTTGTTGGTTTTGCTAAATTAGGCAATGATTCAGAAGCCTTAACATGTCCAGGACTTGTCAATAAATAATGATTTCAGACAGTAGTTAACTGGAGCCTATTACCTAAGACATAATTGGTAGATCTGCATATATTAAATAAATCCTGGGCCTCTTCAACAATAATTCTGCAAGCACCACTCGCTACAACTGTGGATGTCTAAGATTTTTCACTTTTCACTGTTCCTTCAAACATAACATTGTGAAGCCACAAGTTTCCCCAGGAGACAAATATGATTCTTAGCATAAAGATAGTAGTGTAATATATGAGGACGGCTCAAAGTTTTCAGCTGGGATTTGCTAATCTGCCTTCCTATCACACAGTAACTTTGGCTGAAGGAAAAGAGGGAGCGAAAGCAGAATTAATCTAAGAGAACCAAGAGCAGGAAATGAAGAGGATTTAAAAAATAAATGGGAGGAAAAAATGAGTCCAAAACTTAGATTAATCAAGGGGAAAGTGTAGGTAGAAAAAGGAGAGGAAAGGATTTTTTTCTGGCAATATGGATATCTGTTTTCCCTCACCTTTCACCTCCCTTTTTTAGACTTTTATTTTCCACCTCATCAAAACATGTACTACAACCAGTTTGAATCTGCTAGATGTTTGTGTATGAAATTCACTTTTAAAGAATTTGTTTAATAGGCTTCCAAAACTGTTGAATAGCTAGCAGTTCTGGGAACAATGCTGTTAATTCAAGGTGCTGGCTATCACCTATAAAGCCCTACATGGCCTAGGCCCAGGGTACCTGACGGACCATCTGCGGCCAGCAACAGCTCCCCATCACCCTGTGCGTTCCCACAGGGAGGGCCTCCTTGGAGTGCCGTCGGCCAGGCAGTGTCGTCTGGCGACTCCTAGGGAACGGGTTTTCTCTGTGGGCACACCTACCTTATGGAATCAACTCCTCCTGGAGCTCTGGGTGGCCCCTGACCTGCGTTCTTTCTGCCGTGACCTTAAGACATGGTTATTCACCAAGCCGGATTGAACTGAAGGGGTTTTTAAGGGGAGTTTTAATGGTTTTTAACACTTAATATTGATTTTATCTGTTTTTATTGCTGTGAGTCGCCCTGAGACCTTTCCAGAGAGAGGGTGGCATATAAGCTTAATTAATTAATAATAATAATAATAATAATAATAATAATAATAATAATAACAACAACAACAACAACAACAACAACATCAACAAAGACTTAGTCACTAGTCATGCAGAATAATAGCTATGCTACACAAGAGGTACATCATTCTTAAATTTACAGCCGAATGCACAGAAGCTCTCGGCACATCACAAAAGTCTGCAGAGCTCAAGGGGACACAAATAGTGATACCTGTACAATGACGCAAGCAGAGGAACACCACAGGGTACACAGTTGTATCAGGTATCTCAATGCAGGTACATAATTGCAGCATTTGCACAATCAAATCAACACCAATGTGTTGTCATTTGGTGTTGCTGAAGTTTGCAGTGAACGCAGTAGTTCAAATATTATTTATAAATTAATACCTAACATTAATAAGGATAGAATTTCCATGATTCTAAGAAACTAGACCAAGACAATTTAATGTAGTGAATATGCATGGTTACATACAATTACATATTTATTCATATCTTTACCTTTCAATAATTCTACGCTTAGATTTCTCAACAGAAAGCCTAAAATCTTCTCTCAAAATACGTAGTCCTCAACTTACATCCATTTGTTTAGTGACTATTCAAAGTTACAACGGCACTGAAAAAATGACTTATGACTGTTTTTCACACGTACAACTGCTGCAGCATCCCTATGGTCACATGATCAAAATTCGAATGCTTGTCAGCTGACTCGTATTTATGATGGCTGCAGTGCCCTGGGGCCACGTGATCCCATTTTGCGACCTTCTGACAAGCAAAGCCAATGGGAAAGCCAGCTTCGCTTAACAACTATGATACTAATTTGAAAACTGCAGTGATTCACTTAACAACTGTGGCAATAAAAGTTGTAAAATGGGACAAAGCTCATTTCACAACTGTCTCACTTAGCAACCAACATTTTGGGCTGAACTGTGGTCGTAATCGAGGGCTACCTATAAGCACTGTTAAAACTGCTTGAAACTCGCCATAATGAACTTTTCATGTTGGTTTTAAAGAGCTTTAAGAATGTCAAGGGAGGGAAGCCTGCCTTTTTCTCAGCATAAAAGTGAATTTTGCCTACTCTGTTTCCAATGTTCTTGAGATAAATTTGGAACAACAAGCAGAAGCATAAACACCAATAACCCTGCAGGTACGGCACAGAGATACTATTTCTCCTATAATCTATTAATATCAACCTCCCAAGCTTTCAGCTGTTGTTTTACAAAGAGTAGCATTTGACAAGGTAAAGCTGACTCTTACCTCCAGCTTTCAACAGACAATAAAACTCCTTCTGGATTTACAGCAAAGTAAGGTTTGGATAATGAATCATCCTTGTATTTGGAAAAGTAGCTTGGCAGGGAAAAAGCACACACACATGCGCGCACACACACACACACACACACATATACACACACACACACACTGGTACATTACAAAACCATTCCCAGATATAGAATGGTACTGACCTCCAATCGGACTAGAGAGACAGGTCTAGGAGATCAACTCTATGATCAAAAAGCCTAACGGCTGAAATGGAAATCTTGGGTCCATTATTCTTCTCGTCTGCAAAACTGAATGCCAGCGGAGACATCAACTACTAGATTTTAAGAGTCTTACAAGGCTGCTGGAAGAAGAGAAAGATGCCTTACGTGCATTGAATCAAGGATGGCATGCAAAAATAATTTAACAAATAAACCTCATTTCCCATTATTTCCTCCTATAGCTATAGCTAACTTTTATAGAGTGTAGCTTGCCTTCCTCCAATTCAGAGAGCAAAAAAAGCAGAGATAAGAATATATAGGGTCTGCATTATTACTCCCCCCCCCAAAAAAAATTATGTACGACAGAGACCATGCACATGTAAGCTTTCAGTGAGCACACCATCATATTCAAGCCCTTACTACATACACTGGTGCTGACTGATATATTAAAGTTGACATGCCAGCAGTAAATAAGCCAGAGAAATGCACCATCAACACACAAGTGTTATATAATAATAAGGGAGAGGGCCATAAAATACTAAGTAGTGTAATGAAATAGAACTGCTTGAATGGTTGCACTTTCAAATTGAAGCATATCAAATTCAAAACGTTTTACCAATCCCAGTTATGTACCGTATGTATGAGTCAAAATATGAAAAATGCATTGAATTACAAACATCTTGCCCTGAGGGCACATCCATAGTTCTCCCACCATTCGCTGTATCCCTGCAATGACCCTGGAAGGTAACTTCTACTGGAAATAATGATTGCATAAGGTGTGCGGTTTCAGAGCCTGATATCTGAACCACAGTCTAAGTCTGTTCAAAAATACTTCTCCTCTCCCTGAGGTAATACTTTTGCAAAACGAGATTTAAAATGAGGTGGAGACCAAAGCACCATTCTACTCAACAGGAGCATCAGGATTTGGAGGAGATCTCTGAAAGAAAGGCAAAATCCCTTCAAACTGAGTGTGCTTTGTTAGTCGCGAAGTCGTGTCTGACCCATCGTCACCCCATGGACAACGTCCCTCCAGGCCTTCCTGTCCTCTACCATCCCCCGGAGTGCATTTAAGCTCACGCCGACTGCTTCAGTGATTCCATCCAGCCACCACGTTCCTTGCCGTCCCCTTCTTTTGCCCTCAATCGTTCCCAGCATTAGGCTCTTCTCCAGTGAATCCTTCCTTCTCATTAGGTGGCCAAAGTATTTGAGTTTGTGCTTAGCAACCATAATTGGCACAAGATGGCCACAACTCTCTCGCTAAGCTCTGTGGCCAGTAAGTGAAAAATCATGCATCTGCAATAGGCTTACAATGTCTCTTGGTTGGTAAGTGAAACATTGGGTGAATGCCCCTTGCAATTTTATTGCTGGCTCTCCATTGACTCTGCTTGTTGTCAAGTACAAGAATGGCAATCACATGACTGTGGAATGTGGCGGGGGTCGTAAATGCACACTGGTTGCAAAGTGCTTGAATGGCAGTCACATGACCACAGTATGTTGTGATGGTTGTAAAGGTTAAAATGCAGTAACTCTGCCCACTGCTGGGAGTTTGGTCCTGACTGACTCAAGGTTGACTCAGCCTTCCATCCTTCCGAGGTCGATAAAACGAGAACCCAGATTGTTGGGGGCAATATGCTGACAGTTGTAAACCACTCAGAGTCCGGTAAAGCACTATGAAGCGGTATATAAGTCTAAGTGCTATTGTCACTGCTACAAGGATTAGTTGCAAAGCTTATTTAACTTCAAACAGTCATGAAACAAAGCAGTCAGTAAGCAAGGACTTCCTGTACAACTCTGCAGACAAGCTCGGTCAGGAGGAGACTATATGTACCAGGAAAATGGATGATGGCCTTTTCTCCAGTCTAGCATCCATTACCCGTTCTCCTAAGAAATATGTTTATTGAACTGAAGTATATTGACTTAATCAATTGGGCATTGATACATCTAATGAAAATCAGGTCCAACAATCAACACACATACCATTTGCCTTAAATCCTAGCTGAAAAATTTAAATATATACTACTGAAAAATATTTCCCTCCCATTCTGGACGTTACTCAAAAATTCCTCACTATATATCACCAATTCTGAACATGATGATACTTGAAAATCCAACAGGCATTTTAGAGACTGACATCAGCACTGGGCATCATTCTTCTGAATGACTCAAGGTAGTTTCCTGCTGAAGAAAAATGGCAGTGACTGAACCCCTCCTTCCCTTCACAGTTAATGGACAACCAACACCTGACTCAATGAAACGGCGATGAGGAAGGACATCTCCTCCAGGCATGCTAAAATAATACACACGGATAGCAAAAACCAGCTTTATTTCCAAGTCGATGAGAATGGAAAGATTTACACTTCTCCTGGGGAAAGATGCTTCAGGCATCATCTAAGGAGTGCCTGGAGTAAACAGTGGAACCTAATACATAAAATAATCCCAAGAGGGAGGAAAAGCAATGAGTTGTGTCTAATACAAAAGACCGCTTTAGATAAGAGAGGTGAAGCAGTTTACTGGTTCATTAATCATCTCTCATTTTATACTGAAGCTAGATAACCCCTCAATAAATCCTGCTCAAACAACTGCATTGGAAATCATTTAAGAAAAGGTTGCTGAGCTTTCTAGAGCAATTCCAAAATCCATTTAAGTTCTAAACTTGACTGCCCCTGGAAAACCACTCAACAAGTAAAACTGTACTATCTTCCACCACCGCTAAAAATGTAGGCTGTTTTCCGTTTGTTTCTTTTGGCTTTCCTTTAGCCACACACGGGATTTAGCATGCTCACAAATCCAGCCTAAGCTCAACTTGGAAGATAATTGCTCTGCCTTATAGCCCTTTGGTACCAGATCATGCTTTCAGCCCAGCAAAATGGGCTGCAACGGCATATGGTGAGCAACGGGACACAGAAGGTGGATCTGGATTTACTGTTCGATGCCTGCTATTCGGCAAGGCTGTCACAGGTTTCTGGCAGCTCCAAGCAACAACCCATATGTGTGCAAGGACTGTGAATAACGTCTAACCGAAACAACTATTTGGGTTCTTCGCATGCATGCATTTTGCAATCGGATATTACGGTTGGGCTGGGAATCCTAGAGGAAAGGATACCGAATTTGCAAAACTTGGAACTCCATCCACTTTTATCCTAAGGGGCTAATATATCACCCCCAAACCAGGAATGATACTGGATTGCAAAACAAATCTCTTTTTTTTTTTTCCACCCAGACAAGAGTTCAGTGTTTTTGAGACAGAATGACCCTGTTGCTTCCCAAATCACCACTTATCTCCGTGAAATACACATTAAGGACAAAATTGCTTTCTCTGGCCAGCCTACATACACACTGGATGGATTTAAGACGGTCAGATCAAAAAAACGTTAACTCCCAGGCCAGTTTAAGCTTCTGCACCATAGAAAGTCAATACTGCCCGTTGCATCTTCTCAAGGCTCTCCTTTCGCCAGCGTGAACACAGCCAAGAGCAGGCAAAAGGGGCAACGGAGGAGGGGCACGGGGGGGGAGGGGACTGACTTCAAAACAATCGTCGAGGGCTAACAGCTTTCTTCGCCTTCCTTGGCACCAAATAAAAGCACGAGATTTCAATTCGTCCTGTCTCCACCAGCAGCCTACCTGTATATCATCGTAATTGGGATCTAAACCAGGGGTCTCCAACCCTGGAAACTTTAAGCCTGGCGGACTTCAACTCCCAGAATTCCCCAGCCATCTTTGCTGTCTCCACCAGCAGCCTACCTGTATATCATCCTAATTGGGATCTAAACCAGGGGTCTCTAACCTTGGCAACTTTAAGCCTAAAGGACTTCAATTCCCAGAATTCCCCAGCCAGCTTTGCCAGAGTTGAAGTCTTCCAAGCTTAAAGTTGCTAAGGTTGGAGACCCCTGATCTAAACCCATTTAGAATTCTATTGCTAATTCGGAAACCTGGACTAACCCAGATCCGAATAATCCCCAAAAAAAGAAAGAAAAAGGGCAACACCGTATGGATGAATTAATACCCACTAATGCAAATCCCTGCACCCTTCCTTAAGGATCGTGAATAAAACAGGTGCTGCTGCAGCCTTCTTTCTTTCTTTCTTTCTTTCTTTCTTTCTTTCTTTCCTTCCTTCCTTCCTTTCTTCTTTCCTTCCTTCTCTCCCTCCCTCCCTTCCTTCTCTCCCTTCCTCTCTCTCTCTCTCTCTCTCTCTCTTTCTTTCTTTCTGGCAGCCCCCCCCCCACCTCCAGGTCCGAAGGGAAAAGGCTAGGGCTTCAGGGAGCACCAAGGGAGGGCGCTGCTCTCCCGTTTAAGGAAGGGACGAAGGGGAGCCAGGAGGGCTTCCCCTGCCCAGAAGGACGACAATATAATATATATATATTATCTATCTATCTATCTATCTATCTATCTATCTATCTATCCCAACCTCTCCATAATCCCCATTTATTCGCTTGCAAGGCAACCACCCAGCCAACGGCGTCGAAACTGCCCTGCGGAGGGCAGCCTTCCTCCGCCCGATCACCTTCTTCTTCTTCTTTTTTTTTTTTCCTTTCTTTCTTCCTTTCTTTTTCCCACGCAATTTGCAAGGAGAGGCCAGCTTCCACCAAGAGGTAACGGCGGAACGGCCGATGCCAGCTCACCCGCCCGCCAAAGCTGCCTTCTTAATCGCCGGGGCTTGGAAACCAGCCAGCGGGGCCACACAATCCCGCCTCTCCCTCCCTCCCTCCGGCCGGTAAGACTGCAGCCTCCCGTACTTGCCCTCCGCTCATGACCGGTGCTTGCAAAGTTGAATCCCGGGCAAAGTCCCGCTTTGCAAGGACGGGCGAGATCGCTCCGGCAGGCTGGTTTTTTTTTTTTTTTTTTCTTCCCCCACCGCAGAGCGCGCGGGGATTTTTCGGCGCTGGCTCGCCCCGCTTTGGCGTTCCAAGGAGCGCTCCGGGCTTGTCCTCTCGGCCGCGCGGGAGATGGAAGGGAGAGGGCGGTGCAATCTCCCAAAGCAGCCGCCAGGCGATCTCCGCACACACCTTTGGCCGCGGTTAGCCTCCTCCGCCGGACACGCGGGGAGGGGGAGAAGCCTCCTCTTCGCCTCCTTTCCTTAAAGGGCCAGGCGGTGCTGCGCTCCAGGGCTTCTTGCCAAAAGCGCAGGGAGAGAAGCGTCCGCTCATTGGTCGCTCCCGCCGGCGCCCCTCACTCGGCGGCCCCCGTTGGTACGCTCCGAATTTTGATACAAGCGCAAGGGCAGCGGTTGGCTGAGGCTCGATTAGGGGTGGAGGGATGCGAAGGGGAGCGGCCAATGGGGGCGCGCGAAGCGTGGCTCAAAGGACTGCAGCAGGGCCAAGGCGCTAGACCCTTAAAGGAGCCGCGACGGAGCCGTTCAGGTGTCTGGAAACGTCCCAACATGAACCGGGGAAGAAAAGGACCGCGCGCGCGGAGACACGGAAGAAAGCAACCTACCTACACACGCCCTGCTGGGCCCACGTCACGGGCGACGTGAGGAGAGACCCAGCGGTGACCTCCCTTGTTTGCATCCCGAAAAGAAACTTTTATTTATTTATTTATTTAAAAAAGGGACATTCCAAGAGGCGCTTAAGCTCGAGAAAAATCATTCTGGCAACGACTTTTGCTCAGGAAAAGCCGTTGGGGATTTGGCGCTGTATTTTTCCGCCAGCTCGATTTATACGCAGGATTTCCTAATACTGTACAGTTTAAGGGGTCCAACCTTGGCTACTTTTAAGTCTTGCGGACTTCAACTCCCAGAATTCCCTTTCTTTCCCCCCCCATTCTCCCAGGGAATTCTGGGAGTTGGAAGTCCACAAGACTTAAAAATAGCCAAGGTTGGACCCCTTAAGGCAGTGTTTCTCAACCTTGGTAGCTTGAAGATGGGTGGACTTCAACTCCCAGAATTCCCTGGGAGAATTGGGGGGAGGGGGAGAAAGGGAATTCTGGGAGTTGAAGTCCGCAAGACTTAAAAGTAGCCAAGGTTGGACCCTGTAAGCCAGTGTTTCTCAACCTTGGAAGCTTGAAGATGGGTGGACTTCAACTCCCAGAATTCCCTTTCTTCCCCCCCCCATTCTCCCAGGGAATTCTGGGAGTTGGAAGTCCACAAGACTTAAAAGTAGCCAAGGTTGGACCCCTTAAGGCAGTGTTTCTCAACCTTGGAAGCTTGAAGATGGGTGGACTTCAACTCCCAGAATTCCCTGGGAGAATTGGGGGGGAGGGGGGAGAAAGGGAATTCTGGGAGTTGAAGTCCTCAAGACTTAAAAGTAGCCAAGGTTGGACCCCTTAAGGCAGTGTTTCTCAACCTTGGAAGCTTGAAGATGGGTGGACTTCAACTCCCAGAATTCCCTGGGAGAATTGGGGGGGAGGGGGGAGAAAGGGAATTCTGGGAGTTGAAGTCCTCAAGACTTAAAAGTAGCCAAGGTTGGACCCCTTAAGGCAGTGTTTCTCAACCTTGGAAGCTTGAAGATGGGTGGACTTCAACTCCCAGAATCCCCCAGCCAGCAGCGCTGGCTGGGGGATTCTGGGAGTTGAAGTCCGCCCATCTTCAAACTTCCAAGGTTGAGAAACACTGCCTTAAACTGTACAGTAGGAGCAGCGCATTAGAAATCCTGCGCTTCGTGGGCGAAGTTTAGCAACGGGGGGAGGGTATGTCAAAAAAACCCCCAAAACCTCCCGAATATTTGCATTCCAAAATATAAATATAAAAATGTATAAATATAATAAATAAACAAATAATATAAACATTAAAATATAAACCACTAAGATTCTCGTGGTGGCGCCTTCAAATGCACGCTGCGATCCTATGCCTTTTAAATCCAGGGGGGCTGGGTGGGAGAAAAAAAGACTTTCTTAGGATCAAGGTATATAAAGCTGTAGGTTTGCAGCCTCGTCCCAGCGCAAACTTCCGAGAATTGCCCTCCGTTGTTGCCCTTAAAAAAAAAACGCCTGATGCACAATCGCCTAACAAGATTGTACATTTTGGAATTGTGATCGTTTAGGATTCCGCAACAGAGTGGCTTGAGCTGCGACAAAAGTAACCCGAAGCTTAAAGAGACACAGCCAATTTAATAGATCAACTTTTTGTCACTGCCGTCTCCATGCACACACGGGGGAAGGAAAAAAAAAAAAAGTAACCGAGGTAACTCTCAAAGGAACCGCAGGACATACCAGTTAATGCCTGCAAAAAAAAAAAAAAAAGCCGTTTCTATGGAAGCCTTAACTGCCGGAACAAACAAAACGGGAGACCGTTGGTTCTCGAAAGAAACCTGGGATTTGTAGTTTTGCGTTGTTAAGCAACCCAGGCGAGGTGTCTATATTCAAATACACGTTAAGTACTGTGCATTTTTGCAGTGATGCGTAGACAGATAATCCCGTAAACATCCGTCAAAAAATAAAAAATAAAAAACAACCACAAACTTTGATCATTTTCCAAGATCACAACTAACGTTATATTTTACATTTGATCCACGAAGTCTGAGGAAAATGAAGTCATAAAAATACTTTTTGCAAGGATAGTTGCTGGTATCCTTAAGATTTATATTGACTGTTTCTCTATGACTATCATTAAGTGTCGTACCTTATCATTCTTGATTAATGTATTTTTGTGTACATTGAGAGCTTATGCACTGAAGTTAAATGCCTTGTGTGCCCAATCACACTTGGCCAATAAAGAATTCTATTCTATTCTATTCTATTCTATTCTATTCTATTCTATTCTATTCTATTCTATTCCAATTCCAATTCCAATTCCAATTCTATTCTATTCTAATATCTTTTAGCCTGGCAACAGACCAGAAAAACAGAAAAATTTAAACTGCCAATATACTGCTTTGAATAGAGTTATGGAATTAGCGTTCCCAAGTGGGTGGCCAAATGGTATTAAAAAGCCATTGGACTAAGAGCTGAGAATCTCCCTCAAATGATTGGAATATAACACTAATTTATGAAGATAATGCTGTCTAGTTATGGTCAGCTAGAAGAGAAATAACTTAGAATCAGAAAGGAAGTTTTCTTGAATAAAATTTGATGCCCTTGGAACCTCGTGTACAATACTTTCCCTGTTTGTTTGCTTTTACCATACTTCTATTTTTGTAAATAAAATAAGGTAAAGGTAAAAGTTTTCCTCACACATATGTGCTAGTCATTCCCGACTCTAAGGGGCGGTGCTCATCTCTGTTTCAAAGCCAAAAAGCCAGTGCTGTCAGAAGACGTCTCCGTGGTCATGTGGCCAGCATGATTAAATGCCAAATGCGCACGGAACACTGTTACCTTCCCACCAAAGATGGTTCCTATTTTTCTACTTGCATTTTTTACGTGCTTTCTAATTGCTAGGTTGGCAGAAGCTGGGACAAGTAACGGGAGCTCACCCCGTTACGTGGCACTAGGGATTCGAACCGCTGAACTGCCAACCTTTCAATCAACAAGCTCAGCGTCTTAGCCACTGAGCCATTGCATCCTGTCTGTAAATAAAATATGAGCATGTAATTCTCCATTGCTCTTTTATTCAAAGAAAATTAAACACTGGACTTTCTCGCTGGTTTGGAAACACATAAGAGAACAATAGCACTTAGACTTATATACCGCTTCATAGTGCTTTACAGCCCTCTCTAAGTGGTTTACAGAGTCAGCATATTGCCCCCAACTATCTGGGTCCTCATTTTACCAGCCTCGGAAGGATGGAAGGCTGAGTCAACCTTGAGCCAGTGAGACTCGAACTGCCGACTAGCAGAATTAGCCTGCAATACTGCACTCTAACCACTGTGCCACCATGGATAGATACATGTTCCAAGCCAATGGACTATTCCTACAGTAGAATTCTGCCATAGTGCTTGCAACTAATTTTTCAAATGCTTTTAAGTAAACTGACATAATGTCAAAGGTTTTATCAAAGTACAAAATGAGTAGATTGACATTTGAAATAAGAGAACAGGAAGATAAACAATATTATTTGATATGGGAGATATTTTATCAATGGTTTGACAAAAAAGTATGGAGATGAGATAGCATATATGAAATGTTTAAATATTTATCTTCAGTTTAAGTAAAGAATAATTGTTATATGAGGAGATCTGAAGAATTGTAAACACGAAATGATTTCAACCGATTGAGATGCTGTCTATAATTGTTTGTAAGGATGATATTTTTATGTTGTTGTTGTTGTGTTTTTTTTATTTTTATTTTTTTATTTTAATGTAAAATAAAACTTTTTTCAAAAAAAAAAGGTTTTATCAAAGTACTGAAACAGGGATTAGACATAAAAAGTATAGAAAGAATAAAAAGGGCACACATTGAGAGAGAGGGAGAGAGAGAGAGAGAGAGAGAGAGAGAGTGACTTTAGAAGCTAGAGTGGGAGATCTAATGTGACGTCCTTTACGAATAAAACTTTCTTTTCCTTAGATACTTTTGTACTGTGTTCAAGCTGCCTTCATTTTGCTGTCCAGAGCAGATTGATGAGCAACGTTTGGGAACATATTAGTTAGGATGTGTGATTTATTCTCAGCTGCTAGGTATTCTAATTTTTGTATTATTTTAATTGTTTTTAAACAATTATGGGTCTAGGAAATGAAAACTAGGAAATGGGTCCTAGTTCTCATTTTTGCAGTAGGCGTTCCCAATGCAGTAATTAAGTAGTCAGTAAATGTACATTTCTGGTCATAATCTGTTTCAACTCCCCGCCCCCCCTCCCTGGGACGCCACTTCAGGACATTGCATGCCAAAACAACTAGACACAGATAGTTTTTTTTTTCCTTGTGCCATCACTCTGTTGAACACCTAATCCCACAGATCTGTCCTATGTCTAAGTATATCATGTTTCCCCGAAAATAAGACCCTGTCTTATATTTTTTTGAACCCCTAAATAAGCGCTTAGCCTTATTTTTGGGGAGGTCTTATTTTGGGGCATGTGGAAGAAACCAGAGGAAATGTTTAAATATTTTCGAGGAGCGCTTACTTTCGGGGGGGGCTTATTTTAGTGCATGTGCTCAAAAGACCGATTGGGCTTATTATCAGGGGAGGTCTTATTTTTGGGGAAACCGGGTATTTACCCATTGGTATCAGTGGTGGGTTTCTAGTGGTTCACCCTGGTTCGGGTGAACTGGTAGTGGCGACGGCGGGAGGCTCCGCCCACCCACCCGGACATCACCACGGATGCTCTGCGCATGCGCAAAAGTGCCCCATGCGCACAAAGTAAGTGCACACTCACAGTTCCAAACCGGTAGCGAAAGAAAGTGGAACCACTACTGATTGGTATGGCTATATTACTTATATCCTTCTCATCTGTTCCACTACCTTCTCTTATTGGTATCTTTTATTATTACTTTGTTATGATTATTATTACTTTGTTATTTATGCATCAGAGACAAATTCCTTGCGCTAATCACACTTGGCCAATAAAGCAGGGGTGAAAAGCTACCTGTTCAGCGAACCGGTAGCGATGGCGGTGGGTGGTTTGGAGAACCGGTAGCGATGATAACGCGAGGCTCCGCCCACCCGCCTGGTTGTTGTTACTTTCTGGTTTTAACCAGGAAGTAACCTGTTTTTTACCCTCTGCGCATGCGCAGGTGGTTTGCGCAGGCACAGAGGGTCTGCGCCAGTGGTGGGTTGTCCCCGGTTCAGACCGGTTCGCAAGAACTGGTAGTAAAACTGGCAGGAGGCCCCACCCACCATCCCCGATATCGTCCTCGGCATGCGCATGTGCAGATCGCCGATGACGACATTTGGGGCAGTCCGAGCAAAGCGAGGGCGTGTGCGCGATCCCGTTGCAAACTGGTAGTAAAGATAAGTAGAACCCACCCCTGGACTGCGCGTGCACGTGACACGCGTGCACTTCCGAACTGGTAGGGAAGGTAAGTAGATTTCACCCCTGCAATAAAGGATTCTATTCTCACTTTCTTCTATTCTCTTCTTATTCTATTTTTATTCTATTCCTATTCTATTCCACTCCATTCTATTCTGTTCTGTTCTAGCATCTGGAAAAAGAAAGGTTAAAAAGAATATGTGCACACAAACACACACACATGTACAAACACACACACACACACACACACACACACACTTTGGAATGAAACATTAGTGTCCTCTTTTTTTCGTCATCTTTTATAGCTAGTCTCTCCAATTGCAGCATCAAAGCCAGTGGGAAAATATATCATATTACTTACAATATGGCTTGTAGAGTAGCTTAATATGTGAATTACACTGATTACGAAAGAGTTCCCACAGCATTAACAGATGTTGCAGTTGGCTGAAGTAATACACATATTCTCCATAAAATTACAGCATGCTATTCTATATATACTGGCCATTACAAGGAGGAGGAGATTCCAACGGGTTGCATTTAATCACAGTTGCGATACCTAGATCAATTCTGCAATACAATCATGGTTGTAAATTTCTTTAATTCCCATTGCTCCATTCAGAATGATTTGTGACCAGACTGCTGCATAATTGTGTAATTAATGCCAGGATTTTGGGCGTCAACACCCACATTCTTGACCACTTGCTGTGAAATGTCAGATTTACAGTAAAAGACATGCTGAAGAAAGAGATGGAAATTGTGTGTTGGAAGAGGGAGGAGAAAAAGGAGAGAAAGACCAAGTAAATAATGTTTTCTCAGCTAGGAAAACACACATTAGCCTTACTGACTGAGGATGCAGGTTCTCTTGTACTGGTACTGTGGAATCAGGATTTCTTTGTCCTTCTCATCTATTTATCATCACCATAAAATGCTAATAAAGACAAAAGCAATTTCTCCAGAGCAGTGTTTCTTAACTTTGGTAGTTTGAGATATGTAGACTTCAACGCCAAGACTTCTTCAGCCAGCATGCAAGTTGAAATCCAAACAAATTTAGGAAGTTAAAGTCAGATCAGTCTTGCTCTTAAACTCAAATTTTGGCTTAATCCTACAAAAGGGTTATCTGCATCATTTTGCATAGCTTTCTATGAATACATTCAAACTCCACAGTAATGGAAAGTGGACACAACCATTTCTACAAGATATAGTTTTTAATCTTCTAATTTCTGTGTCTCAGAAATAAACCCACCAACTTCTATCCCAGTGTGCCAGAGAAGTTCAGACTGTTTTGTATCCATGCTAAAAATTTCCAGTGGCTCCAACTGCAAGTAAAAGCCTAAAACTAAATCACATAAAGTCATAATGTGATTTATTAAGTGTTTTTGTCTCATTGTATTCTGTGGATCCAGCCATTATGATTGTTCGAAGTTAAACGTATTAGGACTTTAGTAATGATTGGGTTCATATGACATCTGAATTTATAAATCCCAATTTTAAAAGTGCATACTTGTCTGTGTTCACACGATACCCTTCCTCAAATAACTACATGATGATTTAACGGGGTGGCCTGATTCATCCAGTATGCTAAATTATAAATTATCCAAATGCATGGTACTCTGATCCTGAATATGTGGTGAGCCTAGAGAAGATTACAGAATAAGAACAGGACTGAAAAATAACTTCATTTATTTACTTTAAACCATCACTAAATTTCAGCATGACCTATTTCTTGGGATTACGTGAGTCTATGCAATAGGGCAGTGATGGCTAACCTTTTTGCTGTCGCGTGCCAAAAGAGGGGCGTGTAAGGGGTGGTGGCAGGACATGCCCACACCTGTAATTTAATGTGGCCCATCCCCCACACATGTGCACGCGACTCCCCCACGCATGCACGTATGACCCTCCCAAGCTCCCCCTGCTTTTGGCACGTGATGCATGGTGGGCCCAGTAGGCTCGATTTTTGCCCTTCCCAGGCTCCAGAGGCTTTCTTGGAGCATGGGGAGGGTGAAATTGGCCTTCCCCATTCCCCTGGAGGCCCTCCGGAGGTCGCAAACGGCCCATTTTCCGACTTCCGGTGGGCCCAGAAGGCCCAAAAAATCAGCTGGTTGGTGCATACATGCACGCTGGAGCTGAGCTAGGGCAATGCTCGCGTGCCCACAGATATGGCTCCACGTGCCACCTGTGGCACGCGTGCCATTTTATTTATTATTTATTTATTATATTTCTATACCGTCTTTCTCCCGTAGGACTCAAGGCGGTGTACAATCAAGAAAAATATAGACACACAAACATCATAAAATTGCTAATTAAAATTATTACTTAGTTTGGTCAATTAAATAAAACCCAGAATTAGATAACATTTAAATAGGTTCACCATCACGGCAATAGGGGAATATCACACATGGCCCCTTATTTTTCTTGGAAGACAAAGTAGAACAAATATATACAGTTAAATAAAGCCAAATTAAAAAATATGATTGAGAAGTAGATCTTTTCCCATCAGGGGTTTAGATCCACCCATGTTCCACTGTGATGAGCATTATGGTCTTCTAAACTGACATCGAGAAATGCATTCACCTTCCAGAAAAGACCAGAATAATCTCTACACGGTTTACATTGTTATATAAACTGCTGCAATTTACCCTTAGTTTTTTATTTCTTTTTACCATTACACACTCAGTTTCTCAAAATTAGCCAATAAATTTGCACAAATGAGCCACTTGGCACCCTTGTTCAGTTACAATCAAGCTGCCACACAATGTGCAAGATTTAGAATTCTTCAACAGACTAATATATGCATTGTCCAATCACAGAGTTTTCTTTCTCTTATGAACCAACTTAGTTGTCCTCACAGGCTCCCTGCTTCGTCCAGCCTTTTCTTGCTTATAAACACCACACTGCGCTCTCTCTTTTTCATATATCTTTTCAATGAAGGGGGAAAAAAAACAAGCAACAACGAAGGAGAAAGACAAAAACTTAACTGCTGTCAAATTATAAACACCCAGCATAATGGATTATTGTGTTAAGACTAACAAGGGTCTTTTCACGGCAGATAGTAATCCTTTTATTTGTGGGAATCCCTCTATTTTCATCATCCAAGTCAGAGTTTGTTTACATCTGCCTGTCTCCTGAACTCTGATACGCCCGTTATATTAAATTTTAAGAATGAATTGGAAGAGAAACCAATTCATTTTTGAGATTCATGATTTCACTAATGCTCATTGTTCTGTAGCGATATGCTTCAGAACTAATGGGTATATTAATTCTGCAGAGTCAAAAATAATCAACCTCTCTGTGAAGCTGTGAAACATTTCTGGAGGAAAAAATAGAATGACCTTCAAAACAATAATAAGCTTCTACGACTTCCAGCTCCTATCTTCATTTTAGCATTTGCGATTATAAAGAAATCAAAGGTAAGTACAATGCTTAACGATCTATAATCTGTAAACTCACCAAGTATTTTCAAGACATCCTCTATTTTAAGAGATCCCATCGTACTTGTAAAACATGGCACGTGTATTGAGGATTGCTAGCAATGTTTGGCATACAACAGAGAGATGAGTAACTTTTTGAGGGGCTAAACGTCTACAGGTAGTCCTCGTGTTATGACCACAATTGAGCCCAAAATTTATGTTGCTAAGTGAGAAATTTGTTAAGTGAGTTTTGCCCCCTTTAAGACTTTCTTGTCACATTTGTTAAGTGAATCACTGCAGTTGTTAAGTCAGGTTGTTAAATGAATCTGGCTTCCCCATTGACTTTGCTTGTTAGAAGGTTGCAAAAGATGATCACATGACCCCAGGACACTGCAACAGTCATAAATATGAACCAGTTGTCAAGCATTCAAATGTAAATCACATGATCATGGCAGAGGTGGGTTTCAGCAGGTCCTGACCAGTTATGGAGAACCGGTAGCGGAAAGTTTAAGTAGATCGGAGAACTGGTAGTAAAAATTCTGACTGGTCCTGCCCCCATCTATTCTCTGCCACCCAAGTCCCAGCTGATTGGGAGGAAATGGGGATTTTGCAGTAACCTTCCCCTGGAGTGGGGAGGGAATGGAAATTTTACAGTATCCTTCCCCTGCCATGCCCACCAAGCCACATCCACCAAGCCATGCCACGCCTACCAAGCCACACCCACCGAACTGGTAGTAAAAAAATTTGAGTCCCACCACTGGATCTCGGGGATGCTGCAGTGTTCATAAGTGTGAAAAACGATTATAAGTCACTTTTTTCAGTGCCGTTGTCAAGGACTACGTGTACTTGACATTAAAGTGTCTGGCTGTGGTTCCTAAAATCAGCAGGGCTAGAACAGAAAA
Source organism: Pantherophis guttatus (assembly GCF_059756535.1). Taxonomy (NCBI): domain Eukaryota; kingdom Metazoa; phylum Chordata; class Lepidosauria; order Squamata; family Colubridae; genus Pantherophis; species Pantherophis guttatus. The sequence goes on along the minus strand of NC_142069.1, from coordinate 15,059,664 downwards.
TTCATTTTTAAGTTCCTGTTATATTTAACATCAGATTAAAATGAATTGCAGTTAGCATTGTATTCTCAGCTTTAGCTTTTTCTGGGCCTGGAAACTAAGCGAGGGGAAGCCAGCCTGGTGAGGGCACTTCCAAGCAGAAAGTTGGAAACATGATCCCAGCAGAAAGCAAGACACTTCCAGACTGCCTACACGTAGTCCTCAACTTACAACAGTTCATTTAGTGACCGTTCAAAGTTACGACAGCACTGAAAAAAGTTACTTGTTACTTGCACACTCACGACCGTTGCAGCATCCCCATGCTCGCATGATAAAAAATCAGACACTTGGCAACCGGTTCGTATTTACGATGGTTGCGATGTCCTTGAGTCATGTGATCCGCTTGTGACAGGCAAAGTCAATGGGAATGCCAAGTTCACTTAACAACCACGTTACTAACTAAACAAATGCAATGATTCGCTTAACAACTGTGGCAAGAAAATGGGGGCAAAACTCACTTAACAAATGTCTTACTTAGCAACATAAATTTGGGGTTCAATTGTGGTCGCAACTCGAGGAATACATATATTAAACTGCATGGTCACTTCCCTGAAGTCTCCAGCTTAACTCTAAGGCAGGGGTGTTAAACCCAAGGCCCGTGGGCCAGATCTGGCCCCCGGGGTGCTTAGATCTGGCCCGCAGGGCTGCCCTGGAAATAGTGAAGGACCAGCCCACGGTGCCTCTGCCAGCAAAAACAGAGCTTGGGAGGCTGCGACGGCCACCTGCAACCCTCCCAAGCTCTGTTTTCATTGGCAGAGGGTTGCAGGAGGCCATTGCAGCCTCCCGAGTTCCATTTTCGCTGGCAGAGTGCTCAGGCCACCACAGACTCCCCCAACGCCAGTGACGTTGAGCTGGCCACAGCCACCCGGCCCCCAAAGTCAAACACAATGCGGCCCTTGATGAAATCGAATTTGACACCCCTGTACCAGGGATGGCTTCTACTTACCTTTACTACCGGTTCACAGCAGGGCCGCGCATGCACGCTTGCTTCGCTTATGCGCATGCACGCTCTTCTGCGCATGCACAGAAGCTTCTACACATGCACAGAAGTGTTTTGGTGACGTCGGGGTCAGTGGGCGGAGCCTCCCGCCGGTTTTACTACCAGTTCTATAGAACCGGTACGAACCAGGGGCAACCCACCACTGCCCTGTTCTAAGGAGACATCATTTTATCATTTGGTCACCTAAAAGCAATTCAACCATTCTGTTTAGGCAGCTTACATTTGCAACCAAAGAGACCCTTGTTCCTCCAATTGTCAACTTCTGGCCTAAGAAGGCCTCTCTCATGATCCCCTTTGTGTTTCTGATCTCAGCATGGCCAATGCCTTGCTCATGTAGCCAAAAATAAACTACCCATCCAAAACAGAGAGGTATCAGCAGATCTGGAGGAGGCAGAAAATATTTTTAGAACCTCCCCACCACCACCAATAAACAAATTTGGGAGAGATTATGATCAGTGGCTATAAACTGTTGATTGACCTGTGGTGTAGTTGGGGGCTAAAATGGAAAGGAACACGGTGAACAGTAAAATAACATTCCAACATTTTATTGCAAGTCACACTGATCAATTATAAATCCCATCTTTACAACCTATGCACATTCATTTTAGCCTTAATATTTTGTTTATTTTTATACTACTCCTTCTCCCGAGGGAGCCCTTCATTATTTTAATTGAGAAATATACATATCACTGCCTCTTAAGAAACAAATACTGTCTAGCTGATAAACTACAGGGATCAAAATGCTAAAATAAGATTTAATCAGATTGCAGTTCTCTATGGAGCAAGAAAAGAACACCGGAAGGGTGGTTTTTTTTAGCTTTTTTGGTTATAACTTTGAATTCTTTTATAAGTTTGACACTATCAAGGATAAAATCTGTTCTGAATTCATGCAACGTCTTAAACCAAAGATTGAGCACGTATTCGGCAGGGGTGGGTTCTACTTACCCTTACTACCAGTTCACAATGGGGCCACACACATGTGCTTCACTTGCACGCTCTTCTGCACATGCGCAGAAGCTTCTGTGCATGCGCAGAAGCGTTTTGATGACATTGGGATCGGTGGGCGGAGCCTCCCGCCAATTTTACTACCGGTTCAATAGAACCATAGCGAACCAGAGGCAACCCACCACTGGTATTCAGACAACCATTGTGTAGCAAAGTGTGTTTTACTGAATAAACTACAACAGCTTGGGTATGAATACACTAAGCCAGGGGCAGGCAATTATTGACCTGTAGACTTCAACTCCCAAAATTCCTGAGCGACCCCCACACTAAGTCATGATGCATGTTTTAATCAGCAAAATGGGTGGGGTTTAAACAAAATACCAGTCAACACCAAACAAATATTGTATTTTGATGCATTATTTGAACCTAATCTCAGACTGAGTTTCTGCCACTGTACTTAATATTTCCATGCTCATTAGTTTTGGTTTGTTTTTTAAATTTACATTAATTTTTCCATAGGAATAATCCAAGCAAAGCCATGAAAAAAGATACATTTTTGGTATCATAAATACTGATAAATTAATAGAACTAATTTGATTAAAATGCATACTGTATATAGCCCTATATCTTATTTTTCCCCCAGTGGATTCTTGCTGGGGTTAACTTCAAAATTGCCCAACAATTATCTGATGACCTTGCTGATATCAACCTACGAGATCTGAAACTTTCCCCCACAGCAGATATCAGACTGTTTATTTCTTTAGTAATTATTAATTTAACTTTTTTTTTAGGAATTCCAAGAAACATGCAGTAGAGCAGTGATGGCTAACCTTTTTGCCGTCGCGTGCCAAAAGCGGGGGGGAGTGCAGGGGGTCGCATGCCCACGTGCCCACACGTGTAATTCAGTGCCCCCTTGCGCTCCATTTTGGGCCTAGCAGGCCTCCCTGAAGCTTCCAGAGGTCAGAAACGGCTCATTTTCCGACTTCCGGTGGGCCTGGAAGGCCTGCTTTTCGCCCTCCCCAGGCTCCAAGAAAGCCTCTGGAGCATGGGGAAGGCAAAAACGGCCTCCCCCACCCCCCAGAAGCCCTCCAGAGGCTGGAAACGGCCCGTTTCCCAACTTCTGGTGGGCTCGGCAGGCTCATTTTTCACACTCCCCAGGCTCCAGAGGCTTTCTTGGAGCCTGAGGAGGGCAAAAATCCCCTCCCACCCTCCAGAGGCCGAAAACGTCCTCCCAGACCCTCCTTGTGAGCCCTGTACTTACCTGGCATCCAAAACGGGCTGCATGGAAACTCCTGGGAAGGGAGGAGCAGCCAAAAATCAGCTGACTGGAGCTGAGCTAGGGCAATGGCTCGCGTGCCTGCAGATATGGCTCTGGGTGCCACCTGTGGCACGCGTGCCATAGGTTCGCCATCACGGCAGTAGAGTTTCCCCTCATTTTATCCTCATTCCAACCAGGTATAATTAATTGGGCTGAAACAGTGACTTTGGCTAAAAAGTCACCCAGTGAGTTTTGTGGTTGAGTACAGTAGCTTCTCTATGTGCTGGAAAATAATTCCCATAATCCATAACTAGCATAACCATGAATTGCATTGTTTGGAAATTAATGGAAGGTGTAGTCCATCATATTGGAAGAGTGATAAATTAGGAAAGGTTGACTTCCATTCTACAGCCCCTATCTGTTGGGCTGAGTGGGCGTGGCCAGGATAGGCGTGGCAGGGGAAGGATACTGCAAAATCTCCATTTCCACCCCACTCCAGGGAAAGGATATTGCAAAATCTCCCACTCTGGGACCAGCCAGAGGTGGTATTTGCCAGTTCTCCGAACTACTCAAAATTTCCGCTACCAGTTCTCCAGAACCTGTTAGAACCTCCTGGATTTCACCCCTGGCACCATTCTGACCCCCAGTGACTTTGGGCACTTATTTTGCCCCCAACCCCAATGTAGATACTGATATTTCTCCTTCAAATTGTATTGGTTCTGAACAATACAAATCTATACTGCAGCCTGTTTAGTTTTTTTTTCAACTAAAGCTAAGCACTCATCAAAATTCATCAATAAAAATCAGAATGAGAAAATACTAAATAATCTAGGAAAAGTTATTTACGTGTTTTGCCCTGCTGCCATGAGACTCATCAGAATGGCTGAGAATTTTTTTTTTGTACTGAAAAGCAAGCTGAACATTTAAATTAGCTTTTTATGATATTCTTTGTTATGAAGTAAGTGAGTCATTATACTCTAAAACCATATTCAAAAACAGGAAGATACTGAATGATTCATTGGTAGGATGCATATGTCAGTCAGACTACAATAAGGAAATCCACTGACTAAAATGACATTTTAACATTAAAAAACAAATTAAAAAGGAGAATCAAATGAAAGGAAATATAACTTATTATGTACAGAACACTGTTTCTTAACCTTGACAACTTTAAGATATATGTGGACATCAATTCCCAGAATTCCCCAGCCAATATGGCTGATTTGGGAATTCTGGGAGTTGAAGTCCACACATCTTAAAGTTGCCAAGGTTGAGAAATCTTGGTATAGAGGCTTAAACCATGTTACAAAGAGCAAATCTGTGGACTGTGGGAATAACAACTACACATACACACATACCATAGACACACTTGCTGAAATTCCTTCTGCTATACAAATATTACAAATTTATATATGAGTCAGTCATTCCCCCTACCTTGCAGAAACAGGCTAAGGAAAACAATAACTAAACCTCTGCTCATTTTTGAACCATATTTTATGTTTTATTTTGGAAGCATAAATAGAAGCAGATGTGATTTATTTGCATAATCCCCCTTCCTAGTTTTCATCAGATTCAGTTCTTTGTTCAGAACAATATTTATTCAACTCTGTCCGGTTTCACAGCTTAATCTTTGGATTTATTCTAAGTAACTTGTTAACATATTTGCAACTTTAAGATGCATGACTTATGTGCTTAATTTCTGGACTGGAAAATTTGTTATAATCTGGTCATTTTTTAAATGACACAAGTATGTTTTTCTCCTAGTTATACTGTACTCGTTTGCCTGCCCCTCTTTACAGTACCCTAGTTATGCCCTCATTTTTATAACCTATCGTAATAGCCAAAGTTCCTCTTGGATCTATTTTAAGAGGCTTGGATGGGAGGGGAGGGGGTGTTTGCAGGTAACACAACAAATATTCTTTGTGTTATAGACAGGAAAGCAAAGTGAAATATTTATAACCTCATAAATTCATTGGTTCATTTCCTATTGCTCTGGTTAATCTTGAAAATGGCCATGGTTACTGCATATTCTGATAGAGCAGAAAATTAGACTTGTCTTTATCATGTAAAAAGTATTTGAAAAACAGAAGTGAAGTTCAGTTAAGTAAGAATCCATAACTTTTACCCAGGGGAGGTGTGAGAGGGCTATTCCACACAATAGTATCACTATAGGGCCTGGTGGCTCAGCAGACTGATAGCATTGTGATTAACACCAGCTGTCTGCAATTATTGTAAGTTCGAATCTCACCAGGCTCAAGGTTGACTCAGCCTTCCATCCTTTCTAAGGTAGGTAAATTGAGGACCCAGTTTGTGGGGGCAATAAGCTGACTTTGTATAAAATATACAAAAGTATGAAGGCTATTGCTTAATGCATTGTAAGCCGCCCTGAGTCTCCGGAGAAGGGCAGCATATAAATCAAATTAAAAAAAAAACAACTATAGAACTAAAACATTATTCAGGGATCTTATCCATTGTTAGCTGATACTGGTTTATTTAAATTCAAATTCAAATCTTTGTCAGTGCACAACATATGTACAATGAGATTGGTTGAGCTCCCTCAGTACACCCCTCCCCAAACACAATACAACTCCCAGTGAAGACAGAAAATCCTTAATAAATCATATTAACAAAACACCCAGTCCTATTGCACAAGTGTGAACATGTTACACATTGCACCGGCCCTGCAGTCCATCATACTACGTAGTTACGATGTTATTTCTCATTCAGGAGTCTGACAGCCCATGGATAAAAACTGTTCTTCAGCCTGTTTGTGCGGCTGTCTATACTTCTATATCTCCTTCCCAACTGTAGGAGGGTAAAGAAGCAATGACCAGGGTGAGATTCGTCCCTGAGAATTTTCCTCACTCTTCTAAGGCAACAAGCCCTTGCGATGTCATCTAGTGGTATCAGGGAACAGACCACAATGTTTTGTGCTGTACTCACCACCCTCTGTAATGTTTTTCTATCCGCGGCTGTCAGACCAGCATGCCATTCCGTGATGCAATAAGTGAGGACGCTTTCTGTTGTGGACTGGTAAAAGGAGGCCATCAGTTGTTGTTACCACCCTGTTTTTACACAAGACCCTAAGGAAATAGAGTCTCTGCTGGGCCTTCCAGACCACCTGGATCATGTTAATCAAACTGACTGCAAGGATTCATACAACATTAGCATACTGGTTGAGATTTTGCAATAGACTGAGCTACAAGATAGCCAAATTTCAGCTGACCAGTAGCAACAGGAAATCCTTGAGCAAAGATATTAAATTACAATAAAAAGATATTTAACAATATTTAAACAAGCATTATTATGGGTTTTAAAGAACAACCTAGTTACCTTTTTAATGGAAGCGACGATCCAACAGTAGTTTAAAAAATCTTCTGAGAACAGTTACACTGAGGTAATAATATTTTAAATTCAGTTTTCAATGAGCTTCAAATTCTTTTTTTAATTTAGAAATATTACATATATATATAGGAGAATCTTTAAAAATAAAAATTAAAAAAATGGAAAGGCACTCCTGGCTACCAAAGGTATCTCTAGTCTAGCCCTGTTTTACTTAAAAAGGAAGTCACATTTTTCTTTCTGCTCTTTTAAAGGAACCATACAATTAGCTACTTAAAAAAAGAGTCACCTGGGCTTTATGTAAACTTTAATCCTTTTTAGCACAGGAATTAATGGTCTCTGGCCTTAACCTCCTCCAACCTAATATCTTCCAGATGTGTCAAAACTTCAGTTCCCATTATTGGCAGACATTATGGCAAATGCTGGGAATTATGGAAGGTGAAGTTCATTTAGAAGACATCAAGTTGTAGCTATGGTCCGGGCTGGCTTGATCCCATCCTTTCGGTTTTAATTTGAAATTGGTTTTAACTGGGTTGTTTTAAATTGAGGGCCGAAATTATTTAATGTCTTTTAAACTATTTTTTAAATTTTATATGTTATGTTTTATCTCGGCTGTTCACCGCCCTGAGTCCTGTTGGAGAAGGGCGGTATAAAAATCAAATCAAATCAAATCAATAATAAAATAAACACAATGCACTGAAATTAACCATCTACATTTTGAGGCATTGCCCATATTGTGTGTTTATGATTCAGTGTGTTGTGTGAATCTGGGGAAACTGATTGAGACAGTGATGATTCTGGATATTTTTTCTTCCATTTACTCATGTCCAGTGGTGAAATCTAAAATTTGTTACTACCAATTCTGAGGACTTTGCAGCCAACTGCACTACTTTTGTAGTGGATGGTTGAGACCAGAAAAGCACACAAAGGCGCAGATGCTGGACCTGGTTGTTCTGGAGCAGTTCCTGGTCCTTCTGCCCCTGGAGATGGAGAGCTGGGTGCGGGAGTGTGGGAGCAGAGACCAGCTCCCAGGCGGTGGCCCTGGTGGAAGGCTTCCTCCTGAACCAGGCGGACGAGAAGAAGGAGCAGGTTGAATTGCAGGTGAGAGGACTTCCTTCTGGGACTCCAGAAAAAGTTGAATATAATAAGCAAGAAGTTCACATTTTTGTATCCTTTTCATAGTGTGGACGTGGCTCCGGGAGGTAATGTGACTGGGTGGGCATGGCCAATTTATTTTTTTTTTACTTTTAAAACCATTTTTTCTACAACCTCTTCGGCAAAGAGGTTGTAAAAATGCTTTTAAATGCCAGCTGAGTTGCCTGATCGGCAGAGGCTTTTAAGCCTCTGCCGATCAGGCAACTCAGCTGGGATCGTCAGAGGCATTTAAAAGAAAAAAAGGGTTTTTTTCTTTTCTTTTAAATGCCTCTGACGATCCAAGCTGAGTTGAAGTCCACAAGTCTTAAAGTTGCCAAGGTTGGAGACACCTGCCTTAGAATGCTCTTTTTAGAGAGATCTACTGTATCAGCTTTTTCTTCCACCACCTTTTAACCATCTTGATGTTCTCTCTCTCTTCATCGAAACATTCTCTGTATGACTAGTGAATGAATGGGTTGTTTTCTCACCTTTTGTTTTCCCGTTCCCGCTCCTTTTATTTATATTTTACATTGCAGAATCGGCCTTTCAATTCACATGAGCTAAGATTCTCTTCACCTGGGTTGAATGAATAAACTATAAATTGGCTGAATTCACAAAACAAGCTGAGTGATAAAGGACTGTTTCCAAGATACAACGGATGGATTCAGTGGTGGGTTTCAAATATTTTTACTAGTGTGGGTTCTGTGGGTGTGGCTTGGTGGGCGTGGCTTGGTGGGCATGACAGGGGAAGGATACTGTAAAATCTCCATTCCCACCCAATTCCAGGGGAAGGATACTGTAAAATCTCCATTCCCACCCAATTCCAGGGAAAGGATACTGTAAAATCTCCATTCCCTCCCCAATCCAGGGAAAGGATACTGCAAAATCCCCATTTCCTCCCAATCAGCTGTGATTTGGGAGGCAGAGAATAGATGGGGGCAGGGCCAGTCAGAATTTTTACTACCAGTTCTCTGAACTACTCAAAATTTCCGCTACTGGTTCTCCAGAACTGGTCAGAACCTGCTGAAACCCACCTCTGGATGGATTCACAGTATACGCCAAGCCAAAACCAAACCAACCCTGTTTCAGTATAATGTGCCATGCGATTAGGTCAATGTATTACACCTTCAACAGTATTGGACTTAGAATGTGGTTCCAAAGCTCAGCACAGCTATGGAAATTCCCTTAGATTTATCCACTGTATCACAGTCTAAGGGGTCAAATAGAGATTCTGAAGATAAACAGGACAACTAAGCACCCTAGAGCCGTGATGGCGAACCTATGGCATGGGTGCCACAGGTGGCACGCGGAACCATATTGGTGGGCACGCGAGCTCAGCTCCGGCATGCATGTGTGCGCCAGCCAGCTGATTTTTAGGCCTTCTGGGCCCACCAGAAGTCAGGAAACACACTGTTTCCAGCCTCCGGAGGGCCTCTGGGGGTGGTAGGGAAGGCCGTTTTTGCCCTCCTAGAAAGGCTCTGGAGCCTGGGGAGAGCAAAAAATGGGCCTACCGGGCCCACCAGGCCATCAAGTGCCAAAAGTGGGGAGAGCACAGGGGGCGAGGCTCATAGAATTATGGATGTGGGCACTTGTGTGTGTGACCCAACTGCATTCCCCCCACTTTTGGCACGCGATGGCAAAAAGGTTAGCCATCACTGCCCTAGAGGAACAGTTGGCTACAAATACGATTAATACAAAACGGTGCTGAAGAATGAAGGCTAGGAGAATTCAGTCAGAACTAGCCTCCAAGCGTCTCTGTTGTTGAACTGTAGAATGCTCTCAATAGAGTTTCCCTTCTTTGTGTGTGTTTGTTTACTGGGGGCTGTATTCTCCGGAGGAGACAGCAGAGTGTAACCCTGGGGTGGTTTCTGTGGGGATAGGCAAGATGTACAAATAATTCATGTGCATTTCTGATGTCTATTATTCTTTCATGCTAGGCTTGTGGCCATGCCAGCACATACACAGACACGTCTTTATGCTGCTTGAACACTGAGGGGGTGGCTTTGGCTCATGGGGCTTAGAGAATTCCATCTCGTGACTTCCATTAGCACTGTGAGGAGATGTGTGCATACCTTTTCCTTTCTCCATCTAACTGAGCCAGCCAATCCCTTGCTTTCCAAGCTTGGTTGTTTTCTTGTAGATAGTTTTGTTACTTGATTAGTTAAGATCATCTGAGCCTTTGTTTTTTCCTTCTGGGTCCAAAATCCGCTCTGCTCTCTCTTTGTTGGGAGAGATTCTGTTCTCCTCTCAAACTCCTTCGGTCCATCCAAACTTCTCGTTAGATAGCAGAGTACAGCCACAACTTAATAGCCTTATAATAACCACGTCTAATGCCACCTCATTGAATATCATTCTCAAGTGCTTATTCTAAAGAAAAGAACAAGCACTAAATTTGGACAAAGAAAGTAACATTGGCTTAGGGTCAGCCAGACTGATTAGATAATAAGGACATTCTCCAATCAAAAAGTTAGATTATATAAGCTTCATGATTCCACAAGGCGTTGAACAGATGGGCATCTAATTCCAAGTGAATTTGCTTAATTAGATTTTTTGAGGCTCTATCAGGGGTAGGTTCTACTTAGCTTTACTAATGGTTTGCAACGGGGCCACACACGCGCTCTTCTGCACATGCGCAGAAGCGTCCTGATGATGTCGGGGTCGGTGGGTGGAGCCTCCTGCCAGTTTTACTACTGGTTCTATAGAACCGGTCTGAATTGGGGGCAACCCATCACTGGGCTCTATATTGTACAAATATTCAGGGCCTTCTCAGTGGTGGTAATCAGGATCTGCAATTCCCTTCCTTTAAGACTATAAATTCTGTTTGGGCAAGAAGTACTTCTTCTTTTTTCCTGCTATATTACATTGGCGCCATGTTAAAGATGGACAGTATTTTGACTTTATGAGTGGATAAGATTCATAAGGGGTAGAAATACGGTGCAAAACAGGCAGGCAGGATCATACATGTAAGGAGAGGGTTTCTTTTTTTTTTCCCCTCCTAGGTTTGGGAGAGTTGCTTTGGCTTTTGGAATTTTTAAAATTATATTAAGCTTGTTTTGAGACCTATTGACAATTTTCAGAGACATCCGAAGAGTAGAACAAAAGCGGATCTTAAGGGCTACTCTTGAGCTGTCTACACACAAATAACTAATATGAAATAGGGCTGCCAACAAACAAAATCTTGTTTCTTGTATAGCTTTAGACGGAGTTAATCAGCCTGGAACTTTTATTAAAGTATAAAAAGTAACAATACCATTATTGGTTAATATATATATAGATAGCTAACCTTCCCTCCTTTCCTCATGGACAGTAGAACAAATCAGTCCAGAGTCTCACTGGATGATCTCAAACAATCAAGCTCAAATTATCATATTTTGGACACATGATATAAAAATCCAGTTCTCTTAATACATGCTTAAAGAGGGAAAAGTGGAAGGAATGAGAACCGGCAATGAGGATAGACTAGATTACAGTGGTGATGGGTGCACTTTGGAAGACATTAAGGGGTAGGTTGGGGACAGATCTTCCTGGAGAAAAGCTATTTATATCTTCAACATGATTGATTGATCGATCAATCAATCATTAAAAGAAAATTAATAAATAACGTTTTTGTCATGTAGAAGTTCTTGTCTCTAGCATCTTCATTTTAAAAGGAGCTGGAAGTGTGTGGGGAAGGACATCTACATGAGACACTGGAGCCTAGAGGCAGTCAAATCTCAGGACTCAGCCTACCATTAGCTCAATGAAACACCACAGAAGGAGATAGATGTTGTCATGAAAGGGGACACACTGTGTACTAGAAGGGCAGAAGGCAACACAACCCCTTCTGCATTCCCCAAGCTAACTCACAACTCACGCAAACAGAGAAGAATGTTTGCCATTGCCAAGGTGGCCTTCCAAATCTGGGTGGGAAAAGAAGCTCCTAATTCTTCCCAATTAACAAAATGCCTTTGGCTTCTCCTGCTGCATTTAACAGAAGGGCAAGCATGGAATCTACACTTGCTGAAATTCCCTCTCCTATATAACTATTTAAGCTACAGTATGGGATTCTGTATTTTGTCACCCTACTGGAGAGGCACTGACAAGTAGATAGTTTTAATTTAGAGGGACTCTTAACACGACCAGATTCTTGTTTCCCAGCTGTTGCCGAAAATGTAACAAGGATCATCCAAAATATAACTAACAATCTCTCCTGTAATTTTTTCCTCCACTGTAACCCTGTGAGATAAGGTAGGGTGAGAGAGACAACAACTTGCTCAAAGTCAACTCATGAGCTTCCATAGCTGAGGAACCTGTCCTGTCTGGTACGAGTTAACAATTACATGTACATCACAACAATTTTGCTTTCATACAGACTTTGAAACCATCTCTCCCTGAACAGAGATCTGCAATATTTCACACTCATACTATAGTAAAAAAAAGGTGTTGAATACAATTGCATTCACAATGTACCTGCATTGAAACATTGCTGCGTTTATTCCCTATTATTTTGTAATACAGATCTTAAATTGTGGAGCCATTGTCTAAAATGCAGATATTAGGGGGTCTGATTACAATAGAAATGATGTATAAATCAAAACAAGCATGTAAAGGATTGCACGGATATGATTTGTGTATATCTGCCATGTTACATATTTGTTGTTGTCCCTGTACTTCCCATTATTTTCACTCTTATTTATCCCTCTATTGTAATTTAGATTACCAGCTTCCAGGAATCTGCATTTTTGCTTAAATTGCTCTTGTAAAGGATCCTTTTAGGGTAATACATGCTTATGTGAATGACTGAACATCCCTGGACGATTTCCTCATTCTGGGGTTGTTTTTCTATTAAACACTGAAATGTGAACAACAGCGAAACCAAACCTTCAAAAGTGAATTTTTGCAAAACAAAGTCCCCAAAGCATCATTTATATTTATGCCAGAATAACAGAAACATGGGAGACACTTCTAAAGTAACAATCTCCAGGGCATATTCAGTTAGTTGACAGCACTGATCATATGTCCCAATCTACCCCTTAGAATATCTTGCTTGAGCCAGTTAACAAAGAGCATTATTTGCATTGTTTTGCTACATGAAAAACAACAACATTTCCGTTCCAACAAGGCAAATAACATCTAATAGAACATATATAAGAAAGCTATATACTTACAGGACAGAAATGAAGCTGTCCTCTTCATTGTTTCCTTGGTTAAAACCATGCCATTAACTAGCATGCTCGTACTGTAGTTTTAACAGCCTCTGACTTGGTAAATCTCCAGCATCATAAATTCCTTTTTTTGTTCTACGGCGCCTCCAGCTCTGCACAGGTTTTTTTTATTATTTTGTTTTGTTTTGGAAAACTTACAGATACTGTTTCCTTTCTTCAACCCCGTTTGGAGAAATGGAAGAAACAGAAAACTTAGGTGAAAACGATCTGCTATTTTCAATGCGCATCTCTTTCAGTGAGCATCTTATTAGGGTCTTCTGGAGATGGCGTGATGATGCAGCAGGCTTCTGGTCGTCACTGTTGCCATGACAACCAGTATGTGGTCCCTATGGCAGAATGATGCAGATACAAAGGTAGGACACACATTTTGTGTAGCGTATGTTATGGGGAGAGGCTACAGGAGACGTTTCCATTCATATATGCCTTTTTTTTTAAAAAATCAATTTCCAGAACACCATTTTATTCTGCCACTACCCTATTTTGTGTAGTTTTAGAACATCCACAAAAATTCCTTATGGTAAGAAAATTTTAAACCATCTGTATGTTTACAGAGAATGAACCATCTGTATGTTTACAATGGAAGCATCTAAGACTAAAATCTAAAGATTAGAGGAAGGACAAGGGGGGAACACCATAACAGAAGAATAATTTGATGCATAATTATTTGCATATATGTGTCAGACAGTAGTGAGATCCCTTAGTATTAGATTACAATAATGCAGTTCTATGCATACCTCTCTAATATTTGTGTATGTTTGAAATTAGCCCATTTCCACACTAATAAAGAACCCATTGTCCATTGGAAAAAGATATTGGCTCATAAATTTGACTGCTTGGATTGCTGATTGCATCTTGGCTGTATAAACTGCTTGGCACTGAATTGTGTTCCCCTCATTGAAGAGCGTGCCAATATAGTTTCTCCTTACTTTACCCCCCTCCCCCCTTTAACAGGATCCTGCCAGATTAAGAAAGTAAAACTCTTTTACTGTATAGTAATCTGAAATAAGGGACGTGGTGGCTCAGTGGCTAAGACGCTGAGCTTGTCAATCGAAAGGTCGGCAGTTCAATGGTTCGAATCCCTAGTGCCGCGTAATGGGGTGAGCTCCCGTTACTTGTCCCAGTTTCTGCCAACCTAGTAGTTCAAAAGCACGTAAAAAATGCAAGTAAAAAAATAGGGACCACCTTTGGTGAGAAGGTAACAGTGTTCCATGCGCTTTTGGTGTTTAGTCATGCCGGCCACATGACCACGGAGATGTCTTCGGACAGCGCTGGCTCTTCGGCTTTGAAACTGAGATGAGCAGTGCCCCCTAGAATCAGGAACAACTAGCACATATGTGCGAGGGGAACCTTTACATTTTAATCTGAAATGAGATTACTCATTATTCTCATCACCTGCCTTTTTTTTTTATCCCAGAAAGATGCTAAAGAGTGAAAGACTCAGTAATTTATGCAATAGGTTCCTAATTGGTAGGTCTCTCACCTGAAGTCATTCTTTTGGTCCAGATTTTGGGTATTAAGGCAAGGAGAGATGCCAGTTTTTCCCCAGGCTACCAGGTATAATTGTATGCACCAGGCAGTGGTGAGTTGCTCCTGGTTCGAACCGGTTCACAAGAACCGGTAGTAAAACCAGCGGGAGGCTCCACCCACTGACCCACATGTCATCAAAGTAGATCTGCGCATGCGCAGAAGAGCACGTGGGTGCGCAAGCAAGCAAGCGCGCACACGCGGGCACGATGCGAACCGATAGTAAAGTTAAGTAGAACCCACCCCTGGCACCAGGCCACTCTAATTGTATACAGGTAGTCCTTGACTTACAACAGTTCATTCATTTAGTGACTGTTCATAGTTACAACAGCACTGAAAAAGTGACTTATGATCGTTTTTCACACTTACAACCATTGCGACATCCCCATGGTCACATGATCAAAATTCAGATGCTTCCCAACTAGTTCGTATTTATGACGGTTGCAGTGTCCTGGAGTCATGTGATCAGCTTTGGCGATCTTCTGACAAGCAAAGTCAATGGGGAAGCCCGATTCACTTAACAACCATGTTACTAACTTAATGCAAGCATTCACTTAACAACTTTGGCAAGAAAAGTCATAAAATGGGGCAAAACTCACAAAGCAAGTGTTTCACCCAGCAAGATAAATTTTGGGCTCCATTGTGATCGTAACTCAAGTACTATAAAGCTTATTCCATAAATGTATTTATGTTTTACACACACACACAAACTTCTTAGGCTGACAACTGCCCCAAAGGTGCTTTTTTTCCAAAAGGCAACTAGACTTTCTTGAGGTTTTTGTTTTGTTTTTAATGTTTCGCTTCTCAGAACTGAAGAAGCTTCTTGGATGAGAAGTGAAACATTTCAAAGAGGGGAAAAAAACCCCAAGAAAGTCCAATTGCCTTTTGGAAAAAGCACTTTTGGGACAACCATGATTTGGATGTTTGAGAATTTCCATAGACATTTTGGCTGCCAACTATTTTTTACTGGGCTTTGTTCAACAATGTGATAACCAGACATTAATATATGGTGATGCTTATTACAATCCAATATATCAGGCAATGAACTTACTAATTATTAGTAGCAAAACCTCTGCTAATAAAACTGTTTTTGCCAGCAGAGAATTCTAGAAATAGAAAAATATTTAAGGATGTCAGTTTGGAAGGTGATTTTTACTAAGCAGACGTAGTTTCAAATGGATTCAGATCTCATTCAGACCACATAAGCGCACCAGCTCTACTATTCCCATTTATATGTACTCATTTTATGTGTTTATGGTTATGTTTTGCTTATTTACTTCCTTTTATATGTGTCCATGTCTATGTCTATATTGTTACTTGTTTCCTTGTACTTGTTGATAAAATAAATAAATAAAATAAATAATAAATAAATACTAATCCATGATTTGTTTAACTATGATTTATTAAATAAATAACAATGGATGAATTCATATAAATCACTAAACTATAATCCATTACAAGCAAACAACAACACTGGAGATGAAAATAAATGGTGCAATTATCATTAAAATAAATGTTGGTGGCTCAGAAGAAATTCTTTTAAGAAGTTCTTATTTAATGAAGTATGTGGTTGTTGATGAGGCTGCATGCAGTAGATATAAATTTTATAAATTTTCCTTTAAAAGCATCAAGCTTCTTCTTTTCTCTTTTACAATCTCAGCTTGATTAAAACTTCTGAAAAATGTAAGAGCTTCTTACCAGTTTTCTGAAATCTTGTCTGAACATGGATTTTTAAAACTTTTGTTTTATGTTCATTAATCCTCTGAACGAATCTAATCCCTGGGGAGCCTTCTCAGTGAAATAACAGAAAACCGTCAGAGCTGCTTTCCTGACTATATTGGGGAAAAAATGCATGGAGAATGATTCTGGACACTTGGGAGTTATTAGAAAGCAATGTTTTCCAGAGTGAATCAATATCTCTTCAGCTCCAAGTTGCTATACATTTATATAGTTCATAGATCTCAGTGGCCAGAAAGACAACTCCAACATTTTCCTAAATAGAACTTTTAATTATCTAACGTGCAATTTATGTTGTCTGGTTTCATTATAAGTAGTCCACAACGTAGCACCACCATTGGGACCAGAATGTCCATTGTTAAGTGATGCAGTTGTTGATTTTTTTGCTGTGGTTGTTAAGCAAACCACATGGTTGTTAAAGGAATCCTATTTTCTCCCATTGGCTTTGCTTTTCAGAAGCTGCTGGGGAAGCTGGTAAATTGCAATCATATGAGCACAGGATGCTGCAACCATCGTACATATGATGCCTGAATTTTGATCATCTGACTTTAAGCAGTCATTAAGTCAGGGGTCTGCAACCTTAAACACGCAAAGAGCCATTTGGACCCGTTTCCCACAGAAAAGAAAACATCGGGAGCCACAAAACCCTTCCCGTGCCTGACTATTTCTTGAGCGGCCGCAAAACTAGCATATGTAGTTGAATTAAACGTTTTGTTTTCTTCTGAAACTTTTTTCATTTCATGGATTTATCCATGGTTGGCCTACTGGGGGTTGAAAAGCTCAATAAATCGTGTGCTGGTGGGTGTCGCACATTGGCGGTTGTGACACATATTTTGAGTGACAGGGAGCCGCAGCAGAGGGGTGAAAGAGCCACATGAGGCTCCAGAGCCGCAGGTTGCTGACCCCTGCATTAAGTGAATGATCATAAATCAAAGACTAGCCTTTCGTGCAGAAGTAGTATTCAGCCAGTTCGTACCGGTTCGGGCAAACCGGTAGCAGAGGTCGCTGGTGGGTCCACCCACCCGGCTCTATGCCGTCCTATTTAGGCATGGTTTTGAGGCTGAGCGCATATGCAGAAGAAGTGTGTGTGAGCAAACCAGGTGTGTGGAAGGCCGGGTGCATGCACGGAAGGTGTGCGCGAGAGAAGTGAGCGTCCACATGCAGAGCGAACAAGTAGCAACAAAATGTGAAACTCAGCACTGCTTTCATGTCTTTCCACAAACGTTTTATCCTCAAGATGGATAGAGAGATAATTTGCACAAGATTGCCTGGAAGTTTTATTGTCAGAGAATCTGCCTGGCATCCTTAACCTGAGCAATCCTGTTGAAGGGGCTCAGTAATAATTTACTTTTTAAAAATTAATTGGTCATTCAATGTGCAATTTAATGGCTAGGTTGCAACAGAGCATGCAAGTCTAATCCAAAATGACAGCAATTAAAATCTATAATGTTTGGGATTTGCTTGATGGAACCATTTCCTTTTTTTTTTTTTTTTGCTGGAAACAGAAGTAAACACCAGCACAAAACACTGTAAATTACAACGTGTGACTGCGGGAGACGGCAAATGGCCGTAAATGTGAGCCAGTTGCCAACGGCCAAAAATGCGACCATGTGACTGTGAGGTGTGGGGGCATTGACACTTCAAATGTGGGTCATAAATCCCATTTATTTTGGTTCTGTTGTAACTTCAAATAGTCGCTAATCAACCAGTCATAAATCGAGGATTATCTTGTATACCTAAACAAAGTTTTTATTTATTTATTTATTTATTTATTTATTTATTTATTTATTTATTTATTTATTTATTTATTTATTGGTTCGATTTATATGCCGCCCTTCTCCGGAGACTCAGGGCGGCTTACAATGCATTAAGCAATAGCCTGCATACTTTTGTATATACCTGTTTAGTAGGGCTTTCGGCCCCCCCCCAAGCGGTGTTCTTTTTTATACAAAGTCAGTTTATTGCCCCCACAATCCGGGTCCTCATTTTACCTACCTTAGAAGGATGGAAGGCTGAGTCAACCTTGAACCTGGTGAGATTTGAACTTGCAGTAATTGCAGGCAGCTAGCATCTATGTGCTACTTAAGTGCTACTTAACAGCACTTTAGTCCGCTGCGCCACCAAGGCTCATTGATTATGTGTCAATGTTACAAATAGGCAGTTGACTTATGACCTTATGATCCTCAACTTATGACCACAATTGAGCCCAAAATTTATGTTGCTAAGCAAGACAGTTGTTAAGGGAGTTTTGTCCCATTTTATGACCTTTTTTTGCCACAGTTGTTAAGTCTATCACTGAGTTGTAAATAGGTCATAAATGTGAACCAGTTGCCAAGCCTCCTAATTTTAATCACGTGGCCATAAGGATGCTGCAATGGTCATGTGAAAACTGGTCATAAGTCACCCTTTTCAGTGCCTTTGTAACTTTGAACGGTTACTAAATAAATGGTTGTAAGTCAAGGACTACTTGCATTGAAAAAAAAAAACAACCCAAGCCTGATTTCTCCATGTAGCTTCCAAGATAAATCTTGGGCTTACAATTCAGTGTAGAAATGGCCCTTTCAGAGCCTTTTGGCCCTGTAAAATCCCCGTTTTTTCTGCAGGCGTGGTCACCTGTGGCTTCTTTCCACCTGTAACATGCCATGTCCCATGGGGCTGCCCTTGGGATGTGTCCAGAGGCTTCAGCTAGTCCAAAATGCAGCCGCGCGGGTAGTTACGGGGGCGTCTAGATACTCCCGTGTAACACCTCTCCTGCGTGAGCTGCACTGGCTACCGGTGGCACTCCAGATACGTTTCAAGGTGCTGGTGCTCACCTATAAAGCCCTTCATGGCTTAGGCCCGGGGTACTTGCAGGACCATCTCCAGCCGTTCTCCCATCGTCCTGTGCGCTCTCACAGAGTCGGCCTCCTCAGGATGCCGTCGGCCAAACAATGTCGGCTGACGACCCCCAGGGGGAGGGCGTTCTCTGTGGGAGCCCCGACCCTCTGGAATGGATTGCCCACTGAGCTCAGGACAGCCCCCGACCTTCTTTCCTTCCGTCGCGAGCTGAAGACGTGGCTCTTCCGCCAATTAAACTGATCCGTTTGGGGGTACACTGGTATAATTTTAAATTGCTTTTTAATTGGGTTACTGATTTTAATTTTGTATTGTATTGTGATTTGTATTGAAGTTGTCATTTTGTAAGCCGCCTTGAGTCCCTAGGGAGAAAGGCGACATATAAATCGCAATAAATAAATAAATAAATAAAAATGTCCATTCCCCTTGGCAGCAATTGGCAGCTTTCACATCTTGCCGGAGTGGTTAATGGGATGAGAGGCCTTGTGTGCTCCATCAGTCACAAGGAGGACATTAACGTGACAGCAGCAAATGGCAGGCGCCATTCTCATCAGCCACCTCATCATCACAGCTCCCTGTGCAAAAGGTTGCTGTATCTGATGGAGCGGCAGAATCCCTCGAATGCTTGCCTGCTGTGGCCGAGAAAGCAATCCGTGTTTATTTCTTTTGGATGCGGCTTTCCAGGGTGGAAGTCCCTGGCAAAGCTGCTTATTCCCCTAAAACAGGAGTCTCCAACCTTGGCAACTGTAAGACTTGTGGACTTCAACTCCCAGAGCTTTGCTGGCTGAGGAACTCAGGGAGTTGAAGTCCACAACTCTTAAAAGTTGCCAAGGTTGGAGACCCCTGCCCTGTGAAGGAAGCAGGGAGACTTATTTGAAAGAAAGCTTGGATGAAAGGAGAAACTTCCTAGGGGCCACTGAAGGTTTGAATTGAACTATACCGCTTTTTCGTCTTTGACTTCCTTGCTTTTAAAGTTGTAATGTTATGGTTTTTCAAAAAGGCATTTTATGTCCAGTTTTGGGGATTAGGATTGCATGGAAAGGCAGGTAATTTTAATTTAATAAACGGATTCCTCAGAAGCTGATGGCACCAGTTGTAGAGCCAAGAATTTCCTCCTTCCCAATTGCATATTATTTTTCTTCTGAAGCTATAGCCGGATTGCTGTTTCTAACTGTATGCTATCATCCTCAACTCTATGATGTCAACATTTCTCTAGCCACTCTATACTTGTGATTAAGGGAGCTACAGGTAGTCCTCGCTTAGAGACCATTCAAAGATACCACAGATAGCTACTTATGACCCAATTTCGATGTTTTACCATCACCTTGCCCCTCCCGCCTCCTCGGTGCAGCCATATGACAGCATTTTGGGTGCTCAACAACCCAACCCATGTTTACAGCAGTTTGCAATGCCCCACAATCATATGACTGTGATTTGTGACATTAAACCTGCATTTAAATATGATTTCTGGCAAAAAAAAAAAAAAACCTGGCTGTAGCAACAAAAAAACCTTAGCTTTTGTTGCAAAAAAAGGTTGTAAAATCAGGTTGGGTCATGATTTATGGCTGCAGTTGCCAAGATCAATTACGGTCATAACTCGAGACCTACCTATACAATGCACAAGAGTTTATGCCTTTCAATAAAGCATTATTAGTTAGAAAAAGTGTAGCCACCGTCCTCCTGATTTGTTCTTTGCCCCCTTAGACTAAAATGGCTAACATTCAATTCCTCAACTGGCTTAATTTCTCAAACAATCTTTGCTGTAAATCCATCAATAGCCAAAGGTCTACAAAGGGGAGATGGTATTTCCATCAGTGGTGGGTTGCCCCCCGGTTTGGACCAGTTCGCAAGAACCAGTAGTAAAACCGGTGGGACGCTCCACCTACTGACCCGTTCGTACATCATCATAGGTGATCTACGCATGCGCAGAAGAGTGCGTAAGCGCGCGCACACGATGCAAACCGGTAGTAAAGGTAGGTAGAATCTACCCGATTTGCATGCATATAAGGGTATGTATGTACGTATATACCCTTATATGCATGCAAATACCATCTCCATACATACATACATGTATGTATGTATGTATGTTGGGGACACGGTGGCTCACTGGCTAAGACGCTGAACTTGCCGATCGAAAGGTTGGCAGTTCAGCGGTTCAAATCCCTAGTGCCACATAGCGGGGTGAACTCCCGTTCCTTGTCCCAGCTTCTGCCAACCTAGCAGTTCGAAAGCACGAAAAAAATGCAAGTAGAAAAATAGGGACCACCTTTGGTGGAAAGGTAACAGCGTTCCATGCGCCTTTGGCGTTTAGTCATGCCAGCCACATGACCACGGAGACGTCTTCGGACAGCACTAGCTCTTCGGCTTTGAAATGGAGATGAGCACCACCCCTTAGAGTCGGGAATGACTAGCACGTATGTGGGATGGGAACCTTTACCTTTACCTTTTTATGTATGTATGTATGTATGTATGTATGTATGTATGTATGTATGTACCATATGTTATCTATCTATTCATCTGTCCATCCATCAATCTGTCCAACTGTCCATCAATCCGTCCAATCGTCCATCCATCCATCTATCTATCTATCTATCTATCTATCTATCTATCTATCTATCTATCTATCATCTTCGACTTATATCAATTCATTTAGTGACCGTTCAAAGTTACAATGACACTAAAAAAGTGACTTATTAGCATTTTTCACACGACCGTTGCAGCATCCCAATGTTCATGTGATCAAAATTCAGATGCTTAGCAACTGGTTTATATTTATAACAGATGCAGTGTTCCAGGGTCATGTCATCCCCTTTTGTGATCTTCTGACAAGCAAAGTCAATGGGGAATCCAGATTCACTTCACTTAACATCTTCAATGATTCACTCTACAAAAGAAGTCATAAAATGAGGCAAAACTGACAAATGTCTCATTTAGCATAATAAATGTTGGGCTCAATTGTGGTCGTAAGTCAAGGACTACAGGACTACTCCCATTTACGACTTTTCTTGCCACTTTTGTTAAGTGAAACACTGCATTTATTAAATGAATAACATGATTTTGAAGTGAATCTGGTTTCCCCATTGACTTTGCTTGTCAGAAGGTCGCAAAGGCGATGACATGACTCCTGGACACTGCAACTGTCATAAATGTGAGTCAGTTGTCAAGCTTTCAAATGTAAATCATGTGACCATGGGGATGCTAAAATGGTTGCAAGTGTCAAAAATGGTCATAAATCACTCTTTTCCATGATATTGTAACTTTGAATCAGTGGTGGGTTCCTCCCGGTTCAGTCCGGTTCGGCCGAGCCGGTAGCAGTGATGATATGACGTCACCGAACCGGTTCTCCCCCCCCATCCTCCCACCCCGCACCCACCCACGTTATTCTTACCTTTTATTTGGTCCCAACCCCCAATCTATTGCTGCCTCCTGAGTCCCAGCTGATGACTAGAGGGAAAAAAAACTGTTTAAACTCTTCAAAGGGCCGCCCTACAGCTGATCAGTGTTAAAAGCAAACAAATGAGTCGGGTCGTAAGTACGAGGACTGGTCGTGTGAGGACCTTCCAGAAATGACTCTGACCAGCTAGCCACGCCCACCTAGTCACATGACATCCAAGCCACACCCACAAAATAAGCCACGCCCACAGAACCGGTAGTAAAAAAATTTAGAACCCACCCCTGCTTTGAATGGTCGCTAAACGAACTGCTGTAAGTTGAGGATTACCTGTACCTGTATCTAGCTGGCCATCTCATTTCCATACCTCTGGGCAGCTTACAAAGGTAAAAATTAAATATATATACACAAAAACATAATAACAAGTATCATTATATTAAAACTATAAAAACTAAAAAAACCCACACAATTGAAAGGGAAGTACCATTCATTTCATAGCAATATAACCATTTTGCAGGCTCTACTCCAATATTTGTGAAGGTAGCATTTTTTTCCTTTTCCTTTTTCATGCATCTCTGGTTAATGAATGGAAACAGCTGCCAGTTAAAATAAAAATTATCTCAGATGCGGGGCTGCTGTTTCCTTCAAATCCTGTCAATTCATACTGATTCTTCCTCACGGCTATTTTCAAGCCTTCCTTTCTACTACAACTGGTTTTATTTCTGAGTTACGTCATTCATATCGTCCCAGTGATGGAATGAATGGTTTTATGATCATAACAAGATGTGTGTGAAAGTTTGGTGTGCAGGGAAGATGAATGAATGGCTAGCAGCTGAACCAAAGATGTTTTGGACTGAAGGGAGGCAAAGATTAAGCCATCTCTGCTTACAATTAACAATGATGTGCAGCTCTAAAATACAGACAAATACAAACAAGCTTTCCTTTCCTTGGTGCCTTTTCTCTCCTATGCCATCCAGCTGGGCAAATATATTGTCATTACAGCAGAAGATTCAAAGACTATCAACTGTATCAAGCAGACAAATGACAGGAAAGGGGAGGGGAGAAAGAGGGAGAGGGAGAGGAGAGGAAAGGAAAGGAGAGGAAAGAAGGAGAGGAGAGGAGAGGGGAGGGGAGGGGAGGGGAGGGGAGAGGAGACGAGAGGAGAGGAGAGGAAAGGAAAGGAAAGGAAAGGAAAGGAAAGGAAAGGAAAGGAAAGGAAAGGAAAGGAAAGGAAAAGAACATTCTTTAGATGAGATCCATAGCCTGCTGAACTGAATTCCTAGAGTTTTCCATGCTGTTGTTGTTTTCAATAATGCCTTTCTGCTAAAGGATAGCTACAGGATCTTGTTCATTCTCAAGGAGAGGTGGAAGGAGGAAGCAGGCAGAATAAAAAAAAAAACATTTTTACATTGCTATGCAATTCAGAGATGCTGGCACTATTTGCAACTCCACCTGCACTGATGGGCCTCCTCTGAAAAGTCTTGCTCCTGGAAGGCAAACTCAATAGCCACCTCTATATAGACCATCTATAAGCAGAGATGGCCAACGTGTTGTCCGAGACTTAAAAAAACAAACTTAGACCATTCTATGAATGTAGAATGTAATATGTACATATTATGTTAAGCTTCACCAACAGGCATATTGGGACAGACTTTTAGCTTATAATGATGTATGAAAAGCAATTTTTTTTCCATGCACGTGACTAATCTTCGTTTTTTTAGGCTTTTAAATTCCACATTCAACAACAACAACAACAAAACAACAGTGTTTCTTAGATTTTGAAAACACTTCTTGGATGACTTTGACTTTATTCTGTGGCTACCTTAATTTACATCAGATTCTGTCCTTGTATTTTATTGTTTAATCTCTACTTTGCTAGATGTAAACTGAGATACTGAGATATATACTTTAGATTGAAATTTGATGATAAAAGGTTAGAGGGATATTTTTGGTTCAATCTTAAGAAATATTCATTTTATTTGGAAGGGGGGAGTGTTACACAAATTCATCGCTCATCTTAAGAGGTCACAATAGTACAGTACAAAGCTTGAGAACCTCTGACCTTGTGGGAAAGATGCACAAAGAAAGGAAAATGCTTGCAGACTGGATTCCTGAAGCTGGAATCAAGTATTATCAAGTACAAGGTTATAAATCCAGATTGTAAAGGCAAAGCTATAAATAAAGTCTAGGATCAAAAGGAAAAGGCAAAGTTCATGAGGTCAGGAAATACTCCTAGACCTTATTTCATAGCAAGGAACCGAGCAGGGGCTACCAAATAGCACCATGCTGTCTGAGCGTGGTTGTTTTGTTGCAGACACTTCTGTGGTGGGTTGCCCCCGGTTCGGACCAGTTCTATAGAACCGGATTTTGCAGTATCCTTCCCCTGCCATGCCCACCAAGCCACACCACGCCCACCAAGCCACACCCACAGAACCGGTAGTAAGAAAATTTAAATTCCACCACTGGCTAGACTTGGATTATTTATGGGAACACAAGGACTCTAGGACGATGACACATTTAACTCCGCCACCCCCCCCCCAGCTTTGCCTGTTTTTCTCCTACATCCAACTCCTAAATGGTTTGCCAGATGGAGAAGGTCCAAAGTCAGGAGGGAGGGGGGCTACAGGACTGCCAGACCTGTTCTATTACTAATTCTACACTCCCAATAGAAGAGAATATCAGTAGTTCAAGGTTGAACGCTACAATTCCACACATGCACACTTGCCAAAGCGGTGATCTCTTACATACTTTTCAGCCAAAGAACGGGATCATAATGATGGCTATGATAGTCCAAGCACCACACCTCTGCAAAAAAAAAAAAGTCTGCTTTCATTATTCATCATACACTTCATTTTACTTCGGGACCTCTGCATGGATTTCTTCTAGTCTAGGCGATCAGTTTGCACTAATGCTATTAATGGCAGCCACACTTCAACATGTGCTCAGGGCTGCTGCAACACAACGCAGCTGTCTCATAAGAGGACCCATTTAAGGCTTGTTGATAAAGAGAACCAATGTACAAAGAGGAATGTTAAGTGTCTCTTGTCTTTGGGAGCAGGGACCCTGGAGGTGTTCCAGAAAGGAGTCAACGCCTCTAGATTGTTCAGAGCAATGTTCCTAGGAGTTGGTGGTCCCCAGATGACCTGCCAACTTTTCTCTTGCACCTTCTCCAATTTCACTCAAGTCACAAAGAGCAAGCCAGCTGCAGCAGTCAGGCTGCATTTCGGACTTTCAATTGAGAATCACACCCTCACGTTTTTAGTTTTCCAAAGTTTCTAGTCCTTAAGCATGCGAAGATGGGTTTTTTAAAAAAATGTTTTAAGGGTTTTGTTCCCTTCTTTGCTCACCTCTAAATTGATTTCTCAGATTGGAAAAGTGGGTGCCTGCCACACATGAAAAGGATTGCGGTTGTGGTGTAAGTGCATGAATTCACAGAGGTAATGGTCCACCATTGATCAATAATCCTAACCTTAACCCAGACCTAATATTAATTCATTCAGCGATTAAAAAAGTGTGAGCCAAAATAAGCAGGCAAAATCAACTGGTACGCTAAACTCAATGGCAGGTAAAATCTTTCTTGCAAGCAAAAAAGGAACAAAAATGTATAAGGCTATTATAAAAAAAAATTTAGAATGTGCGGAAGCAGATATGCTAACTAAAAAATTAAAGGATAGAGAGCAAACACAAGTAGGTTTAGCTTGGGAAAATTTTTATAAATGGTTAGAAAAGAGGAAACTATAACCCACATTAGATGAGGAATGGTATCTCTTGAGAAACTTATACTATATAAGATAAGTGAGGTCAGATAGACCTAATTGATGTATTAAGGTATATAAACTGTTCTGTCTTCTCCGGATTATAATATAGAGCTATAGTACTGAATATTTGTTTATTAAGGTACTACATAGAAGTATGCTTGTTCATTGTTGTATTGTTCTTTGTGTGTCATTTTACGTTGTGTTGTCTTTTCTTTTTAACCGAAAATGTAAATAAAGATTATTTTTTTTAAAAAAAATTATTTTAGTCCAACTTATCTGAAAAGTGCTAACTGGGAAAAAGTTATCTTCACGCTGAATATAAATGGTCTTGCCTACAGGTAGGTTAAAACTCATGCCTCTGAGTTCAAGTGTCACCCATGAATGGGTAAGGAAGAGAATCAGGATCGTTTTTTTATACTGCCCTGACTTCCTTCTGCTTTTCCAGTGTTGAGAGATAAGTAAGTGCCCAGAGATAATTAATTAGAAATCAAATTCCTGCTTTGTCCAACTCTAGGACTTTTTGAGATGAAAAAGATCTCATCCAGTGTTTCTCAACCTTGGCAACTTTTAGATGTGTGGATTTCAGCTTCTAGAATTTCCCAGCAAGCACGATCTATCCTAGCCAATACAACGCCCCCACAAAAGTTTTGTAGTGAAAAATTGATTCCAATGCATTTCTATTATGAATTCTATTAATTTGATCCCAGAGAAGCACACAGTAACCTAAGACTGTGCATCAAATGTGTAGCTTCAAAATAAACAAATGGTTTTGAAATTAAAATCACTTTCAGAAATGGTTTAGCAACAATTTCTTGTTTGCAATAGCTTTAAGTAAATACAAAAGATCACTTTTACAAATGTAGATGGCCCAATTCACCCTGTTTCTGTTGCATCTATTGAACTCTAGTATCCTTCTATCACCACATATTTCAAAATTCATCCGTTCCACCAGATAGAAGCCTGAGGTTTTCCTAGTTTCAAACAGGTGGGGGCAATATTATCTATATTTAATTTATATATAATTTATAGACATATATTTGAACCGAAGGTTCCGTTCCCGAAATCAATTCAGCTATTCCTCGAAATTGGAATGACAGTTGCATTGGCCAATGGGATATAAAGGCAGGAGCATTTCATCACCAGGATGATCTTTAATTAGCCGATCCATCCTGGAGATTTGGGCAACGTCTCCTAGCAACTGCGGGAAAACCGCAAGCTTTTGCAAAGCGAGCTTTCATTAACCCTTTCGTCATTGCTCCGAGTGATTGCCCTCAAGCTCTTCCAGTCTGAACAGTAAAAAAAATAAGTTACAAGGCCACTTCACCCATGCTGTCAGATAGATAAAAGTGCAAAAGAGTTTATACCTCTGAATATATAAGGAAGGTTTAAATCCAGATTAAAATTAGGCTTCCTGCCAATTTTGTGTAGTATGGAGAGATCCATTACAAAATCAATAGGGCTGGGGCTGAAAAATGAGCAGAGCTCAAACAAATATTTGACTGAATTCTGATTTTTTTTTTTAAATTTGATTTATATGCCGCCCTTCTCCGGAGACTCAGGGCGGTTTACAATGTGCTAAGCAATAGCCTCCTTTTGTATATTTATACAAAGTCAGTTATTGCCCCCACAACTGGATCCTCAATTTACCTACTTTAGAAAGGATGGAAGGCTGAGTCAACCTTGAGCCTGGCGAGATTCGAACCTGCAGTAATTGCAGGCAGCTGGTCTTAATAACAGGGTGCTTTAGACCACTGTACTACCAAGGCTTAAAATAAAATTAAAATAAAATGTAATGCAATTATCACTATTATTCTCTGGGAACTTAACCACCCGCCCCAAATATTACTTTAAATATTATGTTTTGAAAGGGCTTCAAGAAAAACAGGTAGGTCATATATGCCTCTTGGATAGATTCCTTATTTAGATCTAACTGAAACGCAAATGTTCCCCAGGAAATACTTTCCCCACTGTGTCTTTGTGATATTGTCTTCATTCACAATTCAAATATGAAAGCAATCCTATCTCTACCTGCATTAAACTAATGTTTAACCACGTAAACTGATGCAGGTTTTGCCATGGAGGAATCTGAGGTCCTTCATTAAGCATCACTGGCTGAAGTGCAGTCAGGTGACCTTTGGACCAGTTTAGGTTGGGATGGAAATATCCCCTTCCTCCTGTCCCTGAGTAACAGTAACAGAGCTGGAAGGGACCTTGGAGGTCATCTAGTCCAACCCCCTGGTCACGCAAGAGACCTGTACTGGGGATTCGAACCGCCAAACTGCCGACCTGTTGTCTGGGTGGTGGAAAATTCTGCTTTGGGTGGTGGAAGAAACTGGTTCAGATACATTTTAAAATGAATTCTTGATTTGGAGACCTGGATCGGTCTGATTTCAGTTGACCAACAAATGTTGGGTGCTGTATTCAATATATGGTCTAGGTCTCCATATCAATGTATGAGTCACTCTGAGGGGATGGGTGGTACCTAAATTTGATAAACAAATAAGTAAAAATGTTAAAAATGTTCCGGTAGATTCTGGATGGTGTCCAAAACTAGGAAACAACATAAAAGCAGCTAAAAACAGGTGGACAGGTAAAGGTGGAAATCATGCATTGAAAGAAAGTAAGTTGTACCTTTAACTTCAAAAATATGAGGTTACCAGAGAAGAGGGTAAAAGGAGATAAATACAATGCAATCAGTACCCAGTAAATATCTGTGGAAATTCTCGATTATCCAGGTCATGATTATCCCAAACTTACAACCTGGTTGTCCCATCTCATCCAAGAAGCAGAACTGAAGAAGTTTCTTGGATGAGAAGTGAAACATTTTCATTTTCGAAGAAAAAAAAATCTCTTCCAATTGCCTTTTGTAAAAAGCAATTTTGGGAGTACCGAGTAAGATTTTAAAGGCTGATAATGATTTTCTTTCAAAGTAATATAAATTGTTGTGCTTATGTGAAAAATATTAGATTTTAACAATAATATTAAAAATATTAAAATGTAGCATAAGAACCGTGGTGGCGCAGTGGTTAGAATGCAGTACTGCAGGCTACTTCTGCTGACTGCTGGCTGCCAGCAGTTTGACAGTTCAAGTCTAACCGGTTCAAGGTTGAGTCAGCCTTCCATCCTTCCGAGGTGGGTAAAATGAGGACCCAGATTGTTGGGGGCAATATATTATGTAAACCACTTAGAGAGGGCTGTAAAGCACTGTGAAGCGATATACAAGTCAATTGCTGTATTTTAAACTATTTTATTCTAAGTGGGTCTCCATAGCTTAGCTCATTCTTTCCCAACCTTGGATCCCCAGGGATCCTTTTGTCTTTCCAAAAGGAACATCTGGCCTGGTGTCGCTTACCATGTGGTTGTGCTGATGATAATGTTCACCTCAGTAGTGGGTTTCAAATTTTTTTGCTAACGGTTCTGTGGGTCTGGCTTGGTGGGCGTGGCATGGCATGGCTTGGTGGGCGTGCCAGGGGAAGGATACTGTAAAATCTCCATTCCCACCCCACTACAGGGGAAAGATACTGTAAAATCTCCATTCCCTCCCCACTCCAGGGGAAGGTTACTGCAAAATCCCCATTTCCTCCTGATCAGCTGGGACTTGGGAGGCAGAGAATAGATGGGGGTGGGGCCAATCAGAATTTTTACTACCGGTTCTCCGAACTACTCAAAATTTCTGCTACAGGTTCTCCAGAACTGGTCAGAACCTGCTGAAACCCACCTCTGGTTCACCTGCTCCTATTTCAGACTCTAATATTAGATTACTAGTCTAGGTGATACGAAAATCAAGAGACTGATTTTGTGTGGTCCCACACTACCCTCTGTAGGACAAAAGAGAAAACAGGAAAACCTGCATTCCCCGAAGTATTTATTGTATTAGTGCAAAACAATTATCTGGCATGACAGAAAATGTCATTAATCTCTTCAATAGCACTAATTTAGAAAATGTTTAAATTGAATTGATTGTGCTACAATTAAGGTGAGTCAGAATGAAATGAACTTGCATTCAAAATATTGAATGCCAATCTGTCAGTTACACAAAATTCTTCTTTTACACTGGCAGATTGATCCCAGTGGGAAAATTTAACGCATGCAATAGCTTTGTCTCTCGGCAATTGATGTGGTTTAAGGAGGTTACCTTTTGGCTGGATTGGATGAGAAACTATATGCAAAATGCCCTTAAAGATATATTTGGAATTTTGAGATCATGCCGTGTCCAGTCTCACAAAACGGATGCTGTTGTTGGCACTGCCATTCACAAGAATCTATACTTGGATTATGCAGTAATTACTCTATTTTCTAGGAATACCTCTATGGCTAATGAGGCTACAGGTTATGCCTGAGGCAATGGCTTTTCTTTCCTTTGCAGCATGCTAGTTTTGCATTCTTTGGTTAGAATGCAGTATTGCAGGCTAATTCTGACGACTATCAGGAGTTCGATTCCGACTGGCTCAAGATTGACTCAGCCGTCTCTCCTTCTGTGGTTGGTAAAATGAGGATCCAGATTGCTGGGGACAATATGTGAAGTGGATTATAAATCTAAGTAATATTGCTATTAAAGAATAAAAAATAAAATAAAATTAGGCCAGGCATTGTTCCACTATCATTAAATGGGGCTTGCTTTCATGCCAGGGCATACAATTAATTGTCTTAAAAACTGTGATTAATTTATGCTGGACTGTAGTCTTTTTTTTTTTTTTTAAATTTGATTTATATGCTGCCCTTCTCCGGAGACTCAGGGCGGCTTACAATGCGTTAAGCAATAGCCTTCATACTTTTGTATATTTATACAAAGTCATCTTATTGCCCCCACAAACTGGGTCCTCATTTAACCTACCTTAGAAAGGATGGAAGGCTGAGTCAACCTTGAGCCTGGTAAGATTCGAACCTGCAGAAATTGCAGGCAGCTGTGTTAATAACAGGGTGCATTAAACCACTGTACTACCAAGGCTCTTGCTATTTAGTCTTGCTATTTAGAAGAAGCTGAGATATGGACATTTATAGTTACTTATTCCTTACTGTTTAAATTGGAAATAGGAATATGATTAATTTCAGAGTTCGTTAAAAAAACCAGTCATGTAATCCTTTATCCTCCCCGTAGACCAATTCTTCTCAAACTTTTTCCTTTGTTACTCAAAACCAATTGTCAAAAAGTCCTTTGTAGATAAAACACTTTAAGTCAATGTAAACATCCCTATTTCTGACAGGGATATTTACAATGACTTAACGTAAAGTGATTGGGAGGTTCATGTGTTGTGATTGGAATGTTTATATGTTGTTACCCAAAGAAAAATCACTTTCACCCAATTTGGGGTAATTTACCTATATTTTGGAAACACTGCTGTAAACTAAATCCCAATTGTCTTCCAGAAACAAACATGCAAGCTTGAACATCTGCAGGCTGTTAACTTATTTACCTCAGTCCCTTACTTCAATTCTTCTCTTCCTTTTTATTGTTCAAAATAGTGGAAAAATTGTTGAAGGCTTAGCAACTGTCAAAACTGTATATTTTTCCAAATTAGGGAATTCAAACTGGGCACAGGCTAGTATAAATCAGGTATCTGTCAAAATACATCCTGGGAAATGTAGTTCTTAGCTAAGGACTTTTCTGATCTCTTGCACTGATTTATTAGCTCCAGTTCAGGATGGAGCTGGCTCTGAATTGGAGTCAGAAGCTGTCAGAAGCTATAATGCAGCTGTATATTAAATACATTACTGTGAAATTAAAATTCTGTTGAATTTATTTTATCATAAGCCCTTAAATTCCATATTTGGAAAAAAGTGTGGTCTTTATTGAAATAAAACCAAATACAATAAAAGTGGAATTGCCTTCCATAGGCCACAATATAGGATTTGTTGATCTCCCATCTCAGATTAGCTGGATCCTGCTAAACAATTAGAAAAATGTTGATCAGTTCTAATTCTCCAAGCAAAGTATAATCCTGATAGTATTTTGCAGGATCTTATTGACAAGTGCATAACTGGTTTATTCTCATGAGCCACAGAGATGACCTTGGACTAATTAGGCCACAGCAGTTAGCAAAACATTCATGCCCAAAACAGAAAGGTTAAAAAGAATAATATGAGGAGGAGGGATGGAAAATCCTGTCAGCCTTTCAAGATTCTGTTATGATAACCTGTATCAATTAAGTTGACTTTCAATATTCTTTGTAGAAACTTTTTCCTGATCTGGCTCAGTTTGAAAGGCTGGCATTCATCTTGAAGCCTCACAATGTATTTCTTCCTTTCCCCTTCTACTGCAAAAGGCAGAGGTAATTTGAGTTTCTTTCTGATGTTTTCTTCCTATCCTGAGTTTAAATCAAGTTTTGCCAAATAGTTACATAGTTTCTCCAAAATCCCCTCAGTCTTTCTCAGCATTGGTGAATAAACTGAAATACTAAAGTAGTAACCTTGAAGAAAGGAACACCCCTCCTTTCCTTGAAGTCTACTCTGAAATTGTGTTCGCGTAACACCACTAACCTTTGATATATATACCAGGGTATATTGAATTTATACATCCACTCATACAACATGGACTTAATTGATATTGTGCCACCTGATCATTTTAGACTCCTAGCAACCACGTAGATTTTTTCCATGGTGATTTATCTCTAACCTATTTCAGGTCTAAAGGTTGCCATCACTGTAACTGAATCCATCCGTCTTGCTGATAGTTGTCCTCATCTCCTCTTTCC
Source organism: Pantherophis guttatus (assembly GCF_059756535.1). Taxonomy (NCBI): domain Eukaryota; kingdom Metazoa; phylum Chordata; class Lepidosauria; order Squamata; family Colubridae; genus Pantherophis; species Pantherophis guttatus. Next base: position 15,026,808 of record NC_142069.1, on the reverse strand, counting down.
TTGCATCTTTCCCAGCATTAGTATCTTCTTCAGAGAGCTGGGTGTTGGCCAGTGGTGAAATCCATTTTTTTTACTATCGGTTCTGTGGGCGTGGCTTGGTGGGTGTGGTGTGGCTTGGTGGGCGTGGCAGAAGGATACTGCAAAATCTCCATTCCCACCCCACTCTGGGGCCAGCCAGAGGTGGTATATGCTGGTTCCCCGAACTGCTCAAAATTTCTGCTACCGGTTCTCCAGAACCTGTCAGAACCTGCTGGATTTCACCCCTGGGGTTGGCATAATGTGCCCAAAGTAGGATTTAGGCTAGTGTGTTATGGAAATCCACCATATATGATCCATGCTACTCAGTGTAGCACGCATTATTTTATTGTCTTATTTTCTTATTTAGTCTTAAATTCAATGCAACACATGGTTGGAGTGACACCTTGTGACCAGAAAGAAGAAATGCATCTTCTACTCACTGTAAGAGAACAGCAATATTAGCCTACTATAGCCAAAAATCAGGAGTCTGGAAGCGCCTGACTAATAAATCATATTGAAAGACATAAAACTTTCATGAGATACGGCTCACTTGCAGAGGAGTGGCTAGACATCCTACATTTGTCTAAAAACTTCATTACATTTTTTCCCCAGCCTTTAAGAAAAGAGAGAACAGGTGCCTTCAGATCAGAGGTGGGTTGTAGCAGGTTCTGATCAGTTCTGCAGAACTGGTAGCGGAAATTTTGAGTAGTTTGGAGAACCGGTAGTAAAGATTCTGACTGGCCCCACCCCCATCTATTCTCTGCCTCCCAAGTCCCAGCTGATCAGGATTTTACAGTATCCTTCCCCTGCCATGCCCACCAAGCCATGGCATGCCATGCCCAAGCCACACCGACAGAACCGGTAGTAAAAAACTTTGAACCCCACCACTACTTCAGATGTACTGGACTTCAACTCCCATAATCCCTGGTCAACACCGCCCCAAAATCTAAATGGTAGATTCCTCCCCACCACCTTAACCCCTGTGGATAGTAACACCTGCTTGCAAAGGTAGTTGAATACAAAGTTTCCTAAACCAGTGCTTCTCAACCTTGGCAAATTTAAGATGGTGGACTGCAACCCCCCCCCCCAGGAATTCTGGGAATTGAAGTCCACGCATCTTAAACTTGATAAGATTGAGAAACACTATCCCAGACTTCGCTGGTTCTTTTACTAATATACTGGAGTGGTTGCAGGGCCGGATTTTCCTATAGGCTAACTAGGCTTCAGCCTAGGGCCTCAAGATCAAGAGGGGGCCTCAAGATCAAGAGGGGCCTACATTCAAATTGTTAGCAAAATTAAAATTACACTTTCACTATAGGTGAAAGGGCCTCATAAGTGGAATAGCCTAGGGCCTCTTTTCATCTAAATCCAGCCCTGAGTGGTTGCCATCTTCTTCTCCAGTGGGTCACGTTTTGTCAGAGCTCTCTGCTATGACCTGTCTGTCTTCGATGGCCCTGCATAGCATAGCTCATAGCTTCATTGAGCTATGGCAAGCCCCTTCGCCACGACAAGGCAATAATCCATGAAGGGGTCTTTTACTAAAAAGGTAAAGGTTCCCCTCACACATATGTGCTAGTCGTTCCCGACTCTAGGGGGCGGTGCTCATCTCTGTGTCCGAAGACATCTCCATGGTCATGTGACCGGCCTGACTCCACGCCAAAGGCACATGGAACGCTGTTACCTTCCCACCAAAGGTGGTCCCTATTTTTCTACGTGCTTTTGAACTGCTAGGTTGGCAGAAGCTGGTACAAGTAACGGGAGCTCACCCTGTTACGCGGCACTAGGAATTCGAACTGCTGAACTGCCAACCTTTCGATTGACAAGCTCAGCATCTTAGCCACTGAGCCACTGCTTTACTAAACAGTAACCCCAAATTACTAAACATTATTAAATTACTAAATAGGACCCCAAATTAGAGAACCACATTTAGCCTACTATCTCTCACGCAAACCAGTTTCTTTTCCATGTAAAATGAGGAAACGGAATAAAAGCTGCTCAAAAGCAGACATTTCACTGAAGTCCATCGTGCGTAGTCGTGTCAGATTAGCCACCCAAATTATGGACATAAAGCCAGTTTACCTAGCATTAGAAAATAAGGTAACCAAGGATCGTCTTGACTGAGATCATTGGCTGCTAAATAGACATTTGGGCTGGAAGGGCTGGAATCAGGGGTGAAATCCAGCAGGTTCTGACAGGTTCTGGAGAACCGGTAATGGAGATTTTGAGCAGTTCGGAGAATTGGTAGCGGAAATTTTGAGTAGTTCGGAGAACCGGCAAATACCACCTCTGGCTGGCCCCAGAGTGGGTTGGGAATGGAGATTTTGCAATATCCTTCCCCCAGGAGTGGGGAGGGAATGGAGATTTTGCAGTACCCTTCCCCTGGAGTGGGGTGGGAATGGAGATTTTGCAGTACCCTTCCCTTGCCACGCCCACCAAGCCAAGCCCACAGTAGTTTAAAAAAAATGGATTTTGCCACTGTCTGGAATGGAAATATATCAATATTTGAGCATGCAAAATTTAAAAAAAAAAACAACCGAGAAAGACCATCTGAGAAACCTTTAGAAAAGGCAGATCTACTGAATCCCGCCCCCTATAATTGCAACACGCCATAACAAGAGCGCAAAATTAAAAGACAAATTTAAATGTTTGCCGTTACAGTAGGAATCCCCGCCCCGCTCCCTTGCTCCTCCCGTTTTTAAACTACTTCCTGTAAAAAGAGGAGCCTTCTGGTCTTTGTAGTCCGGAATCCCTCTGCCAGCTTCCCCCACCCCCCTCCACCCCCATTTCCTTCGTGTTTTTGCAATTGAAAACCATTTTTTTTGCACTGAAATTTGTTTGCAATTGAAAACAATTCGATTTTTGCACTGAAAACAAAAAAGGCACCTGCAGAAAATGCATCCCAGGGAAGCGGAGACGGGCTGCTGGGATCTCTTTTGCAACCGGTGGTGAAGAAAGAAAGCGCGTTTCGGTTGTTTTGTTTGTTTTTTTGCAAGGATTAGAGGGGGTGGGAAAAAAAGGTTCGGGACAAAGATCTACAAGAGCCAATATAAACCATCCTAACTACACTTGGAGCTGGTTTTTCGCTTCCTCCAGATCGTTATCGCTGCTCGCCCTTTTTCCTCCACTTGGGTACTGAAGACTGCAAGGTGAAACCTTTTAGTAGGTTGCAGTACTAGCTGTTGCAATCCCTTCAACCCCCTCCTCCTCCTCCTTTTTGCTAGCAACTAATTGCACGGACCGGGGTGGGGTTAGGCGTGGAAGTGTATTAGGAGCACCCAACGATCATCAAATCAAATTTCAAAAGTGATCGACGCCCTGTTGTGTAAAAAATTTTTTTTCCCAGGCTTCTGCCTTTGAGGATCATGCCATCATGAAGAACGATTCGCCGGCGATGTTGGCTGCCGTGGCTAGGGCGAGGGGCCTATTAAGAAGCAGCGAGCCCAGCCTTCTCTGCCCAGCGGCACCCCAAGCACTTTCCTTATTAGAGGAAGCGGCTGAACTCCTGGTTGTGGACAGGGACTTCGCTGCAGCGGTGGACAGATGTGAGAAAGGCTGCCAGAGCCTCTTGGAAAGCGAGGGCGATTCTGACGGGTAGGTGCCAAACTGGAATGAAGAAGAGTGAGACATTCAGAACCGGCTGGGAGTTGATAGTTCTTTAAAAGCAAGGCGTTCTTTTAGATGATGTTGGACTACTTTACCCATCCATTTTATTAGAGAATAGAATAGATCAGTGGTCCCCAACCTTTTTATCGCCGCGGCCCGCTGAGCGCGCGCAGGGGTGGGGGCACGGCCCAGGAGCTTTTGCGCACGGCCCATTGCGCACGGCCCAGGAGCCTTTGCGCTGCAGCGTTCATGTCCCCCGGCCGCTGTGCGGCCCGGTGCCAGGTACTCCACGGCCCGGCACAGGTCCGCGGACCGGGGGTTGGGGACCACTGGAATAGATAATACAATAGAGGAGAGGAGAGAATAGAAGAGAGAGGAGAGGCAATGGAATAGGAATAGGAAGGAGTGGAGTGGAGTGGAGTGGAGTGGAGTGGAGTGGAGTGGAGTGGAGTGGAGTAGAGTAGAGTAGAGTAGAGTAGAGTAGAGTAGAGTAGAGTAGAGTAGAGTAGAGTAGAGTAGAGTAGAGTAGAGTAGAGTAGAGTAGAGTAGAGTAGAGTAGGAAGGGACCTTGGAGGTCACCTAGTCCAACCCCCTGCTCACACAGGAGACCTATACTAGGAATTCAAACCGCCAACCTTTCTGATCGACAAGCTCAGTGTCTTAGCCACTGAGATAGCATAGCATAGCATAGCATAGCATAGCATAGCATAGCATAGCATAGCATAGCATAGCATAGCATAGCATAGCATTAGCATAGCATAGCATAGCATTAGCATAGCATAGCATAGCATAGCATAGCATAGCATAGCATAGCATAGCGGGCCTGGTGGCTCAGCAGATTAAAAGCATTGTGATTAACACCAGCTGTCTGCAATTACTGTAAGTTCGGCTCTCACCAGGCTCAAGGTTGACTCAGCCTTCCATCCTTTCTAAGGTAGGTAAAATGAGGACCCAGTTTGTGGGGGCAATAAGATGACTTTGTATAAATATACAAAAGTATGAAGGCTATTGCTTAACGCATTGTAAACCGCCCTGAGTCTCCGGAGAAGGGCGGCATATAAATCAAATTTAAAAAAAAAATAGAAGTCTAAAGAATGAAGGGGTGGTAATGGGGACACTAAAAAGTGAATGGTAGACACATTATTTAATTTGGGGACAGGGGGTCTCCAAGTCTTTCAACCTGTATATAAAAGTCTGCAAAGTAATTTATAAATGTATAACAACAAAACAATAAATGTAACTGGGGGAAAAAAACAGTGAAACAACAACAATACAGGTAATCCTCGATTTATGATTGTAATGGAGTCATGCCAGTCATAAAGTGGGTCACCCACATGACTGACCTGATTTTGTGACCTTTTTTGTAGCAGTCGTAAAGTGACTGTTGCAGTTGTAAAGTGAACCCATTGCTAGTTATGGGGCATTTTTGTCAAAACCGGAAATACATGCTGGTTTTTGGCAAAAAGTCATAAAACAGTCACATGACTACAGGACCTTGCAAACCTGTGTAAATGCAGACTGGTCACTGAGCTCCCAACTAGTCATACAATTGCAAGATGTGATGATGTTGGAACTTCAGAACTAGGTGGTAAATACCTTTTGGGAGTCAGTCTTAATTTTGAGTGGTTGCTAAGCGGCTGGTCATAAATCAAAGACTACTTACTTGTATAAAGGACGTGGTGGCTCAGTGGCTAAGATGCTGAACTTGTCGATTGAAAGGTCGGCAGTTCAGCTGTTCGAATCCCTAGTGCCGTGTAACACGGTAAGCTCTCATTACTTGTCCCAGCTTCTGCCAACCTAGCAGTTCGAAAGCACGTAAAAAATGCAAGTAGAAAAATAGGGACCACCTTTGGTGGGAAGGTAACAGCGTTCCATGCACCTTTGGCACTTAGTCATGCCGGCCACATGACCACTGTCTTCGGACAGTGCTGGCGCTTCGACTTTGAAACGGAGATGAGCACCGCCCCCTAGAGTGGGGAACAACTAGCACATATGTGTGAGGGGAATCTTTACTTTTGCCTTTACTTACTTGTGTTGCCAAATCTAAACCAAGTACACACTCAATACAGAAGTCAAGCTTTTTGTTAGCAGATTTGCAAACTGGAAAATGAATCTTAATGATTGAGTTTTATGCCATAAACCCTAATGTGGTTGGTTAAGCAAACTGTAGTTTAATGGATTATGTGAATCTGGTCTATCCTTAGAATTGGAGCAGAGATTGCAATTGGATTGCTTAAAGACTGCAGTTTTTCTGCTTTTTTAAATTGTACACCAATGTACACATACAGTGTTTATCTGACTTCCAGATGCAGCTCTGAAGATCTGAAATGCTCCTTATGTATTGTTGGCATTCAAGCTTTGGCAGAAATGGATCGATGGAGAGAGGTCCTCCCATGGGTCCTTCAGTACTACCACAAACCTGAAGGTTGGCCTCCCAAAATTCTGGAGCTCTGGTGAGTCCCCTTTTTCTGCGTTTGAATGGCAAATCAGATACTGCTCCATCCCAAGGACGAATATTAGATTGTGTAAATAGCTCCCACCTAAAATAAGTTAAATATCAAGAATATTTACAACTTAATCTTACTCTAGAATTATGGGTACTTCCAGGTATGTTGCTCCTGATTTCTAGTTTAATAATAGGCAACAATTCTGTCATGTGTTTAGATGAATATTGCTTAAATCAGAAATGAGTTGAGTCTAGATTTTTCTATGCTCGCTGAGACAGTTTTAATCTTCAATAAGGATGCAGTTCCAATTTTTTTAAAAAACTCAAATCATTGCAGTTCTAGATGTTAACTTTCTGTGAGCAAGTACTTATATTGTTTTAGCAATTGAAGCAAAACTGTACTGCCTTAAATTATCTTGTAGTGGCATGCTTGGCTAAATTCACTAGAGAGTTTTTGATTATTGTTTTTCTGCGGTCATGTTTGTTTTTTCTCCAAGCAGCGCAGGATAGTTTATACCAAGGGTCTCCAACCTTGGCAACTTTAAGACTTGTGGACTTCAACTCCCAGCAAAGCTGGCTGAGGAATTCTGGGAGTTGAAGTCCACAAGTCTTAAAGTTGCCAAGGTTGGAGGCTACCTCATTTTGCTACCTCATTTTCATGGTCATAATGAACTTCTAAAGTGGGTTAAGCTGAAAAGATATGATTGGCTTATGGCCAACCAGTGCAGTCCATGATCCAGGCAAAGTGAAACCTAACCTCATGCACTCAGTCTACTATATTGCAGTGGGTACCCTCAGTGTGATTTCATGCAGGTGACAAATACTCAAAGGAAGAAAAGACAATAAGATGGAGCTCCGGAAATAAGGAGGTGGGAAACATCAGGTCTCTCTGGCATCCTTTGGGATGGGGAGAAAGAAAGGAAAAAACCTTTATTTTCTTGTGCCAAATTATCTTCACTGGAACATAGTTCATTACAGGAAAAGGTTTTCCATTCTTTTGTTATTACATAGGAGTATTTGGGCACATTGACACATCTGGAATGTTGAGAACAGCTTTGGACACTCGGAAAATAAGCCATCATACAATACATGAGTCAAACATATTTTTTAGGTTGTTTTTTTAAATTGCTTGTTAATAGGTGAAAGTAATAAACAATAATAATGTTTGTCTAGATCATAATTATAATAATGAACAGAAGCAGACCTGCACAGCTTGTTGAGGGGAAGAAATCAAATCGATAAATGAAAAACAAATAGGCCACAAAGGAATACCTGGCATGCTGGAGTTGGCAGTGGTTGTGAGGCCTAGAGGCACTGGAGACATGAGGGCACTGCACCCTTTGGAGAAGTGGTGAATTTATTGACTTTTGGAAAAAGAAAAAAATATTTCTATAATAATATGCCCCCTGGTTCAGTTCTTTAACTGCCCAAGGAGCTGCTGATCCAGTTCTACAGAGGAATTATTGAGTCTTTCATCTGCACCTCTATAACTGTCTGGTTTGGTTCTGCAACCCAACAAGACAGACACAGACTTCAGAGGATAATTAGAACTGCAGAAAAAACAATTACTACCAACTTGCCTTCCATTGAGGACCTGTATACTGTACGAGTCAAAAAGAGGGCTGTGAAAATATTTACAGACCCCTCACATCCTGGACATAAACTGTTTCAACTCTTACCCTCAAAAAGACGCTATAGGGCACTGCACACCAGAACAACTAGACACAAGAACAGTTTTTTTCCCGAACGCCATCACTCTGCTAAACAAATAATTCCCTCAACACTGTCAAACTATTCACTAAGTCGGCATTACTATTACTATTAATCTTCTCAACGTTCCTATCACCCATCTCCTCCCACTTATGACTGTATGACTGTAACCTTGTTGCTGTATCCTTACGATTTATATTGTTTCCCAGTATGATTCAGTTGCTTATTTGTACCCTATGACTATCATTAAGTGTTGTACTTTTCGATTCTTGATGAATGTATCTTCTCTTTTTATGTACACTGGGAGCATATGCACCAAAGACAAATTCCTTGTGTATCCAATCACATTTGGCCAATAAAGAATTCTATCTATCTAATGAAATATACACCACACAGAAACTTATTACTCTTGTCTTTTCATTTCTACCATAGAAAGACACCTCAAAAGTCAGTGAAGACATCTCTTGAATCCAGCTGTTGACATCTGGACAGTTGTTTTCTTTCCACCTACTGCCAGCCCCCACTAGGTAGACCAGACAGAAAATCAACTCCATAGGAAGATTAGAGCCACACTTGATTGAGTTTTGCCATAATACCTGAATCTTGCACATCTGGTTGTGTTGTCACTCCCCCCCCACCCCAACAATGTCTTATATCCCATTGAATCAGGGAGACTTTTACCTGAGCTAGTTCTTAATATTATTTTGTTTCCTGGGACTTAAAGAATGTTTTGGCCCCCTTTGCCTAGGTAATAAGTCTTGCAAAAAGTTATCTCCCATACACACTTACCTCTATATGGGATAATTCTTTTACCTGAACCACAGGATCTTCTAGCTTCTTAGGAAAAGCACAACTCTCTCACTAAGTCTTTTTTTCTGATAGGTGAATGGCCAAACAAAGCCTTTTCATTATTTTCTTTCTTTTTTTCATTTTCAAAAAAACCTTTATTAAAGTTTAAAATATTAAAATATAAATACAAATACATCTGTAATGAAAATACGCCCATAATATTTGTACAATTCAACGTCATTCTGACAGTACACCAATCTTAACTCTATTCATATATTCCCAGATATTCCTACTTGCTAAAGTATGTATTAAAGGAAAATATCCTTAAAAAGTTAAATATCTGATCATTCATATCACCACAGCAGTGAGGATTGTACTCGCACAAGCTTGGAAAATATCCCCTATACTGACAAATTGTGTAATAATCCAGAAAATTTTTGAATGTGCAGAAATGGACAGGCTTACTATAGAATTAAATAATAAGGAAGACTCAGAATATTACTCAACTTGGGAAAACTGGTATCAATGGATAGAAAATAAAAATAGGAAATATATAGATCAAAATAAGACATAAATTGTGTTTACACACATACTTTTCATTATTTTCAATATTCTGAGAATCCTTATTAAACCCTAAGCGTTGCTGGAAATACAGATTGTGCTGGAGCAATATGTGTTCTACTGTTATGTACCTAAGGAAACAGGACTACCAGAACACAACAGCCAAATTCTACCAGCCAAATGGTGATGGAACTGAATGGAACTTTGCTAACTTCCCCATTTCTTAATTTAAAAAAAAAGCTAGGAGGTCTATTTAGTGCAATCTGTTGCATCCATTGGGGTCTATGGATGTTACATCTTACTGGTACTTTGTATATGGCACTTTTGAATGTCTTAAGACATGTCCAATTGAAATATGAATGTGTTAAACGTGACTTAGTGTGTTATTCATATATTCTCTTTCAGCATCCTCCTCCATAGCAAAGTGGAAGAACCTCATGTGATGTTAGATGTTGGTCGGGACTGGTTATATTGCCCATCCAATCCGAACTTGTCAAGTTATGGCCTGTTGGCTCAGCTTTATCTTTTCCATGTGCTCTTGCCACTCGGACACTTTTTAGCGGCAGAGGAGCTGATCCAAGATTGCAAAGCTTTAAGCCAGGAGCAGCGAGAAAACATGCACAAAACCCTTCAAGAGAAGAAGCATCAGTGGCTACAGAAAGAAGAAGCATCTCCAATTCCTGAGGAGCAGCCAGAGATGTCATGGAAGCTGCAGTTGGGTAGGATTCCTGCAGATGGAACTCTGAATGTCTTAATATTCTGTCTGGTCTTGTGAAATCATTTGCAGCATTGCCTGCAATGAGCATTGAGCTTCCACTAAAGCAATGGTACCAGCTTGGTTAAAGCATCACCATTCAGTGGTAGAATTTGGCTGTTGTGTTCTGGTAGTCCTGTTTCCTTAGGTACATACAGTAGAACACATATTGCTGGAAGAGAGGCCTCAGCAGTCTTCTACTCCAACCCTCTGCTCAAGACAGGAGCCTTATACATCTGAACGATTGATTGCACAAGCAGAGAGTTCTCTTGATAAAATTGTTGAAGAGGTCCAAGGAGAGAAATGATCCATAGTCTCTCTCCCATAGATCACATAGATTGGCTCTTCCTATTTCACAACAGCTGGATATGCTAATCGTCATAATAAGTTTTAATTTAAATGCCTTTGATTCCCAGCAACTTTCCCTTGAGGAAGATGGAAACTACAACAATTTTGCTTAATCAGAAGCAAAAACAGGTCTACACTAGATTCCATTCACCTTAGCTTAGAGGTGTACAATTGACTCATGAAACATTGCATGTTGAATCCTTTACAATTTTAGTTAAAGGAAAAGGAAAGATCCCAGAGCGGAGTCATAGATTATCACTGTCACTAAAAGGAACTGGTACTAGGCTAGGTGAACAGATAATCTAACAGTGATTAATAATCTTGAAGAACACAGCCACATACAAAGAGCCCAGTCATTTTAAAGTGCAACATGTTATCTGAACTCCAAACAAGAATGCTGTAATTTATAATCTAAATTCCTCAGCCAGCAAAACAAAGCTGGCTGAGGAATTCTGGGAGTTGAAGTCCACAAGTCTTTAAGTTGCCAAGGTTGGAGACCTCTGATCTACAGGGCTAATGTAAATAAGGGGCAATAAAGGTGTCCTATTACAGCAGATTAATTAGTGTGTAATAAGGTTACACCTTATTTCAGAATAAGAAAACCAGCTTCTTAATTTGATTATGATCATTTGTGTCTAACAAACTCACCAAGAAATGTTTGACGTGCTTTGAAGAAATTAACTTTGTGTGCCTGTTAAAGCAGAATTATGCGGCTGTTTAAAAACAATGAACAAGATAGATATAGATCCAACCTCTTGAGATATTTTAGAAAGAATTGAGTAAAGCTTACACATTTTGCTCAACTCTGAATGTCAGAAACTGCTATAATAAATCTAGATTATGTAAATAACACACTAAATAACAGTTCCTTTTTTAAAAAAAATCTCCATTAAAACCACAAAGAAAATATATAAAGTCATTCATCTTAAAAAAGAGAAATGAGAAAGCTCAGTTTTGGTATTCGTGGCCCTTGTCATTCCCCCCTTGTGAAGTTTCTTTCTCTTGTGCTGCAGGTTCAGTGTCTCAGAGGATGTTGACCATCTTGGGCCAGCTGAGAAGAGTGCTGGAGTCTTTGGCAAGCCATTTCAGCTTCATCCCCTTCAAAAAGACACTTTTGGTGGCCCTCCTGTTGTGCCTCATTGTATTGAGACTTGACCCAGGTAGGGGACTGAAGAAAATGAAGCATCTAGAGCCGTGATGGCGAATCTATGGCACATATGCCACAGGTGGCACGCAGCGCCCTCTCGGTGGGCACGCAAGCCGTCACCCCAGTTCAGCTCTGCTGCGCATGCACACAGGCCTCCAGCCAGCTGGCTGGTCATTGTGATTCTGTCGCGCATGTGCATGGGGCGGGGCAGGCGTGGGGGGCCGTGTGCACATGCGCAGGGGCTGGGGCGCATGTGTGGAGGGGGGGTTGCGCACGCATTGCATTCTAGGGGTTCTTTGGGCACTCGATCCGGAAAAGGTTAGCTATCACTGATCTAGAGAAATAGTTTCTTGTCTGAAGACAACTAGGAATATGGGACAGAAAGTGGAGAAAATGGGTAATTAGAAATTGAAGGCTTGGCACAATGTGTGAGCCCAGAGGGTTTCTGGGGGAGAAGTTTTGATCTGGATAGCTCCCACTCTGATGATGCTCAGGAAGCTATTGGAAACCATCTGATCTCCCAATTGTTGGAGTTGATTGATGGTGGAGCCCCAGTTGGATTTCTTATTTTTCCTTTTTTTCCCCCCTTCTTCTTTCTTGCATATATCTGTCTCCAGGCTGCTTATGAATCCCTCTCTTTTTTTATAGTATTTTTTATTTCTTATTTTTTTTAACTCTTAAGTTGTTTAGAGTGATTGGAAGTTGGGTAGCCTCTAAATTGCATAAATAAAATAAATCCTGGCTCTACCGTCTGGTCTTGGGGTATTTTGTTTGGAAGGAACTCCTATCTTTAGACAAATGTCTATACTTAACATCAGGGGTGAAATCTAAAATTTGTTACTACCGGTTCTGTGGGCGTGGCTTGGTGGTGGTGGTGTAATGTGACTGGGTAGGCGTGGCCATTTTTTTTTTTTTTTTACTTTTAAAACCATTTTTTCTACAATCTCTTCGGTGAAGAGGTTGTTAAAAAATGCTTTCAAAAGGATCTGACGATCCCAGCTGAGTTGCCTGATCGACAGAGACTTTTTTTCTTTTAAATGCCTCTGACGATCAGGCAACTCAGCTTGGATCGTCAGAGGCATTTAAAAGAAAAAAATGATTTTTTTTCTTTTAAAAGCCTTTGATGATCCCAGCTGAGCCGCACGATCATCAGAGGCTTTTTTTTACTTTTAAAAGCATTTTTTCAGCCGAAGAGGTGGTAGAAAAAATGCTTTTAAAAGTAAAAAAAAAGCCTCTGATGATTGTGCTGCTCAGCTGGGCATGGGGGGGGCAGGGATTTTTGCTACTGGTTTTCCGAACCACCCGCCTCCATTGCTACCAGATCGGGCGATCCGGTCCGAACCGGGAGCATTTCACCCCTGCTTAACATCCTCTAATCTCAGTGTGTGAGATAGAGATTCCATAATCTGCATTACACTATGTGTAAATGAAAAATGGGTTGATAAAAAGGAAAATGCTATTGTACCACTTCCTGAAACAGTAGTTCAAGCAGGGGTAAAAAAAATTTTTTACTTATAAAAACATTTTTTCTTTGGCGGAAAAGCAAAAAAAAAAAAATGCTTTTAAAAGAAAACAAAAGCCTCTGATGATCAGGCAACTCAGCTGGGATCGTCAGAGCCTTTTAAAAGCAATTTTTTTTACAACCTGTTCAGCTGAAGAGGTGGTAGAAAAAAAAGCTTTTAAAAGAGAAAAAAAAAAGTTGGCCACGCCTACCCAGTCACATTACCCCCCACATTTCACCACTGAGTTCAATGTATGTGGCTATCAGTTGTAGCTCTTGGGAGATACATCTATCTTATAAGACCTGGATGAAATCAAACATGATTGTTATTACAATTACTGATTTGACCCAAATTACCAAGAAAAGCAGCTGGCAAATTAGTTGGAAAAAATCCATTATTATGGCAAAGGAGCTTTAATGAGAATACTGGCTCATTTGAAGATGCCTTCTGGTTAAGAATTTCATAACAATACACATAGATACTGATTTTGTTCAGAGGTAATACATATCAGAGACAAAAATTAGACACGTGTAATTAAAATTAAAATAAAATTAAAATAATCTTATGCTGTATTTATAGCAAATATGTCGCTTCCTTAGAATGACTTGATGCCTGATGCTAAAGTTTCCTCCTTGCCTTCTTGCATTTTTCTCCTGCTTCTTGTTAATGTTTCCCCCATATCACAGCAGGGGTGGGATTCAGCCGGTTAGGATCGGTTCGGGTGAACCGGATGCTCATTTTACATCTGGTTAGCAGAACCAGTAGTTGCAAGGACTGGCTGGCCCCGCCCACCCTCCCCGTCCTTCCCAGGAGTCTCCATGCGGCCCGTTTTGGATGCCAGGTAAGTGCAAGGCCCACGTGGAGGCTCTGGGAGGGCAAATAACAGGCCTCCTGGAAGTTCTGGAAGTCTGGAAACGGGCCCATTTCCAGTCTCCGGAGAGCCTCCGGAGCCTGGGGGAGGCCGTTTTCACCCTCCCGGAGGCTTGAAGAAAGCTTCCGGAGCCTGGGGAGGGTGAAAAAACCCCTCCCCTATCATGGTGCAGGAGGCCGAGTAGGCCACGCCCACCATGGCCACACCCACCCAGCAACCGGGCAGAAAACCAGTTGCTAAAATTTTTAAATCCCACCCCTGTATCACAGTCTTAGGAGAGCAATGTTGTGGCTTTGCTTTTTTCTGGTCTCTATGTGTTCTTCTTGATTGTCTTGCTTTCTGCCAGAGAAATGCATCCAATTTCAGAAGATTAAAGGTGTCTTCTCAATAGTAAGAGAAACGGGGGGGGGGGGGGGGGGATGGACAAAGTCCATATCCTTCAGAGTGAGCATTGATAGATGAATTGATTGATTAGAAATTCAGACGTTCAGACGTGATTTGGACTGGTCAGAGATTAAGTCAAGCTTGAAGGTTGCCTTTCAAAACAACGTTGATATCACAAAAGGACCCCAATTTGATTGTGGAGGTGTATTGTAGCCACAAGGAAATTAGCATATGGCATTAATTTTATTTTTCTTCTATTCTCTTTCCCCTCCCACCTAGCATCCCCTGCTTCTCTACCCTTTCTCTACAGGTTGACCCAACTTTTCCATCAAGCTCGTTTGGCTTTATTTCCTCCAAGTAGAAGACCTCCTGTTCAAGACTAACTTGCTCTATTGTCATCTCTGGATACCATGAAACGCTCCAGGTTTCAAGCCAACACTGCAGGTTTGGGGGCAATGCTGAGCTTAAAGCTACAGGAGTTTCCTCCAAGACCAAGAATGTCTTCTGACAGTAGATATGGCTGGATGAAACACAAGAGTCCATATGAAGAGGTGTCTCTTTGTATTAGAACGTGCTTTTTTGTGCTCATTCCTGTTTAGAAACATGTTCATTTTAAGTGAGTGACACTTGCTTCCAAGTAAACATTGAGATCAAAGTGTGGCAGACTGTTTCAGGTGTTTTTTAAATCTTCACTTTGGCAAGGAGACATTAAATGTTTTTTTTCTATCTGGGAAAGACTGTGCCTGCCTCTCCTCTCCTGGTATACATTTGTCATGCAGGAGTTCTTCTTCCCTTCTCTACTTGGCTGTGAGGTCCTCCAAACCAAGAAAGACACCTGTTGATTCTTCCAAAGATTTCTTTATTGTTTCACACCTATAGACAGCATCTTGCCAGACTAAAGCATTCTACAATCAGCATCAAACATATTCTCTGAGAACAATTAAGGAGATGATGTCTCAGTTTCTTTGTTTCACACACACTATCTGAACCAGGGGTGAAATCCAGCAGGTTCTAACAGGTTCTGGAGAACCAGTAGCGGAAAGTTTGAGTAGTTCGGAGAACCGGCAAATACCACCTCTGGCTGGCCCCAGAGTGGGGTGGGTATGGAGATTTTGCAATATCCTTCCCCTGTCATGCCCATCAAGCCACGCCTACAGAACCGGTAGGGAAAAATTTTGGATTTCACCCCTGATCTGAACTGAATTGCCTCTTATTCGTCTGGAACAGGGATCTCCAACCTTGGCAACTTTAAGGTTTGTGGACTTCAACTCCCAGAATTCCTCAGCCAGCTTTGCTGGGAGTTGAAGTCCACAAGTCTTAAAGTTGCCAAGGTTGGAGACCCCTGCTCTGGAATATATGTACATCCCTCCTTCATGGAGATCAAATCCACAACATTCCATCACACTGGCTGCCTCCAAATGGGATGGACAACCAATCCCATTGCCCTCATTCATCAGGTCATATATGGAGAGCAAACAGTTGGTGCAGATTCCATTTAAAATTTATGAGTGTTTTTGCTCAAAGAAGAAGTGATTCCAGAGAAAGCAGATAAGCCATATCTGGTTAAGTGGTTCTCTCTTTAACTTTCATGACTGAGCTTCCAGGGCAGCAAGCAAGTTATGAAATAATCACCTTAACCCCATCCTTCCTTTCATCCCTTTATCCCTCAGAGGGCCTGGGCCTTTTTGTGGGGAGTAGACATAGCTTTTCCTGATTTGGTAGTGAAACTCAGAATCATCTTATCAGGGAGATGGGTAGCATATAAATGTAACTATTTTATTTTTTTATTTTTAAAAGTTCTTGCTAATGAGCGATAGATTCTTGTGATCTGTGCAGGTCTTTACTTAAGGAAGAGCTGTAATGCTTTTAGCAACTTTTGTTCATTATTTTGTAAGGGTTAGGATGGGCAAACAATCATTTTCAGGGGTGGGAGAAATTTGCAAATGGCGTTACATGTTTAATATTTAAATTTATATACCGCCCTTCTCCCGAAGGACTCAGGGCGGTGAACAGCCATAGATAAAAAACATAGAATACAAAATTTAAAAACAATTTAAAATATATTAAGCAATTTGGCCCGACAGTTAAAATCCCCCATTTAAAATTCAAATTAAAATTACACCATTGGAGAGTTAGGCCAACCCGGCTTGATGAAATAAAAAAGTTTTGAGGGCCCGACGGAAAGTACGTAGATCCGGAAGCGTTCGTATCTCCGGGGGGAGCTCGTTCCAGAGGGCAGGTGCTCCCGCAGAGAAAGCTCTCCCCCTGGGGGCCGCCAGTCGACATTGTTTGGCCGACGGCACCCGGAGGAGCCCCTCTCTGTGGGAGCGTACTGGCCGGTGGGAGGCTCTTGGTGGCAGAAGGCGGTCTCATAAGTATCCAGGTCCTAAATCATGGAGCGGTCTAAAGGTGGTCACCAACACCTTGAATCGCACCCGGAGGACCACCGGGACACATGTTGTTTAAACCAGTTGCTGTCCCCATTTAATGTTTATAGTAGGGACGCAGTGGCTCAGTGGCTAAGACGCTGAGCTTGTCGGTCGAAAGTTCAGCAGTTCAAATCCCTAGTGCCGCATAATGGGGTGAGCTCCAGTTACTTGTCCCAGCTTTTGCCCACTTAGCAGTTCAAAAGCATGTAAAAAATGCAAGTAGAAAAATAGGGACCACCTTTGGTGGGAAGGTAACAGTGCTTCGTGCGCCTTTGACGTTTAGTCATGCCGGCCACATGACCATGGAGACATCTTTGGACAGTGCTGGCTCTTCGGCTTTGAAACAGAGATGAGCACTGCCCCCTAGTGTCGGGAACAACTGGCACATATGTGCAAGAGGAACCTTTACCTTGAATGTTTTAAAAAGTGTTTTGGTTTTATTTGTTTGGCATCTTTCGTCTTCTCTACCAAAGAGAAAGTAAACAAAGAAGAATGGAATACTACCAAGGCAAGATACCCACTTATAATGTTTTTTTTTCTTGTTTTCAAATCAGTCTTGATTCTTGGCAACTACATGGACAAATGCCAGGGGTTTTCTAGGCAATATTTTCAGAAGCACCTTGATCTTGTCTCCTGCTTCCTAAGGCTGTAAGGGTGTGACTGGCCCAAGGTCAGTCAGCTGGCTTTCATTTGGAAGGCAGGATTAGAGCTCAAAAGTCCTTGCTCTCAGTCCAGTGCCTTAACCACTAATGCAAAACTGGCTTGTATCTGCATTGATTGCAAAAGTATCCCCATGCATTAGAAAGCCACATTTTTATTTTACTCGGGATACAAAACATCTGTTTGCAAAGAATGCTGATGTATACTTTTATGCTTCAACTGTTTGTTCTGAATATTGAATGCTGTCCAGAGTCAAAATGAGTGCTGCAGTACGACAGCCTTAGAAATCTAATAAATGAAATAAATTATTTTCCTTCTTCTGTAATGCTGATCTGTACCCCAGTTTTTGTTTTGACTTTGTCTACGCAATTGCAATAGATAAACTGTGTTATATTTTGACACACCCACCCGCTTCTCTGTAGGCAGCAGCATACTCCATTGTTTACAAGCTAAAGATAATACTAAGTGGAACTCTGGGAATGAAATGCTGACCAAACACTATTTGCTAAAGTGGCACAGAACAAAAATAAAAGCTGAAAAACCTGCCAAATTGAAGCGGTCTGAAGTCTTCAGTGGGCAGCGGAATTCCAGAGAGACATTTCCTAGCTAGCTAAAATGTGTGGAAATTAATTTTTATACTATTGTGTATATTTTATTCAAAAGTTTATGCACTGTTAACGAAAGATTAGCTGACATTGCTTTACACAGAATGATAAGAGAATGATGCCGAGGTGGCACAGTGGTTAGAGGTAGGGTTACTGCAGGCTACTTCAGCTGACTGCCAGCTGCAGTTTAGCAGTTCAAATCTCACTGGCTCAAGGTTGATTCAGCCTTCCATCCTTCTGAAGTGGGTAAAATGAGGACCCAGATTGTTGGGACTGTAAACCGCTTAGAGAGGGCTGTAAAAGCACTATGAAGAAGTATGTAAGTCTAAGTGCTATTGCTATGAGGAACTGTGTTTATGTGTGCTTCAAATCAGGGGTTCCTATTTTTTTTGCCACCACAACTTTCTTAATATACACACTTCCCCTAAAACAACGAATGCCAAAATGAACACATATGAACAATTAAAGGATTTTGGGAAAGATGGGTTTATTTATATACTACTGAAACTCGTGTGTCTGATTGTAACTTTCAATTGGGCAAAATGGTGCATCACTGATCAACAGTTTTCAAATCTATATATCTCAAATGGACTAACACCCCCCCAAATCCAGGGCCCATGATTCCTGTGGGACTGAAATTTGGCAAAACCTGTAACCACTTCAGTACTTCTGCACTGTATGCAGCCATGATCAGTCATAGTCAGGTGATGCTCCCTACCAGCTTCCTACAAGGAAAGTCAGTGGGGAAGCCAGCAGGAAGTCAAAAGTCACTCTCCCACTACATTTTTGCCTGCCTATGATTGTTGTTTCTCTGTTTAGTAGCGAAATATCTCTGAAATGATGACCGAACGGGTCACAGGTTGTCTAGTTCAGGGGTGAAATCTACTTACCTTCCTTACTGGTTCAGAAGCGCACATGCTGCAGACCTGTGCATGCACAAAACCACCTGCACAGGCAAAAAATACATTACTTCCTGGTTAAAACCAGGAAGTAATGACACCTGGGTGGATGGGTGGAGCTTTGCTCCACCATCGCTACCAGATTGCCGAACCACCAGCCAAGATCGCTACCGGATTGGGCGATCCAGTCTGATCCAGGAGCATTTCACCCCTGGTCTAGTTGTAACTAAAAGGTTCTTCACACTTCCTCTGTACATCTCACAATTGGGAAAACAGTACTTTAAATGACACATGGGGACCATATTCTGTTTCATTACAATTCTATCGCAGCGGACAAGTTTCTTCTTCAGAAGAAGACTGCTTCAATGCTGTCTGATCTGTGATGCTTAAAGCTTTATAAGTTTTAGTAATTAATTAGGCAATATTTCTTAGAAATGGTTTCCATTGCTTTATTCTTCCAGAGCTGAGTGAGTGTCTGGCTCAAGATCATCCAGCTTTCTGCTTCAGGTGGGACTAGAACTTCCGCTTTCTTGGTTGCAAGTTTGGTGTTTTCATCACTATAACTCTTTTATGGACAAGTGCCAACAAGTGAAATTCTGTTTCCAACAACACAGTCAGGCAATGACCTTTGAACAACGTGGACTGTATGTTCTGAAAGAGTCCCATCAGGCTTTCACATTTTGTTTCTGAAGATCAGACCTACAAAACTGCATCATAGTCCTGTCCTAGAAAAATGCCATGACTCATATTGCTGAAAGCTGTATGGTTTTGTAAAATTGACACAGGTTCAGTCTTCTACATCTGAATGACAAAGGGTGTTGGACGCCAAATTGGGCCCAATAATGGATTGTAAAGAAAGCTTGGATCTGGCCTTCCACTATCCACTACCTACTTTTGCCTGTGAACTAATCAATTAATTTTATATGCCCCCCATCTCACAAATTATACATCAGAAGCTGGTCTATTCAAAATAGATTCCAAAGAGAATTCTGTTTTAACAGTGAGTAGTTCAGTTCACATAGTCCCCCACTTTTATTTACACAATGACCGGTCAGATCAACCCACAATCTCCTAGCAACTGTAATCAGGAAGGTCAAATCTCAAGAGGCATTCAAAGCTTCTAAACTCCACACACACACACAAATACACACCCGTTTATTCAGATTAAACATCTAGGATGCAACAACTATTAAAATAACCAAGCACACCATCCAGCTCTAATTCGCTTTGGGTCTAAGGCTGGTTCATTCATCACAATAAGTCATGATTTGTTTAACAGCATTCTGAGGTAAAATCAAACAAATCATGGTATAGCTGGGTAAATCAGAGCTAAGGCAGAATGGATTTATGTCTTTTTGACAGCTGCCTTCATAGCAAATCATAATAGATGCCATTTTTCTTACCTGGAAACCAGTTGCGTAGTAATATGCTGTCACATCAGCAACACATTGCACTATTACCATGGCTGTCATGGATACTGTAGTTCTAATATAGTCCAGCCCAGAGGGGGGTGGGGGGAAATGGTAAGGTAATCATTGTGCCAACTTTTCTTCAGATGTGTTGTGGACAGGGATGTCCCTAATCCCACAAGACCTCATCCCAGCTAATGTTAGGACAGAAACCAGAGCATGCTTTGCCGTATAGTTCAGCTCACAGAATAGTAAATCTAACTGCTTTTAAAGCCAGTTCCCAATGAAAGTATGATTGAATGTTCCTCAGTTACTTCTTAATTAAAATTGCATGAGTAAAGCAATGATAAAACTCATTGATTTTCCTACTTGACTGTTTCTCTGATTGCTGTGCTGTCAAACAAGAGCTACCCCTCTTGGATACAGTCAACGGTGGATCCCAGAGCTCAGGATCTTTGTCCTAGAGTGCATTGTGGATGAAAACGAGACCAGCATTCAGCGATAGTGAGAAAGATCTTTATGTTCTGTTCAGATAAGAAAACCCACCAGAAATGGTCTTTTTGAACCATGGGATTCTCATTATGCTTTTATTGGAATCCATGAAGTGTAGGGAGAAGATGGAATATTTTTTTGCATTTTTGCCTACGTATGTCAACACCTGGGTGATTTCATAAAACAAGCTGAAGATGGAGAAGATACAATTACATTTTTTGAATCAATACAGTGCAGATATATCCTATGAAACCCACCTCCAAAGACTGGGTGACTCTCCATTGATGTCAATGGGCAGGAGAGCAGGGGAAGTTGCCAGGGGTGATTGTGACCTCCTCCTGCACTATGATGCTCAAGGACACTTCCTGGAGGTACCATGCATGGACTGAGCCCCTTGTTGCCAAGCTGCTTAGAAGCAAGACAGCAGTGGGGGCATCAACATCCGTAGCTGCTGTGCTAGTCTGGAAGGGACGTGAGCACCACTGAAAACGCCATGGTAAGTAGGGAAGTGCCCAAGGGCCCAGGAGGCTGGATCAGGAAAAGAGAAACCTTCCTCCATTTGTCCTCTACCCTTGACTGTGCCTAAAGAGATGGAGTAGACAGGCTGTTAGAGAATCAGTCCAGGTGAAGAATGGAATATAGAGAGGTCTTACAGAACTAGAATGCTCATTGGACAACTCTTCCACAACTGGATTGCATTGCCCTTGTTACCAGCCTCAGAGACACCGGTCCAGCCTGTTAGCTAGGGATGATGGGAGACCGAGATTTCTGGAGGATGCTGTCTCGGAATGATGGGGCTAGAGAATTTGTTTACCTTGGTTGACATTTAGCTTCTGCTCAGCATGGAGATACACCGAAGAAAAGAAGGTAGTCCAAACAGCAGGTTTACATCACCAAAATAAGGATTTCAATTCAACACAAAGAACAATTTCTGAACATTTTTAAACAGGGTTCAGATTTAGGTATGTCCAAACAGCAGGTATTCTGCACTGACAACATAATTCTTGTTTTTGTGTAATGGCACGAGACACATGACCTCGAATTGATTTTTCCTGGAAGCCTATGATTATGTTAGCTGGCATAAACTCAGGCATAAACCATGATTTTCAAATCCCAGGGACTGAATTTTACTGAAAATTCAAAAAGCAAAACATTGCATGAGTTATAGTTTAATATATTGTGTGAATTGAACTAATTATGGCTTATTTAACTAAATTGCAGTTAAGCAAATCAAAGATAAGTATGGTATGTAAATTCACTTATTTATGTTTTCAGAACCCATCACAATACGATCATTTCCAGCAATCAGTCATATGACATGTATTCACTTGTAGATTTGCTCAGCTCATGTGGCTGTATTTGGACACTAAATCCTTAACTAGCCTTCTCTAAGCTATGTGTGCAAGTGAAATTTAAGGGATTCCAGAGGAAGGGCGCAAAATCATGTGTTGTGTGTCATCTAAATGCTATATACTTTTTGTGTTGTGCAGCGTGAATGCATCTCTGTTCACGTTGGCCAGGCTGGAGTTCAGATTGGCAATGCATGCTGGGAACTCTTCTGCCTGGAGCATGGGATCCAGCCAGATGGCACCTTTGCTGAGAATAACAAATTCAATAATGATGACTCCTTTGCTACCTTCTTCAGAGAGACAGGCACTGGAAAGCATGTGCCACGGGCTATCATGGTGGACTTGGAGCAAACGGTAGTTGGTGAGTCAATCATTAAGAAACATGCCTTGCGTCAAATTCCACAACTTCCTGTGGACTAATATTATTGATTTCCCCACTCCCTCGTACTTCAGTGATGTGGCTTAATTTGATTTAGGAAATTGAATTATGTGTAATGTTATGCCATAGCGTGGTTGTTTATTTGGAGCTCATCATGTTGCATAATCCCAGCCATTGTTGGTAAATTATGGTTTTAATAAATAAATAATAAATAACTTTATTGTCATTGTACAGTATACCCATACAACGAAATTCACTTAACACCCAGAGACCAGAACCAACACACATAACAATCCCCAAACACATTCCCACCCACCACAATTCTCCACCCCTAAACCACCCAAACATCCACACAACAGACCAAGTAATGCTGTCCAACAGCTCACTGATGGTGGCCCTTTAGTTCATTGTTGAGTGCAATTATAGCTCTGGGATAAAAACTATTCAGAAAACGTGCGGTCCGAGTTTTAATTGTTCTGTATCTTTTGCCAGAAGGCAACAGTCCAAAAAGATTGTAAGCAGGATGGGAAGAGTCTCTGAGAATGTTATGCAACTTTCTCAAACAGTGAGATTTGAAGATGTCGTCCAGGGCTGGTAGCTGGAGTCCGATGATATTCTGGGCAGTTTTAATGATTCTCTGTAGAGCTTTTCTGTCCGCTACAGAGCTGCTCCCGTACCATGCAAGAATGCCGTATGTCAGGACACTCTCAATGGTGCTGCGATAGTAGGACAGAAGTAGATGCTGAGATAGATTCATCTTCCTGAGCATTCTCAGGAAGTACAGCCTCTTCTGTGCTTTCTTTTTTTTTCTTTTTTTTAATTTGATTTATATGCCGCCCTTCTCCGGAGACTCAGGGCGGCTTACAATGCGTTAAGCAATGCGTTAAGCAATGCGTTAATCTTCACAAACATGTTAGCATTCATAGTCCATGAGTGGTCCTCCGAGATATAAGTGCCCAGAAATTTAAAACTACCCACCCTCTCCACCTCCTCACCATTTATGTACAATGGTAGATGTACATCTCTCTTCCTCCTGAAGTCAATTATAGGCTAAGTGATGGAGGAACCCAACCAGTTGGGGATTCTTCAGATTAAATTATTCGGATAGTGATTTAGTGCAATGTGTGAACCAGGGATGGGATTCAAAATTTTTAGCAACTGGTTCTCTGCCTGGTTGCTGGGTGGGCATGGCCATGGTGGGCGTGGCCTATTCAGCCTCCTGTACCATGGCGGCGGAGGGGGGGCATTTTCACCCTCCCCAAGCTCCAGAGGTTTTCCTCAAGCCTCGGGGAGGGCAAAAATGGCCTCACCCGAGCTCCAGAGGCTGGAAACAGGCCGGTTTCCGAACTTCTGGAACTTCCGGGAGACCTGTTTTTCACCCTCCCCAGACTCCAGAGGCTTTTATTGAGCTTCCGGGATGGCAAAAATGGCCTCCCCCAGGCTCCAGAGGCCCTCCGGAGGCCAGAAATGGGCCCGTTTCTGGACTTCTGGAACCTCCGGGAGACCCGTTTTTTGCCCTTCCAGAGCCTCCACGTGGGCACTGCACTTACCTGGCATCCAAAATGGGCCACATGGAGACTCCTGGGAGGGGCAGGGCAGGGCAGCCAGAACGGGGCGGCTGGGGCCAGCCAGTCCTTGCAACTACAGATGTAAAATTAGCATCCAGTTCAACTGAACCGGTCCAGACCAGCCGAATCCCACCCCACGTGTGAACCCTGCCAACGAATCAAGAACAACATGTAGAGTTACTTCTGAGTAATTCCTTTATTGCTATACACCTACAGACAGAATCTTGCCAGACTAAAGCAATTATCTGTAATAACTATAGATATGCTCTGTGAATTGCTAGCGGGGTTCAATCTTTCTCTCTTGTTGCCTACCAGGCTTTCCAAGCTCTGCTGTCTCTTTGCCCTCTGAGAAAAAGCCCTTCCCTCCTGCAACCTCTGATTACATTCCACCACACCCAAGTTTTTATCGATATAAATACTAACTTACAGTAAATGGCTCCAGTAGATGGTTTTGTCATCATCTTTGAAACCCTAAATCCATAGGATCTAAAGTCACAGAACTACAGGAGGTTCTGACAAGTTCTGGAGAACCGGTAGCGGAAATTTTGAGTAGTTCGGAGAACTGGCAAATACCACCTCGGCTGGCCCCAGAGAGGGGTGGGAATGGAGATTTTGCAATATCCTTCCCCCAGGAGTGGGGTGGGAATGGAGATTTTGCAGTATCCTTCCCCTGGAGTGGGCTAGGAATGAGATTGTATTTATTTATTTATTTATTTATTTATTTATTTATTTATTTATTTATTTATTTATTTATTTATTTAATTTGTATACCGCCCTACTCCCGAAGGACTCAGGGCGGTGAACAGCCAAATAAAATACATATAACACAAATGTTAAAAAATCATTAAAATACAATTAAATAATTGGCCCGGAAAACAAAATTTAAAACACCCCAAATTCATAAGACAAATTTAAAATTTAGAAATTTTAAAATTTTTAAAAAAGTTTAAAAGAGAGGTTAGGCCAGGCCGGCCTGCTGGAAAAGAAATGTTTTGATGGCACGGTGGAAAGTGCGCAAGTCCGGGATCCTCCGTATCTCCGGGGGGAGCTCATTCCATATGGCGGGTGCCCCCACAGAGAAGGCTCTCCTCCTGGGGGCCGCAGTATCCTTCTCCTGCCACACCCATCAAGTCACACCACGTCCACCAAGCCACGCCCACAGAACCGGTAGTAAAAAAATTTGGATTTCACCACTGCAAAACTACCACAACTTTCACGTTACAGGAAGTCCTCGATTTATGACCATAACGAAGCCTGGCATTTCAATTGTAAGCCGTGACAGTGAAAAGTCAAGGCACCCGCAAATTGCCAAGATGGGGGGCAGAACCCTAACCTAAAAGGGACAGGACTTACATCACAAAATTCGGCCTGCCATCTTGATAATTTTGACCCTACTTGTGGATGGTGCTGGCACTATTTGTACTCTCACAAGGTTTTGCAGCAATTCTTCCAAATAATTTTTGAAACACACGTAATAGTACTACTGTGCAGTTCTGGTAGTCAATATATATTTCACCTTAGAGTACGTTGTTCAAAATAGGTTATATTTTTGCACCTGGAAATATATGTTAGACCTTGGGAATCTCATAGAAAATTTTCCTCTTATACCCACAAAAGACAGCTATATTATATTCATCCATAGCTTATAGTCCTTGGGAAGTTAGTATTGCTATCTATGTTGGAATACATTTCTGGCTCCTAGATATGAATTATTCAAATATATGCCTCTGATCCTCCAGGTCCTTTTTCTTTAGGACACCAAGTTTAAAAAAACATCTCTCTTAAAATTTATAGATGAAGTGCGGGCTGGCACCTACCGCCAGCTTTTCCATCCAGAACAGCTGATCACTGGCAAAGAAGATGCGGCTAATAACTATGCCCGTGGTCACTATACCATTGGTAAAGACAGGATTGAGTTGGCACTGGATCGCATTCGAAAACTGGTAAGGGGGAAAGAATTGGAAAATGACCCAAGGAAAGTGTTCAATTTCCTTAGAAGACAGTCGTGGCATTTTAGGGGTCAGCAATCCATGGCTCTGGATCCCTCTGCTGCGGCTCCTTGTCGCCGATCGGCTCCACAATTGATAGGGCTTTCGATTAGGGCAGGTAGAGGAAAAAGGACGCTGCGCTAGGAGGAGACTCTATGGTAGGGGAACTGGACTTCCGGTCGGCTCCAGAATTGAACGGGGGGCTTCCGGTTAGGACCTTTGTGGCTCTTTTGAGTGTTTAAGGTTGCCGACTCCTGTGTTAGGGTAACCAGATACGGGCTGCAAAAATCAAAACAGCCATAATAGCAACAAAGAGGTCCCTTTTCTGCCTTTTTTGCGCTCCTCTGTGATTGTCCAAAATTTCATAGTCTCATCAAGATATAGTAAGATATACAAGATTTACTGACTTGTACACATTTGATTCCACCCAACCTCAATGGATGGAGGGAGTCTCTTTCCATCTAGCAACGTTTGCTAGATCGCCTTGTTTTCATTTCAGTCCTAGTAAATAGAATGCAGCTGAATTAAAGTGAGATTATCAGACCTCTAGTGTGAAAAAGAGGACAGCTTCCCCTTGTCATATTTGGCAAGTGAATAGAAACATACCTCCAGGATTTCCACTGACGTAGACCTATTGAAATTAGTCAATATGCAATACACGAGTTCTTCAAGAGCACTGCTTTAGAATTCAGTCGGGGAATCCAAAAATGCAAAAAAATAAAATAAAATAAAAATATGGGTATAGAAAATAAGTATCTAAATTGTGATGTTATTTTTAGGCTGACACCTGCTCAGGGCTGCAGGGATTCCTGATTTTCCACAGTTTTGGAGGAGGCACAGGCTCAGGTTTCACGTCTTTGTTGATGGAACACTTGTCCATGGATTACGGCAAGAAGTCCAAACTCGAATTTGCTATCTATCCAGCCCCTCAAGTGTCCACAGCAGTGGTGGAGCCCTACAATTCTATCCTGACCACCCACACCACCTTGGAACACTCTGACTGTGCCTTCATGGTGGACAATGAGGCCATCTATGACATCTGCCGTCGTAATTTGGACATTGAGCGCCCCACG
Source organism: Pantherophis guttatus (assembly GCF_059756535.1). Lineage (NCBI taxonomy): Eukaryota > Metazoa > Chordata > Lepidosauria > Squamata > Colubridae > Pantherophis > Pantherophis guttatus. The sequence goes on along the minus strand of NC_142069.1, from coordinate 14,999,824 downwards.
TACACCAACCTGAACCGTCTCATCAGCCAGATTGTCTCCTCCATCACTGCCTCCTTGCGCTTCGATGGTGCCCTCAATGTGGACCTGACTGAATTCCAGACCAACCTGGTGCCCTACCCTCGCATCCACTTCCCTTTGGTGACCTATGCACCCATCATCTCCTCTGAGAAGGCCTACCACGAGCAGCTCTCCGTGGCCGAGATCACCAGCTCCTGTTTTGAGACCAACAATCAGATGGTCAAATGTGACCCCCGACATGGCAAGTACATGGCTTGCTGCATGCTCTACCGTGGAGATGTGGTGCCCAAAGATGTCAATGTAGCAATCGCTGCTATCAAGACTAAAAGGACAATCCAGTTTGTGGACTGGTGTCCAACTGGCTTCAAGGTGAGGAGCAAATAAAAGCTGCCAGGATATCTTAACTACTAGTAGGCAGTGGTGGGATTCGACTGGTTCGCACCACTTCGGCTGAAGCGGTTGTTAAATTGCTGGCTGGCCCCACCCCACCCATTCCAGAAGTCCCCAAGTGCTCAGTTGGGGCTCCCAGGTAAGTGCAGGGAGGCCTACTAGGTCCAAAATGGGGCACCTCCCACGGTCCATTTTTGCTTCCAGCGGGGTGCAGGAGGCCGAGTGCTGCCTGTCACACACCCTGGTCACGCCCACCATGGCCACGCCCACCCAGCCAGTCATTAGGGCAGAGAACCGGTTGTTAAATTATTTGAATCCCACCACTGCTAGTAGATAGGAGTAGCAATAGAAATAAGAGTAGATGAGAGCTGAGAACTACTGGCTCTGATTTTGGGCCAGAAGGTTTATTTATTTAATAAATTGATTTATTAAATTTATGTGCTCCTTATGGATGCTTCTCATCTAAGACGAGACTGCTTTTCTGTTTTGTTTTGCTTTTTTCTTCTTTCCCTCCCCCACCAGGTTGGCATCAATTACCAGCCCCCTACCGTGACTCCTGGAGGAGATCTTGCCCAGGTAGAACGTGCCGTTTGCATGCTTAGCAACACCACGGCCATTGCTGAAGCCTGGGCACGGCTGAACCACAAATTTGACCTCATGTTTGCAAAGAGAGCGTTTGTACATTGGTATGTTGGCGAAGGCATGGAAGAAGGAGAGTTTGTAGAAGCTCGAGAGGATTTGTCCGCATTGGAGAAAGATTATGAGGAAGTGGCCACTGATTCCTTTGATTCGGTTCTTGGCAGCGAGGAAATTTAACAGTTTGCTCCTCTCTCTGCACTAACTTGTCTCCGCTCTAATTTTCTTTAAAGAAGAAACATTTGTAGACCTCTAAGAAGAAGACTTGTTATGTGGGTGGCTAGAGCATGATTCATGCCGACAAAGATTTATTGGTTGGGGGGGGGTTCATCTTATGTGATATCAACCAGATCTGGCTAAAACAAAAACGAAATGCACATGTGCAGTCAATGTGGTACCTCACTCAATAGTAGTAACTGTGAGAGGGATCTTGGAGTCCTAGTGGACAATCATTTAGATATGAGCCAGCAGTGTGCAGTAGCCGCCAAAAAAGCCAACACAGTTCTAGGCTGCATAAACAGAAGGATAGAATCAAGATCACATGAAGTGTTAATACCACTTTATAATGCCTTGGTAAGGCCACACTTGGAATATTGCATTCAGTTTTGGTCGCCACGATGTAAAAAAGATGTGGAGACCTTAGAAAGAGTGCAGAGAAGAGCAACAAAGATGATTAGGGGACTGGAGGCTAAAACATATAAAAAACGGTTGCTGGAACTGGGTATGTCTAGTTTGATGAAAAGAAGGACTAGGGGAGACATGATAGCAGTGTTCCAATATCTCAGGGGCTGCCACAATGAAGAGGGAATCAAGCTATTCTCCAAAGCGCCTGAGGGTAGGACAAGAAGCAATGGGTGGAAGCTAATCAAGGAGAGAAGCAATTTAGAACTAAGGAGAAATTTCCTGACAGTTAGAACAATTAAGATAATCAGTGGAACAACTTGCCTGCAGAAGTTGTGAATGCTCCAACACTGGAAGTTTTAAAGAAGAGATTGCATAACCATTTGTCTGAAGTGGTGTAGGGTTTCCTGCCTAAGCAGGGGGTTGGACTAGAAGACCTCTAAGGTCCCTTCCAACTCTGTTATTCTATTCTAAGTAAGAACTAAGTGAATATTAACGAAGAAACCCTCCTCCTGTAGCAAGCTAGAGAGCAAGCCAGGATATTTCTTTTAGAAGTGTTTAACCATGATTATTTGAACTGTGCTTTTAGTTAGCTAATATACAAGTAGTCCACGAGTAATGACCATAATAGAGCCTGCTCATTTACTCCTGAGGTTTGTAAAGGGATTCAGTCGCAACCCTTTTTGCCGTGGTCATTAAGCAAACACAAAGGTTAAGTAAACCAATAGTTTGCTCTAGGCATGGGTTTGCTAAAAACCAGAAGTAAATACCAGCTTTCAGCAAAATCTTCATTAAACATGGTCATCTGATCACAAGATGCTGTGAACGGCTGTAAATGAAGCCCAGCTGCCAAGCACTTGAAATGTGGTCATAGGAACATGGAGTGAATGTTGGAACTTTGAATGTTAGGTAGGTGCATTGGAACTTCAAACAGTAGCTAAGCCAATGGTCATAAATAGAGGACGACCTGTAGAATAAATAAATAACTTTATTGTCATTGTACGTATATACACAGTATACCCATACAACGAAATTCACTTAACACCCAAAGACCAGGCCCAACACACATAACAATCCCCAAACACACTCCCACCCACCGCAATTCTCCACCCCTAAGCCACCCAAACATCCACTCAACAGACCAAGTAATACTGTCCAACAGCTCACTGATGGTGGCCCTTTAGTTCATTGTTGAGCGCAATTATAGCTCTGGGATAAAAACTATTCAGAAAACGTGTGGTCCGAGTTTTAATTGTTCTGTATCTTCTGCCAGAAGGCAACAGTCCAAAAAGATTGTAAAGTCATGATGGATGCAGTGGTGGATTTCAAATTTTTTTACTACCGGTTCTGTGAGCGTGGCTTGGTGGGTGTGGCTTGGTGGCCGTGGCAGAGGAAAGATACTATAAAATCTCCATTCCCACCCCTCTCCAGGGGAAGGTTACTACAAAATCCCCATTTCCTCCCGATCAGCTGGGCCTCGGGAGGCAGAGAATAGATGGGGGCGGGGCCAGTCAGAGGTGGTATTTACTGGTTCTCCGAACTACTCAAAATTTCCGCTACTGGTTCTCCAGAACTGTTCAGAACCTGCTGAAACCCACCTCTGAATGGATGCCATCCCATATCATCTGAGGCCTCAAGCAAGCATGACTTACTTCAATGCATGACTCCAACTTGGAGCTCTTGTGGAAAATTTCCTAGCAGCTTCTTCCCTGTTTTGGAGAACAAGGACATCTGTTCTTGCTGAGAATTAAGGCCCAGGAACTGGATCTGACTGGTGGGTCTTCCTGGGAAATAAAAAAAACCCTTTCCAGTGCAGTCTTAAATGAACGACAGACTTTCGGTCACGTAACACAAAATCATTAACAATTTTATTTCATGAGGACCACTCAAGTAAGACAATTAAGACACTGAGCCTGAATGCCTGTGATTAATTAATTAATTAATATAAGGGGTCAGGGCTGTCAAACTCGCGGCCCACGGGCCAGATGCATCACATGTTGGCCCCGCCCCTCGCCTGGTTTAGCGAAGGGGGTAAAAGTCCCAATATGTCACGTGACGCCGCCACGACAACGAGAGTTTGATACCCCTGCTCTAGGTTAACATGCTGGCTGGGGAATTCAGAGAGTTGAAGTCTACACATCTTAAAGTTGCAGAGGTTGGGAAACCTGTACCAGATGTTGCTAAACTTCAACTCCCAGCAGTCTCGGATCAACAAGTCTAACGATAAGAGGAAATAGTATGCTGCTAAGTCAGAAACTTACTCAGCTAATATCTATTGCAAAGCAATGAAATATTTCTTTTATTTCATTCACATTGCCTTTAGGATAAAACATATAGCGCCGGGCTTAACCAAGAGAACATCTATACAAATTGGCTAAACGTAAGCAAATTAGGTCATGTAAGACCTGTCCAGAGTAAAGTCTGTGGGTAAGAGTTGGGGAAACCTGGCCTTCCTAGTATTGCTTAATTACACTTTTCATCTCCCTCCACATGAGACATGGTAACTAGTGTTGCTTGGAATTGTACAAGTAGTCCTCAACTTATACTGTAACTGTTCATTTAGTGACCTTTCAATCAGAGATGGTATTCAGCCGGTTCAGACTAATTCACCCGAACCGGTAGTGGAAATCCACCCACCCATCCCAGCTCTATGCAATCCTATTTAGGCATGCTTTTGAGGCCAGACGCATGCGTGGAAGGCGTTCGAGCGAGCAAAGTGCGTGCGCATGCATGGACAAGGCACGTGTGAGTGAAGCAACCACGTGTGTGTGCTCACATTTGCAAACCGGTAGGGAAAGTAAGTGAATACCACCGCCGCTTTCAAAGTTACAACAGCATTGGAAAAAGTGACTTATGACCGTTTTTATGAGCACTGCAGCTTCTCCATGGTCACCTGATCAAAATTCAGACGTTTGGCAATTGGTTGATATTTATGACGGCTGCAGTGTCCTGGGGTCATGTGATCACATTTTGCAACCTTCTGACAAGCAAAGCCAATGGAGAAGCCAGATTCACTTAACAACCATGTTACTAACTTAACTGCAGTGATTCAGTTAACAACTCTGGCAAGAAAGGTCATAACATAAGGCAAAACTCACTTAACAACTGTCTCGCTTAGCAACAGAAATTTTGGGGTCAATTGTGGTTGTACGTCGAGGACTACCTGTAGTTCAGAGGCACCAAAAAATCACCAATTTTCTGCACCTTTAATGGGTCTTACATAAGAAACCCTGATGTTGGGCTGATCCGTACAGATTAATGTTTTTCAACCTTGGCCACTTTTAAGACATATGGACTTCAACTTCTAGAATTCTATATATCTTAAAATGACAAAGGTTGAGAAATAGTGGTTCATCTGCCTGAACTCTTTTACTCACTACTTTTTGTGAAATAGAAACCAATACTTAAAATGTATGTCCATGTTAGTCATGGAATGAATAGAGCAGCTTACATGCAATCTCAAATTGTGCCATTATGAGGAGATACTACCAGTTCTTCTGTTAAAATGACAACAAATGGGTTGGCTGACTGGGGAATTATGGGAGTTGAAGTCCACATGTTGAAGTTGCCAAGGTTGAGAAACTGAACTACAGATACAATGCAAGAGACATACTGATTGGGTTTGTACATTGTACAAAACCATAGGCTGTTTAACTATGATTTATAGAATAAACTACAATTGGATAGGTAAACAGATAACAGATTAACAGAGTTGGAAGGGACCTTATAGGTCAGTGGTGGTTAACCTTTTTGGTGCCAAGTGCCCAAAGTTGAGTGCACAGACGTGCGAATGCGGGCATGCGTGCCAGAACCCCCCAAAATGCAGTGCGAGCACCCCACACATGTGGCACAACGTCGCCCCATGCATGCCCCCCTGCGCCCCATTTTGGCTTCCAGGTTGGTGCAGGCGGCTTTCCAGATCCAAAACAGGGCATGTTCCCCAATTTGGGCCTGGAAAGCCTCCTGCACCGACCTGCAACTCCTGCGCATACATGTTTGCGTCCCCCGCATGCACCCCCGTGCATGCATAGCAGTGACCCGAAGACCAGCTGGCCAGTGGGAGGCACGCAGGCGTGCATGGTGGAGCTGGGCTGGGGCAATTGCTGGCGTGCCCGCAGAGAGGGCTGTGCGTGCCACCTGTGGCATGTGTGCCATAGGTTTGCCATCACGGTTATAGGTCATCTAGTCCAACCCCCCCACCCGCTCAAACAGGAGACCCTACACCATTTCTGACAAATGGCAGTCCAATCTTTTCTTGAAAGTCTCAAGTGATAACGCTCCCACAACTTCCGAAGGCAACTTCTGTTCCATTGGTTGATTGTTCTCACTGTCAGAAAGTTCCTCCTCATTTCTAGGTTGAATCTCTCCTTGGTCAGTTTCCATCCATTGTTCCTTGTCTGGCCTTCAGGTGCTTTGGAAAACAGCTTGACCCCCCTCCTCTCTGTGGCAGCCCCTCAAGTATTGGAAGACTTCAAGAAGGTTCGTGAGAAGATTAATAATTTTCAAACCATGAAGCTTAGAGTCCCTACATGCTCAGTCCTACCAAGCATTATTTTTGTTTAGTGTGGGCATGTCGCACAAACCTAAGCAGATGTTCTCATTCGGTAGAAGTTTGCTTTACAACTGGATCACCCTTACAAAAAAATTTGTGGCCAGTTGAGTAGAGTAGCTTACTTTTCCAAAACACCCAAGAGTCTTATAAAAGTTTGGTAGATCAGACCAAACTACTTCTGACAACTCTGAATTCTACTCATGTTCTTCCAGATGATGGAAGATAACTACAATGGTAAACTACATTGGATGCAATTACAATTCCCAACAGCTTTCAAGAACCGGTCAAGAACCTGATTTAAACTGTTCTCCAAATTGATGGTACTATTTGAATTGAACTAGTTATGCATTTCTTTTCAGAGTTGGTTGAATGTACAGATCTTACTTAGAATAGAATAGAATAACAGAGTTGGAAGGGACCTTGGAAGTCTTCTAATCCAACCCTCTGCCCAGGCAGGAAACCCTACACCACTTTAGACAAATGGTTATCCAACATCTTCTTAAAAATTTCCAATGTTGGGATGTATGTCTTGTGTACTGAAACATCAATGGATCAACCCAAACACAGTATACAGAGTATACAGAGAAGAATTAGGCTTACAATCCTTACTTCAGGCTGCTATAGTTCACATTGCAAAGAGAAGCTCACTTAAGTAAATGTTTTTCATGGGAAAAAAAATGTGCAGGTTCTTTAATTCAAAATGGTTGTGAACACATAAAACAGGACTCTGTCATAAAACCATCTGTTAAATCTTGGAGTCAATTGGAAGTAGTTTCCAGGCTACCCCCATAAAGCTGGAAAAAGCTGCTGTTGCTTTAACCATTTGGTTATCTGCCCCAAACCAAAAAGTAATTTCCTCTTCTAAGTTAATCTCGCACAGGGAGTCTTGAGCAAGATTTAATTAGAAGAAGGAAATGGGTTATAAGATTTCCAGTAACTGAACTATTTCCCATCGACAACAGAGGTGGGTTTCAGCAGATTCTGACCAGTTCTGGAGAACCGGTAGCGGAAATTTTGAACCGGCAAATACCACCTCTGACTGGCCGCGCCCCCATCTATTCTCTGCCTCCCGAGTCCCAGCTGATTGGGAGGAAATGGAGATTTTACAGTACCCTTCCCCTGCCATGCCCACCAAGCCACACCCACCAAGCCATGCCATGCCCACCAAGCCACGCCCACTGAACCGGTAGTAATTTTTTTTGAAACCCACCAGTGATCAACAATCAATATACTCCCAACACACATTTGAGTATTTTGTTGCTAGGTTTCTTTTTTTAGTGCCTTTCTGCAACCAATTAATTGAGGGGGCTCTTCATTAATAATCACACAGCTTGCCAGTGTTTGTTTATAAAACTGTTGCTGAATCCTTGTTAATCCGGGTGCCAACCCTTACATCAGCTCTAGTTTGTCAACAAGAGGAATGAAGAAAATCTACTCCTTTTGTAATTTTTTAATGCCATGCATGATTTTATAATTCATAATTGAATTTTGAATCATATAATTTATAATTGGTTCTGCAACCCAACAAGACAGACACAGACTTCAGAGGATAATTGGGACTGCAGAAAAAACAATTGCTACCAACCTGCCTTCCATTGAGGACCTGTATACTACCCGAGTCAAAAAGAGGGCTGTGAAAATATTTACGGACCCCTCACATCCTGGACATAAACTGTTTCAACTCCTACTCTTAAAACGACACTATAGAGCACTGCAGACCAGAACAACTAGACACAAGAACAGTTTTTCCCCAAACTGCCATCACTCTGTTACACAAATAATTCCCTCAACACTATCAAACTAGTTACTAAGTCTGCAATACTATTAATCTTCTCATCGTTCCTATCACCCATCTCCCCCCACTTATGATTGTGTGACTGTAACCTTGTTGCTGATATCTTTAAGACAATGCTCCTGGTTCGGACCAGATCGCCTGATCCAGTAGCGATGAAGGCGGGTGGTTCGGAGAATCGGTAGCAAAAATCCCTGCCTCCCCCCACCCCATTGCCTAGCTGAGCCGTGCAATCATCAGAGGCTTTTTTTTTATTTTTAAAAGCATTTTTTCTACAACCACTTTGGCCGAAAAAATGCTTTTAAAAGTAAAAAAAAAAAAGCCTCTGATGATCGCGCAGCTCAACTGGGATCATCAGAGGCTTTAAAAAAAAAAAAAAGAAACCCTCTGCCGATCAGGCAAGTCAGCTGGGATCGTCAGAGGCTTTAAAAGCATTTTTTTACAACCTCTTCAGCTGAAGAGGTTGTAGAAAAAATGGTTTTAAAAGTAAAAAAAAAAAAGTTGCCCACGCCCACTCAGTCATATTACCGCCCCCAAGCCACGCCCACAGAACCGGTAGTAACAAATTTTACATTTCACCGCTGGTGCACATGCATGCCAGAACCCAGAAGTTCAGCTTTTCTGGAGCGCAATTCCTTCATGCAGGTGGCAGTGCCAAAAGCTGGCCTGTGCATGCGTGCTGGCCAGCTGATCATCGGCATGCATGCTAGAACCCGGAACTTTGGCTTTTCCGGAGCGTGGTCCTGATGAGTGTGTGCGCGTGTGCACAGGACTTTTCCGTGCAACCTTTTCAGCACTCAGTGCTGAAATGTTTCACCATCACTGCCCTAAGGCATGGTCTGATTACTCTAATCATTTCCAAATATGAAGGCCATACAGATAAATTTTATTTTTTTTCAGGACTGCTAACATCACACTCACATATTACATAGCAAAATATCTCCACCGAGTTCTACAAATGTGCAAAACTTTTAATTATGTAGGTATTTTGTTTTTTATTGTTCTATTATTTTCCTTCATTTTGCAATAACAAATTGTTGTATCAAGCTATGTCTTTTACACTCAAAGCCTGGTCAAAGACCATAATAAAAGATATCCGATCAAATCTTAATTTATTTAAAGACCGCTATTTCTCGTGGATGGGCCGATTAAACCCATCAGTGGATAATTTAGAGTTTTTAGGATGTGTGTCCCTTTGGGCTTAATGAAGCTGCTGCAGCTATGACTCTCAGAAGCTGGTGATGTAAGTTGGTCCAGAGGGTGTACATGTTGGGAATTATGACCTCTTCCCTCCCCTGCTCTATGACACTGAGAGGCAACAACAGGTGTTTGGTGCCAGTCTCCTCCTTCATTACAGCTCAACGGGTGGCAGAAGGAATTGGGGAGAGACAGGGAAAACAGAAACAAAACCTTCTAGCTCCTGATCAAGAAAAGAAGCCAGAATCAGAATCAGACAAAGCATTATGGTAAGCCAAAGAAAAAGAGGGGAAACAAGAATGAACAAATTCTCAGCCACTTGGCTCTAAAAAGTTGTAAGGTTTATATGCAAAAACAAGTTAGGCATTACCTCTTGGCCGGATTGTAGTGTTTCTAGCACAGACCCCATAGTAAGCTGAAGTGGTGAACAGTGCAGTCCTAAGCATGCTTACCTGGGAATAAACAGGAGATAGCAGAAGTCAGCAGGAAACCAGAGTTTAAAAAAATACTTCTAGGATGAATTGCAACAAGAGAAACGGCATTCTCTACCCTGAGAATAAGTGGGAAACTCCAAATTCATAACCTGCCCAGATGATGCTGTTTGGGATCACCCATTCCACTAAAACAAGGTAGGACAACTTCTAAAGAATCACAGCTTTCAACTCTGTTTTTCTAGCCTCTGGAAAGCTGTCAGAGGTTGTCCAGTTTTGTGCTGCCATAACTGGAAGAGACTTGGCCACAGTTTTTGTATCCTCTTTTAGCTTAAGTTTGGGGAGGAGAGCAAGCTGCTACGTTTCCACCCTTTCCCACCCTTCAAATATCCAAAATGACCACCAAACCCCACCAGCATAACCTCAAGTAGTGCCACAAAGAAATTGGATAATATGAGAACTTGATTTTAGCATGTGTGATTTGGATCACTGTGGCTTAGTAAGCAATCTATACTTAAAGCTTAGAGCAATACATTTTTCCCCCGTATAAAAGAGTTAGTGCTACTCAATAGCCATCAGACAGGCTGTATGTGACTGTATGATGTATCCTAGAACTTGAACTAAAGCCATTAACTAATTCGTTCTTTGTTAGGTAACTTTGAGTTAATCTGTTTCCAGGCTTTGCTGTCCCTTCCTCCCATCCAATTGTGATGACTCCCAAATTGCTAAAGTGGAAGTTTTGCAAGAAACAAAAGAGAAACTTAATTTTTTTTTTTTTTTTACTGTAACCAACTTCATTTTGCATTGTTTAACCTGCACTTTATCGCCGGTAAATGTGTGATGACTCTGGCCAGTATTAATTTCTTAAGTTAAACATGCGAAATAGAAATAACCAAAAAGATAAAATAAAAATGTGGTTGGTGGGAGGAGGAGGGAAAGCAATGCCATTCTTCCTATCAATCATATGGGTTAAGGAATGCATAGACCACAACCTTCTTAAGTTACAGTTCATGCAGTAATATCATTTAACTAAGTTAAGACCCAGGCAGAAAGAAAAACAAACCCATTGAGCATATTATGGGATTGAGATTTATCACAAACTGTATGCTATTAAAGCTGCTCTTGGTATACAGATGAAACCTGAGAATGTTTAACAAATCCTGAAAAATGCTCACTGTTTTATTATTATGTTATTTTTTTTGCTGAAAAAAAAAGTATGCTGGCTGTGGTCCAGATTTTGAATATGGATTGCCATTGCCTGCTTCCTAGGGCTAAGACTAAGTAGTTGTCCAGTTGTCTTTGTGCCTAAAGTGGGAGAAGAAACTCACAGAGTTTCTGGCCCAGTGCGTTTAACCGCTGGCTCTATCATTGAAATAGCATCCATAATGTATCTATTTACAGACTAATCACCGCAATAAAAACATTGGGCCAGTGTAGAAATATTCCATTTTCCTCTTCACTGCTGTTATCCTCCAAGCAGACCAGCAGCATTTTATGGCCAAAAATTAATCTTGGTCCTCATTGGATTTTGCAAGTCATGGTTACTCTTGTCAATTTCTGACCCAGTGCGTTTAACCGCTGGCTCTGTCATTGAAATAGCATCCATAAGGTATCTATTTACAGACTAATCACCGCAATAAAAACATTGGGCCAGTGTAGAAATATTCCATTTTCCTCTTCACTGCTGTTATCCTCCAAGCAGACCAGCAGCATTTTATGGCCAAAAATTAATCTTGGTCCTCATTGGATTTTGCAAGTCATGGTTACTCTTGTCAATATTGTTTGTACTTCTTCAAAATAGGGGCTTTCCTAAAACTGCTAGCATCTTTATCTTCTTCCTGAGTGGTATCATTTTGGTTACACAGATATTGATGCTCGGAAATTTTAGATCACCGTCTAGATTAGTCTTCTCCAACATGATATCCTGCGACTGTGATGATGGACATGGTCTGGTGGACATAGTCAACCCAGTTGTTTGTTATGAGGTGGAAATGATGGGGTTTTCATCCAAATTCTCTTAAGAGTTCAAACAATTGAAAATAAAAGTCCTCTATCCCTGAAGGTCCAATGATAATTTTCTCTAGAAGAGTGGGAGGGTAGATAAATGGGCATGATATGCCTCCTGTTCTTCTTATCTTCTCTTTATTTTTCCCCCTCACAGCGTGAATGCATCTCTGTACATGTTGGACAAGCTGGAGTTCAGATTGGTAATGCATGCTGGGAGTTGTTCTGTCTGGAACACGCCATTCAGCCAGATGGCACCTTCCAGGCTGAATCCAGCAAGTTTAATAATGACGACTCCTTTACCACATTCTTCAGTGAAACCCGCACGGGGAAGCACGTACCACGAGCTGTTATGGTGGACCTAGAACCCACAGTAGTAGGTCAGTGAAATCATGAGTGGTGGCAAATAGAATTGGAGTTAATGAACATTTGTAGTGCTGGAGATGGAGTGGAGAAATCAGGTATTCTAGTCTTTTACCAGTTATGGAAGGGTGACTTCTGATGGTATGTGCAATTTGCTGTTCAAGGATGAAAAAAAAACCACGTTGGACAGGAAGTCTTCAGCCCTCAGGTCAGGGGTGAAATCCAGCAGGTTCTGGAGAACTGGTAGCAGAAATTTTGAGTAGTTTGGAGAACCAGCAAATACTACCTCTGGCTGGTCCCAGAGTGGGGTGGGAATGGAGATTTTGCAATATCCTTCCTTCAGGAGTGAGGAGGGAATGAGGATTTTGCAGTATCCTTCCCCTGGAGTGGCGTGGGAATGGAGATTTTGCAGTATCTTTCCCCTGCCACGCCCACCAAGCCACACCACACCTACCAAGCCACGCCCACAGAACCGGTAGTAAAAAAAATTGAATTTCACCACTGCCTCAGGTCCTATTTTGCAGAATTCTATACCAGAATTCTGCAATTCTTGGTCCTTGAGATCTGGGAGAATCAAGGTGCTAAGAACTTATCTACAATCAAAGCACTTCTGTGCGTATGCTGAGGCAAAGAATTTGTGATTAATACTAAAACCAATCCCACAAGCCTGTTTATGCTGAAAATTGTTTTTATTTTCTTTTGCAGCAACTTAATTTGATCAGGGGAAACTTCTCACTTTCTGGTATTTTTATAGAACTAACCTTTTTTTATCTTAACTGGGGAGGAGTGGATAAATATCACGGTTTTAACTACTGGGGTTTTGACTGAATTATGATAGAAGGATTAAGTGAAGGAGTGAATGAATCACATCAAACAATAAATCAAAACATAAATATCCAATCAATCGGGTAATTTAGATACCTGATGCAAAAAAATACTTACATGTATGCCTTCCCTCCCCCACCCTGGCAGGAAAAAATAGACTACGCTGCCCTTTCTTGTTTCTAAAATTAGTTGTCTGACTTAACTCTGGCTAATTATATTGTAGAGTTAAAGATTAGAGGAAAACAATCTACAGTTGCAGTCCCACACATATGCTCTACAAATGAGTGCCTCTAATTTTTAATCTCATACAAAGAAAATTATTAAGATAGATAATTGTACTCTGGTTCACTTTAATTACATTTCATTACATGAATATGTACAGGATTACCTGTATTGTTGCTGTTTCACTGTTTTTTTTCCCCAGTTACATTTATTGTTTTGCTGTTATACATTTATAAATTACTTTGCAGACTTTTATATACAGGTTGAAAGACTTGGAGATCCCCTGCCCCCAAATTAAATAATGCGTCTACCATTCACTTTTTAGTGTCCCCATTACCACCCCTTCATTCTTTAGACTTCTATTCTATTTTTTAAAAAAAATTGATTTATATTCCGCCCTTCTCCGGAGACTCAGGGCGGTTTACAGTGCGTTAAGCAATAGCCTTCATACTTTTGTATATTTTATACAAAGTCAGCTTATTGCCCCCACAAACTGGGTCCTCATTTTACCTACCTTAGAAAGGATGGAAGGCTGAGTCAACCTTGAGCCTGGTGAGATTCGAACTTACAGTAATTGCAGACAGCTGGTGTTAATCACAATGCTTTAGTCTGCTGAGCCACCAGGCCCCTATGTTGAAAGAAATTCACTTATGTACCATTTTTAATAAATGTTCGGAACTGCAGCTAGAATCGTCTTCGCACAAATGTGGAAATTGGAAAACACGCCACCAGAAGAAAAAATAATACAAAAAACAATGGAATGTGCAGAAATGGATAAACTGACCAAAGAAATACAGGGAAAAGAAGATTCAGACTTTTACTTAATTTGGCAAGAATGGTACAACTGGTTAGATAAAAAAGACACGAAATAAGGGAATACCACCCAACGATACAAAAATAAGGAAATAAAATGAAATATCGTTATATAAACATTGATACAAGATGAAAGATAATACATACAGATATATATAATTACCGAAGTAGCTCTATTTTCAAAGTTCAAGCTCTATGACTTGATTTCATTGTATAGTTAGTTTATGTTTAGTTTGTTTAAACGTTCATGTCTGTATGTGTATGTTTGTTTATAAAAAAATAAAATAAAATAAAATAAAAATAAAAATAAATGTTCGGAACGTACCTGTTTGCATGTTCCTAATTTAATGAATTGGGATTCCATTTTAGCTCTTCATCATAGCATTATCATTTATTATATTCTATATATTATACTATACCCTAACGTCAGTATTACTATTAACAGAGGTTGATACAAGCTTTGGAACACCAGTTTATACAACAGGGCCCTAAACAGGTTGTTTTATTATTATTGTTGGCTACCTTGTGTGAATATTTCATTATATCCATCTGGGACAGAATTTTACTTGGTGGAGCTTTTTAATATGTTGGATATCTAAATGTCTGGTTAAATAGTTTGTGTATGTTTCTGTGTGTGTGTGTGTGTGTGTGTGTGTGTGTGTGTGTGTGTGAGAGAGAGAGAGAGAGAGAGAGAGAGAGAGAGAGAGAGAGAGAGAGAGGGATTGTAAGGGGGGGAATTTAAGGGGAGTTTAACAATATATCTCTAATGTGCCACCAGTATAGGTAGTCCTTGACTTACAATAGTTCATTTAGTGACAGTTCAAAGTTACAACGGCACTGAAAAAAGTGACTTATGACTGCTTTTCACACTTATGACCATTGCAGTATCCCTATGGTCCCATGAGCAAAATTCAGGTGTTTGGCAACTGGGTCATATTTATGACGGTTGCAATGTCCTGGGGTGACGTGATCACCTTTTGCGACCTTCTGACTCAATGGGGAAGCCAGACTCACTTAACAACCGTGTTACTAACGTAACAATTGCAATGATTCACTGTGGCAAGAAAAGTCATAAAATGAGGCAAATCTCACTTGACCAATGTTTCACTTAACCATGTAAGTTTTGGGCTCAATTGTGATCATAAGTTGAGGACTACCTGTATTAAGAATTCTATCCTCGGAAGTGGAACCTAGATCATCAAGGATCAAACCAAGCATTGCCATAGTTCCTACTTGGTTTCTAAAAATCAAGCAAGACCATATTTGATGTTAATAAACTGTGCCTGGAATCATTTCAAATGAAGTTAAAGCCAAAATAACATGCAAAAGCTTCTGTCATTTAGCAAACAAAGATGGTGTCAGAAGTCAATTAGGAAGGAACATATCGCTATTATCAAAAATTGTCTTAAATTTATCACAATATATTTCCATTTCTTAACAGATGAAGTGCGGGCTGGGGCCTACCGCCAGCTTTTCCACCCAGAGCAGCTGATCACTGGCAAGGAGGATGCTGCTAACAACTATGCCCGTGGTCACTACACCATTGGAAAGGAGAGCATTGATATGGTGCTGGATCGTATTCGCAAGCTGGTAAGCATGACAATTAAAAGTGACATGATTTTGAGGCAGAAATTCAGTGCAAATCTAGGGCTAGAAGCAGAAATCTATTGATAGAAAGTTCAGTTCCAGTCATGCCAGTTGGGTATGCCATGAGCTGTATTACTATGCAGAATGAGTTGGGTAAATAACAATCTATTTAAGTTAAATCTAAATAACGATCTATAAAAGTCATGGATCTCATACTTTCAATTCTTGGAAAACCTCACTAGGCTATCTTGTTTGAAAAATAATTTTTATGCCAACTGTTTAATCCTCATATTGTAGAGAAGGAGGAATTGTTATCCTGTTACGTTCTTTTCTTCTTGTATTATAAGGCAGTCACAATACAGGTAATCCACATCTTACCAGCACAATTAAGCTCAACATTTCTGTTACTAAGTGAGCCATTCATTAAGTGAGGTTTGCCCCGTTTTACGACCTTTCTTGCCACATTTGTTAAGTGAATCACTGCAGGTGTTAAGTTAATAGCAATAACAATAGCACTTAGACTTATATACCGCTTCACAGAGCTTTATAGCCCTCTCTAAGGAGTTTACAAAGTCAACATATTGCCCCCAACAATCTGGGTCCTCATTGGAAGGACCTTGGAAGGATGGAAGGCTGAGTCAACCTTGAGCCTGGTGAAATTCGATCTGCCAAATTGCAGGCAGCCAGCAGTCAGCAGAAGTCGCCTGCAGTACTGCATTCTAACCACTGCGCCATCACGGCTCAACATGGTAACATGATTGTTAAGCGAATCTGGCTTCCACATTGACTTTGCTTGTCAGAAAGTCACAAAAGGTGATCACATGACCTCAGGACACTGCAACTGTCATAAATATGAGTCAGTTGCCAAGCATCCGAATTTTGATCATATGTCCATGGGGATGCTGCAATAGTTATACATGTGAAAAACAGTCATAAGGAGTTTTCTCAGTGATGTTGTAACTTTATCCGGTCACTAAATGAACTGTTGTAAATCAAGGACTACCTGTAGTATCACACAGCTAGTTTAACGTTTAAAGTGTGAGTGGTTAAGAAAGGCTGTAATCCAGGGGTGAAATCCAGCAGGTTCTGACAGGTTCTGGAGAACCGGTAGTGGAAATTTTGAGCAGTTCGGAGAACTGGCAAATACCACCTCTGGCTGGCCCCAGAGTGGGGTGGGAATGGAGATTTTGCAGTATCCTTACCCTGCCACACCCCCAAGCCACGCCCACAGAACCAGTAGTAAAAAAAATTGGATTTCACCACTGCTATAATCTATTTTAGAAAGGTGCCATGCATGAAAAAATAATGCTACTAATAAACAAGTTTTCATTAAAAAAAGGTTTGCTCACCACAATGTTCTTATTGAAAACTCACAATACCACTGGATTTCCGATTTCCATAAACTGCCACTGAAACAACTACTTTTTGTAAAGAATTAAAAGACTTGCTTTTTATGGGGAAATAGGAAGGGTCCCATGGAGACATCCTTACTGACTCTTAAATTCATAAAAATATTTGTGTATTAAGTATCAAGAATTTAAATTTACTTTTAAAATTCACCACGATGCTCCGAGAACACCTGTAGCATATACCAAAGTAATTATATAGATCAGATCTGTTTGGCTGCATGTGCCTAAGCACAGGATCACTGATATGAAGCCGTATCAACAAACAAGATTTCGAATTAGATTTGGAATTGTAGAAATAGTCTTTGCGTGTAGCAAATACTGAGTGGGCTAAAAAGTATTGTTGAGATACACATAGCTCACCTTGGATTGTAATTCTTTGTAGACAGATTCCTGCTCAGGTTTACAAGGATTCCTGATTTTCCACAGTTTTGGAGGAGGCACAGGCTCAGGTTTCACCTCATTGTTGATGGAACGCTTGTCAGTGGATTACGGCAAAAAGTCCAAACTAGAGTTTGCTATCTATCCAGCTCCTCAAGTCTCCACAGCAGTGGTGGAACCCTACAATTCTATCCTGACCACCCACACCACCTTGGAACACTCCGACTGTGCCTTCATGGTGGACAATGAAGCCATCTATGACATCTGCCGCCGTAATTTGGACATTGAGCGCCCCACGTACACCAACCTGAACCGTCTCATCAGCCAGATTGTCTCCTCCATCACTGCCTCCCTGCGCTTCGATGGTGCCCTCAATGTGGACCTGACTGAATTCCAGACCAACCTGGTGCCCTACCCTCGCATCCACTTCCCCTTGGTGACCTATGCACCCATCATCTCCTCTGAGAAGGCTTACCATGAGCAGCTCTCCGTAGCCGAGATCACCAGCTCCTGTTTTGAGGCCAACAATCAGATGGTCAAATGTGACCCCCGTCATGGCAAGTACATGGCTTGCTGCATGCTCTACCGTGGAGATGTGGTGCCCAAAGACGTCAATGTCGCAATCGCTGCTATCAAGACTAAAAGGACAATCCAGTTTGTGGACTGGTGTCCAACTGGCTTCAAGGTAAGGAGCAAATAATTAAATATCTTCCTTCTGTCTTAAAAAGATGCACATTGACATGATGGGTATAATCCGTGTCCCAAGGTAAGTATTAAATGTAAGTAACCTCAATGTACTTATCATTATCCAATTTCATTAAAATTGGGAGAAGCCTCCAGTAGAGCTTCAAAGTGTACAGTATAAATTTGCCTTAACTAAACAGAAATTATTTTTTCAAAGAAATTATGCAAATCAATTAAATAACCATTTTCATTCTGGATAGTGAGATGGGTTTACCATAAATAAATAAGCAAACCTTTCCTCATATATTCAGAAAAAAATCATCTAACCTTTAAATAATGTTTTTATTTCCTGATCTATCTTTATAAAAATGCCCTATACTTCAAATAACCTTTCCACTTTGAGTGGACATGTTTAGCTTTTATTGTTTTACAAGAACATCATTCATTTTATGCCCCTCCTAAACGTCTCTAAGTCCTGAAGCAGCAATTTTCAAAACAAAACATCTCCATTCTACATAAAAGGGAATGAAATGTTAGTATGAATACTCCTACACAAACATTTGCAATTCTAGCTATATAATCTGGTTGTTTGCACAATTCAAATAGGAGACTTAACATCAACTTTTAGTATAATATTAAATAGATTATTTGTCCTCATTTGCACTAATTCCTTTTGCCTGTTTCTCATTCACCCCCATGCTTTCTCAAAAATGCTTATACTGTATATTTGAATAACAAAAGCAAGTAGAATAATGTATTTTATAGATACAATTGTACAATAATGTACAATTGTTGTACAAGTAGTTGTGGAAAGTAAAATCAAACTCAGAGCAAAACAAATAGTGACTAATATTGTGTAACATATCTCACAATTTGGGCAATACAGATAGTCCTTGACTTATGACCACAATTGAGCCCAAAATTTCCACTGCTAAGCAAGATAGTTGTTAAATGAGTTTTGCCCCATTTTATCACCTTTTTGTCACAGTTGTTAAATGAATCACTGCAGTTGTTAATGTAAGAGATGACCAGGCTGAGCCGCAGGGCAGAGTCAAATGCATCATCAGTCTGGAGTCCGTACATCCCCAAAAGAGATCTAAGCTGAAGTCAGTTGGCTCTTATCTGGAGTCAATTTGCATTGACTGTTCGTAGATCAGATTCTTGTGTATTGGTAACATGGAATAAAATCGCAGTGCTTTTGAACTCCATCCTGGCTCCTGGTTTCTTGTACCTGACAATTAGTATTACTACAGTTAGACTTTGCTTATCAAAAGGTTGCAAAAGGGGAAATCACATCATCGTGGGACACTGCAACCGTCATCAATATATGCAGGTTGCTAAGTGTCTGAATTTTGATCACGTGACTACTGTATATTAAAACTCTCTCTACAAGAATGTGAACTACTAACGGTCAAAGCAAATTTGCAGTAGATAAGAGTCAACAGAATTCATGGTGGGATGGACTTAGTAGCTCCCTTGTGGGTATGAAGGGACTCAAGACTGATGATGTGTTTGACACCTCCCTTGCGTTCAGCCTGGTCACCTCCTGCAGTGGGTGGATGAATTCACTATGTACTTGATGAAACATGGAAGGCTTTGAGAGGAAGCAAACATGGTGAGGACACTATGTCCTCTTCTACTCCGGTATTTCTCAACTTCAGCAACTTTCAGATGGGTGGACTTCAACTCTCAGAATTTCTCAGCCAGTTGAAAGTTCTGAAAGTTGCCAAATACTGTTGTGTCTTAAATTCAACGGTAATCAAGTGGTAATGAAATAAGACTTCATATAGCTGTAGTTTAAAAGATATTATCATCTGAATGCTTTTGTCGCATAAATATATTTATACAACCCAACACTTTCTCCCCAAACTTAGTAAGTGTAAAGTGTTGTAAAAACATGTCTTTTAAACAAGCATTATCTTATTCTCTATTTTGATCTACTTGGGGATTGTCAAAAACAGCGTTTTATTAGAGAGTTCATATCTTTAGCCCTTAGCAATCAATTTTTAGCAGAGATGCAAATATTTTTAACATCACAGGCTTTTGCACACCAAAAATATCCTGAAGTGATTTTTTTTTCTATAAAAAAGAAGTCCCTCTGGATTTTACTCCGCTAGTCATTGTCTACTATAGGGGGCGGTACTCATCTCTATTTCAAGGCCATTGAGCCAGCGCTGTCCAAAGACATTTCCATGGTCATGTGGCCAGCATGACATCATGGAGCACTATTATCTTCCCACCGAAATGGTACCTACTTATCTACTCGCCTTTGCATGCTTTCGAACTTCTGGGTTGGCAGGAGCTGGGGTGAGGATGGAAGCTCACCCTGTCACGTGGCACTTGGGTCTCGAACCTGGGCTGCTGACTTTCCAGCCGACAAGCCCAGCGTCTTAACCACTGAGCCACCATTGTTTTTTTTTCTATAAAACAATTGAAATATGGTATCACTCAGGTTAGCTATTAGAGGAAATTATGGGAATAAATTCAGTGCCGTGTCATCAGAACCTCCCTCCATAAAATTAATTCAGATTTCACATTGCTCTTTCCCCCCCTCTATGCTTCCTATCTAGGCTATTTTGAATGATCTTATCTCTCCTGTTTTCCAGGTTGGCATCAATTATCAGCCCCCAACCATAGTGCCCGGAGGTGACCTTGCTCAAGTGCAGCGAGCTGTTTGCATGCTGAGTAACACCACTGCCATCGCTGAAGCCTGGGCAAGATTGGACCACAAGTTTGATTTGATGTATGCCAAGCGAGCCTTTGTTCACTGGTATGTTGGTGAAGGCATGGAGGAAGGAGAGTTTTCCGAGGCTCGGGAAGATTTAGCTGCATTGGAGAAAGACTATGAGGAAGTTGGCACGGATTCTTTGGAAGAAGAAAATGATGGGGAAGAATTTTGAAAATATAAATGGTCCCTAGTTGTGCGTATTTGGGCCACAAATGAAGTTCTCACAAGTCTTTGATGGATGAAAGAAGCATAGTAGTAGAGCTTAATCAATTGCATTCTTGTCTACTCCAGCAGCATATATAAATATATCATCAATCCGTGAAGAGTTTTCCTGCATTTTCTTTCTTAGGCCCTACATGTAGGCCTCGAATTACGATTCACAGTTGAGCCCAAAATTTCTGTTGCTAAGGGAAATAGTTGTTAAGTGAGTTTTGCCCCCTTTTGCCTCCTTTATTGCCAGGGTTGTTAAGTGAATCACAGTTCACTTAACAGTTGTTAAGTTAGTAACACAATTGTTCAGTGAACCTGGTTTCCCCATTAACTTTGCTTGTCAGAAGGTCGCAAAATATGATCATATGATCCTGTCATAAATATGAGTCAGATGCCAAGCATCCGAATTTTGATCATGTGACAGTGGGGATGATGCATCAGTTGTAAGTGTGAAAAACGATCATGTCACTTTTTTCAGTGTTGTTGTAACTTTTAGCAGTCACTAAATGAACTGTTGTAAGTTGAGGACTAGCTGTATATTGCAAGAAAAATGCAGCTTGCCAAGCACAAGTATTATAGACATTATAGGTAGTCCTCAACTTACAGCCACAACCGAGACTGAAATTTTGTTCACTAAGCTTTGCAGTTGTTAAGCAAGTCACCACAGGGCTAGACGCGATTTGTCTATCATTTCTCTTGTGGTTGTTAAGTGAATCTGGCTTCCCCAATTGACTTTGTGTACCTAAAGCTGACTGAGAAGGTCACAAATTGCAAATACATGATTGCAAAAGGCTGCAACCATCATAAATTTTGAATCAGTTGCCAAGCACGCACATGGCAATCGTGTGAAGGTGTTAGGACGTGTTAAGGATATTGTTGTTGTGTTACCAACCACAGAGAAACATTGCTGAGAGCAATGAAGAAGAGATGTGCAAACTGGTTTATCAAAAGTTTACTTTATAGTGAAAAAACAATCTCATAGTCTTTTAAATCAATCCAAGTCTTTGCCAGTTAAATCAGTCCAGTGATACAAAAACTCTTCTTACCACACAAACAGTAGTTGGTTAGAATAACAAACTCACTCTGGTTCACAAACCACGATGGTAGCAGATCCATCCAACGATGATAGCACAATGATAGCAACTCCACACGCTATGGTAGCATATCATCAACTGAATACTTTACAGTACCTTTCTTAAATACGTTTACAACTAGTGATTATCTAATTACAGCATGACTCAGCATTACAATGAATCAGCAGTAAAACTTTAAAGTCACACAATACATATTTATGTTAAAGTCACAGAACACATATATTGCCTGGACAACTTGTTAGGCTCAAACCATATCTTAACAGGACGGTCATAACTTTGAGGACAGATCACAAGTCACTTTTTGTGAGGCAGTCATAATCTCAAAAATGAATGTTCCTAAATTGAGGGCTACCTGCAGTTGAAAGAGCCTCGGTGGCACAGTGGTTAGAATGCAGTATTGCAGGCTACTTCTGCTGACTGCCGGCTGCCAGCACTTTGGCAGTTCGATTCTCACCAGCTCAAGGTAGACTCAGCCTTCCATCCTTCCGAGGTCGGTAAAATGAGGACCCAGATTATTGGGGGGGGCAATATGCTGTAAACCACTTAGAGAGGTTGTAAAGCACCATGAAGCGGTATGTAAGCCTATATGCTATTGCTATTGCTTCTCTCCAATGTGAAAGGCACCGGAAGCAAGAAGTCACAGAACTCTTCGGTTGTGCACATTTAGACTATTTGCAAAAGATCACAGAGATAGCAGCTTCATAAGATTAACAAAGGAGCTTTAATATAGCCTGAAATTACTTAAAAGTAGATTTTTAAAAGCAGACCTGGGGCCCTCCTGGACTCATGACTCCTGCTCGTGGCAGTCACGACTAGGAGAGGCTTTACACTCCTTTGTGTTGTGCACCAGTTGGGCCCAATCTTGGATCTAGGGACCCTGTTCAATAGTCAACTTCCAGTCGGACTATTGCAATATACTCTACCTGGGGCTGCCCTTGAAGAATATCTGGACAGTTTAGTCAGTGCAAAATGCAGCAGCCTGAGCAGTTATGTGTGTTTCTAATACAGAACACGTTATAGCTTTGCTGTGCGAGCGCCACTGGTTATCAGTTTGCTTCTGAGCCCAGTTCAAGTTGCTGGTGTTGACCTTTAAAGCCAATGGTAGGATCCTACTGGTTTAACAACCGGTTCGCTGAGCGCACGCTTTGTGCGCGCGCTCTCGCTTCATTCGCACGTGCGTGCACAGTTTGCAGAAAATTGATCTTCCGCGTTGCTGAGAGCAAGGAAAACAGCTGAGGAGCGGCAATCCACTCTGCTGCCCCCGATCAGCTGGGCTTCGGAAGCAGATATATAGGTGAATATAATGCAGGGGTGGGCGAGCGGGCCCACTTCAAAGAAAGAGAGAACCAGTTTGCTTACGGCTAAAAGTCGGAGCTAATGGTTCGCTGGAACCGATTCGAACCGGTAAATCTCACCACTGTTTGAAGCCCTATATAGCATGGACTGGGACTGCATGTTTGAGGCAGTGGTGAAATCCAAATTTTTTTACTACCGGTTCTGTGGGCGTGGCTTGGTGGACGTGGCTTGGTGGGCATGGCAGGGGAAGGATGCTGCAAAATCTCCATTCCCACCCCACTCTGGGGCCAGCCAGCGGTGGCATTTACCGGTTCTCCGAACTACTCAAAATTTCTGCTACCGGTTCTTCAGAACCTGTCAGAACCTGCTGGATTTCACCCCTGGTTTGAGGGTCCATCACCTAGGGAGCTACATGTGGTGAATCCTAGACGGCAGGGCCTTTTCCATTATAGCACCTGCATTGTGGAGTCTTCTTCCTCCCGAGGTGAGATCAAGCTCATCACTCTTTTGAAGGTCCCTCAAGACCTGGTTATGCCGACAGGTGTGGGGACCACATGGGATGAGTGAAATGTGTCAAGTGGCTTCATTATTATTAACACCCTGCATCTATTATTTTCTTTTTCTGCTTGACATTATAGTTTTTAAAATAATTTTAATAATTATATATTTTGATCATTATATATAGGCAGTCATCTAATTCAAAGGGACCCCATCCATTACAAACTGAATATATGTTAGATCAGGGCTTTCACGTACTGGCCACGCCCATGCCCAGTTTAGCAAAGGGGGAAAAAATCACGATATATCATGTGATGACGCGAGTTTGACGCCCCTGTGTTAGATAATATACATCTCTCTTCCTATTCTATGATGCCATTTAAACCAGCCATTGTGATTTATTCCACAAACCATAATTAAGCAAACCATGATTTGGAACAATATGTCAACCCAGCCACTTTTGCCTTTGGTTTAAAAGGATAGACCGGTTTTTGCCCAACAGATGATCTTCAATTATATTGGACTAAATGGTATAGAGTTCCTCTCAAGCAGAGGGTTGGACTAGAAGACCTCCAAGGTCCCTTCCAACTCTTATTATTCTATGTTCAACTTCTACAATCCTCATCTCCTGGAATTATTTATTTATTTATTTATTTATTGGTTCGATTTATATGCCGCCCTTCTCCGGAGACTCAGGGCGGCTTACAATGCGTTAAGCAATAGCCTTCATACTTTTGTATATACCTGCTTAGTAGGGCTTTCGCCCCTCCCCACCAAGCGGTGTTCTTTTTTATACAAAGTCAGCTTATTGTCCCCACAATCCGGGTCCTCATTTTACCTACCTCGAAAGGATGGAAGGCTGAGTCAACCTTGAGCCTGGTGAGATTTGAACTCGCAGTAATTGCAGGCAGCTGGCAGCTAAGTGCTACTTAACAGCACTTTAGTCCGCTGCACCACCAAGGCTCCTTATGTTACATTATGTCTGTAAATGTGTCAATACTTTTATCACAGGGATTTTTTTTCCAAAATGTGCGGAAAATATAAGAGAAAGTAGAAAGATTGTGCCACTGAAGTTTAGCTCCTTAGTCAAAAGATATTTGAAAGAAAAAAAAATGTGAACATTCGAAAAGGACCGAACAGTAAAAAAAAAAAAAAAGTCGACACGACACCTACAATACTACTACATCTTTGTGTTTGTTTGCTTTCCTGATGAAGCACATCTGCCACTTGGCGAAGTTGTTAAGAGAATGCAATCCAATGTGACTCATACATCTTTCAATTTTTCTTTTCCTTGGTTGTCCAGAAATAAACTCTTTGTTGACTGCATGTTTATCCATAGAAGGGAGAAAACCTGCCACTATAATTCCTTATCTAATTTCAGTTCTTATTCCAATATCCTTCCTGAGGATCAATTTTTTTTATTTTTAGATTGCTTTCTCTGCTTTTATTCAGAAGCTGAAGACAGTGCGCTGGGAACAGCCCACATTTTATTCATAGAACAAGCCTGTGAGCAGTGGTGAAATTCAGGGGTGAAATGCTCCCAGTTCGGACCGGCTCGGGCGAGTAGGTAGCGATGGCAGCAGTTCAGAGAACCGGTAGCAAAAATCCCTGCCCCTGCCCCCCATGCCCAGCTGAGCCGCGCGATCACCAGAGGCTTTTTTTTCTTTTAAATGGCTCTGACGATCCAAGCTCTGACGATCCCAGCCGAGTTGTCTGCCGATCAGACAACTCAGCTGGGATCATCAGAGCCATTTAAAAGAGAAAAAAAACTTTTTTTCCTTTAAATGGCTCTGACGATCCAAGTTCTGACGATCCCAGCTGGGTTGCCTGATGGGCAGAGGGTTTTTTAAAAACCCTCTGACGATCAGGCAACTCAGCTGGGATCGTCAGAGCCTTTTGAACGCATTTTTTTACATGGTTTTACATGTAAAAAATGGTTTTAAAAGTAAAAAAAAAAATTGGCCACGCCCACCCAGTTACATTACCCCCCCACACACACCAAGCCACAGAACCGGTAGTAACAAATTTTAGATTTCACCACTGGGTGAAATTCAAATTTTTTTACTACCGGTTCTGTGGACGTGGCTTGATGGGTGTAGTGTGGCTTGGTGGGCATGGCAGGGGAAGGATACTGCAAAATCCTCATTCCCTCCCCACTCCTGGGGGAAGGATATTGCAAAATCTCCATTCCCACCCCACTCTGGGGCCAGCCAGAGGTGGTATTTGCCGGTTAGAATAACAGAGTTGGAAGGGACCTTGGAGGTCTTCTAGTCCAACCCCCTGCTTAGGCAGGAAACTCTACACCACTTCAGACAAATGGCTGTCCAATCTCCTCTTAAAAACTTCCAGTGTTGGAGCATTCACAACTTCTGGAGGCAAGTTGTTCCACTGATTAATTGTTCTAAGTTCTCCAAACTACTCAAAATTTCCGCTACGGGTTCTCCAGAACCTGTCAGAACCTGCTGAATTTCACCCCTGCCTGAGAGGCAGGTTGGGCTGAAAGGAAGAGACCTACCTGCCAGATTATCTGGATAAGTTCCTGATTAAGTGAAGTCTTGGGGAAGGCAATCCGACACACCTCCTTCCCTACGCTGCAGCTGGGAAACAAGCCAGACTGATCGTAAGATTCAGTTTCTTCATTAGAAAAAAAAAAAGGAAGAATCTGGTTATTAACATGCAGTTTCAGAAGCGGTTACAGGTCATGCGGAATAAATGAAGCTGCCACCTTAACCACAATAAAAAGAAAAGATTTGCTTTGTGGTTTCTGTGTGTCCGTACCTATAACAAAGGGGAAAGCGAGAGAACATTTGGTTAAAAAAGGGTGGAGTTATGTCCACATGGGGTTTTTCAGGGTGAATCCATGAAATGAAAGTTACAACAAATCAGTAACTCATGCAGTGAAAAAGAAGTGCTCCAAATACGGGATGTTTTGCATAGTTGGGTTCTTCTTGCTCACTAATGAAACCAGGGGATGCTCAGCTTTGTCTCCCCTCCCCTCCTGCTTCTGTTCCTTTCCCAAGGCAAGAAAAGCAGAGGGGAAGAGGAGGGAGGGGCAATTTTTCCAGGCACCGCAATCTGATGGCTCCCCATTTCATCTCATGGGTGTGGCAGCTAAAAGCTTCCTCTGTTTCTATTCCATGGGAGAAGAGACGTGGGACGGGGAAAAGGGGACTGAATAGTTCTTCAGTTTCCACCCTTGGATGATAACAAATGTGGAGGGAACATCTCTCTTTGCAATTGCTAGCCCAAACGTCCATCTCTCCTCCATCACTTGCCCTCTGCTTTTCTTGCCATGGGAGAAGCAGTGCCGGAGAAGCAGTTCAGGGGAATTAAAAAAAAAAAAAAAAGGAGCGGGATTGGAAACCTCTCCTTTGCTTCCAGTTGCCTGATCCCACAGATCCCAAGATCTGCTCCCCAACGCTGTTCCCTCCAGATTAACTATCCCACATGGATCAGGTGGGCTGTTATTCTGATATGGGTTTAAAGATCTTCTGCCCCACCGCTCCACATATATTATAAACTGCAATTGCGGATCAGCTGCTGCTGTGTGTGTTGTGCCCATTTCCTTCACTTTCTTTTCCTCTCTTGTTCCTGTAGGAAGTTAGCACCCACCCCTTTCCTAGAAGAATGAAATATTTTAGGAAATATTAAAAAGGCAGAATATTATGTTTCCCCGGTTGAGAAATGGAGAAACATGTTTTAAAGACAAAGCAACTCCCACCTTCCTGCCTCCCCTCCTTTTTTAATGGACCAGAGGCAGAAACTCAATCTTTGACAATAGGACCCATCTGCAACACAATAGCAATAGAAACTAAGACAATGGGACCCATCTAGGACAGAAACTCACCACATGGCACCTGGGAAGATTACATCAGCCAGCAAGGCTAGCTAAGACCCCCACCCCTTGGGAGTCTGACAACCAATCAGGATACTCTTTCTGGGCCCCAGGAAGTTCAAAGCCAGAGAAAGCATAAAACCCGGGGACTTGCTCTGTCTCGAGTCCTTTTCTGTTCAGGAACTCAAGCCATGTGATCCTGTCCACCATTAAATCATCTTTCCAAGCAGTCTTCATGTTTTTCCCACTTGGAGCCAAACCCAGAAGGATATTTCTTCCTACATTCCCCAGAATATCTTAGTGGGATTGGAGGACTGACAGCTAAAACCCGGTGCTTATTTCTCCCCCTCCCACAGTTTTCTTGCCAGCTAGACTCCCCCAAGCTGGCACTGACATCTCTGAGAAATGTGTTTATAGGATGTCAAAATTTGCAGGATAATAAGAAGATCAGCACCTATCTCTACGGACTTAGTGTATGTATGTGTGTGTTTGTTTGTGTGTGTTTGTGTGTTGATGCATCTACAAAAGCAGCAGGACTTGTATTGCAGTGGTCTGCCTTGCCTAGATCTTCCAGTCCACTATTCCTGCATTGCCACTTTTAAACAAAGTTTTATAGGTCCACAGTCAATATCCGTAATCAAGGATCAGACACATCGCAACACAGGTAGAAGAGGACTGTGCACAATGCTGTGTACAACAATCCCAGCATACACTTTCCCCGTACCAGTTTGGTCTAGTGGTTAAGGCAGTGGTTCTCAACCTTCCTAATGCCGCGACCCTTTAATACAGTTCCTCATGTTGTGGTGATCCCCAACCATAAAATTATTCCTAAAACCATTGAAAATATGTGTTTTCCGATGGTCTTAGGCGACCCCTGTGAAAGGGTCGTTCGACCCCAAAAGGGGTCGCGACCCACAGGTTGAGAACCACTGGGTTAAGGCATCAGGCTAGAAACTGGGAGATCCTGAGTCCAAGCCACCTCACAAGGTTGTTGTTGTGGGGAAAGTAGGACAAGAAAGGTGTGTCAGATATAATCATAATCATAAGTTTATTTGTCAAGCATATATAAGATAACAGGTAACAGTATAAACATAATTTGAATACATGAAAAGGCTAAGTAAAAAGGAATATTTTACTTCACCTCCTTGAGTTCTTTGTGAAAATAATAAAGGCGGGATACAAATTATTAAAAAAAATTAAAAATACTTTTAACTCTACCCTCCTAGACTTTATAAATTGATGTAGCCACAGGATTAATTCTTTGATGCTCACTCCTTACAACAGGGAAAAACCCTAAAGTCTGTAAAGTGGCATTCAGCTTTTGCCTCCCCCAAAACATCTGGCATTCATTAAGATTAGAGGCTGGTTGGTTCCCCCGCAAAACCCCCCCACCATGGCTGCGGAACTACAGGTCAAGCTCCAAGCCCTGATCACCAGCAAGGTTGCAATTCAGCACTTTTGGGGAAAGGATAAGCCGATTAACCTTGGGGAAGGTGGGTAGGAAGTGGGGAGTGGAAAAGTCTGCAGCCCCGGCATGATTTCCTGCAGGCAGCAATCGATCTTAACTTCACTCTTCTCTTACCTCCCAACTGGTCACTGTTTCTTCAACTATTTTCTCTCAGGGCCCCTTCCCCGTTTTAAAAATTATGGAAGCCCCGAGAACAGCTGTTGCTTGTATGGGTTACACAGGTAGTCCTCAAGTTACGACCACAATTGAGCCCAAAATTTATGTTGCTAAGTGAAACATTTAAGTGAGTTTGCCCCATTTTACAACTTTTGTTTTGCCACAGTTGTTAAGTGAATCATTGCATTTGTTAAGCTGGTAACATGGTTGTTAAGTGAATCTGGATTCCCCATTGACTTTTGCCTGTCAGGTCGCAAAAGCTGATCACATGACATTGGGGCACTGCAACGGTCATAAATATGAACCGGTTGCCAAGCATCTGAATTTTGATCATATGACCATGGGGATGCTGCAACCGTTGTAAGTGTGAAAAATGGTCATAAGTCCCTTTTTTTCCGTGCCATTGTAACTTTGAAAGGTCACTAAATGAACTGTTGTTAAGTTGAGGACAACCTGTTCTTTTTTGACAGACTGGTAAATCCTTTTGATTTCATGGACCCTTCAGAGAATTTGGGGCCAACCCAAGGAGTCCTTGGACCATACTTTGAGAAACAAGAGAGAGAAAGAAAGAGACAGTGAGGGAGAAAGAGAGAATAACACACCTCCACCTGCGTGTATCTTGTTCCTGTCCTTGCCATCTTGGCTGATTGTTAAGCGAATTTCAATGTAAATACGAACAAGCATTAAAATTATTGCAATAATTTTTAATTATTATTTAAAGTATTTAAATAATTAAAATTATTTTAATACTTTTAATGTGTTTATCTTGTTGCTTTGACTTGATTGCACGGCAGTGGGCAGCATTTAATATAACGTCTATATGGAGATGCTCAATTGTGCTTTCCCAAAAAGGCAAACTGGACTTTTTTTTGGTTTTTCCCTTGTACTCTAAACGACTCATCCAAGAAGCTCAGAACTGAAGAAGCTTCTTAAACGAGAAGCGAAACGTTCTCAAGGAAAAAACAAACAAACAAAGCAAAACCAAGAACGTCCAGTTGCCTTTTGGAAAAGCACCTTCGGGACATTTCATGTAATAAATAAAATAACATTTTAAATATCTCTATCTCTATATCTATCTATCTATCTATCTATCTATCTATCTATCTATCTCTATCCTATCTCTCTCTCTCTCTCTCTCTCTCTATCTATCCTATCTATCTATCTCTCTATCCTATCTATCTCTGTCCTGTCTATCTATCTATCTATCTATCTATCTATCTATCTATCTATCTATCTATCTATCCTATCTCTCTCTCTCTCTCTCTCTCTCTCTCTCTCTCTCTCTCTATCTATCTATCTATCTCTATCCTATCTCTCTATCTCTCTCTCTCTCTCTCTATCCTATCCATCCATCCATCTCTCTCTCTCTCTCTCTCTCTCTCTCTCTCTCTCTCTCTCTCTATCCTATCTCTATCCTATCCATCCATCCATCCATCCATCCATCCATCCATCCATCCATCCATCCATCCATCTATCTATCTATCTATCTATCTATCTATCTATCTATCTCTCCCTTCTCCACGTCCCAAACGCTGCGCGACCACGTCAAACGCAGCGGAAAAACCATCCGGAGAAAACCACTTGCCGCTTCTAGCGCTAGGGTGGCAAGCGGAATCGGCGCTTTTCCTGGCCGCGTAAAAACCATAGTAGGAGGCGAGGAGGCGGCGGCGCTTCCCGAGCGCAGTTAAGTTTCGCTTTCGAGTTTGGCTCCTTCGGCCGCAGGAAAGCAAAACTCAGCGGAGGGGCGGGGACAGCGGCTGGTTGAAAAGGACGCGCGGGGAAGGCGCCCGGCGGCTGATCGCGAAGGAGAGAGCCGAGACGATCCACAGACCCGATGCCTGCGGTAAGGCTCACCCCAATCTCTCCTTTCTAACCCCCCCCTCCCCACGTTGCTTTTCCACGCTTAGCATCCCAGCCGTATGCGCGTCATCCTGATCTATGGCATTAAATCCCCCCCACACACACACTCCGCTTGTTGGGTTTCCTCAAGGTTTTTTTGCAAGCCTTTTCCCAAAGATTTTGCAAGTCGAGGGATGCGCGACGGTTGGCTGAACCCCGATGTGTGGCTTACTCGTGGGTTAAGCCGCCGAAAGAACTTAAGCGGACCCAGTCTGCCACTGCATTATGATGGGTCCCGATTTGGTTTTATTGCGATGGAAGGAAGGAAGGAAAACGAGGAAAATTGTTGTTAAACCACAAGTTGCACAACTTAAAATTCAGTACAGTAAATAGTGGAACAGTAAGAGGAAGTAACGAATATAGGATAATCGTAAAATGAGGCTATAAAAAGGAATAAAGTGAAAAGAAGATAATGCCGGAGCGAAGACGTGAGAATTTAAGATTTTTTTTCCCCTTAAAGCTACGATTAAAAATGTAATATTTTTTTTTAAAAGTTTTAAGTGACAGCAGAAGGAAAGTAGCCGCATAACTGCTAACAGCTGGAGACACCTCTGCAAGAAGGACATTCAATTATTTAGTATTATTTAATTATTAGTTCTTGGATTCACCTCCCGGGAATAATTTGGATTTAATATCTCATAAACAGGATGGTGGAGAAGATAATGAATAAATGTCCTCTGCTTGGCGGGAGCAGAACAAGGACCTTGTTGGGCAGGGAGCTTACGATGGAGATGTGTCCGTGAGGGCATGATCTGTAAGCAAAAGATATAAAAGTCCTTTTCGGTAACTGACTGGTAATATTAACCAGGTCCTGGGAGAGCGGCTCCAGTGTTTTTGTAGTGATGGTACCAAGATGACCATCTGGATGATTGCAACATCTTTATTGGCATCCCTTTTAGTTTAGCTACCCTGCTTCCCCAAAAATAAGACATCCCCTGATAATAAGCCCAATCGGGCTTTTGAGCGCATGCACTAAAATAAGCCTCCCCCTGAAAATAAGCTCACCCCAAAAATATTTAAACACAGAGCTGGAAATCAGGTAAGGCGGCAAGAGAAGCCCCATCTTGCTCCACGCGCCCCAAAATAATAAGACCTCCCCAAAAATAAGGCCAAGCGTTTATTTCAGGGTTCAAAAAAAATAAGACAGGGTCTTAATTTCGGGGAAACACGGTAATATTGTGATGTCCAAACCTGGTTGGAGTAGCTCTTGAAACTTTATGCTGGAGGCTAAGGAGAGAAAGGGTATATAAGCAGTGCTCGATTTACAGAATAACAGTGTCGGAAGGAACCCTGGAGGTCTTCTAGTCCCAACTCCCTGCTCAAGCAGGAAACCCTATACCAGGGGTGGGCAAATGTGGCCCTTTTACAACCTGTGGACTTCCAACACCCAGAATTCCTGAAACAGCCAAGCTGGCTCAGGAATTCTGGGAGTTGAAGTCCACAGGTCATAAAGGGGCCATATTTGCCCACCCCTGCCCTATACCATTTTAGTTGTCCAATTTCTTATAAATCTCCAGTGTTGGAGCACCCAGAAGATTGTAAAATTGGCACTGTTCACTTAACAATTCCCTTGCGTAGCAAACTCTAGTCCCAATTGTGTCCATAAGTTGAGGACTACCTATATATAATTTGCGGACAGTTTGAATCACCCCAATGCACCCAGACTGGTGAAGGTTTTAATAAATATTGATTGCAAAGCAAGTTAGATCTCCTTCCCTGTTTTATTCAGAACTATCAGCCTTCATGTTTATTCTCAAATTAAATTGGAAAAAAGTTAGTAAAAGGGATTTTTTCCCCCTCTTGCCCTTTATCTTGGAAGCAAGACCTTCAGTTCTTTGCAAGAACTGCAAAGAAAGCAGATTGCTTAGGTGACGTAATCCAATTTTTGTGAGGTTACATGCATGAACTAGTTAGGCAGGCTCTAATCACCAGAACTGGTGGGTTAAAATGTGTTGGACCAGTTATGGCTTTAAATATATTCAAAAGCTCACAAAATACGTATGAATTTTATCTGAATTTTTAAATGTATGGTTCATATTTATTGTTTTAATGTTTTATGTGGTGTTTTTAATTGCACGACTGTAAGCCGGCAGCCTAGAATTCTAAAAATAAATAAAACATTCTAACTATAAACTTTATTTAGTCCTATGATTCTAAAGTTAGCTAGGAAATTTAAGACATTTCCCCGTTAGATACAAACCTGTTTTAGGAACAAAACCATACATAAAATGCTATCTTCCTTGATAACACCTAGCTGTTTTTTTGATACCTGCTCTGTTCCAAGTCACAGTAAATGCTATTGTTGTTGTGGTGTGTGACTGCTGTTGTCCAGGCAAAGTGGTTTCTCCTCTACTTTTACTGCCTGTCAATTTTCAGCACACGCCCAGCCAGAGAGGAAAACATCCACCATTTTGGGGGGTGCGGGAGGTGGAGTTTGCATCAGCAATCGGCAACATCTTATTTTAGGATTCTGCTTACTTTGTTTGTTTTTCCCACCTCTTTCCCCTCACCAGTTTAGTCATTTCTCATGGTAAGGTAAAGGTTCCCCTTGCACATATGTGCTAGTCGTTCCCGACTCTAGAGGGCGGTGCTCATCTCCATCTCAAAGCCGAAGAGCCAGCGCTGTCCAAAGACATCTCTGCTCACATGGCCAGCATGACTCAATGCCAAAGGCGCGCGGAACGCTGTTATCTTCCCACCAAAGGTGGTCCCTATTTTTCTATTTGCATTTTTACGTGCTTTTGAACTGCTAGGTTGGCAGAAGCTGGGACAAGTAACAGGAGCTCACCCCATTACGCGGCGCTAGGGATTCGAACCGCTGAACCGCTGAACTTTCGATCGGCAAGCTCAGTGTCTTAGCTACTGAGACAACACGTTCCTTATTATACATTCTCATTATTATTCATTCTCATAGTAATGTATAATAAAGAAACTTGGAGGAAGGCACTGGGACAGAATGAGCAACTAGATCCTTTAAAGAAGGAGAAATGAGACTGTTTAGCTGTTAAACGTCTATTGTGAACTAAATTGGAGCAATACTCCAATCCACTCCCCCGCCCTCCTATTTTCTGGATGTTGTTATGAGGAGAAGCATAGCTAAGACATCTAAAGGTGAAGATAGATTGCTGAAAGCTATTGAATTGGAATAGTGTATGAACAAGTTTCCAGTTCTTCAAATAGTGATGTGCAGGGTGGATTTGATTTAAATCGAGTTGATTTAAATCACAATTTAAATCACGATTTAAATCACTAGTAAAAAGGCTTGATTTAAATCAACTCGATTTAAATCATAATTTTTAAAGAGCAACTGTCATCTCTGCTATTCCTTTGACCCACTGTTGACTCACCGATAGTCCCAGTGTTGCAGAATATACAGCCTCATGCTACATAACTAAGCTCCATTTCATGCTGAATAAACTAAATTATTTATGTATCTTAAATAGAAAACTATCTTACGATAGATTTTTACCCCAAAAGTTTTTTATTAAAATAAATTCAATAAAAATTAAAAAAAATCCGATTTAAATCAAAAAAATCCAATTTAAATTTAAAAATCTGATTTTTTTTTATTTATTTTTTTAAAAATAATTAATTTTTATCCACCCTGGTGATGTGGCGATTTCAGAACATTGAGAGAATATGCCCCAAAGAACCTCTTCTCTTTCCCCAAATAAACTGGAGGATCTCTGCTGCCTTCTAGTGCTGGTTACAATTCAAGATCAAAGTTGGGAAGCCAGAAAAATAACTGGTACAGAAAGAACTTGGAGCAGAGTGTAATCAGATAAGACCACTGAACCAGATCTCCTCTGCATGATAATGAGTCACCATCACTACAGATTTTACACGCTCTGGAGTGAAAGAAGGTCAGTTTAAAAGGGAAAAAAGATGGCTTTAAAATTAATAACCGATTGTTTCACTCATAGACTGAGATAGAAAAGAAGATTGGCATTTGCAGAGCATGATGGCATTATGATGACATATGAGTCAAGATGGGGCCTTAATATAGTTGCATATTATGATCTTCAGAAAATCAAGTCAAGGTGAAGTATAAATAGAAAAATACAATAAACAAGCCAGTTTGGTCTAGTGATTAAGGCAACCGAGCTAGAAACTAGGAGACTATGAGTTGTAGCTCCTCCTTAGGCATGAAAGCTGGGTGAGTAACTTTGGGCAAGTCATTCTGTCTCATCCCAACCTACCTCACAAGGTGGTGGTTGTGAGGAAAATAGGAAGGAGGAATATTAGGTATGTTTGCCATCTTTTGTTCTTAAAAAATAATATAGGTGGGATATAAATAAATAAAAATAAAATAAATAGGCATTTTAAAAAGCAATATTACAGTGGTAGCAGATCTTGAAGGATTCCCCCTAACTGAGCAATTGGACCTGGTTAGAATTTGAATGGGGGGCTACTAGAAAATACCAGGTGTGTTAGCTGGACTGGGCAATCAAGAAAGTTACTGGGGAAAAAGCTGTGGTGAATAGATTGGCTTTTGCTGCAAAGGAAATGACATAAATACAGGTAGTTCTTGATAAAGTACGGTAATTGGCTTGGGTTTTGTTGTTGTTGTTGCCAAGGGATGTGATTGGAAAATGTGATGTTGCAATCCTGGTTGCCCCCATTGCTGTCATTAACCAACATGCCTGCCAGCTTTCAAAAAGCAAAGTCAGTGTGGCAGTTGGAAAGGATTTGCAAGTTCCTGGTGATTCTGCATTTAGGACCAACCACGAGGCTTGTTTGATTCTGTTATCACTGCTATGGGGTGGAGTGAGGTTAAAGTGCGAATTTTTAACTGTATTTTTAATGTATGCTGCCTGGAATCACTTGTGAGTGGCGCGGCTATGTAAATTTGATTAATGAATACATACCACCTATTCAGTGCTGTGATAACTTTGAACAGTCTCCAACAAAGGCTCCAAGAGCCTTGGTAGTACAGTGTTCTAAGGCACCCTGTTATTAAGCTGGTTATTAAGACCAGCTGCCTGCAATTACTGCAGGTTCGAATCTCGCCAAGGCTCAAGGTTGACTCAGCCTTCCATCCTTTCTAAGGTAGGTAAATTGAGGATCCAGTTGTGGGGGCAATAAGCTGACTTTGTATAAATATACAAAAGTATGAAGGCTATTGCTTAACGCATTGTAAGCCGCCTGAGTCTCTGGAGAAGGGCGGCATATAAATCAAATTAAAAAAAAACAACAAAAAAACCAAAAACAAATGGTCATTAACCAAGGACTACTTGTATATCCTCAAGTTCAATTCAAAGGAGATTTTCTTTTTAAAGTCATTTTAAGGGGGGGAAAAAGTCCCGTTGATCTTTGGATCATGCTAACCAAGTGGCATTTTAAAGAGCATTCTCAAGCAGCTCAGATACAAATGTTAATAGTTTGTTCTTTTTCTATTTACTGTATTTTTTGGAATATAAGACGTACCTTTTTCTCCAAAAAAAGAGGGTGAAAATCTGTGTGCGTCTTATACTCCAAATGTAGTCCCACCCAGTTTCTCAAACGAAGATTTCAGAGGCTGAAAAAAGCATCAGAAAAGAAGCCCCCAAACAGAGCTTCAGAGGCTTTTTTTCTGAAGCTCTATTTCGGAGGCTTTCAGAGGCAGGAAAAAAAGTTTTGTCTGAAACAGAGTTTCAGATGTTTCAGAGGCAGAAAAAAAAAGCAAGGCACAGAGCTCATAACCAAGGAATCTGTTGCTAAAATTCACTTCTGGGAACAGCCTCCCGGGGATATTCCGGGAGGCCGATCCACCTGCCAATCAGCTTTTTTCTTATTTTCCTCACCAAAAACTAAGGTGCGTCTTATACTCGAAAAATACGGGATTTACAAATCTTCTGATTTCACTGGGATTTATATGTAGGATGAAACTCTCCTTCTGTATGGTAACTCTGTCTAGATTCTGGCTTTAAAGCAACATATTTGGGTGCATTTGGAAAGGAAGCAAGTAGACAAAACCGTCTCTATCCAACTGGTACAAAACTAGCCTGGTTAGGAAAGATGTTTACGGATATGTCCACAAAATGTTGGAAATGTCATCAGACACCTTGTTCATACTATCATACCTGGTGGACATGCCCAAAAGCAAAAAACAATTCTGGACAAAAATACATATACTATTGGAAAAAAGGGCAAAACAACATATTGAGTTGAAACCAGAAATATTCTTGTTGGGCATTTTACCGAACAAGTACAATAAAGGGAATGTATATCTGATTTTATGTCTACTGACTGTAGCTAGAATTGTATTTGCCCAAATAATGGAAAAGTGAAGAGATCCCAACAGATGAAAACGTGATTAAAAAAATATTAGAATGTGCAGAAATGGATAGACTAACACTTACAATTAAGGGAAAAAAAGAAACTGAATACTTTTTGACCTGGGACTTATTTTATCAATGGTTAGCTGACAAAAACAGGAGTTAGAAACAGGGAAATATAAGGAAAGGATCAATGATAGAATAGAATTCTTTATTAGCCAAGTATGATTGGACACACAAGGAATTTGTCATGGTGCATACACTCTCAGTGTACATAAAACAAAAGATACATTTGTCAAGAATCATAAGGTACAACACTTAATGATAGTCATAGGGAACAAATAAGTTATCAAATCATATTAGGAAACACTCAATATAAACCGTAAGGATACCAGCAATATAAGGGAGGTATGTTAAAATGGTTAAGTTGTTGTTATTATCTTTATTCATTAAATATGAAACTCAGTCAACTGAACATTCAAAAATACATCACAAATACCATTGACTGGTGCTAATGGTCCCACAAGATCTTCACGATCTCATTTTCTATAACTTTTTCTGCTTTATATTCCCATGACTAATTATTATTATTATTATTATTATTATTATTATTATTATTATTATTACTACTACTACTACTACTACTACTAATGTAATGAACACTGTTGTAAATATTTTGATTACTATTTCCTAAAACTATTTGTACCCAGACAACACACTGTTTAATTGAAAATGGAATTTTTATATGTTATCAAATAAAAAACTTGAGAGAGAAAAAAAGGAAAAGGAGATGCTAAAAATGTTTTATGAGACATGTACCACAGTGGTGAAATGTAAAATTTGTTACTATCGGTTCTGTGGGCGTGGCTTGGTAATGTGATTGGGTAGGCGTGGCCAACTTTTTTTTTTTAACTTTTAAAAGCATTTTTTCTACAACCTTAAGAGGTTGCAGAAAAAAATGATTTTAGAAGCCTCTGACGATCTCAGCTGAGCTTTTAAAAGCATTTTTTTGGCCGAAGAGGTTGTAGAAAAAATGCTTTTAAAAGAGAAAAAAAAAAGCCTCTGATGATCGCGCGGCTCAGCTGGGCATGGGGGGGCAGGGATTTTTGCTACCGGTTCTCCGAACCACCCGCCGTCATCACTACTGGATCGGACGATCCGGTCCGAACCTGGAGCATTTCACCCCTGATGTATCATGTGTGGATGCTGGTTAATGCAGTTGAGAATCATTTTTCCATTAGCAATACCATGTCATGTATGCCTTCACAACAAGGATGTTTTTTGTCCCTTTGATTTATTTCTCTCTGCATGATAAGGAGCGACAAACCACTTTTATCCAGGAAGGAATGGGCGTTTGACTTAACAATGGCTGCCTCTCCCTCTCCATTTTACAGCATTGGTGAGGCCACAGATGTTCCACGATCCGAGAGGAAAACATGATGCAGAAAATGGCTGCCCCCCATGTTTCTTTCGGTATCTAGAGGCCGAGGGTTGTGTGGTTGTTCCAGCTACACTTGAGATATGAATATTCTTCCAGCTGCCTCGATTATAAAAATCAATGATATTTTAGCAAGGCTAATGAGTGAAAAGCAGGATAGGGTGTGTTGGTCAGAAAAGTCAAGATGGCAGTCACAGTGCTATGACTGAATCTCTTGACCATATTGACGTGCATCAGGTTTGACAGGAGGAGCTTTGTACCAATAGGCACTACCTTGACTGTTCTTACTCTACTTTGCAGACGCAAAGAATGAAAGCTCCTGTCTCCTCCTTTTGTTAACCCTTTCCATATCTGTATTTTCTATAGATAGTAAAGTGACATTCTGGCTGTGCTATTTCCAAAAAAGGGAACTACAGGTAGTTCCTCACTTATGATTGTAACTGAGCCTGGAATTATAGTGATAAGTCATTGTGATTGCTAAGTGGGTCACCATCCGATTTTATGACATTTTTTGCAATGGTTGTTAAGTGAATGTA
Source organism: Pantherophis guttatus (assembly GCF_059756535.1). NCBI lineage: Eukaryota > Metazoa > Chordata > Lepidosauria > Squamata > Colubridae > Pantherophis > Pantherophis guttatus. The sequence continues at coordinate 14,960,487 of NC_142069.1, read as the reverse complement.
GCAGTTGTTAAGTGAATCCATTATACCCCATGGGTGCTTTCTGGCAAAAACTGGAAGTAAATGGATAAAAAAAATCGATAAAAGTCAAACATAGAAATCATGTCACTTGGATGCTGCAAAAGGCCATAAAAGTGAGTAGTTGCCAAGTGCCCAAAATATGAATATGCGATTGCAGGTGTGTGTGTGCGCACGCATACACGTGCACAGCCATCATAACTTTGGAATCGGATCCTTTTAGGGGTCTGTCATAAATCGAGGACTACCTGTATGTGACTGCTCTTCTTTCCTATCATGTCTGCTTTGTCTTTAGATTCCTTTTGAGGATTAGAATATTGTTGTGTCCTCTTCTTTTCGTGCTGGAGGAGCTCTTTCCTGGCTCTTTGCACTTTTATTTAAACCATTTATTTTTGTTCTCGAATATCTTTCCTTGACAGAATTGGGATTGGGTCTGATGAAGTTCACTTCCTTCCCATGTCTTCTTTCCTAGACTGTTACCTTGCCTTTCTTTAAGGAGAATATATACATCACGCTCTTCCTGTTATCCCCCAAACAATAACCCTGTGAGGTAGGCTGGTCTGAGAAAATCTGTCCCCAAATAATTTCAGTGGGTGAGAGTAGACTAGGACCTGTGTGTCCTGAGGCCCAGTCTGATATCTCTTTAACAACCACACTACACAACTCTGGCAATTTCCCCATAATTGAACATTAATGAATTGATTTACATTGATTTATTACATTTAATTTTAATCAATTAATTTGTTTTGTAAATTTGACAAGGGTGCTACCTGTGAATTTTGAATCGGACTGTTGGAATCTCTTCTTTTCAGAAAAAAAAAGCATTCAGTCATCTGAGGAAAGTTGTAGAACACAGGTGGAGAACGATTCATGATTTGTGGACTTCAGTTGCAGAATTCCTGAGCCAGTCATTGTTCCCCATCCCTATCGTAGAAGATTGCAGGGTAGGGAAGACCTTTACAGGTTTTATTGTTTTATTTTATATTATTTCTATCCTACCTTTGTTATTTTTCATAAAGGCATGGCAACAAACATACAATATTCTTTCCTCCTCCTCCTTTCCCCCACAAAAACAACCGTGTGAGGTGAGTTGGGCTGAGAAAGAGAGAGATTGCCCAAGGTCACCCAGCTGCTTTCATTGCCTAAAGTGGGATTAAGAACTCACAATCTCCCAGTTTCTAGCCTGCTGCCTTAACTACTAGACCAGTGATGGCGAACCTTTTCGGCTCCGTGTGCCAAAAAGGTCACGTAGAAATATTGCGCGCACCTGTGTGCGCTCGTTGGGGCCACGCTCCAGAAAAGCCAAACTTCTGCGTTCTAGCGTACATGCGCGCCCAACAATCAGCTGGCCGGTGCACATGCGCAGGCTGGTTTTTGGCACTGCCGTACGCGTGAAGGGATTGTGTTCCGGAAAAGCCGAACTTCAGAGTTTTGGCACTCATGCGCACCCGACAATCAGCTGGCCAGCGCTCATGCACACACCGGTTTTCAGCACTGCCGCGCATGCAAAGGACAGACGATAGTCATGCGCATGCACCCCAGAAACCCAGAAGACAAATAGGCAAGGCCACGTGTGCCGGGCGACATGGCTTCGCGTGCCACTTTGGGCACACATGTCATAGGTTTACCATCGCAGTACTAGACGAAGACTGGCTCTCCTTTTCCCATTTAAATTATTCAGTAGTTTTGTAACTGAAAATCCATAAAATACCTGTGTTCACACCCACACGCACGCACACCAACAGACGTTCAAGAGTTAAAGACCAAACCAGCCGGCAAAATCCTTTTCCTTATGATAACGGAACTTGGCAACAACCTAGTGGCTGCCTGCCAAGAGTTTATTATTCACGAAGAGGAGAGATAACTTCTCCCCACTTCTGATACATCAAAAGAAACAGCTCAATAATTACGGAGTCAATTAAGTCCAGAGATAATCCAGCAAAGTCTATAGCCAAAAGTCCGGCAATGCAGAATGGCGTGGAAGCTTTCAGTTTTGTTCGTCACAAGGTTTGACTGGCCACCACGTTCCCTTTTATATCCTGTGGGGTGTGGTCCAGTGACTCAGCCTAATCTCGGGCACGCCTTTTCTTCTGTTGCACGCGCTTATCTCTGCGATGCTGGCGTGGATTCAGCCAAGACTCATTACCCTCATCACTGTCCATCTGTGGCTGCGTGGACGTGCTTGGCCCCGGCCCTATCTCTTGCCCTTTGGCGGACACCGAAGGCATTGCCAGAGAGGAGGGTCCTGGAGAGGGAGGCCTTGCCAACTCCTCTCCTTCACTCTCGGGAGTCCTCTCCTGCCGATGACACAGGCTCAGATAACGGAGCCACAACAACCTGGTACTGGGTGCTACTAAGTGGAGTCAGGCTTTGCTAAGCCCTCATTTGCTTTATTGAAGAAGTCGAGCGTTGCAGATACTGTACTGTAATTAGCTTATATGTTTTGTAAACAGCAAAACTTCATGGGTCAGAAATCTGGGCATCCCAAGGAAAAAAGATCTCCCAAGCTGTATGGTTATCAGATTTTAGTACCAGAAGAACAAGAAGAAAGCAACGAGAAAGAAAGCAACGAGAAAGAAAGCAACGAGAAAGGAAACAACAAGGATTTGGAAAAGATTAGCAAGCAGTTTGATGAAATCCTTGGAATGGCCGACTCAAGAAATGGTAACTTTGGTTGTTTTTGATTTGTGCTTTCTTTATTTATCTTGACTTCTATTTGTGTGCGCTGCCGCTGCTGTCAAAAAGTACCCTTGGCAGGTTGCATAGCAAAATGCAATATAAAACAAAGCTCCATAGCAAAAGAAAAACAACACGACTACTAGAAAAGGGAGAAAATAAAGGATGGCAAGGAGATTTAAATCAGAGAAAGACTTTGGGAGAAACCTGCTCTTCAGGAGCTTGTAAAAAAGCCGTGAAGAGACATCCAGCTTGATAGACTCCCTACTAGGTCCAATTGGTTGGGGTGCAGCAGGCTGCAAATAGCAATCCAAAATGTATCTGGATGCCAAACCATGAGGGGCATTGTAGGTCAACCCAGCACCTTTAATAGGACTTGGAATCCAACCGGCAAACAATTCAGGGTCCACAAAGCTGGTGTAACCTGCTTCCAGTGTCGGAGTCTGTAAGAGTGCAGCTGCTGTAACCAGTTGCAATGTTGGAATAGTCTTTAAGGACAGACCCAAGTAGAGCGTATTACAGTAGTCTGGATGCAGGGAATGGGGGCATAAGTTATCATGGACAATTTCTATTGCCTGTCATACTTTTCCTCTATGGTTGCCTATTAACTACTGCAACTCCTTAGGTAAGGAAGCCCATACATAATTTTTCACTCAATCCTTCGTAAACAAAACCAAACCTCTTATTACAATAGAGTTTTAGCAGGATACCACATTTTATAGCATTATAATTTTGTAAGCTGCAACTCCTACCCTGGGGACAGAGAGTCTTGAGTTTGTATTTCTCTTTCTGGCACTTGGAGAAAGTCGCATCCCCAGGGTTGAAAGACCAGCGGCATAAGACTTGAAAATAGTATGGGTTGTGGAAGGGTTTACATTTACCATAACACTAATGGAAAGAATTTGAAATTCAGTGCTCCTTTCTCCAAATGGGAAAATCCTGCATATTTTCCCCCTTCCAGTATAAGCCTCCTATTGCTGTAGATTTCCTGGTCTCCAAATTTGGAGCTCTCTGAAAAAAACAGGTAGCATTAGATACCTGCAATATCTTAGTCCTTCCTTTTTGTCCAAGCCACACATTCTACTTTTGGGTCTTACTTTCAGGTGCTGTTGGCTTATACAACATTGGATTGAACTGCTGCGTCAACTCATTGCTTCAAAGCTTCTTAATGAACAGATACTTCACTTCGTTACTCCGGAGGTGAGTCATGCTCAGAGAGTAAAATGTGTGCAGACAGTCAAGAATTGGAAATACCTATTCTTTCTTATCTCTTCTCTTAATAATTTTTTTCCAGTGGGTAAACTTTTAGGCAAGCCACCTCCCCCAAGCCAGCCTCCCCATTTGCAGAATGGAAAAATGAACATTTCTTTCCAGGATTGTTGCAAAACCATAGAATAATTTGAACATTTCCTATTTCACTTATGCAGAGGTGGGATTCACTTACCTTCCCTACCGGTTTGCAAATGTGAGTGCACGTGCCTCCTCTGCGCATGCACACGGCTTTCTGTGCATGCTCTTTACTCGCGCATTATGTCCGGGTGGATGGGCGGAGCCTCCCGCAGTCGCCACTACCTGTTCGACAGAACCCGCTGAATCCCACCACTGCACTTATGGTTTATGTTATGATTAATTGAAACTCTCAAGGGGGTGTGGCTCCTTCAAATCAGGTGTGCAACTGCAACACATTATTATTTTATAAAATACATATTATTTACACAAATAATAATTTATATTTATAAAAAATTGTAAAGTTTTAAATTTCTATATTTAAGTTTTAAAACCTTGGCCTTCCCTCTCTTCTTTATGGTATTGGCAAAACTGCAATATCTGTACAGTGCAAGAAATGTTTTAGGTTTTTATTCTTTTTAAGGACCTGGCCTTCAAGTATGAGCTCAGTTTTCCCTGACTGTGATGGACAATCATAGTTTGATTCTTTTCACTGCAGGATCAGTGTACCATTTGGAACAGCAGAACGGAAGGCCAATGTCCCTTATCAAATGCTTCTGCTGTTGGAGAGTATGCAGCGGGCCAAGGGGAAGTCCGTGCACCCTTTCGACCTTATCTACTGCCTTTCTCGTCATGGTGTGAGATGTAAGGAAGATCTGGAGCCTCTTGGATACCATTTGGATGGCATAACCTTTAGGGATTGGAAAGCAAATAGCGTTGGCTGGGAAAGGCAAAATTCTGTAAATGGGTTTATTGGGCTTATTGGGAATCCAGAATGGGTTCAAAATATCTAAGGATTTGGAAGAATATAGTCATGGAAGTAGATGAGAGTATTAGAATTTGGAAAACTTAATGTAGAATCCTGTATGCTAAATTGTGGTTTATTATCTCTTTTCTTCTAGTGTTTGTTCTCCACGATGCTTCAGAAATCTATTACAAAATCTGGAACCTACTTAAAAGCCAAATCACAAACCCAGACCTGGTAAACTCCTACTTTTATCAAGCAGAAAAAAAAATACTTCTATTACTGTGGTTTTATATATAGGCATGATGAATTAATTGATTGTCATCCCCTTTAAGTAAAGCCTAGTTGCTTAGACTTTACACTTTGACTTTTGTCAACCTGATGCCAGTAAAACTGTATTGCCTCTTAAAAGCCCACTGAAATGCATTGTTCTCTGCATAGTATATGTAGATGGCATTATGGAAAGCAATCATTGTTAGAGCAAGCTGTTCACTTGATGTCAGAGCAATGGTAGCTCCAAACTACCTTGAAACTTCTCCAATATTGCATGGATAATATCTGAATCAAGCCTCAATGGATACTAATCAAAACTAAAGCACCAAAGGAGAGTTTACATTTTATTATTACTTTAACATTCAGATTAAGTTCCCTTTGAGTGAATCTATATATATAAAAGCGAAAACAACTCACGCATTAATCACGAAATCTCCAGAACCATAAAGCCTACAAACTTGAAATTTGCCACCTATGTTCCTTTTGGCTTCTAGGTGCTCATAAGAAAGGATTTTTCGAAATGACCACCAGAGCATTAGTATTTCCTATATTATAACATGCTTCGATGCTAATTAGTTAGACCCTCTACTCCCCCTCCCAACTTGAAAATAACTCTGGAGAGAATGGGATAGCATAGGACAAGCTTCTGTGGGGCAAGCCTCATGGAAAGAAGGGGCTAGAAAGCTTGAGGGAGAGAAGGGGATAGGATAGGAGATGCTTCTGTGGGGCCAGCCTGAGAAAGAGAAGGGGAGAGGCTTTTGTGGGGCCAGCCTGAGGGAGAGAAGGGGAGTGGAGAGGATCTATGGGGCCAGCCTGAGGGAGAGAAGGGGGTAGGATAAGAGAGGTTTCTGTGGGGTCAGCCTGAGGGAGAGGAGAGGAGAGGCTTTTGTGGGGCCAGCCTGAAGGAGAGAAGGGGAGAGGAGAGGATCTATGGGGCAAGCCTGAGGGAGAGAAGGGGAGAGGAGAGTCCAATCATAACTACTCATTAATTTTCAAACTCTTACCGTATTTTTCGGAGTATAAGATGCACCGGAGTATAAGACGCACCTTAATTTTGGGGGAGGAAAACAAGAAAACAAGAGTTCCACCTCTGCCTACCAGCATTTAAAGTGGCACTGCTTTACGCCGCCCTCCTCCTCCTACAAGTCGGCTGGGAAAGAGGGCGTTGATTACTGATAAGTTCTTTTCCAGAAAACTTATCAGGGTGCTCCTGCGATCTGCAGGGACTACTCGCTTTCCCCCAAAGAGACCCCTCGCATGCTCTGGGGGAAGGGAAAGAGCACAGCCTGAGGAACAAACCTCTTTGGGATGGTCTGGGGGGGGGAATCTGCCCGGCAGCTTTGGGAAAAACAAGGCGAGCGCCACGATTTGCAGCTGGTCACCACTCTGGCCGCCCAGCAGGCAGCTCAGGGCAGACAATGGTCGCAATGACTTCACTCCCCAGCAATTTGAGGAGCTGCTGCTGCTGCTGCCTAAGCCCTCTCCACGCCCAGGAGCCGAGCGAGCCGAACGGGAGCTCCTAAAGTGAAACGTCCCTCCTTTCCAGCCGCTGCCTGGATTCCCCTATACAATTCTCAGAGCTGCGTTTCAGGCGGCAGGCAGCCAGTTCCCCTGCAATGTGCAGCGGGGAACTGGGAACCATTTTGGATTCGGGGAGGGGATTGCAGCGCTGCCGCATGAAAGTGCTTTTCTTCTTATTGCAGAGCCGCGTGCCCCCATCCTCCTCCTCAGCAGACTCACCTTATCTTTACTCCTGGCCAGATCTGCCGCCTGAAACGCGATGCACTTTTTTTACCTCTGCACACCCCATGTTTGGAATCGGGAAGGGGATCGCGGGTCTGCCACCCGAAAACGCTTTCCTTGGGAATCCTGATGCTTCTCACATTGCTGGGGAGTGAAGTCATTGCGACCATTGTCTGCCCTAAGCTGCCTGCTGGGCAGCCAGAGGGGTGACCTGCCACAAACCGTGGGGCCCGCCTTGTTCCCTGAAGCTGCCGGGCAGATTCCCTTCCCCCCCCCCAGACCGTCCCGGAGAGGGTTGTTCCTCAGGCTGTGCCCTGATCCAGATCCCCGCCGCCTGGAACTGCCCGAAAATGTCTGAAACGTGGGGGCCAGCGGGTGGGCGGGGTTACATTCGGCGTATAAGACGCACCCAGATTTTCACCCCCTTTTTGGGGGTAAAAAGGTGCGTCTTATACTCCGAAAAATACGGTGTCGATTTATCAAGCCCCATCACATAGTTTCGTAGCGGAGCATGGGTATTCATCTAGTTATTAATAAATTATGCAAGTAAGTCCTCACAACCACAAATTCTATTCTGTGACGTTCCCAGCTAGCTTCCCTGCCAGATTCACTTATCCTGGCAAAAAAGGTTGTGAAATTGGGCACAACAACCGCCTTGCTTAGCAACAGACATTCTGGTCCCAATTGTGATCCTAAGGCAAGCACTACTTGTATAGCCTGTTCTAAGCAATTGCCCTGTAGATGGACCTAAACTAGGGGTGGGATTCTACCGGTTCAGACCGGTTCGGGTGAACCGGTAGCTCCGATGATCAGCTGGGAGCGAACCAATTCACTCTGACGATCAGCTGGGCCGGCCCCCGCGCTTCACATACCTATATCTTTGCAGCTAATTAGCGCGGCAGAGCGGATTGCTGCGCCTCAGCTGTTTTAATTCCCTAGCAGTACCACGGAAGGTGATTTTTTGTTGAACTGCTCACACGCGATTACCGAACTGGTTGCTTAACTGGAAGGATCTCACTACTCACCTAAACCTGCATACATAGCAGAAGAGATTCTTGGATTTGCAGTTTCAGCATGCGTTGGTATCAAATTAGGAAAGACTGGCCCAAAATCACGTTTCTGTGGAAGCAATGAAATAACAACTAACAACAACAACAGTAATAAATATTGTTTCCTTTTGATTCTTTCCATCGTTGAAGGTTGAAAGATTGACTGATCTGTATACCATCCGTTTGCAAGAGTTCCTGATGTGCCAGAAATGTTCCCATGAAATAAAGATAAACAATAACCAGCTAATGCTACATCTTCCAATGTTTGATTTTGATTCTCATCAGATTGTTGACTTGGTAAGTTCATTTGGGCGTTTTTAAAGGAGTGGTTCGAATCCCTAGCGCTGCGTAACGGGGTGAGCTCCCATTACTTGTCCCAGCTTCTGCCAACCTAGCAGTTTGAAAGCATGTAAAAAATGCAAGTAGAAAATTAGGGACCACCTTTGGTGGGAAGGTAACAGCGTTCCGTGCGCCTTTGGCGTTTAGTCATGCCGGCCACATGACCACAGAGACGTCTTCGGACAGCGCTGGCTCTTCGGCTTTGAAACAGAGATGAGCACCGCCCCTTAGAGTTAGGAACGACTAGCACATATGTGTGAGGGGAACCTTTACCTTTACCTAAAGGAGAGGAAAGTGCAACCATGACCCACTATGATCGGAGAGGGCTGCATTCATGTAAATTCTAGAGAATGATCATTTTGTGATTATTTATTTGTTTGCTTGCTTAGCCTTACAGACCATGATTTTAATTATAAGTTACCCAGAGTCACTTTGCAGAGTGAGATAGGTGGCATATAAAAGCAATAAATAAATAAATTAACATGAAATGTTAAATGTTGATACGGTTGGTTGATTTATTTATTAAATTTATATGCCATCCATCTCACTGTCCAAAGTGACTGGGCAGGTTACAATACAATAAAAAGCATAAAAACAGAAACATTAAAATTAACAGAAATTAGGTAAATCTAAGAAGTAGGTACACAAGTGGTACGGAGGTGGGATCTTTTTCTATAATTCCACCAACCACCTCCAGTGGCAAGCAAGTTTTGAGGCCCTTCCAGAAGACCAAGAGGATGGAGGTGGATCTCACCTCTGGCATCAAGATATTCCAACGGGCAGGGGCCACAGCAGAAAAGACCCTTCTCTTAGACCACATCTGCCAAAATTTCTTGACTGATGAGGCCTGCAGCCTGCTCCTTGATTACCTTAAGTAGCTGGTAAAAGTGCATTTTCAGAGGTATTACTTTTAACATTGCCGCTGGTAGTTGGAATAATGCCCAATACATTTGGAAAATTGCAGGTTGGGAAACAGTAGCCTTATGGCCTCAATTTAAGTAGAAAGAATTAAATATGGAATATATTGAGGGAACTGATCTCTGTTCTTGCATTCTACAATCTCTTCTCTTTTCATAGGAAAATTCACTCCGCTGCTTTTTCAGACCAGAGCAATTAACTAGAGAAAATATATGTCACTGTGAGAAGTGTAACAAGAAAACACCATGTCTGAGGGTAATGCTGTTTTGGCTGGCGGGGAAGGAGAGATTATTGTTTTGGGAATTTCATGGTCTTTATATTTTGAGATTATATTATTTGTTTGCCTAAAATAATGGGTATTGTATCTCTTTATGGCTAGAAAAAATCCACAAGGCAGTTCCAAGGCTTTTGTCAAACACACCTTTTGTCCAATACTCCAGTATGTCTTGCTTAATGTTAGAGTCAGATTTAAGGCAATCCTGGTTGGTAATTTTTGAAATTGAAATTTAATTGTATCATAATTATATACAATTAAATTGTATTTAATTGTGGAGAAGTCCCATCTTTGTATGGTAGTTTCTTTATGTTGGCTGTAGTTCTTGTTGTGACCTAGGCCCAAGTAGGTATTATCAGACGCAATTAGTTCTAAACAAACAGATTTTATTGGAACAGCTGAGAATTAACTCATTCTCAGCGTAGTCCAAACTAATTCAAAACAAATTCTTCATAACACAATTCTTCAGCCTTATCACCAACCTTGGTCTACTTAGGCAACCTGCCAAAGGCTTTTCTTGGCAAAAGTTCAGAAGCAGAAGACGCCGACAAGAAATAAATGCAGCAAGACAAGAAACAAATCTATCAACGTTGCTTTCCTACAAAGAGGCCAAGAGCCGTTGCTGGTCTTTTAAGCCTTATGGGAGGGGCCAATCATCTCTTGGCCTTACTCCTGAGTCATCCTTTTTGCTTTAGCTGCTCTTGCCTTCTGGCAGCTCTTGTCATATGTGCACTAGGAACAGGCTCCTCCTGTTCCTCTGCCTCTCTACTATCAGCCTCTGGAGGCTCCAGAGTCCATACATCACTCCCAGATGGCCCTGGCCCCATCTCTGCCTCTGACGCAGAGCCCTCATCCGGGCCTTCCCTAGCCTCCAGGACTGGCCCATGTTCTTCCTCAGCCTCATCGCCGTCCGACTCCGCTGCCAGCTCTGCAGGCTGCTGGCAGACCACAACAGTTCTGTTATGTTTTTTGCTGGTCCTTGAATCCCAGTTATGATCCTTAAAGCCCTCTTCAGACATAGTTGGCCAAAATTGGTGTGTTTCCAACCAGGAAGAAGATACAGCCTTTTCCCCATGGATTTCCCAGTGTCTATCAAGACTGCCAATTCAGACAGAATATTTTTTGTTGATTTTTGGGTGGTTTAGGTGTGGAGAATTGTGGTGGGTGGGAATGTGTTTGGGGATTGTTATGTGTGTTGGGCCTGGTCTTTGGGTGTTAAGAGAATTTTGTTGTATGGGTATACTGTGTATACACGTACAATGACAATAAAGTTATTATTATTTTGCAGAGGGTGAAAATAATGAATTTGCCACAGATGTTGACGCTACATCTCGTTCGCTTCCGTTCTAAAGATGGCAACAGAACTAAGAAAGTCACACATAGTTTGGCTTTCCCACCAGAGCTAAATTTTAGCCAGATCTTGACATCGGAACAGTATCAACCAGATGCTAAAAAGAAGGTAGGATATTTGCCTGCATTCCCTCTGGCATTAAGGCTAGTAGTGCTGCAGTAGTTCTGCAATTTGGCCATTCGAATCTCACCAGGCTCAAGGTTAACTCAGCCTTCCATTCCTTACGAAGTTGGTAAAATGAGGACCCAGATTGCTGGGGGCAGTATTCTGACTCCGTAAACCAGTGGTGAAATCTAAAGTTTGTTACTACCGGTTCTGTGGGCGTGGCTTGGTGGTGGTGGGGTAATGTGATGGTGGGCGTGGCCAACTTTTTTTTTTTTTTACTTTTAAAACCATTTGTAAAAAAATGTTTTCAAAAGGCTCTGACGATCCCAGCTGAGTTGCCTGATCAGCAGAGGCTTTTTTCTTTTAAATGCCTCTGACGATCAGGCAACTCAGCTTGGATCGTCAGAAGCATTTAAAAGGGAAAAAAACCCCCTTTTTTTTTTTAAATGCTTGACGATCCAAGCTGAGCTGCCTTTGTTAGAGGCATTTAAAAGAAAAAATTCTCTGCTGATCAGGCAACTCAACTTGGATCGTCAGAGGCATTTCTTTTAAAAGCCTCTGATGATCCTAGCTGAGCCACGCGATCATCAGAGGCTTTTTTTTTTTTTTTTACTTTTAAAAGCATTTTTTCGGCCAAAGAGGTTGTAGAAAAAATGTTTTTAAAATTAAAAAAAAAAAAGCCTCTGATGATTGTGCAGCTCAGCTGGGCATGGGTGGGGGCAGGGATTTTTGCTACCGGTTCTCCGAATCATCCGCCTCCATCGCTACCAGATTGGGCAATCTGGTCTGAACCGGGAGCATTTCACCCCTGCTGTAAACCTCTTAGGCTGTAAAAAGCACTGTGAAGCCGTATATAAGTCTAAGTGCTATTGATAGTGTAATTTAGGGTGAGCAATTGCGCTCTGAGGGGTAAAGCCAGGGTGAAATGCTCCCGGATCAGACTGGATCACCCGATCCGGTAGCGATTTTTCCCTATGGTTCGGCAATCCGGTAGCAATCGTCGCCCGGGTGTCATTACTTCCTGGTTTTAACCAGGAAGTAATATTTTTTACCTTCTGCGCATGCACAGAAGGTGTGCCTGCACGGGGCGCGTGTGCTTCCGAACCGATAAGGAAGGTAAGTAGATTTCACCCCTGGGTAAAGCCAATCTTTGAACCGCAGTCATAGTCTTTAAAACTCTGTCCAGGCATAGTTGCCCAAATTTGGTGTTTTAGGCTTGGAGGAAGACACAGCCTTTTCTCCATGAATTTTCCAGTGTCTATCAAGGGTGTCCATTCAGATATAGCTTTCTGATATTCCCTAATACATGGGTCCCCAACCCCTGGCCCATGGACCAGCACCTGTCCATGGCATGGGGAATGACTGTTTTCCATTTTTACTTAAATCTTTCTTATTTATTTCCAAATCCTGTATTACTGGTTGTTCTTGTATTATTTTTATTCCCTGTGGAAATTTTATATTAAGTACACAAGTTGCGTACTTGAGTCTTGAAGATTCAGCAGCATACAAATTAGATAGACGGATTATAGATAAAAACATTACTTCTTTTTTTTAAAAAAATCTAATAGTTTTGTAGAATATAAAGGGTAAGTGAAGGTACATTTTTTAGGTGAAATGGAGAGGCTGATTGTGAAGAAATTCATGGTTGACGTCTGCATCTAGTCAGCAAATTAGAAATTATTGAGAGACTAAACCCACTTCCTTAAGGCCTTAGTAGAATTATAAAGTTAGTTTGATTTTCACCTTTCGCCTTTGTATAAATAGTTATACGAGTCTGGCTTCTCGGAGACAAAAAATATAAATCAAATTTTAAAAAAAAAACTAGTTTTCATTTATTCAGGATGCTTAATATGAGGTAAGTTTACAAAATGCTTTAGGGGTCCTTATTATACCAGTTCTTTCCTCTTGGAGAAGGAAACGGTATCTAAGAAGCCAGCCCAAGACCGAAGGAGAGGGGCCATGCCAGCCCCATCTTCAAATGGCTAATAGACAGGAGTGAAATTCAAAATTTTTCCCTACTGGTTCTGTGAGCATGGCTTGGTGGGCGTGGCAGGGGAAGGATACTGCAAAACGTCTGTTCCCACCCCACTCTGGGGCCAGCCAGAGTATTTGGTATTTGTCGGTTCTCCAAACTACTCAAAATTTCCGCTACCGGTTCTCCAGAACCTGCTGGATTTCACCCCTGCTAATAGACATCAGTCTGGGATAATCCTGTGTGAATCCTCTTGACTGTGCCAGTAATAGAAGAGTTGACAAAATGCATTAGATGTTATTTATCATGAAACTGCCATGATTTACTTTACAGTCTGAAAAGATCAGGATGAGGTGAAGGAAGCATCACAGAGATAAAAGAGAGGAAATATTTGTAGCATAGTTAGATGCAGGTAGAGGAAGCACCTCATTTCCCTCCCAAGTTGCTCTGCCAAGAAGCTACCTGAAAACTCCCAATCATCTGACCTACTTCCTGCATCAAGAGCCTTTCCTTCTCTCTCCCCTAAAATAAACAGTTGTTTTATTGGTAAAATACCCTAATTGCTCTATGGAAAGCAAGCCTGCAAAAATGGTACTTGTTAGGGGAAAGAGTCGAAACAAAGGAGCTCATGTTGCATGAGCCACGGTGGCGCAGTGGTTAGAGTGCAGTACTGTAGGCTACTTCTGCTGCCTGCTGGCTGCCTGCAATTTGGCAGTTCAAATCTCACCAGGCTCAAGGTTGACTCAGCCTTCCATCCTTCTGAGGTGGGTAAAATGAGGACCCAGATTGTTGGGGGCAATATGCTGACTCTGTAAACCGCTTAGTGAGGGCTGTAAAGCGGTATATAAGTCTAAGTGCTACTGCTATTGCTATGTTGTGGACCGTTGTCCTTTGACAGTAGGAGGTCCAGGAGTAATGCGACAATAATAGTCATTCCCTGTTAAATGAAGAAAGTGTTGCATCTGCTTTGTCCTTCAAAGTATTGCTCTGTACTTCTTTCCAGAGTGATGGGTTGTATGATCTCTTCGCGGTGATTGCCCACTCGGGACCAGCTGACTTTGGTCATTATTGTGCCTATATCTGGAGTCTCACCGAATCCAAGTGGTATTGCTTCAACGATTCCAGTGTTTGTGAGGTGAGAAAGCCAGACGGTCCTGGAGATGGTGTTAGAGAATCATGATCACTTCTAATGTTGCTAGATGCATTTTGAGGGGTGGGGGGAAGAGAGGGAGATTTAAAAAATTATTAAACAGGCTAGGACAGTGGTTCTCAATCTTTTTGTCACCACGGATCCTCTTTAAATACCTTTTGTGGCCATGGACCACCAAGACTTAACTCAAGATTTAAAGCACTAGATCTGTGATGGCGAACCTATGGCACGCGTGCCACAGGCGGCACGTGGAACCGTGTCACCTGGCATGCTAGCTCAGCTCTGGTGCGCATGCATCGGAGTCTCTGGAGGCAGGGGACAGCGAAAAAGTCACTTCCTGTCCAACCAGAAGTTGGGAAACGGGCTGAGGGGGTGGGGAAGGCTGTTTTCGCCCTCCCCAGATGCATAGAGAGGATGTGGAGCCAGGTGAGAAAGAAAAACGGGCCTACCGGGCCATCGTGTGCTAGGAGCAGAGGGAAGGGGGGGTTGCATGCACGGGGCAAGGTGCATAGAATTATGGGTGTTGGGCACACGTGCACGCGAACCTCCCCCGCCCCCCCCTTCCTGGCACGCAATGGCAAAAAGGTTAGCCATCACTGCACTAGATTGTACCAAATATTTGCGGACCCCCTATGAAAACATCACGCCCCCTCCCTCCCTCAGGTCCGTGGATCACAGGTTGAGAACCACTGGGCTAAGAAGTTCAGAATCAAATATCGGTATACGGGCAGGAAACACGATTGACAAAATGTGTTGGAGTCTTTTAATTCCCAGTAATGACATCCGGTACCTAAGGGGTAATGGGAATAACAGTCCAGTATCATGTGAAAGGCCAGTGATGATCCATTTCTGAAACAGATTACAGTTTAAGTGGCACATCTACAAACATTGACTGGGGCTTATGCAACAAATTAAGCCATAGCTTAATCAAGGTTAATGGAACAAGCAGGATATTCTATTTCTAAACTACAAGCCACATTTCAGTTTGCAGCATCCATATCTGTTCTAATCTTAAAGCCAAGCAAACCATGACTTAAAATCTACCTAAGAGTGGTCATTAAAAAGGATTTTAATGAGATACTTGCAGTACAAAAACGTAATCTTGTCAGTGAATAGATGTGGTGTAATGATGAGATGCTACCATTGGTCCATTTTTCACAGAAGGTAACTTGTTGCACTAAATTGGCTTGTGCCTTAATTTTTCAATATATCCAGTATTTTGTGGCAGGAAACTAGAAAAGTTTTTTTTCCCTTTGGTTGGTATTATGTCTGACCTACCCATCTGCAGAGCTTCAGGGCGAGAGGGATTAAATGAGGAATGAAAAAGAAACAAATTGGGCAAGAGCCTTGGTAGTACAGTGGTCTAAGGCACCCTGTTATTAAGCTGGTTATTAAGACCAGATGCCTGCAATTACTGCAGGTTCGAATCTCGCCAAGGCTCAAGGTTGACTCAGCCTTCCATCCTTTCTAAGGTAGGTAAATTGAGGACCCAGTTTGTGGGGGCAATAAGCTGACTTTGTATAAATATACAAAAGAATGAAGGCTATTGCTTAGCGCATTGTAAGCCGCCCTGAGTCTTCGGAGAAGGGCGGCATATAAATCAAATAAAAAAAAAAAATTAGCCAGATTATTTTGTTCCTCTACAGTAGGGGTGTCAAACTCGATTTCATTGAGGGCCACATCAGGGTTGTGTTTGACCTTGGGGCCCCCGGAGTGGGTGTGACCAGGATTGTGTGGCCAGCTCAACGTCACTCGTGTTGGAGGCACCTGTGGTGGCCCAAGCGCTCTGCCAAAGAAAACGGGCTCCCGAGCTCTGTTTTCAGCTGCAACGGCCTCCTGTAGCCCTCTGCCAGCGAAAACATAGGGCCATTTTCACTGGCAGAGGTACTGCAGGCCAGTCCTTCGCTGTTTCCAGGGCAGCCCCGCAGGACAGATCTAAGTACCCCATGGACCAGATCCGGCCCCTGGACCTTGAGTTTGACACCCCTGCTCTATAGCACTGATGGACAATTAATTTTTCTAAGGGGCCACATGAGAAACTGGGATTGTTGTGGGGGGGGGGCGAACCAATAGGGCAGTGAAGGTGTATAGGCATGCACACATACACATATGTAAATTGGGGGGGGAAAGTGGTTGCCTTCGAAATAAAAACAGTCCAGGTGGGATGCAAAGGGGACAGCCAAAGGGCTGGATGTGGCCCTGGGGCTGTAAAATGCCAGGTCTGATCTATACTACAGACTAAGTTACTTCTATGCTGTTTGACAAGCGATAATTCAAATAAACCATGACTTTGCATTCAGTAGCTGAGACATGTTTTGAAAAATATCCTTGAATGTGGACGCTTGTGCTTTATATTCTGCAGGTATCCTGGGATGATATCAAATGTACTTACGGAAGGCAGTCTCTCCGTTGGTAAGGAAGAATGCCAGGTTTTATTCTGATCCAACTGGAATAGTAGTTCAGAGGGAGGAGAAGGAGGGAACCACAGAATACGGCTGGCTGTGCGGAGAACAAAATTAAGATCAGTACAGTATACAGGTAGTCCTTGACTTATGACCACAGTTGAGCCCAAACTTTCCATTGCTAAGGAAGACAGGTGGTTAAGTGAGTTTTGCCCCACTTTATGACCTTTTTTGCCACACTGGTTAAATGAATCACTGCAGTTGTTAAGTGAATCTGGTTTCCCCATTGACTTTGCTTGTCAAGGTCTGAAAAGGTGATCACATGACTCCGGAATTCTGCAACTGTGATCAATATGAGCCAGTTGCCAAGCTCTGAATTTTGAATATGTGACCCTGGGGAGACTGCAGAGGTGGTATTCAGCTGGTTCGGAGCGAACCTGTAGCGGAAATCGCGGGCAGGTCCACCCCGGCTCTATGCTGTCCTATTTAGGCACGTTTTTAGGCTGGGCGCATGTTCGGAAGCGGTGCGTGCTAGCGAAGCACCCTCGCATTTTCGGTGCTGGGCAACCGGTAGGTAAATTATGTAAATCCCACCTCTGGTTGTAAGTCATAAGTCCCTTTTTTCAGTGTTGTTTTAACTTTCGCCACCAAACGAATGGTTGTAAGTTGATGACTATCTGTATTCTCTTTTTCCTACTGATAATATGAGACATTTGGAGGACACCTAAGTTGCTTGTCCCAGTTTGAAACAATTTAAATTGATTGAATTCCAGGCAAAAGAACTTCATATGATTCTATATGGAAGATGTTTGGAAAAGTAATTGCTACCTGATTCTTGTGTTATCACTTGATTTGCTTTCCATCATTCATTTTTTCCCCCTTCCATTATTTTGCAGGGGTGAAACTGCCTACCTTCTGGTTTACATGAGAAAAAATAGCACATCACTCTGAATGGGAATGAAGACTTATGGTAACTGGGAAAGCTCCCATTTACACTTCCCAAATAAACGGAACCCAGCAAGTTGAACCCATGTCTATCATCATCAGTAAATGAGCATGCACATGAAAAATGCACTTTAAGCCCTCGAGAAAATGAGTGCATAAGCAAAAGAATGAATTTCTTTCCAAATAGTTCTGGAAAGCTTCCCATAACTCCTTGGGGGGGTTCTCTTTCTAGAGCAGGGGTCTCCAACCTTGTCAACTTTAAGCCTGGCGGACTTCAACACCCAGAATTCCCCAGCCAGCTTTGCTTGGAGACCCCTGTTCTACAGTGATCACATTTTATTAATTGGCATAGGAATAAGTATTTCTACACAAGAGTAATATATATTAGTGTGTCTGTGTCTGTTGGAAATGAAATGATATACTTGAATTGCATTCTGAGTGACCTGAGTAATTTGCTTTCTCTTTAAGGGGACATAATTTTATATGATGATTAATTACCAGTTACAGTCCTAGGAATTGTAAGATGCTGCAATTGAAAAAGAGATTCTTATATCTGCTTAAATTCTGTCACATTGTAAAATAGAAGAACATTTGGAGGATATATTTATTAGAGCCAAGAGTTTGCAATTTGCTATATATTTCAACATCAGTCATACTATGAGGCCTTCTCTGCTTATATGATTAGTGTGTTAATTTCATGTATTTTATGATGTGTTTTATTATAGCCACTCATGCAAGAAACTCCTTGGAATGGGGAAATGACACTTTTTAAGAAATGAATGATTACTTGATCTACTTCAGGTTTTCTTGGACATGTTCATAAGACTGACAAATGAGTAATGTGGTATAAAGAGAACCAGCTGGCTAGAAAGTTATGTACTTGGGTTGGTGATGGAATAATAATTAGTTGCTCTGGATAGCAAGCATATAAATTTAATAAAAATAAAATAAGTTATCAAATTCTGGCTAAGATAACAAAGAATTTCTGTCTACAACACATGTATTTTATTTTATTTCAGTTTGTATGAAAAATCTAGGAATGCTTTATATAAGCCAATTGTTTATAAATTATCAGTATCATCAACTTGTCATTGGTGTATTTATGAATAATGTTATGTTTTAATTATGTTTTCCTGCTTGGAATATAAAGTATTCTATGTTATGAAGTAGTTAAGTAGTTGTTGGATTGCTGTTCTCTTCTTTGAACGCTAAAATGTCGTTTTAGGAAAATGTGTCAGTTTTTATGCTACAACTGCTAAGACTTTTAATGGGACCATTCTGATTGAATGATGGAAAATATAAGGATTTACATTCCTTGCAGTCATTCTCTACCACTCAGTCAGAACTGAAGAAGCTTCTTGGATGAGAAGTGAAATGTCTTCAAGGAAAAACAAAGGAAGTGCAATTGCCTCTTGAAAAAGCATCTTTGGGATAACCATGACCAGGATGACAGAATCTCCATTGTCAGATAGAAATTGTAGTTCTGTCTCATCTGTTGAATAAACTTCTGATCATCACCGGTCTTGAAGAAAAAATGCATTGGATCAACAATAGCTTTAAAGCAAGATCTTCAGGATAACCTTTCCATTTCATGCAAGCTTATGAAACATATCTATATATTTGCAACAGATCAATAGATGTGAAGAAAGATTCATCTACCTTTGGGCATGCAACTGTTAAAAGATCAGGATCTCTGCTACAGAAAAGAAAACCACTCCTGGGGCATGGTTTCTTATCTGTACTTTATATAGTCTCTACTTTAATAAGTGTTTTCTCTAGATTAGCAGAAAGAGTTAATCATAGCATACTATTATATCGATGAGAAATCACTGATGGGGCAGATCTAATAAAAATGGAATTAAGGATTGTAGCAGATCATAGATCAGTTTTAATTCAATTATGGAATATTGAGGTATGTTTGGACTTTGGAAAATCCAAATTGAAAATATTCTAAACATAATTAGTACAATCCATGGTTATATTAATCAATGTAAGAAATTCTAGAGAACGATATTAATCGGATCTGGATACAGGTTTCTTCTCCATATTTATGTTCATGTAATGATCCATTGGCAAAGTATACAGGCCAAATCTAACCTTACACATTCAAGGTTGGGAGAAAAGCTCATACCGAGAAAATGTTTTGCTGAAACAAGAAGAGAACATCCACAGGTGCTTCATCTTGGTCACAAAACACCAACAAACTCACTGGTGACATTTGACTGAAAGGATGTCCAGGTATACTAGATGTCTTGGATCTTCTTCCTGCTGCTGCAAAGGAGACCTCATTCATTAAGCAAGCTGGACTAAGAAATCTAGAACCACATTATTTCCAATGGATTAACAGCAGAGGGCAGCCTAAGAACTAGACAGAGAAATTCCACCCCCCCCCCACTTTTAGTATAAAACAATTAGCTTTAGAAATGTATTGCATGGGAGAATTTTGGCTAAATTTTCTTGGGTGGAATGGGGTGTTCTTGCACATATCCAATATCAGATGATAAAGAGATGATTTTCATTTTCTTTCTATGTATTAAATTTATTTATATCCCACCTTTATTGTTTTTATTTATAAACCAACTCAAGGTGTTGAACATAGTTAATATTCCTTCCTCCCAGAGGTGGTATTCAGCTGGTTCAAACCGATTCGTGCAAACTGGTAGCGGACCTGCCCCGGCTCTATGCCGTCCTATTTAGGCTCATTTTTTAAAAAGGTTTTTTATTAGTAATACAGATTAAAAACACTGGACATGGTGTGGCGTCTCCAGTTTAAACATTTTCATCAAGTTTTACCTTATAATTAATACAATTCATTATCTCTATACAAGTTTATACTATTTATCACATTTCAAACATGTAGATTCTTACATCTGTGAAAGTTACATCAATACCAAATTCGATCTTATCTAACGCAGAAAACTAGCATAAAAATGTCTAAACATTCTACTTGTCCATAATCATTTATCCCAGCATTCCTCCTCCTGTCAAACCAGTAATAAAATTTGTTCCAGATTTCATAATACTCTGTTTCGTTCTTATCTTTAAGTTCCAGAGTCAGTCTGTCCATTTCCGCACAAGTTAATATTTTAGCTAACACTACTTCTTCTGTGGGGGTCTCTTTTTCCATTTTTGTGCAAAAGCCAATCTTGCTGCTGTTAAAATATGTAACATTAGATAAATTGTACCCTTGTTGTAGTTGCCTTCTATGATGCCCAGTAGAAAAAATTCCGGTTTTGATTCTATATTTTGCGTTATCTCTTCTAACCATCTCTCTTCTAGCCATTGTTTTATCTGATGCCTAAATTTTATAGCTTTTGGGCATTCTCACCACATGTGATAAAAAGTGCTGCTTCACACTTCCAACACATTGATGAATATTTTTTACTTATTTTTGCTAGCCTTGTGGGTGGGAAATGCCACCTGTAGAACATCTTGTATACATTTTCTTTCTACGTAGTAGCTAGAGTAATTTTTATATTTCTTTCCCATAGATCATGCCAATTGTCTAGATCAATGCTATAGCCAAAATGTTTACTCCAAATTAATATAGTTTCTTTTAGTAGTTCTAACATCCTGTTCCAGCAAATACTGATCTATTTTCCTTATTGTCTTCTCTGTTCTTAATAAAATTTTATCTAATTCTGTTAGCTCTAATTTTATGCCCCATTCTTTCTTGTCTTTCATGTATTTTGATTGTACTTGGAGATATGCCCATCATTCGAGTTCGATTCCTTCCTCATTCAATTTATTCCTGGATTTCAATTCTCCTCTTTCATTCAGAATAGAATAGAATAGAATAGAATAGAATAGAATAGAATAGAATAGCAGAGTTGGAAGGTACCTTGGAGGTCTTCTAGTCCAACCCCCTGCCCAGGCAGGAAACCCTACACCACTTCAGAGAAATTGTTATCCAACATCTTAAAAATTTCCAGCATTGGAGCATTCACAACTTCTGCAGGCAAGTTGTTCCACTGATTAATTGTTCTAACTGACAGGAAATTTCTCCTTAGTTCTAAGTTGCTTCTCTCTTTGATTGGCTTCCACCCATTGCTTCTTGTCCTGCCCTCAGGGGCTTTGGAGAATAGTTTGACTCCCTCTTCTTTGTGGCACCACATTGCGTGCAGCCCACCTGTGCTCCATTTTTGGCTGTGACAGCCTGCTGCAACCCCTGCCAGGAAAAACAGAGTTGGGGGGGCATGCCCGGCCTGCCTGGGCTCCATTTTTAGCTGCAGTGGCCTGCAGCCCTCTGCCAATGAAAACAGGTCACGGAGGCTGCATGCGGCTTCTCTGGGCTCCGTTTTTGCTGCAGAAAGCTGTCATGGCCAAAAATGGAACCTGGGCCGGCTCTGCACGGCCTCTGCAGGGTCCGTTTTTGCTTGCAGGAGGCCGTCACAGCCAAAAATGAAGCCCAGGCTGGCCACATGCCGCCCCCCGCCTCCATTTTTGCTGGCAGAGGTTTGTAGGAGGCCATCGTGGCCAAAAAAGGAGCCTCAACGAGTGACCATGAGCTGGCCACGCCCACCCCCCAGTCCCCCAAGGTCAAACATAGCCCTGATGCGGCCCTTAATGAAATCAAGTTTGATACGCCTGTATCAGATCTTCAGCTGCATCCAACATTGCTCCAGGACCACTAACAAATAGTTGACCCACTGTGATCGGTCTGTGGTTTATAAAAGACAGAGTTCTGCTCTGCTCAGTTTATTTGATCATGGCTATAAATTCAGAAAAACTGTTAGTAATGATCTGTCTACCTCCTCCTATTTTGGATGATATTAGCTCCTTGTGACAGAGACAACCTGTAAGGCAGTACAGCTTTTTTTTTTTTTTTGCTTTTATCGAAGTTCAAGTGTGATTGTTCATGTACTCAACCATGCTATCACGCTCTTGGCATGGACAATAGGTCAATCTTGCGGTTAATCCTTGGATTACATGAAGAAGATTGACTAAAAACAAGATACCCATTACAGTTCTCTCCGAATATATAGCATCTATGCAATGCTATGGGTGGGTGGGTGATTTTCAAGCAAAGAAATTCTCTTGCCCGACAAAAATCACACAAAACCTTTTATCTTGTCAGCTGTATACAGAAACATTGACAACTTCTCTTCCAGGGTATAGAAGTCTTTTGAAATAGATTAGCTTGCCTTTGCAACTAATGGTCTCAAGATGTTCCTGAGGGAGGAATTTAGTTAGAAGGGACATTCTACAAATATTGGGACCTTAACCCTAACCCCTTCATTTCTCAGTGGTCCCCTATGGGTTCGAAATACTTTCAATTTAGTGTAACAACAAAGAAGTCATGTTTTGAATCTGCTATGCCTCATCACAGTCACTGCTTGTGGCATTGGGACCATTATACGCTTGATTTGCTGTGGTACGAGTATATGGCATATAATAAGAGGAAGAAATCAATATTAAACAAGCACAATAGACCAAAATCTTGTGCTGCATAGTAAATTCCACATAATTTTTCATGAACCATATGCACAAGGTAATAAGATAGGAAGAAAGGCATCACAATGGCGACACCTCTGGAATTGCAGGGCCTGCTTTTTCTCTATAACCTTGGCAACTTTAAGATTGATGGACTTCAGCTTCCAAAATCCTCCACCCATGGCTGGCTGGGGAATTCTGGGAGTTGAAGTCCACAGGTCATACCCCTGCTCTATAAGGAATTGTGCCTTCAAGCAAATGTTAAGGATAATAAAAAGATTGCCTGCCCAAATCCTCTTGAATGCTAAAACTATGATGAATTGTATAAGGTTTTCAGTCGTATATGAGTGTCAAGTTTACATACTGATATATAAGGGAAAGTTCTGTTTCTTCCATTTATCCCAGTATGGAAATTCCTTTAAAGTATACATATTATACAGGCCTTTTTCTTCTCAACTCAAATCGTATTTTAATTCTTTTTATTTTAAATACTAGAATACTGCCATTCAATACCAACTTTTCCAGGTCATAAAGAAAAAAAATTAGAAATGACACTGAACCAGTTTTATTGCTAGATTAGTACTGATAGGAGAGAAT
Organism: Pantherophis guttatus; assembly: GCF_059756535.1. Taxonomy (NCBI): domain Eukaryota; kingdom Metazoa; phylum Chordata; class Lepidosauria; order Squamata; family Colubridae; genus Pantherophis; species Pantherophis guttatus. The sequence goes on along the minus strand of NC_142069.1, from coordinate 14,937,054 downwards.
ATTTATAGCTCAGAATTAAACTGGGGTCCTTGGTGTTCTCTGAGTTTGGTGGTTTTCTTGCAGATATTTCATGGCCAAATTAGATTACATCACTAGGGCTGCCATGTTGCTTCCTGGAGATTTAAATTCATCTGAAGGTTATGAGAAGACTGTGCTACAGATGTCTTAGTCACTGTAGAGATGCCTCATGATTTTGCCAGTTTTCAGTTCTTACTGGTAAAAAAATAAAGCCAAAGCCATGGCCCTTCATTAAATTCCTGTGGGTGGTTTCCTGCTGGTAGAGAAAGAGATCAGGAAACTGATATTTAAAGCACCAAGATAAGAATCAGCATTGTTTCCCTTTTTAGTTAATGATAGAAAATAAACAGAGATTCATGATAAACAGTAGGGGAACTGAGTTTGTTTTCCTGCAGTTAAAGTTGCTCCACTTAGCTACTGGGTCACTTAGAAAGGTCCGACTCAGAATTATTCTGCTGTACCATCTGGATTTACCCAGCACATTGATCCACTAACCAGGAATTCACATTTTAGCTTAATGTGCTGTACAGTACAACTCCAGCCCATGTGATTAGTTCATAGTTCGGGGGATTGTGTGAAGCCAGGAAACTGGATTAATTGGCCTTAAATGGTAGGAATGCAAATTCTGATGAATGTGAAGAAATTGTTCCCATGATAAAAACCCCTTCAAAATTGGGACGGTTTATCTGATGATGAATTAGGCTCCCTTTTATGATACACATAAAGTAGAGGGGGTGGGGCTTTGGTTGCGTTGTTGGGGTTGCATCTCGACCCACAGAGATCCCTCAACCTGGCACAGACCTACTTAATGCCTATGTGTTCCATTCTTCCCTACTCAACCAATCCCCTCCCACTCCCAAAATAATAATAATAATAATTTTTATTGCTTTATCAGGAGATGCCAGAGTCGAAAAAAAAGAACTGGAAAAAAAAATCACAAAATATCACGACCTGGCCATCGAAACTACATGGTTATGGATGAAACATGTAACAGTGATATCCATTGTCACCAGAGCACTTGGTACCATGTCCACGAATTTTATAAAATAGATCAAGAAATTGCAGCTTCCTGCAATAACATCAGCGTAACTGCAAAAAGCTGTGCTACTCGGAACATTGTACGTTCTTAAGAAGGTACTTGGCTGATACCTGGGACGCTGGCAGCAACCCATATCACCCATTAGCCCCAGTCGATGGTATTTGTGATGCATTTTTGAATGTTCAGTTGACTGAGTTTCATGTTTAATGAATAAAGTATATGATAATACTACTACTACTACTAATAATAATAATAATAATAGAAAATAGAAGCATTTGGAAGTTGGATAGTTACTGATAAAACACCAAGATTGTATTTCACACCAAATTCCCACCCATTGTATATTCAATTCTGGCTTTGCTTGAAACGCTGAGCGTAACCATATCAGCTGAGTTGGTGCCACATGCAGAGCTATGAAGGAGTCAAGCACAATTTATCTTCATGAAAACCCAGCTCCTGAGGTCTGTCCTTGACCCAGTCTATTGACGAAGGCAGGACAATTGCACAGGAAAAACTTTTTGAAGAGCATATATCTTGCAGAGTGTTGCTTTGCAAAATTTATACATTTTTCTACCGTCATCGTTCAAAATTGCCCTTCTTAGGTTAGAATAGCCTTCACAAATTCATTTAAGGCCCCGAAGCAATGGTCAAGTGTGCACACATTTCTTTTGTATCTCTTTAGCCACTGAATAATTCCTCTTTAGAAATCGTCAATGAATCTCTGCTTAAACATGGAAAATTTCAACCACAGAGGGAAGATTTACAGAAATCTGAGGGCAAAGGAGGACAGCATTGCTTATGGAACTCAAGTGGCCTTGGAGAGACAGGAGCGGCTGTCTTGTCCAGTAAGCGAAGAGGAACTTCTAAAAGGCTTTTCTAAAATGTTTGGGTTCTGTCCTGCAGCTCAAATTGAATCTTTGGGCAGAGAATTTATGTTTACTTAACACAGACAACAAGGCACTGATTCAGTCAATCCTTTCCAGCCCAACTTGTTTAAGGTCCTTGTTTAAGGACCTTTTTTTTCAAGTGAACAAGGAACCAAAAGATGACCTAGCTGTCTTCTTCACCTTGCTCAGGGAAAGGATCAACCTAATACATTTGTTTGAGGCTTTATCAAGGAAAGAATAATCTCTTTCTTCTTTCAGTGAATGAATGCGATTGAAGTACAAATTATGACAGATAGCCCTTGACTTGTGTCCATAATTCAGCCCACAATTTCAGTCATAAGTTGTGGTGGTTGTAAAGCGGACCATCGTGTGATCGTGACCGATTTTACAATCTTCCTTGTGGTGGTTGTTAAGCAAATAGCATGGTCACTAAGTGAATGGTTATTGTTTGCTATTGGTTCCCCCCCTCCTCCCGAAACCAAAAATGTTGGAAATTGCAGTCCCATGACCACAGAATGCTGCAAACTATACTAAATGCAGGCGAGTTGTTGAGTGTCCAAAATTTGATCATGTGACCAAGTTGTGTGTGTGCAGAAGAGGCAGATATTGGAATCCAGATATTGAATCCAGGTCTTAAGTCCCTTTTTGGGGGGTCCATCGTAACTTCAAACAGTCACTAAGTGACTGTTCATAAGTCAAGGACTAACTGTAATAAATAAATAACTGTATTAATGACTTTTATATGTTTCTATCAGAACGAGGTAATATGAAGGAAATTGGGGGGGGGGGACACTCTGTGCTTCCTTTCCAAGAGGAGGTATTTTTCTATGGAGAACTAACTGCCAGGATGACAGTCAGTTGCAGACCTTCCAGAAAAATTAGCTTTCAACAAAGCAGAGCACCAACTTCAAGTGTTCCTTGTCCTTTCAATAAATCCCCTTCGCTCCACTCAGGCCCCAGTGGCATTCTTACAAAAGAAAATGGTGGCTTAGTGCAGCAAGGGGATTGTTTTGTTTCTGACATCCAGGTATTTTAAAATTGGCTACACCTGTCAATATTCCAGGTGGGGACATCGATTTGTGAAAATTTGAGGCCTCTATTTGAGGTCATCATCCCAATTGTGTACATTATTAACCAAATATCTAGCTGGAGATGTGAGATGGAGCAGAAGATAGATAATATAGCCTTGCATTCACCAGCCTTAATCATTGTTGGACTATCTGAGGCAAAGACAATTGTTAAACAAGCACTTAGGAGGCATCACTATCTGGATTGATAGAGGATTTATAAAGGAATCTTTAAATATTGGTATGAGTGGTCCTTGACTTACAGGTCTAATGATTGTGGCAGCAGGCTAGAAAGCGGGAGACTATGAGTTCCAATCCTGCCTCAGCCATAAAAGTCAGCTGAGTGACTTTGGGCCAGTTACTGTCTGTCAGTCCAACCTGCTTCACAGGGTTGTTATAAGGAAAATAAGAGGTGGAAGGTGTGTTGGATATGTTTGCCACCTTGAGTTATTTGTAAAAATAATCAGTCAGGATACAACAAAACAAATAAATAAATAACCACTATTGGGACCAGAATCTCCAATGGATAATTGGGACCCCATGAGAGAGGCTCTTTAGAGAAAAAAACCCAAATATATGGAGTTGATTTATCAGATTCTGAAGGGGGACTGGTGATTCCACACCTAATGAAAGTGACAACATGACAACTGGGAATAAGCCAGAGTTGGGTTTCAGCAGGTTCTGACCAGTTCTAGAGAACCGGTAGCAAAAATTTTGAGTAGTTCTGAGAACCAGTAGTAAAAATTCTGAATGGCCCCACCCAGGGGTGGGTTCTACTTACCTTTACTACTGGTTTGCAACGGGGCCACACGCACACGGTCTTCTGTGCAGAAGCGTCAGGGTTGGTGGGCGGAGCCTCCCGCCAGTTTTACTACCGGTTCTATAGAACCAGTGCAAACTGGGGGCAACCCACCACTGGCCCTACCCCTATCTGTTCTCTGCCTCCCAAGTCCCAGCTGATAGGGAGAAAATGGGGATTTTGCAGTAACCTTCCCCTGGATTGGGGCGGGAATGGAGATTTTACAGTATCCTTCCCCTGCCACACCCACTAAGCCACGCCCACCAAACCATGCCATGCCATGCCACGCCCACAGAAGTAGTAGTAAAAATTTTTGAAACCCACCACTGGTAACCTTCCCCTATATTGGGGAGGGAATGGCAATTTTACAGTATCCTTCCCCTGCTACACCCTATCGATTCAGTGGGATGGCATTTTTGGTAAAGAGGGATTAAAAAAACATGGGAAATTTCAAAAGAAAAACAAAGTGGCCACAATGGCTTCCTCAGACGCCAAATGTGCCCACTGATGCCAAAAGTTGAGAAATCCCACCTTCCATCCATGTTCTGCAACCAGAGGTTAGCTAAGGATAATAAACATGTCTGAAAGAGACCATGCTGCCCATATTTTAATATTTTACCAATAAGCTCCTTCTGAATCCATGGAAATGTACCTTTGGGAACACATCCTAGCTGATGTGAGTTCTCATTCTGTACAGGTATATTTTTAAACTCTTGTATGGACAACGCTGCACCACAGACATGGACAGTGTTCCTTTATACACTTCAGTTACTGTCCCATCTAGTTGCTTTTGTTTTGGCTCAGAAGCTCTGTAGAAGGGAAGCATTTAGCATTTTGCAGTTGACGTTGAAGAAAAGGCAACTGATCAATGCCTTTCTGCACAAATAAGACATAATTCAAAGCAAGAAGTCTTTTCCAATCTGCTTCCATCCAGGTGTATACAATTACAGTCCATATCACTCTTTTAACTGCTGACTTGGGGTGGGTGGGGTTGAGCTGTGTGATCTGATGTTTGGCATGATGGGGTGCCAAGGAAGACAGGGTTCATCAGGACAATGTATCATATTGAGTGCATAGTGGCATTACAGGATTGACTACTATCAAGTGTAATGATAGCTACCAATTTAAATTAGGGGTGTCAAACTCGATTTCATTGAGGGCAGCATCAGGGTTGTGTTTGACCTCAAGGGGCCAGGGTGTGTGTGGCCAGGGGGGAATGGTCAGGGTGGGCATGGCCAGGGAATGTGGCCAGCTCAATATCACTCAGCCTGCCCAGGCTCCGTTTTCAGCCGTGACGGCCTCCTGCAGCCTTCTGCCAGTGAAAACAGAGCTTGGGGAGACAGTGCACGGCCCGCCTGGACTCCATTTTTGGCTACAATAGCCTCCTGCAGCCCTCTGCCAGCAAAAATGGCACCCGGATGGGCTGTGTGAAGCCCCCCCACCCCAAGCTCCGTTTTCACTGGCAGAGAGCTGCAGGAAGCAATCACGACTGAAAACGGACTCCGTTTTCACTGGCAGAGATAGCGTGGGTTGGTTCTTCATTGTTTGCAGGGCAGCCCTGCGGGTCAGATCCAAGCCCCCTGTGGGCCACATGTGGCCCGCGGGCCTTGAGTTTGACACCCCTGATTTAAATGATCACGACAATGTACAGTAAGCCATCGGTAAAACTACCAACAGAATCTTTCCATCTTTGCACACAGATCCTAAGCTATTTAGAACTTTATAGATTTACATTAATACCTGTAAATCTGGAATTGTATGTTTTGGGGTATCTTTAGAAAGCTCTGGGTAAAACCCTGTAGGAAGTTAGCACCCACCCCTTTTCTAGAGGAATGAAATATTTTAAGGAAATATTAAAAAAGGCAGAATATTATGTTTCCCTGTATGAAAAATGGAGAAGCATGTTTTACAGACACAGCAGCTCCCACTTCCTGCCCCACACCCTTTGTTAATGGGACAGAGGCCGAAAACCCAATCCTTTGTCAAAGGACATTTGCAACACAATAGCAACAGAAACTAACACAATGGGTCCTATCTAGCAACCAAAACTCACCACATGTGACCTGAGAAGCACATGTGACCATCAGCCAGCAAGGCTAGCTAAGACCCCCACCCCCTGGGAGTCTGACAACCAATCAGGATACTCTTTCGGGGTCCCAAGAAATGCAAAGCCAGAAAGAGCATAAAAACCCGTGGACTCGCTGTATTCCGCCCTTTTTCTGTTCAGGAACTCAAGCCATGTGATCCTGTCCACCATTAAACCATCTTTCCAAGAAGTCTCCATGTCTCCAGTGTCTTTTTCCCCACTTGAGCAGAACCTAGAAGGATATTTCTTCCAACAACCCCCTACATTTGCAACCTGATATATTAATATATAAAAAACATGGACCAGGCAGAGATAACCTTACTTAGATAGAAGAAGAAAAAATCCAGAAGGTTCCCTCTCTCCTTTTCTTAGCTAGGCCATGTCAGCAGATTGGTGGCTGTTCAACGGGAAGATTGTTATCACCAATTAATGTAATGAATAGCCATTGTGGGACATTTATGCCTCAGAATTTTGCAATGTCACCAACTGTGCCTCCTGCATTCCATGATCATTTGCCCTTACTGTTTACAAGGGAGCATTGTTTTTCTGTATCCAGGTATGTATTAATGTCTCCCAAAGGACAGACAGTTGAGCGGTTCAGGCAAACATTCTCACTCAAGAATGCATATTGAATGCATATCATGCCCTCGTCACCTCCCGCCTGGACTATTGTAATGCTCTCTACATGGGACTCCCCTTGAGGAGCACCCGGAGGCTCCAACTGGCGCAGAGTGCGGCCGCGCGGGTGGTAATGGGAGCGACATGGCGCTCCCATGTAACACCTCTCCTGCGCGAGCTGCACTGGCTCCCGGTGGTCTTCCGGGTGCGCTTCAAGGTTTTGGTTACCACCTTTAAAGCGCTCCATGGCTTAGGGCCTGGTTATTTACGGGACTGCCTACTACCACCAATAGCCTCCCACCGGCCAGTACGCTCTCATAGAGAGGGACTCCTCCGGGTGCCATCAGCCAAACAGTGTCGACTGGCAGCCCCTAGGGGGAGAGCCTTCTCTGTGGGGGCACCTACCATCTGGAATGAGCTCCCCCCGGAGATACGGAGGATCCCGGATCTGCGCTCCTTCCGCCGTGCTGTGAAGACCTTTTTATTCCATCAAGCGGGCTTGGCCTGATCTCTTCCCTTTTTAAATATGTAAATTTTAATCTGTTTTTAAATTATTGGGGTATTTTAATTTGTCTGGGCCAAATAATTTAATTTGATTTTATCGGGTTTTTAAATTTTGTGTATTTATGTATTTTATTGTTGGCTGTTCACCGCCCTGAGTCCTTCGGGAGTAGGGCGGTATACAAATCAAATAAAAAAAAAAAAGAATGCATATGCCAAAAAATATGTTAGTATTTAAAGGGATTAAAGGGAGAGAGAGAGAGAAGGAAAAAAAGGAAAAAAGAGAGGGAGAGAGAGAGAGAGTGCGTCAGTCAGACAAAGTTAGGCAGCCAGGTAGGCAAGTCAGTCAGTCAGTCAGCAAGATGCCACAAGTCCGTGCTTACCAAATGTGAGAAAAGGTGTTTGGATGGGGATGCCAGCAGTGGTGAAGGATTTGGGAGAAGGGAAGAGAGTGATAACATTCAATTCAGTCCAATATTCAGTGAAAAATTAAATTCAAAAATTCAAACTGCAGCAGAATATAGCAGATAGGAACAAGTCCCAACTCAAAACAGGTGTGGGCCTGCAGTGATATTGAATATTTGCTTAATGCCCGATGGAATGCTGAACGGGAGCCAGGAATGAAATATATTTGTTACAGTTTCCACCTTTCACATTTACAATAAAACCGTTCAAGATATGATCAGACAGTTAAGCATTATAACATTTCTGCTTAGAGAATATGGAAAATTAGTATATGTAGCAATGTTCATTTATATATCCAGATAATGTTATTATAAGCAGAAGGGCTTTGTCTTGCTGGTTGGAAAAGGGTAATTTTGCAACTAACTTTGCAGATTTTTTTTTTCTAGTTTTATTTTTTTATTTTCCATTTTGATTGTATTATTGTGGTTTTGGCTTAATACTGTTTATTGTTATTTTTCTTACTTTGCTTTGGATGTTTTAACTGTATTATATATTTTACATAAGCGGCTGAGAATCTCCTTTGGATTGTGGTGGGATAAAAATACACTGAATAAAAAAGTAAGCAAATGACAATGCAGGCTACTTCTGCTGGCTGCCGGCTGCCGGCTGCCTGCACTATGGCAGTTTGAGTCTCACCGGCTCAAGGTTGACTCAGCCTTCCATCCTTCTGAAGTTGATAAAATGAGGTCCCAGATTGTTGGCAGCAATATCTCTAAACCATTTAGAGAGGATGGTTTTAACTAGAGGTGGGTCTCAGCAGGTTCTGACCAGTTCTGGAGAACCGGTAGCGGAAATTTTGAGTAGTTCGGAGAACCAGTAGTAAAAATTCTGAGTGGCCCTGCCCCCATCTATTCTCCACCTCCCAAGTCCTAGCTGATCAGGAGGAAATGGGGATTTCGCAGTATCTTTTCCCTGCCACGCCCACTAAGCCATGCCCACCATGCCATGCCATGCCATGCCCACCAAGCCACACCCACAGAATCGGTAGTAAAAAATGTTGAAACCCACCACTGGTTTTAACCTTAGAGAGGGCGGTAAAGCACTTTGAAGCGGTATATAAGTCTAAGTGCTATTGCTATTTACAGGTTTATTCTACTTCTGGTCTTTTTCACATATGTTCATGTTCATGTGCACATACATACACACACACACACACGGCACCTAGCAGCCTGTCAAATAAATTTCTATGTCCAGATTAGTGCAAACACACAGATCATTCAATTTAGCATACAAAAATATAATGTGTACGTATTTATTAAATATTATCAGACATTAAAAGCAATTTGACAAAATAATCAGTCCAGGCAGGTAAAAGTAGGGAGATAGTAGGATTACCAGCCATTTAGGTGAAGGGAGGACATGTGCTTTTTATCCTCCTGTTCTCTGTCCAGTAGCCTTAAAATCAAGTACTGTCTTGGTTTTTTTGAGTATCCTTTTTGGGAGGGAAGGGACTACATTTAGTCCTCGATTTACAAAAGTTCATTTAAATGACCATTCAGTTACAAAGGCACTGAAAAAAAATGACTTATGAGCAATTTTTCACACTTACGACCATTGCGGCATCCACATGAGGCCACCTAGAAGAATATATAATATATATAATTAATATAGCTAGGTGGACATGACCTTGTAGACTACCCTCACTCTGTCAAGGACCTTGGAATACTCATCTCTAATGATTTAAGTGCCAGAGCCCACTGTAACAACATTGCCAAAAAGGCATTAAGAGTTGTTAACCTAATCTTGCGTAGCTTCTTCTCTGGTAATGTTGTACTGCTAACTAGAGCATTCAAAACCTTTGCTAGACCAATTCTCGAATACAGCTCATCTGTCTGGAACCCGCACTGTATATTGGACATTAGCACAATTGAGCGAGTCCAGAGATATTTCACGAGAAGAGTCCTCCACTCCTCTGCTCACAACAGAATACCTTATACCACCAGACTTGAAATTTTGGGCTTAGACAGCCTAGAACTATGCTGCCTTTGGTCTGACCTAAGCATAGTACACAAAATTATCTGCTACAGCGTCCTACCTGTCAACGACTACTTCCTTAATAATACACTCAATAATACAATAATACAATAATACAATAATTCCGCAATAATACACACAATAATACATGAGCATACAATAGATACAAACTTAAGGTAAACCGCTCCAAACTCGATTGCAGAAAATATGACTTCAGCAACAGAGTGGTCAATGCCTGGAACGCACTACCTGACTGTGGTTTCTTCCCCAAACCCCTAAAACTTTAACCTTAGACTGCCTACTGTTGACCTCACCCCATTCCTAAGAGGTCTGTAAGGGATGTGCATAAGCGCATCAGCATGCCTACCGTCCCTGTCCTACTGTCCCCATTTCTTGTATTCATAATCATGTTTATACTTGTTTATATATATATCTGTTATCTTGTACATGCTTGACAAAAATAAAAATAAAATAGAATAGAATATCAAAACAGGAAAAGGGATATGTGTACAATTCAGCTCTGTCACATTGTAGGCAGACTCAAAGCCATTACTGCTCCTTACTTTTCCTGTGCTTTAATGTCCCTGGAAGTTCAATCAGGTTCTTCTAATATTCCTTTACTCCTTCTCCATGTTACTCCTCTGGTCTGGCCACATGATCTTCTCAGATGTCCTCCTCAATTTTCATAAGAGTTTGACACCACTGTTTAATTCTGCCATGACTTCTTCTTTGGTGTAATAGGTTTTTTTCCCCAATCTAAGTCTCTCCCTTGACATGTGATTATTGGTTTGATGGCTTTTTATAATTAGTTCTGTTATCGTTTTTGTGAGGCTGTACTTCAGCAGATTCGTTTGATCAGTTTTGCCCTAATTGATTGGTCAAGCATATTAGAGCCAAACTTTTATTTATCTATTTCAAAAGTTGCAGGGTTTTTTTTTTTTGCATGTCTTTCATTCATTCCAAAACATTTTATCTTAAGTGGTTGTTTATATCCGAGGATTGTGGTTCAGTTTCCTTATATTGAATTGCCTGTTCAAAATTTTCCTCGGCTGCAACCAATGAATGTTTATGTTGGCCCGTCTTTTCACTTTTAGTTTCAAGCCTGGTTTTCAGTGTTTTCTGATTGGTTGTTCTAATTCATTAAGTTTGGTATCTTTATCTTTATTCAAATTTCTATACCGCCCTTCTCCTTTCGGACTCAGGGCGGTGAACAGCCAAAAATAAAACATTTTATATACAAAAGTTAAAATAAATTTAAAATAATTAAATAAATTTGGTAATTAAATAAAATTGGTATCTATAAAAAACTTTTTTAAGAGTATGAAAAATCTGACCCCGTGAGTCATTATTCTGTGAAATCTGATTCCAGAAATTTTCCCAATTTCATGCATTTACTTTTAGGAGCCAAGGAGTCTCAGTGGGCGTATCAACCTCAGTGGGCCTCATAGGCGGGCTGTGTGGCCATGTCCATCATGGGAGCGGATGTGGTTGAAAGGGTAGGAAAAGAGCCTTCTCAGCCATTGCCCCTACCCTATGGAATATCTTGCCCCCAGAAATGAGGTTGGCCTCTACTCTTTAGGCCTTTTGATATAGTGTGAAGACCTGGCTCCGCTAATCGTCATGGGATCAAAAAAATGGCACCCAATCCAGGAGTTGGCTGGTGGCTTGAGGTCACGCTGTCAGGATTCCAAGTAACTTACCCATAGCCACCAAAATGGCTGAGGCCATTTTGAGTCTTCAATGCTGACACACGCCCTCTGCCTTTTTAACTTGTCTTTTAACCTTGTCCTTATTTTATTTTTTTATTTTGTTTTTAACTGTATGTCTTTCATATAATAATAATAATAATAATAATTTTATTTCTATACCGCCCTTCTCCCGAAGGACTCAGGGCGGTGTACAGCCTAATTAAAAACAGAATAACATCAATTTAAAATAATGTAAAAATATTAAATAAATTTGGCTTAATTTAAAACCCCAAAAATTTAAAACATCCAATTTAAAATTATATTGCTAACCCAGCCTGGCGGAACAATAGGGTCTTGAGTGCGCAGCGAAATACCCGGAGGTCAGAAATCTTACGAATTTCCGGGGGCAGTTCATTCCACAGGGCTGGGGCTCCCACAGAGAAGGCCCTCCCCCTGGGTGTCGCCAGCCGACATGACTTGGCCGATGGCACCCTGAGGAGACCCTCTCTGTGGGAGCGGACTGGCCTGTGGGAGGCTATTGGTGGCAGAAGACGGTCTCGAAGGTACCCAGGTCCTATGCCATGGAGCGCTTTAAAGGTGGTAACCAACACCTTGAATCGCACCCGGAAGACCATGGTTTATGGTTTATTTGTACCTGTAAATTGCCCAGATACTTGGATAGTAACAGGCAGTCTCTAAATTAAAAAACAAAAACAAGGCAGAAGTTGATGGACTTGATATATAATAGTATTTTATAATTTCAAGCGGCTTCGCAGTTCCTTATCCTGGTTGCCTAACAAATGGAACTGAGTATTGTTATTTCCTTGTCACACGGTGTCCAGGAACTCTACCATTAAATGCAATCCATGTTGACCCGAATGGTGACTGACCCAGTAATAGAGATTTGTTTCATAGTTTTCTTGGATATGGCCTGCCTGGCTTGGGAGACCCTGCCTATAAAGTTAAGGGACTCTAGAAAGAGTGCAGAGAACAACAGAGAAGTTGCTGTTCTCTGCACTCTTTCCAGAGTCAAATTGCACATTTAGTTTTGAGAAAAGGGGAAGGTACTATGATTCTTCAGATACCTGATAGGATGTCACGTAGAAGGTTGAAACATTTTCTCTTACTCCATAGAGTGACTTACTTGCAGGATGTAAGGTACATTGTTAGAAAAAACTTTGCAATAATGAAAAGTAGTGACTGTTGAACCAAGTATTCAGTCAGGTAGTGGTGGGGTGCTCTTTATCGGAGGTATACCAGCAAAGATTAGCTAGCCATCCATTTGGGATGTTTTAAGTTGGACCCCTGCATTGAGCAAGAGGTTAGAATGAAGGACCCTTCCTCTATTCTGCTCCTTGCAATGTCCCTTAAGGTCCAAGTAGGATTCCTTCCTTGACTAGAGTTGTGTGTCTTCCCAAAAAGCAACTGGAATATCGAGACTCACAGAGATTCCAACACAAAACCTATCTCTGAAGGCCTGCCAACCCTTTATCCATACAGTGTGCTGCTGATCTAAGTCTTCATCCCTTTTGGGGTGAGGTATATTGGTAACCATTCTAACCTGGAAACCATAAGGTATTTCCTTTGAATATTATAGCAATAACAGTAGCACTTAAAATTTATATACCACTCCATATTGCTTTTATAGCACTCTCTGAGAGGTTTACAATATTGCCCCAACAATCTGGATCCTCACTGAATCAATGCAAAATGTTTTACAGATGGCACATGCCACCTGAAAAATTGGCAAAAATGTTTAAAGATAAATCAGCTAAATGTTGGAAATGCCATCAGACACCAGGATCGTATTAACATATGTGGTGGACGTGTCCAGAAGCAAGAAATTATTGGATTAAAATTAAAACATGGTTAGAAGAAATGATACAACAACATATGGATTTAAAACCTGAACTGTTCCTATTGGGTATTTTACCAGAGAAATTTAGTAAAGAAAATACATATTTGATTATACATGTTTTAACTGCAGCGAGGATAGTATTTGCGCAAAGATGGAGAGCAGAGAAAATCCCTACAGAGGGAGAAGTAATTAAGAAAATATTGGATTGTGCAGAAATGAATAGATTGACTTTGACAATTAAAGAAAGAGAGGAATCGGAATATTTTAAGATGGGGACAATTTTATCATTGGTTAGAGAAGAGATATATATAGGGTAATGTAATGAAATGAGTGAAGAAGAAAGAAGAGAAAGAAGATAGATAAATGTATTAATAGAAAAGCAAGAAATGTGGGAGAAATGTTATAATAAATGAAATGATAATATTAAGATATGATAAATAGTGGAGGAGTAGGAAGAAGACACAAAATAGATGTACTTAGATGATACACTGAATGATTGATTATGTATTGTATGTTTGTTTGTCTATAAAATAAAAAACTTTTATAAAAAAATAAATCTGGATCCTCATTTTTACCAACCTTGGAAAGATGGAAGGCTGAGTCAACCGTGAGTTTTCAGGATCAAACTCCAGAGTGTGGGCAGAGTTAGCCTGCAATACTGCATTCTAATCACTGTCTACCAGGGCTCCTATTATAGGCTTTTAATATATCTGTTTTGAACATGTGGCTTTTGAAATTATTCATGGCTAATATGATTTCTATCATCAGGAAACAGAAGAGCTACTAGAGCTACTAGAATAACCAAACAGTTTTATTAAACGTAACACTCTTAGAAGAATACACTCCAAATTTTTGAATGAGAATTCCACAGAGTTAACAACAAAAACATACAACTCCACCAAAGGTTTAATGCATCAAGTCTGGAGCCAGAGAAAAAGTTAAGTGCAATACAAGCATACACACAAATCATTAAACTTTCCCACCCCACCCCAAATATTAAAAAGTTGTTCTGCTTTTTCAAACAGGAGACATTAATTTGAAATGGTTTCAGAAGAAATATAAGACAAATTAAATTACAGCTCATTTTTCTAAAGCTCCAGCCACTTATGATCTCGCCAGAGAAATATATGCTTATAAAAATAATCACATTATATCTAATTTAGGCAGAAAAAAGTTTATAAAGATTGCATGGAGAGGCTGATCCCAAAAGAAATGCCAACAAAATCAACACCAACAATCCACTGGGTACTCCTTTCTTTTTCAGGACTTTTAGTATTCAATGCTGAAAGGATATTCCTTGTGATTGATACACCTGAAGAGAGAAAGAATCAGACAAAAGAATTAAATGGTACTTAAGTCTGTCGTGGGAGGGCAGGCCAAAGCAAGAATTGTATGTTAATGCCCTAAACTTGCTGTTTCGAAAGTCCTTGATATCATCTAGCACGAGTTTGCACAAACTGTGATCATCAAACAAATGTAGCCTTATCTAACATCCATCCCGCAGGGTACTTAGATCTGGCCCGCGGGGCTGCCCTGGAAACAGCGAAGGACCGGCCCACAGTGCCTCTGCCAGTGAAAATGGAGCTGGGGAGGGCTGCATGCGGTCCTCCTGAGCTCTGTTTCCACTGGCAGAGGGTTGCAGGAGGCCGTTACAGCCAAAATGGATCCCGGGAGCCTGTTTTCACTGGCAGAGCACTCAGGCCACCACAGGCGCCCCCATGAATGACGTCAAGCTGGCCATGCCCCCCCACCACAAGGTCAAACACAACCCTGATGCAGCCCTCAATGAAATCGAGTTTGACAGCCCTGCGTCTGCTGATTTGTTAAATAAATAAGAAATCAGTTGGTTTGTGCAACTTACTGATTGAAAAACAGCAGTTTATAGATCGTAAGAGCTAGCTTTGTTTGGATTTGTTAAATCAAAGAAATGACATGGTGGCTTGGTGTAACATGGGAATCCAACTAGGAAGCCTTGTTTCTAGTAAAATGGATTAGGTTGAACATATTGTTTATATTGAGGAAACTTTTTACTTAGTATAACTAATCATTTACCACTCATTCCATGTTATGGTTTGATCCATGGTTAACCGGGAATTCCCCCTCAATTCAAAAATCATGTTGTGCAACTATATTAATTTAGATCAATTCTAATTTCAAAAATGGTCATAAAAATGACAGTAAAACTAATTCCAAAAAGAGTAGTCTTTTATTTTGTTTCAAGATAATCTAAATATCCAAAACATGTATAATTTTACAGAAAAAAAAAATCATACAAAACCCGAATTCTAGTTGTGTTAAAAAAATTGCACAAAAGAAATCTCTGTTGTTCAGCTGCCCATAAAATCATACAAGGGCTTTTTAGAAGCTGTTGCCCAAGAAAGCATCATAGCTCTAGTTAGTACTGAATTGGACAATACTCCCAACATTTTCTCCAAATCATACTTACGAGGTCATTGCACATGCCCTCCAGTTCCTGTTGAAACTGAGGATGGTTTCCATGTCCTGCTTAGACAACTCAAAGTCAAATACCTAGCAGGCAGGGGAAAAAGTAACAATAAAAAATTATAAGAACTCCCAAAACGATATTTCTGTGGAATGACATGCTTGAGAAACCTTTAACACTGGGTGCCATATACTATATGAATCCCATTTCGTACAATTATTATCCAAAATTTCTGAAGGTCTAAGGAAGTACACTCCTGTTTTTCATTTATATTTAAGAAGAAATTGATTTTCTGCCATTGTCAAGTACAGTTCAATGCCATTCTGTGCCTGGTTTTGCTGCCTACAGAAATATTTCAGCAGCACACATTTGTATCAACCTATGTCTGTAATCCTCTGCTTCTTGAAAGCAGTTAAATTAAAAATAAACAGAACGCTTCTGTTTGCCCTGATCAAAACAAGCAGGCTAACAAAAATAAGGACGACATTTAAGCACAATCCATTCCCAGCACTTGGAAGTTTATAGTTGGCTTGGGCAACTATTTGGCAACTCTGTTGAAAATTCATAGTAGATTCCATTGATATTATTTGACCTGAGCAATAAGAATATATTCACTTTTTTAATAGTGATCTCAAAGCCACAGCATAATTAGAGTAATTATAGAGTTGCAGGTTACTGTTCGTGTTCCTTCTTCCCCAAAGACTGTAATTTTGGAACAAATGACACACGGAAATTATCATTTTATACAATATAGCCCTACTCTTAGCCAATTTTCTTTCCATCTCTGTGTTCATGTATAACTGTTATCAGTCAGAATAAACATTTCACAAAAAAGATCCTTTTCAGTGGGAATTGAGGTGCCAAAATTGATGATATCCTGAGGATTACAAAAATGTAGCAGGATGGCCCTAAGTAGTCCATTAGTGGCATAGATCAGTGTTTCTCAACCTTGGTGACTTTAAAATCTGTGGAATTTAACTCCTAGAATTCTGGGAGTTGAAGTCCACAGATCTTAAAGTCGCCACGGTTGCGAAACACTGGCATAGGCAAGAGATGGGTGAGCCAACCAGACCAGAAGAAAGGTAAAGGAGAAAAGGAATGCAATTAATCTCTAAATTAGCCAGTTCCCATCAAGTCCTACAATGCCAATAGTTGAGTGCACATGTAATAATCGTATTCTTTTTTGCTGATCACTACAAACCTCCATGCAGGTAACTCTTTGCCTATCAGCGTAGCTCATCTTTAATGAGAAATGCAATAACTGCCACATACACAAAGAGGCCCAAAGCAATTATAAGAAGCTACGGCTGGGTTGGGAAACATTTGCCTGTTCAGACATGTCTTCTGTTAACTCCAATCTGCTCCACCCGACGATCAAGAAAAATAGGAACTGTATCAAACAATGCCAGCAGGGCTCAAGAGTCTTATAATTCATTCAAAGCCACCTTTCAGTAATATCCGTCATTTCACAATTGGGGTGAGCGGTTTTGTTCTTGGGAGTGAAAGGAGAGTCTTCAAGCCGAATCTTATTTATATTTTCTCACTCTTAGTCAACTCATGAGCAACAAAGATGATTAGGGGACTGAATGCTAAAACATATAAAGAACGGTTGCTGGAACTGGGTCTGTCTAGTTTAATGAAAAGAAGGACTAGGGGAGACAAGATAGCAGCGTTCCAGTATCTCAGGGGCTGCCACAAAGAAGAGGGAGTCAAGCTATTCTCCACAGCACCTGAGGGTAGGACAAGAAGCAACGGATGGAAACTAATCAAGAAGAGAAGCAACCTAGAGCTAAGCAGAAATTTCCTGACAGTTAGAACAATTAATCAGTGGAACAACTTGCCTGCAGAAGTTGTGAATGCTCCAACACTGGACGTTTTTAAGAAGAGGTTGGATAACCATTTGTCTGAAATGGTATAGGGTTTCCTGCCTGAACAGGGGTTGGACTAGAAGACCTCCAAGGTCCCTTCCAACTCTGTTATTCTATTCTATTCTATTCTGTTCTGTTCTGTTTTATTTGACAAACTAAGTTCAGAAGAGGAAAGCTGAGAGTAATTGCACCCACGCATTCTAATACCTCATTTATTTTCACCCCCTAGTTTATTAAACAAGTCTCAATGATGATTCATCTGATGCACTAAATCACTAATCCAATAAAACACATTATGGCTCAGTGTAAAACCCAGCTAGGCTTTATGACATTGTCCATCTTTTTCTGAAGCATCTATTTGGATTAGAAGTTGTTTTTCTAAGTCTTGGGGTTTTTCCAACTTCTGCTATGAAATCCTATTACAGATAATAAGCTTCGGCTGATGACTAAAATTTAGCCCAAAATTTCTGTTGCTATGTGAGATAGTTGTTAAGTGAATTTTGCCCTATTTTATGACCTTTCTTGCTGCAGTTGTTAAGTGAATCACTGCAGTTATTAAATTAGTAACACGGCTATTAAGCAAATCTGGCTTCCCCATTGACTTTGCTTGTCAGGTCGTAAAAGGTGAGCACATGATCCCAGGACTCTGCAAAATGTCATAGATATCCCAAGCGTCTGAATTTTGATCACACGACCATGGGGATGCTGCAAGCGTTGTAAGTGTGAAAACTGGTCATCGGTCATTTTTTCCCCCCAGTGTTGATCTAACTTTGAAGGGTCACTAAATGAATGGCTGTAAATCAAGGACTTCCTGTAAATTGCAGGAGTTAGTAGAGAAAACATCACAAAATGTATGCTCTTCCATCTGTTGGAAGAACCTAAAGCAGGGGTGTGAGATCACTATTAAAAAAGCAATATATTCGTGTCGCTCAGGTCAATTAATATCAATGGAATCGGCTATGAATTTTGCTATGAAACTCAAGGCCTGTGGGCTGGATCCGGCCCACAAGGTACTTAGATCTGGCCTGCAGGCCCACCCTGGAAACAATGAGGGACTGGCCCGTGGTGCCACTGCCAGAGAAAACGGGCTCCCGAGCTCGGTTTCTGGCTGCGATGGCCTCCTGCAACCCTCTGCCAGCGAAAAGGAGGCCATCGCAGCCGGAAACTGAGCTTGGGAGCCTGTTTTCTCTGGCAGAGCGCATGGGCTGTCACAAGCGCCCCTGACATGAGTGACATTGAGCAGGCCACGCACACTCTGGCCACACCCACCCCAGCCCCCCAAGGTTGAACACAACCCTGATGCGGCCCTCAATGAAATCGAGTTTGACACCCCTGATCTAAAGCATCAAATTTGGAATCTTTAATAAACAGAAAAATCTCCATTTAATGAATAACAAACATATCCCACATGAGAGCCATGATGATGTATTTATTTATTAAATTTATATGCCATCCATTTCACTGACGAGTGACTCTGGGTGGTGTAGAATAAAACAATTAGTATGTTAAGACAAGGAAGACCAAGTTCTAATAATCTCTTAGGCAGGGAAGCAAGTCAGGTGTTGGCTGCACTTTGCTTTAATTAAACCACAAAAATGACTCACAACTATCCTTAGCGGGGAATATAATTGCAAATAACCATTTTTTTAGTGTTCAAAGCAGCATTGTATTTATATCATACATCAGCATTGTGATTTGGAGAGTCACTGGGAAGTCAAAAAATATCCATCTACCAACCCAAACCATACCAATCGCACACATTAATCCATAATCTCCAATGAAGAACTCTTCATCCTATCTTGGATTGATCTGGGTTGCTGATAACAACAACAACAACAACAACAACAATAATAATAATATAATAGTAACATGTAATATGTTACATGTTACATAGTAAAATTTTACATGTTGCATAATAAAGTGAAACATGTAACAGTGACACCCATTGTCATCGGGGCACTTGGTACTATGTCCAAGAATTTTATAAGATACATCAACAACTTCCTGCAATAACACCAGCGGAACTTCAAAAAAGTGCGCTACTTGGAACATCGTACATCTTAAGAAGGTACTTGGTTGATACCTAGGACGCTGGCAGCAACCTCTATCAACCATTAGCACCAGTCAATGGTATTTGTGATGCATTTTTGAATGTTCAGTTGACTGAGTTTCATGTTTAATGAATAAAGTAAATAATAATAATAATAATAATAATAATAATAATAATAATAATAATAATAATAATAATAATAATAAAAAACATCTGCCTATCCCAGGTCCTTGGGAAGCACCCGATAGGTTGATAAAAATGCCAAATCCAATCTAAACATCTGGCTGACTGTATGACCAACCACAATATGCTATGTAGGAACCAACTAATCCAGAAGTGAGTATTATTTTTACCTTGAAGTTTTCTTCAATCCGCGATGGAGTGATGGACTTTGGAATCACAATTGTATTTCTCTGGATATGAAACCGGATCAGGACCTGAGAACCAAGACCAGGCCAAACCAAGTAAGGATTACTCATCGGAAAAATTGTATCCTACTCCCACTCAACTCATGCATGTATATTAACAGGCTGACATACAAACTCTTCCAAGAACACATTGCCCCACACCCAGTGGTGAAATCCAAATTTTTTTACTACCGGTTCTATGGGCGTGGTGTGGCTTGGTGGGCATGGCAAGGGAAGGATACCGCAAAATCTCCATTCCCACCCCACTCCTGGGGAAAGGATATTGTAAAATCTCCATTCCCACCCCTCTCTGGGGCCAGCCAGAGGTGGCATTTGCCAGTTCTCCGAACTACTCAAAATTTCTGTTACCGGTTCTCCAGAATCTGCTGGATTTCACCCCTGCCCATGCCCCAGCAAAATGGACCATTCTTTTCTACACTATTTGGTATCTTGGTTAGTACAGCCTACCTAGGAGTTATATGTTGCTTCTTAGAGCAGTGGCCCCTGACCTTTTAGGCAGCAAGGACTGGTTCCATGGAGAGAGGTTTTTCCACAGACTGGAGAGGACATAGTTTCGTATGCTGCCTGCATCCCATGGATGGAGCTTTGCTTGTTTGCGCGACCTTGTTTTTGGCATGCCGTGGTTCGGTGCCAGTCCACGGACTGGGAGTTGGGGACTCCTGCCTTAGAGGATCTGTCCTTCCAATAACCATTTGATCTATGAGATTTCCTACTTAACTGCACATGTACCCACCTGAGCTGCTGTTTTATTGTGTTTAGCTGCAATCTCTTTAATTTTTGGATCATCCAGGAGTGAAGGGTCTTCAGGCTTGGCCCTAGCATTAAAGGAAACCAAGGTTAGCAAATAATTAATAACACTAAGAAAATTTACATTTAGTAGGAATAAAAGTATTGTTATCCAGATGCAAGGCTAACTAACTAGAATGGAAAATAATGCATCACTACAGTATCTTGTAACATTTTCCCAAATCAGCTTTTCTTCCTAATATATGATTTCATCCTCTACAGATTTCAAAAAAGAAGAAAAGTTCTTGTTTTTAGTTCAGGGGTTTGGCAGTGAGATGATAAGCATAGGGCTTAACATCTCATTAGCCCTGAATGCATCTGGTGATCTTGGAGAGCTTTCTCACACGTACATAATATTTACCTGAATCTCGTCTATTCAGTTAAAGTATAATTAATGAAGATCACCCAACCAGAAATAATTTATAAAACACATTGGGTAAATTTGTATAACAGAACAGGCTAAGTAAACTAAGTAAGCTGCCTAAAGTAGCCCCACCAGAAAAGTAGGCAGCAAATAAATTTAACAAACAAACAAACAAATAAATAAATAAATTCTTATGATCCTGTGTGTTTTGTATAAATTATTTGTATAAATATATTTTTTTATATTTAAAAAATGTATAAAAATGGGTAGGCTCACCTAGCACAGTATAGTTTCCTTAGGTTTAAACAACAAACACACTTGATGTGATTTTAGGCATCACATTGTATGCATCCAACTTTCTAATTTTTTCTCTCTGTATCAAATCTGTCACTACCTTACATGTAATCCGTTACCTGCATTACCTTACATGTTTCTCTAATAATTACTACTGCTTCTGTTATTTACTGTTATATTACATTATGAATGGTCACCATTAATAATCATTATAATTATTTTTATAATGTTTCCAGATTCCTCCTACTAATCACAAATACAATTTTTGTAGAGACAATAAAAAACGATTCAACTCATCCATCTATAGATAGCTATGTTATAACTGGCAAAAATGTCTCCTAATATTTCCAGGTTTCCACAAGTAGATGAAGTGGGGGTTCATCTGTTGAACTATGTGTTGTCCATCATCTTTTTTTT
The DNA here is from genome assembly GCF_059756535.1 of Pantherophis guttatus. Taxonomy (NCBI): domain Eukaryota; kingdom Metazoa; phylum Chordata; class Lepidosauria; order Squamata; family Colubridae; genus Pantherophis; species Pantherophis guttatus. Next base: position 14,915,404 of record NC_142069.1, on the reverse strand, counting down.
TTTTTTTGGGCAGATTATGATGGCTGGGAATGTTTGGTTTTGATTCAGAAATATCATGAGAACTACATTTCTCCATTTTGCTTTATAATTTGGGATTAGCCCACTTGCTCTGTATGCTGTGGACCCCGACAAGCCGAAGGGTGGCAGAGAGCTTCTTCTACTGTGGCTCCCACCATTTGGAATGTCATGCCCGTCGAGGTGAGATCTGCCCCCACTCTCTTGGCTTTCCGAAAGGGCCTGAAAATAGCAATAGCACTTAGACTTATATACCGCTTCACAGTGCTTTACAGCCCTCTCTAAGCGGTTTACAGAGTCAGCGTATTGCCCCCAACAATCTGGGTCCTCATTTTACCCACCTTTGAAGGATGGAAGGCTGAGTCAACCTTGAGCCTGGTGAGATTCGAACTGCCAAATTGCAGGCAGCCAGCAGTCAGCAGAAGTAGCAATACCAATAAGATTTATATACCGCTTCACAGTGCTTTATAGCCCTCTCTAACCCGTTTACAGAGTCAGCGTATTACCCTCAACAATCTGGGTCCTCATTTTACCCACCTTGGAAGGATGGAAGGCTGAGACAACCTTGAGCCTGGTGACATTCAAACTGCCAAATTGAAGGCAGCCGGCAGTCAGCAGAAGTAGCAATACCAATAAGATTTAAATACAGATTCACAGTGCTTTATAGCCCTCTCTAACCTGTTTACAGAGTCAGCGCATTGCCCCCAACAATCTGGGTCCTCATTTTACCCACCTTGGAAGGATGGAAGGCTGAGACGACCTTGAGCTGGTGAGATTTGAACTGCTAAACTGCAGCTAGCAGTCAGCTGAAGTAGCCTGCAGTACTGCACTCTAACCTCTGCCCCACTGCCTTTGCCAACCGGTTTGATGGCTTGATGTAGGCATCCCAATTTGGAGGTGGTTAGTAGATTAGATAAAAGGGACAAATAGGTGGCAATATGTTTTAATTTTAATGCTGAATGTTTTTAATGGTCTCATTATTTTATATTGTGCTGTAAACTGTCCAGAGGTGCTGGGTAGGGAGAATTGTGGCAAATAAATTTAATAAATAAAATAAAATAATTTCAGGGCGCGCATTAGCTCTTGAATCATTTCCATTTCCCATTTATGCATTCCAATGTGCGGTTAATGATTAGCAAATCAGATGTTCAAGAACTCTCAGCTCCGGCATCTTTTGCTCAGTGCAGGAGTAAAAGATCAAATATTCTCACCAGGGTCTATCCGGAGAGCCAAGGGGACTATAGGCCGTGATGGAGATCCCTTTGGACTGACAGTACTCAATCAGCTTTTCCTGAGTAAGGTACGGATGGCATTCAACCTACAACATATACAAAAATGGATGTCAGTCTATGTTTATTATCCCGAAACAGGTTGAAATTCAAAATGTTTCCCTTAAAAAAATATACAATCTGCATTTGGGTCAAGTTCAACTGTGGACTCAGCCAGCCAGCTTCTTTTCACTGTGGGAGAGAAAAACCATGTCCCGTTTCAAACAGCTTGTTTCTTCAGAAAACATGATTGCCTTTTTTAAAGCTACATTACCATCCATGTTAAATTTCAATCACAAGACTTCCCTATGTACCGTATTTTTTGGAGTATAAGATGCACCTACCTTTTTTGGGTGGTTTTTTTTTAAAGTTTTTATTTTTTATTTTTTAGACACACACATACAAACATACAATGTATTTTCTTTGAACAGAGTATTTGGCTGGTTCACAAATTTAAACAGTGTTCAGTCATTTCAATTAAATTTACAATTTCTATATTTCCTTTTTGCCATATTTATTCCTCATCTATTTTTAAAAAAAAACCAATATTACCCTTCATCCTCATCTCTAATCATAATCAAATTCAATTTTTCCCTTCTATTCTATATTATACCCCTTCCCATTGTCATCTATTTTTATATCCATCCTCACATTGGTTAATTATGTAATTATGTAATACAGTTGTTTAATACAAATTCAACATTTAATATAGATCAATTAGTTATATAACTATCTTTTTTGTATATTAATCAATATGAACATGAATATTCCAATTATTTCCATGCAATCCAATTTCTTACAAATCAATTAATTATATTTACCAATAATAATAAACCAAATAATTTTTCCCTTATGTTACTCATTTTCACATCTTAAACTCTCCCAATAACCCACATAGTTTTGCCCATATAATCCTCCAAATCACAACTTAATCATTTCTACTTTCATCACAATATATAATTAAAAATATTTCAATCATTACAATTTCCCTAATTAAATTTAAAAATGTTCTAGCTGTTATCCAAGCTATAATTTAATCCTTTTTACTTTCACCACCATATACCATTAAAGGTATTTCAAGTGTTACAGTTTATACTTATTCATATTTCTAAAAAAAATAAAAATTAAAAACTTATCATTGTCTAGATTTCAAAAATACAAAGACAAATATTCCAATTATTATTCATTTCATTTTTACAATCATGATTTCCCATTTATTTCTTACCTATTCATATTTCAATTCTAAATATGTATAACATTTTTCTCTTTCATTTCTTTTTCTTTTTCTCCCTTCCCATTTTTATTTTTGCCTTTTTTTTCTCCTTTTTTTCTTTTGTATTTAAAATCTTGAACTCTCCTTTTTTGCCCTAAATTTCCCATTGTTTGCACCTACCTTTTTTGGTGAGGAAAAAGAAGAAAAAGTAATCTCCCTCTGCCTAATTTTGCCTCCTTGCACCAAACAGCAAACAGTCTGCTTTACTTTTAGTTTCGTTTTCAGCATAGCTTGATTAGCACAAGGGAAAAAAAAATCTGCTCCAGCAATTTTCTTCCTTGAAGCAAGCAGCAGAGCCCTGTGCAAAACAGCTGAGAGCAAATCAGCTGACAGTTGGGAGGCTGATCTAATCAACTTGTGCTAATTAGTCTATGCTGAAGCTGGAAGGAGCTGTTTTTTCTTGCTGTTTGGTTGCAAGGAGGTAATTGCTGCAAGGCACAGGCCAAAGGGTGGGGGCCAGTGGTTGGGCAGGGCTACATTCGGTGTATAAGACGCACCTTTTCCCCCCCTTTTTAGGGGGGAAAAAGGTGCGTCTTATATTCTGAAAAATACGGTAACTGCATCACACTGCAGCCCTTACTTAATAGTTAGCAGGATTTTAATGCTGAATTTCCTTACTGCTGCTTAAGAAAAATTAACAGGTAAGCCCAATGTTTTCCCTTAAAATAAACTCCAACTTTATTTGTTGGCCTGGCAATTCTACCATGTTACACCATGATTTGTTTGATTTGTAACTCAGCAGGTTGTGTGACATCAACCACGTCTTGTTTAGTGAATAAATTATGATTAAATGTCAGGTTAATGTGATGCTAAATACTTCATCCTCTAGCCAAGAGAAATTTCACAATAATATTAATTGTAAGTAGATAGGATTTTTGTGTCACAAAGGAAAAAATAAATTTGGAAATCCTAACACGAAAGTCAAAAGAATATGTAACTTAACTGATAAAAATATGTCATTCATGCACTTTCACTGAGACTCTGAAAAAAGCATTGTTTTTACAGCCTTCATGTGTTGAGTTCTTCACTTACTTGCAAGTGTACAAAAAGGGTACTGTTACTGTACTGTATAGGGTTACATAAGAATTTACTTCTATTTCTGGCTGAAATGCTTATTAAAGAGACACCGTTGAAAGTTCCCAAAAATTCCCTGTATGAATCCTGATTATTAATCAGGAGCTGCTGACTGGATGGGGTTTGCAAGATACCTTATTTCAAAAACGTCTAGAAATTCAAAATTTATTTGCAAAACAGATACAGGAGAAGACGGTGCACAAGCAGAATCCGACAGAACAGGCAAACTATATTTAGAATATCATTTTACTCTTCTCTGTCATCCAATACCTCTTTTCAGAATATATCATGGACTGTAGAAATGCAAAAAGGCAACTGTTACAGTTTCTAATCAATTTGAATTTGTGATTGTATATTTATAGATAAGTTTGATATTTCAATAGATGATGTGCCTTCAAGTCGGTTTTGATTCCTAATGTTCTCAAAAATATTTTTAAAGCAGATACCATAAGAATCTCCTCTAGAGCATCTTTTGTTCCAATAATTTTAACTTATCGAGCTGTAAATATATATTTTAGGTTACTGTAAAATATCTAATTCCAGTGTCTGTAAAATAGTGTATTTTTCTAATGCCATACAAACTGGTAGATTCAATTTTTTACAAGTTCAATGATAATAAACAAACAAACCTTTCAGTTAGTGTATATCATGTTAAATTTTAATTTATAATTTCAATCAACAAGCTTCCTCTGAAATTCAAATTAGAATGACAAATCACTTAAAAATGTTGAGATCAGCTGTCAGAATGGTGAATTAAAGAGAGGGAAGGTGTAAGGCAATTGTACATTCAGAAATTTCCTCTAATCCCTCAACAAATCAACAAGTTCAGAGATCACCAAGGACCCCTGAGTTAGAAATACATTATTTTTATACTTATCTCTCTTTATTTAAATAATTCTTTGTAAAAAAGAACACTTCCTATGAATTTACCTGGTTATTTGCAGGTTTGTATTTCAATTTGGGCTTCTTCAAGATTCTCTCCAACTGTTCATGGTTGAAGTTGGAAACACCAATTGCCTTCACCAATCCAGCATCTACTAGTTCCTCCATTGCCTAAGGACATACCAATGACCAAATAGGAGATAAAGCAGATAAAGAGATAAAACATATATCAACAGAAAAATCTGTCTGATGTTAGTCTTTTTAGGACTTCCCAAGACCAGCAAGAGAAGAACCATTATAAAGAGGTTTGCATTCAGGAACATCACTTAGTACAACCTTCCTGGAATTCTACCACTTCACAACAAGCAAACTTCTGAACACATCAGGCTGTGAAAGGCAGTCGATGATTATTTTCATTCTTTTTGTATAATAATAATGAACTGATTATTACAGCATGTACTGAGAGAGAGTTGATATTTTCCAAGGCCCTCTCTTAAAGCGCCTGGGTCACAATTGCTGTAAGCCATGATTTGTTCTGTAAGTCAAATCTGGTTGAGTTCATACATAAATTGAAAGTAAAGCACATTTTGTCCTAAATGTCCCAATCATAGGGATTGGCTACAAGAGAGTTTCAGAGGAAGAGGAAGATAAGCAATTCAATTTCTGAAGTTAGAGGACTGGGTTATAACTTTACCAGCAGTTAAGAGTATAAATATAAATACCCACTAGGTCAGTGTTGGCGAACCTTTTTGGCACCGAGTGCCGAAACGGGAGTACACACACGCTCGGAGGAGCACCAGAAACTGCAAGAGAAGCTCGCTGGGAAACTGAGCTTCTGGTTTCCCGTGTGCACATGCATGCCAGCTACCTGGTCTTCCTGTTTCTGGCACGCATGAGTGTACGAAGACCAGTTGGCTGGCACACATGCACACACCGGAAACCGGAAGCTCAGTTTCCCAGCGCGCACATGATGCCAGGGAACTATTCCTCCAGTTTCCGGTGCTCCCGTGTGCACGAAGACCAGCATGCACGCTGGAACCCGGAAGAGCAACGGGCACGGCTGGCGTGCCCGGAGAAATGGCTCTGCGTGCCACTTCCAGCACTCCTGCCATAGGTTCGCCATCACGGCACTAGGTGAATAGGGCAGCCAATTCCAGTTACGACATCCTACAGGTAATCTTCGACTTACGACCACAATTGAGCATAAAATTTATGTTGTTAAGTGAGAAATTTGTTAAGTGAGCTTTGCACCATTTTATGACTTTTCTTGCCACATTTATTAAGTGAATCACTCTAGTTGTTAACTTAGTATAACAGCTGTTAAGTGAATCTGGCTTCCCCACTGACTTTGCTTGTCAGAAGGTCACAAAAGGGACACTGCAACCGTCATAAAAATGAACCAGTTGTCAAGCATCCGAACCTTGCTTTGGGATGCTGCAATGGTCATAAGTGTGAAAAATAGTTGTCACTTTTTTCAGTGCTGCTGTAACTTTATACAGTCACTAAATGAACTGTTGTAAGTCGAGGACTATCTCCATTTGTTATTTAGATATGCTTCAAACTATCATAGAATAGAAGGTGTGCAGCTAATAGAAATTGAATTGCACATATATGACTTTTCAGGATGCTTTCTCTCTCTCAAGAAAAAGGAATAAACTAATTGTAAGATTCACCTTTATTGATTCCTATTTTGCATATTCATATGCTTGGTGCATTTCATATTGAAATAAGTTGAAGATTAGATTACATTAACATCAAACATTCCTGGACAAAGAATTATTACACAAAGCCTGTCTAATATAAATATACATATAAAATTCCAGCTGTTTTGTTTTCTTTGGGTTCTTTTGCTTATCCTAAACAGGAGGGAGAACAGTGAGATTTAAATACCTTAATCTCTTCCTCTTGAAAGTTTGCAATAGCCAAGGAAATCCTAGTCTGCATTTCTAACCAAAAATATTTTTCATTTTTGGTAAATATCATCAAAAAATCAAAAGGGATCCATAATTAAGCAAGTTTATTAAAATAAATCATGAACAGAAAAATCTCCAGGACATAAAATTTATGTTATAATTTCAACAAATGCAAAGTTATAATATTTGCAATATAAAAGTACAAGGTATAAAATATCCACATTCAACCCACTGCATACAGCAGGGATGTCAAACTCAAGGCCCAAGGGGCCGGCCTGGAAATACAAAGGACCAGCTTGCGGTGCCTCTGCTAGCGAAAACGGGCTGCGGGTCCAGCAGGGTACTGCAGGAGGCCGGCCGGCCCATCTCCTCCCCGCTTCCGGCCCGCAGAGGACTACATTGCAGATTCAGCCCTCCAAGAAATCCAGTTTGACATCCCTCTGGCATACAGGGAAGAAACATCTTTAATTGAAATTGAACATACCTCCCATGTGTCTAAAATATTTGTGTTACTGGATATCATCATGCCTTTATCATCCACAGGAAACAGATTATCTCCTACCTGTCAATATATAGCAAGAGCCCAAGTCAGTTTACTTCTAAATAGGTGACACTGCCTTAGTCAGAACTGAGCATCAAATATGTGCATTTTACAAATATAAATGTGGAGATTTTATGTGTGTGTGTGTGTGTGTGTGTGTGTGTGTGTGTGTGTATGTATATGTATACATATGTGTGTGTGTTTTTATGCATACATTTTAATGTTTTGTTTGTTTTCTTAAAAAAAAATCTTTTGGGAGGTTTGTATCTTAACTTTTTGAATAAAAACGGTATATAAGAACCAAGCAGTGGAGCTTTCCTTAGTGGTGTTAATCAGTATGCAAAACTACCGGTAGACAATGCTGAAAGATTTCATGTCAGGCGCAAAGTATCTGAACCATACATTATGTTGCAATACAAAAGGATTTACTGCTCAGCCAATAGACAATAATCTAATCAACTAATGGTGAATTCTAAACTGGTGCTACATAAGAATTTACGGAATTCGGGAGGGGTAGTTGGATCATTTGTGACAATGTAATGACTCTAGACTAATTACTCATTTAACTCTGCCCCCTGGCTCTGCTTCTTTTCCTACATCATGTCCCTGATCAACTGAAGGACTATGCACATCGTCAGCCAAAAGAGTGGTGACATCAAAGTAAACATCATTTTTATTTTTTGAAGGTCACGGCCAAACTGCTTCCATTTGCATAATCAAAAATCTTTCACCCGTCCACAAAATGGTCTGAAACTGTCCCCACTGGATCTCAGCAATTAAATAGCTGAATTTAGGGTCCTTTGAGAGGTCTAAGTGAGCACTGACTCCCAGAAGTTTCCTGCTCCTATTTCAACCCTTTTAGGAAAAGTCAGAAAGAGACCATTTTTAGGGGCTTCTCAGGGTATCAAGGAATTACAAGTAGTTCACAATCGGCTCAACTTGTCCTCATTTAATGACTGCAATTGGATCTGACAAGTTGAAAGTCATGCAACTATGATAAGTTTACAACATTATTTCCCATTCGGTTGTTAAGCAAGACATCACATGACTATGACTTACAATTTTACCTCCACATCTCCATTTATTTTTTTTCATCAGTAGCAAGTTGGGAAGCACAAATAATCATTGTGTAACTCTGAGTTGGTCATAAATGTGTGCCTGTTGTAATTGCCTAAATAGTGATTGTGGGACACTGCAATGGCTGTAAATGTAAGGATTGGCTACTTTTTTTTTTACATTGTCATAACTTTGAGTGATTGCTAAATGAGGTAGTTGGTAAGCAAGGACTATCCGTAATAGGATGTGCTTGGTTCTGAATTTGGGAAGATGCTTTAAAAAAAAAAATCAAAGCAGTATCAAGTTAATTAAATAATGATTCTCTAAATTCCTTGCAGTAATTTTTCATAGCTTTACCTTGAGATACCAGAGGCTAAACACGGAATGTACTGATTGCAAAACAGATACCATAATCTATGTCCCCCAAGTAAGAGCACATTGTTGTACATTCCTTTCACAAACTAAAAACAGCACTTTCTTACATTCATAAGAAACTATTCAGCCAGTTACTTAAATAAAAGTTAAAAATGAACTTGAAAATATAAAAAGTCCAGAGAGGGCATCAGCAAAAGGTTTTAGAAGGCAGATTCCATGGTTCAGCCTCTTAAGATGCTACTGGCACCCCAAAATAAAAATATGTAATAGTTAACACCACCACACCTTACTAGGTTTTGAATATTTCACCCTGAAATTCTCAAAAGAGATGTTAGTCATTTTTAAATTTTCTAATAATTAAAAATCATGGTTTGTGGCTGTGTAGATGCCATCTAGGTGTTTCACGGGCTTTACTTTGCTAGCCCCAGGTTTATACCACCATCCTTCAACTGTAATCACTCAAGGACTTTAGGGTTAATTGTGTTCTAGTTGCCATTAAAAGTACCTTTGATAGGATCCTTACAAGCTTGGTGTTCTAAATACAGAGTGTCAAATTTATGGCCAGAATTAAATCACAGGAACAAGAAACCCGTTCAAGCACAGATTCACTCGAACAACAGAAAAATCCACCCCACAAAAAAAAAATATGTTTTGATTAGAGCTGCTTGTGGAGCTGGGTTTTCTCCCCCTGGCCATATTCTGTACATGACTTTTCTTATTACACTTTTACATACTCAAGACTTCTTCGCATCCACTTATCCAAATGGCGCCACCAAGAGCCTTGGTGGCGCAGCAGATTAAAGTGCAGTTAACTAGCACCAGCTGCCTGCAATTACTGCAAGTTCAAATCTCACCAGTCTCAAGGTTGACTCAGCCTTCCATCCTTTTGAGGTAGATAAAATGAGGACCCGGATTGTGGGGGCAATAAGTTGACTTTGTATAAAAAAGAGAACACCGCTTGGGGGGGTGGGGGCGAAAGCCCTACTAAGCAGGTATATACAAAAGTATGAAGGCTATTGCTTAACGCATTGTAAGCTGCCCTGAGTCTCCTGAGAAGGGCGGCATATAAATTGAACCAATAAATAAAATGCGTGGGAATGGAGGTGCTTAGCATAGGCTTTTCATTGCATGTTCCCCCTTCAGTTTTCTGATGCCAATCAGATAGCAATGGGGAAAGTGTGGGATGGACCGTCAATGATCTTCTTGTGGGCCTTGTGTTCCCAGGTGATTGACCAGGAGAAAAGCTGAACAGCTTCAGAAGTCTGGGAGCTGTAATCTAAACATACTGAAAGGATGAAGAAGCCTACAGTACCTGTGCGTCAGTTTTCCTCCCACCAGAAAGAAAAGAGAAGCCATATGGAGTACCTTACATCCTATTGGCCAGTGGATAAGGTAAAGGTCAAGGTAATTCAACTTCAAGGCCTTCAGAGTTGCCTGACAGGCACCCTTGACCAAAGACTTCTCATGGAACGTGCACCAAAGCTGTAAGAAAAACACCATGTGGAGAAGTTAGTTCCCGTGTTCCCTAAATTGCACACATGGGTGTCAACGTCTCCATAATAACTCCCCTGGATTATAAGGAATTATTTAAAAATCAGACTATTAATCAGATTTACATAAGAAACATGAAAAATCTGGAGGGTGGAAACTTTCAAGAAAAAGACCAACTTCCTTAAATTACCACTCCATTCTTCAACTCAAGAATAGACTGGATAAGGGCACTAAATTTCAGGTCAATCCCATCAGGAGGTTGGAGATGCCTAGCTGCAGTTGCTGCCACAATCCACATTACAAAAAATGGCCTTGAAAAGTAGTTCAAAAACTATGACCAGTACAAAAACAAACCCCACACGGCAGTGATGAATTCCAAATTTTTTTACTACCGGTTCTGTGGGTGTAGTTTGGTGGGTGTGGTGTGGTGTGGCTTGGTGGGTGTGGCAGGGGAAGGATACTGCAAAATCTCCATTCCCTCTCCACTCCTGGGGGAAGGATACTGCAAAATCTCCATTCCCACCCCACTCTGGGGCCAGCCGGAAGTGGTATTTGCCGGTTCTCCAAACTACTCAAAATTTCCGCTACCGGTTCTCAAGAATCTGCTGGATTTCATCCCTGCCACAAGGTTATTAACTGGATGGATAGAAAATTTCTTAAGTGTGATTTATACAACCATTGGTAATGTTTATTTTATTTATTTATTTGTATCCCACCTTTAATCATTTTTACAAATAACTCAAGGGAGCGAACATATCCAAGATATCTTCCTCCTCCTATTTTCCCCAGAACAATAACCCTGTGAGGTGAGTTGGGCTGAGAGAGAATGATTGGCCCAAAGTCATCCAGTTGGTTTTCACAATTAAGTCAGAACTAGAATTCGCGGCCTGCCACTTTCTAGCAGGACATTCTGTTGTGGACATTCTAGTTCTAATCTTGCACTCTTTATATAACTCTGGAACTAATCAGCATGATTTGACATAATTTTTAATGTCTACAACAGTTATTTATTTATTTAATTTGTATCCTGCTGAATCTTCCTAAACTCCAGGGAGATCACAAATATCCAGGGTATTTAAAAAACATTCAGAATTAAGGGTCCCCCCCCACTTTAAGATGTAAATATATATACCTTGCTGACGATAAAAAGATCCTCACGCTTTACAACCCCACCCTTGATTGCATCCTGAATACCGTTGCCAACTTCTTCTTCATTCTGGTACACGTAGGCACAGTCTATATGGCGATAGCCTACATCAATGGCCTTCTTCACAGCATCTTTTACTTTTCCTGGTGGAGACTGGACAACAGAAGAATCCTAGTCAAGAATCTTATTTGGCTAATTTGTCACATAGCAAGCAACTTACCTATGAAAAGTAAGATGATATTAGTTTAATATTTAACCACAGTTGGTTGTTTTGGGCAAGATCCAAAAATGGTATATTTCTTAAGATGGCAACCTTTGATCTGCACCTAAAGCTAAGCCATAAAGAAAATCATTTTACAGTATAGGATGATATGTGATTCCAGTTAATCATTATTCAGCTTGTCTATCATGCTAACAAAAATGATGCAAAAACACACATCAACCCTGCCTTTTGTCAATTTGAAAACAAAGTTTATTAGGAATAGAAAGTACTTATACTTAACCATGGCTAACAAAGACCATGATACAAAATAGGGTTTCCTAATCTTTCTAACCATGGTTTCCTATCTTGATTTGCAGCCAACATTTAATCACAATATGTACAGTGAAGCATCTAGGCATATCTCTAGGCAAGGAAAATGAAAACTGTCACATCTACATAGGCCAACTTTGCAACCTTCATTAGTGAGAAACTATATTACAAACATGAGTGTCAATAAACCACGGCAGATATCTTAAGGAGGGGTGCTAGCTTTCAAAGGAATAGAGAGTAAAAAGTCAGAATGCTGCATTTTAGCTCTTGATTGCTTATATCAGAGGTCTTCAAACTTGGCAGCTTTAAGACTTGTGGACTTCAACTCCCAGAAATCATAGCTGGCTGGAGAATTCTGGGAGTTGAAGTCCACAAGTCTTAAAGCTGCCAAGTTTGGGGACCCCTGGGTTATACTATCTTGGATGGGAGAGTTATTAACGCTTAGCCTCTTCTTTGGTAAACAAGGAATGACTGTCATTTCTAAGTCCTACTTACAATATAATTTATTTACAATTTTTGACGGAAATACTGATACAATTCAATACTCTGCAATAGCAAACATGAGAAGAGAGCAGAAAAAACGCTAAGCATCAAGGTTCCCGGAACTCCTTATGTGTTAGCCTTGTTGTTTGGCGATAATGGGAAATGTAATTCAATATGTTTATTAGTTTTGAATTGTTTTAGACCCACCTTTATTTTTGTAAATAACTCAAGGTGGTGAACATACCTAATGCTCCTTCCTCCCCCTATTATCCCCACAACAACCCTGTGAGGTGAATTTGGCCTGTAAGCTGATTAGTTCTAGTAAGGTGTTCTAGTAAGGTGAGTTCTAGTAAGGTGAGACTAGAACCGAGTTTCCTGATTTCTAGACTGGTGCCTTTATCACTAGACCAAACTGACTCTTTTATTTATTTTTAGATACATTTATTAGTTATTGGCTAAAACAGTATTTCTCAGCCTTGGCAACTTCTCTGATGGGTGGACTCAAGGCTATTTCTTGACAGGATGGATTTTTGATTGTACAAATGGGAACAATTTGTCTCCCAACCCCTATTCTGACCTTTTAAAACAACAACCTTGAAATACTGCTTACTTTGATGTCACCACTCTTTTGCTGATGATGTGCATGGTCCTTCAGTTGATCAGTTCTTTGCGAATGTACTGTTCTAGTTGGGCTACTGAGATATCAGTCCAATGCACCTGGACTGATTCTGTGTTGTTCATTATTGATGTAGACATTCGTGGTAGTGGGAGGTACAAAAGGTTCAATAACATGCAGCTTGTTCCCAATTAATTAGGATGCCAGAACTTGATTACTTCTCTGTGCAAATCAGGCCACTGATGAAACATAGTGTGCTGTAATACCTTCAATGTTTCTCAATCTTGGTAATTTTCCGAAGTGTTCAGCATGCTGGGGAATTCTACAACTATAGAAGCTGTAACCCAAAACACTCGGAGGATACCACTGCTTATTCTTAGTTAAAGCAGAAATTGTTTAGGATATTATCTACACTAAGGATTTATTTATTTCACATGGGAAGATGCTGACGTATTCGCCCAAAACCGAAAATACTGGAGGATCCCTTGCTGCCTGATATGCTATATAGCATGGGAGGCTCTAATGCTATTTATTTATTTATAAGTAGAAATTTAATAGCCTGGGCACCCCCAGTATGCAGCTGGTCCCGATTCCCACTCTGCAGATGTGCAGCTGGCACGTCCAATGAAAATTGAACCCAAAATATATAGTTATCTTAATTAGGTCTGCATGTACCATAACCATTTTTCAAGTGATGCACTGGTAGTTCGTTCATAAAAACAACAAAATGTCAAGAACTATAAAGAAAGCAAATTATCTGAGGCATCTGAGGGTTCCTGGAACAAATTCTTCTGCTCCTAAGGGCGAATAACGCATATTTGATTTAGGTAGCAAGGCTCTTGTAAAGATAAAGCTACAGGCTGCAGTTTTATTAGAAAATAGAATTAACAGAAGAAAACCTTGTTTGGAACAGACGATTTTTATAGCAAAAGCTCCTGCTAAAATGACTCTGTCACTGCTAATTATTGAAAATAATTTGACCAATGCTATTAACTCTCTTTGCATGGTGGTGTAAGATTACAGATAGCCCTCGATTTAAAACTACAATTGGGACAGGAACAATGGTGAAATCAATTTTTTTTTACTACTGGTTCTATGGGCGTGGCTTGGTGGGCATGGTGTGGCTTGGTGGGCGTGGCAGGGGAAGGATACTGCAAAATCTCCATTCCCACCTCACTCTGGGGCCAGCCAGAGGTGGTATTTGCTGGTTCTCTAAACTACTCAAAATTTTTGCTATCGTTCAGAATCTGCTGGATTTCACCTCTGGACAGGAACCTCAATTGCTAAGCAACGCAGTCGTTAAATGCCGGATTTTATGACTTTTGCCATAGTCATTAAAATTAATCCTGCTCCTCCACTGTCTTTGTCAGAATCCCTCTGGGGAAGTCACAAATGGCTATTACGTGATCTTGGGACACTGCAATTGTCACATGTCAGTTGCCAAGCACTCAAATTTTGATCACACGAGGGTGGGATGTTGCAAGGACCAGTTGCAAGTCACTTTTTTCACTATTGTAACTTCAAAAAGTTGTTAAATGAATGGTCATAAATTGTATGAAAGGCCAGTCAAGAAAATAAAAGGCCCATTTTCTTCAAGGCATTCAACTGAGGGAACGCACGTAGTGCCTAGATGAGGTCAGAAACCTGCTGCAAACATGGAATAAACAGCACAAATGATTTAGAGCACTTTTATTCAAACTTGGTAACTTTTCAGATGGGTGGCCTGCAACTCCCAGAATTCTCCAACCAGGTGCCATCAGTTTGGGTATATAGAGGAAGGGCCCTTGAATAGAAGCTTCTAATGCGAAAAATGCAGGTTTTTTTTTTAAAGAATGGGGATATTCCATTAAATACTTTCTTAACTTCAGTAAAAAGAGCCTCTAAATCCTGTAATAGTTGAAATTAGCCATAGAAACAGATCTCATGGGATTTTATAAAGACAATACAACAAAGTCAATTAAGGAACTAGATTGACAAGTATTTATTTTCACAAAAGGGACCAAATGATGTTAACCAGATTAATTTATGAATAAATTATGCAGCAGGTTAAAATATAAAGGGCCCCCTATCGCAACTATTGGGACAAAAATATACACATCAGAAAACCACAATTTTTACTAATATCACTTCTCTTCATATCAGTTTAAAGTGTGCAAAGATGGAAGCGGGGATAAACATATTCTTACTCTCTTTATTTTAGCCACTTGACCATAGTGGCTTTTATCCAGCTCAAAAAAAATTACTACCAACAGAGTAAGAATATCTCCCAAGACAGAAGCCTCAAATAGAATTTGGATAACAGAGTTGGAAGGGACCTTGGAGATCTTCTAGTCCAACCCCCTGCTCAGGCAGGAAACCCTATACTATTTCAAACAAATGATTGTCCAATCTCTTCTTTAAAACGTCCAGTGTTGGAACATTTACAACTTCTGGAGGCAAGTTGTTCCACTGATTAATTGTTCTGTCAGGAAATTTCGTCTTAGTTCTAGGTTGCATCTCTCCTCGATTAGTTTTCATCCATTGCTTCTTGTCCTGCCCTCAGGTGCTTTGGAGAATAGCTTGGCTCCCTCTTCTTTGTGGCAGCCCCTGAGATATTGGAACACTGCTATCATGTCTCCCCTAGTCTTTCTTTTCATTAAACTGGACATAAATTCCAGCAACCATTATTTATATGTTTTAGTCTCCGGTCCCCTAATCATCTTTGTTGGTCTTATCTGCGCTCTTTCTAGATATCTCAATATCTTTTTTACATCATGGCAACAAAAATTGTATGCAGTATTCCAAGTGTGGTCTTACCAAGGTGTTATAAAGTGGTATTAAATGCTGGTGGTAAGACAAGAATACTGGTTCCCAAGTGCTCCCCAAGGAAGCAACTATATATAATGCAGGAGTGAGCAAAACTGTATGCAGTATTCCAAGTCTTACCAAGGCATTATAAAGTGGTATTAAATGCTAGCGGCTAAGACAAGAATACCGGCTCCTAAGTGCTACCCAAGAAATGCTCCTGGAAGCACGAAGCCGAGAACACCAGCCTGAAGATGACGAATGAGACTTCGTCGAAACGTCGCCAAGACACTTCCAATTTTACGTGGGAGAAGACCCGAATAACCAAAGACCTACATATATATATATATATATATATATATATATATATATATATATATATTTTATGCAGGAGTGAGCAATCAAGCCTTCGCAGGATACCGAACTACAACTCCCAGCATCCTTAGCCATAAGCCACGCTAGCTCAGACTCCTGGGAGCGAGACTTCAGCATCTATAAAGGAAAAGTCGGTACCCAAACCTTGCAAGCAAAGCACTTTCCAGACAACCCTTATCAAATCCAAAGCCCGAGCAACTTTAATCTGTTTTATGTAATATCCGTCTGGTTGTCCAATTTTATTTAGGCATCGGGGATTAAAAGAAGAGAGGCCTCCTTCCAGGAGCAGAACGGATACTATTACCTAACCGCCGCTTGCCATTCGGGAGAGCGAGGAACCTCTTCCCTCCCGCAAAAGCCTTCTGCAAAACGTAGGCGGGAAAAAAACCAAACCAAACCAAACCCGCCCCACGGTATAACGAGAAAGAAACGGGAAGTCAAGCAAGGCCAGCAATCCACTTTGCAGGCCTGCAAGACACGTGGCTAATTTTTGCAAGCTTGCAATAGGTTTATAAGACATGTGCAAAAAAAAAAAGAAAGAAAGAAAGAAAGAAAGAAAGAAAGAAAGAAAGAAAGAAAGAAAGAAAGAGAAAAACGAAAGGAAACCTCCCCCCCTTCCCTAATCCTCCGCTTTGGTACCCTTGGAGTACGAAAACGGGAAGGAAGAAATAATGGGAGAAGATGCGCCATACCGATGGCCAAAACAAAGCGCCTCCGGGTGAGCCACTGCTTACCTTCCAGGTGCCCAGTCCCAAAATGGGCATCTTTGCTTTCGTGTACAGCTCCACATACTTGGCCATGGCAGCAGCCCAAATCCTTTCGCCGCCGAGTGCGGAGAAAAAGTCACAGGCAGGCACGGCAGGGGCAAGCGGCTTTTATACGCGCCGGACCCGCCTCGGAAGGTGGGCGTGAAAAGGTCTGTGTGATCCCGGAGAGATTTATGTGAGGCGATAGAAATTGCACTTATGGGTATTTATAGTGTGCCTCTGTTGGAAGATATGAGAAACTCAATATTAAAAGAGCAGTGAAATTTTCCTAAAAGAAATAAGCAGAAACTCAGGCAGAGTTTCAGCCCCCACCTTTATCAATGGGCCATTAAGAAGCTGAAGCCACCTTATTTTTCACAACAAAGGAAGGACAAAATTACAGGGGCCTGCAACATCCAAACAGATATGGGACCCAGGAAAGAAAAACAAACATCCGAGAAGGAAAAGAAATCAAGCCGAAGTAATTAGAATTTTTAACACCATGAGAAAAGGAGAAAACACCGAAATAGCAAACTGAATAATTATAGGGAACTAACAACTACAAAGGGCTAGGAAAAACAGAGAGTGGACTATAAAACAATTATTTATTTGCCAGATCCAGGACGGAAGAACCCAATCACAAACAAAAACAGGATTTCAACACCATAAAACAATCACACACACAAATCAAAGGATTCACACACCAAATCAAAAGAATTTCAAAAGACTTTAAAGGGTCACATAGAAAATCAAAAGATGTTTTAGGATATAAAAAAGGGTCACCCTTACAGCTCAAACAGGCTAGCCTCGGAAATTTTTTTCTTGCCTGTCTTCCTATAAACAATAAACTGATTCTGCTCTCAAGCAGCTGACCTCCAATCATTTCGAAGTAATCTCCCAGCCGGGAGTTTGAATTCAGAAAGGGAAAGGCTTCTTTTTCCTTCCAACAATTGGCAACCCAGGTAGTCTCCTGGCCAACGGAGCCACCGGACAGGGCCCAGAGATCAAAACTCAGCCGGCACGGACCTTCTTTTGCCCAGGGAAAATATCTACGGACCCTGCCCGGGAGGCATCAGGTAGTAAAGGGAGTCCTTGAGCTTTGCACTCAACAGCTGCTTGAAAGCAGATGAGTACCGCTTTAATATTTAAAACCCTGGAACTCTGTGGGGAGTGGAAGCGAGAAAGGAAAGGTGTGTGTGTGTGTGTGTGTATGTGGGTTTTACCTGCGGAAAACAGCTGGATCCCACCTCCTCCGTTGATCTCTAGCCGCCCCCCCCCAACCTGCTGCTAGTTCGAAAGAGCAGTGACCGGCAGGATTGGGAAAGCAAGGGGGGGATCATGGAGTGTGGGGTCTTCTGAGGAACGCAAGGAAAAACTGAACGGGTTATGAAGAGAGAAGAGGTTAATAAAAGAAAGAAGAAAAAACCCAAACAAATAAAGGGAACTCCAGTGTATCCCAGAGCAAACCCCAGGATTTTTAGGACAGTGTGAAGTTAGATAGTTAGATAGCTAGGTAATTGTGAAGTTGTGAAGTTGTGAAGTTGTAGGAGGGGCCCGTACTCGTCTGCCTTGGGGGCAGCAGGTCCTCCCAGATTCCCGTTTTTTAGAGGGGTCTGAAAACCAGTGGCGGAGAATTCCCTAACAAGAAGAGGTACGCATACGCCGTAAGGGAACCGGCATCCTCTCCAGGCCTTTTTCCTGAAAACTGACGTTGTGTCGCCCGGCTGAACCAAAGTGTGAAACCCCACATCGGAAGGGGAAACATGGGAAGTTGCAGCTCGAGGGTGGTAGATACCCCTTTAGAATGAAAAAGAGAAAAGTGAAGAAGATATGTAAAAAAAAGAAAAGAAAAAAGGGCTTTGCTAAGGGATGATACTGGGAGACAAATTTGGCCTGACAGCGGTACTTTTGGCTTTAAAAATTTAAAAGCACTTAGACCCCGAATTAAGCCCAGCCAAATACCCTACTGGTGTTGCTGGGCTGAACTAACCAAAGACCTAACTATATGGAAAGATCAAGCTAAACCAGAAATCCATTTTCTGGAAGGGAAAACTGAGGCAGGAATAACTGAGGTAAAAAAAAATAAAAATGGCTGCCCTGCTGAGCAAACCAGTATCAGAAAGAGGCGAATACAATTACATTCTGACACAAACCCCCTTCTCTGCCTCAGACCTTGTTAATTGGAAAAAAGACACTCCAACATTCAGGGCAGACCCTCAGGCAGTAATCCAAACCCTGAAATCTATATTAAAAAGCCACAACCCATCCTGGTAAGACATGAATCAGTTGCTACAGGTTTTCCTAACTCAGGATGAACTATTAAAACTATTTGAGAAAACAGCACAAATAGCCGACCAACCATCTATTCCAGGACAGGCTGTCCGGATGAGGGTTGCATGGCCAACCCAGCGGCCTGATTGGGATTACAATGATGGCAATCACTGGAGGGATTACAAAAGAGCAAAAGGCAATCTAATGGATGCCGTAGAAGAAATAGAAAAAAAAGCCCCTCAACTGGTCAGAATTTCAAACAACAACCCAAAGGGAAAAAGAAAATCCTGACGCCTTTTGGGTTCGTCTCTCAGAAGCAGCTGTGACATATGCCCACCTAGACCCAAGCTGCCAAAAGGATCAGAGAATTTTAGCCTCAGCCTTCATTGACCAGGCTAGTAGTGACATCAGGGAACATTTCCACCGTATTGTATCTAATAGGCCTACATTGGAAATAGCGGAGTTGCGCAGGATTGCAAACTTTGTCTATGACAAAAGGGATAAATTAAAAGAGGAAGAAAAAGATAGAAAGAGGAAGATAGAGAGACATGAAGAGCTAATAGTTTTTGCTGCCATGTACCATAATACCAGACAAGTTTGACACAGGACTGCTGGGATCAGGCAGGGGTGCTGGAAATGTAGACAGGAAGAATATCCCCAAGATGGATGCCAACATATGCTATGCTATGCTATGCTATGCTATGCTATGCTATGCTATGCTATGCTATGTTTCACATTGACATGGGAAAGGAGGGCATTTTGGCCAATACTGTAAACAGGCTTCATTTCGTGGCAGGCCCCAAGATTCACCTAGAGGCCCCATGCCAAGCAATAATTCACATCACCAAGGCGAGCAGAGATATAACCAACATCGCGAGCCGCCTACAGCCCCTTTTCCCCAAGATGATACATTCCACCACAATAGAGATAGTGATAGATCTCGATGGGGGCAGGGAAGGGGAAGGGAGGCACAATTTTCCTGACTAGAACATGAAAATGAACTCACTGAATACACAGCTACCTTCACTGGGCTCGCAATTCCCTTAAGGAATGGCCCAGAAGTGGAAACCATGGTTTCCCTGATCATAGGGGGAAAGAAATATGACTGCCTGGTTGATACTGGAGCTACCTCATCATTAATTACAGAGGCCCCATATAAAGACTCATTGATTCCAGGAGCTCCAGACAATATAATGGGAGTTGGAGGAAAAATCATTCTTGTGGAATCCACAAGTAGAATTGAGACCGTTCTCTTTAAAACACTCTTTTACATTCTGTCCCCAATCCCCACTCTCCCTCTTGGGAAGGGACCTCTTATGCAGAATGGGAGCCACCATAAAGTGTGGAAAGGGGGGCCTTATGGTAGACATTCCAGGAAAAGGCGCCCATATGCTGGCCACAAACAACACAGGGCTTTACGTGGATCTAGCCATCCTCTTTTGGGATGCAACAGAGGTGGGACTATTAAAAGGGGCAACCCCAGTCACCATTCAGGTAAAGAAAGGACCACCTCAATGTGTTCCCCAATACAAAATTCCAGCTGAGGCAATTCAACCTATAAGGAAACTGATAAAGGCTTATCTGGAACAGGGAGTCCTTAAGAAATGTACATCTCCCTGCAACACCCCAATCTTTCCAGTTAAGAAGGGAAAGTTAGATAATGAAGGAAACCCCATCTTCAGATTTGTACAGGATTTGAACAACCATGTGAGGCCACGTGCCCCTATAGTACCAAACCCTGCAACTATAATAACTGAAGTTCCAGCTTCGGCTATGTATTTTACAGTTATAGACTTGTGCTCAGCCTTCTTCAGCATCCTGGTAGACCAGGCATCCCAGTATCTCTTTGCTTTTACCTGGGAAGATCAAAAATACACCTGGACTCGTTTGCCACAAGGCTATATCCTCCCACAGCGCTCAAGCAGCTGAGCTTGTGGCTTTAACAAAAGCCTGCAAGGCTGCAAGAGGTCAGTCTATCTAGATATATACTGATTCTAAAATGCTTTTGGGGTATGCCATGCGACAGGTGCCTTGTGGAAACAAGGTTTTTTAACATCAGCTGGCCAACAGATCATACACGCAAACCTAGTGGTTCAATTATTGGAAGCCATACAATTACCAAAAGCCTTGGCAGTCATTCATTGTAGAGCCCATCAAAAGGATGACTCCACAGTGATGAAAGGAAACAGATATGCGGATGAAACAGCCAAACGGATAGCACCAGAACCTCTGCCTCATAACCTCATGGCTCCAGCCCTAATGATAAACCCTGAATTACAATACACAGAATTTATAGATAAAGGAGAAGCTGAGCAATGGGAATAAAAAATTAGAAGCAGTCTTTAAAGAAGGATTTTGGAGAGTCCCAGATGGCAGACCCATAGCTCCACGCCGCCTCCTTAGATTGAATTGCCAAAGGTTACACACCAAAGGGCATTGTAGGACACAAGCCATGGTAGATGCTATAAGAAGAGTATGGTATGCACCTGGAGCCTATAGTGAAGCAACAAGGGTAGCTAGCATCTATAAAACTTGTCAGGCAAATAACACCACTTCCAGGAAAGCAATCCTTGAGAGAGGGAGACCCTGGGCACGAACACCCTTCGAAAGAGTACAAGTGGATTATATACGGCTACCAAGGGCAACTGGTTATCAAAGAGAGAGAGCTAATAGGGAAGTAAAGACCCTATTGGGCTTGGTCACAAGTGCTTCCAATCACCCTCTTTTATATTAGAACCAGACCGAGACAAGATATAGGAATCTCCCCCTTTTGAAATCCTCTTTGGTCATCCCCCAGACACATTACAAGGCCTGGATCCCCACTCCCTAAGTTTAGATAAGGGGGATATGGTTCTCTGTTCTTATCTTTCAGCCCTTCACTAGAGATTACAGACCCTGTGGACAGAGTGCTTTAACGCAGATCTTGCCCTTGGAAGAAGCCCTGCATCCCTTTGAACCAGGACATTGGGTATGGATAAAATTCTTCACCAGAACATCACCACTACAACCTAGGTGGACGGGACCCTATCAAGTCTTGTTAACCGCACAAACAGCTATCAAAGTGGCAGAGAGAGATTCCTGGATCCATTGGACACATGCCAAACCAGCAATTATAGACCACAGCTCTGCACCGATACAAGCAGTCTCACCCATCAAGCTCAGAAAAGATCTTGAAACAGATCAATGGTCACTAGCAGCATTCTTTGATATCACAGAACCTGAAAACACCCTATGTACAACCATTGGACTACAGGATATTGAACTATAGATTTTTTTTAGGATTTTGGATTGTAAGATTCCCCCCCCCAACTTCTTTCTGCTCTTTTTTCCCCCCTTTTTTCCCCCCTTCACTTAGAGTAGAGAACAGGACTCTAGACATTTTCCCTCCCACAAAAGCCTTCTGCAAAACATAGGCAGGAAAAAAACCAAACCAAACCAAACCCGCCCCACAGTTTAACGAAAAAGAAACAGGAAGGCAAGCAATGCCAGCAATCCACTTTGCAGGCCTGCAAGACACATGGCTAATTTTTGCAAGCTTGCAATACGTTTATAAGGCATGTGCAAAAAAAAAAAAAGAAAAAGAAAAAAAAGAAAGAAAGAAAAAGAAAAACGAAAGGAAACATCCCCCCCTTTCCCTAATCCTCTGCTTTGGTACCCTTGGAGTACGAAAACGGGAAGGAAGAAATAATGGGAGAAGACACGCCATACTGATGGCCAAAACAAAGCGCCTCTGGGTGAGCCACTGCTTACCTTCCATGTGCCCAGTCCCAAAATGGGCATCTTTGCTTTCGTGTACAGCTCCACATACTTGGC
Source organism: Pantherophis guttatus (assembly GCF_059756535.1). Classification (NCBI taxonomy): domain Eukaryota; kingdom Metazoa; phylum Chordata; class Lepidosauria; order Squamata; family Colubridae; genus Pantherophis; species Pantherophis guttatus. The sequence continues at coordinate 14,892,749 of NC_142069.1, read as the reverse complement.
CATAGCAGCAGCCCAAATCCTTTCGCCGCCCGAGTGCGGAGAAAAAGACACAGGCAGGCACGGCAGGGGCAAGCGGCTTTTATATGCGCCGGACCCGCCTTGGAAGGCGGGCGTGAAAAGGAGCCGTTTCCCGCCCCCTACCCCACCTCACCCCCCAAAAGCGGGATCTTTTAATGCCTCTCCTGGGACGGTTACTCGCTGCCAGATTTTTATCTGTAATGAATGATGGGCTGTGTGATCCCGGAGAGATTTATGTGAGGCGATAGAGAAATTGCACTTATGGGTATTTATAGTGTGCCTCTGTTGGAAGATATGAAAAACTCAATATTAAAAGAGCAGTGAAATTCTCCTAAAAGAAATAAGCAGAAACTCAGGCAGAGTTTCAGCCCCCACCTTTATCAATGGGCCATTAAGAAGCTGAAGCCACCTTATTTTCCACAACAAAGGAAGGACAAAATTACAGGGGCCTGCAACATCTTTCCTGGGACCCAGGAAAGAAAAACAAACATCCGAGAAGGAAAAGAAATCAAGCCAAAGTAATTAGAATTTTTAACACATGAGAAAAGGAAAAAACACAGAAATAGCAAACTGAATAATTATAGGGAACTAACAACTACAAAGGGCTAGGAAAAACAGAGAGTGGATTATAAAACAATTATTTATTTGCCAGATCCAGGATGGAAGAACCCAAACACAAACAAAAACAGGATAAAACAATCACACACAGAAATCAAAGGATTCACACACCAAATCAAAAGAATTTCAAAAGACTTTAAAGGGTCACATAGAAAATCAAAAGATGTTTTAGGATATAAAAAAGGATCACCCTTACAGCTCAAACAGGCTAGCCTCGGAAATTTGTTTCTTGCCTGTCTTCCTATAAACAATAAACTGATTCTGCTCTCAAGCAGCTGACCTCCAATCATTTATAAGTAAGGAGTTTGAATTCAGAAAGGGAAAGGCTTCTTTTTCCTTTCAACACCTCCCAGACCCTTGTAGGGGTCTTCTTGAGTGAGCAGGGGGTTGGACTAGATGACCTCCAAGGTCCCTTCCAACTCTACTGTTACTTTTGAAAGACTTTGGTACTGATGCTCTGATGATACCTGGCTTGGAAACGAAACGTCAGCAAGAAAACAAGCATCTTCAGAGAGCACCAAGGACCCCCCACGCACACACAAACACTTCGATACAGAGTTAGGGGCTTACGATGCTCTGAACCCCAAAAGAGAGCCAGTCTCCCCCCCTTTTTTATTTTATTTTAGCTTAGCGCCAGGGATATGCCACATGGTGCGAACGTTGAGGAAAGTGGATAAATTGCACAATACTCGGCACTGCACTTCACAGGTTTTCAGGGCAGAAGCCCAGCGGCTGTTGGAGCAAACACCAGGGAAAGGTTTTTTTTTTTCTTCCTCTGTTAAACTTAAATTTTATTCACAAAACCAAGCCGTTTCAGATTAGAAACCGAGTTATTTTAGGGACCCGACGGGCTTTCTTTACACAATATGGCTGTGCTCCAGATTTGACCACAATTGAGCTCAAAATTTCTGTTGCTAAGCGAGCCATTCCTTACGAGCTGCATCACAATTTTGCCATTGAATCTTGATCACGGGACTGTATGGATGCTGCAATGGTCATAAGAGTGAAACCTGGCCATAAGTCATTTTTTCCCCCAGTGCTGTTGTATTTTTGAACAGTCACTACATGAATGGTTGTAAGCCGAGGATTACCAGTACTGTAGCTAAAATTGTGGTTGGATGGGGGGTGGGTGGGTTGCTATGTCATCTGAACTCTGCCTACAAGGGTGTTGATCCATGCTTTTACATATATGGGATTTAAAAGCATAGCCAGGAAGTCATTGTCCATAGTATAGGTAGTCCTCTATTTACAACCATTCATTTATTAAATTTATAACAATAACCTTGTTGGGCTGACGAACAGTGACTGGCCCAAAGTCTCCCAGGCAGCATTCATGCATAAGGCAGGATTAGAACTCAGAATCTCCTTGGTTTCTAGGCCAGCACCTTAACTGCTAAACCAAGTTCACAAGGACATCTTTGTATTTGAATAGCATCATGGGTAACCTTGAAACCTTTTCCAGTTACAAACAGTCCCATAATACAATACTAGTGTATATGGTAAAAGGTAAAGGTTCCCCTCGCACATATGTGCTAGTCATTCCCGACTCTAGGGGGTGGTGCTTATCTCCGTTTCAAAGCCAGCGCTGTCCAAAGACGTCTCCGTGGTCATGTGGCCGGCATGACTCAACGCCAAAGGCGCACGGAACACTGTTGCCTTCCCATCAAAGGTGGTCCCTATTTTTCTACTTGCATTTTTTACGTGCTTTCGAACTGCTAGGTTGGCAAAAGCTGGGACAAGTAACGGGAGCTCACGCCGTTACGTGGCACTGGGGATTCAAACCTCTGAACTGCCGACCTTTCGATCGACAAACTCAGCATCTTAGCCACTGAGCCACTACATCCCTCATATGGAGAGTACAGAGAGAGCCTCTGAATTAAAAAGGGATCTGAGATTATACACAAATACACACAAATTCCCCACCCAGAATTCCCCACCCAACATTTTAGAGCTGTTGAGAAACGCTGATTTAAAGGACCGAGACTAATTCCCTCCCTCTCCTTTCTTTCAAGAATGAAATATAGTCCTCATTTAGTCACAAATAATCCCTAGATTCATCTGCCATTTAGCCAAGGCAATTAATAGAGCAGCGATCTCAGAGCCTTTAACAGCAGTTCTGTCTCAGGGGAAAGTCACATTTTTTTTCTCGTGCTCCATGGAGGATATTCTCTTTTATTTTCTCTTAGAAATTCAAAGCTAAATCAACTGGAGGCTACCTGAGTGTCATTTGGACAGACAATACAAGTAGTCCTCAATTTACAATCATTTGTTTAGTGACTGTTTGAAGCTACAACAGTACTGAAAAAGTGACTTACAACCGGTACTCTCACTTACAACTTATCACAGCATCTCTACAGTCACAAGAGTTTAGGTGTTTGGCAGCTAGGATGTATTTACAATGATTGCAGCATCCTGGGGTCATGTCACCTTTCGCAGCCTTCGCAGCCAGCTTCTGACAAGCAAAACCGATGGGGGGGAAGCCGTTAATGACTGCATGATTCACTTAACTACAATGATTCGCTTTACAACTGTGCCAAAAAAAGATTGTAAAATTGGGCAAGAATCACTTAGCAACCGCTTTCCTTACCAATGGGAATTCTGATCCCAATTATGGTCACAAATGGAGGATAACCTGCATGACGTATCGACTACATTTCTTTTCAGTCTACAGTACCATTTTCAAAATATTAAGTACAAATTGAAAAAGCTAAATTTGGAGCGCACGGCTTTGTTGCCCTGGTGAACTTTTATGGTTGAAAACTTAACTCTTGAATTAGTAGCAATAGCAGTGTTATTCTGCGTTGACCCTCAACCCGCTTCGCTGCTACATGTAGGAAATGGAATACTATAGCTATAGAGTTGGAAAGGTTCTTGGAGATCATCTAGTTTAACCGCTTGCAGGGTATAAGATCCACTACGGCATCTCTTTTTAGAGTAATTTTATTAAATGTTACAATTAAAATGATAAAAACTAATACAAACTAAAGAGAAAAAAAAACTGCAGAAAAGAAAAATTAAGAGTAAAGAAAAATAAAAGAAATAAATGGCTTCTTCCTTCATCGTACTTCAAAAATATCAACAATTTTAGTAAATTACTACCTTTTCTTAAAATTATCTCTTCTTCCCATACTGTTTGATATCTATAAAGAAATCCTTAAAAACTCATCATTTCAGTCCTGATTGGCAGAAGTTCATTAAGGATTGCAAGAGATAGCAATGTATTTTAACCCTGATAAATAAAGCAACTTCCTTTTATTTCTAACGATTCTAGTCTTAAATCTCTTCAAATAGAACTTTAGTTTTTCATTTGTTCTCTGTCCCTTCTCACAAAATTTTTCAAAGCTTGTAACAAGTCTCTTTTGTAAATGCAATATCGGAAAATTATCCTGAGGAATCTTTAAATCTGTTATATGTATAATTCTTAATTTTAATTCTTAAAACATCGACTGGTTTCACTTGTATATTTTTATTTAATTTAATATTATTTATTAAATTCGTTTGCTGCCCATTTGCTGCATCTTTTTCCGTATCATTCTTGAACCTTGTCATTTTTAAATCCTCTTTTTTATTTATTTATTTTTATTTATTTTTATATGCCGCCCTTCTCCGGAGACTCAGGGCGGTTTACAATGCGTTAAGCAATAGCCTTCATACTTTTGTATACTTTATACAAAGTCAGCTTATTGCCCCCACAATCTGGGTCCTCATTTTACCTACCTTAGAAAGGATGGAAGGCTGAGTCGACCTTGAGCCTGGTGAGAATTGAACTCGTAGTAATTGCAGGCAGCTGGATGTTAAATGCTGCCTTAGTAGGAGGCATTAGCCTCCTACGCCACTCAGGCTCCACATCTCTTTCACGCAAGTGTCAGAATTATTGTCAGAACTGTCATCTCATGCCTACGCTTTGCATTTGCACAATGCCAGTCTGTCATGAACTTGGGGGGGAGAGAGAGCTGAATGGGGGGGGGGGGAAGTTCACTACTCACCGTACCTTCTGGAGATGCAAAACTTCAAGATCAGACAGCTGGGAATGGCATGCAACTGCATACCAGCAAGCCCACACTTGAAGAGGCCGTTCCCAAAACATTTCATTTGAATAAGGTTGGACAATGGGGACCAACAGTGAGAAATGACTAGCGGAAGCTTCGTGGGGGGCAGTTAATTAGGGATTTTGCCATGCGGATTTCAGTTCTGGCTTTGCTTTATTGTATTCTGCTTGATCTTCAGTAAACTATACCTTTCTCAATGGAGTCAAGGATCGTTCTTATTTAAAGGCTCGAACTGAGGCAGGACTGACACTTATCTAGGTTGTCTTCCATAACATCCTTTAAACACAATATATCTATAAAGGCAAACACTCTTAAATTTATCTTCTGGTTCCATTATTCACAAACATTTTTCAATACATCCAATGTTAAAATATTTTGCTCCATTTTCTATTAGTAAGTCAAATTTAAATGTTATTTTCCCTTAATTGTAATTGATTGCTCCCTCTGGCGTCCAACCTTTTCCATCAGAACTACCTACACTCCATTCTCCACTATATTTTCAAACAGTTGGGTGACATATATGTTTAATAAAATAATAAATAATAAATAAATAAATAAATAGCCAGGAAGTGTTTGTGCAGTCTGGTTGATAGCTTTCTTCCTTCCTGTTTGTCCAATCTCGTTCTTTGCGCAGTTCCTACACTGGATACGGTATATAATGCCTGAACTTTGGTTTATTTCTGTCTGCCCTTTCGGTTTTGACAGGGTCGGTCTGAGAGGTCAGGTTGGTTTATGGGCTACTACGAGATCATGTTGATGCAGTAGTCTTGCTGTCATTTCTGAGACATTGTGCATGTAGGGGATTGTGATTCGTCTGGTCGTTGTTGTTCCTGTTGTAGTTGTTGTATTGCTTTGAGTCTTTGTATTGTTTTGTTGGAAGAAATATCCTTCTGGGTTCAGTTCCAAGTGGGGAAAAAGACACTGGAAACAAGGAGACTGCTTGGAAAGATGGTTTAATGGTGGACAGGATCACATGGCTTGAGTTCCTGAACAGGATCACATGGTTTGAGTTCCTGAGCAGAAAAAGGGCGAGATGCTGAGCATGCCTGGGTTTTATGCCCTCTGAGCTTTGAACTTCCTGGGGCACAGGAAGGGTATCCTGATTGGTTGTCAGACTCCCAGGGGGTGGGGGTCTTAGTTAGCCTTGCTGGCTGATGTAATCTTCCCAGGTGCCATGTGGTGAGTTTCTGTTGCTAGATGGGCCCTATTGTGTTGCAGATGATGGTCCATTGACAAAGGTGGAGGGGGGCAGGAAGCTGCTTTGTCTTTAAAACATGTTTCTCCATTTCTCATCCAGGGAAATATAATATTCTGCCTTTTTAATATTTCCTAAAATATTTCATTCTTCTAGGAGAGGGGTGGGTGCTAACTTCCTACAGTTTGTATGCAGTCATCTCTGGATGAAGTTTTGTGGGTATCCATTTCTCTCGAAGACATTGTTCTGCTGACTGTGTTACACTGGGATTCTACTCTCCCAGTGTTCTGACACAGCTTTACTTATGGACTCTTTTTGATTTGTTAAATAATTAGAGGTCGGTTTTTCTTCTATCCATGATGCTCTTAGAAATCTTTTCCAGCACCAAAGTTCAAAAGCATAGTACGCTTTTTATTTGTTTCTTCAAAGTTCATAATTCAGATTAAACCTGAGATGATTGTCTCCTTTTACTTCAGAATGATCAGAACCTGACCTCTAGTGGCTGAAGAGGCATAGCGGTTCCATTAAATGTCTTTGTCCAGCAATGTTTTACATACATTGAGTAAACTTATCAAAGGTTAATATACACAAATAAAAGTATCAATAAAGGTGAATATTTGTACTCATGGTGGCTTGACATGGTTTGGAAAATGTAAATGAAAATAAAACGAGGCTCCCACAGAGACAAAATAAGGCACTGAATCGTTTTAACTTTCTGGCATGTCCATGAACTAATCAACTGCCAAGCGAAACCAAGGCAACTGTGATTTGTGGTGCAAAAACATGTTCGTATAGCTCAGGGGTCAGCAACCTGCGGCTCTGGAGCCGCATGTGGCTCTGGAGCCGCATGTGGCTTTTTCACCCCTCTGCTGTGGCTCCCTATCACTCAAAATATGTGTCACAACTGGCAATGTGAGACACCAGTCGGCATGTGATTTATTAAGCTTTTCAATCCCCGGTAGGCCAACCATGGATAAATCCAAGAAAAGAAGTTTCAGAAGAAAACACAACATTTGATCTCCGCTCCTTCCGTCGGGGCCTAAAGACTTGGCTATATCAACAAATGGGCTGAGTTTTGATTCTGGGGTTTTATTATTTTGATTTTAATTGGTTTTAATCAGACTCTTCTTTCATTGCATGTTTCTTGCTTGTGTTCGCCACCCTGAGTCCTTTGGGAGAAGGGCGGCATATAAATTTGTTTTAAATAAATAAATAAAATTTAATTCAACTACATATGCTAGTTTTGTGGCCGCTCAAGAAATAATAGTCAGGCACAGGGAAGGGTTTTGTGGCTCCTGGTGTTTTCTTTTCTGTGGGAAACGGGTCTAAATGGCTCTTTGAGCGTTTAAGGTTGCAGACCCCTGATATAGCTGCAAGGGCAAAATTCTTGAAGTGATATAAGATGCTTAAATCAAGAGTAGATACTGATTAATTTAATCTCTTGGAAGTAGGATTTTTGAGTGGTAGAATCCATTTGATTTCTTTTTAACATAATAAGGTGGTCTTATCATTATCACTTCCTTTTTCTAGAGGTTTTTTCTTCTTCTTGAGAATTGTTTACTTGGATAGCCTTCTGGCTTGCATTTTCTCGTACTGAAGCTCTGAAGGTCCATAAATTGGGGGTATTCCACCATTTCTTTCAATTTATTATTTGGAAGTTAAGACTCTTCCTCAGTTCTAAGCCTTTCATCCAGCATTCACATTAAGGAGTTCCATCAATCTCCAAACTAGGTCTCAATACTGTAAGCCACCTGTCCTCTTAAATCAACTCTTGTTGACATGTCACCTTGTTCTGTAGGCCAATGTCTACCACATGAAGAAATTCCTTTAGACATTACCAATCCAATGTTCCTCTTATTTCTTTATGGACTTGGATGTAGGTGTGTTTGCATCTAAATATTACAGAAGAACTGCTTGATTTCTTAACTTTCAGGCCAAAATTTATATATATTTTAACTGTTTTTTAATATTTGTATTCTATGTTTTTATCTTGGCTGTACACCGCCCTGAGTCCTCAGGGAGAAGGGCGGTATATAAATTGGAAATTAAATTAAATTAAAAATTAAATTATTCAAGATGGGTCAGACTATTTGATTTAGAATGACGATCTTTGAATAGTAGTGGTATGTAGCCTTATGACTAACTCTGTGTACTTAAAAACATGGCCATTGGCAATTTTACAATTCTGTGCTGTTATTTCTATTTCTTACTAAGCAAAATAAGTACTTTGGTACTATGGGTGTGTGTACATATATGTGTGTGTGTATACATATATACACATACAGTATATAAAATCTAATTAGTATATTGCTGTGATGGCAAATCTATGGCATGCGTGCCACAAGTGACACACAGAGTCCTCTCTGCAGGCATGCAAGCCGTCGCCCAGCTCAGCTCCACCCCACATGCACATGCACCTACTGGCCAGCTGATTTTCGGCTCTCTGCCGCACATGTGGGGGGGAGGCAGGGTGCATGCGGGAGACATGCACAGATGCCTGGGGGTGGAGGTGGTCATGCGTACATGCATGGTGGGCGAGGGGTCGCATGCGCATGTGTGGCGGTGGGGGAGAGCGTGGGGGTGTGTGGTGAAGCCCCCCGCGGCCCATTTTGGGCCTAGCAGGCCTCCCTGCAGCCTCCTGGGACCAAAAATGGGCTGTGGGAGGGTTGCATGCGCATGCGCAGGGTCGCATGCTCAGGGGGAAGAGTGTGGGGGTCACACACATATGTGTGGGGGGCAGGGCGCGGGGGTGTGTGGCGTACACATTGCATTATGGGGCAGGCTTTCGGCACGCAACGACAAAAAGGTTAGCAATCACTGGTATATTGGTTTAAAGATCAAACCAGCAGATGATTTGGAAAGCTGGATTTTAGGAATAAATTATAAATTATTATATATGATATCTACATTTGCAACGTTTTCTATAACCCCCAGCTGTATCTTAGTCTCAAAATAATTGCAGAGAAGTGAGGAATCTCTGGTCTCCCTTTCATCTCTGCTATAAATGATTTTATTCTACTTACTTATGTTTAGTGAGTGATCAAAGTTATGGCACAGAAAAAAGGGATTTTGATTTCAGTGTCTCTGGGTCACGATTGCCATTTGCAACCTTCTCAATCAGCTTTTGACAAGCAAAGCCAATGGAAGCCGGAATCGCTTAACAACTATGTGATTCACTTAAGAACTGCAGCAATTCACTTAACAACAGTAGCAAAAAAAAAGGTTGTAACGTTAGGCGTGACTCATTTAACAATCTCCTTGCTTAGCAACAGAAATGCTGGTCCCGATGATGGTCATAAATTGAGGTCTAGCTGCGCGTTCAAGGGGTAAACAGATTGAGTTGATTTTATGAAGCTTCTGTGGTTTGGTAAGATATAATCTTTTGAAACATTGGTGAGGAACATCTGGATTGTGATTGCTGATTGCATAACTCCCCAGGCAAAAAAGAATGTTTGCGATAGATAAATCACCGAAGAACTCCACGTCCACTAATTAGCTTGATTACAGGTTAAATAGGTTAAACTGCTTCTGTGAAAAAGCCCATGTCTGAAGTAGTAGATAATCTGAGCCTAATATTACAAAGGATTGGACACCATTTCAGTGTTTTTTTCACTTTCCACCATCCAGTTATAGATGAATTGGAATTTTTACTACTGGTAGGTGGAATGTTTCTCTATCAATGTTGGAAGACTTGAAAGACCAGATTATTCTGCAGTAAATCTATCCAATTTGTCACCGAGAGGAAGCATCAACTTGGTGGCCCATAAGCAGGGCCGGATTTTCCTATAGGCTTGCTAGGCTTCAGCCTAGGGCCTCAAGATCAAGAGGGGCCTACATTCAAATTATTAGCAAAATTAAAATTACACTTTCACTATAGGTGAAAGGGCCTCATAAGTGGAATAGCCTAGGGCCTCTTTTCATCTAAATCCAGCCCTGCCCATAAGGGTAATTTTTAAAAGATCAATGTTTCTCTACATCAGTGTTTCTCAACCTTGGTAGCTTGAAGATGGGTGGACGTCAACTCCCAGAATCCCCCAGCCAGCAGCCCTGGCTGGGGAATTCTGGGAGTTGACGTCCACCCATCTTCAAGCTTCCAAGGTTGAGAAACACTGCTCTGCATGGTACATAGTATGTTTTAATTGGCTTTCAAGAAAATATCTCTTCAGAATGGCATCTTCTATTAAGGTAAATTGCTGACCCACTGCTTTCCCGATGCTCTGATACCAGTTTTAAGTATTCATATAAAGTCTAGATCATTGTATAATCCAAAACATATTTTATTTATTTTTATTTTTAGTTGATTTATATGCTGCCCTTCTCCGGAGACTCAGGGCGGCTTACAATGCATTAAGCAATAACCTTCATACTTTTGTATATTTATATTTTGTATATTTTGTATATTTATAGTTTTAAGTCTAATTTTCCCATCCGTACAAATTCTAACTATACTTTTTTATTATTTAATAAACAAACAGCCTAGAGCAGGAGTCTGTAAACTTAAACACTCAAAGAGCCATTTGGACCCATTTCCCACAGAAAAGAAAATACCAGGAGCCACAAAATCTTTCCTGTGCCTGACTATTTCTTGAGCAGCCACAAACTAGCATATGTAGTTGAATTAAACGTTCTGTTTTCTTCTGAAACTTTCCTTTTCTTGGATTCATCCATGGTTGGCCGATTGGAGGTTGAAAAACTCAATAAATCGTGTGCTGGCGGGTGTTGCACATTGGTGGTGGTGACACATATTTTGTGTGACAGGGAGCCGCAGCAGAGGGGTGAAAGAGCCACATGCGGCTCCAGAGCCACAGGTTGCTGACCCCTGGCCTAGAGGATGGTAATTACCTGATGGTAATGCTTCTGAATGTGGAGTTTTATTATTTTTATTGGCCATCAAAAAACAGAAGCTGAAATCCCATAGAGATCAACCAAGAAGCAGATCCCAAAGAAGTAATCCTAACACTGCTTGAGCAGGGAGCTGGATTAGAAGACCTCCAAGATCCCTATTCTATTCTAAATGTATGAGGTGGAAATGAGGTTGCAACGCAATTTAATTTTTTATTTTAGTGCCTTAATTTTTGATTTGCGGTAATTCCAGGACAAATTCCTGCACTTTTCCTGTTAATAGTTTTGTTACTAGTTTGCCCTTGCTTTCTTTATAGGGCTTATGGAATGACTGGCTCAAGATCACCCATCTGGCATCATCCCTAAGACAAGACTAGATCTCATGATCTCCTAGTTTCTGACCCTGATGCTTTAACAACTACACCAAACTGACTTACTGGGAACAAAATTTATATTTTTAGAATTTTTCCTACTTGAAATAAAATCTGAAGTCTTATCAAACTCTTTTGAGGCTTCTATCCTTGTAAGCATGCATAACATTAGGCTTCCATTTATCCACTACAGCAGAGGTGCCAAACCAGAGGTGAAATCCAGCAGGTTCTGACAGGTTCTGGAGAACCGGTAGCGGAAATTTTGAGCAGTTCGGAGAACCGGTAGCAGAAATTTTGAGTAGTTCGGAGAACCGGCAAATATCACCTCTGGCTGGCCCCAGCATGGGGAGGAATGGGGATTTTGCAGGATCCTTCCCCTGGAGTGGGGTGGGAATGGAGATTTTGCAATATCCTTCCCCCAGGAGTGGGGAGGGAATGGAGTTTTTGCAGTATTCTTCCCCTGGAGTGGGGTGGAAATGGAGATTTTGCAGTATGCTTCCCCTGCCACGCCCACTAAGCCACACCATGCCCAAGCCACGCCCACAGAACTGGTAGTAAAAAAAATTGGATTTCACCACTGTGTCAAACTCACGTTGTCACAGCGGCGTCACGTGACATACCGGAATTTTAGCTAAACAGGGCGTGGGGATGGCCGGTGCATGGTGCACCTGGCCCATGGGCTGGGAGTTTGACTGTACTACGGTATTTTACACTACCGTACTTTACAATCATATCCTATTGCTAATTTTACAACAACTTGATCAGATACCAAATAAGGTCGTTTGAAAAGCTTCTTTTCCCCATATCTTCAGGTTTAGCTATTATACAATTACTAAAGATTTGACTTTGCCAGGCACATTGACCCCTGGGTCTATTTAATTAATTTCCTGGATTCCTTCATGCCTCTTCTGTTTAACTATAATCTCTGAACCCCTCAAGTCAATCTTGATCCTTGAAGATTTCATGGAAACGCCTGCGTGCTTTTTCTCAGCACATTAAGGAAATTGCTTACATTGCTTTCTACAGGCATCCTTTTGTTTACTTTGAACTCTGAAGCAGGGGTGAAATCCAGCAGGTTCTGACAGGTTCTGGAGAATCCGGAAGCGGAAATTTTGAGCAGTTCAGAGAACCGGTAGCGGAAATTTTGAGCAGTTCGGAAAACTGGTAGCGGAAATTTTGAGTAGTTTGGAGAACTGGCAAATATCACCTCTGGCTGGCCCCAGAGTAGGGTGGTAATGGAGATCTTGCAATATCCTTCCCCCAGGAGTGAGGAGGGAATGGGGATTTTGCAGTATCCTTCCCCCAGGAGTGAGGAGGGAATGGGGATTTTGCAGTATCCTTCCCCCAGGAGTGAGGAGGGAATGGAGATTTTGCAATATCCTTCCCCCAGGAGTGAGGAGGGAATGGGGATTTTGCAGTATCCTTCCCCCAGGAGTGAGGGGGGAGTGGGGATTTTGCAGTATCCTTCCCTTGGAATGGAGTTGGAATGGAGATTTTGCAGTACTTTTCCCTTGCCACGCCCACCAAGCCACGCCCACAGAACCGGTAGCAAAAAAAATTTGGATTTCACCCCTGCTCTGAAGTCTATTGCCCTGTGATTTCAAGGTGGTCTCCCATCCAACGCCCAATCGCACCTGATCTTGCTTGGCAGAGTCTGCTAAGTGTTTACTTCCAGCTTCTCAAATTTTGAAACGTTGGAGGAACATGCATCAAATAAACCTTTGGGATCGCTTTAACCACCAAGCTTAAAATCCCTCGTCCTGGAGTGATCCATTTACTGGCTTTACCGCATGGCGCTGCTGCAGCTTCCTCCTCCACCAATCAGCACCGACCTTCCAACAGAGCTTGCCGGAGAGCGTTTGATTTATTAGGTCATCGGTTCCCGCCCCTTCATCTGTGTAATGCTCTTCCCCATAAGAGGTAGGGCCGCCGTGTCCCATGAGTGACAGCTCGCTGCTTCAATCAGAGGGCGAATCCGGGAGGCGAGACTAACTCTTCCCCTTCTTTAGCACTCTGCTTGAAGCTGCTAGGAACTATTAGCCGCAGCCTTTGCAGTTTGGCGGGGCTGTATTTCTGGATTTTGCAGACCAAGCTGTGCGGTGTAAAGGTGAATAATTCTTTTTCCTCCTCCTCCTTAAAAAAGGTTTCTTTTTTGCACGCCTGTTTTAATTAAACCGCAACTGGGAGAGAGAGAGAGAGAATTGCACCGATAGCTTCCCTTTGAAGTGCATCTTTATTTTCGGTCCAATGGGTTCTGTTTCTTTTGCTGTTGTTGTTGTTTTTGGGTGTGTGTGTGTGTGTGTGTCCTGGAATTAGATCTCGGAGAATTGCATGCAAAATAGTAGGAGAGGAATCCCCTTACTCAGCTAACCTTGGGTGTCCCTAGAGTTAGGGAAGAGGAAGGCTGAACCTGGCTGCCCTGGAGAGAATTTGGTGTGTATGTCAGTCTAATTTTGGTTCTGCTATTTTAAAAAGTGTCAAACGCAGGGTTTCTTTTTTTTCCCCTTCCAGGCTGTGCATTGGAATTGGGAGAAGCCTTTAAAAAAGCAAATCAGAGCGGTAAGATATTACTACTGTCATGATTTGAGAATTCTTGGACGTAAGGATACCTGTGTTATTTCAGTAACCTTAAAGCTACCAATTATCCCTTGCTTCTGCTTTTTAAATCGGTCATTTTTTTGCCTTCATCTCAAGCTTGATATTAATTTTGTTTTATATATTGTTGAGCACTATGTAGGCTCAAGGCAAATTCCCTTTTTTTCTGGTGGCCCCCATCTATGACTAGCCACAATCCCACCCTATTTAGAATAGAATAGAAATAGAAATAATAGAAATATTATTGAATTGAATTGAATTCTTTATTGGCCAAGTGTGATTGGACACACAAGGAATTTGTCTTGGTGTATACACTCTCGGAGTACATAAAAGAAAAGATATATTCGTCAAGAATCATAAGGTACAACACTTAATGATAGTCATAGGGCAACAGTCAATATAAATTTTGAGGATACCAGCAATAGTTTAGCTTTTGAATTGGCCAGGTGTTTGCACCTGTTCAGTGTGCAATGAATAATTGTATTAAAGTGTTTGCTAGTCTTGATTGTGCTGATCAAACAGCCATGTAACATACCAATTAAAAGTATTTTCTGTAGCATATGAATATGTCCTACATTTGTTTGCTTCTCAGATGTAGGAGTTTTATGTTAAAATGAAGGAATGCATACTGGTTAGAATATATCAAAAGTCCTGGTTTATGTGCCATCTTTTCCCAATTTGCTCTCCACTGATGCATTCTCTAATTCTGGAGGATGCTAAAAATGCAATGTATTTGGAGAATGCCAGGTTGGGAATGCCTTTGAACCCATGATTTTGTTGTTGTTAGTTGTGAAGTCGTGTCCGACCCATCGCGACCTCATGGACAACGTTCCTCCAGGCTATCCTGTCCTCTATCTTGAACCCATGATATTATATATTTAATTCTGATTTAATATTGTGCAAAGTCAGTCCATGTAGTTTGTGGTTTAGTGGTCTGTATAAATCAAGAGTTGCTTGCTTAGCCCATGGGTAAGTATACTAGTAATTACAGTAGCATAATGCATGAATATTGTTACTGAATTCAATGGGATGTTCTAGAAATAAATATATTTATGCAAAATTCAAAGCACAGCATTAATGCATATCTGCAAAGAAGAATGTTGAAATGGTATTGGTTTTTGAATCCATTTTGTCTGTGCCATACAGGTATAGTCAACTTAAAACCATTTGTTTAGTGACTGTTCGAAGTTACTACAACCAGTACTCCCACTTACGACCATCATAGCAGCCCCATGGTCACATAATCAGCATATATTTACATTAGTTGCAGTGTCCTAGGGTCATGTGATCACTCTTTGTGACTGTCCCAACTGGCTTCCAACAAGCAAAGTCTATGGGAGGAAGCCGGATTTGCTTAATAATGGCACGATTGACTTAACAATCACAGTGATTTGCTTAAAAACCATGAGAAAAAGAGTTATAAAATCAGGCGCAACACACCTAACGTCATTGCTTATTAAGAGAAATTCTATCCCCAATTGTGGTTGTAAGTCAAGGACAAGTTGTATACAGTACAAATACTCTGTATTTTTCAGTAATATAGCTTCGACAAGTTTTAAATCGTATCTGGCTTTAAGTGTCTGGTTAGGACGAAGATGAAAATATATACCTCAAAAATAAGATAAGTCAGGAATGTCTCTTAGTCTCTCACCCCAAATATGCATGTAGTTGGGGAAAACCTAACCATGTTCTCCACAGGAAAGTTAAAATTTCTTTGTTAGCAATGTCAGTATGGGTAAAAACTTTTAGTTGTCCTTCCTGTACCTTGCATAAATAACTATTTCAGTAGGAATAGCATCCTTTCATATGTGCTGTCTCCGACGAATTCTTGGCATCACTTGGCAGGACAAAGTTCCAAATAGCGTAGTCTTGGAATGTGCTGGAATTTCTAGCATGTATACACTATTGAAACAGCGATGTCTACGCTGGCTGGGGCATGTCGTGAGAATGGCTGATGGTCGGATTCCGAAAGATCTCCTGTATGGAGAACTAGTGCAGGGAAAGCGCCTCAGAGGGAGACCACAGCTGTGATATAAGGATATCTGCAAGAGGGACCTAAAGGCCTTGGGAATGGACATTAACAACTGGGAAACCTTGACCTCCGATCGTTCAGCTTGGAGACTAAAGACGCAGCATGGCCTTCTCCAATTCGAAGAGACACTTGTTCGGCAGGCTGAGGCAAAGAGGCAGTCCCGGAACCAGCGAAATCTGGGGGCTGGGGACAGAATGTATCTGCCCTCAGTGTGGAAGGGATTGCCACTCTCGAATTGGCCTTTTTAGTCACACTAGACGCTGTTTTAGGACCTCTTTCCAGAGCACGATACCATAGTCTCTTGAGACTGAAGGATGCCAATGAGGAATAGCAGCTATTTGTGCCTTCATCACAAAAGGAACATAGATTAATAGGGGTGGAAGGGACCTTGAAGGTCTTCTAGTCCAAGTCCCTACTCAAAGCAGACTTTATACCATCCTGGTCAAATGGTTGGAAATGACTTTTTTTTAAAAAAAACCCAATTAAAAGTGTGAGAGTTTGGAAGCTGCAACACAGGCTTTTCAAATTTCATTACTGTGTCCCTAACGGCAATTCTGACTGTGGCAAATGGGAATTGTAGTTTAAAACATTTTGAAAAGCCCTGGTTGGCATAGCATTTTAGAGTTCAGGGATTAGGATGGTGAGAGAGAGGCAAATCCTATTTAAACCATGGAGTTTGATGTTGCACTAGGCACCATTTTACTACACTGGGTGTTTCCTTAATTGTGATTTATTGCATGTCAACCAATCATGGTTGGCAAACTCAAAATGGCTGATTGGGTCAAATCATATGATATATAACTTAGTTTGTTTTTCACAATTGTATCACGTAGAGGTTGGAGTTTTTATCCAGCTCAAAGCAAGAGCTTTTGTGAAATAAAGCAAAGCTGTCAATAGCATTGTACTAAAAATAACATTGAAAAGAAAGGTAGTATATATTTGATCAAAGGAAAGTCGGCTAACTCTTAGGAGATTTTTCAGTGTGAAATACCTTTCCAGTGGGTATCATTGATAGCATGACAATCTAGGCCTGTATTGATAGGAGATATCAAGTCACTGTCACCAGATTTTTCTGGCCTACACTAAGTCTCTATCAGCTATTTGAGGCAAAGTTATTCTAATCAGTTTATATTTTTCCAGTGCACAATCTGTTTGTAGAACCATCATTGGAAGAATACTGAAAGTATTTATTACAGCTAAAACTAAAGTGATGTTTATTCTTTATGAAACATTTCAGACAGAAAAAATGCTCCCACTCTTTAAATTCACAAGGCGATCACATATTCACAAATGCTTTGGGTTTATATACACACAAACGAACATTCAGAACACGCAGTATTTTTTGACTGAGGTTTTTATAAATGCTGAATCTTGAATTATTTTTTGTCTGATGATGCTACATGCATACTGTACGTTTGCAAAACCCTATTTTTCCTATGATTGTTTTGTAGCTATGGTCTGCACAATCGTGAGATAGTGTGAAAGATTTGTAGTTACGGGTTAAATTTATATCCCTATACTTTTCAAAACATCATTTGGGCTTTAAATGCAAAGCACTACATAGCTGTGATAATTACTGAGCAATTGTGCTAATCCATTGGTCTGACATTTCCTTCCATCCATTTTTCATTTGTTTTAGATTTCCCTCTGTATTCACTTATGATTTCCTTTAAATTTCGGATCTGTTTTAATAATGGATTTTACTCTTCATCCCTCAACTACAGGTAGTCCTTGACTTACAACAATTCGTTTAGTGACCATTTGAAATTATAACGGCATTGAAAAAAGTAACATGCTTATTTTTCACACTTATGACTGTTGCAATATCCCCATGGTCACATGATCAAAATTTGGCCGTTTGACAATTGACTCATATTTATGACGGTTGTGTCCTGGGGTCATGTGATCATCTTTGCAGCCTTCTGACAAGCAAAGACAATGGGGAAGCCAGATTCATTTAACAACAGTGTTACTAAGTTAACAACTGCAGTGATTCACCTAACTATGACAAAAAAGGTGGTAAAACAGGGCAAAACTCACTTAACAAATGTCTCACTTAGCAACAGAAATTTTGGGCTCAATTGTGGTCGTAAGTTGAAGACTACCTGTACGTAATTTTTCTAGTCATTGTTTTCAGCAAATTTTGCTTCTGGTGTTCTTTACTATTCCAGCATTATTTAAACATCTTGGTCCAGACATTATAGCACAATTATGGTAGCTAGTGACAATCACAGGTTTAAGTCTAGTGATTAACAGCCTCCCCCCCCCGGAGGACCTCTGGAGGCCAAAAACGGCCCATTTGCCACCTTCCAGTCCCACCTCCGGGGGTGGGGGGTGGGGAAGGCTGTTTTCATCCTCCCCAGACTTCTAGAAAGGCTCTGGAGGCTGGGGACAGCAAAAAAATGGGTGTTCCGGTCCCACCGGAAGTTGGCAAACAGGCTATTTTTGGCCTCCGGAGGGTCTCCGGTGGGGGAGGCTGTTTTCACCCTCCCCAGACTCCTAGAGCAACCAACCTCTCCTGGAGGTTGGGGAGAGCAAAAAATGGGCCTACTGTGCCATCATGTGCCGGGAGCGTGGGGAACATGGGGGGATGTCATGCGCGCAGGGGCAAGGCGCATAGAATTATGGGTGTGAGCACGTGCGTGTGCGACACCCCCCCCCCACTTTGCCACACCATGGCAAAAAGGTTAGCCATCACTGCCTTAGATAATCAGTTCGCAACAGAAATCCATTTGTAACCAGTTAGACCTTTGGCACTAGTGGAAGATCTCTGTCTGTGGTGTGATTTTTGGCTTTAACAAGGGATTGAGTTTCAAAGCACACATTTTGAGGCTGATTGACAGGAACACTCCTCCTTACATAATTATGTAATCTTCCAAGCGCCTGGATTTTTCCTTGCCAGATTGCCATGGCTTTGCTTTATTCTGAAAATGGTGTTAGGTCTCCCTAACCTCAATGGATTATTTTGGAACCTTTATGTCCAAAGGATTGTTTGTTTATCGTGCAGTTTTATTTTTATTTTTCCCTTTATGTTGTAATGTACCTTAAAATACATTATATTGTTTCAATACAATTATATTTCTACAGTATAATTAAGGTTATTAAGGTTCTATTAATTGGATAACAAGAGTATTGAATATAAAGATTTTGTCAGTGTTAATTGCAGTGTAGGATGTCACTGTTATAAAATATATTTGACTTTTTCATGCAAGATAGACTATATTAAGAAAAAAACTACTACAGCTTATATTAAAGTAATTGTACAATAATTATTTAAGTCCCAAGCTGTTACTTGGCATTGAAGTTTGTTATTCAGTTACATAATGTATGTTTCTCTCTCTCTCCCTCTCCCTCCCCGCCCTCTCTCTCTATATATTAGCAATAGCATTTGGACATATACCACTTCACAGTGCTTTACAGCCCTCTCTAAGCAGTTTACAGAGTAAGCCTATTGCCCCTAACAATCTGGGTCCTCATTTTTACTGACCTCAGAAGGGTGGAAGGCTGAGTTAACCTTGAGCCTGGTGAGATTCGAACTGCCAAACTGCTGGCAGCCAGTGATCAGCAGAAGTAGCCCGCAGTACTGCACTCTAACCACTGCGCCACCACGGCTCTTTTACACACATACATACACATATGAATAAGATGATCAAAACAAATTTATTGAGAGTTAAATAGTAAAAAATAATTAAATCACAGTTTTAAAGCTGATCCCCAGTTTTCCTGAAAAGGCTTCACATAAATGCAGTTGCTTCCTAACAGATGTATCTCGGAGCTGAATCGCCTTATGTGACTTATAGTTGCAGTTCTGGAGGTGGGTTAAAATCTTTACCACTGGAAGAAATACCCTGTTTCCCCCAAAATAAGACATCCCCTGATTATAAGCCCAATCGGGCTTTTGAGTGTATGGAAATAAGGCCAAGCGCTTATTTCAGGGTTCAAAAAAATATAAGACAGGGTCTTATTTTCGGGGAAACATGGCAGTGGTGAAATCTAAAATTTGTTACTACCAGTTCGGTGGGCGTGGCTTGCTGGTGGTGGGGTAATGTGACTGAGTGGGCGTGGCCAATTTTTTTTTCTTTTAAAACCATTTTTTCTACAACCTCTTCGGCAAAGAGGTTGTGAAAAAATGCATTCAAAAGGCTCTGACGACCCCAGCTGAGTTGCCTGATCAGCAGAGACTTTTTTCTTTTAAAAGCCTTTGACGATCCCAGCTGAGCCACACGATCATCAGAGGCTTTTTTTTTTAACTCTTAAAAGCATTTTTTCGGCCAAAGAGGTTGTAGAAAAAATGCTTTTAAAAATTAAAAAAAAGCCTCTGATGATTGTGCAACTCAGCTGGGCATGTGGGGAGGGGAAGATTTTTGCTACCGGTTCTCCAAACCACCCACCTCCATCGCTACCGGATCGGGCGATCTGGTCCAAACCGGGAGCATTTCACCCCTGAAACACGGTATTTGTAGTTCAGGATTAACTTGTTGGGGCTCTGGGTGCTCTCAGCTTGGTTATTTGCAAACATTTCATTACCCAATTAGGGAACATCATCAGTTAAAACATTGTGTCAACTATTTCCTAGCTGTTTTAATGTCTGACATGGCAAATTTGCCTCTCCGGTTTTAGGAAGTGAAATGCAGGTAATGCTGAATTTACGACCTGTAGCTTAGCAACTGTTTGCAGTTACAATGGATTCCCCAAAAGATACTTACAATTTGGTTCCATGGCCTCGCACTCCTCTGTGGTCATGTGACACCATTTTGGATGCTCAACATCCAGTCTGCATTTATGATTGTTTGCAGCAACATTGCCTGCAGTCATGTGGCTGTGATTGATGACATTTTTGCAAAAAAGACAACCCTAGTGTTTATTTCCAGTTTTTGGCAAAAATGTCCCATAGCGAACAGCGGATTTGCTTAACAACTACTGTAAGAAAATTGGATCTGTCATCTGGGTGACCCAATTTACAACTGGCATGACTTGCGACTATAACGGAGATACCATTACGTTCATAAGTCAAGGACTAGTTGTATTTGGAACTTGCTCCTCTCTTAGTATGTTTCTGCAAAAACAGAGAGAGGGGATGCATTGATGAATGACTTTTTAGCCACATATCCTGAGTTTTTGTCCTGTCCATTGGATTTACCTTGAGTTGGCAAGAGGCACTGGCACTGATAGCACTTAGCAATAGCACTTACCATATTTTTCGGAGTATAAGACGCACCGGAGTATAAGATGCATCTACCTTTTTTGGTGAGGAAAAGAAGAAAAAGAAATCTCCCTCTGCCTCTGCCTCTGCCTCTGAGCAATTTTGCCTCATTACAGCAAACAGCCTGCTTTACTTTCATTTTCGTTTTCAGCGTGTTGAATTAGCACAAGGAAAAAAAAAATATGGTCCAGCAATTTACCTCTTTGCAGCAAGCAGCAGAGCCCTGCGCAAAACAGCTGAGAGCAAATTAGCTGAGAGTCGGGAGGCCGATCCAATCAACTTGTGCTATTTAGGCTGTGCTGAAGCTGAAAGGAGCTGTTTTTTCTTGCTGTTTGCTTGCAAGGAGGTAACTGCTGGGAGGCAGAGGTGGGGGCCAGGTGGAGGCCAGTCGGTGGGCGGGGCTACATTCGGTGTATAAAACACACCTAAATTTTCACCCCCTTTTAGGAGGGAAAAATGTGCGTCTTATACTCTGAAAAATACGGTAAGACTTATATCCCGTTTCATAGTGCTTTTACCGCCCTCTCTAAGCGGTTTACAGAGTCAGCATATTGCCCCCAACAATCTGGGTCCTGATTTTACCCACCTCGGAAGGATGGAAGGCTGAGTCAACCTTGAGATGGTGAGAGTTGAACTGCTGAACTGCAGCTAGCAGTCAGCTGAAGTAGCCTGCAGTACTGCACTCTAACCACTGCGCCACCTGGGCTCTTCATTATCACCTCGGCTGATAATGAAAGAGAGCCAGTTTGGTCTAATAGTAAAGCACCAGGCTAGAAAGCAAGAGATTGTGAGTTCAAATCCCGCCTTAGCCATGAAAACCAGCTGAGTTGACCTTGGGTCAGCCACTCACTCTCAGCCCAACTTACCTCATAGGCTGTTGTGGGGAAAATAGGAGGAGGAAGGTGTTTTGAATATGTTTACTGCCTTGAGTTATTTGTAACAATAATAAGGGCAAGATATAAATAAGTAAATAAATAGTCACCCAGCCGAGTTTCGATCATGTGAATTGTGGAGATGCTGTAACAGTCTTAAGTACAAAGACAGGTTGCAAGCATTTTTCTTCAGTGCTGTTGTAACTTTGAATGTTTGCTAAATGAATGGTTGTTAAGTTGTACAATGTTACTTTAAGTAGTACTTAGAATTCTCAATGTAGAATGAGTACAAAAAAATAGCATCCAATAATCAAATAATTTAAAATGTCAAGAAGATTGAAACAGAAAGCCCAAAATAGTGCAAGATGACTATTTTCCGAAGCTTTGTGAGAAAAGTGTAAAAATTATTTGCATTATTTAAATCGGGATCAACAGCATTTTCTTGTGGAAGAGTTGAGTGAGTTTGCTCAGAGTGCCTTTAATGTACTCTTCTTAATTGATGGATCATCAAGATAAAATTACAGGGTGCGGTTAATAAACAGGTATTAAAAGATCAACTGGTTTGATTTTCATCAATACGTTGGAAGAAATTGGAAAGTAGTACATGCGATAGAAATTACTGAGTTTAGTTTGCCATGTTCTACCATGTGTCATCTTTAAAAATATTTTTCATTTATTTATTAAACTTATATGCCAAATAGGCTTTTATTAGATATTTTAAGAAAAAAAAAGTAATCCAAAGAAAAGAATTGAAAATAGAGTACAATGTGAATAAACAGGGACTTTACAACTCTCTTCAAAATTAAAGTTATTGAATATATATCATAATTTTAAATGACTGAGTGACTGGCCTTACTTTATCAAAAGAGCAAATTGCTACTACTGTAAGCTCTGAACCTAATAAATTCTGGAATATCCTAGCTAATTGTAAGTGATCTGTGGTACCCTCTGCCATTGTTTTCAGTTGGGTCCTCCATCTAGTATGAATGACCAACAAACCCCAAATGACCAACAAAATGAATGTTGATGGGTCCTGAATTGATTTGGCTCTTATCTGTCCGATAATTCTTAGTTGAACCATCCTAGCTTATTTGGGAGCACCCAATCTTGAAAATCAATTAGAACGACATTCTAAGCCAGGAGTGTCCAACTTTGGCAATTTTGTGGACTTCAACTCCCAGAATTCATGGCTGGTTGGGAAATTCTGGGAGTTGAAGTCCATAGATCTTGATTTTGCCAAGGTTGGGCACCTCTCTTCTAAGCTTTCAGGTTTTTTTTTTTAATGAACTTTGTCAGCAGGAATGGTTAAGTAGAACCAGCTGAGTTCTCTTGTTCCTGTAAATGTAATTTCTCCAGAATTTTGGTTGCTTTTGTCTGCCAATGCAGCCATTCAAGAACTTTATTGGAATCGTCAGATGCTACAAAGCAAATAACTAAGTCTGGAGCAGGGGTGAAATCTAAAATTTGTTACTACCGGTTCTGTGGGCGTGGCTTGGTGGAGGGGTAATGTGACGGTGGGTGTGGCCAACTTTTTTTTTTTTTTACTTTTAAAAGCATTTTTTTCTACAACCTTAAGAGGTTGCAGAAAAAAATGCTTTTAGAAGCCTCTGACGATCAGGCAAGTCAGCTGGGATCGCCAGAGGCTTTTAAAGGCGCTTTTTTTTCCTACAACCTCTTCGGCTGAAGAAAAAATGTTTTTAGAAGCCTCTGACGATCCCAGATGAGCCGCGCGATCATCAGAGGCTTTTTTTTTTACTTTTAAAAACATTTTTTCGGCCGAAGGGGTTGTAGAAAAAATGCTTTTAAAAGTAAAAAAAACAGCCTCTGATGATCGCGTGGCTCAGCTGGGCATGAGGAGGGGGGTGCGCAGGGATTTTTGCTACCGGTTCTCTGAACCACCCACTGCCATCGCTACCGGATCGGGCAATCCGGTCCAAACTGGAAGCATTTCACCCCTGGTCTGGAGGTACTTGTTCTTATCTCTGCTACTTCCACTCCTCCTTCACCATGCTATTGCCACATACTGAGAGCAATGAGTATCGATTAGTGAATTGCAAGCATGATCTTTGTATATGTAGGGAAGGATAAGTCCAGTGCACACCATCTGTTCAATGTTAAGGTGTGAATGAACAAAATATCCATCAAAAACCAATTAATCCATTAAGATACCTAAAACTGTCAGAAGAGGCAGAGTGTGGTTTGAGCATAATTAAACATCACTGAAAAGAGAAACTTATTCTCTAAACCAGAAACTATGGCTCCTTTTATGACTTGTGGACTTCAACTCCCAGAATTCCTGAACCAGCATGGCTGACTCAGGAATTCTGGGAGTTGAAGTCCACAAGTCATAAAAGACCGTAGTTCCCCACCCTTGCTCTAAACAGAAGAGGACCCCATTATCTCCTAGGGAAAAATAAGCTGTTAGAAAAAACAGACACTGGATTTTTCCTGAGAAGAATCTCCAAAGTCTTGGTGCTCTTGTGGAGAAGATCCTATTCAATTAGCCCTTTTCCTTTGTTTCATTGTAATAGAGAACCATAGTTTACCAAAATAAGACTGTGTCAGTCCCTTATCCCTTTCCTTGCCTTTCCCTATGAAGCTGCAAAAAAGAAATTGAAAAATTTCTCTTCAGATTTCTATGGATCACCATGAAAATTATGGTTTGATCCCAGGCAGACTGTAGTTGTTTTTCTGAAAGGAGTCAGATGCAATCCACTATTATTGAGATGGCTTGTCCATAAAGAATGCTAAAAATGGACCATAGGTTGAATGTTTAGAGCTGGAAGCAAAATTGTCCTCTAACCCACAAGTGTAAAGAGTAAAATCTGCTGTCATTTCATTCAGGCTCAGCCCTGAGTTTCTTTCTAGGAGCAAAATCTTGGAACAAGGTATTAAAATGTACCCTTTTAGGGCAATATGTTGTGCCTAGTGATTTTTGTCCAAGAATTCTTACTCAACTTGCCAGTGAGTAGTTGCTGCACATCTACCATATGTCGGAACTGGCCCAAGATTCTAGATGGTGGGCATGTTCCCATCCAGTTCACACGTGACATTGGCTAACCTTGTTAGGTCTTGCTGTTACTTTGGTGGGACTATAAATGAGCTCCAGAGCACAAGTGATCCTCTCCTAGAAGAACCTTTGTATCAGGGGAAGATCAGTCGCAAGTAACAATTTACCTTGGACTACTCATGATGTCCTCAAGACATTCTAGATAAGAGTTTGTTGTTGATTGCTAGTGATCCAAAGCATTTGATTGATTGATTTCTTTTATTTCCACATAGATGCCTTCTCTGTAGATTCTACAAATTCAAGAGAGCTCCAATCAAGATGGCCAAGTACAGACTCATCTTGCTGAGACATGGCGAAGGGGCTTGGAACAAGGAAAATCGATTCTGTAGCTGGGTTGACCAGAAACTGAGCGCCGATGGGGTGAAGGAAGCTCAGACCTGTGGGAGGCACCTCAAAATGCTGGGTTTCGAGTTCGACCTTGTGTTTACTTCCATTCTTAGCCGCTCTATTCAGACTGCGTGGCTTGTACTTGAGGAGATGGGGCAGGAGTGGGTCCCCACTGAATCTTCCTGGAGGCTGAACGAACGACATTACGGGGCGCTGATTGGCCTCAACAGGACAGAGATGGCTTTGAACCATGGTGAGGAGCAAGTGAAAAGGTGGAGAAGGAGCTACGACGTCAGCCCACCTCCCATCAGTGAGGTCCACCCTTACTATCACGAAATATATAATGATCGCAGGTATAAGTACTGTGATGTACCAAAAGAGAAGCTTCCTAAGTCTGAGAGTTTAAAAGAAGTATTGGATAGACTCCTTCCGTACTGGAATGAAAGGATAGCACCAGAAGTCAAGAGAGGCAAGACTGTGTTAATTTCTGCCCATGGAAATAGCACAAGGGCTCTTCTGAAGCATCTGGAAGGTACCATTACATTTTGAGTGTAGTGTTGCTACCGCTGAGGTGTTTCTTTTCCCCAGAACCGTTAAAAATAATTGGTTTAAAAATGTATACTTTAGAATTTTCTTGGGATATTTGTAGCCAAGGTTGCTTGTATATACTTTTTAGTTAGAGTTTTCTGAGCTTATCGAGATTCATATTGGAGTAGATTTTCACATTATTTGCAGACTTTGTGACTCAGGCTTTAGTGAGGCCTCTTCAATATAGCAATTCGGAAGCCTTACTGGAACGTGGTGTCATTTTATCATTTATGGCATTCTCTAATGCCAAAAAACCTTGCTAAAAGTATATACGCATGCTGTTGTTGTTATATTTGCTTAAGTATGATGGTTTCTCCTCCAAATTTTTTGGGAATTTTTAATGGTGAGAATTGGGAATAACTTTCAATTTACCTTTGGCACTTTCAAGAGTGCTGTTTATGGCACAGTTGCACCTTCAGATATAAATATAAATATTTATATTTATATAAATACCTAGCAATATAGTTTGTACTTTTTGCTTTGGTGGCAATTGATGGCCTGGTTTATGCATAAGTTAAGAGCTGATCCGTGGTTTACAAACTGTTAATGGCATTTGGATTAGCATTCATATGCCAATCCAAAACCAAACAACACACCTGAATCTAAACTCTGCTCATAACCTCCTTCAGCTAAATATAATCCTTGTTTTTCTCTCTCCACCAGGCTACTCTAATCTTAGACATGATTTATTTTCTGTAAGGAATAGTTTATAATAATCAAGCGCCAACTGTAAGAAACCTGCCTGATCAATCTGTTGGCCAAAGTTGGTGAAATTGTAGGGAAAAATAGAGGCCAGCTTGTCTATTCCTGTTGTATGCCATTTGAAGTGGGGATAGCAAAGAACGATGCCATGGGTAGCATTGGTAATACCCATGTTCTCCCGAAAATAAGGCCCTGTGTTATATTTTTTTGCCTCCAAAAAAGGCACCAGGTCTTATTTTCGGTGTGTGTGTGTGTATGTCATCCATTGACTTACCTCACTTGCGTGTATTGGCACTGGCCTCCTTTTCGCTGTCAGAGGCCTTCAGGAACTTTTTCTGCAGCCGGTAAGGCTTTCCTGAAGGCCTCTGCAGCAGATGATAGAGCTCCGGAGCTCTGTTATCGGCTGCAGAGGCCTTCAGGAAAGTCTTGCCGGCCTTGCTGGCTGCAGAAGAAATGAGCCGGAAAGGCAGGTGTCAGGGTGTGCGAGGCCTGGCTGCAACTGTCCAAAGGTAAGTAGTAGGGTGGCTCCACCCTCCTATCCCCACCCTATCTTAATTTTTACCTGTGCACCTTGGAGTGGGCAGGTCTTAATTAGGGCTTATTTTTTGGGGGAGGTAGGGCTTATATTGGACACACGTAAAAAAATCAAGCTAGGACTTACTTTCGGGGGAGGTTGTATTTTCGGGGAAACACAGTAGATACTTATGGCCCGCCCAGAAAGATACAAAAGATCTGATGGGTGAAACCTGTCAAAACTTTTGTATAGCTTTTTATCACCAATTTAGCTTCCACTTTTACTGCTTTTCATCTTAGTAGCCCCTGGACCAATTCCTTAAGCAGTGGCTCTTTAAACGGTTTGACCCAATTACTCCTTTTCACGGTCTTGAATAATGCCATTACCCCACAAAAGAAGAAAAATAAACCTTTGAGTCTTACAGAAACATCTCTGCAGTGGAAGTCCCAAAATGGATCCTTAATTCACAAACAAGCAATTTACAAATAGCTCCATTACCACCAGGATGCCCAAATTAACCTCAGATTAAGAATCACGGCTGTAAAATATAAGGGATTTCATTTTTGTTGCCTACTTAAAGCCTGACTTTAGAGGTGTGTAACATTCAGATCCAAAGCTTCTGGATGGGAGTCCCACAGCACCTGTTGGCTGCTTTGGACGTTTGTGTTTGTGTGTGTGTGTGTGTGGTGTGGAAACACATTCAGGAGTGTTTATTACCATCATTTCACTGCTTCCTTAAATTTACTCTCTTGCCCTTCACTAACAATAAAACTCACAAAGAAGGAGTCACAAGGAGTCTCATTAATTAGGTTGATCACCAAGAAGGTGCAATTAGTCCTCGGCTTATGACCATAATTGAGTCAAAAATTATGGTCGTAAGTCAATGCTGGTTGTTAAGCAAGTTACTGCCTCATTGACCTGATTCTACATTTTTTGCAGCAGTTATTAAGCGAATGCCACCGTTATTAAATGGCATTCTTAATAACTGCCACAGTTATTGTTCACAATGGGCGTTTTTGCTGGAAACTGGAAGTAAATGCCAGATTCGGGGGAGGGGTAGGAAATGTAAAGGGAGGTCATGTGACCATAGGTTGCTGCAAACAGCTATAAATGCACCAAAAATTCAATCACATGAGTGTTCAGATGGGCGACTTATTCTGTGTTATAAGTACTTTTTTAATATTCCATTGTAATTTTGAATGGTTGCTAAGCACTGAGGACTACCTGCAAGGCAGCAGTTCCCACCTTTGGGGCACCAGGCATGGGTTACATGCAGTGGTGGAATTCAATTTTTTTACTATGGTTCTGTGGGCGTGGCTTGGTGGGTGTGGCAGGAGAAGAATACTGCAAAATCTCCATTCCCTCCCCACTCCAGGGGAAGGATACTATAAATCTCCATTCCCATCCCACTCCTGGGGGAAGGATACTGCAAAATCTCCATTCCCGTCCCACTCCTGGGGGAAGGATATTGCAAAATCTCCATTCCCATCCCATTCTGGGGCCAGCCAGAGGTGGTATTTGCCAGTTCTCCGAACTACTCAAAATTTCCGCTACCGGTTTTCCAGAACCTGTCAGAACCTGCTGAATAGCATCCCTGGTCCCATGGAAAATAATATTTCCACAGACTGGAAATGGTATTAACCTAGATCCTGTGGAGGTAAAGCTTCATTCATTTGCGTGAACTGGTTCCTGATGGGCCACAGACTGATATGGGCCAACAGCTCGGGGATTGGAGACTCCTGCTGTAAGCGATTTCTGTACAAAGTCTTGGAAATTGAGTAAGACAGACTCTAGCGTTCATTTACTAGTAAATAAATGCTAGTTTTGTCTCCAAATCTTGCATGCTTTTATTTGATTTGGGTGATCCCTGGAGCCAGCTTTCGTTCATCATTGTTCCCTTTGAGCGAGTAGCATTTTTTATTTCAGATGAGGTTTTTCCCTCCTGAGAAGTAAAACGATATCTTCTGTGTTGTAATGTTAATTTTAAGATGATTTTCTTCAGTGAAGCTTACTTAAACGTGCTGTTTCCCAATATTGGATCAACCTGTCAAATTCTAATTATATAAGCATGTCTTAATGCTGCAAAACATATGCAAGTCTTTGGAATGCTGTAAAGGTGAAGATTGATTAAGAATTATAACATGGGGCTCTTACCACATTTAGGTCATGTCTTCTACTCTCAAAGTCCTCCATAATCCCTCCCTCCATAAAGTGTCTCAATCCTGGATTATGGTGTTCTTGTGGCTGATGGGTTGCTTAGATAGAAGCGAAAGAACAGAAGCAGGTTGCTTAGAAACAGGTTGCTTGCATATTGTCTATGTGCCAGTTCTTGTTCTGTTCCTTCAAACGAAGTGTGGGTTTAAGGAACTAAAAGGGAAATACGAATAAACTCAGAAGAAATCCCTTAAAATATTGAGTTGGAGAATTTCTGAGAATCTAGATCTGGCTCAGGGGGTGAAATGCTACCGGTTCGGACCGGTTTGGGTGAACCAGTAGTAAAAAATGCTATCGGTTCGTCCGAACTGGTATTGCTGATGATCAGCTGGGTGATAATCAGCTGTGACGTGCGATTTATATTAGCTAGAATCGTCGGATTTCCTGCTTTCTAGCTAATCTAAATCGTATGGCACAGCGGATTCCCCCCCTCGCTGTTTTACTTACCTTTGCAGACTCGGAAGGCTTAAAAATGTTCCTTTTTTTAGCACTGCGTGGGTGTGCCTCAGGTGCGTACTCGTGCAAAGTGCGCGCTCAGTAGCAGACTCACAGAACCGGTAGCAAACTTCAGACGATTTCACCGCTGATCTGGCTGTTTCCTAGCAATTACTACTATATAGGTAGTCCTCAATTTACAACAGTTCATAAACGTTTAGTGACAGCACTGAAAAAAGTGACATGGCCATTTTTTTTCACTTAACGACCACTGCAGCATCCCCATGATCACATGATCAAAATTCAGATGCTTGGCAACTGATTTATATTTATGACGGTTGCAATGTCCCGGGATCATGTGATCCCCTTTTGTGAACTTCCGACATGCAAAATCCATGGGGAGGCCAGATTCAGTCAACAGCCGTATTACTAACTTAACAACTACAATGATTCACTTAACTGTGGCAAGAAAGGTCCTAAAATGGGGCAGAACTCATCTAACAAATGTCTCACTTAGCAACATAAATTTTGGCCTTGATTGTGGTCGTAAGTCGAGGACTACCTGTATTTGGTCAAGACTACCAGGTAGTCTACTAGGTAGAGCAGATGGACTCGAATAGAACATAAGTGCTGCCTGGTAACTTGCCTTTTTGTTCTGGCCTGGATTTCCCTTTTCACTCCCTTTTCCTGTCATCGCAGTTGCATTGTGTGCTTTCTCCCAAAAGCTGACCCTGTTCTTCCCTTTTAATTAATGTCTTCTGCCTTGGGTGACAGTGGTTTGAAAAGGGGAATAAAAGTCCATCTGGTAATGCTGCCAGCCAAATTCTGCTGGAAGCAGATAAATTCCCACGGAAAACGGGGGCATTCTAGGGGGGAAAAAAGGATTTTCTTTTATTGCTTTAAAATAAATACCCCTCTTTGCTGATCTACATTATTAATAGTACTATTTGCCCATGATTTCCCTGTGCCAGTAAGGTTTACCAACTATTTTGAAACAGGGATAGTTCCGGAATGCAGTTTTTCATGTAAATGAACATTGTCTCTTCCAGCATCTTCCAAATGTGCCTTACAGCTTTTGATACAGGAAATATACTGTAGCTATGTCTATGTTCTTCATATGTTTTAGTCTCCAGGTCTTTAATCATCTTAGTTGCTCTTCTCTGCACTTTTTCCAAAGTCTCAACATCTTTTTTGTAATGTAGATGGATGTAGAAAGGTCAACTAGTTAATGTTACAAGTA
This sequence comes from Pantherophis guttatus, assembly GCF_059756535.1. Classification (NCBI taxonomy): domain Eukaryota; kingdom Metazoa; phylum Chordata; class Lepidosauria; order Squamata; family Colubridae; genus Pantherophis; species Pantherophis guttatus. The sequence continues at coordinate 14,861,864 of NC_142069.1, read as the reverse complement.
TTTGAAGTAATTGGACACTAACTTTAGTTGACATTTATGTTTTGCACCAACAGTTCACTAATATATTGAACTAGCCCAGGGATCAGCAACGTTAAACACTCAAAAGAGCCACAAAGGTCCTAACCGGAAGCCCCCGTTCAATTCTGGAGCTGACTGGAAGTCAGTTCTCCCCACCATAGAGTCTCCTCCTAGCGCGGCATCCTTTTTCGTCTACCTGTCTTAACCGTAAGCTCTATCAATTGTGGAGCCGACCAGCAACAGGGAGCCGCAGCAGAGGGACGAAAGAGCCACATGCGGCTCCAGAGCCATAGGTTGCTGACCCCTGAACTAGCCCAGCAGAGATTTCCATCCCTGGTGATCACTCATGGAAATAAAAACAACTCTAGATCACCCATCTTCCAATCCCTTTCATCTTTTGAATCTCCCACTATTTCTTAAACAAATCCGAAAGAAACAGTTGTGTAAATGAACATTTCCCAGAAACGTTGGCCTGTAACACAATAAATATCTGTTGAATACGCTGGATGGGCTTGATGTGGCTGTAATTAGGGGCACATCTGGATGCATATCAAATTGGAGAACATTTCCTATGTAAGGCTCCTATGATTTTTTTTTTAAGATTGTATTTGTGTTTTGGAGTGTTATTTTAAAAAGGTAAGGATATAGCTGTAGCTCCCTCTTCTAAGTTAGGGGTCTGCAACCTTGAACACTCAAAGAGCCATTTGGACCCATTTCCCACAGAAAAGAAAACACCGGGAGCCACAAAACCCTTCCCGTGCCTGACTATTTCTTGAGCGGCCACAAAACTAGCATATGTAGCTGAATTAAACATTCTGTTTTCTTCTGAAACTTTTCTTTTCTTGGATTTATCCATGGTTGGCCTACCAGGGGTTGAAAAGCTCAATAAATCGCGTGCCAGTGGGTGTCACCCATTGGCTGTTGTGACGCATATTTTGAGTGACGGAGCCGCAGCAGAGGGGTGAAAGAGCCACATGCGGCTCCAGAGCCGCAGGTTGCTGACCCCTGTTCTAAGTGAAGATATAAATATGATTCATTAAGGAGCTGTACCTGTATCTTATTGCAACAGGAGTAATTTGTAATGCCCTTTTAGTTTGCTTTGCACAACAGTGGCGCTCCTACTTTTCCTGATTGACGAGTGGCCACTTATTGTTATGTAATTTCCTATATTACCACTTCTTGTCTATTGATCTATAATGAACCGTCTTTCCCATTCTGAGTGCCCTCAAAATGTGCAGACTACATTTCCCAGAATTCCTAGCAGTAGCAAGTAGCAAGAATCCTGGTTTCTAGAAAACTGCTGTATTGAGTATTAATTATTATATTTTTTGCTAGCTAGTAAAGTCACTTTTATAAACAGAAAGGAAATGTGTTTCTTGTCATGGAAGTGATAACGTAAAACATACATTTGGCACATGCAGGATTTGGTGTGTGACATGATGCGAGTTGGCTAAACTAAGATCATGAAATCAATAAAAGATAAAAAGATGCTCAAATTGATCTCGGCTCCTGATGACTTTAGAGTTGCTTCCATATTGTTTTCTTTGCAGTAGTTCGGAAGTTGATTGTCATTGGCTCTTTCCAAACTGTTGAGATCAGGGAGCCCTTAATTAAGGTTGTTGCTTACATAGAGCAACAAGCAATTTTAGCTGCATCTTTGATTCATTTAGTTATTTTTTTCTGCAGTTTTTGGATGCTTAGTGAGACCAGTTAAGTCTCTTAAAAAAAATAACTCCATCAAAAACATTGTCAATTTTATAGGATAAGTTGGTTGCTTCAGTAAATTGTGGTCTTGGGTCAAAAAAGGCTGACCTATTTTGTTATTACAGATAGTCCTCGACCACAATTGAGCCCAAAATTTCTGTTGCTAAGTGACACATTTGTTAAGTGAGATTTGCCCCGTTTTATGACCTTTCTTGCCACAGTTGTTAAGTGAATCACTGCAGGTGTTAAATTAGTAACACGGTTGTTAAATGAATCTGGCTTCCCCATCGATTTTGGTTGTCAGAGGGGCGCAAAAGGGGATCACGTGACACCCCCCCCCCAGGACATTACAACCGTCATAAATATGAGTTGGTTGCCAAGCAGCCGATCATGTGACCATGAGGATGCTGCAATGGTCATAAGTGTGAAAAATGGCCATAAGTCACTTTTTTTCACTGCTGTTGTAACAATCAACTGTGGTAAGTAAGTCGAGGAATATCGGTATTCAGTTCCTACTTTGCTCGACCTTCATGCAATCATTCCTCCTGTTTCACTGGACTTTGCTCTTAAATTGAACTTATCTTGGAACCAAATTAATGAATTTTACCGGGCTTCCACACTCTCCTTTCCTAATGCAAACTCATTTTCCAGACATGCGTGTCTGAGAAATTCCCCATCTACTCAGCTGCCAGCTGGTTTTCCTTCTGTTTGTCCTGTTTAGCATGTGGAATGAAGACGGATGTTTCTCAGCTGTTCTGGGTCTCCTAAACAACTGATACCATTTGGGGCAAAGTTTGTAACTTGTAGTTGTAACGTGTATGTAGTTTTTGTTGGTAAAGGAGGATCAACACAGTTCCCTCCCCACCCCCCTTCTTCTTCTTCTTCCTCTTTTCACAAAGTTCTGACTCTTATAGTAGCACCATTGTTGAAAGTCATACTGCTTCATTGATTCTGTCCTGAAATGTTTGGGCACAGAAACCACCTTTTTTAAAGAAAAAGAGGCAAGCATTAAGGACAAGAAGAACCACAGGGATGCCAGACCAGATGCATTGTCTAGGATTGGAGAAGGGCCATGGAGGGTGTGGCGCATCCATAATTCAGAAAACTCAACAACAAAAAGCACAATTTATTTTCTTTTAAAATAAAATAAAAGCAGTCCAGGAATATGTCTGTCCAGCTCAAGGAAGCCACATCTTCTGCACCCATGCCAGACCGTAGAGCAGACCCGGAACAGAACCAGAACGTTGCCCCACAGCAGTGTAAGCAAGAGAACTTCCCTGGGGAACACGTGGGCCTTTCAGCCTGACCCCAGATGGACTTGAAGGAGAAGCAGATGGTTTAATTTAGCAGAATAACAAAATCTTACAAAAGTTGGTTGCTTTGGTGTGTTTATGGAGATATCTGTGTATAGGTAAATCCTCGCACATATATGGTAGTCGTTCCTGACTCTAGAGGGCAGTGCTCATCTCTGTCTCAAAGCCGAAGAGCCAGCGCTGTCTGAAGACGTCTCCGTGCTCATGTGGCCGGCATGACTAAATGCCAAAGGTGCACGGAACGCTGTTACCTTCCCACCAAAGGTGGTCCCTATTTTTCTACTTGCATTTTTTACATGCTTTCGAACTGCTAGGTTGGCAAAAGCTGGGACAAGTAACAGGAGCTTACCCTGTTATGTGGCACTAGGGATTCGAACTGCTGAACTGCTGACCTTTCGATTGACAAGCTCAGCATCTTAGCCACTGAGCCACCTCATATACATATATACACGCATATTTCTGTGTATTGGTGAATAGTTGGCGAATACCAAGGCAAGATTGTTCCTTGCTTTGTGGACTTCTTAGAAATATCTCTTATTCTAACTTTTAATCATGTCACCCTTTATTAAAAAACATTTTATTTCTGTCCTATCTAACTTCTAGTCATGTCACCTACCTAAAAAAAAGAAAAGAAAGTGAGAGAAAAAGTAAAGCAAATCAGAACAACAACAAAAAGGAGAAATCATCTATCCATCGTCTTTTGTCCGCTTCAATACTTTAATTGCTATGCTTTTTTTGACTTGCTTCCCATATTCCTCTCTCGGATCTTTATCTTTGTCTGCATCTACTTCTTGGCTGTTCAGCCTAGATACTTCTCCCACCTCTACCCTCTTCCACTGCCTAGCTTCCAAAATTTGTGATTTGTAAACCCTGATTTTGAATTAAGCTTGATGTTTGATCCAGTCTCATTTGTTTACAAGTGTTTGCCGTTAACTCAATCAGGATTATTCTTGTTCTTTTTAAAAGAAAATTTCTGAACACTCCCTGTGGTTTACCCCAAGGTGCTTTTTCCAAAGGCAGCTGGATTTTGTTTTTCCTTGAAGAGGTTTCACTTCTCATGCAAAGAAGCTTCAGAACTTGTCAGAACTGAAGAAGCTTCTTGGATGAGAAATAAAACATCTTCATGGAAAAACAAAGTTCAGTTGCCTTTGGAAAAAGTACCTTTGGGACAATCGTGTCCTGGATGACTGAGAATCTCCATAGATATCCATGTGGTTTAATTTAAAACATTTGAAAATGAAAAGTGCTTTTTTTTTTTTTAGCAAATCCAAGACCTTCTTGGCATTACATTTCATGATAGTGCTAAAAGTTTACCTACAACCGACGTAAGATGGTGATAGTAAATTTGTTCCTTCTTCCCTGCAGGCATCTCTGATGAGGCTATAGTTAACGTGACTCTTCCCACCGGCGTGCCCGTCCTCCTTGAACTTGATGAAAATCTGCAACCGCTCGGCCACCACCAATTTCTGGGTGACCAAGAAGCCATACAAGCTGCCATCAAGAAAGTGGAAGATCAAGGGAAGGCCAAACCTATGGCTGAGAAATAAAGACCACTTTACAAACGCTTTGCTCATAGCTCTAATGATGTGCAGCAAAATATGGCACTTTGTGAATTGTTTTATGCCTACTTGCTTAGCTTTCGGTTCTCACCAAGGGTTAGACAAGGGCTGTTAGATTTTAGCAGTTTATCTCGGGGGATTGGGTTTCAGATCCTGGTATGAGAGTCACAATGGCAGGTGAGTTGATTAGGCTTTAATTAGAAGGATAAAATGCGTCAATGTGTATTTTCCTCAACTTTTCATATGAGAGAAACCCTGTGTTAAGAACCAGATTTCTGCAAATCGGTGACCAGGTACCATTGTGATAAATTGGAGATAAAACAGGGAATGTCAGATCTGATTTAATATTGGCCCATAGGAGGATCATGAAGGACTGAAGATCACAAACAGTAAACCTTCCCAAAGATGTTCACTCACAGTCTTAACGTGGACTTTTATGTTTTTTATCATTGGACAGCCTCTTGCATTGGTTGACGTATTTGTCGGGGCCCACTTTTATTGTATAACTGACGTTCAACTAATTCTGAATAAAGCCCTTATTTTTATCCGCTTTGCCTGAATCTTAATAACTATTTTTTTTCCCATATCTTGGAGAGGACCATGTAAAAGAAAAGGCCAGGTAGAAATAATGGTCTAGAAAGCTTGAGAAATGTTGACGTTCTCCTCTCAGATTCTCTTTAATTTTTTTTTTAAAAAATATGTACAGGTAGTCCTTGACATACAACCATTTGTTTAGTGACTGTATGACTTATGACTGATCCGCACACTTAATGACTTGCAGCATCCCCAGGATTATGGTTTAGAGCAGGGGGTCACCAACCTTTTGGACCTCAGGGACCACTAAATTCATAACTGTAAATCCCGCGGACCACTAATATGGTTTTTTAAAACGATAAATAGTGTTTAGTGCAATATAAAAAATGCAAACCACCAAAATTTTCTTGCGGACCACCAGTGGTCCACGGACCACCAGTTGGTGACCACTGGTTTAGAGAGTGTTTGTGCATTGGGCTAGGTCAAGTTTATATATATAATACAAGCATTACTGGGATTGTAACAAATTTATTTCAAGCGTGCTAAGATGGTCCAGCCATATCTCCTTCTATTCCTTCCTTAAGTTCTGCTCTAAATAAAATGCAATGAGATGTTGTCTCTATAGCCAAGAGAGGGGAAAGGCTGAAGCAATCCGACTTTTGAGTGCATGGTATGTATTGAAGGGTCTTAATATTATTTTTTCAGAAAGGTGAATTCTCAATGTATTGCTGGCTATGAATGCTTGAATTTATTTTACAAACCAGAGCACTGATTTCACAACAATCGTGCAATAAGCAAGATAAATATTTAACTGAACGAAACATGCGGATCTCACTTCTAAAGATTAAGGTTACAAAGCCAGAGATCATAAGTCCTGCCTTAGTCATGAAAGCCAACTGGGTAATATGGGTCTCAGTCACTCTCAACCTAACCCGCCTCACAGGATTGTTGTGAGGAAAATAGGAGGAGGAACGTGTGTTGCATATTTGCCTTCATGACTTTATTACTTTATTTGTAAAAGTAATGAAGTATAGAATCAATAAAAACCAAAATTCAGAGAAGAACAAATAAAAAAGGCAGCAGGAGGAGAGTGACTGGCAGACTTCACACATCACACTAAGCCGTAATGTAACATGTTCAACTTAATGTGTTGTCTGAATCCACCCTTACAGCTGAATAATTAAGGAGAACTGAATCATTTTTGGCTGTTTGGCAAATTGGGGGGGTGGGGGTGGGGTGGATGATTCTGCCTGAAGGGCAGGCATGGGAGGGCAGAGACCGCTTACAGTTCCATTTGTGCAAGCAGTGGGCTCACCCGCCATTTCCACCGCCCGGTTCCGAACGGCTCAAGGCCCGATAGTGGGCCAGGCATTGGAGACCGCGGTCTTAAATCATGGGGTGGAATTACAAAAACAAATTACATATATAACAGAAATAAGCCAATTCAGTGTAAACCTTTCAAATCTTTGGATAAAGAGTGACCATGAAAATGTTGGATATTTATATCCTACGGTTGGGTAGGTAATATATAGAAAAACTACGTTTGCGACTTTAAATGATATAAGAAGAATGATTGGCTGTACTATTATCAGGCAGCCCTAAAAGTAGACAGGAACCCCAGGAGCTCCTGCTCCTGCTATTTGATGATTGATCTCCTGAAGAGGGACTGCGTATGACTGAAGAGAACTGTAAGCAAACTATGTTTTGTGTTGGAGAGTGATTATTCGAAGACGTGTTATTGTTTTGAGAAACCAAGTTTGTTTTTTCACTAAAATTTTTTTTTTTCACCGTTCAGAGTCTGTGAGTATCTGTGTGTTTAACCAGCAACGTATCTCTTTGCTGTCCTGTCTGTTGCCTACTACGCAGAGGGAAGTTTTTACCCTCAACAAACTGACTCAAGTTACACTTAGCAGGGATATCCTTATCTGGGTGTATGATCTATATATGAATAGCAGTGCTCTCTAATAAAATGAGTTACAGCGTCATCCTTCATTGTCTACTTTTTGCCATTGGAGAATGTGCCCAACAGTGCCATATGTAAATGGCCTATTATAGCAAATATCTTGTTTGGCATAACTAGAATATGGCATACAACTCGCCAGCATGTGTTGCCCTGTGACGCTAATGTCCTCTTTATGGAGCCAGCAACTGATCCAGTCAACTGCATTATTTCAAAAATCTGCATCCTTCATCAAATCAGTTGGGATCTCTTGCTATTTTCCTGTTCAGCAGCATTAAGATACCGTGTTCCTCCAAAAATAAGACCCTGTCTTATATTTTTTTGAACCCTGAAATAAGCGCTTGGCCTTATTGCCATGTGCGCAAAAGCCCGATTGGGCTTCTTTTCAGGGGATGTCTTATTTTGGGGAAAATGGTAGATTTTTTTTAAAATTTGATTTATATGCCACCCTTCTCCGGAGACTCAGGGCGGCTTACAATGTGTTAAGCAATAGCCTTCATACTTTTGTATATTTATACAAAGTCAGCTTATTGCCCCCACAAACTGGGTCCTCAATTTACCTACCTTAGAAAGGATGGAAGGCTGAGTCAACCTTGAGCCTGGCGAGATTCGATCTTACTTTAATTGCAGACAGCTGGTGTTAAATTACAGAGCTCTGTCTGTTGAGCTATCTAGTTGAACAAGTATGGTGATGGAAGAAGATTTTAAGCTGCCAACGCTACAGTGAGATGCTGGAGTTCGGTTGGGTACAAAAAAGTGTTCCAATAACTTTCTCTGTTCCGAATTAAGGGCTGAAATACACAAATAGGTGAAAACAGTCAACAGGTAACTTTTGCAAGAGATCCAATCAGTTATTTTAGAAACATTGTGAACCCATCACAGACGTTACAAGCATTTATGTCTCTGAATCTTGGTAACTTTGATGTGTGGCCTTCAACACCCAGAATTCTCCAATCAATGAGTCTGGCTGGGAAATTTTGGGACTCGAAAGCCACCCATCTTCAAATTGACAAGGTTGGGAAACAATGATCTAGATCAACAGCAGAGGGAGCCAGAGCACTGAGATTTTATTTGAAAAGGGAGTCAGGTCTGCTTCAACTTAAGATATTTATTGATGAATAAATGATTGAAGATCTTGACATGAATGTATAGAAGAAAGCATATCTGCTTTTTAAAAAAATATTATTTGATTTATATGCCGCCCTTCTCCGAAGACTCAGGGTGGCTTACAATGCGTTAAGCAATAGCCTTCATACTTTTGTATATTTATACAAAGTCAGCTTATTGCCCCCACAAACTGGGTCCTCATTTCACCTACCTCAGAAAGGATGGAAGGCTGAGTCAACCTTGAGCCTTGGCGAGATTCGAACCTGCAGTAATTGCAGGCAGCTGATGTTAATAACAGTTTTATTTTTATTTATTTATTTATTATTGAATTTGTATACCGCCCTACTCCCGAAGGACTCAGGGCGGTGAACAGCCATAGAATAAAACATATAAATACAAAATTTAAAATAGAATAAAACGAATTAAGTAATTTGGCTGAATTTAAAACCCCAATAATTTAAAACCAAATTTAAAGTGCTTTAGTCTGCTGCGCTACCAGGGCTCCTGGTACTTTCCCCAATCAGCTGATATTGGGAAGCTTTTAAAGGAAGAAAAATAAAATTTTAAGGTGTGTGAGATACACTTCTACATGTGTGATACACTTCTACATATGTGTACATAAATGGATGAGAATATGTACACCGTCCAGTTGTCACTACAAAAAAGTATAGGGCTTGAATAATAAAAGAATGAATTAATACTTTACTGATCATCCCTTTGTAAAATCAATGGATTCCCCCATATGTATGTACGCATAAAAACAACACTCATAGTTTGATGGTGCTGACTTAGAAACCAGGGGACAATGAGTTCTAGTTCTGCCTTACACATGAAAGCCATTTGGGTGATTTGGGGACAGTCCTCTCTTGGCCCAACCCACCTCACTGCAATGTTGTGGGGAAAATAGGAAGAAGGAATATTATGTACAGTCAAGGGTGGGTTTTAAATTTTTTTACTACCGGTTCTGTGGGCGTGGCTTGATGGTCATGTGACAATTCTTTAGGATTTAGCAGAGGTACTGGTCTACCAGGCTTTTAACTGCTTGCAGAGCTGTACTGGTCTACTCATTTGTTTTTTGGAGGCACTGGTCTATCCATTTATTTTTGCAGGCACCGGTCTACTCATTTGTTTTTGGAGGCACTGGTCTACCCATTTATTTTTGCAGGCACCGGTCTACCACCAAACTGCCTTTTACCACTGATCAGCTGTAGGGCGGCCCTTTGAAGCCCCGCGGCAAGAGTTTAAATAGTTTTTTTCCTTCTAGCTGATCAGCTGGGACTCAGGAGGCAGCAATAGATTGGGGGTGGGGCCAAATAAAAGGTAAGAATAACGCAGGGCGGGCAGAACCAGTTCGGTGACGTCATATCGTCACCGCTACCGGCTCGGCCAAACTGGGCCGAACCGGGAGGAACCCACCACTGTGTACAGTATGTTTACTTCCTTGAGTTACCTACAAATAAAGGTGGTATAAAATCTAATAAATAAAACAAGAATTTAATGACACAGACGTACAGAATAAAAGCAATCTTAATAATCTGGACACAGTAATACATACTGATTTTGCAGAAGATTCCAAGGCTTTTTCTATTGCTCTTAGTCTTTGGTTTGCATTTATAAGTTGCTACTTTGCTTGGGTATCAAGCTATTATTTTTACTTGTTTGAAAAATAGTAATAGGTTAGATCACAGAATCATAGGGATGGAAGGGACCTTGAAGGTCTTCTAGTCCAACGCGCTGCTGAGGCAGGAGCCCGTATGCCATTCCAGACAAACAAACAGATGTTCAAACTGTTGTTAAAAACATCCAGGGATGGAGCACCTAGCACAAGGGAGTAATTCTTGCTCACTCTACTTTGCATAGAGTGCCTGAAAATGCCATGGAGATCCCATAGGGGTGTAATATAATTTTGTTCCAGATGTCTATTTGTGGCTTTCTGCAATCTATCATGCCTTCTGTTTGTACAGCTGGCATTGTAGTAAATTTCCATTTGTCTGGCAGAGATAATGGGTTGGAGAGAGGAAAGAGATATCCTGTTGGCAGACTGGCACTTTATGGAAATGTAAAAATAAATAAATAAATGGTACAAGCTATGATCATGTTTCTGAAGTTGACAGTAAGCAAAACACTTGATAAGGTTACTGACATTGTTTATGAGAGCAGTGGGGAGACACAGATCAAATATTGGGATGTCTCTACATAGTTGGTGGTTCACTTATAAAATTCACAGCACTCAAATGTGGCAATTGTGACCACATTTTATGGTTACCAAAAATAATGAGATGATCAAAAGCTCAGTGGCTATCACTCTTGATGGTGATACCCTGTTTCTTATCATTGGGCCTGTATTTTATTGAGTTCTCCAGACTGAATTCTGCAAATATTATTTACAACAGACTTACAGTATGTTTTGATACATAAACGAGATAGGTGGCATTGAAATGAAATGAAATGAAATCATAAGTATATAAATTTTATTAAATTTATTTGCCACCCATCTCATTTCAAAGTGACTTTTCAAATAAAATATATGACACTACTACTTAGTGTAGGTCTACATATGTTAAATTAGTTGCACTGAGAAAAATTGTGGCCTGCAGTGCATATTTGCCAGGTCATTCTATAGTTCTTATTCTTTGTTTACATTTTCTGATACATATGTTTTAATCAAAGATATGGATGCTTTGAAGCAACTGGCAGGTACATCTTGTTAGATGTCTTAATATTAATATGGATGGTAGTCATTTAAACTGTGGCCTGTTGTACGGAAACATTCAGGACAGTCACACATTCAAATATACAAGAAATTAAAACAGGATGGTTACATTTTGGACTGATACCCATGAATAATCTTTTTGACTAGTGTCTAGGTTTCAGCTTCATCATTCAGCTGCAGCTAACCACCAAAATGTCTGTTCTTTTTCCTTTTATTCTGGACTTGTTTTAGTTTTTAAATAAATGAACAGCTGGAGGAAATGATTATCCTATGGTTTTATTAATGCATCTGTCACAATAAGTAGTTGTTTATTTGAAACACTGAATAATAGTGCTGAAGATGCAGAATAACATTTCCTTTCCCTCCTCAAACGAAAACAGTTTTTCAAAATCTAATACTTGAGAAAGAGACCCTATCTGTGTGCATATGTGTACACAGATTTACATCTATCCATCCAGCCAGCCAGCCAGCCAGCCTGGGGAATTCTGACAATTGAAGTCCACATATCTTAAATTTCCCAAAGTTAAAAAACGTAGAGTGGGTACCACAATCCGGGGAAACATTGGATGGCCAAAGCACACACAAGTAAAGCTAATTTATTGCTGTCAAGACTGGTCATCCAAATCATTGCAGCCACCACTTTGGTAGCTGTTAACATCTCTAACCTCAAACAGTGATTATCCAGTGTCATTCCATATGTAATTGGGCTCTGACCACCATCAGAACCAGCTGGCATGGCCAATAATCAGGTATGAGTATTAAACTCCAACATTCTGAAGGTTCACGTTTTCCAGAATGACCAGCTGTTATGATTTTAACAAGTACATAACATGTAGATGGAACCTCCTAGCTATCATCTCAAATTCCTCAATTGCAAAATCAAAACAACATGGGTGGATCTTTTGATCAGGACTTTGTGAGAGCAGAAGATCAATCTGTAAACAAAGATTGAACTGACCCAATCTGACTCCACCTTATCCTAATTCTGTCTTGCATAAACATCTGTCTATAATCTATCACAATTGTATGTCTGATTCACCATACTTTAGCGTGGTGCTTATATAGTTAGCCACTTGTGCTTCAGATTACCACAATACCTTCCAGCTAAAATGATTGTAGGAACTATTTCTTTTCAGATATCTTTTAAAATGCTTTCTTAAAATTAAATTACATTAAATTAAAAACTCCTTGCAACAGTCTCTGAAAGAGCAGGAGTTCTTCTGTAATGAACATTTATAAAGATACCTATTTTTGTTTACATTCAATAGATGGATTAGCCATTATATGAAGAAAATTCAGGGGATTATAAAAAGATAAAGCTAGACTGGTTTTGAATGTTTGAAGCATATTTTCCCTCCATCCTTTTCTCTTACTGTTCAGAAGCCAAAAATTTATCCTTTAGCAAAGAAAGAACACAAGGGCACTAGATCACAACTCTTTAAATACAATTAATCTTTCTTGAGGCCTTTCTGAAGATCTGGAGCTATTAAAACCCTTGGCTCTGCAAAGATATAACCTTGGGCCCAAATCTACTCAGGAAAAAAGACACCTCTGTCAGGCTATTCAATCACATCTGAACCTAAATCCAAGAATATCAATATTTGCCCATGGACCATACTTGATTTATTTACTTCATGAGTATTTGGGTTTTCTACCTATGTCCTTAAAATGATTTATAGCACATCATATAGTATCAATAAAGGAGAATATTTGTAGTTCAGGATTGAAATGACAATCCTCTCTGAGCTTAGTTGTTTTCGTGCAGACGTTTATTTACCCAAACTAGGTAACGTCATCAGTGCTAGTAGGGAGTGGAGTTTGCTCCCACTTTATATTCTAGTGGCTGAAAGGCAAGTCACTAGAATATAAACTGAGGGCAAATCCCATTCTTTACTAGCAATGATGATGTTACTTAGTTTGGGTAATGAAGTGTCTGCATAAAAACAATCAAGCTCACTCAGAGAGAATTAAAAACCCCTCACATCATGTGGTCCTGTCAGAAGAGACAGAGATGTGTCGAGAGAAGCAGAAAAGAGAAGAAAAAGGTACCATTACTATGGTAAGAGGCAATTCTCAGAGGGAAGACACCAAAGGACAGAATGATCTTGGTGGCGTCCTTCTGACTTTTCTCTCTGATTTCAAAACAACGAAGGGCTGAAATAAAATGCAGATTTTGGTAAGCGCAGGTAGAAGCCATTCCCACCCATGCTTATGTGGAAGCACTCTCCCTGGTTTGATTCACACATTGTGCTTGGTTTGTTCAACCCTAATTAGAATTAACATCAGTTTATATTGGATTCACTCTATACATTAAGTGTAAAAAGACGTACACCGAGTGTACAATTTTAACATTGTAAATTTGTGGATTTTGATCTCTGTGTTGGAGGGCTAATGTTGTGAGGACATGACTATTTGCTCCCCTCCCAATTGAAAGGTGGTGAGGAGATAGTCCCAAATTTTTCACAACACCTAATGCTTATCGCCACAATCTGGGCAGGGACCGAAAAGTAGGGAATGGATATATTGATTGGGTGGTTGGGACAGATGTTTGTGACGTTTGTATGAGAGATGTGAGGTAAGATAATTGTTAGATAATAGGGGTGATGAACAATTGAGGGCAAAAGAAGAAGGGGACGGCAGAGAATGAGGTGGCTGGATGGAGTCACTGAAGCAGTCGGCGTGAGCTTAAATGGTAGAGGACAGGAAGGCCTGGAGGAACGTTGTCCATGGGCTCGCGATGGGTCGGACCCAACTTCGCAACTAACAACAACAGGGGTGATGAGCATTAAAGCAGAAACATGGGATCAGCTCATGTAGACCACAGGACAGGTAGTCCTCAGTTTACGACCACAATGGCGGCCAAAATTTCTGTTGCTGAGATATTTGTTAAGTGAGTTTTGCCTCATTTTACGGCTTTTCTTGCCACGGGTGTTAAGTGAATCGCTGCAGTTATTCAGTTAATAACACGGTTGTTAAGTGAATCTGGCTTCCCCATTGATTTTGCTTGTCCAATGATCCCAAAAGGGGGATCGCATGACCCGGGACACTGCAACCGTCATAAATATGAGTCAGTTGTCGAGCGTCTGAATTTTGATCCCATGACCACAGGGCTGCTGCAATGGTGTTAAGTGTGAAAAATTGTCACATGTCGCTATTTTCAGTGCTGTTGTAACTTCAAACGGTCACTAAATGAACTGTTGTAAGTCGAGGACTACCTGTACTGATAGTGCTTGACTTATGACCACAGTTGGGAACAGAATTTCTGTTATTAAGCAAGGCAGTGGTAAAGTGAGCCGCATCAATTTTATGATCTTTTTGCAATGGTTGTAAAGCAAATCACTCCTGTTGTTCAGTGAATCAGACAGTCACTAAGCGAATCGGGCTTCCCCCATTGACTTTGCTTGCTGGAAGCCAGCTGGGAAGGTTGGAAACGGCGATCAAGCGATCTCAGGATATGACAACTGGGATACTCCAGTGGTCGTTAATGCGGGGACCACATATTTTCAGTGCCATTTCAACTTTGAACAGTCACTAAACGAATGGCTGTAAGTCAAAGACTACCTGTATAATAAGATCCTTAAATGAGGTATGTGATGGTTGGGCCTTGCCTGCTTCTGTAGTGTTACTGCTACCACAATACTGTTATCACTATTTTTCTATTATTCCATTCTTTAATGTTCTGAAGGTGTTTTATTTTACCTTATCTTTAATTCCTTGTTTTTCATGTTTCTTGAAACAATAAGATTTCCAGAGTGGCTCTTTTGAACATGGCAACCATATAAATTAAACAAAGAAACAAAAATAATCATGGTTTACAGTACAAATCTAGAAGGGCCTTTTTCACATAACATGCCGAAGTGAAAGCAAATAAACTGTGCTGTTCTTTTGCCTCTTGAGTGAACCCAGTCACTGCCATAGTAAGCCATGGTTTGTTTAACCTTGGCTGGATTCACACCCCAGACTGAGCTAACACCAAGCAATTAACTCCTTTGTGGTACAGTGAGACCCATGAATCCAGTTACCATCTCTTTTTCAGGGGACAGAACAGAATAACAGAGTTGGAAGGGACCCTGGAGATCTTCTAGTCCAACCCTCTGCTCAGGCAGGAAAGGACAAATGGTTTTTCAATCTCTTCTTTAAAAATCTCTAGTGTTGGAGCACCCATGTCCTGTTGTTTTCTGCTGTGAGAACTAAAAACCCCCACCCCCAGAAGAACGAAATATTTTGAGGAATATTAAAAAGGCAGAATATTATATTTCCCCAAAGAGAGAAAGGGAGAAACACGTTCCTTGGAGGCAGAAAGCAGCCACCACTTTTTCGTAACAGCCCACAAGGAGATGTCAATACTTAAGAGATAAAGAGCTTATTGAAAGAGGAAGACAAGTATCTAGATAGCTCTATTCATAAGCAAAGCAAATACTGCAGGCAGAAATCTATTCAAGACAGGCTCTTTTGAAACTCCCTGCAGCAAAGGCTGAACAAAGGCAGAATGGTAGGATTAGAAGCATTTCCTCTTTTACCTATAGAGCCAACTATGACCCCTACATAACCCCTACATGACCCCAGTGGTGGGTTGCCCCCAGTTCGGACCAGTCCGCAAGGACCGGTAGTAAAACCGGTGGGAGGACCCGCCCACCGCCCCAGATGTTATCATCGGCGATCTACACATGCAATCCCGTTGCGAACTGGTAGTAAAGGTAAGTAGAACTCACCCCTGCATGATCCCCATAGGAATCTGACAACAGCCAATAGAATATTAAAGGACATGTTCTTGCACAGGAACAGGAAGCTCAAATACAAATCCTAGAGAAGGTATAAAAGTGCACCCACTCTCAATCCATAAACGCTGGAAGTTCTGTTCACCATTAAACCATCTTTCCGATCAGCCTCCATGTTTCCAATGTCTCTCTCCCAGCTTGGAACTGAACCAGATGAATATTTCTTCCAGCACTGCTGTCAGTTACCCAACAGTTGCAACCATACCTGAGGATTCTCGGTACAGGCCAGTGAGACCATTTGTATTGTCTAACTGAGCATCTGGCTCATGGCAGATGAACAAGGTGTGATGCATGCTTAAACCAGATGGGACAACTATGAAATGTGATTGCAACATGTTTCCTCCTCCTATACATGGGAAAGATCCATGTTTTCTTCTTTCAGAAGTCAGAGGCCTGGTTCCAGATTATGCACAAAAGCTCTGGTGGCTTCTTTTGAAGCTAGACAGGCTAATCTCCCAATACATTATTTGGACATGAGGGAAAATGTTATTTCAGCGTAGCAAATGTTTGGATGAGTAATGCGTCAGTAAAAGGCAGAACTGTCAGACTCCAGTGGATTAAACTGGGGCTGATATTAGAGAAGGATATATATTTGGCCTGCAGAAAGCCCAGAATCCACCTAGGCAAGAAGGTAGGATATAAATCAAATTAATAATACTTTGCCTACTCTGCTTTTCTAACACACAGATTCTGATTAGAATAACAGTGACTATTCTTTTTCTGAAAAGTTGGAAAATGCCTTCTTGGACTAGCAAGTGGCTAAATAGGGTGCACATACACATTCGACTAAGCCATGATTGACTTAACCATGATTTTTTGAATAAACTATAATCGAATGGGTTCACAAACCCCATTAAACTATGACCCATGGTTTAGAAGCTACAGAGTCAACCCAACAAGCGTGATTGCCTATAAGGCAGGGTTTGGTATCTTTAAAAAACAACTACACAAGGAACCTATAAACATTATTGATATATCCAGAGTTTCCAGCAAATGTAATTGACAAAAATTTTGA
Organism: Pantherophis guttatus; assembly: GCF_059756535.1. NCBI lineage: Eukaryota > Metazoa > Chordata > Lepidosauria > Squamata > Colubridae > Pantherophis > Pantherophis guttatus. The sequence goes on along the minus strand of NC_142069.1, from coordinate 14,845,163 downwards.
AAATCAGGGGTGTCAAACTCGATTTCATTGGGGGCTGCATCAGGGTTGTGTTTGACCTGGGGGGGGGGCTGAGGGGGTGTGGCTTGGATAGGTGTGGCAAGGGTAGGTGTGGCCAGCTCAACGTCACTCGGCCCGCCTGGGCTCCGTTTTCTGCCACAACGGCCTCCTGCAACCCTCTGCCAGCGAAAACAGAGCTTGGGGGGGGGTGCATGCAATTTTCACTGGCAGATGGCTGCAGGAGGCCGTTGTGGCCGAAAATGGAGCCTCTGAGGGCTGCGTATGGTCCTCCTGAGCACTGTTTTCTCTGGCAGAGGCACCACGGGCCAGTCCTTCGCTGTTTCCAGGGTGGCTCTGTGGGCCAGATATAACCACCCCGCGGGCCAGATCCAGCCCATGGGCCTTGAGTTTGCTGTAGATCAATAGTTGGATGCCCCTATTGGCTGTTTAGTTTGGTCTGACTCCGAATATTTGATTGATTGATTATTTACGATCTTTGTAGCATCCCCATGCTCATGCAATCAAAATTCAGATGCTTGGCAACAGGTTCATACATATGATCATTGCTGGGTCCCAAGGTCATGTCATCCCTTTTTGCAACCTTTTGACAAGCGACATCAATGGGGAAGCCAGCTTCTCTGAACAGCCGTGTTACTAACTTATCAACTTATCAACTTATCAATTCACTTAACGACTGTGGCAAGAAAGGTCATAAAATGCGGCAAAACTCACTTAACATCAGTGGTGGGTTCCTCTCGGTTCGGTCCGGTTCGGCCGAGCCAGTAGCGGTGACGATATGACGTCACTGAACCGATTCTCATTGTTCGGGAGCTGGGCCCTTCCGCCCCCCCCGCGTTATTCTTACCTTTTATTTGACCCCGCCCCCCAATCTATTCGCTGCCTCCCGAGTCCCAGCTGATTGGCTAGAAGGAAAAAAAACTATTTAAACTCTTGCCGTGGGACTTCAAAGGGCCGCCCTACAGCTGATCAGTGTTAAAAGGCAGTGTGGTGGTAGACTAGTGCGCACGAAAAACAAATGGGTAGACCGGTGCCTCCAAAAACAAATGAGTAGACTGGTGCCTCCAAAAACAAATGGATAGATTCGAACGCTCCAAGAACAAATGGGTAGACTGGTACAGTTCTGCAAGCAGTTAAAATCCTGGTAGACCAGTACCTCTGCTAAATCCTAAAGAATTGTCACATGACCATCAAACCACGCCCACATAATAAGCCACGCCCACAGAACCGGTAGTAAAAAAAATTTAGAACCCACCCCTGCTTAACATGTGTCTCACTTAACAACATCGATTTTGGGGTCAATTGTGGTCATAAATTGAGGAATAACTGTATTGTACTGAATTTAATGCTCCTCCTTACCAGGACAAACAACCACAACCTATACTGTAAAGAAAAGTGTTCTAATTCCCAGGTATGATACGATGTAAGGAGACATTAATTCCATAAATCTTCTTCCGAAGTCTAAAGTAATACCGTTCAAGCCAGAAAAAGGGTTTTTACATTGTTGGAGATTAGGTTGACCTGGAACTGAACGTACTCATCCAGACAGCTGGCAATCATGCCCCTAGACTGAGAAAAGGCTACTGATGAATATATTGATTGCAGTGCCGTAGAAAAGAGAGCAAAAAGTAGACAAAACACCGTGTTACATGAGACTACTGTTTAATCCAAAGGACTGGTTCAGAACGCCCTCAGAACAATGGCTATATTATTTACGCTTGTTTTTCTGTGGTTAAAGCTTTAATCCTTGCTTTGGGGTACATACTAGGGTCACGGACTTTATAATTTTATTAAAATAAATGGAGGGGAAGGGAAAGGGAAGAACAATAGGTCTGGAGGGGTACATTACTTCTGAACAGCTCAAAAAAAAAAGGCCCCCCAAAGCATTTGGCACAGAGTCCATCTATTTGCCTAGGGAAGATAGTCAGGCATTTCCTGCTGGCTGGGAAGACAAACGAAATCTTTGAAAAAAATACTTGGGAACAGACCTGCCCACCGAAGCAAATCAAGCAACTTACGGGGGTAGCGGTTGGAAGACAATAATTTGCAAGGAAGGGACGGCAGAAAACTATTTGAAGTTTGGAATAAAGAAAGGAGAAAGCAAAGCAAATGGCTGAGGCGGAAGGGGGGAAAGCAATGCAGAGTTCCTTTGAGTTAAGCAATTTCAACAGCCACGTGAGTTTGCCAGACGGACACTTAGCCAGTCATTTTTAAATGCGCTGTAATTTAGTGAGCTTAAAATTGCTTACTTAGTGCTTTTCAAAAACAGCATGATTGATTCCACTTAGGGCTCATTTATTTTAGTCAGGCTTCCTGTTTAGACAGTTTTCAGGGGAGTAGCTGGGTTTGTCGCAAGAAAAGCAGGCGAGAAGGTCCTGCGGCTTTCAGACTAACCAAGTTATGATGGCAAATGCCTGACTTGGATGCTGATCACTCCCTTCCTCTGTTGAATTGTGTTATCCTGATTTTTGAAGGCTATTATATGTCGCCGCTTGGATTATTTTCATGACCATAGTCCCTTTCATAAAAATCCTTTGAGCATGCCTCCCAAAGCAAAGGGCAGTGGAAAGATATATTATAATAGGCTGAAAATGAATTTAAAATAGTGGAGATGAAATGCTTTGGAAAAAGAGTTGTAACGGTATCCTTGTCTTTAAGTAGCACTGACCATGTTCTCTAAAACAGCACTGTTGAGTGCATTAATAGAGGGATGGAATCAAATTCATGTGAAGTGTTAGTACTCCTTTATAATGCCTTGGTAAGGCCACACTTGGAATACTGCATCCAGTTTTGGTCAATAAAAAAGATATTGAGACTCTAAAAAGTGTGCAGAGAAGAGCAATGAAGATGATTAATGGGCTGGAAGAGTCCCTAGGGAGTTGGGCGGCATAGAAATATGATTAATTAAATTAAACCATATAAAGAAAAATTGCAGGAAATGGGTCTGTCTAATGCAAAGAAGGACTGGGGTGACATGATAGCAGTCTTCCAATATCTAAGGGGCTGCCACAAACAAGAGGGAGACAATCAGTGGTGGGTTGCCCCCCGGTTCGGATCAGTTCTATAGAACCGGTAGTAAAACTGGCGGGAGGCTCCGCCCACCGACCCCGACGTCATCAAAATGCTTCTGCGCATGTGCATCTGCGCACAGCTCTGCTGCAAACCGGTAGTAAAGGTAAGTAGAGCCCACCCCTGGGGTCAATCTATTCTTCAAAGCACCTGAAAGCAGGACAAGAAGCAATGGATGGAAACCAGGGGTGGGTTCTACTTACCTTTACTACCAGTTCGCAAAGGGAGTGCACACGTTCACAGATCATCAATTATGACGTCCGGGCAGATGGGCGGAGCCTCCTGCCGCTTTTACTACCGGTTCTAAAGAACCGGACAGAACCGGGAGCAACCCACCACTAATGGAAACTAATCAAAGGGAGAAGCAATCTAGAACTAAGGAGAAATTTTAAAGAAGAGATTGAATAATGATTTGTCTGAAAAGGAATAGGGCGGCGTCCCCAGCCTTGGGGGCACAGCCCATTATTGGGCCATGGCCTATTTGAAACCAGGCCACACGAGCGGTGGGCCAGCACCTGTGCACATGGGTGCAGCTGGCCTTGCACCAGCAGCGGTTCGGCGTGCACTTGTGTGCGCAGCCATGCCAGCCTACCGCTTGCACAGCCTGGTTCCCCTCTCCCCTCCCCCCCCAGCTGGGCTGCCAAGCTGCAGAGGTTCAGGACCGCTGGTATAAGGTTTTCTGCCTGAATAAGGGGTTGGACTAGAAGACCTCCAAGGTCCCTTCCAACTCCATTATTCTGTTATTTATCTGACTGAGTTAATACCTCTCACTAGCCCTCAATTAGCCTTTATTATATTTAAAGGCTGTTCAGAGTATGCAGGCAAGAAGATATGGCAACCAAGGCTGTACAATCTCCTTCATTTTGATGAAGTGGAATTGGCCAGCTAGCTTTCCTGTTTCTTTGTAAACAGCGATAAATAAAGGTTATAGCAATCCAAACAGGGCTAAACTGTTGCATGGAATATAAGGAAAACTAATTCTTTTGTTTTTAAAACAAAAGGGTCCACAGGAGGAAATAAATAAAAACAGGAAAAGCAGAGACAGCGCAGTAGAAATGCTTCATTTAGTCACTCTGGCAATTATTTTTTTAATAAATCATATTTATTTAAACCAAATATTTAATACTAGGAGCCTGGATAGCTCAGGCTAATGCATTGTAATTAACATCCAGCTGTCTGCAATTACTGTAAGTTCGAATCTCACCAGGCTCAAGGTTGACTCAGCCTTCCATCCTTTCTAAGGTAGGTAAATTGAGGACCCAGTTTGTGGGGGCAATAAGCTGACTTTGTATAAATATACAAAAGTATGAAGGCTATTGCTTAGCACATTGTAAGCCGCCCTGAGTCTCCGGAGAAGGGCAGCGTATAAATCAAATTAAAAAAAAAAAACAACGTAATGGGACTTCATCATCGAGCATAGGGTTCAACCCCTGGGCTGCGGACTGGTACTGGTCCATGGCCTGTTAGGAATTGGCCACGCAAGCGGCGGGAAAGTGAGCAAAGCTTCATCTGCACACGTGTGGGATCTAGGTTGCACATGTAACTACCCTCCCTTCATTCCATGGAAAAATTGTCTTCCATGAAACCGGTTCCTGGTGTGGGAAAGGTTGGGGACCTCTGACCTAGCAGATGCAATTCCACAAGGTCCGGTTTATTTATTTATTTAATTTATTTATTTATTTTGTCAAGCATATATAAGATAACAGGTAAAAGTATAAACATAATTTGAATACATGAAAAGAGTAAGAGTAAAAAGGAATATTAGGTCAGGGACGGTAGGCACGCTGGTGCACTTATGCACGCCCCTTACAGACCTCTTAGGAATGGGGTGAGGTCAACATTAGACAGTTTAAGGTTAAAGTTTTGGGGGTTTGGGGATGAAACTACAGAGTCAGGTAGTGCATTCCAGGCATTGACCACTCTATTGCTAAAGTCATATTTTCTGCAATCGAGTTTGGAACGGTTTACCTTGAGTTTGTATCTATTGTTTGCCCGTGTATTATTGCGATTGAAGCTGAAGTAGTTGTTGACAGGTAGGACATTGTGGCAGATAATTTTATGTACTATGCTTAGGTCAGACTGAAGTCGGCGTAGTTCTAAGTTGTCTAAGCCCAAAATTTGGAGTCTGGTGGCATAAGGAATTTTATTGTGGGTAGAGGAATGGAGGACTCTTCTCGTAAAATATCTCTGGACTCTCTCGACTGTATTTATGTCCGATATGCAGTGCGGGTTTCAGACAGATGAGCTGTATTCAAGAATTCAAGGTTGTGTAGTTAACTGAGAATTGTGGGTCGTTAAGCGATACCCACTCCAATCCAAGACATTCTCCCCACCCTGTGTAAGGTAAGGGACAGCCGCCAACTCCCTTCAGCCTTCCATCTTTCCCCCATCTCTGGCCTTTGGCCGCCCTACATCCTGCCTTACGAGGCAGCAAGGAGCTTTAGAATTGCATGATTCTGGGCTGCTTTGGACTTTCTTTTAGCAGCTGAAACCCAACCTAACTGTACCCAGCAGTCAGGCTGGGTATCCCTCATCAGCAAGAGGAGGAAGCTGAGGGGGCCGAGTGCAGAATGGCAGTGGGCCAAAGGAACATAGATGGTGGATGGGTGTAGTTGAAGTGCCCTTGTGGTTGTAAATACGGGCAGGCTGCAAGCAGCTGAATGTTGATCACGTGACTGAGAGAGTGCTGCAATAGCCAAAATTTCGGGCACAGGTTGTTAGTCCCTTTATTCAGTGCCATTGTAACTTTGGTTGCTGAAGAACTGGTCATAAATTGAGGACCACATGTATTGTGAGGAGCTCTGGTGGCGCAGTGGTTTAAAAGCGGTATTGCAGGCAAACTCTGCCCGCTGCCTGGAATTCGATCCTGATGAGGCTCAAGGTTGATTCAGCCTTCCATCCTTCCAAGGTAAGTAAAATGAGGACCCAGACTGTTGGGGAGCAATATGCAAATATTGCTTACATTGGAAACTGCCCAGAGAGTGGGGCACTATGGGGTGGTATATAAGCCTAAATGCTATTTCTATTCTTTGAGAGAAGATCCTTGCCTACCATGTCTGTTTTTTTGTTTTTTTAAAAAATGGGATTACTAATGTGAAGTCACTTCCTTTTGGCTCCCCCCCGACTTTGCTCATGCTGGTGGGATGTAGTCCTTCCTGGTCAGGGATGGGTTCTACTTACCTTTACTACCGGTTCACAACGGGGCCACATGCGCAGAAGTTTCCTGATGACGTCGGGGTCGGTGGGTGGAGCTTCCCGCCGGTTTTACTACCGGTTCTATAGAACCGGTCCAAACTGGGGGCAACCCACCACTGTTCCTGGTATGATGTAGTTAATTTGGCGTTAGGTTTTGCCTATGTCTTTAATCTATTTCCTTTCATACAGCTTTCCTTTCTGATATAAAACCTGCTTTTTCATTGCTCAGGTCAAATTCTTGTTGCTGAGAATGTTCTCACGCATGCATACAATCTTCCCTCTCTAGCAGTAGAAGGGTGGGGATAGGGATTTCCTGTGCTTGTGCTTTTCTCTGATTCTAATTCCTAGGATTTGGTGGAAGAAACTATGATAATCAAAATGACACCAACTAAGCTTTGTAAAATAGAAATAACCTTGGAAGCTGCCTTTAAAAAAAATAAAAATAGAAGGATTATCTCCACAATCTCTTTCATTCTCATCTTCTAACAGAAATTTCAGCAACCATATGAATTAGTTATTATAGGGAGCCAATGAGCCAAAATGCTGTATGTTCTCCAGATGTTTGGGACTTCAGCTCTCAAAAGATTTGAAATCCAACATTTGCAAGGCCCAAGCTACTGAAAGTAACTATCATGCAAGCTTAACCCCAGAAGGTGGAGCTAGTCTTCCCTTTTCAAGTTTATAAAATCAGCAAGATATAAATAAGAAAAGTTCTAACGGTCTTGTTAGCCGAGGTATCCATTTGCAGCAGCAGACATGCAGGTAGTCCTTGATTTACAACCATTTGTTTAGTGACCCTTCAAAATTACAAACAGCACTTAAAAAAGTGAAGCATGAATGTTTTTCACACATAAAACCATTGCACATGATCAAAATTCAGAAGCTTGGCAACTGGTCCATATTTATATTAGTTGGAGTGTCCCAGAGTCATGTGACTGGCCCAAAGTCATCCAGCTGGATTTCATGGCTAAGGTAGGACTAGAACTCACAAGTCTCCTGTTTCTAGCCTGGTACTCTAACCATTAGACCAAACTGGATCTATATTACTGCAGGTAGTTAACTAAGTTGCATTAACAGAGGGATACAATCAAGATCAAGTGAGGTACTAATACCACACTATAAAGCCTTAGTAAGACCACACTGAGAATACTGCATCCAGTTTTCTCACTATAAATGCTGAGAAATAAATAAATAAAAATGCTAAAGATGTTGAGACTCTAGAAAAAGTGCAGAGGAGAGCAACAAAGATGATTAGGGGACTGGAGGCTAAAACATATGAAGAACAGTTGCAAGAACTGGGCCTGGCTAGTCTAGTGAAGAGAAGGACCATGGGAGACATAATAGCAGTGTTCCAATATTTGAGGGGCTGCCACAGAGAGGAAGGGGTCAAGCTATTTTCCAAAGCACCTGAAGGCCAGACAAGGAACAATGGATGGAAACTGATCAAGGACAGATTCAACCTGGAAATAAGGAGAAATTTTCTGACAGTGAGAGCAGTCAACCAATGGAACAGAAGTTGCCTTCAGAAGTTGTGGGAGCTTCATCACTGGAGGCTTTCACGAAGAGACTGGACTGCCATTTGTCAGAAATGGTGTAGGGTCTCCTGCTTGGGCGGGGAGATGGACTAGATGACCTACAAGGTCCCTTCCAACTTTTTTTTTATTATTAAAAAGTTTTACAAAAAAGAGAAAGTTTTCCCCCCCCTGTTCCCCCCACCCTTACCCCCCTTCATCCCCCCCGACTTCCCAGAGCAAAATACAAGGTATTTCATTTAGTCAAACATAAACTAGATTAATCTACTTATCCTCAAAGTACTACCTCCCCCACTGAAACCTTAACTCCACTATCGATAACCAAATACTTCTAATACTAACAGTCATTCATAAGCTATTTGATATTTTCTTGTCTGATACTTATTTTGAATATAGTCAATCCATCTTCTCCATTTCGATACGTATCTTTCTTGCGTGTAGACCTTCAAATACGCCGAGATTTTTGCCATTTCTGCTAGGTTTGTTACTTTCAATGTCCACTCTTCAATAGTAGGCAAAGAGTCTTTCTTCCAATATTGAGCTACCAGCAGCCTAGCTGCTGATATTAAGTTCAAAATCAATTTAGTCTCTAAAACTGTACAGTCTGTAGTTATACCGAATAGAAACAATTGAGGAGTAAATTTTAACCTTCTTTTCAAAATGTTCTGCATCACCCACCAAATTTTTATCCAAAATGCCTTGATTTTCTTGCAAGTCCACCATATATGGTAATAGGTTGCATCATTACATTCACATCTCCAACATTTAGCTTGCAAATTCGAGTACATACATGATAATTTCTTAGGATCTAAGTGCTATCTATAAAACATTTTATCCTTCCAACTTTTGTTAATCTGTTCAGGTAATCCTCTACTTGCAATCTTGCATTTAGTGATTGTTTGAAGTTACAATGGCCTTGACAAAGGGGGCTTATGACATTCTTACAACCATTATTACAGCATTCCCATGGTCACATTATCAAAATTTGGACATTTGGCAACTGGCATGTATTTATGACAGTTGCAGTGTCCTGGGGATCCCCTTTTGGAAACTTCTGACAAGCAAAGTCAACGGGGAAGCCAAATTCACTTAACAACCGGGTTACTAACTTAACAATGGCAGTGATTCGCATAACAACTGTATCAACAAAGCTTGTAAAATGGGGCAAACTTAACAACTGTCTTGCTTAGCAATAGAAATTTTGGACTCAATTGTGGCCGTAAGTCGAGGACCACTTGCAATGTGAATGATGGGATTTGCAGACAAATACACCTGGAGGCAGTAACTTGTGACATGGGGACAGTATTCTGTACAAGAGTATATTTTAAACCTTTTTTTTAAAAATGACAGTAGTTACGATTTATAGCTGGCCTCTTCTCCTGTTAAAAATTCTGACATAAAGATGACTTTCCTAGCTTTATGGCCTCTGCAATTTGGGCTAAAAAAAAAAAAAAAAAGAGCTGTTAACATTTTGAATGATGGAAGTCCGATACTCTATTTTGTCTTGAGACTGTAATATCATTGCTACTGAACAATAGTGTTAGGAAATGGTTATTTGTCTAACTAGTTGGTCAGGCAATATATAACCCAACAATGTATGTTTGCAGTCAGAAAGGTATTATATTGCTTTAAGACTGTATTGCATCATCCTGTATCCTGATTGGCTAAGCTCTGTAGCCAATGTACTTAAGGGAAGTCAGGATCATGGCTTGTGTGGATACTACACCATTTTACCTGCTTATTTGCTGTGACTCTCTACCTGATCTCTCTGCATGATCACTGATCATAGCTACATGTTGTTTTCTACTATTTATTGAATGTTTTGATATTGAATTTGTTCCTGTTTTGAAACTCAAGAAGAACTGTTTTATTGTGTATGACTACAACTGGTAAGAAGACTTTGTACTTGAAATATCCCTGGATTGATCTTTTAACTCTCGTCTTATCTGTGTATGACTTGGATTGTTTTTGGACTTTGCTTTACTTTTTCTAAAAGTAAAAGACTACAACAACTCAGTGTGTTTGTATGTTAACTGTGATTGTTCACAACCACTCCCAGTCGCTTTTCATGCGTTTACTCAAAGGGTACTCTGCTCAATAACAATAACATCGGTTATGAGCCAAGAATATCCTTAACAGATAGGCTTGTTCATCCATTAGAATGCAAAACGTTCCCTGGGAACATCATATATTGCAACTTTAGTTCAGCTGGGGTTCCCTCCCCTCCCATAAGTGCATTGGTTCCCTTCCCCCCATAAGTAAGTATTGCATTGGTAAGCAATATTTAAATATTACCCAGATGAAAAGGCGGGAGAGAGGGAGGATTGGCAGCAAAGACACAATTTATCATTTGCAAAAATGCTCTGCAGCTCTACAAATCTGGAAATGGTAGAAATGTAAGCCACAGAACCGTTGCTATGGTTTTCAGCGAAGCTTATTTTAAAACTGGTATGCAGCCTTCTTGTGGGACTCGAGCAGTTGGCAAACTGCTAGCCATTTATGGAATGCACGCTATCTTGGGAAAGAATTAAAGACAAAACATGTTCAGTTACAATGCAAAGAAAAATTAAACTTCTAAGGTAAGGATGGAATTTCCATGGATGCCCACAAAGACTTAAACATTCAAACATAAAGCTCTTTAAAGAATATTTACTTTTCAAATACTTCCCTGCTCCTTGTTTTACTTCCTGGATTGAATTCTAACTATTTCCCTTGTAAACTCCAGGAAAATCTCAGATCCTGGGTTGTACATTGTGCTGAGCTCTTACTTGTTTCATTATGGTTTATTGAATAAATGATGGTTAGCTGGTTTCCATAACAGAATAAATAAAAAGAAACATCTTTCTGGTTTGGCACGCAGGAAGGCAATGTTTAGAATAGGGCCGAGTGCCAATTTGTCTGCTAACCTTCTCAATGTTTGTAGAAGGCTTCTTATAACACGTTGACATTTGCAGGATATTGGCCTATTTAGCATTATTTTTGAGACGCCGTTTAAGAGCAAATGGAAGCAGGAGATCTTTAGAAGGTCAATTGCTCTTATCTTCACTTATAAAAGAGTTTAAAATCCTGCCACCAAAATGTGGCCTGTAGGCTATGTGGCCAGCACAATCTTGGATGTGCTGCTATGCCACAAGTAAATTATGAGTTTTGTTCCCCTGCTTTAATATGTTGTGTGAACTCAGTTAATTAAAAAAAAAAAAAACTGGTTACGAATTAACGATAAATGCAAATATGTGTTCTTTGCAACCTGCCTTTAACAACATCTCTAGCACTTCTGATCTGAAAGTGCGCCAGAGTGAACGTTCCTAATATTGATTTCTTCTGTTTAAGAAATATCTGGTCCCTCTTGTTTCCCATTCTGCCAAACTATAATCTAATCTGAAAATTATGAGTAGAAAATTGAAACAGGGAATTTCTTGGAAGATCAGGGTTTTGTTTTGTATAACCTGCATTCACACCAGAGGTGGGTTTCAGCAGGTTCTGACCAGTTCTGGAGAACCGGTAGTGGAAATTTTGAGTAGTTCGGAGAACCGGTAGTAAAAATTCTGACTGGCCCCACCCCCATCTATTCTCTGCCTCCCAAGTCCCAGCTGATCGGGAGGAAATGGGGATTTTGCAGTAATCTTCCCCTAGATTGGGGTGGGAATGGAGATTTTACAGTATCCTTCCGTGCCACGCCCACCAAGCCATGCCACGCCCACCAAGCCACGCCCACAGAACTGGTAGTAAAAATTTTTGAAACCCACCACTGATTCACACAGCCAGTCTGTAGACACCTCAAAGGCTAATTAATTTGTTATCTCAGTACTGCATGTTTGTTCTTAATCAGAAACAGCATTTAGAACCCATCACTGTAAGTAAAAAAAAAAAAATGACTGCAGACTTTTGGCAGGGTTGATGAATATTTTGTACTAGTGGTTTTTATTTGGTCAGTGAATTTTGTAAGATTGAAAATTGATTAAAGGGAGACCCTTCTGTCACTCATAAATGGACATATTAGGGGTTATTAAAAATGATTTTGGATGAAATTCTATAGGTATGCTTATCTAAGGGGGCGTGCATAAGCGCATCAGTGTGCCTACTGTCCCTATCCTGCTGTCCCATTTATATGTAATCATTCTATGTGTTTATGGGTATGTTTTGCCTATTTATATCCTTTTATTTGTGCCAATTTTTTTTCATGTATCCATGTCTATGTCTATACAGTTACTTGTTTCCTTGTACTTGTTGACAAATAAGTAAGTAAGCTGAATTTATTAGGGACTCCTTGTTAGTCAAATCAGTTCATAGGACTAAACGTTGTTAAAGAATTAAAACAGTAAAGAAAATCTTAATTTTGTATCTTAAAAAAATGTCTTCTATAGCTTCTAAAAGCCTCTTTTTCTTCTCTGAGAGGTATATTAATTTGAAAATAGGAGAGACAATTGACTCATTCTTGAAAGACTTCCCTGAAATATATAAGGGCCACAATAGGTTGCAGAGTTCTAAAAGACCTCTGGACCTCTTTATTAAATCTGCCTCAGAGAAGTTTCCATGAGTTTCTTTCTCTTCTGAAAGGAGGAAGTGATGAATAGATAAAGAATGAGGGTTTTTTTTTTTGGCTTCAGCAGTAGGCTTCTTAAAATTTCTTGGGGTATGGAGTCTTTGGTGTCACTATTTAATCATTGGGAGCCCCTCTCCCAAATAATTGCTTTTAATATGAGAGAGAAGAATTGTTTCACATTTCCTGAGAATTGAAACTCAGTTGAGTGGAAAATAGGTGAATTGCCAATGGCTGTGGACATCTCTGTTGAAAAGTGTCAGCAGAATCACCTGAGGATAAAATGTTGCTGGTCAGCAACTCTCTCTCTCTCTCTCTTTTTTAACTTTGGCTGCTTCCCTGGCTAAATATCTCTTTTGTTCTTGTCTATGTTCAGTTTTATTTTTGCATTTTTTCACTCAACTCAACTCAAGGTCACTCAACTCAATTCTGAAAAAGGCCCTTCCAAAATCTATCTTGACTTCACAGAAGATCAGATCAGATCTGATAATCTTTAATGTCATTTTTCATTGTGAACACTGCCCCACATTAAAAATGAAATTCTGTTGCCTGCTTTCAAAAGAAAGCACCATAAGATGCACTTTTTTTCCTTCCTAAAAATTTGGCTGAAAATTTGGATGCGTCTTATACTCCAAATGTAACCCTGTGTGCGGTGCCCAAAATGGCTACCTGGAACAGCTGTTCCCTTCTCTTACCCCTTCTGCACTTCGCCTGCTTTAGTCACTGGAGCTCCTTATGAGGATCAGCTGTGATTTTGAAGTTGTTTTTCAGCCCCAATGCAAGCAAAGCGATCTTCCGGGCTTTGCCTGCTTTTCTAATTGCTGCTCCCTCTGATAATCAGCTGTGCTTTAGAATCTGTTTTTTAGCCCCAATCTCAAAACCAGCCAGTGAACTAATGTGCTGAAGCTGACTAGGCTAAGGACTAGCCAGATGAATACCTGGTAGGCAGATTTTTTTTTTTCCTATTTTCCTCCCCAAAAACTAAAGTGCATCGGCTATATATCTATACCGAGCATTTCTCTCTGAGATGTTTTTGAGTTTAATAAATTGCTGAAAAGGATAGAGGATGCTAATGCTGAGTAGTTTTCTATTGCCCATTTTTTCTTCTCCTGGAAGGTTTAATGACTAGCCAGGTTTTGAGTGGAAAAAAAATATTTTATTTATAGGGTTTCCCTGCAACAACAACTCTCTGAGATGGGTTGGGCTGAGAGAGAAAGAGAGAGAGAGAGAGAGAGAGAGAGAGACTAGTCCAAGGTCACTCAAGTGGCTTTCATTTCTAAAGTAGAACTTATGGTCTCCCAGTTTCTAGTCTGGTGCCTTAACCTTTGCATCATACTGGCTTTTGAAATATGTCTTTGGTTGAGTATTTAACTGAAAGGTAAGAAGATGCAGATGTTGGAGAAAAGTATGTAAAATGGAAGCAAAGAGCATACCAGCAAGAATATCTTGCTTAACCCATGAGAATTTCATAGATAGATAGATAGATAGATAGATAGATAGATAGATAGATAGATAGGTCGGTCTTTGGTTATTTGGGTTTTCTCCCGTGGAAAAAATTGGAAGTGTCTTGGCGACGTTTTGATGAAGTCTCATTCGTCATCTTCAGGCTGGTGTCTTCGGCTTCGTGCTTCTAGGAGCAATGTGTGATTGCAGCTGTTTCTTCCTTTTAACTGCCAATGAGGGTGTGAACATTTTTTTTACATCGTAGTGACCAAAACTGGATGCAGTATTCCAAGTGTGGCCTTACCATTATAAAGTGGTATTAACACTTCACGTGATCTTGGTTCTATCCCTCTGTTTATGCAGCCTAAAACTGTGTTGGTTTTTTTGGCAGCTGTAGCACACCGTGGTTTTGGGATGAAGTTCCATCAGTACGCTGATGATACTCAGTTGTACATCTCTACCCCGGACCACCCCAATGATGCCCTTGACGTGATGTCCCGGTGCCTGGAGGCTGTGCAGATCTGGATGGGGAGAAACAGGCTCAGACTCAACCCCTCCAAGACCGAGTGGCTGTGGTTTCCGGCGTCCCGTTATAGCCAGCTGGTTCCATAGCTGACTATTGGGGGTGAGATTTTGGCCCCCTCAGAGAGGGCTTGCAACTTGGGTGTCCTCCTGGATGCGTGGCTGTCTCTAGAAGATCACGTGACGGCTGTGGCCAGGGGGACTTTTTATCAGGTTCACCTGATTCACCAGTTGCGTCCCTTTCTGGATTGGGACTCCTTGCGCACGGTCACTCATGCCCTCGTCACTTCCCATCTGGACGACTGTAATGCTCTCTACATGGGGCTCCCCTTGAAGAGCACCCTGAGGCTCCCACTAGTCCAGAATGTGGCCGTGCGGGTGATTATGGGAGCGACACGGCGCTCCCATGTAACACCTCTCCTGCGCAAGCTGCACTGGCTTCTGGTGGTCTTCTGGGTGCGATTCAAGGTGTTGGTTACCATCTTTGGAGCGCTCCATGGCTAAGGACCTGGGTACTTACGAGATCGCCTTCTGCTACCGATAGCCTCCCACCGGCCAGTACGCTCCCACAGAGAGGGACTCCTCAGGGTGCTGTCGGTCAAACAATGTCGACTGGCGACCCCCAGGGAGAGAGCCTTCTTTGTGGGGGCACCCGCCCTCTGGAATGAATTGCCCCCGGAGATATGGATGATCCCTGACCTACGCACCGTTCGTCGTGCCCTCAAGACGTTATTGTTTCAACAAGCTGGGCTGGCCTAAATATTAATTTTAATGGGTTGTTTTAGTTTTTAATGATATCGGGGCCAAATTATTTAATATGTTTTAAAAATTGCTTTTAATTTTATATATGTGTTTGTTTTACTGTATTTCCTGGCTGTGCACCGCCCTGAGTCCTTTGGGAGAACAGCGATATAAAAATTAGATTAAATAAAATAAATAAATAAAACTGCTGGCTCATATTTAAGTGATTGTTCACTAGGACTCCAAGATCCCTCTCACAGTCACCACTATTGAGCAAGGTACCACATATACTGTACCTGTGCATTTTGTTTTTCTTGCCTAAAGGTAGAACCTTACTTTTTTCACCATTGAATTTCATTTTGTTAGATAGCACCCAATGTTCAAGTCTAAGATCCTTCTGTATCTTAAGCCTTATCTTCCGGAGTGTTGGCTATTCCTGCTAGCTTGGTGTCATCTGCAAATTTGATGAGTTCCCCATCTATCCCCTTGTCCAAATTATTGATGAAGATGTTGAAGAGTACTGGGCCTAAAACAGAGCCTTGGGGTACTCCACTGCATACTTCCCTCCATGTAGATGCAGTTCCATTGAGGACTACACGTTGAGTGCGGTTGGTTAGCCAGTTACGAATCCATCTGATGGTGATGCTGTCTAACCCACATTTTTCTACACATTAATTTAACAACTGCAGTGATTCACTTAACAACTGTGGCAAGAAAGCTCATAAAATGGGGAAAAATTCATTTAACAACTGTCTTGTTTAGCCATGGAAATTTTGCACTCAATTATGGTTGTAATTCAAGGACTTCCTGTATATATCATCAACCTATTGTTGAGAAAGCACATAGATGCATCAGACGTATAGATAGATTGGTGAAGATGTAATGGACATGTAGATAGTTTGGTGAGGATCTTTTAATGCCATTCATCTTTCACAAATTGTGAAAGCCGTACATAAGGTCCAAAAGCAACATCATTAGGCAAGGCTAGAAATTAGATATCTTCCATACAGGAAATGGGACTGGGTTGGGAGGAAGTCGGAAGCCGAGTGTTTCATTCAGGTGGAGCACTTATCCTGAGGAAGTGGAATGCCCATCCATGGTTATGCTTTTTGGGTGGAGAGACAGGAAAGGAACATTTTCAATTCAGGACAGTTGCTTTATTTGGGAATGACATTTTCGGTTAGGTGAGTTGACACAGCTGTAGGTGTTGGAAGAGGCTGATATTTTAAAAAGTAAGAGGCCTTCAGAATAGCTGTACCATCAAAAATATCTCCTGGATAGTGCAAAGAAAAGAACAATCCATAACAATGAGGGAGGCTCTGTGGGATAAAATCCCAGTTCCTGAACAGGATGTATAGTTAAATACAAAAGAAAGAACTCCGAGATTGATCAGAAGGTTGAGAGGTGTCAAAAGTGAGTAAGTCCTAGCTGTGTAAGGATGTTCCTTTCCAATACATCCTTCCAGAAAACTTTTAATGAACTTTGGAGTCTCTTCCCAAATCAGTGAATCTGTACAATGCAACCTTTGCATTTGCGTTTCATGGCACACATAAATTAGGACAGTACAGAAGAGGAATGTTGGATTAAGATTACGGACTGTGATATTGTTAGATCGTGGGAGGCAATGAAGAGGCAGGAGGACAGACAGCAACTTCAGCTCTTTATTTAAGTAAGTGACTTCTGCAAAGGCTTAGCCGGCAGCACTCCCTTTTAAAGGGAGCAGTCCCCCCCCCGATTCAGCCACTGATAATGCTTTACATTTCCCTCCGTTTGAATCCACCAATCAGTGGCGGGCCCCGTTTGAATCCACCAATCAGTGGTGAGCATGCAAATGTCCAGCTAAACCCGGACCTGAGTGAAGCCTACATCCCTGGCTTCACTTGCTATTTACATATGTAACAGATATATTGGGATGACTTCTCTTATGTTAGACTGCAAACATCCCAGTACTAAATCCTACCAATCCCATCAAATTGGGAAACAAGGATTAGCCTCCTTATCCCTTGTTTTGCAGCCTTGACCTTGACCTTTCCTCAACTGCCTTCTGAAAAAGATGTTGGGAAAATCCATTGCAAATATTCTTTGGTGTGGTCTGGTTCTGAGCTCCATTGTTGTTCACATTAGCATGTCCCTCCAGAGTGCAGTATCTTATTATGTATGTGGAACTGGATAGTAGAACTGAGATCATAGACTGTTCATCATATTTGGGGAGGGAAGAAGAATTAGCCTAACTAATTATTCTAAATACATACATACATACATACATACATACATACATACATACATACATACACCCACACCCACACATACATGAAGAGAAGGACTAAGGGTGATATGATGTTAGTCTTCCAATATTTGAAGTACTGTCACAGCCCAAACTGCCAAAGCCCACTGTAACAACATCGCCAAAAAGGCATTAAGAGTTGTAAACCTAATCTTGTGTAGCTTCTTCTCCGGTAATATTACACTACTAACCAGAGCATACAAAACATTTGCTAGACCAATTCTCGAATACAACTCATCTGTCTGGAACCCGCACTGCATATTGGACATTAATACAATTGAGCGTGTCCAGAAATATTTCACAAGAAGAGTCCTCCACTCCTCCGCTCGCAACAAAATACCTTATGCCACCAGACTTGAAATTCTGGGCTCAGAAAACTTAGAAGTATGCTGCCTTCGGTATGACCTAAGCAGGGCTCATAAAATTATCTGCTACAATGTCCTACCTGTCAATGACTACTTCAGCTTCAATACACAATAGATACAAACTTAAAGTGAACCGCTCCAAACTGGATTGCAGAAAATATGACTTCAGCAACAGATGAATGCCTGGAATGCACTACCTGCCTCTATGGTTTCATCTCAAAACCCCCCAAATTTTAACCTAAGACTGTCTACTGTTGACCTCACCCCATTCCTAAGAGTCTATAAGGGGCGTGCATAAGAGCACCAGCATGCCTACCGTCCCTGTCCTAATGTTCCCTTTATTTGTATACATTTTATGTATTCAATTCATGCTTATACTTATATATATTATCTAATATGTATTTGATTGATTGATTGATTGATTGATAAATAAATAAATAAATAAAATAAAATAAATAAATAAATAAATAAATAAATAAATAAGTAAGTAAATAAATAAATAGGGGGTTAACGACAAGAAGTAACTGGTGGAAACTTATCAAAGAGAGAACAGCAACCTAGAACAGGGCTGTCAAACTCGCAGCTCGCTAGCCAGATGAGTCACGCACTGGCCTCACCCAAAAAATCATGATACATTACATGACGCCGCTGTGACGATGCGAGTTTGACACCCCTGACCTAGAACCAAGGAGAGATTTCTTAACAGTGGAACAATTTGCCTTCAGAAGTTTTGAAGGCTGCAGGTTTTTAAGGTTTTTAAGAAGAGATTGCACAGCCATTTGTTCAGAGTCTTCTGCTTGAGCAGGGGGTTGAATTCGAAGACCTCCAAGGTCCCTTCCCTTCCCTTTATTCTATAATTACCAAGAGTTGATTATATTCCATAATAGCATAGACAGAAACCTGGATAGACATAGAAAATAAAGTGGTGGAAGCTTTCCAATTTATAGCACCTGAGAACTGTTACTGATGCAGTAGTTAAAATGTCAGATTAGAATCAGGAAGACCCAAGATCAAGTCCCACTCATCTATGGAAGCTCACTGAGTGATTTTGGGCCAGCTGCTTTTTCAAGCCATCTACCTCATTGAAAGGTGATTGTTGGGCAGGTGTGTATGGGAAACTAGAGGAGGAAATGCCTTGTATCCCACTTTGAACTCCAGGAAAGGAGGGAGAGGAATCAATCAAATAAATAAAGGCATATTTTGCAGGACTCCAGCCTGCAAAACTAAGTGGTTACTAAGTGGTTACATTTACTAAGTGGTTGGAAACACTATATGGAACACACAAAATGCTTCAGTCTTAATCCAAAAATCTGCCTTTCCCTACATGACAGCTTTTATTGTCTCTTTCTATTGAGTTGAGGACATTCCACTGAACTTCCACAGTCTAAAACTGAGATAGGGCCAAAGATGAAAGCTCCAGGATCTCCACAACTTCATAGAGTATATATTTTACCTCCCCATTTTCCACCTAAATGTAATTCATCAATGGGAAACAGCACATCTTCAGCGAGACAAAACTCTTAAGAATATACATTGTGAGTACAATGACTGGAATATAGTAGTTTTGCCTTGATTTGCTTACTACTTTGGATGACCCCCTAATACACCACTTCAGAAGAAAAGGAGTTGAAGAGTTCATTTCCGAAGAATTCTAAATATAGGAAACCGAATTGCTTCCTTAAATATTTACCCACTTTCATAAACAAAACTTGGTATTATCCACAAAAGGATGCTTACTTTTTGATCGTTTCTTGTTTAACCTGAAAGCATTGATGTTGATTGTAATGGTGCAACTTCCTACTGTCCCAGTCTTTTCCCCTTGTCCTAAAATGCCATTTTAATACCTTGAATAGTTTAAAAGAGCTGTTAAAATGCAATGGGCCACCATCTTTGAGAGGATGGCTAGCTTTGTAAGTGAGAAGGTTCACTTTGCATTTTCTTACGATGAAGAAATCCTGGCTAAGAAATCTCACAGCTCAAAACCCAATTGCTTTGTTCAGAATGACAATCAACCTGCAGATGGTTCTTCTAAAGCAACTTCTGAAACTCTACAGGCAGGAATGAATGTGACTTTAACCAGCTTTAACTTAAAAATGCCCCATCAGAGTAGACAAATAGTAAAGAGTAGGCTTGTTTAAAGTTAGAATAATCCATTGTTTGTTTGAGATTTTGGCTCAAACGTGGAAGAAAAATTAGATAAAAAGGGACCCTAAAAATAAGAATTTGGGATTGCTGAATTTTTATAGATTTGGGAGCAAGATAGTTTCTCTCCAAGGTTTTCGCTTCAACTATTTTTTTCTTTCTTAATATGATGGATTTATACCTTGCCAGGAACAGCTTAAAGTTTGAATGCCTCATTCGCAATAAGGAAATATGACTCCCCAATGATTGGCATTAGTGATTTTATTAATGGCCATTTTTTTATTTGATGTGTTTATTAATGTGGTTGATTTCTTTTGAGAGCCACTTTGGTGCAGTGGTTAAAGGCCCCAGACTAGACACCAGATACAGTCCAGTCCTTTTTTAGGGATGAAGACAACTGAATGACTTTGCACCAATCATTCTCTCTCAGCTCTAGGAAAGAGAAAAACAGAATTGAATATTCTATTCAATATTGAGCCTTGGTAGTACAGTGGACTAAAGCACTGTTATTAACTGTTATTAACATCTGCTGCTTGCAATTACTGCAAGTTCAAATCTCACCAGGCTCAAGGTTGACTCAGCCTTCCATCCTTTCAAAGGTAGGTAAAATGAGGACCCAGATTGTGGGGGCAATAAGTTGACTTTGTATAAATATACAAAAGTATGAAGGCTATTGCTTAACACTTTGTAAGCCGCCCTGAGTCTCCGGAGAAGGGCGGCATATAAATTAAAGCAAAAAAAAAAAATGTTTATTGGCCAAGTGTGATTGGACTCACATTTTGCTTTTGTGGACCAGTCCTTCAAGTTTTCCTTCAAGGCTTCTAAATGGAAATCTGAAATAAAAACATCTTAAATCGATTAGCAAGGGCAGAGAAAGTTTCATTTATAGTACTTTGTTAAGTCTATATGATATCAAACGGTCTTTAGTCTTTTCTGCAGTATTTCAAAATGACCTTAAACAGGAAGCTTATAATGAAGACACCTGTAATGCCACTATGGAAAATAAGGTAGTTGATTTTTTTTTTTTAAATTTGATTTATATGCCGCCCTTCTCCGGAGACTCAGGGCGGCTTACAATGCGTTAAGCAATAGCCTCCATACTTTTGTATATTTTATACAAAGTCAGCTTATTGCCCCCACAAACTGGGTCCTCATTTTACCTACCTTAGAAAGGATGGAGGGCTGAGTCAATCTTGAGCCTGGTGAGATTCGAACTTACAGTAATTGCAGACAGCTGATGTTAATCACAATGCTTTTAGTCTGCTGAGCCACCAGGCCCTTTTAATTGATTAATTGATTAGTCTTTCAACCAGTGGTGAAGTCCAAATTTTTTTACTACCGGTTCTGTTAGATGTTTTTGTGCCAGCCATGGCAGTTTCTTAAAAGGCCACCAGATGGGAGCAAAGAGGCACGTTTGATCCCACTGGTGGGTCAGGGGGCTCCGGCCCCTGCAGCCCTATTGGGGAGAGTTAATGGCCCTCCGGCCCCCTCACACCCATTGGTAAGGGAGGGGTCAGGGGTCCCCATAAGAACCCCTGCGCAGGGGCTGCCCTCTAGCTTTTTGGTCTAGCTCCCTTCGGGACTAATCCATGGGCTCAGTCCAGGCATGGATGTCTCCATGCCAGGGAACTTATTTCCTCTGCTTTATCCTTAAATAAAGCTTCAACTGATTGCATCCCTGCGTGCTGCCTCTTTCTTGGAAGCGCCTCAACGAACCATCGACCTTTATGAGGGCTCTCACAGGTTCTGTGGGCATGGCTTGGTGGGTGTGGCAGGGGAAGGACACTGTAAAAATCTCCATTCCCACCCCACTCCAGGGGAAGGATACTGCAAAATCCCCATTCCCTCCCCACTCCTGGGGGAAGGATACTGCAAAATCCCCATTCCCACCCTACTCTGGGGCCAGCCAGATGTGGTATTTGCCGGTTCTCCGAACTGCTCAAAATTTCCACTACCGGTTCTCCAGAACCTGTCAGAACCTGCTAGATTTCACCCCTGCTTTCAACCATATCAAAAAATTAAAAAATGAAGAGTGTTTGTATTATCCAATACATGTTCCACTTCAGGCATGGCATCATGTAGTCAAAAATGCATTCTTGGAAACTTTTTTTTCCAGAGGCACCATCTCTGTGAAAAGCTTGCTCCTGGAAAAATGCAGAACATTTAAAGAATAGAAAAGAACAAAGGTTATTGCTCATCTCATATCTAATAAAATAAATACATATAATCCCCAGCAGATGTTTTTGAAGGGTGGGTGGCAGGACTGGCCTGCTGTGTTTATGGCTAGTATTCATTCTGTCCTTAGCTGTACTGGGAATAAATTTCTTTTAAGAGCCATCTTTTGTGGCTTGTAATACAATGATGAAAAGTTGTAGCACTGGTTAGGGTGAAAAGGTCCAGGAAGAGGAAGTGACCGACAACTCTAAGTTCATCTTGATTTTAGGTGAAATTTGGCAAATTGTGTACTCTGCTCTTCTTTAAATAAGATCTAATGCATACTAAATAATGAGAACTCTGGAACTTAGTAGGGCATGTTGAATCTGAGTACATACTTCCATTTTTGACCCTCCCAATAAAATAAATACAGGAGTGGCTTGCATGTTTAGAGAGAAATGAATATTATAGAAGGCCGCAATGGTGAATGTCTCCAGTGGCAGTATTTCTAACTCTTACCATCTGTGTCACCATAGCAACACCAAGCAAATAGATTAAAAAAGAAAGAAAAAGAAATTGAACATGGGGAAATCACAGCTGGGAGCAACTATACTAAAAACAAAACAAAAAACAATACACCAAGTCTTCCATAAGATCGGCCCACACTGAAGAACTCAACCTGAAATGGCATATGGCAATCATAACATATCAATTTTCTTCTAAGTAGTTGGTGGTTTTTTTGGGGTCTTTTACTTAGGGTTGAATCCTGGCAACTGCAAGGATAAGCTTGAGCTTTTCTTGGGAAAATTTTCAGAGGTAGTTTATCCTTGCCTCTTTCCTAGGGTGAGAGAGGGAAGTCACCCAGCTTGCTTTGGGCCTAAGGTGGGACTAGACTTCCCAGTCTCCTAGTTTCTAGTCCAATGGCTTAACCACTATACCAAACTGGCTCTCAACAGTTGGTTGGCTTTGTTTTAAATTTAAAGTTTGTAATGGGAATTTGAAATACCGTGTTTCCCCGAAAATAAGACCCTGTCTTATATTTTTTTGAACCCTGAAATAAGCGCTTGGCCTTATTTTCAGGGAGGTCTTATTATTTTAGGGTACATGGAGGAAACCAGAGGAAATGGCGGGGACTGGCTGCGCATGCATTTAAATTTTTGGGGGGAGGGCTTATTTTCAGGGGGCGGGCTTATTTTAGCACATGCACTCAAAAGCCCGATTGGGCTTATTATCAGGGGATGTCTTATTTTCAGGGAAACAGGGTAGTGACTTAACTTTATCCCCTTCACCTGCTTTCTTTTATGCCCATGAGATAAGCAAGTAGAGACGTTAAAGCTCTATATGGCATAAGACCATATAGGACCAAGGATGCCTGCCTGCCCCTCATATTCACACAGAGACGACATGTTCCTTTTTAAAAATCTTGTCATATAGGACCAAGGAAGCATGCCTTTTCTGTGATTGCCTGTTCTTTGGAATGATCTCCTCTCAATATTTTATTTATGTATGTATCATGGCAGTGAAGTTATTCTAATACTCCTCCCTCCCACAACAACAGCCCTGTGAGGTGGGCTGGGTTGAGAGAAAGTGACTGGCCCAAGGTCATCCAGCCTGTTTTCTTGCCTAAGATGGAACTGGAACTCACAGTCTCTTAGTTTCTAGCCTGATGCCTTAACCATTAGACCAAACTGACTTTCGACAGGCCTCAACTTCTGTCACCTATGAAACCCATTAAAACCTGGTTCTTCCCTCAGGCATTAAGGACTCGATGAGTTGGCAGTGTACTCCTTTGGTGGTGGTTTTCTTGTACACCATTTTACATTTTGTATGTATATATTTCTTATTTAATGTGATTCGATTGCCCTTGTTTTTTTCCCCTTCTTTTTGATTTATTGTACACCACACAGAGTCACACTATTTGAGTTGGGCAGCCTTATAAAACTTGGAAAAAAAATCAATCAATCTATATAAATCAACCAATCAATAGCTTTCTCCCTATAGGTCTACAGTAGCTTGAATAGTGAAGAACTGGCCAGGAAGACGGGGACAGATTGTCGTGCTTAATAAATGGAAGATTTCATCGAAGACTATTTGTTTGGAAATGCAATTTTAATTGAGACGACATCGAAACCTGACAGAAACTTTAGCTAACTCCCCTCCAATGCTACTTCTTCTGGGGGAAGATTGCAAATATGATGCTCATATTTTGCAATATCTGCTTCTCCCTTCAAGAAATTAAATTAAATCTGATAGCTAATATTATGTAACAGACAAACTCACCAGTGGTGGGTTGCCCCCGGTTCGCACCGGTTCTATAGAACTGGTAGTAAAACCGGCAGTGGGAGGCTCCGCCCACCAACCCCGATGTCATTAAAATGCGCAGAAGAGTGTGTGTGTGTGCACAAGCGAAATGAGCGTGTGCGGCCCCATTGTAAACTGGTAGTAAAGGTAAGTAGAACCCACCCCTGAAACTCACCCATTATGGATTGTTTCCTAAGTCACTTACATTATTCAAATATTGGCATTTTACAAACTTTACTAGTATTTTCAGATTGGAACTAAAACATTCTGAAGTTTATACAAGGATCATTTTATTGTTTCACAACTCTAAAAAAAGGATGTGATATATAAACCGCGATTCTATAATCTGTGTGTGGAAGAATATTTCTTGAACCCATCATAAAAGGATTTGCCTCTAAGTAAATATACACAGGATTAGGCAGTAAACAGAACTACAAAGCAGCGGAATAATGGAAATATCTAAATAAAATGTACAACAAACCTTTAAGTAAGGCTTCTAGCTGATACGTGGAGAACCAGAGTTACTCTATGGCAAGATGGGTGGGCAAATTTATTAAATAAACAAACAAATGTGGCTTTCATGATATTATTGAGTCACAGTGCCCAGGATGTCTCATCCCATGTTAGGTTGTTGTTGTTAGTTGCGAAGTCATGTCCGACCCATCGTGACCCCATGGACAACTTTCCTCCCAGCCTTCCTGTCCTCTACCATTCTCTGGAGTCCATTCAAGGTCATGCCTACTGCTTCAGTGACTCCATCCAGCCACCTTGTTCTCTGCCGTCCCCTTCTTCTTTTGTCCTCAATCTTTCCCAGCATTAGGCTCTTCTCCAGGGAGTCCTTCCTTCTCATTAGGTGGCCAAAGTCTTTGTGTTTCCTCTTCAGGATCTGGCCTTCTAAAGAGCAGTCAGGGTTGATCTCCTCTAGGACTGACCTGTTTGATCGCCTTGCAGTCCAAGGGACACGCAGGAGTCTTCTCCAGCACCATAGTTCAAAGGCCTCAATTCTTTGGTGCTCAGCCTTTCTTATGATCCAACTTTCACAGCCATACATTGCAACTGGGAACATGCTGTAGCTGAGCCAGCAATATTTGGGGGGGGGGATCATAGTTTCTCCCACTTCAACCTTTTCCCTCTACACAATAAATAGGAGATGCTGGTGTTTCACCTTGACCACATCATGTCTGCCCACTAAGAAAACGGACAACTTTCCAGAGGCTCCCCATTGTTATGAAAAGTTTTGCAATCTTGGTATCTTTCAAATGTGTGGACCTCAACTCCCAGAATTCCCAGCAAAGGCCATGTTGATTTGGAAATTGTGGGAGCTGAATTTCACAACTCCAGAGGAGATCCAGTTCAGGACAGGCTGCCTACTGAAGTGTAATGGTATGTTGGAATGAACTTGGGAAACAGGAGGAAGACTAGACAACCATCATGGAAAAGATATATCAGCCCACAAAAACAGTGAGAATGTAAGAAAACTTTTAGAAGGGACCCTCCCTAGTTTTATGGAAAATAACAGTAAAGGAAGGGAAAAATACTTCCAGAGTTGCAAGATTATATAAATGTAGCCTTACAATTCATGGTTTATGCTTATCTGGACTATTTTGAAGAGTTTATGGGAAGTGATCTTCCGTTTACTAAAAGAATATTTATTTGCCACAGAGTCTCTGTACTTTTTATGCATTCCAACTGTTCTAAATTAACAGGAATGGAAAAATATGGAATTTCATGATGACATAATGCAACTAAATTAGTACAGTGGACTAATGCACTGTTATTAACATCTGCTGCTTGCAATTACTGCAAGTTCAAATCTCACCAGGCTCAAGGTTGACTCAGCCTTCCATCCTTTCAAAGGTAGGTGAAATGAGGACCCAGATTGTGGGGGCAATAAGATGACTTTGTATAAATATACAAAAGTATAAAGGCTATTGCTTAACGCATTGTACGCCGCCCTGAGTCTCCAGAGAAGGGCGGCATATAAATTAAAAATAAATAAATAAATAAAAAAAATTCTATGCATTATGGAGGATAAGGGAGAAGCCCCATTTTTAACTTTCAAAACTGGTTGTGTCCAGTATTAACCTTAATGCTGATTTCCTTTCCTTACAGCTTCCTGTGCTATTATTTGAATTCTGTAAATTCTTGACCACAGCATATTATTATCTCCTTTCAGCGCAAGCAGTGTTTGTTTTAGATTTTTTTAAAAAAAATAAGCCTAACATTTTAAAAATGTTTTATAGGGTGCTAATATGCTCTTAAGTGAACCTGTTAGGGTTTGGACACTATCAACATGCAACACTAATATTTAGATTAAACATCTAACATTGTCATAAAAGTCTCCATTATTTTGCATAAAGAAAGTCACACCTATATACAACATTGAGCTTTTAGCATGAATGGTTACTAAAAAAAAATAGCCCTGCAAAAGTATGCAGCTTTATAGATAATAATAATAATTCCTAAAAAGGAAAGTAACACAAATGCTTAATTAGCTTAATTTATAAGGAAGCCATTTGCTAGATATTATACATATGTTTTCTGAGGTTTTCGTGGGTGTTTGTATGTAGGTCTTTGGTTATTTGGATTTTCTCCTGCATAAAATTGGAAGTGTCTTGGCAACGTTTCGACAAAGTCTCATTCGTCATCTTCAGGCTGGTGTTTTCGGCTTCATGCTTCTAGGAGCTGCGATCACACATTGGTCCTAGAAGCACAAAGCCGAAAACACCAGCCTGAAGATGACGAATGAGAGTTCGTCGAAACGTCGCCAAGACACTTCCAATTTTACGCGGGAGAAAATCCAAATAACCAAAGACCTACATAGTATATATACTATATATAAAATAGTATATATATATATCCTATATATACTAAAAGAATTTTGGTTTAAATGGCTTCTCATTCTCCAAATGAATCAATTTTATATATTTTGCAAATCCACACCTTCTCGCAAATCAACAAAGTGCATGAAAATATGGATGTGGTCTCCTCTTTTGTTGTTTGAGTGCATTGTTGATAGTCTATGGACTTTTATAAATAGCTTTTGCAACCGTAACATAATGTCTTTGTTTCTATTAAAGAAGCAAACCATCTACTATACTAGTGTGGTGTTTCTCAACTTTAGTACCGTGAAGATATGTAGACTTCAACCAGTGGAGGAATTCAAATTTTTTTACTACTGGTTCTGTGGGTGTGGCTTGGTGGGTGTGGTGTGGCTTGGTGGGCATGGCAGGGGAAGGATACTGCAAAATCTCCATTCCCACCCCACTCCAGGGGAAGGATACTGCAAAATCCCCATTCTCTCCCCACTCCTGGGGGAAGGATATTGCAAAATCTCCGTTCCCACCCCACTCTGGGGCCAGCCAGAGGTGGTATTTGCCGGTTCTCCGAACTATTCAAAATTTCCGCTACCGGTTCTGTGAACTATTCAAAATTTCTGCTACCAGTTCTCCGAACTACTCAAAATTTCCACTACCGGTTCTCCAGAACCTGTCAGAACCTGCTGAATAGCACCCCTGATTTCAACTCCCAGAATTCCTTCAACTCCATTCTGGGAGTTGAAGTTCATACATCTTAAAATGGCCAAGGGTGAGAAACACTGCTCTATGTTATCCTTCACACAAAGTTCTTGAATTTGACACTTCTGGCTAAAAAAAGATGCATTGTTTAAGGAAACCATAAAATGATTATATATACATATAATATACATATACATATGAAAAACAGGCTGTGTATGTGTGTGCATTTGGGAAGATAAGGGACAGATGATTCTAATGCTTTACAAAAATTATTGCTGGGAATTTGACATACTGTCTGGAAAAATATGTCTGGAAAAGCCTAGGTTTCCTATTTAATTCTGTCTTCATGTGCATTCAAATAGATGTGCTTTAGTGTCTTGCCAGCAAATAATTTAAACCATTTGTAGAAGACGCTTAGGATCTCCACCCATTAGGGCCGTTTTACTTTCTGTTATAATATTTAATGTCAGGGGCAATCTAATTTTTAATGTGACAAAATTTGTTCTTTGGCAAAATATTAGCCTCTGATACTTCAGCATTTATTACAGGAGCACTTTGTCAACCGACTTATAATTGTCTCTGCTTTCTGTTAGGGTTTTGTCCTATAGGCTGATGATAGTGAAGCACTTAGAATGGGAGTCTTTTTATTGAGCAGGAAATTGGACTTTTTCCTGTGGAACCTTCAGTCCATCACTGAACAGTGTGCCTATTCTACAACTGTTGGTAGTCAACAATCAGAATTCCATTAAAAGAGTCTTGAAAAATGGAATTTGGGGAAAATGCTGGGAATTTGCTATTGAAAAAAATCCCATATGTCTTTATAAACTCTTGCAGAAATTATTATTATTATTATTATTATTTATTAGATTTCTATACCGCCCTACTCCCGAAGGACTCAGGGCGGTGCACAGCCAAACAATAAAAACACATACAATACAAAATTTAAAAAATAGAATAAAATCAAATTAAATAATTTTGGCCCCGACAAATTTAAAACCCCAAACTTTTAAAACCAATTTAAAATTGAATATATAAATACTAAAAAATATTTAAAATTTTAAAAATCTTTTATAAAAGAGGGGGAAAATTAGGCCAGGCCGGCCTGGTGAAATAGTAAGGTCTTTAAGGCGCGGCGGAAGGTGCGCAGATCCGGGATCCTCCGTATCTCTGGGGGGAGCTCGTTCCAGATAGTAGGTGCCCCCACAGAGAAGGCTCGATGTTAAATCCAGAAAGCAGACACAGGCAGACTGATGCAGCAAGATTCATTAACTTTTTAATATACATAATAATACATGAAGTAAATTTACAATACCAATAGCAGATATCTCCCCACGTAGCAGTTACAAGCAAAACACAAGCAGAGAACAGCAGACAGACAAGTTTGCAGCTTCAGAGCTCAGAGCTTAACACAGAGCCACGCCCAACCTCTTTCCAGTTTCAGTTTCAATTCACCAATCAGCTCCCATTGGCTGACTTAGTTGCTATGCCTATTCATTGGCTGACCTTGTTACCATGTCTCCATTCAGTCCCCATTGGCTGATCTATTTCAGTCTATGAATATTCATACTTTGACATAAACATGGTTTTGGTCTCCTTTTATTTGGAGCAGAGCAGTGGATAGTTGTCTCAATGACCGTCTTGCCATGGGTGCTCCTGTCTAGGTCCAGGATTGTGCATAAGTGTTTGTTCACATGGCATGAACAGTTACAATATTATATGTTTTTATATAGTAGATCTTGCTGACTCTGCCTAAAAATCACTGACTTTAATATAGTTAATTGTGATGGTATTGCAGACTAACTCTGCTGACTGCCAGTAGTTCGATCCTGATCGGCTCAAGGTTGACTCAGCCTTCCATCCTTCCGAGGTCAGTAAAATAAGGACCCAGATTGTTGAGGGGGCAATATGCTGACTCTGTAAACCGCTTAGAGAGTGCTGTAAAAGCACAGTGGAGTGGTGTATAAGTCTAAATGCAATTGCTAGTCACTTTCACAACCAGAGGTGGGATTCAGCTGGTTCTGTCCGGTTCGGGAGAACCGGTAGTGGCAATTGTGGGAGGCTCCGCCCACCCACCCGGACATAATGCGTGAGCACTGTGCATGCGCAGAAGGCCCTGCGCATGAGCAGAGGAGTTCACATTTCTGAACTGGTAAGGAAGGTAAGTGAACCCCACCTCTGTTCACAATCAGTCTAGCTAACAGTAACAGAGTTGGAAGGGACCTTGAAGGTCATCTAGTCCAACCCCCTGCTCACGCAGGAAACCTATACTAGGGATTCGAACCGCCAAACTGCCGACCTTTCTGATCGACAAACTCAGTGTCTTAGCCACTGAGCCACCTAGTCAGGTTAAAATTAAGGTTAGCAGAGGATGGCTAATTTCGCTGTCAGTGGACTTGAGAACTGTTGATAGAAAGGTAGAAGAGAAACTTAAGGAATCAAGAAAGAAACTGGCCCATGTTCGACCTCCATGACGGGGGTTTTGTAAGACCTAACTAAACAGGACAAGGACATAAATCATGAAAGTCCGTCCTCTGGTTTATCTGATTATCAGAAGGCAGCCCTCGTGGGTTTATTGAACCTTGTAATGTTAAACTGGAAATCTTCCCGCGACATCCATGGGGTTCTGCCACTAACCATATGCTTTGGGAATGAACCAGTAGCTAACCTCATACCTGAGGTGAGATTACAATATGTACTTTGAGTTTTAACTGCCTTTTTATGGCTGCCAAATACTGAACAGGCTGATTTGTTGCTCAAACTAAACAGGAAGGATTAAAAAAAAGAGAAAAGAATAAAAGAGCCAGAAAGAGAAAAATTCTCCAGTTAAAAAAACAAAAAAGAAACCAGTTATTTCCTTACCTTAGCAGTCTATATATGATCCTTCAGCACCCAGAGCACCTCCCATCATGCCAGTGATGGTTACTGGAAAAAGCACTGATGTTCAGGTGTCTACATTCTCGTTTTTTAAAAAACAAATAAGAGGCAAATTTGCTCTGTGTACAATATGGGTACCAAATGCAAAGGGTGCATTTCTGTACTGATATTAGGCAATCTATCTTACTTGATACAGTAAATAAATGTTTATAAGACTGCAGTCTTATGTGTTCCTGGCTGCAATATTTTAGAAATTGACTCTATGGTATGCTGAGGACAGTTGCTTTGAAAGTGGCCCAGAAATTGAACTGAGGTATCAGCTAAGATCAGGTCTTTTAGCTCCATTAGAATATTGCTTCTCCATCAGTTGTAGCCTCCATCTTCAATCCATTCACATATGCTCTGGTCATTTCCCGAATGGATTACTGTAATGTGATGTACATGGGGCTACCTTTGAAGAATATCCAGAAGCTTCAGTATCCAGAAGCTTCAGGATCCTGAAGTTTCAGGATCCAGAAGTTTCAGGATCCTGAAGCTTCTGGACTTTGTAATGCAGCGACATGGGCAGTTATGTGTGCTCCTAGTGCCATTTCTTTAAGAACTGCAGCCTTGCTGACAAAACCTGTTTTAAAATCTTGTTGCTGGCAGAGCGCTCGGGCCGCCACAGGCGTCCCTGACAGGAGTGACATTGAGCTGGCCATGCCCCCTGGCCACGCCCCGTGCCCCTCCCAAGGCCAAACGCAATCATGATGCAGCCCTCAATGAAATCGAGTTTGACATCCCTGTTTTGGAAGGATGTCAAGGATGGGACCTACCTCACTTTGAGGTAGAGGAATGATGTTCTACAGAATAGATGCCATGATAGAAGACGTCCATCTCCTGGGTCCTGCCAGATGAGACTATTTTGCAGATGGGACAAATGCCATGAAGGCTTTAAAGGACAAAACCAGCTGTCGAGCCCAGCCATGGCTTGACATATGACCCTTGAGGGGGAATGACACGGCAGCACAAACCTCAAGACCAATGATTTCTGGGAGGGGGCTGGGCACCGGGTGGTTAGGCTTCATGGAGGTGGCAGTACACCGGGTGTTTCATCTGCATGGCAGTGGTGGTGCTACTCACGCTACGAAAACCAAGCAGGAAAGCAGGCATGATGCGATGATGGATCGGGGTCGTCACGGCTGCGATTCCTGGCTTCGGTGGATGCTGTAACAGCGTGACGAAGGAAAGTGCTGGAATCCGCTGAACCTCTAGTCGGCTGCGACGTGCTGCTGAGGGTGGGGCGTGGTGCAGTGCAGCATGTTTAAAAGGTGCTGAGAGGCGGAAGCTCTCAGCGCCGACCTTGTTCACCTCATACTCGACTTTAGCTGAGACCCGTTTGTAGTGGAATAAATGATCACTGGTGAGGCAAGACCGTCTTTGATTGGTGATTCAGCGTTTGTTCGCACAAACGTGGATTAGAAAGCCGAGATCAACATCTTAAATTGGATCCAGAAGCAAACTGGAAACCAACACAGGTCATAGAGCAGAGGTGTAACATGTGCTGTTCTAGGAAAACACATAACTCAGGGGTGGGTTCTATTTACCTCCGCTACTGGTTCGCAATGGGAGCGTGCTCACGTGCTTCTGCGCATGCACAGATCGTCCATGATAACGTCCGGGCGGGTGGGCGGAGCCTCCCGCCACTGTTACTACCGATTCGCAAGAACCGGATCGAACCAGCAGCAACCCACCATTGACATAACTGCACATGCCACTGATTTTGCACCAGCTGAAGCTTCCACATACTCTTCAAGGCTAGCCTTATGTAGAGTGCATTTCATTGTCTATGGCAGGGGTCTCAAATTCAAGGCCCGGAGGCCGGATGCGGCCCACAGGGTGTTTAGATCTGGCCTGAAAGGCCGCCCTGGAAAAAACAAAGGACCAGCCTGTGGTGCCTCTGCCAGCGAAAATGGAGCTTGGGGCCCTTCCAAGCTCCGTTTTCACTGGCAGAGAGTTGCAGGAAGCTGTTGCAGCCAAAAACTGAGCTCGGGAGCCCATTTTCATGGAAAGAGCACTCGGGTCGCCACAGGCGCCCCCTACACGAGTGACATTGAGCTGGCCACACCCATCCTGATCCCCCAAAGTCAAACACAACCCTGATGAAATTGAGTTCGACACCCCTGGTCTATGGGGTTTCCCCCACCTTAATTTTTAAATAATAGTTTATTGCTTTATGCTGTATTTTTTAAAGGTTCTGATGAATAGGCCCAAAGTAACCCAGTCCTCAGGTACAAAGCATTTTTATAAGCAGACTTAAGGTAATTTAGATTAATTGCTTCTTTAAATATAACCCACCGGCCCCATTCTCCCTCCCTCTGCTTTCTTTCCCAAGGAAAGATCCTCCTGGATGTCAGCATCGAGAGGCTTGGCAGGCAATTGCACAGAACCCTGTGAGGACCTGCAGATATGTAGCCAAAATTCAAAAGACAATAGACCATGAGGGCTTGTTCTACATTCCTAGCAGCTATGGGAGGGTCTAGGGCAGTATTTCTCAACTTTAGCCATTTTAAGATGTCTGGATAGCAAGTCCCAGAATTCTCCAACCAGCATTCTGGCTGGGGATTTTTGGGAGTTGACGTCCAGACATCCTAAAATTGCCAAAGTTGAGAAACAGTGGTACAGAGAACCACTAAATAAGAGATGACCAACCTGTGGTTCCAGATCCTCAAGTCGTCCAAATTCAGACCCATTTTTATGAGTCCTGGAACTCTTCGAAACCGTACCACTGAACTTCAGTATTCTGCTATTTTTGAGTTGGAGAAGGCATGAAAATGGCTACTCAAGCCCAAAATCTCCTTAAGAATATAGCAGAAGCAGTGGTGAAATCTAAAATTTGTTACTACCGGTTCTGTGGGCGTGGCTTGGTGGGGTGAGTGTAATGTGACGGTGGGCATGGCCAATTTTTTTTTTTTACTGTTAAAACCATTTTTTCTACAACCTCTTCGGCGAAGAGGTTGTAAAAAATGCTTTCAAAAGGCTCTGACGATCCCAGCTGAGTTGCCTGATCATCAGAGACTTTTTTTCTTTTAAATGCCTCTGACGATCAGGAACTCAGCTTGGATCATCAGAGGCATTTAAAAGAAAAAAAGGTTTTTTTTTAAAATGCCTCTGACGATCAGGCAACTCAGCTTGGATCATCAGAGGCATTTAAAAGGAAAAAAAGGATTTTTTTCTTTTAAATGCTTCTGACAATCTAAACTGAGTTGTCTGATCGTTAGAGGCATTTAAAAGAAAAAAAAGAGTTTTTTTCTTTTAAAAGCCTTTGAGGATCCCAGCTGAGCTGCGCGATCATCAGAGGCTTTTTTTTTTACTTTTAAAAGCATTTTTTCGGCCAAAGACGTTGTAGAAAAAATGCTTTTAAAAATTAAAAAAAAGCCTCTGATGATTGTGCGGCTCAGCTGGGCATGGGGGGGGGGCAGGGATTTTTGCTACCAGTTCTCCGAGCCATTCGCCTCCATCGCTACTGGATCGAGCGATCCAGCCCGAACCGGGAGCATTTCACCCCTGAGCAGAAGGTTCTTTTTTCTCTCTTTTCAAGCTGCATGAGAATGTCTTCTTAATTAAAAGAAAGACAGGAGGAGAGAGAGGGTTTCTTGTGATCTGTTGGGACTCAGATCAAGTGTTTGAAATGACGCAACATGACTGCAGAACGAAAGAAACAAGTGGGAACGGAGCCTTGAACCTCTCATAACAAATTAAGAACACCCCTATTCTACTCAAGAGTTGTCCCCCAATTCTCTTCTCCTTTGAGGGACCTTTTTTGCACTGTATTCATTATTTTTATATTTAAACATATATATATATATTAGACCATGCTAACCTTAGCACCAACAGATGGCGATTCTCCGACTAGGCCTGCCCTAAGTCAGCAGGATGGAAGAGCTGAGATGGGAGAGCTGAGAACTTGCTTGGGGCAAAACGCATTTGTCAGCATCTCTTTGTAAATATAAAACATCTACCAAGGAGTTTTGTGGCTAAAATCAGGACATGGATCAAAACCTTCCAGGCCATATGCCACCCTTACACTGTACTCACCCCCCTACCCAAAGTTTTAGCTGAATTTTGTTGACCTCATGAAATGCCTATATTTCCACTAATTAGTGAACAAAGGGCGATTTCTGCAGGAGGGAGGGGTGAAACCTAAATATATTGAGTAGTGCGGTGATCCAAGTGATATAGCCATAACATACGATGGAAAGAAAAAGCCAAGAGCTGTTTTGAATTGCCATTCGGAGGTGGGCTGGCAAGATTTATGAGCTCTTTTCCCTACAGCCGTCTGTGTTGCTTACATGCAGATTCCAAAACGTTTCAAAAAGAGCATTTAGCAAAAAGGGGAAATTAATGATAAAAATCCTCTGCCTGTTTATTCAGAAGTAAATTCTATATTTATCCAGTTGTGGGATGAAGCTGGGGATCAACAAAGAATTAGCGGAAGCGAGGGATGATCAATTAAATGACATTCATTGGCCAGTTCCTATATTATTAACACCCTTCCAAAAGAACTTAAAGTTTTACAGTATATGTTATAAAAACAGCAGTTTTACAGATGTTTTTATAATATATACAGGGCTTTTTTAAACTTGTAAAACGAATGGCAGGCATAAATGGATACACATGTGGTAGATCCAGATGTTGCAGCCCAGATCTGGTAGCCTTAGCTGTGGATAAATATGTCGCAGTAGGGATGGATAATGAATTTATTGTTAATGTATATCTTTTGCCATGCACAACATATCCTTGGAATGTAGTATTCTAAAATTGCCATATAAACAGATACAATAAATATAGCTAAACATAAGCACATAATTTAAAGATGTCTTTAAAGACAGCTCATCTAAAACACGAGAAAATGGACAAAGCTTGCGACAAAGAATTTAGAATAGCTTATTTATTTCATTTATTTAGTTTGTCAAACATGTACCAGATAACAGATATACGTATAAATACGGATATAAACACAGGAAATTTGTACGAATAAATGGAGACAGTAGGACAGGGATGGTAGGCATGCTGGTGCGCTTATGCATGCCCCTTATAGACCTCTTAGGAATGGGGTGAGGTCAGGGGCGGGTTTCAAAACCCATCGCTACTGGTTCACTCGTGGGTGCGTGGGTGCTTGCTTGCTCGCGCAACATTTCTACACATGCGCAGGAGCGTCTGGGCAGGTGGGCGGAGCCTCCCGCCACCGCCCCTACCGGTTCGCCTGATTCGGGGCGAACCAGTAGCAATCCACCACTGGGTGAGGTCCACAGTAGACAATTTAAGGTTAAAGTTATGGGGTTTTGAGGATGTAACAACAGAGTCACGTAGTGCATTCCAGGCATTGACCACTCTGTTGCTGAAGCCGTATTTTCTGCAATCGAGTTTGGAGTGGTTTACCTTGAATTTGTATCTATTGTTTGCTCCTGTATTATTGCGGTTGAAGCTGAAGTAGTCATTGATAGGTAGGACATTGTAGCAGATAATTTTGTGTACTACGCTTATGTCAGACTGTAGGTGGTGTAGTTCTAGGTTGTCCAAGCCCAAAATTTCAAGTCTGGCGACATAAGGTATTCTATTGTGAGCAGAGAAGTGGAGGACTCTTCTCGTGAAATAACTCTGGACTCGCTCTACTGTATTAATGTCCGATATGCAGTGCGGATTCCAGGCAGACGAGCTGTATTCGAGAAATGGTCTAGGAAAGGTTTTGTATGCCCTAGTTTGCAGTTCAATGTTACCGGAGAAGAAGCTACGCAAGATTAGGTTAACAACTCTTAATGCCTTTTCTTCTTCTTCTTAATTTTCTTTAAGAAGAAAATGGAGAAGAGAAATTCTAAAACTAGTTTTAACTTGCAGAAAATCAAAGGACTATGTAACCATTACATGTCAAACGATTGTCACGGTAGTACTGGTTTGGCCTGCTCAGAGCTTTTTTAAAAAAATCAAGTGTCAGTGATTTTCAAAATATGGCCTATGCAGTGGTGAAATCCAATTTTTTTTACTACGGGTTCTGTGGGCATGGCTTAGTGTCATGGCTTGGTGGGCATGGCAAGGAAAGGATATTGTAAAATCTCCATTCCCACCCCACTCTGGGGCCAGCCAAAAATGGCATTTGCCTGTTCTCCAGTCTACTCAAAATTTCCGCTAACGGTTCTTTAGAACCTGTCAGAACCTGCTGGATATAGGACCCCTGGGCCTATAGACCACCAGTATTTCACAGGTGTCTACCATATTTTATTTTGCATTACAGCTTTGTGGGAGGAATTTACTTTTGAGGGTTGTTGTTTTTTTAAATGGAGGGGATGGGGAAGGCACACCCAATCATTTTATTTGCCAAAAACCCACGAACTCCCATACTTTTGAAGATGAAAGCATGGGGAGGGGTGTTTGTTTAATTGGGTGGTCTCCACATTTTCCTGCATTTATTAGTAGCCCACAGGTGCGGAGAGTTTGAGAAATGCTTCTCTGGATGTTCTTTCAGGGGGGGTTAACTGTGATGACAGCAGGAATTCTGACAAGCAATAAATGTCATACTAAACTTATTTATAACTCTGGATTTAATCCACATTTACCAAGAGAGTTGGAAAAAAATATATATGCATAGTTATGCTCCTCAAGGTTTATTATATTTAATTCTATATGTACACTCTGTTTGCTAGACTGTGTTTTCCTGGTAAATTCCATTGGCAAAGTTCACAGCTGACAATACATTGCTTATGCCTTGGTTTACACTGTATGATTTATTCCTATATATTCCATTGGCTTCTGTAAGTGTGAAGATAAAATGAGTCCATAAAGCAGTAGGTGGGCAGGGAAGAAGCCCACTTGATGAGGAATATCTATCACCTGTTTCTCACACCCTTCTGTTGGAAGCAAAATGGTAGTGCATCCTATGGCAGCGTCTATGGAGATTCTCAATCATCTGGGTCATGGTGGTCCCAAAGGTGCATTTTTCAAAAGGCAACTGGATTTTTTTTTTTAAAAAAAAAAAACATTTTGCTTCTTGTCCAAGAACCTTTTTCAGTTCTGAAGAAGCTTCTTGGATGAGAAGTGAAATGTTTTCAAAGAAAAAAAAAAACCCAAGACAGTCCAGTTGCCTTTTGGAAAAAGCACTTTGGGGACATCTAATAGCAGCTTGAAAACAAACAAAGCATTAGTTGGATTACATTCTTCATCAGAGATAGAGAGATAACAATAACAGCCCAACTCTCAATGATCCTGAGCAGCTCACAACTAAACAAAGGAATTACAATCAAATCAATAAAACACTAAAGAGAAAAGATGGCAAGGGCAATGGAGAAAGTGGTCTCACTCTCCCTCATCAAAAGCCTGGGTGAAAACAGCAATAGTATTTAGACTTATATAGCGCTTCATAGTGGTTTACAGCACCCTTTAAGCGGTTTACTACAAAGTCAGCCTATTGCCTCCAACAATCTGGGTCCTCATTTTACTGACCTCAGAAAGATGGAAGACTGAGTCAACCTTGAGCCGGTGAGGATCGAACTGCTCACAGTCGGCAGAATATCCTGCAATACTGCATTCTAACCACCCCGCCACCACAGAAAAGTCAGGTCTTTTTTGGCACTTCTGAACCAAAGCAGAATGAGAGCTGTACAGATCTTGAGGGAATCTCATTCCAGAAGGCAGGTTTTGCTACTGAGGAAATGCGATTCCTGAGTCCTGAGAGATGACACTGTTTAACTGAAGAAATTCAATGTGTCAAAACCTGTGAGATCAATTGATCTGGGGAGATACACAGTCCCTCAAGTAACCCGATCGTATGTCATGTAACCAAGGGTGTCTTTAGAGGATAAAAAAATAATCAAAAGGTGGCCATGATGATGGTGTTTAGGCCCCATTCTACACACATACTTGAATCAACATAGTTGATATAGCAACATAGCCGCCATTTTGATATTTTTTAATCCCTGCTTGTGGGTACTCCTGTTCAAGTGGTAAAGATAGAGATGGAGAGATACATATCACTAGCACTTAAACTTATATACCACTTCACATAGCTTTACAGCCCACTCTAAGCAGTTTACAGAGTCAGCCAACAATCTGGGTCCTCATTTTACCCACCTCGGAAGGATGGAAGGCTGAGTCAACCTTGAGCCTGGTGAGATTTGAACTGCCAAATTGCAGTCAGCCGGCAGTCAGCAGAAGTAGCCTGCAGTACTCCACTCTAACCATCGCGCCATTGCGACTCTTACATGCAAGCAGAGAATAGAATCAGATGACCACAAAAAGTAAACCTTTAATGTATGCAAAGTTAAGTATGGTGACAGTTTGCATCAGCAAACCACTAGTAGTTATCCAACATAAATTTATAGGCATATAGGATTATGAAATCCCTGAACCCCATATGGAAAGAAGGGAAATTCTCAAAAGAGTTCTAAATGCAGTTAATTCACAACAGAATGTCCCTTGAAGGCTGGTGAAGTTTAACACAGATACCCCTAGAAATTTGTGAGAAATGCTTGACTTTTCCCTTTCCAGACAATATTAGCAGTTGGATCAAGAGTGCTTGACAGTTGCCAAGACAATAGCTACGACTTGTCTTGGCCTGATGATACTTTGTCTGAAAAGTAATGGCCAAATAAGTTCAACTATAAATAACTCCCAAAATTCACAACCGACATGAGAGTTGTAGCCCAACAACTCTGGAGGGTATTTATTTATTTATTTATTTATTTGTTATTTATTATTTTTACAGATAACTCAAGGCGGTGAACATATCTATCATACCTTCCTCTTCCTATATTCTGATGGGCTGAGAGGTAAGGACTGGTCCAAAGTTACCCAGCTGGCTGTCATGGCTAAGATGGGACTTGAACTCATGGTCTTCCACTTTCTAGCCTGATATCTTAACCACTAGACAAAACTGAGTGGAGAAAGTCTGCATGGTATCTTGCAGACTTCTCATTTGAGAAGCATACAAGTCTGTGGAACTCCCCAACATTTCCTTCCAAAGCTACAGCATAATTTTTAATGGCACAGACAATATAAATCAGGGGTGAAATCAAGCAGGTTCTAACAGGTTCTGGAGAACCGGTAGCAGAAATTTTGAGTAGTTCGGAGAACCGGTAGCAGAAATTTTGAGTAGTTTGGAGAACCGGCAAATGCTACCTCTGGCTGGCCCCTGGAGTGGGGTGGGAATGGGGATTTTGCAATAACCTTCCCCCAGGAGTGAGGAGGGAATGGGGATTTTGCAGTATCCTTCCCCCAGGAGTGGGAAGGGAGTGGGGATTTTGCAGTATCCTTCCCCTGGAGTGGGGTGGGAATGGAGATTTTGTAGTATCCTTCCCCTGCCATGCTCACCAAGCCATGCCCACAGAACCGGTAGTAAAAAAAATTGGATTTCACCACTGATATAAATGCAGAAAATAATCATATTAAATAAGGAAAGACTTTTCAGTGGAATTTGATGCTTAGTAATTACATGAACACAGTGCTGTCATTCTTTGGGAAAAGGATGAAGGCCCTTTTCAATTATCTTTTGTTTCTTTGTTTGACTTTACTTTCTAGATTCAGCCCAAGTAGTCTCCCTTCCAAATATTAACCAACTCTAACCCTACTTAGCTTTCAAGAGCGGCCAATTACTGAGTTGCTACCTCACGATGTGTTGTTAATGCAGGTTTAATTCTTTTTAAATCAAATTTAGTTGTGATCCTGACCCATTCATTTCTTGTCTTGGTCTTCTCCAATGTATTGGCGTGTGACCCCAATACAACACTCAAAGACTGAGAGTAGCCCACCCAAAGTTGTTCATTCTGACATAGCTAGAGGTGGGAAGAAAAAATATATGTAAGGCTTCTCCTCAGTGTTTAAAGAAAACTAATTTAAATGAAACAAAGAAAAAAGAGGAATCAAATCAAACTAAAAAAACTTGAGGTAACAAAATGAAATTTAACAGAGACAAGAACAAAGGCCTTCGTTTGGACCCCTGTTTCTCAATCTTGGCTAGGTTTAGTTATGTGGACTTCAACTCCCAGAATTCCCCAGCTGGCTGAGGAATTCTGGGAATTGGAGTCCACAAGTCTTAAAGTTGCGAATTTTGGAGGCCCCTGACTTAAAGTATACTGTTGAGTGCTTGGGACAACACTTTAAGAGTGTTCAGAGGAATTGGAATAAGGTAGAGAAGAGAAGGGATTTTTAAAATGAAAAATCATAAAAAAACCAAAGCAAAATAGAAAATCCTGTCTGGACCATCTAATTTTAGATTTCCCATGGAAAGAAGAGAAAAAAAAATTACATTATGGAAGTTTACTGAAGAAAATTATTCTCTTGGCCTTAGTAAGTAAATATCAGAAAGAAGGACCTTGGCCAACAAGCCTTTGCCGATGCTTAGCGGTCTAACTATGGAGGGAATTTATAAATATCTAAATTGAGCAACATTTCCTGGCCAAAAGGGTTTTTTTTTAAAGTAAGATGGTCCTGCCTCCATTCCTCTGAAGACTTCAGCAGGGATATTTAAAAAAAAAAACAGCTGCAAAATTATACCTCTGTCAACTCTTGAAATAGCATTGGACTTCGAAATAGTTCAGACAGACCCAGTTTTATCACTTCAATGAATAGGGCCAACTTTTAATAACCAGTTTAATAAAGATATCTCTCTCACAATGTAAATTTCTCAAATATAAAATTTCTACCTTCTCTAGCCTTTGATTCCAACCAACCAACCAATCAATCAATTAATTCAGGGTTAATCTTTCTGTAGTAATTGACTGGGAAAAGATGGGATTACTATGGTCTGCTTCAATCAAATTTAAGTGCATCTAAATCATCAAACTGGCTGGATGATAAAGATAATCCTTAATTTACAATAGTTTGTTCAATGACTGTTCGAAGTTACAACAATATTGAAAAAAGTGACATATTTATTTTTCACACTTATGACCGTTGTAGCATCCCCATGATCACATGATCAAAATGCAGATGCTTGTCAACCGACTCATATTTATGACGGTTGCAGTGTCCCAGGGTCATGTGACCACCTTTTGCGACCTTCTGACTAGCAAAGTCAACGGGAAAACCAGATTCACTTAACAACCGTGTTACTAACTTAACAACTGCAGTAATTCACTTAACAATTCTGGCCAAGAAGGTTGTAAAATGGGACAACATTCACTTAACTGGCTTGCTTAGCATCAGAAATTTTGGGTTCCATTGTGGTCGTAAATCAAGGACTACCTGTACTTGCTGTTTTAATTTTAATTTCTTTCTGAATAATTCATTTTCCGTATGATCGTTTGTCAGGCTTGGCAGTCTGATCCTACCTTCAACTTTTGCATTTCATTGAGGAAACACCGACAGATTGGGTTAAAGCCTCACTCACCTACAGCTGTCAAGCTTCCAACTGAAATAGAGTTATGTGTCAAGGTTTTTCTTTCTCCAGCCAAATGTAAAGCCTCTAGTTATGTTTCTAGCAGCTATGCATTTCATCCAAATGCTAGTGAGTGTCTGTGAACCATGATCACACCGAGATCTGTTCAGATGTTATGGACGCCTCTTAGAAAAGGGTTCAGCTGCAACAAACACTTCGTGGAGTGGCTGAGGAATGATGACTATGGAAGGTTTAGGGTTAGCAGTCACTTGCATTTCTGCGAAAACATGAGATGAACAGAGAATACATCCCCAAAATCAAAAGGTATGATGGCAGTTGCAAATTACTTCGCCTGGATTATCTCAACAAATAGAACAAAAACCTGATGTCTCCCTTGATCAATTTTGTGAAGATATTGTCTATTTGCATATTGCCTATTGCATTGTCTATTACATTGCTTAATATATCTCTGGCTTTCAAAAATAGCATGATGATGATGATGATGATGATGATGATGATGATGATGATGATAATAATAATAATAATAATAATAATAATAATAATAATAATTTCTATACCGCCCTTCTCCCGAAGGACTCAGGGCAGTGTACAGCCTATTTAAAAACACAAGACAAACATCAATTTAAAATTTAAAATTATTAAAATTAAAATTATTATATATGTGTCATTTGCTTCGCTGGCAGTGTCTTTTTGTGTGTTTGGTCCACACAGTGTGAATTCTCTCCAACCCAAATCAGATTGCCTCCTCCCTCCCTCTCTCCCTCCCTCCCTCCCTTTCCCCCTCCCTCCCCCTCTCTCTTCCCTCTCCACCTCTCCCTTCCTCTCCCCCTCTCTCCCCTTTTCCTCCCTCCCTCCCTCCCTCTCTCTCACCTCTCCGTCTCTCCCCCTCCCTCCCTCTCCCCATCTCTCTCCCTCTTCCCCACTCTTGATTTTTGATCTCATTTCCCTGGTTCCCCCATTCCCTCCTTCTCTCATTTCTGATGCCCACAGCTTTGTTTCAGCTCTGCTGTTGGCATGTCCATGGCAAAGCAGGCCTGAGCTTCACTGTAGGGGTTG
Source organism: Pantherophis guttatus (assembly GCF_059756535.1). Taxonomy (NCBI): domain Eukaryota; kingdom Metazoa; phylum Chordata; class Lepidosauria; order Squamata; family Colubridae; genus Pantherophis; species Pantherophis guttatus. The sequence continues at coordinate 14,802,044 of NC_142069.1, read as the reverse complement.
CAGAGTTGCTTCCTCTGTCTTCTTCCCCATATTGTAGAGGGAAGAAGATTTCAAGAGACCACTTCTGTATGGAGGAAGTAAGGCTTTTTGAGACTGGCAGACCTTTGCGACCAATTCTCCAAGCTCAAGGAGTGTTCATTCCTTGACATTAGAACCCTACCACTAGAAGGTAGCACTGGGTCTTGCCTTAGATGGCAAGAAAATAAAAAGAAAAGCAGCAGAAACCATTCTTCCGGTCTTGTGGTCCTAAAGTTCTGAAGAAGTTTCTTGGATGAGAAGTGAATTGTTTTCATAGAAAAAAAACAAGGAAGTCCAGTTCCTTTTTGGAAAAAAGCATATTTTGCATGCATAAAGTCCCTGTTCTGCAGAATAGGGGGCTGGAAATTCTGCACTGGCTAACAGCACTTTAGTTCAGTCATGTGGAAGAGCTGCATGCTTTTCTCCCTCGGCATCTTCTTTTACCTGGCTGTAGTTCGAGATATTTAGGATGGAAGGGGCACATAACTTTATACCAATACCCTGGTCTATGGTCCTTGCTCAGCTGAGCATAAAAAGGAATAAAAAGAATTGACCTATTTTCCAAATCATCTGATAGCAGGACAAGAAATAACGGGTGGAACATCCGTTAAGGAGAGATCCAACCTAGAATTAGTTAGTCTAGAGGAAAGAAGGACTAGGGGTGACATGATAGTGGTATTCCAGTATTTGAGAGGCTGCCACAAAGAGGAGGGTGTCAACTTATTTTCCAAAGCACCAGAAGGCAGGACAAGAAACAATGGATGGAAACTAATCAAGGAGAGAAGCAACCTGAAATTAAGGATCACTTCCTATCAGTGAGAACAATTAATCGGTGGAATGGCTTGCCTCTGGAAGTTGTGGAGGTTTTTAAGAAACACTGGAGGTTTTAAAGAAGAGATTGGAAATGGTCGAGAGTCTCCTGCTTGAGGAGGAGTGGGATAGAAGGCCTCTAAGGTCCCTTCTAACTTTGTTATTCTGTAGATGAATAGATAGATAGATAGATAGATAGATAGATAGATAGATAGATAGATGATAGTCCTAATCATTAGTCCTAATCATTAGATAATAGTCCTAATAATATGTGTGAAAAAGTTAAAATCAAGGATATGTTTTCTAAAAGTGTACATGCCATAAGAAATAACCAAGAAGGTTTTTTGGGGGGAGGGAGGGAGGAGAAAATTTTTTAAAGTTGCACAAGCAAACAGAAAATCTTGTTCCCTACCCAGAATGTTTTCAAAGTCGGCTTTGCCATCTTTTGCACCCTCCTCTCCCCTTTTGTTCCCAGCCAATTCTGAATGATAAAGGACATTCTTTTAAAACATCTGGTATTCATTTCCAAAATATATACTGTCGTTTCTATTTTGTTTGTGGCAAATGGCTTGCCTGATGTTGTTATTCCCTGCATTCTCTCCAGAATGAAAGTATCGGTAAATAGCTGGATCCGTTCGTTCTCTCCCTCCCTCCCTCCCTCTCTCTTTTTCTCTCCCTCCCTCCCTCTCTCCCTCCCTCTTTCCCTGTCCAGGTTTTTAAATGGATTTCATTTTTCTTTTTGAGCACCTCCAATTGTGTTTAAGAAGAGAGCCTCTTTCCCCAAGATTAACATTTCTTATGATTGTTCTTGACAGAGGATTTACTTTCAGAGGCCCTGGGAAGGATAACCAAAAAAGTGCATGGAACAAGACAATTTTGGCAGCCTGTATGAATTTTCAGAGGTTTTTAGGTCTTGTTTTTTTTTTTTTTTTTTTTTTTATGAGCAGCTTCCTGAATGTGCCTGGAGAATGACAGGCATCTCTTAGGCTGGCTGACCCCACCTTTGGCTGCAGCCAAGCCATTGGCTGCTTTTTTAGAATAAATTGAGGACAATGCCGGCCACTGGCTGCCAATTCTAAACATCAGGGATATGTATTCACTTAGCACTAACTTTTGGGAGGGGCCAAGGAGAGAGTGCAATTTCGTGAATTGGGCTTGTGGGGTTTAGACACAGCCAGAGAGCCTCACTTGTACAGTAGTGCGCTCATCTGGACGGCCACTGCTGCCTTCCAACACTGACCAGAGAGTTGGGCTTTGCTACAGAGGTAAGGGCTTAAAAAATGCTCTCATCGAAAGCAAGACAGGGTGCCTTGCCGTTGTTCCTTTTTTTTTTTTTTTTTTTGCAAATTCCAGCAAGGATTGTTTGCAGAGGAGTTTTTGATGTGGCGTCCTCAGGGGGAATCAGCGAGGATGGAGGTTTTGCTGAGTTAAAATCCGGTCACTTTTGGTTCACGTTCTTCTGTCTCAGGAGAGCGACGGATCTCTCGTACGGACATGCCTGCAATCACCCAGACAGATTTTTCTCATGCACAGGGCACTCTTTCTCTCCTTTGTGTGTGTGTGTGTGTGTGTGTGTGTGTGTGTGTGAGAGAGAGAGAGAGAGAGAGAGAGAGAGAGAGAGGTGGTCGCATTTGATTCAACCGATGGGTCCTTCAATGGCACATCTGGCGTTGCAGTTCAGTCTTCCCCTTTTTCCCCTTTGAAAAAACACCTGTGTTTTTTTTCCCCCCATTCCTGCTGCTCAGCCTTGACACGAAAGGTGTGCAATTGAGCTCTGTGCCTCTCCCTTTCAGGTTGTTTTTTTTAAGGCAAGAGAATGGTGTGTGTGTGTGTATTTGTGATGCTAAAGTCAATTTCCAAGAAAAGCTACCTAGCAACAAACCCAGATCGGGCAAATTTTGGTTAAGATTAAGGATTTGATATCTTGTTGGAATAAATGTCCTGTCCAGGCTGTGTTTCATTAGAAAGGGAGATGGTGGTGTTGGGGGGGGGAGTTTTGTTGACAATAGAGTCCATCTGTTTTTAATGTCTACCCTTGCTCCCCAACAGCCAAAACATTTCTAATGAAGGACACTTTCTGGTTCATACAAAAACTGTCCGTGGGTGGTGGACAGTCCAATCCAATCCAACTGTCCGTGGATGATTGTCTTGGACAGTCATGTTTGTATGTGGGTGAAGCAGGTTTTCATTCCAGACAGAGAGAAGAAAGAAAGAAAGAAAGAAAGAAAGAAAGAAAGAAAGAAAGAAAGAAAGAAAGAAAGAAGAAAGTAGATTTTTTTAAAAAAAAATTGGAGCATTTTTGCCATGCTCAGAGAATTTAACAGAGCAGAAAGCATTGAGTTTGTCTAGGCTGATCATGATGAGGAGGAAAAAAAAGGAAAAGCAATAGATGGACAGTTTAAATGAGAGCGGAAAGGTATTCCTTTTCCTCATTCAATCACAGCAGAAGGAGCGTTTGCTCAATAAATATTTGATGGACTCTTGAGCAAAATATTTTCTAGAAACTCTCTTTCTTCTTCTTCTTCTTCTTCTTCTTCTTCTTCTTCTTCTTCTTCTTCTTCTTCTTCTTCTTCTTCTTCTTCTTCTTCTTCTTCTTCTTCTTCTTCTTCTTCTTCTTCTTCTTCTGTCATAAAAACAATACAGGAAAAAAAAACCCTACCAGGAATTTCTACGCAAACGCCTTTGCAATTTGAGACAGAGAAGAGTAGTTGTTGGGATACATCGAGTTCTTTCTCTGTAGGCTTGATTAAAATCTATCTTTTTAACTTTATTATAATGGAACTTTTTATTTTTTTAAGGCATAAAGCCCGTTAAAAAAATAACAATTAGGCTGAGAGATGTGTTTGATGACATTGGTATTTATCCGGGAGTGCTCTTTATGGAAGAAATTCCCTATCAAGCATGTGATCTCATAGGTACGATATGGAAAGACTATTAATTCTAGGGTCAGGCAAGAAATTCTGTTTTCCATCACTTCTCATTTAATTTGATGAAAGAGAAATGGCTTTAGAAATTATTCCAAAGAAAACAATTGTCAGGGATAGAATGTGGTGGTTCTTCATGTATCTAGTTCTGAGGTGGCCAAAGGGTGGATGCCTTGAAGCTACAACCAATTTTTATTATCCTCAATTCTACCAGCTTTCCATTAGTCTATCTGCAAGAGCATCCTGCTTTAAGGGATGGTTTTGAAAAAGGAAAGCATCGTCATTATTGAGCTAGGAAAGAGATGACAAGTATATACAGGTAGTCCTTGACTTACAACAGTTCGTTTAGTGACTGTTCAAAGTTACAATGGCATTGAAAAAAAGTGACTTATGACCATTTTTCACACTTATGACCGTTGCAGCATCCTATGATCAAAATTCAGATGCTTGGCAACTGATGGTTTCAGGATCATGTGATCACCTTTGGTGATCTTCCAGCAAGCAAAGTCAAGGGGGAAGACAGATCCGCTTAACAACCCTGTTACTAACAGCTGCAATGGTTCACTTAACAACTGTGACAAGAAAAGTTGTAAAATGGGGGGGGGGGAAATTCACATCACAAATGTTTCGCTTAGCAACAGAAATTTTGGACTCAAATGTGGTCATAAGTTGAGGACTACCTGTACACAATTGTGATCTTATAATATACTAGCTGAATACCCGTGCTCTGCTACAAAACTATGTGATTGGGCTTGATAAATTGACACTTAGAGTTTGAAAATTAATGAGTAGTTACAATTGGCCTCTCCTCTCCCCTTCTCTCCCTCAGGCTGCCCCACAGAAGCCTCTCCTCTCCCCTTCTCTCCCTCAGGCTGGCCCTATAGTTCCTCTCCTATCCCTTTCTCTCCCTCAGGCCCCATAGATCCTCTCCTATCCCTTTCTCTCCCTCAGGCTGGATCCATAGATCCTCTCCTCTCCCCTTCTCTCTCTCAGGCTGGCCCCATAGATCTTCTCCTATCCCCTTCTCTCTGTCAGGCTTTCTAGCCCCCTCTCTCCATGAGGCTTGCCCCACAGAAGCCTGTCCTATGCTATCCCATTCGCTCCAGAGTTATTTCCAAGTTGGGAGGGGGAGTAGAAGGTCTAACTAATTAGCATCAGAGCATGTTATAATAATATAGGAAATACTAATGCTCTGATGGTCATTTCGAAAAATCCTTTCTTAGTGAGCACCTAAAAGCCAAGAGGAACATACGTGGCAAATTTCAAGTTTGTAGGCTTTACGGTTCTGGAGATTTTGTGATTAATGCGTGAGTGGTTTTCGCTTTTATATATATAGATGATAACATTGAAGAAGCATTGACCTTTATGACTTTAGGCAGCTGTGATGGAGATAGTCCCACTGCCTGAGAATTGGAAGGACAAAGTAATTCTAATGTGGGAGATCATGTACAGATTGGTACCACCTGGTCTGAAGAGGAAGAAGCTCATAACCATGGGGTGTAACCACCGCCTCCTCTTTCTTATATATCAACTACTGGAATTACAGCTTGGAATGGTTAGAAATGTCCTCAGATTCTGGCCCGGTCTCATTCATCCATGCTGGCAATGGGTTCATCCTGGTTAGGAAAGGCTATAAAAACTCTGCTGTTTAAGCTAGTGAGCAAAATGGTTTTTCCCAATTTGATTGTGCTTTTTCTCAGCATCTCTTGGCTTGAACTCTGTGACTCAGTTCTTGGTTTATTGCCAACAGCTGCCTATAACTCAGCTTTGAGAATGAGTGACTTTAGACATTGGCTTGGAGAAAAGAGTTAACCCTTTGGTAACCGCCAATGCAACCCTCTTCTGAATTATATTCCTAACTTTGCCCTTCCGCAGCTGCTATTTTCAGCAAAACAAGTTTGCTTGGGCCATGTCTAGTTGCATTTTTCCGTATAAAGCCATTATTTTTGAAAGCAGACATGGAATACGTTCTTTGCATAGTTTGGAAGATGGCCTCTTGGGTGCTTTGAGATAGGTCAGAAAAACTGTGGCATAGTAGCCTGTAACATATCAAGAAGTGATTCTATCTTTCCCTTCTCTGTCAGGGAGGTAGAGTAAAAGATTCTGAGTTCATTGCTTTTTTAGAGAAGAACAACCAACATACTGTATTTTTCGGAGTATAAGACGCACCGGAGTATAAGGTGCACCTTAGTTTTTGGGGAGCAAAATAAGAAAAAAGCTGATTGGTGGTGGAACCACCCAGAAAATGCATACAGAGAGTGGTGAGGACAGCCGAGAAGATTAGAGGAAACTCACTTCCGGTCATTCTGGATATTGCTTATAAGTGCTATGTGCTTAGAGCTCAAAGCATTGTTAAAGACCCCACCTACCCACTTTACAGTCTGTTTCTGTTGCTCCCCTCTGGGAGGAGGTTTTGAAAATTTCTAGCAGGACCACCAGATTCTGTAACAGCTTTGTTCCCTATGCCATCCGTCTGGTAAACTATCAAGATTTGTTTTTCTTGCCACGTACATTTATACATCTGAACTAGACTATGTTCTTTCTCTGTGTCATATATTATATGTGGGTATATGCCTAACTTTGTATTTATTTATTTATTTATTTATTCATTTATTTATTTTGTCATGTTTATGTAGTGTATATTGAAGGTGGTGACCCTTTGAGAGCTGTACGCAACGAAATTTCATTTTAATGTTTGCTGATTGGTGTAAAGAGATTGGTTTAAAGAGACAGTAAACTTATTCTAAGTCTACTCTAAGTTTAAGTCAAAATATACTCTAAATCCAACTCATTAGTATGAAGATATTAGTCAGCTCTCAGAAAGCTCAAAACCAAAATATAAATGTAGACAACAAGTGCTTCAATTCTAGAATTGTAGAATTCAGTTCTACAAATGAGTATGCAGCTGAGGATATATATTAAGTCTTTTTACCTGGAAGCTGGTTCGCTTGATCCTTGGATCCAGTGATCTGATTCTAGTTCAGGTCTTATCACTGTGAAATATTCAACGCATGATCACCCCAACTTCAGATAAATGTCTTCTCTATTTATCTGCTCAAGGTTTTAACAAGTATATCTGTAGCAGAGAAAACAAGAGAAAAGTTGCAGGTACTACTTTTGGCTTCCATAAGGATTCACAGTGCCCTCAGCAAAGAAATCCATAGTCCTGTGCACCATGTAATGTTTTAAATGATAGAAGGAGAAAAACATTGTAGCCAATAAGTCCAATCCAATCTTCTGAAATTTAGCCCATTCCCCACTTAAATCGGGTGAATTTTGTCTGATGTGTGTACCCATTTGATGAGACTTTATTAATGTTATTTGAAGCATCCTTACCAATTTCTATAGAAATTCAGCTACCGGTACCTCTTATCATGCAGCCTAGCATCAAGGAATCCAGTAGACTTCCCTGATTTCTAAACTTTATGCAGATACCTACATTGCTTAAATAAGCATTTGGAGGGAAAAGTATCCATAAATATTTATTGAAACACACATTTCACATATTTATATATCATAGAGCAGAGGTGTCAAACTCAAGGCCCAGGAACTGGATCTGGCCTGCAGGGTGCTTAGATCTGGCCCACGGGGTTGCCCTGGAAACAGTGAAGGAGCGGCCAGTGGTGCCTCTGCCAGTGAAAGCGGAGCTCGGGAGGGCTGCTCCATTTTAGCTGGCAGAGGTTTGCAGGAGGCCGTCGCAGTCAAAAATGGAGCTTGGGAGCCCATTTTCGCTGGCAGAGTGCTCGGGCCACTACAGATGCCCCCAACGCAAATGACATTGAGCTGGCCATACCCACCCTGGGCCCCCCCAAGGTCAAACACAACCCTGATGTGGCGCTCAATGAAATCGAGTTTGACACCCCTGTTGTAGAGTATTATTTAAATTTGCAGATAAATTTTGATACAGAGTGAAAAAAAGTAGACACATCTATTTACCCCTAATTTTGTTGGTGGACAAGAAAAAGGAGATAAGACAGTGGGCTATTATGAAACCCAAGTAAGATATTACATGGGCAGGATCTATAGTATATTGGAACTCTTTTCATGTCTGAGGCTGGTGATTTTCCAAAAATCTAATTGCTGCACCATAGACATGTGACGGTACAGCACCCCATTTGTCACATGAATAGAAATTACACATATCTCGGACATGGGAGAAATAGGAGATGAAAGAAAGGTAAGTCATGCATTCTAGGAGTAAACTAACTGGCGTGTTGATGAGCTGTAACACCCCTGTAGTTCCAGTCAAAATCTCAGATAGGATGGAATGTGAAGCATTTCCTGATCATCATCACACTTGTATGCTTCATGGTGCTTCTGTGGAAAACAGAAATTGAAGGCAACTTGAGGACCTAATGCAATGTTTCTTAATCTTGGTTACTTGAAGATGGGTGGACTTCAATTCAACAAGCTGGCTGGGGAATTCTGGGAGTTGAAGTCCATATATCTTCAAGCAGCCAAGGTCGAGAAACACTGACTTAAAAGCAACCAACAAAAATGTACCACATGTAACACACCCAAAACTTTGGCAAAAACTTTAATTTAGAAAGATGGATGAGTCTTTGGAGAAGAAATTTGCTGAATATTTGCAGTGAACCTACCGATGAGTCTAATATTTATGATCTCAGCAGCTGGAACTAGGAAAGCAGTGGGAAAGTACCCTACTTGGAAAAGATTTTGCTCAGTGGAAAATTTCGCTACATATTTCTCTGCTTGGCTCATGCAAATAATAAATAAAGAGGGAGTCCTTTGAGAGATGCGACGGAATTAAAAACAATAAGTGACTTGGCCATTCACACGTTCACTTGTTGTATGTCCTTAAATAGGGAGAAAAAGTCCTATTGGGCATGTAATCTTTAACCGCCCACCAAATGTGTTGAGAATTATTTTGCAAAAGTCAAAAAGAGAAGCAATATTTTATGAGACTAGCCTTGTAATCTCCAGAGAAGTATAAAAAGCCATAAAATGCATGTCTACCAGGGGTGAGTTCTACTTACCTTTACTACCTGTTCGCATTGTGCGAAGGAGTTGAGAACTTCTAAGGATCTCCTGGTGTAGACATCAGTGGTGGGTTGCCCCCGGTTCGGATTGGTTCGCATGCGCAGATCATTCATTGTAGATAAAACCACTATTTAAAAACAAATCTCTGTTTACTGTATTTGCTCCTGGGTTGTCTCACACAGTCACACACTTCTGACAACTTTGCTTGTCAGAAGATTGCAAAAAATGATCATGTGACTCTGGGACATTGCATCCATCATAAATAGGAACCGGTTACCGAGCATCTGAATTTTGACTGCATGACCACGGGGATGCTACAATGGTCGTAAGTGTGAAAAAGGGTCATAAATAACTTTTTCAGTGCCGTTGTAACTTCGGATAGTCACTGAACGAACTGCTATAAGTTGAGGACTACCTGTATGGCAATGAATGTGAGAAATAGATCAGCGGATAACACTTGATTTGATTCTGCCCCAATTTCTAATTTCACTAAAGAGAAAGAGAGATCATTTAATTGAGTGAGCATAAGGGCAATTTTGACAAATGGTAGAAATATGGGAGTCTCTGTAAGATTTTATTGTGCATTACGCAAAGAAGAGGTGTTCAGTTTAATAATTAAAGATGCATTCTATGTGGAGTCAGTTCTGCTCTTCATAAAATACATTACAGAGAAAGGATATATGTAAAGATTTAAAAGTAGTATTTGTTCTATAGCCGAGACTGGGGAATTGCTCAAGAAAGTCGCTTTTGAGAAAAATGGACTTCTTGAATTAGACTGTGCAGAAGATAAAACAAAAGCAGCAGAAATTTTGCAACCAGAAAAATGATGCAACCAAATGGCATCTGATAATGGAGCAGAGAGACCCAGAGATGGTCATTGGAAGGCTTAGCCTTCCAATGTTGAGCTCTTGTCTGAATCAGCCAAGGTGAGCGTGTTATATGAAGGCCAAGAACTGTGCCAATGAATCTGGAGAAAAAAAGAAAAAGAAAAAGTGACAAGCTATTAGAACTAGGTCACTTGTTGGTCAATGCATGTCACCAGGGGTGGGCTGCTGGGGGTTTGCAGGGGTTCGGCAGAACCTCTAGCTAAGACTCTGTGCAGTTCGGAGAACGGCCAAATCCCACTCCTGGCTGGCGCCTCTCACCCCACCCCGCCCCTCCCAGGAGTCCCCACACGGCCCATTTTGGTTGCAGGTAAGTGCAGGGCACATGCGGAGGCTTGGGAGGGCAAAAAATGGGCCTACTGGACGTTTGGGAAGGCTGAAAACGGGCCTTCAGAGGCCCTCCGGAGCCTGGGAGGCCGTTTTTGCCCTCCTAGAGGCAAACCCTCCGGAGCCCAGGGAGGGCAAAAATGCGCCTCCCCGCCATGGTGCAGGAGGCCGACTAGGCCACTCCCACCATGGCCACGCCCACTCAGCAATTGGGCAGAGAACCCGTTACTAAAATTTTTGAAGACCACCCCTGCATGTCATCTCCACAGCTGGAAACAAATATATCCTCACAATCATACAATATTGCCCAAGACACATACTTTACTACTTGGCTCAGTGAAAACAGTCAGTTACCAGTGAGATTTTTTTTTTAAAAAAAATGTGGCTTTATTAAGCAGTAGTTTTGGGAAGGTAAGGTTGATCCTTGCCTTATCCCAGATTCAGAACTGACAGGCAAACATGCATTCTCACTTATCTGGATCGTTTTGTCATCTGTTCCTAAGATAAGGAGAGCTAAGAAATTGCAAAGAATGTCAACAAGGCAGCAGAGATGAAAGCAGAGATATGATCTTCTTGGCATCCAGAGAGAAAGTGAAAAGAATTATCCCCTCAGTCAAAGACAGGAGATAAAAGAGCTTCTTGAATACTTAAGCTAACTGAAACCGATGAAGGCGGTTTGCGCATGGAAACTGACTTCCCAAAATAAAGTGCGAATAATGATCCCGGGCCTGAGACTGACAAAATACAGCAGAGGTGTCAAACTCATGTCGTCATGGTGACGTCATGTGATGTATCGGACTTTTCCCCCCTTTGCTAAACTGGGTGTGGGCGTGGCCAGTGTGTGACGCATCTGGGCTGCGGGCTGGGAGTTTGACAGCCCCGAAATACAGGGTTTCATTGCAAAGCTTCAATACTGAGCCACAAAGGCCAAGCGTTTCTGCATTAGTCCAAATCCTGAGTAAAATGTATGTACCAACCAGAAGGTGTTGGATTAGAGTCAAGAGATATCTTAAGGCAACTGGACAATTCCTAGAAGGGCAATTCAGCAATGAATTCCTCCATGGGTTTCCTTGGAAAGCTTCTGAGAAATAACAGTCATGGACTATTAGGCAGAACCAAGGCAGGTGGCTGCACTCAAAGCTGCACAATTGTATAGTAAGGGGTGCAGAAAGTATTATTTTCCAGGAGTTATAAAACTTCTGTCTCCCGAGGATGCAATTTATGTACCAGATGTGATGCTGCTGCCGTGCAGGTGTGATCAGTGTGAGAGGAAGGGCCATTCTGGAAGCCAACAGATGGTCGCTTGATGTAATCAGTGTAAATTATAGCGACTTATATACCTGGGCGCAATAAACTAACACGCATCGCTTATTCCAGCCATTTCCTCATGTGCATGAAAGGGAACCGGCACTCATTAGCGTCCAGGAAAGCATATGGTCATAATGCACCAATACAGCAATAATAAAAATATATGGGAGCTTTGCTAGGGATGGGCGTCCTATCGGGAATTTCAGAATTCCATCAAAATGAAGTCACAGATATTTGCAAAGTGAACATGAATGTGCTTTTCTCCTTCGTTCTTTTCCTTAAAAAATGAAAAGGGATGGCATCCGTGTCCGGCAGGTCTTGCTTTTCACTTTGGGCCTATCTGTGGCTGTCAGGCTCTTTGACAGAGTCAGCAAAACAACTGTCAGGGCGAGACTCTCAATGGTGCTGAGCTGAAGTTTTTGAAGCAGCTTCAAAGTGCTGCCAAGTTGGCGTGAAAAATCCTTGGAAAGCAACAGAGCATTATGGACACCTGAAGGCTCACTTCACAGCAGTCGTAATGTACAGCAGTCCTGCTTGTTTCCTCAAAACTGGAACGCTGAGAGCAGTAATTTGGAGAACTGGAATTGATCTGAGGAAGGCATCCCTTGTATTCTTTGATCTTAGTTCCCCCATTGTCTTTCGGGAAGTTTTGAGAAACTTATATCACTCCCCAGTTCATCAGAACCAAGAGTGGAATGATTATTTCTACTTAAACAACTTCTTCTTCTTCTTCTTCTTCTTCTTCTTCTTCTTCTTCTTCTTCTTCTTCTTCTTCTTCTTCTTCTTCTTCTTCTTCTTCTTCTTCTTCTTCTTCTTCTTCTTCCTCTTCTTTCTAACTCCTCCTCCTCCTTCCTTCTTCTTCTTCCTACTTCTTCCTTCTTACTCCTCTTCCTCCACTTCCTCCTCCACCTCCTTTTTTCTTTTTCTTCTTTCTTTTTCTCAAAACACTGTTAGTTGAAAACCAAACCAATTAACGCCTTCCCCCAAGCTGATCCCATTGCTAATACTGACCTTAATGGTAATATTTAAGATGTATTTATTTAATGAACTTTAGAAGGAATCATAAACATAAATCTGGGTTTTACCAATCCATTTCACTCCCTTGACCTTCTGCAAGCGCCCAGTTTGGCAGTTAGCTTCCAGAGTTAGTTAATCTCTGGGAATGTTAGTCTGTTTCTGGACTTTCAGGAAGCTCTCTGGCTTCTTTTTCCAGCTACTTTGGCCTTCTTGGGGGAAAAGAAGAAAGGACGCCCATCTTGACCTGTTTCATATTTCTCTCAAAGGGAAATGGGATGCTGAGAGTAATCCGCCCTTGGAGTAGAAATACGTGGTTCTGAATTTAGCTGTCTTGCAGGAAATTTGGAATAGGATATTGTAGCACCTGCCTAGATGAACACCTACCCAGTTCAGTAATTTCTAGTGCACACAATGGCTTGATTCTGCAAAGACCTAAGCTAGTCTGCACTTGTTCTGTGCCAGTCACTCATGCACGACTGTGCACCCTCTCTGAACCACCCCACACCCCACTTCCACCCTTGCACATCTCCTCACACCTTGATGCCCCCTTTCTGCTAATCCCTCACATCTTCCCAAAGCCTTGTGATGCCTCTTCCACCCCTTTGTGTAGCCTTGTGCACACTCAAGCCTCTCACATTCCTGGCAGCAGCCACTTACCTGCTTTCCAGTCTGCCTGCAAACCACCTGGGACTTGCAACGTCCTGCTGTTTTCCCCGTTGTCTTGCTTGTGAAAAGCTGGCAAGAAGTCACCTAGCCTAATGACCATGGGATTCAATTAACAATGGCAACTGGGACTGCAAGGATCGCTGTTGCTAAGCAATGCAGTTACAGTTATTGACCACATCACTTAGCGATGGAAATTCTGGTCCCAATTACCACTGTAAGTCAAGGACTACTGTAATATCATCCAAGTGGTTGCTGCTACATACACCATCTGATGATGCCCCTGTGTAGAGGAGTCCCTGTGGTTGTTGGAAGACAGGGTTAACTGTGAAGAAATCAGTGGAGTAGCAGAAATGGATAAGTCAGAATCCAGCTTCATTTTGGTTTCCCAAGTCACACATTTTCCTCTTTAAACTTATTTCCAGGGTGGGCATTCCAGCTTCCGATCATGAAGCACATCTTGCTTACATGTTCTGTTACATTTCAAATGGAACTTGAGCTATTTCCCTTTCTTCTGCATCAGTGGTTGGAGGATAACCTTGGATGATCATCATATTAAAGAATTGCTATAACAGTGAGATGAGCAGCATAAAAATATAATAAACAAACAAACAAATATAATAAATAATTGTCCACAAAGTCTAATTGATATTATTCGGTCATTGATTGCACTGAAGCCAAGTACTTTTCTTGCTATACCTTTCCATGCTATATAGCGACACTCCTTTCTTTTTCATGTTCTGAATCTGACCGAAAGTGACGGAACTCTCTACATCTCAATTTGCTGATTCCTAAGGTGTCAATTTGTACTTGTTTAGCAATAACAATAGCACTTAGACCAGGGGTCAGCAATCTGCAGCTCTGGAGCTGCATGTGGCTCTTTCATCCCTCTGCTGCGGCTCCCTGTCGCTCAAAATATACGTCACAACCACCAATGTGCGATACCTCCGCATGTGGTATTGGTATTGGTATTATTGAGCTTTTCGACCCCGGTAGGCCAACCATGGATAAATCCAAGAAAATAAAAGTTTCAGAAGAAAAAAGAACGTTTAATTCAACTACATATGTAAGGCTGCTCAAGAAATAGTCAGGCACGGGAAGGGTTTTTTGGCTCCCGGTGTTTTCTTTTATGTGGGAAACGGGTCCAAATGGCTCTTTGAGTGTTTAAGATTGCCAACACCTGACTTAGATTTATATACCGCCCAACAGTGCTTTACAGCACTCTTTGGGTGGTTTACAATGTCAGGATATCGCCCTCAACAATCTGAGTCCTCATTTTACCAACTTTGGTAAGTCAACCTTGAGTCAAGGCTGAGTCAACCTTGATCCCGTCAGGATCGAACTCCAGGCTGTGGGCAGAGTTTGCCTGCAATACTGCACTCTAACCACTGCGCCACCAGGGCTCTTAATTTTCACTGTGTTAAGCTTTGTTTTTTATGTTCCATGTACCCATTGTACTCCCGTCTTTAGAGTTCCTTGTTCTGCACAGCAACATCAGCAACTAGGTCTCCCAAAGGATTTAAGCCGCTCATATAATAAGTAACACTCTCAAAAGATCCTTAGGTCTTCCTCAGTGGCACGATAAGTCCCAGTCAACCTGAAAAACCCATCAACTGGCAGCATACGGTCAATTGTTTTGGATTTGCTATCCGCATGCTTTTCTTGGGAAAAGTGCAAGAGTTGTTCACCGCTGCTTCCTTCCACACAGTCTGAACTAACCCAGCCTTTGCCATTATCACTACAACGATCAACTGCCTCCAGCATCTTCCTCATTACTGCTGTCCAAGATAGGTGCCTGTTTGCTTTAGCTGGGCAGCTACCGTATTTTCCCAAAAATAAGACCCTGTTTTATATTTTTTTGAACCCTGAAATAAGGGCTTATGTCAGCACTTCAGCCTGCATTTACTCTAGTGCTGACATAAGAAGGAGAAGCGAAGGTGTCTGGAAAGGGACGTTTGACTTTTCACCTACTTATTTTCCCTGGAGATAATATCCCCTAGGAGATGAGATGGGAGGGGGGAAATTCCTTTGAGCTGGAGTACATTAGGGGTAGAATGACTTGGAAGATGGCCAATGAGTGCAGGGGAGTGGGGAACGGAAAGGGAGGGTTTGGGGGCTGGAAGTCAGTGTTGGCTTCGTTTGGAGTCAGGTTAGAATGTCGTGCTTAATAAATAGGAGTTTTTCTTCAAAGACTTTGTTTGAAATGCAATTTATTTGAGATGACCTCGAAACTTGACAGCTTATTATTTTGGGGCACGTGGAGCAAGACGGGGATCCTCTTGCCGTCTTACCTGATTTCCTGCTCTGTCTCCCTAATCCTAACCAGAGGAAATGGTGGGGACCGACTGTGCATGTGTTTAAATATTTTCAGGGAGGTCTTATTTTTGGGGGAGGTCTTATTTTTGGGGAAACATGGTAGGAAGACCTTCACGCTTTAGGTGGTGTCTCTGCTAAGATATACTCTTGGCATACACTTCCAATGTTCTTTGATCATCCCTCCCAAGAATATCCTCTCTCCCACCATGATGAGCCAACATAGCAAGACTTGTGTGTGTGTGTATGTGTGTACTTAATCCTGTTAAGCCTCCTTAAGCCACAAGGCCTTCCTGATGTCTGTTGAATTCCTGAGTTCTTTGTGGGACTGACCTTGGTCTTGACTTCCTTTCCAATTGTGCTGTCAATCTTACTTTCAGGCTTGCTTAGGAGCTTATCCTTCAATCCACAGCTGCCTTTCCCCAGTGGCTCTTGCTTCTTGGCTCACCTCAAACTGAGATCCCTGGCCAAGTTTGAAATCCAGACCTTCATCTGGGAGTTTAAACTGGTGACAGTTTTGGGATGAATTTGGCTGCGTGATGCTTGAGTTCACAGGAAAGGTGTCACTATGCATAGACATCAATGCAGATGTACCAGGGACCACGGTCAAGGGCCCTCCCTGGATTAAACAATGCAAATAATGATGGTGGCAGCAAGGTTTTGATTTCAGCATTTGAACTGGTACAGGCATATGGAAATCCAGAACATAGGATTCTGCTCATTGTACTTTGTACTCCTGAGAGTTGGAAGGAAAGGTTGAACTTGTCAATTTTGGTTTCTTTCCGCTTTCTCTTCTTTTTCTTGAAAGCTGTCAGATCTTAAGGTTTTGGGGGTTTTTTTTTGAAGTCCACACCACATTTGTATGTTCAGGTAGTCCTCAACTTACAACAGTTCATTTAGTGACCGTTCAAAGTTCCAATGGCACTGAGAAAAATATGGTCATTTTTCACACTTAGACGATTGCAGCATCCCCATGGACACGTGATTTACATTCGGATGCTTGACAAGGATTTCATATTTATGACGGCTGCAGTGTCCTGGGGTCATGTGATTATCTTTTGCCGCCTTCTGAAAGCAAAGTCAATGGGGAAGCCAGATTCATTTAACAACCGTGTTAGTGACTTAACAACTGCAGTGATTCACTTAACAAATGTAGCAAGAAAAGTCGTGAAATGGTGCAAAACTCAGCAAATTTCTCACATAGCAACATAAATTCTGGGCTCAGTTGTAAGTCGAGGACTCCCTGTATTCTGTTACACATTGTTTCAAAGATACACACTTTGGTTTGCTGGTTTCCCTAATATGTGCAGAGATTTTGCAAAAAAAAAAAAGTCTAATACAATGTGTTTTATACATTGTTTTCATGCGAATATGATGTCTTCTGCAGATATTTACCATTTAAAACAAAAAACAAAATTAGTAAACTATGTGTAAACTATCATAGCTCTGGAGCAGTGGTGGGTTTCAAAAATTTTCACTATCAGTTCAGTGGGTGTGGCTAGGTGGGGGGGCATGTGACTGAGTGGGCATGGCCAACTTGACGTCACTCACGCCAAGGCCCAACCACAGCTGCAAAGGGGCTCTCAAAGAGGTGGCGCTGCAGGCCACCAAAAAGTACCGGAGGTCGCGGAAAAAGCTGCTGCCATGCCATCAGTGCCATGTTCTTCACGCATGCGCATCCCATTGGACTTGCAAGGCAATAGGATGCGATGCGTGAAGAACATGGCGGCAATGAACATGGCGGGCGGGCTGAGTGAGCGGTGGTGACCGGGTAGCGGTTCGGGGGCGTGGTCAGCTGACCATCGCCACCGGTTCAGCGATCTTGGCCAAATTTCTGCCAATGGTTTGTGTAAACCGGTGCAAACTGGCTGAATACCACCCCTGGAGTCCAACAAAGTAAGAGAGAGAGAGAGAGACTAATGAAGGGCAAAATTCCCTTAACCTGAAGCTGATTTTGTTCTTGGCAGTGTTTCAAGGCCATAGGAGTGTGTGTTTTCACCTTGCATTCCCCTGTCGTCTTTCTGATTAGTCTTGCTTTTACCTTTGCTGCAGAATTATTGCGCTCTGTTAATTGTAATTCACTCCTAAATGTCATTAAAAGCTAGACCTGGCCAAGGAGTCATTGGCTTTGCTTGAAACCATCTTCTAAAGACATAGGGAACATAAGTAATAAATATAAAATAAATACGGGAGAAAAGTAGATTTAAAAAAACACACACAATGCCATTTAGATATGTGTGTTTGTGTATGCGTGTGCCAAAAAAAAGTTCTACATAAAAGTTCATGATAATTTACACTTGCTCATGAGAGTGGATTTTCCTGAGACTCCTAAACATGTCTCTGCAAACCCTTCAGTAGGCCAACTATTGTGAGAAGAGCTAGTTTAATAGACCGTTTGCCTTCTAAGTGCCTCAGCAGTGGTGATTTATATTTGGAAGGACCCCAAACCTCTTTTGCATGGGAGAAAATATATGATTTTTATCTTGGGTGTTACTGCTTTGTTCCATTCTGCCTGCTTTGCAAACTACATTCCATTTCGTAGAAGTGTTGAAATGTAACACCACTGAAACCTTTTATGCGAGTGCATTTATGAACATGATATGATTTATTAGCGCACACAATGCTGGAAAACTGATTAAACGCACACAGTGCTGAAGGTGGAGATGATGGGGGGTGCCTATCTTGGATCCTGCCTGATCCAAGTGCCAACAGTGGGGAAGATCACATAACTTTGACAATTATTACAGTCTTTTCTCTCTTTTTTGTTATAAAAAGAGTTGAAGCTTGTTTAGAGAGGGCAGCTAGTTTTTCTAGCTGGAAAAACTTCAACCTAACGGAGGGAAAGCACATTCGGTCCTTTAATGCTTTTCGTTAGCGAGGAGGAACGAAGTGAGCATAGTGAGCTTCAGTAGCCAGCAGGACTTTTGCAGAGCAGCTAGTAATGAAAAAGATAAATCTGTATAAGCAGCTGTACAGGAAATTTTTAACCGCAGACCTTTTAAAGATCCATTCCAGTAGTCAGGAAGTTGACTCTGGAAACAGATGAGTGGCCTGTTGAAACAGGATTACAGCAATGTCCAGGCGGCGTTAAATAGGGCAAATTGTTCAAGAAAATGGAAGCTTATTCGTTTTATCCCAAGCCTTCTCTAAATCAACAAACGTACTATTTTGTTTTCTTCCACTATCAACTGATGATTTCTCTTGATGTCTGAGAATGCCTTTACTTCTGCTTCACCTACCAGCTACTGGGGTGGGGTATAGGGCAGTGGTGGGTTTCAAATTTTTTTACTACTGGTTCTGTGGGCGTGGCTTGGTGGGTGTGGTGTGGCTTGGTGGGCGTGGCTTGGTGGGCATGGCAGGGGAAGGATACTGCAAAATTTCCATTCCCACCCCACTCCAGGGGAAGGATACTGCAAAATCCCCATTCCCTCCCCATTCCTGGGGAAGGATATTACAAAATCTCCATTCCCACCCCACTCTGGGGCCAGCCAAAGGTGTTATTTGCCGGTTCTTCGAACTGCTCAAAAATTCTGCTATCGGTTCTCCAGAATCTGTCAGAACCTGCTGGATTTCACCCCTGGTGCATACCTTTCACTGCTAGTTGGAGAACGTATGATGAAGCATGGAAAAAGGTAGGGAGAAAAAAAATGAAGACAAACAGATGGAGACAAACTAGTAGTCCTTTAATGCTTTTGGTTAGCAAGGAGGAGCGGATTGGATACTGAGCTTCAATAGCCAACAAGACTTTTGCAAAGGATTTTGTAGTGAAAAGAGCCAGAACTGATGAAGCTTCTTGGATCCGAAGCAAAACATCTTCTTCTTCTTCCTCAAGGAAAAAACAGTCCAGCTGTAATACTTTTGTGACAAATCCACTGCAGGCCAACTACAGGCCAACCTGGTTACTTACGGGACCGCCTACTACCATCAATAACCTCCCACCGACCAGTACGCTCCCACAGAGAGGGGCTCCTCCAGGTGCTGTCGGCCAAACAATGTCGGCTGTTGGCCCCTAGGGGGAGAGCCTTCTCTGTGGGGGCACCGACGATCTGGAACGAGCTCCCCCCAGAGATACGGAGGATTCCGGATCTGCGCACCTTCCGCCGCGAGCTGAAGACTCTTTTATTTCATCAAGCTGGCCTCGCCTAAATCTTCTCCCTTTTAAGTGCAAATTTTAAATTTTAATGTGTTTTAAAATATGAGTATTTTAAATTATGGATATTAATTCAGCCAAATTTATTTAATTCACTTTATTCGATTTTAAATTTTTATATGTATGTGTTTTATTTCGTGGCTGTTCACCGCCCTGAGTCCTTCGGGAGTAGGACGGTATAGAAATTCAATAATAAATAAATAAATAATAAATAAACTGTTAATTCTAGTTTCCTGGAGAACTCTTGTCCACAGGCCTTACTCCCTAGCCCTGCTCGGAAGTTGAGGCTGAAATATTCTTCGAAAAGCTTACTTCAAAGAGATGCATCTTTTGCTTGCTTAATCCAGTGGTTCATTTCTTAAACTAGAGGTCTGTTGCTTTGTTGTGCCTCAGTACTACCTTTCCCCCCCGAAAATAAGACCCTGTCTTATATTTTTTTGAACCCTGAAATAAGCGCTTGGCCTTATTGCCATGCACTCAAAAGCTCGATTGGGCTAATTATCAGGGGATGTCTTATTTTGGGGGAAACAGGGAAAATGATATCAGGGTCATGGGAAAAGAAAGAAAATTAGGTATTCTGAAAAGGAAAACCCATCCTGGATTTCCACCAATGGTATTGGCTTCTGTTAGAGATGAAGGCTGAGGTTGCAAAGAGAAAAATGAGACCTTGGATTTTTTGTAAGGGAAGTAAACTGAAACCTTCACTCCTGTAACTGCCAAAGTAAATACAGATGCTTGATGTTCCTTAAGGGGTCTCCATGTCAGGCATGCATTGGAAAGAGCTTTTCTTTTTTTAAAAAAAAATTTTTTTTATTAATATATTCTGTACACTAATACACAAATAAAATATACAATCCTGCCACCATGGTATAATATGATTACATTGTCCATAAGTATAAAATCATTCCTTTATACATACATATTTGCCATCATATATATATATATCATCATATATCTATTCTATCCCACCTTTTCTGGACCCAATCGTACCATACTTTCCAACTGTTATAAAATTCTGAATCTTTTTTACCATTGATCAATCTAGTTAATCTATCTGATTCCGCACACTCATTAATTTTATATATTATTTTCAAATCTATCGGTAAATATTGATTTTTCCACTCCTGCGCATACGCTAATCTTGCTGCAGTGATAATGTGAATCAACAAGAACCATATATCTGATTTAACATTCAAAGGTTTTGCCCCCAATAGGAGCTTTTCTTCTTGATGGTTATTTTTGGGATCTTTATCCTAAAGGAGATACATTATGTAGATACTTACCACTTTAGCTAGATGGAAGTTTGACAAATTTTTATTACAGCTACTCCTTGAATTACAACCATTTGTTTAGTGACGCTTCGAAGTTACCAGGGCACTGAAAGAAGTGACTTATGACTGGTTTTCACACTTACAACCATTGCCGCATCCCAGTGGTGAAATCCAATTTTTTTTACTACCGGTTCTGTGGGCATGGCATGGCTTGGTGGACGTGGCTTGGTGGGCATGGCAGGGGAAGGATACTGCAAAATCTTCATTCCCACCCCACTCCAGGGGAAAGATATTTGCCAGCCAGAGGTGGTATTTGTCAGTACTCAAAATTTCCGCTACCGGTTCTCCAGAACCTGTCAGAACCTGCTGGATTTCACCCCTGCCACATCCTCGTGGTTCGCGTGATCAAAATTCGGATGCTTGGCAACTGATTCATATTTATGATGGTTGCAGTATCCCGGGGGTCATGCGATCACCTTTTATAACCTTCTGACAAGCTAAGTCAATGGGAAAGCCAGCTTCATTTAACAATTATGTTACTAACTTAACAACTGCAGTGATTTGTTTAACAACTGTGGCAAGAAACGTCGTAAAATGGGGCAAAACTCATGTAGCAAATGTCTCACTTACCAATGGAAATGTTGGGCTCATTTGAGGTTGTAAGTCAAAGATTACCTGTATATTATATTTATTAGAGCGACTTTGGTGAGATGGGAGGTGTAGAAATGTGATAATTGTATTGTGTTTTATTGTATTGTATTGTATTGTATTGTATTGTACTGTATTGTACTGTATTGTACTGTATTGTACTGTATTGTACTGTATTGTACTGTAGTGTATTATTCATGGAGGCCAATTAGTGGCACTTTGTTATCCTAGTAAATAATTGGGTAAATATTCTAGTGCTTCAAATTTTAAAATATTAACATTAAATATAATAGTACATTAAAACAGCTGTATATCAAAATAATATTTTGGGGCCTAAGTATTGCATTAACTTAAAATAACATGCCTATATTGACAGTTTTTGATGCCACTCAAGTATTTTAGTTTCTCTTTTATGAGTTGGCTTCCTATTGCCTTACTAAGAGCATGTGAGGCCTAAGCTCATTTTATAGAAAGCCTTTTTGTATTCTTATTTGGGATATTTCATTTTATTTGCAGAACTGTACATTGTATTGGTCATTGACCGCAATAAAGGCTATCCATGTCAGAGGTGCCCTAATCACCTTGGTTACATACCAACATATTTATTGTTGAGAAAAAGAATGGAATAATGGCAGTGGATAGATAGATAGATAGATAGATAGATAGATAGATAGATAGATAGATAGATGGATGGATGGATGGATGGATCGACGGACGGACGGACAGACAGACAGACAAATAAATTCTATATTGGCCAAGTGTGATTGGACACACAAAGAATTTGTCTTTGGTGCATAAAAAGAAAAGATACATTCATCAAGAAGCATAAGGTACAACACTTAATGATAGTCATAGGGTACAAATAAGCAATCAAATCATACTAGGAAACAATAAATATAAATCGTAAGGATACAGCAACAAGTTACAGTCATACAGTCATAAGTGGGAGAAGATGGGTGGTAGAATCTTGGCAGGAGTGGTACAAAGCAAATTGGGGCATTCTTAAAAGCTGAGATAGATTTTGTTTTGAGGATTGATTCATGAGAATGTTGTCTATGGGGCTATCACAGAAAACGTATCTTCACACCTACAAAAGTGTGATCTTTGATCTTGGGAAGAGAACTAATGAAATAATCATTTTCTATTTGGAACATTCCCAACCAGGTGCAGCACTTTTCATCATTACTCAAACCTTGGTAGTACAAGAGCCTTGATAGTACAGTGGTCTAAATCACCCTGTTATTAAGACCAGCTGCCTGCAATTACTGCAGGTTCGAATCTCGCCAGGCTCAAGGTTGACTCAGCCTTCCATCCTTTCTAAGGTAGGTAAATTGAGGACCCAGTTGTGGAGGCAATAAGCTGACTTTGTATAAATATACAAAATTATGAAGGCTATTGCTTAGCGCATTGTAAGCCGCCCTGAGTCTCCGGAGAAGGGTGGCATATAAATCAAATTTAAAAAAAAAACAAAACAAAAAAAACCCCAACCAACAGGCAAAATAAAAACAGTAATTTCTACCTGATGACTTCAGAGAAACTTCAGGATGGGACTTAGGAACTGAGATTGTTGAACATCAAGCAAATCTCATATGTCCTGATAAAGAGCCTCATATGTCCTGATTTGCGGCTCAAATCTTGGTCTTTATTGGTTGACACAGTCTGATGATCTGTTCTCTTTAAGAGACTAAGAAAAGACAAGACAAGGAGAAAGAGCTGTACCCTCTTGGTCTGGGCCTTAATCCAGATCACTGCTAGACAAAACTGTAGAGGCCAGGAGACATATTTAATAAAATTGGCAACTGGAGACTAGAGTGGATGTTTTAGTTATGCAATATCTCTGGAAGGTACATCTTTCTGGTGCCCCCTCCTGTGGGGAGGGGAGTTAAAATATTTATAGGTGCATTCAGCCTATTGGAAGCTTTGCATATCTACTTTACTTATTTTCTTGCAGCAAATTGGCAGGAAAGAAACAGCAATTATCCAAGCCTGTTTGGCTTGAAAACCATTAATGTCTAATTAATGGTACAGTTGTACGCTAAACACGGAATGACAGAATAACAGAGTTGGAAGGGACCTTGGAGGTCTTCTGGTCCAGCCCCCTGCTCAACCAGGAAACCCTATACCCGTGATGGCAAACCTATGGCACGCATGGCCAAAGTGGCATGCGAAGCCATGTCATCCGGCACACACGGCCTTGCCTGTTTGTCTTCCGGGTTTCTGGAGCACATGTGCACGCAACGATCAGTTGTTCTTTGCGCATGTGGCAGTGCTGGAAACCAGTGTGTGCATACGTGCCGGCCAGCTGATTGTCGGGTGCGCATTTGTGCGAGAACCTAGAAGTTTGGCTTTTCCAGAGCGTGATCCCTTCACACACACGTCAGTGCTGAAAACCAGCCTGTGCATGCATGCAAGCCAGCTGATCGTTGGGTGCACATGCGCTCTAGAGCCCAGAAGTTCAGCTTTTCCAGAATGCGGCCCTGACGAGCATGCACGCGCGTGAAAAGGTTCGCCACACTGTCCTATACCATTCCGGATGAATGGTTGTTTATTCTCTTCTTAAAAACCTCCAGTATTGGAGCTCCCACAACTTCTGGAGGCAAGTCGTTTCACTGATTGACTATTCTCACTATCAGAACATTTCTCCTTGATTAGTTTCCATCCATTGCAGTGGTGGGTTCCTCCCGGTTCGGCCCGGTTCTCCTGAGCCGGTAGCGGTGATGATATGATGTCACCGAACCGGTTCTGCTCCCCCGCCCCCCGCGCCCCCCCACCCCCACGTTATTCTTACCTTTTATTTGGCCCCACCCCCAATCTATTGCTGCCTCCTGAGTCCCAGCTGATGGCTAGAGGGAAAAAAACTGTTTAAACTCTTGCCGTGGGGCTTCAAAGGGCTGCCCTACAGCTGATCAGTGTTAAAAGAAAACAAATGAGTAGACCAGAGCCTGCAAAAATAAATGGGTAGACCAGTGCCTGCAAAAATACATGAGTAGATCAGTGCCTGCAAAAATACATGAGTAGATCAGTGCCTGCAAAAATAAATGGGTAGATCAGTGCCTGCAAAAATACATGAGTAGATCAGTGCCTGCAAAAAATAAATGGGTAGATCGTTACAGCTCTGCAAGCAGTTAAAAGCCTGGTAGACCAGTACCTCTGCTAAATCCTAAAGAATTGTCACATGACCATCAAGCCACACCCACAAAATAAGCCATGCCCACAGAACCGGTAGTAACAAATCTTAGAACCCACCCCTGATCCATTGCTTCTTGTTCTGCCTTCAAGTGCTTTGGAGAATAGGTTGACCCCCAAATCAAGAGAAGATGAGTTCCTTTCCATTCTGCATATGCCAGCCTGCACCAACACCAGTTTACAGCACTGCATTTTAGAAAAGACATTGACAAGCTGGAGTGTGTCTAGAAGGGGACAACCAAGATGATAAGGAGTCTGGAAGGAAAAAGAAAATACTCAGAAGGAAAAGTTGCAAGAAGATTGTGGGAGATATAATAGCTGTCTTCAAGTTTTCAAAGGGTTGTCGGGTAGAAGATGAGAAGGAATTATTTTAGAAGACAGGAAAAAAACACCACCAGGTGATACATTTCAATGGATTATCAGATTATCAAAAAAAATTCTAATGGTATTCATATTAAAAGAGCTTGTCTTTGTTGAAGACAAAGTCCTTTGTTGGAGATGTTTAAAAGAGACTAGATAAACAAGAATGCTGTAATTATGGATTATGGATTTCTGAACTGGGCAGGGGTTTGGTTTGGGTAATCTCTAAGATCTCTTCCAGTGTTGACATTTTATGATTCATTGATCTTCTTCAAGTAAAATAAGTAGTTGATAGCAGTAGTTGATAGTGGATTGTTTCCCTGGCCATTTTCTTGATGAAAATCATTTTTCTACCATGCTGCTCATGGTGTGAGAACAAAAATAGCACCATCTATATCAGCTCCTGGGAGAAGAAGCTCTCTTGCTAATAGAAGCTTCCACTGTAAAGAACGAATGGCTTAGATCAGAGATTTAAAACATGACTAAGTGTAATATGTCCCTGACGTCCAAACTAGATTCTCATGGCTGCTAATTAGTAAAAGCAAAGCTTGCAAGAGATCCTGATTTGAGATCTTACCATGTTTGAACTGGTTCTGCAAAGGGTTGAGTTTTGAGATTGCCCATCCATATAGAAGAAGAGACAGGTAATACTGAAACAAGATAATCAAACTGCACTAGTTCTACTCCCTTGCACTTTTCTGTGTGATCACAGCCATCTTCTTCATAATCTCTTTCTGGCTTCGTTTGCATCATCTTCCAGACCAGGGTGGGCAACTACGGGCCCTTTACGGCCTGCAAACTTCAACTTCCAGAATTCCTGAGACAAGCAGTTTACCATAAGTACTATTAGTGTATAATGATCTATTTAATCCATTTTCCTTCTGTACTGTTAACACATCACACAATGATAACAAGTTTGGGAAGTCTGTTCAGGATGCAACCAGGAGCTTCTGGAGCCTCAAGCTGGCCTTTTTTTTTTTTTTTAAAGCTGTGATCATCATTTCTTGGGAATCAGCTCAAGTTGATGGTTCTACTAGACCAGGGGTGTCAAACTCAAGGCCCGTGGGCTGCATCCAGCCCGTGATGTGATCGGATCCACCCCACGGGGCCGTCCTGTTCTACCCAATGCGAAGAGGAAAGATTGGGCCAGTATGGCTTCTGTTGTGGCTCCATTACCTGAGCCTGTGTCATCGGCAGGAGAGGACTCCGAGAGTGAAGGAGAGGAGTTGGCAAGGCCTCCCTCTCCAGGACCCTCCACTCTGGCAATGCCTTCAGTGTCCGCTGAAGGGCAAGAGATAGGGCCAGGGCCAAGCACGTCCACGCAGCCACAGGTGGACAGTGATGAGGGAAATGAGTCTTGGCTGGATCCCCGGCAGTGTCGCAGAGATAAGCGCGCGCAACAGAAGAAAAGGCGTGCCAGAGATTAAGCTGAGTCACTGGACCACACCCCACAGGGTATAAAAGGGGGTGAGGTGGCCATTCAGACTCTGTGATGGACAAAACTAACTACTATCGAGTCACATTGCATCTTTGGAAACAACATTATCAGCCTTGGATTTATTTTACAAACTGGACAATTCTTGACTGTGTGTATTTTGTTTATTGAGTAAAGTTCTTGGCAAGCAGCTACTGGGTTGCTGCCAAGCTTCTTATCGGAAGAATTGGTTGTCTGCCAGTTTATTTAACCCCCGGCTGTCTCTTTGTGTGCGTGTGTGAGACGGGGACAGAACAGCTTCGGCCCAGTCTACCCAATGCGAAGAAGAAACATGCCAGCAGTTTGGGGAGTAGTGTCAAGTTGGCCACACCCACTCAGTTGGCCATGCCCATCTGGTCAGCCCCGCCCATCCAGTCAACCCCCCCCCCAGGTCAATCACAGTCCTTATGTGGCCCTCAATGAAATTGAGTTTGACACCCCTATACTAGACTGATTTCTCACTGTTTTGTCTTCTTTCTTTGCAATAGATGACCTTGGCTATTTATTCTGACAGGGATGTAAGCTAGAGTTTATCAAGGCGTGGGGTTAAGCCATGTTCACCGAGAGGAAAAGCAGGTATCTTTTTTCTTGGGAAGTTGAAATTCTGAAAAAGCTAGCCACTATCTTTCACTCAACCTCCGGATTTTGTGGGTTAAATCTTTGTCTGCAGAGAATAAGCAACATCCTTCCTTAATTGACCGAGGGAGCAGGAAAAAGCTTCTTTGAGGTGTGAATATTTTGGCAGAATCAGAAAGTGGGAAGATTCTGGGAGTTAAGTGTTTCTTATAATCTCTATTCACAGTCTCACACTTAAATCTGGAAAGAAAAGCCAGACTATAATCATATTCTTAAAAATAAACATGCTGGATAAACTTTGTTCAGTGAAGACCTTGGCATGAGTCCAACAAACCTTATTAAGTCAAAACTCTTTTCAGACAGAATGTTTACTAGATTTAAAGCACCGAGGTACTCGACAGACCATAATCTGACTCCATCTATCCATCTATCATATCCTGGACAGGGGGATTGTATGAAATGATCTCCGAGATACATTCCCATTCTTTGATTCTAGGAAACAACTTTTACGTTCTGTAAAACTGTCAATATATGGAAGAAAACCAGCCAAAAAGCCTTAACATTCTCTGTTCTGTATCAATAAAAGGCCAAAAAAGAAAGGAAAATAATGTTGGCTGTGCCTCTTTGCTAAAGTGTAAATTGATAAAATGCTCAGCAGAGGTTGTATCTCCACACATGTATTTTATCTTAAGAAGTGATATGCAGTGGAAAAGTTTATAAGAGAGACCTGAGGTCAGCTTGGCAGAAACATGTGTTTTTGTTACAAGGTTATTTTGAGATGGGATGCTGAAGATCTTCTTAAGAGTGCCAGGTTCTAGAATCTATTTTATCAGTGATTGGAAAAAAGGACGCTGAGTTTGTCGATCGAAAGGTCGGCAGTTCAGCAGTTCGAATCCCTAGTGCCGCATAATGGGGTGAGCTCCCATTACTTGTCCCAGCTTCTGCCAAGCTAGTAGTTCGAAAGCACGTAAAAAACACAAGTAGAAAAATAGGGATCACCTTTGGTGGGAAGGTAACAGCGTTCCCTGTGCCTTTGGCATTTAGTCATGCCGGCCACATGACCACGGAGACATCTTCGGACAGCGCTGGCTCTTCGGCTTTGAAACGGAGATGAGCACTGCCCCCTAGAGTCGGGAACGACTAGCACATATGTGCAAGGGGAACCTTTACCTTTACCTTTTATGTATCGGTAAGCAAACAAAATACCCAGACAACACAATGTGTATTAAGCACTAAGAAATGTAATTAATAATGATAATAAAAAAGGGTGACAGGTTCTAGAACAGGAGTGTCAAACTCATGGCCTGCGGGTTGGGTGCATCATATGCTGGCCATGCCCACCCCCAGTTTAGCGAAAAGGAAAACATTGTGATACGTCATGTGACAATGTGTCATCGCGAGTTTGACACCCCTGTTCTAGAATGTTCTTCTTTCTGGCCCAGAGTTGCTAGCAATATACACTACAGAGGTGGGTGTCACATAATTTTACCACCGGTTTGCCGTGCACAAAAAATATGAGTGCACGCCTTCCACGCATGTGCTTTGCTTGCACGCGTGGCTTGCATGCATGCGAGTGGTGGATTGTTCCTGGTTTGGTCCGGTTCTATAGAACCGGTAGCAAAACCGGTGGGAGGCTCTACCTACCCGCCATGACGTCATCATGGGTGATCTGTGTATGTGTGTGCACTCCTGCTGTGAACTGGTACTAAAGGTAAGCGGAATCCACCCCTGACGCATGCCCACGGCTTAGAAAATGTGGCTAAATAGGACGGCATAGCGCCACCACTACCGATTCGCCCGAACAGGTCTGAACCGGCTGAATACCACCACTGATACACTAGCTTCGTGGTCAGTAAGGTTCACTTCAGATTAACCACCATGAAAAGTATTTTTTGTAGAATAATGCTCTTCGAGCCCTCTGAGCTTGGTTGTTTCCTTGCCGCCGTTTCATTACCCAAATGAAGTAACTCTGAGCTTGGTGATTTTCTTGCAGTGTACGGATGATGTTACCTAGTTTGGCAACATCATTGGTGGTAATGTAGTTTGTTTACTCAGTGTATTATATGATATACAACCATACTATATCTCCTCCATACAAGCAAGGATCTTGTTTCTTGGCTTTAATGTTAACTGGTTAATTATCTTGACTGCTGTATATATTTATTTTGGATGTTTTCATTGTTTTAAATGTTCTTTTATTGTTTTCATTACTTTTATAGCTTGGAATTGTAAGCTACCCGGAGTCATTGGTTGAGATGGATGGCTATAGAAATTAAATAAATAAATAGTCTCATAAATTTATAAAATCTTGCCCTTTTGCTGTAAGTTCTTGCAAACCCCCCCCCCCCAATTCTTGTGAACACTTGCAAGGTGCAGTGGTCTTATGAAATATTGGCCATTTTCTTTTCTTTTCTTTTCTTTTCTTTTCTTTTTTTTCTTTTCATTTCTTTTCTTTTTTTTCTTTTCTTTTCATTCTTTTCTTTCCTTTCCTTTCCTTTTCCTTTCTTTTTTCTTTTTTCTTTCTTTCTTTCTCTCTCTCTCTCTCTCTCTTTTTCTTTTTTTTTCTTTCTCTCTCTCTCTCTCTCTCTCTCTCTCTCTCTCTCTCTCTCTCTCTCTTTCTTTTTATGTTATTTTAATTTTGAAATTTGTGGGGGTCATTTTGAGAATGATAGTTAGCCCAGCAGTTTTGGGAAGTGTATTCCTAACTGCTGGCTTGACTTCTTGGTGTGAACTTGATGATTGCGGCATAGCCAATAAAATATAATTTAAAATTAACCACGAACTAATTTTATGAGTAGAAGCAGGAGGCAAGCCTATCGGTTTCGGATTTCAAAGTTGTTTTAAAAAAGAATGGTCGCCTTTGCATTAAACTTAATAACTTAATGGACATATCCAGCTAATGTTCTTGGCCCCAATATTTGTCATTTTCTTTGGAGATTTTCCTTTTTTAAAAAACCTCCCAGTCTAGTCTATAGTCCCGGAATGTCCTGGTTTCCCATCCAAATATTTACCACTCTGACCTGACTTAGCTGCTCAAGACCAGCGGCTCCATTTAAGCCAGCATTTAATTCCCTCCACACCCCCACCCCAAAAAAGAAGTATTATCTTGTCTTCCACCTGAAACTCCACGCAGTGAAGTTTTCTTCCCTCCTACCAACATGGTGCCATGTTTTCGAGTTGGCAGACTTTTCACGATTGTCAACTTTGTATGATGCAACATGGCGAATGAAAATCAAACACACATCGTTATGGATACACACACACACACACACAAAGAGGGGAAGTAAATGCAGCTGCAAAATAGATTCCAGCACTTAAAGTCTGTCTCCAAAATGGCCAGGTTTCAAGGGGTCTTCCAGACAATTTGCCTTTTCCGTCCCAACCCTTTTGAGTCCAGTTTCAGATGTGCTTGAGATTGGTCTGAGCTGTTTTGACTATTTGCTCACTTAGTTGGACGTCCCAATGCTATAAGGACAGTCTTGTTTATGTTACTCGGTCTAGCGTTTGCAGAGAACTACCCACCTATCTCTGCTTTTTTTTTGAGCTTTTAGGATTACTCTGCTGTTTTCTAAGATTTATCCTGATTTCTGCAGCCCGGATCAGGTAACTAGATCTCCATGTTTAATGGCTCAAGGAGATTTAAGAACAAAGAGCTCATTGTCCCTTCATGGAGTCCTCACAGCTAAAGCTTCTATGGGTAGTCCTCGACTTACGAGTACAACTAAGCCCAACTTTGTGTTGTGGCTAAGGGAGACAGTGGCTCAGTGAATTTTACTCCATTGTTACGATTTTTCTTACCACCCTTGTTAAGTCAATCATGGCAGTTGTTAAGTTAGTAACATGGTTGTTAAGTGAATCTGAAGTCCCCATTGACTTTGTTGGTCAGAAGGTCTCAAAAGGTGATCACATGACTCCATGTGACGACTGGTCGCCAAGAGTCTGAATTTTGATCACGTGACCATGGGGATGCTACAACGGGCACAAGTGCCTTTTTTCACTGCCGTTGCAACTTTGAACGGTCATTAAACGAACTGTTGTAAGTCAAGGACTACCTGTATTCTCATCCTAGATGCTTCTAGATGGAATTAGATCTTTACTCCGAATTACCTACAAGGAAAACAGGATCACTTTGTTGTCCTGAAGTTAAGTGCAGCTTCATGATCTTAGATCTTTGCTCCTTTCCCAGTTGTGTAGCTGCTCAACATTCAAGAGGAATCGGTTGACAAACAAGTTGATTCCTAGTTATGCAGATCTACCAGTAGCTTGGATCATGATCCCACCAGCAACTGCTAGCAAATATTAGAGCGGTGTTTCTCCATCTTGGCAGCTTTAAGATGTGTGGAAATCTAACCATGCAGATGTTGGTTGGAGAATTCTGGGAGCTGAAGTCCACACATCTAAAAATAGCCAAGGTTGAGAAACACTTCCCAGGAGGTATGCTATCACAGTTATGTCAACATCACAGTAAGGAGGACAATTTATCACTTCAATAG
This sequence comes from Pantherophis guttatus, assembly GCF_059756535.1. Lineage (NCBI taxonomy): Eukaryota > Metazoa > Chordata > Lepidosauria > Squamata > Colubridae > Pantherophis > Pantherophis guttatus. Next base: position 14,770,621 of record NC_142069.1, on the reverse strand, counting down.
TGGCTGGGGAAAACAGGGATCTCCACAATGGACTGGGTGATTAAAGTCTTTTCCTTTCTTACATGTGTTGCATATAATTTGTCCATCTTAATTTTGTGAGCCCCCTCCCCTCCTGGAATCCCTTTAGCTCAGCAGCTCCCAACCTTTTGGGCACCAGGGACTGGTTCCATGGAGAGAGGTTTTTCCGTGGACCAGAGGAGGTGTGGTTTTGCATGCTGCCTGCATCCCACAGATGGGGCTTCGCTTGTTTACTTGGACTGGTTTTTGGCATGCTGCGGACTGGTGCCAGTGCACAGACCAGGGGTTGGGGACCCCTGCTTTAGCTGATAAATATTTGTAAAGAGTGGAAGATTATTACAATATCGAATGTCTGAACACACACACACACACACACACACACACACACACACCCCTATAAGGAGAATATTTGTAGCTCAGGTTTAAAATGCGGAGTCCTTGGTGCTCTCTGAGCTGGCTTGTTTTCTTGCAGACATTTCATTACCTTAACTAGGTAACATAATCAGCAGAGGTGGTATTCAGCCGGTTCGGACCGGTTTGGGTGATCCGGTAGCAGAAATTTTAACTGGTTCGCCAAACCGGCAAATACCACCTCTGGCTGGCCCCGCCTCTGCCCACCTGCTCACACCAAAAAAGAGGTGGCGGCTCCAGGCTTCTTGTGCCAAAAACTACAGGCTAAAAAAGAGGCCTGAAGTCCCGTTGCCTGCCGGTGTCCGTGCGCGGCCGCACCCCATTGCCAGACCCGGCCAGGAGAATGGCCTGCTGCAACGGAGGGATGGCGTTGCAGCGGAGCTGCTCGGAAGGCAGCCGGACTGCAGTGTTCCTTTAAGATACTTCGACATGGGAGAGGGGAGGGGAGACCATAAAGGGACAAGCCACAGGAGCTGCTTTTTCTGCCTGTTCTGTGGGCGTGGCTTGATGGGCGTGGCTTAGTGGGGGATCGTGTGACTGAGTGGGTGTGACCAATTGGATGTCACTCACAGCAAGGTGCTGCTCCACCAAGTCACGCCCACAGAGCCGGTAATAAAAAAATTTGAATCCCACCACTGAGCAGTGCTAGTAAGGAGCGCGGTTTGTTGTCAGTTTATATTCTGGTGACTTGCCCTGTCAGTGTTGGTGGTCTTGGTCTTAGAGATTCTTTGGTTGGGCTGTTTACTGATGGCTCTTTGGCAATTTCTTGATTGGGGTATTGCTTGAATGCTTGCTTGCTTGATGATGTTAGCTAGTAAGGGCAATAAAACAAGTGCAACAAAGCAAGCAAGCTCAGAGAGCATCAAAGACCCCTCATAGATATATCTTCCATTTTTTAATATTTCACACACACACACACACACACACACACACACACACACACACACACTCTCCCCTAGCTGTAGGATCAGGCTACAGATTCTTGTCAGACTAGTACATTTAGTACATGAATTCTTTTTGCTGTTGTTGGTAGTAAGAACTGTATTTTAGGTTGGAGATAGGTAGAGGAAAAGCTTGAATCAAGGACCAAACTCATCCTAACAAACATGATTTTACTTTCAGGTTGTCAAGGTTCCATATACACCAGGTGGAATGTTGTATAGTTATCCTGCACTGCTGCTGGACTTTTTATTATTATTTTTAAAAAAAATTCTGAAAGATTAAATCAAACCACATTTAAAATGTGCTTTTTTTTTGGGTAAGGTCTTGTTTTCAAATATTGTCGTGTTAACTCCCCGTGTTGCCGCCACTTCAATTAATGTGGAAGAAAAATGCCAGAAGAAATAAGACACAATGAACCCCATTTTCGGCAGTTATAAAATTTCCCTGGAACGGGTTATATGCACAAATATCCACTGGCAAAATATGCAACATACTGATATATTTAAGATTGAAAGCGTTCAGACAAAACTGGGAGTATTACTGTTTCCTTTAGCATACAATTTCAGTCCTGTGAGATTTAGATCAATATTTTGTGTCCTTATCAAATATTTGGACTAATCCTCTTCTAGTATTTTTTTTGGGGGGTGGGTGGGGTCGGCTTTTCTTGTTGCGTTTGATTTTCCAAGATAATTTGCAAGAACAGCAGACTCGTTGCAAACATTAATTTGGTTTCAATGCAATGCATGCTAATTTTATTTCACTTAGTTTGGTCAAACTCTTGGGCTTCTAAAGAAAGTGCTGGAAATTACATTTGTGTGAGAGGAATAAATCTCAGATCTCATCACTGAATAGTATATCTTAGGAGGAGCTGTTGGCTCTTTGAGAGTGCTTTGAAATTAGCTAAAATTTATATTGAAGGCACACTCTAATATTTAGGGCAGAGGGATATTCCTAAGAGTGGGGATCAATCTATTTTTTTTATTTTTGATACAGCTTTTTTAATTTTTAGAGCATTTGGCTGCATACCATCTTGATAAAGCCCTTCTCAAAAGGTAACACGTGGATTCTGAAAGGAACAGAATAAATAAACCCAGGTTTTGACTAAGCCTTTCTCATTTCTGAATCTTTTCTCATCTTTTAGATCTTTAATTAGAATTTAACTAAATTCTTTGGGGAAGCATTCCAGCAAGATTCCTCAAAGAAAAAGTAATCCACATAAGTATTAAGACCCTAAAGAAGAATTTCATATATTAAAAAACAAACTTTGTTTTAATATTCTGGGATGTCAGCTTTTCATCACATAACACAACTCTAAGGGATTCCACTCCCCAGTGTATGGGTGTAACAACTGAGATTTTGGAATTGTATTAGTCAATAATCCTCATTTGCCAAGGTGGAGGAAAACACATGTCAGTTTCAAAGATATTTGTATGCTTTTCTGTTTATAATCGGATCGCTAATGCTTGGTTATTATATATGTTATTGATGAAATGCTCCATGAATATTACGTCAATATTAAAAACACACCCAAAACACTCAGCTGAATTTAACTATGGTTCTCTCTCATTCGCTCGCTCACTCTCTCACACACACATCCATCTATCATCTATCATCTATTATTTATCTATCTATCATCTGTCTAACATCTATCTAATCTATTTATTATCTCTCATCTGTCTAATATCTATCTATCTATCTATCTATCTATCTATCTATCTATCTATCTATCTATCTATCATCTATCTATCCTTATATCATTTATCATCATTCTAAGTAATGAAGTGATAAACCAATGACTGGGATATCCCATTTCAGTCTGTAGGTGATTAAATGCTATTTAAATTAAATATAGTTTCATGATCAATGTAACCAATGTAACCATCCTCTAACCCCTGGCCAAGAGGTTGAGTGCTGTGGAAGGCTGCATTTTTTTTAAAAGTGTGTTCTGAGACTAAGTACAGGTAAACCGTTCCAGATTCAAACCCCAGCATGTTCAAGGTACTGAGAAAAAAATCCTGCCCCCAAACTTGGAAGGGTTCTTGCAAGTCCATATATATTTTTTAACCTATTGTCCTCCAACTGCATTGGGATTTCCAGAATTCCTTGTCAGCATGAATTATAATTTTAGTCCATTTTGAGATCATGGAGATGGTAGGTATAGATGATGCTGTAATAGGTGGCCTATAATATCATCCTTCCTATGGGTGATATTATATTACTGACCCCTGTAGAATGAAAATAACTTTCTAGAATTATCTGTAAGTTTCCAGCTGTGTCCCTGATATTTGCGTAATACATCTGTCTGTATCTTTTGCAATTGGATTCATGGATAACATGATTAAAGTATCTGTGATGGATTTAAGACAGATTGTGTTTTTTTGCCTTAGAGGAAAGCTGTCATTTTAAGTCATCTAAAAGTCATCTAAATAATGTTTTCCAATTTTTTAAAAATGCCTTTGATGCTGAATTGATACACGTGCACAATCCTGCCAAATACCTGATTTTTCACAGAGTGATCTTTCATTGAAGAAAGACTTCTTACATGCATTCTGCAAAGTTCATAGACCTCTACAGTTTATTTTAAGAGACTGGTATTTGTTTGGCATACTTTTATGTCAATTATCTAATCAGAAACAGACATACGGCATCTTATGCAGTGAAAGATATCAAGGAATGTCTGACACACTTCAAAGCAACAAGTAAGAGTTCAAGATCCATCTGAAATGCAAGACTCCATATGAACCTTCCCACCCTTTTCTCACTTAATTGGATTTTTTAAATATATGATCAGCAGATATATTTCTTCTAGCTGACTTGTACCGAGTGGCTTGCTGGATGGACTATTGGTTAGCTTTGCTTAAGTCAAAAGTAACACTATGAAGTGTCATATTAAATAATGCTAAACAAAAAGAGAAAGTCAAAGAAAATGAGACAGACCCAGAAGAAGATGGAGATACCACATCAAAGACACACTAGAACAACATCAATTAACAATTGTTGAGGCCACCATAGACGGAGGAGGAGAAGGAGGAGAAGGAGGAGAAGGAGGAGAAGGAGAAGGAGAAGGAGAAGAAGAAGAAGAAGAAGAAGAAGAAGAAGAAGAAGAAGAAGAAGAAGAAGAAGAAGAAGAAGAAGAAGCAGCAGCACTAATGCTAATTTGACAACAAATGGCATTTATTTTTCTACAGAAAATAAAGTTATAGGAAGTTCAGGGTCTTACACTGAAGAATTTACAGTTATGGGGTTCAAATACCTTATATCAGCATTTCTCAACCTTGGCAACTTGAAGATGTGTGGATTTCAACTCCCATAAGCCCCCAGCCAGCTGTGTCCACACATGAAGTGCAAGTTGCCAAGGTTGAGAAACACTGCCTTACATGCTTATGACATCATATGTACTCATGAGTTTATGGCTATATTTTGCTTATTTATTTCCGTTTATATGTGTCCATGTCCATGTCTATACTGTTACTTGTTTCCTTGTACTTGTTGACAAACAAACAAACAAATAAATTTGCATCATATGCAGGAGGGAGCTAGTTGGGTACCTTCTCCTGCATTTCTGTGCATCACAACATATTGTCAGAGGATAGAATAGATAGATAGATAGATGATAGATAGATAGATAGATAGATAGATAGATAGATAGATAGATAGATAGAATGTGCCATCAAAATTGAGGTAATATGACATAAGCAACCATTAGGGTGCTGTAATGATGTTCTTAGTATAAATAATCACTAACCATTCACCGCTGTTGCTTGTTGGCTACTAGGCCATATGTCTTCACATGTCACTTTGCTTATTTGTCTCTAGCTTCCAAACCTTTCTTAGCTTGGTTTCTCCCAGTATTTTAGATTGGGTAATTTCCAGTCACATTTACAGCTTTAAGGGTTAGGAATAGCAAGGAGGGAGATGCAGAACCAAACGGTTCAGTTTACTTCTAAAAACATCAGGCCCCCGAGAGTCTTGCTCCTAAAATGAAGTTTTTGACGGCTGGTGGCGCAGTGGTTAGAATGCAGTATTGAAGGCAAACTTTGTCTATAGCCTGGAGTTCGATCCTGATGGGGCTCATGGTTGACTCATCCTTCCATCCTTCCGAAGTTGATAAAATGAGGACCCAGACTGTTGGGGGAAATATGCTGACATTGTAAACCGCCCAGAGAGTTCTGTAAAGCACTATGGGGCAGTATATAATCTAAGTGCTATTGCTATTTATATGACAAATGGAAAAATTACCAAGTCTAATCATAATGATAACTGCAACTAGTTAAATAAACATTCATTGCATTTATGTTTAAATTAAACTGGAGTCATTTATTATTATTTATTTTATTTTATTTTATTGGATTTCTATACCGCCCTTCTCCCGAAGGACTCAGGGCGGTGAACAGTCACAATAAAACACATAAATACAAAAATTTAAAATAGAATAAAAACGAATTAAATAATTTGGCTGAAACAAATTTAAAATACCCGATAATTTAAAAACAAATTAAAATTTACATTTACATTTAAAAGGGGAGAAGATTTAGGCCAGGCCAGCTTGATGAAATCAGAGAGTCTTGGCCACGCGATGGAAGGTGCGCAGATCCGGGATCCTCCGTATCTCCAGGGGGAGCTCGTTCCAGATCGTAGGTACCCCCACAGAGAAGGCTCTCCCCCTAGGGGCCGCCAGTCGACATTGTTTGGCCGACGGCACCCGGAGGAGCCCCTCTCTATGGGAGCGTACTGGCCGGTGGGAAGCTATTGGTGGTAGCACATTGGTGGTATTAAACAAATTTATATGGCTAACCAACAAACGTGCAATGATAGATTAATGCCCAAGATTATGTTGTGAACTTCATGGCAGAACAGGGATTTGAACCTGGATCTTCCTGATTTTGTTATAATATGCTATCACACCAGTCCCAACTGTTTTAAAAACTGCCCCAAATTAAGTTGCCTAAGTATGTATTAGCCCTTTCCATGCTACTACTTTCCAAAGCATCCAACTGCAATTTTCATAAATCTCAGCTATCAAAGACGTTGGCCATAATTCCAACCAGCACATCTGGACAATTGAGGAAAGCTTACCAAGCAACAAGCTGTATGTTAAGACTTACTTTGTGATACTTTTGGGAAGAGGGCTAATTCGAAGTGTCGGTGTGTGTATGGGAGGTGTTGGGGTGAGGGAGAGACAAAGTGTCTGGAATAAGGGAGAATTAAATATGTTATTATTATTTTTCCATAGTACCTGGATGAGCTAGTTGCTTCCTATCCTCTCACTTTCATCATGCAGGTAATCCTTGACTTAGTTCATTTAGTGATTGTCAAATTACAACGGCACTAAAAAAAAGTGATTTATGACCAGTGGTAAATCTAAATTTCTTTCCTACTGGTTCTGTGGGTGTGGCTTGGTGGGCGTGGCTAGGTGGGGTCATGTGACTGGGTGGGCCTGGCTATGTAACCATGTGACTGGAGGATCAAAAGACAGAAACTCACTAACAATGTGCTCCTGGAGCAGGGTTGGATTAGATGACCTCCAGGTCCCTTCAGCCCTGGATTATCCTCTGAAGCTCCGTCTAGTGCCAGGTTTGTAGTCCTTCCTTCCTCTCCTTTTTCCTTCCTTCCTTCCTTCCTTCCTTCCTTCCTTCCTTCCTTCCTTCCTTCTCTCCCTTTCTCTCTCTCTCTCTCTCTCTCTCAAAAATGAACCCCCCACCCCACCCCCGTAAAAAAAAGGCTCTGATGATCATGCGCCACCTGTGATCGTCGGTGCTTTTTTTAACCTTTTAAAAGCATTTTTTTACCACCTATTCAGGCAAATAGGTTGTAAAAAAATGCTTTTAAAAGGTAAAAAAAAAGCTCTGACGATCACAGCTGTGGCGTGCGATTGTCAGAGCCTTTTTTTTAACCTTTTAAAATCAGGAAGTAACAACACTTGGGTGGGAGGGCGGAGCCTCGCGCTGCCATCGCTACTGGTTCTCTGAACCACCTGCCACAATTGCTACCGGATCGCCTGATCCGGTCCAAACCGGGAGCATTTCACCCCTGCTTATGACCGTTTTGGACCCTTACGACTGTTGCAGCATTCCCATGGTCACATGAAGTGGTGGGTTCCTCCCGGTTCGGTCCGGTTCAGCCAATCCGGTAGCGGTGACGATATGACATCACCGAACCGGTTCTCCCCCCCGCCCCCCCACCCCCCCACGTTATTCTTACCTTTTATTTGGTCCTACCCCCAATCTATTGCTGCGTCCTGAGTCCCAGCTGATGACTAGAGGGAAAAAACCTGTTTAAACTCTTGCCGCGGGGCTTCAAAGGGCCATCCTACAGCTGATCAGTGATAAAAGCAAACAAATGAGTCGGGTCGTAAGTGCGAGGACTGGTCGTAAGTGCGAGGACCTTCCAGAAATGACTCTGACCAGCTAGCCACGCCCACCTAGTCACATGACCTCCAAGCCACACCCACAAAATAAGCCACGCCCACAGAACCGGTAGTAAAAAAATTTAGAACCCACCCCTGGTCACATGATCAAAATTCAGACACTTGGCAACTGACTGGGATCACTTTTTGTGACCTTCTGTCAAGGAAAGTTGATGGGGAAGCCTGATTCACTTAACAATCATGGTACTAACTGAACAGCTACAGTGATGCAGTTAACAACGGCGATACGAAAGGTCGTAAAATGGGGGGCAAAATTCACTTAACAAACGTCTCACTTAGGAAAAGGAATTTTGGGCTCAGTTATAGACCTAAATTGAGGATTACCTGTATTAATAAGGGAGGTATCGAACATATTAACATATTTGTGAATAACATTTGCTGAAGAAGTCATGAGAATTTCAGAAGATACCCAGAGATGTCAAAGCTGCACTTATCCGTTGTCTCCTTTTCACTGGGATAGATTCAATTATGAGAATGTTCTTGCTACTCTGGAATCCTTGGGGGTTTGGAATTCCGTTTCTTATCATCCAAGGTAAATTTAATTGGAAATAACACAATGTTCTTTTGTGTAGAAAGAAGGGATATTTTCACCCTCAGAGGCAAAAGGAGTGTCTGTGATCTAGGATTGTATTTCTTAACTTTTAGTGGAATATCTCAAAAATCAGCAGGAACGGATCATAGGGATGTTACAAAAGAAGAAAAACAAGGCAACTCGTCATGGCGCCTTGGAATATGGAAAATTCCAAGAATAGTTTGGCTTCCATGTTGACAAAAAAGAGTTGCTTTTGGCCAGAAATGAAACTCAATAAAACCAAAGAATTGTCCACACCATGTCTCTTCTTTAAAGAAGCAAAATTCTATCTTCTGTTGGACCGCACTGTGGGTAAAATTCAATATGATAAGGGAAGATTTATGTCATGCCTGGTCTTCCTTTCAGATCATAGGAGCCAGAGGATTTATTAGCTCCATTTATAGGCAGGCTTTCTTCCTACAACAGATCCAGAGAAAACGTGACAGCCACAAAAGGAAGGGAGAAGAGGAAGGGTGATAGGAAGGAGTACATACTGTCTTAGGGTTAGGAACAAAAGAGAGTTATGTTGCTTCTCATTTAAGGCAGGGTTTTGATGAAGGACAGAGCTGAGTTGTAACATATTCATTCTTCAGAGCTTTGCCCCAGAAATTATCCTCATCTACAAGTCATTGGGAGAGGGAGACCAGCAATCAGTATTATTTTTCTGTACTGGATTCCAACCTATAGTAATCAATGGTTTCTATAGTCATGGTTACTTGAATAAACCATAACTGGTTGGAATTACACATAGATCTCAGGCAGCAGTGTTCCTGAGGCCACATATGAACATTATATATATATCCATGGCAGGGGTGGGTTCTACTTACTTTTACTACCGGTTTGCAATGGGATCGCATGCACAGATCGTCAATGACGACATCCAAGGTGGTGGGCGGAGCCTCCCACCGGTTTTACTACCAGTTCTTGCAAACTGGTCTGAACCGGGGAAAACCCAACACTGATCCATGGGTATATTAACAAAACAAGGAAAGATCTGTCTGTCTGTTTCTATCTATCTATCTATCTATCTATCTATCTATCTATCTATCTATCTATCATCTATCTATCTACATCATCTCTCTCATACACACCACCTGTCATCTATCATTTATCTATCATTTATCTAACATCCATTAATCTATTTATTCTCTCTCTATCATTTATCATCTGTCTAACATCTATCTAATCTATTATCATTTCTCTCTCTGTCTCTATCATCTGTCTGTCCATCCATCCATCCTAGATCTATCTATTTATCTATCTATCTATCTATCTATCTATCTATCTATCTATCTATCTATCTATCATCTCTGTGTGTGTGTGTAATTATTTTTACTGATATATATATATGTATATATGTATATATATATTTATATTTAAAAAAATTGTACGCCACCCAGAGTCACTGAGAGTGAGTGGAAACCATATAAATTCTCTAGTTAAATAAATAAAATAATTTTTTTTAAGCAAAACCCCAACAAATTCATATTATTGCCTACCAATATTTCACCTTATTTTCTCTTGTAAATTAGTACATTAATAAAATTAATACATTGATTTGTAGTCCCATACTCTTTACAGAATCATACAATTCATGAAACCTGCAACCTCAGTGACCAACATGGTATCATCTCCATACAATTGAACATATGCATCCATATTTTCAACTAGAAAACATTTCTTTTACATTTTTCCATAAATAATCAAGAGGACATCACATATCCTCCCTCCTTAAGGTTGATCCATTTGCCAAACATTCTAGTGATTCTCACAGATGCTTTTGCAGATTATATACTGCTCTTATCACATTCAACAACCAACCTTCAATTCCAGATACATGCAAGGAATTCCATAATTCAAGTTCATGCACTTTATTGTAAGCTTTCTCTAAATCAGCAAACACACAATAAACTTTTTTCACATTTGTACATTTCTCAAGGACTAGCTGAAAAGCAAAAATTGGATCTGCACACGCCTGCCTGGAATAAAGCCATGTTGTGTTTCCCAAATTTTGCTCGTTGTCATCTCATATGTTTTTGTTCAAATTCTGGCAAACATCCTCCCAAGAACACTTAATTTATTCCCCTGTAATTTTTGCATTCACTCCTGCTACCTTTCCCTTTGTGTAAGAGAACAATAACAACATTTTTACAGATGCAAACTTATACTGTACAAGCATGAAACACAGCTATCCCGTAAGCAAATCACACTCGCAATTTAAAGTTCTCCAGTTATAGTGTATACCTGCAACCTTTCCATTTTTTGAACAAGGATTTTCACACCATCTTCTGTTTCTTTTGGTTTGTAGTAAAAACAGTTGCATTCTTTTTCTGTTCCTGCATATATCTCTATAACCTATGTAGTCTTTTTTAAAATTCAATTCCATTATTTCATTTTCTTCATCCGCTTCCTAACCATTTTTTAATTTTCATCAAATACTGCTCTGTATATTCTCTTTTAATCTTAACTATTCTTGCTCTCTTTGCCTAGAATGTTTTGCAACATTTTCCCCTATTAAAAATACCATTTATTCTTTAAAAGACTTATATGGCTGTCTACCTTAGAACCACAACTCTGGGTGGCTTACAACCATTAGCAATAGCAATAGCACTTATAAATGGCTTCATAGTGCTTTACAGCCCTCTCTAAGTGGTTTACAGAGTCAACATATTGGCCCCCAAAAATCTGGGTCCACATTTTACCGACCTCGGAAGGATGGAAGACTGAGTCAACCTTGAGCCTGTCAGGATCGAACTGCTGGAAGTTGGCAGAATTAGCCTGCAATACTGCATTCTAAACACTGTACCATCACGTTCTTAACAATATTCCTAAACAAGAATATTGTTGTCCCAAGACTCATTTTTTGCAGCATTCATTTTCTAACATGAATTTCCTCCTTCCACAGCCTCTTCCACTTCATCATTTCCCTAAATCAGGGATCTGCAACCTTGGCAACTTTAAGAGTTGTGGACTTCAACTTCCAGAATTCCTCAGCCAGCAAAGCAAAGTTGGCTGAGGAATTCTGGGAATTGAAGTCCACGAGTCTTAAAGTTGCCAAGACTGCAGACCCCTGCCCTAAACAACCATCCTTTTTTATACTGTCCATTAGTATATATCCACACACTTCTATGGCACTCAGTAATTGCTTTTCATTGCTCCCAGTAGCTTCTGCAGCATCTAATGGTTCTTTACAGTGAGCTGGACTTAGAACATGGGCTTAAAATACAGTCTGTCTCCAAATAAATGGCAATAAGAATAAGGACAGCCTGTATTTGAAGTCCATGTCCTACGTCCAGCTCCCTCCAAAGAGCCATAAGAAGCTGAAAGAGTAGACACTTTGAAGGACAGTGAAGCACAGTGGCCACTTGGCTATAGTTTCCCCAATGTAACCAGACATATTGGCCTCTTCTCACAATAAGTTTGGGCCAATGGAGAGAGGGTAGTAAACATAGGAAAACCAAAAAAAGCTTAATTAGTTTAGTCTACTAGTCTTGATGGTGAGGGTTAAATCCAAACCCAAGTTGTCTCACTCATAAATAGGACCAAAGATCAATCAGGTCAATCAGGTCAATGGTGACCCAATTGCTGTAAGCATTTGCTTCCAGAATAGAATAGGATAGAATTTTTTTATTGGCCAAGTGTGATTGGACACACAAGGAATTTGTCTTGGTGCATATGCTCTCAGTGTACATAAAAGAAAAGATACATTCGTCAAGAATCATAAGGTACAACACTTAATGATAGTCATAGGGTACAAATAAGCAATCAGGAAACAATATCAATATAAATCGTAAGGATACAAGCAGCAAAATTACAGTCAAACAGTCATAAGTGGAAGGAGATGGGTGATAAGAACGATGAGAAGATTAATAGGAGTGCAGACTTAGTAACTAGTTTGACAGTGTTGAGGGAATTATTTGTTTAGCAGAGTGATGGCATTTGGGAAAATACTGTTCTTGTGTCTAGTTGTTCTGGTGTGCAGTGCTCTATTGCGTCGTTTTGAGGGTAGGAGTTGAAACAGTTTATGTCCAGGATGTGAGGGGTCTGTAAATATTTTTTACAGCCCTCTCCAGTAAGATCTGATTAGTGGCTGATCGCAATAAGTTGTGTTGCAGAAATTAGGTAATTATATTTTAAGAAATTTGCTTAAATGTGCATCTTGCATATACAATATCTTAATATTTTCCCTATCTTAGATTTTTTTTAAAAAAAACTAGATTACATTACAATAGAATTTTAAGTAATTGTCATTAACTAGAGCAGTGATGGTTAACCTTTTAGCCGTTGCGTGCCAAAAGCGGGGGGAGCAGAGGGGAGTCCCACACAGGCGTGCCCACATCCATAGTTTAATGACCCCCTGCTCCCACACGCATGCGTGTGTGACTCCCCCGTTCTCCCCTCGCTTTTGTCATGTGACGGCAAAAAGGTTACTGGTGGGCCCATTTTTCACCCTCCCCAGGTTGCAGAGGTTTTCTTGGGGCCTGGGGAGGGTGAAAAAGGCCTCCCCCCCACCCGAGGCCCTTCAGAGGCCAGAAACGGCCCATTTCCCAACTTCCGGTGGACCTGGAAGGCCCGAAAATTAATAGGCCAGCGTGCGCATGCGCGCTGGAGCTGAGCTAAAATAACACTCGCATGCCCACAGATACGACTCTGTGTGCCAGCTGTGGCACATGTGCCATAGGTTCGCCATCACGGAACTAGAGTTTCATTATGAAACATTAGCTAAGTGCTACCAAATATGGGCCGTTTCTTCAAAAACTTCTAATCTTTGTTGTCAGTTGGTGATCATCTAGAATTTTGTAGCTATACATTAGCAATAGGTAATGTCTTTGGGAACTTTACAGTAGAAAACAATTTCATACCCAATCAAAGGTGCAACTGGTATTGTGGTATAATTCCACCGTTCCTCCTCCTTCCAAACTATTATTCATTGCATATTTCTTCTGAAATGTTTTGGCTGAAGTCTTAAAAAACAAACATGGTATGATAATCATCCTTTGATGTCTTGCCTTCTAACCAATTTTTCATCCCCACTCCCAAGAAGACATACTCTTAACTTCTTTCTGATCTTATTTTCATGCATGTATTTATTATATGAATCATACCCTCCTCTTCTTGTGTATGTCTTTCAGCAACGGAATGAGATTTCTTTGGAAATGTGTCCTTTATGGGTGTTATGAAGCTATTTCATCCAAAATTAGATGATTGGTTAACCTACCTATGTTTAGCTACAAACCTACTCTAGCTTTCCTTAAGTAGGTGTTATCCAAGTATCTTCAGCATGGTTGGCAATTTTTTCTGGGTGGTGGTAGTGGTGGATTATGATGGTTGAAGTCCAGGAAGAAACAAGGTTTGCATGACCTCAACATTGTTACTTTAGTAATTGGAGATACAAATTTCAACACATGAAGTGTATACACACATGTTTTACCACTCAGTCTGAATCTAAAATTTAATTGAAAACCAGTCTTCTTTCTGTCTTTTCAGTGGGGTTATGGATTACCTAATTCTGTCACTAAGTGGTAATAAAGAATGAGACTGAGACAAGTTTTTGTTAAGTATTTTTCATCTGAAAATCACTCTAGAAATAATAAATTGAATAACTCTATAAAGGTGCTTCAGACTGAAGGCTAATTCTCTTATTTCTTCACCTTTACTCTGATTTCAGATTTATCTTAGTATCATCTTGTTACTTTTACTTTATTGATTTAAAGCTATGGAAAATCTGTGCTACCCCTCTCAGCATGGGTATCCAACCCTAATGTGTGAAAGCAACTCATTTATTTATTTATTTATTTATTTATTTATTTATTTATTTATTTATTTGTCGAGTACGTATTAGATAATACGGATAAGCATGAATTGAATACATAAAATGAATACAATTAAAGGGAACATTAGGACAGGGACGGTAGGCACGCTCGCACTTTTATGCACGCTCCTTACAGACCTCTTATGAATGGGGTGAGGTCAATCGTAGACAGTCTTTGGTTAAAGTTTTGGGGGTTTTGGGATGAGACCACAGAGTCAGGTAGTGCATTCCAGGCATTGACCACTCTGTTGCTGAAGTCATATTTTCTGCAATCGAGTTTGGAGCAGTTCACTTTAAGTTTGTATCTATTGTGTGCTCGTGTATTGTTGTGGTTGAAGCTGAAGTAGTCATTGACAGGTAGGACATTGTAGCAGATGATTTTATGAGCTATGCTTAGGTCATACCGAAGGCAGCGTAGTTCTAAATTTTCTAAGCCCAAAATTTCAAGTCTGGTGGCATAAGGTATTTTGTTGCGAGCGGAGGAGTGGAGGACTCTTCTTGTGAAATATTTCTGGATCAATTGTATTAATGTCCGATATGCAGTGCAGGTTCCAGACAAATGATCTGTATTTGAGAATTGGTCTAGCAAATGTTTTATATGCTCTGGTTAGTAGTGTAATATTACCGGAGAAGAAGCTAAGCAAGATGTGGTTTACAAACCTTAATGCCTTTTTGGCGATGTTGTTATGGTGGGCTTTGGCACTTAATGTTCTCCCTGACTACGTTTCTCAGGCAATTGTGACAAATATTCATAAATTTATTTATTTATTTATTTATTTATTTTTCATATTTCTATGCCGCCCACTCTCCGAAAACTCTACATGGCTTACACCAAAGACAGTATACTAAATAGCATATTGCCCCCAACAATCTGGGTCCTCATTTTACCCACCTCGGAAGGATGGAAGGCTGAGTCAACCTTGAGTCAGTGAGATTTGATCTGCTGATCTGCTGAACTAGCAGTCAGCTGAAGTAGCTGCAGTACTGCACTCTAACCACTGCGCCACCTTGGCTCATTGCTCATAAAGCACTGTTTTACAAGAATAGAATAAAAAGTCGTGTGAATGTTTCATGAACCTAAACTGAAGGTTCAAACTATTATGCAGCTTGAACCCAGGGGTTTTCACACATATTGGATTTTTTTGTCAATATTTGAGGTCCTCTAGGATACTAGTATCCCTAAATGAGGTTTAAGGGTTAGATAAAGAAAACCCTATACAGATTAAGAACTTGTATTTTCAACAGTACTTTAACAAACAGCTGAAGTGTGGAGCTAATCCTCATGAGATTTTTGTAGATATGCAGGAAAAAAAGGATATTTAATCAAAATAGTGTACCACAGATATTTCCTGGGATGGGGATTTCAGCAGAAGATGCTGATATGAAATATTAAAGGAACACCATTATAACAATTGAGTTTCTTTATTTTTAGATATTTGGCTGTTGAAGTTTATTTCTATGGAAGGCTGATGTACCTCCTGAAGAAAACCAGAACATCAGTCTCAGATTAGCATAGCCCTTGAGTGTGGAAAGATCCTCAGACGAAAGTGTTTCTAAGCAGAAACCTACTTGCAGATTTATTTAAAGACTTAGTAGATTCTTGAAATGATTCTGTCACTAGATTGTTCCATTCTCAGTTATAAGATTTCTGTTGATGTTGGCCCGCAGGATAGATCATTTCCTTAGCCATTGTCCCAGAGAAACACAGAAATTATGCCAATGAAAAAAGTATGCAAAAATAGTCTCTCTGTACTAAAATAATTCCTAAAAGAGTCATTCTTGACTGGCTTAAAGCATGCCAGGGTTTTTTAAAATATCATTCTGAGTAAGGCTTCAATCATACATGAAGTTCCATAAAGCTTAGTGGGCCTCATAAGCAGGGATGGTTCTTTTGGCCTGAACTGCATCTAATGAGAAATCTGGGACACTACCTAAGTTGTGGAAAAGTTTCTTAAAGTTTAGACCAACTTTCTACAACTTGGCATCCCTTAGATGTATTATATCTCAGAATTAACAGAGATATTAGTCTGATATATCCACTCTGGGAATGAAAGGTATTAATATTTTGCAAGATGAGACTCTGAAGAATCAGCCAAAGAGTGGCGGGGAGAGAATTCAGGATTATAAAATTTCATATTGAGTAGAAGTTTCCTCTTTTTTTACTTCCCCAAATTCTTGCAGTCTGGCCCCTTAGTTCATTCAGATCCCCTCTTCAAAGAAAATTGGTCCAGTCTATTCCAGTTAGTGTCAAAGCTTCACCAATCTTAAGGGAGTCTCCAGGAATAGGGTGTGTTGTTTTGCTTTCATCCAATTCAGTTGAAGCCAATCATGATTACTGGAGCCAATTTGAATACTATTCACACATTATTTTCCTCCAAAGAGCTCAAGAAAGTGTACCTCCTTTCCTTTTTTTTTTTCACTGTATCTTTGTTACTTGGGAGATTCAGTCTAAAATAAGGTCATCTAATGAGCTTCATTGTTGATAGGGATTTTAGACCTCCATAGTCCTAGAACAAATTTCTACCTATTATACAAAATAGACAAAAAGGACAATAGAGGGATGGAGCAAATGCCCTTCTCAATTTTTGTACAGTGGGCTGTTACGCAAATCACTTTGTTAATTTAACCGACACATTAAATTGGAGATTTACACATTGAATTGGAGATTCAAAAATTCCTGGTTTGGTCTCTTTTAGACCCAGAATTGGCAAATCATGGACCTCCCAATGACTGGATTTCAATTCCAATCTCGTGCTGGAACCCATTCTCAGGGAATTTCTCTCTACCAGAATGTAGAGAGAATTTTATTTATTTATTTATTGTATTTTGTCAAGCATAGGTATTTTATGACAGATACAAGTATAAACATTATTATAAATACATGAAAGGATACGAATGAAAGAAAACATTAGGACAGGGACGGTAGGCATGTTGGTGCGCTTATGCACGCCCCTTACAGACCTCTTAGGAATGGGGTGAGGTCTACAATAGACAGTCTAAGGTTAAAGTTTTGGGGATTTGGAGAAGAAACCACAGAGTCAGGTAGTGCATTCCAGGCGTTGACAACTCTGTTACTGAAGTCGTATTTTCTGCAGTCTAGTTTGGATCGGTTTACCATGAGTTTGTATCTATTCAGTGGTGGGTTGCCCCTGGTTCAGACCAGTTCGCAAGAACTGGTAGTAAAACTGGCGGGAGGCTTCACCCACCACCCTGGATGTCATCATTGATGATCTGCGCATGCGCAGAAGCAAGGCGTGCAGGTGAGCAAAGCAAACGAGCATGCGTGATCCCGTTGCGAACCGGTAGTAAAGGTAAGTAGAACCCACCCCTGTATCTATTGTGTGCTCTTGTATTGTTTTGGTTGAAGCTGAAGTATTCATTGGCTGGTAGGACATTGTAGCAGATGATTTTATGTACTATGCTTAGGTCATCCCTGAGGATGGGCTCCAGCACAAGTCCGAAAACTCAGAAGACTAAACCGCTGGTCACGGTGACCGACCCAGATTGGATCATGCAGTTGAAATATCCACAATGGTCATGCTATGTTTGAGTAAGACATCGATCCTGATCCTTTCTCAACTGCTATTCACCAGCAGTGATATTTATATTGTCTACATCTAGCCATCACTATTGCAGCCATGGATTAATTTAACCACTTTGTCTAATCTCTTTTTAATGCATCCGTTCTGGGTAGCAAATACTGTAGATTAGCTATGCTGAAGAGATTAACTTTTTTTGGTCATGAGGTTTGGCTTCATGTGTTCTCATGATACAAGAGAGTAAGGAAAACTCTATAGAATTTGAGAACATGGGCTGTGGTTTCTATGGCATCCATATAACAGAGGCAGTATTACAGGGGTTATGTACTGATGGGCTGGAGTAAGACATATTCATACATAACTATTTCATACATGACAAGTTCAGTGTATAGATTTTCCAATTAATGTAGAGTCAAGGACCTTTGTGGGAAAAGTTAAAAAAAAAGTTAAGAGGGCAGAAAAGGGACAGAGCCAGTGGTGGGATTCAGCCAGTTCGCACCTATTCGGGAGAACCGGTTGTTAACTTTCTAAGCAGTTTGGAGAACCGGTTGTTGGAAGAAATCTTATTTTGTTTTTTTCCACTTTACAGGGCTAATCCTGTAAGGAAGGCAGGAAGGAAATATTCTGGTGTTGTTTCTAGCCTAATCTTTATTGTCCTGCTTACAGAAACTGCCTCTCTGGTTAACCCTTATTACATTGTAACAGCTAAGGCAAAGCGCCCATCGACATGAGTGATGTTGAGTTTGGCCATGCCCACACGGTCACATGACCACCAAGCCACGCCTACCCAGCTGGTCATTAGAGCAGAGAACCGGTTATTAAATTATTTGAATCCCACCACTGGACAGAGCTTTGATTATGTGGTCATGAATCCATCTTGATTTCCCCCCGAGAAAATTTCTGTCCCTGCACAGAGAGTAATTGAGTATGCAACAAAATTTCATTTTAATGTATGCCAATTAGTGGACATTTAAAGTGACAATAAAGTTAATTATTCTATTCTTTCTTATTCTAACAAGCATGCACTTTCCCGGACCCAAATCTTAATTTTCTTAACAGGCAGGCGCTTTTAAAAAATGCTTGGAATTTCTCTCTACCACGATCCCCCACCCGATTTCTTTGTTCCAAGCCCCCTCTCTAGAGTAAGAAGTGAAATGATATATTTTCAGAAAATAATCAAGTCAAAATGCATTAATATGACATTTCTAAGCAATTTCTTGCTTTTCATGTAACTTGACCATTATGGCACACATAAAAGGCTGCGGGGTATTATTCTGGCTTGCAGTGGAAAGTTTCATTTGAATAGGTTTGTGTGTGTGTGTATGTGGACATTGTTTAAAATCTGAGGAGCTTCTTGGCATAAAAGTGTGTGGCTTTTAAGAAAGGCTTTTTGTATCTGAAAAATATGGGCTCAATCGAGGTTCTTGGCTAATTTCTATAAATTTCTGCTCATCTCAGAAGGCGTCAAAAGATGTTAGAGAAATATTACAAATATGTGTTTAAACATGGTTCTAATGTAAAGGTAGGCATGATATAATGTGGACTAGTGCAGTCTGGAAAGGTTTGGTTTCGTTTTCTTATATATTCAATGTATTTTGAATTACATTATTATTCTCCAAAGCACCTGTGGGTAGGACAAGAAGCAACGGATGGAAACTAATCAAAGAGAGAAGCAACCTAGAACTAAGGAGAAATTTCCTGACAGCTAGAACAATTAATCAGTGGAATGATTTGCCTCCAGAAGTTGTGAATACTCCAACACTGGAAGTTTTTAAGAAGATATTAGATATCCATTTGTCGGAAGTGGTGTAGGGTTTCCTGCCTAAGCAGGGGGTTGGACTAGAAGACCTCCAAGGTCCCTTCCAATTCATTCTAATTCTAATTCTAATTCTATTCTAATTCTAATTCTATTCTATTCTATTCTATTCTATTCTATTCTATTCTATTCTATTCTATTCTATTCCATTCCATTCCATTCCATTCCATTCCATTCCATTCCATCCCATCCCCCATCTCATCCCATCCCATTCTCAACTCTCAACTCTCTTCTTATAGATTGAGATAGCATATCAACCCCTCTGAGGGCTATGCATGTATATTAAACCTAGAATTGCTATGCAGTGTGGAATAAAGATATCAAACATACAACATTGCCTGGAGCCTCCTGGCCAACTTGCTGCACCTCTCTCAGTCTCAGCCTGTTGTTTGTCTGATTGACCCATCTGAGGCTGCTCCGTCAGGCTAGCACTCTCTGACCTCTGATCCAGGCCATTACTCGGCTCCATTCTTTCCTCTGCTGACTCAAACTCATCCTCTTCTTCCAAACTCGCATCCGGAGAGGGGCCCAGGGGGTGTTGTGGTCTGCCAGCAGCCTGTGGAGCTGGTAGCAGAGTCGGACAGCGAGGAGGCTGGGGAGGAACATGGGTCAGTCCTGGAGTCTGGGGAAGGCTCGGATGAGGGTTCTGCGTCGGAGGCAGAGATGGGGCCAGGGCCATCTGGGAGTTATGTGCGGACTCCAGAGCCTCCAGAGTCGGACATCAGAGAGGCAAAGGAACAGGGGGAGCCTGTTCCTAGTGCATGCATGCGCAGAGCTGCCAGAAGGCAAGAACAGTTAAAACAAAAGGGACAACTCAGGAGTAAGGCTTGGAGATGATTGGCCTCTCCCATAAGACATAAAGGAAGAGCAAAGGCACGTGGGCCTTTGCAGGAAGCAATGTTGTGGATGGTGTCGGTTTGTACTTTGAAGCTCCGTTTCTGACTCTGTGTTTCCGTGTGGCCTTGCCAAGATAATTGCCAATTAGGTCTTTGGCAGTGTGTCAAAGAAGATAAAGGTGGGTGTTTACCAGCCTTATCTGAAGGACTGAGGCAGACTTCTGTTGGACTATATACAAACTCTTGGTGATTCATCATGTGCTGTGAATGAAAGGAATTCACAGCCCTTAAAATTAAAAAAAAAAAGGGGTTGTGGGACTAATTGTGTGCTTTTTACTATATCAGGAAGCCTAGGTCAGAACAGGGGGCGGATCCATGACACTAGGTCAGAGATGATGAAATGACATCTGACACATGAATGGAAAACTGATTTGGACTGATCCGCATATTCCTCCAGTAACTCGCTTAACCATTCTCCTGTGACTGGGAGGATCTGGCCACATCTTTTTTTTCTTTTTTCTTTTGAAATTTTTCTTTTATTTTATACACAGACAAACATTTAATACATCAATCATTTTTTCCATGCGACATCTCGGTGTTTCCTCCATAACATCATCTTTTTACAAATTCTTCTGTCTTCATTATCACCCGATCTATTACAGTATATCTCCAAAGATACAATATTCTAATCATATCATTTTTGCATAACTATTAATTTACTTATCTATATCTCTTTTCTAGCCAATGAAAAAATTGATCCCCTATCTTAAAATATTCTGAATCCCCTCTTTCTTTAATCATCATAGTTAATCTATTCATTTCTGCACAATCTAAAATTTTTTTAATTACTTCTCCTTCTAAAGGTATTTTCTCTGCTTTCCAATTTTGTGCAAAAACAATCCTTGCAGCTGTTGTTACATGTATAATCAAATAAATATTTTCTTTACAAATTTTCCCTGGAAGGATACCCAATAGGAACAGCTCTGGTTTTAAATCAATGCATTGTTGTGTCATTTCTTCCAACCATGTCTTAATTTTATTCCTATAGTTTTTAGCTTCTGGACAGGATCTGGCCACATCTCATTCTAGCAGCATAGGGCGGGCAAGATGGTTTCACGCAATCATTTCTCCTCAGTATATCAAGTTTATTTCATGCAGCACCATTTCAACACAACTGCAATTTCTTATCAACTGTCGCCAACATACCTGATGAGTCACTTCTACCTGCCTCCTAAGTAGGTACGTCTGCATGGGGCATCTGCTAATTTTAAAGAGGCATTGCCAAAGCGTAATTATGAAGGATGGGGGAAAAAAAATATAGGGTGGAAACCCGAGTAGCTATTTAAGAGAGTTGCATTCAACACTGACAAAACAACCTGTTGGACGATACCTTCCCTTGTAGCAACTTCTTCCACCTGGCAGCTGCAAGAGCTGTTTTGGGAAGAATTCTTTCTGTGTTCTGCAGCCAATTCCGGCACGCCCGAGGGACTAGAAAACTGAGAACTGCTGGCTTTGCTGTGTGCCCAACAATATCATTATTATAATGATCTGTGGCAGCAGACTCCAAGGCTTAACTTTCCGCAGAGAAACAATGGCAGCTATTGAGCATTAATGATTGGCTCCGTGCTTGCCTGCCTGCCTAAAAGAAGGTCAGCAAGGGACAAGCAGAGCAACAAAGGAAAACAACTGGAGCCAAGACACTCTACGGCAATATTTCTTAATCTTGGCAACTGGCTGGAGAATTCTGGGAGTTGAAGTCCACAGCTCTTAAAGTTGCCAAGATTGAGAAACACTGCTCTATGGAATCAAGGAAGAGAGAGCAGCCCAGTTTAATTCTAGACAGCCGTAGGTACAATAGTTAACAAACTGGTGTATGACTTGAAAAGTCTTAAGTTCAAGCCCCTTTTTCTCAGGTTACAGGGCAATCGTCTTCCAGGCTGCTGACTAGTTCTCTGCTCTTGAGGTGTCTCTCTGCTTTGGCAAGCACTAGCTGTCCTTGTAAAAGAGGAGGAAGGAAGGAAGGAAGGAAGGAAGGAAGGAAGGAAGGAAGGAAGGAAGGAAGGAAGGAAGGAAGGACATATGGGCAGAAGATAGACAGACTTTGGCAATAGTATTAATCCTGGCTTCTTGGGGCCACAGGCTCCAGTATTTGCTGAACATGCTGACTGCTGGCATGAGGCCTAGCTCTCCACATGTTTGTTTCTATTTATAATGAGGTTTTATTTCAGTGCTTTTCTCAAGGCAATAAATTAATAAGAGAATAGATGTAGAATTATTGTCACAGTTTAGGATAAATAGTCCTTTGTGATTTTAGGCTAATGATTCCTTTGTGATTTTAGGCTAATGATTCCTTTGTGATTTTAGGCTAATGATTCCCATAGTAAGTGCATGGCACTTCAGTGGGCAGATGTCAAGAACAAGGCAGTATCTTAGACAAACTTATCATGCTGGCTGGTTCCATCTTCGTATGCCTCTATCAGTGATAGCTTGTGAGAATAAATACTCAGTGAATTCACCCATCCAGAAGTATGGATGCCAGATGTCTTCACTCATGCCTAATGAAGTCATCTCTGAAGTTCACTGAAAAGAACATTTTTACGCCTACGTTTTACTGACTAGAGAGACAGTAAAATGAGATGGAGCTTTTCATGTTAAGATGTTTGATTGGTGTTGGGGAGAGCTAGGTTTGAGTTCCCGCTTGACCACACAGAAGAAGTGGTTTGGGCCAGTTATTCTTTCTTAAATCAGACTAATTGATATGGTGATGATCAAATATGAAAATTCATCTGCTTTGAGCTTCCAGAGGAAAGGCAGACCATTATTATTATTATTATTATTATTATTATTATTATTATTATTATTTAATCTTTAGTGAGATTCACAGCCTTTGAGGCTGGTTAATAGCTCAGCAGCTCAAGTCCTAACCAAGGACCTAGGAACAGTTAAGGTATCGTCGGAGGATGTAAGCTGTTCCGAGTTATTATTATTATTATTATTATTATTATTATTATTATTATTATTATTTAATCTTTAGTGAGATTCACAGCCTTTGAGGCTGGTTAATAGCTCAGCAGCTCAAGTCCTAACCAAGGACCTAGGAACAGTTAAGGTATCGTCGGAGGATGTAAGCTGTTCCGAGTTATTATTATTATTATTATTATTATTATTATTATTATTATTATTTAATCTTTAGTGAGATTCACAGCCTTTGAGGCTGGTTAATAGCTCAGCAGCTCAAGTCCTAACCAAGGACCTAGGAACTGTTAAGGTATCGTCGGAGGATGTAAGCTGTTCCGAGTTATTATTATTATTATTATTATTATTATTATTATCATCATCTCTATTAAGTATAGATAAATTTAACCATATGAGTTATAGATAATCCAAGTCCTCTTAGTTCTTTTTCTTGATGACTTAAGTATTATCAAGTGCCCTCCTAAGGTTCAGGCATAAGTGCTTTTAAATTGAGTCTGATTCCTGGTGATTTGCATTCATATAGTTATTTTTCCCCCCTCACAGTGTTAAGAAAAGCAGTTCGGTCACACTGTGAGTTGTTGAGGGGTTAGCCTATTGAAGAGAAGGATTAGGGGAGACATGATGACTATCTTCCAGTCCTTGAGGGACTATCACAGAGAAGAGGGAATTGACTTCTTCTCCAAAGCACCAGAGAGCAGGACAAGAAGTAATGAGTGGAAGCTTGTTAAAAGAGAGATCCAACCTAAAGGTGAAATTTTCTGACAGCGAAAACAACTAATTAATGGAATAGCTTGCCTCCCAAATTTGTGGGTGCTCCATCGCTGGAGGTCTTCAAAGATAGACTGGATAACTACTTGACAGGGATGGTATAAGGTCTTCTGCCTTGAGCAGAGGGTTGGACTAGAACAGGGGTCACCAACCTTTTGGACCTCAGGGACCACTAAAATCATAATTTTAAATCCTGCGGACCACTAATATGATCTGCCTAATGACTGGCTGGGTGGGCATGGCTGGGGGGGGTCATGTGATTCAGTGGACCTGGCCAACTCGATGTCACTCATGTCGAGGGGCACCTTGCCAGCCTCTACTCGCCCCTCCCCTTCCAGCCACTCCTCGCCACCCCACCCGGGCTCCTTAGGGCTCCAACAGGAAACAGTTGTTGGAGCTAAGCAGCCACCACGAGAAAGAGTTGGCAAAACAGCTCAGTTCAAATTGGATCTGACCAAGGAGGTGGCTCAGTAGAAGCCCCTCACTGAGGACTACGAGCATAGGCTTTCCAAGCAGAGGGAAGACTTGTGGGAGTGCAAGGCCAGGTACCGGCGCCTGGAGGCTCAGCGGGCTGAGATGGTTAGCCAATTCCAGGCCATGATGCAGTCCCATTGGAACAAAGTCCTCTGTCTCTTCGCCACCAGTGGCACTTCCCTCCAGCCTTCACTCAAAGCAGCCCACCAGGAGGCTGAAGCAGACCCCAAGTTGGAATTTCTACCCCCCTCTGACCCACACAAAAAGACCCCGAAGGGGGAGACTCTCTGCAGCAACACAAACGTTCATTGCGTGTATCTGTCCCAGGGGCTGTAGTTTGAGGACCCCTGATTTAGTGCAGTATAAAAAATGCAAATAATTTTTCTGCAGACCACCAAAATTTTCTCGTGGACCACCAGTGGTCCATGGACCACCAGTTGGTGACCGCTGGACTAGAAGATCTTTGAGATCTCTTCCAGCCCTATGATTCTATGTTTTATGTTCTAAATCAAATCCTATGTTATGGTCAATGATGAGATATAACAAGCAGTCTGTCACTATTTCCTTCTGGAATGTGTTTTCAATTTCGCAGCCTAACCCACAAACTTGAAACCCTCAGTGGTTTCCCCTTTCAAACACTAACCAGACCTGCTGAGCTTCTAAGATCAGCCAAGGTTGGCTAGAAACTGCTATCTGTACTTCGATTAAAAATATCAAGTTAGTTTTGGGAGTAGATGAATCCAACTTGACTTTGCCCATACTGATACCATTTTGGTGTCACCATTTTGCTTCACTGCCCTTATAATTCCAAGTTGGGAGCTAGCAAGATGGAATTTGGGAACCCACTAGCCTAGGGGTCTGCAACCTTAAACACTCAAAGAGCCATTTGGACTCATTTCCCACAGAAAAGAAAACACCGGGAACCACAAAACCCTTCCTGTGCCTGACTATTTCTTGAGCGGCCACAAAACTAGCATATGTAGTTGAATTAAATGTTCTGTTTTCTTCTGAAACTTTTGTTTTCTTGGATTTATCCATGGTTGGCCTACAAGGGGTTGAAAAGCTCAATAAATTGTGCGCCAGCAAGTGTCGCACATTGGCAGTTGTGACGCATATTTTGAGTGACAGGGAGCCACAGCAGAGGGGTGAAAGAGCCACATGCGACTCCAGAGCCACAGGTTGCTGACCCCTGCACTAGCCTAATATTTAGTTGATAGTCTACTTAGCTGGTCCCTTGAGATACACAGTTGAAGCAGCTCCTTTAAAACTACGGAGCCCAAGAGATAGAGAAACCAATGTCTGCTGACTTTTCAGAAATTCTTGAGGATCTGGCAAGTCCAACAATTTTCTCCATATTTTACATATGAAGATGGAATCTTCTGAAATTCACTGTTTTGGAGAACCACAAAAGTGAAACTTTTTACCCTACTTATCACTCCCTGGCACCTGAGGAAGCAGCAGTATTTTTCCATATGCTTTCTCTCTTAAATGCTCTAAATAATAACTGTGGAGTTCATTTCACTTAGCTACCATTTTGTATCTCCTTACAATGTCTGAGTTTGCACAACACATCTGAAACATGTATGTCCTGTCCAGGGCAGTGCTGGGTTTCAAATTTTTTTACTACCGGTTCTTTGGTTGTGGCTTGGTGGGCGTGGCAGGGGAAGGATACTGTAAAATCTCCATTCTCTCCCCAATCCAAGGAAAGGTTACTGCAAAATCCCCATTTCCTCCCTTATCAGCTGGGACCTGGGAGGCAGAGAATAGATGGGGGTGGGGCCAATCAGAATTTTTACTACCGGTTCTCTGCACTACTCAAAATTTCCGCTACTGGTTCTCCAGAACTGGTCAGAACCTGCTGAAACCCACCTCTGCTCCAGGGTCTGCCAGGAATAGGTGGGCTATACATATTGTTAAACAAACAAAAAGTAATAAATTGTTCTATTTACATAGCAGGCTATGACCCAACCATGTTATGGTTGGGTCTGACCTAAGTGTAGTACATAAAGTTATCTGCTACAATGTCCTACCTGTCAATGACTATTTCAGCTTCAACCACAACAATACACGATCAAATAATAGATACCAACTCAAGGTAAACCGCTCCAAACTTGATTGCAGAAGCGGTCAATGCCTGGAACACACTACCTGACTCTGTGGTTTCTTCCCCAAACCCCCAAAACTTTAACCTTAGACTGTCTACTGTTGACCTCACCCCATTCCTAAGAGGTCTGTAAGGGGAATGCATAGGCGCACCAGCGTGCCTACTGTCCCTGTCCTAATGTCCCTTTTTATTTATATCCATTTCATGTATCCATAATCATGTTTATACTTTTATCTGTTATATATGCTTGACAAAGAAAGAAAGAAAGAAAGAAAGAAAGAAAGAAAGAAAGAAAGAAAGAAAGAAAGAAAGAAAGAAAGTAAGTTTAACACAGGGGTGTCAAAATTGAATCATCAAAGTGATGTCATGTGACGTATTGTGACTTTTCCCCCTTTTACTAAACCAGGCATGGGCGTGGCCATCGCGTGACGCATCTGGCGCACAGGTCATGTGTTTGATGGCCCTGGTTTAACACAATGGTCTGATCCACTTAATATGCTAAGATAGGGTTTCTGACAACCTCAGCAACTTGAAGTTGCCGATGCTGGTCAGAGAATTCTGGGAGTTGAACTCCACCCAGAGTGTTGAGGTTGATACTCTGCCATTAATAGAATGTTTAGTTTGCCGACAAGCTACCGAAGAACAGACTGCTGTAATCCTATTTTAGCCTGGCTTCAGGTATTGTGTGAATCGTTTTCTGGATTTTGCAGAAAAACATTTCTGGGCTATGTTCTTTTTTAGAGAAATTATGGGAGGCAGTATGTTTCTAAACTTTTCTGTGAAATTTCGGTTGAGCTAAATTTCTTCTCTTCCCAAATAAAACTTTGGTCAAAGGTTTTCCGCTAATTATGACTATAATTTTGCCCTCTGGAATTCTTCTCAATTCCAAGAGGAAGGTTGCTCAACAGCAAGCCGTTAAGTCTTCACTCCTTGTATGGTAACAAGAATTTGTTTTACTGTTTCTCTTCACTGACAGCCAAGAGAATTGTGCTTTCTGTTTACTGTAATGGACAACTACAGTTATACCTTACAAGAAATTATCAGCTTTGGGCCGCAATTTTCCTAAGCCTGAGCAGAGGGCTCTGTGGCATTTTGCTTAGCTGTTAAATTTGGCTCATGTCAAAGCTTGGATATAGTCAAGCATTTTGCTAACCATAATAGGTAATATGGACACCAGCCAGGGACTGCAGACCTTGGTCAGTGACTTATTGTTTATAAGTGCATTTTAACATTTCCTTCACTCGCTCATTTTCTTTAATCACATCTACAGGCTTATTCTGTAGGGCAGGATGGGGTGGGGGCTGGGGGGTGGAAAGTCTTGTTAAAGTTAACTTACTGGCTTAGTGGCCCATTTAGAAAAATGAAAGCAAGTTATTGAAAGTGGTAGATGACACGATTGCACGAAGCCTGAATAACTGCAGTCTACTTGCCAAGGGGGTAAAACATGTTGTACATGGTCAGAGAAACCTCTAGGGCATTTTAGGATACATTTTTTTTTCCAGGCTGAGATTGGGAAAGAAAAGAGATTTTGGCATTGCCATAAATTAAACTGGGAGGTGGGGGGAAAAAATCAAAGGAGCAATCCAGTTGAGATTTATAATCCGATGCAAAGATATCCATCAATGTTTCCATATGGTTGTTATTTTTATTTATCTTAATTAAAGAACAACAAATTCTCCGGTCCCAGAACCACATGTGGAAGCCCAACTTTTAGGTACAGACATCAAAGCTCCCCCCATAACCTGATTCTGAAATCTAATGCATAATGCACTCTATACATGGCCTTATATTAAGTTAACTAAACCAATTAACTTGCGCTCAGCTGCGCTCCAAGAGAAACAGTGCGAAGACAGTTGTGTAATGTTTCAGCTTGAGCTCTGAGGGCCCCATTCTTTCAGAATGACTGGAGGGGCAGTTTTGCCATTCCTCTCCCCCAAACCAAATGATCTGTTATTTTGCTAGGTGCACAAGCCAACGCAAAAAAGCAACTCACCAAGGCAGGAAATGGGATACCGGCTCAAGCACAGAGAGTTCTGCTCTCATATTGGCCTTCCTTTCCTCTTTCATCTGGTTTACCAGCCCCAGGGAGCAACAGTTGTGAATGCTTGTATGCAGGGGTGGGCTTCAAAAATTTTAGCAAGGGTTGCTAAATCTGCCAGGTTGCTGGGTGGGCGTGGCCATGGTGGGCTTGGCCTAGTTGGCCTCCTGCACCACAGTGGGGGGTTTGGGTGTTTTTGCTCCCCCCTGGGCTCTGGAGGCTTTCCTCGAGCCTTCGGAAGGGCGAAAATGGCCTCCCCAGGCTCCAGAGGCCCTCTGGAGGCTAGAAATGGCCTCATTTCCAGCCTTCCTGAACTTCCAGTAGGCCTGTTTTTCACCCTCCCTGAGCCTCTGCACATGCCCTGCACTGTTTTGCATTGAAAACATGCCTCGTGGGGACTTCTGGGAGGGTCGGGGCTGGGTGGGCGAGGCCAGCCAGGAGTGGGATTTGGGGGTTCTCCAAACTGCACAGAATCTTAGCTAGAGGTTCTCCCGAACCCCTACGAACCCCGAGCAGCCCACCCCTGATTGTATGGTGGCACCAGAAGTGTTGCAAAAGATGTGAGTGAGGCCAATAAACTTTCAAGGGATCAGAACTAATTTTCTATTGAGTTCCCCTGTATTCAGTATCTCTATACGTTCTCAATTTACACTTAATTTGCTAACGAGCCTCTACCCCAGGGGTGTCAAACTCGATTTCATTGAGGTCCGCATCAGGGTTGTGTTTGACTTCAGGGGCCTGGGGTAGGCATGACCAGGGTGGGCATGGCCAGCTTGATGTCACTCGTGTCAAGGGCGCCTCTGCTTATGAAAACGGGCTCCCGAGCTTCGTTTTTGGCTGGGTTGGCCTCCTGCAACCCTCTGCCAGCAAAAACGGAGCTAAAAACAGCTAGAGCATGTGGCCCTCCTGAGCTCTGTTTTTGCTTGCAGAGACACCGTGGGCCTTCACTGTTTCCAGGGCAGCCCCAAGGGCCAGCTCCACCTTCTGAGCCTTGAGTTTGACACCCCTGCTCCAGCCTGTTTATACTCCTAGACCAGTGTTTTTCAACCTCAGCAACTTTAAAGTTTGTGGACTTCAACTCCCAGAATTACCTGCTGGGGCATGCCAGCTGAGGGAATTCTGGGAGTTGAAGACCACAAACCTTAAAGTTGCTGGTTAATCACAGTGTGAATATGAAGTTCATCGTTTTCTCACTTTACACAAAGTTCTATTGAAATTCCCAGTCTGAAATATGGGTGACTGGAGATCACAGCAGGTGATTGGAATATTAGGATTAAACTGTTCAGATTGTGAACTGGTCAGTTATGGGTCAATAATGCCAAAGGGTCAATTATTTGGTTTCTTTTTTATAATAGTAGGTTAAATAAATCGTTTGGATTTGCAAAAATGTTTTTTTTTTTGCAAAACTCCCAACTCTGGGTTGAATAGACCCAATCATTGTGTTCATGTAACATCTAATGCCTCAATAAATGGACAACCACTTGGACAAACATTTGTCTGAAATGGTACAGGGTTTCCTGCTTGAGTAGGGGGTTGGACTAGAAGACCTCCAAGGTCCTTTCCAACAGTGTTATTCTGCCTGTTCTATTAAATAAACCACATTATGGCTTCAGTGGTGTATTAACCATTAAGCAGACTAAGCACCAGGCCCAAAGAAGGCACCACAAAGTTGAGAAAGAAAAAAAAACCCAATGAAGTTTGTACAGTATGTACAAAGAAGGGGGGGCACCAAGATTTGTCAGTGCTTAGGGCACCAGTGAGCCTTAATCCGTCACTGTATGGCTTGATGAGGCAACCTGGTTCATGCAACACGTTAAGATTGTGGTTGATTTGCCTACAATACTCTGAGTCACAAACTACAGGTAGTCCTCGACTTGCAACAGTTCAAAGTTCAAAGTTACAATGGCACTGGAAAAAAGTGACTTATAACGATTTTTCATACTTACGACTGTTGCGGCATCCCCATGGCCATGGGATCAAAATTCAGACACTTGGCAACTGACTCATATTTATGACGGTTGCAGTGTCCCAGGGTCATGTGATCATCTTTTGTGACCTCCTGACAAGCAAACTCATCAAGGAGAAAAGCAACCTAGAACTAAGGAGAAATTTCCTGACAGTTAGAATAATTAATCAGGGGAACAGTTTGCCTCCAGAAGCTGTGAATGCTCCAACACTGGAAGTTTTGAAAAAGATTGGACAACCATTTGTCTAAAATGATGTAGGGTTTCCTGCCTAAGCAGAGGGTTGGACTAGAAGACCTCTAAGGTCCCTTCCAACTCTGCTATTCTATTCTATTCTATTCTATTCTATTCTATTCTATTCTATTCTATTCTATTCTATTCTATTCTATTCTATTCTATTCTATTCTATTCTCAATGGGGAAGCCAGATTCACTTAACAACCATAATGCTAAATTAACAACTGCAGTGATTCACGTAACAACTGTGGCAAGAAATGTTGTAAAATGGGGCAAAATTCACTTAACTACTATGTTTCCCCGAAAATAAGATCCTGTCTTATATTTTTTGGAGCCCTGAAATAAGCGCTTGGCCTTATTATCAGGAGATGTCTTATTTTTGGGGAAAACAGGGTATTATACTTAAGAACAGAAATTTTTGGCTCAATTGTGGTTGTAACTTGAGGACTACCTGAACCCAGCTCTATTTCAAAACTCCATGTTGCCCACAACTATTTACAGTGTTTCGGTAGGGAAGATCTCAGCTTCCTGGCAATGGGCTCACAGAATCAGATCCCTTGCCTTTTGTACTTGTCCCCTGCCTGTGGGATTTATGCCTTTCTCAAACAAGATACTCCATGGGAGTGAGAGTCTGGAGCTTCTCAAGATAAGTTTGATTGAAAAAAGAATTCTCCTATGGATGTTTCTCATGTTTCTAGTATGCAATCACTCGCATGGTTGTTCCTGAGAGTTCAATGGGCTTAAGGCTAGGGAGGAGATTGTCTTCGGAAGGATGGGAAAGATAGCACCCAAGAAGAAGAATTTTGTAGATATGCAAAACGAAGAATGCAAGGAGAAGAAAGGGAGTAGATCAAGAGAGGTTAAAGATCATTTTATTTATTTATTTAATTTATTTTAATTTTATTTATTTAATTTATTTTAATTTTATTTATTTAATTTATTTTAATTTTATTTATTTTGATTTTATTTATTTTACTTTATTTATTTTATTTTATTTATTTATTTATTTATTTATTTATTTATTTATTTATTTCTGTCAAGCATATATAAGATTACAGATAAAAGTATACACATGATTATGAATACATGAAATGGATAAGAATAAAAACGGACATTAGGACAAGGACACTAGGCACTTTGGTGCGCTTATACACGCCCCTTACAGACCTCTTAGGAATGGGGTGAGGACATCTACAGTAGACAGTCTAAGGTTAAAGTTTTGGGGGTTTGGGGAAGAAACCACAGAGTCAGGTAGTGCATTCCAGGCGTTGACCACTCTGTTGCTGAAGTCATATTTTCGGCAATTGAGTTTGGAGCGTATTCATTGACAGGCAGGACATTGTAGCAGATCATGTTATGTACTATGCTTAGGTCAGACCGAAGGCGGCATAGTTCTAAGTTGTCTAAGTCCAAAATTTCAAATCTAGTGGCATGAAGTATTCTGTTGCGAGCAGAGGAGCGGAGGACTCTTCTCATGAAATGTCTCTGGCCTCTCTCAGTTGTATTAATGTCTGATATACAATGCAGGTTCCAGACAGATGAGCTGTATTTGAGAATCACTGATGGCTTAAATGTGATTAGAGATCATTTATATCCCTAACCTTAAACCTATTCCTAGACTCATTTTGTCTGAGACATTCCGTTCCACCCCCCTGTCATCACTCTGGATCAAAGGCAGCATTTCTCCACTTGGTATTGGACCAGAACTCAAGGAACTCTTGACGAGCAAGGCCAAAAAGAACTTCAGCCCAGTTTACAAAGAGACCATTGGGACAAAGAAGGAAGTCCTGGCTTACCCTTGACACCTCAGCCCCCAAGGGGGTCTCTTGTCCTCCACACTCAAAGAGAAATTGGGGCTAGTACAAGGACATGGAAAGTTCAATGTGAGGATTCATCAACAGGTCTTATTCAGGGGTGGGCTGCTGGGGGTTTGCAGGGGTTCAGGAGAACCTCTAGCTAAGATTCTGTGCAGTTTGGAGAACCCCCAAATCCCACAACTGGCTGGCCCCGCCCACCCCTCCCCTCCCAGGAGTCCCCACGTGACCCATTTTGGATGCAGGTAAGTGTAGGACACGTGCAGAGGCTCGGGGAGGGTGAAAAACGGGCCTACCAGAGGTTCAGGAAGGCCGGAAATGGGCCCATTTCTGGCCTCCTGAGGGCCTCTGGAGCCTGGGGAGGCCGTTTTCGCCCTCCTGGAGGCTTGAGGAAAGCCTCCGGAGCCCAGGGAGGGCAAAAACGCCCTCCCCGGGCTCCTCTGGTGCAGGAGGCTGACTAGGCCATGCCCACCATGGCCACTCCTACCCAGCAACCAGGCACAGAACCCCTAAAATTTTTGAAGCCCACCTCTGGTCTTATTGATTGATAGATAACTTTATATTTTCAAATAAAGTAATGAAACTAATAAAGAACAGAAACTAATAATTGAAGTCAAAGAAAGAAGTAAAGAATGAAAAAGGAAGCAAAGCGAAAATCGCAGAAAGGAAAGAGATGAAAAACAAAGAAAGAAAGAAATAACTTCCAACTTTCTTTAAACAAATTGACATTCCACAACAGTTCTAATGTAGCTCAATTCTGCACTGAAGAGCTGAACAGAGTTATTCAACTACTGAGGCTCCATTGGAGTGAAACCCATAACAAAGTTAATTTCTCTTTTGGGATGCTATGGCTCCATTTCCTTCTTAGGGTAACTTCTGTTGCATCTCCATTGGTTCCTGAGCTTCATGTCATGGAGGGAACTGAATTTTCCAAATTGATAACCGTGAAAGAGTTCTTTTCATGAAATGACCCAAATATCTCCTTTTGAGTTAGGCGCCATCTCTATAACTTGAAGTTATGACTTCTGTAGATTAATTTTCCATTGTGTGAAGAACTTCCTTCTATCTATTTTGTAAGTCCCTTATTGGATGATCTCCAGTTGCGGCCCTTTCTTGATCGGGATTCCCTGTGCACAGTCACTCATGCCCTCGTCACCTCTCGCCTTGACCACTGCAACGCTCTCTACATGGGGCTCCCCTTGAAGAGCACCCAGAGGCTCCAGCTGGTCCAGAACGCAGCAGCGTGGGTAGTGATGGGAGCAGCATGGCGCTCCCATGTAACACCGCTCCTGCGTGAGCTGCACTGGCTCCCGGTGGTCTTCCGGATGCGCTTCAAGGTGTTGGTTATCACCTTTAAAGCGCTCCATGGCATAGGGCCTAGCTATCTTCGAGACCGCCTGCTGCTACCGACGACCTCCCAGCGACCCGTGCGCTCCCACAGAGAGGGCCTCCTCAGGGTGCCAACAGCCAAACAGTGCAGGCTGGTGACCCCCAGGGGGAGGGCCTTCTCTGTGGGGGCACCTACCCTCTGGAATCAGTTGCCCCCAGAGATAAGGAGAATCCAAGACCTCAGTGCCTTCCGTCGTGCCCTTAAAACCCATTTTTTCCAGCAAGCCGGGCTGGTTTAAGAAGAAATTTTTTAAATGTTTTAATTGGTAGTGATTTTTAATTTTGGGGCCAAATTTATATATATTTTAATTGTTTTTTAATATTTGTATTGCATGTTTTTAATTCTGGCTGTACACCGCCCTGAGTCCTCAGGGAGAAGGGCGGTATAGAAATTGGAAATAAATAAATAAATAAATAAATAAAATAATATTTTGAGACAGGGAGAAAAATTCTCTGTCAACTTTCTCCATGCCATTTGTAGTTTTGTATACCTCAATCTTATCCCTTCTCAGATTTTTTTTTTTTTTTAAAGTCCTAAAGTTCTAGCCTTTTGGAGTGATCTTGACTGCCCTTTTCTACACTTTTTCATTCTCTGTGAAATCCTTTTCAAATGGGGAGACCAGACCCAGACACAGTATGTTACCTAGTTTGGATAATAAAATCTATACAAAGAATACAATCAAGCCCTGAGAGCACAAAGGACCCCTCGTAGTCCAATTGTGGATATTTCATAGATATATAAAAATGTCACCGTGTTGGCTTTTTATTTTCAGTCTCTTTCCTGAACAGCTTTGCTATCTCACTTAAAATGTTAAAATCGATTTAGTTCATTATCATTCCAGTTTATGT
This sequence comes from Pantherophis guttatus, assembly GCF_059756535.1. NCBI lineage: Eukaryota > Metazoa > Chordata > Lepidosauria > Squamata > Colubridae > Pantherophis > Pantherophis guttatus. The sequence goes on along the minus strand of NC_142069.1, from coordinate 14,735,637 downwards.
TCTCGAAATGAAATGCTTTACTGTGCATTTTTTCTACCAACCAAAGCCCTTAAACAGTTAATCCACAGCAGAGCATAAAGTACACCCTTTGCATTGTGTTTTTGCTTTTCCAGCCTGTTCAGAAAAAAATGATTATGAAGGTAGATTTTTTTCCTCATAGCTATTAATCAAGCATTCTTCTGACTGCAGGATGATAATGATCATGAAATAGCATGCGCTAAGACAGTGTATATAACGGTGATGGTGAACCTATGGCACGCGTGCCGGAAGTGGCACGCAGAGCCATCTTTCTGGGCACGTAAGCTGTCACCCATTCCTCTTCCGGATTCCGGTGCACCGGCCAACTGGTTTTCATGCGTGTGGGAGCACGAGAAACTGGAAGAGTAGCCGCCCGGTGCTCATGCGTATGCGTACAGTGTGTAAGGTTCAGCTTGTAGCTTACTCCTAACTTGTTGGTCAGGCAATATATCTGTTGCTTTAAGAAACAATTGAGCCACGTAATCAGGGTTTGCTGAACCCTGTAATTAGGCTACAGTGCATAAATAAGCAGCGCAGAGAAGCGTTCTTTGTTCCTGATTGTTCCTGTTGCTTCCTGCGTCTTTCTGCTGATTGGTGTTAGACTGAATTGTTATATGGTACTGTATACCAAGAGTTACTAAAGTCTGTTTGCTTTGGTAAGGGAAGATACTTACTGGACTGATCTTACTGTTTACGACCTTGGACTGTTTTACCTACACCGAGACTGCTTATTATCTTGTATATAAAGTATTTTTCTCACACGAGCTGCACGTTTATCTCCTTCCCTGTGTGTTTCTGCTCTGCTCGTTGCACAAGCAACAAATACTTTTTACACACACCCTAACACAGTGGAAACTGGAAAATCATCTTCCCGGGGCACATGTACCCCTCCAGTTTTTGGCACATGCATGCGCGCCAGCCAGCTGGTCTTCACACGCGCATACATGCCAGAAACCAGAAATCCAGGTGGCTGGTGCGCATGCGTGCACCGAAAACTGGAAGATCATCTTCCTGGCATGCGCATGCGCACCGGGCGGCTGCTCTATTGGTTTCCAGTGCATGTGTCTGCATGCGTGCTCCCGTTTTGGCACTCGGTGCCGAAAAGGTTCACCAACACTGGTATATAAACTGACTTCTGGCTTAGAAGAACCTGCCCTAATCTGGTTCCTTCAAGATATGTTGGACTTCAATTTTCATTAAGTGGTTGTTCACTGTATCTGGGAATTTTTTGGTGTTTAAAGTTCTTGGAAGCTGCCAGATTAGGAAAGTCTGGGATTCAGTATCAGTCCACTGTCTCATAATGCATTTTGTTGGAATCATTCATTCGTTTTTGTGAGACAAAAGATGTGTTTGCACTAAGCCTTGAATTTCTCTGCTTAGTTTTTATGTAACAGGTTGTATGACCCCCCAAACACGTTGTAAACCATGTATGTTTATAAAACTATGGTTTATAGTTTTGTTGTGAAAAGTAGCCAATTTTGGTTCATTCAGCAAGTCATGATTCAGAAACCACAGTTTAGCAGTATGTGTGAACCAACCAGGAGTGAAATCCAGCAGGTTCTGACAGGTTCTGGAGAACCGGTAGCGGAAATTTTGAGTAGTTCGGAGAACCGACAAATACCACCTCTGGCTGACCCGAGAGTGGGGTGGGAATGGAGATTTTACAATATCCTTTTCCCAGGAGTGGGGAGGGAATGGGGATTTTGCAGTATCCTTCCCCTGGAGTGGGGTGGGAATGGAGATTTAGCAGTATCTTTCCCCTGCCATGCCCACCAAGCCACGCCCACCAAGCCACGTCTACAGAACCGGTAGTAAAAAAAATTGAATTTCACCACTGGAACAAACCACAGTCACCTTGAACAAAATATTTATGCATCCTACAACTTCCAATTAGAGATTATAGGAATTTGGGATTTTTGCAACTAAAAATCACTCCTCCAAATGCCCAGGTCTGGGTTAAGAGATCCTGCCTTTCAAAAGTCATCAGTGAACTTCCACTGGACTATTTGTGGACTGTTGAAATGTCTCTAGGATCTGTCAACCTAATCTCTCTACCATATGGTTCCATAAGGTTCCAAACCAGCAATATTGCAGCCTCTTCTCAAAACTGTTGGAAGGTTTCAACTCCCTTGCCCAGCCAGACTTTTGATTTCTCAATGTAATATGCCAAATGCCCACATGTGGTACAATCTGTGGAATCATTCAGAGGCTATGTTGCAATGAAGCCATTTGTTGGTTCTGCATCTGGGCTTCCCTGAAATCCATATTATTATTTGTTTGTTTGTTTGTTTGAATGGATTAGCTCCGAAGCCAGGTGGTTCTTGAGAAAAATTTATGGTTTTGAAATGAATTTGCAGCATGTTTCATATGACAAAAGAGCAGTGCACACCATTATTTATGGTCTAGAATAACATTTAGGTTTACCACTAACTAGAATTTATTTTAAGGGGGGAAAAACGTTTGCAAAAAGGGATGTGATTTATATGGAATTTTTTTTAAAACCAGGTTTCCATAATAAATTGGTTTGGAGAGCAAGATCCCGTCTGTTACTCATTATTTCCTAATGGTTGTCACACCCAATTAATTCATTGGCATTGTTCATTATTTTGGAGGTGTTACAAAAATGAGGACTGGGTTTAAATGTGTATTCTTTTGCATGTTTTTAGAGTTTAAACAGCCTGGTAATTCTGAAGCCTTGTTTGGGTTATAAGTTAATCTATTGCTTTCATATGTAATTGTCCACTGGAGAAGAATAGGTTGGGGCAGCAAGCGACAAAAGCAAACACAGTCATGATTCCAAAATGTATATTTATTTATACAAGACATTTAGAAGCCACTTCCCTGTTAAGATATATTAAAGAGTTTTTTGAAACTATCCTACAGCTAAAACTTTCTCCCAGCAGATAGAATCCCTTCTTTTTCCTACATATCAATAACAACAAGGTGGGACAAGATAAAATAAGGTCTCTATCCAGGAGTGAAATGCTCCCGGTTCGGACTGGATCACCCGATCCGGTAGCGATGGAGGCGGGTGATTCAGAGAACGGTAGCAAAAATCCCTGCCCCCCTCCATGCCCAGCTGAGCCGCACAATCATTAGAGGCTTTTTTTTTTCTTTTAAAAGCATTTTTTCTACAACCTCTTTGGCCGAAAAATGCTTTTAAAAGGAAAAAAAAAGACTGATGATTGCACGGCTCAGCTGGGATCGTCAAAGGCTTTTAAAAGAAAAAAAACCCTCTTTGCTGAAGAGGTTGTAGAAAAAATGGTTTTAAAAAAAATTGGCCATGCCCACCCAGTCACATTAACCCCCCCCCTCCCACCAAGCTATGCCCACAAAACTGGTAGTAACAAATTTTAGATTTCACCACTGTCTCTATCTGATATGACTGTAGTGCTAGCCAGCCTAAACAATCAAAGGCAATGATCATCTTTATAGTCCATTACTCAGTTTTGGCCTTCAAATGCACCAGCAATTTATCATATGTACTCATGGATGAAAGGCTGAGTCCAAAGAATTGAGGCCTTTGAACTATGATGCTGGAGAAGACTCCTGTGAGTCCCTTGGACTGCAAGGCGATCAAACTTGTCAGTCCTAGAGGAGATCAACCCTGACTGCTCTTTAGAAGGCCAGATCCTGAAGATGAAACTCAAATACTTTGGCCACCTAATGAGAAGGAAGGACTCATTGGAGAAGAGCCTAATGCTGGGAACGATTGAGGGCAAAAGAAGAATGGGCTGACAGAGAATGAGATGGCGGGATGGAGTCACTGAAGCAGTTGGCGTGAGCTTAAATGGACTCCAGAGGATGGTAGAAGACCAGAAGGCCTTGAGAAATGTTGTCCATGGGGTCGCGATAGGTCGGACACGACTTTGCAACTAACAACAACAATCTGATATGACTGTAGTGCTAGCCAGCCTAAACAATCTACAAATCAAAGGCAATGATAATCTTTATAGCCTATTACCCAGTTTTGGCCTTCAAATGCACTAGCTAATTTACCATATGTACTCATGGCTAAGTACATCCATGCATAAGCCAAACCTATTTTGGGGGTCTATTTAAGCATCCAAAATTCTCAGCTTATCTGCAAGTAGATACAATTGGGGCAGTTATTTCATCTCCAGTCCAGACGTGACTGCTGGACTAGATTTCTGTGCTGCTAGAAATCTATCTTCAAATTCTCATATTCCTAGGCAGAAGCAATTTCCTCTTTAAATCTAATCTGGATGCCCTGAAACTAGACAGCTTCCAGATCTGCAGACTTCAACTTCCAGAATTCTTGGCAATGACCGTGTTGGCTGAAGGATCCTGGGAACTGAAGTCCATGCATGCATGTCTATAGACAGACCAGGTTTATACGGCTGGCTTAATTGTGTAATTTCTGAGCTAGTATTTTATTGTACTTCCTTTATTGAGTAAGAAAGAAGATCCTGGAAGCCTGAAATGTACTGGGCCCCTGGCCTGGAGAAGCGTGTGAGGTCCCCAATCCACATTTGATCTGTTTGTTGATTGTCTTTCATCCAGTGTGTGTTTCCTTGCTTGGCTCGGGGGCTAATATGGCATGGGGGCTGTAACTGTTTTGTTTTTTTCTCTTTCCTATTTGCATTTGTCCTTGGAAGGCATTTGTTATTTTTGGCAGACTCTGCAGTATTATTGGGAATTTACTAAGTTCCTTCAAGGCCTCTTTGTTCAGTCATTTAATTTACTCCATTTGCTTAAGGACTTTTCATTTCACTGAATATAAACCAAGGGGGAGAGAGAGAGAGAGAGAGAGAGAGAGAGAGGGAGGGAGGGAGGGAGGGAGGGAGGGAGGGAGAGAGAGAGAGAGAGAAAGAAGGAAGGAAGGAAGGAAGGAAGGAAGGAAGGAAGGAAGGAAGGAAGGAAGGGAAGGAAGGAAGGAAGGAAGAAAGAAAGAAAGAAAGAAAGAAAGAAAGAAAGAAAGAAAGAAAGAAAGAAAGAAAGACGGACGGTTAGATAGTTGGAAGCCTTCAATCGTAATCACCCAGGAGAAAAAACTGACTAAAAACAAGTGTTAATATCTTTGCTTTTTCAGGGCCTTCTTGAAAAGACAACAGGGAGTGGAGAGATGATTTGGAGGTCACCTTAGGCTGCAGTTGACTGTCCTGTTGCAAAACCAGTTAGAGCAACAAGAAGCCTACAAATCTGATTCATACTCACGACTTTTGATAAAGGAGAATATTTGTAGCTCAGGTTTGGAATGAGGGGTCCTCGGTGCTCTCTGAGCTTGGTTGTTTTTATGCAGACACTTCATTCCCCAAACTAGCTTGAATTAATCAAGTTAACAGTAAATGGCCCAATGAATTGCCAGGGCAAGCCACTAGAACAGGGGTGTCAAACTCGCGGCCAGTTGCCCCGCCCCCACCCGGTTTAGCAAAGGGGGGAAAAGTCGCAATATGTCACGTGACACCGCCGTGACGCTGCAAATTTGACACCTCTGCATTAGAATATAATCTGAGAGCAAACCTCACTCCTTAATAACACTGATGAAGTTACCTAGTTGGGTAATGAAACATCTGCATAAAGCAAGCAAGCCAAGAGAGCGCCAAGGACCTCTCATCTCACCACTTTTCTGAGCAAATGCTTAGGCAAAATTTAGAAGCAGCTCTTTGCCTGGTGACTGTGTAGACTCAGCTCAAGCACAGCAAATAATCTTTGCATTATCTTCCCAGTTTGGTATTAACATCCTTCCACTGTTCCTTGATTCTCTGAGACACCACTGGGACTTCTGGAAATTGGAATTCAGCAAAATCTGGGTTCTCCAATCCAGTTCCATGACCTGCAACAAGCATTAGAAAGCCAAATACAGATCAGAATAACATAAAAACAAAATTGGAAGAGACCTTGGAGGTCTTCTAGTCCAACCTCTTGTTCAACCCATACCATTTCAGACAAGTGGTTGTCCAAGCTCTTCTTAAAAACCTCTGGGGATGGAAGGCAAGATGCTCCACTGGTTAATTGTTCTCACTGTCAGCAAATTTTTCCTCAGTCCTAGATTGGTTCTCTCCGTGATTAGTTTCCCTCATAACTTCTGCCTTCATATGCTCTGGAGAAAAGATTGACCTCCTCTTCTTTGTGACAGCCCCTTAAATATTGGAACCAGGGGTGGGTTCTAAATTTTTTTACTACTGGTTCTGTGGGCGTGGCTTATTTTCTGGGCGTGGCTTGATGGTCATCTGACAATTCTTTAGGATTTAGCAGAGGTACTGGTCTACCAGGCTTTTAACTGCTTGCAGAGCTGTACCGATCTACCCATTTATTTTTTGCAGGCACTGATCTACTCATGTATTTTTGCAGGCACTGATCTACCCATGTATTTTTGCAGGCACTGGTCTACTCATGTATTTTTGCAGGCACTGATCTACCCATGTATTTTTGCAGGCATTGGTCTACTTATGTATTTTTGCAGGCACTGATCTACTCATGTATTTTTGCAGGCACTGGTCTACTCATTTGTTTTCTTTTAACACTGATCAGCTGATCGGCCCTTTGAAGCCCCGCGGCAAGAGTTTAAACAGTTTTTTATCCTCTAGCCATCAGCTGGGACTCAAGAGGCAGCAATAGATTGGGGGTGGGGCCAAATAAAAGGTAAGAATAACGTGGGGGGTGGGTGGAGGGGGTGGGGGGGCAGGGGGGGGCAGAACCGGTTCGGTGACGTTATATTGTCACCGCTACCGGCTCAGGAGAACCAGGCCGAACTGGGAGGAACCCACCACTGATTGGAACACTGCTATCAAGAGCAGTCTGCGTTAAAAACCTAGAAAATATGGAATAGGAGAAAGGAGGTTGGGAAAATTAGCAGGCCCAGTATAATAAATACGTCTCTACCTGGCTGCCAGCAAGGAAACAGCACCACGATGAGAGAGATTCATGCTTAGATTTATTTTTGCTTGCAGTTTTCAAACTATATTGCTGTGAAAAAAAATGATGAATGGATCTCCTTTCTGGGCCCATGACTTTGACCTGTGTCAGATGTGCAAGAATTCTGGTCTCCCCTAATAGCACTAGAATGTTTTTTAGAGTTTTGCTCATCTGAAAATGGAACAGACACTCTGAGCCAAAAAAAAAATAAAAATAAGAGACCAAGAACTTGGACCAATTCCAGCCAAAATAGCTTCGTTCCAGTGAAAACAGGAATCAGATGTACGGTCCCTCTGATAGACTAATAGCATAGTGCTATTTGGCCTACGTTAATTGCAGTGACATTAGACCCAATTTTGTGTGTGTGTCTGTGCAATTGCCTTAATGGTTACCATCCGTGGCCTAGAATGTCAGGCAGGACTCGTGCAGAAGATGTTTTGGTAGATCTTGGTTATTTTTGAAGGTCATTAGAAAAAAAAGCTAAGCAACGTTTGCATTTGCAATACCAACGAGAAGGTGGTTAAAAACACATGTGACCTCTTCTATTTCTGTATGGTGGTAGGAGGCGCATGTTTGAGGACGTGCCTTGTCACGATCAAGTCTTACTCTGGGATATCCCTAAATAACTCTTTAATTCAGCATCCCCCAATCTTGTGCCCTCTAAATATACTGAACTTTATTCCCATAATTTCCAGGCATGCAGAATGAACTTCCTTTCCCAGATCAGCATGGAAATATGACATGTTAATTGGTTACTACTCATGACCTCTACCCAGAGGAGCCTAGATGCTCCACTACTATGAGAAGGAAGAGTTGGATTCAAAAATACCGTCAGAACTAAAATATCACAGATTCCTTCAATGGGAGATCCTGCCACAGAGGCAGACCATCAGTATAAGGATCAAGCACATGAATAAAACACATGCATGCACACACACACACATCTACCGTAGGAAAAGGGCAGAGGTGGGTTTCAGCAGGTTCTGACCAGTTCTGGAGAACCGGTAGCGGAAATTTTGAGTAGTTCGGAGAACCGGTAAATACTACCTCTGACTGGTCCCGCCCCCATCTATTCTCTGGCTCCCGAGTCCCAGCTGATCGGGAGGAAATGGGGATTTTGCAGTAAACTTCCCCTGGAGTGGGGAGGGAATGGAGATTTTACAGTATCCTTCCCCTGCCACGCCCACCAAGCCATGCCACACCCACCAAACCACAACCACAGAACCAGGAGTAAAAAACATTGAAACCCACCACTGGAAAAGGGAGCTATAAATACTAAAACTCTATGAAAACTATTCTTTTCTTTTCCCTAAGAAAAACCAAAACTCTGTATGTTTTATTTGAAATGCTTGAGCATCTCCGTTTTGCTCTAGATCAGGGGGTCTCCAAACTTGGTGACTTTAAGAAGTGTGGACTTCAATTCCTAGGATTCCTCAGCCTTAAAAGTCGCCAAGTTTGGAGATCCCTGCTCTAGATGAAATATCGCATAAAGTGCAGGGAGTACTTGACTTATGACTGCAATTGGGACCAGAATTTGCAGGTGGTTATTAAATGAACGACACCTGATTTTGCAACCTTTTTGCCAGAGATGTTAAGCAGATCAATGCAGTTGTTAAGGGAACCATGTGGTTATTAAGTGAATCCAGCTTCCCACACTGACTACGCTGGTCGGAAGCTGGCTGGAAAGTCTCAAATGGCGATCACATGACATTGGGACGCGGCATCCCGCATAAATACATGCCGGTTGCCAAGCAACCACATTTTGATCACATGATCGTGGGGATGCTGCAGAGAGTTAATGACCCAGTTTTACCAAATAAAAGGTAATGGATGAGGGGAGCTTGAACCTGGGTCTCCCTAGTCTTAATTCTACTCTTCAACAAAGCTCCTACAGTACACCACACGGTTGTACAAGTACAGAGAAACATTCCTTGCTCTTCCCATGAAATTCAACAGCAACATCAAACCAGTTAAATATGCAACTAGAGACCCAACTGACATTAAGAGGCTTCTGATCTTTTATCTTCATCGCCCCTCTTACACAGGAGGGGAGATGTAACATATTGTCACATACAGACTTCATTCCTCCAAGTTCTCAGAAAGAATGTCGAGCATTTCACCAGGCTCTTCAAGTGGATGGGAAAAAGTCAAAGGGGGATTTTTTGGGGGGGGGATTTTTTTTGCTAGGCATTCCAAATGCCTGACCAGGCACCCCAGAGAGATCTTCATTCTGGAGAACCAATGCTACGGAGAGAGAGGGAAATATGGCACAAGTGGATGGCTGTCTCAGAAAGAATGATGACACAAACTCAGCATTCAGTGGGAGGACTATATGTGACTGGGCATTCAATTTAGTAAATATTCTTAGCAGGATATAATTTTTTTAAAAAAATAAATAAATAAAATGTCCATTAGTCCCAAGTGCTTAGCAATAATTCCACTTTCCACTGCTCGAATACCATCTCAGATTGAATTGAAAAAGGAAACAACAAGGGAGTGGAAAAGGGGAGAGGAGTAGAGAGGGGGAAGGAGGGGAGTTGGGAGGTGAGAAGAGAAGAAAAGAAGAATGGGAAAAGGAAGGGAAGAAAGAAGGGGAAAAGAAGAGTAGGAGAGAGGGTAAGAAAGGGAGGAAGAAGAGAGGAGAGGGGAAAGACGAGAGGAAGGAGAAAAGGGAAGGAGAGGAGGAATAAGGAAAGTAGAAAGAGATAGAAGAGGAGAGCGAAGGGAAGAAGAAAAGGAAAGGTATTAAAATAAAGGAAGGAGATGGTAGAAGAGCAGACCCAAACAACTAATTAGTAAATGGAAGTTAAAGAATAAGATGAATGAATAATGATTAATGATGCACAAAAGACTGTACATTTAAATATGTTGATAAAAAATAAAAATAAAAAACTTAAAAAAAATAATTCCACTTTTTTTTTCTTAGTGCCTTCTCCGTTCTGCAAACATTTGGATATAGTTGAACTGAGATTTCTAGATATGGTTTTTGTCCATGCCAGCTGGGAACTGTAGAATAGCAATGACACTTAGACTTATATACTGCTTCATAGTGCATCTGGGTTTTACCTGCCTTGGAAGGATGGAAGGCTGAGTCAATCTTGAGCCGGTGAGACTTTGAACTGCTGAACTGCAGCCAGCAGTCAGCTGAAGTAGCCTGCAGTACTGCACTCTAACCGCTGCACCACCTTGGCTAAAGAAGCTGAAATCTGTCTACGCAGTTCTTCCTTTCCACCTTCCCTGTATGCAAAGCAGGGCAAGGAATTAGCATCATTGTGTAGCTGCTCAGACTCGGTACTCTCCCATCCTCCCATGCTGAGAACTGTGGTTTAGCACCGCCAGGGAACCACAGATCAACAAATGCAATTTCAAAGGAGCAGTGCTTTCTATTTATACGAGGCGACCTGTGACCCATTGGGTCATTGTTTCAGAGACATTTCCTTAACTAAACAAAGAAATAGAATGACCCCGGATGGGCCGAAAAAGCAGTGACAGTGGTAGCAACTTCCAACTTCCTGCCAGCTTCCCCACTGACTTTTTGTGTAGGAAGCTGGCAGGGAGCTTTGAAAATGATGATCAGGTGGCCACAGCAGAGTGTGGCAATGCGACAGTACGGAACCAGTCACAACTTTGCCAAAATTCAATTCTGTGGGAGTCAGGGATCCCAGATTCTGGACGTGTTCTGTAAATTAGCCCATTTGAGATCCATTTATTCTGTTCCGTTCTGTTCTGTTCTGTTCTGTTCTGTTCTGTTCTGTTTTATTCTATTCTATTCTATTCTATTCTATTCTATTCTATTCTATTCTATTCTATTCTATTCTATTCTATTATCGTTGTTGCCGTATGAATCACTTTTTTGCACAATCAAACAGATCCAAGAGTTATTGTTATTACAGATAGTCCTTGATTTACGACCACAATTCAGCCCGAAATTTGTATTGTTACAGCAAGACATTTGTTAAGTGAGTTTTTCCCCATTTTACGACCTTTCTTGCTTCAGTTATTAAGTGAATCTCTGTAGTTGGTAAATTAGTAACCTGGTTGTTAAGCGAATCTGGCTTCCCCATTGACTTTACTTGTCAGAAGGTTGCAAAAGGGGATCACATCAGTGGTGGGTTGCTACTGGTTTGCCCCAGATTGTTCGAACCGGTAGCGGCGGTGGCAGGAGGCTCTGCCCACCTGCCCGGCCGCTTCTGTGCATGTGCAGAAGTGTTGCTCGTGAGTGTGCGCCCACGAGCAAACCAGTAGCCACGGGATTTGAAACCCACCACTGGATCACATGACCTTGGGACACAGCAACAGTCATAAATATGAATCCATTGCCAAGCATCTGAATTTTGATCATGTGAACATGGAGATGCTGCAACAGTCATAAGTGTGCAAAACGGTCATAAGTCACTTTTTCCAGTGCCGTTGTAACTTTGAACAGTCACTAAATGAAGGACTACCTGTACAAAGATGTTCCTATGTGTGGGCTATTTCTGCTTCTTTGTCTTTCTATATGAGATATCTTTCAGTCTGCGTTAGCCCGGGATCAGAACCGTGCGCCTGTGTTTTCATGATTTCAGCACCTCTTGGCATCTGAGCCAATTTGCTTCCAGGTCAGCTCATGTCATAGGAAAATACCGCATAAGATATTTTTGTGGTGTTCATGTATGCGCTCATGTATGTGCTTGGTGGGCACTTTTGTGCCCATCATCTGGTTACCTGGTCATTGGCTGCCTTCCCTCCCCGCTAGGTCAAGATGCCTGGTGCCTCACTTTGCTCCATGAAGCTTTTGAAAGGGATAGAGCTGGAAGGAGGTACGATTGGCACAGAGGAACAAATGGGCACGGATGACAATCATGGGGAGGCTGTGGGGTGACACAAAAATGCTTGGCAATGAGGAATAATAGGCTGAGGCTGCCAGAAGAGCAAGAACCAGAACTGTATACCTCCCTCGACACCCCCCTGCATTAGTGGTATTGTGGTCCACCAGCAGCAGCGGAGTCGGACAGTGAGGAGGCTAGGGAGGACCATGGGTCAGTCCTGGAGTCTGGGGAAGGCCCGGACGAGGGCTCTGCATTGGAGACAGAGATGGGGCCAGGGCCATCTGGGAGTGATGTGCGGACTCTGGAGCAGTGGTAGGTTCCTCCCAGTTCGGCCCGGTTCTCCCGAGCTGGTGGGGGTGATGATATGATGTCACCGAACCAGTTCTGCCCCCCTGAGCCCCCCCACGCCCCCCCACTCACCCCCCTGCATTATTCTTACCTTTTATTTGGCCCCACCCCCAATCTATTGCTGCCTCCTGAGTCCCAGCTGACGGCTAGAGGGAAAAAAACTGTTTAAACTCTTGCTGCGGGGCTTCAAAGGGCCGCCCTACAGCTGATCAGTGTTAAAAGAAAACAAATGAGTAGACCAGTGCCTGCAAAAATACATGAGTAGATCAGTGCCTGCAAAAATAAATGGGTAGACTAGTGCCTGCAAAAATACATGAGTAGATCAGTGCCTGCAAAAAATAAATGGGTAAATCGGTACAGCTCTGCAAGCAGTTAAAAGCCTGGTAGACCAGTACCTCTGCTAAATCCTAAATAATTGTCACATGACCATCAAGCCACACCCACAAAATAAGCCATGCCCACAGAACCGGTAGTAAAAATTTTTAGAACCCACCCCTGCTCTGGAGCCTCCAGTCGGACATCAGAGAGGCAGAGGAATAGGAAGAGCCTGTTCCTAGTACACGCATGTGCAGAGCTGCCAGAAGGCAAGAGCAGCTAAAGCAAGAAGGACGACTCAGGAGTAAGGCCAGGAGATGATTGGCCCCTCCCATAAACTTAAAAGAGCAGCAAAGGCTCTTGGGCTCTTTGTAGGAAAGCAACGTTGCTAAATCTGTTTTCCAGTCGGCGGTCTCTTGTTTCTGAACTTCGTGGGGCTTTGCCAAGAAAGGCCTTTGGCAGGGTGCCAAAGAAGATAAAGGTTTGTGATAAGCCTGAAGGACTTTTTTCTGAAGGACTTGTTTTGGAATTAATTTGGACTAAGCTGGGAATGAGGTAATTCTCAGCTGTTATAATAAAATAGTTTTGTTTGAGACTAATTGTGTCTTGTAATGACTAAGTGAACCTAAGTCACAAGAAATGGTAAAAAAAGAGGAGGAGGAGGAAAACAGAAGCAGAAGAATCCAAATTATATTATTCAGATATTATGAGAGAAAACAATAAATGATAACTGGCAACCTGAACTTAAAGGATATTCCTAGCCTGGCAAGCAGAAATTAGGAGTGGCTTGTTTTGCCTCCATCCCAACTCCACTTCTTTTTTGCCTTCCTTGGTTCTTAGAGGAATGGGAAGACCTTTGTGGATGATGGCAAGAAGCTGGTGCCACTAAGAGGGTCTTAGTCCGAGGGAGGCCACTGTTCCTCAGACGGCCGGATGTGAATCCCTCCTTGTGAAGTGGGGTCATGGGGTGCAGATGGGCCTGCTGGTTACGTATCTGGCTCCCTGCCACGTGGCAGCGGCCTTGCCTGAACTACTCAACGTTATAGCCGCGGTGGCGATTGATACCCCTAGACTTATGGTCATGGGGGACTTCAACCTGCCATCCGTCGGTGAGGCGTCTGAGGTGGCTCAGGAGTTCATGGCTTCCATGACGGCCATGGACCTGACCCAGTTAGTTCATGGCCCTACTCACACGGGGGGAAACACGCTGGACCTGGTTTTTGTCTCTGGTCAGTGGCTGAGTGGTCTCGAGATAGGGGATATAGCGATCGAGCCCTTGTCATGGTCAGATCACTCCCTCCTTCGCTTTGACCTTCGAACTGCCACACCCCGCTGCAGGGAGGCGGAACCGATGAGGTGGTTCCGCCCCAGGCGCCTGATGGACCCGGATAGGTTCCAGACGGAGCTTGGGCCATTTCCTGAGGCTCTGGCACACGGCTCGACTGAAGACCTAGTGGCTATCTGGGATAGGGTGGCCGCTGGAGCTTTGGACCGGGTCGTGCCTTTGCGGCCTCTGACCCGGCGTCGATCTCACCTGGCTCCCTGGTTCACCGAGGAGCTGAGGGAGATGAAACGCCGGAAAAGACGCCTGGAGAGCAGTTGGAGGGCCAGCCGTTCTGAATCTGACCGAACACTGGTAAGGTCTCATATTAAGACCTACCTGGTGGCAATAAAAGCGGCAAAATGTAACTATTTTTCCCCTCTTATTGCGTCATCAGATAATCGCCCGGCCACCCTGTTTAGGGTGACCCGCTCCCTGCTCCACCAGGAAGCACGGAAGGACCCCTTGGAGGGTAGAGCCGAGGACTTTGTACAATATTTGTATGACAAAATCGCTCAGATTCGGGAAAATTTGGACTCTGACTGGGTAGATTCGGGAGGGAGGATGGAGGCAAGTCTTGAGAATATTATCTGGGAAGAGTTTGATTCTGTGACTCTGGAAAACGTGGACAAGATACTGGGCAGACTAAGCGCGGCCACATGTTTATTGGACCCGTGTCCCTCCTGGCTGGTGCTGGCCTCTCGGGAGGTTACACGAGGCTGGCTCCAGGGGATTATAAATGCTTCCTTGAGAGAGGGTGTCTTCCCTGCTGCCTTGAAGGAGGCGGTGGTGAGGCCTCTCCTCAAGAAGCCTTCTCTGGACCCAGCAGTGTTGGCTAATTACCGTCCAGTCTCCAACCTTTGCTTCATTGCGAAGGTTGTTGAGAGTGTGGTAGCGCGACAGCTTCCTCAGTACTTGGATGAATCGGCTTATCTAGATCCGTTCCAGTTGGGCTTCAGGCCTGGATACAGCACGGAAACGGCATTGGTCGCATTGGTAGATGATCTCTGGAGGGCCCGGGACAGGGGTTGCTCCTCTATCCTGGTCCTATTAGACCTCTCAGCAGCTTTTGATACCATCGACCATGGTATCATGCTGCACCGGTTGGAGGAGTTAGGGGTGGGAGGCACCGTGTTGCGGTGGTTCTCCTCCTTTCTATCTGATCGGTCGCAGTCTGTGTTGACAGGGGGGGCAGAGGTCGACCCCGAGGCCCCTTATATGTGGGGTGCCACAGGGGTCGGTTCTCTCACCCCTTCTGTTCAACATTTATGTGAAGCCGCTGGGTGAGATCATCCGTGGTTTTGGGGTGAAGTATCATCAGTATGCTGATGATACTCAGCTATACATCTCCACCCCGGACCACCCCAATGATGCCCTTAAAGTGATGTCCCAGTGCCTGGAGGCTGTACGGATCTGGATGGGGAGGAACAGACTCAGGCTCAACCCATCCAAGACCGAGTGGCTGTGGTTTCCGACGTCCCGATATAGTCAATTGGTGCCATCATTGACTATTGGGGATGAGTCATTGCCCCCCACAGAGAGGGTTCGCAACTTAGGCGTCCTCTTGGACTCACGGCTGTCTTTAGAAGAACACTTGATAGCTGTGGCCGGGAGGTCTTTTTATCAGGTTCGCCTGATTCGCCAGTTGCGTCCCTTTCTGGATCGGGACTCGTTAAAAACGGTCACTCATGCCCTCGTCACTTCACGCCTGGACTACTGTAATGCTCTCTACATGGGGCTCCCCTTAAAGAGCACCCGAAGGCTCCAGCTGGTCCAGAATGCGGCCGCGCGGGTAGTTATGGGAGCAGCATGGCGCTCCCATGTGGCTCCCCTCCTGCGCGAGCTGCACTGGCTCCCTGTGGTCTTCCGGGTGCGCTTCAAGGTCTTAGTTACCACCTTTAGAGCGCTCCATGGCTTAGGACCGGGGTACTTACAAGACCGCCTTCTGCCACCAATAGCCTCTCACCGCCCAGTACGCTCCCATAGAGAGGGGCTTCTCAGGGTGCCGTCAGCCAAACAATGTCGACTGGCGGCCCCCAGGGGGAGAGCCTTTTCTGTGGGGGCACCCACCATCTGGAACGAACTCCCCCCAGAGATACAGAAGATTCCGGATCTGCGCACTTTCCGCCGTGCCCTCAAAACATTCCTGTTTCAGCAGGCCGGCCTGGGCTAACTTTCCCTTTATATTGCTTTTTGATTTTATTTTAAACTGGGATGTCTTGAATTATCTAGGACCAGAATGTTTAGTATATTTTAATTGGTTTTTTATTATTAACGTTTGTATTACATGTATTTTTATCGTTCGCTGTTCACCGCCCTGAGTCCCTTAGGAATAGGGCGGTATATAAATTTAATAAATAAATAAATAAATTAATTAATTAATAAACTGGTGTAGAGTCTAGACAACAGTTAAGCACCAACCGTCAGCACTTAAAAGTTTCCCACGAGAAGCACAGCCGTCCTGGCTTGCTGTAAATAACTTAATGCCGTTTGCGTTTCCTGAAGACAAAGGGGAGACAACTGGTTGGCTTTTAACCATTTGTGTCTCACAATCACCACAAGGTTTCTGACTGTGTTTTCCAGTGGCTTTTAGCACACATCTGGCTGTGCCTAAGAGGAGGCACATTAAGTCAAAGGCCAATTTTCTTCTCTTTCAGAGAAAGAGACAGTTATACTAAATTAAACAGTTATACTAAATCTGCAACTGGATTCTTGTTATTAATTTTACTTACTGTCCAAGGTACAACTGAGATGTTGATACAAAGAGCATGGTGCAAAGCATCCATTTCTGTTCTAAGATGCAACCTGTAACCAGTGGCTCAATTTCCAGTCTCAGTTTTATAAAGTACTTTAGAACCAGCCTTCTGAATCCTAAACCCTCTGGGTTTTTTTTTTTTTAATATATAGAAAAAAACTAAACTAGAAGCTTTGTCACGTTTATGGATTATTTTCTGCAGTGATTTTTTTTTTTTTTGCACATGAGAAAGTTCTTAGAACACCCACCCCTCACTCCAGTCTGCAGTACAGGTAGTTCTCGGCTTACAACCATTCATTTAGTGCCGAGGTGGTATTCAGCAGGTTCTGACCGGTTCTGGAGAACCGGTAGCGGAAATTTTGAGTAGTTTGGAGAACCGGTAAATACCACCTCTGACTGGCCCCACTTCCATTTATTCTCTGCCTCCTGAGTCCCAGCTGATCGGGAGGAAATGGAGATTTTACAGTATCCTTCCCTTGGAGCGGGGATGGAATAGAGATTTTACAGTATCCTTCCCCTGGAACGGGGAGGGAATGGAGATTTTACAGTATCCTTCCCCTGGAGCGGGGAGGGAATGGAGATTTTACAGTATCCTTCCCCTAGAGCGGGGAGGGAATGGAGATTTTACAGTATCCTTCCCCTGCCACTCCCACCAAGCCACACCCACAGAACCAGTAGTAAAAAATTTTGAATCCCACCACTGATTTAGTGACAATTTGAATGACAGTGAAAAAAGGGACTTTATGTTTTTCACACGTATGACTGTTGCAGCATCCCTGTAGTCACGTGATTAAAATTCGGATGCTTGGCAACCGGCGTGTACTTATGACGGTTGCACTGTCCCGAGGTCATGTGGTCACCTTTTGCAATCTTCTGACAAGCAAAGTCAATGGGGGAGCCAGATTCACTTAACAACCATGTTACTGATGTAACAACTGGAATGATTCGCTTAAGGACGGTGGCAAGGAAGGTCGTAACAGGAGACAAAATTCACTTAACTGTCTTGTTAGGAATGGAATTTTTGGGGCTCAATTGGGGTCGTAAGTTGAGGACTACCTGTATTACACCGCATTTAAAATCTAACAGCAGATGAAATAAAAACCAAGGATTCAGGAGGCATGAAAAAGAAAGCAACACTGAAGTATGGCTAAAGCATGGTTAAAGTCAACGGGTAGCATTTTTTTTTTTTAATTTGATTTATATGCCGCCCTTCTCCGGAGACTCAGGGCGGCTTACAGTGCGTTAAGCAATAGCCTTTATACTTTTGTATATTTTATACAAAGTCAGCTTATTGCCCCCACAAACTGGGTCCTCAATTTACCTACCTTAGAAAGGATGGAAGGCTGAGTCAACTTTGAGCCTGGCAAGATTCGAACTTACTTTAATTGCAAACAGCTGGTGTTAAATTACAGTGCCTTGTCTGCAGAGCTATCTAGGCTCCTGCATTGTTTCTGTAATGTTTAAGTTTATTTAAGTTTAAGTTTATTTATTTGTCAAGCATATATAAAATTACAGGTAAAAAGTATAAACATAATTTGAATACATGAAAAGAGTAGGTAAAAAGGAATATTAGGAAAGGAACAGTAGGCACGCTGGTGCATTTATGCACGCCCCTTTGTGCGTGCATGTGCTGAATGACATTAGCAATAGCACTATAGCAATAGCATAGCTTTGCAGCCCTCTCTAAAAGACAGCATTTTGCCCCCAACAATCTGGGTCCTCATTTTACCAACCTCGGAAGGATGGAAGTCTGAGTCAATCTGGAGCCTGGTGAGGATCGAACTCCTGTCTGTGGGCAGAGTTGGGCCTGCAATACTGCATTCTAACCACTGCACCACCACAGCTCTTCTGCCATCTCAGATGGCTACTTATT
The DNA here is from genome assembly GCF_059756535.1 of Pantherophis guttatus. NCBI lineage: Eukaryota > Metazoa > Chordata > Lepidosauria > Squamata > Colubridae > Pantherophis > Pantherophis guttatus. The sequence goes on along the minus strand of NC_142069.1, from coordinate 14,717,320 downwards.
GCCTTTTTCAGGCTCACCTGGTTTTACAAGCAGCGGTTATTCTCGCTACAAATTTTAATAAGAATAAAACAAACAAAAACATGTTTCCCGCTTCTTCCCTCTGAGGACACTAATGGAATGCTAACCAGTTTCCTGACAGCAAAAACAAGAGTTTATTTTTAATTAAAAAATAACAAAGTTGAATTGACCTCCGTTTTCTCCAGCTGCTGTTTTTCCATCATGGCAGTTTATAGGCCGTAGACTTTTTGCCACTCTTCATCAGCATTTGCACATGACTTGAGGGATGGCTGCAGGGGACGGCTGCAGAGACATCAAGAAAGTCAAGGCGGCAACTGCAAGTTCACAAACAAAACCCCAACCTTTTAAGATGTGTGTCTGTAAAGCAGGGTGGTATCAGTAATTTTGACTTTTTGACACCAACCTGCAGACGTTTCTGGCTGGCTGGCAGGCAGGTGAGAGAGGGAGTGGATGCTGATATTACTCCATTAAAGGAGCAGGAAAAGACTGATGCTGATGCTGCAGGATCCTTCCCAGGGGTGAAATGCTCCCGGTTTGGACTGGATCGCTCAATCCGGTAGCGATGGAGGCGGGTGGTTCGGAGAACCGGTAGAAAAGATCCTCCCCCTCCCCCCCGATGAGCTGCACAATCATCAGAGGCTTTTTCTTTTAATTTTAAAAAGCATTTTTTCTACAACCTCTTCGGCCCGAAAAAATGCTTTTAAAAGTAAAAAAAAAAGCCTCTGATGATCGCGCAGCTCAGCTGGGATCGTCAAAGGGATTGTCAGCTGATGATCCCAGCTGAGTTGCCTGATCGGCAGAGGCTTTTTTTCTTTTAAATGCCTCTGACGATCCAAGCTGATCGGCAGAGGCTTTTAAAAGAAAAAAAGCCTCTGCCGATCAGGCAACTCAGCTGGGATCGTCAGAGCCTTTTGAAAGCATTTTGTTACAATCTCTTCCCCGAAGAGGTTGTAGAAAAAATGGTTTTAAAAGAAAAAAAAATTGTCCAAGCCCACGCAGTCACATTACCCCCGCCCCCACCAAGCCACACCCACAGAACCGGTAGTAACAAATTTCTTCTCCCTCTCTGTTTTAAGATATTGAAGTCATAGTAGTAGCAGCAACAGCAGCAGCCAGGAAAATAAAAGGGAGGGTAATAATACTATCTCAGCTGAAGTATGGAGTGTGAATGTTCTTCTACACTTGGTTGATAGCAAATCAGCCTCAGATGCCACTCCCTAATCCTGGATAAATGGAGTTTTCAAGGTCAAATTCAAATTCAGAATAGAGCTGGAAGGGACCTTGGAGGTCTTCTAGTCCAACCCCCTGCTCAAGCAGGAGACCCTATAGAGGGATGGCCTTCAAAAATTTCAGCAACGGGTTCTCTGCCTGGTTGCTGGGTGGATGTGGACATGGTGGGCATGGACATGGTGGGCGTAGCCTAGTGTGCCTCCTGCACCAGGGTGGGGGGGGCGTATTTGCCTTCTCTGGACTCTGGAGGCCCTCCGGAGCTTCTGGGAGGCCCATTTTCCCCCCTCTCCGAGCCTCTGCACGAGCCCTGCACTTACCTCGCATCCACAACGAGCCACATGGAGACTCCTGGGAGGGGCGGGGAGGGGTGAGTGGGCGGGGCCAGCCAGGGGTGGGATTTGGAGGTTCTCCGAACCGGTTGTAATGTTAGCTACGGGTTCTCCCGAACCCGTAGCAGCCAACCCCTGACCCTGTACCATTTCAGACAAGTGGCTGTGCAGTCTCTTCTTAAAACCTCCCAGTGATGAAGCATTCACAACTTCTGAAGGCAAGCTGTTGCTTCAAAAGTTGTGGGCGCTTCATCACTGGATCTAAAAATAGGGAAATATCTAGTCGATTTGATTATTAGACAGAGATCTCCTCATCTGGAATATTTGTTTATATAATGTATTATTCTTGTTAGATAAGTATGAGAAAGTGTATAACTATTTGTAGACCCGTTAGGTAAAGGGAAGAGAATTTATCAGAATTGGATTGGATTGGATTGGATTGGATTGGATTGGATTTTATTATTTTATTTTATTTTATTTTATTTTATTTTATTTTATTTTATTTTATTTTATTCAGCTGGAATGGATTTTTTATGTTTAATGTTAGTCTTAGTTGATATCTGGGTCATTTTTTACTTTTTTGTACACTTTTTTTTGTCATTAGTGTTGGATGTATGTTTTTTGTTTTTTATATTTTATTGTTGTTGATAAAACATCACAAATATATATAAAATAATACAAATAGGACATATCTTGAGAGCTAGGGTGGGACAGATGTAGTGTATGTTGAACTGAGAGCTTTTTTGATTGGTCAGCCTTTGGAGCCAAAATGGAGAAATATATCCATCAAATCTAAATGAGGTTGGAGGCAAAATAAATTGGCTGATCTCCTTCCATTTCCTGCTACCGCCCATTGTGGGCAGTGCTTGTTGTGTGTCCAGATGATGCATCCCCACCAGCTTCTTCCTTTTTATCGCTATCCCTCTATTGAGTCTGATGGGTGAGAAAATGCTTACACCAGATGTTATGGGATAAGCGATGAAGCTGTTCTCTGCAGGGGAAGGAGTTTATAAGACGCATCTCAGCGGAGACCCTTTTTACTAACTAGAGAATCTGGGGGCTGTAATCCTTGCATAGAAAATGTTTTGGCAAATCCCTAATACGCTTTATTTGGAAATAGATTGAGGAGGTCAGTTGTTGGTGAGAGGATTAGGATGAGAGAGTAGAACTGGATCATAACTCTTTCATACTTTTCTGTTGAGGAGTAAACCACCGAACGTTGTAGATCTTTCTCCAAAGAAAAACGAGTTAACAAAACCAGTAAAACAATATTGGTGGAAAGGCACTCCTTAAAAGTATTTGTCTCTGGAATTACCATGTAATTCAAAATAAACTAAGAAAAAGTTTGAATCACTTTTTCATGTCAGTTTTCATGGTCTTTTCCTTGAAGGTCATATTAATTTGGCACCAGATGAAAGTTAACTCTGGCTTGGAATGAGGATTTGCTAGGAAGAGAACTTTTTTTTTTGTTTCCAACCAAATCCGCTAAGGAATCAAAGGATCATCTATAAAAAGAAATCTCCCATACTTCCTTGGCAAGGATTTCTGGAACCGCAGAACAAATGTGCTAGTCCCTAAATGTGGCTGATAGGAGTTATGTTCTAAAGCACCTGGAAAGCTATGTGTTGCTTAGTTGGCATTATCAGTTCTCAATCTCTTGGGCAACTGTCCGAAACCCATACCTCTTTCTGACGTGGGAGATGGTCAGTGAGCCTGTGAGACATTGTTTGATATTATGATCCTTCTCTCAAGGCGAGAACCAACCTAGAACTAAGGAAAGGTTTCCTGACAGTTTGAACAATTAATCAGTGGAACAACTTGCCACCAAAAGTTGTGGGTCCAACACTAGAGGTTTTTAAGCAGAGATTAGACAACCATTTGTCTGAAATGGTATAGGGCAGGGGTCTGCAACCTTAAACACTCAAAGAGCCATTTGGATCCGTTTCCCACAGAAAAGGAAACACCGGGAGCCACAAAACCCGTCCCGTGCCTGACTATTTCTTGAGCGGCCACAAAACTAGCATATGTAGTTGAATTAAACGTTCTGTTTTCTTCTGAAACTTTTCTTTTCTTGGATTTATCCATGGTTGGACTACGAGGGGTTGAAAAGCTCAATAAATCGCGTGCTGGCGGGTGTCGCACATTGGCAGTTGTGATGCATATTTTGAGTGACAGGGAGCCGCAGCAGAGGGGTGAAAGAGCCATATGTGGCTCCAGAAGTGCAGGTTGCTGACCCCTGGCATAGGGTTTCCTGTTTGATCAGGGGGTTGGACTAGAAGACCTCCAAGGTCCCTTCCAACTCTTTTATTCTGTTATTCTTTCTTTTTCTTTTTTAATAATTTGATGATTTTTCTGTTCCTTTCCCTCAAAGTTGATTATGCAAGATGGAGGAGGCAGCTGCATAAACTGAATTCAATCACAATAAAACAAAGAAATGAAATAAAAGGGAACCTAATACAATTCTCTTCAGCAAGATTTGTAGAGAAAAATGGCTTCCAAGAATTCCAGCAACTCAACTATTTCCCATTTAGAACCAATGTATCTCCATGGGATTTAGGACAGAGTCTCTCTGAGCTTCTTTCTAATCATCTTTCTGTGCTCTGACAGAGAAGCAGATCGTTTTACCAATAATAGAAAAGTTTGATCTATTGATCTTTGTAAGTCTGGAGATCAACTATTACATAATTCTGTCATGCCAATAGAAGAGAAGACTTGTAGCTTGGGATTGAACTGTGGGGCCCTTGTCTCAAAGATGCTTTTTCAAGAGGCAACTGGACTTTCTGGGTTATCTTTGAAGATGTTTCACTTCTCATCCAAAAAGCTTCTTCAGCTCTGACTGGATGGCGGGGAATGGAAGGATTTATACTCCTTGCAGACAGCTGATCATTTGCATTCTTTTAGAGAGTCGTTGAGGCCACTTGGAGGTGTATCTGTATCCTCAGCAGTGGTGGGTTCCTCCCGGTTCGGTCCGGTTCAGCCGAACCGGTAGCGGTGACGATATGACATCACTGAACCGGTTCTCCCCCCCGCCCTCCCCCCCCAAGTTATTCTTACCTTTTATTTGGTCCCACCCCCAATCTATTGCTGCCTCCTGAGTCCCAGCTGATGACTAGAGGGAAAAAAACTGTTTAAACTCTTGCCGCGGGGCTTCAAAGGGCCGTCCTACAGCTGATCAGTGTTAAAAGCAAACAAATGAGTCGGGTCGTAAGTGTGAGGACAGGTCGTAAGTGCGAGGACCTTCCAGAAAGGACACTGACCAGCTAGCCACGCCCACCTAGTCACATGACCTCCAAGCCACACCCACAAAATAAGCCACGCCCACAGAACCGATAGTAAAAAAATTTAGAACCCACCGCTGATCCTCAGGGTCACCTGAGTACTAGAACAAATGGGTGTGGAACCTTCCTGGAACTGCTGAAAGTTCTGTGTTGTACACTGGAGATTAACGATGTCGTACCCCTCCCCTTTGACATAGATGGCCTCATTGACCCCTCTTTCAAACCAGTGGTCCTCTCTATCCAAAATGTGGTCCTTGCTGTCTTCAAAAGAGTGGCCTTTGTCTTTTAAACCCAGATGGACTGCTGAATCTTGTCCTGATGGATTTGTTCTCCTATGTTGAACATTACATTTATGAAGTGGTTGTTTTGAAGGAATTGATTTGGATGAGATGCAGAATTATCATTCTAAATTAACCCCATCTTTCAGTGTATCTATGTATAATGCTTCCAGGCTGGTCAAGACAGGGTGAGATAAATTCCAGAGCTTATTGGGTTTGAAAAATAAAAAGAGTAGTCCATTTTTGGGAGGGAATTAATTATACTCAAGCTTGGATTTAGAGCAGAGAATTATACCTGACTCTTGACAAAAATGAGAGGCCAAACTTTTATCTTTCTCTTTTGTCCAGTTTTCCTCAGGCAAACATTCTTGGAGGGAATTCTTTTACATCGTTTCAGTTCTTCAAAATCTTCATTCCAAGCTGCATTTGCTTGTCAGATAACTACAGAAAGTTGGTGTCATCATCAAAAGTGAATAGTGGAAAGGTATTTTTTACCCTCCAAATGATCTACTCTTAAGATTCCCACATTTTCAAATGTAGATGAGAGAGAAGGGAGGGAGAGAAGGGCGGAAAGGGAGGGAGGGAGAGAGGGATGGAGGGTTAGAGAGAGGGAAAGGGAAGGAGAGGGAGCAAGAGAGGGAGAGAGAGAGAGAGAGAGAGAGAAGGAAAGCTCTCAAGTTGTTAAATATGCCTTAAAGAGAAATGTCCTTGTAGGTTTTTAAAATCTGTTTTCTGCAAAGAGTAAAATCTGTCATAGGTCATCTACTGTGAAGCTTAGGTTTGAATCCTTGACTCAAAGTGAGACCGAGTCTCTTTGCCACTCAACTTTGTAGTGTAAGCCAGCACGAATCAAACAAACGATGCCATTGCAATATCAACCGGTCTGTTAGGCTAAAAACACAAAACTTGAACAGCATCTTTCCCCCCCACACCAATTTTTTTTTTTTTTTTTACAAACATATCAATGTGTGAACAGTGTGGCACCTGGGTATCATGCATTCTAATACAAATAGAACTAGTAAGATTAATCATAATTATTACATTCAATCAACTTATATATTTCTAATAATAATACACGTTTATATTAAGTTACAGTCTATCATTATTCAATTATTCCATATTTTCTCTTGTTATTCCTTTTATTTTATTATATAAAAGTGTATACACTAATATTCCCCCCTCTTATTTCTGTCTCTTATTCTAACTTTTAATCATATCACCCTTTATTTAAAAAACGTTTTCTTTCTATCCTACCTAACTTCTAATCATATCTTCTACCTAAAAAAAGAAAAGAAAGAGAGAGAAAAAGAAAAGCAAATCAGAACAACAAAAAAGAGAAATCATCTATCCATCATCTCTTGCCCGCTTCAATACTTTAATTGCTATGCTTTTTTTGAGAACAGCGTCTTTTGTTGATGATGGCATTTTCTGAAATGCCTCAGCCTTGGGCAAAAACTTGAGGACTCTTTAAAAGCATGAAATCTACACCATTTGATGTATAATTGGAGGCTTTGGACTATAAGAGGTGTCCAGAGATGTTGCCTAAGACAACGGTTTTGGACAAGAGGGTGCTGACAAAGTTTGAACTTTGTCCCCTTGTTTTTCATGATGGTTTTGACAACCTGCAGGCTATCATCATGTATTCAAGACACAAACTTACAATCTTTGATTTTTATTTAGGAGTATTTCATCCACAGTCAGTTTGTGTTTCGGGGTTCTCTGCCCGGTTTCTGGGTGGGCATTGCCATGGTGGGCATGGCTAATTGGCCTCCTGCACCATGGTGGGGGGGATTTTTGCCCTTCCTGGACTCCAGAGGCTTTCCTCGAGCCTCTGGGAGGGCGAAAACAGCCTTCCAGGCTGGGGCGCTTATGCATGCCCCCTTTATGGACCTCTTAGGAATGGGGTGAGGTCCACAGTAGACAGTTTAAGGTTGAAACTGGGTGGGTTTGAGGATGTAACAACGAAGTCAGGTAGAGCATTCCAGGTGTTGACCACTCTGTTGCTGAAGTCGTATTTTCTGCAATCGAGTTTGGAGCGGTTTACCTTGAGTTTGTATCTATTGTTTGCCTGTGTATTATTGAGGTTGAAGCTGAAGTAGTCGTTGACAGGTAGGATGTTGTAGCAGACAATTTTGGATACTATGCTTCGGTCAGACCATAGGCGGTGTAGTTCCAGGTTGTCCAAGCCGAAAATTTCGAGCCTGGTGGCATAAGGGATTCTATTGTGAGCAGAGGAGTGGAGTACTCTTCTCATGAAATATCTCTGGACCCGCTCAATTGTATTAATGTCCGATATACAGTGTAGATTCCAGGCAGACGAGCTGTATTCGAGAATTGGTCTGGTAAAGGTTTTGTATGCCCTAGTTTGCAATACAACGTTACAATGTTGTCCCCTTCTCCTTTTGCCTTCAATATTTCCTAACATCAGAGTCCTCTCTTCTCATTTGGTAGCCAAAATGTTTGAACTTCAGTTTCAGTATCTGTCTTTCCAAAAAACAGTCAGGGTTGATTTCTGTAAGGATTGAGTGATTTGATCTCCTTGCAGTCCAAGGGACACTCAAGAGGCTTCTCCAACATTACAATTCGAAAGCATCAATTCTCCGACACTCAACCTTCCTTTATGGTCCAGCTGTCATAGCCATACATTATTATTGGGAAAAACATAGCTTTGACTACAGTTGATTTTATTAGCCCTAGCTAATAAATCGTCATCATCATCATCATCTTTAAAATTCTTTTAAAGTTCTTATTCTCACCATTTCAGATTTAATCCTTTTTATCTACTGTCTGCTATCTCTCTAATGTAGTTCCTGCATGTGACTATCCTGCCCTTTCTGTATTTTGGAAAAAGAAAAAGGAAGGAACAATTTAAAAAAAAAATGAAAATACAGATTATTCTGATAAAAACACACATTGCATTTAAAATGCCCTTGGCCAAATAAATTATACTTCCAGTGCATCTTGAACACATTTTTTAAAAAAAAGTATAAACCCTTTCTGACAGTTCTGCTATAATTCCTATAAAAGGAGGAAAGAAGGTCAACGGAGGTTCACTTTCAAGAATTCCTTGATTTATTTTATTTAAATCTTTATAGGCCATCTTTAGGATTAAAATTCTTCCAAGGCAGCTTCCAATAGTCAGCATAAAATACAAATAAACGTCAAGTAAAGCGAGCATGAATAAGAGCCAATGATAATAATAACAATAAACCATCTGGCTCAGTACAGGATTTACAAATAGGAGGGCTGCAGAAATTATCTAAGGCTCAGACTCCCCACACTGCCAGAACCTGGTTAACCTCCTAGTAGGTGATTGAGACCAGAAGGTGTTTTTTTTTTTAATTTGATTTATATGCCACCCTTCTCCGGAGACTCAGGGCGGCTTACAATGCGCTAAGCAATAGCCTTCATTCTTTTGTATATTTATACAAAGTCAGCTTATTGCCCCCACAACTGGGTCCTCAATTTACCTACCTTAGAAAGGATGGAAGGCTGAGTCAACCTTGAGCCTTGGCGAGATTTGAACCTGCAGTAATTGCAGGCAGCTGGCCTTAATAACAGGGTGCTTTAGACCACTCTACTACCAAGGCTTTTGCGTTGTAAGTTACCGCCTCTATAAAAGAGATTCAGTGTAACAGAATAAGAGAGTTGGAAGGGACCTTGTAGGTCATCTAGTCTAATCCCCTGCTCAAGCAGGAGACCCTATACCAGTGCTGACAAAACTTTTCAGCATCGAGTGCCCAAACCAAGCATGTGCACATGACAGAGAACCGGAAACCCGAAGACCAGCTGGCCGGCGTGCATGCGACCGCCAGCCCGCTGATCTTTGGGTTTCTGGCCCATGCATGCACGCCTGCCAGCTGTTCTTCGTGTGGGCCAGAGCACCGGAAACCCACACATGCCTGTTTTTTGGACATTTTTCAGGACAAAAATGGCCTGAAAAACAGCCCAAAAAATGGCCCTGAAAAAAGCTCAAAAAACGGCCTGAAAACAGCCCGAAAAACAGCCTGAAAATGGCCCGAAAAATGGCCTGTTTTTGGGGCCATTTTCAGGCTGTTTTCCGGTGCTCCGGCACCTGTGAAAATCAGCTCAGATTACATTAGAGGTTTATTTAAATGAGTTTTGTGCCAGCCAGCTGGTCTTCGGGTTTCCGGCATGCAAATGCACACCAGCCAGCTGGTCTTCGTGTGGGCCAGAGCACTGGAAACCCAAAGACCAGCTGGCTGGCGCACACACGCCTGTTTTTTGGCTGTTTTTTTGGGCAAAAGTGGCCTGAAAAATGGCCCAAAAGATGGCCTGTTTTTTGGCCATTTTTTGGGGACATTTTTGGGCCATTTTCAGGCAGTTTTCTGGTGCTCCGGCGCCCGCGAAGATCAGCTCAGATTGCATTAGAGGTTTATTTAAATGAGTTTTGCCAAAATTATTTATAAACATTTTGTTTCCATAAGAACTTCTTGTGGGGAGGGGGAAGATAATAAAGGGGTATATGTGTGATAAATATGCAATATGCAAAAGCCAGTTTGGTGCAGTGGTTAAAGCACCTGGCAACCAGAAGACTATGAGTTCTAGGCCCTCTTAGGCAAAAAGCCTATTGGGTGACCTTGGACCAGACATTCTTTCTCAGCCCTAGATAGCAGGCAATGGCAAACACTTCCAAAACATACTGCAAGAAAAGTGCATGGACTAGTAGAATTTTGCCACATAATTTCATTTAGAGTGCACCTTAACATGGAAAAGAGTACACCTTAACATGAAAAAAACAGTGGACATTTATTCAAAAAATATCTAAATTAGCACTAACTTCATTAAATAAAAATTAGAATTAGATAATATTCAACATGGCTGGAAACCCTATAATTGCAATGCCAGGTCTGTGGTAAATAAAGCTCCCTCATTTGCGATCTTATTCAGGAGGGGGGAGCAGACCTGGCAGGTATTACGGAGACCTGGTTGGGCCAGGAGTGGGGAGTTCCCCTCGTAGATATGTGCCCACCAGGCTTCCATGCATTCCACCAGCCGAGAGCTCAGGGCAGGGGCGGGTGGTGGTGGTGGCGGTTATTATAAAGGAAGGTCTTAATCTGAGGGAGACCACTGTTCCACAGATAGACAGATGTGAGTCCCTTCTTGTGAAGTGGGGCCGTGGAGTGCAGATGGGCTTGTTGATCACGTACCTGGCTCCCTGCCACGTGGCAACGGCCCTGCCTGAGCTGCTCAACGTCATAGCCGAAGTGGTGGTTGATCCCCCCAGACTTTTGGTCATGGGGAATTTCAACCTGCCATCCATCGGTGAAACATCTGAGGTGGCTCGGGAGTTCATGGCTTCCATGACGGCCATGGACCTGACTCAGTTAATTCATGGCCCTACTCACACGGGCGGGCACACTCTGGACTTAGTTTTTATCTCTGGTCAGTGGTCGAGTGGCCTTGATACAGGGGATATAGTCATCGAACCCTTGTCATGGTCTGACCACTCGCTCCTTCGACTTGACTTTCTAACCACTACACCCCACCGCAGGGAGGCGGGACCGACTAGGTGGTTCCGTCCCAGGCGCCTGATGGATCCTGATAGGTCCCAGATGGAGGTTGGGCCATTTCCTGAGACTCTGGCTCATGACTCGGCTGAAGACCTGGTGGCCGCCTGGGACAGTGTGGCTGCTGGGGCTTTGGACCATGTCATGCCTTTGCGGCCTCTGACCCGGCACCGAACTCACCTAGCTCCTTGGTTCTCCAAGGAGCTGAGGGAGATGAAGCACTGGAAAAGACGCCTGGAGAGCAGTTGGAGGACCAGCCGTTCCGAATCCGACCGAACACTTGTGAGGTCTCATATTAAGACCTACCTAGTGGCGATAAAAGCGGCAAAATCTAGCTATTTTGCCACCCTTATTGCGTCATCAGATAATCACCCAGCCGCCCTGTTTAGGGTGACCCGCTCCCTCCTCCATCTGGGAGCGCGGGATGATCCTTTGCAGGGTCGAGCTGAGGATTTTGTGCAGTATCTGTATGACAAGATCGCTCAGATTCGGGAAGGCCTGGCCTCTGACTGGGTAAATCCGGACAGGATAATTGAGGCAGGTCCTGAGAGTGTTATCTGGAAGGAGTTTGATCCTGTGGTTCCCGAGGATGTGGACAGGATTCTGGGACGGCTGAATGCAACCACATGTTTATTGGACCCGTGTCCCTCCTGGTTGGTGCTGGCTTCCCGGGAGGTTACACGAGGCTGGCTCCAGAGGATTATTAACGCTTCTTTGAGCGAGGGTGTCCTACCGACCACCTTGAAAGAAGCGGTGGTGAGGCCCCTCCTCCAGAAGCCCTCTCTGGATCCGGCTGTTTTGGCTAACTATCATTCAGTCTCCAACCTTCGTTTTATTGCGAAGGTTGTTGAGAGTGTGGTGGGGCGGCAGCTTCCACAGTACGGATGAAGCTGTCTATCTAGATCCGCTCCAGTCCGGCTTCAGGCCTGGGCACAGCACGGAAACGGCATTGGTCGCATTGGTGGATGATCTCTGGAGGGCTCGGGATAGGGGTTGTTCCTCTATCCTGGTCCTGTTAGATCTCTCAGCGGCTTTTGATACCATCGACCATGGTATCATGTTGCACCAGTTGGAGGGGTTGGGGGTGGGGGGCACCATTTTGCAGTGGTTCTCCTCCTACCTCTCTGACTGGTCGTAATCTGTGTTGGCAGGGGGGCAGCGGTTGACCCGAGGTGCCTTGTTTGTGGGGTGCCGCAAGGGTCAGTCCTCTCGCCCCTTCTGTTCAACATTTATGTAAAGCCACTGGGTGAGATCATCTGTGGCTTTGGGGTGGAGTTCCATCAGTATGCTGATGACACTCAGCTGTACATCTCCACCCCAGGCCACACCAACGATGCCCTTGAAGTGATGTCCCGGTGCCTGGAGGCCGTGCGGGCCTGGATGGGGAGAAACAGGCTCCGACTCAACCCTTCCAAGACCGAGTGGCTGTGGCTTCTGGCATCCCGATATAGCCAGCTGGTGCCATCGCTGGTTATTGGGGGCGAATCACTGGCCCCCACGGAGAGGGCTTGCAACTTGGGCGTCCTCCTGGATGCACAGCTGTCTTTAGAAGAGCATATGACGGCCGTGGCCAGGGGGGCTTTTTATCAGGTTCGCCTGATACGCCAGTTGCATCCCTTTCTAGATCGGGACTCCCTACGCACAGTCACTCAGGCACTCGTCACTTCCCGCCTGGACTACTGCAATGCTCTCTACATGGGGCTCTGCTTGGGGTGCACCCGGAGGCTCCAGTTGGTCCAGAATGTGGCCACACAGGGGATTATGGGAGCGATGGGGCGCTCCCATGTGACACTTCTCCTGCGCGAGCTGCACTGGCTTCCGGTGGTCTTCCGGGTGCGCTTCAAGGTGTTGGTGACCACCTTTAAAGCGCTCCATGGCTTAGGGCCGGGGTATCTACGAGACCGCCTTCTGCCGCCAATAGCCTCCCACCGGCCAGTTCGCTCGCACAGAGAGGGCCTCTTCAGGGTGCCGTCGGCCAGACAATGTCGGCTGGCGACCCCCAGGGGGAGAGCCTTCTCTGTGGCGGCACCTCCCCTCTGGAACGACCTACCCCCAGAGATATGCACGATACCAGACCTCCAGCCTTTTTGTCGGGCCCTGAAAACACATCTATTTCATCTGGCCGGGCTGGCTTGATCTTTCGGTTTTAATTTGAAATTGGTTTTAACTGGGTTGTTTTAAATTGAGGGCCGAAATTATTTAATGTCTTTTAACCTGTTTTTTAAATTTTATATATTATGTTTTATCTCGGCTGTTCACTGCCCTGAGTCCTGTTGGAGAAGGGTGGTATAAAAATAAAATAAAATAAATAAATTAAAACCAAGGGAGTCCAAAGGAAGAAATAGAATTCAAATGTAAATTATCTTATTAAAGATGCAAGGAGAGAATAAAATAGATTTTATATCCATGTACAATAGCTTTTCCAGGATTGAGCCCTCCAGATGTACAACAGCTACACATCTCAGAATTCTCCAACATCAGGAGATATCAGGATGGGGAAAGTATAAAATCTATAATCTGTGCTTTCATCAGCATCAATCAAATAGCTGCATAATAAAAATGTACAATGAAGTTTTTCCAAACTTTCTAAAGCACTAGAAGACAAGACAAGAAACATTGGATAGAAATTAATTAAGTAGAGAAGCAACCTAAAACTAAGGAGAAACTTCCTAACAACGAGAACAACAACAGACAAACGTCTATGGAGATTCTCGGTCAGCCAACTCATGGTAATTCCAAAGGTGCTTTTTCAAGAGGTAACTGGACTTTCTGGTTTTTCTTTGAAGACGTTTTGCTTCTCATCCAAGAAGCTTCTTCAGCTCTGAAAGACAAAGAGGTTCTGGAATTCAGAGCTGAAGAAGCTTCTTGGATGAGAAGCGAAACGTCTTCAAAGAAAAACCAGAAAGTTCAGTTGCCTCTTGAAAAAGCACCCTTTGGAATAACCAGTGGAACGGCTTTCCTTCAGAAGTTGTGGGTGCTCCATCATTGGAGGCTTTTAAGGAGAGACTGAATAGTCATGTGTCTGAAATGGTAGTGTCTCCTGCTTGAGCAATAGCAACAGCATTTAGACTTATATACAACTTCATAGTACAGTCCTCTCTAGGCAGTTTACAAGTCAGCATATTCCCTCAACACTCTGGGTCCTCATTCTACCGACCACAGAAGGATGGAAGGCTGAGTCAACCTTGAGCTGGTCAGGATCGAAGGAATCAAATTCCTGGCAATGTGAGCAGAATTAGCCTGCCATACTGCATTCTAAGCAGTATGGCACCACGACTAGAAGTCCTCCAAGGTCCCATCCAACTCTGTTACTCTATTATCTGTTAAGATGCTCATCCTCTTTTCCAACCATTTAAAGAGATGTGCTTCTATCATCCCAGACACCTGCACTTTATAGGTTGCTATGATCCAAGTAGGGAGTGGCCAAAATTGTCTTAACCAATGATAGTTCCTCTCTCAACAATACAACCAGTGTGCGGGGGGGATTTTCGGAACTGCAAGAATGGAAGGAAATGATTAACTTCCTTCTCCATCCCTGGGCTGATCCCATTACCGATCAGCACCCCTTCCCTAGCAGAAGCCATCGGCATTTGAAAAACCTGAATGCCGAAAGACACTCACGTCACAGGAAGTTTGGCTTCACATCTGAAGCATTTGTCAGCGTTAATGCTGCAAATTCTTGGCAGAGCCTCATTATTCTTGTAGTCTTGCATTAAGGATCAGCACAGTTGGCTCCCAAGTGCAGCGAAGGCCTGCCAAGTCTGCTGCTTATTGAGCCCACTGAAGTCGGTACCCACCTTCACCTCTCATTTGACAAATTTCTCTAGGCAGCAACAGATACAAACAGGCCCGAGATCGGTCAGCACTTAGTACTACTCCGTGATAGCCACCTCACAAATTGGGTGATCCAAATGATTTGAGGTTTGCAAAGAGTTGATAATCTAATTGCAACCAATCTAATTGCAAACAATCGCAACCAGCCTAATGTCAGCATCCAGCTTGAGTAGCCAAATAAAAATCCAGCGTCGTTTCAGTTCTGAGCTACGTGCCTCTTCGTTTCAACTCATCACCTGCCTTCCACTGAGGATGAACCAGGAAGAGGGCTGAGAAAATAGCTACAGACTCCTCACATCCTGGACATAAACTGTTTCAACTTCTCCCCTCTGGACACCGCAATAGGGCATTGCATGCCAAAACAATTAGACACAAAGATAGTTTTTCCCCCTGTGCCATTATTCTGCTGAATCCCTAATTCACACAGTACGGTCTTAGGCCTAAAGATATTTACCCAATAGGGCTGCATTGATATTATCCTTCTCATCTTGTCTTTCTCATCTTCTCATTTTTCCTACTACCTTCTCCTATTAGTATCTATGATTATCACTTGTTATATCTTATAGTTAATGATTGTAACTATGATCTATGATCAGTGGTGGGATTCAGCTGGATCAGTCCGGATTGTGCGAACCGGTAGCTGTGACTGTGGGAGGCTCCACCCTCCCGCCTGGGCTTAATGCACGACTACTGCACATTAAGAAATGTGCAGCAAGAAAGAATTACCGTACTGTAAATCTGCTTTACAAAAAGGAAAAGTGAAGTTCAGGTAATAATCTTTGCATGTCAGGGCATCCTGGTTTTGACAGCTCTCTAGCCACTAGTCCACAATGTTTTTAATCTAGGGTTCATCTGGGTTTTGTAAAGAGCACATTCCAGCAAGAAACAAAAGCCATAAAGAGACTGCTTCAAAGCAAATGGCTTGGATATGGAGACAAAGAGCACATTTTTTCCCCCTGACAAAGTTAGCTTTCCCATGATAGGCTTGGGATCAGCAGTGTGGTTCAGAAGCGATAAGCAGTGAACAACAATAAAAATTGTGTAAACCCCATTTCGCTGATGCTTAAAGCTTTGCTCGAGGGAAGTGAAATCAATTTCTCAATTTTTAAGCAGAATGAATCTGGGAGCATGCTGGGAAGGTGTGTTTGGAATACAGTTCATATTAAGGTCTGTATTTTTTGTTGGCCAATAAAGACAAATTCAATAGCAGTGTTTTACTCATTAGCAGTCTATTTAGTTAGTTTTAGTATTTTAAGGCCTGATTTTAGTTATTGAGATCTGGAATCTCTTCTAAATTAAGAAAAACCCCTCGCAGATTCTTTTAATCTTTGTATCTGCCTTGCACTGCAGAGACATTTTAAAAGATTTCTTTGTGAAAACTGCTTTTCCACTGTCTCTCTCCATCAGCCCTCCCCATCCATACTCTGCTGGGTCAACAGCAGAAGTGGGTTTCAGCAGGTTCAGCAGGTTCTGGAGAACCGGTAGCAGAAATTTTGAGTAGTTTGGAGCAGTGGTGAAATCTAAAATTTGTTGCTACCGGTGCTGTGGGCGTGGCTTGGTGGGGGTGGGGGTAAATATCTACAGACCCTTCACATCCTGGACATAAATTGCTTCAACTCCTACCCTCAAAACGATGCCATAGAGCACTGCACACCAGAACAACTAGACACAAGAACAGTTTTTTCCCGAACGCCATCATTCTGCTAAACAAATAATTCCCTCAACACTGTCAAACTAGTTACTAAGTCTGCATTACTATTAATCTTCTCATCACCCATCTCCTCCCACTTATGACTGTATGACTGTAATCTTGTTGCTGGTATCCTTAAGATTTATATTGACTGTTTCCTAGTATGATTTGATTGCTTATTTGTTCCCTATGACTATCATTACGTGTGATTCTTATGATTCTTGATGAATGTATCTTTTATGTATACTGATGTATCTTTTATGTATGCACCAAACACAAATTCCTTGTGTGTCCAATCACACTTGGCCAATAAAGAATTCTATTCTATTCTATTCTATTCTATTCTATTCTATTCTATTCTATTCTATTCTATTCTATTCTATTCTATTCAACTCTACTCTACTCTACTCTACTCTACTCTACTCTACTCTACTCTACTCTACTCTATTCTAAACAAACTTTCGTAAATTGAGGATTGTCTGTATCTCGGTGATTCCCTTTTGAAAAGGGAATACTGCTGGAGAACATTAGCCTTCATCTTGATCCAGCATAGTTCTTACATGTATCTTCAGCTGACAAGGAGCATTGCTCTATTCTTTTTTGGGGACTGCAATTCCGTTTGACCTTGAATTCTTATTTTTTCCGCTTGGAGAAACATTCACCTTTCTCTATGGTCTGAAGTGGAAGAATCCAGGAATCTGTTGTTTATGTGAGATTGGCCTTGGTTCCTTATAAAACCATGTGTTTAATCAACACTCTCCATTTCTCTTACTATAAAAGAATGATGGCAAGCTTAAGTGGAGTGGCTTGCCCATATTCTTGAGTTAGCATAAAGCAGCGTGTGGCATTTCAAGGATTCCAGGATGCTATTTTTGCATCATTCCCATTCTTGAAGTTACGGAAATAAATTCCATGACCAGAAATTTGGGAGGCCTGTGGTATGGAAAAAACCGAGAGATGCCAGGGGAATTTCTCTCACATCATCCTTCCCTCTTTTTCTTCTTCTGTGGAACTAGAAAATAATCCTCTGGCTATATGGAAAGGATGAGGAAATTTCTGTTCAGAAATATTCTGTTTTAACCGAGTTCTCAAATCTGGCAGCTGGCTCAGCATTAAACTACTGTTTCACCCACACCTTTTGAAATAGGAATCGATATTAAATGCGAGAAATTTTTACATAGGAAGATATTGGCAAGCCTAAACATATCTTTAACAGCAACCTTCAAAGTATTTAGTCATTTCCAGAATAATTTTTGTCTGCTTTAAGATGTGAAACAGGAACCATTCAACCTCAGAACAGTAGGATAGAAATTATCTATCTTTGAATATTTGGGAGGATCTGTTCTAACTGGTAGCTGAGGAGAGGTTTCAATTTGTTTTGGCTTTTTTTTTTTAATAAAGAAAAATGCATGGGGAAATGGAGTATGCAATACTTACATGATGGAATCCTGAATACGTCATGTATACTGTAGATACATCCGTACAACTCAAATGTGCAAATTTTTGTAGCTTAAAGAAATATACAGAAAGTGGGACAGAATAAATTAGACAGAACTGATTAGAACCACAAATAGACAGATATAACAGTAGTCCTCGACTCACGACTAATTGAACCTGAAATTAAGGTTGTGGTGGTTGTAAGTTGAAGATTCACGTGACTGGGTTTGAAGTTACAACTGTTTTTTATGACAGGCATTAAGCAAACACCACAGTCATTAAGCGAATTCACTTTCCCCAATGGGCTTTTTTTTTTTTTTGCTGGGAACCAGAATTAAATAACAGAAACTGTCAAAAAAGACACATGTTCATTTGTGTTGCTGCCAACAGTTATAAAGGTGAGCCAGTTGTGAAGTGCCCAAACTGCGATCACCTGATTCCTTATTTCAGCACAATATTTCTCAACCTTGGGAACTTTAAGGGACTTCAACTCCCAGAATTCTCCAGCCAAGTTGGCTCCAGCTGTGAATTTTGGGTGCTGAAACTCACAAAGGCTGAGATATGGTATAACTGGATTCAAACTTCAAGCTAATCCACAATATAATCTGTTTATGACTTAGCATATTATAGAGACCCTGTTCTACATATTGTGTTGACCCAGGCATTTTAGTTTATTCAATAAATCATAATTAAAAGATAGTTTACCATGATACGATTTGGATTGATGCTTCAGAGTACCAAATCTTTATATTTAAATGTACAAAAACCTTTGTAAAGTTTTTTTAATTTTTTACACAAACACACACACAAACATACAATGTATTTTTGCTGAATAGAGTATTTAGCCGGTTAACAAATTTAAACAATTTTTAGTTCTTTCAACTAAAATTACAATTTCTATACCTCCTTTTTTGCCATAACATTTATTTTCATCTATTTTGTACCAATATTAAATATTAATATTTAAATGTATGTTTTGAACCTATTTACTGGCATAAGGATAATTTTCTTTTTGTTTTATTTTAAATTAATGAGTTTTTACAGAGTCTGTTCCTTTTTCTAATAATGCCTTAGTTACTGTATACTTTTTTCTTGTTTTTATGTTTACATGTGAATGTATTGTTATATTATTAGTTTGGGCGGACGTCAGATTTAGGCATTCGTTGTTAATCACAATGACAGCAAAATGATCAAATGTGTGTGTCATGACATCACAATACAGGGTCAAATCTCTTTGTAGGGTTTTATATGTCAATATAGTTGTGCTATATTCTTAGGTAAACTAATATCTTTTCAGAAAAGTAAGCAATCTAATGAACGTAAGCAATCTAATAAAGTATGGTGTTAAGTAGCAATAGCAATAGCACTTAGACTTATATACCCCTTCACAGTGCTTTCCAGCCCTCTCTAAGCGGTTTACAGAGTCAACATATTGCCCCCAACAATTTGGATCCTCATTTTACCGACCTCGGAAGGATGGAAGGCTGAGTAAACCTTGAGCCTAATGAGATTTGAATTGCCAAATTGCAGGCAGCCGGCAGTCAGCAGAAGTAGCCTGCAGTACTGCACTCTAACCACTGCACCACTGTGGCTCATGGTGTTGTCTAAGTCAGTGGCCCCCAACTTTTGGGCACCAGAGACTGGTTCCGTGGGGAGGTTTTTCCATGGACCGGAGAGAGTATGGTTTTGTGTGCTGCCTGCATCCCGCGCATGGGGCTTTGCTTGTTTGTATGCCGCGGACTGGTGCCAGTCCATGGACTGGGAATTGGGGACCCCTGGTTTAAGTGATCTATTATCTATTATTAGATAATCTATTATTCTTTATTTATGAATCCCAAGTTGTTAATCTAATTTTTGCAGATACATTATTTATCAGCTCTGGACTTTTGGCCACTCCCAGATAGCCCAGATGCATCCATGTAGAACTTTTATAGAGCTGAATGAGACATATATTGATTTAACACTTCGCCTATCATTAGAAGGTCTTGAAAGACTTAACGATGGACAGTTAGAAGAATGAAGGGAAGGGCTAAATGAAAACAAAAGTGTACATTCACATGACTTAATATGTTTATTTTGCTTGGAGTCCCAAATGAACTGTTCTGTTTGGAAAGAAGCAAGGTTTTTCACTGATTTTTTTTTAAAGACTGATGAAGAAGTTCAGTATTTGCAGTGAAGTTTAAAATATTGCCAAGTTTCCATTCAGGATGCAGATGTGGTTATTTAAAAGGAACACCAAGGAGAAATTGCTGAATCAAGATACATCTTATATAGACTCCTAGCCACACAAAGAAATATTTAAAAAAAAAAGTTTGCTCTTTGCTTCCATCTAGTCCTCATTCTGATTCTTGCAACCCAGATCTGTTGGGGTAGTTAAACTGGTTTGTAGGGTGGAATGAGGTGGTTGTGTATAACATCGCTTCCAAGTCTGTTAAAACTGAAGATTTTTCTTCTGCATGCTGGACTTCTTTTTCTTATTGATCTTCTTTGTCAGCCATAGCAGCTTGTTGTGACCAAGGCCCAAGTAGTGATTACCATACACAATTCAGTCCTCAATAAACTTATTTTATTAAAACAGCAGAGAATTAATTCATTCTCAGTTTAGTCCAAAACAAAATTGTAATAATTGTAATTGAAATGGTAATAAGTCGCTTTTTTCAGTGCCGTTGTAACTTTGAATGGTCACTTAGTGAACTGTTGTAAGTCGAGGACTACCTGTATATTTATTAATCACAGTCCATTTGGAATACATAGCAGAAAAAAGAGCCTTGAGAGTTAACAAGGTTAATACTATATAGTAGAAGCTATTACAGAATCTAGTTGTTCTGCTTTGGATACTGCGAAACCTCCACAAGGAAAATTGGTCATGGAGAGGATATGTAGCATCTGTGACAATACTGTGGACCATGGTCAGGCATCGCTTATACAGTATGTTATGTCCTGAGTGGAAGGGAGTGAACTTCCAATAATCGTTTCTGCTGTCCTCATCACTTTCTGCATAGTCTTCTTGTCTGAAATAGTAATACCTCCAAACCACAAAGTAATGCAATATGACAGGATGCTTTCAAACATCCCACTATAGAAAGTGGTAAGGATAGGGGAAGGAAGATGTGCTCTTCTCATAGGTAAAGGTAAAGGTTCCCCTTGCACATATGTGCTAGTTGTTCCCAACTCTAGGGGGCGGTGCTCATCTCTGTTTCAAAGCCGAAGAGCCAGCGCTGTCCGAAGACATCTCCATGATCATGTGGCCGGCATGACTAAATGCCAAAGACGTACTGTTACCTTCCCACCAAAGGTGGTCCCTATTTTTTCTACTTGCATTTTTTACGTGCTTTTGAACTGCTAGGTTGGCAGAAGCTGGGACAAGTAACGGGAGCTCGCCCCGTTACACGGCACTAGGGAGTCGAACTGCTGAACTGCCGCCCTTTCGATCGACAAGTTCAGCGTCTTAACCACTGAGCCACCACGTCCCTGTATATGACACAGAAAATGCAGGTGCTGCTGTGCCCTCTTCACCAGTGTCTCACTGTTGAGCGACAAACTATAAAAAGGAATAAATGTAAGGATGTAAACAAATAAATAAATCTGTACCAGTTGTAAACGAACTATTAACAAAGATGGACTCACCCTTTTTTCCCCTCAGTTCCTGCAAGAATTGCCCCTGTTTACAGCTGGTTTAAACTAGAGCCAATGATCCTCTTCTGTAGAACTTTCCCAAACATCTCCGAACAGATTTTGATAGAAAACAGATTTATTTGTTTTCCTTTAAGACAGACTAAGAACCTCATTCTTTTAGATACTGCAGAAGAATGCTTGACATGTGGTCAGATTAGGGTGCCAGTTTAAACAACTTATGCTCAAGTCAGAGATGTGTTAGCTTGCTTCATTTTTTTAGATGAAGGATTGGGGGGGCAATTTGTTCTTTCTTCTTCCTTGGGTTGCTTGCTTGTGGTCCAACAGATGCGACTGCACACAAATAAAGCATTACATTATATATACACAAGGGTTAGAATGCACAGTTTGCTCTCAGAATGAGCTGTTCCATACCCTAAACGATGTCTTTAAGAACAGAGCAATCAGTTCAAGTTGTCTCTCCAAGGTAATGAGGGTGGGCCATTCCACAGATAACTTCAGGCTGTCTCTTTTATAAACTTTAGTCCTTTCTAGGCACATTTCTGCAGATAATGTATTCATCAGCTGTGGACTATTGGCCCTTTTCAGATATCTTCCAAGGATAAATCCATGTGGAACTTCTATAGAGCTGAAAATCAGGGGTGGGCTTCAAAAATTTTAGCAAGGGGTTCTCTGCCCGGTTGCTGGGTGAGCGTGCCCATGGTGAGTGTGGCCTAGTCGGCCTCCTGCACCACGGCACGGGTGTGTATGTGTGTTTGCCTTCCCTGGGCTCTGGAGGCTTTCCTCGAGTCTCCGGGAGGGCAAAAATGGCCTCCCCAGGCTCAGGAGCCCTCTGGAGGCCAGAAACAAGCCCATTTCTTGCCTTCCCGAACTTCCGGTAGGTCCGTTTTTTGCCCTCCCCGAGCCTCCTGCACTTACCTGCATCCAAAACGGGCCGCGTGCGGACTCTTGGGAGGGGCAGGATGGCAGGAGTGGGATTTGGGGGTTCTCCAAACTGCACAGAATCTTAGCTAGAGGTTCTCCCGAACCCTGCGAACCCCCAGCAGCCCACCTCAGAGCTGAATGAGGCATATATTAATTTAAAATTTTGCCTATCACTAGACAATCTCATCACAGATTCTCAATATCAATTTAATTGGTTTATTGCTGTGGTAGACCAGTATAAATAGAGCAGGGGTGTCAAACTCGATTTCATTGAGGGCTGCCTCAGGGTTGTGTTTGAACTCGGGGGGGAAGGGGGCGTGAATGGCCAGCTTGATGTCACTTGTGTTGAGGCACCTGTGGTGGCCTGAGCGCTCTGCCAGCAAAAACGGCCTACCACCACCACCTGAGGCCCTCCGGAGGCAGGAAACAGCCTGTTTCCCTACTTCCAGTGGGCCCGAAAAGGCCCGAAAATCATGCACGTGCCAGAGCTGAGCTTGCGTGCCCACAGATACGGCTATGTGTGTTATCTGTGGCACGCATGCCATAGGTTCGCCATCACGGACCTAGGATTTGCATTTCCTCTTTTACGTATAGAGCCAGCTATGACCCCTACACAAACCCTACATGACCCCATAGGAATCTGACAACAGCCAATAGAAAATTAAAGGACTTGTTCTTGCACAGGAAGCTCAAATAGAAAGCCCATATAGAAGATATAAAAACTCACCCATTCTCAACTCCATTTTGTCAGCTGCCCAGAATCACAATAAACCATCAATAAACCATCTTTCCAATCAGCCGCCATGTTTCCAGTGTCTTTCTCCCAGCTTGGAACTGAACCAGATGGATATTTCTTCCCACATATGTACAGTATATATGGGGCTAAAGACCAGTGCTACATCAAGAGTCTGTGCTTGAACAGGCCCCATAGGTGGGCTTAGCTGGCAGTAAAAAAACCCCCCAGAAAATAGCCCAATGACCTGTGACTTCCACTGGAGTCAACCTACTGTGGGGCATAGTAGATACAGCACAGCCAGGAATTAGGCACTGTGGAAACAATACAGGGAACGCACTAAAGACTGAACATTTTTGTTCCATGACCAAAATGCCACAGCACTGTGAGTTTCTAATGGGGTGTGGGGGAGAACAATTCAGCCTTTAAAGTGATCAATTGCTATATTTTGTACATGATGACATTGAGAAGCTCTACCAAAACCAACCAACCTAATTCTAAAAAATATTCCATGGCAAAATGCAATGTCAAGCTGGAATTGTCAGAGATCCTAAACAATCTTAATAGTTAAGACTACCTATTTCGTATCACCAATTCGATACAATAGAACCGTGTTTGATATAGCATGGTAATTGATGAATGAAAGCTTTTTCAAAGTGTGGGAAACTACCCTCCTCCTAGAAGAATGAAATATTTTGAGAAAAATTTTAAAAAGGCAGGATAAAATATTTCCCCTAAAAGAGAAATATATATTTTTAAGGGAGACAGAAACTCAGAGCCCCAGTTCCCTGCCCCCAAGCAGATACTAAACTAAGCCCAGCTTTTAGAAATGCAGATTTGGTAATCCATTACTCCCTGCAGCAAGATCTGGCTCCGAACAAAGGTAGGGTTAGGCTTCAGCCACAATAGGAATTGCCCAACAAGCCCCTTCATTGCATCAGCCAAACTTCAACCAAACTTAAACTCAGACAAACTCCTAGGATTTGTACATGGCCCTATGGGAGTCTGACAACAGCTAATAGAATACATGTTGTTGCACAGGAATAGGAAGTTCAAGTGCAAAGCCCAAGAGAAGGTATAAATCTCCCCCACTCTCAACTCCATGTGGTCAGCTGCCCAGAACCATATGCTTGGTGGTTCTACTTCACCATTAAGCCCTCTTTGTAATCAGCCTCCAGCCTCCATTTTGTCTCCAGTGCCTATCTTCCGGCTTGGAACTGAACCAGATGGATATTTCTTCCAACAAAAGGATAGGGTCTCCATCTGACCATTTGGATTTTACCAGAGACACAGTTGGGGTTGTAACAAAATAGAAATAAATGTATGATTGAGGTGACATCATGTAAATGCCTTATAGGAAACTTTTCGGAATGACAGCATGTATTTTTTATTACTAATGTTAACTAAGAAGCATTACTTATTTGTCTTATTACTATTGCTACTTGTCCTACAATTTTGGGGTGCATTGCTAAGCAGTGGTTGTTGCGTTGAAGATCTGCAATAGGAGGACATTCTTGCATCGACCCAAAGGGCTGGATTACTCCTTGTACCACCCCCTGCGCAGGGGTGGGATTCTACCGGTTCGTACCAGTTCAGACAGTTCAGTGAACTGGTTGTTACACCGGTTGAATCCTACCACTGCCCCTGTGGGTTGATATCATTTCTTTGTAATGAAAATAGACCCTAAAAGACAGATTTTATTTATTAAATTTATATGTCTGCCCATCTCACAAAAATAGGCACCTTATAACAAGATACAAACAATAAATGTATGTTAAAAAACTATCATTATTAAAAAGCTTTTTAAAACATCATACAGGCATACAGGAGATTTAATATTAATAACTAGCTGAATACCCGTGCTTCGCTATGAAACTATGTGATTGGGCTTGATAAACTGACACTTATAGATTGGAAATTAATGAGTAGTTATGATCGGCCACTCCTCTCTCCTTCTCTCCCTCAGCCTTGCCTGAAAGAAATGTCTCCTATCCAGTGGTGGGATTCAAGTAATTTAACAACCGGTTCTCTGCCCTAACGATTTCTTCCAACAACCAGTTTGCCAAACTGCTCAGAAAGTTAACAATCAGTTCTGAAGTGGTACGAACTTTCTGAATACCACCACTGCTCCTATCCTATCCCCTTCTCTCCCTCAGGCTTGCTCCACAGAAAGCTCCTCTATCCTATCCCCTTCTCTCTCTCAGGCTGGCCACACAGAGGCCTCTCCTATCCTATCCCCTTCTCTCCCTCAGCCTTGCCCCACAGAAGCCTCCCCTATCGTATCCCCTGGTTGCTGCTGTGAAAGTAAAACTGAAAGTGAAACTCCTCTCCTCTGCTTGTGTTTTGCATTTGGAACAGATTTCTTTTCAGGTAGGGAGGTGGAGTAGAACTCCTTAGCATCAGAGCATGTTAATCATAATATAGGAAATACTAATGTTCTGATGTTCATTTCGAAAAACCCTTTCTTAGTGAGCACCTAGAAGCCAATAGGAACATACGTGGCAAATTTCAAGTTTGTAGGCTTTACGGTTCTGGAGATTTCATGGTTACGGCGTGAGTGGTTTTCGCTTTTATATACCGGTATATAGATGAAGCCACCTCAGTTTCTCTGAGCATCTGCAGGCCTGATAACATAGCGAGGTCTTGAGGGACTTCTGTAAAATAAGTAATGGTGGTGATAACTTCACTTAAGGATGTGTCTGGAGAGTATGTCACATAAAGATGGGCACTCCAACACCCAAAGCTGTGTTGTACAGGAAACCCTCGACTTACGACCACAACTGAGCCCAACATTTCTGTTGCTAAGCGAGATAGTTGTTGAGTGAGTTTTGCCCCCATTTTACGACCGTTCTTGCCCCAGTTGCTAAGTGAATCACTGCCGTTGTTACGTTAGTAACACGGTTGTTGAGTGCGTCTGGCTTTTCCGTTGATTTTGTTCGTCAGGATACAAAAGGTCATCACATGACACCCCCCCCGGGGACACCGCAACCGTCATAAATACACGCCAGTTGTCAAGGGTCTGAATTTTGTACACGCAACCACGAGGATGCTACAACGATCATGTGAAAAGCAGTCATATTTCAGTGCCATTGTAACTTCGATCACTAAATGAATGGTTTGTAAGTGTAGGACTACCTGTACCACAGACCACACACACACACACACTGACAGTCACACACACACCTCTCTTAATAATCAGCAAACAAGCATTCACTAACACAGAATTCTTTTTGCTTCTTTAGACTAGCAAGTGTACATTCGTCTCATGTTTGCTCATTCTAAATTCACTGTAAAAATGCCTGGATTTGGACTGCTATAAAAATACTTGGAAATTTTGAAAGGAGGAGGGGAAAGTTACTTTAAAAAAAAAAAAGAAGAAGAAGAAGGAAGAAAGAAAAAGAAACCCTGAGCGCAGAGTCTAGGCTAGAATTCCAAAGGAAGTTGAGGGCCTCCAGCTCAACACAGGAAACGGGTCCCGGAGCAGGCCTTAAATGCTAGATTCCAGGCAGAGTTTAACTAACCACTGACAGCTCTGTAAACAAAGCCGGGACAAAAAGAGAACAGCTTTCCCTTTTCTGGTAGTCATTTTTTTACTTGGTGGGCCTGCAGGAGAATTCTCCTATATTTGTCTCGATAGGAAATAAACCAAAGCCTGAAAGGCTTTTGCGCATGAAGGAGCTATAAAGGGGCAAATATTTTATGGAGTAAACCTAACAAGAAGAAGGTAGGTGCAGATTTAAATTGCAGATGCTTCGATTTGTCCAATTCTTTCTTCCCCCCCCCCTCCCTGCATCTTAAATGTTGGCTTTAATTTTTTTTTTAAGGAGGATTTAGAGCAACATTTTAAAGGTGTGTGTGTGTGTGTGTGTGTGTATTTTAACCATTTGTCTCTTTTATTCCTACCGATGGCAGAATTTCCATTTTTAACCTTTCCAAAACGCATGCTTTCAGCTTTGTGCTTAGCAAAGAAAGTAGCCTTGAAGTGGAAGATAATATTTTGCTGTTGGAAAACTGTGTTTGACCGTTACAAATTCTTTTCTGACTGTTGCACATCTGCCATAGTGCAAACCTGAGGCTACAGTGAAATAACCTCCTTTGTGCTTCCAGTTTATCATTAGTGGCAAATTTGCACATCTCGCTGAAAATTGTCATTATTATTTTGCTAAACACGTATAGAGGGAGGAAGACGCCAGGAAGCATAAATACTTCTTTTAAGACGTATCCCATCTGCTTCTTTTATCAAACATAAAATGTTACAGCTTTGTTTTAATTTCCAGCAAGGAAGCGGACTCCCAAAGGGAAACTTGCTAAAACATTTAATAAACTGTTTGGTGATTCTGGAGAATCTTTCTAACTGGGAATGTGAACATGACTATACTTGGGTATGATTCTGTCAATGAGAGGCTTCATTTCCATGCCTAGTTCTGATTTTCCCACCCCTTCTTTCTCTTTCTTTCTCAAATTCAGTCTGATTTGGGGGATTTATCTGAACTTGAATATATATCATGGACGACTTTGAACGTCGCAGAGAACTTAGGAGACAAAAACGGGAGGAAATGCGCCTGGAAACAGAGAGGTGGGTAATATTTGAGAACATTGACGGTGCCTGATTTTTAATATATATTTTTTAAAACATTGACTTTGAAACTTCATCCGCTTAATAATCGGGGTGCAAATCAATGCGTGGTCCAGATGTTTGCGAAAAAAACATTAAAGGTTCCTCTCTGTGAAGGCTTTCTGCAAATTCTGTGTGGCCTGAGTTGTGCCTCCGGAGAGAATTTCTGAACTGGAAGAGACGACAGGAGGCAGATATGAAACTTGTTTGGTGTTTATTGGTTTTATTAGAAGAGGAGCAGGAGGAGTGGTAATAGCCCAGTTCAATGTGTCTAACCACTATTATGTAGACGTGATTGTCTTGGACAGCCTGTGATAGGATGCTTGATAGGCTTTTAATGTGTTCTAATAGTCGATTATTCATCAGTAAATATTGTTTATTAATTATTAATGCGGACAATGCCTGATTTTAGTGAAGTCTCTCAGATTTAGTCCCATAGAACCAAGCATTGCTTGTTTGGCTGGTGTTTTTTTTTATTTGAAGGAGTTCAACATTGGGGTCCAGCAGATTAGATGTAGGACAAAGACAAACCAGCAGAGATTCTCAGGGAAGCCGCCAGTCTTGTGGATATCTGTTTGATGATGTATCTCAGATGCATTTCCCCTATGCAAGAATCTAGGTAAAGGAGCTGTTTAACCCTTTCTCCTTCATTCAGAACTTTCCCCCAACATACTGCCGGTGTAGGGATCATGGGGCAGCCCCAAAATCAACGGAGGTGTCCCTGGGGGACTTTTGCAAACAGTTACTGTTGTTCCCTTGGAGAAATTGGCTACTTGTCTAGAAATGAGAGCAGATCTGCATCTTCTGCTTGACCCATGGCTGGTATGGGCCACTTGCCACTTGCTAAGTGCAGGGATGGATGGCATCTTCCTCCATTCCCAGCCCACCGCAAATGCACCCCACCAGTTTTTATTCAAAATGGTTGACCCAGCCACGATAGTGGCTTCAATTCTAGTGCTTCATTCTGATCTGGTAGGAGCTCAAGCTCTGATCCACTGCAGTGCCTGAGAGCCCCTCTCCCCATCTGTGACTAGTCATTGCCCTGGATTACTGTATATTCTGTACTGGTTGGCAGTTTCCCCCCCAAATACTGTGTTTCCCCAAAAATAAGACCGGGTCTTATATTAATTTTTGCTCCAAAAGACGCATTAGGCCTTATTTTCTGGTTAGGTCTTATTTTGGGGGGAAATACGGTACTAAATGCATCCATCTGGCTGACAATCTTAATGGGCTTATTTTGAGGGGTAGGGCTTATATTACGAGCATCCTGAAAAATCATGCTAGGAATTTTTTTTTATTTTTTATTTTTTTGTTTGATTTATATGCCGCCCTTCTCCGGAGACTCAGGGCAGCTTACAATGCGTTAAGCAATAGCCTTCATACTTTTGTATATATATACAAAGTCAGCTTATTGCCCCCACAGTCTGGGTCCTCATTTTACCTATCTTAAAAAGGATGGAAGGCTGAGCCTGGTGAGATTTGAACTTGCAGTAATTGCAGGCAGCTGATATTAATAACAGTGCTTTGGTCAGCTGCGCTACCAGGGCTCTTGGTATTGTTTTCTGGTTGGGTCCTATTTTCGGGGAAACGGGGTAATCTTGTGGTTGAGTCAACGAATATCTAAATCAACGAGCTATCCTCAACCGTAGAAGCTCATACTCTTTTTCCACACTTATATGATCTACTTTCACTTTCTGCCCAGATTGAGCGAAGGATGTTTCTCTTGCTTTCTCTCCTCCTGCAAAGCCTTTTTTAATTTTTTAAATAACATCTTTAGGTTGCCCCGTAAGAAAGCTGCTATTTTATTTCCATGAAATGGAAGGATCGGTTCTTCTTTGCTGCAGAGTTTTCATAGGTTTACAGAGGAACGTAGGGACGAAAGAACAATGTATATTCCCTGTTTCTTCGGTTGTTTCTAGCATCACGGTGATGGTGGCGCCATAAAGGGAAAAGAAAAAGAAAAACTAAGAAGGATCCACATTAGTGACAAGGCAGATACGGTGGGACGAGAAATGAAGGCACTTATATGTGTGGCATTTTTTTTTTTAATTTGATTTATATGCCGCCCTTCTCTGGAGACTCAGGGCGGCTTACAATGCGCTAAGCAATAGCCTTCATCCTTTTGTATATTTATACAAAGTCAGCTTATTGCCCCCACAACTGGATCCTCAATTTACCTACCTTAGAAAGGATGGAAGGCTGAGTCAACCTTGAGCCTGGCAAGATTTAAGATGCACATGAGTAGGAGCCCCTAAAAGGAAAAGGCATACACTAGTAGGCTGGTCCACACAAGAACCAGCCAGTGAGGATGGGAAGGGCACAATCTGGGAACAACTGCACAAGTCTTACGATGGCCGTAATCCAGATGAAGCACCAACCTAGTCCTGTTGCCAATCCACTGCAATCTGGACTGGAAACTGAAACTTGAAACTATCTTAAGAAACAGATGAGAGCAGCATATGGGACAAGCAGCGTAGGCTCCAAAACTGAGATGGTGTGCCAGAGGTAGAAGCCACTGCTGGAAGGAGGTAAATATTTGCTTTTCTCAAATTGTTGTAGAGTTCAAATCATTTGCTAGCCAGGTATTTTTTTTTTTTAATTTGATTTATATGCCGCCCTTCTCCGGAGACTCAGGGCGGCTTACAATGCGCTAAGCAATAGCCTTCATACTTTTATATATTTATACAAAGTCAGCTTATTGCCCCCACAACTGGGTCCTCAATTTACCTACCTTAGAAAGGATGGAAGGCTGAGTCAACCTTGAGCCTGGCGAGATTCGAACCTGCAGTAATTGCAGGCAGCTGTTCTTAATAACAGGGTGCTTTAAACCACTGTACCACCAAGGTTCTATTTGTATGTATTGTACCAAGGCTATATTTGTATGTATGCATGAAGGGACAGTGTTGAGAAGCTGGACGTGACATCTCTGTTGCTTTTAATTGATTTGGGGATTTAATCAGTTTGCAAATCAAGGATGCACATACAAATTCATTGTTTGCTGAATTGCACCCCAAGGAAGCTTGGACAAGATGTTCTTGGTGTTATCCTCCATTTCTCTCAGAGACCAGTAGGAACCACCTCCTACTGATAGGGTAATAAGAAATACTTTTCTTGGAAGAGCCTGGCCTTCTTTTATTCCTCTACTTTCTTCATCCCATAAAGAGTTCCAGTGATCTAGCTCCAACTAGGAGGAACAGCAGCAAGTCAGTAGATAGCAGGGATTGGCAAAGGGACTCTGGTTTAGGAAGATATATTCTCAGCCAGTGTCCAGCAAAGGCTTATTTAACCACAGATCTAACTATAGCAGTGATGGCTATCCTTTTTGCCACGTGCCAAAAGCGGGGGGAGTGCGGGGGGGTCGCGTGCGTGCGTGCCCATACCCATAATTCAATACACCCCGCCCCCCGCGCATGTGTGCGTGACCCCCCCGTGCTCCCCCCGCTTTTGGCATGTGATGGCACGATGGGCCTGGTAGCCTGTTTTTCGCTCTTCCCAGGCTCCAGAGGCTTTCTAGGAGCCTGGGGAGAATGAAAACAGCCTCCCCCCCCCCCCGGGAGGCCCTCTGGCAGCCGGAAACAGCTTGTTTCCTGACTTCCAGGGCCCCCGGAAGGCCTGAAAATCAGTTGGCTGGTGCGCGCATGTGCGCTGCAGCTGACGTATGGCAATGCCTACTGATATGGCTCCGCGTGCCACCTGTGGCACGCATGCCATAGGTTCGCCATCACGGGACTATAGCATTGGTTGAAGGTATGCCCAAAATATAATTGCCTAAAGGGCATACCTTCAATCATACCTTAAATCGATTTATTGCCACATAGTCTATGCACAAGAATCTCCTCATCTAACGTTAGCACCTGTTGGAGTTAAATAAGGGTCAAAAAAATTCAAGGGTGGTGGTGAACTTAGTCTGCTTATGGCTACGTAGGGATTCTAGGCTGATTTCTCTTTTATCTCCACCCCCAGGTTCTGCCATTCCTTCTCCTACATAACTGGAACTTAAATCTACTATTTAGTCTAAGATTCATTTCTGGAGCATGTAAAACGATGAGCATGTACCAATTTCCACCCTTCCTATTTCTTCTCCTGCTGATCAAAGAGCAGAAATAGCTCACCTCCAAATATTTGAAACTAGGAGGCTGAGGACTTCCCAATAAAACTGTACTTTCTAGGCCAGCTAAAACCTTAACACCTTTCTACTTCAAAAATGTTCCACGGATAAAACCCCATCTGTTCAGTTATTTGGAAACTACAGTTTAAGTTATTGGGTTAGCAGGATTTACATAGCCCACTATCCCAAAATAGGATTGGATGGTTTGTGGTTCAGTTTGCTGTGGGAGATCCAGCAGTTCGGTTAGCATAGTCTGTAAACCAGACCATCTGAGTAAACCATAACATGGCTTATTTTTGCTCATAACGTTATGTGAATACAACAATTATGCCCTAACATGGCTTTAATAACGTTAGCCAAGCTTTGAACCATTGGTCAATGGAAAAAGTCATAAAGCGGTTATTAGCAATGCAAAACTCTTGATACTTTCATGTTTCTTTTTGTCCTTTTCTTGGTGATGTCTAGAATAATAAGAGTGATGACAAGTCTGGTTATTCTTGTATTGAATGTCCTTCTACTATCAGAGTTGGGGAACTATGGCTGTTTTATGACTTGTGGACTTCAACTCCCAGAATTCCTGGGCCAGTTGAAGTCCACAAGTCATAAAAGGGCCATAGTTCTTCAACCCTGTTCTACTGCACTTCTTCTTCTGCACGTCATGTCTTGTGCTCAACTCCACAGGTCGCATGAGAGAGAGAGATTTGTTTACATCACAATGTTATTATTGTTATTTCGGTTTATATCCTGCCTTCCTGTCCGTAAAGCACGCATGTAAACTGAACTTAATTTGTCTTCCAGACCAATCCATGAAACCAAACTTAGGTCTGCTTTGAAATGCTTTCCATTTTTACTGGTTTGTTAATGGTGGTTTGCTAGTTAAAACAAATCGTTATTAAAGGAAAGTCTGCACAAATATGGACCGCGTGCCAACATACTTTTGTTAGAGGAAATTGTGCCAATTTATACTTCAGGAAATGTTTCAAATAAAAATGCATTTTGGAGAAAAATACTCAAGACACATGCAAATTGTGAGATAGATTTTTTAAAAAATAGGTTAGTAAACCAATAAAGGAAACTAAACTTGCAAATACAAAGATGAGCAAGTGAGATTGATAGAGTGAGGGGAATTGAAACTGCCCATCTCTACTGCCTTCTGCTTAAATCAGATACCTTCCAATTGTAATAGGATCACAACCTGCAGGATTTGAGCATATTGGCTGGAATTTGGGAAGTGGCAGTCCCATTATTTCTGGAGAAGACACAATTTCCCCACAACTGGGGGAAGCCACTAGAGACATTATTAAAAAAAACGAGAACGAGAATGTTCATTAGAAGAGAAGCAGCCCACCCCTTTGAAGAAATAGTGTTGGCCTCTAAATGAATCTAATTTAGCTGGCCATACTTCCTCCAATCCGGTTCCTCTTTTATAAAACAATGAAATAATTCAGCATTGGGGTAAATATCCCTTTTGCATTTTCTCAATTCCAGAAGAACTAAAAGAAATTTGGTTAGTGTTCCAAAAAATATTGATGAAAAAGTGTAACGTGGCATCATAGCCCAAATTGGCATACCTGGGAATATATTTGTATTACTGTAGCTATCAGTGGATTAACAAATGATTAGTGTACTATTGTAGGAGAAGGAGTGGCAGAGTCTGGGGGTGGGGGGCAGAATCAAGGGCATAATTAACCTAGAGTTGAGGCATTCCCACAATTGGTCTAAGTCCAACTTTTCTTGAATTGTGTTAATTCTTTATCTAGCACCAATTTAGTGCTGATGGGCAGTTGACTAGATTCTTGTGTATATACATGAGTAATAAATCAGCTTGACTGGAACTTAAATTGTGGTCCTGATTCTTCACATCTGACAACTATGGTAACTAATTAAACAATTGGAATTTTAAAAATAGTTCCAAAATCCATTGTATCAATAGAAGAGAATATTTGTAGTTTAGGATTGAAAAGAGGGGTCCTTTGTGCTCTTGATCTTGGTTGTTTTCTTGCAGATGTTCCATTACCCAAACTAGGTAACATCATCAGATGATGATTTTATTTAATTTAGGTAATGAAATGTTTGCAAGAAAACAACCAAGCCCAGAGAGCATCAAGGACCTCTCAAAATCCATTGTTTTAGCAAAGTATTAGCATTTTTAATGGAACTTTTGGATTACTCAGAAAGTACAAAATTCGTTTTCCATAATTCCTGCATTACTTTAGAAATTTAAAATTTTTGGACTAATACCGTGTAGGTTTGGATCAGTGGTGGGTTGCCCCCAGTTCGGACCGGTTCTATAGAACTGGTAGTAAAACCGACGGGAGGCTCCGCCCACTGACCCTGATGTCATCAAAAGCAATCTTGCTTCACTTGCGCGCGCGTGATCCCATTGCAAACTGGTAGTAAAGGTAAGTAGAGCCCACCCCTGTTTTGGATTGTATATATTCTAGAAAGCCTTGGCTTTCAATCCGAGCATGGCATTCTCATGTTAAGAAAGTGACAGGATTATATTTTTAAAAAACTACTGTAGGAGAAACTTTATAAATCATAAGGATAATTCTGAACTAAAATATTATTTTGCAGACAGATTATAGAATTATGCTTTATACTGAGTTTGGCAATCAGTCAATAGAACTTAACGTGATTTGCATCAACTTTCGCATTGCTAGACCTCTGGCTGGTTGAATTACTTTTCTTATAATCTGAGTTTAGTGACCATTTTAAGTTACACTGAAGACACTGAAGAAAGTGATTTTGGATTGATCCACTATCAGAAGATCTATCAAGTCCCTAAGAGATATTCATATTCTAAAACAACATTCTTGTATTAACACTGTCTGATGAACTTTTAAAATTCTCATGCCATTATTTCCACATGGAAAGCAAGGATGCCTAGAGGACATTAGTTTTGCTGCAGGAAAATAACTAGAATATTTGGGCGCTTGAAAAACTGAAACACGATAACGCTTTCCATGTGGCAGCATATAACCTGACCTCCACGCTAATACCACTGGCAAAAAAACGTTTGTAAGTCATCGCGATATTTTAGCATTCTGATTAAAAAAAACCCAACCTCATAGGATTTCAATAATGGCACGAGAATTTGAAAGTTCGTCAGGATTGTTTAAGTGAATCTGGATTGCTCATTGACTTTGCTTGTCAGAAGGTAGCAAAAGTGATCGCATGACTCTGGGACACTACAACCACTCTGGATCAGGTGCAACCACTAGTTGCCAAGCGTCTGAATTTTGATCATGTGACCAGGGGTGGGATTCAGCCAGTTCGTACCAGTTGGGGCGAACTGGTAGTTGTGACCTGTGGGCCCCAGTGCTATGCCGTCCTATTTAGCTTTAGCTTTTAAGCCATGCGCTTGTGTGCAAGCACACGTGTGAGCAAAGCTTATGCGCAGAAGGAGCACGCTCACATTTTCCTTGCTGGGGCGAACTGGTTGTTAAATTCTGTGAAGCCTACCTCTGCATGTGACCATGGGGATGCTGTCCATTTTTTCAGTGCCATCCATTTTAACTTCAAATGGTCACTGAACGAATGGTTGTAAGCCAAGGACTAACCGTACATGGTCTTTTTCTGATCTAATTGGAAATGGTGGGGATTTGGTTCGTCTTACGTAAAATATGGGTTCTCCCACTGAGCTTCACCCCTTCCCCATAGAGAAAGAGAGAGAGAGAGCGAGTAACTAAGACTAGAATGCCTTTTCAAGAGCCCCCTCAGGACATATGTAAACCACCCAACTGTTCAACTAAAAGATTTATTTTCCATGCTCCAGCAGAAGCCTCCCAATGCTGCTGTTATGGCTGAAAGGCTTTTTCATTAAATAACTTTTTTGTCTCTGACCCTCATTCTCATCTGCTGATTTACAGTGGCAATGTAAAGAGCCCTTTAAATAAGTGTAAGCCTATAACTATTTAAGAAAATATTTGCAGTGACTTAAAAAGCTATGCATCGGAGTTATTTCCCTCTAGGCTAAAAGTCCAGGAATCCGTCTGGAGAGACTGCAGGCGTGTCTTCTGGGTAGGGTGGCCTTCCACGATTTTTCTGCAAACCCCAGAAAATGCCGGGATTTCTCATATAATTCCCTAGATTCCATTCTCAAGTTGTCAAGATTGTTGAGGTTGGACATTTCCTAAACAAATGAATTAAAAAAAAATTTAAAAAAAAGGAAGACTGGAGACAGTTGCTGTTTAGACCAGCCTTCCCAAATTCCTCTAAAGTACACATTCCCAGCATTGTTAACAAGGACCATGCTAGCTAGGCCATTCTGGGAAATGAAATCTATACATTTGGCAGGCATCCAGGTTTGGGAACATTGGCTAATGAAGTTTTATTGAAGTTTTATTTTTAGAAACACTTCCTCAAGCATCCATTATGTTACATGATGTGTAAATAGGCCATTGAAGTTACTTGTCCACAGCTTTCTTCATATCTAATGTCAATCAATCAGAATAGAGCTGGAAAGAACCTTGGAGGTCTTCTAGTCCAACCCCCTGCTCAAGCAGGAGATCCTATACCCGGGATGGTGAACCTATGGCACGGGTGCCACAGGTGGCACACGGAGCCATATCTGTGGGCACGCGAGTGTTGCCCTAGCTCAGCTGCAGTGCGCATGTGCGTACCAGCCAGCTGATTTTAGGGCCTTCCGGGCCCAGCGGAGGGGCCTCTAGAGAGCGTCTGGGGGTGTGTGGAAGGCTGTTTTCACCCTCTCCAGGCTCCAAGAAAGCCTCTGAAGCCTGAGGAGGGTGAAAACAGGCCTATTAGGCCCACCAGTAAACTTTTTGCCGTCGTGTGCCAAAAGCGTGGGGAGCGTGGGGGGGGCACAGGAGCATTGAATTATGGGTGTGGGCACATGCACACGTGACCCCCCCTACACTCCCCATGCTTTTGGCACGCGATGGCAAAAAGGTTAGCCATCACTGCCCTATACCATTTTTTAAAAAAAATTTGATTTATATGCCGCCCTTCTCCGGAGACTCAGGGCGGCTTACAATGCGCTAAGCAATAGCCTTCATTCTTTTGTATATTTATACAAAGTCAGCTTATTGCCCACACAAACTGGGTCCTCAATTTACCTACCTTAGAAAGGATGGAAGGCTGAGTCAACCTTGAGCCTTGGCGAGATTCGAACCTGCAGTAATTGCAGGCAGCTGGTCTTAATAACCAGCTTAATAACAGGGTGCCTTAAACCACTGTACTACCATTTCAGATAAATGGCTGTCCAGTCTCTTCTTAAAAACCTCC
Organism: Pantherophis guttatus; assembly: GCF_059756535.1. Taxonomy (NCBI): domain Eukaryota; kingdom Metazoa; phylum Chordata; class Lepidosauria; order Squamata; family Colubridae; genus Pantherophis; species Pantherophis guttatus. The sequence continues at coordinate 14,680,435 of NC_142069.1, read as the reverse complement.
AGTGATGTAGCACCCATAACTTCTGAAGGCCAGCTGTTCCACTGGTTAATTGTTCTCACTGTTAGGAAGTTTCTCATTAATTCCAGGTTGCTTCTCTTCTTGATTAGTTTCCATCCGTTGTTTCTTATCCTGTCCTCTGGTGCTTTGGAAAATAAGTTGATTTCTTTGTGGCAGCCCCTCAAATACTGGAATACCTCTATCAAGTCACACCTAGTCCTTTTTTTCCTCTAGACTGGCCATACCCAATTCCTGCAACCATTCTTCATATGTTTTAGTCTCCAGGCCTTTAATTATCTTAGTTGCTCTCCTCTGCACTTTTCCCATAGTCTCAACATCTTTTTTGTAACGTAGTGACCAAAACTGGATGCAGTATTCCAGGTATGATCTTATTAAGGATTTATAAAGCGGTACTAATACTTCATGTGATGTTGATTCTATGCCTCTGTTTATACAACCAAGGATTGTATTAGCTTTTTGGCTGCTGCCGCACACTGTTGGCTCATATTTAAGTGATCATCCACTAGGACTCCAAGGTCCTTGTTTTTGAGCCAGGTTTCACCTAATCTGTACTTGTACCTTTGGTTTTTCTTGCCTAGGTGTAAAAACTTGCTTTCCTCCACATTAAATTTCATTTTGTTGGATAGGGCCAATTCAAGTCTGTCAAGATCTTTTTGGATCCTGAGCTTGTCTTCTGGGGTGTCGGCTATTCCTGCCAGCTTAGTGTTATCTGCAAATTTGATGAGTTCCCTTTCTATTCCCTCATCTAAGTCATTTATGAAGATATTGAAGAGTACTGGGTCTAAGAGGTACATTCCATGTCTGCATGTAGTGAAGGTCTGGGGATGTTTGGATTGGTCCAACTATGAGTTACATATTCTCCATTTATACAGTATTCTCTTGATGCATAAGGAGAAGGAACGTAACTGTGAATCTCACATAATTTCCTCTGTGCTGTGCGGTGGTCTATAATTTTTTCCCCTCATCATAAATATGACCACGGGTAGACATCTCTGAATTGTCCAGGTCTACGGAGAACTGTGGCACTTTTATGCTACCGTTACTACTAAGTTAGGAAAGGTTGTGTATTTCTTTGATCTGATAAATGAATGTTCTGCTTTCTGTCTCAGGAACTAATAACCTGTTGACAGAGGCTCAAAAGTTTTATCCAAATGCGAAGTCTTATTTATTTAGAAGATAGTTCTGCTGAGTTCAGCAGGTTCTTTCAGTTAACTGGTTAGCTCTGTAGTTTAATGTCTACATCTCAGTAATGCAATTTAATTTTTTGAACTACGAATATTTTGGCCGGAGTGCTGCAGTACATCTGTGACATTTGGCCAACGGTATGATTTAGGGAGTGACTTACAATGGAGTTTGAAAAAGAGGTTGCTTGCATTTTGGATTGTTAAGTATCTGAAAGCTTTTTTTTTTGAAATAATTTTTATTACAATTTTCCTTTACACAACTCTAGTACATAATCAACAGACGGTGTCATTTTTGTATACTTTGGATCAACATTCCATACAATATATACATTATATACATTCAATATCTAATCCTCAATAGCCTTATATTTATTTCCAATTTTTATTTCTATTATCTATCCAAGTGTACCACTTTTCCCAAACCGCATAAAATTCTGAATCATCTTTTTCTTTTAGTTCTAGGGTAAGTTTATCCATTTTGGCACATTCATATACCTTCTGAATGATCAATCCCTCTGGTGGTGTATTGTGTTCCTTCCAGTATTGCGCGAACACAATTCTTGCCGCTGTTCTGAAAGCTTCTTGATGATGATTATGAATGAGTTTAAGGATGATGCAGCTCCTTGAGGTCTAAATAATGAAGAGCAAGGCCGTGGAGAAAGAGACATTCAGTTCAAACCCAAAACTAAATGGCTGATAACTTGCTTTAAAAATACAGGTAGTCCTTGACTTACGATAACAATGGAGCAAGACACTTGTTAAGTGAGTTTTGCCCCATTTTACAACCTTTTGTGCCACAATTGTTAAGTGAATCACTGCAATTGTTCAATTAGTAACATGGTTGTTAAGTGAATCTGGCTTCCCCATTGACTGTAAGAGGTGACCAGGCTGAGTCCGAGGGAAGGGCCAAACACGTGATCAGTCTCGAATCCCTTCGTGCCCACAAGAGATCTAAGTCAGCCCACCTTGAATTCCATTGACTGTTATCTACCACCAACTCGCTTTGACTGTCAGTAGTTCAGATTCTTGTAGAGAGCTTTAGCATACCATAAAGCTATCTATTCATCTGAACTGCCTTCGGCCACGTATTCTACTCCTGATATCCTGCGCTTGACATTGTCTTTGCTTGTCAGAAGGTCACAAAGGTGATCACATGACCCTCGAACATTGCAACAGTCATAAATACATGCTAGTTGCCAGGCATCTGAATTTTGCTCACATAACTATGGGGACGCTGCAGTGGTCGTAAATGTGAAAGGTCACTGTAATAGGTTTCGAGTTACGATCATAACTGAGCCCAAACTTTCTGTTGCTAAGTGAGATAGTTGTTAAATGAATTTTGCCCCATTTTATAAACTTGCTTGACACAGTTGTTGAGTGAATCACTGTAGTTGTTAAATTAGTCACACGGTTGTTAAGTGGTTTCCCCATTGATTTTGCTTGTCAGAAGGTCGCAATCACATGACCCTGGGACAGTGCAACCGTCATAAATATGAGTCGGTTGCCAGGCATCTGAATTTTGATCATGTGACCATGGGGATGCTGCAACAGTCATAAGTATGAAATATGCTGATAAGTCACCTTTTTCAGTGCTGTTGTAACTTTGAACGGTCACTAAATGAACGGTCACTAAATGAACTAAGTTCAGGACTACCTGTGCTTCATTGCTGACCCCCTACTTCATTTCATCCGTTCATAATTCCATTCCTTTCATTTTCTATTCTTTGGCCTTGTACTCTACTCCTCCAGAACCTTACGAACATTTATAAAATTAAATAGACTTTGTAAAATTAATTCCAGCATTGAATCGTCTCAGATTTCAGTTTGTCTGTAGTTGTTTTGCCCATAAATATGAGGAAAATGAAGTGCTTATCTATTTAACCCTATCTTTCCTCCCAAAAAAACTGCTGGTTGTTGAAGAGACCTGGGTTCAATTACTCATTGATGTCATAACTAAGAAGAATGCTGGGACCACAAAAATCTATGCCGTACCTCCAGTTTACTTATGTTACTTACATTTCCTGAAAGATTTTATGTGAATTAACCCCTGAGCAGTATAGTATGGAAGAAAAAAAAAAGTGGGAATAAGGGAGGATGATATAGGTTTCGGAGAGGTATGAGTGGGATTTTTTTTTTAGTAAAAAAATAAGAATATTGGGACCAGGGGTGAAATCCAGCAGGTTCTGACAGGTTCTGGAGAACCGGTAGCAGAAATTTTGAGCAGTTCAGAGAACCGGTAGTGGAAATTTTGTGTAGTTTGGAGAACCGGCAAATACCACCTCTGGCTGGACCCAGAGTGGAGTGGGAATGGAGATTTTGCAATATCCTTCTCCCAGGAGTGGGGAGGGAATGGGGATTTTGCAGTAACCTTCCCCTGGAGTGGGGTGGGAATGGAGATTTTGTAGTATCCTTCCCCTGCCACGCCCACCAAGCCACGCCCACAGAACCGGTAGTAAAAAAAATTGGATTTCACCACTGATTGGGACCTAATGCAGATGGAATCCATGAGATGGAGGGAAAATGGCCTTGTCTTTCCTTCTCTTCCTGATCCTGGATGGAAATGTCATCTCATAGATTGTTAAAAGAAAATAAGGCCAATTTACTAATGGAAACATTTGTTCTGGTGCTATTTCTATTGGATTCTGTTTTTTATTAAAAAAAAAAACTCTTTCAAAATTGTTTCTAGGAAGAAAAAGTTAAATGTCTTCTGTCCCGAATATTATGATCTTGATTCATAAAAGATCCCCCCTCAGTTTTGGCTTTGACTGCAGCAACTGTAATGTTGAAAGTGTTAAGAGTTATAAGCGTAGTGTAAATACAAGGTTTAGCATATTATTATTATTATTACACTACACAACAGTGGGAGATGGAGTCCAGTTATCAAAGGCCAAACATCTGGCTAATCAAGTGACTTGGAAAAACAAAAGTAATTGTGAATTGTGAAGAAGGATCTCTTTGAAAATAGCTGCATGGCCAACCAAGTACCATTCAAGAAGAAAATGTAAAATAAGGCATGCCGGGCGTAAAAGATTAATTTCACTTGTACGTTGAGCTGTTTGTAACTCACCAGAGAAATATTGGCATTGTGGTAGATGGCTTAAGAAGCTGTTGTGTGGTTGGCATGAAAATTGCCAGGAAAAAGCCAGGAAAACTTACAGTAATTAGGTAATGAAATGTCTGCAAGAAAGCAACCAAGCTCAGAAAGCACCAAAGACTCCTCAGCCATTAAAAAAAAAGGCTAATTCCATGCTAAAGATCATTAAGAAAAGTTCTGTAAATAAAACCGCCAACATGGTAATGCCATGCTATAAATCCCCTTGTATGTATGTTGGACGGCCCCTGACCTCCGCACTTTCCACACCAACCTGAAGACATGGCTTTTTTCAGCAATTTCCCTGATCTGCTACAAGATTTTATTCTGTTTGGGGTTTTATATTGGCTGTTTTTAGGATTTTTATTGTTATATGTTTTTAATTCTGTGCGCCGCCCCGAGTCCTAGGGGAGAAGGGCGGAATATAAATTTAATAAAAATAAAAAATAAAATAAAATAAAATAAATCTGGACTATGGGGTAGAAATATGGTAGTAGCATTTCAAAAAGGGATATACGAGAGCTGTAACGTGCTTGAGGGAAACACTGTGTTTTGTGAGGAAAAAAGGCGTTCGGAGAATAGATTGGAGGGCACGTTGTGTGCTTTGTGAGAGAGACCATTAACATGCTGAGAGAATTTAGCACCCATTCAGAAGTAATAATTTCTCAGCAAGGAGGCAGATCATTTTTTGAAGTTCTTTCCTCACTTGGGTGACGCCCTCACAAAGTGAGGGGAGTGGCAAGGTATCCAAATTTGTTTCCAAAGTTTAAGAATTGAGCATTCTGGGAGCAGACAGGCCTTTTGTTACCCTGGCGGCAAGCAATTTCAAGCTTCCAAATACCATCTACTCTCACTTACTTAGGAGTAAGTTCCACCAGTCTGGTGCAGGGGTTGAGATGCTGACCTAGAAACTGAGAAACTGACCTAGAAACGGAGTCAGTTCTTAGGCATGAAAGCCGACTGGGTGACTTTGGGCTAGTCCCCTGATGGCGAACCTATGGCACGCGTGCCAGAGGTGGCACGCAGCGCCCTCTCTGATGGCACGTGAACCGTCACCCCAGTTCAGCTCCGCTTACACCCCCTACCCACTGGAGGGTGGGGGGCATAAGGTGGGGGGGCTGCACACATGTGCATGGGGGCAGGGCGTGTGCATATGAGTGGGGGGGCAGGGTGTGTGCAAGGGGACCATGTGTGCATGTGCGGGGGCAGGGTATGTGTGTAGGCATTGCATTTTGGGGGATTGGGTGCACGCACACGCTTTGGGCACTCAGTCCGCAAAAGATTAGCCATCACTGGGCTAGTCCCTCTCTCTCTCTCTCTTTTTTTTTTTAAAAAAAAATTAATTTATATGCCGCCTTTCTCCAGAGACTCAGGGCGGCTTACAATGAGTTAAGCAATAGCCTTCATACTTTTGTATATTTATACAAAGTCAGCTTATTGCCCCCACAAACTGGGTTCTCAATTTACCTACCTTAGAAAGGATGGAAGGCTGAGTCAACCTTGAGCCTGGGGAGATTCGAACTTGCAGTAATTGCAGACAGCTGGTGTTAATCACAATGCTATCAGTCTGCTGAGCCACCAGGCCAACTTGCAGGCCAACTTATCTCACAGGGTAGTTTTGGTGGGTAAATGGATATAAATGCTACTGCCTATGTTAAATGTTAGAAATGTTTCATCTTGTTTGTTTTGTTCTGCTTTCTGTCATTTATCCTATCTAATCATCAAAACTGTAAATGACATGTTCAGTTTTTTCATGTTTATGCAAAAAGTCCATAAGAGATTTCTATAGTTTAATTCATCCGATTTCAATTCATTTCGCAATTAATTGTATTTCTTTACATCAAACACTTCTTTTTACTCTGGCCGTTCTTTTTTTTATTGTGTTCGCAATGACTTGTTGGGGTGTAGAAACTCAAAGGTTGAGCTTGGTCCTCATTGCAAGACATGTATTCACATCGGTTGTATATGCACAAAATCAGAAAAAGGGTTTGAAAAAGGAGCAAACAGGAAATGTCTTTGCTTCCTTGCTGGAGGTCTAGAATTGGTGTCCTAAGCCTTATCTTTCATTTGATTAGATGATCATGGTCTTACTTATAAAATATCCTTGCTGACTTGACATCAAGTTAGTAGATACTGCAAATGCGGTATCATACCATGTTATGAGCAAACAAGGCATGCCAATGGACTGATAGCCAGAATAAATTATTATATATATATTTTTCATTGCTCTGGCAACTGCCAAGATGATAAGAAGGGTTGATCCAATAAAATTCTATCTGGGTGGTAATTTTGCTCAGGTCCATATCTGTTGAAGCCACAATATTAAGTATCTGTTTCCCCTTTCCCACAAGACTTTTGGACTTTTTTTTTTAGTTATGGGATGAGTTATGTGTAAAGAGTTGTATTTAGAGAGGATGATTGTTTTTACTTGTTGGGTTGAAGGGAAAATTACTTCTTTATCCTTTCCTTTCCTTTCCTTTCCTTTCCTTTCCTTTCCTTTCCTCTCCTCTCCTCTCCTCTCCTCTCCTCTCCCCTCAACTCCCTTCCCCCTCCTCCCCCTTCCCTTCTTCTTAACTTTTCTCATTCCCTTCCTTCTGTCCTTCCCCTCCCCTTTCCCCTCCCCCTCCCCTCCTCTCTTCCCTTCCTTTCCTTTTTCTTACTTTTCTCCTTCCCTTCTTTCTTCCCTCCCCTCCCCTCTCCTCCCTCCCTCCCTCCCTCTCTCTTCTCTTCTCTTCTCTTCTCTTCTCTTCTCTTCCCTTCCCTTCCCTTTTTTTACTTTTCTCCTTCTCTTCCTTCTCCCCTCCCCCTCCTCCCCTTCCCTCCCCTTCTTCTTAACTTTTCTCCCTTCCTTCTTCGCTCCCACCCCCTCCTCTCCTCTCTGCACTTTTGGTAGTTTGTATTAGCTTTTAATTCTTTCTATCAGTATCTCTTAATAACGTGACTTGAATACTTTTAAAAAGCTTTCCCCTTTCCCCTGCAGTTATCTATGCTAGCAAATTAATGGGCAAGATTATACCCTTTGTCTTGGAATAGTTGATTTGCAGCTCATGTGACACGACCACGTTTTCCTGCTCTCTGTTAGGGAGAACATTCCAAAGATTCCCCCTGTGAGCTGTCACTTCAATGTCTTAATAAGGCCAGCCGTGTGCAGCTGTAAAATGGATGACGGTTGCCTTTTCTAAATATTGGGTGCCTGGAGATTCCATTTATGGTGAGGCTTGCAAACTTGGTATTCCACCGAAGGTCAGCCTCTCAGATAACAGCATTGCTCACCGTAGCCCAGAGTTTCTTCAGCCCAGAGTTTCTTCGGATTGCAGGCGTCACTTTTCCAAGAGAAACTGTGCAGAACAGGAACTGGAATTTGGGCGGGGGGAACGGGGGGGGGGGAAGAGAAATAGGCCACCTAAAGGAACTAAGCCGATGAAGTCTCCTTTTGACCAGATGCTAGATTATTTATGCTGCTAGGATGTGGATGTGAGCCTGATGGCAGGAGGATTTGAATGCCTTGTATAAATTTGGATTTTTCTCTTCTGGCTAATGCATAGATTTGGCTCTTTCTTGCGATGTTGTCATTAGCTCACAAAGCGGAATAAAATGGGCTATCGTGTGCCTATTTGAAAGAGCAGCATGGCGGAGTGATGAAGACTCTTGCCTCCCATTCAGAAGGTTGAGAGTCCAAGCTAGCGGCAGATGTTTCTCTCCTAGGGTGCAAAGAAAAAATATATCTGCTGCAAACTCCACATAGGCATCAGGAAGGGCATCCGGCAGGTAAACGCTCAGCTGAACCAGTTGTCCCGACTCTACCCCAAATTAAGGGATTACAGCAGAGGTGGGTTTCAGCAGGTTCTGACCAGTTCTGGAGAACCGGTAGCGGAAATTTTGAGTACTGTATTTTTCGGAGTATAAAACCCCTTAAAAGGGGGTAAAAATTTAGGTGCATCTTATACACCAAATGTAGCCCCATCCACCGACTGGCCCCCACTCTTTGGCCTCTGCCTCGCAGCAGTTACCTCCTTGCAAGCAAACAGCAAGAAAAAACAGCTCCTTTCAGCTTCAGCACAGCCTAATTAGCACAAGTTGATTTGCTCTCAGCTGTTTTGCACAGGGCTCTGCTTCTTGCTGATTTTTTTTTCCTTTGTGTTAATCAAGCTATGCTGAAAACGAAAATGAAAGTAAAGCAGGCTGTTTGATGTTTGCTGCAATGAGGCAAAATTGCTCAGAGGCAAAGGGACATTTCTTTTTCTTCTTTTCTTCACTAAAAAAGGTAGGTGCGTCTTATACTCCAGTGCGTCTTATACTCCGAAAAATGTGGTAGTTTGGAGAACCGGTAAATACCACCTCTGACTGGCCCTGCCCCCATCTATTTCAGCCTCCTGAGTCCCAGCTAATTGGGAGGAAATGGGGATTTTGCAGTAACCTTCCCCTGCCACGCCCACCAAGCCACACCCACAGAACCGGTAATAAAACATTTTGAAACCACCACTGGATTACAGGGTTGTGAAAAGGGAGTGTTTTAGTATGCTTATATGAAAATACTCTCAAATATAGTTCGACCTGCATATTTTGATAGATATTTGTTTATGAATTTACAGAGTGAGCTTTTCTTATGTTTTTTTAATAAAAAAATACACATTAAAATAGCAACAAGGCAAAACAAACAAATTAATATCTAACTGACAAGAATACAAGATGAAATTTCCTTCCTTTTGGTACCAGGTTTTCTAGTTTATTGCACTGCCCAGATATATGAATTTTTGCTGAACTTTTTTCATTATGCCTTCAACTCTGTAGTTCTTTTGGGGCTATATCATAGTCTAGTTGAAGTCCAGTGCAAATGTAAATACCTTCAATTCCCAAATGTCATATTGGAATCGAGCCTTTGGAAGGAATGGTTGATCCTCTTACTCTCTTTGTTCTGGATCCAACCTGGTTTGAAACATTGGTTTAGTGGAGAATCCTGGTTAACATCAACTATGGAAAGTATCAGTTCAGTTGTAATAGAGGTAATCCTCAACTTACAACCATTCATTTAGTGTCCCTTCAAAGTTACAATGGTACTGAACAAAGTGACATATACCTGTTGTTCACACTTTCGACTGTTGCAGTACCCCCATACTCATGTGATCAAAATTTGGGCGCTTGGCAACTGGCATGTATTTATGATGGTTGCACTGTCCTGAGATCATGTGATCACTATTTGTGACATTCCCAGCAGGCTTCTGACAAGCAAAGTCAATGGAAAGGCCAGATTCATTTCACAACCACTGAACAACTGCAGTGACTTGCTTAACAACCGTGGCAAAACGGTCATAAAATGGGACATGACTCTCTTAACAACTGCCTTGCTTAGCAACAGAAATGTTGGGCTCGTAAGTGGTCGTAAGTTGAGAACTACCTGTATTAATACAGGGTGAATTATGATAATATAGGGGGAGGATTAGTTCCTGTTGTTCCTGCTTTTGCAAATCATTAATGCACAAAGACCAGCTGGCAGAAACTGGAAACTCAGCTTCCCAGTGCGCGCATGCACGCCAGGTTGCTGCTCTTCTGGTTTCCGATGCTCCCGCGTGCACAGAGATAAGCTGGCTGGTGCGCATGTGCGCACCGGAACCCGGAACAGCAACTGGCGACGGCTGGCGTGCCCTGAGAGATGGCTCTGTGTGCCACTTCTGGCACGTGTGTCATAGGTTTGCCATCACTGGTATAGGCATAATGGATTACAAGTAGTCCACAACTTAACAATAGTTCGTTTAGTGACTATCTGAAGTTACAACAGCACTAAAAAAAAGTGACTCATGACTACCTGCAAGTTCTTAAACCTTTGTTGACCCATGACCATGGGGATGCTGCAACAGTCGTAAGTGTGAAAAACGGTCATAATAAACTTTGAATGGTCACTAAGCAAGCTGTTGTAAGTCGAGGACTACCTCTATGAAATTGTGAAATCAGGATGCTCTGTGGTTGCCATTGGGATGATTTTAATGAGAAACTGTATATTGGATGGATACATACATAGATATATACATTGATACGTGCATGCAGGCCAGGGGTGGGTTCTAAAAATTTTTACTACCGGTTCTGTGGGCATGGCTTATTTTGTGGGCATGGCTTGGTGGGGGGGGGTAATGTGAGTGGGTGGGCATGGCCAACTTTTTTTTTTTTTACTTTTAAAAGCATTTTTTCTACGATCTTAAGAGGTTGCAGAAAAGAATGCTTTTAGAAGCCTCTGATGATCAGGCAACTCAGCTGGGATCGCCAGAGGCTTTTAAAGGCATTTTTTTTTCTACAACCTCTTCGGCCGAAGAGATTGTAGAAGAAATGCTTTTAAAAGTAAAAAAAAAAGCCTCTGATGAGGTGGGCGGGATAAGTGAATGGCGACCAGGCCGGGAACCTGTTCGGGGATGTGGCCAGCCAATGTTATTACCGGTTCTCCGAACTACTACAAATTTTTACTACCGGTTCTTGTGAACCGGTGCGAACTGGGAGCAACCCACCACTGATGCTGGCATATATGCTGTCTCTTTCATGTAGCTCTACATATGTTACACATTTTCTTCAGCCTATCTGAATTTGAGGGATTCCCAGAGATTTTAGTGCAAGTTAATCAACACCAAAGGCAAATTTAACCACCTGCGATGTGGCAGAAGCAATATCATCTCCTTCCAGTTTGTATTAGTTCAATTTATTTATTTAAGATGTATAGCCAGCACATTTCCTTACCTCATTCATCCTGAGCCTGTGAATTAAATCACAATTCTTCTCACTGTTAATGATTGGGAATTGAGACCCACAAGGTAGCGAATCACATAAGGCCACCCAGTGAGTTTGTAGCTGGACTGAGATTTGAATTTTCACCTCACAGGTAGAAGTCCAAAAATGGATGAAAAACATTTGAATTTTTCATTGCTCCAACATGATTGCTCTTGTTAGAGCAGTGAAATCACTCTTCATTTTAGACAGTGATCGGGCAAAAGTACAAGTACATATTTCCCCAAACTCCAAAATACTTATCACAATAGCTTTGATTTTTTCCAAACACGACATCTGCAGGTTGTGTTAATCGGTTGAACATTTCAGGATCAGCTTTCTTCAAACATTGAGTTAATTTGCTTAGAGTCAATTAAACTTTCGGTGAGACAGGAATTCAAATTTTCAGTTCCAACCCATATAAATCATCTGGGTCCTGAATTGACTGGATTTAAAGGGAGTTTCAGTCCAGGTGCAAAACACTAAATATTCGATTTTGATTAAAACCTCACATTTGTTTTGAGTATGCTTCGTTGCATGTAGGGGTTGTTCCAAATGAAAGAGTGTAGGCATAGGCTGTGAATTTTCATGACTTCTGGTACGCCAAATAAAAGAGTCAGAACTGTGTCTGATGTCCCTCCTAAAAGAAAAGTTTGACCAGAAATGTATGGAAGTTTCTGGCATCATCCCCACTTTTGCATTGAACTCACAGCAGGAACTGGTAACATTAAACTGTTTCCAAGTCAGTTGTGGTCAGCTCCACTAGACAGACTTGACTAGAAAATCATTTTTATAGGAGCATCAGAAATATACTTTACTGAGATAGATTTTAAGTCTATCTTAAAGTAGTAAGTAAAGACTATCAGAAGTCTGATTGTCTTTACCTTCCTCCATTTATACCTAAGTGAATTAGGGAGGTGTTTACGTGAGCTACCCAATATCATCTTGCTTCCCCAGGGACCAAAAGAAAATTTCAGCCTTCATTGTTGAGGTAGTGGTTCTTGCATATAGGTAGTCCTCACCTTACAACCATTCATTTAATGACTGTTTGAAGTTACAGTGGCATTGAAGAAGTGACTTATGCCTGGTTTTCACACTTACGCTTACTGTAGCATTCCTGTGGTCATGTGATGAAAATTCGGATCCTTGGCAACTGGCATCTATTTATGACAGTTGCAGTACCCCATGGTCATGTGAATCACCTTTTGGGACCCTTCTGACAAGTAAAGTCAATGGAAAAGCCAATGTCAGGGTTCCAAGTAACCCCTCCCCCACAACGAAAGAAGACTCCGAGGCTTGAAGTTCCTCGAAGTTCCATTTTATTAGAGATGTCATATTGGCACATCTGGGAAAACCCGAATCTGAAAGCTTCCAGGTTTTCCCCACCCAAAAGAAAGTCCAAGTCCCTGCCCAGCACCCATATATCCATCACATAGCCCAATCAAAGCACCGTGCCAACTGGACATGCCTCCTAGTCACACCCCTCCAGGTGCAGGGCAAGATGTCCTTGACTCCCTGAGAAAGGAATGTTATTATGACTACATATCACTCCTGCTCCATAAAATCCTCTCTCCCAGTTTCCCAAAACAGTAAATGTGGCAGGCCTGAAGGCCCAATGCAAAAGGTGGCTTCCAGGCCTGACAGTCAGATTCACTTAACAATCATGTTATTGACTTAACAACTGCGGTGATTCACTTAAAAACAATGGCAAGAAAGGATGTAAAATGGGGCACAACTCACTTAACAACTGCCTTATTTAACAACAGAAATGTTGGGCTCTCAAGTGGTCATAAGTTGAGGACAAATCATTAAAACCCGTTGTATAAGGTCAAAGAGGTGAATGGACCAAATTAAAGGGTCTTCTTTGTGGTGGCTTCTACCCTGTAGTTGTGAATCGAGGATTGCCTGTGTTTCTGTCATGTACAGTTGTACATGATTCGCACACATCCATTGTGTTTCACCCAATGATTGATGTGCCGTTATACTGACTACTCTTACATCCATTCACCAAGGATTGTTTTGCTCAGCCCGATAAGCAGATATGGGATTCACATAATTTACCTACCGGTTCGCCCAGCACCAAAAATGTGGTGGCACATGCGCCAGACCTTCTACGCTTGCACTTTGCTTGCGAGCTTGCTTTCTGCGCATGCGCCTGGCCTCAAAAATGTGTCTAAATAGGACAGCATAGAGCCGGGGCGGGTGGGTGGGCCTACCAGCGATTTCTGCTACCGGTTCACCCGAACCGGCCCAAACTGGCTGAATCCCACCTCTGACGATAAGCCATGACTTGTTTATTTGGGGTTAGTGCAGTGGTGGGATTCAGCCAGTTCGCATCTATTCGGGAGAACCGGTTGTTAACTTTCTAAGCAGTTTGGAGAACCAGTTGTTGGAAGAAATCTTATTTTGTTTTTTTCCACTTTACACGGCTAGTCCTGTAAGGAAGGCAGGAAGGAAACATTCTGCTGTTGTTTCTAGCCTAATCTTTATTGCCCTGCTTACAGAAACTGCCTCTCTGGTTAACCCTTATTACATTGTAACAGCTAAGGCGAAGCACCCATCAATGTGAGTGACGTTGAGTTGGCCACGCCCACATGGTCACATGACCACTGAGCCACGCCTACCCAGCTGGTCATTAGGGCAGAGAACCGGTTGTTAAATTATTTGAATCCCACCGCTGGGTTAGTGTGATGTGTGAATCAAGTCTCTGCAGCATGTTCTTCTGTGGTTAAACAAATCCTGGTGTGGTGTTTTGTATGAACTAAATCTAGGTTTGATGAGCCCTTATTTATATCAGAATAAACACTCGAAAATCCTTCCTGAAGCGAGTTGGAATTTGGCAAGAATATCGTACCCATAAAAGCTTTCCGGCATTCAGAGCGATTGACTCATCTTTAGATGGGACTAATCATCAAACATACTGGCTGGTTGTTGACTTTTCATGGGGGTAAGAAAGCACCATACTTTTACTAGAGTTTTCTGGGGCATGGTAACCTCTTGTGTTTGGGATTTCCGGTTTCTTTCAGATAACTTCTTGTCTCCAACGGTTCAACCCTTTTGTAAACTGAGTGTGACTGCATTTTTCAGTCCATCTCTTTATTTCTGGGACCCCTCTGATTGGAGATAAAAAAAAATCTAGAAACAAAAGCTATAGTTAAAGAGAAACAAAACATTTGTCTTTTCTGCTAGGTCTTGGTTAATCTTTTTTTAGAACATTTCCATGCAAGGATTCTGTCCTTGGGATTTAATGGTTGCCTGGGAATCTCAGATTTTGAGTCACATTACTGGTCTTAGCATCCTTCGTGCAGATACATTACCAGTTGTTGATACTCATCCCAGTGTTAGGAAAAACTTACTCATTTCAGATCAACCTTTGTAATAGACTCAAAAGTAAACAAAATCATTTTTATACAGTTAGCTAGCATGCAAAAAAACCCCAAAACAAACTGCTTTGGAGTAAGGTAATTATCTCCTAGGCTCAAAGGATAAAGAGCAACTTCATAATGGAAATTGTATTCCACACAGACAGTCCGTGGGTTAAGAAGGTTCTAATTTAAGGACAATCCAGTGGTGGGTTGCCTCTGGTTCAGACCGGTTCGCAAGAACCAGAAATAAAACTGGCAGGAGGCCCCGCCCACTACCCCGGATGTCATCATCAGAGGATGTCATCAGAAGCTTCACTCGTGCACGCGCGATCCCGTTGCGAACCGGTGGTAAAGGTAAGTAGAACCCACCCCTGGGACAATCCCTAGATATCAGTGGATCATCTACTACTAAAAAGGGCAACTGGCATTCTCCTTTCTGAAGCTGACAAAGGGCTGAAGTCGCGTGAAGCTTTCAGCAACTGCTGAAGCCACACTTTTTTTGATATACAGCCTGATTCCTAAAAATACTGCAACACTTCAGTGTTTCTTGGCTCAAGAAGTGAGAACACCAACCACCACTTTCAGTAATAAGCAGTCCATTTGTAAGTACAAGTTCTGACTCACATACAAGTTCAGGTTTAAGACAAAGTTAGCAGAACTTGTTCTTAACCCAAGTACCGTATTTTTCGGAGTATAAGACACATCGGAGTATAAGACGCAGCTTAGTTTTTGGGGAGGAAAATAGGAAAAAAAAATCTGCCTATCAGGTATTCATCTGGCTAGTGTCCTTAGTCTGATCAGTTTCAGCACATTAGTTTGCTGCTTTTTTATCCCCTGCTTGGGGATAAAAAACAGCTTCTAAGACTCTGAGACGAAGCAGCAATGAGAAAAGTAGGCAAAGCACATGGAGATCGCTTTACTCAGCTAGCGCCTAGTTAGGACTGAAAAAAAGCTTCTAAATAACAGCTGAGAGTCGGAGCAAAGCATGGAGATCGCTTCACTCGCTAGTGCCTCATTAAAGCACAGCAGAGAGTTGAGGGAGCAGGCAAAGCTGGGAAGATCGCTTCACTCGCTAGCACCTCGTTAGCACCTCATTAGGGCTGAAAAAAAGCTTCGAAAAAGCTACATTCGGAGTATAAGAAGCACCCAAATTTTCAGCCTCTTTTAGGGGGGGGAAAAGGTGCGTCTTATACTCTGAAAAATACGGTACTGCTTGTACCAGTAAAGTAAGATCCTGCTTGTTTTAATTCAGTCTTTACTTAGAATTAACAGAGTAACATAACAGAATAACAGGGTTGAAAGGGATCTTGGAGGTTTTCTAGTTCAACCCTCAGCTCAAGCAGAAGACACTATATCAGAGTTCCTCAATCTTTCTGGGTTGGCGACCTGGAGGGGGAGAGGAGGAAAGAGGGGATAGTTTTGTGGGGGGACAGACACACCCGTTGCTAGTATGAGTGGGAATGCAAGTCCCCGGGATGCTTGCTTGAGTGGGGCTGTATGTGGACACACACATGCATGCACCAGCCAGCCACTCACATGGCCTGGTTGCGAATAGGCCATGGCCCACAGGTTGGGAAAACCTGCCCTATACCATTCCAGACAAGTGGCTGTCCAGTTTTTTCTTAAAAGCCTCCAGTGATGGAGCACCCAGAACCTCTGAAGGCAAGCCGTTCCACTGGTTATGCTCGTTTTTGCTCATCACAAACTGAACCGGCCACCACACCCACATTTATACCCTGTGGGGTGTGGTCCAGTGACTCAGCTAATCTCTGGCACGCCTTCCCCTCTGCTGCGCACGCTTCTCCCTGCGCCGTTGCCGAGGATCCAGCCAGCACTTATCTCCTTCATCGCTGTCCACCTGTGGCTGCGGGGACGTGCTTGGCTCTTGGCCTTCGGTGTCCTCCGGAGGCATTGCCAGAGAGGAGGGTCCTGGAGAGGGAGGCCTTGCCAACTCCTCTCCCTCACTCTCAGAGTCTGCATCTGTCGATAGCCCAGGCTCAGGCAACGGAGCCACAACAGGTTAATTGTTTTCAGTGTTAGAAAATTTCTCCCTAGTTTTAGGTTGTTTCTCTCCTTGATTAGTTTCCATCAATTATTTCTTGTTTTGCCTTCTGGTACTTTGGAAAATAGTTTGACCCCCTTCTTCTTTGCGGCAGCCCCTCAAATATTGGAACACTGCTATCATGTTCTTCTTTTCACTAGACTAGACATACCCAATTCCTGTAACTGTTCTTCATATGTTTTAGCCTCCAACCCTTTAATCATCTTTGTTGCTCTTTTCTGCACTCTTTCCAGAATTTCAACATTTTTTTTTATAATATGTTGAATTGAATTCAGCATTTCAGTGGAACCGAATCCCTCTCCAATGTTTATAGTCTTAGCATATTGGTTGCCCTCGGAAGCATTCTCTTGGTGTGACAGTATTATTCTTAATTTACATATTGATGAATTAAGAATAATTTAGTGATTTGTTTGTGGCATCATACAGAATATACAAACAAGGATGGAAGGATTCAAAACTAGATTTCCTACATTTGAGTGAGCCCTACATCTATTGGAGAACACTGCCTTTTCTTCATGTCCCTAGGTATGTACATAAAAAGGAAACCAAGTGGAAAGGAGAATGTGAAGAATCTTCAGTATACAGAATGGTCAAGCTTGTTTTATTAATTCTGCTTTGCCTCAACATGTGTGGAAGAATTTGTGGACTGTAAATTATTGGGATTTGCAGCTTCCTTTCTCTTTCCCTAGCTCAGTGTTTCTAAACCTCAGCAGCTTTAAGATATATGGATTTCAACTCCCAGGAATCATAGAAACTGAGGTCCACACATTTTAAAGTTGCTGGGTTTGGGAAACACTGCTCTAGCTAATTAATATCAGTGAAGCATATGGAATTCCATAGATAACTAGCTGTATAGAACTAAGGAGGAGGTGCTTTGGTGACAATATTGGAAAGAAGAACTATGAACATTTCCAAACTGCCTTATGGAAGAATGAATATCAGATGTGCAAAACCAAAACAGGATGTAGCTGTATTCTCTAAGACCGCCTTCTGTCCTTGCAATGCATCCCTTGCCTATAAAACGAAAGGCTGAGATTGAAAAATGGATGTCAGCATATAATACTACTGGTGTGGTCTTTAGAAGCCTCTATTTTTCTCAGCTTCATGTGGAACAGATTAAACCACCCATTAGGTTTGAGTCTTAAGCCTGCTAATTCTGCTGTGTTAACTAATTTCTCTTGGTAAAGAAAGTTGAAGGAAGTCTTAACTTAAGAACAACCATTGAAAACTAGTTATTTATTTATCCTGTTAATTAAATTCACATTGCAAGGCTAGAAAATCAGTGCTTGATATAGTACCTATAGAGCAGTAGCAATGGCAGCTCTATAAATAGAACAGCAAAGTCAACATAGGGTAATGGCTCAGCTTGGTTTGGATCAATATCCAATTCCAAAACCTGGTGAAACCACTCCTCAGTCCATAAAGGTTGAAATGTGGAAGAATCTATTTTTTTGGGTAGATGTTGCTGCTCTGTGACTCCCAACATCCTACCCGGTTTCCCTGAAAATAAGATCCAACCAGAAAATAAGCCCTAGCATGATTTTTCCAGGATGCTCATATATAAGCCCTACCCCCAAAATAAGCCCCAGTTAAGATCATCAACCAGACGGAGGCATTTAGTACTTTATTTCCCCTAAAATAAGACCTAACCGGAAAATAAGCCATAATGCGTCTTGGAACAAAAATTAATATAAGACCCAGTCTTATTTTGGGGGAAACACGGTATATCATTACTCACTAGAATGTTGAGAATTCCAGAACATGTCAAAAGTGATAAAATTGAATGAATGAATAAACAAATATAGAAATTAAATACAGAGGCAGGCAATAAAATATTATTAGATCTATGCATTAAAGAACATACAGATATGCTTTTGGTAACCAGGATGCATCTTATCAATCAGAAGAGTTGAAAAGCAACCATCCATTTCTTGAAATACAGGAACTAGAAATCTATGTATTATCCAAACTCTCCTGTCTGTATGCCAGTTTGTAACCTTCATCTGCGTGAAATGGTGCATCGTGGGACAACAGTTTTTGAATACACTTACTTCAAATGGGCTAACTATAAAAAATGCATCCAAAATCCAGGACCTGTGACTCCCATGGGACTGAAATGTGGCAAACCTGTGACATGTGATCGTCATTTCAAATGCCCCCTGCCAGTTTTCTCACAAGTCAATACCATTTATATTATCAGAAATGTCGTAGTGCCGTGATATCATAAAGCTTTAGTTATTGAATATATTGATATAACTCATGTTTTGGACATAGAAGACTCCAGCTTTGATCTGCCACATCTTCAGATGGGGCTGCAAAAGATTATGGTCTGAAATCCTAAATATCTGCCTTGGTCAAAGAATCAAAGGGTACCTGCCAGGACAAAGTTAAACTTATGTGGTAGGCAGAGGTGGGTTTCATCAGGTTCTGATCAGTTCTGGAGAACCGGTAGCGGAAATTTTGAGTAGTTCGGAGAACCAGTAAATACCACTTCTGGCTCCACCCCCATCTATTCTCAGCCTCCTGAGTCCCAGCTGATCGGGAGGAAATGGGGATTTTGCAGTAACCTTCCCCTGGAGTGGGGTGGGAATGGAGATTTTACAGTATCCTTCCCCTGCCACGCCCATCAAGCCACACCCACCAAGCCACGCCCACAGAACCGGTAGTAAAAAAATTTGAATCCCACCACTGGCGGTAGGCCATATTTATCAATGACAAACCAATTAGTAAAGTATTTTCTAGAGAGTGAAAAAGTGATGTTCCTTTGAAGAAAGGCTAAAAACCTCCCAATTTGCTTGCCTTTTCCAACTTTTCTAATTCCAGTATGAATTGCAACTCATCCCAGCTGTCTTGACTGCTTGAAGATCTTGTCTCTCCCTCCTTCCATTTTTTTTTTTTTTTTGCTTTAATTTATATGCCGCCCTTCTTGGGAGACTCAGGATGGCTTACAATGCGTTAAGCAATAGCCTTCATACTTTTGTATATTTATACAAAGTCAGCTTATTGCCCCCACAAACTGGGTCCTCATTTCACCTACCTTAGAAAGGATGGAAGGCTGAGTCAACCTTGAGCCTGGTGAGATTCGAACTTGCAGTAATTGCAGGCAGCAGTTCTTAATAACAGTGCTTAGTCCACTGTACTACAGGCTGTTTACCTGGGTGTAGATACAGCCCAGGAAAAGTAAATAGGGGTGAAATTGACCAGAACGTTTTAGAAACAGATCAGCTGGCACTGTTTGACTTCTTCCTATTAGGCTGAAAATGTTTATTTGTAGGTCAGTTTTGAAAGGAGCAGTTGCTTCAAAACAGAAGGAAGAGATAATTGAGATTTCATGGAATTTCAAGCCTCTGATTATGGTATAATTTGATCATTGGAAGCTATCTTCCACTGGACATCCAACTGGCTCCCACCCCAATTGTCTTCTGGAAGCTGCTCAAAACAAAGCTGTTTTGGACAGTCTTGATCCTACCTTGATTTGGTAATGCTTTGATCTGATTAATTTGATCTTACTTTATGTTTTCAGATAATGTGCAGTTGTTTCTATTGTGTACTCTTTGTATATTGAGCTTTGTTGTTTGTGTATCTTATTTATAAACTGTCAAGAGTTCTTCAAGGTTTGGCAGTCCGTAGATGATGATGATAATAATAATAATAATAATAATAATAATAATAATAATAATAATAATAATAATAATATCTTACACAAACTCTGCGAGTGCATCTTTGTTTGCAAATCTTCCTGCTGTTATAGTGACCCAATCAAAGCAAACAACACTGAAATTAAGAATTAATTAGCAATAGATCCCCATGCCAGTTTGTTGGGAAGCTCTTTTGAGAGAAAAAAAAGAGGTTCTTTGTTCAATGAAACAACAGGACTATATTTATATTTCATGGATTTGCAAATTTCCTATTGTAACTTTAGTTGACTATTATTGCAACCAAATCAAAATCTTATAGATTTTAAGAAAAAGCATAAAGAAGAGAAGAATGACATTTAAAACAGATAATGGAATCTGTTTCAATTAATGTAGGATTTCATATTCAGCATTGTTGTGAGACAAAAAAATAGGATTAAGCTGTTTTGGTGACCTCCTATAGTCCTTTAAAGTAAAGGTAAAGGTTCCCCTTGCACATATGTGCTAGTCGTTCCCAACTCTAGGGGGTGGTGCTCATCTCCGTTTCAAAGCCGAAGAACCAGTGCTGTCCGAAGATGTCTCCATGGTCATGTGGCTGGCATGACTAAACGCCAAAGGTGCACGGAACGCTGTTATCTTCCCACCAAAGGTGGTCCCTATTTTTCTACTTGCATTTTTTATGTGCTTTTGAACTGCTAGGTTGGCAGAAGCTGGGACAAGTAACGGGAACTCACCCCGTTATGCGGCATTAGGGATTCGAACTGCTGAACTGCTGACCTTTCGATCAACAAGCTCATTGTCTTAGCCACTGAGCCACCGCGTCCTTTAGCTGCTGCAAATAATCTTTTGACATAGGCTGCCTGATTACTATAAATAGTATATATTTCAATCCATGGTAAATTTCAGTCAAAATTATTTTTAACCGCACACATTGTTTAGTAATATCTTGTTTTCAATTTTCAATATTTCTGGCTTTCTCCCATCACCCATTTATTCTCCATGCACAATCCGAGATAATAATGGATCTGTTGGAAAGGCAGGCTTTTGCATGTATATGAATGTAAAATAGTTTCTAACTTGTTCATTTTTGCTTCCCACAGTCACGGGAGAATTGAAAGCATTTCAGGGACTATCAAACTCCCAGCAAGATATGATGCAAACTTTTTTGCCATGGATAACAGATGTTTTATAGCAATAGCACCTAGATTTATATACCACTTCACAGTGCTTTACAGCCCTCTCTAAGTGGTTTACAGAGTCAGCCTGTTGCCCCCAACAATCTGGGTCCTCATTTTACCGACCTTGGAAGGATGGAAGGCTGAGTCAACCTCGAGCTGGTGAGAATTGAACTGCCGAACTGCAGGCAGCTGGCAGTCAGCAGAAGTAGCCTGCAGTACTGCATTCTAACCACTGCAACACCACCGCTCCTTTAAGCCCAGGGACCATTGGAGGAACAAATTTCTTAGAATAATAATGGCTAATCAGCTTTATACTATCAGAGAAAATATTCTGCTTTTTGTAGGTTCTCTATCCAATATGGTGAGGTTGAAGTTACTCCCTAATAGTTCAGGTACAGCCTGCCCTGCACAAAATAGAGCATGATTTGAACAATTGAAGTTGGCTAATATGATTTAAATGTAGTTTTTAGTAGTTGCTTTTGAAATGCGGACTCTTACTCAGTGTTGGAATCTTTTTTGTATCTAGTGTTACCAATCCAGATGTGTCTTTATTCTATACTTTAGATTTTAATAACTACGTAGAGAGATTTCAGCTTATCTTTCATGTAAATTTGAATTGGTGTTTAATTCTGTTCATTCAGAACTTTATTTCTGAACTTGGGTACCATTCTTGTTGCAATTCTCTTTCTGTTGACCTGAACTCAAAATTGTTATCTATTAATGGGTGAAAAAAGTTCTACTGTAGACCTCAGAATTCCTTTAAAAGAATAGAATAGAATAGAATAGAATAGAGTAGAGTAGAGTAGAGTAGAGTAGAGTAGAGTAGAGTAGAGTAGAGTAGAGTAGAGTAAAGTAGAGTAGAGTAGAGTAGAACAGAATAACAGAACAGAACAGAATTTTTTATTGGCCAAGTATGATTGGACACACAAGGAATTTTTCTTTGGTGCATAAGCTCATAGTGTACATACAGACAGCAAGTAAAATAGATCATAGATCATAAAACATAATTACAATCTTTAATCATAAGTTACAAACAACAACTGATAAATCATAAGATACCAATAGTAGAAGATAGTAGGAAAGATGAGAAGTTGAGAAAAGATGAGAAATGAGACAGTGCTGTGGGAATTCAGTGTTCAGCAGAGTGATGGCACAGGGAAAAAAAAACTATCTTTGTGTCTAATTGTTTTGGCATGCAATGCTCTATAGCAGCGTCCTGAGGGGAGGAGTTGAAATAAATTATGTCCAGGAAGTAAGGAGTCTGTAGATATTTTCTAATGTGTGAGTGCCTTTAGATAACTCTCAGGTCAGTCCTTGGTATTTCCAGTTTAAAAAGACCTGTGATTTCAGAACAGTGTTTCTCAACCTTGGCAAATTTTAATTGAAATTTAACTTCAATTCCCAGAATTTTCCAGCCAGCCATGGTTGGCTGGGGAATTCTGTGAATTGAAATCAACACCTCTTAAAGTTGCCAAGGTTGGGAAACATTTTGTTAGAAAGCTGTTGAGAGTCAATAGGGCTAGCATTAATGTAGATGGACAGTGGGCTTGATTTGGGTAGACCAATTTCCTATCCAAGCAGCAATAATTGCACTGATAGTTAAAAATATGATAGGCTTTCCAAGAATGTGTTAATAGAACTGCTGTTAGCTTGCAAATATTGTTAGCAGAGGCATCCAGACGGCGTTAAAATAGTGTCAGGGGAATAAACTTCTAAGGAAATGTTAGTTTCCTTTTCCTGTTTTTCAAGAATGCCATATACATAGGGATACTGAACTCAAATGTTTTTGTCAGTCTTTGAAACTTTTCAAATTTCAGCTTTCATTTTCATTGTGATGAGCCATTAGAGGAAACTCTGCTCAGGCTGATGCTGTGTTCATTGCAACGGAAAACGTGGTCTGAAAGATAATGCGTTCTTTTAATAACATGTTTCTTTATTTAAGCTTTATTTAAGTGGCAAGCAATATTCCTGAACATATAGTCTATTGGTGTGGATTTTGTTTTTTTGAATGGCTGAGATTATATACAGCTGAATTATCTTGCATAATCTTTGGTCTCTATCTTTCTTGACTCTTGGAGATACGAGTGTAGTATGAGCTGAAGAAATGCTAACCAGAAACAACCTAGCTCTTTTCCACTCCTAACCAGGGGTAAAATCTAGCAGGTTCTGACAGGTTCTGGAGAACCGGTAGCGGAAATTTTGAGCAGTTCGGAGAACCGGTAGCGGAAATTTTGAGTTGTTCGGAGAACTGGCAAACACCACCTCTGGCTGGTCCCAGAGTGAGGTGGTAATGGAGATTTTGCAATATCCTTCCCCTGGAGTGGGATGGTAATGGAGATTTTGCAATATCCTTCCCCTGGAATGGGATGGTAATGGAGATTTTGCAATATCCTTCCCCTGTAATGGGGTGGGAATGGAAATTTTTGCAGTATTCTTTTCCTGCCATGCCCATCAAACCACCCCCACCAAGCCACACCACACCCACCAAGCCATGCCCACAGAACCGGTAGTAAAAAAATTTGGATTCCACCACTGCTCCCAACCCAATTTATTTCCAAACAACAAACTCTGGTCATATCAATATGCGTGGTTCAGCACCCTCCATTTTATTACATTGCTCCATCCATCACAGAATTCAGAAGGAATGGGAAGTCATTGTTCTCTAGGGTCAGGTTAGATTCTGACAGTTTTAGTTGCTGACTCTTACTTCAAAAGAGTAGAGTAGATTTGGTTCCTATGAGAACATGTTGAATTACAGCTATGGTCCCCATTGTGGTTAAATCTAGTTTTCTCATGTAGTCTCAGATCTGAGAAAAAATGCTGTATTTTATGTTCAGTTGAAATTTCAAAAGTTCAGCTGCCAATAATGCCCATTTTTCTTTTTCTTTCTTGATGGAAGCTTGGGATATCGTTTTTTTTTTAAAAAAAAAATTCTACTGATTTCATAAGTAAAGTATCATCTCCTGTCTTTAATTAACTCTGTTAATAATTCCCAGAACCTTATAGCATGCATGGTGGTATTTAATTAAATCAGAGGAGACATGATTTGAACAAGACTTTAGTTTCACTTTGAAAGTTATTAAATAAACTGATATGGTTTTGTTCCTCTAAAGTTCCTGGGAGCATCCGGTTAAATTTTAATCATGTGCAGCTAGTCAAATAATGGCCCCTTCCCAAAAATCCTGAAAATAATAGTAAGATATTAAAAAGAGATGCTATGTAAGATTATATCTAAAGGCTTTAACCTGGCAGATATTTGAACAGAATACAATTTTCACCCAACTGAAAAGGTAAATATCAGCTCATTAAATGGACTTCAGGGAGTACTTTAGTATATTAGCCATGTGCTAACCATCTATTGGGGTATTGTGTGGGAATGGCTAGAATTTTATGGCATAATCACTGCAGCTGCTTATCATTCTATTTTCCAAACTGTTTGCCCCCATTACACCTTTCCCATCTTTGAGGGCTGTAAAGAATGTTTATACATCTGCTACATGCCATTTATGCACTACACAGGATTCTGGAAAAAGTTTAATGTGCCTACTGAAAGAATAACCAGAGGTTTCAATCAATCTGAGTTCTTCCTTAGTATCGCCAGGGTTCTGAGTCAGTGGGAACATTTGACATTTTAACAGCATGTCTTGGATGCACAATGAAAATGGCTGCCAGGGGGGAGGGGATTTGTCCACTCAAAAATGGCTCCCACAGTGGGCGTGGCCAGTCACAAAGCAACCATTTCAATGGTGGGTTGCCCCCGGTTCGGACCGGTTCTATAGAACCGGTAGTAAAACCGGCGGGAGGTTCCGCCCACTGACCCTGACGTCATCAGAAGCGATCTGCATATGCGCAGAAGCAAGGTGCGTGCGCGAGCGAAGCAAGTGCGCGATCCCGTTGCGAACCGGTAGTAAAGGTAAGTAGAACCCACCCCTGAGCCATTTGCCTAGAGACAAGCTTGGCAAGCTTGGCAGCTTCCACCATTTCTAACCTTACCAGTGGTGGGATCCTGCCGGTTTAACAACCAGTTCGGTGATTGTGTGTTTTGCCTGCGCGTGCTCAGTTTTGACAAAACTAAACTTCTGTGTTACTTCTGGGGACTAACACAGCTGAGGCGCAGTAATCTGCTCTACAACACGAATCAGCTGAGAGGATAAAGATAAGTAACGCGCGCAGGGGCGGGCGGGGCCACCTGATCGTCGGAGCGAACCGGTTCACTCCCAGCTGATTGTTGGAGCTACCTTACACCCAAACTGGCCCGAACCGGCTGAATCCCACCCCTGAACCTTACCCTTCAGGAGACTCACTATCAATCTTCAGTTCACTCTTCCTTGATGCTGTTTTTCTGGACATGTAGGCAGTGTCCCTTTTTATTTTTGGAGAACACCTGGGGTCTGAGATGGACTACAAAGACTTTGTAGGAAATAATTCTTGAATTTGGTTTTTTGCTTTGCAATAAGCCAGCTTTATTTTAAATTTTGGTTAGAGTTAAAATGGTAATCCCAAAACTAGAATGAGATAGGTTCTGGTGGACACTAAGGAAGTTGTCTGCACATATATTTTTGCCTAGGTTCACACATCCAGGATCCCGGTTCTGTTAGATACTGTATAAGAAATCCATGTCCTAATAATATTCCCTTACATATTTGTATTGCAGGAGGAGAAAACTGCAGTAATGTAGAAATATATTCTAATCCAGGGGTCCTCAAACTTTTTAAACAGGGGGCCAATTCACGGTCCCTCAGATTGTTGGTGTGTCGGACCGGCTGGCTGGCGAGCCTAGGTCATGTGACTAGGTGGGTGTGCCCAATTTAACAGTCCATTAAACAATGTGCACAAATTAAACTTTAATTTGTTTTGCTCCTGGGGGTGTTTTATTTGCTTTCGTTTGCATGCTGCTCTTTTGGTAGACTTTTCTTTTTACTAGATAATTTTTCAGTTGTTTAGGAGTCTAGTGGTCCACTTCAGAAAACTCAAGTTTTGCAGCAATCCTTCTCAGCCCCAGGGAGCTTGAGAAATCTCTGTCTCTCTTCTCTCTCTCTTTCTGTCTCTCTCTCTCTCTCTCTCTCTCTCCCCTCTCTTTATCTATCTACTGGAGGTAGGGGAGGTGAAAAACATGCAATTTTTGCCCATTTTTGGCCTCCTGGCACATCAGTGCGCCCCGTTTTTCACCTCCCCCGCCTCCAGCAACATTCTGCAGACCAAAAACAGGCAAAAATGGCCTGCTCTTTGGGCACAACGGGCTGTTTTTGCCCGGTTTTTGGCCTCCTGGGACATCTGTGCACCCCGTTTTTTACCTCCTCTGCCTCCAGAATGTCTCTGCAGGCCAAAATTGTCGGTCTTACCTTTCAGTTCCAGCCTGTGAGGCTAGCAAAGGTAAGTCCTGCACTTGGCCGAAGGGTGGGTGGGGAGATGTGGGCAGGCAGCCTCGTGGTCCTGCGTGGGCCGGATTAATGGCTTTGGCGGGCTGCACGCAGCCCACGGGCCGTAGTTTGAGGACCCATGTCCTAATCTGATAGAATATTTGTAGCTCAGGGTTAAACCATGAGGTTCTTGGTGCTCTCTGAGCTTGCAGATGTTTCATTACCAAACTAGGTAATATCACCAGTGCCAGTAAGGGTGTAGGGTTTGCCCTCATTTTATATACTAGTGGCTTGTCCTGTCCATGTTGGTGGGAGTAGACTCGGCGATTCTATGATATCCTAATTATTTTACTTATCCCATTAGCTAGGATTTGTTTTTAAAATGAAATTCTGTATTGGTAGGCAAGAAATATGTTCTCTTTGGAACCTGATATTTAGAAGCTTGCGATGAAACCAAAGAGCAAATTGTTGCATATGCATTTGTGTATATTTACTAACATTACCCATTTTTATATTTATTTTTCTTTTGTGTTGCACTTTTTTCATGGATTTTTTTTCCAGGGTAAACTTGGGTATTTTTGTGTAATTTACTCAAATATGCATAATTTCTGCCTATTGTCCCTTACTGTATGCTTTTTATGATAAGAGCTGTGCAATTCAGATTCAGTTCCAAAAAGCATGGGGGATATAGTCTTTAAGCCAGCCATTGTTTTCCTGGGATCTCGTGCCAGTTGCACCATCCCAGGGATAAAAACAGCTGCTTGCTTTAAAGAGATGCAAACAGGTTTTCCATTTGCATGCTTGTGAGCTGCAAAGCAGCTTTTTGGAATTATTATTATGGTTGGTTGCAGTCAGCCAGATGTTTAGGTTGGATTTGGCATTTTAACCACTTATTGAGTCCTTTTCCAAGGACCTGGGATAGGCAGATGTTGTTGTTTGATGATGTTAAAGGTATCATCTTAGGATGTAAGCTGTTCCAGGTAAAACTGCCTTTTGCAATTGACTGATGGTGATTATATCAATGTCGATGGTGTTCAAGTGGTGCCCAGATGTTTTGAGATTGCATCCAAGGCTCCTATTATGATTGGTACTATCTTTGTTTTCTTTTGTCACAGTCATTCTATTTCTGTTGGTGGTTCTTTGGGCTTTGTGATTTTCTCCAGTTCTTTCTCTTCTCTCCAGATACTGCAAAATCCACCATCCAGACCTTTTTTTTTTTTTGCATTTCTTATCGACAATTGTTTTAAGTCTGGGGTACTATGTGATAGATGCCTGTCTGTTTGAATTCTAAAGCCCCAGAGCAATTTAGCTTCTTCGTTTTATATTATTTTTATCTATTGGGTGGTCCCAATAGATCTTGCTTGCAGGCAAATGGTATTATTTGCAGATATTCCAATGCACTATTGTTGCTACTTTGTCATGCTGTTGTTTATGGTCAGTCTGTGCGATCTTCTTGCAGCAGCAAACTAGGTGGTCCATTGTTTCTTCAACTACTTTGCAAAGGTGGTATTTGCTGTCTGTTACCGTGTTCTCAATTCTGGCTTATTATGTATTTGTTCTTAAGGTTTGGTCCAGGGTGAAATGCTCCCAGTTCAGACTGGATTGCCGGATCCGGTAGTGATGCCGGGTGGTTCAGAGAACCGGTAGCAAAAATCCCTGGGCCCCCCCCCCATGCCCAGCTGAGCCGTGCGATCATCAGAGGCTTTTTTTTAACTTTTAAAAGCATTTTTTCGGCCAAAGAGGTTGTAGAAAAAATGCTTTTAAAAGTAAACAAAAAAGCCTCTGATGATCGTGCGGCTCAGCTGGGATCGTCAGAGGCTTTTAAAAGCATTTTTTCTACAACCTCTTAAGATATGCGGAAGCCGACAGACTGACTAAAGCATTGAGAGATCAAAAGGACTCCGTATATTTCCAATGTTGGGACAAATGGTACATTTGGTTGAACAACAGACGCCCAAAAAGTCAAGTATAACCAGGATTATGTTTAATATATGTTAAATCTGACTGAAGCCTACATACCGTAGAAAGTGTAAATATCATGCAAAGTTCCTGTTGCGATCATTTGTTTGACTATTTCTTTTTTTTTGATGTATTGTTTTAAATAAATAAATAAATAAATAAATGCTTTTAAAAGTAAAAAAAAAAAAGTTGGCCACGCCTACTCAGTCACATTACCCCTACCACCAAGCCATGCCCACAGAACCGGTAGTAACAAATTTTACATTTCACCACTGGTTTGGTCTTGTGCAGTCAGAATTAGCCCTTCTGTCTCTAATTATTAATAATATTGGGCTGAGAGAGAGGGACAGGCCCAAAGTCACTCATCTAGCTTCCCTGCCTAGTCTCCTGCTTTCTAGATCAGCACCTTTACCTCTATACCAGGGGGGTCAAACTTGCAGTCCGTGGGCCAGATGCGTGACGCGCTGGCCACCCCCACGCCCAGTTTAGGGAAGGGGAAAAAAGTCACAATACGTCATGTGACGCCGTGAGTTTGACACCCCTGCCCTATACTAAGCTGGCTCCAAACCAAACGACCGCAGGGCTATAATTTGTATATGCATGTTCGATATGAGAACAGTGTTATGGAATTCTGAAAAATACAATTGTGGGCAGGCCTGCTTATAGTGTGAGGTGAGGTCTGAAATTGATTATCCATGTCTTAAAGTTAAGAAAGATCTAAAATTCTCTGGAACTCATATTTGATCCTTAACCAGCTTTTTCTAAGGCTCTGTGGCTAAGGCAGAATGGGCTGTGCTTGTGCTATTTGACTGTGGTGTAATTTCCTGCAGCGTACCGCAGAGCCACACTTCATCTGGTATGCTGCTCCTTTTAGGCATCCAAATACCCTTTTCAGTGAATTTTAGGAGTCAGGGGATTATTTTTTTCTCCCTCTCCCCCCCCCTTTCATCTTTAGGTCACATCCATCTTTCAGAGTCTTTAGAGATTAGCTCTCTGTATATTCCTGATGTTTTACCACATTGTTTAATTAATTTCTAAGTTTAAAGCAGTATCTTGTTTGATGGTATCTATCAACATGTTTTTTTGATGGCCTCGCTGTGGATTTTGCAAAAGGTTGAGGATCTATTTGGTCATCCAGTTCAACAAAAGAAGACTGGATTCTCACTGGCGTGATTAAGAAGATTTCATTCTACTTTTTGTTCCATTCTCATCATCTCCTTTCGCTCAAAATTGAAAACGTCTTCATAGAAATGGCATGCCTTCAGAAGAAAGAGCTCCACCCGCATTGCATATTAGAAGCCTCTTTCCCTGGTGGTATATTTTTGCTTTTTGAGAACTTTGTAAGAAAAACAGACAAATGAACCCATTCAAATAGCCCATGGTATTTATATTGGAGTCCTTCCTGTAGCTCTGTTTCAGACATACATAGGCTGGCAGCTGGATACTTTAGCTAGTTGCTCAGCCAAGAACTGGATGTTATGGCAGACATATGACTGTCGCCAAAACCATCAATGCAATGTCTCATTCTTTGCTCCTTCATAATTTCAAATAACATCGAATGCAATTCATTGGTTTCTAGCCCACTCTTCCTCCAAGGAGCTCAAGGCAAGGCATATGATCTACTCCCATTTTATTTTTCCTCCTAGACTGGGCTATGAGAGAAAAATGTCAACTGGCAAACCTCATCACCAAGCAGGAATTTATAGCCCCAGTCTTAATCTCGTGTAGGGGAAGGAATCACAGAGACTGTGGAGGGAGTGAGAAGAGGTATCAGCCTAGAATCTCTATGTAGTCATAAGTGAGCTACGTTAAGTCACCCCACTCCCCTTGAATTCCATGGAACATTATCTAACTACAAGCAGGTGCTAGAAGCACAGAGTGATCTGTCCCCGTCCACACACACACACAAACACAGCCAGCCGAGGGTTAAGGAAGCACTTGGCACACACCCAGGTCTTTATCTCCAACTTGGCAGCGATATACACACCGTCTGCCAAGTGCTTTTATTTCCACAGAGACAGAAAGATAATATACTCAGCGTACAAGAGTCCAACAGAATAATATTCCTCTCAGCAGTTTCGGACGAGGCTTTAGTGACTATCCAAGGTTTACTTTTGTTCGTCACAGGGATCACTGGCCACCACCCTCTATTATATAGTCTCTGGGGTGTGGTCCAGTGACTCAGTTCTAATCCCTAGCACGCCTCCTGAGCTGCTGCAATCGTTTATCACGCCTTCGGAGGCGTGCATCCAGGAATGACATCTCTCCCTCACTCTCATCCGAGACACCTGTCTCCCGGCTAATCTCCTCTCCCTCGGCCGGCTCCTGAGACAGTGCCAGAGGGGAGGGGCCTGGAGAGGGAGGCCTGGCTGACTCCTCTTCCTCATGCTCGGAGCTTTCTTCCTCCGATGGGACAGGCTCAGAGGGCGGGGCCACAACACAGAGGCTCAAGTAGTTGGGACACTGGGCAGGAGGACAGGTAGCCTACATTCAAGATCTTACAGCTATAATTGGGCAGGGTTGAGCTCCCGTCCTTCCCTCCAGCTCCTGCCAGGGACATGAAAGGAGCCTCTAATTGGGTGTCCCCAGGGTAACAGTGATGTTACTGGCTAATCCCTTCAACCCAGAAGCTTCTTGGTGCTTCTGACACAAGAGCAAAAAAAGCAGGTGCTAACCCTTAGTTGAGAAGATTCCTATGCGTAGCCTGTTTAGCAATAAATTAGCTTAACTGGATCTTCATGTGTGGACCTGGTCTTTCATGCCTGACATCTGGTGGTTTAAGGCAGTGTTCTTAATCTCAGCAATTATAGTCAAGGCTATGGTTTTTCCAGTTGCAATGTATGGCTGTGAAAGTTGGACCATAAGAAAGGCTGAGCGCCAAAGAATCGAGGCCTTTGAACTATGATGCTGGAGAAGACTCCTGCGAGTCTTCCTCGCCTTGGACTGCAAGGCGATCAAACCTGTCAGTCCTAGAGGAGATCAACCCTGACTGCTCTTTAGAAGGCCAGATCCTGAAAATGAATCTCAAATCCTTTGGCCACCTAATGAGAAGGAAGGACTCACTGGAGAAGAGCCTAATGCTGGGAACGATTGAGGGCAAAAGAAGAATGGGACGGCAGAGAATAATGAGATGGCTGGGTGGAATCACTGAAGCAGTAGGCGTGAGCTTAAATGGACTCCAGAGGATGGTAGAGGACAGGAAGGCCTGGAGGAACATTGTCCGTGGGATCGCGATGGGTCGGACACAATTTCACAACTAACAACAAAAGACTTCAACTCCCAGAATTCCCCAGCTAGCATGCTGGGAGTTGAAGTCCACACATTTTAAAGTGGCTGTGATTGAGACGTTGTCCTAAGGCATATTACACCAAGCTAACCTCCAATTATATTGCATTACAGCTCCCAGCTGCATAACTTATTTTGAGAGTGCTAGGATGGGGATTCTGTTTTAGCCATTCAGGTTCTGGATTCAAGTGATGTGAAGTTAGGAACCCTTGCAAATGGTACCATGTTGATGTATCATATGTTACATATCAAAATAGATTATGGGCAAGAGACAAAAGAGGACCATTCCGGCTGTTTTCATGCTTCTGTTGTTATGGCTCAATCCAGCCTGAAGATTCAGCCACCTGTACTTGTGGCTTCAAAACTTGTCATTTCTTGTATGATTTCTTTATATTTACAAGAAGAACTCTGATTTGTTTTGCAGGGCTTACAAAATGAATTTCTGTGCAATATGGGAGATAAAAAAATCTTTACCTAATTGGTCATGAAATCTTATTAAAATAGCCTTAAATAAATGCAAAAAATATTGTTCGCAGTCCGATCGAATGAAGGAGTAGAATTACATACGTGTTTAAATACATACTCTAGAGCAGTGTTTCTCAACTTCGGCAATTTGAAGATGTGTGGACTTCAACTCCCAGAATTCTCCAGCTGGTAAAACTGTGGAATTCTGGGAGTTGAAGTCCACACATCTTCAAATTGCCAAGGTTAAGAAATGCTGCTCTAGAAATACATATTTTAAGATCATTTCCATAATAGCAGCATTACAAAAGTATTCCACCAAAGGAATAAAAATAGCACTCCCAAATACCATCAGAGGGAAAGATTTTACAAATGAAAATACTTTGACCTGATGGAAAAACAGGACAGGCTGGGATCCATCTGTAAATGGGAATAGAGCATCTGGTTGGTTTGTTGGTATGATAAGGGCATTTTCACATAGTTCTATGCAGAACTATGCTCCAGAAATCGCTTTTCAATTGTGTGATTTAAAACTGAAGCCAGCAAAATTGGAAGCAACAATTTTTAGCCCAGACAGTATCATTATGTAAACACTGAACAGATGTCCCCGAGTTTCAAGGTTGGGAAAAATCTCATGGATTCAAAAAGGCAGGAGGAGAAGGAAGAACCTGGCTAAAGAGAAATACACATAAAGCCTATGAAAAGGAAAGAAAACAAATATATATATATTGTACTAGTGGATTGGGATTTCACTGAACTAGGGCTGCATAAAAATCTTGGTTTACGTAGGAAGAACCTGGCTAAAGAGAAATACATACATACATACGTATTTATGTATGTATATGTGTGTGTGTGTGTGTGTGTGTGTGTGTGTGTGTATTTGTATGTATATGTATGTATGTATAATCCAGGTGTGTTGAGGCTTTTGTTGTTGTTTGACCCATAGATAGATAGATAGATAGATAAGGAATGACTGATAGAAAAATGGGAAAAAGTCTTTATTATATTATATTGCATATTCTAACAATAGAATGCTCTCAGTGTACATAAGGAGAACAAAAAGTCATCAAGAATAAAAAGTTACAATAAAGAAAAAAAGTGAAACACGGAAAAAACGAGTTATACAAAAATGATCACCGTGTCAGTTAATACTTAGTTGGGTAACCTTTATCATGAATTATGGCCTTACAACGTCTTCCCATGGAGTGAACCAAGTCTTTTAGTTCTGCAGCTGTTATAATGTGAAACCAAGATTGAATGATTGCTTCTATTAACTGGGGTTTATTGCTGGGTCGCTTCTGACTAACACGTTTCTTTAGTCGGCTCCGATTTTCGATTGGGTTAAAGGCAACTTATCCAGGTGTGTTGAGGCTGTTGTTGTTGTTTGATCCATGAATGAATGAAGGTTTGAGTTTCTGGAGAAGAGAGATTTAAGATTTCTAGTCATGCCTTGTATGAAGTCTGACAATCCTCTCATACCAACTGAGATGAATTAGTTCAGCTATAGCAGGGGTGTCAAACTTGATTTCATTGAGGGCAGCATCAGGGTTGTGTTTGACCTCGGGGGGCCAGGGTGAACATGGGCCAGCTCGACGTTACTCGGGTCGGGGGCGCCTGTCGTGGCCCGAGTGCTCTGCCAGCGAAAACAGGCTCCCGAGCTCCATTTTCTGCTGCGACAGCCTCCTGCAACCCTCTGCCAGCGAAAACGGAGCTCCTGAGCTCCATTTTCGCTGGCAGAGGCATTGCGTGCCAGTCCTTTGCTGTTTCCAGGGCGGCCCTACAGGCCAGATCTAAGCACCCCGCGGGCCGAATCCGGCCCCTGCGTCTTGAAGTCACAAAAAGGCAGTGTTCTTCCCTTGCGGTGCTCAAGTTTCATAGATTCTGTGGGCAACTATGTTTTCATTGGTTATCTTACCTGTTTTCTAGACTCTGGTAAACATTAGTCTCTATTGAATGCAGGTGAATATACATATTCCAGGATAATGTTGCAGGTTCCAATCTGGTTAGTCACCAGAGGTTTATCACCCTGGTTGGTCACCCTGAGCGCCTCCTCAGGGAACATCTCTTTAGCAGAATGTATGTCCCTTTCACTCTCATCTTCCCATAATCAATGACCAATTCTGGGTAATCCATCCTTCCTTCCTTCCTTCCTTCCTTCCTTCCTTCCTTCCTTCCTTCCTTCCTTCCTTCCTCCCTCCCTCCCTCCCTCCCTCCCTCCCTCCCTCCCTCCCTCCCTCCCCAGTTCCAGCTATTGTAGTGATATGTAGTCATAATTACAGATATCGGGGAAAGTGGTACTTTCCAAAAAGTTTGGCATGATATCATTTTGCTAACCTAGCTTGCAAGAAGCTTTAAACGCAAAAGAGGAATAGTATCTTTGCAGCCAGGAGTTTCCTCTCATACCATCCACTGGGATTCTTTTTTTTTTTTTTGCAAGTGAGCACAAATATACTGAAAAAAAAATGGAGGCATCGTTTATTGCTGCTTAGAATGTGGGAGTATCATATAATAGAATGGTTTAGATTAAGATGTTAGAATTTATGTTAAAAAAATTTATGTTCTGTTTTCTAATTTTAAAAGATGTAATGGGAAATCGTGAATGGAGCTTGTTAAAGAAATGTAAGCGGTTGTACCTATCTATGACCGGATCGAGACTTCGTTCTTGAAAGATATATTTTATGTTTATGTTTGAAAAAATAAAAAAATAAAAAAAAAAAAAGAATGTGGGAGTATTGTTACTCCAGAATCTGCAGAACTCAAGAAATGGAAGTCTAGTTGCATTATGTCTCTCCTTTTGTTAACTAGCCTCAATAGATAGCAGCCCTTAGCCAATTTTGGCAAACCCCAAAAAGCAGAAGAAGATTGGACCATTTAAAAGTTGGATAAGAAATCACTAGAGAATCCCGAGCCATAGGCTAATTGGGAACTTGAAAAATATTCCTTGGAGGAAAGCAGTGGCAAACCACATACGTGCTATTGCCAAATAAGCTACCTTTTTATTGTAGTGTTTCAATGGTTTGACAAGAGTGAAGATGACTTCAAGTTGGCTTCAAACTCTTTTGTGAATATGGGAAAGGGGAAGGGATTTGCCTTAAGAGAGAAATATCAGAGCATCAGATCTATGAAGGTTCCCAGTCATCCAGATCAGGGGTCTCTAACCTTGGCCACTTTAAGACTTGTGGACTTCAACTCCCAGAATTCCTCAGCCAGCTTTGCTTTCCTAGACCTTTCCTGGCTGAGGAATTCTGGGAGTTGAAGTCCACAAATCTTAAAATTGCTAAGGTTGGAGACCCTTGATCCAGATCATGGTTCTCCCAAAGGTGCTTTTTCAAAAGGTAACTTTGTTTTTCCTTGAAGCCATTTTACTTCTCATCCAAGAAGCTTCTTCAGTTCTGACTGAATGGTGGAGAATGACTGCAAGGAATATAAATACTTATATTCTCCAAGATTCAGTCAGAACTGAAGAAGCTTCTTGGATGAGAAGCGAAATGCCTTCAAGGAAAAACAAAGGAAGTCCAGTTGCCTTTTGAAAAAGCACCTTCAGGATGATCAGAGCAATCATGCATGTCCCTTGAAGATTATATGGCTGGAGGCATACAGAGTGGATAGTTTCTAAATTCAGGCCTAAGACAAGTCCATCTATCTGCTGTATCTTTAGTTTTCAATTCCAATTGAGTCTTGTTTAAATAGCAACATGTTCTGGGGCCTAAACTTGATAATTCTTTATTATTTTTGTCTAACCCTTTGACTTGCCTCCTGGCAAGTTTTTAGTTCTGGCTTACTTCAGGCTGCCTCATCTGACACCTGTCTGAAACTATTGACAAGCAGCTGAGCAAAAAAATCATGACACTTTTCTTCCTAGAAGCATCTTCCAATGTTGTTCCTCCAAACCAGGGGTGTGAAACTCGATTTCATTGAGGGCCGCATCAGGATTGTGTTTGACCTCGGGGAGGGGAGGGAGCTGCAGGGGGCGTGGTCATGGTGGGTGTGGCCAGCTTGATGTCACTCATGTTGGGGGCACCTATGGTGGCCCAAACACTCTGCCAGTGAAAATGGGCTCCCAATCTCTGTTTTCGGCTGGGACAGCCTCCTGCAACCCTCTGCCAGTGAAAACAGAGCTCAGGAAGGCTGCAGGCAGTCCTCCAGAGCTCCAGCAGTGAAATCCAGCTGGATCTATCTGGTTCACGCGAACCAGTAGGGCTGGCGGCGGGAGGTTCTGCCCACCTGCCGGGACGTCATTACGTCCCGTTTTTGATCCTCTGTGCACACTCACATTTCCAAACCGGTAGCGAAGGTAAGTGCATTTCACTGCTGCCGAGCTCCGTTTTCGGTGGCAGAAGTACCGCGGGCCAGTCCTTTGCTGTTTCCGGGGTGATCCTGCAGGCCAAATCTAAGCAGCCAGATCTGGTCCTCAGGCTTTGAGTTTGACACCCCTGCTCCAAACCGTTGAATATGCTTTTGGGGAAGCAAAAAAACTTCTAGTATGCCGTCTAGATTCCTCACTTGAAAACTGGATGCTTAAAGTGCTTTCCATTACTTTACTAGAGATTGTTTGGGGCCAAAGAAAGGCACATCCTGTTGAGCTGTTTTTAAAGCCAGTTCTTAGGGCAATGTTTCCAACCTTTTAAGATTTGTGGACTTCAATTCCCAAATTCCCCAGCCAAAACGCTGGGAGTTGAAGAATTCTAGGATTTGAAGTCCACATATCTTAAAGTTGCTGAAGCTAGAAATACTGATCTAGGAGCTTTTGTACAGTGCAACATTAAGCTGCTTGACTACTGCGTGGAAATCAGCTTGATTTCAGCCCTTCATCCATTTTGGCCATGGTGCTACCTGTTACTCTGACTGGACAGCGGTTACCACATCGCCAAATTCCCTACTTCTTCCCGTCCTGCATCTGTGTTAGAAAAGCAACCACCAATATCTTTTTTTTTTCTTGTGGATGATTTTTTTTTTTAGAGGATTTGTGCTTTCTATTGATTGGACCTTTGGTATAAGCTGCCCCCTGTTGACTTCTCCTCATGCATGATTTTGATGCCTCCACCAGTATATTGGTAAGAAAAAAAAAGAAAGGAAATGCAATTTTATCATTCTTCCCCTAGCTTGGGCTAAGGCAGGAAATGGGTAGGGGTTCTTGTCAATGTCACTTGAGTTAAAAAAAAGAAAAAAATGGAAAGGAAATGATGAAGTCTCATCAATGAACTTGCAGGGAAAAAAGTGAATGGGAAAGAACTTTCACCATTTGAACATAAACTCTGGAAAAAAACCCTGCTATTTTACCATTCCATTGTGAAATGGAATGGTAAATCTTGCCAGGCTCAAGGTTGACTCAGCCTTCCATCCTTTCTAAGGTAGGTAAATTGAGGACCCAGTTTATGGGGGCAATAAGCTCACTTTGTATAAAATATACAAAAGTATGAAGGCTATTGCTTAATGCACTGTAAGCCGCCCTGAGTCTCCGGAGAAGGGCGGCATATAAATCAAATAAAAAAAATAAATTAAAAAAAAATGAAGATCTAAAGACAAAAGTATCGGTATCTTGTAGATGTGGAGGATTGTGGAGGATGGTAATCCTTAGGAGGTGCTGTTCCTGTCACACCATGCAATTGCTAATTGGAATGGAGCAGCGGTTGGTTCTACTTACCTTTACTACCGGTTCACAACGGGATCACGCGCACACGCTTGCTTCACTTGCGCATGCGCCTTGCTTCTGCGTAGAAGCTTCTGATGACATCAGAGTCAGTGGGTGGAGCCTCCCACAGTGATGGGTTGCCCCCAGTTCGCACCGGTTCTATAGAACCAGTAGTAAAACTGGTGGGAGGCTCTGCCCACTGACCCCGACGTCATCAAAACGCTTCTGCGCATGCGCTGCGAACCGGTAGTAAAGGTAAATGGAACCCATCCCTGGCCTCCCACCGGTTTTACTACCGGTTCTATAGAACCAGTCCAAACCGGGGGCAACCCACCACTGGAATGGAAGCCTATCATGAAATTGAGCACTGTAAGACTTGGACAACACTGTTGGTGCAGCCAAAGTCAGGAACACTACTTTAGATGGGAACACTACTTTAGGAGGAAAGATCAGGTGGAAATTGTCTTCCTGGTAAATGGTAGAGGACAGAGTTGTCCATTCCTACCCCTCAGAATGGTAGAGGACAGAGTTGTCCATTCCTATCCCTAGTGCCGCGTAACAGGGTGTGCTCCTGTTACTTGTCCCAGCTTCTGCCAACCTAGCCATTCAAAAGCACGTAAAAAATGTAAGTAGAAAAATAGGGACCACTTTGGTGGGAAGGTAACAGCGCTCTGTGCGCCTTCGGCGTTGAGTCATGCCGGCCACATGACCACGGAGACGTCTTCGGACAGCGCTGGCTCTTTGGCTTAGAAACGGAATTGAGCACTGCCCCCTAGAGCCGGAAATGACTAGCACGCATGTGCGGGGGAACCTTTACCTTACCCCTGAGAAACAGTAGCCCGTATTTTTCATCCTGGGTAACCTGCTTCAGATCATAACTGCATTTCCACTAGAGGGGAATAATGCTAATGTTTATTTATTGCCCATAGATTTTCAGCATTGATGGTTAATCCATGACATGCGTGTCAATGGAGACAGGACATGATATTTTGAATGCAGGCCTCCCAAACCCTCTGTGTATCCTGTTTTTCACAAAATCGGAATGCACAGAGGGGTTTGGAGGCCTGAAGAGTGTTCCTGGGGGCTGGGGAGGGCAAAAACACGACACATGGGGGGTTTGGGAGGCCAAAAACTGGACACGCAGAGGGTTTTCGGAGGCCTGCAGAGTGTTCCTGGGGGCTGGGGAAAAACGGGCCTGTTTTTGGCCTCCCAAGCTCCCACAGCCCATGTGTTGCGTTTTTGCCCTCCCCAGCCCTCAGGAGCACTCTGCAGGCCTCCCAAACGGTCTGCACGTCCCATTTATGCAAAAAACAGGCCCTTTTTTTGCAAAAGGGACACGCAGGGCAGGGTTTTGGGAGGCCAAAAATGGCTGTATTCGGTGTATAAGACACACCAAAATTCCACCCTCTTTTAGGGTTGAAAAAGGTGCGTCATATTCCAAAAAGTACAATATATTTTAAATAGATTTGTTACAAAATGTGCCTGACGCCTATAAATGGTTTTTTTTTTTAAGGTTGAAAGAGGATTATGGAGAAGTTTTATAAACACAGGTTTAAATCTCAGCATTTTCTCCTTTAGTTATGAAACCCTGGAAGAGTAATTTAATCCGAAGGATTATAGGGATTCCATTGTGCAATACTTGGTATACATTTGTCAACTTCCATAGTAGTCAAACAACCCAGGAAACCTTTCATAGAGGTCATCTTTCTTTCTATCACCTTGATAAAAATATCGTTTCCCTTTCTTGCTGTTTTTTTTTTTTTGTTTTTTTTTTGTATCACTTCCTGCATTCTTGACTGAGAAGTTACTTGCAGAAATACGGTTTTCTCATCAGGCTTTGATTTGCAGCAGAGAGAAGGAATTGATATCATATCTTGTTAGCTTGTGATTATAATGAACATAACAAAGTGAAGTATGAGGAATACTCTGCTTTAGAGCTTGCTAGAGAAATGGGCTAAGAGTCATCCACCAGAGGGGTTTTTTTTTGGTGGTTGCATGTTTTGGGAGAAAGCAGAGGTTTTTAGAAGTAATGGGTATATAATAATTCAAATGGAAATTATTTTAACACAGTACTTATTTGCAGTTCTGACAGAAGTTCACTCTTCACAAGATGAAGAACTTGCTTATGCCTCAGTATTTTAAGCTGCCCTTGCAATCAGTGGTGGGATTCAAATAATTTAACAACCGGATCTCTGCCCTAATGACCGGCTGGGTGGGCATGGCCATGGTGGGCATGCAGCAGCATGCCTCCTGCATGCCCCTGGGAACATAAACGACACCCCCCCGCACCCCATTTTGGGCCTAATAGGCCTCCCTGCAGCCTCCTGGGAGCAAAAACAGGCGGCAGGGGGCTCACGCCGCATCCCCCTGTGCCCCGTTTTGGCCCTAGTAGGCCTCCCTGCAACCTTCTGGGAGCAAAAATGGGGCGTGTGGGGACTCCTGGAAGGGGCGGGGTGGGAAGGGGCAGGCCAGCCAGCAATTTAACAACCGGTTCGCTGAACCGGTCCAAACCGGCTGAATCCCACCACTGCTTGCAATGAAAATCATCCAAAGCAGCTTATAAAGTTTAAAACCCTTTAAAAGAAGACTCTAAACAAGAGTAATATAATATGTAAAAGCAGATGTATCAAATAAAAAAAAATCTAAAAAACTTTGGTAGTCAGACGTAGGATCTGGTGGAAGGAAAAACAAAGGATCTGGGGATACAACTCTCTGGGCTTCAAGGCAAACTTACCAGACCCTCTCTCTACATGACTCTGGCAGGAGAAAGTTAGTCGGGGCAGACCTAGAGATGCCTGTAGGGTATGGTCAAAGATGCCAAGATGGCAGTTGCAGCAGTGTTATCATGTTATCAAAGCTTCACCAATTTTTTTATGAACTTTACCTTTTGTGGATCTGCTTCCCCAACAGGAAGGGAAGGGAGGGGAAGTTGCTGACCAATATGGAGCAGTGCAGAGGTGATATTCAGCCGGTTTGGACCGGTTCGCCTGAACCGGTAGCGAAAATTATGGGTGGGTCTGCCTTGGCTCTATGCCATCCTATTTAGACATGTTTTTGAGGCCGTGTGCATGCGCAGAAGCGCACGCTCACATTTGTGAACCGGTAAGGAAAGTAAGTGAATACCATCCCTGGAGCAGTGGTAGAGAGGAATGGCTGACTCACGAGAACCAGTAACAACTTGGCTTTCCCCTTGTCCACACAATTCCTCTTGGAGCGCTGTGTGATCAGTTCTGCTGAAGTAGAGGGGCAAGGGGCAGCCTGGGGCTTCATGCCCTCATAGCAGTGGTGAAATCCAAATTTTTTTACTACCGGTTCTGTGGGCGTGGCTTGGTGGGCGTGGTGTGGCTTGATGGGTGTGGCAGGGGAAGGATACTGCAAAAACTCCATTCCCACCCCACTCCAGGGAAGGATACCGCAAAATTCCCATTCCCACCCCACTCCAGGGGAAGGATACTGCAAAATCCCCATTCCCTCCCCACTCCTGGGGGAAGGATATTGCAAAATCCCCATTCCCACCCCACTCTGGGGCCAGCCAGAGGTGGTATTTGCCGGTTCCCCGAACTACTCAAATTATTTCCGCTACAGGTTCTCCAGAACCTGTCAGAACCTGCTGGATTTCACCCCTGCCTCATAGGCTTTAAGGTAGTCATCATTTCGGCCTTCAGTGGGTGTACAACCTTGCTCCAGAGGGATTGTTCAGTGGTTTGATACCACCATAAATAAAATGTCCTTTCTGTAGTTGCTATGACTACTTTGACCTGCTGAAGAGGCACATGAGGACCATTCTCTTCAAATAACCTGAAACAATAGGGAGATTCATATGCTGATATGGTAGAATGTAATCCAGAGTCGCGGTGGGGAGGGGCTCTTTCCCAGAGAGCAAAGAGGCAACATCGCTTGAAATCTTTGGTATGCAGGAAGAGAGCGAAGCCACTCTCCCCCCCACCAGCAGTTCACAAGCTGTATCTAATATTTTTGCATATAGGTACTTTAGTCTGGCAAGATTCCTGTCTATAGGCGAGCAACAATAAACTATTGTGAAATAATTCTATCATTCTTGGTTCTTTGGGCCTGACAGCTATAGAAATATTGGCATTCACCAAATTTTGGCATTTAAAGAGAATTTAAAGAACTTAGTTTTGACCCATTGAATAAAATTAGATTGAACTGGAGATGAAATCCTAATTTGATTGTTTTGTGCACTAATATCATCTTAAAGATAATACTATTTCCTTCCTCTGTTTACTTAAACAAACAGATGCCTCAGAACTGATTCTTCTTGGTGCCCCAGAAAATTTCCCATAAAGGCAATTTTTAAGGTCCATCTTTGTGAAGGCTAAGTTAGGCATCAAGACATCATACG
Source organism: Pantherophis guttatus (assembly GCF_059756535.1). Taxonomy (NCBI): domain Eukaryota; kingdom Metazoa; phylum Chordata; class Lepidosauria; order Squamata; family Colubridae; genus Pantherophis; species Pantherophis guttatus. The sequence continues at coordinate 14,638,094 of NC_142069.1, read as the reverse complement.
TTTTTCAGACCTGGTGGTCTCTTGATACAGTTAGACTACAGTTTCCAGAAAAATGTAGGAAGGATGTTATCTAGGAATTATGGGAGATACACATCTGGAAGGAGACAGGTTTTTATTTATTTTATTTATTTATTAGATTTTTATATCGCCCCCTCTCCCGAAGGACTCGGGGCGGTGAACAGCCAAAATTAAAAAACATACAATATAAACAATTAAAATACGTTTAAAACAGAATTAAATCTAAAATGGCTCCCCAATTTAAAACGCCTTACCCATACCCCTATAAATAAGACGAATTTAAAATTTAAAAATTTAAAATTTCCACATTTAAAAAGGGGGAAGATTTAGGCCAGGCCAGCTTGATAAAATAGAAAAGTCTTAAGCGCGCGGCGGAAGGTGCGCAGATCCGGGATCCTACTTATTCAAGGTTCAAGAAGACAGCTATAAAGTATTTCCTGTTCCAGTCAATTTTATGTGAGTGTAAAGCAGCCTTCTCCATTTACAATGCTGGCTGCAAATTCTGCAAGATACACCCTGAAGACATCTGGTGGGCAGCAGAGACTCAAAAGTACAGATTTCTAGTTCTGTAACAAAATGCAAGTTCCTCGTGGCAGCCCTGGCTTTTCTGGGCAGTGAAGAGTTAATATTATTTTTTAAACAACGAACAGATGTTAATGTCATTATGGTGGATTTTTAACAACAAACACATTTCTTTTTCCTGCAGGATACCAATAGTCTTGTGGAGCTTTTGACAAATAAGTGGTGTTTTCTGAGAAGGGATATATTAGACGGGGGGGAAAAAGGTGAATAGGGGACCTGGAGTCTTTGAAATTGGCCAATCATTTCTAAAAATGATTTTGTATATTTGATTCTGTGTTCTCCAAACCTTCAGTGTCATTTTTCTGTATTGCTGGAAAAATTAAACTGCTTTGTTAGAAGAATGGCGTAATCAAACAAGGTCTTGTTTTTAAAACAGTGTTTAGTTTTAGAGAGACAATTTTCTCTGGTAAGACCTCCCTCATTTCAGATATGTACTGTGATTCATTTTGGATCTTTGTCTTTTTAGGGCTTGAACTGTTCTTGGGTCATAAAACATAGAACTGCTTTGTGAAGTTGTGCACCAAATAATTTCCATTTCTTACAAGAAGAAATTTTGTAAAAGACAGAACTGGCTCATTAGATTAATTTTAAAGTGCATGAGTCAGAGTCATAATACTGAGTTGGAGATTGGAGGCAGAATTTTGCAGTGGGCCTGTGTCTCCCGAAGTAGGAAATTCCAGTTAGCATTAGTGTGGGGAGAGGTTGGGCCCTTTAAATACTCCAGTGTGGGGCAGTCTCCCCATTACTTTCAATATTGGTACATTTGTGGAAGGCCATCTGTTAATTTTCAGATCAAGATTCGTCAATATGTTGATGATAACCAGTTTTACAAGTGTACCCAAAGTCAAGCTCATAATATGGTAGAAGACTTGGCCTCGTGCTTATGGGCAATGGAGAACTGGATGGGAAAGGACATCTTAACCATAGGACTAAAAGATAGAGAAGAAACAGAATATTATAAAATTTGGAATACATGGTACAATTGGCTAGAAAATAAATATAAAGTCCATACATAAAGATTACTTAAGAGTCATATTAAAATGGGGAAATATTGTATATATTTTTGTAAATATTACAAGAAGTTAAAGGTAAAAGGCATTATGTATGTATATAAATAAAGAATTACAATATAATTAAATCTATATAATTAAATAATTATAGAATGTATAGAATAGCAATCTATAAAAATGGAAACTATGTAAATATGAGTGACACCGATATTGGAACGCTGTAAAGAGTGGAAATGTGGTGAAATATGTTTAATAAAAAAATATTTTTTTAAAAAAAGAGGAAGAACATCTCAGACTGAAGCTCAGTAAGCAAAACTGAGGTTGGTACAGGGACCTTCTGAACCAGTGGTGGGTTTCAAATTTTTTTACTACCGGTTCTGTGGGTGTGGCTTGGTGGGCGTGGCGTGGCTTGGTGGGTGTGGCATGGGAAGGATACTGTAAAATCTCCATTCCCACCACACTCCAGGGGAAGGATACTGTAGAATCTCCATTCCTTCCCCAATCCAGGGGAAGGTTACTGCAAAATCCCCATTTCCTCCTGATCAGCTGGGACTCAGGAGACAGAGAAAAGATGGGGGCTGGGCCAGTCAGAATTTTTACTACCGGTTCTTTTCTATGCCATGGTTTTAAGCCAGAATCTAGTAAGTAAGCAGCATGAAAAGATTTGTACACAGATAAATAACATGTCCAGATGTGTGTAAAGTGAATTCCAGGTAGACATGTCAATGTGCTGTTTGTTTTAGAATCCTTGATGGATTAGTGTGATTCTTCTCATTCATTCAAACCCATTGGAATAGTGAAAATATATGCTTGGTATTAGGAGATCAACCCTGACTGCTCTTTAGAAGGCCAGATCCTGAAGATGAAACTCAAATACTTTGGCCACCTAATGAGAAGGAAGGACTCACTGGAGAAGAGCCTAATGCTGGGAAAGATTGAGGGCAAAAGAAGAAGGGGGTGACAGAGAATGAGGTGGCTGGATGGAGTCACTGAAGCAGTTGGCGTGAGCTTAAATTGTCTCCGGGGGATGGTAGAGGACAGGAAGGCCTGGAGGAACATTGTCCATGGGGTTGCGATGGGTCGGACACGACTTCGCAACTAACAACAACAATGCTTGGTATTATCATCTTTGACTGATGTTTCAGGGAATAAATATAGGATTTAAGACCTTCCTTGCTCCTTATTAGATGATACAGTATCATCTTTGAGAGCATCTACCATCTGACTATCACATACATTCAATTCAATGTAGGTAGGCATCTCTATTCATTTGTGATATCAGGAGCACGTATCACAATTGATAGGGTCAGAGGACATATCTGACTTGCATTTCTCAATCTTCTGGCTTCATAATTTCCTTTTTTTTTTTTTAAGAATCCCAATCACAGAAATTGATGTGTTTCATAAATGCAATCATGGCCCATGAAACAGTCAGAATAACAGAGTTGGAAGGTACCTTGGAGATCTTCTAGTCCAACCCCCTCCTCAAGCAGGAAACCCTACCCCATTTCAGTCAAATGGTTGTCCAATGTCTTCTTAAAAACCTCCAGTGTTGGAGCATCTACAACTTCTGGAGGCAAGTCTTCCACTGATTCAATGCCTTCCATTGAGGACCTGTATACTGCACGAGTTAAAAACAGGGCTGTGAAAATATCTACAGCCCTGTTTTTAACTCGTGCAGTATACAGGTCCTCAATGGAAAGCATTGGGTGGGTTTCAAATTTTTTTACTACCGGTTCTGTGGGCATAGCTTGGTGGGTGTGGCGTGGCTTGGTGGGCATGGCAGGGGAAGGATACTGTAAAATCCCCATTCCTTCCCCAATCCAGGGGAAGGTTACTGCAAAATCCCCATTTCCTCCCAATCAGCTGGGACTCGGGAGGCAGAGAACAGATGGGGTTGGGGCCAGTCAGAGGTGGTTCTCTGAGCTACTCAAAATTTCCGCTACCGGTTCTCCAGAACTGGTCAGAACCTGCTGAAACCCACCTCTGCTACAGACCCCTCGCATCCTGGACATAAATTGTTTCAACTTCTACCCTCAAAACAACGCTACAGGTATAGGACACTGCACACCAGAACAACTAGACACAAGGACAGTTTTTTCCCGAAAGCCATCACTCTGTTTACCAACTAATTCCCACAACACTGTCAAATAATTTACTAAGTCTATATTACTATTCTTCTTCTCTTCCTTACTAGTATCTATCTCTTCCCACTTATTACTATAACCACGTTGCTTATATCTTTCAATTTATATTGTTTTTATTTCTTTCCTAGTACGATTTGATAGCTTATTAGTAACCTTGACTATCACTAAGTGTTGCATCTTTTTATTCTCGTTGAATATATTTTATTCTCCTTATGTACACTGAGAGCCTATACACCAAAGACAAATTCCTTGTGTGTCCAATCACACTTGGCCAATAAAGAATTCTATTAATTGTTCTCACGTCAGGAAATTCCTCCTTATTTCAAGGTTGGCTCTCTTTTTGCTTAGTTTCCATCCATTGCTTCTTGTCCTGCCTTCAGATGCTTTGGAGAATAATGAATCCATGAATCTTTTAAGTGCTTTTTTAAAAAAAAACAACTCTCCAGACAGCCTGCTGCTCTGAAATATAGTTCTTGCTACACGTGGGCTGCCTTCTCTTGCTGTAAGCTATTTCTTTTTGTAGGTAAACAAACACCTTTGTATCGAGTTGCACATTCCAGCTGCCCGTTGCTCGTTGCAATGAAACTGAACTGAATCCAGCCTAGATCTGTTTACTTGTGACATTAGGACAAAAGTAGAATGAAAAACTTCGGCTGGTCCGTCTCTGCCCTTGCGAGAGGATGGGGCTTTTGAGTATTGCAAACGGGGCCCTATTAGAGAGAATACAGTAAAGGTAGTGTGGGGTGGGAGTGGGGGTTTGGGATCATATGATCTTACTGCTGAGGATGTATGTGGGTGGAGGAGGAGGTGGAGTATTCAGGATCGAGAGACAGTAGATTGACCTACTGCAATCCTACCCAAAGGATCAGTCCAGAGGACTTTGCAAAGCAGGGTGGCGAGAAGACAATTGGCCCATTCTTTCTTCAGCTGCCTGGAGGCAAAATAAATATTTTGGTTAGCTCTTCCCAATTCTCTAGCCCACTTCAGCTGCTTCTCTGTCTCGGAAGCTGTCAACGAGCAAGGGAGGATCTTCCCATTCCTCTGTTCCAGGCATGATCAGCGGAGCGGTCTGTAGGACAAATTTATCAAGTCTTTCCAAGTGAGTTTGCTGACTTATATTGAAGCTGCGGGGGGGGGGGTTCTTTCTTTCTTTCTTTCTTTCTTTCTTTCTTTCTTTCTTTCTTTCTTTCTTTCTTTCTTTCTTTCTTTCCTTCCTTCCTTCCTTCCTTCCTTCCTTCCTTCCTTCCTCTTTCTTTCTTTCTTTCTTTCTTTCTTTCTTTCTTTCTTTCTTTTCTTTTTTTTTTAAAGTTGGAAGTTGGCTTTGAAGAGGCGGAATAGGTTGCGACATGTCAGCCACTCGTGCACGAATGCTACAGTTTTATCTGACGTCCCTCCTTGGGATGCTTTGGTTGCAAAATTCACCATAACTTGTATAGCTACCAAAGCATGTCACCGTCATAGAATAAACTCCCTCCCCCCTCTTCTTCCTCTTTTAAATTCCTTGGCTGCTTAATGGATGCAGTGTAGTGCAGAAGTTGCTTTCATCAGCGCGAAATTTGGATGTTGCTTAATCTCTCTAGGTAAATAAGGGAGCAAATTATAAACCAAACGCCAGCACTGCGTAATAACTGATGATATATTGATCAAAGAACTACATTTTGTTGGCTTCGCTACCCCTGAAATATCTTCAGGGCAGCAGGCTGCCTCTGTTCTCTTTGAAGTGCTCTAAAATTATTTCTGCCTTTTGTAAAAGGATGAAAAAGAATGTAGTTTTCTAGCTAAATCTACAATATGATTATAGTTGGGGATGTGTTAAAACTGCTTGTTGTTGCTTTTGTTGCCATTGTTGAATAAAATATAACTATAAAGCTGGGCTATGCCTTAGACATACAGAAATAATGTAATCCATGCACAAAAGGATCCAGACAGATCTCTTTCAGTTTTTTTTTTTTTTAAAACCTCTGGATTGTATGGCATGATTCATAATGTGAGAATGTGCAAGGAAACAAAATGTGCATAGGCCAAAGATTTCCTCAAACAAAAGACATGGTTTTAAGACTGCATTAAATAAATCTGGATAAATGAATCTGCAGCCTGTATAATCCCCAATTAAATTAGTTGAGTGCAAAATAATGATTGTTACTTAACTGTCAGGCATTCATTTGGATTGATAAAGGTAGACTGATTTGACTTGGCTCCTGAATGATCTGATTCAGCTTGCACAATATTCACAGCTACCAAAATGCCACCTCACCCTTTTCTCCTTCAGATAGCTCACTTATCTGCTCATAGTAGAAGCTGGAGTAATCTGATTTGGGAGATTCAGATGACTGACTCATGGTTGAGTTCATCCATAATGCTTAACTCTAAATCTGGGTGAATAAAACTCAATTGAGGTGCTCACATAATATGCAATGTTTAAGGAAACCATAAATGTGGGGGCTTGGTTCACTTAACATTTAAGAATGTGACTGAATTTTTCCCATCAACTGAATCACAAACTAACCAAACTCATTATAGATCATTGTAGCATTCCCAGTCAATATTTCAAAGCATCTGTTGCAACTGAGAAGTAAACACAGATAAGCTGGCACAAAAGTCTATGGTTATACGACCAGCAAAATTGGTTTGCTGGTCGTATAACTCGTGGCCCATGGGCTGGATGTGTCATGCGCTGGCCATGCCTACCCCTGATTTAGCGAAGGGGAAAAATGTCACGCTACGTCACGTGACGACAACATGACGACGTGAGTTTGACACCCCTGGTTTACAGGCTTCATCCATTTTCTTTTATTGGTTCACCCAGAATTATATGGATGAATTATATTGACCTGTAAACCTGGTTCACACAGGACAATGAACTACTGCCACCCTACCCCTCCCAAAAAACCCTAAACAAGTAGAAACCTAATTAATTTAAGCCAGGGGTGAAATCCAGCAGGTTTCTGACAGGTTCTAGAGAACCGGTAGTGGAAATTTTGAGCAGTTCGGAGAACCGGTAGCGGAAATTTTGAGTAGATTGGAGAACCGGCAAATACCACCTCTGGCTGGCCCCAGAGTGGGGTAGGAATGGAGATTTTGCAATATCCTTCCCCTGGAGTGGGGAGGGAATGGGGAATTTGCAGTATCCTTCCCCTGGAGTGGGGAGGGAATGGAGATTTTGCAATATCCTTCCCCTGGAGTGGGGTGGGAATGGAGATTTTGCAGTATCCTTACCCTGCCACGCCCACCAAGCCATGCCCACCAAGCCCCACCACGCCCACCAAGCCACGCCCACAGAACCAGTAGTAAAAAAAATCTACCACTGATTTAAGCGTGTTGTGCATATAGATCCAGGTAGGCTTTTAACTAGCCAGGTTTAATATATTGTGGGAACGCGTCTGGAGAATCCAGTGAATGCAGAATCATCCTCCATCATACAGAAGAGAGTAAGCAAAATAAGCAAAGCAATTGTTAGTCATCTCTTAGGAACAGCAGCACCCTTCAGTGTTCAGCGTCCCAAAGTTACGTCGCAAACTCTGCTCCTTTTGGTCATACCGATGACACTGCACTGCTCAGGGAAAAGGCACAGAGCTTGCATTGCAATGGCATGATGCTTTAAAAAAACAACAACGGTGACCTATAGCAAGCAAAGATTAATACCACAGCATTATTTGCTGTGCAGTTGTAGCAAGCTGCCAATTTTGTACACAGCTGAATTCATCTACGGTTGTGTTAACAATTCTGCTTTGTATTAAAATGAATGATAATTACAGGTTGATATGAACACCGAATTATAATATAAATTCCCAATGGAAGAGCTTAAGAGCCACTTCAGTGTAGCGGTTGAGGCACCAGGCTAGAAACCAAAAGTCCAGCTCCATCCCTAGGCACAAAGCCAGCTGGGTGACCTTGGGCTAGTCACTTCCAGCCCTAGGAAGGAGGCAACGGCGAACAACTTCTGAAAAACCTGGCCAAGAAAACTTCAGGGACTAATCCAGGCAGTCACCAGGAGTCAAAAACTGTCTCAAAGGCACATATACACATGCACACACAATACACTAGAGCTTAGTTTTGTGAATGGCCCTTTGCAGTGGTGGGATTCAAAAATTTTTACTACCGGTTCTTGGTGGGCGTGGTATGGTTTAGTGGGCATGGCTCGGTGGGCATGGCAGGGGAAGGATACTGTAAAATCTCCATTCCCTCCCCAATCCAGGGGAAGGTTACTGCAAAATCCCCATTTCTTCCCGATCAACTGAGACACGGGAGGCAGAGAATAGATGGGGGCGGGGCCAGTCAGAGGTGGTATTTACGGGTTCTCCGAACTACTCAAACTTTCCACTACCGGTTCTCCAGAACTGGTCAGAACCTGCTGAAACCCACCTCTGGCCCTTTGGAAATTCCAAGGGGCTCCAGGGACATCCCAAAAGTAATTCCTGCTTGGGGAATAGATCTCCCCACTTCCATTCTGATTGTATTTTTAGAAATCTTTCCTTCACATCAACTCTGGTGTACTTGAAGAAGTTAAAAAAGTGTAATTCTTCAAATCCTGCTCTCATTCTGGATCTCTTGGCTGTGACCTCACCTTGCCTCCTGATAGGGCAGGCGATGAATGACTCCTCCTCCTCCTCCTCCTCCTCCTCCTCCTCCTCCTCCTCCTCCTCCTCCTCCAAACTGAAGTAAGAGGTTGGATGCTTAGAGTAGGAGTGGTTGGTTTTTTTTTGCAGGCCAGAGCCATTTTATTGCTATCTAAGGACAAGAAGAGGGTCAAGGGTGGGTGGGTAAGATTTTAGGCAGGAGTTAAGGGATAAAATAGATGCCTTTAAGCCTTTGCAAGGTTAAAGCACCTATTTTGTCTCTAAAGCCATTAAAATTGGTCTGAACTTTACAAGGGGTTAGTAGATACTAAAGAACAGAATGGTGGGTGTACATTTCTCAAAGTGCCTACTGTTTCCATTGCTCTTCTTCCTTGGCTTATTCCAAAGCAGGCTGGTGATTTTAGCTTTGTCCACTCTGGAGCTGCTCTGAGGATGCTCTTGAGATCTGAATAAAAGACAACAGGATGTGCATGCAGCTTATATCCTAAGATTTGTCCAACTTCATTTAAATCTCATTGAATCATAGAATCATAAGGCTGGAAGGGACCTGGGAGGTCTTCTGGTCCAACCTCCTGCCCAATACAGGAGCCTTTATACCATCTTGGACAAATGGTTGTTCAATCTTTTCTTGAAAACCTCCAGAAATGGAGCACCAACAACTCTGGGAGGCTAGCTGTTCCATTGATTAATTATTCTCACTGTCAGAAAATTCCTCCCTTATTTCAGGGTTGAATCTCCCTCTGATAAGCTTCCACCCATTGCTTCTTGTCCTGCTCTCAGGTGCTATGGAGAATAAACTGACCTTCTCTTCCCTATGACAGCCCTTCAATTATTGGAAGACTGCTATCATATCTGAGCCTTCTCTTCATCAGGCTAAACATGCCTAGTTCATAAATTTAGGCAGCTGTTATATAAACATTCAGTTGTGTGTGTGTGTGTGTGTGTGTGTGTGTGTGTGAATGGTGCCATTTTGCTTAAATATGGGCTGGCATTTAGTGATTAAGTTCACCATTAATATTGCACCATGCATATTAAAGTTGGCAGTCGTGCCTATGTTGCAGGATTTACGAAATAAGCCAGGGTGGATAAAAATCAATGATTTTTTTAAAAAAAAAATCAAAAAAATCAGATTTTTTAATTTAAATTGGATTTTTTTGATTTAAATCGGATTTATTTTAATAAAAAACTTTTGGGGTAAAAATCTATCGTAAGATAGTTTTCTATTTAAGATACATAAATAATTTAGTTTATTCAGCATGAAATGGAGCTTAGTTATGTAGCAGGAGGCTGTATATTCTGCAACACTGGGACTATCGGTGAGTCAACAGTGGGTCAAAGAGGTAGTAGAGATGACAGTTGCTCTTTAAAAAATATGATTTAAATCGAGTTGATTTAAATCAAGCCTTTTTACTAGTGATTTAAATCATGATTTAAATTGTGATTTAAATCAACTCGATTTAAATCAAATCCACCCTGAAATAAGCGAGATGAAAATACAGAGAATTTTAGGGTGAGATAAAATGTAGTATAAATTAAAAGTTGAAGACACAACCAAATAAGGATGGGGGGAAGATGGGAAAAGTGTATATAATAGAACAGTATGGGCAAAGAGGACAATATATCCTTTTACGGAACTAAAGGAAACCTGTGGATAATCAGCCAAGTGGAATGCTGGGAGATTTAGAAAAAATAAAAAAAAGGGCTTTTCTAAAAATTAGAGATAAGAAAGTTTTTATAATGTTTGTAACTGAACTCTGGAATTTGGTGCTAAAAGATAGAGTCACGACAACAACAAATGCGATGGTTATTAGAGTGGTGAGGGCCTTTCTTCTCTCTTCAGTTAATGTCCACCCATCGTTGTGTTGGCAGAATGCAATATAGGTCTGACATTGATTGTCCCAATTGCTGGTCTTTATCTTGCTCAGAGGTGTTCCCAGGGTGTGGGATTCAACAAAATTTAAGATGGAAACACAGCCTTGCGATCAAAGCAACAACCTCCTTTGACTTGTGTCATGACACATGTAAACAAGATTAAGGCTTTCATTGAATGGTTGTGCCATCTTGAATTTGGTTCTACTTCTGTTGCCTTCTTCTATTCGTTGACAGTCACTTGACTTTCCTCCAAGTTAACGGGAAACAAAGACCAACAGATCTTAGGTTCAAATTTTGTTGGTATTTCTTGGATCCCTATCCCTTTTATTCAAAGCCACCTAGTGTTCCCCCCCTTTTTTTTCTTTTCAGGGAATATCAGCTTTTGGGGAGGAATCACTGAAAAGGATTGACATTTTGGTCATCTTGGTCACTTGCTGGGGGCATCTGTATGTCCGGAGACAAAATAAGAGAGACTTTTGATTTCTTTGAACAAGGTTGTTCTTAAATCCTTAGAGGTGAGATTTGCAATGTGCATCGAGGAGCTGTGGTGGCACAGTGGTTAGAATTCAGTACTGCAGGTTAATTCTGCTAACTGATGACTGCCAGCAATTCGACAGTTCGAGTCTCACTGGCTCAAGGTGGACTCAGCTTCCATCTTTCAATAAAATGAGGACCGAGATTGTTGGGGGCAATAGGCTGACTCTGTAAACCGCTTAGAGAGGCCTGTAAAGCACTGTGAAGCAGTATATAAGTCTAAGTGCCATTATTGTTGATCAGCATTCACATCTATTAAAAAGAAAAATAATTTTTCACCTGGCTGTCACACTAGAGGATTATTTATTTCACGAAAAAATATTTTCGTACGGATTTTTGCTCTAGTTTTCTATCCCAGTGAAAATATTTTTTGTTGCTTTTCAAATGTCTTATTTTCTCTACTGATGATGAGTGAACTTTCCATTTCATTTTGGGTGTCACCGTCACTCTTTTGAGGAACATCTGGAAAAATGGTTTTTCTTCTCCAGGGCGGTCTTTAGGTAGAATTGAAACACTGAAAGGTAAATCTACAACTCTTGAGAGTAACAAGAGGATTGACTTCCTTTTGTTTTGCTGCAATCCAAGGTCTACAGCAGAGGTGGGTTTCAGCAGGTTCTGACCAGTTCTGGAGAACCGGTAGTGGAAATTTTGAGTAGTTTGGAGAACTGGTAGTAAAAATTCTGACTGGTCCCGCCCCCATCTATTCTCTGCCTCCCAAGTCCCAGCTGATCGGGAGGAAATGGGGATTTTGTAGTAACCTTCCCCTGGAGTGGGGAGGGAATGGGGATTTTACAGTATCCTTCCCCTGCCACACCCACCAAGCCATGCCACGTCCACCAAGCCACGCCCGCAGAACCGGTAGTAAAAATTTTTTAAACCCACCACTGGCCTACAGCCCCTTCATTTAAATTCAGGGAAGAAATAGCGAGGAAAGGATTTTCTTAACAGGTTATAGCTTTCTTTTAAAAGAGACTTGGCAGGACTAAGGTGGAAATTCTGGGGGTGGCAATGTTGGCAAATCTTCTTCCCAACCTCCCAGATGTTCTGGCAGCTAGCATTGGTCTTACCATGAGATTCTAGGTCCACAGAAGTCTGGTTTGTGAATAGTTCCAGGCTGGTTTAAAAGAGGAGTACTTACCTTGACAAACTAGTAGTTCTTTTCAAATTTGGCGCAACCATGGATTTTCCAGATGTTCAAATGGTGGTTACTCATTCCTTTCAGATAGAAAAGCTGTTTTTCACTCCCAAATAGGTTAACCGTATTTTATATGTGTATCAGTGTTGGGTTTCAATTTTTTTTTACTACCGGTTCTGTGGGTGTGGCTTGGTGGGCGTGGCTTGGTGAGCATAGCAGGGGAAAGATATTGTAAAATCTCCATTCCCTCCCCAATCCAGGGGAAGCGTCACGCGCTGGCCACACCCACCCCGGTTTAGCAAAGAGGGGAAGTTGCAATATGTCACGTGACGATGACGTGACAATGCAGTATCCTTCCCCTGGAGTGGGGAGGGAATGGAGATTTTACAGTAGCCTTCCCCTGGAATGGGATGGGAATGGAGATTTTACAGTATCCTTCCCCTGCTGCGCCCACCAAGGCATGCCATGCCCACCAAGCCACGCCCACAGAACCGGTAGTAAACCCACCACTGAACGGGATCTGAAGTTGAGTTATGGATCAGATTAACAAGATGCCTACTATTTTAACAGCCCCCCGCCTTTTAGCTCCCATTATTTGTAGACCAGTGAAACTTGAGGGAGCTATTTAGATGCTCAACGTCCACATTTTATTCAGTGCAGAAATCCAAATTAAAGATGGCTACCCAGCTGGTCAACGACTCTTGTGCCTAGAATGGTTTTCCTAGCTTTCTATTGGAAAAGTGCCCTAAGTGCAAATTTGGATGCAGCAAACAAAGCAAAGGCAACCATTCATTTCCTAATTTTTTTTACTGCCTTCCCAGTCATTTTTATTTAACTTAAAACCTGGCTGTAATCATATTTATTTTATTGCTGACTCGCAGCATCTGTTAACAAAGGAAACTTCTAGCACCAGCCACAAAACTTGTCCTAATAAGGATAACTGAAAAAATACCCAGCTTTCAGCGGTGAGGTCAAAGATATGAGGCAGTGGATAATAATTCCACCCTCTCCTTCGCCACTGAAAGTATTATGGTGTGGTTTGGCGTAGACAGCAGTGGTCTGGCTAGCTGGTCAGGGACAGTCTGTTCTGTTGAAAACCTTTCCAGAGCAGGCAGCCCAACTACCCTTCTCCCCCGTCCCCTTTCTTTTCTTTTTGCAATTGCTAATTAAGTTACACACTGAATGTGTCAATTACAAAACAAAAGAGTGCTAATAAAGGAGGATTGCCAAGGAGGTTTTGTGGCACTTTAAGAATGAAGCAGTTATAGTTTTGTACACTTATTTAGTGCTGTGATGGAAGGGTTAGGGCGAGTTCCCTTGTGAGATTTTCTGTGTGTGTGTGTGCCTGTGTGTGTGTGTTATCTGATCCCCTTGTTAATGCAAACCGAGTTTATGCAGGGAAGAGATGTGCCACGTGCCCAACCTCTCACACTCCGGCAGGATCTAAACGTTCCAGTTTGTCTTTCAATTTGCAGCTCAGATCCTCCTCTTCCCCTCCTCCCGTTTCCATGCCCATTGCCCAGCCTCCCAACTTAGAGAGGGAGTGTGTGTAATAAGGGTGGGTGGGTGTTTTTTGGCTTCTGTGTTATGGAGCAGGGAGGCCAAAAGCAACAACTGGCCATTGTGCGGGAGCAGGTTGGAAAGAGCTGGATACTGCTCTGGTTATCCAGATCAGAATTCCTCAACCTTAGCAATTCTATACTGTGTAGACATCAACTCCCAGAATTCCTGTAGGAGATGACTAGGCTGAGCCCTAGGGAGGGATCAAATGTGTCATCAGTCATGAGTCTCTGCGTGTCTGTCAGACCTGCCACAGCTTGGTCTTCTAGGAAAGGAAGACTCTCGACTCCATTAGTAGTGAAAAGAATACTTTTACTTAAAGCCAAGTGGTTACAGTAGATCAAAGTCAGAACTGAGGTTTTGCACACGAAAGCTTCCCAGTTAATTTTCCCTTTCTCATTCTACCTCCATTATCTGCTGATTGTCCAGTTACATTCAAAGAAGTTGTTTTGGTAACTGTCCCTGCAAAGGTGGGCTGGATCGCGAGCTGCTATATTCCATTTCCCAAAACTGTGACCTTGGGATAGTGAGCCGATGTCTTGGGACGGCACTGAGCTTTATTTTGGTTTCTCCCTTCCCCTCGCTCCCCTCCCCCAGTACTTTATGACAGGCTGGCATCTAGCGAAGCACAGTTGAAGCGAAGGATGACAGTTTTGACAGCGCCCACAGGAGATCTAAGTCCAGCCCACCTTGAATGCCTTATCTCCCGCTCATTTCCCTTGACGGTTAGTAGTTCAGATTCTTGTAGAGAGCTTAAGCTTGCAATAAATCTTTATACTCATTTGAACTGCCAGAATCTCCTGATTTCCTCGGTACTTGACAATTCCCCAGTCAGTCATGTGTTTGACTCTGTGGTTGCAGAATCCGTACTTTTGCTCCCCACCCCCAGGGGTGCCCCTGCTTTTTTATCCAAGCAACTTCTTCCATTTTATTGTAATTTTAAGATTATTCAGCGATGCAAATAAAAATAAAGCGTGTCCTGCATTTTCAATGACCAGCAGGCGTGTTTTCCTTGTCATTAGATCAACCACCTTCCATTGAAAGGTTATGGCTCAGGTGGCTTCCCTTTTCTTTTACGGATGGTGGTTGACCAAATTTCTCCTGACCATATTTTCATCATTTTCCTCCATTGCTCTATCCTGGAAGAGAGTTGGAAAGGGAGTCAAGAGTTTCCAGACAGGAGTTATGGCACAAAGGAAACAAAATGCAAAACATAAAGAAAAAGAGAGATGGAAACGAACATCAAACACGTTGCGCTTATTTTTGATGTTTTGAAAGTGCCGGTCAGTAATACAGGAAGAGGGAGGATGTTTAATCACAGAATGAGCTGTAAACTATCAAGGGCTTTGAGCGGTTAGTGGAACAAAACAGATGGTGAAGAATCTTCTTTCCATTGGGGGTGGGGGCTTTTGATAAAATAATTATGCCATTTTGCCCTATTACTTGTAACAGTTTAGTCCAGTGACGGCTAACCTTTTCCGGACGGAGCACCCAAAGTGCATGCACGAATGTGCGCGTGTGCCTGAACCCCCCAAATGCAATGCGTGCTCACCCTTGCGCATGTGCATGCAAACCCCCTGCACACGCCCTGGCCCCCCGCAAATGTATGCATGATCCCCCCATGCGGCCCACCCCTGTGCATGTGTGGGGGTGGGGCACGTAACCCGCACATGTCCCGCCCCCACAATGTACACACAATCCCCGTACGCACCCCAACCCCGCATGCATGTGCAACCCCCCACCCCCACGCAAGCGTGGCAACAACCAGCTGGCCAGTGGGAGGCGCGTGCGCATGCGTGACAGAGCTGAACTGGGGCGAAGGCTCGCGTGCTCACAGAGAGGGCGCTGCGTGCTATCTGTGGCACGCGTGCCATAGGTTCGCCATTACGGGTTTAGTCTAAATACCCCCGTGGATTCAATGGATTCATTGAATTGATTTATTTATTATTAAATCAAATTTATATAGCTGCTCATGTCATCAAAGGAGATTCTGGGCTGTGCACAACAATACATAAAACAATTCCAATACAAGTTAAAAATTTAAAAAAATAACCCACAGCAATAAATAATATAAATAATACAAAAACAAAAATACTAACCATGGGCAAAAGGAGGATAAAAATGACCCTATCTGGAAATAGAACTATTGAGACAAACCTTTGATTTCCTGGAAAACCCGGGTCTGATGAATAACCAGGTCTTGAGGGCCTTCGAGAATTTCAAAAAAGATGGAGCTAATCTAATTGTGGGGAGAAGAATGTTCTATAGGGCAGGCACCACGGCAGAGAAGCCCTGTATCCTGGGATCCACCAGATGTAGATCCCTACCTGATGGAATCCGCTGCACTCTTCTCTGTAATTGGGGAGAAGACGTCCTTCAGATAACCTAGTCTGATGCCATGAAGGGCTTTAAAAGTTAAAACCAGCATCTTGAATTGGAGACAGAATCAAAACTGGCAACCAATGCAACTCTTGGAGTAGAGGCATAACATGGAATGCGCATAACTGTAGGTTCAGTTATATGATGACTCACTTTACGAGCATCACAATTTATGCCTCTGTTGGGCAGGCTCCAATATAGTCGTAAGTCAAGGACGCTCTGTATACTTTGTTCATCCACTTCCAAGAACTTAAGATGTGCATTGGAGTCCTTGCAGTAATAGAACGTGTGAACACAGGATGCCGATCCGCTCGATGTCTGGTTGCTTCTTTTTAGCCAAACTTGCCTATCAGCTTTCCCCCCTAAAATATATATTAATTACATTGTATTTTCAGCCCTGAAAGCATAATTACAGCATAACTTCCTAGCCATAGAAATGTTAAATATCTTGGCAGGCGAACTGCATTTGCAGGAAACTTATGTACCTAAGGCCCAATGTAGGTATTTCAAGAGATTATTTTGACGACAGATCTGGCTTTGCTTCTGCTCTCTATCGGTTTCTATCAAGATTTTGTTATTTCTCCTTACGAACGTTGATGTGGGCAAGTTTCTATCTGCCAATCTTGGCAGATTCAGTCAAAAGGAGAAATATATTACTGTTTTTTTTTTTTTTAAAAAATGTCATTATGTACATACCTCCTCATCCAGCAAAGGAAAAATAGAGTCACATACTCAGAAATACTGGATTCCCCACTGTGAAGCATCTTGCAATTTAAAGTAGAGGAAAACAGCAGAATCAGACAAGAAAGAAGAGGCAAAAATAAAGGTTCCCCTTGCACATATGTGCTAGTCATTCCCGACTCTAGGGGGTGGTGCCCATCTCTGTTTCAAAGCCAAAGAGCCAGCTCTGTCCGAAGACGTCTTTGTGGTCTTGTGGCTGGCATGACTAAACGCCAAAGGTGCTCAGAACGCTGTTCCCTTCCCACCAAAGGTGGTCCCTATTTTTCTACTTGCATTTTTTACGTGCTTTCGAACTGCTACATTGGCAGAAGCTGGGACAAGTAACGGGAGCTCACCCATTACGCGGCACTAGGGATTCGAACCGCTGAACTGCCGACCTTTCGATCGGCAAGCTCAGAGCCTTAGCCACTGAGCCACTGCGTCCCTTTGAAGCAAAAATAAAGAAATATCAAAGAAAGTGATACGTGACAGATGACCTGTTACTACATAATAATATTTTTTAAAATATTTTAACATTGCTGTGAAGAATTCACATCATTGAATTCCTAGTAATCATTGATTCACAGTTATTTGGATAAAATAGATTAAAACCAGCTTGTTGTCCCCCCCCTCCAATGGTAGCTTAAAGTGTATAATCCCTTCCTGCCAGTGAAAGGTGCTTTGAGGTAAGGCTTTGACTTTGCAAATTGCTCTGCCGTAAATAAATCAGGGAAGGAAGGAAGGTGCTAAATTATGCCTTATGATTGGTGGTGCTGGGAATGATCCAGCTGGAGAATTCAGAGGAGCCATTCTTCCCTCTTAGCTGTAACCAAAAGGGAGACAAGTTGATGCTTTTCAGATGTTCCTGGACTTCAGCTCCTGTCAGCTTGAATCAACTTGGTCAATTGCAAAGCATTTTAAGATAAAATAGCCAGAGAGTGCTAGATTGTGTATGCTTTCTGTTTCCCTCCCCTCCCTTCACTTCCCACCCCTCCCCTCCCCTCTCCTTCAATGGTGGGGTTTTCTACAAGGTCATGTTATCATTATTTTTCTTCCTAAAAATATAAAATTTAGCTTCACGCCTTTTACATTCTCAAGGTCTCTTTCCAGATTAGCTTGTTTTCATATTCATCTGAAGGATTTCTTATCCATTTTATTCCCGTCTCCTTTTTCTATTTCATAAGCAGATGGGGACAGCTGGTTTTAGAGCAACCAGCTAAATTTAAATGACTGCTTTTGAATTTTAGGTCAAAGCATCCGGTATGTTCTTTTAGGGCATTGGCTGAAGAAGAGTTTACATTTGATGGTTGCTTTTAAAAAGATTTTTCCACAGATTTTCCATGCGCGGTAGGAGATATTCTGAATGAAATTTGAAGAGAACATTCTATGTTCTGTATCCTGAAGAAATTTGAAGAGGAAGGTGGAAAGGATGGTGACAAATTGGAGCACGTTCAATGCCCCAGCTGTCAAGATCGTAAAGCAGGGGTGGTCAAACTTGATTTCATTGAGGGCTGCATCAGGGTTGTGTTTGACCTTTGGGGGTGGTTTGGGATGTGGCGAGGGTGGGCGTGGCCAGCTCGATGTCACTCGTGTTGGGGGCACCTGTGGCGGCTCGACCATTCTGCCAGCAAAAACGGACTCCCGAGCTCTGTTTTCGGCTATTTTCGGCTGCAACGGCCTCTTGCAACCCTCTGCCAGCAAAAACAGAGCAGGTGGCCCTCCCGAGCTCCGTTTTCACTTGCAGAAGCACCGCCAGCTGATCCTTTGTTGTTTCTTGGCGGCCCCGCAGGCCAGATCTAAGCACCCCGTGGGCCGGATCCGGCCCATGAGCCTTGACACCCCTGTGGTAGAGCATCTAGAAGCCTGTGAGGATCATAGGATCTGGGTATGTTTAGCATACAGAATAGATAACTGAAAGGAAGTATAACTGCAAGTAAATTGTCACACACAACAGGAAATGGACTAATTCTCTCTTGGCCCAGAGGCACGGCCAGCAGCAATAAAGAATTCAGATTAGACATCAGGAGAAACACCATAACTCTAAGATCTGTCAGCCAGTGGAAAAGAGCTTCCACATGAAGTAATAAATTGTTTTGCTAGAGGACCTTTTGCGCATGTGCAGAGCGTCAAAAACGGGACGTGATGATGTCCAGGTGGGTGGGAGGAGCTTTACAGTGCTTTACAGCCCTCTCTAAGATTAACAATAATAAAAGTTGACTCAGCCTTCCATCCTTCCGAGGTGGGTAAAATAAGGACCCAGATTGTTCGGGGGAGAATAGGCTGAATCTGTAAACCGCTTAGAGAGGGCTGTAAAGCACTATGAAGTGGTATATAAGTCTAAGTGCCATTGCTATTACCTCTAATACCCTCTGCAAAGTAGCCATTGAGTAAAACTGGTTGCTGAGGGTTTTTTTTTTTTTTTGGTAGATCCCCTAGTTAAAGTAAATATTTGCCTGTTTCATCACTATTGGGCAACAGTCATTGTTTGGAGGCTTTTGAAATGTTGACTTCAGATCCAACTTTCTGACTTGCATTTCGAGGCATAAGACACGCTTCTCGAGAATGAGTTTGGTGGAAAAGAGCATACAAAATGTTGAGCTATGGTGCGCTTTCATAATCCACAGTGGTATTACGAGACCAATCCCTGCCTTTTGTTTTTTTGCAGAAAGCAAGATGGAAGCCAAGGGCCACTTGCTTGATTTGGAAATTGTTTTCTTTCTGGGGCTGTGTGGAACAAGTTCAGGCGCAGACTTATTTGTCAATGCTAGAAAAGTACACAGCAAGTTAATACTGCAGATAAGTCCACAGATGTTCTGTGGGATCTGTGTTACGAAATCCTCTGGTAAGGAGTTTCCTCCCCTGTTCCTGATAAAAGGAAAAGTCAGATTTAAAAGCTCGGGTGAAAGTACGATGTGCGAGGCTCTTCACCCTTGATTTTGTGGAGAAAGGTCCTCTTTATTTATATTGATATTGATTGTTTCCCAGTAAGATTTGATTGGCTATCATTAATTGTTGTACCTCATGATTCTTGATGAATGTATCTTGTCTTTTTATGTGCACTGAGAGCATATAAAGCACCAAAGACAAATTCCTTGTGTGTCCAATCACACTTGGCCAATAAAGAATTCTGTTTTGTTCTGTTCTGCTAAACAAATAATTCCCTCAACACTGTCAAACTATTCACTAAGTCTGCACTACTATTAATCTTCTCATCGTTCCCACCACCCATCTCCTTCCACTTATGACTGTATGACTGTAACTTTGTTGCTTGTATCCTTACGATTTATATTGATATTGTTTCCTGATTGCTTATTTGTACCCTATGACCAGTGGTGGGATTCAGCCAGTTCTCACCACTTCGGGAGAACCGGTTGTTAACTTTCTGAGCAGTTTGGCAAACTGGTTGTTGGAAGAAATCATTAGGGCAGAGAACCGATTGTTAAATTATTTGAATCCCACCACTGACTATGACTATCATTAAGTGTTGTACCTTATGATTCTTGATGAATGTATCTTTTCTTTTATGTACACTGAGAGCATATGCACCAAGACAAATTCCTTGTGTGTCCAATCACACTTGGCCAATAAAAAATTCTATTCTACTCTACTCTACTCTACTCTACTCTACTCTACTCTACTCTACTCTACTCTATTCCTATTCCTATTCCTATTCCTATTCCTATTCCTATTCCTATTCCTATTCCTATTCCTATTCCTATTCCTATTCCTGTCCTGTCCTATCCTATCCTATCCTATCCTATCCTATCCTATCCTATCCTATCCTATCCTATCCTATCCTATCCTATCCTATCCTATCCTATTCTCTTGAATGTCCAGATCCTTGGTTCTTGTACAGAAAAAGAGCTTCAAATGCCTGTGTGTTACCTGTGTAGTTGCAATAAACTTCAAACATCCCCAAAGCCTGTTTTAAGCTTCATTCCCCCCCCTCCCACTTGGAAGAAAGAATCCCTCACATGCCTGCCAACCAGCCAGCCATAAGTACAGGGACACTGATGAGGCAGGAATGTGGACATCTGATTCCTGTTAGCTCTGTTCCCCACACGTTGCTGCGCTGTGCATATTTTTGAAACTGGGCCCTCACTTCCCCATTCCTCCCCCCCCCCACCATCAGCACAGTTTACTTCCATCAATGTGAAATTTTACAGCCTGCTCTTATTCTGCAGCAATTGCTTTATACAGTTAGTAGTAAAAAGTTAACCTCCTTGTCCATAAAGGAAAAGAAGAAAGTACTTGGGAGAAGTTGATTGTCAGGGATATAATTTGTGGAATATTTTCAGTCTATCCAGAAAAGTCTGGGGAACTTTATTTGAATGTACAAGGCTGCATCTCTCTTATCAGAATTGATGATCAATAAATAGTAAATAGAGCCAGGGTGTATTTTTCCATTCTGATTAGGTTCAAACATAACCGTTTTTGTCTTTTTTCCTTAGCTGATTTAGGGTGACTTGGAAAAAATAGAATTTAATTTAATTTAATTAATTCAATTTATATGCCCCCCCTCTCCGAAGACTCAGGGCAGCTCACAATACATTTAAAAAATCATTATTAAAAAACATTTAAAAATTAAAAACATTAAAAACATTAAAAACTCATTCACGCCATCCATGGCTGGATCTCGCCAGATCACAAGAGCGAGATCAACGGCCCCAGGCCTGCCGGAAAAGCCAGGTCTTCACCGTTTTTCGGAAGGCCAATAGGGTGGGGATGGTCTGGACCTCAGGAGGTAACTGGTTCCAGAGAGCTGGGGCAGCCAAAGAGAAGGCCCTCCCCCGCGGGCCCGCCAGCCGGCATTGTTTAGCTGACGGGACCCGGAGGAGACCAATTCTGTGGGATCTTACCAGTCGCTGGGAGCTATGTAGCAGAAGGCGGTCTTGAAGATAACCTGGCCCTAAACCATGTAGGGCTTTAAAGGTAATAACCAACACCTTGAATTGTGACCGGAGACCAATAGGGAGCCAGTGCAGCTCGCAGAGAATTGGTGTAATGTGGAGAGAATGAAGAGAATGTTTGTAACTCAGGGCTGAATGATGGAGTCTTTGGTACACTGTGAGCTTGGTGTTTGCTTGCAGATATTTCATTACCTGACTAGATAACATCAGTGCTAGTGAGGCTCCCAATCAGTGCTAGTGATTGGAAAAAGCTAAGCAGGATTGGATTCTAGTTATCAGTTAGAAGGGGGCCCACCAGCAAATGCACAGTTGCAGGCTAACCTACAGAGGAAGTCAAAGGCAAATCAGTTCTTTATAGACTGCCAAAAAAAACTACATGGATAATCAACCTTGGCTGGAAGAAGATTTTGGCTGAATACTTGGAATTGCTAACATTCTTCAAACAGTGATGGACAGTGGAAGATTTATGATGCCTGGTTCAGTAGTTTTTTTTTTCTTCTTATTGTCAGAGTATTGTACATGAATATAATTTAAGGAGACCTCTTTCAAAATAACTCAGTAGTGCAGTTAATAGACTGAAAGGCTGAGCAGCCATTTGCATGAGTGCCATTTGCAATCTCAAGTAACTCCGAAAAGGAGTGTATTAATATTTCTTTTACCCGGACTGATCAAACTGAGGATTGAGGAGAAAGCAGCAGAAATGAATTTAAAAGAAATAGAGATGCTTTTCTGGGTTAGAAAAACCCTGGGTGTAACACAGGGGTGGGTTCTACTAACCTTTACTACCGGTTTGCAATGGGACCGTGTGCGCACGCTTGCTGTGCTTCCTGATGATGTCAGGGTCGGTGGGCGGAGCCTCCCGCCAGTTTTACTACTGGTTCTTGTGAACCGGTCCGAACCGGGAGCAACCCACCACTGGTGTAACATCTTCCTCGCTTGTTGATAGAGTTGATTTGGGATGGGTTCTGGGGTGGGGGGGAATGGGAAGTGAACCTGTCAGTGCTATCTTTGCTCAAGTAAGTTTCTTTCTATTTTTTTTCCAAAGATGAGAAAGGACAGTCAGAGGACAGTCAAAGGAAGCTGAGAAAATAATCAGTCTCTTTGGGGAGTTGGGGAAACTTTTCAACACAAGTGGTGGTGTCAAGACATAGATCCCTTCAGAATGGAAAATGGCATGTGAAAAAGCTGTTAGAGGAGGAAAGCAGAAACGTTTCATAGCCTGGGGTTCAGTGGTGGGTTCCGCCCGGTTCGGCCGAGCTGGTAGCGGTAACGATACGACGTCACCGAACCGGTTCTCTTTGTTCGGGAGCTGGGGCCCCCCACCCCCCGTATTATTCTTATCTTTTATTTGGCCCCTCCCCCAATCAATTTGCTGCCTTCCGAGTCCCAGCTGATCGGCTAGAAGGAAAAAAACTGTTTAAACTCTTGCTGTGGGGCTTCAAAGGGCCGCCCTACAGCTGATCAGTGTTAAAAGGCAGTGTGGTGGTAGACCAGTGCGCTTGAAAAACAAATGGGTAGACCGATGCCTCCAAAAACAAATGAGTAGATCGGTGCCTCCAAGAACAAATGGGTAGACCGGTGCCTCCAAAAACAAATGGGTAGACCGGTGCCTCCAAAAACAAATGGGTAGATCGGTGCCTCCAAGAACAAATGGGTAGACCGGTGCCTCCAAAAACAAATGAGTAGATCGGTGCCTCCAAGAACAAATGGGTAGATCGGTGCCTCCAAAAACAAATGGATAGACCGGTACAGCTCTGCAAGCAGTTAAAAACCTGGTAGATCAGTACCTCTGCTAAATCCTAAAGAATTGTCACATGACCATCAAACCACGCCCACAAAATAAGCCACGCCACAGAACTGGTAGTAAAAAAATTTAGAACCCATCCCTGCTGGGGTTGCATTACTTTTTAAAAAAATAAATGTTTGGAGTGGCGGAGGTTCTGATAACAAGAGATCTATTTCGCTTGTTAGTTTGCAAAGAAACAATAGAAGATCACCAACTTTCAGCAGTTGGCAAACAAGGATGACAATGACAATTCGATAGGGCAGCACAACCCTAGCAGGAGTCAGGAAGCCGCTGAAAAAGAGATGCAGGTCCCTTACTGCTACCTTATCATTTGTGGCAGTGATGCTTAGTTTGTCCCATCTGAACAAGGACAGCAGTCATTGTTCTTCAGATGACACCATCTCTAGCAAGTACATAAGAGAAGCATGTAAGTGTGTGTCACTGATTAGTAAATGGAAGGTGTGTGTGTGTGTGGGGGGAAATATAAAACGGCAATCCTGCAATTTTACAACAGCATCAGGAAAAATAATGCTTTATTTTGATTTTTAATCAGTATTTTTCTCCCTTCCCCCCTAATAAAAGTTCAAAAGTTTGTATTTGAATCTATTTTGATAATGTTAGGGGAAAACTATCCTCAGTCACATGTTCTGTAGATATGTTAAGTGAGGAATTCCTGGAATTTCACCGAGAATGGTCATCTAGGAGATGAGCGGCATCACAGACAAGACAAATGCTAACTCAATTATTATACTGGTCAAGGTTTGTGTAATGCATTCCCAGTTTGCATCTATTCATTACGACTGATAAGTATATGAAATTGTACAATTTCTCCAGGAAAGAAACATCCGATTTTGGAAACTGTTCCATTCATCAACCTTGCTAATTTGTCCTCTTGATACCATTGAAATTGTTCTAAGCCCGACTAAAGGCACATAAGTATCACCATTTTTACTCTTATTTCGTTCCTTAAAAGCAGCTTGAAAACAACCCGTATCTGTCTTCACTTTGCTTGGCTTAGAAATTTGCTTCGCTTAGAAATGCTGGAGGAGTGGGATGCATTGTTTTAAGTTAAGCCCCAAACCCTCTTACTGCCACTCCACACAGGAAATCTTTGTATGGCTTCAAGATGGTCATTTTCACTCTGTTTGCCTGGAGTACTGAGAAGACAGCATGCTTATGTATTTAATAAGATTTCCTGGGATGGCTGGAATTCAGGAAAGGGAGGGATTCCCTGTAGTTGGGAATGGCCCACCACCAAGCTCCACAGAATTCCAGCATTTCCAGGTGAACCTTCAGCTGGAAACATTGTGGTTCCTCTTGAACCCAAAAAGAGCCGGAAGTAATTCAGTTCAGCTGCTTATGACAGAGGAAGTGGGGGAATACAAAGGTATGGAGCCAATCTGGGAGTAGCTCCAGAGGTGGCTTTCAGCGGGTTCTGACCAGTTCTGGAGAACCGGTAGCGGATATTTTGAGTAGTTCGGAGAACCGGTAGTAAAAATTCCGACTGGCCCTGCCTCCATTGATTCTCTGCCTCCCAAATCCCAGGCGATCGGGAGGAAATGGGGATTTTGCAGTAACCTTCCCCTGGAGTGGGAAGGGAATGGAGATTTTACAGTATCCTTCCCCTAGAGTGGGGAGGGAATGGAGATTTTACAGTATCCTTCCCCTGCCATGCCCACCAAGCCACGCCCACAGAACCGATAGTAACAAATTTTGAAACCCACCACTGAGTAGCTCCAAATACCTTGAGTGGAAGTGGCCTAAGGCTGGACCTGGAACGTTTCATTTGGAACTGATTGTTCCACATGAATCTACTGTCCATTATCTTGCTTGATTCAGTTTTCTGTGGGTAATTATACAGCAGGCAAGAGAAGAAGAATGGCAGAGCTGTTCAGCTTCAGTTATGTATTTGATCTGTGTATGTGAAGTGGGAGGGGGAATTGCTTGCCATACGGTATATGCAAACCAACCAAATCTCAAACATCTTATAGAGGGACGGAATGAATGAACCTATGATTGATTGCATATTGAATAAATTACTTGCTTCCACTTTGGAATGCTACCAGAAAGTCTTTTAATCTTTATATGCTAAAGGCAATTTCAACATGATTTGGGTAGCCGAAGGGGCTATTTATTTATGCATTGTTCTTGTTATGGGCCATTCTTGGCTAGACTTCACTCTGAGAATCGTGAAAGAGGTTGTGTGTAAAATGACTTGAAAGGCAGTAGGTAAAATGCATGCTCTTGGTAATAAAGTATATTTATTCAGCTTTCTCCTCATTTTATACACGTGCTCTGCATTTTGTACACGTTAGAAATGTGGTGCTCCGTTTTACAAGTTGTCAAAAAGGAAGAAGGATGCCATTGGATAAATGACTTGCCAATAGTTCAGTTGAAGATATTGACTTTCTAGTTTTGTTCTTCATCAAGATATGTGTATCTCTGCATCAGTGGTGGGTTTCAAAATTTTTTACTACCGGTTCAGCAGTCCATAGCATGAATAGGAATAGGAATATTATTTATTGGCCAAGTGTGATTGGACACACAAGGAATTTGTCTCCGGTACATAAGCTCTTAGTGTACATACAAATAACAAAGTGATCGGTCATAGATCATGAATCATAAGAAACAATCATAAATCATAAGATATAAACAACAAATCATAATACGAAGTTTTATAAAGTAATGCACTCAATATGTTTACTGAGAATGTGTGCCACAATAGGACACAATAACCCTTAATCCTGGGTTTTTATACTTGACAACTTAAAATGTGTGGACTTCAACTCCCAAAATTCCCCAGCCAGCACATTAAGAATAGGAACCTAACCTGAATTCTTTGGCCAGAATGAGAAACATACAAAAGATTATTTGTTTGTTTGTTTGTTTGTGCATTCATTCATTCATTCATTCATTCAAAATTTATTTGCTACCTATCTTGCATCCAACAGCTCTGGGCAAAATAACTTTTTCGTTTCAGAATTCCAATATCTGTTGTAGGTGTATAGTATCTATCGTGATGTATTTTTCATTTCATGTAAAACCATAAAAACATGAAACCACCAGGTCACTAAAGCCCATCCTGTTCAGTTTTCTGTTACCATTAGCAACAGCAACAGAGTGTGAAGGGAGAAAAATCTGAGTTCGCTTGGCATGTTTGTCAAACAAGCAGAATTTTCTGGCTTCACATAGCATTATAAACCATAATGTTTATGGCACAGACTACAGTTTATAAACCACAGTATCTGGTTTTATACGGCATGCAAAGCCAAAACCGAAGAAATCACATTTTGCAATCCTAGCATGTGGACTATGAATATAATAATGTTATCACAGTAAAAAGCCACTGGTAAGTTTAGCTTACCACAAATTCTAATTTCCTTTATGAATAGTAGTATCAATAATTGACCAGTCTCTCTGATTTAAATAACAGTTGATAGTCCAGGTTTTAGAACAGTGTTGCATTTCCGTAGAAGTTTTCTAAAATCATTTAGTGTCATCAATCATAAATCAACTCAATAAAAAGGACTAAGGGTGGCATGATAACATTCTTCCAATATTTGAGGAGCTGTCACAGAGAAGAGAGGGTTAGCCTATTTTTCAAAGCATCCAAGTTAAGGCTAAGAAATAATTAGATGGATAAGACATAATTAGTTGGAAACTTCAATGAGAGATTGAACTGGTTGTCACCTTTAAAGCCCTTCATGGCTTGGGACCAGATTATCTAAAAGACCGTATCTTGCTGGTCACATCTATCTGGCCCACTATAGCAGGGGTGTCAAACTCACGTCGTCACGTTGTCATCACATGACATATCATGACTTTTCCCCCCTTCGCTAAAATGGGGGTGGGCGTGGCCAGCGAGTGATGCATCTGACCTGCGGGCCGCGAGTTTGACATCCCTTCACTAGAGCGTGGAGGCAAGGAATGTTGCGGGTCCCATCCCCTAAGGAGATCCAGAAGAAGGGCCTTTTCCATGGTGGCTCCCTCCCTCTGGACATCATCCTTCCAGAAATTAGACTGGCCCCCACTCTGACACTCTTTTGGAAGGTCCTGAAGACATGGCTGTGACAGTGGGCCTGGGGAACACAGAGAGGGATGGAGCTCATTAAATGGCTGATAGGAATATGTGTTGTTGCCAGAGTTGGGGGTTGGGGATTATTATTTTATTTTTATTTTTTAAATTTTTTAAAATGTCTTTTACACTGTGTTTTTGTATTCTATAAGCCACCTTGAGTCGCCATGTGCGAGTAGGTGGCAATATAATTTTCCTAAATAAATAAACTTAGAACTAAAGAGAAATTTCTGTATCCTGTAAGTGGGTGTACTACAATCTAGGATGAAAACCCAAGAGAGAATTGAGTGTCAGCTGAGTAATCAACTTGGGGCTTTGTAGATATGTAGGAGAACTTGACTCTGCTGGAATGTTTGAAAATATTTGAATATTTGAGATACAGGATATCATAATTGCCTTCTGTTTAAATAGTTATATTTACCTCCACTTCCCTGAACAGTAAAAAACACAATGGTTACTTATGTTTAGTTTGTTTTGCAAGGATTCAACAAGAGATTTATTAGTATTTTGTACTTTTTTTTCCATTACAAATTACAATTGAGCATAATAGAAAAACTTGTTATAATTATAACAGACAAACAAATTATAATTGAGCGTAATAGAGAAATTATTAACTATAATTTGCAAAGAAAAAAATCGTAATGAACAAAAAGTGCAAAATAATAATATATCTCTAGTGGAATCCTTGCAAAACAAAACAAACATTTGTAAGCATTGTGGGGGGGGGGGGTTTGCTGTTCAGGGAGGTGTGGGTAAACATAACCATTTAAACAGAAGCAATTATGGTATCCTGTATTATTAATTTCTATGCACCTTTAGTGAGATATGAGAAGCAATATCTGAATTTGTGAGATGGTCTCTATCTGGGGTTTCTAGCTTGCTCTGAGTAGTGTGAGGATACTTGGGACAAAACTAGACTGTAGTTGAGATTATTGTCTACTAATTGTTAAATTTATTTGCCGCCCATCTTGCCGTGGGCTAATCATATATAATATATAATCAGTGGTGGGATTCAAATAATTTAACAACTGGTCCTCTGACCTAATGACTGGCTGGGTGGGCGTGGCCATAGAAGGCCTGGTCAGGGGATGTGACAGGCGGCATTCGGCCTCCTGCACCCCCCTGGGAGCAAAAACAGCGTGTGGGAACGTGCCTCCTCCCTGTGCCATGTTTTGGGCCTAGTAGGCCTCCCTGCATTTACCTGGGAGCCAAAACGGGACATGTGAGGACTCCTGGAAGGGGTGGGGTGGGCCAGGCCAGCCAGCAATTTAACAACTGGTTCGCCTGAACCGGCCCGAACCGGCTGAATCCCACCATTGTATATAATGGGATGGGCCGCAGAGGCCACCATCCCAATCCCTGTTCAGTGTAGGAGTCCAAATTCAAGGTCAGTGTTGCAATCCACATTTTGCCAATGGGGGATTTGAGGCAGAAAAGAAACAACTTGCCTATGGTTATTAGGGAAACACATTGTTGAATGAACATCTGCTTTGTACACTGTGGCAAGATATTGAACAGGAACAGCTACTTCAACAGCTACGTTCCCTCTCAGAGAGAGGAAGAGGTGTTTTTATTTATCTAATGAAACAGAAAAAAAAGAAAAAAATATAACAGCAAAAAGAAATAAAAGGCAAAAAAGGGAGCAACACAACAGCAAAATTCTATGTATTAAGAGTTTTCATGCATGAAATTGTTACCCAACAGTTCCATTGAAGGCTGGCTATATTTCATTGTAATCGTACCTATGCAACCTGCAAACCGTTTATGCTGAATAATTGGAACCATAAAATTATCTTTCCAAAGTTGGAGAATTAGCCTCTTAGCACTAAAGATTAATCCAGATAAATGGGATGGAAAGTAAGGTTCAAGCAAGCTGATACAAGAACAAATGAATACAATCCTTAATTTGTAAATGCTTAGATGCAAAATTAGAGAAGAATACTCTTTAAATTATTTGCAATTATCATTCCGTTAATACAAATTCCAAAGCAACAATAAAAGCCGGGTAAACATGCCGTAAATATTTTGAGCAAGCTGAGATAAAGGGAGAACAGTCACTCATCCCACCAAATTTTACTTGCAGCTGAATATTTTACAGGCCGTAACAAGAACATCAGATAAGCTGGCGTGTTCTGTTTCTAGAACTGTTTTCCCAGTATTGGAAGCAGGGATTAAACCAGGAAAGAAGTTTGATCTGAAGCTGAAGAGAGAAATAGTTAGTTTAATGTGGAATGAATGAAAATGCGTTGTGGGGAAGGACCCTGCTTATTTTTGACACTGAGGAAGAAAAGGACAATGAATGTGGACCTTTATATGAGTGTTTTCCATTACTTCTATTTTGCTCTCTCTCTCTCTCTTTTTTTTCTGTGAAAAGAGGGGAAATTCCATAGAAGAAGGGCGGAGAAAAATGAAAAATCTTAGGCAACCAGATTAGGAAAGTTTGTATCCTGATTCTTAAGAACTTTGCAGAGATGAATAGATTGACATTGACATTGAAAATAAAAGATAAAG
Source organism: Pantherophis guttatus (assembly GCF_059756535.1). Lineage (NCBI taxonomy): Eukaryota > Metazoa > Chordata > Lepidosauria > Squamata > Colubridae > Pantherophis > Pantherophis guttatus. The sequence continues at coordinate 14,608,278 of NC_142069.1, read as the reverse complement.
GAGATACAGAATACTATTCAAGGTGGAATAGGTTTTATCAATGGTTAGAGATAAGAGGTAGAAATTATATGAAGAAAGATTATTGTTATATGCAAGTAAAATATGAATGTTGTTTATAATTATAAGTATGCCAGTACAATTAATATGATCATAAATAAGCTAATACAATTATAAATATGGCTGTAATTATTACATGTATAATCATTATTACTATCAGTAGATCTGTTATTTTTTCCTTCTTTTGTAAAATGAAATACCCGGACATTACACTGTCTTCAAAATATTTATATATAAATTAAAAAACTTGATTTAAAAAAAAAAAACTTTGCTAGAACATGATCCTCTACTGGCCAGGTATATTGGCAGGTGGGCCACAAATGAAGTGTGGGAGGTTATCGTGTGCTAGAACAGTGTTTCTCAACCTCAGATGTCGTGATTTCTACTCCCATATAATTCTCCAGCCAGCATGCTAAGCTGGAGAATTCTGGGAATTGAAGATTACATAGTTTAAAAGTTGCAGGGAAACACTGCACTAGAATAAGCAAACAGTTTTTGTGTGTTTTATTTATTCCCTTTTCTGCTGAACTTGGAGAGGGGGCATGTACAACCTGCACATACGACCATAATGCAGCCTGCCCGTCATGGTAATTAGTCGTAATGTATTGGATAGCACTTGGAGGCATTTGAGAGTGGATGCAAGCCACAGTTCTCATGGCCTGCAAGATCCTTCCAGGCATGTCACATACTCCTGTCAATCTCATTAGGGGAATAAACGATAGAGCTTGTCTGGTAACAACGTGTTAACTTGGACTGAAATGGGCAGTTGGGGTTTAGCATTCTGCAGGAAGCCAGACACTGTCTTAACTGAGTGTATAAAACAGGGCATCTTATTCAGGTGCAATATAGTTTTCAGGTTTGGGCATAGCATGGTAAGTGTCATTCTCTATTATGATCTGTTAACCCAGGTTTGGGATTTAGTGTGTTACGTGAATTCAGGCAGTAAGGATGCTACTTCTTGCTTCCCAAGTTTCTCAGTTTTAGGGCCGTGTTGTGGATTATTTTTGCAATGATTGTGCCAGCTGTATGTAGGCATATTTTTAATAGTTTAGTAGACTGACATCTTTATAGGATTTGCTCAGTGACCTTTGATTATTTTAGTTCCATGATTTTTCTGTCTCTCTGACTTTTGTGTTTCCTAAAATAAAATCCTTGTACACCTGGGTAGCTGCAACAATCCCTGTTGCTATGGAAAGTTTAAAGTGACCTAAAGTCTAGTTTAATCCGAAAGTAAAAGCTTCTGTCCTAGCTTTGGCATGTTAAACAAAGTTTCGCCCAACAGCTCAGTTGGAGATTACATAGTTTAGGTACTCATTAACCCACAGTTCAGAAATTCAGTTCTTCTGAGAAAGTCTCTGCTTTCATTTTCATCTTCCTTCTAAGATAACCTTAGCCAACCTGATGTTGTCCAGAAGTGTTTGCCTGCAGCTCCTTTCCAACTAGCACTGGATATGATGTGTGGAAACCCACCACATCTCCAGGTTCAGAAAAGCTAATTCTAAAGCGCTGTTTCCAACACAACAGAAAGTTGTCAGAAGACATACCTAGCAGTGGTTGGTTTCACATATTCTTACCACCAGTTTGCTGCACTCACGCATGCTCGCTTTGCACATTTATTTATTATTTATTTATTTATTATATTTCTATACCGCCTTTCTCCCGTAGGACTCAAGGCGGTGTACAGTCAAGAAAAATATAGACACACAAACATCATAAAATTGCTAATTAAAATTATTACTTAGTTTGGTCAATCAAATAAAATCCAGAATTAGATAACATTTAAAAAATCATTTAGATGTTTGTATGTTTAGCCCCGCCTGTTGGAACATCAGGGTCTTGAGGGCACGGCGGAAAGCACGGAGATCAGGGATATTCCGTATCTCCGGGGGCAGTTCATTCCAAAGGGTTGGAGCCCCCACAGAGAAGGCCCTCCCCCTGGGAGTCGCCAGTCGGCATAATTTGACTGACGGTACCCTGAGTAGTCCCTCCCTGTGAGAACGAACTGGTCGGTGGGAGGCTATTGGTGGCAAAAGACGGTCTCGTAGGTACCCAGGTCCTAAGCCATGGAGCGCTTTAAAGGTGATAACTAACACCTTGAATCGCACCCGGAAGACCACCTTGCCTTCTATGCACACGCCCGGCCTTCCGAGCATGCGCTTTGCTCATGAGTGCGCCTTCCGCGTATGCACCCGGCCTCAAAAACATGGCTAAATCAGATGGCATTACGTCTGGGCAGGCGGTCGGGCCCACCCGCAGGTTTGCTTGAACCGGCTGAATACCACCTCTGATACCTAGGCACTTTGGATTACAGAAGAACTTGAAACTTTGGACCACATGAAGAAGGAGACAAATCCCTTGTGTTTCTAACCACACTTGAACAAATAAAGTATTCTATACTCTACTCTATTCTCTTTGTAGCACCATCTCCTTGTGGTGTCTTGGCTTCACACTTTAATTCTTAGTCACCAGTAGAAACTAACCTTAATTATACCTTTCCCTCTTGCTAGGGGCTTCTTCCACCTAATCATGGGGTGCAGAAACATTTTTATCGATTACCTTGTTTAAAAGATATTACATTTTGATGGTGCTGAACAAATGTACTATGCTCAGAGTAGTATGACATGAATGTAGAGTATTTCGGCAAATATATTCGTGCTCTTTTAATCACCGTAGGTATTATGGTGGTGTTCTGAATAGAGGATCTAGCTTTTTTGAAACTGTGTTTTGCAGATTATCCTATCAAAGAAATGATGATGATGAGGAAGAAGCTGCCCGAGAGCGACGCAGACGAGCCCGTCAAGAAAGACTGCGGCAAAGAGAAGAGGACGACTTAGGAATTGTGAAACCTGAAACGAATGCCCAAAATAAGTAAGATTCTGTTACATGAATAGTTTTGGTGGAGTTTCATTCTAGGCCAGGCCTGCTTTGCAAGGGGATTTAATCAGGGAAGAGGAGCTAAACAATTTAGTTGCTCCTGTCCTTCAATACATTTTTCGATCTATATCATCTTTCCTCTAAAGTGGAAGGAAGTTCCTGGTGCAGCTTTACAGATACACTTTCCTGGTTAGGAGAGAATATATCTCTGTCTCCATCTCCATCACTATATACTTACTTACCTACCCACCTACCTACTTCCTATCTATTTCTGTCACTCTTTCTCTCTTTCTAGCAACTCTATCTCTATCTATCTATCTATCTATCTATCTATCTATCTATCTATCTATCTATCACAGGAGTGTCAAACTCGATTTCATTAAGGGCCGCATCAGGGTTGTGTTTTACTTCGAAGGACCGGGGGGTGGGCATGGCCATAGTGGGTGCGGCTGGAGGGGTGGGCAGGACTATGGTGGCCGTGACACGGGACTTGTGTCGGGGCACCTATGGTGGCCAAGTACTAATGCAGGACTTCCCTCAGATCCTCCTTACTCTCATTATAATCTTTCCTTCCTTCCTTCCTTCCTTCCTTCCTTCCTTCCTTCCTTCCTTCCTTCCTTCCTTCCCTTCTTTTTCCTTCCTTCTCCCTTCCCCTTTCTTCTCCCTTCTCCTCTTTCCTTCTTTTTCCTTTCTTCTTCTCTTCCCAACTTCCCTTCTTCTTCTTTCTCTTTCCTCTTTCCCTTTCTCCTTTCCTGTCCCTTCTTGCATGCTCAAATGCAAAAGGGGAAACATTTCTCCTTTTATTTTGTTTTTAGTTTGCTTTGATAGCCCTCTGCCAGCAAGAATGGAGGCCAGGGGGCTGCGTGCAGGCTGGTCCTTTGTTGTTTCCAGGCCGGAGCAGCGGGCGAGATCTGAGCACCCCATAGGCTGAATCCAGCCCGTGGGCCTTGAGTTTGATATCCCTGATCTATCATCTATGCATTTCTATTATTAAAAGGGCAGTCTGGTTTCCCCATGTTCTAGGGAATTGATTCTATGATCACATTTTTTACCAGGTATCCTCCATTCAGCTCAGAGGTGGTATTCAGCAGGTTCTGGAGAACCAGTAGCGGAAATTTTGAGTAGTTCGGAGAACCGGTAAATACCACCTCTGACTGGCCCCTCCCCCATCTATTCTCTGCCTCCTGAGTACCAGCTGATCAGGAGGAAATGGGGATTTTGCTGTATCCTTCCCCTGGAGTTGGGTGGAAATGGGGATTTTACAGTATCCTTCCCCTGGAGTGGGGTGGGAATGGAGATTTTACAGTATCCTTCCCTTGTCATGCTCATCAGCCACGCCCACCAAGCCATGCCCATAGAACTGGTAGTAAAATTTTTTGAATCCCATCACTGATTCAGAAGGTGGTTTTGCATCAAAAAGCCCCTTTTCATGTTCTACCCTTAGAGACTTGTATGAGTCTCAATATTTTGGAGGTCCTGATTGGAAGCACAAATGAGTAGAGATTTTTGGCATTTTCAAATTACAGGACATTAAAAACAATATGATATAAAACCCAGTTTGACACCCTGGAGGGTTTTTGACAGTCAAAATAAACAACCTGGGTTTGTGTGTATGAACTTGGCAAGTTTGTGTCTTTGTGTGTAATGGTTAGACTCAACTGTTAGCTGTCTGATTAGGGTTGCTTCAAATCCCAAATCATCATGAAGTTCACTAACTCTTAATCAAACCTGTCTATGATGATAACATGGGGAGGGAAGAAGGCAATTTTAAACCAGGGGTCTCCAACCTTGGCAACTTTAAGACTTGTGGACTTCAACTCCCAGAGTTCCTCTTTGCTGGCTGAGGAACTCTGGGAACTCTGGGAATTGAAGTCCACAAGCCTTAAAGTTGCCAAGGTTGGAGACCCCCAATTTAAACAATCCCCATTTTACTTCAGGAGGTAACATAAAAAGTAAGAGCAACAGATAAATCAATAAAACTAAAACTCTGCATCTCTTGTAGCATTGCAGAAGGAGAGTCCAAAACTACTACTACAGTGACCACTGTTATGACTACTCAAGGTGATGGAGACGATGATGCTGTGTTCCTGGAGAGGATGGCACGGAGAGAGGAAAGACGTCAAAAGCGTCTTCAAGAAGCACTGGAACGCCAAAAGGAACTTGACCCAACCATTACCGATGAGACCGTGTCCTTCACAAGCAAAAAAGTGGTGAATAATGTGGAGGAAAATGAGACTCCAGGAAAAGAAGAAAAGGTAGAAACCCACAGAAGACACTATGAGATGGAGGAAACAGAAACCATCACTAAATCATACCAGAGGAACAACTTGGAGCAGGATGAGGAAGATGGAAAGAAAGATGAGGAAGACAAAGAAGAGGTGGAAGACCAGAAACCAAAGCCACAAGCCCTAGAGGAGAATCAGGTAGAACTAACTGTAGAGAAGGAGAATATAGACAATGAGGAGGAATCTGCAGTCTTGGAGGGAAAGCATCTTGAGGTAAATGCAGAGGAGGACAAATTAGACAATGACACCCATGTCCTTGCCAGTTCAAAGGAGAACCTCAGCATCACAGTAGTCATACAAAATAAGGAGGAAGACAATGAGGCAGAAATGAACCAGATACAAATTGAGGAGAGGGAAAGGCTTGAGCGGGAGGAAAGGGAGAGAGCCGAAGCTGAGGAACAGAGGAGAGCAGAGGAAGAAAAAGAGAGATTGGAAGCTGAGAAAAGAGAAGCTGAGGAGAAAGCGAAGAGGGAAGCTGAGGAGAAAGCAAAAAGGGAAGCTGAGGAGAAAACAAGGCTTGAGGCAGAAGAGCGGGAGAGGGCGAAGGCAGAAGAACAGCGGAAGGCTGAGGAGGAAAGAAAGAGGAAGGAGAAGGAAGAGGCAGAGGCAGAGAAGAAAAAGGCTGCCCAGGAGAAAGAGAGGCGTGAGGCTGAGGAGAGGGAGAGGAGGAAGGCAGCCGAAGAGAAAAAAGCAGCCGAGGAACGGGAGAGGGCTAAGGAGAAGGAAAAGAGGGAGGCAGATGAGAGGGCCAAAGCTGAGGCTAAGGCTAAGCTAGAAGAGGAGAAGTTAAAGGCCAAGCAAAAGGCCGAGGAGAAAAAGGTAGATCAGCCAAAAGGCAAGAAAGGGGACGAAAAGAAAATAGAAGAGAAGCAGGTAAAAGAGAAGAAACTCCAAGAGGAGAAAATCACAGCAGCTTCCCTCAGGAAACAGGTAGAGTAAACATTTTGCACCCAACCACTGTTTTGCCTGTGTTTTGTAGAAAATGTAATGCACTTCACCAGAAAAAAAAAAGAGAAAGAGAAACTGGAATTGGTTCAGTTATCTCCTTCCACTTTGGGCTACTAACTCTTGCCAGTGTTTTATTCCTTTTTGGATTTAAGCTTCTAGCTTCACGTCTCCGTAGCATGACAGTTGCATGACGGTTAAGCTGCTCTCTTCTAGTCGCTTGAATCTTCTGGAAATCTATGCATGCTCAATTCTTCACAGCTTCTTTGTCTTCCCTTTCTGTGGCTGATGGTTGGACAAGGAAGGTAGCCAAAGGCCTACACCAGGTCCAGAAGCACAGCATGAGCCATGGATGAGCACCTGGGAAACCTTGGTGGTAGGAGTGTTGAATAAGTATCCACAAGTATTAGAAGCAAGCACAGCCGGGACCCTGCTGAGATATGTGAGAACACGAGCACACCACAGCAGAGGAGAGGGTGCCAATGCACAAAGGAAAGTCACTGTGGCACCCAAGGGGAATGGCGTGCACAGCAGCAGATGCGAGGTTGTATGAGCACAGCTTTGTAAAGCTACGGTAGTAGCAGCTGTTAATAGGGCTTGCAATGGGATTGATGTTTTCCTCTTGAAAAATATTGCAAAAGGGGGAAGAAAATAAAGTGGAAGCTAAAAAAGGAAACCTACAGGACAAGAAGCTTCAGCCAGCCTTCAGGAAAGAGGAGGTAACTATCACTTGTGGGTAGAGTGGGGCATGTGGGAAGTAGACTCAAACCCCACATTGCCTCTGTTCATCATGAGAGTCCCATAGCAAAAGTCAAAGGTCATTTAATCCGATTTCAAGTTTAGGAGCAACCTGATTCAAGTTCACATTTTCTCCAGCAGCCATCTTGAAGGCTGTCTCAAGATGTTGGCCAAAAAACAGACAAGAGCTTTTCAAAATTGGCTGTATGATGAAGCATGCTTCATCTTATTTCACTTGGTATTATATTGTACTGTGCGAGCTGAATATTTAACTTGCTTCTTTGGTGTAAGATGAACATCAGAGGAGTGTTTTAAGTTTACCTGAGCTAAGATCACATCTGAGAACACAACATGGGCCATAGGAATTGGGCCTAGATTTGTGTGGAATTCCTGAGTGCCCTCCAGTTAAGCCTTCTTGCCTTAATTTCTCCCTCCACTTCATGGCTTTTCTTGATGGAACTGATGGTTTAGATTATAGATGTCTCAAGTTACCTTTAGTTCTGTAATCTGAATTTAACCCAATTATTCTGTTTCTTTTTTCCCTTTTTTTTGTAATAAGTTTTTATTTTATTTTATAATATCTAAAAATTCCAATTTCAATGATTCTGTTTCTTAATATAAATTATGCACTCTCCAAAATCTCCTTTCTTCTTTTGACTCCCTCCTCCCCTTGGTTTACAAAAAGTGGTGCATTGCATTTCTACTTAAACTCAGAAGCTGGTGCCATGGTGTTTTACTGTATGGTGAGTAAAATTATTGGTATCAAACCATCATTCTTAATCATCTTCAGGTAGGATACTGCAGATACCAAAATATACTCTTAGGTTAGCCACTTTTGAATGTTTTAGCGCTTATCTTACTTGCCATCCATGAAACAACATTACTAAATCAGTCTGTTAAGGGAATTATAATAATTTTAAATGGATCATTTGTTTAATGTCTGCATTTATAAAATGCCTGTAGGAGAAATTTTATCCCATTATGCAACTCAAACATGAAGCTGTAATGCAGTGCAGAATAGAAAAGCCACAACCAACATAGTACTGTAGAAAAACAGGTACAAAGCCAATATTGAGGGGGAGGGGGAACCATTCAAGCAAAATGAAATACAATAAGAATGGGCTTAAAACAAGTAAAGGAATAAAATAGGAGATAAAACTGTTAAAACATAATGAAGATTAAAAGACACCAAAACCCTAGGACAAACTAATTTGGAGAAGAAAGAAAAGAAAATTAGCATTAAGCAAAATTCTTGGGAAAAGCATTTTATTGGAATTACCTAGAAGGTTTTCTCTGTAGTGATCTAACTCCAATATATGGAAGAATTTTGAACTACAATAATAGACGTATTTTCCCATCCCTCCCTTTTATACCAAAAGAGTCAATGCAGGGTAATATGTAAAGCTTCAAAAACCAAGAAAGAAATGTAGGGTTATTTCTGAGTAGGTTCTTTTATTGTTCCTGACCTATAGATAGAAATCTTGCTGAACTACTTGCATCATTAAAGATATCCTCCGGGAACTTTTAGGGAGGAGTTATCTTGATGTTCTTTCTCCCAGTTGAACAATCTAAACTTTGCTGTCTCTTGGTCCTTTGGAATCTAGACTATATCCCAGCACACCACATGATGTTTCTTTCTCAGGCTTTCTGGGTTTTCTTGGATTGAGCTCATGTTTTGCTGCACATCTGCCTCAAAGCCACCTCTGTGTTCCTCTACAGAGAAGGCTCAAGGTTTCTATTTAGCTATGGAAGGAAAGAGGGAATCACAAAGAAGGAAATCAATCATGGAGAAGCTGGAAGATACCTCCAAATATGTGAGGGTTGGAGTCTCCAGATTTAGAAGCTCCATTTGGAGGAGGCTGAAATAAAACTGGTCTCTCTGATATGGGATTCCACTGACAACAGCCCTAGGTAGACTTTATGGATATTACTCTTAGACATATAACAGGAAAATACCATTCTTAGCAATAGTGAGCTTTGGTTAATGGGAGACTCCAGGAATAGCAAGGAGTTATATCTCAATGGTAGAGAGGATGTTTTCCACGCAGAAATTTCCAGGTCTCATTCTTGATATTTCTAGTTGAAAAAAGAGAGGGGTGGAAGGGAAGAAAACAGCCTGTTGCAGAAGAGTATCTGGGGGGCTGTTCTCAGTCCGTAATGTAGACAGCCCTTGGTTGGCAAGAGCAAAGTTTCAATGAGTTGAAAGCCACCTTCAGCATCACATGAAGTTAAGCTCTTCCACTTGCAGTTTTCTCCATTCCTCAGCTGCACCTTTCCCTAAATGACACGGAGTAAGCAGGGGTGAAATTTACTTACTTTCCTTACCGATTCAGAAGTGCATGCGCCGCGTGGTTAAAACCAGGAAATAATGACACCCGGGCAGCAATTGCTACCGGATCGCCGAACCATAGGGAAAAATCGCTATCGGATCAGCCAATCCGGTCCGATCCGGGAGCATTTCACCCCTGGGAGTAAGTAACCAACATGTTCAGTCTCATAAACATTCCTTTGGAACAAACCAATTTACAGCAGGGGTGAAATGTAAAATTTGTTACTACCGGTTCTGGGGGTGTGGCTTGATGGGGGGGTAATGTGACTGGGTGGGCGTGGCCAACTTTTTTTTTTTTAACTTTTCAAAGCATTTTTTCTAATGCTTTGAAAAGCCTCTGCTGACCAGGCAACTCAGCTGGGATCATCAGAGAGGCTTTTTAAAAAGTACCTCTCTGACGATCCCAGCTGAGTTGCCTGATCAGCAGAGAGGTATTTTTGTTAAAAAGCCTCTCTGACGATCTCAGCTGAGTTGCCTGATCGGCAGAGAGGTATTTTTTTTAAAATACCTCTCTGCCGATCAGGCAACTCAGCTGGGATCGTCAGAGACTTTTCAAAGCATTTTTTTTTACCACCTCTTCGGCCAAGAGGTTGAAGAAAACAATGCTTTGAAAAGCCTCTGATGATCCCAGCTGAGCCGCAGGATCATCAGAGGCTTTTTTTTTTACTTTTAAAAGCATTTTTTCGTCGGAAGAGGTTGTAGAAAAAATGCTTTTAAAAGTAAAAAAAAAAAAGCCTCTGATGATCGTGCGGCTCAGCTGGGCATGGGGAGAGGGGGGCGCAGGGATTTTTGCTACCGGTTCTCCGAACCTCCCGCCACCATCGCTACCGGATCAGGTGATCCGGTCCGAACCAGGAGCATTTCACCCCTGATTTACAGTATATTCTGACTTGATACCAAGGTTTAAACGACGGTGTCTCCCCACTGTCAGCAGCCAGCAAGATCTTAGCTGTAAGTCAGTCATCTTGGAAATACTGAAAATGGCCAGACTATAAAATGAAATTTCATGTGAAGCTGCTTTTCCGTGGTCTGTTTTGAGTTTGTTTTACATCCGGAGAATTTGTTCTGTTTTCTGGACTGCCTTAAGACCTTGGGTGTGCAGAGCTGGACTGCAAAGTTTGTCCTGAAGCAAGCTTTCTCATGACATGATAGTTGTGGTATTTCCTGCTTCCAGTTTGGCTAGACATGCTACATGAACAGCATTTTTTTCTCCCTTTTCTTGCTGGCTTGCAGTGTTTCCCTCCCTCCCTTTTAATGCACTTCTGTTCATAAGAAGATAAGCGGGTTAGCCTAATCATTCTGCTCAGATGCTCACAACCTGAATTAAATCTTAAATTCAGATCTCTGATTTGGAATTTCCAGGGAAGCATTAAATATCTAAAATAACATTTTGGGAGCAATACATAAAGTGTTAGCCAAATGTGTAAAGAGTTCATTGTTTATTAACTCCCTGCATTTTAGACAGTCAACACCGCATTAATCAAGCATATTTAAATGACCTGTAGATTACTAAAAAAACATCTAGGCATCTTTAATTTCATAAAGGAAGTATGTTATTTAAATGTGCATGTTAAAAACAAAAATTAATATCGATATTAGAATGGAAAGAGGGATCTGTCATCCTCTCTCCAATTCAGGTTGATATCATACTGTATTTTTCGGAGTATAAGACGCACCCTTTTCCCCCCTAAAAGGGGGTGAAAATTTAGGTGCGTCTTATACACCGAATGTAACCCTGTCCTCCCATTGGCCCCCACCCTTTGGCCTCTGTCTCCCAGCAGTTACCTCCTTGCAGCAAACAGCAAGAAGAAGCTCCTTTCAGTTTCAGCACAGCCTAATTAGCACAAGTTGATTGGATCGGCCTCCTGACTCTTAGCTGTTTTGTTCTCAGCTATTTTGCATGGGCCTCTGCTGCTTGCTGCAAGGAGGTAAATTGCTGGAGCAGATTTTTTTTCCCCTTGTGCTAATCAAGCTATGCTGAAAATGAAAATGAAAGTAAAGCAGGTTATTTGCTGTTTGCTGCAAGGAGGCAAAATTGCTGGGAGGCAGAGGCAGATTACTTTTTTTTGTTTTCCTCACCAAAAAATGTAGGTGCGTCTTATAGTCCGGTGCATCTTATACTCTGAAAAATACGGTAATTTCCCCCAGGAATTTGGAACAAATCCACGACTCTTTGCTTGGCAGATCTAGGCTTGTTTCAGAAATGCCATATCTAGTATGGTGAGGAATAGATTTTGAATTTCTCCCAGTCTTTTCTCCATGTAAAAGGGATCTGAAAGGCGGAAAACATAGACTGACTAAACCATTCTCCTTCTATAAGAAGCAATTTCAATTCATTCATGTAAATATCACTTTTCCAAAGTACTTTCTTGCCCTTATAGAAAAGATACCAAGTTCTTTTTTTTTTGCAGGATTGATTCCAGGGTTGTGGATTCTTTTAGCTAAGGCTTTTTATGCTGGAATAGTGTGTAGGTATGACCTTGGGAGACAGGGCAATAAGACTAGCCAAGGGAACGGTCAGATCAAAGGCAGCTGAGCCCACAGCAGGAATGTGAATGTGACAAGAGGCTCAGTGGAGACCCTCCCTAATTTCTTGGGATGTAAAGGAGACAGAAGGAGAAATGTAATATCAGACTTGCAAGGTTTATAATAAAGTAGATTTAGCTCATCTGGTCTCCTGTCTGGTTTACCTGGTAAGGCTGACACATGGTGTGTTTGCTTTTCTGCCTTGAATGTCCCAAAGGTGCATTTTCAAGAGGCAATTGGACTTTCTGGTTTAAAATAGTGGGGGCCAGGGGTGAAATGCTACCGGTTCGGACCGGTTCGGTTGAACCAGTAGCGATGGCGGCGGGTGGTTCGGAGAACCGGTAGCGATGGTGGCGCGAGGCTCCGCCCACCCGCCTGGTCATCTTTACTTCCTGGTTTTAACCAGGAAGTAATCTGTTTTTTACCCTCTGCGCATGTGCAGAAATGTTCATGCATGTACAGAGGGTCCAAGTGCGCATGTGACTTCCGAACCGGTAGGGAAGGTAAGTAGATTTCACCCCTGGTGGTGGCGCAGTGGTTAGAGTGCAGTACTGCAGGCTACTTCAGCTGACTGCTAGCTGCAGTTCAGCAGTTCAAATCTCAGCAGGCTCAAGGTTGACTCAGCCTTCCATCCTTCCGAGGTGGGTAAAATGAGGACCCAGATTGTTGGGGGCAATAAGCTGACTCTGTAAACCGCTTAGAGAGGGCTGTAAAAGCACTATGAAGCGGTATATAAGTCTTAAGTGCTATTGCTATCTTTGAAGACATTTCGCTTGTCATCCAAGAAGCTTCTTCAGCTCTCGCTGGATGGTGGGGAAGCTGAAGAGGCGTCTAGCATGAGAAGTGAAACGTCTTCAAAGAAAAAACAAGAAAGTCCAGCTGCCTCTTGAAAAAGCACCTTTGGGACAACCATGACATGGATGACTGAGAATCTCCATAAACATCTTTCTGCCTGGTTATTAGGAAAAAGAAAAGGAAAAGAAATAGCGCCCCCTAGAGCAACTGTCATGCTGGTGTTTTCTAGAGATATTACATGTTTGAATCATCCTGATAGGTAATATAGAAGTTAGTGGTACTGGACTGAGCCTGCTTTAGACTTAAAAAAAAAAATCTGATGAACTCCAGAAATGCTGTTTTCCAAAAACAGCAATACCGAAAGCAGGATAAGCCACTGAAGCGAATTCAGATTTCCTGAGCCTTCCTTCTGAAATCAATGAGATTTGTCTCATTAAATTTGATTTAGATTGATATCAGTGAGCCTCCTCACCATCTGGATCAGGATCAATTTAGTCAGGGAAGAGCATTTTACACAGTTGTTCATTGCTATTTCTGATTTGCCTTGGCCGCTGCTTTAGCTGATGTCCTTCATGAGATTAATCTCTCCTGCGGACCAGAACAAGTTTTCTGGAACGCTGCATTCTGCACACAACTCCAATTAGCATCAAGGCATGTCTCAGCATGCTTGATAGTCAGATGGTCAAGAGCAGCTCCAAAAGGCACTAATCCGAGAATGTTTCTGGGTAGGGGAGGTGGGGAAGCCAAGACAAATGGTGCACAAAACTTGCTACATCTCCAGATCCAAATTGGGAGGATAATTCCCAACTTGGCTTATCTTTGAGATTAATTACATCACGTCTATTTAAAATAATGTTTCTGTAAACATTGTAATGCATCTTTTGGCTGCCCTTGGCAGCACTGTTTACAAATACCGTGATAATATTCCAAATAAATTGATTCCTACTTCATAGACAAAGGGACTTTGTGACTCAGTTGGATGGGAACAAGGAAGCATACCGTATGCACATCCAACCCAGGGAGCCAGAGCCAGATGTTACACAGACTGTAGGACATCTAGTTAGGGGCGAGAGAAAGTGCTTCTTCCAGCTTCTTTTTGACTGTAAGGAACTTGTAAGCATCTTGGGTGAATGTGTATAAGATGCAAGGCCGGTGATAAAAATTTTCTCCCCTACCCAAAAATCTGGACATAAACTTGTAGACAATTTAATGCTTTCAATGACTGCTTACTTAGCCCAGATATCATGTGGTTCCTTGGAATTCTCGCTGTATAGATGAGCCACAGTTGACTGAGGATCCAATAATAATGGAAGCAAGTATTATTTTAAGCTTGTTTGCATGTGTAAAATCTTTTCCAATTCAGGGCTTTTTGTACAGAGCAAAGCTGAAGCTACAAGACCTTACATTTGCAGTAGATTAATAGTTCTTTTATCTTCCCATTCACAGTGGAGATGGATGCCTCTAAATGGCTCCTTCAGAATTTTGGATGTAACTCATTCTTTTTTTTTTAACAACCATGTCTCCTTATTAGATGAAAGATAACAAACTGAACAGAGACAAAATGCCCAAAGAAGAGGCAAAGTCCATCTGGGATCGCAAGAAGGGAATTCCAGATTCCAAGCCACAAAACGGGGAATGCATCCAAGAACTCCCTGCTCACAAGCTGAAGCACACAGAGCATGCTTTTGGGTAAGATATACACTCTGGGGCAAGGACGTTTACACTTGGACCTGATTGTTGCCTTTTATGGGTCTTATTGCAACAGGCTAGACCGCCATACAAAGGCCAGGAATGACTTTTTTTGCATCACCTGGAAAGCGTATCTTGCTTTAGCTTGTCAGGGAACATAAATCAGCCTTCCCTAGTCTTGTAAATGGCCCTTGCTTAATCTTGCAAAGGTTAATATTATTCAGTTGATATTTATACCCATCGGGAAAGTCTGTCAGTCAGTCAGTCAGTCTGTCTGTCTGTCTGTCTGTCTATACCTACCTACCTACCTACCTACCTACCTACCTACCTACCTACCTACCTATCTATCTATTTATCTATCTATTTATCTATCTATCTATCTATCTATCTATCTATCTATCTATCTATCTATCATAAGCATGCACTGTATCAGCACAGCTGACCACAATCCGTAACTTCAACAAGGCCGTAATTCTTCAGTAGAACCATAGAAACATAGGGCTAGAAGGGATGTTTGAGATCTTCTAATCCAGTTCCCTGCCCAAAAGCAGGAGTCCTTATACTACCCTGGACAAATGGTTTATAGATGTATTTCAAGTGATGCTGATGATAATGCTGCTGTTGCTGCTGCTGCTGATAATAATAATGATGATGATAATGATAATATTAATTATTGGGTATAATGATACCCATTGTCATCGGGGCACTTGGTACCATGTCCAAGAATTTTACAAAACACATCAAGAAATTGCAGCTTCCTGCAATAAAACCAGCAGAACTGCAAAAAATGCACTACTCGAATTGTATATTTTAAGATGCTACTTGGTTGATACCTAGGATGCTGGCAGCAACCCGTATCAGCCATTAGCACCAGTCAATGGTATTTGTGACACATTTTAAATGTCCAGTTGACTGAGTTTCATGTTTAATGAAAAAAGAGATAACAACAACAACAACAACAACAACAACAGTGATACCCATTGTCATCAGGGCACTTGGTACCATGTCCAAGAATTTTACAAAACACATCAAGAAATTGCAGCTTCCTGCAATAACACCAGCGGAACTGCAGAAAACTGTGCTACTTGGAACAGTGTACATCTTAAGAAGGTACTTGGTTGATATCTAGGACGCTGGCAGCAACCCGTATCAGCCATTAGCACCAGTCAATGGTATTGTGATGCATTTTTGAATGTTCAATTGACTGAGTTTCATGTTTAATGAATAAAGTAAATAATAATAATAATAATAATAATAATAATAATAATATAATAATAATAATAATAATAATAATAATAATAATAATAAGAAGAAGAAGAAGAAGAAGAAGAAGTTTGGATTTGAGTACAGCAAAAACCACTGGGAACATCAGGTTGAGAAAGTTTTAGAGAATGAGAAACTCAAGATCTTGTGGGACTTTAGGATTCAGACTGACAGGCACTTGGTCCACAACACACCTGACATAACAATAGTTGAAAAGAAAAAAGTATGGTTCATTGACATTGCAATACCTGGTGATGCACGGATTGAAGATAAGCAGCAAGAAAAAATCACAAAGTACCGGGACTTGCAAATTGAAGTTGAGCGACTGTGGAAAAAGAAATCGTGTGTTGTCCCGATTGTAATTGGAGCCCTTGGAACAATACCCAAAGGGCTACCCCGCTATTTAGAAATTCTAAATTTGCCGGACTTGAACATTTTGACTCTACAAAAAACCACCTTACTCGGAACAGCTTACATCCTCCGATGATACCTTAACAGTTCCTAGGTCCTTGGTTAGGACTCGAGCTGCTGAGCTATGAACCAGCCTCAAAGGCTGTGTATCTCACTAAAGATTAAATAATAATAATAATAATAATAATAATAATAATAATAATAAGCCTTTTTTGATCATGTAATCGTGGGAAGGCTACAATAGTCATCAATGTGAAAAACAGTCATAAGTCACATTTTTGGTCCTATTGTAACTTCAAATGGTCACTACATGAATGGGTGTGGACTACCTGTATTTCAAAAAGCAATAGAGTATAAAACAGAGGATTTGGATTTGGATGTTTTAAAATATGGAGAGCCCTTGAAACCAATGTGAGTCTTAGGAAGGGATACCATCCACTGTGGTACCCAGTTCTCTGATGGGGATTATAATTCTTCTTTCAGGGTTGGTCCTGATCGGTGACCGACAGCCTGCTCCTTCCTAAAATGTTGCTCTTTCTTTCTCAGACGACCAGGGTTCAAAACCACACCGGGATCCGAAGACGGCAAACCCCAGGTGGAAGCTGGCAAGAGGGTGGAGGAGTTGCGCCGTCGGCGGGGTGAAAACGAGAGCGAAGAATTTGAGAAGCTGAAGCAGAAGCAACAAGAGGCGGCGGTGGAACTGGAGGAGCTGAAGAAGAAGCGTGAAGAACGGAGGAAGATCCTGGAAGATGAAGAACAGAGAAGGAAGAAAGAAGAGGCGGAGAGGAAAGTTCGGGAAGAGGTAACAAAGTTGGTGCATTCGGAAAGGGAGCAAGGATTTCATACTTTGACTGGCTTTGCACAGGGCACGTAATAAGATAAGTTAAAAACCTAATGTCAAGGTTCAGACCATGCCCTAATTAAATCATGACCCTCGAGCCAAGCTTCAAAAGAAATCCAATTATTTATTAGGAGCGTCATGTAGGCATGTTCCAAGTGAAGCCAACTCTGGCCTCACTTAATTCACGCCCTGGCTCTGACCCCGTCCCCCCTCCCTCCAAGGTATGTCATCAGTCACATTCCCCAACAAAGAAATTTCCCGGGTTGTAGAGTTCCTCCGGCCACTGTGGGTATCCGTGGAGATGGCCTTGAGATAGAGATGGCTGGAATGTGATTTTGTTTTGACTGAAGTGCGATTCCCTCACTGCAGCAAGGCTCGGTTCCCCATCCCCCTGCTTATGGCAACTCAAGAGCAGGTCAGGAATGCTTTGCAAGTTGACACCTAACAGATGCAGAGAACCAGTTAGGCCTAGCGGTTAAGACACCAGGCTAGAAACCAGGAGATGGTAAGTTCTAGTCCCACCTTAGGCATGAAACCCAGCTGGGTAAACTCAGGGCCAATCACCAGAAGACTGTAAATTCTAGTCCTGTATTAGTCATGAAAGTTGGCTCGGTGACTTTGGGCCAATCATCAAGACTGTAAATTCTAGTCTCGCCTTATGTATGAAACTAACTGGATGATCTTGGGCCAGTCCCTCTATCTCAACCCATCTCACAGGAAGGGTTTGTGGAGAAAATAGGAGGAGGAAGGGTACAGATAGTCCTCGAATTATGACCACAATTGAATCCAAACTTTTTTTTGTTAGGTGAGAAATTCGTTAAGTGAGTTTTACCCCATTTTACGACCTTTCTTGCCACAGTTGTTAAGTGAATCACCGTAGTGGATAAATTAGTAACCTGGTTGTTAAGTGAATCTGGCTTTCTCATTGACTTTGCTTGTCAGAAGGTCACAAAAGGTGATCACATGACCTTGGGACATCACAACGGTCATAAGTATGAATCAGTTGCCAAGCGTCTGAAATTTTATCACATGATCATGGGGATGCTGCAAAGGTCGTAAGGGTGAAAAATGGTCATAAGTCACTTTTTTCATTGCCCTTTGAATGGTCACTAAATGAACTGTTGTAAGTCGAGGACAAAAGGGACGCGGTGGCTCAGTGGCTAAGAGGCTGAGCTTGTCGATTGAAAGGTCGGCACTTCAGCGGTTCGAATCCCTAGTACTGCGTAACGGAGTGAGCTCCCGTTACTTGTCCCAGCTTCTGCCAACCTAGCAGTTCAAAAGCACGTAAAAAATGCAAGTAGAAAAATAGGGACCACCTTTGGTGGGAAGGTAACAGTGTTCCGTGCACCTTTGGTGTTGAGTCATGCCGGCCACATGACCACAGAGACATCTTTGGACAGCGCTGGCTCTTCGACTTTGAAACAGAGATGAGCACCGCCCCCTAGAGTGGGGAACGACTAGCACATATGTGCGAGGAGAACCTTTACCTTTTTAAGTCGAGGACTACTTGCATTGGGTATGTTTGCTGCCTTGAGTTATAAAAATAATAAAACGGTGGTATAAATAAATAAAATAAATGCACACAACCTGCTATGCTTGGCTAGTGTTGATTTTAGAGTCTGTGAATGTGTGTGTTTTAGCATTTTTGTATAAATCTAACCTTCTGGTTAGTCTGTGGTTCGCTATACCGTATAAAGAAAGAAAGCAGGTTAATTCAGTGACGGATAAACATGTTGCAGCCATGGGGTTAAGCCAAAAGTGATAGAGTAATTTGGTTTTGGCTTAGGATGATATGTGAATCTGCTATTCTCTTTTTGGCTTACAGCTTAGCATGTGGTGTGTTTCCACTTGGCAGTGATTTATTCAATTTTAGCTTAGCAGACTGAATGCACTAAGTCCCAAGGAGCGATTCTGTGTGATTTGTTTGGATTAATATACTGCATGGATGCTTCCATCGTGGGCTGTAAACCATGTGTCCAACCCTTTCCTCCTACTCCTACAAGACCATACTGAAGCTGAGAACCACAAAAGCAGATTTATGAGCAAGGGATTAGATTACAAAATCTTGGGAACTGGATGTGCCTACTTGGCCCTCATTTATCAATGATTACATTAAGGTGGAGCCTCCCTATTATCTTTCATTTTCTTTCTTACAGTGCCTTAGTTTGATGGGGTGGAGGCTGTTGCACAAATGAGCAACTTCCTTATTTTGCAATATTTTAGGAATACCCATTTTTATTCCCAGAGTCTGCGAATTCCAACACTGTAGTTTTGAATTTAGAATCATGAATGAACCAGGTCATTGATCAATTTAACATACCATATTTGAAACATATTATGGCTTAGCACAATGGGCATTTAATTGGTCTCTTGTTTCATCTTGTTGTATGATCACCAGCAGTCATGGCAACCTGGAACCATTCAGATGTGTTGATAATTTAACAGAACAGCTATCTATGGATTGTACCTAAAAAACCGAACACATTTTCAACATTATTTAAGAACAGCTGTTACATATTCATATCTGCATAGAAATTGACACCGACTGTGATCAGGCATTGCATGTAAGATGTCTACACTGCCTGACAAGTAGGTTTAGATGATTCAGGTTTTGCATAACTTAATGGTGGCTGGTGGGTGTCTACAGAATCTGAAAATTTCATCACAGTGACAAAACTAAGTATGCAAGTTCTGCCTTATAGGACATTTGTATGATGCCACAATGCATATTCAGAGGGTTAGATCGACTTGCATTCATTATTTGCACAATCTTGCTAATACCAACATCAGTTATTGCAGCCGGACCTGTTCCTTATTGCCATATTTGAATCTTAAGAATTAGCCGAAGTTGCTAATAACAGGCAACTAAATGGTTCCTTTCTGGGTTTTTTGACAGGAGGAGAAGAGGCGGCTGAAGGAAGAAATTGAGAAAAGAAGGGCAGAAGCCGCTGAGAAACGCCAGAAGATGCCAGATGAAGCACAAGGTGATGACAAGAAGCCCTTCAAGTGTTTCACTCCAAAAGGTTCTGCTTTCAAGGTAATACTCCTTCCAGCTGCTGATGCCATATCATTTTGCTCAACTATCTGTGAAAGAGATTTCAATTGTTATCTTCATGGCTGTACAAAATTCAATACTCTGCATTGTATATGCTGCTAGGGCAATACCTACAAGCACCGTTATAACATGGATGCATCTTCTGAATTAATTGCTGTCCTATTTTCATTGCAAAGTTCTTAGACTTAGGCCTTCTTCAGTCACAACAATTGTATGTTAAAACAAATCCTGGGAGTGAGGGAAGTGCCAATATTGATCATCCAGGTCAGTGGTGGGATTCAAATAATTTAACAACCGGTTCTCTAATGACCAGCTGGGTGGGCGTGGCCATGGTGGGCGTAGCCATGGGGTGTGACAAGCAACACGTGGCCCCCTGGGAGCAAAAACAGGCCATGGGGGGCACACTGCCCCTCCGTGCTTATTTCGGGCCTAATAGGCCTCTCTGCAGCCTCCTGGGAGCAAAAATGGGTTGTGTTGGGACTCTTGGAAGGGGAGGGGAAGGGTGGGGACAGTCAGCAATTTAACAACCGGTTCGCCCGAACTGGCCCAAACCAGCTGAATCCCACCACTGGTCCAGGTGGGAAAAACGTTTTGTATGCTGAATGAATTGAGCAAAAACCCCAACAACTTTCTGGAAATGGAATTAAGGTAAATAAGGAACAGTGGCCATCTCATCCATGCAAGGACTGAGTTGCATTGGAATGATTATTTCTTCTTTTTAGCAGGAACAATCACTGAAAAGACAGAAAATGGCCTCCTTATTTTGATTATCTAATTTACAGCATGAATCCTAACCAATAGGTGCAGGAAAAGTTGTTTGGGAATATGTCACATGATTCACTTCCATCAGTGAATCATGTGACATATTCACCCGAGTATGTGTATTCATATGTGTGAAGGAGTATGTTCTATAGAACCATTAAACTGTTGGACTTTTGCCATTCATTTTACCTCATAGGATTTCACCTTACTGTTTTTATGAATAGAATTAACATCAAATTCCGAAAACAGAATAATAATAATAAAAAAAGACTCTGGACTTCAGCTTCCTAATTTAAGTACAAGAGCATCTTCTTAATGCTATGCTTTCCATCTTATTTTACAGATATATTTTGTAATTCTGTTCACCGTATGTTTCTTACCAATTTTCAGTTGTGAGCATGTGGTTGCTTGCTGTTGTAGTGACTTTTAAGTTTAAAAGTGTGTAAAGTGTTATTCTGGTTTTGATCAAACAGTCACTGGCCTCTTTGTTCTAATGCATCCTGTTAGCAGATGTGCCTCACTTACCCAAACAGAAAAGAAACAACCATTATAATATTATACCTATGTGATAGCATATTTATTATACTGCTCTATACCGCCTAAAAATTGCCAGCAAAAGCAGATCCAAGCCTGATAAATATAATTATTTTCTGCAACTAAATTGCTCTGTTCCTGGTATAGAAACGAGAACTCTTCCCAAAGAGAACATTACCAAAATGCTATAGCTGAAAAAACCTTTTGGTGTATTACTATTTTCACGGGTAAAAGATTGGGCTTCAAGAAGAATTGTAAAAGTGAAGATGCAGGTTTAATTGAAACAAACTTCCTTCTTGTCAGATATTTAAGCATGTGCTTACCTAAAGACCCTTTCTAATTCTGAACAAACGTGTGATGTAACAAGCACACTTCAGTCTTACACATAAACGCTGACCTCTGTACATTTATAGTTATTACTGAAACACTTTTAAAGCATGGTTAAGGCATTCAAGGGTTGAGAAATCAGATGGATTGCTTAGTTTTGGACATGCCAAACAAGGAAGTTTATGTTTGCTTTAAGTAAAATTGAATCACTCAACCTTTTCTACCAAGAGCTGCAAAATCTATATCTGGTGTCCTGACATTTCTGAAACAACATCTTTTGTTGGTTTGGGAAAAGTGTGGATTTTGGATAGCGACAGAAATGAAAATGCAAGTCATGAAAAAAGAGCAGAATATCTGGGACCTGCTTCAGATGCAGTGAACTTTGTCACCTAATTATTCACCCTTCCTTCTATATCAGGGTGTCAAACTCAAAGCTTGGGGGCCAGATCCAGCCCACGGGGTGCTTAGATCTGGCACACGGGGCCGGCCTGGAAACAACAAAGGACTGGCCCGCAATGCCTCTGCCAGCAAAAACGGAGCTCACAAGCTCCGTTTTCGCTGGCAGAGAGTTGCAGGCAGCCATCGAAGCTGAAAATGGAGTTTGGGATCCTATTTTCTCTGGCAGAGTGCTCGGGCCACCACAGGCACTCCCGACATGAGTGACATCGAGCTGTCCACACCCACTCCGCCCCCCCCCCCCGAGGTCAAACACAACCCTGATGCGGCCCTCAATGAAATCGAGTTTGACACCCCTGCTCTCTATAAAAATCCATACAGATTATCCACAGATAATCTTATATTCATGATCCATGAATCCCTTTGTAGCTAACCATGGCATTTTCTAGCATGTGCTTGTATATTAAAGTAAAAATAAGTAAAAATAAGAGCAACAAGTTACGACTGGTGACTTGCAAGTGTTATCAATGTGGGAACTCTGTAATTTTTAAAGCAACTCTAACAGGGTTGAGATGATGGAAAAATAAATTTTACCTCTGTTCTGCTGCCATCTGGTGACTCTGAAAAGCAGCACAACATGATGGTAGGGAATTTCTCTCTGGACAATCAATCTAGATCAAGGGTCTCCAAATTTAAGATTTATGGACTTCAGCTCCCAGAATTCCAGCTGAGGAATTCTGGGAGTTGAAGTCCACAAAATCTAGAGATTCAAGAATTCAATATGAACATTCCAGTTTGTGACAATTAAGATTTCCCAATTCCTTAAGCAATCTATTTCGTGTATGAAATCTTTCATTCCTTTCCTCTGTGGTTTAGAATAGATTCCTGTCTTCTTTTAAACAAGTTCCCCAGCACATCTCAAATAGAATCCAATGGTTCAACATTGATTTTTAATCAGGGTACTAAGGTAGACTTAGTTGATAAGTTTGGGGTTGTATTATAGATAGAACTAGCTGTGAAAAAATTAGACAAGAAGCTAGATGGTTGGGTTTTTTAAAAAACAAAATACTTGGGATTGTGACATTTTAAAAACTGGATGGCCAAATTATTTCCTCAATTTATCTCAGGTAATTTGAGGTTTGTTTGTTTTTTGCTTCACTCTGTTGGTAACTTTTATCAAAGGCAATTTCAAGAACCATCTGCATATTCAATAATACAGGGTGCTACGAGGCAGCCCTGATCTAATATATTTGGATGGTTCAAGAGACATGTGCTACCAACATCTGACATCGCTTTCTCCTCTTCAGGGGTGGGATTTTTTTTTTTTTAAATTTGATTTATATGCCGCCCTTCTCCGGAGACTCAGGGCGGCTTACAATGCGCTAAGCAATAGCCTTCATCCTTTTGTATATTTTATACAAAGTCAGTTTATTGCCCCCACAAACTGGGTCCTCAATTTACCTACCTTAGAAAGGATGGAAGGCTGAGTCAACCTTGAGCCTGGCGAGATTCGAACCTGCAGTAATTGCAGGCAGCTGGTCTTAATAACAGGGTGCTTTAGATCACTGTACTACCGAGGCTCTACCAAGATTCAGCCGGTTCGGACCGGTTCAGGCAAAACGGTATACAACTGCCGTGTTTTTGATGCCGTGCGCCTGTGCGCAAGGCGCAGGCACGCGCGAAGCTATCCCATCCTATACAATTGCCATGTTTTTGACGCAGTGCGCATATGTGCAAGGCGCACATGTTCACCTATTTGATTCTGCTGGAACCAGCTGTTAAATTATGTGAAGCTCACCTCTGCTCCTCTTCTTTTTAACATAAAGTTTTGTCACCTGGTAAATGCCAAAACTCCAAAGGGGATGTCAAACTGGGGGAAGAGGGATGTCAGAATGGAGTGATATGCATTTTAGACCCCTAAATATTCTTAGAGGAAAGAAAAACAAAAAACACAAAGCTGATGTTTTCAGTTCTTTTACAACATCTGGTTCCATTTCTGTATGGAGTCTGCATGTGGAGTGATGATGCTTTTCTTCCTGTCCTGGGGTAACTTTTTAAAGCCACTTCGTCTTAACACTATTGCTCTGTTAATTTTGTTTTTCTTAAAAACTCTGTGACATTTTAGGATCCAAAGTTGACCCTCAGTGTAAGTGTAGGCCCTGACTCTTTCATTGTGCTGTTGCTGTGATGTGTATTACACACTTGATACGTTTGTTGCGTCTGTGTAAAACCATTGCATTATTTAAACCTCTTCCAGGTTTTGTAATATTTGTAGAGCTCACTTTTATTTTCTTATTTCTCTGTCTCTCTTTTTTTTTTTTAGATAGAAGAACGTGCAGAGTTCTTGAACAAATCCGTCCAGAAGAGGTAAAGAACTCAAACATAAAGAAAAAAGTCACAATGAAAGTTTAACGTGCAGGATATGAACCAGGGGTGGGCTGCTGGGGGTTCGCAGGGGTTCGGGAGAACCTCTAGCTAAGATTTTGTGCAGTTCGGAGAACCCCCGAATCCCACTCCTGGCTGGCCCTGCCCACCCTGCCCCGCCCCTCCCAGGAGTCTCCATGCGGCCCGTTTTGGATGCAGGTAAGTGCAGGGCACGCACGGAGGCTCGGGGAGGCCGAAAAATGGGCCTACCAGAAGTTCGGGAAGCCTGGAGAGGCCATTTTCGCCCTCCCGGAAGCTCAAGGAAAGCCTCCAGAGCCTGGGGAGGGCAAAAAGCCCCTCCCCCCCCGCTGTGGTGCAGGAGGCTGACTAGGCCATGCCCACCATGGCCATGCCCACCGGGCAGAGAACCCCTTGCTAAAATTTTTGAAGCCCACCCCTGATATGAACTGATAAGTCTCTGCCATTTCATTCTTTTCACAGTGGTATGAAACCTACTCACACAACTCCAGTTGTCTCCAAGATAGACAGTAGGCTGGAACAATATACCAGTGCAATTGAGGTGAGCTGCTTTCATCTTCACAATTTCCTGTGTTCCTCTGATTGACCGCTGTGGTAGGGACAAATCAAACGTTTTTCATCGACCAATATTTTTTTTAAACTTGTCATTAAATACTCTGGGATTCCTTGGAAAAGATGAAGCAATGGATATTTATTTAAGCTTACGAGTTCTGCCTCAGTGTATGGGGTACTGGTTAGCATGTTACGTAGGACCCAGAGAGACCCAGCTTTAAGACTGTCTTCAGCCATGGAAACCCATTAAGTTATTTGGGCCAGTTACCTTCAATCAACCCAACTTATCTAACAAGGATTTTTGTACGGAGAAATTATATACGGCCTTAAGCTTCTGGGGCAATGTGGTGGCTCAGCAGTTAAGATGCCGGGCTTGTTGGCTAGAACAGGGGTCCCCAACCCCCGGACCGCAGCCCACTACCGGGCCATGAGTCATTCGGAACCAAGACACAGAAGCAGCAGGCAACCATGCACACATGCATGCACAGCCCCACTTGTACAAGCTGTTGTGACTGAGGCCCAAGTAGTGATTACCAAATACAATTCAGTCCTGAACAAACTTATTTTATTAAAACAGCTGGGAATTAATTCATTCTCAGCTTAGTCCAAAACAAATTCTTCATAACCAGTCCGTCGGCCTTATCACCAACCTTTGATGTCTTTGGCAACCTGCCAAAGGCTTTTCTTGGCAAAAAACCCACAAAGTTCAAGAGACGCTGACAAGAAGCACTAGAATCAACATTGCTTTTCTACAAAGAACCCAACGGCTCATTGCTGCTCTTTTAAGCCTTATGGGAGAGGCCAATCATCTTCTGGCCTTACTCCCGAGTTGTCCTTTTTGCTTCAGCTGCTCTTGCCTTCTGGCAGCTCTTCGCATGCATCCACTAGGAACAGGCTCCTCCTGTTCCTCTGCCTCTCTGCTGTCTGCCTCTGGAGGCTCCGGAGTCCATGCATTGCTCCCAGATGGCCCTGGCCCCATCTCTGCCTCTGAGGCAGAGCTCTTGTCTGGGCCTTCCCCTGACTCTAGGACTGGCCCATGTTCCTCCCCAGCTTCCTCACTGTCTGATTCCACTGCCAGGACTCCTCACTGTCTGATTCCACTGCCACTGCAGGCTGCTGGCGGACCGCAACACAAGCAGCTGGCAAGGGCATGCATGCAGCTCCACTTGTGCGAGCGGCAGGTATGTGTGGCCATGCCTGCCACTCACACAAATGAAGCTGCGCGCATGTGTGCTTACCTGCCACTTGTGCAGAACCATCCCCCCCCCCCCCGGTCTGCAAAGCTGGAAAGGCTGGGCAACTGGGCTAGAAAGCCGGTTCATGTGACAGGGTGAGCTCCCATCCTCACCCCAGCTCCTGCAGTTTGAAAGGATGCAAATGCGAATAGATAAATAGGTACCACTTTGGTGGGAAGTTAACAGTGCTCCATGACATCATGCTGGTCACATGATCACAGAAATGTCTTTGGACAGCACTGGCTCAATGACCTTGAAATGGAGATGAGCATCGTCCCTTATAGTCGGCAATGACAAGCGGAATAAAATCCTTTACCTTTAAAGCTTCTGGAAGAAAGGTGGGATAAATCTAACAAATAAACAAAATACATTTCATTCAAATGCTCCATTCACTTCAGCTTCCTTCACTGTCTGAGCCTTTGTCTCACTTTTCCTTTCAATGGCTTTTGGGTGAGGTATATTTGAGAGATTGACATGAGATGAACTTGGGGGAAATTGTGGATTTATTTTGGCCACCTCTCTTTCTGATTGTTGGTTTGAAAGTTAGTGAGATTCAGCCAGGCTGTAGCCCAATAGCAGCTGGTAAAGTAGAAGGAAGGAAAAAAAAGGGGGAGGAGGAGAAGAGTAGTGGCACATCACTCTTGTAACATTAGAGCAGCTACCCTGGTTCACCAATTGCTTCTTGCAGGGCAACAAAGCTGCAAAGACCACCAAGCCAGCTGCTTCTGACCTCCCGGTTCCTGCTGAGGGAGTTCGTAACATCAAGAGCATGTGGGAGAAAGGCAACGTGTTTGCATCACCCTCTGGAACGGGGACACCCAATAAGGTACGTGCGTGATGGCGCGCTGGTTAGAATGAAGTACTGCAGGCTACTTCTGCTGACTGCCAGCTACCTGCAGTTTGGCAGTTCGATTCTCACTGGCTCAAGGTTGACTCAGCCTTCCAGCCTTCCGAGGTCGGTAAAATGAGGAACAAGATTGTTGGGGGCAATAGGCTGATGCTGCAAACCACTTAGAGAGGGCAGTGAAGTGGTATATAAGTCTAAGGCAGTGGTGGGTTTCAGCATTTTTTACTACTGGTTCTGTGGGTCTGGCTTGGTAGGCGTGACATGGCATGGCTTGGTGGGCATGGCAGGGGAAGGATACTGTAAAATCTCCATTCCCTCCCTACTCCAGGGGAAGGATACTGCAAAATCCCCATTTTTTTTTTTTTTAAATTTGATTTATATGCCGCCCTTCTCCGGAGACTCAGGGCGGCTTACAATGCGTTAAGCAATAGCCTTCATACTTTTGTATATTTTATACAAAGTCAGCTTATTGCCCCCACAAACTGGGTCCTCATTTCACCTACCTTAGAAAGGATGGAAGGCTGAGTCAACCTTGAGCCTTGGAGAGATTCGAACCAGCAGAAATTGCAGGCAGCTGTGTTAATAACAGGGTGCACTAAACCACTGTACTATCAAGGCTCATTTTCTCTCAATCAGCTGAGACACGAGAGGCAAAGAATAGATGGGGAAGGGGCCAATCAGAATTGTTACTCCCGGTTCTCCAAACTACTCAAAATTTCCACTACCGGTTCTCCAGAACTGGTCAGAACCCGCTGAAACCCACCTCTGGTCTAAGGGCTATTGCTATTGCTATCCTTCAGAGTCTTCTTCCTCTGCAATTCCCAGGTCAGTCAAGGCAAGGGAGATGCAAGGCGCATAAGTAAGACCTGAGGTATTAATATAGTGAAAATGCAGATTCTGAACTTCAAACAAGAAGGGAAGAGTTCCATAGTTTAGCCTTCTGAAAGACATTTACTCTGTCTCTGAGATGGTATTTCAAAGAGACATTGCTCTAAGTTTATGAAACAAAGGTTTGTCCAACTTTGGCATAAGATCTCATGGCTTGGGAAGCTTTTCAACTATAGCAACCCTCCTGAATGTTTATTATTGTTGTTATTTTAATCATATAATATCTGGCAAGATTGTCAGATTTCCACAACCTGTGGACAATCTCATTTCTAGAATCACAGGACTTCTCACAGGAATGCTGAATGTTGTAAGATTTAAGACAGTCACTTGGAATCAGGGGTAAAATGCTCCCGGTTTGGACCGGATCACCTGATCCGGTAGCAGTGGCGGTGGGTGGTTTGGAGTAGCAAAAATCCCTGCCCATCCCCTGTGCCCAGCTGAGGCACGCGATCACCAGAGGCTTTTTTTTTTTTACTTTTAAAAGCATTTTTCTACAACCTCTTTGGCTGAGCCTTGGTACTACAGTGGTTTAAAGCACCCTGTTATTAACACAGCTGCCTGCAATTTACTGCTGGTTCGAATCTCTCCAAGGCTCAAGGTTGACTCAGCCTTCCATCCTTTCTGAGGTAGGTAAAATGAGGACCCAGTTTGTGGGGGCAATAAGCTGACTTTGTATAAATATACAAAAGTATGAAGGCTATTGCTTAACGCACTGTAAGCCGCCCTGAGTCTCCGGAGAAGGGCGGCATATAAATCAAATTAAAAAAAAAAAAAAAAAGCCTCTGACGACCCCATCTGAGCAGCGCGATCATCAGAGGTTTTTTTTTTAACTTTTAAAAGCAATACTTTTAAAAGTAAAAAAAAGATTGCCCACCACAGCTGATCACCCCCCCCCACACGCGCTGTTCTACTTACCGCATGCCTCCTTTTGGCGTGCACTGCGCGCACCTTGCATTTGGTGCGTGGTGCGCAGTGCACATGCGCAGCCAGCGAACCAGTAGTAACCCGGTTCAGATTTCACCACTGCTTGAAATGCCCTAAGATTAAGATGCTGTGCTACAGATTTCCACGTTCTCATATATGTTCTTGTGAAATTGCACAAATGTTTATTTAGCAATCTTACAGACTAAGACACATAGATTCGGTAGATAAACTGTTGCAATCTATAGTGCAGAGGTGTCTGAGGCCCAGGGGTTGGATCCGGTCCCGTGGGGTGCTTAGATCTGGCCAGTGGTGAAATGTAAAATTTGTTACTACCGGTTCTGTGGGCGTGGTTTGGGGGGGTAATGTGACTGGGTGGGCGTGGCCAACTTTTTTTAAAAAAAAAACTTTTAAAAACGTTTTTTCTACAACCTCTTCAGCTGAAGAGGTTGCAGAAAAAAATGCTTTTAAAAGGTTCTGACGATCAGGCAACTCAGCTGGGATCGTCAGAGGCTTTTAAAAGCATTTTTTCTATAACCTCTTCAGCCGAAGAGATTGCAGGAAAAAATGCTTTTAATAGCCTCTGACGATCCCAGTTGAGCTGCGCGATCATCAGAGGCTTTTTTTTTTACTTTTAAAAGCATTTTTTCGGCTGAAGAGGTTGTAGAAAAAATGCTTTTAAAAGTAAAAAAAAAACCCTCTGATGATCTCGTGGCTCAGCTGGGCATGGGGGGGAGGGGCTCAGGGATTTTTGCTACCGGTTCTCTGAACCACCGGCCTCTATCGCTACTGGATCGGGCGATCAGGTCCGAACCGGGAGCATTTCACCCCTGGATCTGGCCCGTGGGCCGCCCTGGAAACAGCAAAGGACTGACCTGCGCTGCCTCTGCCAGTGAAAAAGGAGCTCGGGAGGGCTGTGGGCAGCCCTCCTGAGCTTTGTTTCCGCCGGCAGAGGGTTGCAGGAAGCCATCGCAGCCGAAATCAGAGCTCGAGAGCTCGTTTTTGCTGACAGAGCACTTGGACCACCACAGGTACCCCTGACACAAGTGATGTCAAGCTGGCCACGCCCACCCTGGCCTCCCCCACCATGGCTCCCCAAAGTCAAACACAACCCTGATGCGGCCCTCAATGAAATTGAGTTTGACACCCCTGCTTTAGTGCATCCCTGTTAATTCTTACTATGAAGTTTCCAATTCTGTTTACAAACAAACGTTTTGCAGGAAACAGCTGGGCTGAAGGTCGGCGTCTCCAGTCGCATCAATGAATGGTTAACCAAGACCCCAGAAAGCAATAAATTGGCTGCTTCAAAACCATCGGTAAGTATTTTGCTCCTCTGTTTTCTGTAGTATTATCATCTACTCTGCAATCAAGATAGATGTTTAATAATTTTTACAGGAAGGAAAGAGAACTTCAGTGCTATTTTGGTAGGCATTACTGGCTTTGGATTTTGAGATGCCCATCCACAGAGGCTGACCCTCATTTCAATAGCTTCTTGTCCTTTCCATCATCCCTGGTTGATTGCCCAGGCAGTTGAGAGAAGAGTTCAGGGTTTTAGTCTAGCACTGTGCTAAACCAGAACAGATGAGAAGCCACATCATGGATAATGCAAGTTTTGGTGTATATTTGAACCTATTAATTTATTTATTTATTTATGCAATTTATGCAATTTATATCCTGCCCTTCTCCCGAAGGACTCAGGGCGTCTTACAAGAAGGAAGAAAAAATTACATAAACAACAAATCAATTTAAAATTAGTTAAAATTAATTAAAAATTAAATTAAAATTATTAAAAAATCACCCCAACGGATTCAGCCCAATTGGTGAAAAAGCCACGTCTTCAATTCGCGGCGGAAGGAGAGGAGGTCAGGGGCTGTCCTGAGGCCGGTGGGCAGCCCATTCCACAGGGGCAGCGCTCCCACAGAGAATGCTTTCCCCCTGGGGGCCGCCAGCTGACATTGTCTGGCTGAAGGCACCCTGAGGAGGCCCGCTCTGTGAGAGCGCACCAGACAATGGGAGGATGGCAGGAGATGATCCTGCAGATACCCTGGGCCTAAGCCACGTAGGGCTTTATAGGTGAGCACCAGCGCCTTGAAACAAACCCGAAGAACCACCGGTAGCCAGTGCAGCTCGCGCAGGAGAGGTGTCACATGGGAGTATCGAGAAGCCCCCGTAACAACCCATGCAGCCGCATTCTGGACTAACTGTAGCCTTCGAGTGCATCCCAAGGGCAGCCCCATGTAGAGGGCGTTACAGTAGTCCAACCGAGACGTAACAAGGGCATGAGTGACCGTGGCAAGGGTCACTCTACCATTTGTAAATGATAAAAAACATGGTGAAAACTCAGTGTTCAGAAGGTTGTCCCTGTTTTGAGCTACCAAGGACATCCATACTCAACCTGATGTTCTCCAGAGGTGAACATCAGGGGTCTCAAACTCAAGGTAGATCTGGCCTGTGGGGCCAGCCTGGAAACAGCAAAGGACCAGCCCGCAGTGCCTCTGCCAAGGAAAAGAGAGCTCGAGAGGGCCACATGCAACTCCCCCACCCCCCGGGCCCAGTTTTCAGCTGTGACGGCCTCCCGTAGCACTCTGCCAGCGAGAATGGCCTCCATTTTTGCTGGCAGAGTGCTGCAGGAGGCCGTCATGGGCTAGCAAAACAATCTAAAACCAAAGCAAAAGGAGAAATGTTTCCCCTTTTGCATTTGAGCATGCAAGAAGGGCAGGAAAAGAGAAAGGGGAAAAGACAAAGAAAAAGAAGGAAAGATGAGAAAAGAGGAAGGAAGAAGAAAAGAGAATGAAGAAGGAAGGGAAAAGAAGAAAAGGAAGGGAAAAGAAGAAGGAAGGAAGGAAGGAAGGAAGGAAGGAAGGAAGGAAGGAAGGAAGGAAGGAAGGAAGGAGAAAGATTATAATGAGAGGGAGGGAGGGTCTGAGGGAAGTCCTGCCTTAGCACTTGGCCACCATAGAGCCCCCCGACATGAGTGATGTCAAGGTGGCCACGCCCGCCCTTGTCACGCCTACCCCACCCCACCCCCCTGAAGTCAAACACAACCCTGATGCAGCCCTCAATGAAATCGAGTTTGACACCCCTGGCTTAGACCATAGTTTCTATAATTTGCAACCAAATGGAAATTGCAACTGAGGTTGTCAGCATTTGAAGGAGATGCCTGAAAATGGTCAGCTGATTACTGACGGAGCTAAAATACTGGTTTAAATAGCTGTGGTGTGGTATCAATGTCCTGTTTCTACATTCTTCTCTATTCAGAACTAGCAGCCAGATGTTCATAAGCTCAGAGATAAATATGTTTCGTATAAGAAGGCTGGACAATATAAGTGGACTGTAGTAGAATTATTCACAGAAGTGAGTTGGTACTAATCTGTCCTTTCTTTCTTTCTCTCCCTTCCTTCTTTCTCAGTCAGCTGCTTTCTTCTCTTCCTTCTTTCACCACCATCTTCTTGGCTGGAATTCTATATCTCTCTCTCCGTTGTTCTGTTCTTCTTTCGGACTGGCTGTTTGCTTTTAAACTGAGTCAGGTAAATGAGTTTTGAAATTCCTCTGCAAAACCATGAGCTTTCCAGTTCCAGCACGTTTATGTACGTCCAGTTAGCTGTGGACCTATTTTCGAAAGAAATTATTTAAAAGTCTCATGCTACTACCTACGAATTCATCTTTGGGGAAGGTTTATTTAAATGCCATGAACTTTAATAATATATTTTTACACCGTTCTTGGTTTCAAATACTTGCTTTGGGGTTTGTTTTTTTTTTTTTGGGAAATAGGACTTACGACCTGGAGATGTATCTGGCAAACGCAATCTTTGGGAAAAGCAGTCGGTTGAAAAGACCCCTTCTTCAACAAAGGTGACCATCCCATCTGTTATTCTATTCCATTTTGGGGAGGAGGGAGGGGGGGTATAATCTCTGAAGTCCCCTTCAATTGCACTGCATAATAATAATTGCCACATCTAGAAGAATAGAATAGAATTTTTTATTGGCCAAGTGTAATTGGACACACAAGGAATTTGTCTTTGATGCATATGCTCTTAGTGTACATAAAAAGACAAGATACATTCATCAAGAATCATAAGGTACAACACTTAGTGATAGTCATAAGGTACAAATAAGCAATCAAATCATACTAGGAAACAATATAAATCGTAAGATACAAGCAACAAAGTTACAGTCATGCAGTCATAAGTGGGAGGAGATGGGTGATGGGAACGATGAGAAGATTAATAGTAATGTAGTGTAACTAGTTTGACAGTGTTGAGGGAATTATATGTTTAGCAGAGTGACGGCATTCGGGGAAAAACTGTTCTTGTGTCTAGTTGTTCTGGTCTGCAGTGCTCTATAGCATCGTTTTGAGGGTAGGAGTTGAAACAGTTTATGTCCAGGATGTGAGGGGTCCGTAAACATTTTCACAGCCCTCTTTTTGACTCGTGCAGTATACAGGTCCTCAATGGAAGGCAGGCTGGTAGTAAAAATGATGTAGAATAGATCCCAAACTATTTATTTATTTGTACTGTTGTTATGTCCTGTGTTTCTATTCTATCGAAGGTGACTAATAATATTTTCAACAAAAATTTAATGTACAATTAGAATGAAACTGGATACTGATATAAATTAACCTTTAAATTCTTAACTGTTTTCCTAATACAAGTAGTCTTCAGCTTACGACCACAATGGAGCCCTAAATTTATGTTGTTAAAGTGAGAAATTTGTTAAGTGAGTTTTGCCCCATTTTACCACTTTTCTTGTCACATTTGTTAAGTGACAAGAAACACGGTTGTTAAGTGAATCTGGCTTCCCCCATTGACTTTGCTAGTCAGAAGGTCACAAAAGGTGATCACATGACCCCAGGACACTGCAACCGTCATAAATATGAGTCAGTTGCCAAATATCTGAATCTTGATCACATGAGTATGGGGATGCTCAGGGATGGGTTCTAACCGGCTTTACTACCGGTTCTCTTTGTGCGCGCCTCTTCAGTCGTGCGCTTTGCATGTGATCGCCTTCATACTTCATTTTTCATACACCATATCCACATAATTAAGATCTACTAACTAAAAAAACAATAATCCAGAATTTACTGCTAATAAACAGTTTATGTTTTTGTCTCAGTCATCCAGGTCATGGTTGTCCCAAAGATGCTTTTTTCAAGAGGCAACTGGACTTTCTGGTTTTTCTTTGAAGACATTTCGCTTCTCATCCGAGAAGCTTCTTCAGCTCTGACTGGATGGTAGGGACTGGAAGGATTTATA
The DNA here is from genome assembly GCF_059756535.1 of Pantherophis guttatus. Classification (NCBI taxonomy): domain Eukaryota; kingdom Metazoa; phylum Chordata; class Lepidosauria; order Squamata; family Colubridae; genus Pantherophis; species Pantherophis guttatus. The sequence continues at coordinate 14,574,353 of NC_142069.1, read as the reverse complement.
CTCCTTGCAGACCGCTGGTCATTTGCATTCTTTTGGCGGGTTGTTAAGGTCACCTGGAGGTTTATCTCTGTCCTCAGGGTCATTTGAGTGGTGCAAACGTGTGTGGAGCCTTTTTGGAACTGCTGAAACCGGAGATAGATGATGTCATATATCTCTCTCCCTCTGTTGAGAGAGGGCTGTTCAATTTTGACATAGATGGCCTCATGAGAGAGAGTCATCTATGTCAAAATTGAACAGTCTTGTCTCAACGGGGTGGGATACGACACCATCTATCTCCAGTGTACAACACAGAACTTTCAGCAGTTCCAGGAAGGCTCCACACAAATTTGCACCACTCAGGTGACCCTGAGGACACAGATAAACCTCCAAGTAGCCTCAATGACTCTCTTAAAAAATGCAAATGACCAGCTGTCTGCAAGGAATATCAATCCTTCCATTCCTCACCATCCAGTCAGAGTTGAAGAAGCTTCTTCGATGAGAAGCGAAACCTCTTCAAAGAAAAACCCAGAAAGTTCAGTTGCCTCTTGGAAAAAAGCACCTTTGGGACAGTTAATGTTTTTTGTGTCCTTTTTTTTTTTTAACTTCTCTCTCTCTATCTCTCTCTCTCTTTTTTTTTTGAATCAGGTTACAGCAGCAGGAAGGAAATTGGAGACCAATGGTAAGCAAAAGTGAGAGTTTCAGTGTTTGGGATCAGGCAAGGGGCCCAAGCCTCAATTTTGGAATTAATATTATTAATATTAATTAATTAATATTATTAATGGATTGTCAGACAGTCTCTCCTCCCTAGTGGCTTGTCCCAGATGGCAAATGGGGCTCTTTGTCTGGAATCTGTAAGACGCAAACAACAGAATATTCACTTTCCTGACTTGTTTCAAATCCAAAGTCCATAACCATGGTTTGCATACAGCAATGTCTGGATCCATTTATAAACAAGAATCTAGCCAAGCACTTTATGGGTTAATGTAAGATATATCATAGTCTTTCTGTTCACATTCCTGCTTGCTAAGTATAATTACTCTTATTTCCTTCCTGTTCAGCTCCGTACTTGTCCAATTAAGCATCTCCAACTTGAGTAGGAATTAATGAGCCTTTTGAAATCTTTTTAATGATTCTCCGCAGGATCCATTTCTTTTCGGGCATTACGCCAGTACTGAGACATACTTACCCAAGAATAAGCTGATTCAAACCCAATTTTGCAGCTCGATGTATGAAAATATTGCATTCCCGCATGAACCCTCATCATCTTTTATCGGCCCCATAATCCCTTGCGGCAGTGGTGAAATCCAAATTTTTTTACTACTGATTCTGTGGGTGTGGCTTGGTGGGTGTGGTGTGGCTTGCTGGGCATGGCAGGGGAAGGATATTGCAAAATCTCCATTCTCACCTCACTCCAAGGGAAGGATAATGCAAAAGTCCCATTCCCTCCCCACTCCTGGGGGAAGGATATTGCAAAATTTCCAATCCCACCCCACTCTGGAGCCAGCCAGAGGTGGTATTTGCTGGTTCTCCGAACTACTCAAAATTTCCGCTACCAGTTCTCCAGAACCTGTCAGAACCTGCTGGATTTCACCTCTGCCTTGTGGGGTGGAGTCTGGGCAATTGGATGGAGCTAGCAGAGTGTTTACTGGCCGGATGCCCTTCCTGTCACCAATGCAGAGTTTTGTTCAGCAGATATATTCTCAGTGTGCCCAGAGAGAGAAATATCTGCCTCTACCTAGGATCGAACTCACAAGCCTCTGGATTGTGAGGCGATAGCTCCACCTCTAGGCCACCGCACCACTCTGCATTCCCACATGATTGAGGAGGTAAAATTTGAGCTGGGAGCAGTAAGAAGTATGGACCCAGGGGTGAAATCCAGCAGGTTCTGACAGGTTCTGGAGAAGCAGTAGCAGAAATTTTGAGCAGTTCGGAGAACCGACAAATAACACCTCTGGCTGGCCCCAGAGTGGGGTGGGAATGGAGATTTTGCAATATCCTTCCCCCAAGAGTGGGGAGGGAATGGGGATTTTGCAGTATCCTTCCCCTGGAGTGGGGTGGGAATGGAGGTTTTGCAATATCCTTCCCCTGCCACGCCCACCAAGCCACACCACGCCCACCAAGCCACACCCACAGAACCGGTAGTAAAAAAATTTGGATTTCACCACTGTATGGACCCATTAAAAAAACTAGGAGTTTCACTAATTTGCCTTTTGAAAATCAGCGGACATTATTTTAAAAGTGGTTAAGATTGAATCTATTGGAACTCTCCTCTAGATTGTGGGGAATGAGCAAGAAAGAAAGCTGGTATAGTCCTTAAAATGTGATCTTAGCCTTGCAACCTAAATCAGCAAGTCCTTGGGCAAGTAAGGATTTCCCAGCTAAGCCCCAAATGTTAACATTTCTGGTGATTCGAGGCAATCCCACCACTTTTTTTTTTCTTTCAGCAGGTTTGAGACAATTTGAAAAGGAGCCTTAAGGAAGCCACCAATTACGCTGGACCAAGTCGGTTTTCAAAAACAGAAGTGCTAAATGTGCCCTCTTCTTTTTATATATATTTATGTTTGTTTTTGTTGGTTTACTTGGGAGGGGCGGGCGGGGTTGGCTACATTATCCCAGTTTTTAAGGAAACCATGTATATTAGCACTGTATTTAATATTCAGTCTTAAAACATTTGTCTTAATAGTAGTGCCTTGTAACGAGAGCCTTATTCCTCAAAAAAAAAAAAAAAAACATGCTGTGAAAGAGAGAGACACTTCTACTGACAAAGTCTTCACAAACTGTGTGTCCAGACAGGAGGAGAGGGACATCTGCTGTGCACACCTTCCACTTGTGGGTCCTATCCCAAATAGGTGAGGCAAAGCCAGAGCCAGGATAGGAGGAACACAGGCTGGTCCATTCACAAGCAAAGCTCCTGAACAGTGGGCCCTCAAGAGTCAAGGCAAAGTCAACCTCTTTGCTACTATTGACTTATTGTTGACTTGACTGTAGACAGGTTTGGTATAATTCCCTATAAGCCTATCGTGATCTACAGAACACTATATGATAGGTTCACCATCTTTAGTGATCCATCACCTTTGATGGAACCATGGCTTTCTCCCTCTTTGCTCTCTGACATCATGTCACAGATTTATTTATTTTTTTAATTTGATTTATATGCCGCCCTTCTCCGGAGACTCAGGGCGGCTTACAATGTGCTAAGCAATAGCCTTCATCCTTTTGTATATTTATACAAAGTCAGCTTATTGCCCCCACAACTGGGTCCTCAATTTACCTACCTTAGAAAGGATGGAAGGCTGAGTCAACCTTGAGCCTGGCGAGATTCGAACCTGCAGTAATTGCAGGCAGCTGGTCTTAATAACAGGGTGCTTTAAACCACTGTACTACCAAGGCTCCTAGATTGCCATGTGTGTTGTTGCTGGAGTGCCTAATCCATCACTTGGGTCATACCTGTAAGTGGAGGTCACCTTCTCCATCAGTAAGGTCCTGTGCAGAGCGAAGGAGTGTTACTTTCCATAAAAGGAAAGTAGGAGAGATGCAAGGAATGAGGTTCTATGCATCCCACCCAAATATCCTTCTTGTAGCTAAGTGGGATGAGCCCCGTTTTTTCTTCCCTTTCAGCACTTTAGAGTAAGGCATGGAAGAAACATGCCAAGTTGGCCATTTCCTTCCGTAAGTAGTCCATGACGAATTAGCATCATCAGTACAATTTTCATCATTTTAAAGTAGCATTCCTCCGCTCCCTTTGGTAAGTTATAGTTAATTCTCTGAATTTGGACAATTGCAATCAGCAGTGGTACTGATCATGTTTCTCTCTCTTTTTTTTTTTGTTTGTATTTTTTAAAAACTAGTTAACAGTTTTAGAACATATACATTTCGCTTTTTTAAATGTTATGTATAAGGCACTACTAATAATAGAAGGCTTTTAATACTTATTTACTTCATTTAGCTATAAACTTACATAACTAGCCAATATCACAACTTTTTTTAAAAAAAAAAATACACACCTTTTATATTAATATTCCATGATTGCCATTAGGGACATGGCAAGAGAAGTATTAGATTTTTTTAAAAAAATAATAATAATAAGATGAGCGATGAAAATTATAGTTTTAAAGAGGGAAGAAAAAAAAGTTTTAGGTCATAGTTCACATGTATAAAACAATATAGCTAATTTATATAGAACTACCATAATTACCACACAAGAAATACATGCACGCACGCTGTTGGTAATCCTCCTTTTCCACCTTATTGCACACTGATTTTGCTTTTTATCAGGTCTGTATACACTTCTCATGTTCTCGCTGTAGAAAACAAAAGGGACACCGTCCTTCCTATTGCCATACAATTCAGTGCACAATATAGTAGCCCTTGGTCCTAGGTGCACTAACCAAGGAGAGACAAAGATCCCTTCTTGTAGCCCAGCTGGTATCTTCCAGATGCATTGGGAATCTGAGGAGTTGTAATCTCAACACATCTGGAAAACGTCAAGTTGGGTTGGGCTTGACGCTCAACCCAAGGGCTACTTAATGCTCTTCAACCTTCTTCCTCCTTCCTCAAGGAGTCCAAAGATAGATATCCTTTGTCCTAGAGAACAAGCGCCTGCTGAATTCCAGGCAATGAGGAAGAAGGCTTCATTTGAACCCAGAAGCCATTCCAAAGAGGATTATCTATTGTGTCTCAAGTCACTCCACCCCGAGTCTTTATTTTAACATCTATATTATTTGACCTGTATATAGTAAACTACTAAGTTTGAATTGACAAATCACATGATGATTGGGTTTTTTTTTATACCACACATAGGGGTGAAGTGAAGTTAGCTTTATTTTAAAATCTATAGCCCACTCCAAATGCGATCCATAGTTTGAGAATGGTTAATTTCTGTATACAGGTTTACATTTTTATTGCATCTGTTTGTCCTTTTTAGTTTTTTTTTTTTTAAGGGGTTAAGATGGAGTAGCGGTATCCAAGCTCCATTGCTTTTGTGAATCATCAAGTTTACATAATGAATTTCACTGGAGCTTACAGGTGGGATCAGAATCATAGAAGACAAAGTCTTGGATCTGTTTGTGGTTTGGCTGTTTTGTTTGTTTTTAAATACACTTTGGAATCTTTACATCTGAATAGCTACCATAAACCAGTAATGCTGAATTTGTAATTCACAATAAATGGAGTTTGTCTGCCAGATGGATGGATCGGTTTTGTTTTTCAACCAGGGCTTTTGTATGCCATTGGGCTCATGACATTGCCTTTATATTGGTCTGGCATCTTGAGTTATTAAAACCACCACTTCAGTACACTTATTTTATACTATTCATTCACTTTGTGTTCAGAGTCAATGGGGGAAGCCAAGTTTGCTTAATGCCTGAATGATTCACTTAACAATTATGGCAAGGAAGATTGTCAAATGGGACAAAACTCATTTAACAATTACCTTGCTTAGCAATGGAAATGTTGGGCTTAATTGTGGTCATAAGTCAAGAACTACCCTGTTTTCCATAAGACATCCCCTGATAATAAGCCCAGTTGGGCTTTTGAGCGCATGCGCTAAAATAAGCCCCCCCCAAATAAGCCCTCCCCGAAAATATTTAACTGCACGTGCAGCCGGTCCCCACCATTTCCTCTGGTTAGGGTTAGGGAGACAGAGCTGGAAATCAGGTAAGATGGCAAGAGGAGCCCCATCTTGTTCCAACCACCCCAAAGTAATAAGACCTCCCCGAAAATAAGGCCAAGCACTTATTTCAGGGTTCAAAAAAATATAAGACAGGGTCTTATTTTCGGGGAAACACGGTACTTATAGCAAAAGGGCCATTTATAAATGTAATTGTGTCATAACCTTGCTCTTCTTAGTAGAGTAATAGGAAGCGCAGAATTCTTTTTAATCTGTTTGAAGCCTCTCTGTGTGGAGTAGAATGAAGCACCCAGATAATAAAAGTTCTGACAATAATTATCAATAAATATGTGCAGTTGGTGCTTATGTGGTAATTTGGTTTATCCAGATTTCTGAAATTGGATTGCTCATTAACTCAAACTGCCCATTGATGACAATTTAATAATAATCACTTTAGAGTAGGAATGGATGAGTGTGAAAATTCTTGCCGGAGACTGTGGAATGGACAGGACTCAGTCAGAAAACTGCAAACAAAAGAATGGTGTAGTGAAATGGGGTCAGCTAAGAAGTGGAAAATCAAACAAGTCTGCCTAGAAGCCATCAAGGGATGTTGTGGCCTTTAAATGTGTTAAACATAAGTGTAAAATTTGCCAGGTTTGCTAAATGTTTCAAGCAGTGGTGAAATCCTCCGCGGTTTGTCACCGATTCACTGCCCGCACATGCGTGGTGTGTGCCAAATGTGCACTGTGTGCCAAATGTGCACTATGCACACATGCTCAGTGCGCACCAAACAAGCGCTTTGCACGGAAAAAGGAGGTAAGTAGAACAGTGAGGGGGGGGGAACAGCTGTGCCGCGCAATTTAGAATATAAATCGTGCGGCACAGCCGATCGTCGGAATACCAGTTCAGACGAACCAGTAGGGTTTTTTTTACTACTGATTCGCCCAAACTCATAGCTTTTATTACTACTGGTTCGCCCGAACCGGTAGCATTTCACCCCTGGTTTCAAGTTTTAACTTGCAGGAATCATTAAGAGATTTGGCACACCTGATTTTTTCTATTGGATTTTTAAATCCCAGTCTCAAGATTTTTGAGAAGTTTCCTCTTTTGAATCACATTTAATTATTATTAGCTCCAGATGGCAGTTTGTGTTTGCCTGTGGAGTGCTGAAATTAACATTAATCATGGTCCTTTCCAGTTGCTTCCGTAAGAATTATTTCTTGCAACTTATTTTATCACGATTTAGGATTAAATCTAGGATTTGCTGCCCCTAGAATAGATCATGGGTGTCAAACTCGCCGCATCATGTTATCGTCACGTGATGCTTCATGATGGTTTTCCCCATTCGCGGAGCTGGGGTGGGGGTGGCCTGCGCGTGACGCATTCGGCCTGCGGGCTGCCAGTTTGACACCCCCCCCGCCCTAGATGGTTCCAAAATTGAACTCTTCTAAGGAACAATCATTGTTGGTATTGTTGGACCCTTCAACCTTACGATAATATGAGGACTTTGAGATTCTGGTACTGTTCTGCTTTCCCTTTCCATCTCTCACCCAGTAGTTGTGTGGGATTCAGAGATGGCTGAGAATAAGAAAAACACACGAACGTGTCAGATAGTCAATTTCCTATTTTACTGTAAGCTTGCAGTTGCCTTGGGATTTCGGTTAAGAGACAACCCCTTCATATGTCCAAACCCTTGCATCTGACTTTCCCCCCCCCCCCCCCATGGGTGACCAGATGCAGATTTCAAGTGGCCGCAACTATGGAAGAGGTTCCACTTCCCTCCAGTCCAAGAAGACTGTCCTTCGAGGCCTGCACCCTCTGAATGGCCTTTAACGCTTTTGCGGTGCAATCGGTGGCGGTCCTACATTTGCAGTGGTTTGCAAAGAAACAGAAGGGAAGCGTTTGCACGATATAGTTCAAGAGTGTGTTGAGGTTTTCTTCCTCAGACATTTTTTCCCAGACGCGGGCAAAGATTTTCCAGCAGAGTTCCTGAAGGCAAGTGAGAGCAGACAGGACCAACTTGAGGTCTTCTAGGATGTAGCAAGCTTGGGGGACGCTCTCGTTAAATTTGGCGGAAAATTCTTCAACAGTAAAGATGAGGATCAGGTAGACAGTCCTCAGGGGAAGTGTAATGGTGTAGTACAAGGCTATTAGCCAACCTTTCCAATCCTGGAGGGTGAAAAAAATAAAAAAAAACATACACCAGGGATTATTAGAATTGGAAAGGTTTTATAGTTAAACCATTGTTCCATTGTCTTCAGATTTTTCTAAGCTGCTCTTTAAAGCAGGGGTCTCCAACCTTGGCAACTTTTAAGACTTGTGGATTTCAACTCCCAGAATTCCTCTGCCAGCAAAGCTGGGAGAGTTGAAGTCAGGGGTGAAATGTAAAATGTGTTACTATTACTACGGTTCTGTGGGCGTGGCTTGGTGGGGGGGGTAATGTGACGGTGGGTGTGGCCAACTTTTTTTTTTTACTTTTCAAAGCATTTTTTCTCATGCTTTGAAAAGCCTCTGGCAATCAGGCAACTCAGCTGGGATCATCAGAGAGGCTTTTTAAAAAATGCTTTGAAAAGCCTCTCTGCTGATTAGGCAACTCAGCTGGGATCGTCAGAGACTTTTCAAAGCATTTTTTTTACCACCTCTTCAGCCAAGAGGTTGCAGAAAAAAATGCTTTGAAAAGCCTCTGAGGATCCCAGCTGAGCCCCGCGATTATCAGAGGCTTTTTTTTTTTTTTACTTTTAAAAGCATTTTTTCTCGGAAGAGGTTGTAGAAAAAATGCTTTTAAAAGTAAAAAAAAAAAAGCCTCTGATGATTGTGCGGCTCAGCTGAGCATGGTGGGGGGGCACAGGGATTTTTGCTACCAGTTCTCCGAAACACCCGCCGCCATCACTACCAGATCGGGCGATCCGGTCCGAACTGGGAGCATTTCACCCCTGGTTGAAGTCCACAAGTCTTAAAGTTGCCAAGGTTGGAGACCCCTGCTTTAAAGGCTTTCCAAAATGTCAGACATGAATCATGTGGACAAAACAGGCATTTTTATCAGCGCTATGGCCTCTGTTGAAAGATAGATTTTCAATGTGACATATATTGTGGCACGATTGTTGGGTTTTTTCCCCACTACAGGTAGTCCTCAACTTATGACCATTTATTTAACAACAGTTCAAAGTTACCACGAGGCGGAAAAAAGTGACTTATGGCCAGTTCTTGAGGTCATGACTACCACACTGCTCTCTGCGGTCATGGGATCATGATTTGGGCACTTGGTAACAAGCTCTTATTTGTGATGGCTGCAGCATCCTGCAGTTACGTGATCATGATTTTGTAGCAGCTTCCAACAAGTAAAATCAATAGGGGAAGCTGGATTTGCTTAATTGATTAAAATTGCTTAATTTTAATCATAAAATCAGGACCAGTAATATGATGGTGATTTACTTAATGACTGTATTGCTTAGTGATTGAAATTCGGGTCCAATTGTGATTGTAGCATTAGGAATAGCAATAGCACTTAGATTTATATAGCGCTTCATAGTGCTTCACAGCCCCTCTCTAAGCAGAGTCAGCCTATGGCCCCCAATAATCTGGGTCCTCATTTTACCAACCTCGGAAGGATGGAAGGCTGAGTCAACCTTGAGCCGGTGAGGATCGAGCTGCTGGCAGTCGGCAGAATTAGCCTGCAACGCTGCATTCTAATCACTGCGCCACCATGGCGCTACCTTTTAAGTCGAGGAATACCTGTAGTTCTTACGCCTTTAACAATAACTTAATGTATGCTAATACTTATCTTATGTTACAACCTGACAGATAATTTAACTCCCTTTTCCCAGAAATTCTTCAGCAAGTTAATGATGAGAGACCCAATCCTCTCAGTTTAACTGGGGATCCTTAACCCTCCTAGTAAGGAGTTTCTCTTAAGCCCAGTTCTAGAAAAATAAAAATAGAAAGGAAGCTACTTTGGATCTTCCTACCTGAAGCGAACAATTCAAAAGTGAAATTATTCTTGAAACACAAGGGGGCGCTGTGCAATCATGCAGTTTTGCATAGGGGCAGGTTTTCGGAAGAAGTGCACTTATCTGCCTTTTCTGAACCAATGAAGCCAAATCTCTAGATGTTTGTCAAAAAGGGAGTTATTGGGAAAAGTAAAACAAGAGTAGCCAATAATCGCTCACACAACATTCCAAATAAAATCAATTTAGGCAGGCAAATCACACGAGTTCTATATTATCCGCTTTAAGGGAATTGTTCAAAGTTTATTCCTGAGTGATGGAGGCTCAATCTGTTTGGATGCACTTAGGCAGGACTTAGTATGCAACAGTAACAGTAACAGAGTTGGAAGGGATATTGAAGGTCATCTAGTCCAATCCCCTGCTCACGCAGGATTCGAACTGCTGAACTGCCGACCTTTCTGATCGACGAGCTCAACATCTTAGCCACTGAGCCATTTGGGGGTTCCTTCTCTCGTTCCATTTCTGCTCACCTTAAGTTTTCTAACTTTTCTCTGCCTTAGGAGCACAATTGTCCCAGATTGGGAGGGAATAAAATCACTGGGAGACTGGCTGTTGCTTTGTCCATACAAAACAGATATATTTATTAAATTTTCATGCTGCCCATCTCTCTTACAAGGTGATCTGCGTGGCATAAGACAAATGCATCGTTTTTGCATCTTTCCAACAAATAAAGAAAACCGTAATGACCGAACCTCCCTTTTTAACAACCCTGGTTGAATGCTGAAAAGTGCAAGGTTCAGTCAATGTAGTTTACAATGAAGGAGAATTAACTCATCCGGTTGTGATTCTTGATGGTGTAGCAGCCGACGACAATCTTGCAATTCTGAAAGTACAATTCTCCCCCGACTCCTGTACAGCCTGAGGGATAGTCTCTTCTGAGACTCTTGTCCCGTCCTTTATACAACTGCAAACTATGTTGTCTCTTATCTAATTGTTCCCTTCGCAGTGTCTCTTGGCTCCGTCACACAAGGTCTTTCCCACATACCATTACAGGACTTCCCCCTTTTGCAATATGCTCCTTTTCAGTTTATGCCCTTAACTGAATGACTCAATCAAATTAATAATAGCAGTAAAATTATCTGACTAAAAAAAAAATAATTCAAAAGGGGAGAAGTGCTGTTAGGGCATAACTGTCTCCTTCTTTAAGACTTGTCCAGAGCACAAGATATGTGCTTAATGGATTTCTACAGCCCTGAAGGTTAACTCTGAGCCAGCGGTGAAATCCCCCCCCCGGTTCTATCAGGTTTGCCGAACTGGTAGCACTGATGGCGGGAGGCTCCGCCCACCCGCCGGGACGTTATTACATCCAATTTTTTTACCATCTGCGCAGGTAAGTGGATTTCACCACTTCTCTGAGCCCGTGGTTGTGGACCTGAGCAATGACCCTTTAAGAAAGTGGATAAATGGGATTAATAGCAACTTCAGCCTTTAGAAGATGTTTCTCTGTTGTTAAAGCAACTACTTTCCTTGGGTGAGGTCCAGCTAACCCTGGCTGCAAGAAATACTTCAAGGCCTGACAGAGTTGGTTGTACCTTCTTTCTCTGTGATCCTGCAGAACCATGTGTGACTCTGTCCTTCCATGAGGTTCTTGTACTTTAGATAATAACTCCCTTGACTATTGTGGTTGCAAATAGGTCAACAAATTTATCATGTCAGAAGCTGCTTGGCAGAGGCTATTACTCAAATCTATTTTAAGCAACCATGAATGGAGGCAAATATATTTGCTCATGGAAAACTAGTCACTTTTCAAAGTTAAAGAGCTACTGGAAAGGAGAGAAATGCTGACCTGGGTCTATGTAGTTGCTCCCTGTAAGGGGGTTCATAGCTCAATTGTGATAGTCCTCCATTGTATGTACAGTATATCAGAGGTGGTCAGTTAATTTTTTCAAGGGGCTACAGGACAAACAGACTCTTGTGGAGGGCTGACCCAATGTATTTTTTGGACTATAAGACACATTGTTTTGTCTCCCAAAAGGGGGCTTCTTATAGACCGAATATTGCCAAAGCCCCGCCCACCCACTGGCCATTTTTTGGCCTCCGCACACCCTGTTTTTGGACCTTTTTTCGGCCTTTTACAGGCCTTTTTTCATCCCATTTTCGGGGCTTTTTTCAGCCTGTTTTTTAGGCTTTTTTCAGTCCATTTTGAAAAAATGGGCCGAAAAAAGCCTCAAAAAATGGGCTGAAAAAAGCTGAAAAAATGGGCCAAAAAAGCTCTGAAAACAGGCCGGAAAAAGTCCTGAAAAGGGGCTGAAAAAAAGGCCGAAAATGGGGTGTGCAGAGGCCAAACACTTTTTGTTGTTGTTTTCCTCTTCTAAATTTAGATGCGTCTTATAGTCAGGTGCGCCTTATAGTCCGAAAAATACGGTAATCTGATTTGATGTCCCCAAACATCATCACCTCAACATCTCAGGCAGCTCCAGGCAAGGAGCAGACACTGCACAGGTGCAGAAATTCATTTTCTCTCCCCATCCTCCACCAGCCAGCAGCTGACTGAAGGAGCCAACTCTTGCTTCTTCTATTGCCCCTGTGGCACCGTTATTTACATTTGATTTCTGATTTCCGATTGGCCTCACACAGGTTGAATAGGGACCCCCAAAAGGTACGATCCAAGATTTCAAAATAAATTAATTTCATTAAAACACTTGAACAATCTTCTATAAGACACTTTCTGGAGGTTCGGAATGGAGCACCCAACCTGTAGATTAGGGATCCTGGGAGTTGTAGTTCCATATTAAAAGGGCACCAGGTTTGGGAAAACATTTATTTTTTAAAAATAAACAAGCTGTAGAATCAACTTAGTCTCATTTCTAGGTTCTTGAGGAAGCCCAAATTAATTTTTCTCAGAGTGATTTTTCTTTTTAAAATTTTTTTCATTTAGAGATAAAAAATGGTGGGCAACTGGTAGGGACTGATGTTAGTTAAAATGGGGGGAAAGAAACAAGAAAATAATAAAAGCCAACAATTTTGGTCTTGTGTTTTTTTGGTTGATGTCATTGCTATGTATAAGATTGGATCCAGATAATGTTCAACCCACAGTTATTGTGTTCACATAACACATTATTCTCTTCCCAAGATTAACTTTATTCTGATTTAAAGCAGTGGCCTATATCATGCAATGTGTTAAGAGAATAGCTGAGTTCCCACATCACTGAGTTGCAAACTACCAATGCTAGTTACCCTAATGCAATATTTCCTAACTTTGGTCACTGGCTGAGGAATTCTGGGAGTTGAAATCCATACATCTTTAAGTGACCAAGGTTAGGAAATACTGCATTAATCTATTATGGTGTGTAAATTGAGCCATACTCCATCTCTCTCACTTTCTGGGAACAACCAAGATGGACTCACTGAAGGGCAAGTACCATACATTGATCCAATCATGAATATGTAGGGATGAGCCATCTCTCTCATAAATGTACACAAATGTATAATGAAGATAATTCAATAATTATTTCCATTTTGTTCAAGATTTTTAAAAAAATATATATTCTAGGACATCGAGGGTCCAAAAAAATCAAGATGGCTATCAGCTGTCACCTCACTCATGTGCTTCACAACCATTCAGTCTCCTCTGCCATGAACTCAAGGATGGGCTGGTTGGGAGATGGGATGCTTCAAGGGTAACAAAACTTCACTGTATCTCTCCGAGATGGGCTTCAAGGACAACCAACTGGGAAAGGAATGCAGCTGCATACCAACCTATGCCTGAAGTGACTGTTCTGGAAGCATTGTATTTGAATTTGATTGGACATGAGGGACCCTGTCACGTGAGGCAACTAAGGGAGGGAAAAGTTAGACTTGGGGATTCCAGCATGCGATTCTCAGTTCTGGCTATGCATTACTGCAATTCACTTGACTTCTAGTAAACTATACCTTTATCAATAAATGGAATTAAGGATCATTTTTACTCAGAGGTTCAAGCTGAGGCAGCTCTGACAATGACTGCTTTGAGTGTACAGGACTGGATGCCATTTTGGGTTTTTTTGACCTCCCTTCCCTCGTAGATTCAGGAATAGGTGCAGAAATGTGTTAAATAAATATGGAGGTGAGTGTTTTCTTCCAAGGACAGGCAAAGAAAGAATGGAGAGTGACCGAGACTTACCGAAAAGGTGTTTTCAAGGACTATTTGGAGACTCTCATTAGCATGCCTCAGATGGCACCAGGATTGCTGGGATATATAGCGTTGGAATTTATTCAAGAGAGAAAGCACGCAGGCCAAATAGCCTTTGCACTTGATCTGTGTCTGTACTTCCTGCACAGGATCCATCCCTGTCTCTTGAGAACATGTTTTCAGATCCACTGAAAGGAGGAAGGCAGTGTAAATAACAGGCTCTAAAAGTAAGAGGAAAGGATACGGGTAGTCCTCGACTTAGAACCATTCATTTAGTGACCGTTCAAAGTTACAAGAGCACTGAAAAAAGAAACCCATAACCGCTTTTCACACTTACAGACCATTGGAGTCACATTATCAAAATTTGGGTGCTTGGCAACTTGCCTACGACAGGTTGAAGCATCCTGGGGTCATTTGTAACCTTCCCAAACTGGCTTCCAACAAGCAAAGTCAATAGTAAGCCAGACTTACTTAACGACTGCATGGTTCATTTAACAATTGTAGTGATTTGCTGAACAACTGTGGCAAAAAAAAAGGGCCATAACATGGAGGCAAAACTCACTTAACAACTGCCTAGTGTAGCAACAGAAACTTTAGGCTCAATTGTGTTCGTAAGTCGAAGACTACCTCTTTAGCAAGAACCTTACAAAACTCATCTCACCTTCCAGTTCTGTTGAACTCCAATGTTAGAAGATATGCCCATGTCTCTTTGGATGGCATTTTATTTATTGTTGCCACTTTATGCCCCCTGTGTCCAAGCAGGTGTGGCAGATGTTGTGTTCACAAATAGTATGTCACACACTGGTCACGTTTGAGATAGGATAAGGCAGGTCTTTTTTCCTTCCAATTTCATTCTTACATTTTCTCAATTGCTCCAGGGTAGGTCATTATTATCTATACAACAATGTGAAATCACCACTGGCAGTTCTTTAGCTGGTGTTGGCCTTCATTTGCACTGAGTTCTTCTCAAGAACCTGGGATGTTGTAATGTATCAATGTATATGTACAGTATATTAGTATATGTACAGATTCAAACAGCATAGCTTTTTGTAACTGTTGAAATGTTGTCAATGTGCGGAGTTTCTAAGTATTATTATTATTAATTGCATTTATATAGCCCAACTCCCAGAGATGCTTGGAAGGTATATGAGAAGAATGAACATCATACAAATGAAGGCAAATATTTGGATAATGTTACAAGATCCAATCTGGGTTGGTCACCGGGACCAGAGGTTTAGTTTCCTGAGCTTCTGGACTCATGATGGAGCCCATCCTCAGGGAACTTCTTCCTAGAGAGATGTTCCCTGAGAATGGTCTCCAGAACAAGCCTGAAGCTCAGAAGAGTAAATCTCTGGTCCAGGTTACCGATCCACATTGGATCTTGCATGATGATCATGTCCAAAGAAACAAACAAATAAATAAATAAATAAAACCAAACAAAAAAAACAACAACAGATATTTACATCTTGTGCTTGAGAATTTCTTTTAAATCTCTCTTGGTGGCATTTTGATTGTTCTTTATAGTTAGAGCTCGCTAACGATGCCCTTTGGTGTTCCAGTTCTTCATTCTGAGGCCTCCCTGGCTACTTAGACTTGCGAAATTGAAAGGTTTGAAGGAGAGATGTCCTCTCATAATATCTTCCCTCAGAAATGATTAAGCTTGGGGAAACAGGAAACCTACCAATCACTAGAGAAGTGACTGTACTTTACAGTCAAAACATTCAGATGACTTTATATTGTTGCTCAAGTGCAAGAGCGCTTGCTTCACACATGAGCATTTCATCGAAATTCTCTCCTTTGAACTACAGTAAATGAAAGCAAATTCTCTTTCATCCAAGTGAAAATAAATGCAAGATAATTTTTCGGCAGAGTGATAACATTTGCTGTAACAACATTGTTGAGTGTTACCATCCAGCTTTTGTTTAAAAACCTTTAAAGAGTCAAAAGAAAATCCTTCTACAGCACGGGTGTCAAACTCGCGGTCTGACGTTGCTATCACGTGACGTTTCGTGGCATTTTTTCCCCTTCATGGAGCTGGGGTGGGCGTGGCCTGTGTGTGACGCACCCGGCCCGCGGGCCGCCAGTTTGACTCCCCTGTTCTACAGCATGTGTCCCACCTCTGAAGATCTTGTCCTGCCTAACCTTTTATCAACATTTTCTTTCAGTGGTGCTTCCTTATTGGCCCAAATCATTAACATGCAGAACAGAGGTGGTATTCAGCCGGTTCGCACCAGTTTAGGCGAATCGGTAGCAGCGACTGCGGTTGGGCCCGGGCGGGCCTGCCACCCACCCGGACATAATGCTGTCCTATTTAACCACATTTTCAAGGCCGGGTGCATGTGCAGAAGGCATGAGTGAAGCGAGCGTGTGCGCGCGGGGAGAACCAGTGGCAACAATATGTGAAACACACTCCTGCTCCAGAAACATTCCAAGATATATACATTCTTAGGCTTTCTAGAGGGCACTTACTCAGGTCTTCATCACTAATGAGAAGGTAGTGATCTATAAATGCATGGGACCGGCCCAGCACGGTTTCCACACTGTTCTTGGCCATCTTTCCCACTCTTGTTCCCATCACCACAGTCATGCTGCTGCTCACAAGGGAGGCCGTGGTTTTCACACCACTCTGAACCACATCTTTGGTCATGCCGACCATCCCTGACAACTTGCGAGTCACTGCATTTTTGGCATTAGTGACTTTAGAAGTCATCAGTTCTTTTGTACCAGACACAACCTGTAGGAGACAGAAGAGAGGTCAATTTGGATTAAGCCATGGGTGTCAAACTCACGGTATCACGTTGCCGTCATATGACGTATCATGATTTTTTTCCTTCGTAGAGCTGAGGGGGGCATGGCCTGCATGTGACACATCCGGCCCTCAGCCGCCAATTTGACACCCCTGGATTAAGCTGTCTTTCTCACATCAGGAGATAGGACTTGCATTTAAGTGTGATTCACAGAATGACATTCACTTTTTAAAAACTGTACAGCTCCAATTCCCAGGCATCTGCTGGAGAGAGGATAAATGAAGGCAAGATGGTGACTGTGATCTCCCAATACTGGCTGCCATTTTGATTTTTTTTAAAAAAACCCTCCTTCTGTGGATTTCTCTTTGTGCAGCAAAGGGGAGAGACAAAGCTGCCCAGAAGATGACATTTTGGAACCTATAGCTTAATATGCAAAGATGGGAGTAGATATCCCAGTTTTATTTATTTCAAATCCCCATCCCCTTCTACACAAAATATAAAAGGAAGGGGATTGTTTTTTTCTTTACAATTGGTTACCTTCTCTCTGACTCTCTTAAAAAAATCTTTCAAATTTTTTAAAAAAAATATTTCAAGGGATTTTTTTTTTATGTTTCTTCTGCATACTCCCCAAAGGTTTAGTGTAAATTGGCAAGGTAGACAGACAGACAGACATTTTAAATCTTGCACCAGTTATTGTCTCAGCCAGCCTACCTCCTGAGTGAAGAAAGCTGAACTATATATGCAATAATACTTTTCTTTAAAAGCAGGCAGGTAACAAAGAAAGTGTGTAGCTCAGCAAAGCATAGAATCACTTCTACCATGTCTCTGCCGTTTCTGGTTCATGCAATGATTCTGGCTGTAATTTGCTCTGAACAAATAAAGGATCTGAATGTAAATAATCTCCATTGAACTAGTGTTAAATACTAGGCTTCACCTACTGTTATTTGAAATGGTGTTTACAGAAACGCAAGATATTATCTAAAGTAGCCTTCCATACTTTTCTGCTTTCCAATATGCTGAAATAGAGCACACCTGGAAGACACAGGCATCTGATTGTGGAAGGCTAATATGTTTTTTCATTCATTCATTCATTCATTCATTCATTCATTCATTCATTCATTCACATACATACATATATACATTCATATACATACATACATACATACTATACATACATACATATATACATACATACAATGGTGGTATTCAGCCGGTTTGGGCCGGTTCTGGCGCACCAGTAGGTTTGACCTGCGCTACGCCATCCTATTTAGCCACGTTTTCTAAGCTGCGTGCATGAGTGCAAGACACGCATGAGAGCAAAGTGCGTGTGTGGAAAGCCACACACGCTCACATTTTCGGTGTGTGGTGAAGCGGTGGTAAAATTATGTGAATCCCACCTCTGCATACATACATACATACATACATACATACATACATACATACATGGTACATATGGACCACCTGACTCCAAAATAACTCTGAGCTATCACTTAGCATGACATACTAAAGCTAGGATTGGGCCAAGATTGATTTATGCTTTCTTCCTTCATACCAAGATACTTCCAGGGTTTTTTTTAAAGCTAAAGAAGCTACCTGATCAGCCCTTTGTTGAAGAATTGGCACCTTCTGTTCCACTGTGTCTAGGCCACGACATACGTATTTGTTTGCTGTTGCAACTAATGAAACACAAGGAAAAGGAAGGGATTTGCAGTCACTTTTAGGCTCATTATAATATTTAGGATTTGGGATTTTTATGGTTTAGGAGCAAAATCACAAGATAGTTTCATACCTTAATTATAATCACTATTTTGCAAAATGTAAGAATTGAGTTCACATTACACAAAATCATAAAGTGGCTTCCTTGAATGTGTTTTGTCTCATTGTGGGAATTCAGCCATTGGTTGAAAGAAGTCACACATACAAAAGTTTTGTTACAAACCCGTAAGAATAACATTAAGCACACTGCAGGATCTCCAGGGGTTCACTGATTTTCTAAGGGAGGAGCCACAACTAAGAACACTCTGACCAGCTACGTAATTTTTAAAAAATTCCTGGACTAGATTTTTTAAAAATAATTTAGATTCGGAATTATACATAAGAACAGAAGTCAGTACTGGTAGTCCTTGACTTACGACCACAACGGAGACCAAAATTTCTGTTGCTAAGTGAGACAGTTGTCCATCACCTTTTAGCTTTCCCTTGTAATAAAATAATAAACTGATTTTGGATTCTGGAATGATGTCAACTAACCTGCCTGTTAAATGAGATTTATATTTATAGAGGAGACTACATATCCCATAGTTTCAACAGGGAAACTGAACATCCTAGACCAGGGGTGTCAAAGGTCAAGGCCCATGGGTCGGATCCAGCCCGTGGGGTGCTTAGATCTGGCCTGCAGGGCCACCCTGAAAATAGTGAAGGACCGGCCTGCGGTGCCTCTGCCAATGAAAATGGAGCTTGAGAGAGCCGTGCAGTCCTCCCGGGCTCCATTTTCGCTGGCAGAGAGCTGGAGGAGGATCCACCCAGGTCACCACAGGTGCCCCTGACATGAGTGAACTTGAGCTGGCTATGCCCACCCTGGCCACGTCCCCACCTCCTGAGATCAAACACAACTCTAATGTTTGCTCCCTGAGGGGTGCAGGAGGCTGAGTGCTGCCTGTCACACTCCGTGGCCACGCCCACCATGGCCACGTCCACCCAGCCGATCATTAGGGCAGAGAACCAGTTATTAAATTATTTGAATCACACCACTGATTTTAACATATGGAATTATTAACAGCTCCCTCACTGAAAACTCTCACTGAACTGATGATGGGCCTCCTGACAGCTCATATTCAACTGAGTGACTGACAATGGTGAATTGTAGAACTAAACAGAAGTCCGAGTGCACATAGAGGAAAAACAGAAATGAGCAGACATCCGTAACAGTGTGACCTGAAGGTAGTGGAGTTACTCTGAGAGAGGCCCAACCACTGAGGACGTCTTGACTGAGGGCACTGAAAACCTGCAATGATCAAGGAACTAACTCTTGCAGGATCATAATTGTTCCAAGCAAGGCAATTTGTATCACACATCATGCTGTGTGCCCATCATGTATCCGTTTCGATCCAAAGATGAATGAAGAGGGATTAGAAATAACAAGCAAAATCCAAATGTTTTCCACCTTGTTTTTGAATTTGTTTATTATTCGTAAAGTTGAAATGTCTGACTAGGATTATTACCTCTTTCTTTAAGATAACTATTTCCCAACACACTGCTAGATCTTTAAGAAAATCACTTTAATTTACACGTTAACATGAAGGTTAGAATACAATTATCCTTCGAACTACATACTGAGAGACATTTTATGATGCAATTGTCTGCTACACAATGGGATACAAAATGGCATATTATCACAAAGTTGTTTACAGATATGGATACATAGAGAACATTGCAGAAGGGGAAGCAAACATTCTAATGTTTTCTAAAAACAATTGTTATGGATGTTGAAGCAGATTTAAGACTGAATGCTCACAAAACATAATGTTTTATTTGATAAAGACTCAACGTAGTTCTTCAGTCAATCACAGATGGAGAATTTTCATTGGGTCACAGCCTTGAGGTCACATTGCCAAGAGAGAAAGTTTTTGAGAAGTGTACATTGGGTGAGGGAATTCAAAAATTAAATTAATTATTAGTACTTTTAATCACATCCTTTATAAAACAGTTATATAAGAAAGAGTGACCAAGCATGAAGCCTTATGAAAGATTTTTCTGTGCAAATGTAAACATCTTGAACTTTTTGGTTTCGCTTTGTAAGAAAGTTCCCATTTAAAGGGGAAAAAAATAGGAAGAAAAATGTTGTAATTCTGTGGAAAAATGAATACTACTTATATTATTACTTATAATAATATAATAACTTATATTATTATAGTATTACTGGTTCTTCCTCTCTTCAATAAAGTAATTGGCTTAATAAATATATGTAGCTAAACTGTAAAAAAAGATGAAGAATCTCTTTCTGGTATCCTTTATAACTTGCCCAGTTACTGCCTGGCTCCTGATTTGAAGCTGCAAATCTTAAAAATTGCCAGTTGATTCTAGTTAATCCAGAACTAAATTCTCTGCATAAATGCCAAAGGAGCTTAACTGATTATAATGTTGAAAGCAAGATCTTTGGACAAAGAAGGATTTGTGGTTGAATTGTTTGGCAACTGTTTTATATTGTGAATTTGAACTAAAGCAAAGATAGGCATCAAAAATCCAAATGTTCTACAGTTTCATTTTAATCTTGGCCATAAGGCCCTCATAAGGGGATTTTACACTTGTACATACGTGTTCAAAAGAACAGGAATGGGCTCAAAATAGCTAAGGCAAGCTTTGAAGAACCAGTGATACCTCAAATCTCTGAGTAATGGATTCCTGGAAAATCTGAGGTTTACACAAGATGAATCTTTAAAGTAAAGTAAGAAATTCTGCCTCATTCAACTTTCTTAGTAAGCCAGCTATTGTTTCTAGAGGAATTTTACACAATTAATTTTATTGTAGAGCTACACTGTTGGACATGCCTTGAAAATGATTTGGAAGATGGGCTTTAGAGCTCACGTGAGCACAGAACCTCCCTGTGGTTGATCGGAGGCTTCAGCTGGTGCAGAATGCGGCCGCGCGGGTAGTGATTGGAGTGTCCTGATGCTCCCATGTCACACCCCTCCTGTGTGACCTGCATTGGCTACCGGTTGCCCTCCGGGTGAGGTTCAAGGTGTTGATGATTACCTATAAAGCCCTACATGGCTTAGGCCCGGGGTATTTGGTGGATCACCTGCGGCCAGCAACAGCTCCCCATCGCCCGGTGTGCTCACACAGAGAGGGCCTACTTGGGGTCCTGTCGGCCAAACAATGTTGGCTGATGGCCCCTAGAGAGCGAGCCTTCTCTGTAGGCACACCTACCCTCTGGAATCAGCTCCCCTTGGAGCTCCGGGTGGCCCCGGACCTTCGCTCTTTCTGCCGTGACCTTAAAACATGGTTGTTTCGCCAGGCTGGCCTGGACTGAATGGGGTTTTAATGGGAATTTTAGTTTCTTTTATTGTTTGAACTTTAATCTGGACTTGCTGTTGCTTATTGCTGTGAGCCGCCCTGAGTCCTTGTGGAGAAAGGGCGGCATATAAGTCCGATAAAATAAAATAAATAAAGCAGCCCAGTATTTTATAATCTTCTATGCAGATATGAAGAACAATACTGCTGCTTTAAAGAACCCACTCACTGAAGTTAACTCTTAATCCAGGCACTTCTTTTTTAGATTCACGTGGATACCAGAAAAGAAGTTGAGTTTCTTTAATAAAGTCATTTTTAAGGCATGCATGGCCCTACTCTATCAGTTAACTCTGAGGAAACACTATGTTGAAATAATGGTTCCCCACATCATCAGCAGTGGGTTGCCCCTGGTTCAGACCGGTTCACAAGAACCGGTAGTAAAACCGGCGGGAGGCCCCGCCCACCACCCCAGATGTTGTCATCAGTGATCTGTGCATGCGCAAAAGCTTCTGTGCATGCACAGAACCAAGGTGTGCGCGCAAGTGAAGCGAGAGCATACGATCCTGTTGCAAACTGATAGTACAAGTAAGTAGAACCTACCCCTGCACATCATGTATATTCCGAAGAAAATATGCCAAATTTATAGATTATTCTAACAATGATGTTTGGATTTGGATAAGGAATCTTTAGGTTATTTTGTAAATTATCGGGCAGTGAAGCATACTAAGTTTGCTTGTTTCCTTGCCCCTTCCCACAGATACAGGACAATAGAGCAGAACTGCTCCCAGCTATTCTACAGAGCTTCAGATCTAAAACAATCCCATTTCATCTGGGAGATTTAAGGGATGAACCTGGAATCTTATATAGTAGATTTGGCAGGCCTCTTCTGCTGTGGCTCCCACCTTATGGAATATTCTTTACCCTGAACTAGTTTCTTCTCTTCTAAATTTTTGAAGGTCCCTCAAGACCTGGTTATGTTACCAGGACTAGAGACCCAGGGAATTGGTGAAATATTGAGATGTCTCCAGAGTAATAAATACCTACTCTTTGCCTATTTTTAAAAACTTTTCTTTTTTGCTTTTGTCTTTTATCATCTTTACGGTTTTATTAATTATTGTTTTTTTGCTTTGTGGTACACTGCCTAGAATCCCTTGTTGGTGAGATGGGAAGCCACAGAAAAATAAATATACAAATAAGTAAATTTTGCTCTCTTCTGTGACCGTCCAGAAGACACAGCTGGATATTACAGTTTGAACTCTACCTGAAACTCTTCTTACCTTCTGTAGATCTCTTTGTAGAAGGAGGTCAGGATGGTTGCCATTCAGAAGCAACATTTGGTGATTTGATTCATGCCACCAGAGTTTTTTTTAAAAAAATAGCAGGAGGAGGACACTTTCTTTACCCAAAGCTTCAAGGCAGGATGCTAGGAAATTTATTAATCATTTTGTTTTGGTACATCGGTTAAATCTACTGGCAGTTTTATGATATTCTAGAGTGTCTACATCTTATAATCACTCTATATGCAGGGAGGGGTGTTTTGACTTTTATGACGAATCATTGGCTGACTTGACGAAAAATTATCCCTTTCCATTCTTCAATCAATTCCAAAGCACTGCATTTCATACCCAATAGAAATGCCAATTTTTCTGTGATTATTTTACTCACGTTGAGGTTCAAGACTGTTCAGAAGTGGTTGTGCCCGGCTAACAGCAGCACCTGTGAGAGTTTTCACACCTTTCTCTGCCCCATTGCACACTGTCTGAAGGTAGGAGTTTTTTCGCTTAATGGAGGTGTAGTTTGAAGAAACCAAGTCACAGACGGAGCAAACCAAGGGCAGACTGCTGACTCTCTTCAAGATATTCTGATATTGAAAACCAAGAGAAACCACATCACTGATGCACTCCTGATGGATTAAGAAGCAATGTTGACAAATGGAATAAAAGGCATGGCATTTTCCTTATTGGGGCGTCGTAGTGGCTCAGTGGTTAAGATGCTGGGCTTGTTGCTGGAAAGCTGGCAGCCTCGGTTAGAGACCTGAATGCCATGTGACAGAGTGAGCCCCCATCCTTGCTCCAGCTTCTGCCAACCTAGCAGTTCGAAAACATGCAAAGGCAAGTAGATAAATAGGTACCACTCCGGTGGGAAGCTAATAGTGCTCCGTGACATCATACTGGCCACATGACCACAGAAATGTCTTTGGATGGCACTGGCTCAATGGCCTAGAAATAGAGATGAGCATCACCCCCTATAGTCAGCAACGACTAGCAGAGTAAAATCTGCAGGGAGTCTTTTACCTTTTCATCATTTTTCTTATTAAATCCCTCAGCCACAGGAATTGTGTTTTGTCTTTAAGAATAGAATAGAATAGAATAGAATAGAATAGAATAGAATAGAATAGAATAGAACAGAACAGAACAGAACAGAACAGAACAGAACAGAACAGAATAGAATAGAATAGAATTCTTTATTGGCCAAGTGTGATTAGACACACAAGGAATTTGTTTCTGATGCGTAAGCTCTCAATGTACATACAACAATAATGATAGATCAGGAATAAATGTCTAGCTACTGTACATTTGTTTCCATAGAAAAAAATAACAGATCCAGAATGTGGGCCTGTGTTACTGACCAAAACAGAGATAGAAGTATGTGATATATTCTGGGATATTTTTTAAATGCATAAATCACATTGATTTCCTCTAGATTGGTCTCAATCTTCTAAGAAATTAAAAATTATCCCGTATTTAACACACATAGGGTTTTGGACACGGGTTTGTGGGGAAATAAATAAAATAAAATCCTTATAAGTTATGATATGCATTAATTTCACATCATAGGGATTGCTTCTAAATCTCTGATAATCTTTCCTTCGTTTGGTTTTTTTAAAAAAAGATGGAGCGCCTATGCGAGCGGTGTCAAACTTGTGATAACACGTCATCACGTGACGTATCGCAACTTTATTCCCCTTCGCTAAAATGGAGGTGGGCGTGGCCAGTGCGTGATGCATTCGGTCCATGGGTCGCGAGCTTGACACCCCTGTCCTATGCAATCCACTGAGTGTTTAAAAAAATTAGTAAAGTCTGCGTGGCCTCAATCAGATTCTTGTTGAGTACCTGCCATATCGCCCTATAATTTTTTAAAGAAATGTAGCTGTGCGCTCTATTCTTCCAGCACCCTTTCTTTCCTGTCATTTTTCTTAAATCTCTTTGCAACACATGATAACAATTTGAATGAAATGAAAGAAGATGTAAGGTCAAACTTCCCTTCCTTGGACTGTGTTGGAAACGTCTCACAACTCAAAAAACAAAACAAAAAGAAAATATAACTTCTGTCCTTGACAAGAAAGAGCTACCTCCTCTTCAAGGCTTTCGTCAGAGGTCTCCGAAGACATGATATTTTGGTCTGGTTTCATGGAAGACATGGTGGGTTCTCTGGCCACTAGAAAGGAAGATAAAAGAGTTACCTAAAATGAGAAGTAAGGATCATATAATAGCAGTCAATCGATCCAAAGGCAGAAGACAAATGTCACCTTCTCAGTCTAATGACGAAAAATCCATCCATACATTGTCACTCAAACTATGAAACTTACTGGCTAACTTTGAGTTGTTTGCTACAAGTCATCCTGAACCAACTTAGGGGCTGTTCTGAATGGGGAAAGAATAAGAAAACTAAGTACACTGAATTGAGTCTCTTGGAGGAATAGTAAGACATAAATGTAGCAAATTAATCAATAAGGAAAAAAAATATATTCCAATAGCTATGCCTTTTCATTGATGGAATTTCTTCCATAGTTGAAAATAAAACATTTCTGGCTCTGCTGAAGAAATATCTACAGTACTATCCTTCTTCTGAATATTAGGAAGTGCGATGGGGCTTTTAGAAAAAATATCCTCTAAGTCAGCTGTCCCAACCTTTTGGGCATTAGGGACCGGTTCTGTGGAAAACAATTTTTCCACAGACTGTGTGTGTGTGTGTGTGTGTGTGTGTGTGTGTGTGTGTGTGTGAGAGAGAGAGAGAGAGAGAGGGGGGGGGGAAGGAGGGAGGGAGGGAGGGAGGGAGGGAGAGAGAGAGAGGGAGAGAGAGAGGGAGAGAGATGGTAGAAGTGGTTTCACATGCTGCCTAGATCCCGCCCATGCACAGATGAAGCTTTGCTGGCTTCTGGCACTGGTCTACAGCTCGGGGGTTGGGGACCCCTGCTCTAAGTGACCCTTTGTGGGTCTGGAGACTAAAACATATGAAGAACAGTTGCAGGAACTGGGTATGTCTAGTTAAATTAAAAGGATTAGGGGAGACATGATAGCAGTGTTCCAATATCTCAGGGGCTGCTACAAAGAAGAGGGAGTCAAGTTATTCTCCAGAGCACCTGAGGGTGGGAGAAGAAGCAATGGGTGGAAACTAATCAAGGAGAGAAGCAATTTAGAACTAAGGAGAAATTTCCTGACAGTTAGAACAATTAATCAATGGAACAACTTACCTCCAGAAGTTGTGAATGCTCCAACACTGGAAGTTTTAAAGAAGATGTTGGATAACCATTTATCTGAAGTGGTGTAGGGTTTTCTGCCTAAGCATAGGGTTGGACTAGAAGACCTCCAAGGTCCCTTCCAACTCTGTTATTCTACTCTATTCTATTTGTAGGAGAAGAGAAGGCAGAGCTGGGTGACAAAGTTGAATGGATTGATATCAGGTGCAAGAATCATGAGGCTGCAGCAGGGAAGATCTATTCAAGCCTATCTATACACAAGACTCTGGTCAATACTGTATTAGTGCCAGATAAGGGATTGGACTTGGAGTTCTTATGGGAACTCAAGGACTCTACATTGAGAATGCCCCTTCCCATCTCTGCCTGCTCCTGCACCCTTTTTGATGTTAGTGGGTTTGCTTGCCAAGGTGAGAGACCCAGAAATCCATTTCAGTTTCCCACAATGGAGTAGCATAGCGCTCCAGAACCAGCAATGTTTAAACTCAACAATGAAGCTCTTACTCCCCAGTCTAGAACTGGGAGAACTTTGAATTACTCCAATAACCTTAACCATCACACTTAACAACTCACAGTGTTAACATTTTGGAATGTTCCCCATTGGCGAGGGCTTTATTGGTTCTCAGGATGATACGTCCCGTGACATGTTTCCAAACTTTATCCCCAGAGTGTACTAGGCTGGGTTGAAGCAATACAATACTATTTTGTCATGTCACTAACCAGTGTCAGATGGTGAAAACCACCAATAGGACAAGCTATGGAATTTCCATTGTTTCTTCAGTATGATAAGCACTCATGCAGGACATGTTTTCAACCAATCAGACTGCATATGTAAATTGATATCATTATGATTTCTTCCCCCATTGGTTTTCAGCAGAAGTTCAGTCTATAAGCTTATGCCCATTATTTGGGAAATGAATCTCTCTATGAGCTTATTTTAACTGAACATGCATAAAATCAGGTCTTGAAAGCCATAAAATCTTGACTCTCTTAAAGAAAATTTACAGTTAGCCTTTCAAGGCAATGACTGCCGGATGAACAGTTTTAGTAGCTCTAAACATTGATGGCCAACATGCTTGGTACATTTCTCTATGTCAAATCTGTAATCACCATTTTAAGAAAGATGTTAAAGAGCAGATTATTATAAACCACTTTGTTCCAGGGTCACAATGGAAGTATTGGTGCACCTTAGTTTCCCGATATTCTAAAGCAAGGGGTCTCCAAACTTGGCGACTTTAAGACTTGTGGACTTCAACTCCCAGAATTCCACAGCATGGCTGGTTGAGGAATTCTGGGAGTTGAAGCCCACAAGTCTTACAGTTGCCAAGTTTGAAGACCCCTGGCCTAAGGTGATACCTTGAACAGAAAGGCTCCAGTTATGTAGTTAAAAGTGGGTGATGCAATCTTGTTCTGGCAGAAGTATCTTCACATTTATAAAAATGTAAGTCGGTTTGCAAATGAGACATATTATCCAAAAGAGTTGAATTAAGAAGAGAGCCCTGGAAAACCATATCTATTCAACTGTCTTCAGAAATAATAGAATTCACGGCATGACCCAACTGAGCCGAACACAACGGGAGCAAAGTGCTTGTATGAAAAGGCTGGATTACAATTCCAAGAATTTCCACCCATCTTAAATCTATAGAATGGTAAAGTATCTTTTTATTTTGAAAGACAAGGATGTGGTGATTTCCCTTTTCTTAACTCAGGATTTAAATTTCTTGGGGGGGGGGGGGATAACCTGCTGTGAGTCTTTAGCTCCAGCAACAGAACTGATATGTTTTTGTTGCACATGGCAGTAGAAACACAGCAAATACTGCTTTACACATGCTGTACATGGTATTTATGTGTACTGCTTGCAGAAATTTTGAATTGTATTCGCATCTCATTTTTGTCTCTTTCTGAGTATATGAGAGGGGAATATTGTACTTAAGGTCTATAAGACACTAATATTTGCTCATCCTTGATTTATTTGATCCTGATGCTCTTCTCATGAATTTGGGATTATTTACATGTTTTCCTTCTGCTTTTAAAAATGTTTATAACAAAGCTATTAGATTGATTGGGAGAGAGACACTACCCCAATCTGTAGCATTCTCCAGATTGGCTAACTATCTGCATCAATCATCACAACAGGTTGAAATTGGAGGCCTAGCTAAGTTGTTGTCCCTAGTAAATCTTGTCTGATATATAAAAAAAGCTAATCAAGTTAGTCACCAAAAGATCCCAAGACTGGGAATTAAAATAGGAATATCCCAGAAGGAGGCAGTATCTAACCATGTCTATATTGTTCCTAAAAAAAAAATATGACATGGATATATCATCAAGAGTGAAGCATGATTCCAGGGGGAGTTTACTTTTTAAAATAATAACAGATGCGGCTTCCTAATGCAGGGAAATGTATTCTGCTCAAGTTCACATTATTCTTATACCCTTTCCTGCAAAACAGGTGTAGAAAGTTAGCTCCCGCCCCTCTCCTAGAAGAATGAAATACTTTGAGAAATATTTAAAAGGCCAGAATATTATATTTCCCCTAAAAGAGAAATAAAAATCTTAAAGGACATAGAAAATCAGAGCCACCAGTTCCCTGCCCCCAACCAGATACTAAACTGAGGTCAGCTTTAGAAATGCAGATTTAGTAATCTATTCAAGACAGGATATTTTGAACAAAGGCAGAATTAGGTAGAATGGTAAGGATCAGCTCTCACTCAAGATCCAAACTAGGAAAGCCATTAAGACACAATAGGAATGGCCCAACACCCTTTCAGAACACAAGTCTGTTCATTGCATCACCCAGCAGGCTTCAAACTTGATTCAGACAAACTGACCCCACACAGGAGTCTGACTACAGCAACCAATAGAATTACATGCCCTTGCCACAGAAACAGGAAGCTCAAGGGCAAGGCCCAAGAGAGGGTATAAATAACCCGCACTCTCAACTCCATGTGGTCAGCTACCCAGAATCACATGTGCTTTGGTGGTTCTGCTTCACCATTAAACCATCTTTCCAATCAACCGCCATGTTTCTAGTGTCTTTCTCCCCACTTGGAACTGAACCAGATGGAAATTTCTTCCCACACAGGCCAAATCATAAGCAAACTCTGGTTTAAAGGAAGCCTTGTTAATAGGAGCAACATTATATTAAGCACTTATTGACAGTGAAATGATACCTTTATAGCTCTGTCAATGCAATCTTTGCTTCTAAACCCATTGTGGTCTCTGAGAACAGTCCTTGAGTGCTAAATGATGTGCAAAATATTTCTAAGGAAAATGCCAGGTATTTTTTTTTTTTTTGCTTGCCAAGCTTATTAAAGGTCATGAACAATGCCGTTTGCATAATTATATCATTTCAGAACTAAGAGAAGGATGAATCATCTATTTCCCACAGAGACATGAGAAAACAGCTTGATATTCACCACAGACCCCCCTCCCCATTAAAATGCAAGGTAATAGTGCATCTGTTCACAAGTCCATCAAGAGGATCCTGAGCATATTTCTTCATTATTGCATTCTAATGACACTGCTGACATTTGGCTACCATTTTCCCTCACTTGTTTTGAGACTCAATGGTTTACCAAATGTCCTGGAAGGGGCGAGTAATCCTGCTTGTATTAAAAACTGGCCAACAGAAGGAGACAAAACTTCCCAATGAATGGGGAATTGGCCTGTCCCTAAGTCTTGTGGAGTTCTAGCATGGCAAATCATAAAATGGCTGCAAGAAAATTACCTCAGCCAGCTAAGGAAGAGAACATTATGAAAACAAAACAACACAGAGGGGTGTTCCAGATCACGAACGAACCAGTAGCGATAGGTTTTGAAACCTGCCCCTGGAGCAGTTCTTATTATTTGTTCATGTAAACTAGGAATCATATTTAGGAATCAGACCTAGGATCTCAGCCTGATAACATAGAGCAGAGGTCTTCAAACTTGGCAGCTTTAAGACTTGTGGACTTCAACTCCCAGAATTCTCCAGCCAGCTATGCTAAGCTGGAGAATTCTGGGAGTTGAAGTCCACAAGTCTTAAAGCTGCCAAGTTTGAAGACCTCTGACATAGAGCGTCATCCCTAAGTTATCTCAACAGGCAAATCATTTTGGAGGATGTGTGGGCACATTTGAAAGACTGAGACAAAGGGGCAACACTTGGAACTCTGACGTTGCACGTGTTTCTGTCCGCCTTGTAGAAACACAATATATTTCTGAAAACCTTTAAAATTAGGCCCAGAGGAATGTAATGTTGGGCAGGGAAGAGGGAAGAACAGTCAGAATCTCATCAATGCTGTTTACTCAGTAGTAAATACTACAATCTCCATTCAGATGTAATCCCAGGAAGATGCGTATAGTAGCTTCCTGTAGGAGTGATTTGTGGGAGTGACCTTGTTAGACTGGGCCCAAAGATGCTGCCTAGGGAATGGTTAGATAAGAGACAGTATAGTCCACAGCTGGATAATGGGCAAGGCAAGAGGCTAGAGAAGAGACCCTCCCTAATTTTTCAGGGTGTAAAGGAGACAGGGAAGAATTGTACTTCAGATTTGCAAGATGCTGGTATTGTAGTCTTATAATAAAGTAGCCTTAACATATCTGGTTTTGCTTCCTATCTGATTTACTTGTTAAGGTTAACAGTTCCAGATCAGTATTTTTCAAACTTGTTAACTTTAAGATCAGCTTAAAGAATTCCCAGAATCAGCTCCCAGAATTCCCCAGCCAGCATGAGTTGAAGTCCACAAATTTTAAAGACTGACAGTCTTGAAAAAACATTGCTGCAAACTGATTGAGATGGCCTCTTCCAGAATTACCAGTCAACAGGGCTTTGGGTTAAAAATTCAATCAATTACAATCTCGGTACATGTGGAGGCAGCAGGGCTGAGGATAATTCACATATTGCTGTGACAGTTGTATCTAAGAATAAACATTTTAAAAATCCCTGGGAATATCTGCACTGACATTCGTTAATCATGCATGAGTTATGGATGTGATTCTTTGAAACATTTTTATCCATACCTCGCAAAGAAAAACCTCTAAGGTACCCAACAAATTCAAAATTATCATAATTTAGAAAAGTTAAGCAGGTAAGATGTTAAAAGCAACAACAGAATCGGAATGATTAATTTTCCAGGCCTCCTCTCTGGAGCAGACTCATCTTAATGATGACATCACAGCTACTATATCACCTACCTGATGGGGAGCTATTGGAGAAAGCAAATTTCTCAGGGGCAATCATCATAGCAAAGGCCTTACGCAGTTTATACAACGTTGATTCTAGAAATAAAGATTACAACAAGGGAAAATCGGTTACGCAACTCCCAACTATTTTAAACCAAGGCCTTTGCATATAATTTGTACCCTTCTATAAATCTAAAAAGAACTAAGCTCTTGAGGGTTTTTTTGTTGTTGTTTTTTTGTTGGTCTTCTTGACTTTCTTTGGAGAAAAAATACATTGATGACAAAAACAGAGGGACACCAGATCACCTTCATTTGAAAAAAATGGGCTAGAGCAGAGTGAGAACTGGGATCTAAAAGTTTGATAGTTATTGGGACAAGTCAACTGATGAATCTGGGCAAAATCTAGTACCTTCAAAGTAGTCAACTAATACAAGTCTTATGTTTATTTGGTGCACAAGTGAGAAAATGACTTGATTTTCTCACTGGTTAAAGCATTCCAGAAGAATTAACCTGAAGTAGAGAGCAGTCTTAATGACTGCTGTAACATTAACAGAAGGATAGAATCGAGTTCATATGAAGTGTTAGTACCACTTTATAATGCCTTGGTAAGACCGCACTTGGAATGCTGCATCCAGTCTTGGTGGCCACGAAATAAAAAAAGATGTTGAGATTTAGAGTGCAGAGAGGAGCAACAAAAATGATTAGGGACTGGAGGCTAAAAAATATTTGCGGGAACTGGGTATGTCTATTTTCATGAAAAGAAGAACTAGGGATGACATGATAGCAGTGTTCCAATATCTCAGGGGCTGCCACAAAGAAGAGGGGGTCAACCTATTGTCCAAAGCAGCTGAAGGCAGAATAAGAAGCAATGGATACTAATCAAGGACAGAAGCAACCTAGATCTAAGGAGAAATTTCCTGACATTAAACAATTAATCAGGGGAACGGCTTGCCTTCAGAAGTTGTGGGTGCTCCACAAGGGTAGTTTTTAAGAAGACATTGGACAACCATTTGTCTGAAATGGTATAAGATCTCTTGCTTGAACAGGAGGTTGGATTAGAAACCCTCCATGATCACTTCCAACCCTATTATTCAGTTATTCTGCTTTCAAGGGCAAATGATTAAGGGACAAAAATAATGAGGCTTACAAGTTATGTAGGATGGGTACCCAGCAACAGAAATACAAATCCCGTCTCACTTTTTTTCCAAAACCTCTGTAGCTTCAGGGAGGGGCGTCTCTCCTTTTCCGGCCCCCAAAGTGGCATTTCCCTTGCCCAGATAGGAGGAAGCTCTATGGTCAATAGAATTCTAAGCCCACCCACTTCTTTCCTACCTCCTCATAAGAACGCATCAACAATGCCCAGGTTGCTGCTTAGAATATTGGCAATATTCTATAGAAGGCCTTCAAAACGTCTCCCTTGGAGGATACTCCACTGACTGGCCATGAAATGCTCTTGCCAGCGCTTCTGAAATTGACATTTTATGATTGACTGAATTTTTTAAAAAAAAATCATAAAGAATTAAAATCATCCGCCCTACCGTAAATCAAGTAACAGGGTGGTGCCCAAAACATTTCTGTACATTAAAAATCAAACCTCCCCCTTTATTCTTTTTTTAAAGGAAATAACATGGGGAAAAATTAGGAAGGCGTTACCAACTTAAAAAAAAATACACAGGCTTTTAAAGAAGTTATATATCTTTCTAAAGCCGAAAAGGGGTATCCGATAGCAACACAGAGTGTTCTGCCTTTTATAAATTTAAGTAGAAAATTGTCCTTGATTAAAAAAAAAAAAAACAGCTAGCAAATCTGAATGAACATGAGGCTGTTTGAATGAGGCTTCTCGTTGGTGGTTTCTTCTTGTTCACTTCATAGCTTTGGGCACAAAAAATCAGGCCCACACAATGAATTCTAGTTAAGCTTGTTGTTCCTGCCTAATCTAGTCAACTAATAGTCAGCACTGAATTGCTGCTAGGTAAAAGTCAAGTGAGTTCAAGAGGGGATGGACTTAGACCTCTTGTGAAAATCAAAGGTGGGTTTCACATAATTTTAGCACCGGTTTGCCGCACACCGAAAATAGGTGCATGCGCCTTCTGCACATGCGCCCGGCCTTCTGTGCATGCGCTTTGCTCACACGCATGGCTTGCACGCATGCGCACGGCTTAGAAAACGTGACTAAATAGGACGGCATAGCACTGGGGCAGGCAGTGGGCAGGCGGGCCCACCTGCAGGTTGCCACTACCGATTCTGCTGAACCGGTCCAAACCATTCTGAATACCACCACTGGTGAGAATGTAATGACTCCAGGCTGATTCCTCTCTTGACTCCATCCCCACCCCCAGGCTCTGCTTCAGGGGTGGGTTTTACTTACCTTTACTACCAGTTCACATCGCATCCATGCACTCTTCTGTGCATGTGCAGAAGCTTCTGTGCATGCGCAGATCACCTATGATGATGTCCAGGTCAGTGGGCAGAGCCTCCTGCCAGTTTTACTACCGGTTCTTGCGAACCGGTCCGAACCAGGGGCAACCCACCACTGCTCTGCTTGTCCATCTCCTACCCTTTCCCATGCAAATCATTTTAAGTGTTGAATCCATTCCTCTTGCATTTTTCAAAGTTTTATGTGGACATTAAGGAAGGACTCACTGGAGAAGAGCCTAATGCTGAGAACGATGGAGGGCAAAAGAAGAAGGGGACGTCAGAGAATGAGGTGGCTGGATGGAGTCACTGAAGCAGTCGGCGTGAGTTTAAATGGGCTCCAGAGGATGGTGGAGGACAGGAAGGCCAGGAGGAACATTGTTCATGGGTTGGACACGACTTCGCAACTAATAACAACAACAAA
Organism: Pantherophis guttatus; assembly: GCF_059756535.1. Classification (NCBI taxonomy): domain Eukaryota; kingdom Metazoa; phylum Chordata; class Lepidosauria; order Squamata; family Colubridae; genus Pantherophis; species Pantherophis guttatus. The sequence continues at coordinate 14,540,418 of NC_142069.1, read as the reverse complement.
GGTTTAAAAACAATGGTGTAGAAATGCATTCTGTGTCCTCCAATAAAAATGTTTGACAATTAGAGACTGAGGAAGTACAAATATTCCATTTACCCACTTATACCTAAGTGCACTCAAAGCTTCCCACTTATACCTTCCCATACTCAAAGGATGAACAATATTGTTTAGAGGTAGCCATAGCTGTTGTGAATATTATTGGTGAATATTATTGCCATTATTAATTCTAAGACACAGCCCTGATATGAAAACCTGCTCTTAGAAACCTTTGTCTGGGATTGGTTTTGACAGTAATTCTACATTTGAAAAATGACCCACAAGCTTCTCTCAAATCAATACTGTCTTGAGCCAGAAAAGTATTGATCGGTGCCGTTATCAAGACTAGTTGAGATGTTTTTGTTTTTCGAGACTCATTCTTCAACCTACGTGGAGCTGTGAGTCATTTGCTTTAGATTTCCAAGCAGAGGGGGAAAAAACACAAAGGGGAAACAAAAGACCTTGAAGGAATCTCTGGAGAGAAATCAATTTTTCTTGGTGAGTGAAAATAATAAAAGAAATCAGGCGTAATTGCAGATGACAATTTCTTCCTTTTTACTCATATCATTTATACAGCTGTGTACAGCAGAATGCAATGAAATTACAATCAGATCTTTCAAATAAGCTATTGAACTCCATTTTTTTCTTCAAAATTATGACGGTATAATTTTGAGGATGAGTTTTATATTGTTCTTAGCCAATTCCCCCCACCCCCACCTCTGCTTCTGGTTATCTCTTTTTATTCATTTTTTCTCCCGCACAAGAATGGGACAGTTTATTTATTTATTTAGAGATTTCTGTATCTTGCTGCTGTCTGACTTATTTGAGCTTCTCACAGCTACGTCATATCCTGAAAAGCTAATGCCCAGAAGATTTTTGATTGGTGTAGGTAGCTTTAAACACTGACAATTCTCAAAAAAAAAAAAAAAAAAGGAGTGATAATGACAGTATAAAAGCTGCATTGTATGAGGATCCATTGTCAGTACAAATATCTGGATGAGCTTTGGATGGCTGGAAAACTACAAAGCCTTACCTTAAAAACATTTCGGAAGCAGTAGAACACAGCTTCCGAGATCTGCAAGTGGGCATTGCACACCGCCTCAAGCATGGGTGTCAAACTTGATTGTGTCACGTGATGTATTGTGATGTTTTTTGTCTTTGCGGAGCCAGGGTGGGTGTGGCCTGTCTGTGACTCATCCAGCCCATGGGCCCCCCAGTTTGACAAGCCTGGCCTAGAGGCTACCATACGAGGACAATTTATACATTGTAAAAATTGTTTGGAAATGGGAGATACTTCCAATGTAATCTACTGGATCCCCTGCAAGGATTGTCCCTCTGATGATGTAGGACAGACGGGGAGAAAGCTAACCACCAGATTGCAAGAATGCAAGTGAGCAGTCAGACGAGGAGACCTGAACTCATTGGTAGTCTCACATTGCAATGAACAAAGACACACATTTAATTTTGAAGCTACTAAGATTGTTGGATGAGCAGGTACAAAAATAGCCAGGGAAGTGAATGAAGCCTGGGAAACAGGCCCCTTGTCAGTCAACAGGAGTGCTGATTTACTACCAATTTATCAAAGGAGACGAGGGCTTGGCAGCACAAGGAAGCAATAGCCAATGACTTAATAGCCAGCCATCAACACCCCAATCAACGTCTAAAAAGCCACATACAATGCACAATTTATAAACACCACACACAGAATAACGCAAAGCTCACACTCTGTTAGAGAGAAGTTCCTTGAGGATGGGCTACAACATGAATCCAAAAGCTCAGAAAACAAAACCTCTGGTCCCGGTGACCGACCCAGATTGGATCCTGCAAACCTTAGACCTTTTCCACATCTCTCTGTGCTATCTAATAGATTCTGGATTTTTGCAGATCTACTCTCAGATTGGGATTGCTTTATATATTTCATTGCTGCAGATATGAGGCCACTTGCATGTTGCAAGTGATCAGGTTTACTATATGAATCAAGTACTTAGAAGTGATTGTCAGATACATAATCAGGGACATCCATAAAAAGCAGCGGTGAGTTTCCAATATTCTTACCACTGGGTCACCGTGCGGGCATGCTCGCTTCGCATGCCTGCGCGCCATCCACGCATGCACCCAGCCTTCTGTGGACGCACTTTATTCGCACATGTGCCTTCTGTGCATGTGCCCGGCCTCGAAAATGTGGCTAAATGCAACGGCATTATGTCCAGGCGGGCCCACAGTTGCCGCTACCAGTTCATCCAAACTGGTACGAACCGGCTGAATACCACCTCTGATAGAGAGGTAATAAAAGTCAAACGTTGGTAGCCTTGACTGCATAATGAAAACCTTTTTATTGTGCAGTTACATGTAAAATAGGAGCAGGTTTACATAATGCAGTTTCCTCATCAACTTGACTTTTCTGGCTTTCTTATGAATGCCTGTGCCCATAATTTTCTAAAAAAATTACGTGTACAGTAAAATGCCAGGGGTGAAATCCAGCAGGTTCTGACAGGTTCTGGAGAACCGGTAGCAGAAATTTTGAGTTGTTCGGAGAACCGGTAGCGGAAATTTTGAGCAGTTCAGAAAACCGGCAAATAACACCTCTGGCTGGTCCCAGAATGGGGTGGGAATGGGGATTTTGCAGCATCCTTCCCCTGCAGTGGGGTGGGAATGGATATTTTGCAGTATCCTTCCCCTGCCATACCTACCAAGCCACACCATGATCACCAAGCCACGCCCACAGAACCGGTAGTAAAAAAAAATTGGATTTCACCACTGGTGAAATCACCACTGGAGAAGAAGATATTAGGTAAGATGAGAAGATGAGAAAGTTGAGAAGATGAAAAGATGAGGACAATAGCAACACAGCCCTTAAACAATACAATAGCACTTAAACTTATATACCTGCACTCTCTAGGCAGTATACAATGTCAGTATATTGCCCCCAACAATCTGAGTCCTCATTTTACAGACCTTGGAAGGATGGAAAGCTGAGTCAACCTTGAGTCCCGTTAGAATTGAACTACAGACTGTGGACAGAGTTTGCCTGCAATATTCCATGTTGGGCTTAGTAGCTTAACACCAGGATTTTGAATTGGACTTGGATGCTTACTGGCAGCAGGTACCATCCTCTCTAATAAAGAAACATTCAACAACTTCTGAATCTGGTGACCCACAGCCTTTCTTCCTCCCATCTGAAGGACCCAACTGATGCCTAGCACCAGTCTATTGTCAGAAGAGTTCATATCGCGGAGAACTCTATCCCTGTTTTCAAACTCTACCAAGATACAAAAAAGGAAAAACAATTACTAATCCAAGAATTTGTGAGATGTTGCCTCACTCTCTATCCACTCTATCTACCCACTCTCTCTGGGTGTGCAACCCAGAGCAAAACTAAGCAATTTCCTCAGCAAAAACTCCTACAAACCTGGCATCATTGCTTAAACATTGTTTTCCTATTCTGCAATAACCATGTAGTTAACTTTCAACAAGACCACAGCTTCAGAGGGCCTATTAGCATTTAATGGTTCTCTATCTCTGTAGAAGTGTGCCAGTCCACATATTGACCAGAAAGTGATTTAACCAGGGGTGAAATCCAGCAGGTTCTAAAAGATTCTGGAGAACCGCTAGCGGAAATTTTGAGTAGTTCGGAGAACCGGCAAATACCACCTGTGGCTGGCCCCAGAGTGGGGTGGGAATGGAGATTTTGCAATATCCTTCCTCCAGGAGGAGAGGGAATGGAGGTTTTCAAGTGTCCTTCCCCTGGAATGGGGTGCGAATGGAGATTTTGCAATATCCTTCCCCTGCCATGCCCACCAAGCCATGCCCACAGAACCTGTAGGGAAAAAATTTGGATTTCACCCCTGGATTTAACCATAGTAGAGAACTGATCGTAATATTTTCCATCTTCATATCTTGCATCAGCTGCTCTGAGGTAAAAACGAGGTCTAGCCAAAGACTGCGTCTACTGTATATGTCAGGTCCAAGATCACCCAGAAACCAATGGTTGCTATGGAGAGTATGAAACCCGGGTCTGTTTATCCTAAATGAACACCGCAACTAAGAAAACAGAGAATTCCACTTCTATTTCTTCCTTGGTGTTTCCCCTTTTAGCCAGCATCAGTTCTGAGTTGCCGCCTTCCTCATTTCTCTAATTGGCTAATAAAGGTGAAATGGAGCAACCATGACATGATATGTGAATGAGGTCAGCAGGATTTAATCATGTGCAATTACAAACAGCACTGACCCAGCAAATGTACCCACAGCAGTAACACAGTATATAAGCATGACAAGACAATAATCATTTTCTGCTTGGTCTGAGAAATTTTGCTTGCTAATGTTGGTTGTCAATATAAGACAGAATGGTAGATCAGGTCATTTCCCCCTTTTTATTTTACTGGCTTAAACCTACTAGGAAAATCAGCTCCATCAATCAAATCCAGAAAATTCTGTGAGAGATGCCTGTAAGTGTTTAAAGGGTGAGACCCTAAAATAAGCCATCCTTTTCAAAGTAAGATGCTGTTAACTAAATTTAATCTGAATTGGTGAACATCACTAGACCTACCATGTTAGTCTGCTTCTCTTTGCTAGAGATTTTTGCACCCCTCCTATGGTAGGCCACAAAATCATGGGAATAACTCATTGTTATTCAAAGTATTGGTTTACACCGAATACTAAGTTCTGAGTCCCTGCTGAGATAGCTACGGATGCCATTGTGCCGATATATTGTGGGCTCCTGCTGAGCTCCACATCCAGCTGTGTTGCCTTTTTGAAAGGATCTTTTATTACAAATTGAGAAGCTAGCATCCTGAAAAACAGCCTTCAACATCACTTTCATTTCCAAGAATGATTCCAGGCTCTGGGGACAGTCTTGAAAGTAAAAGTGATAGCAAGTTTTGGAAACATGACTACCACATTAACGAGTGTTTGGTACTGATGGTGCCCACCACGGCACCTAACCCAGGGCATGCATTTAACATCCAAGTAGTTTCAACCGCCTCAGAGTTCAAAGAGCTTTGTGCTAAATCATTGTGTCGCTTTATTGGAATCTGGCTTAGCATATGGTGCGAAATCAGCTACTGTGGTTTCTAAAACGTGGTTTATAATTCATCTGAGATGTCAACAGAGCTAATTGTGATATATTCAACAAACTATGTCCAAACAAACCATGGTTGAAAATATGATGTCACATCTGGTGAGACAAGGTTTAAGCAGGGCTTATCCAAAACAATCATTATTATCTGGGCTATGTAACATGCTCTTACAGACCATTTTTTACACACTGGGCAGACTGGGTGCACATAGCACGTTAAGCCCAAACTGAACAAACTGCATTATAATTCAAACCAAGATATGAACCCAACTCTTATTGCTTTTGCTATGAATTGTTCAGTTGATGGTATTATGAGGAGAGTTCTTCCCACATTCTTGCTTTGCTCACTGATTGGTTATGTGAGAGCAAGCAATGCTCCCATTGGTCCTCTGCTCTGTCAGTTGGAGGGCTTGGTCTTCATTTGATGAATAAATAAGGTGAAATTGGAGGTGGCTAATTTACTCTGCAGGAGTTTCTGTGAAGAGCTGAAGACTCCCTTGAAACTTCCTACTACGAAAATGTAAGTGTTTTCCACGTTTTTTAAGAATTGTATTTATGCTGTTAGGAAGAAAGTGTTCATGTACAACATTAGGGATGATATTGGCTATGTGAACATGGAATGCTAGTTCCACTTTCTCTTTTATCTCCAGAGTTTCTAAGAGTGAATTCATAGAACATTTATAAGCCATCATGTAGTCTGCTTTTTAGTGTAGTAAACCCAATTTTAATTTATTCAACAAACTCTATTTTTTTAAAAACAACTTTACATGTTTGCCTTTTATCATTAAATTTTACCAGGTTTCATTTTTATACTCTAATGTAACATAAGACTACATGTATTTTAGATAAGGTCTATATAGAACAATTAGCCATATTGTAGCCTTGGAAATGTAAAAGCAATGTAGCTTAATCGTGAAGCAAGGTTGCAACTCATTAAGGGAATCCCTGCTTAGATTCTTGCCTTGCGATAAGCCATGTTTTAGTTAACTCTATACAATAAGCCATAATTTCTGGGTTCCTACCCAAAGCTAAATTATAAACCATGATTCCCAAGGCACAATTGCAGGCTTATATGAGTCAAAACAATTGTGGTTTAATAAGTAGGAAGACTTGTTGATTGGGTTCATCCATCACGTTAAGCTACAGTTTGGGTTAATTGGTTTTTCCTTAAAATGGAAGCTACCTACAACAATTTATTTAATTTCCAAAGTTGCAGGAAAGAAAAATTCTACTAAAAAGCACTGGCAAGAAAAGTATGATGTGCAGTAATTGGCTTATTTGTTCTCCTTGAGCAGGTCTCTCACACAATCATGTCTTCTTTTCCTCTGCATCTCCTGCTTCAGAAAAGTTACACATGAGCTGTTGCCTATTTCAGTGGAGGCAAAGTGGAGGCAAGAGCTATAGAGAAAGAAGCACCATTGTTCTTCTTGAGCTGCAGGTATCTTGAGAGAGTTACAGCTGTTATTAAGGGATATTTTTGTTCTTCTAGGCCAGAACAACATCCAGTGGCTCCCGGAAATAATGAGGAACAGTCTTCAGCTATGGAGAATAATGAAATGCAGCAGGTAAGTTTGTCCTTGGCGGGTCTAAGCTAATGAATAATATCAGTAGACATCTGTATATAATTTAGATAGGATAAATAAAATTGCAGGGCCAATTTAGACTTTAATGCTAAGTAATATTTAATGCGATAGAAACAATGTTTTATATGGAAGGCTGAACCATGCTATTTAATTTTAATTAAAGGTAATTAATTTTCCTCAGCGCAGTTTTTTTTTTTTTTTAAGTAGCATTCCTCAGTCCATCATTCAAAAGCGAGGTCTTTTTTGCACCAAAGGCTCTATGAATGTGAAACCAAAGCACAGGAAGCAGCCTATTCCACCCTTGAAATAACTGAAACACGATAGACTGCTTGGTTTCTTATGGTTTGAAATTTTACAACTTATAAAATGTAGAGTGAGAACCAGTTTGGTGTAGTGCAGAGGTCTTCAAACTTGGCAGCTTGAAGACTTGTGGACTTCAACTCCCAGAATTCTCCAGCCAGCATAGCTTTAGCATAGCTAGCATAGCATAGCTGGCTGGAGAATTCTGGGAGTTGAAGTCCACAAGTCTTAAAGCTGCCAAGTTTGGGGACCCCTGGTGTAGGGGTTAAGGCACCACTGTAGACACCCAGGATTGCAGAAGTTCCAGCCCCCATTTATGCTCAAAGCTGATTGGGGGTGGGGGGTGGCGCGCGGGGGACTTGCTTTGCACTTCCAAAATCTTGCCAAGAAACTTCCAGGAATTAATCCAGGAATAAGATACTGATTCAAAGGTGCCAGGGCTGCAAAAATTAAGGCAACCACTAGATGGCAATGAAAATAGAAGACTAAGTTTGGTGCGCTTCTGAATTTTTGCAGCCTGTATCTCGGAGCCCTGCAATAAAGGCAGAAGGGATGGCCTATCCTAGGTCTGTTTTTCTGACCTGGAATGCCAGCAGTTTTCCTAGGAATTGTCTATTTCTCTTCCACTCTACAATGAGGATTTTCCTAACTTCCTGTCCTAGAATGTACTAAACCTAACACTAGCAGACAAAGCTTATTGAATCCCTGACATTGTCCATCTATAAATAGGGGAGCTTTTCCTTGGAATTAATGGGTAGTCTGCCTTTTGGGTTGGTGGCATATTCTAGCACGTTGAGGGCAAGGAATGGACACACTCACAAAATGGCTAAGTTTGCCTACTCATAAAGTACCTGCTATGGGGTGAGTGTGGCCAGTTGCAAAACATCCATGGTTCAAAAAGCTGAATAGTTCCTTCAAGAAACTAATTTCCCTCTGTTAAAGAGTATTTTTATGTGGTGCAAAAGGATATTTCATCAAAGTAGCGCTGGAGTTTTCCTTGTAATATGCCAGCTTTGTTTTACTCTCTTAATTTCTATTTAACTTTCTAAACCTCTTTTTTTGAAAAAAGGACACGTGGACTAAAAGCCTCATAGATACCCAAGCACAGTATATGAGGGCATCTTGGCTCCAATGGGCATTATGTGCTCTTTGTGTCTCAATTTTTTCTTTTGTGCTAATAATCTATGTTGAGTATTGAGACATGGATGAACAATCGGTTGGGTAGTTGTGGCTTAACAAATTCTGAAGAATAATATATTAGATAGTTGCTTGGTATAATAATCTACGTATTGTATGTTTTTGGTGCCTATGCCAACAAGCGCTAAAATGTTGTGAATTGATTCAGTGTGGTTGGGAAGAAAGATTATCCAAAGGTACTGCTAACACAATTGTGTACAAACCAACCCTCATCTATTGTGTGCCTTGTTTGGTTTTGGATCGCAACTTCCAGAACTCCGCTAGAAGGGTTGTTAGTCATATACAGCTGGGAGTTATAGTCCCAACACACATAGAGGATACTCAAGGAAACCTTGTCTCTGTAGGTATTAGCTATAGTCATGTTTGAATATTGGATTTATTTACTAACCTTCTCTCCTATCATACCCCAAAGGATGTTCTTTCAAGAGCTACCAACCTACCTCTTGTCAGCTCCACTTATGAAATGGCAGCTTCGGTTTATACCTCAACTAAGGAGAACCACCCTTATGTTAAAGTCGTATTGGATTTGGCAGAGAAGAGCGTGAAGCATGTCTCCGAGATGGCTATGAGTAGTGCTCAACCTTTTCTGAGTAAGCTTGAGCCCCAAAGTAAGGCACTGCCTTCATTCTCAAGATTTTCTCTTTGTAGAAAGAGGCAGCAAGTCTTTGGGGGCACCTCACGGGCTTATTTTCACTGTAGATTTTGGGACTGGTTCACTTATGTAATGATTGTGAGGAATTCTATCTAGTGGTCTGTTGCTGAAGTCTTGCATATCTCTCAACAGTGAGACCAATGACCCAGAAAAGTAATTGACTCCTCTTCATTGGGAGGTCTTCCAGGGCAGATTAGATAGCCCCTTTTAAGGGACTCGGTGGCTCAGTGGCTAAGAAGCTGAGCTTGTTGATCGAAAGATTGGCAGTTCAGCAGTTCGAATCCCTAGTGCTGCGTAACGGGGTGAGTTCCTGTTACTTGTCCCAACTTCTTCCAACCTAGCAGTTCGAAAGCATGTAAAAAATGCAAGTAGAAAAATAGGGACCACCTTTGGTGGGAAGGTAACAACGTTCTGTGTGCCTTTGGCATTTAGTCATGCCGGCCACATGACCACGGAGACATCTTTGGACAGTGCTGGCTCTTCGGCTTTGAAACGGAGATGAGCACCGCCCCCTAGAGTCGGGAATGACTAGCACATATGTGCAAGGGGAACCTTTACCTTTTAATGTGGATTTCTGCACTGAGCAGAAGTGAGATATGAGAGCTTCAGTGGTTTTGGATCACTTTCCAATTCTAGGATTTGGTTATCTCTTTCTCTCTTCTCACTCCTGTTCAATATGGAGCGAATCTTTATTTACCCATCGATATTGTAATTTCTGTCATTTCAGTAAGGTACCTGGATTGCAGGAATTGCTGTAATACTATATAGATGTGTGTTAGAATGTGACATTTCTTGTAAGGATGGAAATGGGACTGGGAGGCCCACATTCATGTTTGTAAAGCCACTCAGAGTCACATCTTTGTGGGATGGGCAATACACAAATATAAAAATATAAAAGAATGAATAACTGGATATAACTGGAATATCTTTTCTGTAAACTGTAACAGACTTTAATTTGCAGAAGTTTATACCATGAGAAATTTAAATGGAATGTAGTGAGGGGAGAAGGAAGATTCAGTGATTATTGATTAGAATTCTAAAAATAGTTAATACTTTTTGGATGTTATGTCAAAAGCCTATAAACTAAAAACTGCCTCTCTCTAGTTTCAGTAGCCAGCCACTATGCCTCCAAGGGTTTGGATAAACTGGAAGAGAACCTGCCATTCCTCCATCAGACAGCTGACCAGGTAAACTGAACTTCTTATTTTTACATCTGTCTTTTAATATCATTGTTGATGGGAGATAAATCTCCCATCTAGAGGTTTGGGGTGCAACTCCAATATGTCTTAAAATTGCCTTATGTTGGGGATAATAATCCAATGTTCTTATTTCTGGTCAAGAGCATGAGGGAAAAGATCCAAAAATACACTAGGACAGTGATGGCTAACATTTTTGCTGTCACGTGCCAAAAGTCGGGGGAGTGTGTGGGGGGGGCTCACACACATGCGTGCCCACACCCATAATTCAATGCACCCCATCCCCCTGCGCATGCCCATGTGACCCCACCGAGCTCCCCCCGCTTTTGGCACGCGATGGCACGGTGGTCCCAGTAGGCCCATTTTTCACCCTCCCCAGGTTCCAGAGGCTTTCTTTCGCCAACCCCCTGGGAGGCTCTCTGGACGCCGGAAACAATCCGTTTGCTGATTTCCGGTGGGACCTAGAAAGCCTCTGGAGCTTGGGGAGAGCAAAAAACGGGCCTTCCTTCCCCTGAAGGCCCTCCAGAGGCTGGAAACAGCCTGTTTCCTGACTTCCGGTGGGCCCAGAAGGCCTGAAAATCAGCTGTCTGGCGTGCGCATGTGCGCTGGAGCTGAGCTAGGGCAATGCTCGCGTGTCCACTGATATGGCTCCACGTGCCACCTGTGGCACACGTGCCATAGGTTCGCCATCACGGCACTAGGATATAAAATTAGAAGCCACTTGATCAGGGGATGAAAACTTGTGTAAAATCTGATTTCAGCATTGTATTGATTTATTTGATCTGATAGCTTGGAACAGAGCAGCAGCTGGGGGTAAGTAAATGGAATCTAAAGAGCAATAGAAGGGACATGTTGCTTGTTTTCCAAATATAGATTCTGACAACCTAAGATTTGGATGGGTTTTTGCCTACCCGGAGTAATTCTTCAGAAAATAATGGTTAGAACTACGTTACATCCACTTCCCAAGAGACGGAATGTTGCAGCTTGTTTAATGGTATCCCCATAGGTTATTTCTGAGACACAGGAATTGGTGTCCTCCAAAGTAGCAGATGCCAAAGAAGCCGTAGCCAAAGCTGTCCAAGATGGCAAAGAGATGATCATAGACACAAGAATGGGTAAACTTGCCATAAGTGGGGTAGAAGCAGTCCTGGAGAAATCGGAAGAATTGTTGGATCACTATCTACCAATGACGGATGAAGAACTTGGTAAGCAAGGAGTTTTTACCCCGTCTCCAGTCTGTGAGATCATAGGAATTAAGCATTTGCAATACTCCCAGTCTCACTCAATCATCTTTTGTGAATATTGCTGTTTTCAAAGGCCATGCCTTTGCAAAAGAAAATGGCTTCCATGGGTTGATGCCTGAGGAGATGTTTCAAAGAAGTAACATGTTTTTATCCCACAGCTAAAATAGCACAGTCTGCACCAGAAGGGATCCCCCTGCAACCTGAATCCCAAGGCTATTTTGTGCAACTTGGGTCCCTGTCAACTAAAGTCCAGCATCGGGCCTATCGGTATGCTGTGGTAAAAATGGAAGCAACCAGGGAAAACATCCAGAATACATTTAGCCAGTTACGTCAAGCCATTGGGCAGGTAGGAGAATTCACCTCCAGACCCCTTGTTTTTATTATTATTGAATATGGAATGAAATGTTCTTCAGCCCTACCCCTCCTTAACTATGTTTCCTTTGTGGTATATGCAACTCATGCTATTGTGGCATAGGAGCAGTAAGTACATAAAAAGGACACATGTATGTATAATGTTGAAGGAACTTTGTGTGACACATCCAGAAGGGAGCTCATGCGGGAAATGATTTATTTAACGGAAATAAGAAAGCAAAAGGGAAGCTGTGCTAGGAAGATGATGGAAATGGGGCGCTTAAGATTAGATATCTAAACTTAAATTTTCTTACAACAAAATGCCTTGCCTTTACTTTTTTTTTTCCCCACTTGGAAATTAGCAGCCTTATTTTTTTTTTTAAATCTTTAGACCATATTGGTTATTTTTGTGAATTGTTCAAGGCAAACTGTGGTTGCCAGATCACATTAAAAGAGAAAAAGCAGGGGGGAAATGGCAAAAATTTATCTAAATTGAGAGTGGAGACTCCAACTGATAAACATTTGTATTATTTATTTAGTGCTTTGAGACATTTGCAAGGGGGATGGATAGCTTGCTCTGGTCATTATCTTTCTGATGGCAAAGCAAATTGTATTGCTCTAAACAAAGCTGTACTAAAACGATTCCTTGTTTTGTCCACCAGCTAGAACATACCACGCAAGATATCCTTCAGATACCCCAGGAAGAAAAAGAAAAGCTCCAGCAGGTACGGCTGGATTAAAGTCATAGGGAGACCAAGAAAACATGAGCTCTTGATGTAATAATTGTAGGGCCATTCTTGAGAAGCTAAAATATTTATTGGTTCATTCTTTTTCCCAGATGGAATCTCATAGCTTGGCCATGAGTTATCACATCACTGAACAACTGCAGATGGCATACGTCAACTTGATGGGGAGCATCCAAGGTCTGCCTGGTACCTTTCAGCAGAATATTGAGTTGGCTCTCCATAGTATTGGGGAACTTCAAGCTACCTTTACTGATGCTCAATCTTTCCAAGATCTTTCTAGCAACCTTTTGATTCAAAGCAAGAAGACAGCCGGCATAGCCCAGAAGTACGTAGATGATATCTTGGACTATGTGCTGCAAAACACTCCATTATCCTGGCTTGTGGGACCTTTTGTTCCTGCACTTAAGAATACCTCGGGTGACCCGGAGCCTGCAAAACCTAATGAAAGGGAAGTGGAAACTCTGAAACCAGAAGCTCCAAAGGAAACTCAGTGACTTAGTATTTAGTCCAGATGGTGGCATGCTATTCCTAAGATACAAAGGAAGTGTACAAAAGCGGTTGTAGATTCTCATGGGGGGGAAAAACTGAGACTAACATGATTGAAATATTCCTGTCTTCCAAATTGTATCGCAGTGGAGTTTCAAGCTCAATTATTCCAAAGGAAAGATACATGTTAGTTGATTTTCCTAAGGGCTTCACTTTGAGAAATAAAACAACTGATTCATGTTGTACTACAATTTGATTTTTAAGCTTCCCAGGTATATTGAATGGCACCACTGTAACTCTTGGATTCTTTGATCTGAAATAAATGTCATTGCACAAAAAATATAGGTAATTGTTTGAAGTTTGTTTCAGGGTCTTGCTATAGATAATCCATGCTACGGGGTTATGATTCTTTTGCAGTATTCTACAATCTTGATTTCACAAGGACATTATATATTTATGTGCTGGAAGTGGAAAAGAAGAGAGAGTTGAAGTTCCATTTGTTCATTTTTCTTACTGTCAGGGAATTTCTCCTTAATTCTAGGCTGGATCTCTCTGATAAGTTTACAATTTTTTGCTGGAAACTTAACAATTATTCTTCAGTTTCCAAATCAGAACTGGTTCTAGGCAATAATTTCAATGTCTAGCAGGGCCAAGAGAGTTTCCTTTTCTCATATTTTAATATTGTAAAGTCTCTGTTTCAAAGTCCAGCTTGTTTTAGAATGTGACATTCTAAGGTTAAGGACAGATGAAGGTTGACTCAACTGGCCATTAAATTAAACTTTTATTCTAAATATTTAGATGCCCGGTGACCACAGGAGGAAATTAGTTTCTGGGCAAGAATAACCATCAGTGCAAATTGCCTCCAAAGAATTCTAGCCAAATTTCTCAATTGCTCCGCAAATTTTAAGATAATGTTCCTGTTCTCCTTACTTATTGCAAGGTTTGCTTTTACTACCTTGATATGCAGGTAGGATACATATGTATGGAGATTTCCTGAGCTTACAACCTGTAAATGATGTCAACTGGTGATTTTGAGAAAGTAGTCTGACATACGTTTTAATATATCCAAAGCATCCCACCTTAAACCGTGCATAAATAACAGGAAAAAGGATTGTGAAATCCTAAGCATTTGCCACTCAGAGATCAACTGCATGCTGGAACTTTTAAAGTCCATCCTTGCACCTAGTCAGAAAGCCACCTCTAAGTTCTCCAAGCCTTCATTTAACACACCAAACAGTCTAGCCAAAGGCTATGTTGATGCATGAAGAGTCTTGCCTTGAACAGTGAGCAGCAGTCTCAAAATGCGCAATGTGTTCTGAAAACATGTCCGGCTCCAAAAACATAACACATATTGAGGTTCTTCTAAGTTTCCTTTGTTGTTCCTCACCTACAATAGGCAAAAATCTTGCCAAACTGAATGGACTACTTGTACCATTGAACATACTTGAGAACTACTAGGGAGTGTTGTGGCCCGCCGGCAGCCAGCTGGCAGCAGAGTCAGACAGTGAGGAGGTTGGGGAGGAACATGGGCCAGTCCTGGGGGCTGGGGAAAGCTTGGACAAAGGGTTCTGTGCCAGAGGCAGAGAGGGAGATAGACAGCAGTGAAGCAGAAGAACAGCTGGAGCCCGTTCCCAGTGTGTGCATGCGCAGAGCTGCCAGAAGGCAAGAAAAACTCAAAGCAGGGTCGACTCAGGAGTAAAGCCACACCTTGGAGGCAGGGGTGGGTTCTAAAATTTTTTACTACCGGTTCTGTGGGTGTAGTTTATTTTGTGGGCGTGGCTTGATGGTCATGTGACAATTCTTTAGGATTTAGCAGAGGTACTGATCTACCAGGCTTTTAACTACTTGCAGAGCTGTATCAGTCTACCCATTTATTTTTGCAGGCACTGGTCTACTCATGTATTTTTGCAGGCACTGGTCTACCCATTTATTTTTGCAGGCACTGGTCTACTCATGTATTTTTGCAGGCACCAGTCTACTCATTTGTTTTTGGAGGCACTGGTCTACCCATTTATTTTTGCAGGCACTGGTCTACTCGTGTATTTTTTGCAGGCATTGATCTACCCATTTATTTTTGCAGGCACTGGTCTACCCATTTATTTTTGCAGGCACTGGTCTACTCGTGTATTTTTTGCAGGCATTGATCTACCCATTTATTTTTGCAGGCACCGGTCTACCACCAAACTGCCTTTTACCACTGATCAGCTGTAGGGCGGCCCTTTGAAGCCCCACGGCAAGAATTTAAAGAATTTTTTTCCTTATAGCCCATCAGCTGGGACTCAGGAGGCAGCAATAGATTGGGGGTGGGGCCAAATAAAAGGTAAGAATAACACGGGGTGGGGGACGGGGGGGCAGAACCAGTTCGGTGACATCATATCGTCACCGCTACTGGCTGGGCAGAACCGGGAGGAACCCACTACTGCTTGGAAGTGATTGGCCCCTCCCATAGGAAACAAAAGAGGAGCGATCAGGGGCTTTTGCAGGAAACAATTCGTTTGGTAGTTTCAAGAGTGAAAAGTTCTGTTCATGACTCTAAGAGACTCTGTGCCAAGTTTTGCTTTACTCTGCGTTTGGAAACAAGTTACGTGGCAGCTTGCCAAACGAGATAAGGTGTGTTGAGAAATATTCCTTTGAAAAACCGTTTGGACAAACCCTGCTAACTGTGAATGACAGTAATTCACAGTCGTGTAAATAAAAGAGGTTTTGCCAGGACCAATTCCTGCTTCCTGCTTTTTAAGGGAGCCTAGGTCAGAACAGGGAGCAGCTGTCTTAACACTCTTCTCCCACACAAACTATCTGGACTTTCACTGTTGTTTGCTTCGCTGGAATTCACTCCTTCCCTTCTGGCAATCTGGACTACATCACAAAACCATACTCTTCCCACCCACCCCAAAAGGAGAAGAGACGGATGTCCCAAAGTTGGACTTTGTTTTTCCTTGAAGACGTTTCGCTTCTCATCCAAGGAGCTTCTTCAGTTCTTCAGAAGCTTCTTGGATGAGAAGCGAAACGTCTTCAAGGAAAAACAAAGTCCAGTGGTCTTTTGAAAAAGCAAGCAACTTTGAAACAACCATGACCTGGATGATTTGAGAATTTCCATAGATGAGGAGAGATTGATGTTCCAAAGGGCCAATTAGGATAAGCTAATACAAACCGCCCCAGCGGAAACCTTCCCTGCTTCCTGACCTACTATCGCTTAAATTCCAAAAGATCATTCAAAGTTTGGGACTTTTGATTCAGACTGAAGCATGGATCAAGCATTTTTGTGAGGTATTTAACATAATACCTAGTGATCAGGGTCCATCAGGAATCATTTTTCACTCTCTCCCCAACCGTTCTCCTGTCTTTGCACATTTTGGAGACCATCAACTCATCGCATAACTTAAAAAAAGGTAAAAGTTTTCAAGGAGACTCAATTCCTGTGAAATTCCTAGATTCAAATCCCAGCTAGTGAGAATAGAATGGAATGGAGTGGAGAGTGGAGAGTGGAGAGTGGAGAGTGGAGTGGAGTGGAGTGGAGTGGAGTGGAGTGGGGAGTGGAGTGGAGAGTGGAGTGGAGTGGAGTGGAGTGGAGTGGAGTGGAGTGGAGTAGAGTAGAGTAGAGTAGAGTAGAGTAGAGTAGAGTAGAGTAGAAACAGTTGGAAGGGACCTTGGAGGTCCAACCCCCTGCTTAGGCAGGAAACCCTACACAACTTCAGATAAATGGTTATCCAACATCTTCTTAAAAACTTCCAGTGTTGGAGCATTCACAACTTCTGCAGGCAAGTTGTTCCACTGATTCATTGTTCTAACTGTCAGGAAATTTCTCCTTAGTTCTAAGTTGCTTCTCTCCTTGATTAGTTTCCACCCATTGCTTCTTGTCCTGCCTTCAGGTGCTTTGGAGAATAGCTTGACTCCCTCTTCTTTGTGGCAGCCCCTGAGATATTGGAACACTGCCAGCACATTCTAATGCTGGCCTCTTTATTTAGCCATACTTTTACAGATGCATAAAGAGCAGAGAGGCTCTATAACAATTCCAACCTTTCCCCCTCCTGGAGTTGGGCTGTGCCTCTCTGGAGATCCACATGAGAATTTCCTTGGGTGGCTTCGTGGTCCAATCTTTGCCGAGTCTTCACTCAAAAGAGGCATATCTTTGTCCATAAAGCAGTTGGAATGGAAAATTGCACCCTTCTTTATAAACTTCCAGTTTGGTCTAGTGGTTAAGGCATCAGGTTAGAAACCAGGAGACTGTAAATTCTTGTCCTCCTTAGGCATGAAAGCCAGCTGGGTGACTTTGAGCCAATCATTCTCTCTCAACCTAATCCACCTCACCGGGTGGTTGTTGGAAAACAGGAAGAGGAATATATATTATGTATGTTTGCTAAATTAAGTTATTTATAAAAAATAATAGGCAGGATAATAAACACACAAGAATGTTGATAACATGGCCTAAACATTTTAGAAGTGTTCCCTTACCCAAAATTTGTGGATTCCCAATTTTTTTTCATCTATCTATCTATCTGTCTGTCTGTCTGTCTGTCTATCTATCATCTATCTACCATCTATCTATCTATCTACCTGTCTATCTATCTATCTATCTATCTATCTATCTATCTATCTATCTATCTATCTATCATCTCACAGCCTTTCTTAATTCTATGGAAAGAAAATCATCTTTAAGAAAGTTGAAACTAGGTAGAACATGGATTGTGCTTGCTGTGTCCTCTATCTGTCTGTGTTCAAGATACATCTACATCTTAAAACCAGGAGAGATATTTTCTCAGCAAAAAAGAGTGATGCCTTAAAGCAGATGTTCCTGAAAAAAAATATTTTATTTATTTCTCTATTTTGAACATGCTTATATCAATGATTTCCCAAACAACGTGTGCCAAGTCACAGTGGTAGGCTTGGAAAGAACCATGAGAAATAATGAAATGTCCCTCAAAGCCTGGTGCGCCAGCTCATTCAGGTTGGGTGGAGAGCTGTACTCTTTTGAGGAAATATCACAAGATTACAAACTCTGCCCCAGGGCGGTAGTTTGGAAGAAGATATAGCTCATTGCTTGTTTATGGGGTTGGGTTTTCCTTGCCTTTCATGTAAAGTTTTAGAATCACTAAACATATCATACTGTAGGAGAAGAAAGGACAGAGCTTGGGGGTGGAGTTAAGAGAGTTATCAGTCTGGAGTCGTTGCATTGCCACAAGCATCCAAGTCCAGCCCCCCTTGAATTCTGTTGACTCTTATCTAACACTATTATTCCTTTTTTAAAACTTTATTAATTTAATGCTGACCTTAACATGTGAGCCTGATTCCTTGTGCCTGACACATCAGGTCTGATATATAGAAAATGGTTAAAAGGGGCAGATTTTTTATTTTTCTGTAATCTAACACAGAGTTCCCCAACATTTCTGGCTTTACAGATTGGCTGGGGGGTGGGGGGGGGAGAGAAAGAGCCTGGTTCTGCACCAGTGGCCACCAAGCGTGCTTGTGCACAAGCTCTATTTGCACAAGCGACATGCATGTGTGCCTCCTGCTCTCTTAAATGGAGAGCGCCCGCCCTCGCTGGTCACACAAGTGAGGATGCGCCTACATGCGCAAGCTCACCGATCATTTCTGTGGCCTGCTTGCAGACCCCTCATAGCCCACTAGTGGGCCACACAGCCCACAGATTGGGGACCCCTGATCTAACAAATAAAGTAGGGTTAATATTGAAGTATGGTATTTTTCTTCTATTGTAACTATGGTTATAATTATTAGGTTATCATTCCACAAGACATTCATAAAAATGGGAGAGACTTCAGTTAAATGGTCATAGGTTCCCTCTTGATGTTTTAGAATCCCCCCCCCCAACTTCAATGTCCCTACTCTGTGCTAATTGTGGATGTAGGAAAAGAAACTGAATGACTTACGTAATGGATCTGTAATCCACCTTTCTCAGATTTTCCAAGTCAATAATTTAACAGCCCTTTAATGCAGAGTGGGATTGCTGTGCTCTGGAAAGCGTTTTTAAAACTCCATTTACCTCTGCCATTTCCTTAATTTGTTGGTAACTCTTCCCCAAAGCTGTTGATTTTCTGTCAAGAGAAATACAAAGATATACTTATGTGTGCTTTCTTCTATAGGAAAGGTGTGGGTGTGTACAAGTTAACAAGGTGATTGAGCGATAACTAGTATTTAACATTCTGGCATTATTCTTCTCTCTATACTTCTTTTTTTTCCCTTTCTCTCCACCGGCTTTGATGTAATAATATCCATGCAGTGCCAGATAAAGGGGTGTTTCCAACTTGCTGGAAAAGTGATTTTCGTTCCCAGGGAAAACAGTATTAAACCTGTTTAAAACGAGACGGAGGTGGTTGCTAAGAAGAGGTTAAAATAGAAAAGCCAAGGAAACCCATGAGATTACGGCCAGCAAAGGGTCCATCAGAGCTCTCCAAAAGATGACAAATTCAAGGGCTGATTTGAAGCCTCAGAGATAGGAAGGCACCTCGCCTTCTCAAAGACAGAAGAAGGATGCTGTTGTTTTGAACTTGATTAATGTGCTGGTCAGCAGCCTTGCAGAATGATGTAAAAAAAAAAAAAACTGACAGTTTCAGCACTTCCTACTCCTCTTTCAGAAATGAAGTATTCCCAGAGTTCTGATGAGGAACAGGTCACCATGAATAGAGAGGCATTCCAGTCCATCTATACCAGGGACGAATGACTTGCCCCAGGGGTGAAATCCAGCAGGATTCTGACAAGTTCTGGCGAACCGATAGCGGAAATTTTGAGCAGTTCGGAGAACCGGTAGCGGAAATTTTGAGTAGTTCAGAGAACCAGCAAATACCACCTTTGGCTGGCCCCTGAGTAGGGTGGGAATGGATATTTTGCAATATCCTTCCCCTGGAGTGGGGTGGGAATGGAGATTTTGCCACGCCCACCAAGCCACACCACACAGAACAGGTAGTACAAAAATTTGGATTTCACCACCGACTTTCCCTCCGAGAGACCTCAGCCGACGTTACCGTCCACCAGGGGCCATTCCGTAAGGTTCCACCTTATGATGGGAACAAAATGGCAGCTGAGAAATTGGCAGGACAGATCCTGGGTAGGTGGGGATATCGATGCTGCAACCATCACCCACGCTGCTCGAGGCTACCTTGAGGGGGTTGGTGATGGGTGTGGTGCCACCTTCCAGCAGCGGCCTCTCTTAGGGATTGGACCCCTTAAGACGCCGTCAGTAGTGGCCCAGGTTTTATCTTCTGAAAGGGATCCCGTCCAAAAAGGCACAGCCTGAGGCATAGCTTCTGGCTATGTGGGTTCCATCTGCCATGGGGGCTGGCACCCCAGTGGGTCACCAGATGGGACCCAGTACCCAGTGTAGGCTGGGTACCCAAGAAAAAAAGAAAAAGAAATGAAGTATACCCCCATTTCTTCTGCATGTTCCTATGTAAAAGGCTGAGGATATTGTATCAGATGTGCTTTCTGCAGTGTTGCGACAGCAAAACGCATGTTGGAGCTGCAACAGGTGAACTCAGGATTAAATATGGTTTAACTTGATATGGTATGGAAGGTCTTAAGTCCAAAGACTATTTAGCTCACTGTACTGTTACGTCAGTGCTCTAGGACGGGGGTCTCAAACCAGGGGTGAAATGCTCCCGGTTTGGACCGGATCACCCGATCTGATAGCGATGGAGGTGGGTGGTTTGGAGAACCGATAGCAAAAATCCCTGCTCCCCCCCCCATGCCCAGCTGAGTCGTGCGATCATCAGAGGCTTTTTTTCTTTTAAATGACTCTGACGATCCAAGCTCTCAACTTACAGCCATTTGCTTAGTGACCATGACCATTCAAAGTTATAACAACACTGAAAAAAGTGACCGATGACCAATTTTCACACTTAGGGACCATTGCAGCATCCTCATGGTCATGTGATCTAAATTCGG
Organism: Pantherophis guttatus; assembly: GCF_059756535.1. Taxonomy (NCBI): domain Eukaryota; kingdom Metazoa; phylum Chordata; class Lepidosauria; order Squamata; family Colubridae; genus Pantherophis; species Pantherophis guttatus. Next base: position 14,519,660 of record NC_142069.1, on the reverse strand, counting down.
GTCCTTGGCAATTGACATGTATTTATGATGATTGCAGTGTCCTGGGTCATGTGACCCCCTTTTCCAACTTTCTGACAAGCCAAGTCAATGGGGAAGCCAGATAAATTTAACAACGGTGTTACTAAATTATTGGGCTAAATTATTGGGCTAAATTGTGGGCTAAATTATTTAATTTGGTTTTAAATTGTTTCTAACTTTTGTATTTCTGTATTTTATCCTGTGCCTGTTCACCGCCCTGAGTCCTTTGGGAGTAGGGCGGTATACAAATTTAATAAAACAAACATAAAACATACTAGCTTAACAACTGCACTAAAGGGTGCTTTTTTTTCAAGAGGCAAGTGGAATTTCTAGTTTTCCTTTGCTTCTCATCTAAGAAGTTCCTTCAGAGCTGAAGAAGCTTCTTGGATGAGAAGCGAAACGTCTTGAAGAAAAACAAAGAAAGCCCAGTTGCCTCTTGAAAAAGCACCTTTGGGACAACCATGACCTGGATGACTGAGACTCTCCATAGACACTTAACAACTGCAGTGTTTCACTTAACAACTGTGGCAAGAAAGGTTGTAAACTGAGGCAAAACTCACTTAACAAATGCTTCACTTAGCAACAGAAATATTGGGCTCAATTATGGTCCTAAATCGAGGACTACCTGTAGACTCAAACAACCTACTGAGCCAAAAACGCACCCCCCCCAAACTATATCATAATTTGGCGTCTTGTATTGGTTCAGCCTGTACCAGAGGTGGGTTTCAGCAGGTTCTGACCAATTCTGGAGAACCTGTAGCGGAAATTTTGAGTAGTTCGGAGAACCGGTAGTAAAAATTCTGACTGGCCCCGCCCACATCTATTCTCTGCCTCCTGAGTCCCAGCTGATTGGGAGGAAATGGGGATTTTGCAGTAACCTTCCCCTGGAGTGGGGAGGGAATGGAGATTTTACAGTATCCTTCCCCTGGAGTGGGGTAAGAATGGAGATTTTTTACAGTATCCTTCCCCTGCCACGCCCACCAAGCCACACCACCAAGCCATGCCATGCCACGCCCACCAAGCCACACCCACAGAACCGGTTGTAAAAATTTTTAAAACCCACCACTGGCCTGTACCATTATATCTAGTTTGCTAAAAATCTGCGGCAGAGTCTAAGCCCCCAAATCTTTCAGCCATCGTGAGATACTGAATGAAACTACCTTATAGTGAAGCTCCCAGTTCCAATAATAATTTGGTGAATGCAAGGAACTGGTTTTCTTCCTGTGAGGCAAGGCTCAAGTCCTTACTAGTTTGGGCGGGGGGAAATCCACCTCGCCCTTCCAAAACAGCATTCGTTAAAAATGTGTTGCTTTTTTGAAGGAAGACAACCTGCCTGCTCTTAGCAGAGTTGAATGTATACTAGATATGTTACATGGAACATAAGCCTGGGATCCCATGCTGTCAAAAATACGGAGCTGACAACTTTGGAAATAGCAAACTGTGAACATCAGATGCTCTGCTCCCTAAAGCATCTGCACTTTTGGAGAACTGCAAAGTGTTACCATATGGACGCCGATTGAAACAGAATTTCCTCAAACAGGGCATCATCGACAGAATGCATATCTCTGCACGCACGCGTACAAATCAGCCAGCCATTAAAAGTGCAGTTTTATAGATATCTATTCAGAAGTAAATTCCACTGAGTTTATTGGGGCTTCCTCTTCATCAAGAGGGCATAGGATACCAGTCTAAATCAACCCTCTTAGGCTTAATAAATCTAGCTCGCTGTGTTTCTTGGGGCAAAGCCATCTTTTATTACCATTTTTACAACAAAACTATTCCAAAATCTGCTTCGCTGTATCTCAAGTTTCCTTCCTTTTTTTTTAAAAAAAAAAACAATTTTTATTTAAAAAAAACTTTTTACAGAGTAAAAACTTTTTTTTAAAAAAGGAAAAATGGTGAAAAAATAAATGAGAGAAATGAAAATAGAGAAAAAGAAAAGACAAAATATATAACTTCTGTTCTTTTTTGTAACAATTATAAATGCATTTGAATTTTATCCTTTCTCTCACCAGGGTTACACCATAACTCCCATCTCTCCAGAGAAAGTAGAAAGTAGAAACTAGAGCTCTATCCTTCTTTTACTGAATTGTTATAAGGACTTTTACGCACAATGTATATATATCCTCACAAATAATTAAATTTCCAGAGCATTTGGATTCCTCCTGACTTTCACATTTTTTTTGTCAAAGGATGATGCGATCTCGTTAAATCTCTGCAAATAGTGTCATATCACCAGAGGTGCCAGTTCGTACCAGTTCGGCTGAACTGGTAGCGGTGACTGCGGGTCAGGGGTGAAATCCAGCAGTTTCTGATAGGTTCTGGAGAACCGATAGCGGAAATTTTGAATAGTTCAGAGAACCGGCAAATACCACCTTTGGCTGGCCCCAGGGCAGGGTAAGAATGGAGATTTTGCAAAATCCTTCCCTCAGGAGTGTGGAGGGAATGGAGATTTTGCAGTATCCTTCCCCTGCCATGCCCACCATGCCCACAAAGCCACGCCCATAGAACCAGTAGTAAAAAAATTTGGATTTCACCACTGCTGTGGGTGGACCCGGCCACCCGCCAGGCCATAATGCCATCCTATTTAGCCACATTTTCAAGACCGGGCGCATGCACAGGAAGCATGCGTGCGAGCAAAGCGCAAGCACAGAAGGGCGGGCGCATGTGCGGATGGTGCGTGCGGGCACAGTGAACCAGTGGTAAGAATATTGGAAACCTATCATATACCACCTACAGAATCTGTATAGGTAGCCTTCAACTTATGGCCATAATCGAGCCCCAAATTTCCATTGCTAAACGGGATAGTTGTTAACTGAATTTTGCCCCATTTTACAATCTTGCTTGCCGCAGTTAAAGGAATCATTACAGTTTTTTTTGTTTTTTAATTTGATTTATATGCCGCCCTTCTCCGGAGACTCAGGGCGGCTTACAATGTGCTCAGCAATAGCCTTCATCCTTTTGTATATTTATACAAAGTCAGCTTATTGCCCCCACAAACTGGGTCCTCATTTTACCTACCTTAGAAAGGACGGAAGGCTGAGTCAACCTTGAGCCTTGGCGAGATTCGAACCTGCAGTAATTGCAGGCAGCTGGTCTTAATAACCAGCTTAATAACAGGGTGCCTTAGACCACTGTACTACCAAGGCTCTTGTTAAGTTATTAACATGGCTGTTAAGTGAATCTTGCTTCTCTATTTACTTTGCTTTTCAAAAGGTTGAACGAAGGGGGATCACATGACCCCAGGACTCTTCAACTGCCATAAATACAGGCCAGTTGCCAAGCATCTGAATTTTGTTCAGGTGACTATGAGGATGCTGCAATAGTTGTAAGTGTGAAAAATTATCATAAGTCATTTTTTTTCAGTGCTATTGTAATTTTGAATGGTGACTAAATGCATGATTGTATGTTGAGGACTACCTGCATTGAGAGGAGATATATTACTATTTTTTTACCACGGCTCATAGTTTTTAGCAACTGTCCCAGGGGTGTGTTTGTAGGCTTTTGATCCAGCAAGCAAGCAAGCAAACAAGGTATATGATGGCTGTGACAGAGCATCTTGGAGAATTGAAGGAATTGTTGAATTCAGTTGGAATCATCTTCCCAATGCCAACAATGGGAATGATGTTTTTGATCCTCAGCAATATGGACATTTATGAACTTCAATCTGCAGAATTCTGGGAGATAGTTTAATGAAAAGAAGGACTACGGGAGACATGATAGCAGTGTTCCAATATCTCAAGGGTTGCCACAAAGAAGAGGGAGTCAAGCTATTCTCCAAAGCACCTGAAGGCAGGACAAGAAGCAATGGGTGGAAGCTAATCAAGGAGAGAAGCAACTTAGAATTAAGGAGAAGTTTCCTGACAGTTAGAACAATTAATCAGTGGAATAACTTGCCTCTAGAAGTTGTGAATGCTCCAACACTGGAAGTTTTTAAGAAGATGTTGGATAACCATTTGTCTGAAGTTGTGTAGGGTTTCCTGCCTAAGCAGGGGGTTGGATTAGAAGACCTCCAAGGTCCCTTCCAACTCTCTTATTTTATTCTATTTGAAGATGAAATCCACACACCTTAAAGATGCTGAGGTTGAGAAATACTGAATGGCAGTAAATGTCATGTGTGCAAATTCCAGATCGGTCCATGTGGGCTTCTGTTAACCTATGTCCATGCCCTTTTATGGAAGAAAAAAATTAAGAGATGTTACCAAAAAGAACATGAAAGAAGCAAGTAAGCAGGCTTATTGTCCAGGACTCAGCAAGACGTCTGACTTTTAGCTTTTCTTTTTAAGAATTGATAACAACTAGGAATCTGTACTGAAAACCATGTTTCAAACCTTCTTCTCTCATTCGAGAATAAGGATGAGAGAAAAAAAAGATCAATGACTATTTGTACGATCAGTATTGCTTCCTGCTTTTCCTTTGAGGGCCTTTTAAAAATACAATAAATAGAAACTAGCTCAGTTCAAATTTAAAGGCCCATATGTAACATTTCAATGTAGCACCTGGCATGAGATTGGGAGAATTTTCACCCTGCTCCAGCAGAAAAGCAAAATTTACAGAACAGTGAAATGATTTAGTTACTCTGAAAATTGGTTGAGTGAAATAATTTCACAATAGGCTTTCCAAGAATTGCTTCGCCAATCCAGCTTTCTCCAAACTGGTGCCCTCCAGCTGTCAAGTTTATCAATCCCAGCCAGTATTAATAAGATAAATACTGTATGTGTTTCCATTTGATTTAGAGCTGTTCTCTTCATTTCATAGGGGATAAAGTATGTTCTTCGGATTGCTTGGAGTTTTTGTGTAGGACTGGGATCCCACATAATAAATATTTCAGTATGATCTGGCTCCGTCCAATTCTTGGCAGCTGAAGACCATTGGAGTTATTGGCACTAATAAACTGTACTTGCAAAGCATGTTAACCCATATTTTGTTAATAGAATAGAATAGAATAGAATAGAATAGAATATTAGCAATAGATGCAATTTACATAGACTTCTGTAAAGCCTTTGATTCAGTGGTACATGACAAACTACTTCTAAAACTAAAATCCTATGGTATCTCCGGACCCCTCCATAATTGGATAACTGAGTTCCTGTCAGACAAGTGGTCAAAATAGGGAGCGCCTTATCAAATCCTGCACCTGTTAATAGCAGTATCCCCCAAGGCAGCGTTCTAGGATCAACACTCTTCATACTATACATAAATGACCTTTGTGATCATATTATAAGTAACTGCATTCTCTTCGCCGATGATGTAAAAGTATTTAACTCCAACAACAATGCTGCTACCTTTCAAAAAGAACTTGACTTTGTGTCGGAATGGTCAAAAAATTGGCAACTCCAAATCTCAACCAACAAATGCTCTGTCTTACACATTGGCAAAAGGAATCAGAACACAAAGTACAAGCTGAGTGGACACGCCCTTGTAGATGACCCTCACTCTGTCAAGGACCTTGGAGTACTCATATCAAACAATCTAAGTGCCAAAGTCCACTGTAACAACATTGCCAAAAAGGCATTAAGGGTTGTAAACCACATCTTCATAGCTTCTTCTCCGGTAATATTACACTACTAATTAGAGCATACAAAACATTTGCTAGACCAATTCTTGAATACAGCTCATCTGTCTGGAACCCGCACTGCATATCGGACATTAATACAATTGAAAGTGTCCAGAAATATTTCACAAGAAGAGTCCTCCACTCCTCTGCTCACAACAAAATGCCTTATGCCACCAGACTTGAAATTTTGGGCTTAGAAAATTTAGAACTACGCTGCCTTCGATATGACCTATGCATAGCTCATAAAACATCTGCTACAATGTCCTACCTGTCAATGAGTACTTCAGCTTCAACCACAACAATACACGAGCACACAACAGATACAAACTTGAAGTGAACCAAAACATACCTAGTCCTGCGAATGACGGTAAATATACGGGTCCCAGCTATGGTGGGTTTCAAAATTTTTTACTACCGGTTCTGTGGCTGTGGCTGTGGCTTGGCGGGCGTGGCTTGGTGGGCATGGCAGGGGAAGGATACTGTAAGATCTCCATTCCCACCCTACTCCAGGAGAAGGATACTGTAAAATCTCCATTCCCTCCCCAATCCAGGGGAAGGTTACTGCAAAATCCCAATTTCCTCCCGATCAGCTGGGACTTGGGAGGCAGAGAATAGATGGGGATGGGGCCAGTCAGAATTTTTACTACCGGTTCTCCGAACTACTCAAAATTTCCGCTACCGGTTCTCCAGAACTGGTCAGAACCTGCTGAAACCCACCTCTGGGTCCCAGGATAATGTTGCAGAATCCAATCTGAGTTGGATAACTGGACCAAAGCTTTATTCTTCCAAGTTTTCAGGCTCATGCTGGAGCCAGTGGTGGGTTGCTACTGGTTCGCCCCAGATCGGGCGAACCGGTAGCGGCGGTGGCGGGAGGCTCTGCCCACCTGCCTGGACATTTCTGCGCATGCAAGCGAGTGAACAAACGGGTAGTGCCGGGTTTTAAAATTTGCCCCTGGCTGGAGCCCATCATTGGGAATAGAACTTAGTCCCCTCCAAGGTTAAATTAGATCCCTAATTAGCATCCAGTTAGCAGTACAACAACCTACCTTCCCCACCTAGTCTTCAGAGAAAGAGCCAATGGAAATGCCATCTCTCAAAATATACCCCCTAGACTACCCTCCCACAACAAAAATGATCCATTTCTGATCATTATTGATTGTGATTATTTCACTGACTAACAGTAATATGGCTATGGTTGCTATAAAGTCGTACTTCTGGAGAAAGTGGGTAGAGATTGTTGGATAGGGTTAACTCACTAAATTGAATTATCTAGTGCCAGAACCACTAGAAAGACTATTTAAGTGGGTTATTGGCTGATAGGTTTAAATATATCTATAGGCAATATGCCCACTAAGTATATTTGGGTCAATGTCCACTAATAGCATCACTTGTTTCAGTGATATAATCATTCACTGTAAGTTGGACATTTTCTACATGAAACTTTAGATAATCTCATTTTCTGGCTACTAATAAACAAAACCCAAGAAACTAATTCTTCTCAGGAACAGAAATTAATCACTGAAAGATTTTGGTATCTTTTCAAAACTTGGAATGTGTTTGCCTAATGAGTCTAATGTTGTCCTGGCAATGTAATGTGATTCTTTTATTTTAAAAATATGATGGTTCATTTCCTGACTAATTTCATGTGAGTTCGGTAATAACTTTAAAAGATGAAATTGGAAAATGAATTGATTCCTTTCAAAAGGAAAGAAGGCTGGTTCCCAGAAGATTTAGAGAAAAACTAAGAGGCATCCTAGGCTTGGGTCACACCATAATGTTGGCCGTCTTGGTTTTTTTGACCATACCGTCTGGAAATTTTGTGGCTACTTCTGAGTTTAAGAATTTAAACTTCTGAGTTTAAACTCTGGGCTCAGACCAGAGAGACAAGTACATCCAAAAGGGAAGTTTCCAGAGATAATTGCTGCTGGAAAAACATTTAGATTCGGATGCAATGCAATTTTGTTGCTATTTAAAATATGCTCATTTATTTGAGTTGCCCCTGGAGTGTTTATTTGAGTATACATTAATTAGTAATTAAGGATGATTAGCATTTTGCCGGACTGAGTTTTTGATTCACCTCTTCATATTTACATGATTATTTGAATGTTTATCTGATAACATACCGGTAGAAGACATCCTTCCATTTAATTGGGTAAGTCAACCTTTTGTACAAAAAGGGGCAACCTTTTTGGGCAGCATTTGGGGAGGGTGTCAGAGGGTGGGGTGGGCGGAACAAGGTTTGCAGGGGGCAGGGCCAATGACACCACCAAAAGTTTTGTTTTTACTGGGGAGTTAAATTCTGGGTGCACTTATGTTTACACATGCATTAATGTTAAATCAACTCTCAAATATCCCCCCCCCACCAAATCTAGAGTTTTTAGGAGCCTGGAGCTATGTGCATGGATAGTTTAACTAATTTTCTTATACATTGAAAAAGTTGGATCAGGTGATCATTCTAGTCCCTTCCAACCAGGGGTGAAATCCAGCAGGTTCTGACAGGTTCTGGAGAACCGATAGCGGAAATTTTGAATAGTTCAGAGAACCGGAAAATACCACCTTTGGCTGGCCCCAGAGCAGGGTGAGAATGGAGATTTTGCAAAATCCTTCCCTCAGGAGTGTGGAGGGAATGGAGATTTTGCAATATCCTTACCTCAGGAGTGTGGAGGGAATGGAGATTTTGCAGTATCCTTCCCCTGCCACACCCACCAAGCCACGCCCACCAAGCCACAACATGCCCACCAAGCCACGCCCACAGAACTGGTAGTAAAAAAAAATTGAATTCCACTGCTGCTTCCAACTCTACCAATTTATTATATTATTTGTGTTATGCGCTATTCCTGAGAGTTCTGGGGCTTTAAAAAGAGGGTCAGGAGCCACTTAAGGCTCTCAACGTATCAATAGTTCATCTGTGACTGAGCCAGATGTCTTTAGAACAGTGTTTTTCAACTTTGAAAGGTGTGTGAACTTCAGCTTCCAGAGTTAAGTCCACACATCTTCAAGTTGCCAAGGTTGAGAAACATTGCTTTGGAGTTTTAGAGTTCTCCAGTGTGACCTAACAAGGCAGGGGTGAAATCCAGCAGGTTCTGACAGGTTCTGGAGAACCGGTAGCAGAACTTTTGAGCAGTTTGGAGAACCGGTAGCGGAAATTTTGAGCAGTTTGGAGAACCGGTAGCAGAAATTTTGAGTAGTTTGGAGAACCGGCAAATACTACCTCTGGCTGGCCACAGAGTGGCGTAGGAATGAGGATTTTGCAATATTCTTCCCCTGGAATGGAGTGTGAATAGAGATTTTGCAGTATCCTTCCCTGCCATGCCTACCAAGCCACGCCCACCGAGCCATACCACACCACACCACGCCCACCAAGCCACACCCACAGAATTGGTAGTAAAAAAAATTGGATTTCACCACTGTAACAAGGCCATGAATGGAATCCAGAACTTGCTCTGGAGACCTTGCAATTGCCATATCACCAAGTCAGCTCTTCAGATTACTGAATAATTCTGTCTGAACATTCTTGAAGTAGTGCTGCATTTTCTGATATTGCCATGAGCGGCTCTGAGTATGATTTACTCAGTATTATTACTTACTAGGAAAAGACTAGCACTGATGATGTTACCTATTTTGGGTAATGCAATTACACAAAATATGCAAGAAAATAACGGAGCTCAGAAAGTATCAAGGACCCCTCATTTCAACCCCGAGTTAACAAATATTCTCCTTTATTACTAGGAAAAGCCAGGATCCAAAGGAATGGAAGAAAACATGAAAATCATCAACAAACCAGGAAGAAAAGAAGACCAAAGTCTTATTCTGAATCTGGTTGTATGTATTTCCAGCGGCTGACTCAATTAAGTAGGGGAGAAAGGTTACACAGAGGAGGGAAAACTCATTGTTCCTTGTGTATTTATTGCATTTCAAGTGAGAATTTTAAAACACAGCTGGAGGCTCTTGATTTTTTCCTGATATTTGGATGGAATAATTGATGATCTGTGACTTTAATGATCATAATGCATCAGGGGTTCTTTTTAAAGCACATACTTAATAAATGGCAATTACAGGAAGCTAAGTGGGAGGGAACAGCAAGCACATTATGTCTTGTGCTAGGTGTCTTTGGGAACTTTCCAATGGCTCAAGGTCATTTTTGGACTGAGGTTTATTGGTAAGCAAGAGCATCTCCCAACCTGAGGGCAAGAATGTGGAAACTTGATTTAGGAAATGATTGCTGGCTTATCTGCAGCATCACTCATAAACAGATAAGAAGAGTAAATGGTACTTGTTAGTTGCTCATGATCCATTGCATTGAATTTGGGATATGAAAGAATCCTGGCTACTAAGCAAGGTGATGAAGCAGGCCAACAAAAGGATTATTTACAGGATACCTCTCAATGGTCTAGCCACAATATAAAAAATTAACAAATCGGAACTAAGTGAAAATGACACAAAAAAGAACAAAATAAGATTATTTTCATAGTGATGGTAAATATAGGTAGTCCTTGATGTACAACCACAATGGAGCCAGAGGTGGGTTTCAGCAGGTTCTGACCAGTTCTGGAGAACCGGTAGTGGAAATTTTGATTAGTTCGGAAAACCAGTAGTAAATATTCTGACTGGCCCCGCCCTCATCTACTCTCTGCCTCCCAAGTCCCAGCTGATCGGGAGGAAATGGGGATTTTGCAGTAACTTTCCCCTGGTGTGGGGTGGGAATGGAGATTTTACAGTATCCTTCCCCTGTCACTCCCACCAAGCCATGCCATGCCACGCCCACCAAGCCACACCCACAGAACCGGTAGTAAAAATTTTTGAAACCCATCACTGAATGGAGCCCAAAATTTTTGTTGCTAAGTGAGAAAGTTGTTAAATGAACTTGCCCCATTTTACAATCCTTCTTGTCACAGTTGTTAAGTGAATCACTGCAGGGGTTAAATTAGTAACATGGTTGGTAAGTGAATCTAATGTCCTCATTGACTTTGCTTGTCAGAAGGTCGCAAAAGGGATCACATGACCCTGGAACACTGCAACCGTCGTAAATCTTGTGCAACCGTCGTTGCCAAGTGTTGCCAATTTTGATCATGTGATCATAGGAATGCTGCAATTTATTTTATTTATTTGTTTCCATTTCTATATATGTAAGTTTTTCAAACAGCCAAGTCACTTTTTTCAGTGCCGTTGTAACTTCCAATGAATGGTCGAGGACTACTTGCATATTATGGTCTATATTTAAAAGCTCTATGAACGTAATGTACAACTATAAACACCTGCACCTACCTACCTTTATGGTAGAGCAAAATAGCCCTCACCTCATTCTCAGCATCTGCTCAGCACCACCTCCACCTGTGTGCATATGAGGATGAGGGCACCAATGAACAAAAACTTGGAACCCCGAATTCAGAAAGGCTACCTTATCTGGTTGACCCAGGAAATGCTACCACCCTTTGAATGAAAATTTAAGTTGTAATAAAGACAACTTCTTCCACCTACTTAATGCTTGTCTAGATACACAAGGCCCGAAGGTAGTCACGTGTGTCTTTAATTCCGATTTTCACAGTCCCTCTAAATCTTGTCTTTCCTTATCAGGAGTCTCTTCAACCCATGACAGTCCTCCTGAGAAAACTGAGGAGTTAAGTGAAGCTAATTCCCAGGAAATTACTATCTGAAGATACCACAGATGTTTTTAGACTCAGGTCTATACTTTTTAGGGGTAGAACTACCTAGTTAACCCACTGATCCTCATACAGCTGAGAAAGATGAAGAAAGCAAGAATAGAATAGAATAGAAATAGAATAGAAATAGAATAGAATAGAATAGAATAGAATAGAATAGAATAGAATAGAATAGAATAGAATAGAATAGAATTTTTTATTGGCCAAGTGTGATTGGACACACAAGGAATTTGTCTTAGGTGTATGTGCTCTCAGTGTACATAAAAGATACGTTCATCAAGAATCATAAAGTACAACACTTAATGACAGTCATAGGGTACAAATAAGCAATCAGGAACATTATCAATATAAATCATAAGGATACAAGCAACAAAGTTACAGTCATACAGTCATAAGTGGAAGGAGATGGGTGGTGGGAACGATGAGAAGATTAATAGTAGTGCAGACTTAGTAAATAGTTTGACAGTGTTGAGGGAATTATTTGTTTAGCAGAGTGATGGCATTCGGGAAAAAACTGTTCTTGTGTCTAGTTGTTCTGGTATGCAGTGCTCTATAGCATCATTTTGAGGATAGGAGTTAAAACAGTTTATGTCCAGGATGTGAGGGGTTTGTAAATATTTTCACAACCCTCTTTTTGACTCGTGCAGTATACAGGTCCTCAATGGAAGGCAGGTTGGTAGCAATTGTGTTTTTTTGCAGTTCTAATTATCCTCTGAAGTCTGTGTCTGTCTTGTTGGGTTGCAAAACCAAACCAGACAGTTATAGAGGTGCAGATGACAGACTCAATAATTCCTCTGTAGAACTGTATCAGCTTTATTTATTTATTTATATTTATAAATCAGCTTTAAAACTACATGGGCTTTATTAACTGACTAATTATGTGCCACCAAGTTGGTGTCAACTCTTAGCAAACACATTGATAGATTTTTCTCCATTATAATCTGTAGCCGACTTGGTCCTTTAGATATTCCAACAGTGCATTCAGCACTACTGTAACTGAATTCATCCACCTTGGTGCTGGTTGCCCTCTTCTCTTTCCTTCTATCTTTTCTATCATTACAGACTTCTCCAGAGAGCCAGGTATTTACATTATGTGCCCAAGGTATAAACATTTGAGTCTAGCCATTTTTTGCTTCAAGTGAGAATTACGGATTGATTTGTTTAATGACTTCTTGGAATCGGAATTCATGATCTCAGAACCACTCTCTTTTTCTCTTCTGCCCAGCTGCTTTGTTTAGGCATCAGCAAAGGAAGGTTACATATTAATGAGGATTAAATGTCTAGCAGGATGCCTGCTACAACAAAAGCGGGAAATAATTATCTCATTAAGCACAGAACTGGATATTTGTCATCTCACAACTCAAAAAAGTAAATACAGCTGCCTTGTCCAAGCAGTCTCTCTTCCAAATGTTAATTAAAATCTGCAGGTCAGTCATAGGACAGACGAGGTTTGTGATCTGCTCTTTTATAACCCTATAAGCATTTCCCCCCTATCTGTCTGAAATGTAATGGATGAAAATAAGTACAGGCTTGTCTTTTGCTGAATCTATCTTATGCTTGTGTGACTGTATTCAAGCCAAAATGCAAAAAAATTAAAAAAAAAATTGCATTGGAAAAACCGAAAGGTTAATTCATTCTTAATCTGATCACTCTAGCCTACAGTGAAAAGTCATCTCTGTGCCACCATTTTTCTTGGAGATTTTATCAATATCAAGACGTGCTTTCCTTGGCAACTTCTTCGGTCATCCATAGCACTCTACCGAATGATCTGTCAAGCTTGATATGATGAAAAAGACAAGGCAGGTGACAGGAAGGCCAGCAGCTTTGCGTCCTGTTGAATGGAGATGGTCCACAGCTTTTAGAGCAAATCCCTTTTTGTGATCTCCACAGAGACCTCTCTAGCCCCCAATTCAATGGATTTCCCACAGCAACTTAACAGAATAATAGACTTAGAAGGGAACTTGGAGGTCTTCTAGTCCAACCCCCAGCTCAACCAGGAAACTTTATACCATTTCAGACAATTGGTCGTCCAACCTCTTCTTTAAAACCTCCTGTGTTGGAGCATCCACAACTTCTGGAGGCAAGTCATTTCCCTGAATAATTGTTCTAACTGTCAGAAAATTCTATTCCTTAGTTCTAGGTTTGTTCTCTCCTTGATTAGTTTCTATCCATTGCTTCCTGTCCTTCTTTCTTTAAACTAGACATACCCAATTCCTGCAACTGATCTTCATATGTTTTTTCCTCCAGTCCCCTAATCATCTTTGTTGCTCTTCTCTGCACACTTTCTAGAAATTTAACAATTTTTATATAATATCAACCAAAACTGAATATTCTAGGTGTGGTCTTACTAAGGTACTATAAAGTGATATTAACTTCATGTGATCTTGATTCTATCCCTCTATTAATGCAGCCTCAGACTGTTGGCTTTTTTTAAAAAAAATTTGATTTATATGCCGCCCTTCTCCGGAGACTCAGGGCGGCTTACAGTGCGTTAAGCAATAGCCTTCATACTTTTGTATATTTTATACAAAGTCAGCTTATTGCCCCCACAAACTGGGTCCTCAATTTACCTACCTTAGAAAGGATGGAAGGCTGAGTCAACCTTGAGCCTGGCAAGATTCGAACTTACTTTAATTGCAGACAGCTGGTGTTAAATTACAGTGCTTAGTCTGCAGAGCTATCCAGGCTCCTTCAGCACACTGCTGGCTCATATTTAAGTGATTGTTCACTAGGACTTTATTATATACCATAAAAACAAAGATACTCCATTTCCACACAAAACGCAGAAAAAAAAAATCCTTGATTTTTTTTTTTTTGTTGATTCTATTTTGCTTCCTTACCCATATCCTGGGATCTTCTAGTTCCTGTCCCCCAAATCTTCCACTGCAGTCCCAATCCTTGGAAGATTGCCCAACGAGACATTAAGGAATGACTGAAATGTGAAATACTGTAGCATGTTCAACTTGAGGCCACACCTCAATCTTTTTCATGCAGAAAGTCATTGAATCGTACAATGTCATGGTTAGAAATGATCTTACAGATCATCTAATTTAGTATTTTTCAACTTGGGAACTTTAAGGTGTGTGGACTTCGACTCCCAGAATTCCCCAGTCAGCAGGTCCACCATCTTAAAGTTGCCAAGTCTGAAAAACACTGAACTGGTTCAACCCTTGTCTAGTACAGGTCCTGTGTTGCATTTCCCCATCTCACCATAGAAGGATCACATGACAAGAATAGACAAAATCTTTGACTGGATCCCCAAGCAGCTATTGCCAGCACATAATATGGGGGTAGATGGTTAAATAGTTCGAACAGAAATAAGGCAGGGTCTGCAAAAGGGAGAGACAGTATGTTCTAGGAGAAGCCCGTTCTGTAGTAGTGCTGGATCTTCTCCAGCATGAGTAATGTTTAATTATGTTTAGAATTCAGCTAAATGCCCCAAACTTCAACGTCTGCCTTTTTCCTCCTTCCCCAAATATGCAGCACAATTATTTAGCATGATTTGCAACCAAATGTGGAATATAATTCAAACAAATGAGATCATAGGAGAGCAAAAATGTGTCAGGCACTCCACAAACTGGCACATTTATAATCTTTTCAAGAGATGGCAAAATGTCTTGACCACTAAGATATCAGGATAATATGTCCTCGCTTGGTCTTGGATTTTCACAGTGATGGACACCCTGGCGGAGGGATCTTAACATAATTGGTAGGAGTGGAGAATGCAAAAATAAATGCTCCCCCACAGACATCTCTCCCAGAAAGGAGCATCCTCAAGAATGGAACGTGAGGCTTTGTTGCAGTGGCTTCTGCACCCAAGCCTGGATTATTTGAAGCCAGTTCTTCACTACTGTAAACATTGAGAATGAATAGGAAGGGCGGCTTGGCAACTTCAAGCATCTCAACATCAAAACAGGGATGAATGGCACAAATAAAATTGTGAGACCAGAGTTTCAACTAGACCCCTGGTGGCGAACCTATGGCACTCATGCCACAGGTGGCACAGGTGGAGCCATTTCTCCAGGCATGCAAACTGTCGCCCTAAGTCAGCTCCACCGTGCATGTGCATGCACCTCCCACCAGCTAGCTGATTTTCAGTTCTCTGCTGCGCATGTGGGAGATGCGCGTGCATGCCCATGCCGCCCCACCCTTCCCAGGAGTTTCCACGCGGCCAGTTTTGGATGCCAGGTAAGTACAAAGGCTCTGGGAGGGTGAAAAACGGGCCTACAGGTCATTTCCAGGCTCCAGAGGCTTCAGAGTGGCCTGCTAGGCCCAAAATGGGGTGTGGGGGATTGCACGTGCATGCGTGGGGGGTGGGGAGTGGGGGGGGTCACATGTGCCTGCTCGGGGGGGCGGGGCATGTGGGGGACATTGCATTACGGGTGTGGGCACGCACAGGCGCGCTATTGTGTTCGCATGTACATTTTGGCACCCGAGGAAAAAAAGGTTAGCCATCACTGAACTAGACCATTTGGTTTTTCCAAGAGGGACCAGTTCATGGGAAAGATTTCAGATCCCTGGATATGAAGGTCCAATTAAACTGATATATTGCTACTCATGCCTATGCACTGTAATATTCTCAACTAAGAGTTAACACCTGCCAAGATTTAGAGAAGGGTCAACTTATTACAGGGAGGGTTGGACTTAGTTTGTTTGTGGCTACATAGAGATTCTAGGCCAGTGATGGTGAACATTTTCGGCACTGAGTGTGCATGTGCCCTTGTTGACACTGCGCTCTGGAAAAGCTGAACTTCCAGGTTCTGGCACGCATGAAAACCCGACAATCAGCTAGCCGGCGCACATGCTTACACCGGTTTTCAGCACTGCTGCGCATTAGGACAGCTGATTGTCATGTGTGCATGCACACCAGAAACCCAGAAGACAAACAGTATGAAGGAGGTTCTGATAGCCAATGGACCGTGATCCAATTACACACACAAACGCACCAAAACATGCAAGTTGAGAGAGGTGTCTTAAGAAACTATTTGGTTTAATAAAAGAACACATAAAAACAAAGCCTTCAAGAAAATGCCAACATCCAAAAGCTCTCCTCTCAGCAAAGTCCAACAGCTCTTCCTGGAGTCATCCCACAGCATGGGAAGCCCTCAGTCCTCTGTCCGCTTCCTCAGCAGCAAGGCAGTGACTCAGCTCTTATGCTCCATCGAAGTGACTTCAGCCACTCGCTCTGTGTCTCAGGGGTGTCTCTCTGGGGGTCTCTGAGAGCCTCTGCTCTTGGTCTCATCTGGAGTGCGTCTCATCAGCTCTGGTCATCGTCAATCAGTCAGTCTCGTCGGAAGGTGCGTGTGGTCCCAGCAGCTGCTTATATGTTGACTCATTGTCCGTTGAAAAGCCCGGGAAAGCTCAGAGCCAGAAGCTGCGCTCTGATTGGCTTATTCAAAAGTTCAAACTGGAAACCAATCAATGACTGCAGCAATATGCTGAGAGGTTTTTCCTCTCACAAACAGGCAAGGCCACGGGGGCTGGGAGACATGGCTTCGCATGCCACTTTGGCCACGCGTGCCATAAGTTTCCGTCATGGTTCTAGGCTGATCCTTCTTTTAAGCCCCCCCCCCCAAATTCTGGGACTCCTTCCCCTATGCTTGGCACTCTCTGGTTGGCTTACAAGTGTCAGCATATTGCCCCCAACAATCTGGCTACAATGTTGGAAGAATGGAAGGCTGAGTCAACCTTGAGCCTATCAAGATCGAACTCCAGGCAGTGGACAGAGTTAGCCTGCAATATGGCATTCTAATCACTATGCCACAGGGCTCCTGCTGTGGTTGCACTGTCCCAGTGTCCTGTGATCGCTATTTGCAACCTTTGCATCTCACTTCCCAGGAGCAGTCAATAAGGGAAGCTGGATTCACTTAGTGACTACAAGATTCACTTCTGCAGTGATTTGCTTAACAACTGTGGCAAAAAAAGTAATTGAATTCAGAGTGACTCAATAACCACTTTGTTTAACAACAGAAATTCTGGACCCCACTGTGGTTGTAAATCAAGGACTACTTCTATATAGGCTACAAAACATATTTCTGGACAGCAGTCAAGCCATGGTCCAGACTAAGTGATATGATGGGACATTCTGGAGAAGGATATGATACGTACTCCTTGTAAAACAGCCCTACAATTTATGAATTTCTACATCTCTATTTGCTAAATTACTATATGGCTTTAAAAAATATTACAAATGTGAAAATCTATTATCAATCAACCAGTTTGACCTGCCATCTATCTACTGTAAAAGAAAACGAATAACCCCAATAACAAGCCAAACTTCACAACCCTGTTAATGATCTGTTACTGTATTTAATTCGCAGAAAGTCCTGAAACAGTTTCTAAACAACCATTTAAACTCCCCCGTTATAATTCCAAGGAAAAGTTTTATTTGATCAAGAATCAAGTGAGGATATTTGATCCTGGAAGGATCAGTGATAATCATTGCAGTGTGTTGATGTAGTTTGAAATATTTTATTGTTATTATTTTGGCTCATTTGACTACATTTACAAAACAGGGAAATCTACCTTGGTGATTGCCTTCTGCAAAGAAAAAAAGGTTAGGGAAGAAGGTTAGATTAGTTTATTTACTCTTTCTTCACATAACAGAGAAATATTTTGCCTTTCTAGCACCATGACCTAGGAATTGAAGTTAAAATTTTGAAAGTGTAATGGAATTAGAAACTGTTCCATTTTTTAATTCCTCCTCCTCACCTCCATTTCTTGTAACCAATATTGTCGTGCTGTTTGCATTTCACCTGTAATGCTCAGAATGTGACTCTGCGATAACCACAGGAAAGCAATTGCTGCTTAAATGAAAATGCACAGGAGTACAGTGAGGTGCAATCCCCAGCAATTATTTCAAATGCAAGAATAAATAGAAAGGAGAGGAAGGTCTGTGCCTTGCTGTTAAGGAATCTCATATATATGTTAATATTGGTAGACTGTCAGCTTTCTCCAATTTGTTCTCTAATGGTCCTGCTGACTTGTCTTCTCTGTCTTTTTTCAGGCTACTAAATTGGGAGGGTGGAATGGGCATGGGTTGAAGTAGTATTTATCTTATATCAGCAAAAAACATCTGTGACTCTTATTACTGGGTGCATTGTGCACTGCAAAGGCCCAGGTTCCTTGAGACAGGGAAGGAATAAACTGCTTAGACCTCAGTTCACATTTGCTTTAGGAGAAGACAAATATGAGCTTTCTCCCTTTTGGACAGCCTAGAATAATTCCCCATCAGAAACACTGCTTGAAGCTCTGCAGCCTGGTGTCGAGGTCTCTTGTGATCCAGAGTGATCTTTTTTTTCTCTCTTTTGTTGGTGATATATTCCTTAGCAGTATTCAAAACTTTATTATATTTGACAGTTTTTCAAATTACATTTCTGCCTTGGACTCAAACTTCTTTTATCTGACCAGTGACTTTGTTGCAGTGGTGAAATCCAATTTTTTTTACTACCGGTTCTGTGGGCGTGGCTTGGTGGGCGTGGTGTGGCTTGGTGGGCGTGGCAGGGAAAGGATACTGCAAAATTTCCATTCCCACCCCACTCCAGGGAAAGGATATTGCAAAATCTCCATTCCCACCCCACTCTGGGGCCAGCCAGAGGTGGTATTTGCCAGTTCTCTGAACTCTTCAAAATTTCCGCTACCGGTTCTCTAGAACATGTAAGAACCTGCTGGATTTCACCCCTGCTTTGATGTGTCTCAATCTCTGATCAGTGGTGAGTTGCCCCCGGTTCGGGCCGGTTCGCAAGAACCGGTAGTAAAACTGGCAGGAGGCTCTGCCCACCACCCCGGATGTCATCAGTGACCTGCACATGTGCAGAAGAAAGGCGCATGCGCAATCCTGTTGTGAACCGGTAGTAAAGGTAAGTAGAACCCATCTCTGTCTCTGATGCTCATTGATTCATTTCCATGGATGATTGAATGCATCACTTTAGGAACTGCTGAGCCTATTCAGAAATTATTGCTGTCAGAAGTACATATTTTTTTCCAGATGTTTGCGTATGGGTCCTTTGAGTGACATGCTTGGGCAGATCATGGAGGGCTAACTATACATAGTCCTTTACTTATGCCATAGTCATTTGTCCTTTTTATTTTTTTCTCCAAGAGGGCTAAAGGCCAGGTAAAGACAAAGCTTTAGTGAACAATGATTGGGTTGATTGATTTGGACAGTAACAGCACATTAGGAAATCTAGTTCTCATATAGTTTCTGTTATGGACTGAGATTTGGGCTGTGTGAATGTGCAATGTGAATGCATATAAGAGAGACAAAGAACTTGGCTAGTGGGAGAATCTAACTTTGAACAGCTTTTTCAGAGAGTAGTTCTCCTGACTTGTATCTTTTCTTTTCAACTTCTAGGTCTTTCACATGTATTATGCATGTGCACTATAACAACATTTAGAATTCTTAAAGAACCAGGAAAAGTTTGCTCCTCCTGAGTAAACCATTGGCAGAGAAATTTCTCTGGGAAAAAAAAAAAGTGAGTCGAGGCAGCATACCTAGTCAGCTTTCCCCATGATGGGCAAGTGTTTGTAATCCTTTGTGTGCATTATAACCTCAAAGGTTGAAAGCAGGGGTGAAATGATCCCGGTTCGGACCGGATCGAGCAATCCAGTAGCGATGGCGGTGGGTAGTTCGGAGAACCAGTAGCAAAAATCCCTGCCCCCCCCCACCCATACCCACCCAATCCAGGGGTGGGTTCTAATTTTTTTTACTACCGGTTCTGTGGGCGTGGCTTATTTTGTGGGTGTGGCTTGGAGGTCATGTGACTAGGTGGGCATGGCTAGCTGGTCAAAGTCATTTCTGGAAGGTCCTTGCACTTACGACCAGTCCTCGCACTTACGACCCGACTCATTTGTTTGCTTTTAACACTGATCAGCTGTAGGATGGCCCTTTGAAGCCCCGCGGCAAATGTTTAAACAGTTTTTTTCCCCCTAGTCATCAGCTGGGACTCAGGAGGCAGCAATAGATTGGGGGTGGGACCAAATAAAAGGTAAGAATAATGTGGGTGATGGGGGAGGTGGGAGGGCGGGGGGGGAGAGAACCGGTTCGGTGATGTCATATCGTCACCGCTAGCGGCTCGGCCAAACCAGACCGAACCGGGAGGAACCCACCACTGACCCAATCGCCCAGTCCCCACTTGCCCACTTGGCAGCTTGCTGCTTTTTTCGGGCTCACTTGCTAATCAATTGCATCAGCTAGCAACTGAATCTGCCTGCCTGCAATCAATCCAATCGGTGAGCAACTCAATCTGCCTGCCTTGTGTCTTCAATTTGGTAAGTAACTGGGGGTTTTTTTGGGGGGGGAGCTTTAAAAGAATAGTTAATTGGGTTTTTTAAAGGAGTTTTATTTATTTTTTTTTAGACATAGCAATTTAAAGTTAAGGAAGTTTTAAAGTTAGCTGCTTTTATCTAAAAATATAAATAAAATAATAAAATAAAATATTTGTGCAGCTTTCTGATTTTCAGTACCTATTATTGTTTTGTGTACTTTGTTTATTATTTATTATTATTGGCCATGCCCACCCAGTCACCTGACTACCAAGCCACACCCACCAGTTAAGCCACGCCCACAGAACCGGTAGGAAAAAGTTTTAGATTTCACCCCTGATTGAAAGCATTAAGACATCTGGAAGGCACCAGAATGAATACCTTTCTTCTCAACCACACAATAAAGCTTCTCAAAAGATTGCGTTCTGGCTTTGCATGATTTCCACAGTCAGATGATTTGCTATCATGGATAAGGAGGCATGGTATCAAAGGGCCCCTGAGCATGTCCAGAGTGTGGTGTGGAACTTTATTAGGCTTCCGCAGTGAACTTTGGATGAAGTCTCCAACTGAAGCCTACTGCTAATCAAATACTTTTCAAAGTAAAATGTACAGCTGTTAAGATTGAACAGAAGTATTGTGTTAGCCATTTTGTGCTAAGACGATTGAAATAATCTTTGATGGGAAGTATGTATATAAATCACTGCAGCAGCCCAACTGTTATGGGCACCAAGAATCAAAATGATTCAGTTGCTTACCTCCTAAATGATTGGCCATAAACACTGGCTTAGTTGTAATGACATTGTTGCTCACAATATGCCCAGAAAGCCAATTATGAGAAATATAAACCACATGACTATCAGCCCCCAGGAAACACAAATATTATTATTAAGGTTGGTTATAAACAGTTATGATCTGTAACATAATACACAATTTGTGGCATCCGAGTTTGGATTCCATTAGCGCATTCAATTTCTTGGTTATTTAGATTTTGAAGATTAATGCCGAGTACACCATGGAATGGTTGTCACCTAAATAATAATCAGAGCTGCAACGACAACTGACGTGTCCTAATGCTACCTCCCACACGATTAGTTATGCATTTGAAAGTTATTCTTCCTTACAGCAGAGGAACAGCATGTCTTTTGACCTGCAATCTTAAGGAATTAATCAACTGAACAAATAAATTGAAGTTGGCAGTATGAATTATATTTTGGATTTTAAATCTCTAGGATTTAAGAACTCTGGGCTGTCCATGCAAATGCTTATTCTTCTTTGGGAAGGAACCAACTTATTTCCGTTTCTATCTTTCGACTGAAGCTGGTGAACCATTCAGGAGGGCGGCTGCGTGGGCAAAGCTAATTGCCAGCCTTCAACTGCATCCATTTATGATGCAGTCCATATTGGCAACTTTAGAAAATAATGAAAGCTGGTGGGCTGTCCCCCTAGCTCCTTCCAAAAGCGAACTAAATAAATTGTGCTATGCTGATATGATGAAAAGCTAGGTAGTCACTAGGAGAGCTGAGAAGCAATCTGATGCATTTGTTTTTTTTTCCTTTTTAATAAATGATATTTTGTTGCTGGCCAAAACTCATTTTGTAAATAGTGAAGCTCACACGTTTGCCGAGAGGTCAACGTATTTACAGAATCCCTATAGTGCTATGAGCGCTGAAAGATCTCCTATCCCTGTAGCATAAAGAGGATGCGTCCCTTTCTGGATCGGGACTCCTTACGCACGATCACTCATGCCCTCGTCACTTCCCGCCTGGACTATTGTAATGCTCTCTACATGGGGCTCCCCTTGAGGAGCACCCGAAGGCTCCAACTGGCGCAGAGTGCAGCCGTGCGGGTGGTAATGGGAGCGACATGGCATTCCCATGTAACACCCCTCCTGCATGAGCTGCACTGGCTCCCGGTGGTCTTCCGGGTGCGCTTCAAGGTTTTGGTTACCACCTTTAGAGCGCTCCATGGCTTAGGACCTGGTTACCTATGGGACCGCCTACTACCACCAATAGCCTCCCACCGGCCGGTACGCTCTCATAGAGAGGGGCTCCTCCGGGTGCCATCAGCCAAACAATGTCGACCGGCGGCCCCTAGGGGGGGAGCCTTCTCTGTGGGGGCACCTACTATCTGGAATGAGCTCTCCCCGGAGATACGGAGTATCCCGGATCTGCGCACCTTCCGCCGCGCTTTGAAAACCTTTTTATTCCACCAGGTGGGCCTGGCCTAATCTCTTCCGTCTTTTCTTTTTAATATGCAAATTTTAATCTGTTTTTTAAATGACTGGGGTGTTTTAATTGGTCTGGGCCAAATTGTTTCATTCAATTTTATCCTGTTTTTAAATTTTGTATTTATGTATTTTATTGTTTGGCTGTTCACCGCCCTGAGTCCTTCGGGAGTAGGGCGGTATACAAATCAAATAAAGATAAAGATAAAGATGCCTGCAGAACATGGTGATGGGTGGGGTCAAGTGACAAAAACAAAGTTCAATAGGATGGAAGCTGTGCTCCTTTTGTTGCTTAGAGCAGGGGTCCCCAACCTTTTGGATCTCAGGGACCACTAAATTCATAATTTTAAATCCCACGGACCACTAATATGATCTGCCTAATGACCGGCTGGGTGGCCATGGCTAGGTGGTCATGTGACTGGGTGGGCGTGGACAACTCGATGTCACTCACATCAAGGGGCACCTCGCCGGCCTCCACTCACCCCTCCTCTTCCAGCCACTCCTCACCTCCCCACCCAGGCTCCTTAGAGCCCCAACAGGAAGCAGTTGTTGGAGCTAAGCAGCCACAATGAGAAAGAATTGGAAAAACAGCTCAGTTCAAATTGGATCTCACCGAGAAGGAGGCTCAGCAGAAGCACCTCACTGAGGACTACGAGCATAGGCTTTCCAAGCAGAGGGAAGACCTGCAGGAGTGCAAGGCCAGGTACTGGCACCTGGAGGCTCAGCAGGCTGAGGTGGTCAGCCAGTTCCAGGTCATGATGCAGTCCCACTGGAACAAGGCCCTCTGGCTCTTCACCACCAGCAGCACTTCCCTCTAGCCTTCGCGCAAAGCCCCCACCAGGAGGCTAAAGAAGACCCCAAGTCAGAATTTCCCCCCCCTCCAACCCACACAAGAAGACCCTGAAGGGGGAGACTCTCTGCAGCAATTCAGCCCAGGGACTGTAGTTTGAGGACCCCTGATTTAGTGCAATATAAAAAAATGCAAATAATTTTTCTGCGGACCACCAAAATTTTCTCGCGGACCACCAGTGGTCCACGGACCACCAGTTGGTGACCACTAGCTTAGAGGTATGAAGAGGACGTTTTGGGCATTGCATTGACACACTTATGGGCACCTCTGGCTGTACCATACCTGTGTGAGATTACTGCACAGAATAAGAACTGTATGGATTTATGACTCAAGAGGCAATCTTCTCCCTTAACAATTTTAAATGGTGGTATGCAAAACAACAACCTCTGCTCTGTAAAATTAAATGGTGTCTCATCTCCAATTGATTTCCCATGGCTCTCTTAAAAGATGGAAACATCATTCCAAAGTCCAGTGTTTTTTTTTTTAAATCACACTTTTATTATAGATTAACATTTTAAAAGAAAAATAAAGTCAGCTATGTCAAATGCCCAAGAACTTTGGTTCTATTCAAGCCCCTCTAGTTTACAAATGTTTTCCCCTTAAAGATGCATTGTTCAAAGCTTAAGCCATTCAAAGCCAAGTCAGCCTCAAAGCCTTCACATCTTTCTGCGAGGAAAGCCTAGGTCCCCTTCCCATCAATGCAAAGACCTTCAAGGAACGGATGCTTGCTCAATAGCCCTCATCCCCAAAACCAATAAAAGAAAAAAATAACATGGATAATAATCATTACAGCACAAATGAAAGATAACAGGGGGGTCCAAGTCATTTCCCGTTTGGCTGCCTGCTGCCATTCTTGTGATGCCTAATCATGAAAGATAATGGATTGTATTGGTTCAAATGTCACTCATCGGATACTTGTCGGTACCTCCACCCCCCGCAAAAGCATCTGCGACTGTCATTTTTTTCTTTTACATTGCAGTACCCATATGTCACATCATTTAAAAACACAAGAATTAGCAAATCAGGCAAAAAGAGGAATAGAAACATTTCCCTTTTGCTGCAGCATACAAGGAGATCTGGACACAAGAAACCCAGAGATTATTAAAAGCCGTCACTTTTCTCCACAATCCTTCAAAATTGCTTTCCAATCAGTTAACTCTTGCAAGCTTACAACAATCTTGCAAGATTCATTGGAATGAGGCAGGGGAAAAAAAGAACAGCCAAAGGGCAACCAATGGATTTTTATGGGTAAAGAAAGATTCGAAGAGGTGATGCAAATGCAGTTCTATGAAACAAGATTTTGTACCTTGCCTAGAATTCGCTTAGAATGCGTTGAATCTACATAGCACACTGCACTGTGATCTACTTGAGTAGATGTTAGGCTAGCAATTCTGGGGCAGCGTGGTTTGTGGTTCGACATCAAGCAACCCCAGAAAAGTGGATAAATAATTCAAATTAAGTTTATATTTGTCTAAGGAGACAGTGAGATCTTTTTCCAATGTGTTCAAGCAGAACGTAAACCATCGTACTTTCATTTGGGTAGGGTAAAATAGGCCCAATGAAATCAATGACCCCTTTCAAGTTCTAGGAATTAATGAAACCACAGTTAAGTTAACAAAGGGTATGTGCACCATGTGAGCTAAGGCAAGATCTTTGCACAATGCTCAAGAATCATAAAGTATACAAAACTCTTTTTAAAAATCCAGTTGGTTGCATTTTCCTTTTGGAGAAAAGTTGTTAGGTAAACCATTATTTCATCTCCATACATATATTTATATTTTACATTTTAGGAATTTTTTTTTTTTTTGGAAACACGTTCAGAATGAGAAGACAGGCCTATCGAAAGAATATTGCCTTAGTTGGGACTTATGTTCAGTTTTTTAACAGTGATCTAAACAGTGATGGCAGTTGTGAAATTCATACTTACTTCCCCAAATGCATTCTTACAAATATACTATAGGTTTCAACTGAAAAATACATGTCAAGTATTTATATCAGCTGATTTTTTAAAAAAAAATTGGGGGAAAAATTGCGCAGAAATTGTATAAATGCCATCTAAAATTATATCTATTAAGGAAAGTTTCTGCAAAAATGTGTCTGAAATTATGCACTTTTTTTAAAAAAATTGCAAATTAATGTGGATGTAGAAGGAAATGAATGTAAGGTTTTAAAAAAGGCAAAATTAAGTGAAATTGAAATTCACCAATTCACACAGCCATCATTAACATGTTTTTTTCTTGCTTGGATGTTTGAACTAGATGAAATTGGGTGGCAATGTTCATTTTCTTTGGATGTCTCATGTCCAGGGATTATGAAGTGAATGTGGTGGAGCACTTACCAGAGTTAGTCAACTACTGCACCCTATAAAGCTTTGATAGTCTCCTCTTAGACAATGATAAGTCATCATGTATTATCCACATGTGAGCATGCAAAACTAACAGTGATGGGTAAATTCCTGAATCCATTCTGACACATCTTCAACATTTTTTTTTTTTGAAGATATGATTTGGTGATCAACAAAACTGGAGTAGAGCATGTATTACCGTTCCTGAAACTTTTTTTTTTTTTGCATCTCTTAACTTCAAGGATAATGAGGTGATTGTATAATAATAGTAATAATAAATGCAAAGCTTTGACCATCCTATTGACAAACACAGTTAAGCCTTCTGTCCCTTCTTCTTGCAAAATGCACTTCTTTTGAAAGGAAAAGAAGAAGATATTTTAGCTGCTGATTTTGGTAAGCATCTTGTTAATTGCTTGCTTCACATGAGTAGTGGAACTTCGTCTCCGAGTCTTGCCTTGAACCATTTTCCGGCGTCGCACTTCCCGGCAAAGCTCATAAAAAGCTTCCATAATATTGCCTTCTCCTGTACACGCAGAGCATTCGTAAAAGGCGCAAGCTAGTTCCGTGGCCAGCTTCTCCCCTTCCTCCGTGCTGACCTGCCTGGAGTGATCCAAGTCTGCTTTGTTCCCCACTAGAATCAAAGTAACGTTCTTGGGTTTTTTGACTTCATCCAACAAGTTCTTTAGGGGAAGGACTTCTTCAAAACTGCCTCTATCTGTGATGTCATACACCAGCACGAATCCTTCACCCCATCGTACGTGTCCTTCCTTCTGAATAACATCCTCCTATTTTTTTAAAAAAGAGACACAGAAAGAAGAAAGTTATTTTGCAGATATACAGGAGACAAGGGTCCTATAGATTTTAGGGATCTTTGCACAGTGGAGTTTCTATGTGGTGTTATATTTTGGGGGAATTCTCTATGGTCTGGCATTAAGGGCAGATGGACACATAGCTTCACAAAGAGAGAAACATTAATAGTCCTGTGTTTACTCCACATCAGGGGTGAAATACTCCCAGTTCGGACTGGATCGAGTGATCCGGTAGCGATCGTTGCGGGTGGTTCAGTGATCCAGTAGCGATGGTGGAGCAAAGCTCCGCTCACCTGCCCGGGTGTCATTACTTCCTGGTCTTAACCAGGAAGGAATGTGTTTTTTACCTTCTGCGCATGCGCACGCACGCACGAGCGAAGCAAGCACACGCACATGGCACATGCACTTCCGAACCGGTAAAGAAGGTAAGTAGATTTCACCCCTGTTCCACATCCAAGAGAACATCACCAGAACTGAAATATTTTTGTTCCCAATTTTAGACCACTGTATTATTCTAACATTCTGGCATTTTTAAAAAGATAATAGTTCTTCCTCTTTGAGCTTTGCATAGCCTGGCTATTTTGGTCACACTAAGTTACACTAATTGATGGTTGTTCTAAGGAATGGCATATGAATCTCATGTATCCAAGTGAGAAATATTTGCACTGGGGATGAAAATAGCCCTACTCATCTGGCTGAAGAATTGTCTTTGAGATTTGAAGATCTGAAAAACCTGGAATTATTTTTGAATTTAGTGCTTCTTCTCTAGGTACGATGAACCTGTGTTTTTCAGAAGCTGCTGAATTGCATGTTAAGATATTTAAATGTAGTAGCCGGAGCAATGGGGTTGTGCAGTGAGCTGGAACACACAGTTGTGGTTGATTGGTTGGAGAGTGCAGGCTCCTAGATGAGGCAATCTGTGCTGTGATTGGTTGCTATGGGTGTGGAGGGAGAGTTCCCCTTTGTCCCACCCTTTTTCTTCTGTGCGCCCTGTGATTTACCGCATGATGCTCCTAATTGCCTATCTAGTTGGTTGTATATATTGATGCAAAATGTATTTATTTATATAAACCTACAAGTAGGTGTCAGATTCTGATTTCATTTGGACACCTGCTGTGCAATTCTCTGACATTGCAACTTCCAGCCTGCTCCAATTAACAGAGATGTGCAAAATATTCTGCTTTGTAATCTTCTTTACTTTACTTTTATTTGATTTATAAACCGCCCTACTCCCGAAGGACTCAGGGCGGTGAACAGCCAATAATAAAATACATACATACAAAATTTAAAAAGCAGTAATAAAATTGAATTAAATAGTTTGGCCCAGACAAATTAAAAAAAACCCAATCAATTTAAAACAAATTAAACTCTGAATATTAAAAATATTAAAAATTATTTAAAAAGAGGGAGAAAGTTAGGCCAGGCCCACCTGGTGGAATAAAAAGGTCTTAAGAGCATGACAGAAGGTGCGCAGATCCGGGATCCTCCGTATCTCCGGGGGGAGCTCATTCCAGATAGTAGGTGCCCCCACAGAGAAGGCTCTCCCCCTGGGGACCGCCAGTCGACATTGTTTGGCTGACAGCACCCGGAGGAGCCCCTCTCTATGAGAGCGTACCGGCCGGTGGGAGGCTATTGGTGGTAGTAGGCGGTCCCGCAAGTACCCAGGTATTCTGACTTTGGAATAGCCGATTTAAAGGTTGGTCCATTTCCATTAAATTCAGAACAGTTATTCTTAGGTTAGAATGTGACGTTCTGAAATTAACCAAATAACAGAATTGAAAGGGACCTTGTAGGTCATCAGTCCAAGCTCCCCACCCAAGCAGGAGACCCTACCCCATTTCTGACAAATGTCAGT
Source organism: Pantherophis guttatus (assembly GCF_059756535.1). Taxonomy (NCBI): domain Eukaryota; kingdom Metazoa; phylum Chordata; class Lepidosauria; order Squamata; family Colubridae; genus Pantherophis; species Pantherophis guttatus. The sequence continues at coordinate 14,491,079 of NC_142069.1, read as the reverse complement.
CCAGTCTCTTCTTGAAAGCTTCCAGTGATGAAGCTCCCAGAACTTCCAAAAGCAAGCTATTCCATTGGTTGATTGCTCTCACTGTCAGAAAATTTCTCCTTATTTCTAGGTTGAATCTCTTTCATCAATTTCCATCCATTATTCCTTGTCTGGTCTTCGGGTGCCTTGGAAAACAGGTTGACCCCCCTCGTCTCTGTGGCAGCCCCACAAATACTAGAACACTGCTATCATGTCTCCCCTGGTCCTTCTCTTCACTAGACTAGCCATGCCCAGTTCCTGCAACCGTTTTTCCTATGTTTTAGCCTCCAGTCCCCTAATCATCTTTGTTGCTCTTCTCTGCACTCTTTCTATTATAAATCAGAACATTCTGACTGCAAAACATATTGTACATTTTGATTAGTCAGCAGGTCCAAGGGGATAGCAATACTGGCGATTCTAGCTTATCAGGAGGGCTACAGGCATATAAACAGATTTTTTAAAACACATCCAAGTTTAATTACTTCAGCTACAATGATATAAGCCATTGCAACTAAAGTTAAGATTCACAAAGCTGAATGCAACATTAAAAAAAAAACACAACTATTTGTGGAAAAAGAATGTGCAGCAAATGTCATACTATTTAAAAATAAATAACTTGATAAATATTTCAATCCCATTATTGGCATAAGCATGTGACATTTCAGTAAATTCAGTGTAACCTTCATTGAATTTTGCTTTTGTATACAGATCAGAAGTTCCATTTTCACTCTGGCATTCAGCTGTTGCTAAGACAGATCTCTGGCATCTGACCTGTCTTGCAAAATTATTATCCATTCAGAACTTTCCTACATTTAATTGTGTGGGTGAAATGTGAAATGATGTGAAAATTAAACCATTTTTCAAATATTACTCTTTATTACCATGAACACACAGAGAGAAAAAAACACTCTAAGGGCTGCTGACTTTGTCTTTCATGCTCTTCCGTTAGTGGTAAATGATAAAATATCAGTATCTCTTTGTTCCAGTTGGGAAATTCTACAAATGTTTGCCAATTCTTTCTTTTCCATAATTTTCCTAGTGAGTGGAGAGCTGTGACACTAAGTTCCGATGACAGAGGCAGGATTTCTTTATCTATCCGATTAATGTCAGTGGAGAATTACATTTCTACAATGGATAAAATTCCCTTAGAAATGACATTATTTTCCTGTACTTTTTCATACAGGTCAGACTTCTATTTCCTCCCAATTGCTTATGAGTAAAATTGTTGGATGGGGCTGAAGGAAAGAGAGAAGGGAAGGGAGGGAGGGAGGGAGGGAGGGAGGGAGGGAGGAAGGAAAGAAGGAAGGAAGGAAGGAAGGAAGGAAGGAAGGAAGGAAGGAAGGAGGGATATGCCATTAGATGAATCTGGGAATGAAGGAAGGAAGGATATGCCATTAGATGAATCTAGGAAGGAAGGAAGGAAGGAAGGAAGGAAGGAAGGAAGGAAGGAAGGAAGGAAGGAAGGAAGGAAGGAAGGCTTTCTCTGTCACTTTTGTTTTTCTCTAAATCAATTCCAGTTTATCTATGTGATTTCCAGAACGAGGCACAATACTAGTTCAAGAATAGTATTAATATTATATGCAAGTTGAAAAATATTATTTTGATTGGAAGACTTCATTGAACTCTATGCTCAGATGTACTCGGTATAAACCAGAGGTGCAGTTTTATCTTTGTTCGTATTCTTGCTTTTTAAAATTCCCTCATTTTATTTATTTATTTGGGACCTCCCAAGTCAATCATATATAAATCAGTCCCCCTGGACTTGGTGAGGCTTACTCTCAACTGCAGTGAGACAGGATGGAATCTTTAGATTCTATGGAGTGAAACATCCCATAACAATGTTTCTTAAAACTGTCCTAGCCCACATTTTTCTGCAACACTTATATGCAAAGATTCATAATCAGATGTCTCATATATGTTCCTTTCTAAAAAATTATTTAAAGCAGTTGTGTGGGCGCTAACTCTAACTGAACTCTTTTACCTCTTTTTTCCTGACCCATTATATTATTTTTCCATTAGGAAAAAAAAAAGCCATGTAGGGGAATATTTAATACTTATATTTATTTATTTTATTAGTTTGATTTATATGCTGCCCTTCTCCGAAGACTCAAAGAGGCTTACAATGCTTTTAAGCAATAGCCTTCATACTTTTGTATATACTTGCTTAGTAGGGCTTTTTGGGGGCCCCTAAGCGGTGTTCTATTTTATACAAAGTCAGCTTATTGCCCCCACAAACCGGGTCCTCATTTAACCTACCTAGGAAGATGGAAGGCTGAGTCAACCTTGAGCCTGGTGAGAATTGAACTCGCACTAATTGCAGGCAGCTGGCAGCTAAATATTACTTATATATCCTTGCCAACAGACCAAATGACAGCTCCTGGGGCCAGTTCCATATTTTGGTTCAGGTTTAGCCCTACTCTGTCTCTCAGAAATACTTGGAACCAGTGGTGAAATCCAATTTTTTTTACTACAGGTTCTGTGGGCGTGGCTTGGTGGGTGTGGCTTGGTGCACGTGGCAGGGAAAGGATACTTCAAAATCTCCATTCCCACCCACTCCAGGGGAAAGATATTGCAAAATCTCCATTCCCTCCCCACTCCAGGGGAAGGATATTGCAAAATCTCCATTCCCACCCCACTGTGGGGCTATCCAGAGGTGGTACTCAACATTTCCGCTACTGGTTCTCCGAACTGCTCAAAATTTCTGCTACTGGTTCTCCAGAACCTGACATAATCTGCTGGATTTCACCCTTACTTGGAACAGAACTATAATTCTCCTTCTTCATCATCATTTGGTCTCTAAGATATCACTTCCTTTGGAACTTTCACAGTATCATAGGACTGGAAGGACCTTGGAGGTCTTGTAATCCAACCCCCTGCTGAAGGCAGGAATCTTATATAATCAGAGTCAAATGGTTGTCCAGTCTATTCTTAAAAACCTCCAGTGACGGACACCCACAATCGCAGGAGGCAAGCTATTCCACTGATTAATTTTTCTCACAGCCAGAAAATTCATCCTTATTTCTAGCTTGGATCTTTTTAACAAGCTTTCACCCATTACTTCTTGTCCTGAGTGACCTCTAGTGCTTTGGAGAATAAGTCAGCTCCCCTTTTCTTTGTGACAGGTCCTCAAATCTAGTTATCATTTAAAGCGTCTGGAGATTTGGTCTCTTTTTTGTATTATGGTGACCAAAGCTGGATTCAGTATTCTCACCAGCATGGTGTAAAGTGGTACTATCACAACTTCTTGTCTTGACACTATCCCTCTGTTGATGCAGTCTACGACTGGATTGGTTCTTTTGGCAGCTGCAGCATGCTGCTGACTCTAACTTAAGTGGTGGTCCACTAGGACACCCACATCGTTCTCACAGTTATTATCATTGAGTCAGGTACCACCTATTCCATACCAATTCATTTGGTTTTTCCTTCCTAAGTACAGGACCTCATGTTTCTCACCAACGAACTGCATCTTGTTGGAGAGGGCCCAATGCTCAAGTCTGTCAAGATCCTTCTGGATCTTCAGCCTATCTTCTAAAATATTGAATATTCCTTCCCAATTTGGTGCCATCCAGGGGTGAAATTCAGCAGGTTCTGACAGGTTCTGGAGAACCGGTAGCGGAAATTTTGAGCAGTTCGGAGAACCGGCAAATACCACCTCTGGATGGCCCCAGAGTGGGGTGGGAATGGAGATTTTGTACTATCCTTCCCCCAGGAGTGGGGAAGGAATGGGGATTTTGCAGTATCCTTCTCCTGGAGTGGGGTGGGAATGGAAATTTTGCAGTATCCTTCCCCTGCCATGCCCACCAAGCCACGCCCACCAAGCCACACCATGCCCATCATGCCACCAAGCCATTTGAATTTCACCACTGGTGCCATCTGCAATTTTGATGAATTCCCCTTCTATCCCCTCATCCAGATAATTAATGCACAAGTTGAAGAGTATGGCCCAGCCAAGACTGAACCTTGAGGTACCCATCTGCATGCTTCTCGACTTTCTGTTGTATTGCCTGAACTAATAAGCACTTAAACCAGGGGTCAGCAACCCGTGGCTCTGGAGCCACATGTGGCTCTTTCATCCCTCTACTGCGGCTTCCTGTCGCTGGTCGGCTCCACAATTGATAGGACTTTCGGTTAGGACAGGTAGAGGAAAAAGGATGCCATGCTAGGAGGAGACTCTATGGTGGAGGAATAGGACTTCCGGTTGGCTCCAGAATTGAATGGGGGCTTCCGGTAAGGACCTTTGTGGCTCTTCGAGTATTTAAGATTGACGACCCCTGACGTAAACCAACAAAAATCAATTGAGATTTCTGCCATTGTAAGAAACACTAAAACTAACAGGAATATGAAGCTTCCCTTTCATACTCTCTCACAGATGGCCTACTATTTTTTTATTATTCTCCTTTGTCCCTTTATATTCCACACGTAAATACTTGACAACTTTCCCCTAGTGTTAATTATAGTTTTCTGGCATTGGCATTTTGCTACAGGGATCAGCAGTGTTCTTACCTGCCCAGCTGTATCTAGTATTTCCATGGAAACAACTTCATCATCAATGGTGGCTTGATGACGATAAGTGGACTCTTAAAAAAGGAATGAGAAATACTACATTAAAGGAAACAATCAGAAAGTATGGTGCATTTCTTTATTTCCTGCTCATTAGACCTTTCCACTACTTTCTGTTCTAAGAAGTGTGTTATTACTTCAACCCATTTGGTCTGTTTCGTTAGCAGGGGGGCAAACAAAGAAAATGTTGTTGAAAACCAGTCATTTTCCTATTCAGTTTCAACAGTATGATCTGGAATTGTTCTGGAGGCCAAAAATGGAAGCAAAGGGTGGATGGTCTGTTGGCTTCAGATTGCTGACTTTGGCATATAAATAAGCCAAAGAGATGGCAACAATTGCCATGGCCACAAATAAGTTCAACCGCCTTTTGTTCTGGTCTATGGCTTATCCAAGGGGCAGGGCAGAGGGACAAGCTCCACTTAGCACTATGAGATAGATAGGTATAGTATTTGGAAGTTGATATTATAAAATCCATGTGAATCGGAGCTAAAATTTACTCAGCTCCCAAAATTCATCACATAATTTATTTTGAATAATTGCAACAGTTACAACAGATATTGGTATCTGTATTTGATGCTCAGTATTTTTTTTTTTTTTAATTTGATTTATATGCCGCCCTTCTCCGGAGACTCAGGGCGGCTAACACTGTGTTAAGCAATAGCCTTCATACTTTTGTATATTTTATACAAAGTCAACTTATTGCCCCCACAAACTGGGTCCTCAATTTACCTACCTTAGAAAGGATGGAAGGCTGAGTCAACCTTGAGCCTGGCAAGATTTGAACTTACTTTAATTGCAGACAGCTGGTGTTAAATTACAGTGCCTTGTCCGCAGAGCTATCCAGGCTCCTGCATAGTTAATGGCCAGTATGCAATAAGATTTGGTATTTGACCGATCATGAGGACTGGATGTAAAATTTAATCGTGCCCAAAATTCTCATGTCGCATTTTAGATTTCATTTTTTTTCTTTATTTCAAATCAAGGTCCCATTCTTTTATTCATGTGCAAAAATGTGAAAAGTCATTGGCTTTTCCAAGATACTTTCTACTTGTATTTTGTTATTCATCCTGAAACCTGTACCTTGAAACAGAAAATGGCTGTACTTAGAAGTTATTTTGGTTGCCCTGTGACGTCTTGTGGTTGTCTAGTTGATGGAATATCCAGACTGAAACTGAGATTCAAGGCTTTTCTTGACAATATGCAAAGGATCTTAGCATGAGGCTAAAATATATTTGTCATTAAGATTAGCTGGATGGGATAAGATCTTTTCATGCCCTGGATTATAAAGTGATACATCCTGGGTTATAAATCCAGGAGCCTCTATTATGTCAGCTTTAACTAGTAAGATTTTCTAGAGAATTCTGCTGGGCTAGATGACGTCAGTCCCTTCCAACTCAGATCCTACAATTAATTAGAAAGAGGGATGCATGAAAAATTTGTTACGCCAGATCATTGATAAGTATGAATATAATGATCTTGAACCTGATCTTGAACTTCTCAAGTGTAGAGAAGACTCCAGAACATAAATGCATGCTGAAATATTCACTCTGAAATGTGGTTTATAACTTGAAAATATCTGCAAAAAAATATGTGCAAAAATATCTATGTTAAGGAAAAATGGATACCAAAATGATCATCTGGAAATTTTAACCCAAATAGTAATTCTTCTTTACAGAAAAAATGATTGTCAAAATATGTAAAGAAGGAAAAGTTCATTAGAACACCTACCTCTGAAGAAATATGGACAAATATATAAAAATGTGCACAAATATTGTTATGAACTTTTGATTTTTTTTTAATTGGGTCCATACAAGCCACTAAACCCAACTTTGATCTGATTAAATCAGAATCTTGGCTATGATAAGAAGTGACAGCTTGTCTTTAGCTTCATGGAAGAGTTCTTTTTTTTACACTGACAGTGTTTATATTTTTGCCCTTTGAGTCAGTGTTGACTCCCTGGAACTGCTTAAATTAGTCTCTGTAATCTTTTCGGCAAGATTTTCAGAAATGGTTTGCCACTGCCTTCTTCCCAGGGCTGAGACAGAGGGACTGACCCAAGGTCACCTAATAGAAAAGAATTTGTGTAGCTCAAGGTTGAACTGTGTGGTCCTTGCTGTTCTTTGAGGTTGACTGGGACAATTTAACATCTTCAATGCTAGAGGGGAGAGGAGTTTGCTCTCCTAGTCCAGGGGTCAGCAACCCGCAGCTCTGGAGCCGCATGTGGCTCTTCCATCCCTCTGCTGCAGCTCCCTGTCACCGGTTCATTCCACAATTGATAGGGCTTTCAGTTAGGACAGGTAGAGGAAAAAGGACACCGTGCTAGGTGGAGACTCTATGGTGGAGGAATAGGACTTCCGGTCGGCTCCAGAATTGAACGGGGGGGGGGGGGGAGGGGGAGCTTCCGGTTAGGACCTTTGTGGCTCTTTGAGTGTTTCAGGTTGCTGACCCCTGTCCTAGTCCATCCAGCTGGTTTTGTAACTCATGGTGTCCCAATTTCTAGCTTTGTGCTATACAAATGGATTCAAATCCACAATAATCTGTAAAACTCATCACCAAACGACTTTAGGCTTTGTTTCTTTCTCCCAGTCTAACTGTCAGCCCAGGAAGTTTTAGAACAGGGTTTCCCAAAGGTGGTAAACACACCTTTGGTGTTTCCTAAAGGAATTACACATGATTTCTGGTGCAGATGTCAAAATGCAAAGTTAAAAGAAAATGACCCCAAATTGAGGCAATCAGTTCATCTTACATCGTTTCCCATGGAATTTCAGTTAGAAAAACCATGCAATTCAGCAGTCTTGCATCTTTTTAACCTAGTATTTTTTAAAATTCATTTTTATTTAATTTGGGGATCTTGTAATAGTCGATAACTGGGGATGTTTCATGTACTAAGGCTTTTGTAATGCCACGGAGATTTGCATAAAGGGAAAAAAAATTGGGGACTGTTGTTTTAGAGTAAATGGAAAGGGGGAAAAAATGCATTCCAATTTGTGTCCCTGTAAAAATGGAAAGGATATAATTGTAATTTATTATACATTAGGAGAAGGTAATGCAATACATGTGACTTTTTCCCTGGCATTAGTTTGGATCTTCTGCCACTGTCTTTATTCAAATGACGGACTTGCATTTGATTATGTTTTGGTCTTGTTCCTTGACTGGCTTAAGAGCCAACATTCTGGAATATGTTAAAGCCTACACTTCAACTATTTAGATCCATATTTGAGATATTAGTTTGGTGTTCATTTAAAAGCGGCAACAACACTGCAGGATGGAGAATTCTGCATCACACAGCATCACACCGTTCTCTTTCCCACTGACCTTATTAATTTACTCTAAATTGCCAGTTACACCGCATTGACATAAAACAAAAACAAGAGAAAATTTTTTTAAAGGAGACTGAGAAACAGAAAACAAAGAAATCTCCCCTGCACTGCTGTGAATTGCCTGGTTAATGAATTTGTTGCAGAATAGATAACATATAAGTAACAGGGGAGTCTTCTGTGTTTCTCTTCCAAGTTATTCTGTGCTAATAGGAAAAATACCGAGAGCTGGTGTAGGTTGTGAAGTAACAACTGGGTGGGCAATGAGGTGCAATGTCATGAAAAAACAAAGCAAAACCTGTGGTAACCTTAGAGTTGATTTTTAAAAAAATGGCAATCATGGCTGTACCATCTAAATTCCAGCTATGTGATCTACAAAAAAGAAGGTGGAGCTTCAATTGTACTATTTTGTCTGCTATCTTGAGCTCTTGACCAGATCCGACACACATTTCTATCTGCGTATCCTCCCATAAATGCAGAGACCCTCTCCAGTGAAATTCGGAAGCCGCCTGTAATCAACATTTGGCACGTTCTAAGGCTTTTTAGTCCTTCAAACACAGTAGTGCTAAGGCCAGAGCTGAAGATGGATGCAGAAAATCTTATCTTTCACTTCGGTAAACAGATTTTTGTCTGTCTTGGTTGAATGCTTGAAATGTGGTGCAATGGTATGTAGGAATGACTTTGGGAGACAGAAGGAAGAGTGGCCAGCATAGAGTGGCTGACTAGGGAATTCTCAGAATTAAAGTCAGCAAGTCTTAAACTTGCTAATTTTGGAGATCTCTGGACTAAACCATGGTCAGACAGGTGACAGCTGAGTCTGCAGAAGGGATGGGGGCATGGCAAATATGTCAGAAAGGAAATGTCGATGAAAATTCACAGTCATCCAGGTCATGGTTGTCCCAAAGATGCTTTTTTTTCCCAAGAGGCAACTGGATTTTCTTGTTTTTCTTTGTGCTTCTCATCTAAGAAACTTCTTCAGCTCTGACTGGATGGTGGGGAATTCCTTGCAGAATTTGCATTCTTTTAGAGAGTTGTTGAGGTTATTTGAAGGTTTATTTGTGTCCCATTTACCTGTGCAAATGGGTGTGGAACCTTCTTGGAACCACTGAAAGGATTGTGTTGCAGACTGTGCCATATCCCTCCCCCTCTGTTGAGAGAATTGACTTCAGACATAGTTGGCCTCTTTGACTCTCTTTCAAACCAGTAGTCCTCTCTGTCCAAATTGTGGACTTTGCTGTCTTCAAAAGTGTGGCTGTTGTCTTTTTAAAGACAGATGGTCTACTGAATCTTGTCCTGATAGGTTTGTTCTCCTATGTTGCACCATGAGTTTATGAAGTGGTTGTTTTGTTTCCCCAATGTACAGATCTGCTCATGACTCACTGTATTGCACTGCATGTACCCTATTGCTCAGTTTGTCCAGTTTGCCTCTTGAAAAGAAAAGCCACCTTATGGACATGTCAGAAGGGACACTCCCTAGGTGCTTGGACTGTAAAAGAAATGGGGGAGAGATGTACTTTCAGACTTGCAAGATTCTCTTAATGTAACCTTACAATAAAGATAAGAGCTAGTACTCCTGAGTGAGCTTCTTGTCTGAACTACCTCCCAAGGCTGGCATTGAGCAAGAAGTGTTGAAATCTAGGAAACCAAAGTAGAGATGAATATAGATTTTAAGGGTCAGAATTTAAACGCCTTGGCAAATGCTTCCATCTTCACTAAGGAAAACATAATACCCCCCAAAAAAGTGGTGGTGGTAGTGAATGACTGCTTTGTATATATTCTTTCCTTTTTAAAAATGACAGATTTTGTTTGCCTGGTTGAAAGCGTGGACTATGAATATGAGTATCCATCATCAAAATTATAGAGAAAATGGGTTTTTGTAAGGCTACCTACATGTCAACTTTTAATTTTTTTAATGTAATTGCAAAAAGTCAGCTAAAGTTTTGGGCTGCATCAGCAGAATTCTAAATCGAAGGAAGTCATAGTTTCACTTTCTCTGTGTGGATCAGATCCTACTTCAAGGATTGTGTCTAGTTTTGGGTACCACTCTTTAAGAAGGATTTGAACAAATGAGAAGATAATAAATGTCAGTCTGGCCACGGAGTTGAGCAACTCAAGCTACTCAACTCCAGCAGAGAGGCTGCTCTACAGAGGCCACAACCATCTCATCCCTTCACAGACTAGGTTTCATATTCTGGTATCTCTTTAGCAGTGTCTTTGAAAGCCACAAAAATCTCCTGGATGACTACAGATATTTGCCACTCCACAATTTGTAATACTTGCAGTTCTAAAAGTCAAAGGGACATTTCAAGCTGACATTTAAGAAAACAACATATACATATGCACACTGTACATATCATTGCCAAAAAAGAGCTCTTGTTAGCTTAAATATTGGCTTATTTCTAGTGACTCTGGCAGCCTTTCACAAATCAGTTAAATTATATTTAGTTTGTGGATGTCACTGCCATATGCTTGGAGTCTAAAAGAATTGCCAGAAAAGAAATATGAGACAAATCGATTACTCTAAGCCACTATTCATTTTCAAGCAGACCACAATTTCAAGAGCCAGTTCATTTGGGTTTTAGAGCAACTTGGAGAATCTGAATCATCAAGAAGGGAGGGATTTAAGTATTTTCTTTTAAATCTAGAAGGTTCCCTGCCCCTGAGGGATGAATTTATTCTGTATCATACTCCAAATTTAACTATAATTACGTTGTTGGGGTTACATCAGTTCAAAGTTGCATTGGCTAGTGTATCAGCAGGGAAGAATATTTTAATAGCATGTGGCTTGGCTAGCTACAGAAAAATTGGGGTGGTTTTCGTTAGTGTCAGCTTATGGCATTGTTAGTAGGAGGAGTTTTAGATTGGATGTTGTACTCTGCTCTTAAAAACTGAGCAGAATCATATGCCAAGCCAACTTTGGGTCAACAAAAATCCAGTTCTTCTACATTTATACTATATATGTGTGGTGTACCAGTTGCACCCATTCCTGGTTCATGTTTACTCACAGTTACTCATGCCCTGGTGACCTCAAGAATGGACTACTGGGACACATTTTATATGTGGCTGCCCTTGAAGAACATTTAGAAGCTTTCACTAGTGCAAAGTGCAGCAGTACAAGTAGTTATGAGTGTGTCTAGAACAATGCATGTTAAAACTCTGCTTTGTAACTGTATTGGTTGCTGATTTGCTTCTGGATTCTTTAAGGTCCTATTTTTGACTTTTAAAGCTTCACATGGCAAGGGGCACCTCTCCTCATCTACTCATCCCATCAGGTCTGGCAGGAGGGGAATATTATGGGTCTTTTCAGTGGTGGGATTCAAATAATTTAACAACCGGTTCTCTGTCCTAATGACCGGCTGGGTGGGTGTGGTCATGGTGGGCGTGGCCAGGGGGTGTGACAGGCAGCACTCGGCCTCCTGCACCCCCCCCGGGAGCAAAAACGGGCTGCAGGGGACCGTGCCACACACCCCATGTGCTGTTTTGGGCCTAATAGGCCTCTCTGCAGCCTCCTGGGAGTGAAAACAGGCCGGGGGGGCTGCACCGCACCCCCCGTGCCCTGTTTTGGGCCTAATAGGCCTCTCTGCAGCCTCCTAGGAGCGAAAGCAGGCCACGGGAGCTGCGCCGCACCCCCACCCTCCATGGCCCGTTTTGGGCCTAGTAGGCCTCCCTGCACTTACCTGGGAGCCAAAATGGGGCACGTGAGGACTCCTGGAAGGAGCAGGGAGGGGCCACCCAGCAATTTAACTACCGGTTCGCCCGAACCATCCCGAACCGGCTGAATCCCACCACTGGGATTTAGTTTTAGTGTAGTTTAAAACAAAGTTTTAGGTTTGTTTTTAACTGTTTCATTGTATGCTGCCCAGAGACAGACAGCTTGTGCAATAGGCAGGTACATAATTTTAATCAAATAAATAAATATAGTATGAATTAGGCTTATGTTCACATATTGGTTGTCTCATTTACCCTGTGCTTCTGCTAGTCATGAGGAAGGTGAGTTGCATCTAAGCACAGTCCTTGATTTCCAATTTTACTTTTGAATTTGATGACCAGCAGTGAAACTTGCAAAAATGACAGAAAAAGGTATTCCACTGGAGACATTTCAAAGGATTTTTGAAGAAAAGGGAAAGAAGTTCACAGCTACAAGAACAGCAACCATATCTCAGTAGTGGGTTTCAATTTTCTTCGCTACTGGTTCGCTATTGGGAGCATGCAGGCCCGTGCACTCACTTTACAAGGGCGCGGTGCTTCTGAGCATGCACAGAGTGTTTTTGCTGATGTCCGGGCAGGTGGGCAGAGCCTCCTGCCACCGCCGCTACCGGTTCACCAGAATTGGGAGGAACCGGTAGCAACCCACCACTGCCATATCTGCTTATATGAATACACTATTTGAAAAAGATCTTAAAGAAAAAATATATTAAGAGGCAAAGAAGAATAATTTGAATACTAGAAAATAAAATAGAAGTTGTGAGCTATAACACAGAGATGAAAACTAAAGTGGGAATACAAATGATAAGCCAAGAGATGAAAAATGACCTGGATAATGATCCATTACTGGATTTGTAAAAGAGAGAGCTGGGTAGAAATTCCCAAGAAAATTTGGATGGAGATCAGATCTTATGACAGCATCTTAATGAAGTAAAGTTTAAGAATGATGAGAGGAAAGGAAATGAGTATAAAGTTGACCTCCTTGATCAGGGTAAAAACAAAAAGTACATTTATAATGTTCTGAGAACCTTTTATGGCCTTTTTGCTAATCCTGGACAGTAACATTAATAATTGGGGAATGGTTCATGGATAAGGCTAGAAATATGAGAAGAATTAATTTATGTAATGTCATATCAAAAGAGATAGACTGATATTAAATTTGCTTGCCCTTTTTTTAATAAAGAAGATCAGAAGTCACTTCTTTAACCATTCTTTCCTTTTTTTTTCTTTCCTGTATGCACTTTTTCCTTTCCTTTCTTTCTATTCTTTTGTTTCTCTTGGATTTCAGATGGTTTAATTTTATTTTTTTTTACTATTGTTAAAACCTTTAATAAAAAGTAATTTTTAAAAATAATTTCAATCAATGCTTTCCCCATCCAAAAAAATTAAAGATGATTTCAGGGGGCATTTCACTCACCCCCTGCACCAAGCAAAATTTTCTACAGTACTCTAATTTTTAAATAACATTGAAGAGATTGCATTAGATTCAAGTGTGGTAGTTGTGCAGTCCAAAGACTGGTTCAAAATGATTAAAATCTGTGAATTTTAGGGTAGTTGTTTTTTCATGAAATTGCTTGGCTATTTTGCTTTGTTACGTTAACAATATAATTATGGATAATGAACTCTGCTCACATTAAGCTGACTTTTTGCAATTTGACTGTCAAAATGAAAACACAGTCTTAAACGCCAGCATAAAAATCAGGCTATTGGTTCGTATTACTGTTTGTTCAGTTCGTTGGTAGCTCTCTAGGATTTTGGGTAAGTATCCACAATGTCCACAATTTTCCACAATTACTAGTGGCTTCTTGAATGGAAATATGCTGGAGATTGAACCTACATGCTAGCGTCTATGATAATTCACGACGGGCCAACTCACCACGGCCAATTTGCCACGATCAACTCACTGTGGCCAACTTGCCACTGCCAACTTGCCATTGCTAACTCACTGCAGAACAATTCATTGTAGGATAAGAGTTACACTAATATCAAAGAAACAGTGGAATAGAATAATTAAAGGATGCAAACAGAGGGACAGAATGAAACGTGAATAGCAAAAATTAAAATAATTTTTATTTATTTTAAATAGAACTAAGGAGAAATTTCCTGACAGTTAGAACAATTAATAAGTGGAACAACTTGCCTGCAGAAGTTGTGAATGCTCCAACACCGGAAATTTTTAAGAAGATGTTGGATAACCATTTGTCTGAAGTGGTGTAGGGTTTCCTGCCTGGGCAGGGGGTTGGACTAGAAGACCTCCAAGGTCCCTTCCAACTCTGTTATTCTATTCTATTCTATTCTATTCTATTCTATTCTATTCTATTCTATTCTATTCTATTCTATTCTATTCTATTCTATTCTATTCTATTCTATTCTATTCTATTCTAAATAATTAAATAGAATTGTTAAATTGTCCTGCAGCGAGTTGTTCAGCGGGGAGTGGGCCATGGCAAGTTGTCCCCCAATGAGTTGGCTGTGATGAGTTGGCTGCGACGAGTTGGCCACGGCGAGTTGTCCCATTCTCTACATGCTACATGCAAAGGTTATATTTCAAGACTGTTCTAATGAAGTAGCATATATGTCTGTGATGGTATATTATTTTTATTTATTTAAGAAAATTTATATGGCCATCCAACTCAACTCTCAGTTACTCTGGGCGGCTTAACAAAGATAGTAATAGCAGTATAAGACACAACAGGGGAAAAAAAACTCACCAAGAGTGGGGTCATATTCCCATATGAATCGTTTGGTCAGAAAACGTACGACGAGAGCTATAGGAAAGAAAAATATATCCGGTGAGTTTATGACACATAATAGCCCAAGTGGTTTAAAGGAGTACAGTTAAAATAAATTCTCAGTTCAGCTTATTTCTCCAATTTGATAGCCACTTGATATATCGAACTGGAACACAAAGACAATTCAGGCTGTTACAATTCAACAGATCTGGGAAAATTTGTGTTAATGAACAGGTCTTTATTTTATGGATAGAGGCAGATTTTTAAAAAAACAACGATTTGTAAATCTACCCTTTAATGAACCATAGAAGATGGAATAGAGTGCCATTCCCAGTCAAATTCATACTTTTAGAATTTGTTTTGAATGGTTTCAATGCTAAACTAATGACAAATGTGCTTTGGATCTGTTCTCACGATTGCAGTTTCGATTACGTTTTGCAAAAATTTCAACTATGGGCATGTTCTGGATTAGAGATTTGACAACTGATCCTTTTGAATTTTGCAAACAACATTTAAAATCAACAGAAACTACCATAATTGGTTCTGTAAAACTTGATTTAGGGAAAATATAAATTAATTTTAAAAAATAAAAATTCAAAACCATGTAAGGAAACTCATAGCAGTTAATTGGGTTATTTTTTCCCCCCATAGTACAGTGTCACATTTTATTTTATCGCTAGTCATATCCCAGATTTTCTCAGTACAATATATACTATTTCTTTCCCATTTTCTCCTGACAACAGAGAAAATTGACTTAAATCTTTACTGACAGTGATTCAACACTTGATGTATTTAATTTGTTAAAAAAAGAGAAAGAAATGAAAACATATCACGGCTCTCAGCTTTTAGCAGCATCAAAGAAAGAACCGATAAACTCTAATAAGAATGTTTTTTCACGCGTTATGATCTGTTCATCCATCAGCAGCAGGAGATGCAAAATCTTGTTAAGAACATTTTAGTTGAATGAATCATTAACTCTCAAAGAGTTCAAGTAAACACTCTTAATATTAGACCCCAAATTCACTTCAAACCTTCTGCAGCTTCCAGAGCTGTAAATCTGTCTTTACAAAGCTTGAAGATACAATTAACAAAGATAAAAAAATAAAATCAGGATCTGAGTATTTTCTTAAGATGATATATGGAATATATGTCTAAAAAGATTGTGCAAACCAGCTGCAAATTGCTTGTTAGATTTTCTTCTTGTGCTGCCCCTTGGCTTTTCAAGTTTTGATGGAGATTTATCAATCCTATTCACTAGTTCATAATTAAACAATCCCAGAGTTTCTTTTGCAAAAACAGGAGTTTACGTCTGTAGGACAACAGGTGCTATCTCTGAGTACAGGTAGTCCTCAACTTACAACCATTCATTTAGCGAACATATGAAGTTACAAGAACATCGGAAAAAGTGATTTATGACCATTTTTCACACTTATGGTCATTGCAGCATCCTCACGTGATAAAAATTCAGATGCTTGGTAACTGACACGTGTTTATGATGTCTTTTAAATAGCGCATTCATATGCAGCATCCTGGGGTCAAGCGATCACCTTTTGCGGAATGGGACAACTTGTCGCAGTCAACTTGCCATGGCCAACTGTAGGGTTTCCTGCCTAAGCAGGGGGTTGGACTAGAAGACCTCCAAGGTCCCTTCCAACTCTGTTATTCTATTCTATTCTATTCTATTCTATTCTATTCTATTCTATTCTATTCTATTCTATTCTATTCTATTCTATTCCAGAAATGACTCTATTCTATTCTATTCTATTCTATTCTATTCTATTCTATTCTATTCTATTCTATTTTTAATAAACTTTTATTAATATTTAAAATCCAAAAATACAAGTTAAAATACATCTATAACAAAAATACATCCGTAATAATTATACAATTCAATGTCATTCTGACAGTACGTAATTCTTATCTTTTATTCTATTCTATTCTATTCTACTCTACTCTACTCTATTTTATTATCTTGCTACAGGACAATTCACCATGCCCATATCACCACGGGACAACTCGCTGCAGGACAATTCAACAATTCAATTTAATTATTTAAAATAATTTTAAAAATATTTTAATTTTTGTTATTCACATTTTATTTTGTCCCTTCTTTGGCATCCTTTCTTTAATGATTCTATTAGACTATTTCTTCGATATTAGTGTAACTCTGGTCCCACAGCAAATTGTCCTGTCGTGAGTTGGCCGTGGTGAGTTGTCCTAGACCCCACCTTTTGCAAACTTTTGACAAGCAAAGTCAATGGGGAAGCCAAATTCCCTGAACCATGTTACTAACTTAACAACTGCAGTGATTCACTTAACAACTGTGGCAAGAAAGGTCGTAAAATGCAGCACAACTCACTTAACAATTGTCTTGCTTAACCATGGAAATTTCGGGTTCCATTGTGGTCATAAATTGAGGACTACCGATATATAAAAATCACCATTCTCTAATATTACTTTCTACATGCATTCAGTTACAAATGCCATCATCCACAATAAGGGCATTTTCCCATCCACTTGTGCAATACATCTGAAAAGCAATACATTGAGAAAACTTTTTCAAAGTACATAGAAGAGCAACATTTTTTTAAAAAAAGAAATAATTGGGGGGGCGGGGAGGTGAAAAGTCAGTTTCTAGTACCAATAACTGATTATTAGAAACTCTGCACCTTGCTTGGATGTTTCACCTGTTGTGCCTATTTAGTATTATTACTAAATAGTAATATTTAGTAATAATACTAAATTGGTGCAATCAGTTTTATTTGATCTAATTGAATTGGTGCAATCAGTTTTATTTGACCATTTCCCCATTTCTGTTTTTTGATTCAGAAAAATCTTGAATGTGCATGTATATACCCTGTTTCCCTGAAAATAAGACATCCCCTGATAATAAGCCCAATCAGGCTTTTGAGCGCATGCAGTAAAATAAGCCTCCCCCTGAAAATAACCCCTCCCCAAAAATATTTAAATTCAGAGCTGGAAATCAGATAAGACGACAAGAGGAGCCCCATCTTGCTTCACGCGCCCCAAAATAATAAGACCTCCCCAAAAATAAGGCCAAGCGTTTATTACGGGGTTCAAAAAATATAAGACAGGATCTTATTTTTGGGGAAACACGGTATATTCTGTTTCTAAAAGTAGACACATATAAGTGTTATGATCTGTTCTATCTAGCTTTGAAGCCCTCAATCCATAACTCAATACTACTGTCAGCATCACATGCTTGAGTGAAATTATCCACGGTTTCTTACTGAAATGGAACAAGAGTCCATTTCAGAAATACAGCACAATCAATAAATCAAAATTCCAAATGACAGATGGATTTTTCATGGTCTGGATGACAATATGGTTCCTTTACTTTCTTTTGCAGCTTTGACACGTGAACCTAAATCAGCCTGTTGTCGGGTTTGTGGTGTCAGTGTGTTTGCTTAGTGGTAGTAAAAAATTATAAAAGGGGGGGGGCTTAGTCCCTGAGATAGTTAAAAAAAAAAAGACCTGTGGAACTGAGTCTGAAGGAACAGGGTTAGATTGTGTTTGTTCATTCAAATCAATAGTGGGAGCAGAATCTTTCTCATAGTTCTCTACATGGGGCTCCCCTTGAGGTGCACTCGGAGGCTCCAACTGGCGCAGAGTGCGGCCGCGCGGGTGGTTATGGGAGCAACGTGGAGCTCCCATGTAATACCTCTCCTGCGCGAGCTGCATTGGCTCCCGGTGGTCTTCCGAGTGCACTTCAAGGTTCTGGTTACCACCTTTAAAGCGCTCCATGGCTTAGGATTTGGTTATCTACGGGACCGCCTGCTACCACCAATAGCCTCCCACCGGCCAGTACGCTCCCATAGAGAGGGGCTCCTCCGGGTGCTGTCGGCCAAACAATGTCGACTGGCGGCCCCTAGGGGGAGAGCCTTCTCTGTGGGGGCACCTACGATCTAGAATGAGCTCCCCCCGGAGATATGGAGGATCCCGGATCTGCGCACCTTCCGTCGCGCGCTTAAAACGTTTTTATTTCATCAAGCTGGCCTGGCCTAAATCTTCTCCCTTTTAAAATTTTAAAATTTAAATTTTAAACACTAATTTTAATTTGTTTAATTATGGGATATTTTAAAATTTAGCCAAATTGTTTAATCTGTTTTAATCTATTTTAAATTTTGTATCTCTGTGTTTTATCTTTTGGCTGTTCACCGCCCTCAGTCCTTCGAGAGAAGGGCGGTATAGAAATTTAATAAAATAAATAAATAAATAGTTGAAAATCATATTTTTGGGTTGGATGCATCATCCCTATTCACCCAATTTTTTCCTTCCTGATCTCCTGGCAGATGGGAGGGGATCACCTGGTTCCTGCTTTCCATCTCTATTCTGCTGCTCTGATGTACATCAAAGGTTAAAGCTATAGGGCAGTCCTAAGTATTTTTTTTCAGTGGATATTTGTGTGCCTTTTTGATATATTAAGATAGATATTAGCGGTGGCTCAGTGGCTAAGAAGCTGAGCTTGTTGATCGAAAGGCCAGCGGTTCAGCGGTTCGAATCCCTAGTGCAGTGTAACAGGATGAGCTCCCGTTACTTGTCCCAGCTTCTGCCAACCTAGCAGTTCGAAAGCACGTAAAAAATGCAAGTAGAAAAATAGGGACCACCTTTGGTGGGAAGGTAACAGCGTTCCGTGCACCTTTGGCATTGAGTCATGCCGGCCACATGATCACGGAAATGTCTTCGGACAGTGCTGGCTCTTCGGCTTTGAAACGGGGATGAGCACCACCCCCTAGAGTCAGGAATGACTAGCACATATGTGCGAGGGGAAGCTTTACCTTTACCTTTTTAAGTCCCCTACCGTTTTTATCTCTAGGAATCTCTCCCCCCACTTCCCGCTCTCTCCCTTACTCCCTCTAGCTTCTTTTATCCCATTCTGTAATTTTTGCAAGCTGAACAGAGTGACATGTGTGCTTGCTCTTATTTGGATATACTTATTTGGATAGAATGACCAGGCGAATGCTAAATGCAAACTAAACCGGAAATTTACCAACAGTAAAGTTCAAGATTTGCCCTCCCACACACACCTTCCATTCAGGGGAGTGTTCTCAGCTCCAGCCTGCAGGGTTGTACTTCAGTTGACCAAACTCCTTCTCCTCCTCCAGCTGACAGGCAATGCAGCACAAAAATTAGGTACTAGCCAGCCTCCTTGCCCTACGGGTTTTGCGGTATAAACTTCTTCCCCATTTCCCCCAAGAGCCAGTGTATGATGAGTGGCCATCTGGCAAATTAAAATCCATCAGGAGAGGAAGGGAACATGGAGACTTTGACTTCTGGAGAGGGGAAGAAATACCAGGAGGAGGAGGAGGAGGAGGAGGAGGAGGAGGAGGAGGAGGAGGAGGAGGAGGAGGAGGAGGAGATGACAGGAACTCCTGTTGATGAAAATCTTTCCATTATTCTGGACATTCTGGACATTCTTCTAACTAAACCAGACCAGCCAGCAGTACCTGAACACACCTGTACATGGATCATAAGCTTCCTAGCAGACAGGAAGCAGCAGGTGAAGCTAGGCAAAATTACATCAGATACCTGCACAATTAGCACAGGAGCCCCCCAAGGCTGTGTGCTCTCTCCACTTCTCTCTGTACAACAATGACTGCATCTCAAAAGATTCCTCTGTTAAAATGCTGAAGTTTGCAGATGATAAAACAGTGATCGGTCTCATTCAAGACAACGATGAATCTGCATACAGATGGGAGGTTGAACAATTAGCCTTGTGGTGCAACCAGAACGATCTTGAACTAAGTACACTCAAAACGGTGGTGGATTTTAGAAGAAAACTTCCTATATTATCACCTCTTACAATACTAAACAACACAGTATCAACAGTAGAGTTCTTCATGTTTCTAGGTTCTTACCATATCTCAAGACTTAAAATGGACACCTAACATCAAAAACATCATCAAAAAAGCTCAACAAAGAATGTTCTTTCTGCGCCAACTCAGAAAGCTCAAACTGCCCAAAGAGCTGCTGATTCAGTTCTAGAGGAATTATTGAGTCTGTCATCTGCACCTCCATAACTGTCTGGTTTGGCTCATCAACCAAACTAGACAAACACAGACTTCAACAGATAATTAGAACTGCAGAAAAAATAATTGCTACCAACCTGCCTTCCACTGAGGACCTGTATACTGCACGAGTCAAAAATAGGGCTGTGAAAATATTTATGTCACATCCTGGACAAAAATTGTTTCAACTTCTACCCTCAAAACGATGCTATAGAGCACTGCACACCGGAACAACTAGACACAAGAACAATTTTTTCCCGAATGCCATCACTCTGCTTAAGAACTAATTCCCACAACACTGTCAAATAATTTACTAATACTGTATTACTATTATTCTTCTCTTCCTTACTAGTAACTATCTCTTCCCACTTATGACTATAACCATATCGCTTGTATCTTTCAATTTATATTGTTTTTGTTTCCTAGTACAATTTGATAGCTTATTAGTAACCTTGACTATCACTAAGTGTTGTATCTTTTTATTCTTGATGAATGTATTTTATTCTTCTTATGTACACTGAGAGCATATGCACCAAAGGCAAATTCCTTGTGTGTCCAATCACACTTAGCCAATAAAGAATTCTATTCTATTCCTTTCTATTCCATTATTCCATACTTCCAGAAAAATGCTGCAAAGCATCTTCCTATTTACTCTTGAAAAGCAGCTGAGTCCATTCATTGGTGCAGTTTGCAAAGTTATAGGGAAACCTCAATAATTCAGATTAGTGCAGCACTTATGTACAGGACGAAACTGTAAACTGTAGATCCAGCCTCTCATGCTACAGGAACAATTTAGAAAGTGACTGCAAACTTGGAGAGAGTCTTGCACCCTCTGTAGTTCTTGCTGTGGCTCCCAATTAAAAATGGAACATAACATGAAAGATTATCTCTTCTTCAGGACCCACCGGTGTCCCAAACAAGGGATGAATGAGTAGCAAACAGCTGCTTAGCTGTGTCAGTATTATAGCAGGTGGTGCTCCTATTCTGTTCATTGAATGATACCGAATTGAAACATGAAACTAATTACTTGTTTCAGCTTAATCTATCCAGTTATTCAAAGTATGTCTTCTTGTTCAGAGGCTTCCTTGACTTCTTCCACCACTGAGCACTTGCTACTTAACTATTTTTAAAGGGAATTATTTGATGGATGTGCTGCAGGGACAGGTAATATCTGTGCTTACCAACTCGCCAACTCTTTCCTTGCTAATAATGTTACTGGAGGAAATGAACTGCCTGGTTTCTGTCTGTCCTCAAATTAACCTGCAACATGGGTGGATGGTGAAGGTGGTTAGATATCTGCTTTTTTCAAAGCTCAATACCTTTCTGCATGCCGCAGAAACCAGACAGGATAGCCTGACATGGAAGAAGAAATGGAGAATCAAGCTAAAGCGGATGCCATATGAGCTTGTTTTAATCTGCACCAGGGATGAAATCCAGCAGGTTCTGACAGGTTCTGGAGAACCGGTAGCAGAAATTTTGAGTAGTTCGGAGAACCAGCAAATGCCACCCCTGGCTGGCTCCAGAATGGGGTGGGAATGGAGATTTTGCAATATCCTTCAACCTGGAGTGGGGAGGGAATGGAGATTTTGCAATATCCTTTACCCTGGATGAGGTGGGAATGGAGATTTTGCAGTATCCTTCCCCTGCCACGCCCACCAAGCCAAGCCATGCCCACCAAGCCTCACCCACAGAACCGGTAGTAAAAAAATTTGGATTTCACCACTGATCTGCACAAACTAGTTTTCAGCATCCCATTACACTATAATGGGACTTCGTGATAGATGGAAGCAGAATTTATTCATAATTTTAGATTGGTTGAGATTAATGGATAAAGAACTTGGGGGAAAAAATGGAACTTTAATGGTATACATGTTGTTGACAGCAGCAAGAATATGCTATGCACAAAAATGGAAGGACACTTTGATTCCCATAATGGATGAATGGATGCAAAAGTCGATGGAGTTAACAGAGATGGCTAAATTTACTGATTTGAATAAAGAAAAGAACACAATTAATTTTGTTTGTACTTGGAATTCACTTTTGGAGTTTGTGCTTTGGGTGGGAAAAAAATTAAGCTTTGATTTCGGATTTTGCTGATTAGATAGGTTTGTTGCTATAGAAATGACTGGCATTTATTATATTATTACATAAAAGGAAAACTGAGGTTTCACCTTATTCTACTGTGCCAAAAAGAGTCGGAAGTCAATGCTTTTCTCCTTTCCTCCTTTATTTTCCCATTATGGTCATTTTTCTTTGTATTTCTGTATTTTATATTTTGATAAACTAATGAAATATTTACTGATCCTAATTTTAGATGGCTTGGATTTCCAGAGGCAAGGATGGACCAAAACTTTGTGGCAAAACTTCCTTGTAAGAGGGTCTCAGATTCAATTTTTGACATGTCTACTTAAAATGAGCAAGTAACAAGAGCTGGAAGCATCTCAGCTTCTTCCCTAGATCCTCCAGTTATCACTATAAATAGTTTCATAGGGTAATGTACTGCATATATCAGGAGTTTATCATTACTCAAGTTCTCCTTTCACCCGTTTTACATTTTGCTTGTACATCCTAGTCAGTGGAGTTACGCCTTATTAGAAAAATGTTTTGGAAGAAATGCTTCAAACTTCAAGACCTCTTTGCTATTCATTAAAGAATCCCATCTTTCTCAAGCATCTATATAAAAATGAGTAAAAATGCTGTTATTTTAAGGAATGACTCATTAATGTTATTATGACTATCTGACAGGGACAATTTGTTTAGGCCCTCGTGGAAGGTTAAAAGAAGTTGAGCTGTTTTAATAAACAATCTTATTCTAAATTATTTTCAAAGGGTCCACAAATGTAGAGGGCAAGGAAGATGACCTTGGCAATGATATGCAATATCCATCCCCAGAATGACAAAGAATTAAACATATTTTAATCCTACAACAGCCAAGTAACATTCTGAAGCAGCTCATACACCTCCATAATTCTAATAATTCCCGATGGCTCACTGGAGGCTTATTTATTTATTTATTTATTTGTCAAGAACATATTAGGTAATTTATATAATTATAAGCATGAATTGAATACATAAAATAGATACAAGTAGAGGAAACATTAGGACAGGGACGGTAGGCATGATGGTGCACTTATGCACGCCCCTTACAGACCTCTTAGGAATGGGGTGAGGTCAACAGTAGACAGTCTTAGGTTAAAATTTTGGGGGTTTGGGGATGAAACCACAGAATCAGGTAGTGCATTCCAGGCACTGACCACTCTGTTGCTGAAGTCATATTTTCTGCAATCGAGTTTGGAGCAGTTTACCTTAAATTTGTATCTATTGTGTGCTCGTGTATTGCTGTGGTTGAAACTGAAGTAGTCACTGACAGGTAGGATAATTTTATGAGCTACGCTTAGGTCATACCGAAGACGGTGTATTGCCGACAGCAATTCCAGTATTTGAGATGCTGCCACAAAGAAGACTGGAGTCAACTTATTCTCCAAAGCACCAGAGGGCAGGACAAGAAACAATGGATGGAAACTAACCAAGGAGAGAAGCAACCTGGAATTAAGGAGAAACTTCCTAACAGTGAGGACAATTAACTAGTGGAACAGCTTGGCTTCAGAAGTTGTTGGTGCATTATTACTGGAGGTTTTTAAGAAAAGACTGGATAATCACTTGTCTGAAATGGTATTGGGTGTCCTGCTTGAGTAGGGGGTTGGACTAGAAGACCTCAAAGGTCCATTTCAACTCTAAGCAGGAGAGGAGGTACAACTGTGATTCTGTTATTATAGCCAATCCCCCCAAAAAAACAGCTTTAACAATTCCTATGGAGCCGATTTCTTGATGTGGTCTACCTAATGATCTTGACGTTAATTCTAACAATCAATGGAATAGAATCACAAGACGAAAGAAAATCCAGTAACCTATAGTTGTTATTGCTTGCATTGAGAAAAGCCTCAAAGCATAACAATTCATAGATCTGCTATGCACAATTTCCATACGAATGACAGCCATTCCTGATCCAGGAATGATATGTGACCCAATATTTTGCCTCCGGCTTAATTGCTATTTATCCACACTTCGTTATCCTATTCAGGAACCATTTTCCAGTTCAACAAACCTCACAAATCAAAAAGCCTTTCAGTATGAAAAGGGCTACGGGAGTGACATTACAAGAGTGTTCCAATATTTGAACAGCTGCCACAAAGAAGAGGGGGTCAACCTATTTTCCAAAGAACCTGAAGGCAGGACCAGAAGCAATGGCTGGAAATTAATCAAGGAGAGAAGCAACCTAGAACTAAGGAGAAATTTTCTGACAGAACAATTAACCAGTGGAACAACCTGCCTCCAGAAGTTGTGGGCGCCAGAGGTGGGTTTCAGCAGGTTCTGACCAGTTCTGGAGAACCAGAATAGTAGCAGAAATTTTGAGTAGTTCGGAGAACCGGTAGTAAAAATTCTGACTGGCCCCACCCACATCTATTCTCTGCCTCCCAAGTCCCAGCTGATCAGAAGGAAATGGGGATTTTGCAGTATCCTTCCCCCAGAGTGGGGTAAAACCCAAACAGGTTAAAAATACAGGAAAGAGGCACAAGTTAGAATTTCCTGACTTATTTAGCCAAAAGAATGGATACCACACAAAATGGTGAGTTCTCCTTTACTACAGATCTTCATACAAAGATGGAAACATCATGTATCAGAAACGCATAGTGGATTCTGCACTGAGCAAAGGCTTTGAATTAGATGTTCTCTAAGAGCCTGTCCAACTCTGTTTTTTTTAATGCTTAAATCTTTCTTTGGTTTCAGCCATAGGAAATAAAAAAGTGGATATCTGCAATCTAAGACTTTCCTGGAAACCTTAGACTTACCTGCCCAGCATATTGAGCTGTTGCCTTCTGGAAGGTACAAAAGATACTTAAAGACAGGGAGAGCTTAACATCTCAACCTACATCATTAGGGCTTCTTTCCTACTTGGAAGAGGAATGGGCTTATGGAGCAAACTACCTCTATAACCCTTTTCAAAACCTTAAGGGGCAAGTATTTCATCCATACCCATTCCAGGTTCAATCAATCAACCAATCAATCAATCAATCAACCAATCAATCAATCAGAATAGAGCTGAAAGGGTCCTTGGAGTTCTTCTGGTCCAACTCCTTGCTCAAGCAGGAGACTCTATACCATTTCAGATAGCTGGTTGTCCAGTCTTTTCTTAAAAACCTCCAGTGATGAAGCATCTACAACTTCTGAAGGCCAGCTGTTCCACTGGTTGATTGTCCTCACTGTTCGGAAGTTTCTCCTTAGTTCTAGCTTACTTCTCTCCTTGGTTAATTTCCAACCATAGTTTCTTGTCTTGCCTTCTGGTGCTTTGGAAAATAGGTTGACCCCAATGGTGGGTTCCTCCCGGTTCGGCCCGGTTCGGCCGAGCCGGTAGCGGTGACGATATGACGTCACCGAACTGGTTCTCTTTGTTTGGGAGCTGGGCCCTCCCACCCCCCGCGTTATTCTTACCTTTTATTTGGACCTGCCCCCAATCTATTTGCTGCCTCCCGAGTCCCAGCTGATTGGCTAGAAGGAAAAAAACTGTTTAAACTCTTGCCGTGGGGCTTCAAAGGGCCGCCCTACAGTTGATCAGTGTAGGTGGTAGACCAGTGTGCTCAAAAAACATATGGGTAGACCGGTGCCACCAAAAACAAATGAGTAGACCGGTGCCTCCAAAAACAAATGGGTAGACTGGTGCCTCCAAAAACAAATGGATAGACCGGTACAGCTCTGCAAGTAGTTAAAAGCCTGGTAGATCAGTACCTCTCCTAAATCCTAAAGAATTGTCACATGACCATCAAACCATGCCCACAAAATAAGCCACGCCCACAGAACCGGTAGTAAAAAAATTTAGAACCCACCCCTGATTGACCTCCTTCTTCTTTGGGGTTATCTTGATAATCACTGACACATTCTCTGAGCAACATTTTAGTTAGGCAGGACATCTAGAAATAGTGTGGCCCCCCAAGCCAAATCTGATTGTCTTATGTGTACAAGGCACCTAAACCTGTTCACTTTATCCACTGACTCGTTACACAAAGCCATAAAATGGTTTTTCTGGAATACAAAATGCCCAAAAAAATTATATATGTTTCTTTCTGTCTCTGGAAATACCCAATAAGACACTGAAGAGCAAGTAAATTATATTGAGATCCAAATCACTTGTTTTACATTCACCCCACTCAGTAGGAAATTAAATTTTGATGTATTTCATAAGGAAGCTCTTTGGTTCTTCAGATTTTCTCCAAAATAGGTAACAGGGAAAGCAAAGATAAATGATTTGCTACTCTTCCCTCTTCCTCCACCCTCCTCTTGTCCCCTAATTGATAAATTTCAAAATGCATTTCCATAATTCAGGATCTGCCCCAGAAGTTTCCCTTCCCTTCTTTCTCCTCCCCATCAGCCCCATCTACGGTCATATCAACTTTCAGCCCACAAGCAAAAAGCAAATTTTGAGTCCATTACTCTGTTGGCTTCCACTGCAGTTTAAAAAGAGTATAAATTGCCCATATACAATTTAGACAAATAAAGCTATCACTTTCCTGTCCCTCAAGAGATTTGTGCAGCCTCAGGAAATTCTGAAGGTGAGAAAAAAGACAAAAGAAGCAAATTAGAAAATGAAGAAAGCCATCTTAGAGATTGGAGAGGAGCGGGGGGTGGGGGGGCTTCAAAAATTTTAGCAAGGGGTTCTCTGCCCGGTTGCTGGCTGGGTGTGGCCATGGTAGGTGTGGCCTAGTCAGCCTCCTCACCTCGGTCGGAGGGGGGGTGTTTTGCCCTCCCCGGGCTCCGGAGGCTTTCCTTGAGCCTCCGGGAGGGTGAAAACGGCCTCCCCAGGCTCCGGAGGCCCTCTGATAAGCCTGTTTTCGCTGAACCTCCACACGCACCATACACTTACCTGCATCCAAAATGGGCCATGTGGGGACTCCTGGGAGGGGCAGGGCAGAGTGGGCGGGGCCAGCCAGGAGTAGGATTTGGGGGTTCTCCAAACTGCACAGAATCTTAGCTAGAGGTTCTCCCGAACCCCTGTGAACCCCCAGCAACCCACCCCTGGAGAGGAGGGGTCTTGATTGTACTATTTTGATGTTGCAGACAATACAGCACTTCAGAAGTGCTGCTGACTCACACCAGCCAAGGAAGGAAAAGGTTGGAAAGACGATTCTCCTTTAATGATTTCTAAAAGGGAGGCAAATTAGTTACACTAGCTGCGTGCTGACATAATTCAGAGCTCTGTCTTGGGGCCTCATCGTTCCTAGATGACTAATTTGTAGATACATTGCCGGTGAGAGATTCATTGGCTTTTCCCTGAGCCTGATTTGGGCAAAGCTTCTCTCAACAGCCATTATTTAGCAATGCAATGTGGAAAATCCCAAGAAGGCTGCAAAATTCCGCATATTAATCTGGAATGCTTTCACTAAATGCAATGCAATAAATACTATATAAGAGAATAATGCTGAATAATGCTGCCTGGTTAGCAGAAAAGGTTCCTTTCTTAGCATTTCTTTATACAGGTAATCCTTGACTTATGGCCACAATGGGGAGAAGAATTTTCATGGCTAACCATGGCTGTTGTGATGCGAGTTGCGCACAATTTCATGACCTTGTTGAAAGAAATATCCAGGTCCAGTTCCAAGCCGGGAGAAAGGCACTGGAGACAAAAAGGAGGCTGGAGGCTGATTGGAAAGATGGTCCGTTTATTGATGAAACAGAACCACCAAGCACATGTGATCCTGGGCAGCTGACCACATGGAGTTGAGAGTTTTTTATATCTTCTCTTGGGCTTTGAACTTGAGCTTCCTGTTCCTGTGCAAGAACATGTATTCTATTGGCTGTTGTAGGGGTCATAGCTGGCTCTGTAGGTCGTCTGAGCTCCCAGGTTTGGTTGAAGTTCTGAAGGGGCTTGTTGGGCAATTCCTATTATGGCTGAGGGCTAATCCTACTTTTGTTCAGACCTTCCGCAGGGAGTAATAGATTACCATTCGTATCTGCTTAGTATCTGCTTGGGGGCAGGGAGCTGGAGCTCTGAGTTTCTGTCTCCCTTAGGATCTTTTTCTCTCTTCTAGGGGAAATATTTTATCATACCTTTTTAAAATTTCTCAAAATATTTCATTCCTCTAGGAGAGGGACGGGTGCTAACTTTAGTGAACAGTTGCCATTGTTAACATTGTCCTATGGTTGTTAAGCAGATCCAGCTTTCTCCATTGACTTAGCTTGTTGGAATATAAACAAAACTTCGTAAGGTCTGTTCAAGCTAACCAAGCTACCTTTGGACATTGTGGGTTTTAAGAGATTGGACAGCCACTTCTTAAGGATGGTTTTCCGGTACACTGAAGGCGGTTGTACTGGATGATTCTTCTGGGTCCTTCATTTTCCCAATTGTATGATTCAACATAGGGTGTCAGCTTCCAAGCTGCCATATGGACGGAGAAGAGAGGCTTGAACTTTCACCTACTTAATTCCCCTGAAGAACTGTCTCCACGGAGATGGGATGGGGGGGGCACATTCCTGTGAACTGACGGAGATGGGATGAGAAGAGTGACTTGGAAGATGGCCAATGAGATGCAGAGTTCAGTGCTAACTACGCATTGAGTCAGGGTCAGTTCGTTATGCTCAATAAAGAGAAAAAATTCCACAAAGATCGGGCATTTGGAAATTCATTTATTTGGAGATAACAACGAAGCTTGACATAGGGATGAAATGCTACCGGATCGGGCCGGATCATCCGGTCCACTAGCGATCTTGGCCGGTGGTTCAGCGATCTGGTAGCGATGGCGGAGCAAAGCTCCACCCACCCACCCAGGTGTCATTACTTCCTAGTTTTAACCAGGAAGTAATGTGTTTTGTACCTTCTGCACATGCGCAGAAGGTTTTGCTCATGCGCAGAAGGTTTTGCGCTCGTACATGACGCATGCAACGCATACGCTTCCGAACCGGTAAGGAAGGTAAGTAGATTTCACCCCTGATTCAACGGTACAGCAAAATACAGTTTCTTATACGCATCCTTTGGCTACTTGGTAGCTAAATTAAGTGTCGGAAAGTCATATTTCACCATAGTTTTGCTGCATTTTTTTCTTTCTCACAGAGAATCAGTGGTGGGATTCAAATAATTTAACTGATTCTCTGCCCTAATGACCAGCTGGGTGGGCGTGGCCATGGTGGCCATGGTGGGCGTGGCCAGGGGGAGTGACAGACAACACTTGGCCTCCTGCACTCCCCTGGGAGCACTCGACTACGCTGCACCCCCTGCGCCCCGTTTTGGGCCTAGTAGGCCTCTCTGCAGCCCCCGGGAGCAAAAACAGGCCGCGGGGGTCGCGTCATACCTCATTGCGCCCCATTTTGGGCCTAGTAGGCCTCCTTGCACTTACCTGGGAGCCAAAACAGGGCACGGGGAGACTTCTTAAAAACCTGCAGTGTTGGACCACCCACATAACCTCTCCTCTCCTCTCTGACCAGATTCACCAGGAATCAAAGGGGGAAAAATATATAAAATCCCATTAATTGGAGCTAGCAGATCTGAGGTGCAAACAATTGGTTGATTGCTAAATGAGAGCAAAATGTTGTGGTTTTCTGCATCTCTTTACTGCCGGCTAATATTTGGATTTTTGTAATCCGACTCTCGGGGCCCTTACCACTTATTTGTGGAATGAATGCTTTCAGCAATTTTGGGATAAATCGGCCTGAACCAATGGAGCACATGAGCAGTTAAGTCAATAGATGACATCGGTAGCACCCTCCAAACAGAACAGCAGTTGCATGACATCAACAAGTCTGCTTTTAATGAGATTTCCTGGCAGCCTGAACATTGAAAAGGGATACCAGCCACCAGGATTCATTCAAAATAAAACTCCCACAACACTATCTCTTTAATGGCATGGAATTTTTGTTTGGGTTTGTTTGTTTTTTCATCCTTTAGGATGAGTCACTCCACACTTGATGTGGCACCAGAGGTTTGTCAGCACTTGCTGTGGCAAAAACAGATAGAATTTAGAAGGAGGGGAGGCTCTCCTCTAAACACACAGTGACGCAGGGATGCTCGCAGGGAGCTGCAGTCAGCCATGGCTGTTGGGTGCACATCTGCTGTGCATCTGGTTGCCCACATTTTTCTGTGCGTATTTAAAAGAAATGTGTGTGTTTATTTCAAGAAACCCTTGAGAGAAATCCAAAAAAATGATTTTATTGTTCCGTTTGATGCCATCAAAGCAATGATGTCGTCAACAGACTGTCAAGTGACTTTGTGAGTGTGATGCCACTGCTTAGCAGAGGCCTCTAAACTCCATATACCATTGACTCCATATCCCATGCTTGTAAGCCCCACTGATGATCCCTGGGAAATTAGAAATAGCTCTGTAACATGCTTGCGTGGCACCAGACTGAGAAAAAAAATTGCATTGCATTGGTTTCAGTTTGACCCACAATTGGAAGATAACTCCCAGATTTTCCTAATGGCTGGCTAAGGTAAAAGGTAAAGGTTCCCCTTGCACATATGTGCTAGTCGTTCCTGACTCTAGAGGGTGGTGCTCATCTCTGTTTCAAAGCCGAAAAGCCAGCGCTGTCTGAAGACGTCTTCGTGGTCATGTGGCCAGCATGACTAAACGCCAAAGGTGCATGGAACACTGTTACTTTCCTACCAAAGGTGGTCCCCATTCTTCTACTTGCATTTTTTACGTGTTTTCGAACTGCTAGGTTGGCAGAGGCTGGGACAAGTAACAGGAGCTCACCCCATTACGCAGCACTAGAGATTCGAACCGCTGAACTGCCGACCTTTTGATCGACAAGCTCAGCATCTTAGCCACTGAGCCACCGTGTCCCTTAGAATGGCTGGCTAAATGACAACAATTTTATACTGGAAATGGATTTGAGAACTTGGCTATGGTGCAGCCTAAACTGCGGCCTTCCAGATAGGATCAGACCACATCAAAAAGGACACTAGGGTGGAGAAGGAAGAGCTTTGGTACAGAATACTTGAAGTTGCAGCTGGGGTTTAGGAAAACGTGCCAGGACAAAAAGAAAAGACAAAAATGGGACTATTTTACATAAAATAGATCTGTCATTATCAGTGGAAGCCAACTGCCTGTTGTAGACATGAGTACTTGAATCTATAGCAGGAGTCAAACTGCAAAATTTCATGCCTGATATCAAATATTTCAGCCTTGTCAAAAATCATGAGCCTGTAAAATGCTACAGCTTTCCCTCCTTAAGCAGCATTGACAAATTAATTCTACAGGAAGATACATTGGCTGTTACATATCCGTATATTAAATTTGAATTCCTTTAAAAAGAGCTTTGCATTTCCCAAATAGGCAGGGTCAAGAAGGGTAGCTGGTTATGTTTGTTGGACATTTCACGTTACCTCCAAATCACCTGTTTATCCAGCATTTCCCTCCATTTGCAACAATGACGAATAATACCAATATTTGAGGGGCTGCCACAGAGAAGAGGGGGTCAACCTATTTTCCAAAGTACCTAAACGCCAGACAAGGAATAATGGATGGAAACTGAACAAGGAGAAAACTGAACAACCTGGAAATAAGGATAAATTTTCTGACCGTGAGAGCAATCAACCCATGGAACAGCTTGTCTTCAGAGGTTGTGGGAGCTTCATCACTGGAAGCTTTCAAGAAGAGACTGGACTGCCATCTGTCAGAAATGGTGTAGGGTCTGCTTGGGCAGGGGGTTGGATTAGATGACCTACAAGGTCCCTTCCAAATCTTTTAATCTGTATCTGTATCTACCTTATAAATCCTCTGTGTCTTTCTGAAAAATTCAATAATATCTCTTATTGAATTATATCTCTTATTATAGAGGGAAAAACTGTACATTTAAGAAAGTGGAAATATGGAGAAGAGAGAGAAGATCATGGATGATGCACTATTGCACTATTGAATGCACTAACTCTATTGAAAAATTAGATTACTTTCAGCCATTTATAATTTTTTCCTCATAATTATTTTCTTTAATTGGACATGCCTAGCATTCTATTATCATCTCCTTCCATGTCCTCTTCTTAATATTTGTTTGCTGGTACATTATGTTTGTGTAAGTACTGTGACATTGTTAAAAGTTATTCAATAACACTTTTTAAAAAAAACAATAATCAAAATTAGTATTATTTTTATTTTTGGATATGCTGAAATCTCAAGACAGAGGTAGTGATTTATCTGCAATTAGGACAAAATGCAACATGAACTTGAAGCATTTCTGTAAAAAGGGGTATGCTATTTGCATTTGACCTCCTCTTTCTCTTCATTCAAATGTGCCATCCACATTCCTGCATTAACAAAAGCCATCTATCCAAAGCCTTCTAAATCCAGTATGTATACCTCCCCCTCAGGATATAAGCTACCATGATTTGTTTATAATGCTAAATTAATTCAACAATCATACTGTGCTTTGAGTACAGGAGGTTAAAGAAGCAATTGTAAGAATGGCAAAAATAATTAGTATGAGTCACTATAAATAGGAGAAGGTCAGGCTGCTGCCTTGCTGAAGTCTTTGAGAAACACACAATGTTCCATTATAAGCAAAGGGTGGGGAACCTGTAGCCCCAAGGCTAGATGTTCGTGATCTCTCCAGATTTGCACCTTCTGAAGCCTCTCCAGTAACTGAATAGAAGCCAAAATGTCCCTCCGGGTTAAGGCAGGACACAACCCAAACTTACAGAATGAACTTTAAAAGAACTGTATCCAGTGGTGGGATTCAGCCAGTTCACACCACTTCGGGAGAACCTGTTGTTAACTTTGGCAAACTGGTTGTTGGAAAAAATCATTAGGGCAGAGAACTGGTTGTTAAATTACTTGAATCCCACCACTGACTGTATCCCAATTTGGAGAAAATCACAACCCCCTCACCTCCCCAGACAGTGATGTGGCCTGCTGTAATGGTCTGGGTGAATGACCTTGGGAGACAGAAGGAAGAGCTGCAGACTAGACAACGGACAGACAAGTGGCAGTTGAATTTGCAGATTGAATGGGGGCATGGCAAAACATGTCACAATGGACCTTCACTAGTTTTTTGGTTTTTTTTAATTGTAAAGTGAGGGGGAAATAGGTGTACTTTCGGACGTGCAAGTTTTTGTTAATGTATCCTTACAATGAAGTTACAATGTGTCGGTGTGATTCTTGTCTGAACTATCTTGCAAGGTTGACACCAGCCCATTTGTTTTATCATCACACTACTGCAGCCTTCTGTCAGGCCCGGCCCAAGAACATTATAGAGCAGGGGTCTCCAAACTTGGCAAATTTAAGACCTGTGGACTTCAACTCCCAGAATTCCTCTGGGAGGAATTCCTGGCTGAGGAACTCTCAGAGTTGAAGTCCACAAATCTTAAAATTGCCAAGTCTGGAGACCTGTGATATAGAGCAAGACAGTCAAAGCTCAGTTCTGTATTTGCTCACACCCAACAGACAGAATCTTGCCAGACTAAACCAATATTAACTCTCATTCTAACGAATTTAACCGGAGAGATTCTAAGGATTGGCTATCCTAATTCTCTTTCTCCGTCTCTGATCCAGCTCCAGGCTATGTTGCCTCTTGCCTCGCCCTCTTCCTTGTTATATGCTCCCTCCTTCCTGGAAAATTGCTGCTTCATTGTAGTCCATCACACCAGAGGGACCATTCCTTGCATCTTTAGTTCTATACAGTTTGTGTGCCTCCAGCTACCAAAAGGATGCTCATCCTTAGCATAGGAAGCATAGCAAACTCTTATCTTTTTATACAGTAAAGTCTTATACTCCAGCATAAATTACAAGCAGAGAAGAATTTCAGGGGCCATTTCAAATTTTGACATCCCCCATACTTTGACCGATCAGCATTGATTCTGATAGGCTCTTTAGAACCCAACCAGTTAAATTTCCTATATCCAACATCTTAAATATTTTGCATGGGTGAGAAAACACCAGCAAGGCTGTTGAAGTTTGTATTAAGCTTGACATTAGCCTTTTTCTGTTGTCATACACAAATTTAGACTGACTTAGAAATTATTTTTAGAGGAGTAATTTTTGGCTTTTAGCTAAATTGCGTGATCTGCACTGGCTCCCAGTGGTCTTCCGGGTGCGCTTCAAGGTGTTGGTTACCACCTTTAAAGCGCTCCATGGCATAGGACCTAGTTATCTTCCAGACTGCCTGCTGCTACCAATGACCTCCCACCGACCTGTGCGCTCCCACAGAGAGGGCCTCCTCGGGGTGCCATCAGCCAAACAATGTAGGCTGGTGACCCCCAGGGGGAGGGCCTTCTCTGTGGGGGCACCTACCCTCTGGAATCAGCTGCCCCCAGAGATAAGGAGAATCCAAGACCTCGGTGCCTTCCGCCGTGCCCTTAAAACTTTCTTTTTTCAGCAAGCCGGGCTGGCTTAACATATTTCTTAACATATTTTTAAAATATTTTTAATTGGTTTGTTATTTTAAATTGGGGCCAAATTAATATATATCCTTTTAATTGTTTTAAACGTTTGTATTGTATGTTTTTATCTGGCTGTACACTGCCCTGAGTCCCTCAGGAGAAGGTGCGGTATATAAATTCGAAATAAAATAAAATAAATAAATAAATAATTTATTTATCATGAATGTTTAAGCTGTTTCTGTCCACCCATTCTGAAGTGATGTACAGGAACAATAAAATGCAAAAAAAAAAAAAAAAAATCCTTAATAGCACAAACAATTGTAACATGAAATAAGGAAGAAAGAGAATTAATGAGAGGATGACTTAAAATAAATTTACAAACTTGTTAAGCAATCAAAGCTTAAATGAGCTACTATAGAGCTCCTTTGCTGTCACTGTTGTACTAGCAATTAGGAAACAAACAATTCAAATGGGCTGCAACCAGACATTTCCAACTCAAAAGATTCACAATATTTTCATTCTTAGTTATTGTGAGCAGGAACACAGCTGTCTGGAATGATGTCATGGAAGAGCTGGCTGAAGAACAAATTATTGTCTGTGAAGAACACTATTTAGATGAGCACAAATACACTGTGGCAATCCAGAACCTCAGAAAAAGGAAACAGATCATCTATACGACAGCTTTCAACAAAATGAATGTCCAAGCAACTTTATTTTTATTTATTTATTTATTTGCCAA
Organism: Pantherophis guttatus; assembly: GCF_059756535.1. Lineage (NCBI taxonomy): Eukaryota > Metazoa > Chordata > Lepidosauria > Squamata > Colubridae > Pantherophis > Pantherophis guttatus. The sequence goes on along the minus strand of NC_142069.1, from coordinate 14,455,623 downwards.
GCATATATAATATAACAGGTAAAAGTATAAATATAATTTGAATACATGAAAAGAGTAAGAGTAAAAAGGAATATTAGGACAGGGACAGAAGGCACGTTGGTGCACTTACAGACCTCTTAGGAGTGGGGTGAGGTCAACAGTAGACAGTCTAAGGTTAAAGTTTTGGGGATTTGGGGAAGAAGCCACAGAGTCAGGTAGTGCATTCCAGGCATTGACCACTCTGTTGCTGAAGTTGTATTTTCTGCAATCGAGTTTGGAGCGGTTCACTTTAAGTTTGTATCAATTGTGTGATCGTGTATTGTTGTGTTTGAAGCTGAAGAAGTCATTGACAGGAAGGACATTGTGGCAGATAATTTTATGTACTATGCTTAAGTCAGACTGAATTCGGCGTAGTTCTAAGTTGTCTAAGCCCAAATTTTGAAGTCTGGTGGCATAAGGTATTTTATTGCAGTTAGAGGAATGGAGGACTCTTCTTGTAAAATATATTTGGACTCTCTCAATTGTATTTATGTCCGATATGCCGTGCGGGTTCCAGACAGATGAGCTGTATTTGAGAATTGGTTTAGCAAATGTTTTGTATGCTCTAGTACAGAGAAGAAGCTATCAAAAAGTATCTGATCATTCAACCCAACACAGCACAATGAACACAAGCTGCGAAAATGATAACACTGCTATACATCAAAAACATCTCAGATACCACTACTATAACCACATGGCATCACTGTAGTACATAAACCAACTTAAGCCCTCCAAAACATTCTAAGTAAACCAAAGAACCCAACACCCCCAGAAGAAAATGCAGGACTCATCTACATCATACAACGTAAGGACTGCAACAGCCACTATGTAAGACAAACAGGCAGAAAACTTGCAAAGTGCATCCATGCACACCAACTAGTAATTCGAAGTCATGACAAAAACTCATTTCATAAAAAATGGACAGATTTAACCCTACTTTCAACTGGGAAATTGTGAGCATCTATCAAAATATTCATGGCTGGGAAGACATAGTAACAAAGTCAGCCAATTGGGAGTTGAGACAGACTGGAGCCAGGGCATGTCTTAGTCTGCAGCTTCTGAGCCTGTGCACAGCTAAAGTGAAACTAGTCTCACTGCTGTACTCTGTGTGTGAACATGTCTGCTGATCTGAGCTGAAGAATCAACTGTTGGTATTGTAAATATACTTTATGTGTTATTATGAATATAAAGAAGTTAATGAATCCAGCTGATTCAGTTATCTGTGTGTGCTTCTGGATATGATTTTTGCAAGAAACTCTGACAGCCTCCTAGACCAAGACAAGTTCAAAAATTATAGAGAATTCCTGGAAGTCTTCACTCAGTCAAATTGGCCTTCAATAGGCACATAGAGATAAACAACATCTACATTTAAAAGCGGCAATCAAAAAGCCAAAAGGAGCCGAGGTGGCGCAGTGGTTAGGGTGCAGTACTGCAGCTACTTCAGCTGACTGCTTGTTCAGCAGATCAGCGGATCAAATCTCACCGGCTCAAGGTTGACTCAGCCTTCCATCCTTCCGAAGTGGGTAAAATGAGGACCCGGATTGTTGGGGGCAATATGCTATTTAGTATACTGTCTTTGGTGTAAGTCGCCCAGAGTCCTCGGAGAGTGGGCGGCACAGAAATATGAATAATAAAATAAATAAATAAAATAAATAAATAAACAGCAAAACTAAAACATCCCTCACCAAATGGGCCAAATGCGTCACACACTGGCCATGCCCACCTCCATTTTAGCAAAGAGGGAAAAAGTCACAGTACATCACGCGACGTGATACCACGAGTTTGGCACCCTTGCACTAACATCTAAAATGAGAATAAACCCCACTCCCTACTAGCACTGATGATGGTGCCTAGTTTGATAATGAAATGTCTGCAAGAAAGCATCCAAGCTCTGGGAGCATCAAGGACCCCACAAGTTCAACCCTGAGCTACAAATATTCTATCAATTTATTATCTATTATCCTGATTTTGCTTCAGAATGCAGAATGGGGGATATTTTGTATACCTCTAATAAGCAAACGTGGGGGGCAATGGCAATTGTTTCAATAAGTGTCAACAATGCATATTGGCTTCTCAACCCCACTAGTTGGAGCAGAGCAGGAAATCAACTTTATATGAAGGCTAAAACTATTTTTATTAAGATTGGCTATAGTTACGTAATCTTGCAAGTCTTATTATGCTATGCTGCCTCTTCCTTTTGCTTCAGTTAATTAGGGAGTCGTCATCCTGAGCCATTTCTGAATATTATCTTATTGGTTTGGATTCAACAAATACTTCAGTAAATCAGTGGTGGGATTCAAATTTTTTTACTGCCAGTTCTGTGGGCGTGGCTTGGTGGGTGTGGTGTAGCTTGGTGGGCGTGGCTTGGTGGGCATGGCAGGGGAAGGATACTGTAAAATCTCCATTCCCACCCCACTCCAGGGGGAAGGATACTGCAAAAATCTCCATTCCCACCCCACTCCAGGGGAAGGATATTTTAAAATCTCCATTTCCACCCCACCCCACTAACCTGCCTTCCAGTTCCATTCTCCTGTGCAGGGCAACAAAAGAAAACCCAGCCGATCAGTTGGGACTCCATCAACTGGGACTCGGGAGGCAGCCAATAGATCGGGGCGGGGCCAGTCAGAGGTGGTATTTGCCGGTTCTCCAAACTACTCAAAATTTCTGCTACCAGTTCGCTAGAACCGGTCAGAACCGGCTGAATACCACCTCTGCTTCAGCTCCTTTTGTTCCAGTACATTTCCATCAAGGTTACCTTCCTTGCTCTCTATACAACATCCCCTAATCTGTACTTCTTCCATGGTGATCCTGGCTGGAATTAATAGAGTTTCAGTCCAACACATCTGGGGACCATACCTAAAACTCTCTTCCTTATCACAAAACCTAACTTTCAAGTTCTTGATCATACAGATCATACTGCTTCAAAGAGGGATTAGCTACATAATATGCAAAATTATTAAAAACATCACTGTTTTAATAGCCTAATTAGGATTAAGGAATATTTAAAAAATGTTTTGCTAAATTGGATAGTATTCACCAAGGGTGATTCGCCTCATCGACATTGTTATACAAATGACTTCCCCAGCATCAATTTATGTCATTTGAATAATGACATGATTCTGCATATAATATTAATCCACCGCCATCATGTCAATCAAGGGTTCAGTGTGTCTCTCTCAAGATGGTGTATCTCCAGATACCGTCTGCTGTCAGGTCCCCAAATTAGAACATGGTTGTAAACTTTCAATTCCCCAACAGCTAATTGCCTCTGTCAATGTAAAGATGCAGTTCCGCCTTAATTCACAGGAAATTTAAAACTACTGTGGCTGCTTTTCCCATGATTCAAAGGCCTTTTTGTCCTGTGCTTCATAGCCTTGAAACCAGGTCGGTGTTGACATAACTGACATCTCTGGTGATGAGTGGAACAACGTTATTGTCTTCGGCCCTTATGTGGCTGGCTGTTCCAGGAACTGAAAGCTAGGTTAAATAGACCTTTAGAACAGTTAGCAAAGTCTTTGTATAGAGTTCACATTTAGAAGCAGGATCAGCTTTGGAGATCTTAATTAAATGAAACTCGGTTCCTGGAAATGCTTGTCTCTCTTCAAAACAGGATGTTTACCTTCAGGTTGCTTCTCAATATTTGAGCACACTTATTCTAGCAGAGAATGCTATTGTTCCTTTTATTATAAAACGTAAGAAAGTAAAAGTTGAAAGGGATCTTAGGCCAACCCAGTGGTGAAATGCTACCGGTTCACTCCAGTTTGGGTGAACAGGTAGTAAAAAAAAAGCTACCGGTTCGAACCGTATTTCCGCCGATCAGCTGTGCTGCGCGGTTTATATTTGCTAGAAAGCAGGAAGTCCTGCTTTCTAGCAAAGCTAAATCGCATGGCACAGCCGTTCCCCCCTCCTCACTGTTCTACTTACCTAGTGAAGTCTTCTTTTTCTGCACGAAGCGTGCGTTTGGCGTGCACTGTGCATACATGCGCAGCATGCTTTTGGCGCACGCTGCACGTGCGCAGGCAGTGAACTGGTGGCGATCCATGGAGGATTTCACCACTGGACCAACCCCTTGCCTGGTGCAGGAACCAATTTCTGGAGCATTTGGTGGACCATCTGCAGCCAGCAACAGCTTCCCATCGCCCTGTGCGTTCCCACAGGGAGGGCCTACTCAGGGTGCCATCGGCTAGACAATGTTGGCTGTCTACCCCCAGGGAGAGAGCTTTCTCTGTGGGCGCACCCACCCTTTGGAATCAACTCCCTCTGGAACGCCGGGTGGTCCCCGACCTTCGCTCTTTCCGCCGTGGCCTGAAAACATGGCTATTTCACCTGGCCGCCCTTGACTGATGGGGGTTTTAATAGAATTTTAACTGGGTTTTATTGAATTTTTGTTAATTTTAACCTGGATTTTTGTTTTAATGGTTTGTTTGCTTTGTTTTAATTGTTGTGAGCCGCCCCGAGTCCATTGGAGATAGGGCGGCATACAAGTTCCATTAATAAATTACTTAATTAATTAATTAATTAATTAATTCCTGCCAAATAGCGATCTGGCTTCTGTGAAACACCCAGGCCCTCCTGAGAGAGAGAACCAGCCACCTGCCTATATTACAGCTTCTATGGTTTCATTATTAAATTGCCTTCATTCTATAGCTTTCCGAATCTTAAAATAGATCCTAAGGGAGAAGTTCATCTGCAGTGTCGTTTTGGGATTTAATAATGGGGAGTGTATGTATAATGTATGGGGAAACCAGAGTGGCTGAAGACTATTGGAGAGATAATTATACAGTGAAAGATATTTATTTTTCATGAGAACGGATGTGTTAAAGAATAAGGCCTTTTCCTGTTTAGTTCCAGGGGGGCGGCATTTGCCCTCCTTTTCCCATCCTAAGAAGATCACTTGAGAGATATATCTACTTTTAAGTCTTGGTTTGGTTTTAGAATGTATATATTTTAATATGGCTTTGATGATCCTATTTTAACTATTTCAGGCATTTCTGTATTTTTAAAAAGAAGTTTGCTACCTTAAGCATTCTAGGAATGAAAATGACAGAATAATAGAATTGGAAGGGACCTTGGAGGTCTTCTAGTCCAATCCCCTGCTCAAGCAGGAGACCCTATACCAGGGGTGTCAAACTCAAGGCCCGGAGGCCAGATCCGGTCCACAGGGTACTTAGATCTGGCCCGCAGTGCCGCCCTGGAAACAGCAAAGGACGGGCCCGCATGTGGCCCTCCCAAGCTCCGTTTTCACTGGCAGAGAGTTGCAGGAGGCTGTGGCAGTCAAAAACAGAGCTCGGGAGCCTGTTTTCACTGGCAGAGTGCTCAGGCCACCACAGGTGCCCCTGACACGAGTGATGCCGAGCTGGCCATGCCCACCCTGGCTCCCGGCCCCCCAAGGTCAAACACAACCCTGATGCAGCCCTCAATGAAATCGAGTTTGACACCCTTGCCCTATACTATTCTGGACAAATGGCTGTCCAATCTCTTCTTAAAGACCTCCACTGATGGAGCACCCACACAAGCTGAACGCAAGCCATTCCACTGATTAATTGTTCTCACTGACAGGAAATTTCTCCTTAATTCTAGTTTGGTACTCTCCTTTGTTAGATTCCATCCATTGCTTCTTGCTCTGTTTTCAGGTGCTTTGGAGAATAAAACACAGAATATACATTGACATACATACATACATACTAGTACAGTGGTGGGGTCACACACACGTGTGCCCACATCCATAATTCTATGCGTCCCACCCCCCTGTACTCTCCCCGCTTTTGGCACGCGATGGCACGGTGGACCTGATAGGCCCATTTTTTGCTCTCCCCAGGCTCTAGAGCCTTTATAGGAGCCTGGAGAGGGCAAAAACAGCCTCCCCCCCGCCCCAGAGGCCCTCCGGAGGCCAGAAACAGTGTGTTTCCTGACTTCTGGTGTGCCCAGAAGGCCTGAAAATCAGCTGGCCAGCGCACGAATGCCTGCTGGAGCTGAGCTCGCGTGCCCACCGATATGGCTCCACGTGCTATAGGTTCGCCATCACGGTACTAGTACACACACACACACACACACACACACACACACACACACAGAGAGAGAGAGATATAGCTATTGATATATAGATGTGTATGTGTGTGTATGTACCAGCATGTATGTACCATGTTTCCCGGAAAATAAGACCCTGTCTTATATTTTTTTGAACCTCGATATAAACACTTGGCCTTATTTTCAGGGAGGCCTTATTATTTTGGGGCACATGGAGCAAGATGGGGCTCCTCTTGCCGTCTTGCCTGATTTCCAGCTCTGTGTTTAAATATTTTCGGGGAGGGCTTATTTTAGCACATTTGCTCAAAAGCCCAATTGGGTTTATTATCAGGAAATGTCTTATTTTCAGGGAAACAGGGTACGTATGTATGTATGTATGTATTCTCACACACAAAACAAATATAAGGTATATATACCCACAAACACACACACACATTTATACATCCATACAAATACATATCTACAATTATACATTTATACCTATTTGGGCAACACTTACCTCAAATGGTTGAGAATTATGCCAATCCAGTATATTTAGAGTCCCACTGATAGTCAGAACAGATAATACTGCATTAAATAGGCCTAGATACTCATATTATCATGTACTGATATGAAACCTGAGGCCTCCAGATATTATGCAATGCCCTAAAATCTTAGCTGTGATTGCTACAGCCTTTCCAGAAGTTGTCACCAAACACTAATTTTTAATGTGATGATGAAAGGGCAGATCGGTTTATTGTGGGCTATCAGTTTTGAAGACTCCATGTTACGTTCAAATTGAGGATAGCAAGCCTTGATGCCCCAGTTACAGGTGATCAATGGTAGGAGAAGTATCTACCTCCTTCTTCTACTTGCAAACACTTCAGAGGCTTCAGATTGGCCACAGTGAGAAACAAGATGCTTGGACTGAGATCTGGATTCTCTTTTTATGCATTAAATACCTTGAATTGCTCTTGCTTTGAAAATGAAATTGTTTCGGATTTCATGTGAGCACAAGCCTGATTGATTGATTGATTGATTGATTGATTGATTGGATTTATATGCCGCCCTTTTCCAGAGACTCAGGTTGGCTTACAATGCGTTAAGCAATAGCCTTCATACTTTTGTATATACCTGCTTAGTAGGGCTTTCGCCCCCCCCCCAAGCGGTGTTCTTTTTTATACAAAGTCAGCTTATTGCCCCCACAAACCGGGTCCTCATTTTACCTACCTCGAAAAGATGGAAGGCTGAGTTAACCTTGAGCCTGGTGAGATTTGAACTTGCAGTAATTGCAGGCAGCTGGTGTTACTTAACAGTGCTTTAGTCTGCTGTGCCACCAAGGCTCATTACTCATTATTCTTCCTTAAAGTACTCTGAGTTTTACCAGACAGCCATTATTTTAAGGAACCCTTGAGACAAGCCTGAAAAATGTCTGGCTATTTTAATGAATATTAATGAATATAACTTGGTGCTGCAATCACCAAAACACTTATTCCTAATCATTTTTGCAGCTCTATTAAGTAAACATGTACTTACTCATATTTTAAAATGAATTTAATTAAATCAAAATTTCAGCTTAATCAAATATTGGGGTGGTGGTGGCCTGCCCATTTTCTGGAATTTGCTTTCTTTGACCACTAAAAGGTTGCTCTCAGCCCAGAATAAGCTGTTCACCGCTCTGAAAAAGCAAGCAAAAAACCCTTTACTCACTCAAGTTGCATCCCTGCAGTCCTTAATTTTATTGAATGCCTTTTGTTGATTCATCTTTGGCAACAAAATTGGCCTTGCAATTTCCTAGTTTATCACTCCTTTGTTGATAGGCTGGTTTTTTTTTTTAAAAAAGAAAAGAGCTTCTTATCTCATATTTATGCCCCCTACAAGCAACCTAGGATGAGTGAGTCATAATATATTCACAACACAATACACAAGAGGTAAGTGGGCATAGCAACCAAAGTACTTCGTTTTGAACATTATGAGCGGTATAAAAGCAGCTCGCCGAGAACACAATACTCTGCTAGATAGTGTGCCTTCCATCAGTGTGTGACTGTGGAGGTGGGTGGGAATTGATAAAAGTTTGACCACGCAAAAAGTAATATTACTCAGGGAGGAAATGAGAAGACACCTGAATGCTACTCTGTACAATAGATCTAGTCAAGGTCTTCCAAAGTCCTCTCTCAAGCACATGGCATGAGAAGATGCATATTCTAGCTTTTGTTCTCAGAGATAGTTTAGGTCAGTGCTTTTCTGCACTATAGACCCCCCATTAAATACCTTTTGTGGCCACGGATCATGGCCACGAACCACCAAGACGTAAGATTTAAATCATAATATTTCTTCAAGCCTTCGCGGGACCCCCTGTGATGATATTGCAGCCCCCCCCCCCCCGGGGACCTGAGGACCACAGGTTGTGAAGCACTGGTTTAGATCAATTTTTTTCAAACTTGGTACTTTTAAGATATGTGGACTTCAATTCCCAAAATTCCCTAGCCAACAGGCTTCCATGCATTTATTTCTTCCCCTTCTTTAAGATCAATGAAATTAGTTTCTTTGTAGGGAGTAACATAGAGTGAATGTGTCATTCATTGATCAAGGCATCACAAAGTTCGAGAAGCTCACTAATTTAAAACCAAATTACTGTATTTTTCGCACTATAAGATGCACTTCCCCCCCCCAAAAAAAGTGGGTGGAAATGTCTGTGTGTCTTATAGAGTGAATGTTGCCGAAGCCCCGCCCACTCACCGGTCCCCACCCTTTGGCTATTTTTGGTCTCCGCATGCCCCATTTTCGGCCACCGCTGCCTATCACCACCAATTGCTGTCACCATTCGCCCCTGCTGTTTGCCACTGACCCGCCTGAAATGGGCCAAAAATGGGACATGTGGAGGCTGAAAACAGGGGGGACGGAGCCAAAAATGAGACACATGGAGGCTGAAAATGGGACACGTGGAGGCAGCGATTGGCAACAGCGGCGGTGATGGGCAGGAGCGATCCCCGCTGCCTGGAACAGCTGATCGGCGGTACTCCGGGAGGCCAATCCAACCACCAATCAGCTGCTCCTGCTAAATCAGGCTGCGTTAATGTGCTGAAGCTGACCAGGCTGTTTGCTGTTTGCTGCAAGGACACTTGCCAGATGAATACCGATGAATGGATGGATGCTGGGAGGCAGAGGCAGATTTTTTTTCTTGTTTTCCTCCCCAAAAGCTATGTGCGTCTTATGGTCCGGAGCATCTTATAGTGCAAAAAATATGGTATTTATAAATTAGCCAGATGTGTAAATCTAATCACTGAATCTTTGATTATATGAACCTTTCAATAGCTGACATCTCGGCCTTAACCTGTCTTCATACTTATCTATAAAGAACCAGAATCTACCACCTCTGCTTCCTTCATTGAGTGACCCAATTAAGCAGATTTCACTAGATCAAAAATGGTCCGCACACTTCAAGCAGCAGTGCATAATTCACTAGATTGTAAGTTAAAATCATGGGAAGCTGCCTTATATGAAGAACGATGCCTTATATTTTTGAGCTCAGCAGAAAAAAATTCTTCACATCACCTGCTATATAATCTTTATAAATGGACAAGGGATGACCCCAGAGCCTTTGGCATGCAAAACAAGTACTTTAATACTGAGCTATGACTCTTCATACGAAATGATCTACAAACAAGAATAGATATTACACAAGTCCAGGAAGGATTTCAATGTCAGATTCACTCGGGGAACATGTTCTTTCTCTGTGGGAGTACTTGGCCCTTGCTTGTGTTGAATTCACTTCTGGATAAGGGATAAATTTGGAAGTTCCCAAACACTGCAGCAAAATGACAGAGTACTGGTAACATTTATAACCAGTTAATAATTCTTCTTTACCAGCGATTCATCTGTCTCACTTGACTTCATTTGAAATCGGCAGATGGCCAAATGCACGGGGGGCGGGAGGGGAACATTTAAAGAAATGGAAGTCAATTCCTACCAGAACTTCTTCCCCTCTCTAGTCTTCAGAGATTTGAAATATTTAAAGTTCCTCATGAAGGTATGATAATGGAAGTCACATACGGATTGTATAAGACAGAAGGAACTGAACAGAAATCAAATGAAAACCAGCTGCTGGAATGGAAAAGGGATTCTTTCTTTGAAAAGCCGAGTTGATTTTTATGCCAAAAGGGCTGGGAAATATTTTCCTTATGGAGGCAGCGGGATGAGATCCTGAGACAGAGGGCTGCAGCTGGATGGGAAGGATGCTTGAGTTCATTCAGTACATAACTGGGTAACCTTGGGTCATTCCTTCTCCAATAGGGATTAACCGGCCTGCATCACTGCCCTTTGCTTTTAGGAGTGCATTTATGATCACTCGGCTAAACAACTAATTCCTATAACACCATGAAACTATTTACTAAGACTGCATTACTATTATTCTTCTCACCCTTCCTATTACCTATCTCCTTCTACTTATGACTATAACCTTGTTGCTTGTAACTTTACGATTATATTGTTTTATTTAGTTTCCTAGTATGATTTTGATTGCTTATTTAGCATTCTATGACTATCACTAAGTATTGTATCTTATGATTCTTGATTAATGTATTTTTATGTACATTGAGAGCTTATGCACTGAAGACAAATGCCTTGTGTGTCCAATCACACTTGGCCAATAAAGAATTCTATTCTATTCTATTCTATTCTATTCTATTCTATTCTATTCTATTCTATTCTATTCTATTCTATTCTATTCTATTCTATTCTATCTATCTATCTATCTATCTATCTATCTATATGTCTTTTTCTTTTTCATAGGCTTTTATGTGCATATTCTTTCTAGCCAGGTTTTACCTACGTAAACTAAGTTTTTTCTGTTGACAAACTGCAACTCTGTGTTGCTCTCTGGGAGACTCAGATAGCTATTTCTGCCTTTTAAGGCGTCGTCAGTGAGCCACACCCACTTCTCAAATATCCTCCCTGTAAAGGTACAATGTGTCTTTTTCTTTTTCGTAGGTTTTTATGTGCATATTCTTTCTAGCCAGGTTTTACCTACGTAAACTAAGTTGTTCTGCAGCCCTGGTTCTGTGAAATCTCATTCACAAGCTTCTGGGCCTTTTTTAAACAACTTATATATATAACGTTGTTTCAGTGCATCATGTGAATCCCACCTCTTGTCTTGGGAGATTATGAAGTTCATACTTTTGTCGTCTGACTGGGGAATTCTGGGAGTTGAAGTCCACACAATTTAAATGGCTGAGATTGAGAAACATTGGCCTATTATTGGTTTAAACACAGCAAGCTAGGGTCATTTGCATAAAACTTAATATTTCCCAGGATTTGTGGGAAGAAAACTGTGGTATGTCAGGATGGATTTTCCCCCATTCCCTAAACTTTTATGAAACATAAATATTTCCTCTGACATAGATGTTTACCTTGGACAGAGGAAAATTATTGTTTCCTGGCCTGAGCAGAATTAGGAATGTAGCTGAAATATGTAATTACATACTACAGCATTCAGATTTCTCCAACTCCAGCTAGTGCCAAAGAAGCACCATTTTGTCTGCTAAGAATAGAAAATAAAATGAAAAGGAGCAGAAGTTAAAACATCTGGCCAAAGAATGTAAGAATCCACATATTCAAAAATAAGGAACATTTTAAATCAAAGGAAAAAGACCTTCAGGTCGGGGAGTCCATTGGATGTGAACAAGCAACATCTTGTTAACCAGCTGCTGTGGTCTAGAGGTGGAGCTCTTGCCTCACAATCAGGAGGTTGTGAGTTCGATCCTAGGTAGAGGCAGATGTAGGATCTCCTGCTTGGGCAGGGAGTTGGACTCGATGACCTGCAAGGTCCTTTCCAACTCTTGTTAATCTGTTAAAGTAACATCTTGGGTGTCTCCCGAGGCAGCGTTTTAGGACCCACACTCTTTCTGCTTTACATAAATGACCTTTGCGATCATATTATAAGCAGCTGAGTCCTCTTCGCTCATGATGTAAAACTATTTAACACCACCGACAATATTGCTGCCCTACAAAACGACCTTGACTATGTATCAAAATGGTCGAACAATTGGCAACTTCAAATCTCAACTAACAAATGCTCTGTCTTACACATTGGCAACAAAAATCAGAACACCAAATACAAGCTGAGCAGATACGACCTCGTAAATGACCCTCATTCTGTCAAGAACCTAGGAGTACTCATCTCAAACAATCTAAGCCCCAGAGCTCACTGTAACAGCATTGCCAAAAAGGCATTAAGAGTTGTTAACCTAATTTTGCGAAGCTTCTTCTCCAGTAACACTGTACTGTAAACGAGGGCATACAAAACCTTTGCTAGACCAATTCTCGAATACAGCTCGTCTGCCTGGAATCCACACTGTATATCAGACATTAATACAATTGAGCGGGTCCAGAGGTATTTCACGAGAAGAGTACTCCACTCCTCTGCTCATAATAGAATACCTTATGCCACCAGGCTTGAAATTTTGGCCTTGGACAACCTGGAACAACGCCTCCTATGGTCTGACCTAAGCATAGTACACAAAATTGTCTGCTACAACATCCTACCTGTCAACGACTACTTCAGCTTCAATCGCAATAATACACGGGCAAACAATAGATACAAACTCAAGGTAAACCGCTCCAAACTCGATTGCAGAAAATATGACTTCAGCAATAGAGTGGTCAATGCCTGGAATGCTCTACCTGACTCCGTTGTTACATCCTCAAACCCTCACAGCTTCAACCTCATACTGCCTACCGTGGACCTCACCCCATTCCTAAGAGGTCCGTAAAGGGGGCGTGCATAAACGTACCAGTGTGCCTCCTGTCCCTGTCCCCATTTATTTGTACTCATTTCCTGTGTTCATGTCCATGTCTATACTTATACTTATGTTATCTTGTACATGTTTGAGAAACTAAATAAATAAATTAAATAAATAAATAAAACTCTGCAGACCTTCACAGATTTTCACATTGCTCATAGGTGCTGTGAAAATAGGATTTGTTGTATTTTGTAATTTACGATGAATGTATTTTTATGATGACTATGATCATGATTTATCACTTGTTGCTTGTATATACACTGAGAGCTTGTGCACCGGAGGAAATTCCTTGTGTGTCCAATCACACTTGGCCGATAAAGAATTCTCTTCTCTTCTCTTCTCTTCTCTTCTCTTCTCTTCTCTTCTCTTCTCTTCTCTTCTCTTCTCCCCTCTCCTCCCCTCCCCTCCCCTCCCCTCCCCTCCCCTCCTCTTCTCGTCCAGTCCATTCATAGCTGCTGTGCTGGAAGCAAAAGAACTAGAGACTGTTTGCTCGTTTGGTCTCTGTGCAGCACCCACAATGGGGCCTCTGTGCCAGAACTCTCCTTGCTGGTGCACACCTGATTTTCCACAGATGTAGTGGTCTGAGCGGTTCCATCTCAGGGTTGGCACGGGAGATCCAGAGCTGGACTGGCTCCGTCACCACCAGCAACAGCATTTTGTCTTCCTTTCTACAGATGCAGTGGCCCAGGGGCTGTAACTCAGGGTGCGTGCAGGAGATCTAGGCCTGGACTGGCAGGGCACTAGCAGCAGGAACTGCCTACTAAGCTGGGAGAAGGGAGGAAGGAAAAGTGGTGATGGAGGCTTTGGCATCAGGGTGGCAAGACTTTGGAGGTCCAAATATTAAGGGGAGGGATGATGGAGGTTGCAAGGCATCAGCCCCTCTCTAGTTTTGCAAAGATCCTTGGGAGAGGAGGTAGAAAGGGGAAGGATGAAAAAGGAGAATTTGGAGAACAAAGTACATGAAACAAATATAATGATTTTGTCACTTCAGGTCTATATTTGAGCCTGAATCTTCAGCAGTTCCCCAGGGCCTGAAAAATATTTCAAGGATTTCTCCAGGCTGCAAAGGTTGAGAAATGCTGCTTTAATGATGTTGAGTGCAGCAACATTTTGGAACCAGTGACATTGTTAGTAGAGACAGGACAGGACAAGGTAACCTTTATTGCCATTATTTACTGTGAGCGCACTGGCCCACATTAAAAATGAAATTCTATTGCCTGCTCTCAAAAGAAAATATATATTTACCCATACACATACATAACACACACGCACACACATACCTACACCAATACATGCATCACACACACACACATATATTACTGCAGAAAAAACAATTGCTACCAACTTGCCTTCCATTGAGGACCTGTATATTGCATGAGTCAAAAAGAGGGCTGTGAAAATATTTACAGAGCCCTCACATCCTGGACATAAGCTGTTTCAACTCCTACCCTCAAAACGACGCTATAGAGCACTGCACACCAGAACAACTAGACACAAGAACAGTTTTTCCCCGAACGCCATCACTCTTGCTAAACAAATAATTCCCTCAACACGGTCAAACTATTCACTAAGTCTGCATTACTATTAATCTTCTCATCGTTCCTATCACCCATCTCCTCCCACTTATGACTGCATGACTGTAACTTGTTGCTGTATCCTTACGATTTATATTGATTGTTTCCTAGTAGGATTTGACTGCTTATTTGTACCGTATGACTATCATTAAGTGTTATAATTCATTCACTACCATTAAATCTTATGACTCTTGACAAATGTATCTTGTCTTTTTATGTACACTGAGAGCAAATGCACCAAAAACAAATTCCTTGTGTGTCCAATCACACTTGGCCAATAAAGAATTCTATTCTATTCTATTCTATTCTATTCTATTAATCATTGTCCATTTTGAAAACATAGTGGAAAGAGAAATCTTGAGAGTTCACAAGGTTGAAACCATCAGAGGCTCTTGCCTCCATGGCAGTTTGAGAGCCTCCAAAAATTTCTTCAAATATTTCAAGATTTCCAGGATTCTCAACAGATTTAGTATTCTTGTGCAAAATCACAGCTGACAATGCCAACATTCCACAAACATTGGAAAGCTCGAGAAGTTTGGACCTTTTAAGAAATGCTAAAGATTATATCTTCATTTAACAAGCTTCCATTCTAGCACCTTGGAATGAATTTTTGTTCTCAGCTTCTCAGATGAGCTAATTCTACTTGATTGTAAGGCTACATTACCAAAATCTTGCAAATCTGAAAGTACAAATCTCCTGCCAACTCCTTCATAGCTTGGGAACTTTTTCAGAGGGAGGGGTCTTCTTCCACCCATTATGGGGCTCTGGGCTTCTCTTCTCTTATCTGACTCTTCCCTAGGCAGCTTCTCTCTGCCCTACATCCCAAGATCTTTCCCACACACCATTATATCTTGTCAACTTGAGAAAACTAATTTTTAGGAAGCTTGAGGAGTTTTAAAAAGTATAAACCTGGTCCTTAACGCTACAAACATGCAAAAAGAGGAGGCAAAATGTTTGACCGTACCCAATTGTGAGGGACTCTGGCAGTGGTGAAATCCTAATTTTTTTATTACCGGTTCTGTGGGCATGGCTTAGTGGGCGTGGTGTGGCTTGGTGGGCATGGCAGGGGAAGGATACTGCAAAATCTCCATTCCCACCCCACTCCAGGGGAAGGAGACTTCAAAATCCCCATTCCATTCCCACTCCTGGGGGAAGGATATTGCAAAATCCCCATTCCACCCCACTTTGGGGCCAGCCAGAGGTGATATTTGCTGGTTCTACAAACTGCTCAAAATTTCTGCTACCGGTTCTCCAGAACCTGTCAGAACCTGCTGGATTTCATCCCTGGACTCTGGAAACCTACAGTAGTGGCCAAAATTGCAGAAACTTTTTGGGGAAAGTGTATTTTCTAAAACTAGCTAATAACACCATTTTTTCTTGGAGTAGTATCATAAAATTATATATCAATGGAAAGATCATTTAATTAAGAATGTAATGCAATAACTTTTATGAATGATTTGCTATTAGAATAGCAGTTATAGTATAAAGAAGAAAAATGAAACAGATAGAAAAAACGAGATATACAAAAATTATCACATCAGTTAATACTTAATTGGGTAACCTTTAACATGAATTACGGCCTTACAACGTCTTCCCATGGAGTGAACCAAGTCTTTTAGTTCTGCAGCTGTTATAATGTGAAACCAAGATTGAATGATTGCTTCTATTAAATGGGTTTTATTGCTGGTTGCTTCTGTCTAACAGGTTTCTTTAGTTGGCTCCATAGATTTTCAATTGGGTTAAGGTGTGGGCTATTCCCGGGCCATTCCAGTAGTGGAATATGATTATCTTGAAACTCCAAAAAAAAAAAAAATGGTGTTATTCGCCCTCAAACCTAAAAAATACACTTTTCCCAAAAGATTTCCACAATTTTGGCCACTACTGTACAAAAGTTATGTTCTAAAAGTTATGCATTCTGGGCGTGGGGGTAATCACATAATGGATTTTGTAGCACTGGCTCCTGGGAAGGGATACAATTATCAGATTAAGAATAATCTCCTTTTTATTTGCCCCTTCCCCCACACACAAAGTATTAACAGATGAAGCAGCTGCATTAAGGATGTAATTCTTTTCCTCGCAAATCTGGGCAAACCGTCTTAGCTACAATGCCCTCCCAAAATTATAACAACAAGACAAACTGCTGCTAAATTAACTTGCAAAGATGAAAAGAGAAGGAGAAAGAAAGACAAAATGTTTTGCGTGTAATCCGAGCAAGAATTCCCTTAGGGCTTCCATAGGGCTGTAGCACTGGAATCCTGAAAAGAAATTGCTACCTAAGTAGAGATATTGTATGTTGAGTGCCATCTACATAAAAAAACAGTTACAGATTCTAGATATTAGAATAATTTATATAATCCTTGCATTGTATAAAAAGGTAAAGGTTCCCCTCGCACATATGTGCTAGTCGTTCCCGACTCTAGGGGGCGGTGCTCATCGCCGTTTCAAAACCAAAGAGCCAGCGCTGTCCGAAGACGTCTCCGTGGTCATGTGACCGGCATGACTAAACACCAAAGGTTCACAGAACGCTGTTACCTTCCCACCAAAGATGATTCCTATTTTTCTACTTGCATTTTTTACGTACTTTCAAACTGCTAGGTTGGCAGAAGCTGGGACAAGTAACGGGAGCTCATCCCATTACGCGGCACTAGGGATTTGAACTGCTGAACTGCCAACCTTTCGATTGACAAGCTCAGCGTCTTAGACACTGAGCCACCGCGTCCCACTTGTATTATACCATACTGTATATACGTATTTTCCAACAGCCTGAATGAATCAAGGCACAGTGCTCTGGTTATTTTTTGCTGCTGTACATGAATGCAAGTCTTTTCTTTGCAAAATCAAACTACCTGAAACATTTTAAATGTAGTGCATGGTCTGGTCTTCAGAAGCGCCTGTGTCTTGCTTCTTGGAAGTTGAACTTTGGTTATTCTATTTCCAAAAGCAACGTTTTCTTGGATTTCAAATCCTAGTAACCACCAATTTAGCCAACGATTTTCACAACATTCCTGCACTCATATCAGTCATGGGTCACTGTTAACTCAGTGGTTTTTATTGTGCAGTTGCTCCACATTATTCAAGGGATTTTATGGCCGGTTAAGACATATTCCGTATCTACTTGGAATCTTATTCTGCTTTCCAAAGTTTCTTCCACCTTTTCCTCTTCATCAACAAAATCCATTAAAAAGGACGGAATAGCGGTGAACTGTCTTCCAATTAGCAGATCTGGGAAATGCTTGCCTTGAAATGTTTAAGAGATATAGATCATAATCATAAGTTTATTTGTCAAGCATATATAAGATAACAGGTAAAAGTATAAACATAATTTGAATACATGAAAAGAGTAAGCAAAAAGGAATATTAGGACAGGGATGGTAGGCACGCTGGTGCACTTATGCAAACCCCTTACACACCTCTTAGGAATGGGGTGAGGTCAACAGTAGACAGTTTAAGGTTAAAGTTTTGGGGGTTTGGGGAAGAAACTACAGAGTCAAGTAGTGCATTCCAGGCATTGACCACTCTGTTGCTGAAGTCGTATTTTCTGCAATCGAGTTTGGAACAGTTTACCTTGAGTTTCTATCTATTATTTGCTCATGTATTGTTGTGGTTGAAGCTGAAGTAGTCATTGACAGGAAGGACATTGTGGCAGATAATTTTATGTACTATGCTTAAGTCAGACTGAACTCGGCGAAGTTCTAAGTTGTCTAAGCCCAAAATTTGAAGTCTGGTGGCATAAGGTATTTTATTGCAGTTAGAGGAATGGAGGACTCTTCTTGTAAAATATCTTTGGACTCTCTCAATTGCATTTATGTCCAATATGCAGTGCGGGTTCCAGACAGATGAGCTGTATTCAAGAATTGGTCAAGCAAATGGTTTGTATGCTCTAGTTAGTAGTGCAACATTACCAGAGAAGAAGCTACGCAAGATTAGGTTAACAGCTCTTAATGCCTTTTTGGCAATGTTGTTACAGTGGGCTCAGGCACTTAGATCTTTAGAAATGAGTACTCCAAGGTCCTTGACAAAATAAGGGTCATCTACAAGGTCATGTCCATCTAATTTGTATTTTATGTTTTGATTTTTTTTTGCCAATGTACAAGACAGAGCATTTGTTGGTTGAGATTTGAAGTTGTCACTTGTTAGACCAATCTGACACATTTTTGAAAGGTAGTTGCATTGTCGGTGGTGTTGAATAGTTTAACATCATCAACGAAGAGAACACAGTTGCTTTTAATATGCTCACAAAGGTCATTTATGTAAAGTATGAAGAGTGTTGGTTAAAACATTTTTAAAAACATTTTCAGACTGAAAAACCTATTTGTTAAAAATCAAGCAAAAATAGAATTATTGTTCAAGAGGCAAAATTTCAGTGGAAGAAAATTGGCTGTGTTCTAGTGAACTTGGAGTGTAAGGGTGTCCTCATAGAACCTTGGGCTTCCATAGAACACAGTTGGAAAAACCCTGCCCTAGATCACTCCATCTGAACATGCCTTCTATGGTATTGGAGATGTATCCTACATGTGCAATCTCCTTTTCTCTGCTTGTTATGGAGTTTAGGAGCTAACAAGTTTCAGAAGGGAGTTTTAGCAATTTTATAATTGAATTTCTTTCTCTTTTGTTCTTTGCTTTATAAGCTTCCAAAAAGCCCACCACGAACCATCTAGTTCACATTGGGCTACACGAAGCTTTTGTTTGATATCAAACTGACCTTAAGATTTCCTTCTAAAAAAAAAATAGCAACTTACTGTAGCTTTCCACTCATTTCCAAATGTCAGTAATTAATACAGAACAATTTGTTTCAGCAAGCGGTCTGCTTATTTTGAATTAAATGCAGGCTTTTATACGGGAGAATGTCACATCACATTAGCGTGACGTTTTGGCCACCATTATTCACACAAACGAAGTGTACAATATGTCTTCCCTTTGCAGGATTTTAGAAACTTGTGGATGTAGGGAAGAGTGAAGGTTCCAATTTTCTGATCGGTTTACAGCAGAGATAACTTTTACATTTCAATTTAGAGAGATTCAGCAAAGGGCTTATTCACAGGAACATTAGATTTATAATATAAAATAAGGTTGCACATAATAATGGACTATAATTACCTGTCTTCATATGCAGCTTTTAAAAGTCATCATGCCATTGTAAACGTTCTTTTGAATATGTCCCAAAACAAACGTTAAGATGTGTCAATGAATATATAACAATGGCTTGCTATGTGGATGCAATGTATCTTCATTATTAGGCAGGGGTGGGCTGCTGGGGGTTCGGGAGAAGCTCTAGCTAAGATTCTGTACAGTTCGGATAACCCCCAAATCCCACTCCTGGCTGCCCACCCTGCCCCGCCCCTCCCAGGAGTCCCCACATGGCCTATTTTGGATGCAGGTAAGTACAGGATGTGCATGGAGGCTCGGGGAGGGCGAAAAATGGGCCTACTGGAAGTTTGGGAAGGTTCAGAAACGGGCCCGTTTCCAGTCTCCAGAGGGCCTCCAGAGCCTGGGGAGGCCATTTTTGCCCTCCTGGAGGCTCGAGTAAAGCCTCCAGAACTCAGGGAGGGCAACCCCCCCCCCAGTGCAGGAGGCTGACTAGGCCATGCCCACCATGGCCACGCCCACCCATCAACCAGGCAGAGAACCCCTTGCTAAAATTTTTGAAGCCCACCCCTGTTATTAGGGTACATATTTCATGCTTGTAGGACAAATGGGAGTGTTATTCCGACCCTGATGGGACCCCTGTAGTCATTTCCAGCTAACTGAAAATTCAGGAGGTCGTTTTCCCTAGTTAGAAGAGCAATACACCACCAACAGGCAAATGCCTAGCATAGGCTGGAGTAGAAAATGAAAATAAGAAGTTGCTTTAAGAATTGGATGATTATTTTACTACTGAATAAATTCAGGAGCTATCTACTGAACTTGAATCCAGAGATTTTTATGGCTGCCTTTGAACTGGAGATGCCAAGAATGAACTTTTCCATATACCAAGCAGGGGTGAAATCCAGCAGGTTCTGACAGGTTCTGGAGAACCGGTAGCGGAAATTTTGAGTAGTTCGGAGAACTGGCAAATACCACCTCTGGCTGGCCCCAGAGTGGGGTGGGAATGGGGATTTTGCAATATCCTTCCCCCAGGAGTGCATTGCCTAGGCTGGCAATGCAGCATCAGTCTGAAGAGGGTGCAAAATTAGAACACAGAAAGGCATAAGGATTGAGAAGGCACATTACTGATGCTAACAGACTCCTAGCAGCTTAGCTCAACGAGATCACAATTAAGAAGACGAAAGAAAGCACTTCATTACTTAGGAGTCAGGGGGAACAAAATGGAATAACACAAAGTAGATGCAGCACTGAGGTTCCCCTTTGTTTCACCCCAACCAATAAATAAAGGAGAGAACTTCGAATGCAGCTTGAATGAGTGGTGAACTAATCTTCCTAAATGATGCACCAGGAAAGAATTTTCTCTAGACCATTTTGGCTTCTGATGCTTGGGTTTGTTTTAGTAAACATTTGGCCCAGATGCACTCTTTTGATCTACTGAAAGCCAGCATGGCAAAGTGGGTAAAGGGTTAGGTTTTGTGACCGATGGCTTGGGTTTGACTCTTTGTTTGACCTAAGGCAGCTCATAAAACTTCAGTCAAAGGAGTCTTCCAAAGCTGGAAAAGAGAAATTCTACAAATGGTCTTTCTCAGTTGCTAGGACAAAGTAGAGGTAAACAACTATTACAACAACAACAAAACCCCTGATGCATAAATTTCATTTCATTTCATTTATTGGATTTATATACCGCCCTACTCCCAAAGGACTCAGGGCGGTGAACAGCCACAGAATAAAACACATAAATACAAAATTTAAAACAGAATAAAACCAAATTAAACAATTTGGCCGAGACAAATTTAAAACACCCAATAATTTTAAAAACAAATTAAAATTTACATTTTAAAGGGGAAAGATTTAGGCCAGGCCGGCTTGATGGAATAAAAAAGTCTTGAGAGCGCGACAGAAGGTGCGCAGATCCGGGATCCTCCGTATCTCCGGGGTGAGCTCATTCCAGATAGTAGGTGCCCCCACAGAGAAGGCTCTCCCCCTGAGGGCCGCCAATCGACATTGTTTGCCGACGGCACCCAGAGGAGCCCCTCTCTATGAAAGCGTACTGGCTGGTGAGAGGTTATTGGTGGTAGCAGGCGGTCTTGTAAATAACCAGGTCCTAAGCCATGGAGCTCTCTAAAGGTGATAACCAAAACCTTGAAGCGCACCCGGAAGACCACCGGTTATAAATGTTAGTGTAGGAGGAGGACAGACAGTATTTTCATCATTTCTTGTTTATTATGACATTTAACTCCATCAACTTAGTGAACGTGGCAGAATTGCTTAATATTGTCTTCTCTGAACCAGCTCTGACTCTTCATAATCTCTTGAGACTACCTAGCTAGTTCAGCACTAACTAGGTATGGCTTTCTAAAGGCTAAAATGTATGATGAATGGTTGAGGGAGCTAGATATACCTAGCCTATGGAAAAGAAGGATTGGAGAAACATGATAACAGTTTTCCAATATTTGACATGCTGTCACAGAGAAGAGGGGATTGACTTGTTCTACAAAACACCAGAGAGCAAGATGAGAAGTAATGGGTGGAAGCTCGTTAAAGAGAGATCCAACTTGGAAGTAAGGAGAAATTATGCGCCCCAGGGGAGCGGGGTGCATGCGGGAGACATGCACGCATGCGGGGGGCGTGACATGGAGGGCTCACGTGTGCATGCATGGGGGTCACGCATGCATGCACAGGGTGGGAGGCACACGGGGAAGGTTGCTCACACATGCGTGGGGGGACAGAGTGCGGGGGGGATCGCGTACACATTGCATTATGGATGTGTGCGCGTGCTTTTGGCACGTGACAACCAAAAGATTAGCCATCATTGGTCTAGAGAGACTGGTTGTTAGGCTCCTCTAGATTTCATTTATTAATTTATTTGGATCATTTTTTTAAATTTTTATTCCAAATACTTTCTAAGCTACTAGGTGGAGAACAATTATATTGACATATGAGGGACCAAGAAACCATAGGTTCAGATCATTTAATTGAATAAAATCTAAGTGGTAGCCTTCTACCTATGGGCCAAATAAAAAGGAGCAAACTTTGGCAAGACCAATATTGCTTATTATATGTAAATACATTAAATATACATTTGGGGCAAAGTAAAACAAACAATGAACGAGATTTCCAGATCATTAGGCAAATGAAAGTCTACTAACAGGATAGACCAGTGATGGCTAACCTTTTTGCCATTGTGTGCCAAAAGTGGGGGGAGTGCAGGGTGGTGGCGCGCGTGTGTGTGCTCACACCCATAATTCTATGCGCCCAGCCCCTCCCTATGCATGTGCGCACGACCACCCCGTGCTCACCCCGCTTTTGGCATGTGATGGCATGGTGGACCCGGTAGGCCCATTTTTTGCCCTCCCCAGGCTGCAGAGGCTTTCTAGGAGCCTGGGGAGGATGAAAACAGCCTTCCCCATCCCCCCGGAGGCCAGAAACAGCCCATTTGCTGACTTCCGGTGGGCCCAGAAGGCCCAAAAATCAGCTGGCCAGCACGTGCGTGCATGCTAGAGCTCAGCTAGGGCAACGTTTGCGTGCCCACCAATATGGCTCCGCATGCCACCTGTGGATAGGAGATAGACCAATTGCAAAGAAGAGAACTGTTTATTTCCCTCCGTCTTCACTGTGAAACAGATGGTGAACAGATACCTAGAACTTTCCAAGAGAAATAGCTGATTAATTCAGTCAACTAAAAGTTAAAAATTAACCAAATTATATTCCCACCTAGAGTTTATTAATGCAGTAATAAAAGAATCAAATTATTATTTCCAGATTTAAAATGTGAGACTTGGGTTTAGGTGTGAGGTCATTCAGGTCCTCAAAGAATGAATGAAGAGGTCTGTGAATTTTTCTCTGCTTATATTTCTAATTTTCTTGTGAAATGATTGTTGCTATCCATCCAAACATTCTTACTTCTTTTTAAATGTAGCTTACCCTCATTTTACTACTGCAACCCTAACCCTAAAATTTCAGTTGCTAAGCAATGCTGTCATTAAGTGAGTCATCACACCCAATTTTACAACCATTTTTACTTTGGTCATTAAGCAAACCACACAGTCATTAAGTGAATCACATGGACATTATGTAAATCTGGCTTTCCCCATTGATTTTGCTTGTTGGAAGCTGGCTGGGAAGGTCATAAATCGCAATCGTGGGACTGCAGGATGCCGCAACTATCATACAATCCATGGTGGGTTCCTCCCGGTTCAGCCCAGTTCGGTTGAGCCGGTAGCGGTGACGATAGGACGTCACCGAACTGGTTCTCTTTGTTTGGGAGCTGGATTAAAAATAATTCAGCTCTAAATTCAATTTGTTCTCCTGTTATCTCCTGTAACCATCTCCTTATCTGTTCCCAATATTTCTTTGCTTTGGGGCATTGCCACCACATGTGATAAAATGTTCCATCCTTATATTTACATTTCCAGAAGTCTGGTAAAAGTTTAGCTATTTCAAGGAACATTTGGAATGGTCTGGAATTTCCCCACATTGTATGTTTACAATGAGCCCTCTAGGACAGGGGTCTCCAACCTTGGCAACTTTAAGCCTGGCGGAATTCAACTCCCAAGTCCACCAGGCTTAAAGTTGCCAAGGTTGGAGACCCCTGCTCTAGGATGAGTTGCGGTGGTGCAGTCGTTAAAAGTGCAGTACTGCAGGCTACTTCTGCTGACTGCTGGCTACCTGCAATTTGGCAGTTCAAATCTCACCAGGCTCAAGATTGACTCAGCCTTCCATCATTCCGAGGTGGGTAAAATGAGGACCAAATTGTTTGGGGCAATAGGCTGATTCTGTAAACTGCTTAAATCAAAAGCTTCTCTCATTACTGACTCAGGAAACACCAGATGGATAAGAAAGAAAAATATGTAGACCCACAGAATGTTAATTTATTCTCTTGAATAAATGCTTATAAACACTACATTGTAGATATTTTGCAATTGCTCGGGTGAAATAAAGCACTTTGTAATTACTGACAGGTCATGCAAATAGGATGGGACAGATTTTAATTCAAAGGACCATAATTCACACCTTAATTTCAGTGTATTGAGATTGTTCCATCTCTTGTACAATAGCTGACTCATGTCAGAAGCATTGTTTCTGTCAGAAGCATTATTTCTAGGACTTTAATTGCAGCAACATGAATGTTAAAAAAAAAAGATGTTTATTTGCAAGCTATTTGATCATTACCAATGTTGAAATATTTCATCTTCTTGATTATATTCCATACCGGATCTGACTACTGATTAAACTGTCTGCTGCATCCCTTTATGTTCGACTATCTAATGAGTACTAATGACAAAGTTCTGATCCCATACTAGCAAAATGCCTGTCGGTATGATTCACACTGTGTTCATGGGGAAACCAGATGCAAAGACTTTGTTTTGTGCTGCCAATTATAGACACAGCCAGCTTCAGATAATGAACTCAAGATATTTGCTGCAGTCGTAAATCTTTCAGCAAAGAAACACAAAACACACTCCAAAGTAAAAGTGTAGGAAGCCGGCATAATAGCTTACTTTGGTAAGAGGCCTGAGAGACTAATCTCACATTCAAGAAGATTGGGAGATTACATATGCAATAGATGAGATCGGAGAGAGAGAGAGAGAGAGAGAGAGAGAGAGAGAGAGAGAGAGAGAGGGAGGGAGGGAGGGAGGGAGGGAGGAAGGGAGAGAGAGAGATGACAGATATGATAGAGAGAAGGATATAGAGATAGATAGATAGATGATAGATAGATAGAGATAGATAGATGATAGATGATAGATAGATAGATAGATAGATAGATAGATAGAGATAGATGACAGATATGATAGAGAGAGAGAGAGAAGGATATAGATAGATGATAGATAGATAGAGATAGATAGATAGATGATAGATAGATAGATGATAGATAGATGAGATAGATAGATGAGAGAGAGAGAGAGACATGGATGGATGGATGGATGGATGGATGGATGGATGGATGGATGGATTTGTATATACAATAGGTAAGTAAGCAGGGAGAGATGGAGAGTTTTCTATATTTTTATTTATTATTTATTTATTATTCAAACTTCTATACCGCCCTTCTCCTTTCGGACTCAGGGCGGTGAACAGCCAAGATAAAAAACATTTATACATAAAGTTAAAAATAGATTTAAAATAATTAAATAAATTTGGCCCAAAATTTAAAATTTATAAATTTAAAAATCCGTATCAAATTTTAAAACCAACCCTAAAATCAGGACAGACCGGCTAACTGAAAAAAATAAGTTTTTAGGGCCCGATGAAAAGTCCGGAGGTCAGAGATCACTCGTATCTCTGGGGGTAGATTGTTCCAAAGGGTAGGTGCCACGACAGAGAAGGCTCTCCTCCTGGGGGTCGCCAGCCGACATTGTCTGGCCGACGGCACCCTGAGGAGGCCCTCTCTGTGGGAGCGAACTGGCCGGTGGGAGGCTATTGGTGGCAGAAGGCGGTCCCGTAAGTACCCCGGCCCTAAGCCATGGAGCGCTTTAAAGGTGATCACCAACACCTTGAAGCGCACCCGGAAGTCCACCGGAAGCCAATGCAGCTCACGCAGGAGAGGGCGAGCTGCATATATATAGATATATATAGATATAGATATATATATAATAGATAGGTAGTAGATAATATAGATTAATTTAGGATAGGTTAGGCTAGATTGGATTAGATTAGATTGACAGATAGATTTATATATACCGGTACTATATATATATATATATATATATAGCAGGTAGATAGGCAGGTAGTTAAGGATAGACAGATAGAGAGAGAGAGGGAGGGAGGGAGGGAGATGATACATAGAGATGTATGTATAGTTCAAGGTTACAAATAATCCATCCACAGCATACAGATTGATCCACAGGTGGAATATTCATTGGAACATGTTTTGCCATAAAGATACCACAAGGGTCATCTCTTTTACCTAGCTGTTTATCTGTTTGACTAACTGGTTGTCTTCTTTCTTTCTTTCTTTCTTTCTTTCTTTCTTTCTTTCTTTCTTTCTTTCTTTCCTTTCTTTCTTTCTTTCTTTCTTCCTTCCTTCCTTCTTTCTCTCTCTCTCTCTCTCTCTCTCCCCCTCCCTCCCTCCCTCCCTTCCTTCCTTCCTTCCTTCCTTGCAGAGCTTGACTTCCTTTGCTCTTCTAAATTTGCAATGGGTGGCTGGTTTAGGACCTTGCCTACCTCAGGTTCTAGGTCAGTTACTCATTCTGCATCTAGCTCCCCACAGATGGCAAAGTTCTCCAACAACTTCCTGTAGGCAGGCTGAAGCTCAGACTAACCAAGTTTTTTTTTTTTCATTTCTAAATCTGAAGGCTCAGACTGATCCTTAACAGACACCCTCACTGTAACATTTTATGATTATAAAGCTGAAGAAAAAAAAAAAGAGTGGGAGGAAAGCTATTCATTCTTTTCTTTTCTCAGGAAAAAAAAATGCCTTAGAAGCAGTAGCAATTCCTTAGAATAGTCTAGTTTTTGCACACGTTAAGTGTCAAATTGAATTACCAAGTTCAGGACGGGGTAACTTTTATGTAATCAAGTGGAAAACTTTTTTTTTTCTTTTTTGGTGAAGAAAAAAGGACTCGGAGGATGAAAGGAAAATGGCTGACAGGGCCTATACTTTCTGGCCCGTTTAAAAATGGTTATTTGGGGAGGGGGGGGAAACCATAAAGCAGGTGTATTAAAACCAGTCTGACTTGCTGGCTTCCTGTTCCTAGCTATATAGCACTGCCAACTTTATGAAGGCAAGATGCACTAGTGAGAAAACACAGAAAAATTATGAACAATTCATTCTGCATCAGAGGTGGTATTCAGCTGGTTCATACCAGTTCAGGCGAACCGGTAGTGGCAAATGCTAGTGGCGACTGCAGATGGGCCCCCCGCCGCCCCCTCCTGCCCCAGCATAATGCCGTCCTATTTAGCCACGTTTTCAAGGCCGGGTGCGTGCGCAGAAGGCGCGCATATGAGCAAAGCGCATGCACAGGTCGGGCACATGCGCGGAAGAGGCGTGCGGGGTGAACCGGTGGTAAGAGTTTGTGCTGCACTTCTGCTCTGCATGCTGACTTTCCTCATTTATCAGCAGGAAGACTCAAATCTAGGAAACCTCCTCTGGTACTTTCACAACATCTGCCCAACAACTTTAACATTGATTCCCAATGGAAAGCCAAATGGGTCGCTGAAGGCCCAGTCTTAGGGAGACGTATACAGTAAATGCCCCCACAAAAAAGGTGCCAGGCTTTGAACTACCATGGATAATCCTGAAGAGGATTCACACCTCATAAGGCGTCTGTGGGGACTCTCTATAAATGGAGCATAGTATCCTTCCCTCAGTGTGGCTGCGGGGTCCCCCAACGAACTGTAGATCACACTGTGACCAGCTGTAAGATCAGGTGATATTCCAGCCCAGTATCATTTTTTTTAAACTATATACAATGCTGCGCTTCAGTGGTTAGATGGCCTAGATATTGATATTTGAACACAGATCTTTTTAAACATGTATATTTTATTGGGTTCTACTAATCTAGATGTTAATATATATTGCTAGTTTATGTACAAATAGAATAGAATGGAATGGAATAGAATGGAATAGAATAGAATAGAATAGAATAGAATAGAATAGAATAGAATAGAATAGAATAGAATAGAATAGAATTTTTATTGGCCAAGTGTGATTGGACACACAAGGAATTTGTCTTGGTGCATATGCTCTCAGTGTACATAAAAGAAAAGATACATTCATCAAGAATCATAAGGTACAACACTTAATAATAGTCATAAGTTACAAATAAGCAATCAGGAAACAATATCAATATAAATCGTAAGGATACCAGCAACAAGGGGTGTGAAACTCGCGGCCTTCTGGTCAGATGCGTCAAGTGCTGGCCACGCCCCCCCATTTTAGCGAAGGGGGGAAGTCACAATATGTCATGTGACAACTTGATGCCGCAAGTTTGACACCCTTGATGTACGATATGCCATATGCTAAAGAAAGAAAGAAAGAAAGAAAGAAAGAAAGAAAGAAAGAAAGAAAGAAAGAAAGGAAGAAAAAGGGATAAGTAGAGAGTTTGAATAGGAACTGGTTTAGTCATAATGAAAGGAGGAAGTAGAACCACAGAGATAAGAACTGAGGAGAGTTCCCACATATAAGCAAGCTCTCCCTGAGCCTCCACAGAGTTAATCTCTCCAATTACAAAACAGAAGTTTTATGAATTGATGTTTAGAACTTCTAAGCAGTGTCAAAAGGACATTTTAATCCATGGGGAAGCATTTTTTTCTTTTTGGCAGAAACACTATCAAAGCCCCACGTGGAAACCCCCTTCAGTCTGAGAATTCGGCTTTTTCAAAACCACCTAGCACCAAGGTCCAAGAAATCCTACCTCTCGCAGCCTGAGTTCTGCTTGTTTTTATAATATAGCGATGACACACTGTTTGCCTTTCCCACGGGGTGTTTGTACGGCCCTCCACAGAGTGAAATAATACAGGAGAAACACTTTGAAAATTCAAGGCCGTTGCAAGAACCAAGGCCCCACGAATGGTGAAATATGAGCTACTTAGGCAATATGGAGGCTGAGGTACAAAAATGCAATGAAATTGGGAGAACGTTTCCTAATAGTGAAAGCTCTACCTTTCTCATCATCTTTGTTGCTCTTCTCTGCACTCTTTCTAGAGTCTCCACATCTTTTTTTACATTGTGGCGACCAAAACTGAACACAGTATTCCAAGTGTTACCTTACCAAGGCCTTATAGTCACTCATGCCCTCGTCACCTCCCGCCTGGACTATTGTAATCCTCTCTACATGGGGCTCCCCTTGAGGAGCACCCGGAGGCTCCAACTGGCGCAGATGCGGCCGCGCGGGTGGTTATGGGAGCAACATGGCGCTCCCGTGTGACACCTCTCCTGCGCGAGCTGCACTGGCTCCCGGTGGTCTTCCGTGTGCGTTTCAAGGTTTTGGTTACCACCTTTAGAGCGCTCCATGGCTTAGGACCTGGTTATTTACGGGACCGCCTACTACCACAGACAGCCTCCCACCGGCAGGTACGCTCTCATAGAGAGGGGCTCCTCCGGGTGCCGTCAGCCAAGCAGTGTAGACTGGTGGCCCCCAGGGGGAGGGCCTTCTCTGTTGGGGCACCCACTATCTGGAATGAGCTCCCCCCAGAGATACGGAGGATCCCGGATCTGCGCACTTTCCGCTGTGCTCTTAAGACCCTCTTATTTCAGCAAGCCGGCCTGGCCTAATTTTTTCTCCCCTTTCTTTTAAATTTTTAAACTGAAATTTTAATTTGTTTTTAAATTATTGGAATTTTAAATTGTCGTGGGCTAAATTATTTAATTTGGTTTTAAATTGTTTCTAACTTTTGTACTTCTGTATTTTATCCTGTGCCTGTTCACCGCCCTAAGTCCTTCGGGAGTAGGGCGGTATACAAATTTAATAAAACATAAAACAAACAAAACAATGCTGTCTATCTTGTATTTGGTTCTCATTGTATGTATTCCTAGTTTCCCTAGCTTCACCATATCCTGTTCTTTCAATAAAGCATTCAGTTCTACACACACAGTCTGTTTTATTGGAGGATAGGTGGGTTTAGCTGCATGTTGAGCTGCAGCTACACAGATTAACGTGTAGTGAGGACAGGACAGTCACAGTGTCCCAGGGTTAATACACACCATTAACACCATTAACATAATTAACATTAACATTAATTAATTAACGTTAACATCAGAACAACTAGACACAAGAACAGTTTTTTCCTGAACTCCATCACTCTGCTAAACAAATAATTCCCTCAACACTGTCAAACTATTTACTAAGTCTGCACTACTATTAATCTTCTCATTGTTCCCATCACCCATCTCCTTCCACTTGTGACTTTATGACTGTAACTTTGTTGCTTGTATCCTTACGATTTATATTGACTGTTTCCTAAGATGATTTGATTGCTTATTTGTACCCTATGACTATCATTAAGTGTTGTACCTTATGATTCGTGATGAATGTATCTTTTCTTTTATGTACACTGAGAGCATATGCACCAAGACAAATTCCTTGTGTGTCCAATCACACTTGGCCAATAAAGAATTTTATCCTATCCTATCCTATCCTATCCTATCCTATCCTATCCTATCCTATCCTATCCTATCCTATCCTATCCTATCATCTTCTACAACCTTCTGACAAACAAAGTCAACAAGAAGCCAGATTCACTTAACAACCTTGTTACTGACTTAACAACTGCAGTGATTCACTTAGTGACTACAGCAAGAAAGTTTGTAAAATGTGGCAAAACTCACTTAACAATGCTCTTGATTAACAATCCAAGATGGCGGCATGCATAGATGCTGCGGCTTTGAATTCCTGGTGTTATAGTGGAGCGGGTGGACAAAAACTAGTCTATACCCGCAGGGAGTTACTAAAGATTGGATTTTCTAGTCAACTAGATATTACCAGCGACTTCCAGCAGTCTCATAATATACCGAGTGATATAGTAAGACTGCCAGGGTCTCCATGGATTGTTGTTGGGCCTGGGAGGTGGCATCGACAGCGAAGAGAGGGGAAGCAGAAGGGGGGATGCAGAGCTGGTTTGCTAGCTCTGTTACAGAAGCAGCCTCACAGACCAGCATTACCAAGTATTTTTCTAACCAACGCTAGATCCTTTGTCAACAAAACTGATGAACTAGAGCTATGGATGGCGGCAAACAAGCTCATTCGCGACTGCTGTGTGATGATTATCATAGAGACCTGGCATCATCCACTTGTACTGGACACGGAGCTAACTAACCGCACCACACACCACTTCGACAGAAACGGCAACCCCGGTAAAAGCAAAGGTGGAGGACTTTGTATTTACGCACATAATGACTGGTGTACTAACAGTAGAGTTACTTATACACACTGTTCTCCATATGTGGAATTCTTAACGGTCATTTGTCGGCCATTTTATTTGCCTAGAGTTTAACCAATTTCGTTGTATATATGATGTACAATGACAATAAAGGCTATACTACTAGCAATGGAAATTTTGGGATCAATTGTGGTTGTAAGTTGAGGACTACCTGCAGTGTAATTTTTTTGCAGTCCAGATCAAGTTAGCTACTACCAGTTGCATTTTCAGGATCCATCTGGCAAATGGTCTTACAGCAGCACATCAGTGCGCCCAAGCAGAGTTGAAAAATAAGACTAATAAACAATTCCAAAACTGAACAAATTAAAGAGTCATTAGGAAGAACTCTCTCCATAAGATTTGCAGGGGTAAAAAAATGGTAAGTGAGATCCTGTTGCTTTTTCACTTCCAGCAGAGAAGTGAATTTCGGGAGACCCTGAGAATGATAATCAAATCAGAAATACAAACCCTTTGAGATTCCCCCCCCCCTGCACTATTTTTGACGCTTGCATTCCTCGGAGATTGGCAGGCTCGTACGTGTATTATTTTAAGCTTTTCCCAACCATTCCTTTTTGTACGGCAAGTCAGAATCTGCTGAGTATAAGATTGCTGTCTCGCCTGTAAACCTGGATAGCCATTTCAGTCTGGCCAAGGACCCAGTTCCATCAAAGTTCCTCGCTTGGGAGAGGCTGGGAACCAGTCTGTTCCCACACAACCTGGCATCAGAAGGAGTATTAATGAGCTGGCAGAGAATGGCTGTCCTAGACTTTCATAGCAGGGACACCTTGGCCTAACTACAAAGGGTTATTAAAGTTTAGAGTAGGGGTGTCCAATCTTGGCAATATTAAGACCCAGTGGTGGGCTGCAACTGGTTTAACAACCAGTTCTGCGCTTTGCGTGCGCACGCAGGCTTTACACGCACCCCTAATGCGCTAGCATGCAGCATTCAAAATACAGCAATTTGAAGGTCAGCTGCTTACCGTCTAAGGCAGTCCCAGTAAGTAGAACAGCAAAGGCATGGAAATCAGCTGTGCCGCACAGATCAGCTGAGCCAGAAAGAAGGAAATATAGGACAGGATAGGATGGGAGCAGGTGGGTGGGTGGGTGGGACCAGCTGATCGTCGGAACTACCGGTTCATTAGAACAGAGCCTGGTGGCGCAGTGGACTAAGTGCTGTTAAAGTAGCACTTAGTTGCCAGCTGCCTGCAATTACTGCAAGTTCAAATCCCACCATGCTCAGGGTTGACTCAGCCTTCCATCCTTTCGAGGTAGGTAAAATGAGGACCCGGATTGTGGGGGCAATAAGCTGACTTTGTATAAAAAAGAACACCGCTTGGCGGGGGGAGCGAAAGCCCTACTAAGCAGATATATACAAAAGTAGTAAAAATTCTGACTGGCCCCGCCCTCATCTATTCTCTGCCTCCCGAGTCCCAGCTGATCAGGAGGAAATGGGGATTTTGCAGTAACCTTCCCCTGGATTGGGGACGGAATAGAGGTTTTACAGTATCCTTCCTCTGCCACGCCCACTAAGCCACACCCACCAAGCCATGCCACGCCCACCAAGCCACACCCACAGAACCGGTAATAAAAAAAAGTGAAACCCACCACTGGTGTTCAGAATCTACTTGAGCAAGGAAGTCTCTTAGATACTTAAGCCCAAGGACAATAGGGCTTCATAACTGAAGAACTGCACCCAAAATCAATGAAGGTATAAAATGGCACTGCCAGTACTGCTCTCTAAGCACAGACTATTACATTTGGACCAGGTGAAGTTCCCAAGCATTCTCCAAGGGATGTCAGATCTAGAATGAATTACAATAATCCTATCAAAAGATGAGGAGGCCATATGTGACTCTACTCGGTGCATCCTGCTGCAAGGAAGATTGATTGCAACTGATAAGACTAGCCAGAGTGGAGAAAGGTTCTCCTAACAGTGAGCCAGGAAGGACCACCATGTATCT